>NW_027094087.1:20487001-22941168 GCF_029207755.1 Chamaea fasciata | reverse complement strand
CGGCCCCGCCGGGGAGGGCGCGGGCTGAGCCGCGGCCCGGCCCCGGCAGCCCTTTTGCTGCCTCGGGAAGGGGGCGCGTCCCGGAGTGTCCCCCCGCTGCGGGGGGAGAAGTGGCTGGGACATGCCCTGAAAATGCCCAGGTGGCCTCGAAGGCCAGCGGCATCCTGGCCTGGATCAGCAATAGCGTGGCCAGCGCGACTCGGGCAGCGATTGTCCCCCCGTACTGGTGGTGCCGCACCTCGAGTCCTGTGTCAGTTCTGGGCCCCTCACGACAGGAAGGACATTGAGGGGCTGGAGAGTGCTCAGAGACGGGCACCGGAGCTGGGGAAGCGTCTGGAGCACAAGTCCTATGAGGAGAAGCTGAGGGAGCTGGGGGTGTTTAGCCTGGAGAAAAGGAAGCTCAGGGGGATCTTCTCACTCTCCACAGCTCCCTGAAAGAAGGCTGTAGCCGGGTGGGGATTGGCCTGTTCTCCCAGGCAACCAGTGATAGAAGAGGAAATAGCCTCAAGTCACACTAAGGGAGGTCAAGATTGGATATTAGGAAAAAAATTGACTGAAAGGGTGGACAAACCACTGGAACAGTGAACTGTGTACAGTGGAACTGCTGAGAGAAGTGGTTGGGCGACCATCCCTGGAAGTGTTCAAAAAATCTGTGGATGTGGCACTTGGGAATATGGTTCAGTATGGAACATGGAACATTGTGGTGCTGGGTTAATGGTTGAACTAGATGATCTTGAAGGTCTTTTCCAACACTAAGAATTCTGTGATTTTACAATAGAGGTGTAGATGAGTCATCTGCTGGCCCTGAAGTGGGATGTGAAGCTGAGCTCAGGGCTTTGTTCTTCTCTCTCCAAGAAGATTTTCAGATGAAAAACTCACCAGAAATGTTACACGTTGCTACCACAGCCCCTGCAACAAACACTTGGCAATAATTGCGAACCCTTGTGGCTCCCTGCCTCCCCTACCCAGGTTTATGATCCGGTGAGGGCTTCCCTTCTCCGGGGGGATGAACCAGGCTTGTCCTCAAGTGACAAAATTGTCCTTCATCCACTTAAAGAAAAGAAAATATCTTATGCATATTTGTTGTTTGGGTTTTGGTGTTTTTTTGTTGTTTTTTTTTTTTAATATGAGATGGCATTGACCTACCCTGAGATACAGACCAAAATATGGAAGTTGCTTTCACTTGCGGTTGTAACACATCCTCTTTGTGGCAAAAGTTGTCACTAGCCCACCCAAGCCTTTTTGCACTGAAGATCCTTTTACACTATTCCCATGTGTGCCCACACAGGCAAATTTGTTCACAGCTCCCTGGGGAATAGTTGCACTGTGCAGCATGAGTAGGGAAAGGCTCCAGGAGTCCTCGCAAAATGCACAGGTGCCAGCAGATCCTGAGGGAACAGGTCAGGCTTTGCTTTCATCTGTGTGCCATCCTGGGGAGTTGGCCTGGTGCTGGACACATATGCCAAAGGATGTCCTAAAAGTAGGTTGAAAACAGGAAGTTCAGCTGTGTTGACTAATTGTCCATAGCGAAACATGTCCTTTTTTTTTCACCACCCTTATCTCAAATGCGCTGTCCTGGCTAGCAGAACATTATCTCTGGTTTCAGCTCTGAGAGACTCTTTACATCTATTTTGCCTATAAGGTCAAAGTAGGGCCCCAATTTTGAATTTTACTCTCTTTTCTAATGCTCTTTTCTTCTAGTCCAAAACTATCTTCTGCCTTCATCTTCAACTTTCCCAAATCTCATCCTGATCTCGTGTCCCTCATTATATGGCTGCTGAAATCTTTCTGCCCAATTTCTCTGTAATATTTCACTGTGTCCTTAACCAGCAATTATACATCACAGATCAAAAGAAGCCTTTCTCCATACCAATAAGATGCTTCTGAAACTACAATTTTGCCTGTGTACATAAGGCTACTTTATTGTCTCTGCTCTTCTAAATCAAGCTGATGCCCATTGCCCCCCAGCTTTTCTTCCTCATGTTTTTCTTCTAATGATCTCTGCCTCTTGTGCCATCTCCTCCATAGGCTGAACAATTTGCAGTCTAGGATCTCTTTTGATATTCTGCTTCCAAACCCTCACACTTATGGATCACTCCCTGATATGAAACAGCACAGACACTGTAGCTGCTGTTTCACTTCACCCAGGGAACATCTCTCCCCAACTGCTGTTGGCTAATTAGAAGATACGATGTGTTCTAATAGGCTTGGCTGTTAAATGTAAACCCCCTCAGCTGCAAAATGCTGGGTAAAGTTGCTGGCAGCTCTTAATTTTCTGCTCCTCCTCTATTTTCTTATTACACTAAGTAAATATGACCCTTTCTTCTTTTTTCCTAGAACAACCTATTTAGCAGACATTCAAATATGTAAGTAGTGAAGGTGATAGAAATGCACACTAATGGAGCACTGAGGCTATAATTTGAATACACACAGAGCCTAGGCTATTCAATCCTTGTTATGGGAGGGTTGGCGAGTTCCCAGCTCCACAGTCCAGGGAAAACATATGGATCAGGGGAGATGAGTGCTAACAGTTACATCAGATTCTTAAGTCTGCCAGGCATAAATATTGCAACTGAGATATAGGTAACTATTATTTGATTTTTTTGTTATCACATGACTGCACCTTTTTCTTTGGAATGAGCTCTTAGACAAGATATCCATGTTTTTATGACCCTTGCGGCAGACCACACTCATGGAATTGCTGTAGCCAGAAGTTCCAACTGACTGATAGTACAGCAAGCACCTAGAAACCACTAAGCTATGTAGCAGCAAGGTATGGAACTAGCTACACCAATGTCTGCCTCAAGACATGAGAACTCAGGTCTCAAAATCGCCAGAATGTATGATGGAACTTCATCACTCAGCTGATCAGCAGGTAGAAGAGAAAAGAATAGCATGAAAAGAAGGGTGAGGAATTAGATTTCTAGAAGGTATATGTGTGATAAAGCCCGATTCTGTCTGCAGTTCAAAAACCAACAGGATGAAGATGTTACAGGGAGAGAAAAAATCAGCCAATTTGAGATCTAGAATAAGAAAATGTGAATGAAAGTAGGTCTTTTCTCCAGTTCAGCATGTGCAGGTGTGTATGCTAGACCGTTGTAGTTCCTGACACACTTAAATTCCTAAATTTATACTTCTCAGGGTCTTCAACTGGCTCTATTAATTCCAAATTCAGAGAAAACATAGCTCAAATGGATACTAGTACACAGACAGCTGTCATCTACCTTCCCTTCCACAAGACTGGATCGGATAGCAAGAAATGGCCACTATTATTTCCTTCATTACAAATTTAGTGAAGTGTTGAGGTATTAATCAAGTCATCTTACAGTCTGGATGATGGGACCAACACCTAAGAGATGTTCTGAACATGCAATGATAAACCATCTTCAGGGACTTATAGCATTGCCTATTTTCAGTCTTAGTTTACCTTCAGTGTTATGTGGGGAAAAGAAGCAAAAAGGGAAGGTTTTAGCTCTTGATTTCCTCTTCAAAGAGCTTAGCTGTGTTAGCCGGTCACTTGTGACTTAGGAATCCTTCTTCTTTGTATATAAAGATTGGATTTGCCATAAAACCAAACCCATTTTTTGCTTTGTACAGACTACACCTGAAGACATAAGGTCAGGAAAAGCAACACCTAAATGAAGCCACTTACAATAATGTTTGCCTGCCCTGCATATATCTATCCTAAAGGGTAGTAAAGTATGAAAGCCTCCTTCTATTGCTACTCTTGGTGTGGTTAGCAGGGAGGACAGGTGTGGGACCTTCCAGAGGCATGAAGATGACTTCTTGGCATGGTTCAGAAGCAGCAGGAAAAAAAGTCAGCTTAAACCATCTTTAATAAAAGCTGTGCACAGCAAGCACAGTCTCACCATAAGCAGCTTTACACTGCAAGCATAACACAGAGAGACCAGAAACAGCACATACTACAGAGACCAAGTCTCACTTTCAGTGGTGATTCACAGGGGCAAATGAGGACAAAATTAATGTAAGTAGGGGAGAAAAACTGACATTGCTGTGGAAACCATTTCACTTCATGGCATTTTAAGTCTAAGCTAAATTCCCAGTGATGAATCAATGTAGTTTTGTGTTATTCTACTATTGCAGCCAGCCCAGAGTGGGCCATGGTGACAAATACCTTCCAGGCTATCTCCATGAAGCAGAAGCCCCTACTGTTTCAGCCAAAATGCCTGTAGTGACAGTCTATGCTTTATGTGGTTCAGCTAGGACTGGGAAACCTGATCTCATAAACTTTGTCAGCATGAATTATGTTTTTATTATATTAAATGGTGTCCTGGCATTTGCCCATGCACCACATCACAGCTCAGCAAACACTTATACAGGCCCCTCTGCCAGAGCGTGCAGGCATGGGGGCAAAGCTGTGGTTGTTGTGAGGCCTCCCATCTCTGAGCCTGTCTAATTTGGTCATGATTTACATCTCAGCTGAGATGTTTCATCAGTGTAAGTTCCCCCTCCCTGCCTCATTCTTAAGCTTTCAGGAGGTAGGCGCTTGGTCCTCTGTCTGTTCAGAGGAAACACCGTGACCGACACGTCTGCCCCTGACCTTTAGTCTGATCAATAAAACTACAAATTGGTCTTTTCTTATCCTCGACACTTTAGTCATAAAATCCCTATTGAGATGGAATGAAACACTGAACTTTATGTCTAGGCATTGTGAACATGTTTCGTGGCAGGGGAGAGACTGGCAGTATTTCAGCTATCAAATATACAACCCTCTTTCACTCAGTCCCTGTGCAGCAATCCTGCATGTGATATTTGAAACCCGTAGAATACCATTTTTGGTTCTATATTCACACATTTCTCCAAATATTCCAGAACAGCTATAACCTCTAGTGTGCTTTAACAACACTTTTTTACTACCATGCATGCTTTCCCCTTTTGGTGATGTTCAGGAGGAAGAGGAGAAGAAGCCTCATTTCTCTCAGAGAGGAACAGAGATCGTTTTGGGAGAGAGTCAGCAAAGCCCAGTAAGGGTGTAATGCTAGATGAGTGTGCAGTTTTTGCTGGTATTTCTATTGCGTGGTGTTTTGTCCCTGCAGGGGACTGCCTGTAGTGGAGCAAGGAGCATGAGAGGACATGGGAGGGCACAACCCAAAACTTCTCATCTTCTTAAGCTTGGCACACTGTTGGCAGACCTGAGCATTTGCCCTTGTGCAATAAACAGTACTTGGGTCTGAAAAAGCATGTAATGGGTGGGGTGTTTTATACCAACAGCCTTTATCATAAAATCAGAAGGGCTTTAACATGGCTCTCAATGTGCTTGTTGTGTTACTTTACACCCATTGCAGAGTAATTCAGAGGGAGGAAGGAGGTTGTACTGCACAGTTCTGTGCACAGCTTGAAAAATCTATTCCATCGTTACAGTGAAATAGCTGTTGGAGCCACATGCTTTCTTCATGCTGGCAAGAGTGTTGTGTATTTAGCATGCTCAGCTGCTAGTGGGGTTGTAAACCATACTTTTTACTCAGCTGCACTGCCATGAGATGGCCTTGAATAACCTCCTGTGTCACATCAGGGCTTTTCACTGGTGAAATGAAACATGACTGTGAATCAGAGGAAAGAAGAAAATCCTAACAGACTCTTCTAATTCCTTTTGGATAGCCAGGCCACTCCTTTTGCCAGGAAGGCTTGCCAGCACGTATATCCATCCACAAAACCCAGAAAGACAGATCCAGTCAATAAGGTAGACCAGAAGACGAGGAATCTTTGGGTTCTTGAAAGCCCAAGAGGAGTGGTATGAAAATAACAGCATCTCCTATGTGGCCCTCTGATGCTGTTGTGTGCTACCTAACACTGCTGAGTCTGTGAACACAATTTCCTCTGCCCCAGCTTGCAGGAGAGCCCAGGAATACTGTGTTGGAATCACACAGCACATGTTCAAGGCAGGCAGGTGGCAGGTTCAAAGTGGAGCAAAGAAACAGCTCCTTTATGTAATGCACAGTTAAGCTCTGGAGTACCTTTTCTTCGGATTTAATGGATGCTGGAACTTCATGTAAGTTTCAGAACTAATCCAGTACAATCCTGCAAGAAGCAAACATCAGAAGCTACCTGATGCAGCTCTGCTGGTGTATTGCACAGGAAGTTCTTAAACCAAAATTTGCTGGAGAGTGGAAGAATGTACAGGGCAGGGGTTGCTATATGCTGGCCCTGTTTCTGCTCTTAGCAAGGTACCACTGTTGGCCACTGTCAGAGAGAGGACTCTGGGCTTCACAGAATGGATGCATCTGCTGTCGCTGGTTTTACATAATCTTACATAATACAGGATGTGACTAGACTCTTCTAGGTTTACATACTTCCACACAGAGAAATCCCACCTTCAGGAAATAGAGGCTTTTCCTAAAGAGACTCTTAGTGAGATCAACTTTTAATGACACCAGATCCCTATATCTCATTCCAGAGAGGGCGCTTCCATCTTCACCCATTTATCCTTTATATAATTTGCTGGATGATCTTTGTGTCATACGAGAGATTGGGTCTTTATTACAATGTATACTACAGTATCTTATTAGAAAAAAAGAGGAGTTTTTCTTCAGAAGAATTAGTTGCCAAAAAAAAGAAGATAAACAGAAGAGGCACAGCAGAAGAGAGAGGGAGCACAAGTTGAGAAAAACTTGGTCTCATTGGAGCTGCTAAAAAACCAGTTCACATGTCTCAACTCCCAAATGATGACACATAAACCTCACATATCATGCTACCTGGTCCAGTCCCAGGCTCATTTTAAACCCTACCTTAGAATGCTATGTCTTTCTATTTTATTTAAAAGTGCTTCCTGATTTTATAGCTGAGTGCCTTTTCCTCTGGTGAAAAGCAGTGCTGTCTGACACAGGACAACAGCTCGGCTTTTGGTGGTGGTTATTGCTCTGTATTAGTGCGACCATTTTCTTCACTTTTGCAATGCCATTAAGGACTGAAGGAGGCGAGTAGTTAGAAGATAATACACCATTAGGGAGCAGCCCAAGCTGCACAATACATTTCAAGTGCACCTATGTTCACCTCCCAGTTTCATCTGCAGTCCATGCTCTGTAAAAGGATACCAGCACTGATACAACTGAGGCTTGCCCAGACACAAGCTCTATTGGAAGCAGTGACACAAGCAGACCACCATGATTTTAGCAGAACCAGGATTTCCTATTCCAGCTCCCCAGTATGTTGTCTCGTGTCATATTTGAGCATGGAACTTGAATAGCACCGTGTGACATAAAATACGCTGCATACCAACAGATTTGTGTTGGACTTGATCTAGTCATTCTGACTTCTTTATTCATATGGTTGAGCTGTGCAAGGAATAAATATCTCTGGTACCAGATTTGGAAAGAGTGTATTTTATTGCAGACAAGAAGATATTATCTGCTCTGGTGGCAGTACGGGGGATTGATGGTAGTTTACGAAATGCAGAAGCTCTGTGTGTGTGTTAATCTCTGATAGGCTTATCACTGTACTAAACTGCTTCCATAAATCGTAGGCTTAATGCTGCTTTCAGGTACACCAACACACACCCAGTAAGTAACTTCTGGAGAATTTTAAGATATATAAATTACAGCAAAATTTGATCCCTTGTAGTGTCAGTATTTTTTTTAATGCTTATCTTTTGAATAGGTGGAACACATAAACACTTGAGATTGTCACTTACCTCACCAAATTAAGCCTTGCTGGAAGGGAGCTGAAGATATCCTCTGAGTACAGCTAGGAAGGGCAGATTCCATAAACCCATTATGTGGGGTGATTGATGTGGCATTAATCGTGACTGGGTTTGAGGTGTATATTTGCCTTGTTTTTACAGTATATGGCTGGTCAACTCATAATGCATGTTGCACTCAAGTCTATGGATTAAATATGAAGTTCACAGAGGAAAAATAAGAACAGAATTTACATTTAATTCATTTTTTCATGTCTGCTGTTTCTGCACTCTCAAAAATCAAAATGCATTTGTTGTATCCTAATCTACATCAAGCTGTCCTGCAGGAACATTCATTATTCTTTTATTGTCAGCAAAACACATTGAAACTAGGATATTAAACATCTGGCCAACATACATTTATGTGGCCCAAATGGCATATTCAAGTTCTAAGAATATAAGAATTTCTTTGGAAACAAACGTAGTTTTCCCTCTGACTTGGGAGAGAAGTTATAAAATATGAGCTTGTATAAATAAAGCAGTGTTCTCTATCTGAGACAGTGCATAGCACAAAACGTTACCTGGGAAGTGCAAACTCCTGTCCTCTATCACTAATTTCATTTCAAGTCTGATGAGGACACTTAGACTTAACTAGCTTGCTGCTAAGCCAGGGTGATTGACAAAGAGACAAGCTTAGGACTAGAGATAAGACAAAAAACTAATTTCGCCAAAAAGAAAACCAACAAACCAACAAAAAAAACCCGAAACCACCAAAAAACTTACAGAACAAGAAGAGCAGAGATTTACAGAAGAACAGGGAGCAGGACAAAAGCAAAAAAGGCAAAAATGTGTGGTCTTTTAGGACATGGGGTTGTTTTCACCCCAACAGAGAGGTCTCAGCTATGGCTGGTGATAGGACCAAAGAGGGAGCTGCTGTTTGCAGAGGTGTGAGAGCAGGCACAGCTCAGCTCCTGTGAGGCTGGTGTAAAAAAAAAAATGAAAAGCTGGGAGGTAAGCTCCCAAGCATCAGGTCACAACCCCAGCATCTCAAGGTTTTTCAGCCTCAGAGAATTTTCCTGCTGCCAGCACATTTGGGGTAAGAAAAGTGATTTTCTGCAGCAGTGGAAAAAGGCAGGAAAGGCAGTTCCAAAGGCTGAAAAGTGGGGGAGGGTGAGAAGGATCAGTGGCACTTTGAGTATCATCGGTCTGATGGGAAGGATAGTAGATTTCAGGAGGTGTGTGAACAAGAGAGGTTGGCAGTGAGATTTTCAGATTTATAGGAGATGACAGATAGGTGATAGGGTCTGTCACCTTTCCTTCACTTCTCTTGCCACTTCGCCCCCAATGCCCTTTATTCCTTTCTTACTCCCTGAAGTACATGGACTCCATTTCCAATTTGCTACCTTCCTTAAACCCCACAATCCCTTCCCTCTACCTGAGCAGCCTTCTGTCTATACATACTTCCTTCATCCCATCTATTATCCATCTGTATCCTATCCCACTCTGCAAAACAGCTCTTCCAGGCAGCAGATTGCTGTCATAGAAGTGGAGGCACAAGGGCAGAGCTAGGAAGGTGGAAATGGTAGGGGAAGGAGAAGTGGGTACAAGTGCAAATTATGATTGCTGTTGCTGTAGAGGGCAAAAAAGGCAGTATATAGATTTGGCCTCTCCAGTTAGGAGAGAAAAGGCATCTGGTTATCCTTTATGAAGTTTTGTCTTAATTCTGCTGCATGCCTTAGAGCAGTCTAAGTCACTGTAGTATGCCAAATCAAATGGGCATGGTCAGGGGCAGGTCTGCTCCTATCCAAAACACACATGGGCATTGGAAGTCACATACGCTGTAGCAGCTGTGAAGGCTGCAGCCTCCCTCCTGCCATGGGACCTCCAGGCCTGGACACAGCTGGCTGGCAGACACAGAGTGCCAGAGAGGGACTGTGAGGAGTGCTGAACAGGGAAGGTAAGAGATGTGGACACTGTGCCAGCTGGTGGGAGGTGGGGTAACTACTGTGTCTCATGCATAAGGTGCACCAGCTGGCAGGGCTGCCAAGGCCCTGCTCACCCTGGGATGAACAAGGCACAGATAAAACAACACTCTGGAAGAAGATGAGGCTGAGAATGAGATTAGACTCACAACAGCCAGACATATAATTTCCATCATGCAAGACAGTTCTGTACCTTTATTCGACATGATAGCTAAGAAGCTTGGAAATAACCAGGAGGAAAAAACCCTGTGATCGAGGCACTATCACAGAATTCATACATCCATGGCTGCCTGATAAAAAACACTGTCACTTGTTTTGTTGGGAGAAAACCTTGTCTCTTTTCTTCTTCTGTTTTAAACTGAAATAACTTCTCTGTGTGATCTTTCAGATGCCTTGATCACTTGGCATTATAAGTTGATGTGAGTATGTGCCCGTCTTACAAACTCAGCTGGTGTACTTGTCCATTCCAGAGTAACTAAATTATTGCAGTGTAATGGCTTGGAGTCCAGTTTTCAAAAGCCCTTATCAAGTGGTGTGAAAACTTGCATCATACTTTTCAGAGTACCTCCGGCACTTCTTATAGGAGATGTTTCTGAGTGGTGAGGGAATGGCTGCTGTCTAAACTAACACAAGTTTGATTTCTTTGGGGCAAATTAAATGAGGAATACAACAACGATAGCAATAGTAATAGTAACAACACCATCAATAATAATGATAGAGTAGCACTCTTTTAGCTGAGCTCCAGTAACTACTGCAGTGATGCTGCTGCCCTCAGCTGCCCATCCTCCCCTGTGACAGAGCCTTGCTGTCACAGAAGCCAAGCCAGTGGAAAGGGATACGTGTCTGGGTGCTTGACTGTCCCCGCACGCAGCCCATGGTGGCTCTGGCTAACGTGTGCAGAGCTGAGCTTTAGCACACATTTTCCAGTGCTGCTCCAGAGGTGACAGCCTCCAGCAGTGAGGTGGGCTGGACAGCAGGGCTGTCAGGGCAGCGCCCAGCTCATGAAAATCAGAGCTGTTGTTTTAATGAGAGGAGTGAGGATGCCTGTGCCATGTGTGAATACATGTGTCCCTACCATAGGATTGCCACACTGATGACATCTGACAGGCTTTTCCATTGGGCAAAGCCCTGTGTTTGGCAGGGGGAAATGAGTGTTTCCAGAGAAGCAGAATGAGTAACCTTTTGTTAACCAGTAAGAAGAACAGTTGAAGCTTAAGAATTAAGTGATGCCCCCCTGTTTCAGGTCATAACCAGAGACTGGTGCAGAAATCGTTGCCCTGGGACTGCTGCATGTCCCCAGGTCCTGGGGTCAGCCATCACCCATGAGCTAAGGCCAAGCCCTGCCCATCGCTCTGCCTGCAAAATGTCCACAGCTCTTCCTGTCAGCTGCAAACAGCTGTTGCTAGGGAACTGCGAAAAGTCAAAAAGACAGCAAAGGATGAGGGGAGAGCAGCAGCAGAGGGATGGCAGGCCGCAGCTGGTGAAGGGGGAGGTGAAGGGGGAAGGGAGGCAAGAGGGTCAAGAAAAAGGAAGGACTGAAGAGTGTGGGGTGGGAATTGGTCCTCATCTTGCTGCAGAGAAGCAATTCCCTGTCCCTCAAGGACTGTGTTTTCTTATAATCACTAAATAATTTCCCTTGATTTTGCTTGTGTGTTTGTGTGTTTGTTAGCGTGTTTGCGTGTTTGTATGTTTATGTGTTTGTTTTTAACCTCTCTAGGACAGAGGTAGAATATCTTTTTATTTATTGTGCTTTCACATGATACTGTTTTGTACTTAATTATCACCTCACCCTTCATTTCTTTCCTCTCTTTCAATAAAAAATTGCTACTCTTGCTTTCATTCACTTTTAGGGACTGTAGCTCTTTTCCACTGAAGCATTGAAATTGTAGATATACCTCATCTGATAAATGCAGCTGAAACTAAAACAACAGTTTTCGTCTTTTGTCTTGAAATTTTCCTTCTTCCTGGAGTTAATGGGGTGCTGACAGATGTTCTCTCTCTGGGAAACATCAGGGGTATAAAGTAATTCACCACACAGGGCTACCTATGTTCCATTCAAGATCTGCCTTATTTTTCTGAGGGCCTTTTTCAAAGCCAGCTGAACCCAGCAGCAGGTTGTCCCCATGCAAAACTAACTTTGGATTAGGCCATATCACTACAAATCCCTGCTGACTCTTAGGTCATACGTAAGAAATCTGCATCTGGTGGCATTTGACTGCCCACTGAAGTGACTGGACACCATTAGAGCTGGTGCAGGTCTCTGCATGGGACCAAACCACAGCTCAGACTCTGGCATTAGGTCCTCTCAACAGATGCCTCGACGTCTCTGCCACTGCACTGTATTGAGTGGGTTGGAATGTGATAAGTGATGGTGTTTGAATTAGGGTGGATTCTAATTGTGGGCAGTATGAAAGCTCTCTGAGCAAATGCATCTAAATAAGGAACAAGATTATACAGTTCGTTGCCAAACTGAAACAAGGAAACAAAATATTCTTTGCAATTAAAAAAAAAGATTAGCAACATCATGTGGAAAAAAAGGTCAGTAACAAGATATATATGGATAAAGTCATTAAAGAAAATAAAATAAGCTATGTGTGGAGTTTCCAAACTCAACTGTGGTTGCAATACCTTCCAAAGAAAGCCATGATATATAGTAAAAAGCTCTGTTTTATTGGTTTCAAATACTGCAATGTATAATTGACTTATGGCAGGGGTGGGTGGTGGGATAGGTAGTATTTCACTTCCAAGCATTTGGTCCAAAATCAGCCTTGGTTAGCAGTGATTGAATATTATTAGTGTTTGATGGGTCTCTGGTGGAACCTGTGAAATATGTCGGAGGTTTCAGCGTACTTCCTAGTGGACAGGTGCCCACACCACTGAAACCACAGCTCTTTGGAGCTCGCTACATCCACTCTCACTGGCAATCTCAGTGGAGAGGCTCACGGCTGAATGGAGTGTGGAGCAGTCTCCATGATGATATTTCTTTTCTGCCACTCCTCTGCTGAGGAGCAGTAAGGAAAATACAGGGCTCAGTGGCCTTCTGTTCCTATCTATTTGTCAGAGCAAGGGAATATTTTTCAGCTTTTGGACCAAGCGCGATAAAGGAAGATTACTGACCTTGTAAAAACTCATTCTTCCAGGAGAGGAACCGGGGAGGACTTAAGCCCTACATTAGTGCTTGGTATCTTGTTCCAAATTTGTCAGGCTTCAGGAAGAAAAATTCTATTTGTTGTGATCCTTATCAATCTTCTCTGCAGGACCAAAGGACCTTGACTGGGCTCTTCTGTAGTGCTTGCAGTTCTTTGTGACCAGTGGTACGCTCATTGAGAGGCACAATTTACCTTAAGGATGCACAGAATAAAATGATAGGCACCATGTAATTTTATGCACTTGGAAAGCTCAGTCCATCCTCCCTACTCAGTGACAGGTGAGAGAACAGATCTCTGCAAATAAAGGCTTTGGCACATCAGGCTTGGTCTTTAGAGGCTATTCACAGAGCTCCATAGCTCATGTTGCTTACTGACATTTACGTTTTACATATTGTTTTCACCAAGCTGCTTCTTGGTGGGCTAATAAATCCTCCTGGTTTTTGATGGCTGTCAGTCAGGCTGCTTTCCCCTGCCATCTCCAGGCCTTGCTCATTTCCCTCAGTAACCAGGCATTTCTTCTGCTTTGCTCCTGTATTCACTGGCACTTGGCCTTGCAGTATCTGCCAGGCAGTTCAGCACCTGAGTCTGTTGTTGTCCTAAGCAGACTGTGTTGGGTGGCTTGTTCATTAACCTCTTTGCTGCCATGGGAGGTATGCACTGCAGAAAGGCCTTGCAAAGACAAGGGTTGAGACATGTTGAGAAGGTTGAGAAAGAAGAATTGCTGGGCAGCTCCTGTGTAAGAAGCTCAGGAATTCCCTTACTGCTGTGAAAATCCTCAATAATTTATTCACCAGGGGCTGGATGACAACCAAAAGACACCACCCTTATGACTCCCAGTGGTACCTTTTGGAAAGAGAAGCATTTGCATGGAAAGGTAGCTGCGTGCCAGACCTGTGACTACAGACTGGCCTTCCCTGTCCATTCTCCAGCCTCCTCCTGCATCACAAAGCAACAAAATCTGGTTTTGAATCACCCCTCTGAAGGAGTCTTCTCATTTTATTAACAATACAGGCCACACAGACAAATAGGTTTCCTAGCCTAGGAAGCATTCACCTCATCCTAAGAGGTGTCCTTAATAGATGGAAGCAACATCACATGTAGCCACTTGTGTCTCCCCACTGGTCATTGAGGGACTCTGACTTGACACTTGCGTGTCTGGGTTTTACGTGGCTGAGCTCAGCTGTAACAAACCTTGTGCTTGATGGTCTCAGGATGACAGCAGGGGGGTTCAATGGTGGAATTAAAAGTCATTTGAAGTTACGGTTCTCTTCTTACAGTTTCAGTATTTCCTGAAGATAATGAATAGATCCCAGTATTATCCAGCAGGTCAATTTTGTCAGATATGATAAATTATGAACTTAACCAGGATACTACTTTTTGTGTCCAGAAGTAGTTCTCTGCCACCACAGAGATTGAGTAAGCTTTGAACTGGAAAGGAATAGAGTTGTTACTAATTGACTAGTTGTTTTTGTCCTGAGCAGGTGGAAAAGTGCAGCTATGGTCGCTGTCAATACGAGACAACAGCATGGTCAGAGGGGTATAAAGCAGTAAATGGTGAAAGATTGATTTGTGCTACTTAACAGACTGAATAACAAAAGGGCGATGGTTTGATCAGATGTTGCAGAGGTGAGAGCTCCTGCATCAAGAACAGCAAAGCCTTAGCCAGAGCAATGGCAACTGGAGAGGAATTGGACAGGCCCTCCAGAATGCCAGTGCTGGCAAAGCAATATTTTGTAACAGGGAGGATCAGCGAGGCAGAGCCTCAGCGAAACAATTGAGCATAATTCACTGAAAGGAACATTTTCCCAGTGGCCTTTCAAGTGCAGAGACCAATATCAGAGAATATATGAAGAAATTGTAAGAAGGGCTTTGCAAATTTCAAGCAGAAATGCCACTTCTTGACACCCAGGAAGAGGAATTCTCTATGTCTACATTGTACTCTTTTCCCCACATCAGTTTGCAGTTTGCTTGGATTTTGTTTGTTTGTTTGTGTTTGTTTGTTTGTTTTTGTAAGAGAAGCATTTGCTTTTAAAGAATTCCCCTTTCACTGCATGCAGATATTTTCAGCTGTCATTTCTTTTTTTCTTCAGTGTTGAACTTTTCTTCCATTATCTGTACTCCCTCACCCATCCATTCAACATGAGTCCTTCTAGCAAGCAGGTTCACATCATCTAAACTTCAGTTTCCATCCTGTGATGAGGAGATGGAAACCTCAACATAAGCAGTATCAGAAGCAGCATTTTTAATTCCCTTATTTTCTTGGAGCAAATAAGTTTGGAGGCCTTCTGTCTTTTGTGGTCTCTTTTTTACTGTTCTTTGTATTCCAGTATCAATTAAAGGTTTTGGAAAGGAAAGCCCTGGAAGTGAGGTCTGTGGGAATTTCAAAAATAAATGTATTTGTTTCAATCACAGTCATGAAAGGCATTCTTGTTTGGTTGGTTTTTAATGTACAACCAGAACAGGAAAATGCAGTTAGGATGCAGTGATGTCAAATGCTGTGGTAGTGATGTGGCTTGACACATTAGCTAGTGCTGCAGTGTAATAGAAATGGAACTCGAAAGCAAAACAGCTGCCACTGACAATCTGATGTCCACATTTACACGTTTTGTGGAGTTTAAGTTGGTTTAGCTGTAGTCTGGCTCCATGGGTTGAATGCCTGTTAGCAGATATATTTCTGGAACAAGAGTTTCCATTTAAATGGGGAAATAAACTAAATGGGGATAACAAGGATATTTACTTCAGAAGTGCACCTTTGCACCAAAATAAAATGCTAATTCAGACTCACGATACGTGGCCAGAAGTGTGCCTCCACTTTTATAAGACAGAAGGAGTGATGTTCATTTCCTCCAAGGAAAGGGGTATTATTAGCCACAGTCCATTTATCTGCTCAAGTGCAAGGTACTGGCAATTGAGGATGAATTCTGCGTGCTTAGAAACATTAACACTTGGAAAACATATAGGAATGCCCTAAAAAGAAACATACCCTATGTTAACTATACTCTCTGTGCTTTAATGATCCACCCACGTCCAAATGTTGCCTCCCTCTTTTTTAATCCTTCTTTGGCCGCGTGCCACGTTCACTTGAAAAAAAGTAGCTTTTTCCTTTGAATTACGTGTGGTTGAGAGCCCCTCACTAAATGCTGAGAACCCTCAGTGCCTGCTGACTCTGGTGAAAACTGATGGCACTCAACACTCTGTAAAAGAGCACAGTCTCCTGCCTGTTAGCAAAGATGTGGAGGGCAAATGGCTGTGTGGGTGTGAGCACGTCTACAGGGAAAAGAGGAAGCAGCTGTGTGTGAGAAAAAAAGGATGACCAAGGAAAAGAGTTGTGTGTATGTGATAGGGGGAGACTAATACAGTTAAAATTGAAGTGATAAATCATACCTGAGATCTCTCTTGAGACCTATAAATAGGAAACTGAAAAGCATTTCCTTCTATTTATTTTATAAGTGCTATAAACTTTATCAGCTTTTAGTATTGGAGACTCGTGCAATATTTATGGGTGGTTTACTTTAGAAGTTATTCAGAGGTTAGCGTCAGGAGGCTAATGAAAAAGAAAATTGGGATGGGTAAAGGAAAGAGGGCTTTTCCTACAGCCCCATAATAACAAATGCATCACATCTGAGTTGCTTTGGCCTTCTTCCCAATATCCTTTGCTCCTGTATTTCTCTAGCAAATACCTACCCTGAGCTTCACAGCTCCACAGGGGATCACAAAGAGCATCATTTATTGGTAAAACTGAAGAAAAAACTTATTCACGAATTCTAAGAGGTGAATCACAGAAGGAGATTGCTGAACAGTACTTGCAAAGAGGAGAGGGTTTCAGAGATCTCAATAGATTAAAGCATGTTAAAGTCCTCCAAATGGAACAGAATCCATGATCAGCCTCAAGTAGTCTTTAGTTGCAATACAGAGGAGGGCTACTGTGGGAATGTCCTCTTACTGGATAAAATGATGGCAGAATTTTTGAACTGGTTTTGGTCTAAACAAAATAAACAAGCTTCTCATCCCTCAAAGAGCTTCATACCAAGCCCAATCCAAATGTCTGTTCCTTAATGTCTGGAAACATTATTCAATTTCCCACACTTAAGCAGTTTCATAGATGGCTTATTTATGCTGTGTTCTTTCAAATGGAGACAACAGCTGTTTTCAAAGTTTGGGGTTTCAGAAAAAGAAAAGAAATCTCTTCAGATTTATAGCTGAATGAAAGAGCTTTCCAGAACTTGCTGCTGTGTAGAATCCTCCTCTAAGAAAAAGTTGCAGATTGTTCACATGAGGAAATGGGAATATACAGAGATTGTCGGGCTCAGTTATATGACGGATTTTCCCCAAAAAAGCTGTGAACATGAACCAAAATTAAACAGCTCCAGAAAGCACATCTTATGGGTGAGATAGGAGATTTTTCCCAGCTGGGGAAAGCACTGGCACCAAAGATGGCATCAGCAAAGCACAGGGGCTCCTTGTTGCTCAATTTTTTCTGTACACAGCCATGGGGTAAAAACTGGACTCAGGAGAGAACATGACAGAGGGCAGCTCAGACATTTCAGAGATGAGGACACTAATGTATCAATAGCTCAGTCCCCTCACCTTATCAAGGAGGGGACCAAGAGGTGACTAACTTATTTGTAAACACCTCAAGAGAATTGTTCATGCTTAGGGGGCCTTTAGTATGGCAGAGAAAAATGAACCAACAAATCCTAACGTTAAGCTAAACACAGACAAATTCAGACAAGAAATGAGACCTGTTTTTTTTTTGGGGGGGGGGGGTTTTAACAAATCTAAGAATGGAGTACAAAAGTAGGCTGACTTGGGCGCATTGTTTAAATCCTCAAATCAAGATCAGATGCCTTACTGGATGATATATTGTTTTAAGCACCCACAAATTATTGGACTCATTACTGTAACAGCTGGAAAAATGTCTCTGGCATGTGTCACGTTATTTATCCCCTTCTGTCCCTCAAACTGTAAGTTTGTGAGTGAAGAAATTACTTAATCTTGTAAATGTAAAACACGGCCTTTATTGCTTGACTGTGAAGACATACTAAAAAAATGAAACAAATCAAACAAACAAAACAAAAAACCCAAACCAAACACAAAACCAATTGACCCTTGTATGAAATGATGTTCTAGGGAACATGGTATTTTACCGATGGCCTGACTGTATAGTATGGGCAACATTTTGGCCAGTGGGAATTATGCCTTGAACTTCAAAAGGATGAGGTTTAAAATGCCTCTGTCAGCAACTGTCCATTGTTGTCCTAGTTCTGAGAAATTTCCAACTATTCTCCAAGTAAATTCAGCTGTGCAGTGCCTGCTTGTCTCCTAGCATTAGATGGACTAACAGCAAGTTTTGTGGAAGTCCTTCAGAGAGTCCAGGAACAAACATTCAAGGATGGTCTTTCAGTAACCTTTTTCAATTGTACTATCTCACAAACTTCTGCTGCTAATGACCCTAGAGAAAACTTCGACTACATTATTTTTAAACAACCATTTTACAGATTAATTTTTATTTACTTGGATAGGATTTATCAAAAGAGCTGAGAGAAAAAAAAAATCTGTAGAGTAAATAAACAATATGTGTCTCCCAGGATTTTATGTCTAGACCAGACAGTAGGTTATGAAATAATAAAAGAGAGAAAGAGGAGGAAAAGAAGGTGTTGACAAAGGGGATAGAGGCAGTGTTATACCTAGAAAAGGCTAAAAGAAAAATAATGATGACCTATGGTTCAGCTGTTATAAGACAAAGGTTCAGAGAGGGGAAAATGCCTCAGTTACTGGAAAAAAATTATTAAATTATTCTCCATTTTTACTGGGCTAAGGAAAATATGAGTGAATATGTTACTCTTCAAGCCAGATTCAGGATAGTGATGAGGAACAGTCCTTTCCAGCAAACAGTTTTAGCCACAACATAAAAAAAATATCTACTGGAAGACTAAATCAATGAAGGCAGTTTTCATAAGTGTAGAACATTCATGTTATTTACTAAAACAAGAGGAAGCAACTCTCTTGCATATTATGCCTTTTCATTCATGGTGAGGTTCTCACCTTTGATGCAGGGAGAGATATTGTCTAA
Organism: Chamaea fasciata; assembly: GCF_029207755.1. NCBI lineage: Eukaryota > Metazoa > Chordata > Aves > Passeriformes > Sylviidae > Chamaea > Chamaea fasciata. Next base: position 22,922,331 of record NW_027094087.1, on the reverse strand, counting down.
CTTAAGAGCTGTGTTTTACTTTCCATCATTGACTGGGGTGAAGGAGCAGATCCTCCTCAGCAAGTGCACTGATGACACAAGGCAGGGAGGAATAGCCAATTCCCCAGAGGGTTATGCACCCCTTCAGAGGGACCTTGACATGGTGGAGACATGAGCAGAGGAACCTCCTGAGGCAAAGGCAAATGCAGTGTCCTGCACATGTGGAAGAACAGCCCCCTGCACCAGCACAGGTTGGGGGCTGACCTGTTGGAAAGAGTTCTGCAGAGAAGGACCTGGGGGTCCTGGTGGACAACAAGCTGTCCATGAGCCAGCAGTGCCCTGGGGGACAAGAAGGCCAGTGGTGTCCTATGGTGCATTAGGAAGAGTATTTCCAGGAGGTCGAAGGAGGTGATCCTGCCCCTCTGCTCAGCCCTGGTGAGGCACATCTGCAGTGCTGTGTCCAGTTCTGGGCTCCTCAGTGCAGGAGGGATATGGAGCTCCTGGAGCCGGTCCAGCCGAGATTGACAAAGTTGATTAAGGGACTGGAGCATCCTTCTTAGGAAAGGCTGAGGAAGCTGGGACTGTTCAGCCTCCAGAAGAGACAGCTGAGAGTGGATCTCACCAATGTCTGTCAGTATCTGAAGGGAGGGTGTCAGGAGGATGGAGCCAGGCTCTGCTCAGTGGTGCTGAGCAGTGGGACAAGAGACAACGGGCAGAAACTGATACACAGGAAGTTCCACCTGAACATGAGGAACAGCTTCTTTACTGTGGAGGTGACCAAGCACTGGAACAGGTTGCCCAGAGAAGCTTGTGGAGTGTCCCTCACCAGAGATATTCCAGACCATCCGGACGCACTCGTATGTCATGTTCTCTGGGATGACCCTGCTTAAGCAGTGAGGTTGGAGCAGATGACCCACTGTGGTTCCTTGCAACCCACCCAGTCTATGATTCTGTTGTATGAAGGAGTAAAGATTTTTTTTTATTTCAGTTCCCATGTGATGTAGTAAGACTTGTGCACCTCCAGACTTTGAAGTTGTTCTTCCTGTTTGTTTTCATACTTAGAAATTAACCATCAGAAGAAAACATGCAGGAGTTGTATTTTGTCCAGATGCCAACCTCATACCATACCAGCTGGCAGTCTGAAGACCAGAACCAGCCTTCCCTCAAACCTACTGCGTCTCCTCTGAGGAGGTAGGAAACAGCTGCCTGGGAAGTACGCTTGGACCTAAGAATCAAACATCTTCCCCCATGACTGTGAAAAATTTGATGGTTAGAGCTGCGCATGCAGGAGGGACTGGCATTAAGCCTTCTACTTTGCTCATGGACTCCTACCAGCAACCTAGGAGTTCCTCTGAGAGACCATGGAAGATTTCTGTGATCTCACCCTACCAGCTGTGGAAGTAGGTGGTCAGTTCTGCTAAGGGGTTTTACAATGTTGAAGAAAACCTTGAAGAAAAAGCCAAGATCTTCCCTCCCCCACCAAACAAAATAACAAAAAAAAAATCAAACTCCAACAAAACAAACAAATAAAAACAAACAAAAAAAGCATGAAAGACACGAAAGACAACTGAGCAAACACTAATTATTTACCTTTTCACTGACAGGTAGTATGGGTAGATTTTATCTTAAAAACCCTTGTGAGTGCCTGCCTGACCAAGACAGGTTACAAAGGAATGTGTAGCTGTTTGTCAATGCAGCCATGTACCTTCAGAGTAAAATAATGATTTCAGTAAAGGAAGAAGCTCCATAAACACTACTACTGAAGCACAGGTTCTTTGCCATCTTAATCCTGTATCTCATGGAAACTAAGAAGTTTTTTTCACATCTTGGGTACCTTTACGGGCTCTCTCTAGTGTAAAGTTTCTGATGGCTAATAAGGGTTGAGCTCCCATTATTGTCCTTTCCTTGTTGAGACACTGAGATTGTTTTTGAGTGAACAGAGTGAGCAAAGCTTGCCTTTGAGACCTGCCATCCCCATACAAGAGCCAATGGGACCAAGAGCTATCTGAAAGATAAAGCAAGGCAAAGACAGGAGCGAGAACAACTAAGAGTAAGTCACTGGAGAGCAGGGTGTGTATGCATACTTTACAGCAGTCTGCAGACTGCCCATGCCACAGGCTCCTCAAGTGTCCCTAGAAGAGTGCAGCTGCAGTTCACAGACAGCAAAGCCGTAGAGGTCCACTCTGCTGCTCTCTTGAGGTAATCTTTGCCAGTTCAATGGGCAGGTAAATCCATCCAGGAAAGGTTTGACCATGAAAAAGAAGATGAAAATTACTTTGAAGAGCTAGAATGAGACCTGCTGTGATGGGAGAAGTGTCGGTGGAGGTGACAATGGCTTTCTCACCAGGTGACAAGACCATAAATGTCAATGGGCATTTTATTAGAAGGAAGGAAGAAAAGTACAGACTAATAAAAGGCACCGCACTGACAGCTGCTTCTCCTCAGCAAACATTTCCGGCCCACTCCTCTGTCATACACACAAAATTTATTGCCACTATGCAATGCATTAACTCTTACCTTGTTAGCTAGGGCCCAGGGAATAGCCACTTCCATGCAAGTTATGTCCAGCCATAGGAAGATGAGATTGGGCTGCAGAGAGAAGGCTAGTCATATCCTGTGGATTCTGCCTGAGATCCCTCTTTCTCTGCTTAACCAGCACGATCTAAGTCCTTCTCCCCACACCTGCTGTTACATTCTGCAAGCCTAGAACCCGCTCTGTACACAGAAATTGTGTTCCTGGTCCTCACAGCCAGTCTCTCATTGCATGTGCTGATAACATGCTGGCTTCCCCAGCCCCCAGCTCTACTTTTCACCTCAGCCTGATACTAGATCAGGGTGGGCCTCGAGCAATTTCTCAGGCACTGCACTGCAAATGAGGATACCAAGTGAGGGAATTTGCTCGTAGCCCACAGCAGACCTCATAGCCTAAAGGCAACCATGCTGTAAGCACGCGAAGATCCACAGACTTGGGAACTCTTGATTTTTGGAACAAGAAAATCTTTCCCCACCAGTTTTTCTTTGGATTAATTGCAACCACTCCTGGTTTTTTTCTTCATGCCCTCCTAGAAGATCTCCAGGTGTGTGGTAACTCCTTTAGAAAATCTGTTCCAGTTTGTGTTTATTGCTCCTTTTTCCAGCTTTCCCTTCCTCTCTAGGGACTACTCATCTCCCCCTCTTCTGCTGCTCTGGGGAGATGCTAAAGCCAGCTCCTAATTAAAGTGGTTGCAATTCCACACTGGAACAGTGGCACCAGGGCCTGAAACCATCCTGTGTCTGTGTCCCCTAGAGACAACCCGGCCGTGCTCAGACACCTTGCTGCTTACTCCTCCTGTCACAGATTTCCCCATACTGGCTCCAGCAGGCTTCTTCTGTGTTTTCTCATCTGTGCTAATCTCTTTCCAGTGCTGCAGGCAGGGGATGGAAGGGCACTCCACAGACAAAGTGAAAATCTCCCTGCCCTGAAAACGATGAAAGGGAAAAAGCCACAGGAGAAAACATGAAGGACTAAAGATACAAAGATACAGTTCTGCCTTGTGCTGTGTCCCTGACAGCATTTCCATCTGATTTTATGTTGTCCTTTGTGGAGGTCCAACACATAGAACAGTGCCTGCCACCCAAACAACACCATACATGTAACCCTCTTACTGCCCAGATTAATGACTTTCAGGAGCCATGTCAGCATGCACACAATGTATGGCCTGCCCCACAAAGCAACAATAAAAACAGAAAAGCTGGCCTGTGTTTCTCTCCGCGCATGTTCTGTCCACCACATTCACAGTTGTGGCCCTCACTAGTGCAGCACAGAAGCATGATAGCATCTTTTGTGCAGCACTGAAATGCTGCCACTGAGCTGCAGCATCACTTGTCATTCACAGACACCAAACAAAGCTCATGTTGTGTGACTGCACGCACCACTTCTGCAGCCACTGTCCACGATGACAGTGTTATTACTCTGGCCAGAAATGTCCACCTCAGGTGTCTCTCAGAATAGGGAGACTCTTCATCTGGAGAAGACTTTGTAGCTGCATCATATACCAGCATCATCTTTACTAGAACCAACCCAGGCAATGCACCAGAGGTACTGAAGTGTTTAACCACAGTGGATACCTCTTCACCTGGCATGTGATACCTTACAGCCCCTGTCAGGAGCTGGAGGTGCTCCTCTGTTAGGTGTGAGCAGGCAACACAGGCTTCAGGATCCAGAGTTGCTCTTCAGTTCTCTGAACTAAGCAAAACTCAGCTACAGAATCACACAATCAGTTTGGTTGGAAAACTTCTCTGAGATCCTCAAGTCAGCCTATGGCTGAATACCACCATGTCAAACTGGACCACAGCACTGAGTCCCACGTCCAGTCTTTTCTTAAACTCCTGCAGGGATGGTGACTCCACCACTTCCCTGGGCAGTCCATTGCAGTGTCACCCCTTCTGTGAAGAACTTCCTCCTAATGTCCAACCTGAACCTTCCCTGACTGTGTCCTCTCATCCTGTTACTTATGGCTTGGTAGAAGAGGGAAACTCCCACTTGGTCTCTTTTCAGGTAGTTGCAGAGAGTGATTGATAATGTCACTCCTGAGCCTCCTCCTCTCCTTTTTCTACATAGAGGTGTCTATACATAAACTTCAGAATATATACCCAGCATCTGTGTTTTAAGCCTTCTATGTAAACCATCATCAGACTCAATTAAATAGGCACAGACTTGGTCAAAATCACGCTCATGCACAAATACATGTGTACAATATATATTCGTCCCATCAGCCACGCACACAACACACAAATGTACACATGGATCCAAGTGGAAAAAAATGCAGAGGCAAATAACTGTTTTCTGAAGGTACCAAGGCTATGCCTGACAACCATTCAAATGGCTTATGTGTAGATACAGAAAATCCAGTGGTAGGAATACTTTGTGTAGGAATATTTTCCAAAGACTCTGAGAGACTGAAGAACCAGATCCTCATTTATAAATACAAGACAGAACATCTTGCACAGCCAGTTCAAAGCCCTTCGTTGGTGTAAATGAAGTTCAACTTTGCCACCTTATGGAGAAGCAGCACCGACGGGCTCTCTCTGCCTGAGGATGGCAAGCAGAGGGCAGAACTGGAGCTGGGAGAGCTCCACGCTCTGGAGGAGTAGGAGGAAGATGGGCAGCAGTCACTGCTCCCAGGGTGACAGTGCACAGCCAGGCACAGCCACTGGCTTGCACACCTTGGCCCATGTGCCTGCTAGCAGCCCCATCTCAGTGGCTCTGACACAGGAAAGAAAGCAGGGGGGCAGTGACTGTTCTGGGCAACTGCCTGCGTTAGCTGTGCTTAAAGTTGGCGCTAATCATGCTGGCCCTGATAAAGTTTAGGCTTCCCCTCAGTCTTGAGGAGACCTGGCTGCTTTGGACATTGTTAACCTGTATTTTTCTTTCAGCTGTGACAGAGAGCGGGGCAAGGAAACAAATAAAAACATTATCACTGAAGCTGACCAAAAGTTTCGATTCAATACACAAGAAATTGATATGGGAAGGTAGAAACACCTGCTTGGAGGTTCAGTTTAGCAACAGCAGGAATTTACTGTCAGGTGTTTGAATAGAAAACTTCAATGAAAAGAGAAAAAAATGGAAGAATAATACAATCAAAAGTTTCAACGAAAAAGATAGAGTTTTCCTTACTGATTATTGCAAACAAAACAATTTTGTGCTAAAATGGTCTAATTGACAATAAAATATTAATTTTGAGTTTGAAGAGCCATTATTTTTGAGTTTGAAGTGGTTTATGGGAATAACAGTATTAAATGCCTTATGCTCCTCTTTCATGTTACCTCCTGGGGTCTTCAGGAGGACCTCCCATCCCAGGAGACACAGTGGTGTCAATCCGAGAGATTCCATCGCCGTCGCAGCTGTGTGCCACAGCCACCATGAGTAATGGTGGCTGACAGGGGTGCTTGGCTCTTCAGGGAAGTGAAGCAGCCTCCTGCTTCCTCACAAAAAGAAAAGCAAATGGAAAAAGACAGGTGCAGATACACATTGATAGCAAGAGGCATGGAAGGATCCTCAAGAGGATCTCAAGCTCAAAACACTCGCACAGTTCCACTGAGAAGAGAGTTTGCAGACAAATACTGGCTCTTTTAAACTGGGACTATCAGCAAGTCTGTGAAAAGAGCACAGTGTTAATCCAAAGCCTGAATAATAGCTTATGAACAAAGTAATTAAAGATTAAACAACATGACTATCAGCAAACTTTACAAGCCGGGGGTACTTAAGAACAATTATTTGTTATTTCACCAATAAAGAATCACCAGAACTGACAGGGTTAGGTAGAAGTAGTCCTTTCATGTAGTGTTTAAGTACATTTATATCTTCTTAGAATCAGTTGTTCAGGTAAAAAGTAGAAATGCATTCAGAAAGGATTCTGATAGTTTCACTGCTGGTAACAATGCAACTTTATAGTTTATCTGTGATTTTAAAATTTCCCTATCTGGTAATGGTTGGGACTTCGGAAGGTGGCTGTAGAAAAGATTGCTCACTGCTTGCTTACTGCTTTTAACTGGCCATGCTAAAAACATAAAAATGGACAAGGCAATCTTAGCAGTGCAGAGGTGTCAGTTTTTAGGTTATGTCCTACCACACAGCAGGACACTGGCACTCAACCACATGGGCTGTCTTACACTGGAGTGAAAATGTCATCCAGCATCAACTCAGCCAAATATATCCAACTGCTGGTAAGACATGCAGGGATGTTCCCAATAATGTCTGTCTCAACTGTCATCAAGCAGTAACTATCATTTCTCTCCAAATCAAAACATAGTCTGCTCAACAGGGAGCTAATAAAAAAAAAAAAAAAAAAAACCACGACCAATTCTAAGGGGAAGAATGACAGGGAAATTTTTAGGCACATAAATTATTAATATAATAAAGATGTTGTTGTTGTTGTTCAAAAATATCCCAAGCTGCTAATACATAGTTTGGAGTTACTTTCTGGGCAACAACTGAAGCAGTCTGTCTAGGAAGGGATTCTAAACGCATTCTTTCATTATTAAAGTCATCAGTAAGAAAGACTTACACCAGAGATTGCAGCAGATTTGTTACCTTTTTCTGGCTGAAGCTGTGCAAAGAAGAAAAGAAATATCCACTTAGATACTAATAAGTAGTCAAGCTAGAACCAGATTTCTTCTCAAAAAATAGTTCTCTTCCTATGCAGAGTGTCACTCCTCTCAACAACCTACAGTCAGAAAAGAAGATAGGTTACATCAAGCATGCTAAAATATCTCCAAATAAGCAATTCCTACTGTTAGGCTCCTCAAAAAACCACACAGATATTTTGCTGGAGGCTGCCTATTATTGGAGCCACTTCAATTTGCAGATGGCCAAATCAGAGAAGTCTAAAGCAAACAGACTGACATTCCCAACCTGATGCCTCTGTCTCAAGTTTCTGTTAAGTCTCATGCAGAAAACTACATGCAGTAAGAGGATTAAATTTTCATTCCCTGTATCAAAGCATATGGGACTAAATAATCCCAAAGCTCCTTTTCCCACATTCCCATGCTGAAGGTCATGACCAGACTATAAAGAGAGGACAGAGAGGAACTGTCATGATTCAAGGACTAGTTCTACCCTACTTTCCTTGTGAAAGCACAACCCTGAGCAGTAAATTCACCACTGGTTAACTCTTTTTTTCTGCAATATTGACCAAATCAGTCAGTGCTGCAGCACCTTTTGAATGTAAATCCCCAGGAAGCTGCAGAGTACATTTCTATTTCACAGCTCATCAAAGGGACTCAGAAACCATGGTGCTGTGCTTGCAGACTGTAATGGGCACCAACACCCCAGATTTTCTCAGAGCTTGCTGAGATCTGATTTGGCCTTAGACAGCCCATCTTAATCTATTGCCATGGAAACCATCACATTCCTGGGCACAAGGCCACCTTTTCCTGGGACACTCTGGGTTTTTTCCAGCTCAAGTAGAAGCGATTATTCTGACAGAAAAAAAAGCAGGTATTAGCGGTGAAACACTGGAACAGGTTGCCCAGAGGTGTGGCAGATGCCCCGTTTCTGAAAATTTTTAAGGTCTGGTTTGACAGGACTCTGAGCAACCTGGTCTGGTTGAAGAGGTCCCTGCTCATTGCAAGAGGGTTGGACTAGATGACCTTTAAAGGTCCCTTTCAACCTAAACTTTTCTGTGACTCTGTGAATATTCTAAGTAACAACATACAGACTATAAACAGAGTCCTCTCTCCTGCATTTCAAGGAAAACTTCTGAGATTTATTGGCAGTTGCCAAGGGAAAAAAAAAAAACAAAAAAAACAACAAAAAAAAAAAAAAGAGTAGACTTGCTGAGACATTGATGGCTTATGGAATATTGACCTTACTATTTCTCACCAGATGTGAGACAAGTGGGATATTGAAGATGATAACTTCTAATAGTAGCTACAAAAAAACATACAACAGGATAAAGAATTCACCGTACAGTAAAATGCTACATAGCCATTCTGTCAGCAGGGCTGAGTTTGTCAACATAACAACTGCCTTGCTCACACAGAGATGTGCCATATGTTTTTTACAACCAATTATCTTCTCCACAGCGAGAACATGTTCCCCTACTAAGCCAAACCCTGCAACTTCTGGTCCCTATCAAAGTCCCTGAATGTGCAGCCCTGTGACAATTTTGTTCCCAGGCCTAGAGATCTTTGCCCAAGTGACTTGAAAACCCCAAACAGCACCTATGAAAACCCCAAATCAAACACACCTGAAAGGAGGGGAGGGGAGAAAGAGCTACCATCTCCTCAGAAAGAACCACTAAGCAGAAAAGGAAAGCAAGGAAGCACATTGCCTTCCTGCAGCTTCCAAACAGGGCATATCATGAGTGCCATGACAAGGAGCAGCCACCCACACGGAGGAGTGGGCTCAGGGTCACACTCTGCATTCGCTGGTATTCCCATGCCATCAGGACATGCTGGTATCACTGAGCTAGTGGTCAGCTGGAGATGAAAATGCCCTGTCAAGAAATAGCCAGAACGCTCCTTTTGCTTCTCAGTTTTGCAATCAAACCTAATTTTAAAGACTGCAAATCTGCTAAAAAAATTGAAATATTGCTTTCAAGACAGCCACTATGAGGGCTGCAGGCATGGTACAGAAGTAACCATGTAACTCCTAATTTTGGAACAGGATTGTGAGTTCATTTGTTATCTTCACTGAAAGAAAGAGAAACATAAACACATATATGCACACCAAAGCTGAGAGACAGAGCGAGAAGTCCTTTTCCCTGTATTCTCCACACCTAGTCCTTGAGAGTCAGTAACAAGCACCCTTGGGATGCAGCAATGGTGAAAGGGAATGTTTTCAAGTGACACTGTAACCAAAGTGTGCTGAAGGGGGCATTGGTGGCTCACAGAAGGTGAATGCAGGATGCCCAGCAGACCATGCCACAGATGAGAGGGCTGGTGTTCCTCCCAGCACACTACAGAGCAGAGCTCTGCCCGAGATATCCAACTTAATAACATGTTGCAATTCATTGCATGTCTTGCATGGCTTAAAAATGCTAAAACTCTTGTCACTGAAGTCACCAGGAATGAGAGCAGCTCTGGGGAGACACAGCAGTGAAATCCTGTTGTCACAGGGTCACCACAGAGGGATGTCAGGCATAAACCCTGTGAGTGTGTCTGCCATCTTCTGACCTGCTTTTCTGTAGGTGCTCAAGGGAAAGCAGTTTACTCCAAAGGATGAGCAGGGCTGGAGCTAAAAAAAGATAGATACAAGTGCTAATACAAACTAACCTGAAAGGCCAAGGGTTTATTTTTGATTTGTATTGTCTCCACTGACCTGTGACCCACTCTGACCTCTTCCTCTGACCCCTCACCTCTTGCAGTCAGTGGAAAATTAGTCAATCCAAGTAAGGACACAGACCATGGGTCTGTGGTCTGTGCTGGTTTCCTTAGGATCAGGGCACTGTAGGATCAGGGCACTGTAATCCCTGCAGTGCTGCAGCTCATGGTGCTCCTCCCTCTGGTCATCCATCCTCCATGGTTCCTCAGCAGAAAGACAGTTTGCTGAAGGGTCCTCCTGTCAGAAGAGTTCTTGTCATACAGTAGGTGGGTGGGTAGGTAGGTAATTTGTCCAAAATTGGCTGCCTGCTCTTGCCTCATTTTTCCTAATGGTCAACTCAGCTTTGCAAGTTTGCTTCTCCAGTGCTGCTGGCAGGTTGAGTCACTGTCCATGCAGTGAGTCTTATGCAGAACTCCAGAAGTTTTATTCTGTCTTGTGACTGAGCCTTGGCTGACCCAAACACAGCTGGGACCACATGACTGGCTTCTTGCGAAACCAGAAGATAATCTCATCAGAAGACTCAATCAACAAATGCTGACTGCATTTCCTCGAGATCTGCCCTGGTCCCATGGGAGGGACATCCGGGACACAGAATTGAAATGGATGGCTTGCTCCCACTGCAGCGTCTCCAGATTTGCAATTCAATTTGATAGAAGATGGAGCGGGTTGCTGAGCTGCCTTTGAAAGGGTCAAGGGGTTCAGAAGCAGCAGGAAAGGAATGGAGGCAGGGTACAAACATCAGAAGAGCTAACATTATTCTTCTTCATTCCAGAGTGAATGCTCTACTCCTGGGGCAGAAGAAAGAGCACACCTCTGATTGAATTACTAGCAGACTAGAAGAATAAGGAAATGCTGGATGGCTGACACCCATACCATTTGGCAAACATAGATGTGGCTCAAACTGGTGGTAACATCAGCTTACAGTCAGAAAACCTTTGCCCCAGGTGTACTGTAAACAACTTTTCTTGCACGTGTGTTCATACCTCTGTTCTACAATCCTCAAAGCATCCAAAGCTTTCCACGTTACAGCCAAAGACAAAGCAAATGTGTCATATCAAAGCATGAGAGACTCTTGATTTCTGTTTGAGTTGCAAGGGTCTGGAGAGACATACAAAGACACAGAAACATGTACTGAAGTGTGCTAGGACACCACAGTGAGTTCCTCTTTGCCTCTAATCATTTGAGAGGATGAGGTATTGCTGTAGGCAGCGCTACCTAATTGCTTGCATGAATTACGTTATGATGAGACCAATTCAGTCAGACAGAAGAGGGCTTAAAAACTTGTAAATTAAACACCCTGATTTAACCACCAAAATGTACATTTTTAGTAAGCAAGATCTCCTGCAGTTTTGATTTGTCCTTGTCACTGAAGTTCAGATGGCACTGGTCCCAAGAAGTCACAGCAATCTAATGCAGTCTGTCACATGAGCTCACACAGTCCTGTTCCATATCCATGATGTTCCAAAGCCATGGCTGCAGGTAGTCACCTCCAAGCCTGTGCTAAACTATATGATGAGGCCTTTCAAAGTCCTGTCTTTTTGTTCAGCTTTGTGTCTCTGGATGGTGGAGGGCAGATGGTGGATGTGGCTCCTTGCCTGATGTTGGGATGACTTCAGACAAGAAGATACAGATGGATCTTTCTGTCCTTCAGCATTGTATCTTCCCCAGGTCCATTTCTGCATTTCTTTCTCACTCCTAGGTCATGTATAAACACAAAATTATTTCAGCAAAGGAGGAAAAGGAATCATAGGACTTGTTTGTCTCCAGTTGTTTGTTCTTATAATTTCCCCAAACAGAAGCAGTCTTGCACCCAAACACATGCCTGTTTTACTCACTTCCTCTAGCAAAACTGGTGCACTTTTTCTGCTTTATCTTCAGAGCTTAGCAAGGCTAAGGCTTGATTTCTTCACCACTCCTTAGTGTGAGGCTCCTTCATACAGCAGATTGTAAACTGTTACTTAGACTTCTACTGAGACAATTCCTAGAGTAACCTAATTCCATGGAGGTAGACCTCCCCTAGCCCTAGCACACTTATACTTAAGGCCAAAAAGCAAAATGTTATTTCTCTTCTAGTATGCACTGATTTACCTATTTCTAGTGTATTGCATGGCAGGCTCTACCCAAATATTTAGTGGGTAAGTTCCATCTGTAATGGAAGACCATTTAGGAAAGACAGATACCTTCACCAAAGATCAAAGGCAAAACCAGGGCCGTCTTCATTCTTTTCTATTCATCAGGATTTAACTCTCATCTTTTCAGAGCATTCTGGCTCAGGCAGCTTCAGCAAAGTGCAAATTCCAGCTGCTCTGATCTCATGGATTTAAAACTCAACTATTTCCATTTTCATGGCTACATGCTTCCTGTACTTTGAACTTGCTTTGAACTTTGGATTTGAACAAACTTAGGAGCTTCCAGTCATAATCAGTGAGATTTCGCGTAGGCAAAAAAAGGGGAAAAAGAAATAAAAAAGATGTTCTCTATGGATCAGACATAAAATCAGCCTTGGGTTCAGTCAGAAAGGTCAGATGAACTTCCTAATGAGCCCTACCTGAGTTTTAGGCTTGTACTGACAGCTGAAACTAGTCAAATTTCACTCCATTTCAGGTTTCATTTCAGATATTTTATGCACTTCTAAACCTCACCATTTTCAACATATATAATTTGGTTATTACTCCTGATTTGGAGAGTAGATATAAATTATATCCAAAGAGAAGAAGGTGGCCAGACAAATAAATCTCTCCTCTGTTACTGAACATTGACGGGACCACTTTTTTCCACAGTATGCTGAGGTTTCAGTTGTATATGAAGTCACAGACGTCCTCATGGTTTATTTGTTTCAGCCACCCTGAATGGAGGGCTCATGGTTTCGTGGAGGTTGCTGTAGGGGAGCTGGGGCCACCTGCAGGGTGAGACCTTGTCCTTGCTGTCTTCTGCCCTATGCAGAAAATGTGCTGCTTTTTGGGCAGCAGCACATCCACCCCCTGAGAGCCTGTGGAGGTACAGAGCACTGCCTTAATGGGTGATACAAGAGTCTGACCTCATTTTCCTGTGACCACCTGAACAGGAGACAGCACTAAACTTGCACTCACATTGTGAGAGACTAATGGTTGTCTGATGCCAGCAGCATTCCGAGCATCCACCCTTCCTGGGTGCTGTCCCTCTGCTTGGCCTACAGAAAGCAACAAAAGCCCCAAAGCTGCTTTCCCTCACTGTTTCTACCTTGACAGGATCAGTGAGGGTATTTCTTCATCTCCTTTCTTTCTGAAGAGTATTGCATGAGATCATGTGAGCTGCATCTGTTTAGTTTAAACCTGAATGACACTTACAAAGTAGGGAGAGGTTGAAATCAGTAATGCTTCTCTGATATGCTTCAAGCTGGGGGATGGAGAAGGCATGAGCATGTCACAACAAAAGAATATCCAAGGCTTAGCCTAGTGCAGCCTCATTACCAGTGCCCCATCCCTGAAAGTGTTCATGCAAGGTTGGATGATTTAGAGCAGTTTTGAGTGCCCTGGTCTAGTGGAAGGTGTCCCTGCCCATGGCAGTGGGGTCAGAACTAGGTAATCTTTAAGGATCCTTCCCACCCAAGCCATTCTATGAGCCCACCTGTCCAGACCCCATGTGTAAACCAAGCTGGGTTCCACTGTGTCTCTACAGGCTGCTGCAGGTGCCCAAAAAGATTTGGTGTGATCTCACCATGATCATAGTAACAGCTTGCCTGGATGAAGTGCTGAGCATCCTGCTCTGCCTGGCTGTGCCCTGCTGAAGAGGTGGGTCTAGAGACCTCCAGAGATCAATTACCACATCCTTTATTCTCCCATTCAGTGATCTTTCTAGTTGTTTCACCAACACATTTTTGGGCAGAAAAATAGAAGTGTAATGCAAATTACTCATTATAAACATATAAATATATATAAATGTATTAAAAATAGATGATTTCTCCCATATAACAACCTCCACTCCTTATTAGAGAATAGAATGTGAACTCCATTTTAACTGGTGGTGTTGCATCCCTTACCACTTATACAAATCAGGTAAAAATATTCAGCAATACCTCATGTCTACCTTTTTTCTCTCTAATACTTTTTAGCTACTTCAAAACAACTCAGATATACCGTGGGTCTAAAGTTCAGCTCCAACTCAGATATTATTAGGATCATCTACTACCTAAGTGGTCTGCTGCAGAAAAGGTGAAGGAATTGGAAAGAAGAAAATTCCAATTAAAAATAGAAGTGTGGAGTACAAAGAGAGACTGTGAAATGGTGGCAAGTGAGTATAAGAAAGACAAGCGGAGACTGTCAAATAAGCAGCAGGAATGCAAAGAGATGGAGATTTAAAAAAAAAAAAGTGATAACTAAAGCTAGTCAAAAGCAATTGTATTTTTCTCTGGAAACATTTTTACAACAATATGAATTGCTAGGGTTTGGGTTTGATTTTTTTTTTTTTCCCCCTAGAGGCTGGCTATAAAAAAAAAGAGCTTTCATCAAACACAGAAGTGTTTTCAGTACAAACAGGAAAAATACCTTTTGAGATTTTTCTTTTTTTTTTTCTTTTAAGAAAGTACAAAGAAAAATATTAATTATATAATTGTAATTACACCTTCTATTGAATCTTCCACAGAAAAAAGTTTCAGACACCTCATGGAGTAATATGCAAGGTAATGGCAGCCTTGGACAGCTTGGCTGCTGTCAAACCATTATCTTTCCAGCACTGGTATTTCACATTTGATTGTAAGGATTTTACACATGCCTCATATTCCTTGAAAGAATTAGAATTACACCACAAGCAAATTATTAGGGGGAAATAACTTCATATCTCAAAAGGTAATTGCAGAGACCTCCAAAACTACAAATGAGAGATTACCATTCCTCCTTCTGTTCTTTTCCTGCTCTCCAAATAATTCCCAGCTTTCACTTCTGTCTTCTGCAGTCATTCATGAAATATTTCTCTCTACTAAACCCCCAAATGAGCTCTTCTATAGACAGCAGACAGGGCAAATAATCCATCAGCTTGCCTATCTGCAGCTCTTGATATCATGGGCACCAGGCAGTTTTACAATACAAAATGCTGACTTTTAAATTTTTCCTAATGTAAGGCTATAGATACAGGTAATTACAGAAAAATTGAATCAGTTCCTCTGTACTATTTGCAAAAGAGCTATTCTGTAAAATGGAAAATCTTGGGAAACCCCAGGCCCCAGAACACTGGCTTATCAAAACCCCCAACTTGCAGTGGTTATTGGTCAAGCAAATGTGTTATCTGGAGTAGGAGGGAATACACGAAATAAGGATCCAGCTTCAGCCAGAGTTTCCTGCCTTCACTCCCTATTCTCTGCTCTGCTTCTAACATTAGCTTGATTTAAGGTTATGCTATTAAAACACAGGAGCCTAAGGGAATGTCCAGAGCAAATATACAGATTCTTCTCAGAGTTTTGCAGTATCATACACCAAAGATGTGCTTCCCATCTTTGCCTATTCGATCCTTTATGGAAAAAGTTGCCAGGATTATTCCTGTTTGGTTTAGTTTTTCTGGGGGTTTGTCCTTTTCATGTGGAGTAACTCAGCTGGAGAAGCTGGCATCAGGCACTCAGAAGGGGGGGGGGGGGGGGGGGGGGACACGACTAGAAGCAATGTCTCAGGGGAGAAGGAGGGAGAGCAGTGGCTTTGCTCCTACACTTTGTTTCCACACACCTCAGCCTTACTCCCTCCAGCTGAAGTGCCATCACTGTGTCACACCCTCGGGTCTGCATGGTCAGAACTGTCCTACCATGCAATCACAGCCTCCCTTACCCAGCCATTTGGTACTCTGTGCCTCTGCATCTCATTTCCAGCAGCCCTGTGTAGGGAGCTATTGTTGCTGTTTGGCAGATAAGCTAGAAAAAGAAAAAAGACAAAACGTTGTAGTAGTCCTGATCTCAGCCAAAATTCAAATGCTTGGGGGACTTTCCTTGCCAAATCAGTGAACAAACAAATAAACAAACACTTCCCCCCCCCCCCCCGTTTTGGCTCCAAGAAAACATGTCATTCAATTCAAAAGGAATGCTCCCTTTCCATTTTCAGTAAGTTTAAGAGAAACAAACAATGGGAATAAAAGACTGAAGGCAGACATTGCTTTATTCAGCAGTGCAGTGTTAAAAAACACAAAGCACAGAGGGGCAGCTTTCTCCATCTGACGGGACTGTGAACTATTCATGTTTCCCATTTTAGGTCTACCTCCTCTGCTATAGGAGGTTCACATGTAATTTAATGTACATCTTCACATTTCTCTGCCCAAACCTAATCACTTAGTTCCTAAAGAGGACTCTCTACCTACATTCTTCCCAGTCTGTTTATCCCAAGTTTTTCATTATGCATAAAAGAGGTATTAGTCAAAATGATACTGACATGTGATAAATGTGGGTTAACTGATACTCTAAAACTCAAATGAAAATCTCAGCCTTAGGGAAAGGGAGCAGCAAAAAATAGTCACCTTGGGAGCCTTCAACAATATTAAGACTGGCATCCTGAGGCACTGGAAATAGCTAGGGAGCCAAGCACTGGCAAGAGCAGCATCTCTCCCACAGCTCACCAGCAGCAAGAGGGAAAAATTCAGAAGGAAACCAAACGCTGCTCAATGTACCAAGAGTGCAAGGCTACATGAGAACCACTTTGTGAGACCACTAAGTCAGTCACCACAGACCCTGGTGAATCCAAATGTTCTCCAGTTTTCCTGTACCAGGAAAAAAAAACTGGGTGGGAAGTGTCCAGGCAGTGCCAGCTATCTCAGAAGGCAATCTAGCAGCACCAAGAGTGTGTTCCCCCACCCTGGCACAGATCATCCTCTGCCCCTGCACATCTAGAGAGGTACATGCTGTGTGACCATTCTTTGCATTGGACTTTAAAAAGAAATGAAATCCATTTCAGTTTTTCTTGTAACTGTTTCATTTCCACATTCTCCCTGTTTCCTGGGATTCTTGCTTTTCTCACTGCACTTTGTTCTTTAACGACTTCTTTCTGGATCTTAAAAATAGCAGTGATTACTGGAAAGGTTCTGTTAGGCTATTCTAAATAAATGAAGGCCTTTTAAAAAGACTTGTTGTGAAAAATGTAATAAAAGCATCATCTGCCTTGCTGTCCACACCCCTTGTTTTTGAAAGGTGTTTTAGCCAACCTGCAGTATTAGCTTTCTGTATAAAAGAGACTAACGTGACCGAATCTGGCCATGTCAAATTATGCAATCCACAAGATTTGGTTTCTTCACTCTGCATCCTTAGATCCCCAGGAGTGTGGCAGGAAAGATGTGTGTAATGAACTTTAGTGTAAAGTCAGATGCTCTTTTTTGCCTTCCCCATGTGAGTTAAACTAAAAGTCGTTAAGCAGCGTTTCAGCACACACACAAACACAGCAGGATGCTGAGCTATATTGCCAGTGCTGTATGCATTGGCTGTGTGGGGAGTAATTGAATCAATGAAACCTGTTTGCAGTGCCTGGCCAGCACATGCAAGGACACTGCCCCAGTTTTGAGAATGGAAGGTGAATGACCGGGAATGCCTGTCCTGCGACCCGTGTGGGTGGAGTAGTTTTGAGCTGTGCGAGGATCAGTGCTTCCCAAATCTAATTTCAAGCAGAGAATTCCTTCAAAAGGAAAAGAGAATTTCATTTTGCAGGACTCAAGTAGTCCCTGAGCTCTTCCCTGGTACTGGCAAGCAGGCTGAAATACTACCAGTAGATTTTTAGCTTGGTTTCTAAGGAAACAAGGCCTTTGTAAGCACACAGGAGTATGTGCCTCTGTGTGTGTGTGTATGTATGTGAGCTTCTTGGATGCCCTTCACCTCCAAAAGCTTTTGAGCTCATTGGCTGATTTCAAACCAACTTTGCTGAAGCTATTGAAGGTACAGTATTCTTACAAGAGTCCTGAAAATAGGTGATCACATAAAGGCTCTGCTGTTCATTCTGCCACTGACAGAAAGGCTAACAGAGCCACTCTTTCCAGACTTCAAAAAATCCAGGATACTGGATACTGTACCTCATTATTTCCACAGATCATGAATGTGGTTGTTTTCCCTTGAAGCATTACCCAACAAACACTGGATTAAGCCCCATCAAAAGCCCCTTCTAAGAGCCACTGAACACTGGCCCACACTGCATGCAAACTGATGCTGGCAAAGGGACTATAGGCACAAACTTGATAAAGCACAGCATTGTTAGTGCATTATGTTTTGCAAGGAGCACAGGGGCCAAGCACACACTTGAGTCTCAGCTGAGTGGGCTTCAGGCTGTTGTACTTGTGAAGTATTTGACCAAAGCACCTAAAATCCCCTGACTTGGTTGCTTTTACTGTTGCTTTTCCTTTTTGTGCTGACTCTGCTCTCTAAATGTATCCAGAGAGTGTCTCCAGGAGAGAGGGAATGGAGGGCGCCAATGAAGCGGAGATGTACTTAATGCAGACACCATTAATAAATCACTGATAGTTAAGATATAGATTGGGTGATGGGTGGCAGATGGGAAGGAGGAATGTCAAATTGCTTTTCTCATATAGATTATTGGATTAACAAGGAAGCAGCGGGCATGTGGCAAACCAGTGTAACAAATTACTATCATAAAAAAAAAAAAGATAGAGCTCATCGCAGGCTGGTAATAATGCCATGTCGGCCATTAGCTCTCTGGAGAGGTACTTAGAGCACAACATCCGTCTTCTGGAAAAGAGACGGCCACTGCAACACCAGAGTGAAGGAGGCCCCCATCTGCTTCCCCTGCCCCTCCCCCTGCCTCTGACACTAGAGCCAGTGCTGTTGAAGCAGGGTGGACTGCAGCAGCTGTAATGAATAATTACCACAGCTTCTAATAAGCACTGCTAATTATTCCCCCCCGCCCATGAGCAGGCGTATGCGTTCCCCTGCACCAACACAGACAATATTGGCATGACATCGGTAGGCAAGCAACAAACTGGCAAACTGACTCTGTTCTTGGGTCCCCGTCCTGCTCTGCCTGAAGCCAATGACTAAAATCCCATTTGCTTTCAATGAAAACAGATCAAGTCTTAGTTTTCCTGCTGCTCCAGCCACAGAGCATGTGTGCCTACCTACATGGAAAGAATTGTGTACTATTGTCCTGCCAATAATGGTCCCTGATACTCATTGGAATGAACCTCAGGTTGGCTTTAGTGCCTTCTGCCAGAGTCCTCTTTGCCTCCTGCCAGGAACCAGGTATTCCTTCCTGTGTGCAGAGAGCAAACACAGCAGGGCTGTGGATGACTACAGGTGTTAGCAAGTATATTTTAAAATTAATAAATTAAGCGATGGGACAGCTGTGAAAGTCCTGTGATGAGAAAAGGAATGAGCAGGATAGCATGGCATAGCATAGCCCAGACCATCTATTTTGGTCACTAGTAAGTTATTTATGGGTTCAATCACTTGGTCTCACAGACTTCCATTTCAGCTTAGGCTGGGTAAAATCATGTTTTTCTTCCCTCCCCAAGCATGTTTCCATGTTCTGGTTTTGGACACCCTGCCTTGATATGTAGGAGGCTGCAATCCTCTCCCTTTAACACCCCCTCCAGCTGCCCCAACCCAGCAGAGCTCCTGATCCCCCAGCTGCTCACACAGGCTTCCGCCTTTCAAGGACTGCAGCCAGTCTGACTTAAGAAAGCAGAAATTGATTTCCAGACTTGGAGTATTTTTCTTAGCCTTGAAACGTGCCAGAGTAATGGGGCTGGAACAATAATGTAGGGAAGCCTTTCTCTCACTCGAGTGCCTGTCTCATGTGAGCAGGGAGCACTGCTGCCACAGCAGAATCCAGCTGCTGACAGCCCTGGGTCCTCACCACCAGTGAAGCTTGCACGCCTTTCAGAGCACAGGCAGCAAGGTGCACATGGCAGGCTGCAAGGCAGAGCCCACCTTGTGCATAAAATCATAGGTAAACACATAATCACACATGGCATTTTAGCAGGCACGTGCTGCAAAGCCTAGCAAAAGCTGCCCAGTTGATATTTGACTTGGAGGTGGTTTGCTCTGAACCCTGTGCTCCTCCTGACTCGTGTGTGCCATGACCCAGGGTTAGAGAAGTGTAAGGAGCAGATCCCCCCTGTGGCACCTTTCTGGTGCCTCAGATCCAGTGCCGAGCTCCAGCATGAGCCCCCCCTGAGGCATCCCTGCGTTTCCATCCTTACTCCTTCCTGCTGGCCTGATCTCAGCCTCCCCTTTCCCTCCTCTCCTATGCCAGCTCCCAGTTGCATGTGAGGACACCTTCCCTTGATCGCTGCCCCATTTGTTCCACTCCTCCTTCAAATGAGGCCTTTGCCAGGGTAGCTGGGCTCTCTAAAAGCTTCACAACTTCATTTAGCTGCTGACCCTTTGGCTCCAGGCTGATTTTGGCCGGAAGCCTTGGAGACTAGGACACAGGAAAGCAAGAAGCACCAGAAAGTTTGAAGAGGGTGGTTTTCTAGTTTCAGTGGTCAACCTCCACATCAGAAAAACCACGAGTGCTGTTGGTCCCCAAAGGTCATTTTCTCGAGACTGAGACGTCACAGGCACCTTGTTGGTGCCACCCAAATCCCATACCAGTTCTGTGATCAATCAGCTTCTGCTTCCAGGGTGGTTACCTGATGCTTCCCACATGCACAAAATTAAAATCCCATTAAAGTGTGTGCATTTCTTCATGTGCTCATCTGTGTATACTCTTAATGTCTCAGGGCTGGTGGGCCAGGGTTGGGACTGTCATTACAGCCACACCACAACCTACCACAGGCGCCAGGGCTACAGCTCTCCATGGAAACTCTAATCCCTGTGAAATGGGATCTTAGTTTGTTTTTGTTTTAAGGAACCCATGAAAAATAGCTGAGAGATCGCAGAGCTAGATAGAAAGCTTTAAGACGGCAAGAACGCCAACACCTTATCACACAGACTGCCCCTAGCCCTATTCCCCAAACAGTCAAGCTGGCTTCTAGGGTTTGTTTCTGAACACACAAGTTATTTATGATTTTCCACCCACCTCTCAACATGCACTTCGTCTGTTGTCTCTCCTTTGTCAGTTGAAAAAAAAAAAAAAAAAAGAGATAAAAATGGAGGGCAATTTCATCACCTACACATTTTTTCCTATATAATTTATCTTGGACAGATGAATTGACATGATGGAATTGGTTTAAATGTACAGTGGAGAAGCTGTTTGTCCATCATGTGCTTAAGGGAAAAAATAGCAACACCACCCACTGATTATGCAGTCAGTATTATGGCTTTACATATGCTGCTGTGTGGAATGAATTCAGCAATGACAGTATCATTGTATACCAGTTGAGGATTCATTTTCTGGCTAATGTATAGCTCAGATCATTACTCACAAAGCACAGCTCTGGCCTGGCTTTCTCACTGAGCTGCAATAGCAAAGTTAGAGAGTGCTAAATTTCCACACAGCATTTCACTGCCTTCATTGTGGCATTGGTGCCACAATTTCAGGAAGGGATGGAATAACAAACACTCAATTTCCAATTTCCTGTCCAGTGCATCACAGTAGAGCTTCATGTCCAGTCTGTCCAAGCAGCTGCACATCTGCAAAGCACTGGGCACTTTCAGGTCCGTGTCCTGGGAGCCAGACCTGCCCCACAGGTGTTGTCACCTCCTGTTGGCCATACAGCAAGGACATGACAGGACTAGGTGCTCTCAACAACCAACATCAGGCTGTGGCATGGGCTGATAAAGTGCTGAAGTGGTTAACTAGGCCTGATTTAAAGGAATAAAAAAACCCAAACCCTAAAAAATCCAGAAAATGCCCCAGTTTGGTTCTCCATAGGAAACACGGATATTTTTCAATGAGGAAATGCTCCTGCTTTGAGTGTCTTTATGGTGTATAGCCTCCTGAGTTACAGGCCAGAGCAACATGGCCCATTTATAATACAGAGCAGCAGACATTCCATGGGAAACAGCAAGGGCCACTATAAACTTTGGATTTAAGAGATTAAATAAAATGTGTTTATCAGGCCAGTGAGGTGCATATAAAGATAAGAAATTGTGCCAAGTGTATAAGAAGTCCATCTTCTAACACACTGGCAGGTTTCAAATAAAGATTTCAACAGCAACATTTGGCAAAAGAAAAAGAACTCCAGCTTCTCTAGGCATCCTTTGAAGGTGGTTTGTTGATGTATGGACCATGGGCTGTCCTTGCCCTCTCAGGCCACTGGGACAGGTGGTTCCAGGCCTTCTCTGTATCTGTTAAAGTGCCAGATGCACCTGCAGGATTTAAAGCATATAGGTCTTTGTGCAGGAAGCTAATCTCTTGAATTTTATCCGTTAATTAACTAGATGCCAAGTGGAGAGTACAGGTGTTTGGCAGTTTCATGAGATACACACCACAGAGGCAGCAGCTGCTGTTGTATTACCTGAAACTGCCAAATGTTCCACACTTGTAGCCCAACACAGAGGACTGTACCACGGATGACCCAAATGCTGTGACTCTCAGTGCTGCAATGAGATTTTGGTCAGCTTTAGCTGTAGAGGAGTCTCAAGTCTCAGACTGATGGGTCCCAGCAGATCCAGCCATTGGATTTAGGATGTTGTGGTCCTAGCTGCATTTCTGCCTGAGGTCTGACATGACAGCAGGGATGCTCCATGGTACTTGTGCCAGTATCTCTCCTCCCATGATGCTGGTAAACCCAGGGAGAAGCAGTCAGGAAAGCAGCATGGCTGGCAGTGTGTGGCAGCAGCAAAGGTCACAGCCCCCAGCTGTACCAGACCCAAAATCAGGGGTGCATCACATGAGTTATATTGTGGTGGGGGAAAGGAGGAGGAGGATCACTCATACTCCACAAACTAACACAAAGGTCTGAAAGATGACAAAGCATCCCTGTATCTCATCCCCAGCCCTGCCAGGGCCATACATTTGAAGCAGGTCTTGGCAGCCCATGAAAGTGGAATGGCTGGGAATGGATATAAATGCCACAGACATTGTAGCTTCATGTCCAGGAAATGAGCATACAGGACTGGCTTCAGGTGAAAAAAATACCCTAGTTTTTACATGAACAGCCTCCCTTTCTCTGAGAGGCCCTCTCCCTTTCCCCTCTCTGTCTTGCCTCGGTTTGGTTTATGGTGGGGCTTCTGGTCTATAGGTGCGAGGTAGCTGTGGGTATTCCAAACTGGAAGCAGTTCAAGATCTGTTCCCAGTCCTATGTCCCAGGCCACCATCTATGTCCTAGTCAGAGTTTTAAGAGGAAAGAGTTTAAGGATGGTGTAACAGAAATAATTGGATGTGACCATTGCCCTGTGATAAGCACAGGATAGCGATGGCCGCAGCTGAGGGCAGGCAGTGGTGAGACCCTGAGAGGATACTCAGTGAGCATCCAGGCTTGATTTTTCAAGGGATGCTTAAGATTACAATGCATCTAGCTCCCATAAACCTCCTCTGAAAACCCACACCTCCTGCAGGGATGAGATCTAGCATGCACCCACTGAGTTTGTCTGCAAGAGCTCCAATGTGCCTGACGCAGGCACGGGGATGACAGAACAGCAGGGTTCCCTGGTGAGGCCACCAGAGCTGTGAACAGAGAGAAAGGTCTCTCCCCGACACCTCCCCCCAGCTGATTATCATGCTCCAGGAAGGTTTTGCATGTGCAAGATATCTGTAAGGCCTGCTGCCAACTTTTTGTCAAAGCACCGATTTCTCGTGATGTGAGCTACTGCTTTTTTCTAGTAATTATTGATAATGCTCTTGGATGAATTACAGACATTTAAAAATGAATTAGACTGTATGTGTGTCTGTCTCTCCCGTCCCCTTTCTGTTTCCCCACCACAGGATCTATGGCTTTGAAATGTTGATACATATTCATTACAGCTTCTAAGACTTGAAAGGCATAGCTAAAGGGAGAGCTCAGATCAACAAGAATGTGAAAGCAGCAATGAAAGCAGGATCCTGGCTGTAAGCACAGTGAGTAAGCAGCATGTGAGCAGTCAGCACAGGGAATGAGGTACCAGGTCTGAATCCAGGTCCTGGTTCTGCTACTACCTCTGATGGCTGCAGACAGTACATTGTGTCCTGGCTCTCTTGGCCACAGGATTGATGTGGTGATGCTCACCAGGCCTCTGAAGCATTATGTGCCATAAATGCAATCTCAGGTGACAAATGAATCCAGCCATCACATTTCCTGCCATTTCCACTTGACAGAGCAGTGAATCCAATGAGAAATTCTTTTGGGGATAAAAGAGCCCTGAGTATGTACCAAAAACACAGGTGAGAGCATCCTGTGCTCATGGTGTTGAGAGCAGAATCCCAGTGGCAGATGGTGCACACACACTTTTGTACAGGCAGGCACACACCGGCACACAGGATCCATGCTTCCACAGAGACTCGCTTTGTTCTGCCTTGTTTTGAAGAGTTCCCAATACAGAAGTTCAAACAACATGGCAACTTTGGATGTCTCTTCCATACCTGTTCCTATAGCCTGGGATGCAGTGAGGAAAGACACATGAAAGATGGTTGTGTTAGGGCTGTTGCAGTGGTGCAGGTGTGAAGAGAAGCAAACCCTCTTTGTACCAGTGGAGTGGCATGGTGTCAACATTTTCATCTGGCTCTTTTCTCTCCATTTTCACTGCAGCTCTCTGGGTGAATTTCTTTGATGTGACGGTATGTCAAGCACCAGAAGGCATTTGGTCTCCATTCAGGGCAAGACAGAAAATCATATTTGGTAGGAATTCAATCATAATCTGGAAGAAAATCCTCCCAACTGAATTTTAACTACACGGAAGTTTTTGATTTTAGCAACCTGGCATTTTTTTTTCAACAAAATCAATGCAGCTGGAGAATTCCCAAGCAGGCGTGGCTGTGACCTCTGAGTAGTTCTGCCTCTCCCTGGCACAGCTTCAGAATGCAAAACTGCATTTGGGACACCTTTGAGCTCTTGTGTGAAGGCACATTCACCTGTTGAAACTCTGTCTAGATTACTCATTTAGTGCCTTTACAGTCAAGGCACCACCTGCAATTTTTTTTATTATTATTTCTTCCTGAGAATCGCTTTATGCTTCTGTTAAATGCCAGGCTGGTGTAAAGTTTCGTATTAACAGCAAAAGGCCTCAACACAGAGCAGACTGAGTACTAGCACTGCTTGAATAAGCTTTTTCCTTACAGATTCTGATGCTAATGTGTCTCCAATATTATCCCCAGAGATGAGAGACTCGCTTTCACTTTCTAGCCTCTCTGCCAGGCTTGCCAGTGAAAGAGGGAGACAGTTTCCAGCAGTGATGGTATTTCTGACGTGCACTGATCAAGTAGGAACTGGACTGGGACTAAGTTCATTTCCTATCGGCTGACAGCCAGTCAGCACGTGACAGAAATTTGCAGTCCCTGCTGGTGTGGGGGCTGGATTCATATTGGCAAGCTCCACATGAAAAGGCTGTCTAACCCATTACTAAACTGTTGATGCCAAGACATTTCTCTGTCTCCTGTGAGGATTCATTTTATGGTCTTTATGATGAATAGCCCTTGATATAAAATAGTCAGGGATAAAAAGGTACAAAATAGAAAAAAGCATATACAGGAAGAAAGCATAGCTCTCTGTTTCTTGATACACAAAGATCTATCTCTGAACTCTGGAAATATGCAGGCTGGGTAAGGGATGCCACTAGATTTACAAAGGAGACCTTCTTTTGTCCCTTACACAAAGGTCACATCTGGAACATAGGCTCAAATTATCACGTGAGAAGAGGGATGCAAAGCAGGTTTCCAGGAACCCTGACCAGCTGCAGTCCCCAGGGATGCTCTGTGAGAATGACCTGGGACTTATTGTAGTTGAAGTGAGAGCCTCTCCTTCCCCTGGTGCACCCAGAAGGGTGGTCACATAGGAAATGATCCTCAGACAAACAAACACAAGTTTTACACAAGAGTGCCTGGACTGAGCACTTTGCCATCCATGGCAAAACATGGGGTATGAATTAATACTCTGACTCACCTTAGTGTAAGTGCGAAGTAGGAAACTCAGTTAACCCAACACACAGCAGCAATCCTATGTCAGCCCCAACCTCTGCTTTCTCTTGGGTTTCTTTTGGGGTTTTTCATCTGCCACTGCCATGCAGCTCCCTCTTCCCAGGGTAGAGATTGCAAGATCCACTTGCTAACATGGATCAGGCAGGAGGCACAGGCCAGGCACTCGACAGCATAAGTCAACTTAGTACCATGGGTCCAATATCTCTGTCCCAGTTTTACACTGGGAGAGAGCAAGGCCAAGTGTGGTGTTAGGTAAGCTATGAAATGTGTTGCTTAATTTACATACACTTGACACTGTGGAGGGCGTTGAAGGGCTGTTCCTTAAGCTGTTCAAGAAGCAGCAGCTGGAATGAAGGAGCAGTAGTTTGGGGAGTCAGCCCTGCTACCTAACTGATGGGATGCCTTAGGGAAACGCCACCCCGGTGAGGCACAGAACATGTGTTTAGGCACCCTTTCCTGGAAGGGATGAACCATACCCCAAATGCTACTAGAAGCACTCCTTCCTGTGGTCATGCAGTGCAGCTGATGTACCTCCATAAACCACCACAAGTCAGACTTTGGCTTTGGCTTACAGTGATGGTTCTGCCTGATGGCCAGGATTGTTCTGTTTGATGACTGACTACTTAAATGTGGCCTTCATCAGCACCTTTTTTCCCAAGATAAGGAGAGTGTCAGAAAGATATCAGCAGTGGTTTAGGGGTAGCTGGATGCTGCTGTTCTGAATTAATGGCAGGACAGCCTCCATTCACAAGACCTGGTGTGAGGCAGCCACAAGGACTGTAGTTCTCATGGCACCAGTGTATGGTCTCCTTACAAGCAAACCTACCATGTCCATCAAGTTACTTTCTAAGGGTAGATGAGACTCCAAGTGGGCTGCATATTTCCCTCTGATAACAGGCTACCTGGTCTCATGCTGTGTCTGTCTGTCATCCCCCACGGCCACTCAGGAGAGCAAACCACAACTGAAAGCTTGAAGAGTAGACACAGACATAATGCTGGGAATTGTTTCAACCAGCAAGCCAAGACCTTTCATAAGGTCTGCAGTTTGAGAAAATCTGCGTCTCTAAAAAGACAACAAGAGGTTTCTGTGGACTCAGCCAGGGGATTCCATCTAAATGGCACGCCACGCTCTGGAGCTGCAGTGGACTGTCACAGGCTGAACAGACCAAGGCTGGTATAGACCAAGGTAGACACAGATGCACACAGAGCACAGTGCAGGATACCAAAAGACTTAATTCAGTCTTAAAACCACAGCTTCTTGCTAATATTGGAAGAGATGATGGGCACATTAAGGATGGGGGAGCAAACTCCAGGCCATTAATAGCAGGTCTAGTAATTGTAGGCTATGGATTAAAGAAGCTAGATGTTATGGGCACTGTGGTACTATATCACCATGGGCAGAGAGGTTTCATGGGGAGGAGTAAATAAATCCATATTAAAGGAGCTTCTTGCCCATGCCAGAGTGTAGGCATATGTCAGAGCCTGGATCTGTGCTGCTGGCTGCCTTCCCAACCTAATGAACAACACAGCAAGAGGGAAAAAATAAAATCTATTTCCCTGAGATTCTGGAAAAGGGAAACAAATTTTTCCTCAGAAGGGAAAGTCCAGCATGTTTTTTCTATCTGTTCAGTAAGCCACAGAACCAGCAAAGACAGCAGTATTCTCCCTTGGACAGAGCCTTTTCCTCCTTTCACTGACAATGCCTGCCTCTTGCAGGCTGAGGTTTAGAGCCTCATGTGAGCTGAAGGACCAAATGCTCCTCTGCTTCTTCTTGATGGCACCTCATTTCACCTGTGCAGGAGAAGAACAGGAGGTGTCTGAGCTGGAGCTGCCTTCAGCCACAGAAGTTGAGTGGTGTCTCGCACTCTGTGCATGCACAGGTAAACACACCAACACACTGTCACCACCCCCAGCCTCAGGAGGACACCAGCTTGTCCCTCCTAGCAAGGGCTGTCATCTCAATGTGTGTCAGGGGATGCCAATCTTCTGCATGTCCCTGTTGCCATTCCACCTCCAACACATGGAA
Source organism: Chamaea fasciata (assembly GCF_029207755.1). Classification (NCBI taxonomy): domain Eukaryota; kingdom Metazoa; phylum Chordata; class Aves; order Passeriformes; family Sylviidae; genus Chamaea; species Chamaea fasciata. Next base: position 22,894,580 of record NW_027094087.1, on the reverse strand, counting down.
AATTGCTTTTCTGGCCAGGAAGTACTCTGTAGGAATAGCTATGGTTGCAAGCCTTCTTCATCACTTATTGCCTCAAGTTCCTGTGATCGCAGCTATGCGAGGCACATGAGTGGTTTTGGCTGTTTCAGGTCTCAGTGATATGCATGAAGGAGCCTTTAAGCTATGCCCAGAGCTCTCCTTCTTCATAATCCAAGACAGGTCTCCTTCCCTTCTTCTTTGGGGTGGATCAGAAAGCTGATATGTTATTTATCCTTATATGTTCTTTCATTCATCTACATATGTAACAGCTGTATCTTTGAATTGCTAACACAAGATCAGTTCTCATTATACCAAAGAAAAAGTGTAGGGGTTCATTCCTGTTCTTACTTTTAAAATCAGTCAAAGAATTCTTATAATGACTGGCTTTGGGCAAGAAAGTCATCAGCAAAGAAGCAGAGGAGTGTGACTGTCTATCTATCTATTTATCTATCTATCTATCTATCTATCTATCTATCTATCTATCTATCTATCTATCTACCTATCTGTGTGTGTGTGTGTGAAGAGTGTCTCTGAAAAACACTCCAAAACCCTTCTGTATGCTAATTTTTCCCTTTGAGTTTCCAAGACAACAGTGGTTTCACTCAGTGCTGTCCCCATATAACTCCCTGGTCCTCCCTCTTCAGAGATGACTGCATGGTTTGTAAGGACGCTATTTTTTTTTCCATATATTTCTAATCATCCATTCTGAACTATCCTACCCCTGGTATCTGTGAGTACCAGCACACAGAGAAGTTAACCCAAAAAAGGCTATGGTTTAATCCTGAGGTGAGCATCACCCACTCTGGTGCAATGGCCCCATGTGTACATTCTTTTCCCATGTTGCATGTGGAGTCACTTATCCCATTTTCAAATAAACTATCTCGCTTGACTGGGGTAGAAGTGGGGTAGAAGTAGGTCCATGGGAAGATTCTGTGCTGTCACACTCTGAAGATCTCACCCTTAACCTGAGAAACCTTTTATCTGGTATAGATTATTCAGCATCTGTATCCAAAGGCATTCCTCATTAAATGTGCACTGTGGGAAGCATCTCAGTAACAGGTAGCAGTGGTTGTGACCACTGCATGTAGTAGCATTTAGCTACATTTTTCCTAGGCTGGCAGCCACTTAATAGATGTCATTTTTGCATAGGCAGATAGCAGAAGTCGTGTCAATTCATTTTGCCACTGCCACTGCTTATGCTCTGCAGTTTGGAGTTTCCTAGTAATGCAGCTATGCAAGAGAAACCTGCAAAAGTAATGCAGTAGTGCCTGTTTCTTTTCCCATTTTCCACTAGGTACAGGTCCTTCTAGAGTCTGAAGTGCTCACCCACTGTGAAACAAACCTGAAGGCTTGTCTTGCTATTCCTTTCATGAGAAGGTTGTTCTTCAGCCCTGGGATCTCACCCGTGGGAACACTCTCCTAATTTTCAAACTGCACTCTTCCCTGTTGTTCATTACGACTGAGAGCATCTGGCCAGCTCCTCCCTTCCTTGGTCATTTACCAGTTGCATAACTGCCTTCTTTCATGTATCTCCATTTCTGTCCCACAGCAAATGTTGCCATGAAAAATCTTGATTAGTAGGGTTTAGGAAACTGCAGCAGGATAGTACAGATTTCTAAATACTGCTAAGAGGTAGTGGCTCAGACTGTGATTTGAAGGAGGCTTCTTCTCCACTTTTGCCCGAAGTTCTCATTCCTTGTCAGTCCAGAAGATCAAACTTGGTCTCTACCTACTAGGACATGAGTGCTGGTGGAATATAAGCAAGTGCTTATGAAAGCAGCATGGTTTCTGAGGTGGTACAGGAAAGCGCAAGAAGAGAACTGAATAGTTGCATAATCTGTGAAGAAGTTGTGAATCAGATGTTCCTGTTTATCTTTTTTCTAGACTTCATTTTTCGGCTCTTTAAAAAAAAAAAAAAAAGCAGCAGTAAGATCCCAGGCCCAGGCCTGGTTTAGAACAGTTTGTATTTGGTGCATTCAGAAACTTACCCAAGTTTGATAGGGACATGTGCAGCTCTGAGAAATACCCTGGAAAATGGATTCTCCCCTCCAGGAAGTTGGAGAAAATGCTGATATTTACTGCTTAGGTAAAGTGAACAACAAATAAAAATGCTCAAAGACACTGTGTAAAGTTTGTGTATCATTGTAGAGGTGAAAGGGTGCTATGTGGCACTGCTGGTCGGCACTGGTCTGCTCATTGACTCATTGTAGGATATAGGGCAAAGTGTGTTTCAGAGCTCCATCCCTGAAATGCACATGACAAGACACAGGAAATCTGGAAGATTACACTTTTATTTTTAAAATCTGTTGAGATCTTCTGCAGAAATTTTTTAAAATAGACAAAACATTTTTTAATCTAAGTCTTATGGTTTCAGTTGAGTAGAAATACTGAGAGGATGAAGAGAACAGATCTATTGGGACATTCAGATTTCATTCTGGTCTTGAACTTGGTAAACATATCTTTGATTTTTAAAGTCATTGACTTGTGAATGTGAGAACTATTTTGGGAACCTGTGTTACCTTTAACAAGGTTCAAAGAGAGCAAGATTTTGGACTACAACACATACAGGTAAATGCAGATGCCCCTTTCAGCCAGACACTTCAATTATGACAGTGAATTTTATGTGTTCTTCTCAATAAAATAAAATAAAATTTAAAAAATGTATATATCATAAAGGTAGCTAGTGTCACACCACAAACAAAGGAGCTTGGTAATCAGGTGTCCATAGTCATATTGTGGCCTTGACCGCTACAGAAAATCACTCTGGCAGCCTTCATCACCCTAAGAGATCCTTGATCTTCTAGCACAATAAGCAGGTTATTAGAGCTCTCCAGTGTTCCTGCAAAATAGCAAACAATCAGATTGGCTAAGAAGCAGCCTTTACTCCTTCAGTTCCCAGAAGTGCTCTGTGCCAGATTAACAGCAAAATGCCTTTGTCTACAGGAGTGTGCCGTAGGATCACACGTCATAAATCTGTGCTCTAACCTAACTTTGATTATTATAAAATACAGGGGATCAAATACAAAGGAAGGAGGCAAATAATAGCAAATAGAAATTAAATAAATAATGTTTTAAAAGTGAGCAATAGAGAAAGAAAAGCCTCAATCAGTCTACAGCATTTATGCACAGCATGGACCTAACTGTTGAAAAACTGCTAATGAGAGCAGTCATCCTTGACTTGTCCAGGAATAGCTGAGGAGATCACAAAGATGACAGCTTGATTCTCAGCTTGTGACAAAAAACATGGCACTAGCTACTTACCTAAGGTAAAAAAACTGTGTGTCAAAAGCCCCTTCCCAAAGAGGGCAAATCCCAATCTGCAGACATTCCTCCTATGAGGAGGTAGATAAGTCATACCTGCTTCCTACAGCACACAACTTCATGTGGAGCATGAGAGTTTACAGAGCATTTCCTTTAAGTGGTATCAAAGTCAGTTTTCATATGTCAGGCTCAAATTTTAAGAGAGCTAGAGACTTTTATATAGCTCTTTAAGGCACTTTTAGAATTCAAAAGCAGATTAAGCTGCCCTGTAGATATGAAAAATTATGCATTTTGGCTGCATTTTGTCTAATCACAGTTCAGAGGAGGGTCAGGCACTACCCAAGTCCTCTGTCAGTTCTGTTCACACCTGACTGTCACTAGCAAGTGCAAAGGTCTTTAACAGCACCATCAGCCAAGGCAGGAAGCAATGCAGAGTGCAAAATGGCTCACAGTGACTCACTTGCACAACTGGCAGTCCCAAGAAGGAAGCATGTGCTTGTTGTGTGATCCTGAATTTACTACTATGGATTAATGCATTTTCCCCCTACTCTTGCAATAGCTCACTGTGGGATTTACAATGTCGTGTGAAGGCCCCTTTTATAAACTGCTGCCTGCAACAGCTAAAAACAGTGAAAATCACCAAAGACAAGCTGAGTTCTGGCTCAGAATTTTAATGCATTTTACAGGTGGGATTTTATATTTGGTGCAGATTTTTGTAGTCCATATTCAGAAATTGCAGTTGAAGCTTTCACCCAGATAAACCCAACGGTGTCTAAACATCAGCTCATGCCAACAATTCTGATGTGATAATTACAGATCAAGTTGACATAGGAATTTACGGTCAGCTATCCTTGGTTACATCAAAGGTCCATCTAGCCAGCACCCTTTAGTCCATCATTGAAGGGAAGAAACTTCTTGGAAGGTGTTTGTTCTTAAGCGACCAAATATAAAATTCTTATCTGGAATATCCAGAAAAACCTTGAAAATTCCCTCCAACACACTGCAACAGGATTTTCACGTGCCATTGTTGATGTCTCTATAACCCTCTGTAGGTTTCCCTTTTCTAAACCTCAGAGTCCAGACCCCTCTGAAGCCTACATGAGCAAGCATACAGCACCTACAACATCTGCAACAAAAAGTTTCACACGTGAACCAAATTCTCAAAGAACCACATCCTTTTCATGGCTCTGTTTCAGCTGTAAGTTTAATTCAGTGCCCCTGCTTCTCCCACCAGCGAGCAACAATTCTCTGTGCCATTAGTAAGAGCACAGAAAGGGCCCTGGCTCACCTCTGGGCACAGCTCTCCAGCACGTACAGAAAGCCTCTAAACCACCCACATGCATCCCAAAAACAGGAGCTCACTTAAATTCTGAGTCACATCCAAATCCAAGAGGTGTGGACATGATGAAAGGGTAGAATCAGGATATCTGGGTCCTAACTGCTGGTCTAGCTCATGGCAATTCTTGACCATCCTTGTGAACTGACAGTGCTTCTTTAGCCCCCTTTGGCACCCTGCCCAACCCCAGCAGGGACCCAGCATCCTAGGGCCCATCCCATTGCCACAAGGGATCCTGGTGCCAGCCACTGTCTGTGATCTACTGTGAGGTTACAAATGTACCTTAAACTCCATCGTTTGCTTCAAAACTAAAGGTCCCAAAGATATTTGCCTTGTCCCCTGTCTCGTCTCAGCTCCAACATGCTCTTTGTTTGTGCCGAAGGATGCTCACTCAGAGTCTGGTGGGAGGATGTAGCAGGCAAGCATGTTACTGGAAAACAAAGCGGAAGCAGGACACAACTCATGTTAGTAAATAACGAGAAGGGTGGTGCAAATGCTTCAGCTGGCTCCAAGGCTGAGTAAGCTGAGCTGAGGGCTGAGCAGTGAGCACCTCTCTCTTCTCTCTATTCACAGATCAGCACAACAGGATCCAGTACCTACAGTTCTGGAATAATTCTGAGCCTGATTTCAGGCGTGGTGTAGGAAGGAGTTATGATCAGATGTGCTGAAGAAGCAAAACAAACCTTAGCCTATGAAACTCATCTTATTCTCCCTGATACCACTTCTGCCCCATTAACCTAAGGGTAAATTAAAGTCAGAATAAGGCAATTGTTGAAAAAAGGAAAAGATGGCATTCTCTCACACAAACATCAGCTGCATCCACGCATATTCACATAAACACAGAGAGCATCTACTTAAAAGGAGGGATCACTGTGAAAAGGTCAGTAATCTGTGCTCATTTTCTGGCCTCAGGACTAGAGGGGAAAAAAGCTCATTGAATGCTCCCCCTGCCCCAAGCAGGGTCAGTGTTTGCACAAACTTTCTCCCATGATTGTCTGATTATTCTGAAATCTCCCTGGTGCTGGCAATTCCTGTGGTGTTCCTAGACCACATATATTCCTGACCTCACATACATTTTTGTTAGCCTAAAAACTTGTCCTAGTGTTTAGCCTAAGTCTCCTTTACTGCAATTTAAACTCAATATTCCTTTTTATACCCTCAGTGGAAAAGAAGACTATTTAATTTCCTTTGTCTTAGTAGCAATTTCCTATATATTTAAAGACTTGTTTTCCTACTGCTTCCCTCTAGAGCCAGTTTTCTTTAGCCCAAACAACCACAATTCTTTGTGTCTTCCCTCACAGGTTGTGTTTTCTAGACCTCAGATCATTTTTATTCCTCTCCTCTGCTGTTCCCACCAAATAGCCTGTGTCCTTCCACGCTGGCTTTCCATTGCTTCAGCAAGGCTGCACCACCATAGAGCAGACCATGGCCTCCCATGTTACATGTCTCTTTTTTATAGCCTGAAATGATGTCTGATGTCTCCCTTTTTTTTTTTTTTGGCAGTATAGCATTTACAGAAAATGCATAAGGATCTTCAGATCTAACTGGATGGGATAAATAGTTCATATTTTAAGAGGAAGAGGTGACAAAGTATAGAGGCCAAGTGGGAAGAAAGGCAGAGCTTGGAGATTTATTTCTTGATCTCAGGAAATAATTATCTCCTTGTACAATTTTCTGGCATAAATAGAAAACATTGTGTGGTGTTTTGAACACTGCATTGTATTTTGGATGATGAAAACCAGGCAGAGATTGAGAACATTAGAGAGAAGCTCATTGATGAACAATAAAAATGGTTAAGAAGAGAGAGAAAAATTTAAAAGAAAGTAATTCCCTATAATTTAATCAAGTGATAATTTCAGGAGAGGATTAAAGGCTTACTCAAGCCTTAACGATGGAAACATGAGCAATGCAATGATTTAGAGTATTAAAGGACAGCAAGCAGATGGTCATTAGAGAATGCATTGACATGAAATTAATGAATATAACACTTCAGAGTAACCGGTGAGAGCGGGATTTTCTAGGCAGTGGAATAATGTCCAGAAAAGGTGACAGAAACTTCACCATTCACAGCATTTGAAGCCAGACTGGACAAAAGAAAGAGTCAGTGGACAGGAAAGGAAAGGTCACTGGAGCAATTAGGGCTGGATCATTTTCTCTTGTGCCTACTATTCCTGTTTTCAAAGAAAAAAATGTACAGATTATGTGTATTTCAACAGAAAGACCTCCCTATATCTTCAGCCCAGCTGATGGGGAGTTCATGCAACAGATTTTAGGGGTGTCATGGTAAGGAAGTGATCTAATTTGTAGCCCCTAGACATGAGCACAAATCCCTCTTCTCACTTTGGTGGAATTAGGGAAAGCCCAAAGAAAATTGCCTCATGAGACAGAAAAAACCTCCTAAGGCAGATGGCAGCTTTTGTGTTATGTCTAACCTTGTCACAGACAAGAAGAATTTGCTACTGATACATCAGCAGCTGAGTAGAGCAAATGTGACAGCACGAAGGCAGGTGAATTTTTTTCTCTGTTTTTGCTGAATCATTTATTTCCTGTGAGCTGCATTTTCTGGGACGCCAAAATGATCAGAAAATTCAAGCTGAATTTGCTGAATAATATCACATGAAATAAGACTAAGGGGAAAGAGGCTATGTCAGTAGGGGGAAGAGTGGCACACTTCCAGTTTTTACTTGTAAGCTCATCACCTAAACAGGAGAGTAAGGAAAGCCTGGATGCACTGAAGTGCTACGGCAGGAGCAGGCAGCCACCCCCCTTCCCCAACAGCATCCTCTTGGCACTGACACAGCATCAGCCTCCAGTTTGAACCCACATTGCTTCCACTCACAAAGAGAAGGGCTTAGTCACCAGACTGAGCTACCCTGAACTAGGCTAGTGCTGGTCTTTCTGGCTGAGGCTGTCCCACTTTGCACTGACACGCAGAGGAGGAGAAAAATAAACATTTTTGTCACTTGGCCCTCATGTGACAAAGTCCTCAGCAGCAATGAGAACATTAGGTATTCTTGCTTTCTCACAGCTGGCTCTTGCATTTGCACCACCACACTGTGAACCAGGGCAGGGAAGCAGAGGCTTGGCTTAAAAATAACCTGCCAGAAGATAAGCTGTGCTTTTAAAGCCCCATAGATTTTTCTGTGTCCTTCCTAGCACATAGAGACGTGTGCCATTACAAACAGGAATGGGGTAAAAAAAAGATGACAGAAGATAAAGATAAGACTCTACCAAAGATGTGGGGGGAGAGGTATTGCTGTTTAACCACTCAGAAAAAGAAGTTTAACCATGGGAATTATAAGGAAAAGTTATAGGAACCCAGGAAATGTGATGACAGATAAGTGTATTGTCCAGCAGGCAGGTGTAAAAAGACAAGACATTGTCCCCTCACACGAAGAGCCCTGATGATGTGGGCTGGTGATGGAAGAAGGTGATGGACATCACAAGCAATTAGGTATTACACATTTACATTCCTATTGCAGCTGAACAAATGGTTTAGCCTGCTTTCAGCTTCTGAAACCTTCTACCAAAATTCAGTGTGACCCATCCCCTCCCCCCCAGTCCAAGTAAAATGCTTTTTTGATAAGAGTGACAAGGAAAATTAATATTTCCTGAGGAAAACCCCAATCCCTGCTGCTTTGTGTTACATTTTTATATATGCAGGCTCACGCACATACTCCTCATCTCCTGACCTGCAGTAAAGACTGAATTAAAAGTCGTGGCTGGCAGTCAGGGGTGGCAGCCCTTCAGAGACAGGCCAAGCCAAGCTGCATTAAACCAGAGCACAGAGCACCCTGAGCCTGACCTGTCAAGTGTTATCACACTCATCTTCCTGGAGAAAGGCTGGGCTTCATAACTCACATCAGGCGGCGGCTCTCAGGTCCTGTACATCTAAGCCCTGAGCAAGTGAACTGGTTTGGTTTTTGTCACAGGTGTTTTATTTTTTTGGCAAGAACTGCTGGAGTAAAGTGCTGTTAGCACATCAGCAGGCTTGTCACTCCCTCCCTGTCACATCAATCAGAGTCTCTGTGGACCCAGGCTGCCTTGCCATGCATCTCAGCACAAGAACAGCAAGTTCCTTCCCCTTTCATCGCTCATCCTCTTTGTGAATGAGCTGCTCTCCTACAACTGCAGGAAGGCAGAGGACAGGAGCCACTGAGCCCCACCATGCAGAGGAGGAGCTCGAGGTGTTGCAGGACAAGGGGGTCAGTGAAGCCACATCTTTCACTATGTCTGGTTTTGCAATCAAGGCTGACTCCAGACAGTATAGTTAATCCATGCTCCCTGAATCTCAGCTGGAAGAAAATGGATTAGCTTTACTGACTTGACTGAAGCCATGGCAATTTACCCTTGCTGAGCATCTGACTCTGATCCTGGCCATCAGTTACTTCATGTGTTTCAGCATATAGCACAAAATCATCATTTTTCAAGCTGACCAGGCATCAAACATGGCTCTTTGGATGGAGGGAAGCAGCAGAGACTAATCCAGGAAGTAGCATTTCAGTGTGCTGTGAGAAACAGGGGGAAAGAAAACCCCATATAACCTCATGTGTTAAACATCCCCATCTCCCACCCCAGCACCAGCAGCTGAGGCACCTTTCCAACCAGCACAGCAGGCAGCTCCCTCAGTGAGGGCAAGCCAGCATAGATTCCTGGCTGTGGCAGAGAGATGATAAACAGTACTGCAGGGCACACTGCAGGGAACATGGGAGGTTGTAAATTAAGGTCTACCTAATTAGAAAGCAGTCAGAAGCACACAAGCACACACAGACTGCTGGTGTGGGGTAAGCTGCTCTTCTACAGGTTACAGTAATGTTAAAAGGCAAAGCATCACACAGGAGATGGCAAAGGACAGAGCTGTGGATGAAGCAGCAGGTGCTTGTACAGCACTGCCAGCTGCATAAAGCCTTGAGTAAGGGCCAAGGAGGAGGCCAGAGTCAGAAAAAGACAAAAATATAATGGCAAAGGCTCTTGAAATTACAGCAGCAATTCTGAACTGCGACAAAGATTATTAGGAAATGAGAGAAGATGTCAGGATATGAGTGAAGTGTTAGCATGTTGTACCTAGAAAGATCACATGTCTGGGACTCAGTGAAATATAAATGTGCAATCATCAGGTAAGAAAGAAAAAAGTTTTCACTGCAGTAAATCCCTGCAGCAAAGGACAAAGGAGTGGAATTATGGAGATCCTATGGTTCCTAGCTGGAGGTGCAGTGCTAAACCAAACTCCACACCCCAGTGGGGCCAGGGAGGGGGATGCACACACATTTGTGGTATTAAAAAAAAAAAAAAAAAAAAAAAAAAAAAGGCAATTTTAGCTGCAAAGGTGAAGATATTTTCTGTGATGCACAGGTACTAAATGTTCTAGTGGAGAAAGGAGAGTGTCCTCCCCAGACACCTTTTTTGGAAATGCTGTGAATGTCTGTGATGCTGCTCCCTCTCCATGTCACACCTCACATTCAGTCCTCATGAGGACTCAGATGCAAAGAGAAGAGAGGAAAGCAAAATCTCTCAGGGGAAATGGTATGGATCCTGTGACATAAAACTGGCTTGGATAAAGTATTCAAAAGTGCTTGATAGAAAAAGACCAAATAGGACCTAATATTCTCTTAATGAGGCAATTTAGCTGCCTGTAATTCTATGTCCTCTGCATTGTGGTCTTCCAGCACAGAAGTTCAAAGGGTTGTCACAACAGGCCCTCAAAGGAGGGGTTTTTTAATGAGTGGGATTTCTTAGGCACTCAGTATGGGGCAGATTTGCTGAGGAGAAGAGGAAAAAGGAAAACGTAGGATACACAGAAAAATTGGTCATCAAGCTGGATAATTCACAGAGCTATATTGCTGCCTACTGTAAAGCAGCACTAAAATCAGTGATGTTCTCCCATAGACTGTGGTCAGTTCTGGTTTAAGAGCAGATGCAATCCGAATTTAGTTTGACATCTTCAGCAAAGGGACTTTAGAGGGTTTCATCTGTACTGCTCCCCCATGAGCAAATGTTTCCTCACCGTGAAAGTGCAATAAGGCTTTTCCAGTGTAACTTGAAGGGAAGACCTGAATTCAATTAACTGGCACAGAAAATGTTCTCTCTCTCCCCCGCTCTTTCCCTCTCCCTCTCTCTCTCCTATTTCCTTTCCCTCCTGAAGACAGTGTCTGTCCTTAACACTTGAAGGTCACCTGCAGAATGTGACTCAGGGGGAAGGTACAGAGCAAGGGAGGCTCACACTGTGGTGCTGCCACCTCGACAACCTCCACAAACATCAATTGTGCAGAGAACAGTAACTGTTTTAAATAGGTAAAAAATAAAGCCTGGTTATTCAATTTAGCAGACATGATAGGTGGGTCAATATCTATCACTGTGTCCCCATCTTTCTTCCCCACCCCTCAGGTCTCTAAGGGCAGAGGTTTAAGTCCCAGCTGAGAAAACAGGGCATGCTTCATTTAGTAGCACTGCAGCAGGGCTGCTGGGGAAGTCATGCTTCTGATGAGACATTAAATCAAGGTAAGCACTAATCTCATGGATATCACTGCATAAGAAGCACAGGAAGAAAAAAATAACAAAATTTTTATGGCTCTTGTGCTTTGACCCTCACTACAGTGTGATTCAAAATATGTGTGAAATGGGAGGCATCAAGTTTTCTGACTGCCTGTATATGCTTCTTTTTTTTTATAATTTGCTCTAGGGGAGATTTATAGTGCAGACAGGGGTTCTGTAAACAAAATCTCTATCAACAAGAGCAAGTAGACATCATTCCAAAACCCTATTAAGCATCCAAGCCATCAGACCATCCTCTCTTGTTCTCCATTCCTCCTTGTCTTACAACCCCCTCTTTCCTTCTGCTGCCCCAGCATGTGTGTCTCCCCAGTACCATGCCTCAGCCATCATCAGCCATTTTTCCTAGGTGGTGATTTCAAATCCTACTAGAAGGTCTGCAGCTCAGGTCAGGCTGAACCTGCACATCTGAGCAACAACTTATTGCTTTTGGGAGCAAGAAACAACAAAGAAGACAGCTGCAGTATTTCAGGTGATTCTCCTTTCTTTCCCAACCAGCCCCCCAGCCATCTCCCTGCACAGGCATGATTTTCTCTTTGAAACAATCTTGATGCACTTGGTAATTGCTGGATCCTGAGACTAATGGCTCAACAATAATTATGTTGTTTTTCCATGCTTTACACTATTTCTTGTTTATTAATATTGCATCTCTGTGAGAGAGACTGAGCTGTCCCAAAGATATACAAGGAAGGCAAGTATTTACTGCCACCAATGTCCTTACAAAGGCTCCATCACTTTCTTTTAGGTGTGAGCAAAGACAGCAGAGGCTAGCAGGTTAGATCCTGTCTGGATAAATAAACAACAAATTACTTGGACGGTCCTCTCCAGTTTCCCTTGTTTTCCGTTAAAAAAACCCCAACCAACCAAGTAAACAAACAAAACTCCGAGCAGTAATTCAGCCCTATTTTTATGGTTTTTTACAGATTCCAGGCAAGAAATCACATCCAGGAAATTCTGTACTTGATCATGCCAAAAATAGAGATGACAACATTACAATATTTAGTCCTACGCTTCATTTACTCTTAGATCTAAGGGACTCTTCCAACAGCCTCTGCTGCCTCTGGTGTGGTCCTCCTCTCACTTTGACGCCAGCAAGTGTCATAGTCAAAATGTGACTACCCAGACATGGTCACTGGAACGAGCACCAGTTGCACGGGGAAGGAGGAACCTGTGATTTCCCAGTAGGGTGAAGAACTCAAATCCAGATCCAGTTTGTTCCTTAGGGACGGCTGCAAGATGGAGGCAAGATACCACACAGTGTCCCACCTATGAACCAGGCACGTGTGCAGTGACAGGGCACAGATACTGCTCTGCCCGTCACATGTGACACAAGTCCATGTGGAACAGCACAGGCACAGCTGTGGCCTCTGACAGGCACCATCCCAATGATTGGCACTTTCTTCTAGGGGGGAAGGCAATAGGGCCACTTCCACTCATTCTGCCTCCACCGTGAGGAATTAGCTGTTCCAAAGCTACTGACTTCATTAGACTTAATCCAGGGATGAGATTCTCTCTGCATGCCAAGCAAGTAATTGTACATATTTAAAAGTTCCCTTTGACTGAGTCTCTTCAGTTAAGTTTCTTCACAACTCCCATCTCCCTAAACTCCTTGGATGGGCCATACTAACCTCTGAAGAGCCTTAGATGTGTTTCTGGAGCCCCTCCATCTGGCTTTTAGCCCTTTCCAGCCCCACAAACTGCTCATGCAGAAGCCCTGAACTTGCTATTTACTGAGTCCCAAGACTTCTCTTCCTGAAACCTTGCAGATACCACAGGTTCATCCACTTCCTGAGACCCTCTCTCTCTGCTGGAGCCCTCACAGCTCTCACCTTAATTCAGCTCTTTTATTCCCTTTTAACTTAACCTGCAGGGGACCTTCATGTGTACACTTCAGGGACTTTGAGATATATTCATTCTGGACATCTCTAAAGTTTTCATTCTCATGTCTTTTTCCCCCACCGCCTCTTTAAGGTTGGTTTATATTCATCAGATCCCATGCCAAAATTTTCTCCGCTACTTGTGTAACCAACTTACCCTTGCGAACAAGGCTTCTGTCCTCACCTCATCTAAGCCAGGCACACAAGAGTCACCCTGGACACTCTCCCATTGCAGAATGTGGCGAATTTCTTTAGTGACATCCTTTATCCTTTGCATCTGCCCCTTTTAAGTCCTTCCCAGATCCACTGTTACTTGCAGTAAAATTATCTCCCATCTTCATGGTGAATTTGTAAGTTTTCCTTTCCTTCAGTCATCCCAGTTTCTCTGAAGGTCTGTTCCAAGACATACAACCATGTGCTACCAGTGCAAAAAGATGTCTGGAAGAACCAGAATGTCAGGCAGGAGAGAGCCCGGTGGGATTCTCTGACAAGTTGGAAAAACCACAGGGAAAGTTTATGAGACCCTTGAGAAGCCCTGGGAGCTTTTAACATCTCTCCCGTGACAACTCCTTGCCTGACTGAGCAGTCAGACTTTTGACTCAGGAAAAGCATTGACTGATTCCCTTGGAATCCGTGGCCAGGGACCTCAGTACAGGGGCTTGGCTCGGTAGGTCCAAGGGCTCCCACGTGTAGAATTCACATGCCTCTTCATTCCCACCTGCCCCCGCTAGAGAAGGATACCATGAAATTACTTTGGCTGGATTATTTAGGGCTGCAGAAGTCTATTCTCCTAGCTTTGCAACAGCAAACTTAATATACACTCCCCCTTCCCTACATTTATCTTCCCCTTTGGGACGCCGGTGCCTCTGAGGCATTACGTGTGTCAGTGGCTGACTTTGCACAGGTGACAGGGCTGAATGTGTCTTCCCGCAGCTCTGCATGACGTGACCCTGTTCTGCCCGTGCCTGTGCAGGCTCGCTCTCGGAAACAAAAGCTCGGGCAACCGAGCGACCCCTCTGTCATCCTGGAGCGGGCACACCCACGCTCCGCTTCGCGGCTCCTCCGCCGGCAGCGCCGCTCCCATTCACATCCGTAGCCATGCCCACGGACACGCTCCGTGCACACAGATCGGCTCCTTTCCTCACGGGCACACCCACACCCTCACATGCGCTCTGCCTTTGTCTCGCCTTTCACAGCCACAGGCGCTCTTCATCTCAGAGCTACCACACCCCACTCCACCCACCCTCCCCCCGCCCAACATGGATCTTCAGCTCCCGAGATGAAAGGAGCTTTTCCTACCTACGAAGAAAGGTTACTGCTCCTTTTAAAAAGTAAATTTCATTTTTTTTTTAATCTTTTCTGATGAGCGACAGAAGGGCAGAGGCTCGGTTCGCCTTATGGTGCAGACACTGTGCCGTGCTGAGGCGGTCCAGAACACTTTTACCCAGCAGAATTGCAGCAGATCCTTTGGTGGAGGATCAGAATCGCCGTTCATTAGGGGAATAATAAAACAGTCCCAAAGCTTCGTCACTGCACTGCAGCAAGGGGTGAGCAAAATGGGGATTCGGAGCCCTTTTCCTCTACGAGAGAAAAAATGTGCCGGCATTGCCTCCCAAGGGCTGCGGATGCGGTTTCCTAGCAACGCTACATCTGAGTCAGAACTATTAAGGATCACCATGGCAACAAGTGTCTCAGTTGCCATTTCCCGAGATCCGACTAGGTTTGGACTGGAACCATCACGCCACAGGAAAGGGGCAGGGTGGGAACCATCGCCCGGCGGGTCCCGGGCGGGGGTACCGCTCTGAGCCCTCCGAGCCACACTCGCTCCGGGGCACCTCCCTCCTGCACCTCGAGACTCCTGCCCCGCCATCGCCAGGTTCGGTGGAGCCACAGCGTTGGTGCAAGGGCCTCTGCACCCAGACTGGAACCTGCTGGTGTCGTGCCCCACGCCGGCCCCCAGGGTAGGGTAGAGACAGGGTTCAGGGTGGGTGCGGTGAGCTGACAGCCCCTGCAAAGCCTGGCGAATAAGCAGATTTTTTTAACCCGTAAACTCCAGACAAAGGAGGAAACAAAGCTCCCTGCTGTCTGCCGGCTCTCACCCTCCCCTTCGCGCAGGAGCCTTCATGCTCCTGTGAATATTGAACGGAGACAGAAGCCCGGAGGGATTTGCATTTCACACTTGCCAGCAAATGAGCAACAGGAAGATCACACCGAGACCCCGGCACGGTGCTATTACCAATATGTGCACTAGTCATCCACTCACTGCAGAGGCTGGAATTGCTCCTTTCTCTCCTGCTCTGAGGAGGGGGAGCAGGCGCTGCCTGTGCGGTGAGGATGTCTGAAGGCAGGTGCCCGGGGTGCTGCGCTCGGAAGGGCTGCGAGGGGCGGGTTGCTGGGGTGGCAGAGCAGCCTTGCCGTGTGTGTGCCACGCCGGGCACTCAGACACACACACAGCGACGTGCGGAGAATGGCTCCGTACAGCGAGGGAGGGCACTGCTGCACAGGCGTCAGAGAGAGATAACTCTGGAAATGCACGCAGAGCTTTTAGCACCACCGTATATCCCTGTGGGAAGTTAGGTGAGAGGGGCACAGACTCTGGACTGCAGATAAGGAAAGGAAGCACCCCCAAGACGTCCATGAGCAGCTCTCTTACCTGCTATGTCCGAAGTGGTTCTTGCCACTCTGTGTCTGTAAGACCACCTGAGATGCTGGCAACACAGCTCTGACAGAAAATACATGAAAATCTCGTTTCTTAGTCCATGCAAGGCATTAAGCACATATAAGTACTTGGACTTTTCCTGCCCTGCCTTTCTTAGCGCTCAGTCTCTGCCCTCCCCACAAACACAAACCCAAACCCTCCACAAACAACAATTTTACACCAGGGAGTGCTTTTTGTAAAATGTACCCTTTTTGGATTAGACCAACAACAAGGCAGAGAAGGCACAGTTTTGTGTGACAAGGGCTGCCCAGGTGTATGGGGTCCCCTACCAGTCAATTAGGCTGGTAGGAATGCCTGCACATTCCCACATCCCTCTGGCCAGTGTTGAGGACAGATGTCTACTGATAAGGTCTGCTGAAGATCAACCTGCATCCTGTGGAAACCAGATGAGTCAGAGCCAGGTGTGACAGTGGGTCCCTCACAACTGTGCCAGTGCCTGGTCATCTCTCACTCTGTTCTGAGCCAGGGGGACAAGCACAGCACAGGATGTAGAATGCTGCTTCTTACAGGACCAAGTTCTGTGATCCTGGCACTCCTGGTGTCAGATTTTTCCCATGTCTTACACAGCTCTGGATGATCCAATGATCTCTCTATTTGGCTGCCAGAAAAGAGCATCAATACTGTCCCACTTCCCCCTCCTTGCATCATCCTACCTCTTTGGGTGTTGGTGTACCACCCTGCCAGCTGCTCTTGCACACTACTGACCCCTAATAGGCCCAGACACACCTGCTCCACTAGAAAGATGCCTTTTCTTCTTTTTTTCTTTGTGAAAACATTATGTTTCAGGAAACAGGAGGCAGAGCGAGGTGCTTGTTGCTCCCTGCCTGTCACTACTGAACCTGCCTTTACCTTTGAGCTCTTTCAAGCCCAGTTGTAAGGCAGCTCCCTGCTGGCAGCCCTCTTGCCTGCAGCTATTGCAATTTGAGTGAGCTATCTTTTGAGATATTTTCCTACTGTGGTAACTAAATTAACAGGACACTGGCAAAGCCATAGCTGCTGTAGATCAGAGCATCAGGTCGGAAGAATCAGTAGCAAACACTCTCCTGCAACAAAGACTCCTCTTCCACTTGGGACTTTGCAAATGGGTGAGCAGGGAGCAGTTGATCTCACAGTTGGCACCTGAAATGAAGTGGGTCTTTAAGGTCTTTAAAAAACTGCCATCTGCTTTCCTCAAAACAAGATACAGGAGGAAACAAGGTGGGGATGGGGCTAGCCACGGCACCAGGGGATTCTCATCTTCAACACCCTTTGTCTACTTGTTTCTTCAGTGCGGTGAGCCAGACCAAGCTGCCAACTGCTTTTCCCTGAAATAATGGGAATTTGCTTCTGGGAAATAAATGCCACTGTAAAGCCTGCCTTGCTCTACTGTCTCCAAAGAGGTGCTTAGCTTCTGCTTCTTTGTATTTTCTGATTTTTCATAAACTTTTTTTGTGATTGGTGTTTATTTTTTTCTTATGAGAAGGGAAGAAGTAGAGAAGAGTCCTAATGAAAAGGTAATGCCCTAGTTTTGCCCCCAGCAGCAGTGCCAAGGAGTGAGCAGGGAACTGTGCCATCCCTTCTATTTCTGTAATCATCCTGGCAGGACTCTAGGCTTGGATTAGGAGTTTACAGTCCTTCCTCATCCAGCTTCTTCACATTAATTCATTCATTTTGTCATTAATAGATGGTGTGCACACCACTGGAAGTAGAGCTGATGAGTTCCAGATATGTGCAGATAGTTGGCTTTAGTTCTGTTTTAAAAAAAGCCCCCACCAAAATCTCTGCCTCAAAAAGCCAAGAAAAAATATAGCCTTATGATGAGATATTTTTAAGAAAATAAGTCAGGAGATTTAACAAATGGATCTGAGGCTCCTAAATCACTTAAGGGAAATTTTATTTCATCACAAATCACTTCTCCTTCAACAGGGCAGAGGTGAAAGATGTTTTCAGGGTAAGAAAGACTTTTCTTTTTCATTTAACAGTGTGGTGAGTTGACCTTGGCTGGACATCAGACACCCACCAAAGCTGCTGTGTCACACCCTTCCTCAGCTGGACAAGGGGAGAAAAACACACAAAAAAGGCTTGTGGGTTAAGGATGAGGAGAGGTCACTCACTAATCACTGTCACAGGCAAAACAGGCTCAACTTGGGGGAAATTAATTTAATTTATTACCAAAAAAATCAGAGTAGGGGAGTGGGTAATAAAACAGAACATTAAAACACCTTAAGTTCACTCTGAATTTTTTCTCCCTCCTCCTCACAGTGGTGCAGGGGCACAGGAATGGGGTTTGCAGTTGGTTCATTACACGTTGTCTCTGCTGCCCCTTCCCTGTCACACTCTCATCCTCCAAGTGTGGAGTCCCTCCCACAGGCTGAAGTTCTTCATGAACTGCTCCAGTGTGGGTCCCCAGCCATGGGGAACAGTCCTTGAGGAACAGGCTGCTCCAGCGTGAGTTCCCATGGCATCACAATTCCTGCCAGCAAACCTGCTTTCACTTGGACTCCTCTCTGCATGAGGCCTCAGGTCCTGGCACGAGCCTGCTCCAGCATGGGCTCCCCATGAGGTCACAGCCTCCTTTGGGCATCCAGCTGCTCCACTGAGGGGTCCTCCAGGGCCTGCAGGTGAGTATCTGGTCCACCATGGATATTCCATGGGCTGCAGGGGAGTCTCTGTTCCAGCACCTGCAACACCTCCTCCCCCATCTCCTTTACTCATCCTGGTGTCTCTCTCACAGAGTTGTTTCTCTCACATATTTTCACTCCTCCTTCCTGGCTGCTGTGGCACAGAAGTTTTCCCCTTCTTAAAGGTGTTACCCCAGAGGTTTTACCACCATCATTGACAAACTCAGCTTTGACTGGTGGTGGGTCCATCTTGGTGCTGGCTGACATTGGCTCCACTGCACACAGAGGAAGCTTCTACCACCTTCTCACAGAAGCCACTCCTCTAGCCCCCCTAGCAAAGCCTTGCTACACAAACCCAATACAGTTACTTAAGTTGTCATTAAACCTGAGAGTAAACACACCCATTTAGTTGATCCAAGGCCATTCACTTTTTGTCTGAGTTTTCATTTCAGGTAATTTTTTTCCTGACAGTTCTGTGTCCAGCAGTAATACAAAAAGCCATTCACATCATTCTCTGCAGATCGGTGCATACATGCTGACTTAACAGACCTATAAAACATCATCTTCTTCCATTTTAATGTGAGAAAGAAAAGGCCAAGCTCTACTCAAAGTGCCAAATCACTTCCTGGGAGATTGAAGGCCAAACAGCAGGCCTCTTCCACTCTTCAGATGCAAAGAAGAAATCAGGGTCAAACAGCAACTGAGTGTGGCCCCTCTCCTGCTCCCCTGCTGCAGGTGGCTGTGCCCACACACGCAGCCCAAAGCATGTGACAGGGCAGTGTAGCTTTGTGCAGACAATTGCAATATTGATACAAATATGCGGCAAATTATTCTCCTCTAATGACAAAATGAGGCTATTCTCACTTATGAGTCACCTGTTTTTTTCATATATATATCCCCATGTGTTTGTTTTCTTGTATTGCAGGAATAGCAGCATACCCACTGTCCAGAAAGCCAAGTGCCTCAAAATAGCACTGAGATGGGTCTGGCTGCTCCTTCAGTTGTTCCCTGATACTTTTGATGTGCTGGAAAACACTGTGTGGCCTCCAGGGGTGTAAAAAAGCAGTGCAGTTGTCTCCCACCAGTTTGGTATCTGGATCCAGCCCACAACAGCACAGGGGGCTGGGGGCAGTAGGCATGGCACTTGGTCTTTCCTGCTTTCAGCTGCTTCATCCCAAAAATGTTCGCCTCGCTCAGCTCCTGAGAAGAAATTAAATACCACAGGGAGCAGCTGGCATTCTCCCACTCCATGGACACAGCCACTAGAGAAGCAATTTATTTCATGTGCCCACGCCAGGACTGAAGGAGGCTGCACAGAGGCTCTGTGCCACGGATTGGCCCTCTCAGCATCCTTGAAGCTCGCCCTACCTTCAACTCCTGTTCATCCCAGAAAAACTTTATAGGGACATGGAATAATTGTAGTGTGAGCCCAAGCCACCTGTGCACATCTGGCCCTCTTCTCTCTTTAGTCCTTGCTTAGCCCTACAGAAAACTCTGACACAGGGATGCTCTTGCCCTCTGTTCAGACTCCTGGGAAGCTGTTGCTGGCTCCAGGATTCCCATGTACAAAGATCCCTGCACCACAATTTCTCAGAATGGACCCTGGGATTACAATGAATCATGACTCTTGGGTGTCAGATTTTTTGCTATGAGGGAAGAGGGTCAAGAAAAAGTACTGATTGGTGGATATTTTTGCTGCTGTGGCTGAGTCCTTGTTAAGTATTGACTAAGGCAAGCAAACTGGAGGATTTTCAAAGGATTTTCCATTCAAATCAGTAGACAAAAGCTTTATTACCAGTCCCAGTGCTGGAAAATCATGTCAGACCCTATCAAAATCATGACAGTGGCCTAAATCATGAGTTTAAAAATAAATGTGTTAGTTTATTATTATTAATATTTGAATTATGGTTTCTGAATCATTAGGTTAAACTGGCATCAAGTTGTGTTTCTCCATGTCTGAAACTCTTAAAACACTGAAAAAATATTAATAAACCCCCTGAGATCCTCAAAGAGTCACATTTTTCCAGAATATGATCTTTGTGAAAAGAAGATTAAAAAAAAAAAAAAGCAACATATACTGGCATAAGAACCCTGCTTAAGCCATGAGAACTGCCAATTTCTTTCTTCTCCTCAAGGGTTTAAAATATATGTTTTATCTGCTCATGTCCGCCAGCAAAAAATACAATGCTGTGACAAAGCAGCAGAAAGGCCAGGTTTACTTCTGGAAGAAAGTAACACTTCCAATTATTTAGGTATTGGCAGAGAGCCCAAAGATGCTGCTGGTAGCCCCACTATCAACAAACCTCCAAGCCACCATACTGTTTGCACACCGCTTAGGATCCTTCTTTTTAATAGACCCAAAGGATCAGGGCCTGAAGTGCCTGTGCTGGTACTGGGTGAGCTGTGTCCAGACCCAGAGGCAGCACAACCTCTCATGGCAGACTCACAGAATGCCTTGGGTTGGACAGGACCTTAAAGATCAGGTAGTTCCAACCTCCCTGCCATGAGCAGGGATGTTGCTATGGGCAGCGCTGCTTCTCTGCTGTGGTAAGGGGCACCTTCCACTCAGGCAGGTAACTCAAAGCCCCTCAGTGACAAAGCAATGCCCAGGGATGCTGCCTGGCCACCAGCAGCCAAGCAACCTCCTTTGTGTCACTCCTTGCCTGAGCCAGTGCAGCAGCACAGTACCAAGGCATCAGATCAGTATTTAACCAGAACAAGTGGCACTTCTTTCCGCTCTCTGTCACTCCTCATGGCCTTGAGCCACTCATACATGACTTTCTTACAGTCAGCCCTGGAAACCATCCTTCCCTGTAAGACTGGACAGAAGTGCCACACAGATGCATCATAGTGGCAGGGAGGGAAGGGAAGGAGGCTGTGGCTGAGGACAGAAAGGAGCAACGGAGACACACAGATGATGGACACCAAGTAGTGACTTTTTGAGCCTACCTGCAGCATTTTTAGCTGTAAAGTCCAGGGGGTTGAATAAGACTCGGACAAGCCACCAGCTGTGTTAGCAAAGCAAAAACATAGTGACAGTGGTGAATTACTCAAAAGGAAAGAGGGAAAGCAGATTTCAGCTTCCTGTCAGACGTGAAGCTCTGTCTCTCATGAGGCCATAGACACCCATGCAAACATTTTAAACTCTGGATACACCTGCTGGCTGGCTTCTCTCTTTTATCTGTAAGAGAGGGGGATTTGAGCCCTTTAGCATAAACTGGGATTTCACCTTTTGCCTCATATTGGGTTGTAGTTGGGTCACTGTGTCCTTTGGCTATGTTGCCTGCTCCAGGCTGGATGTATCCCATTCCGAGTCCCTCACGCAGCAACCTCCCTGCCAGCACCCCTCCTGACAAAGCACCCCTGAGGAAGGATGACCCGGCGTTTTCTGTAGCAGCAGTGCTGTCCCCAGCAGATGTCAGGCTCACACTTCAATCTTGAGGGGACATTTCAGGGCTGGGGCTGAACAACCAGGCTCACGTTAATTCATGGCCACCCAGCTTCCCTGCAAAGTGGGGAAAAATGAATGCATCCAGATGCACCAGGCACTTGCTGCTCCTTCATACCAGCCAACACTGGTGCTCAGGTGTTTGTTTATTTTTGCCATAGTCCTTTCAGCGATTTAGAATAGAACACAGTCAGGGAGCAGGTTACCTTTCAAACATAGGTCTCCTGATCTGAGGCAAATCATGCACCCATTGCTGGCTGCCTGGGGTTTGTGTGGGCAGAGATCAGAGACCGGCCACCAGCTTTGGTACATGTTGGCGGAGCAGGCTGGTGAGGAGGCTTCACTGGGGGCCGACAGCTGGAGCAGCTAAAGGAAGGACCCCGGGGAGATCAGAGATACAAGGGGGGCCGAGACAAGCTGCTAGGGGATGCAAGCACTGGAAAATCAGAAATGC
Source organism: Chamaea fasciata (assembly GCF_029207755.1). Lineage (NCBI taxonomy): Eukaryota > Metazoa > Chordata > Aves > Passeriformes > Sylviidae > Chamaea > Chamaea fasciata. The sequence continues at coordinate 22,872,318 of NW_027094087.1, read as the reverse complement.
TGAGAGAGCCGGCTGGGGGAGGTTAATAAAACCTGCATGTCAGGGGAACTATCTGACAGGCAGACAGCCAGAGGAGGGGAAAAAACAGCTCACTTGAGTCCACGGACCCATAACTGGGTTATGCAGCTATGTAATCCACTTAAGCTCTAAAACTGTCCTGCCTCCCTCCCCCAACCTCTACTCTCCTCTTCTGTACCTCTGATATTCAGAAATGTTTCCTCGAAGCTTTGCAGGAAGTCTTGACAGTGGTTCAATTTGATTAGTGGTGGCTGGGGAGTTTTCCCAGAGGATCTTGGGAAGCACAGAGATACATACCCCGGAGAAACCTGCAGGGTATCGACGAGCTCACAGACTGTCTGCAGCACTGGAGAGACCTGCTCTGTAAGAGGGGCACGCACACCAGCAGAGACACAGGGGTGGGGTTTTTTTAACCTGCATTAGGAAATACATGTGGACACTTAATGCAGTTTATTCAAAACAAGCTGTCTTCTCCATTATATGTCATTCACCCTGAGAGAGATTAGAGAAGCGCAAGATGCAAAAGGCCTCTTAGATCATCTAGCCCATCACCCCACAAATGAAGATTTAATCCCATTAAGGGCCACTGTTGGGTTTGGTGGATTCAAGATTTGGTCCTAATTGCACAAACACAAAGCCAGTACAAGACTGCAGTCTGACAGAGAAGCTTTCTTTTTTTACAGGGTATATAATTTCTTTAATTAAAGTGTCTTATCTGCATGCTAATAATTAGAAAAATATTGTCCACTTCTATTCTCGTTTCATTCTGATATCCTGGAGCGCTGAATATAAGCGGGAGGTGAGAATGTGCAATGACGTGTGTGCACTGTGAGATCAACAATGCACAGCCATATCAAAAAGACAGGTCCTTGCCCATGAGGGGATTATAATCTAATTTATTATATGGATTGCAGCAGCACATTACAAGAAAAAAAAAATCAAGTTCATTGTATAGGAAGGATCAGGAATGTAGCATCAAACCCTGAACAAGAAGGGAGGGGTCCGCAATGATTTTCATATGGTGTGGAGCAGCAACCTGCAATAGCTGAACTCATGTCAGGCTATATACACATTTTGTTTGCACTCTAATTATTAATTTAGAAAGGACATTCAGTCAGGGAGGGGACTGGATGAGAAATGTCCCTGAGAGCTGTCTGGATAAAATGAGCAAGAATGGATTTATGGAATGAGAGGGATAGAGTCCAGAAGGTTGTCTCCTGTAGCCAGGGTGGTGTGGGAGAGGGTAAGAGGGCTGTAAGGAAGAAGAGGGCAAGGCTGAACGCATCAACAGTGCCAAGGATGCTACCCACAATGGACCACAAGGTGGGAAAATGAGCAAAGAAGCCCCTTAAGAAAAGATCAATATGGAAGCAAAATGCAAAACTCAGGGAAGGAATACATAACAGGGGAATCAAGCTACCACCGCTGTTTCTTCCTTCTCCTGCATATTGCAGATAACAACTAAAAGCTCAAAATCTTTGTGTATTGATTAAACTTGTTATAAAACAACAGCAAGGACAGGTACAAAATATCAAACTCAACTTGCATTTGCAAGTTTTTAGTGGATAAACACCTTGGTCATCTTTCACAGTATTAAAAAAAAGTATGCCACCATTGATCAATGCTAATGGCTTTCAATAAAGGCTAATTAAATTATGCTCTAAGATTGGACAGAGCATAAGCCAAGTCCCAAGCATGCCCTAAAGCCAGTCTGAAGGGAAAAGAGAAAGGGAACTTACCCACATGAAGCTACAGGGGATTATTTCACCTACTGCAATCTTTAATAAGACTATCAATCAGCCAGGAGGGATGTTTATCCCTGTCTCCCAACATATCATACAGAGGCATTCATTCCCCAGACATGAGCAAAAAATGAATTGTTCTTTGAACCAAGAGGAAAATGAGGCCCATCTAGTCACCACCTCAATCAAAATGGAAAGCACCAAGCAAAAAAATATAACCCAAGGCAAGACAGGAGAGCAAAACAGATTAAATATATAAGTATGAATATAAATATTCATTCATAATAAGAGATGGGATTGGAACAAAAGAATAAATCTTAACAGACCTAAAGGACAACGCAAGAGATGTCTTGGAGCTGCTAATGGGAGAGACAGGTAAATTGTTACTAGCATCTTAACTTCTGCTGAACATCAGTGAGATGAGCAAAGCAAGGAGTGGGAGCAAAGACCCCAGAAATCAGAGCTGTCTCTGCTGCCTCACACTGCTTAAGCTACTGAGACATTAAAGAAGACCCTCAGCTTTCTTAAAAAAAAAAAAAAATTGAAAAAGCATCTGTTCTTCATAGTTGCAGATAAAAACCTGGAAACACAAAGCAATCACACCCTAAAGGCAAGTGAAATGAACTCATACCTTGTTATTTCAAAATCCATTATTAGCTTAAACTCTGAGGACTGATCTCTGTGGGGACAGTCACAGTCTCTTGTTTTGTGAGTGCTTAGGACTGAGAAAGAGGTGCTCAGAGGTGGGAACAGGAACACTTCCTTCAGCACAGCACTTAGACCAGGTAAGGAGAAAAGAAGAAAAGATGGAGGTGAGAGACAGGAGAAAGAAACCTTTGTCTTGTTAAATACAGGTGATTGTGACATTTACAACATCCTTAATATTTGTTTTGGCCCTTTCCAATCTCTTCTACACATCAATCTACAATCCCCAAAGGGGGTATTACTACCCAGAAGATATGTAGTAGCTTGTAACTGTGTGTGTGTGTGTGTGTGTGACTTCAGATCACTCTTCAGAAGCTTCTATATACATTATATTCTCTTCCATGCCAATTCTACAATCACATTGGCAAAGAGAATACCTTGACTTTGCTGATTGCGAATTTTTTGAAACTTTCATTTTAAGAGTGGCATATGAAGAAGCAAAGGATAATAATTTTAAGCAAAAACAGATTAAAAGTGATGCAGCTACTGAGCTTCCTAGTGCAAGCTCTCCTACTTCAAACTGCAAAGAACAGTGGCCATTAGTGGTACATTGTATATTACACTAGCAAGACGTGCTTGAGACTCAGACTGAGTTATTTTACTCTTCAGTTCATTTTTGTTACTGATCTTTACTTTTTAATAGATCTAGCACTAACATCTTCATGTATAAATGGTCAGATCGATGGTTCGAACCCTGAAGTGACAAGCAATTATTTAAATAGTCTTTATTCAAATGTTAATAAATCTTGTTCCCTTATCTTTATGAAATGTGGTATGCATGAGAGGTAATTAAAATGGACATCAGTGGAAGTGTCTTAGAAGGAATGCAGCTCTTGGTTGACACAAATTTAATGCAGAGTCATTGAAGTAACAGAAAAGATAGTCTCAACAATCTAAGGAAATCAGCAAGACAAGCTGTTGGGGAAAGTAATATATTTTCTTAGAATGGTTGATACAATTGAAAAAACGATAAAGCTTTCAGGCACACAAACTCTTCGTGTTGTCATCCATTCTCCTGCCCACAGTATCAGCCAGTCTAATGAAAGATACTGCAACTCCTTACAAGCCTTGCTTCATTTACAGAGAGATGAACTCGTGATCAGGTGAAAAAATGCGACAAGCAGGACTGGCCATGCGAGCAAAACAGATCCTGAATTATTGAAAGGCAACCATGTGGCTGCCACCCAGGCAAACACGGATGAACAATAAGAGAGGAAGTCAGAGAAGCAGTGCCTATGGTCGTCTGCCTTTCAGCCCAGGTGCCTGTCTTTCATTTGTTTCTGTGTCTATTAGGGGTTTAATAAAAGAGATTGTTCATGCACACAGCCACACATGCATTGCCTCTGTGGATGAGCTCACTCCCCCTTATTTTCTGCTGTCTGTCATCTACAGTTGAGGAAAACAAAATGGGGAATTGGTTAGTGTTTGGCCTGTTTTCCTACTCACATCTGGGTTAGACCTCAAGATGATGTAAACTGGTGGAGACCCACTAAACTCAGGTGGGTCTGCTGAGTTATGCCAGTGAAGGATCCAACTTGTTTACTTATCAGCTGCTTATGTCTTACGTGATGGATGGTCCTGTACTGATATTTAACAAAAGACGTACTTATATAAATTAGAGACAGAGCGCATGCTCTCTAATGTTAGAAAGGATTGTTTTCTCCATAAAATATATCAGTTGAAAGACACACAGACAGGTGTCATGTTTGGTTTGGGCTTCCTGACATGAAAAACCACACAAGCTTTTTTTTTTTTTTTTTTTTTTTTTTCTTTTTTTTTTTTTTTTTCTTTTTTTCTTTTTTTCTTTTCTTTTTTTAACAACAAATGCAAACTTATTACTAAAACAGAATTTTCAGTTGGTGACAAAGCTCTTTTTTCAGGTTCTGCTGGGAAGCATTCAGTTTGGAGAAGGTCTTGGATTCCCAAAAGCTTTTCTGGTGTGGGTTTTTCCCCTTCACATATGTCAATTCATCTAATAAAAGAGACTTTCCCACCTAGAAACCTCACCTCACTTACACCTTGAAACATTCATGCCACTTCTGTAACAGCTTATATCAGCTATTCACTAATGATGGTTTATTTGCAGAAAGTGGGGTCTAATATTCACCATCTTTAGATATGTGAGAATTGCAGGTGTGTGTTGCAAATGCCTGAGAACATGCAAGCTTGTGTTCCTCCCCAAAAGGGAAACTATGAATCCGTCACAATACACAGCTGCAACATAACAATAACTGTTGTCCTTTCATTTTCTGTGACAACTGGAACACGGACAGTGAACAGCAGGACAATGGACTTGTGTCAAAATGCAGGAGGATTTCAGAGTGCTTACAGATATGACTCACCCTGGTCGGTTATGGAACACTAAACCTTTGGCATTACAAGACTTTCTCAGCGGTTTGATTCTATTTATTTTTGTCTTAATTGCTTCACCCCGTCATTTCAGATGATGTGAAAGGAATGCATTCAATGCTCACAGGAAAAAAACGGGGCTCTCTCAGGACCATGGAGAATGGTCAGATTTGCTCAGCCTTCACATTTGATTCATTAATTCTTACTCCCTGCCATACATACACACAAACGTGCACTTAAACATAAAATCTTCTACTTGTGTTACAAATGAGAAAAATGTTGTCAAGATATAGCAGGAGAAAAGCCTTTGGGATTTGTTATGGGCATGTACATCAACACAAGCATCTTCTCTGATTAAGGCTTTCCAGTGTATTTAGAGTTTGACCTCTTCCATATATTCATTCACACACTGCTTACTTTGTAGTGCCTCTTTCTTTACTATTATTTACTATTAGGCACTTTTTCATTATTGTCTTTAACAGAACATTTTGTATTTCTACTCAAAATAAATACTCATCTCCCTTTCTTGGCCTTTTGGGCCTTGAATGAGAAAGTGTCGCCCTACTTCTTTTCCCCATTGTTACTTCTTTTCCCCATTGCATTTAGAGTTGTCATCTCTAAATGCAGTTTAAGATCACTGATTCTGTATTTGGCAGCAATCTGGCAGAATTTGGCATGCTGCACAGGGGTGAGGTCATTCAGTAAAGCAGGGAATCCATGGGGATCTGTGGCTGTCTTGTTTGTTATTAATCCGTTCCTCCCAAAAACTCTTTTGCTGTTTTAGCTTTTAATCTAACAAATATTTTGAGTACCATTCCTTTTCTGGCAGATGATTTTCTCCATTGCCCTAATCATTTGTGCTACAGCCTCAGACGGACTTGTAGGGCTGGTTAGTGGGACTGTGCTTTCATTTGCAAGCTGTGTTTCTTGCCTGTTAGAGAGAACACATCCAGCTCTTTGTGGGCTTGATGGGGGTGAGAAACATTTGCAACTTCCATCGTTTTGCACTGGGGCGTCCTTTCCCCTGTCTTGATAACTCACAGACTCTCCCTCCTACCCATTCACCTCCTGCACTGCTCATCTGTCACACCCAGCTAATAAACTCAAGGCACCTCCTGCCCTGATCGTGGCCTTGCATATTTAAGTCATTAGAGCCAGGCTCTAGGCACACACTGGGGCTGTGGTGAAAGCTGATCATACAAGAAATGCAGCAATCATTCTGCAGCCAACGCTGCCTAGATCCCCATCCCACTTTTATTTGAGTCCCTGCCACACGAAGTATTGAACTGGACTAATGCACAGCAGAAAGTAAATGCTTATTGAAGAACTGCTCAAGTTTTATCTAGCCACATATTAAATGATCTTGAATTTGGGGCAGAGATGGGCAAGGCAAGAACACAAAGCAGCAAATGATCTGCCTGACAGGGCTTTGGAGTCGAGCCGCCACAGTCGAGTCTCCATGCTTATGTTTGTGTGTTGTGGGGGAAGAGGGGGGTGCACAAAGGGTGGGGCAGCCAGGCAAGGGGAATATATCTGTATGAGCTAATCTGTTTCTCTGCATTCCTCCTCCACTCCCCATCTCCCTTTTCCTGCCTCTATCTCCTGGGAGATGACTCACACCTGCCCTGTCCTTCTACTACCATTTCCCATCAGAAGCACACAGTCACTCTGAAGTCACCCAAGCTGTTCTGTGTTAGATCTCTGCATTGCTTACATCTGCTCTTTGGTGTGCAGGATTCAAACACGGTGATGGGCAGCATGCCTGTAACTCAGCACAGAACCATGAAATCCAGCCACCTGCCTGTGACACACTGATGTCTTGATGGCATCCTGGGCTTCTGAGTGTTCCATCCTAGTGGGAGCCCCATTTTAGGGCCAGTTGATGAATCTCCTCTTTATCAGATAAATGGTCTTTATAAAGGACCCAAGCAAGGCATTTATCAGTTGACATCAGGCCCTCAGGTAGACAAATGACTTTTCAATTCTAAATGTCTGAGTCATTTTATCTGCATCTGGCCTTATTCCACCCACACCTCCCACCTTGGCTAAAACAGACTCTTTCGCCTGCACATAAACAACCACAGTGGTGTCCTCTAATGCTTTCTATGCAGGATCCCAAAGTACTTTAAAAACATTAATGGATGAAGAGTCAGGACCTCACCACAATGCGGCTAACCATTATTTTAATTTATGTTTTGGGAAACTAAAGGCATAAAGATAATCAGCATCTTCCCCAAGGCTACATAACAAGTAGAGACAGAATATTGGAAAGGAATGGGGCAACATGGTCCAGCACTGTATTTGAGAGTCAAAACCATTCTTCAGTTCAGTGAAAATTATGAACAAGCATGTTGCACCTGTTAGTTCTGCAAAGCTTTGCATCTCTAAGTCTCTCTGTGAGTTTTGGTTTCAGGTGAACCTGTACACTTTAGGGACATTCAGTGTTAATAATTGAACTTGGCCACCCTTGTGGCTCAAAACAAGGCTACAGACTGAACAAAAGCTCAGTCAGTCTCAGAGGTTTCTGGGTCTTGATGCCCACTGAAATATCTAATGGGTCAAACTGCCCATTATTTTAAAAGTAATCAAGAAGGTATTGTTCACGCTTATTATCCTGCAATTTTCCTTCTTTGTTGGGTACACATAAAATACCAATCATTATAGTATCTAGAACTGCTTACAGGTGTTGTCAAAGACAGGAAAGATGGTTTGATTTGAGCTGTCAGCAGCAAATTCTCTATGTGCCTAGATACTGCACGTATCCAACGCACACTTCTACAGCAGACAGCTGGAATTATCTTAAGAATATGACAAATGAAGGTGTGGTGGTTTTCCCTAACTAGCAAGATGTTTTCCTTCAGATTTGACCCCTGTAGTGTGCTCTGACAGTTGCCAGCTTATGGTTGATCTCCAGGAGAAGCCAGATCTAAGGTGTGAGCCTCTTTTAGTGGCAGCTGAAATTCCTGGAAGAGGTTTCCTGGAAGCATGAGTGCCCCTTTCAACCAGAGTTGTCATTCCAGCTTTTAGGGAAACTGGTGGCCAAACCAGCTCCCCAACACAGCATGTATAATCTAATTTTTGGAAGTACTAAGAACCTTTACTGACATACACCCAGACTTGCAAGCAATCAGGGAAAGAGGAATTTCCTTTCTCCTCAACACAAGAAAGGCAGCCAATCTTTTACAATTAAAATAATCATGAGCATATGTCAGACTTCTTGCATAAGGCAGTAAAATTACATCCACAGTTATATTTCACTCTCGTTTTCTTTGGAAAATATAATCCTGAAATAGAGTCTTGCCCTTTCCCAGTGATAATTTTTCTATTCGGTTACAGGAGAACAACAGTTCAACACAGGTTTCCAAGAGGGCTTTTACATCCCTATAGAGGGAAGGATGCATACTTTTCTTTCTAAAGATTTTTATCTCTGTTTGGTTCAGACATTCATTGTTCCAGATGTCACTGGAAGTCCTAGTAAAAGGCCTCTTTTATATATACTCCAGAGTTTTTCTTCAAATTGACAGTCCCTCTCTGAGGCCCTGAATTTATACTCTGCCTTCTTCTCTGCCTCTCCTGGGTGTCTGTCTTCTTTCTATCACTTTGTTCAAGCTATCATGTACCTACTTCCTCAGATTTCTACCTCCTAAAATGCTGCTTTGATTCATCTGTTTCCGCTTCAGCTTTCACTCTGGCATTGATCAGCAGAGGCATTTGGGAACTACAAAATCTTCCTCATCCCTCCAGCTTAATACTGAGCACACTTAGTAGGTGCATCTTACAGCCTGTTCTGGTTTTGCCTGGCATAGTGTTAATTTTCTTCCTAGTAGTTGGTACAGTGCTGTGATTTGGATTAGGTATGAGAATAATGTTAATAACACAGGGATGTTTCAGTTGTTGCTAAGCAGTGCTTACCTTTAGTCCAGGACTTTTCAGTTTCCCATGCTCTGCTAGTAAGCAGGTGTACAAGAATCTTAAGTGTGATCACAGAGCACATGCAGGAAAACCAAAGGATCAGCCCCAGCCAGCATGGGCTGCTTGACAAACCTGATCTCTTTTCATGATCAGGTGGCCCACCTGACTGATGAGTGAAAGGCTGTGGGTGTTGTGTATGGATTTCAGCAAAGCCTATGACACCGTCTCCCACAGCACTCTCCTGAAAAAGCTGGAACCCATGACTTGGACAGGTGCACTCTTCACTGAATTAAAAATTGATTGGATGGCCAGGCCCAGAGAGTCATGGGAAATGGTGCTGCATCCAGTAAGCCATCTGATCCCTAGTGGTGTTCCCCAGGGATCAGTGTTGGGCTCAGTCCCATTCAGTATCTTTATGGATGATCTGGATGAAGGGATTTAATCTACTCCTAGTAAATTCAGGGACAACACCAACACAAGTTGGGTGTGATTGTTGATCTGGTGATTTGTTGATCTGGAGTGTAGGAAGGCTTTGCAGAGGGATCTGGACAGGCTGGATGGATGGGACAAGACCAACAGAACGAGGTTCAACAACACCAAGTGCTGGGTCCTGCATTTTGGCCATAACAGCCCCATGGAGCACTATGGGCTTGGGGCAGAGTGGCTGGAAAACCCATGGGTGGAAAAGTACCTGGTGGTGCTGGTCAGCAGCTGCTGATCCAGCATGTGCCCAGGTGGACAAGGAGGCCAATGGCATCCTGGCCTGTGTCAACAATAGGGTAGCCAGCAGGACCAGGGCAGTGATTGTCCCCCTGTACTTGGCACTGGTGAGGCCACACCTTGACTCCTGTGTCCAGTTCTGGGCCTCTCGCTGCAAGAAGGACATTGTGGTGCTGGAGCATGTCCAGAGAAGGGCAACAGAGCTGGTGAAAGGTCTGGAGTGCATTTCCTACAAGGAGTAGTTGTGGAAACTGTGGATGTTTAGCCTAAAGAGGAGGCTCTGGGGGACCTTATCACCCTCTAAAACTCCCTGAAAGGAGGCTGTAGCCAGGTGGGGGTTGGCCTCTTCTCCCAGGCAACAAGTGACAGGATGAGAGAACACAGGCTGTGCCAGGGAAGGTATAGGTTGGACATTAGGAACAATTTCTTCACAGGAAGGATGGTTAGGTGTAGAAATGGGCTACCCAGGGTGGTGGAGTCACTGTCCCTGGAGGTGTTTAAGGAGAGACTGGATGTGGCTCTCAGTACCAGGGTCTAGCTGACATGGTGGTGTTTGTTCATAGGTTGGACTGACTGATTTCAGATGTCTTTTCCAAACCTAACTGATTCTGTGATTCTGGAGTCTGGGAGGGAGCATTGCTGGGACAAATGATCCAAAATGTCCAAAGGGATATTCCACACCATACAACATCATGCTCAGAATATACACTCGGGGGAGTTGGCCAGGAGGGACTGATGGCTGGTCAAGGATAGCCTTGGTCAGCAGGTGGTAATCAACTTCATTATGCCTCACTTGTTTCTTTTGGGCTTTATACCCCCCCACCTCCTTTTCATTACTATTATCATTAGTAGTAGTTTTATATTTTACTTTGTTTCAATCATTAAAATGCTCTTATCTCAGCCCATAGCTTTGCTTTATTTCTGATTCTTGTCCCCATCCCACTGCTGGGGAATGTGTAGTGAATAGTGGCTGCATGATACACAGCCCCATTTACTCCACGGCTTCAAAACACAGTCAGGCATCACCTCTCAGGGAGTAGTAGGGAATATGACAGCCAGGAGAATAACCTTTTGCAGTCCTTGTTTCCAAATCTCTTAGAGACATTTTAAATCTGGATTGGCTTTTATCACATTCCTGGCTATACAGGTTGCATCTCAGTTAAGAGAAACAAAGCCTTAAAGAACTGCCCCAGGTACTACCTGCCCAGTACTTTCTAATTAAGTATTTTCTAATAAGCATTTTCTAATACTATACTGAGCTGACTTTCTGGGTCTCTGAGGCACTCCCAAAAGCCCTCCCACACAGCCTGGGACCCCTTGTTCACATTTTGCTGATAAACAGCATGGACCTGAGCTGGCCATGCCTTACATCCCCTTGCAGCCCATGATACTGAGGACCTGCAGGGAAGCATCCCACTTTCTCTCTTTACTTAAAAGGTCAGAAACTTGATGCCATCCAAGGTCCCTGGGATAGGTGGAGGCTAGCAGTGCAAGTGGGGGTGACTGCATCAGACTCACCATGTGCTGGCATGTGCTTCAAGGCATATCCCCCTGTCCTAACTTTGACCCTCCTGCACCCAGCCATGGAGGTAGTCAGTGCATAACCACAGATCTCAAATGCACAGCTAGGCATTGTTTCTCAGCTGTCCTGCAGGGCTCTGCTGTCTCTGTTCTGTCTAAGTCCAGAAAGCACCATTTTGCTGTGCTGTGGCACTGTAATTCTGCTGTGCAGCAGCAAGGCAGCCCACCTTGCTGCCTGATCTAACATGGCCAGATTTTACTGTCCACCTGCTCCACACACACACACACACACTGACATACACACACCATCAATCCCTCTAAACTTCTAATCAAATGTGACTGATTAACATTTAAATGCCAGCACCAAAGCCTCTTTTGAGCTGCACATACACTGATCAATCTTTCCAAGAAAACTAAAACTCCAGCTTATGGGCGATGGAGCCTGGCCTCTGAAGATTCATTTCTGATGCTCTACCATGTCTTTTTTGGATTAACACCCTTGGACAGTGTCCCTGTGGCTCAGGTGGATAGCAGGACTGCATCTGCTCCCTCTTTGAGACACCAGGAAAGAAAGAGCTTGTTCAGAAAGCATAGAGAGAGAAAAGTCCTCGAATTGTCTGGGATGGCTGAAAAATAGGGGGTGATATGAAAAAAGTATTAAAGCAGCAGGCTTGTGCTTTCTACTGTGATTATCTTGCTTTGGTCTTATGGGGCTAAAATAGGAAGGGGAGCTCTGATGCCAAGACTGTGGAATACATTGGCATTGTCTAAAGGCCCTGTGCTTTCTGGCCACCAGTACCTGACACTTCCTTTAGGAAATCCACAAATTTTTAATCTGCTTTTGTACCTCTTAACCTTTCTAGATCACCACATTGGCTTCGTTTGCAAGCTGCTTGTCATATCAGCCAGCAGCTGTGGCCAAGTTATCCTTACAGCAGGACTCAAGAAAAAAGTCAGTGAACAAACACATTGAATCAAATGTTTACACGTGGCCCTTACCTCCCAAAGTTGATCCATATGCTTCTTCTGAAAGTGTCCTTCAGAGAACAGCAGCCTGCAGTGGTTGAAAAGGTTAGTACTTCCTAGGAGATGAACCAAGCAGAAAGCACAGACTATCTTCAGTCTATTGTAGAAATTCACATTTTGTTCCTGTTTTGGAGACTGTCCTCTGCTCTGGCCTTCCCATCTCAGGAGGGGACATAGCAGAGCTGGAAAGAGTTCAGAGAGAGACAATGAGGTTGTATGGAAAAGGCTACATATAGGGATGACTAAGTCATCTTTAGCCTAGAAATGGGACATCTGATAGGACTGTAGAGCAGCAAGTGTCATGAAGATGGTAGAGACACACTGACTGTCACCTGTCTTATCTAAAACAAGAATCTTGAACACCAAATTAAGCTGGTAGGTAAGACAGTTAAAGAAAAACAAAACAAAACAAAACAAACTACAAAGAAGGTATCTCTCTTCAAACACACAACTGAACTGGGGAACTCCTTACCACAAGGTCTCCAGTGACCATAGCTAACATTTGGAGAGCAGCTGGACAAACTGGTGGATAGTAAAATTCACGTGGACAGAAATGAGACCTGGTTCAGGAAGCCCCTGAGTAGCAAACGGAGCTGAAGGTATAGTCAGAGGTAGTGACAGACATACTTTCTCTATTCTGACATGTTTGTTCAGCTATCTGCTTTTGGCCAACAATGCTCTAAGCCAGTACTGTTGCTCTTATATTCCTCTGTCGTACATGGGCCTCCCAAGTGGAGATCATCAGCTGCCACTCTACTACCAGCACCTGTCCCTGTGTCAGGCAATATGTGAGAAAGAGCCTGATGGAGTTAAAGGCACCATTTTCAGAAGCAGAAAGAAGATGAAGGGAATGGCCACCTGGCACAATGCAAGGCAGTATGGAGAAACCAAAATACTGCTTGAGATATGGCTCACATACAGGAAGAGACATAACTGAGCAGCACCAAGCAAGCCCTTGCAGCCACCACTGTCCACCCCTAGAAGACTTTAAAAACAATAAAGAAAAGAAAAAGAAGTTTGTTTTTGCTGGAAAGCAAGAGGATAAGCATCCATATCACAGGAAAACACCTGCTTTTAGTTGGAGCAATTTTAGCTACAGCTCCATGGGAGAAACGGAGACCTGGAAGCCTATGGAAAGAAATCTACGGCTTGATAGAAGAATCCCTGCAGCTGGGAAAGCCAGCCTGTGATAAAACCCTTGGGTGTCCCATGTTTTGGTACTTTGGAGGGGCTGAAAGAAGACTGGATCAGTAACATTTGCATCATATTTGCATTGTATTAATTTCATGCATCTGTCTTCCTCTGGTGGCCTGTCTGGGCAAAATACAGGAATTCTCTCCCCACTTTTCATACCTTAATTGTCTGTAGAATGAGAGAAGAATTAACACTGCCTGTAACCAGTGGCTCAATGCAGGCAGGGCATGTTGTCATGCCTACCTGCACTGAATTTTTTGTTACCTGGCTGGCGTGTTTTCCTCACACACACACTCAAGGTTAAACTGATCTCTGGATTCAGAAACAGGGGATGTCTTCCCCTGGTCAGACTGCTTAGAACCACTGCTTAGAAAGGTGTGGGGCATTTGTTTTTTACCCCATTTCTTTCAGTGTTCTTGTTTTGCTTAAGAGGTTATTTGGTTTTTAATAAATGCCCGACTGTATCAGCAATCTAGCATATTAATGGTGGTGAACTGTCTCTCTGTCCTCTTCCATGGAATATTTTAATACACTTTTTATCTTATAATAAATTGTGAGTTTATTGTAAGGGTATAGGGATTTATGTGATTGTTGTGAGCAGAGCAGATCATAGAATTACAGAATCACAAAATCATAGAATGGGTTGGGTTGGAAGGAACCTTTAAGATTATCTCATTCCAACCCCACTTCATGAGCAGGGACATCTTCCACTGGACCAGGTTGCTCAGACCCCCATCCAAACTGGCCTTAAAATGTTCTATAAAATGTTCTGTAAAATCTCCTGAACCAGACCTCTAAGGCATGATGGTTCTTCCCCAGGTGTGTTGCTGGGTGTGCAGACACCCTTCTCAAATCCATCCACATCCTGCCATTTGTGACACAAGCCTCAAAACCTTCTTCTGTGATAACTAAGATTGCTATGATCAGAAATGGAGAAGAAATAGATAATTTTAAAACTACAAGGTCCAAGTCTTCTTCCCCATTTGTTGAGAAGAGAGGCAGTGTACCCTAACTTTGCAATTTCTTCTAAACAACCAACTACCAGTCCTGGAGCTGTATTTGGCATCCACCTCATGCCTCTTTTCCACCACTAGAATTCCCTCCTTTCTCTTCGATTTTCCCATTATCTCCCAAGTATTCTGCCTGCTCTGGGCACTCCTTCAGTTGAAGGCTGTGACTTTGCTTCCTGATATTCAAACAGGCTGCCACATTTCATCAATAACAATTTCCCTTTTTTCCTCTCCAGAAAGAATTGCCTCTCTGGCAGACAAAGAAAAGCACCTCTCACATAAAAGTGGAGCAGAACTAATGTATTTACTCTATTTGCCTATTTTATTATTCCTTAGAGATGTATTAGTTTAACAGGTTTATTTATGGTACGTGAAAAGTTAAATATTCCTTTGTCCTTGGGATTTACATAAACTGGTGCAGTGTGAGATTCTGGGGGTTTTAATGAGGTATTTGTCAAAATATTCTCCCTGGCAGATTTTTTTAATACCTTTGAGACCATAAAGGATCGTTTTACTACAATACTCTGCTTCTATCAGAGCCTGTGTGAGTGGCTTGTAATATCCTGTGGTTGTATCCCCTCTAGATGTCTGACTTCCCTCTCAGAGGAGTAAGAGACAAGAGGAGCAGAGCCTGGAGGATGCCTGCCAGAACCTCCCCTGAGCCAGGACTGAGTGGGGCAGCACAAGCTCCATGCATCCTGCCCAGGTCCTTGAGGTCAGATCAGGGGTCCTGCAGAGCCCACCCTATGGCCACGGGGCCCCACACCTGGAGTTAAGACACACACCAGGCTTCATCCAAGCTGTTAGGATAAAATCCTACAAACCAAGGTGTCTTCCTTAGTGGAGTTAAACATCAAAAAAGATCTGCAAGAAAATGGTGTGTAGTTTTGCTCTGAGGAAAGAGCAGCCAACATGTGATCTTTCAGCATAGGGCAGCCCTTATCTTTACCATAAGGATACTGTCCACAGTAGGTGGGATTTACCATAAGGGCCGTTCCATAGGAGCTGGGGCAGACCCACCACTTCCATGGATTTCAGTGTTTGCCTCAGGAGGCCCAGCACCCCTCCTGAAATAACAGGTCAATGATGCCCAAGTTGGACAAGACATGGGTTCCAGGTAGAGTCAGATAGATGACCCATCCCTGATCAGGTTCAGGAAGATGCACCACACTTGTTAAAGCAGGAACAGCCCCAGTCTCCCCTGCCGCTCAAAAACACATGCCAAAGCCTGCATCCCCCAGGCCACAGCTGGTAGCAAGCCCCAAGGGAAAGATTACCTCTTCTGGGACATGGCCAGGGCTGCAGAAACAGGAAAGGTAGAAGAAACAGGCTCTGTCCTGAGACTGCAGCCAGACAAGAGAGGGAAATGGGAGTGGGTTATGTAAGTGGTGCCAGTCCCTCTGCTTAAGGACACTGATGGAGATGGAGGGAAGGAGACAATTATGTAACAGCATTATTTACAGGTCTGGCAAAATCCTTCACAACTTCTGAACATCCTTTATTGTGCAAAGCAAGCCAGACGGGGAGTGAAAATTACAGCTAGTTAAGGATAACTTAATGAATTCATTTTTACTTCAGTAATTCCTCTGCAAATTAGAGAACTCAGAAAGTTCCTTAAAAAAAAAAAAAAAAGAAGAAAAAGAAAGAGAAACCAAAGTAAACCAAAAAACCTTCAAACAACAAGGAAAAATAAGAAGTATAAAAGAAACTAATCCCTAATAATCAACTTAGTAGAGCAAATCAATATTTACCTCAAAACATGCTAGCAGTAACATACTATGTATAAACACATCCTCATTCTTTCTCTGTGAAAGAGAGAGGTCTGTGTGGGTGTTGATGTCAGGCTATGGCTCACTAGCATAACGTGAGTATCTCTGAACCCTGGCTGATCCCAGGAAGAGATCATGCAGGCTCAGCTTGCACAAGTCAGCTCTGAATCACATCAAATCCCCAGATATTGGGGACTGGTACAAAAGCCTTAGGTACATAGACACAGGCAAGAGATATGGTTGGAAGGGCAGTTCCTTTTTGGCTCTTTTTTCACATTGGCATGTAAAGAAATCACTGCACAGGACTTTGACAATGGCAAAGCTGTGTTAAGGTCTTTTCTTTGGCATGGTTTTGTTATCCTGTATTTATGGGTTCCTTTCAAGAAAAGTGATCAAGAGCCCAGTGAAGATGGTCAGACTTCACGCTGGGCTTTAACCACAAGAACAATTCTATGAAGTTTTAACTAATTCTGAGTACCTCCTGTTCTCATTAAAATGATAGTAGTCAACATCTCAGAGGTATGTTATAGATTTGGGCTCTAGATCCACTGTGACATGCAGTGAGTAATTTATTTGTTTTTCAGGTGACTTTTCCAAGGTCACCTGAATCACATGTAACTGAATGGACAAGAGAGGTCATCTCCATGTGCACAAACACCTCCTTATCCTCCTGTTGGCAAGACAGGTAGGGTCAATCATCAATGTCATAGTGACAGACAACCAAAAAAAACCCCTTCAGGTACAGTAGTAGAGAGACAGGTTTCCAACGTTATTATAGGGCTGTTGCAGCTCCTAAAATATTCATTCATTTTTTAATAGGTTATCTGTTAAAAAAAAAAAAAAGGTGCAATTCTCCAAAACTAAACAAACATATTTGTTGAATGGAAGCTTTAAATTTCAGAGTGCAGAGAGAGCTTTAAAAGCTGAAGTGTATCATTCATTATTTATCACCACTTATAAATTTTAAGTAATCTGCTAAGAGTTATTACCTAACAGTTACTTTTCAGTGTCCAAAACACACTTGCTGTGTGTAAACAGTTAGTTAGACTTTCAGTGGGGCAAAGGACTTAATCTTCCAAGTATCCATGCTCCCACTGGCCACCACTATAGTGAAGGTACAGTGCTTCTTACAACAATTACACCCTTTCCATCTGGAGGGGATGCAACCTGAAAGCAATATAGGTCCGAGCTACCTTCTAGGTGTCTACTACAGTCAAAAGAGGTGGACAAAGCATCTTTTGAGAGTAGCTCACTCCATCTGAGGAGAAGTAGGTTAAATCATTCGGGGCAGAGGGGATGACATGGGGATCCGATGATCTCCCATCTCTTTCTGTTGGTTGTAGGGGAAGCCTGGACAACTCATTTATTTCCCCTCGGTTTTTTTAGGAAAGATTTGAGAATTTATAGCCCAGTCTAAGTAATATTCTTAGCAAAGACAAATGCAGAAGAACTACAGTACAACAGGGCCTCCTGCAGCCCTGGACTTGGGCTTTTACACATTCTTCTAGTCCTCTTCACATGTTTGAGTGTTTTTTGCCAGTGCCCATCTAATCCCATGGGCTGCCACTTTGTCTCTGAGGGAGTGCAAATGTGAAGCTGCTCAGACTCACAGGGAGCTGTGCTGCCTTCCTCTGCTGAAGGCCAGCACTGACATTCCCAGATCTGCTTTCTTTGCTCAAGGGGGAGGCTGGAGCCATGTGTCATGGAGCCATCATGCACTTGGTGCAGTGAGTAGATGCCTTAGGGGATTAAGAGCAGACATTGTGGGGAAAAGTTACAATCATGCATATCCTCAAATCTTCCCAGTTGTGTTTCTGCACATGGCCTGGAAGACTGGAGACTTGACTGCAATAAAGCAGAGCTGTGACTGTGTGAATAACTGCACCAACAACCACACTAGATTAGACAAAAGGTTCAGTGGTGAGGGGCTTAGTATGCAAAAAGGCAAAAACAGTGCCTAGGAGTTAGCTACTTTCATCTGCTATCCTCTTCAGTTGCCCATCCAATCCTCAGAAATATAAAGAGCGTTATCTCCACAACTAAGTTTAAGAAATGAAGATAATCTCTTCCTCTCTCAAGTCTTCACTCCCTGCTATTTCTTTTTGCCTCAGTCAAAGATGTGAAAACAAGCTTGAACTGCTGAGGAGAGAAGCAGCTGCACTGATGTCAGAGCTTCTCTGAGGACATTTCCCAACAGGCCTGGATAAGGATTACACTGTAGCTGGTAACAGTAGGGGATGTTGATTTTCAAATCCCTTTTATTCAGCATTTGTGTCAGCGTTTTCATGCGTGTTACCTCTGGGCTGAGCCAAACATAAATCTGTTCTTACCAGTCTTCTCATTAGCATGCATGAAACAAACATTAGCAGAGAGGGCATCGGCACCAAGCGATAGCAATCCATTTATATCGCTTTGGGAGGCTAACAGGAGGTGGGGAGCAGTGGAGTCTGACACATGGGCATGGTAAGGCTGCTGCTGAAGCCTGTCCATGGTGCAGTGTCAGGTTGCTGCCTGCAAGGTGGGGCATGAGACATACAGGGAGTCAGAAGCAGGTATAGTACCAGAATTTTAGTCTCAGAAAACAGGGGAGGTCCATTATTCATTGGTGAAAGAAAAATTCTTTCATACTAGGTTTGTCATCTGTTTTTACATCCACAGCCAGAGAAGAAATGATGTGGTTTTTTCTCAGTCACTGCCTCAAACCAGGCTCACAGGAAGAAGGTCCCAGATTTCTTTTAGCATTTTGATAGTGGATGACTTATGCATTTAAACTACATGGATGTCCTACATCCTCAAAAGCAGGAGGGATCGCCAGCAAAACACAGAACACTGAAGACTGTGAAGGTTTTCTGCTGTGCAAAACCCAGTACGCTGAACAAATGTTGCTTCATAATAAAGATATATCTTTACTTGTGAACACATGCTCTGTCTTAAGAGTCATGCTAAAGAACAAACATTTCATACATCCCTGTAACTGTGGTGGCTGGACTTTCCCTTTTCATGCAGCAAAGTTACTGCAAACAAGGCATTGTACCAGACTCTGCAGCAGATTCCATGTCGCTAATAACATTGGAAGGCTGAGAAACTGGTGTCTATCAACAACATCCCTTGTGTTAAATTAATGACATGTACCAGAAGCAAAGTAGGAAGATTGTTATTTTGGTCCCATCTGGGTCCTGTGCTGGGGAAGCAAAAACTGATGGCTTTTTTTTTTTATGGCTATCCAGTCAACTTTTTTTGTTTGTTTGTTTGTTTGTTTGTTTGTTTCTTTGGGGTTTTTGTTTGGTTTTTTTGTTTGTTTGTGGTTTTTTTTGGTTTTTTGTTTTGTTTAATAAGTCACAGCATCAAGCTCTGGTTGCTTTCCAATTCTTCTCCAGTCCTTTTGGAAATGCTGTAGTGAAGAAGCAAAGAATATTGCAAAGAGCATTGCCTTGGCATGGAAAAGGCAGTGTTTTCCTACACAGCTGACCTGAGCATATGGAAGTGGAAAGACTGTATCTCCATTCTTCAGTGAAGTAAGAGTTTGCAAATGGGTGGAAAATACTTGAGATGTAGCACCTCAACCCAAAGGTCTCACTCTGCTTGTCTGGAGGATCAGTACAAAACCTTCTACCTGAATTGCAATGACTTCATAACTCCAGGAACCTTGGAATAAGATGATAGAACAGGATGCTAAGGCATCCCTATTTATCCCTTCTGTGTTGCGGACAGCAGTGAAGTACTCCATCAGGATCTATCAAATACTTGTGCCTGTGAAGAACACTGAGTCCCTTAGAGGTGTGATGATTGTCATTTGAGTTTCTTCCTCCCACAGGTAATGTTTGAGTCTTTCTCCAGGGTAGTGTGAGATCCACACACCCAAAAGTAAAGTACCAAAACATTCAGAATGCATTTTTAAAGCAGCCAGGTCTAACATGAGACAAATACATCCCTTGGTGTTACTGTCTGCAGAAACTTGTCCATTTTAGCACACTGAGCCAACAGCTTCATATTGCTTATTGAATCGAGCTTCTGTAATGCAGATGCACCACAATCCTCCCACAACTATTTTCAGCCAAATAATCAGCATTTAACTCCCCTCTGTCCACAAGTTGAGCACAGAGCCTTACCCTTTCACACCTGAGCAGATTCTCAGTTATCTCACACTCTCAACGTTGAGTCCTTCTAGCATGGCTGTCCTATATTTGGTGGGAACAAGCTTGCCTCATCACTTCTCAAAAGCATCTCTGGACAAATGCAGGCCCTCAGGCTGTCTGTTCAGGTTGGCCAGCACCCCATCACCATCTGATTTTGCTTTTTCTAAGTCATGTGCAATACTCCCATTCTCCTCAGAGATTCAGGGAATTCTTTGTGAATAATTCAGAATCAGGGTTTTTTTTGTTTTGTTTGTTTTTTGGTTTTTTTTGTGTTTTGGTTTTTTTTGGTTCTGGTATGCATGCAAGTGTCATGGTTCTGCTCCCTTTCCCTCAGTCTGTGGATGGCACTGGAGGAAACCTCCAGGCACTGAATGTTTTCCTTCTCCCCTTGTTCCCTGGCTGAAAAAGTGCAACAACAACCTGCTGTGACTTCACCTACATCAGTTTTAGGGGTTCTTACCTGAAAGATGTTTAAAGTGCCTTACAGTGTGTATTTTGTGTTGTCTAGTACTATTCTAGTTACGGGATCTCTTACTCTAGGAAATTGCCCAACATCCCAAGGAAAGCAGATCTGGACACATCTGGATTTCAGCAGTGAAAGGCATCTGCTGCTGAGTTAGGAGTAGAAAACTTCAATCTCTCTTTCCCTCATTACAAGTAAGTGATCTAGATGTACATCACATACCACTACTCTTACTGTACTTTTCTGGCTTCCAAACACTAGGCATCATCAGACTGCTGAAACTACCACCTTCCAATAACTTAATTGGTCTACAAGGGCTGCTTGTATTTCTCTCATGAATAACTCTCCTTGTACAATGGAAACAATTCACTGCTTAGGACACACTGAGACTGAGATTCCAACAGCATTTTATTTTAAAGAACTGAGCAAGATGCTGAGATAGTTCAGACTCTCTGTGACAAGGTGCATTCAGAACACAGCCTTTTAGAAAAGGCAACACAGGAGTGCTGTCTTGGTTTCAGTTGCTCCAAAAGCAAGCTGCTGACAAAAAGGGCAGCCAAAGCCTTATTTACTTTTTTCCCCAGATCCATCCCTTGTTTTGTACAAGTTCATGTGGCATAAGGAAGCTGGATCACAGGCCTGACCCAGCTGAAAATCAACCTGACCAAATGCAAAAGCTGGCTGTATAAGTGCTTGCACTGGCACAGGGCAAGGACTGAAACATGCTACCGGGGTGCTAGTGAAGGGAGGAAAGGCTTCCAGACTCTACTTTGGTCAGCTTCCCAATTAGGAAACCACAGCCTGACAGGAAACCACTCAAAGGAACTAATAGGAAATGCTGCAGGAAACCTCCCAAAGGACTAATAGAAAATGCTGTGATTAAAGGCTTTTTACTGGGCTTTAGCACGAAAGCAGAAGGAGGAAAAGAGGGCTTTTATCAAATGATTAAAAGCACATCTCAAGAGTAGCCTCTGCTGCATTCCTTACCTGAAAAGGGAGTCTGGGTGCCTCACATCATACTGAATATCTCAAGTATTGGGTACATCTGCCTATGAGAGCAAAGGCATGGCCTCACTCAGCAGTGCTGTGTTACCCTTGTGTGATTTAGGCATCCCTGCCAGGTCAGGCCCCACCAAGGAGGCAGCTCTTCTTCATCACTTGCAGTGCCAGTACAGGGCCAAGGTTTGGAAAGCATTGAGCAGCTCACTGGCTTTGAGTTGCTGTAGTGAACAGCAGAGGTTTGATGTTTTACTGATACCTCCACAACCCCAGTGGGTGTAAGGTTAGTGAGAAACATCTGTAGGCTGTGAGTAGTGTGTTTGGGCATTGATTGTCTGCTTGTTCTGCTGAGATTTTTTTGATTATTTAATTCTCCTTTTGGTTTTTAAATCTGGAAATGTTTTGCTAATATGTATAGATTAGCAACTGAAGATTAATATGATGATCTTATCCAAGAAAGATCTTAATTCCTCACGTATTACAATTTTATAATTCTAGTCTTGGCATACATGTATGCATAGATCTCTTTCATTGGGGAGAGAAAAATAAATTCTTAATTAAACAAGAAACATTCCTAGCTTGGTTGGCATTGGATTTCTAGGTTTCCTCTTCTAGTTGACTCTTTTTTCTGTTTCCTATGTCTTAGTGAAATATCAATATGCTTGCCATGGAATGCATGACTCTTTTTTCAGAGAAAAGTTAATAACCTTCTGTTAATCAAAACAGAAACAAAAATATCTCTCTAATATTAGTGTTTGTAATCTACCTTTAAAAATACATCAGTGCCCTTCCACATACACTTCCTCCTGATTCTAAATAAATTGCTGGTGCTAACAGTGCCATCTCTTGCATGAAACCTAAAATGGAGTTTCTGATCATGTACAATCATTGATTCCTGTAGGACTCTTATAAAGCACTGGCACTACAAATCTACACCTTTCCTTTCACTTCAATCTGTGATGAAGTTATTTGTCAGCTTTTATCTGTAGCTTTATAGTGTTAAAACTGTTGAGTAAGTGTTCTGCTTTGGAAGTATCCATGCTGCAAGGTGAGCAACACAGCTTCCTATAGAACCTCATGGAGAATTTTGGACTAGGGAAAGATGGCATTCCATAGACAAGAATCAGGTGCTATAATTATCTTCTGAGGAATAGAAGGGGTATTGCTGCTGGCAACTGGTGAACCACCAATAAACCAGAGATCTTATTTTAAAACAAACTTCTGTAATTATAAAGAAAGGTGAGTGGAAGTGAAAACATGTAAAGAAATGTTACTAAACCAGGAACTGCCTGGGATGATGTGTTAGGGGCTGGGAGTACTCATTGAGAGAATAGCCTTCCTCTAAGTGCTATGAATGCTCAAGCAATAAGCCATTGATGCCCTTTTTGTCTGGAAGTATTAGCTAACAACACAAGATGTCAATATTGGAACTGGCAGGCAAAACGGATGCCTGAGTCTGTGCTTTAGTAGCCAGACCATGTGGCTCACCACTGAGCAGATCTGGATCCTGTGTAGGAGGATGCTCTGCCTAGGTGTGGGTAAAACAGCTCAAAGTTTACCCTATTTGCAAAAGTTATCAGCTGTGCAGAGAGAATGGGGCCCATGCTGCTTTTAGTGTTGAAGAATGCTGAGACCAGCCTGGCTCATCAATCCCAAAGTTAAACACTCTGAGGGAGAACAATATTTCCTGACAGGAACTGGCACTGGCTCTGGTGAGAGTGTGGCAAACTTGATCAAGTATTGATAGTATCGATAACTTATCAA
This sequence comes from Chamaea fasciata, assembly GCF_029207755.1. Classification (NCBI taxonomy): domain Eukaryota; kingdom Metazoa; phylum Chordata; class Aves; order Passeriformes; family Sylviidae; genus Chamaea; species Chamaea fasciata. Next base: position 22,848,990 of record NW_027094087.1, on the reverse strand, counting down.
AAGCTGTTGAGCTGCCATAGCACCGTAGCTGGCCTGAAGATATTCTGATAATCACTTGGCACTATAAAAGCCCAGTCACGCTTTTTAACAGTAGAGTCTTCTAACATACCTTTCTCTTGAAGTTGTGTGGAGGTTCCTGCATTACATGGAGTTGTCCCTCAAGGTTACTCCTCGATGAAATGTGCCTACTGTCATTGGTATAGACGAGTGACATCAATCTCTAATAAGTATTTTGCTTCCACAAATAGTGCACTATACTAGCAGTTTTAGCTATCCTATACTTTGCAGTAAATAATTCTGGTTAATATCTTTTGGTGTAATCATTATAATGAATTTAAATCAATAATTTATATTATTTATGTAAATATATTTGGATTGCTATCCTTATTCCTGCAGAACAAAATCATAGACAAGATCAATTACACCTCCCTAATGCTTTAGACAGAAAATGTTGACCAAGCCTTGGACTAAGATTGCATCCAGCTGCACCATAGACTCATCCCTGAGAAGGAGTTTAGAAAGCAAGGGGATCTTTTTTGCAGCTCATGATTCAATGGGATGGTCTCCATGGTAAACTTTCTCTAAGCTTCCATTCTGCCCATCCCATAAGGATGTGGGTGCTGCAGTGCTTAGCTGCTGTGGAGCCCAAGCTCCAGGCTTAGGCTCCCGGCTTAGGCTCCCTGTGCAGTGTCTCAGGGAAGATAAACAGCACAGAAAGAGCCCTGCAGAAAGCTGCTCATTAAGCAAGGGCATAGCTCAGGGTCAGCTGGCAACTGGCAAAACCCAGGCAACTGGGAAGTTCTGGGCTGAGCAAGTCCTTGTTCCTGCCCACACAGTCATTACACATAGTGAGGCCCATCTGCTTGTCTAGGACTTGCTGCTCTGAGAGTGGGATTTGACTGTGTGGGAGTAACAGCAGGAATACTGTGCTGTGGAGCTTGCTGCTCCCTCAATACTGAGTGTGGATTTTCTGCAGGTATGTTGGTTTAAGAGCTGGACTTGTTTGTCACATGTCAGGAGACAAAAAGACAAGGGTAGGAGAGAGTTTAAGAGAAATGCAAACAGCTCCTACATGACCCCAAAGAAGACAGTCCCTCTGTTTCTAGTGAGGGACAAATGAGTTTTGGCAGAGGGCAGGGCCCAACTTACACCTGCTGTTTGCAGGTGTGTATTGCTGTGCCTGCCAAAGGAACAAGTAAACAATCCTCATCCCTTAATGGATCCCGAGGGGAGCCTCTCTAGAACAGCACCGTGGTCAGTAGTTGTGCGTGATGTGGGGGAATCCAGCTTTAAGTGGTTTGTACCTACTACTTCAGCTTCAGTCAGGGAGAAGTAGGAGCTCAGCACTGAGGTGTTTCCCATCAGGCACACAGAGAAGCAAAGCTAAGTGTGGAAATCCATGACATTCAGGTGTCATCTACACAGGAATGCAGATGTGTTCCCATTGTACATTCCCTCTGTGAAAAAAGCACTAGAATGGGCTTGTCTGTGGAGGGGTTAACCAAGCCCATAGCTTTGCATGAGCAGCACTGGGAACATCCTCCAGGCTAAAGGGATCTATGGAGTTTTGGAGGGAAGTGAAGAGGCCTACAGTCTTGGTGAACAGGGGAGGGTGGGTGTATGATGGGAAAGGAGATTAGGGGTATTGAATTGCATTTTTACATCTATGCACTTCTGTCTAATTGCCACTGTAGGTGCTCCAGCCTATTACTGGATCTGCCTAGTCCCAAGTCTGCATTTCAATCCTTCTGGCAAGTGTTTTACTGCTGCTCTGTATTCTGCCAAAAGCTTATTGGATATTAATGGGCCTTCCTGTGGCTTGAACGAGCTGGGTCCCTTTAGCACATTTAAGAAATACAGGAAAACGACTGATCCCATTTGCTTTCAGCAGACCAGACGTCTTTGCTTCCCACTGAAACAGGTCTGAGAGCTGCAAATCCTCACAGGTCTCAGTGCTTAACAGGAGACAAGTATATCAGATGACCTCTGTTCTGACCACTGGCACAATGGTACAAAAGTTAATTATTGGGTGTGGTGTGCCTCTTCCATCTTTCTGTGAAAATCAGTCAGGGTCAGAGCTCCAGGTAAAGACAGACAGCTGACTGTGAGGTCTTTTCTTCCCCCAGAACAGAGAGTACATCCAGCATCCTCCATGACCCCAGCACGCACAGGCTGCAGAAAGAGCACTATTGTGCTCATACTCAGCTTTTCACGAGACTAAGCTCTGAATGCTCATGGTTGCTTTTCAGATACCTTATATAGGCCTGGTCAATAGATCAGACCAAGCTTTTTCTAAAGTCACTTTTCAGGCTTTCCACTGGGTTTCCATTCTGGGTTTTGTTATATAGTGACTGCAGTTGTCCCAGAGAAATTTCCTCTTCATGCTTGAATCCAGCATCCAATGTCACAGTGACAGTGAAGCTGAGAGACATGTCTGTTCCAGTAAATAAAAGTGGAAGTGTAGCATGTGCTCACATCCTAGTACTTGCTTACTGTTGGGAGCGTAAATGTCTGGTTGTGGTGGAGATGTGACAGTAAGAGCTAGTAGACAGAACAAACTGGTGCCTGGCCTTTGGGCACAGTCTAGTGGCTAAGGCATTTTTATTCATAATCATATATTTTCACTGCTCTTTGGATCCCTCCTGCTGTCTATGGCACGGTGGTATGAGTTCTGCTAATCTCAAATTTATGAACTAAACTGGGGGACTGTACTGGGAACCAGCATGTCCTCAGTACAGTCTGACAAATGCCGATTTTGTTGGCTCTCACGTGTATATTCAGGGCTTAAGTCCTTCCATGTGGCTCTATGGAAGGATTGGACTGAGTCAGAGATGATCCTGTGAACTGTGCAGCGTTTGAGTGCATCACTGCAGAGTGGCTCATCCTGCCTTTTCTTTGAAATTATTCTAATCAAAATGGTGAAAACACTTGCTAACTTAAATATAGCAGTACTCAGAAACGGAAGGATTTGAACTTCTAACAACCCTCCATTTTCTTCTCTGTTAGGATAATTAATCATATGTAGCCTAAAAGGATCTCAAAGCATAATATAAAGGAGGTAATTCCTATTTTTAAAATAGGCTGGAAGCAGGGCGGGGTGAAGTGCTGTGTGTCAGGTCAATAGCAGAGATCGCAGTAAGACTTTCTTCTCCTGAACAATGACTCAATGTTCTAAGCACTACATCCAAGCCACCCTCATCCACTGCTGTACTTAAACCCATCTTCAGTGAGAAGCTCACATTCATAAAGGTTTGCAACAGTATAAATAGTATGCCATATTAGGGCTGTAAATCAAATGCCATTTCCTTGAGACTATTTCAAGGAAAAGCTTCTGCTTTTTTTCCCCAGCATAATCTAAAAGAGCTTTATTGATGTCCTGTCTACCATCTGTTTTACATATGAACCTTGTGACTCCTAGTCTTTCAAGCTTGTTAATTAGGCCAATAAGAAGCATACCACAGGAGCTCTGAAATGAAGCTCAGAAATTAAATGCTGGTGGAACATTTCTTTTTCCAAGTATGCTAGTGATGGAGAGCCCTTCTGTGATCAGTCCCCTTTACTTCAGGGAATGGTGCAGCAATGTAGCTACTTACATTTTATCTTTCCTTCTCACCTGTTGCAGAAGGAACCTGGGAAAGGAAAGGCTTTTGTGTATTTTTCTCCCTTGCTGAAGCACTGGCTGGATTCTTCTTAGCTCCACCACAGCTCCACTGAGATCATCAGGAGCTCAGTGCTTGGAAGCTGCCAGATGTACAGAGAGTACGAGCATCACTGTGGGCTTCCACAGGCATCCACCTGGGTGGATTATGCAGGTAATTGGAGGAGATGCAGCTCTAAGAAACAGAGGGCCCCATTTGGTATGCAAGTCACTGCTGGAGTCTCCTCTTATGTTTACTGGCTGCTCTTCCTGAGGCCCAGTTTTGGTATAACCTATGCATGAATATAACTCAGTAAAAAAGCGTAGGCATCCACCCACTTATTCTTCTCTCCTGCCTCCCCTCCTCCAGCACCACCTTGCAGTATAAAGCTCTATGTTCTGAAATAGAGATGCAGTTGCCTTTCCCACTGTGCCACCACCTGTGGAGGCATGCTGGTTACCAGGAGACTGCCACGCCTTCTTGCTGGAATAAAGGCAGGAATGGCCGCTGAGGACGGCACACCAAGAATTGGCTTGGATTTTACTAACAGGTGTGTGATAAATTGTCCCTAGCAACTCTGAGGTGTAAAATCGGTTGTTATCTCCCTAAAGAGATGCACAAAGTCTTAAAATGAAGGTCTGTTCTGAAATGCCACCTGACAAAGCGTGTCTTTTCCTAGAAAGAGGCGTGTGGTCAGACAGCTCCCTCCTCCCCTGTCTTCCCAGTGGAGGGAGAATGCTGCCCTCTCTTGGACACAAAACCATGTTTACCACCAAACTACCCCACAGGGGCTGGTGTTTCTGCCACCATAAGGACACCACAGCTTGCTGCCAAGGTGTGGCATCAGGGTTTAGATTACAAGCTCCCAAGTGTTGCAGTCCAGGCAGGTCATGGTACCCAAAAAGCTTTGGTGGGTTTCCATCCAAGTGGTCAGTGGGGTGGCATTTAAACAGAAAACACTATTTTAAAAAATTATTATTATTTTTTCAAACAAAAAAAGAGTCTTCATATCCTCCACTTACACATAATTGCCTGGACTGAACTCTGAGCCCAGAGCCAGGGTGAAAGTTACATCAGATCAGTTTTCATCCTATAGGTCTGGGACTCTGCTCAGGTCTACTGGAAAGGAAATGCTTGTGTTGCTTCCATAGACTGGTTGAGGGATGAAGACTGGGTTAATTTCCTATTGTCTTCCTCCAGTGTGTGCAGGAATGGGCCAAATGCAGGCACCGAATGGGAGATGTAGCTCTGAGATCCATACCAGAGCAGTGCTGGGCCTTCCCGGGGATTCACTACCAGGGAAGCTGCTCTACCTTCACTTTACAGCAGAGTCTATGGTGAGAGGATTTCTGTCCTTCAGCTGTTTGGAATCTGTTTAACCCTACCATCAGACTTCCCCTCTTAATGATTGCCTTCTTGTATTCCTGCATTATGAGGAGTTAGAAGTCAACCAATACAGTTTGACCACTGCTTTGCTCTTTACCTCTTTTCTTTCTCTGAGCTGCTCTCAACCCTCACCATCCCTTCAACCTCAGCTGAAGAGTGCAGGTCCCTTTACAGTTGCTTTCTCTCCTAAAAGCACAGTTGCTAAATCAGTTGGAGCCTTACTTTGAGGACAAAAGGGAGCAGACCAGAACAGTCGAGAGAGCTGGTTGAAGTTAAATTTATCACTAGACGTGAGCAATCCTAATGTATCTCTTGTCCACCTGTGAGCAGACAGAGCAAGCTCAAACACAAGGCTGTCAAAATTACTTGCTCCTCTTTCAATCTGAAGTTAGGTATAGTTTTCCCTTGGTAAGGTGTGCTGATGTTAAGCATTCCCAGCATCTCCCAGGGTTAGTATCTCCTTGGCTTCACATTGGAAAGCCATGTGTTACTCAGAAGTTTCAAATTCATATTAATACATCAACGAAGGACCTTCTCTTACAAAGAACCCATAATGCAATACAGACAACAGATCAAAGCTTGTACTGGGAGATTGCTGTAAAACTTACTGTTCAAACTCAGTCTGAGTAATATTAAGATATATATGAACTATAGCCCCTGTGTGCAGGAACACAACTAGCCTTTGGGCCCAGCGCTAGCTCTGAGGACTCAACAGCAAGAAGCAACAGTGCACAACTGAACACAAAACCTTCCTAAGAGGCAGAAGGGACTCAAAAAGACAGGATGCAGTTTTTGGAAAGACACAAGTTTGGATCCCCAAAATTTGGAAGAATACCTTGGGAATGACAGTGTCAACACTTGTTGGGGCCTTGCTTTCTGAATGAGGTGATCATGGTGGAGCTCTGCAGTGATTCAAAAGGAACACTGCCATCTAGTGCACTTCAAACAGAGAATTTTCATACTATAAAAACGTGATTTGCATCTGTTTGTGCAAAGGCTGGAGGCACTGCCAGATAAGAGAAGGCATTGTATTTTTCTTGAATAGAGAAACGGAATTTTAACTTGATCACTAAGTATGAAGATGAGGAGGAATGAACAACCCCTTTCTAATACTCACTATTCATAAGTAATTCTTTGAGCTGAAATCTGTGCTTGACCTATGAAATAGGCTTTCAACAGCTGGCAGTGGGGCAGTGGGTAATGTGTCAGGAGGGTGGCATGCTCACCTGTCTCCTGGGCTCACTTGCACCCAGACTGTTCCATGTCCACAAGCTTTCTCTGTGTATCAGCAAGACTCCTGGATGTAAGAAACTGCTGGTTGTAAAACTGGATTGCTTTCTTTTCTTTTAGGAGAGGTGGCCTGATAGGTTCTATTAAAACAGTAACAGAGCAGGAAGTGGCAGCCCTTCCCCTGTTTGGGAATAACTCTTTTGCCTTAGCACTTGAGATCCCCAAATGCTGAGATGCAGGGTGGGAAATGCCTGCGTGTGGCACCAACAGCAGATGTCTGCCTGGTGGCAGACAGCTGAGCTCTGCACTGTGCAGCTGCAGGGGGCCAGTGGGGAATGAGGCTCAGGGGCTGGCAGAATGAACTCTTCTCAAGAAGAAGCCACTCAAGCTCATTTTCAAACCTATCAGAAACCATCCCCTGATTACTTCAGTGCAAGTCAAAATAATCTGTTCAGATCTGTGCAGATGATTCAGTCTATTGTCACTAGGGTGGTTTGTGACATGCCGTGCTCACCTGACCTGTTGGTGAACAGTACCTTTTTTCAGGTAAGGACAGCTGAACAGGTTTTGGCTCTGCAGCCTCTTCCATGGAGGAAGAAAGGATAAGTCACTCTCCATCCTGCCTATAAAGTAGATGAAAGTTCTTTCAAGTCGGATCATGATCCTTGTGGGGCTGTAGGGGGATTCAGAGGGAATTGCAAAGTGTTTGTTAGCCTCAAAATAGCTAATTAGTTTTAATCATTGGCAGCAACTCAGAAATTACAGCTGGTTCTCATGCTGATGCCCTGGAGCAGCAAAGCTGTTGCCCACAGTTAAAGGTAGCCAGTTGTTCCTTCCTAGTGCAAATGCCTGACATCAGGGTAAACTTTCAGCCTTAATTTTATGTCAAGAAATGCACCAAATTCATTCTGCATGGGGTGAATCACCACTGTGAGCATGCTGTGTGTGCTTGCATCCTGATGAGGATGATAGCTCTGCTCCTACACTCACAAGCAGAAGTATGTGCTTACTTAGCAACAAGCAGCTGATGAATTCATCTGATCCCTCCACTAGATGGGATGCAAGCACCATAATTTCTAAGTGTTTCTGGTGGAAATGTGAAGTTCCAGCACAGCCTGCTCAATATAACTGGCTCCTATGCCAGATACTGCTAGCCAGGGGCTATGAAAGGCAAAAGTGCTTAGTTCCAGTTCCTCTTCATCAGAAAGAGCACAAAAAGGGAATGATTCAGTGCCCCAGAAACATGATACATAAGTGATTGGGGATGACATCATTCAGCAATCAGGCAACACGGTGTCCTGCAACCCTCTAGGTCCTAACCTAATGTGAACAGAAATGAGGGAGCAAGCCAGGGTTGAGACTTGTCACTTCAACGTTGTCACTAGATACAGCAAGTGCTGTCAGCCATCCAGAGAGAGACAAGTTTATTTTTGGAAGCAATAAGAAAGTTAACATTTTTATAGATCTCTAACCTTAACACAGTACAATCTCACTCCATTTCTGCTAGTACAGTAATGTCCACCATACCACTAATTGTACTTATTCATTATCCTAGATTAATGATAGTCGATATTATGAGTAATAACTCTACCTCTCTTCCTTTGTGCTTTTATTTTTTTGTGTAGAAGTTAGGAATATTGTTATTACTACTTTCTCTTGTTGGGGGGGGGGGGGGGGGTGGCGTTGAAAGATACAACATATAATTTGTCCAAATACCCTGAGCAAGTACATAGCACAAATAAACAGTACCTGCATTCTGGACATGCAGTTCTGGTTCCCAGCCTCTTGAACAATGTTCTGCACTATCAGAGCCCTTCATCACCGTGAAATTCACAGGCAGCTAGACACAGTCCTTTTAAAAAGCCTCTAGGATTTTTACCTTGACAGTGCAGCAGACTAGACATTGATTGTGTTGACCCTAATCTTAAAGATATATTTTTTTACCAAAATTAAATTTGAAAATAAATACAATCTTGAGGTCACTAAGTCACGTGGTATATTTTTATATATTTAATCGGGTTTGTTTAATCTCTTTACTTTCAGTTTTCAGAATGCCAAACACTTTTGTCCTGACACCACTCAGACAGCGCTCATGTACTGTCAGTCCAGATTGGACAGTTGAATAGAAAGCAACATGAGCTTGTGGGACCTGGCAAGGTGTAAGGAATAAGTAAGAATTCTAGTATGAGCATGAGTTGATTAGCAGTGCAATGATTATATGCTTTGTAATTTAATGCCTAGCATTATGTTCCAGAGTTAATGTCCCCTGGAGAGGAACTGAATGCTTGTAATTCCCCCCAAGCTAAAGCCTCGGAGGCCACAGAAGCAGTTAGGCAATACTGCATCAGGTACCTTCAGTTCATGCTTTCAGTGCTTCCCTAGGAAAGACTTGCATTCTAAAGCAGTTTCATGGCAAAATGATGGATGCTATTCCCAGGGAATCAGGGAATACCTTGGCCTCTTCAGGTTATGTTTACTTTGAGCTAATGGCCTCTCAACTTCATTTCGGTACAGCTTTGTTTCATTTATCCCTAATGGTGCAGTTGCAACCACTCTAACTGTGGCTCCTTTGATATCCAGCAAGCATTGTCACATATCAGATACCAAAGGCAAGGCAAAATCTCCTTTGTTCTGCATGACAAAGGAATATTAGAGGGTCAGAAAAGCAGATACAAGTCTCCGGGAAGTTCCCTTGATGTGCTGACATCACTCACTTTTCAGCAACAATTGCAACTGAAAGAGCAACACCAGTGCCTGGTATGTGCCTCTGGTATGCCTGGAAGCAGCATTTTCTCACACTATAACTTTTGACTATAATTGCTGTTGTTTCCTCGCTGTCCTTCTCAAGAGGTTTGCAGGTCACCTTTGTGTGCTGCTATTTAGTTATTGCTTCTTGAGATGTGTATCATTCATGCTTTCATGTGTATTATGGCTTTCATATTTCACCGGTGTCAGCATAGTTGTAAGGGAACAGCATTTTACTCCCATTGCAGACTTCCCCTGGCTCAGGTGGTACTCACCTTGCCTGTGATGATGGACCAGTTTAGACAGATGCTGGCCACATTGCCTGTTGTCTGTGTTCAGAAGCTGTATTCCACAGTGAGGTCCTCATTCAGCAGACAATAACAGATAGTTCCCACCCACTGAGAGCTCGCTGCCTAGGGTTATGGAAAAATGTATCAAGTGGAGGTCAAAGAATAGTAGAGGGCAATAATAAAACACTGGCCACCCTGCTTTCCATGGGCCTCTTGCCTCAGGGGTAACAGTCAACCTTGCCTGTGTAGGACCAGCTGTCTCTTGCTTAATACATACATACACACATGCACACACACACAGCCTGAGCATAAATTAAACAGCCTTTAGAGTGCTAACAAAGAGCAAATGCTAAATTCAAGCCAGATGTGACCCACTACTTAGACACCAGCAAGCAGCTTTGGGCTGGCGTTCCATGCTCTTGGAGGTGACTGGGATTGCAGACCTCATGGAAGGATCCAGCACTTAAAATCCACTGGGAGTTCTGGAAGGTCTCGCCCTTCCTCCAGCTTACAGGATTCCTGCACCCAGACTATCGTCCAACAGGCAGGCTGGCTGTCCTGGTGCCCCTGCACTTTGCCTGAACACCATACTTTTTGGAATAAAGCAGGTGAGGAGGGATTTATGCCAAGAAATGTCAGTTTAACTATGTTCTAATTAGATACTTGGAAAACATACAGATGTAAACCTCTAGATCCTGATCTAGATGATCCCATTCCTACGTACCTTATTCAGTGGAGGCATCTTTTGGGGCCTATGTAATCCAGACTTTTCCTGCTAATGTTGGATCTGAGTCTCTCATATCCAGTGTAGCAGACAACTGAGTCAATGCAGGGCCAAGCAGGCAAGATGGAGCAGAAACCCCGCTGCAGAGTGTCCTGCTCCATGGCTTCAAAATGAACAGCGAACCTGGAGAAAATATCAGTGGCCTTGGTGCTTAGAGCGAATGCCTGTGGGAAAAGAGCCATCAGAACGGATTTGTGGATTAGGAAATCCCTTGTGAGCAAGTCCAAAGCTGTCCTGGAAATTACATTTTTCATTCCAAAAGACAGCTTCTTCTGAATTTTTTTCCTTTTTGATTAACTAGGAATTGCATCAGCATCCCCATTATTTTTTGCTAACTAAAACTCTGTTTGAGTTTCAGTCCATAAAGCTTGATCGAATGCATTTTACTATTGCTGTCTAAACATTTCATCTGGTTAATGTCTAACTCCAAGTATTTTTAATATTTGTACTTACTAAATTATTCGGAGGGAAGCTACTGATCCCAGGCCAAACGCTGATGTCATTTACTCCAACAATTGGCGCAACATTGCCCAACTCCCCTCAGGTGCTGGCAAGGCTGGAGGCTCCGCTGTCCTCCCTCGTTCCTCCCACAGATGGCAGCCTCCAGACTTGGCATTTTCCCGCTCGGCTGCTGGCTAAAAGGCGGCAGGGAAAACGGCCGGACTGGATTTTCGCCTTGAACATGAAAGATTTTTGTCCTCCTCGATTTAACCTTCGCTTGTCAGACTAATGGTGGCGGGGGAAAGGAGCCAATCTCCAAAGTCCAGAGGAAAAGGACGGGATTTCACATTAGTGCGTGAAATATCAGGGACAATCGCACAGTCGGCACGTCATGAAATAGCTGTCAGAAAAGTCTGAGTCAAATGCGAAGTGAAATCTTCACAGGAAAAGGAAGCAGGCCCAGCTGAGCCCCCCCTACAGTGGCGTGTTTTGGGGTACAGCTACCTCTTGCAAACACTTTTTAGAGACTTAAAAAAGCTCTGTCACTGGCTAAAAATAAGCCTTGGCAGATTTCATGCAGACGTTGCGAAGCCCTGTTGCAGGTAGGAACCAAAGCTCACCAGCCCTGCGAGGTAAGGTCTAAAAGGCTTTTCTAGATGGAGGAAAGTGAGGCAGCAAAGGTGGGCTGTGCACACTTCAGTATTAGGTAGAAGCATTTTGACAAGGGGTGAGATTTTTATCTTTTTGTTATGACAGCGCTCCCTGCTGTGCCAGCAGTTGTTATGGTACAAAGGTGTGTTATAGTGGTAAGATTTGCCCAACATGAGCACATTATTCTGATAAAAGTACTTGGATGCCAACAGTCATGTTAATACTAGAGTTTGTATAGCTTTACTGAACTAAAGTTGAAGCAGTACAACCTTGGTATATAGATAAGGACAAAGTATCTTATCCAAATATATGGAGCAAGTAAATGACTGATCTGGGAATAGCTCACAGCAGTCGTTCTTCCCAAGCTGCTTCTCAGACTGCCCAAAGCTATTCTATTCACATTTCTTCTCACCCAAGGGTAACACAAAGCATCATTGTTTGTCAAAATGTCATGGCTTAAAAAGAGATGCCACACTCTTATTTACAAAACCGAGAGAAACAAAACATTGGAAAGTTTTTGTCTCCTGTCTGTCCTCCTTTCAGTGACACTCGTAATTTTTGTGTGTGCTTCTAGAAGAGTGAGTTTTGTCAGGCCTGGCAAAATACAGATGTTTCTGTGGAATCACTTGTGATAGTGATTTGGGTTGTTTGGGAGTTTTTTTAATGTATATTAACCAATGTAAATTTATGCAGAGACCAGCATACCCATCTGTCAAGTGAAAGTACAACAGTGGCTTAACAGTACACATCTAACTACTTGTAATATGTTCATTATTGGAAATGGCTCTGTCCCTGAGGAATTCCATGAAGCCTTGGATCTCAAGTTTCCTCTCCATGTAGGTGTGGGACTCAGCTCATGGGGCCCTGCAATGGAGACAGCCTTAGTAAGAGACCGAACAAGGAGGAATGCGGTCTCCAAAGGGAGAGGGAAGCGAGGAGACGGGGGACAAGGAAAGGCTTGGCAAAGGTACCAAATATGATCATCCAAAAGTAGAATGGGATGTGCAGTAATACCAAATGAAAAGGGATGACCCTTTATTGGGGGAAGCAGTAGGGCAGATTCACCACTGCACCCCATGTGAAGGTCGTGCTTTAGTTGTGTTGTTCTCCATTTAAACTGTTTTATTTCCATGGCTCTGCATCCCTGTCTGAGCCACCATATACCTCACTTTTGTAGCAGTTCAGATAATGAATGTTCCTGTTATCCTCTTCAGATCAGTCTTTTCCATTTGTCTTCCCTGCGTGTTACACCAAAACTTGTCCTCCTTGCCCCCCATGGAAAAGCTGTATGGGCAAGGTGGAATGGCCATGGAGCTGTTCTCTCCAAGGAGCACATTGAAGCAAGACCACAGAGCACTGGTCATGTGAGAGTCACTACGGGCAGCTGGAACAGGCACAGATGGCTCTGCAGCTAAGCCAGACTGAAAAATTTCAAGACAGTCATCAAACCCAAATAAATATTTCTGAAGTTGAGAATATTTTTTTTTCTTTTCGAACTTCATTTTTCTGTGAAAAAACTCTGTTAATTCAGTATTTTGGGACAAAAATTAATTTTGAATTATCTGGATTTCCCTCGGGAAGGAAATTCTGCTTTTCTATGAGCTGGAAGTGATGTATCTTAAAATTCCCAGGCAACAATCTTATATTGGTATTTTTAATTCTGAGGACCATTCCCATGAGTTTCTAGTGTTTTTAAAGTAGGTCAAATTTTGAACACAAAAAAACCTTAAGAGTTATGCCCCTTTCATCTTTTCTTAGGAGCAATAAGCCTTTTTGGTATTATTGCTGGCTTAAATATTAAACAGGAAGCAAATTACATTTCCAGTCATTAAAGTACAATAGAACAGCTCTATTGTCTGAATCAGTGCAATATTAGGTCAGATTGTCACAAAATGCTCAAAAATGAAGTCATATTGAAAGAATGCAATAAATTAGACTTTTTATGCTTTCACTAGGAGCTCTGCCTGATGGGGGACTATTTCTTCAGTCCTGCCAATTAAGGTTGGGCATTCATCCCCCAAAACTTGAATTCTGTAAACATCTATATGGCATTTGATATTCACATGCATAAAGCTACCACAAAAATGCAACACATTTCAATGTTGCTGTTTACAGGAGTCCAATCTTACTTCACCAATAATGGCATTTTGCTTGCAACTCCATTGGTGTGAAAGGAATTGTTCCCTATGCTATTTGAGCTCAGGCAGCACAAAGATGTGGATCTACAGAGTGGCCTTTTGTTATGGTGCTCTTCCAGTCAAACCCTTGCTCACAAGAATGTAATGCTAGGACAGACCTGAAAGGTCTTGCAGGGACAAGCGTAGACAACACTCAGCAGGATCTGACACCTAGTGCCTGGTAGCCTCCCAAAGTGTTGTCCTGACTGTATTTGTAGTCTTGGATTTGCCATGAAACCCAACAACAAAGCTAGGCAGAAGCTGGCACATGCTGCTGCTTAGAGAGGTGACATGCTACCATGGAGCCGACTGGTGATATCATGCCTTCAGAAGGAGCAGGAGCTGCTTGCCATTGCTGAAAGCCCTGGGGAGGTTTGGGTTGCTTCTGGCAGATGCTGTGTTCCCAGTGTTGCAGTTCCCAGCCTGTCCCAGCAAGGCAGCATGCCACTCAAGATCTTCCTGCTTTGCTGCCTTGGGCAACTGTCCAGAGGGCAGTTGACCCCAATCTGTTGTAATTTTAAAAGCATCCACCATCAGGGATCCTATGGCCTCCAAAGACTATTACAGTGCTGAACCCACAGGAGTTTATTGCCAGAGCTTTGTACTGTTCCCCTCATTCTTCCCTTTTCTAGTCTAAACAAGTCTAGTTCCTTTGTTCTTCTTTTGTGAGCCATGTTTTCTAAGACCCTTACCACTGCCACTTCAAAGATTTTAGTCTCTGATCTTTATAACCTCTTCTAAATGCAGTGTATGAAACCAAACAGAGACTGTCCAAACTCAGCTCTCTCAGCTCTCAGCTGAGGCCTCCTTGGCACTGGGTACAGAAGAACTATTTCTCCCTGGGCTTACTTTTCATATGACTCTTGTGTTTGAATAGCCTAGCCTGAGATTTGTCCTCTTCTCCTTTGCTTTTTATTTCACTTATTTAGCCTCTAGTCCTCTTATGTCATCTTTTTGCCTCCTCAAGGAGGAAATTTGTTAACTATAGTTCCTCTATAATTGATCTATATTTCTATATCATGCTAAGCAATTCTATTAAATACCAGGTTGTTGCTTCCTGAAATTAGCACAATTGGTTCTCATCAGAGCTTCTGAGAAGTTTGTAACATATTTGAGCACGATTTCTAGCTGTGAATTTTAAAAGTGTGCTTGCTATCCTACAATCGTTAATGCTGACATCAAAAAGAAGCAGACCCACATCACCACTGGAAATGCTGTTCCCTCTTGTGTAAGGAAATCACCACTAACTTGCTGGGCATTGCTGACACAACTGCAATTCCCACCAGAAATGTAGCCTTGCGAACCATGGTGGACAACAAATGATGTTCAAGGAGAAAAACCTCCTCTTCTGCATCTCTTTGAAATCAGGGCGCTGTTCCTCCATGGCATGCATCATAAATATACATCCATGTATTAATTCATTGCCACCTCCACACGGAGTTACCAGGAGTTCCTAGCTGGGAGGTATCTGCTCTCTAATGGTCACATTAAGTCTCACTCAGTGGAATAGCTCAGCTACAGGAGCCTTCAGCTCATTCTTGATACTGTTACAGACTGTGAAAGATTTATGTATATGAAGTGTGCTCAGTTTTACTGTCATGCGACATTGTTTTGACAGCCCAGATGAAGTTCCAGGTATGACATTATCAAACAGAATATGCCCTGGAGAAATTATTTTTCTGAGTATTTTATTTCACACTCTGTCTCATCTTAAAAATGCAGAACAGGCCACAAGAAATGAGAAGGAAATTAAAGCTTTGATTCAGCACAGAACCTCAGCATATGCTTATGTTGAAGCAGCTATGCAGTCAGAATATGCCCATGGTTAAAATCCTAGTGCTTCATTACAATAGTGATCTGAGTCTGATGGGGGTGTTTATCTTCTTCTAGTACCAGATTTAATTTGCTTACTCCCATTATATTAAAAAAAAAAATCCCTCCAATGCACAAACAACTACAAAGACTAAAAAAAGAGAGTATCTCCTAATTGTTATAATTGGGCAGAAGAGATGTAACGCATGGAAGTGGAATAAAAATACAAAGGTAATGCCTTGTTCAAGGAGGTAATGGAGGAGGAAGAAAGATGGCCTTGTTTTTGTGAGGGCTGCTTCAAGAGAAACCCTTGAGAATGATGAGAGGAAAGAAGCCAGGCTCTGTCCTGGTAAGGACCTCCCACAAACCCCAAGCCCTGGGACAGAGGGGCTTTCTCCAAGTAGGTACCAGAATCACCCAAGCTCATGGCAATGGAACACGTGCAGGAAGGACCACAACAAGGGATGCTTCCTGGAACACTGGAGACAAACTTTGACATGGAAGATGGAGAAGCCATCTAGAATGGGAGTGCTTCCCTGCGTGGCTGCAAAAGACACACACGAACACTTGTGACAGGAACATGTGAAGAAACTTGGGTAAAGGTGGTAACTGTACATTGGGTGTTCCACGCAAACAGAAGGACAGAGAAAAGCAAACGTACGCAAACTCTAGGATGAGGGAATTGGAGAAGTGTTATGCTGGATCACAGAGGAATAGTCTGGCAGGAAAAAAGGCAAGTAGGAAGCTCAGCATTCTTCAAAGATAACCGCTTCTTGGTAACCACCAAATCTCAACTAACCTAGTGCACAGGAAGAATAGTAAGCGAATAATTTAGATAAAATGTGAGTTCAATTTGACTGGAAACAAGAAGGAAGCATGCAGAAAGGTGAAGGTAGGTCAGATGGACAGAGTTATGAAAGAACAGTGCCGGCATCAAGGACTACAATCACAAATACCAGCAAAGCCCCCCCCCCCCCAAAAAAAAAAAAAACAAAACCCTAGAGATGTCGGTAACAGTTAAAAACTCTATAAATACATTAATGGTATAAGAACAAAGGAAAGCCTGAGCCTTCTCTTTAACGGAAAGGAGGGAGACTGACACAGCCCACTGCCCTCCGGTCCCTCCTGGAGGAACCAGCGCTCTTGGGGCTCAGAGAACGCTGTGGGGCTCCTCGCTCTGCACCTGGCGGCAAACTCAACACCTACAAGGACGCCTCTGGTGCACGAACACCTGTCGGCTCTGCCTGAGGGGCTCTCCGCCCCGCCCCTAGGGACAGAGCTCCCACTGCGCCAGGCGAGGGATCCCTGGGCCAGAGCAGGGACGAGAGAAGCGCTCCTGGGAAAACGCCTTTCCCTCGCTTCCCGGGGTGAGCGCCTCACACAGGCTGCGGGGCGGGCGCGCTGAGGCGGCTCCTGCGTGCCAGGAAGGAAACGATTCTGTGTCCCTTCCTCCCACCCCCGGGACAGCCCGGCCGCCCCCCCGCTCCCTGTTCCCTGTTCCCTGGCCCCGGCCCCGGCCCCCCCGGGGACCCGCCGCGGGCTCCGGGCGGGGGCGCCGCCCCATTGGCCCAGCGCGGCCCGTCTGCTGCGCTCCCGTTGGCCCGCGCCGCCGCCGGCCCCGCCCCTCTACCGCTCTCCCATTGGCCGCCCTCGCCGGCGGGGCCCCGCCCCGGACCCGCCCCCTTCGGGGTCATTTAAGTTTATGGAGGAAAATAAATAAATAAAGCGGGAAATAGAAATGCGTAGAAGGCGGGGGGGGTGGGGTAGGGGGGGAGCGCAACCTAACTTGCTGCCTGCCTCGCGGCGGCCAATCGCTACCCGAGCGCGGGCAGGACTGACACCTCCGCCCAGCCAGTCAGCGCTCCCGAGCGGCGAAGGCGGCCCCTAGCGTTCTAAAATCCGGCCAATGAAAGGCACTGCCCGTTTGACCGACGTTTCCGCATTCCAATAGGAGGGGCGCCTAGCGGACCGGCTTCGCCTATCGAGAACTAGCTGTGAACCGGGAGGAGGGAGGCGGGCCCAGATGGCGGCGGGAGGCGGGGCCCGACCCTGAGTGGCGGCGCTGTGAGCCAATGGGAGCGGGCCGGCGGGGCGGGGGGGCCGGGGGCCAATGAGGGGGCCCTGCGAGGCGGCGGCGGCCGCCTCTGAAAGTGCCGCGAGCCGGCGGCGCCCAGCGCGGGGCAGGGGAAGATGAGAGAGGTACCGGCGCTTCCGGGGTCAGCGCGCGGCCGGGGGCGGGGCCCGGGAGTACTCCGCCCACCGGGGGCGGGGCGGGCGGGTGAGGGGCTGCTGGGGGGGGGGGGGCGAGGGGCTGCGGCGTCCCGGCGGGGAGGGAGAGTTCTTGTCCCGAGAGGGAGCGGAGCCGGTGGTCCTGCAGCGGGGACGGCTCGCGCCCGCCGCCTCCCGGAGTTTTTTCACCGTCCCGAAAAAGTTTGGGAGGCGGCGGGGCCACTCCCCTGAGGGTGCGCGCGGCCGGAGAGGGAGACTTGGCACCGACATTCCCCCCGCTTGTCCCCCCCCCCCGTGCCGCTCCTCCTCCTTCTCCAGCCGCGCCGCTGGGAAAAGTTGGCTACGCTCGTTTGTGAGCGAGGTTCGGGGAGGGAAGAGATGCCCAAGAACCGTCTGGACACAATCCCGTACAGTGTGCTCTGGGATGACCCCGCTCGAGCTGAGAGGTTGGAGCGGATGACCCAGTGTGGCCCCTTCCAACTTGGCCCAGCCCGTGGTTCTGTGGTTGTGAGAGGGCCGGTCGGGGTTATCCCCCGGGTGAAAGGCAGTGCCGGTGCCCGGGATGCCCCGCGGGATGCGGGGCGAGAGCCGGGCTGGGCAGGAGCTGCTCATCCTCCAGCACCGAAGAGCTCAGCTGCTGGGGGGCTTTTTGGGTTTGGCTCGTTTTTGATGCCGTCCCCGAGGGCTCACGGAGCAAATCAGCTGTTCCCTTGTTTTTCCTGCCGAGGCTCTGGCAGCGCGGTCCCACCCGAGCGCACCGCGCTTCCGACAGCGCTTCCAGAGCCGCGGATCCCTTGTCCTTCCTCCCGGCGCCGTTCCGAGGGGACAGGTTCGTGTGTCCCGCGTTCGGTGTCTCTGCCAGCAGGGACGGGGCTCGGCGTTCGTCACTCGGAGCGCCGGAAAGAAATGGATTTGCAGGTTGAGAAGGAAACGGGCTGCCGCGCTGCCCGTCGTGTTCCCAGACTTTGCGTCCCCTTTGTAGCCGAGCAAGTCGGTGTTTCTCAGGTTAAAAGCCCTCCTGTCAGCCATGGAGCCCGCTGTGCTGAATGGCAAACGGGAAATTGTGAGAAAGTAAGACTCACCGTCGAGTAAAGCAAACTAATGTGCAGAGCCCGAAGCTCGGCACTCTGAGCAGAGTAATTATTTAGGAGCAAAGAGTCTCTCCATAAAAGCTGTTATTGTCTACAGCTACTGGATCACAGTCCTGAAATCCGAGCGCCTTCCTGGGTCTTTCGGGATGCCTGGGATGTGCTCTCATATAGAAATTATGTCTTTGGAATTTACGGGGCTGAGGTTGTAGAAATGCCGAACCATTTCGCATCTGTGAGTCTCGGGGTGCTTTGCAGGGAAGAATAACTCAAGACAAAAATAAATCCGTGATAGGAAAGGACTGTATCCTTCTCTTCCACACACAAAAACCCCTCAGAGGCAAGAGCTCTTTCAGCTGTTCAGAGGATGCAATGAGGACACAGTACTAGAGCTGGCTGGGAGGATCCTTCCCTCCCCAGTGGAAAATGTGGTATTTGTGAAGTTGCAGTTTTCTGCAAGAAAGTTCCAGTTTTACTGGGGAAAAAAAGTTACATTATTCTGACCGGAAAATTAAAGTGATGGTCCATGGCTACCTGCCTTGCAGACTTTTGTCAATTCTACTTTCTGCTTGCAGGGGGAAAGCACAGTTGACAAAATCTTCCCCTTAGAGACTTCCGCCTTTTTTTTTTTTTTTCTTTTTCTTTCCCCCTGTTTCCCCCCCTTTAAATGTTTTGCTTGGAATTTTTATTCGACAAAGAACGTGAGAGCTTTACTTCTTACTCTGAAACGCAACTAAATATTTTTTTCATAGCTTGAAAACCCCAGTATTTTGCCAGCCTGATTCAAAACTTCTGGAAACTTGGGGCCAGATCTTCGGCTTGTACAAACTGGCTAGTTCCATTGTGTTTAGTCCACAGAGGATTTGGCCCTAGTTAATTAATGGTTCACTCGAGGTCATGCAGCGAGTTGATTTTTAAAGCTGGAGACCGAATCCAGAGCTGTTATTATTCGATCCTGTCATATATCTTGAAGTTTACTGCACAACATTATATTTTTCTTAGACAAGCTGGATTAATAAGAGGCAGAATCCACGAGGCTCTGATTGCAACTTTTCTTAAAAATCATGTTCTTAAAAAAATCTATTCAATCGTGATCTTACTAGAAAAGCGAGTAAATATGTTGTAATTAGTGCATAGGTGACACTGACTACTGGGGGAGAGAGAGAGGCCTGAAAAACTGCTTTTGTTATTTAAACCTTTCTTTCAAAGTACAAAAGCATTTGATTGGCACTTCACTGATTTAATAGTCCATTTGTAATGCAGGAAGAACATTACAGAAAATTTTAGCATTATTTTAAATGTCATCATTTAATCTGTAGGTGTTTTTAAAAAATCCTCATTTCTAGGAGGAGAAAACTTTCTGATAGCATGTGGAATCTGTGACTAGTCAGTTGTTAAAGCTGTGAATGCCTTAGGTTTTCCAAAGTGAAATGGTTTATGAGTCTTAAAATGTATCCTGTTTGTTGTGTTAGCACAAAAGTAAAATACAAGAAAAATCTATCTGACTAAAGATTTAATGTTTGGTCTTACTATGATGTAACATTAGGAATAGAACCAAAGCCCTCTGGTTTAAAATTAGGATTTCTAGCGTTCATATTAAAGGGAAGAACTGTTCATATCCTGTGCAGCAGCCGTGCTAGATGTATGAGATGTCAGCTAGCCCATTTGATCATCTGAATTTACAGAGGTGGTCTTTCACCTTGCAGAAAGATGCTTTATGAAGGTCGATTTTTTTTCCTGTTTTATGCGTGGAGAAGATGCAAAGGCCAGAAATCCAAACAGACTGGCTGCACACCCCCCTTTCCTCCAATGCTGCTGATTTTTCAGGGCAAAATAAGATTTCACAAAGTTTATAAAGGCTTGTCTCTGCTTTCCAAATGTTTGAGGAGTGGCTCCATTGCTAAAATTTTATATGCTGGAAAGACTCAGAATTAATCAGCACCGAAATGACTTCCCAATGTCAAAGAGCAGTCAGTGACAGAGTTTGAACAGACCTTCTGCCTCCCAGGCCACAGCTGCACCTATTGGCTTCATTGTCCCATCCCTCCTACGCACATGCATGCCTGGCATTGTTTTGGAAATACAGCAGAAACTTGATAATTCAAACTGATGACTCGGAGAGCCACTTGTGGAATTAATTTATTGGGTAAATTAATGACTAGATATGCAGGCAGATTTAAAAAAGAAAAAAAAGAGACTGTGTGTCATAGTGTATGGTTTGTTCTGTTACCTCAGTGTGATTTATTTGCCACTGACTGCATGAATTGAGTATCCTGGAAAATATTTTGTTAGAAATTTTGTAAGTAAAGTCTTAAATCTCAGCATGGTTTTGTTCTTGTTATGTAAATCTGTGAGGGGAATTGGGTTTTCAGCTTTTCAATGACGGGTTATAATTTGGGATTAGAAATTAATCCATAGCACCTATTTTGTGGCACAGGATTTATAGCATGCCTCAGAGGTTAAACCATAGCCTTAGTATACTGATCTGTGCTGTAGCCTTATTTGATTTCGGCAGGGCTGCCTGCCTAAAACAAATAGGATTTGATCCTTGCTGGGTAACCTTGGTCAAATTCCAGGCGGCCCTCAAGACTTCCTATTTCCATCTTGGTATTAGAAAATAAGTGTGTTTTTTCTGTTTATTTTTCACAGGGCCTCAGTATTGTTCAGTATAGTTTGTCATGTGAGGCTGTAAATCCCTTCAAGCGAGGTGGAATTTTAGATTTGCAAACTGTTCCCAAATGATTGCATGTGTATCATGAAGGAAAAGGCAGTCCTCTAGCCAAGAATGGACAGAACTTACCGAGTTTAGCTCATTAAGATTCCAGAGTGACGGCAGATATTAATGTAAAGGATTCTATGGGGAAAAATAATTATTTTTAATTTGCTCAAAGTACCAAATTAATGTTAAGTAAGCAGAATTCATCTGTAATTGCCCAAGAAATCTTACCAGCAGTTTAAGCTATCTGAAGAGGTATTGCAGAGAGTGTGTACAAATCATCATGTTATTGATAAACAAACAGAAAAAATGCAGTGTCTCAAACTGGAAAACTATTAGTAAATTTTGCTTGCTTACCCTTACATAAGTGTGTTGACCCTTGATCTGGGGTATCAGAGCAACTGAAGCGAGTCAAAATTCAGTTCTTTAGTCTTCATTAGCAGTATATTAACTGAGAGGAATCATTGAGCATATCTGAAACAGAAGAAAATAGTTGCCATTGACCAGTTTTCACAACCAGAGGTGATTTTGGAAGGTCTGTGTTGCTTTGGGATATTCCGTGTTTGTGGCCTGAGTAGGGTGAGCAGGGGAAAAAAGATTTTGGTATGTAGATCATTTTGTGCTAACTGATATCAATGGATGTCAGATTATACTCTGATTTCCCAGATATTCATGAAAGATGCCTCAAGGAATACCAGAATAAGACATTTTGTTGTCAACTTTTCTTGTAAGAGAAAGTTCTGATTTTGACTCTTTAACAGCCTAATCAAAGAAATAATTACTCCTTCATCTTTCCTTATTTTTTTAATCCAATATGGGGTCCAACCCAGTTATTACTTCTTATATTTTCTTGAGATCATACTGAAGACTGAGTACTTCTTTACTGGCCTGGGTTCCTGGGTTAAAACTTGGGCCTCATGAAGCTCTCTGCCACGAATAGCATATTTGATTTTAGGAAAAAATTGCTCAGTCTTTGTTTCCTATCTGTACAACAGGAATAATACCATGTGCTGTCATCACGAATATTTGCAAAGGTATGTACGCAGAGGATTTCAAAATGCAACCATCAGGGTTATAAATAATATCTAAAGTAATAATTTCGGATGGTAGGTGCCAATTTTTCCATTGGCAGTTTGGTTTGACAATAAATGCCAGTGTCAGTAGTTTTATAAACTTTGGTGTAGTTATTCTGGGTTTGCATCAGAAAACAGAAGGTGGCTTAGACATGAATTTCCTCTTTGAAATGACTGAAGTGACATCAGTGGAATTATACAGGAATGATTTTGGCATTGATACTGCTGAAAGACATAGTGCTCTCCGAGTGCTTTGGCCTCATGCAAAGTGAGCTGTATTAGTAGTAACGGAGTTCAAAGCTTTGGAATTGTAGTCTCCTCTTTACCATTTTAAGTTTTCAAGTACTGCAGCTAGCAAGTACTGTTTCTGGAAGAACTTCCAGGATTCAAAAACGTGTGTCTCCCACCCAATAGTAATAGTGCACATGAATTACTTAATTTCCCATATGACTTTTAGCATATCCATTTGACTAAAGCTTAATAAGAAAGTAGAAGTTTTAAAGCATTTTTGTAGCCAACTGCAGTCAGACATCTAGGCTGCTTTTCTTATACATAACACTTTCTATTTCCAGACACTGTAAATATTGGCCTTCAGAATAGCTTTGTGCAATGTTTACCCACATCACTTTATGGAAGATGAAGAAAGCAGAGAATACCCACTGTTTCCAAAACGGGGGATAATTTTTAACTGCTTGTATTTTTTGTATGCATCTTTTGAGACCCTGAGGCTTTATTTCTATCACGACTGTTTCTGGACACTTCCCTCTCCCACCGGTGCTAGCTCTAAGTTGCAGTCATTAAGAGTAACTACCTGAAGGTAGATATTGAACACTGTCAAAACTCATGTAGAAACTACAGCTTTTAGGTGCAGTGAAACCAGGGCAAAGTTCTGGGAAACAGGTTGGAAGTGCCTGAAGTTTGGGCCTCTAGAAAAGCTGTCATTCTTCTCTATTTTTAAATGTACCAGAATGAAATTAGGGATTGAAATGGCAGGTGCTGCTGTTCTTCTGTTAAAAGCGGCAATATCTGTTTTGTTAAGCAGTTTTCTGTTTCATAACTGTAAAGTAAATAAATAAAATCTTTGTGCTGTTTAGGTGGAGTTTAAATGTGGGTCCAGATTGTCTCCAAAATAATTTGTAGGACTTCTCCCCCATTGTAGTGTATGAATAACACCCACTGAACTCAATGTGAGGGGTTTTTTATCGTGTGGCTGAAAAGAAGGGTCCCTATTTATAGCATTCAAACGTTGGCAGGTGCAAGACTGGTGAGAAATGTTAGTCTCACACATACAAACTAGTTGTTTAGGAGAGACTTCTACGTGGTGGGAGCTGCTCCTCACTGGGCCGCTAGAATCAACAGCGTTGCTCAGTGGCTGTCTTCGTGTTGAGATCAATCAGCTTGCATTTCCAGGAGGGTGTGTAACGAAGAAGGGCCTGATGGTGCTGATTGCAGTAATATACATAGCTATGGCAGCCTTAGCTATTATTTATAGAAGTGCTAATTATATCAATAGAAATAGCAATATTAATACTGTTAAGTGTCAGAATCCACGCTTGACAGCATGAACTAAACACAGCTACTGTGAAACAAAGCAGCCAGCTTGTCTCCCTTGTCAAACCACCAATATGCATTTCAGGAAGAGTACACACCCACCTTAATTGCTTGGGGTCTCACCATTTTTGCTCATCTTGTTATATCACTATCATTTGAAGCTGAAAACTCACAAGACCGGCTGTTCCCATGAAGTGTAGACTGTATTCAAAGTCAGTCTGGAAAATTCAAACTGTGACTAGAAGTGTTACAGTGGATTCCAGTTTAAAGCTGTCATCCTACAATGCTGGAGACTGCAAGTGTCTTGAAGTTCAGAATCAGACCCAAACTTTTTTTTTTTTTTTTTTCCAGTCTGTATCCTACCACTTGTTGTTTACAACGTAGTTGGTGAGGACACACGTAGCTTTCAGTACCCACAGTTACCTTCAGACTACGTTATAGCCAGCCTTAATTGGCATCTTTTAAAGGGCAGAAATCATATTACCAAAGAATAAACAAAACTAAAAGAAAACAAGAGCATATTGAGACTTATTGTCTGGCTGCTTTTTTAACATTTAAAATATGCTTGATATCCTGTCACAGCTCTTGTTACATCTGCCTACCTCTTGTGACAGTGTTTTAGACTGACTTCCCACAGGAGCTTACAAATCAAGCAGGTTAATGTCTTCATTAAAACTGAATAACAGTTTACTTTGGGAAAAAAACATATTAAATATTTCAGGATATTGAACACCAAACTACTATTAAGCTTTAACTAATGCATTTACTTTGCTGACACTTGCACTCCGGTGGGACGTGTAGCTCAAGTTAATGTCACTCGAAGTGGTGTTTAAGACTTCATGAGAAAGTGTTTCCAATCCCTTCTAGATGATTTTACTCTAATTCTATCACTCTGTACTTGAGAAAAAGTTTTAAATAAGTTATTTCAGCAACTTGCCATCCTTATTTTGGAAGTGTACTGGGTATAAATGTCTCCTTTAGAGTTTTAAATAATCCTTTCTATGTCCTAGATACATGTGGTGCATTGTATAAAGATGGTGACAGGCTGTTGGCCTCTGGACACATAAAGAATGTCCTTAGCATGCTCTGCCTTTGGGAGGAAAATACAAGGATTGTTGCAAACAGAAAAAGTTTGGGTTTTGTCACCCATGACTTCAATCTACCTTAAGGCATGACTGATTTAGTGGATCGGGGGATAGAATTGGAGGCACATGGCCAGTAGGTCAAGGTTTCTCAGCTGGCAAGGGGAGATATGCTGCGTGGGCTGCTGTTACTGCAGAGCTGTGGGCTTGTGTAGTTCTCACTCTCTGCAGTATCCATTTGCAGTGATGCCATGTGGGACACAGGGGCATCCCATCAGTAATAGGAATGGGGTTTGTTTGGGTTTCTTTTGTTCATGTTGCAATGCAAATTCTGTTGGTGTAATTTGCTTTATCAGCTCTTTTGTTTTTGTTGGGATTTTTTTTGACCTCTTCATTTGGCAATCCTACAGTTTACTTATCTATTATCAGAGCTATGTCAGACAGTGATGCGTCATTCTTTCTGGATCCGACTGCAGCAGCATCCCAGTACATGATGCAATCAAACAACATTCCTCCGCTGGCAGATTTAGACCAATCCTTTTGAAGTTTGTTAATGTATCCAAAATCAAAGCTACTTTCAGTTCTACGCTGTAAGAATACTGATACTGAGTTGTAACCCTTCCCATCGTTGGTCCGTAATAATCCTGGAACTCTTCTGACATCGCTTTAAACTCTGTGAACAGGTGATCTGTGAGTAAATCTCCCTGAGGAGTTACCAACTTGCTTGAATTATTTACATCTACTGTAGGAATTCTGTCTTGCATTGCATACTGGGCTGATTGCATAGATGATACAAACTGAGCAATGCAGAAAGAAATGGATGATGTGCCTAGAACATAAAGATATGCCTTAGACTCATGAATATATTACATAAAAAAATAATTCCTACTGTAAAGCTGCTGGTTTTTGCCATGTTAACTTCAGGGGAAAAAAATATCCACAAAACTTAGGATCTTGGTTACAGCTATAAAGAAATTGTTGAGAAAGATGAATGGCTTAGAGAATAATTTATGCAATAGGACAAACATAAAAACTGGCTTAACTACTAGTGGGTATCTGAAAGACGTCATTTCTCAGTGGTGATGTTCTGGAATATAATGAACACTAGCCTCATCTCATTTGGCAAACATGGTAATTCCTGGTAGGACAGGAGATAATTAGTGAGTGCACATGGAATATGAATTTTTATTTTTTTTGAAATTCATGGTCACAATGCATTCAAGTTCAGTAGAGTAGAAAAAAGTAATTAATAATTTTAGTAGAATAATTCTGCGGACCACTTTTTGAATAAAAAAATGCAGATCAATATATTCTTAAATTTACTGGTCACGCACATTTGTTCAGTATATTGTCATTCACTCCCTTTAAGTAGTTCCACGTGTCGCATTTTTGGGAATTTTACTTTTGTGGTTTGAAAACAAAAATTGTTGTGCCTAGTGCTGCCTTGCAAGATAAATAAGACAGATCTGGTTTTGTTACCACTGTGGCTGAGTACTTGCACCCTTTTTGGTGCAAATACATACTCAGGTTCATGATTTGCTTTCTGAAAGGCCTCATGGACATTTGTTAAGGCTTTGCATTTTGTTCCAGTAAACTGTAACATTTTGGTCAAAGGGCGTTGACTTTAATGGAACAGAAGTTACCAAAAACCAAGGACTGAGAGGAAGATGGTTAATAATTGCCCTTTCTAGATGATGGCTCATCTTGGTGCCACTGGAGACATTCACCCAGCCTTGCTGTCCGGCCCCAGTTCTGTGGGTGCCATTCACTGTGGCTGACAGTGTGGTGCTTTTCACCTAAGCAGCACTGCTCCTGGCCAGCATGATAACCTGGACCGGACCTGATAAGCTTGATAATTCCATATTCCCAATTAGTATTGATGTTATTTGCATGTGTACGTTCTGACAGGAACAGGGCAGGTCCCAGATGAAATCAGTGCCCCCATCCACTGCTGCTGTGTATTTTACATGCTGTAAAGAGGTGCTGTCTCAGGAAGCTTTCAGTTAAAAAGGCAAGTCAGGAGAGAGATGAGGGGAACAAAAAGTTAGAATTTCCACTGTTGTGGTTGCAGACCAAGACACAGGGAAAAATTAAATAATTTTATTGGGATAATACAGGGAAAGGAAATAGAGGTTTTCAGAGGCAAGTAACTCCCACTAAAGCAAGTGTGGGAGTGATGTGCCAACCTGCCATTTGTGCCTTTGAAAATTTCCCCAGGGAGTCTATTGTAGAGCCAAGCATGGAACTCTGATCTTCAGTCCCCCATCAGACAATCGTTCCATTCTGCTTTAAGTGTTTTTAATTGAAAAACACCATCTGAACAGTGTCTGTAAAGAATTACTTTTTCTCAGAACCTCCAAAAGAAAAGCAAAATGATGTGCTTCAGCAATAAATTAACCAGGGATCAAAATAAAAACCACAGTCTTATTATGAAAACCAGAACTAGTGGGTAAATACTGTGAATTTATGACACCACTGGAAAAATAAATCCACTCTGGTAAATGTTAATACTTTTAGAACTAAAGATTTTTGGTTTAATTATTAAACTATTCAAAACTCTTCTAAGCAGAGTTCACATGCAAAAGCTACAAAATGTTTAAAAAAGCATACAGAAGTTCCCTTTGCTTTTCTGCAGGCACTATTTATTTTTATGTCGGTGTTTGTTTCAGAGGAGAGAATAAAACTGAAGTCCACATGACCCTATCTTACTCTGCCCAAACAGCAGTGACACTTTTCCTTTTATATAGGGTTGTACGCATATTCACTAACACGTTCTCATCACTTGGTCAGGAGGTAGATTCCTTTCCTGATTTTCAGGTTGGGAAACACTAGCAGAACTCAAGGTTACACAAATACAGAGAAATCGTGAGAGTCAGATTACACTGTTGGAGTGACCCATGTTCAGGCCACTCCAACACGTCCCCTAATAATATTTTACAAGCCTGAGCCATCTGTGTGTGATGAGATCAGAAATAAGGAAGTCTGTAGTTGCCAAGAGAATTTTAGCAAGCAGAATTGTACAACTACAAAGAAATCCTACAGCATCAACAAAGGAAGCTCAGAGAAATATTCACACTGAGCTCTTTTTGACTCTTTTAATTGGAGACTGTTCTTGTTAAATTTTATGGGTTTGTTCTTCCTGTTGCACACCTAATTGTTACTGACCGTATTGTGAGCTTTGCATGCATTATTAGGAGTCTCCAAAATGGCTAATCCCATATTTTGCAAAAAGCAAGAAGATGCTACTGCTGCATCTCTCTGTGCACATGGAGGGGTAGTCAACCCCTACATCTTGGCGGCATCCTAGTGGTTTGGCTTCCTTCCCCTCACAGACACACGCACACACATAAGTTCAAAAATACCCCAAACAAGAGACCCCCTGAGGATTCCCTGTCTACTTCTGATCCATGGACTTCTTGCCATGTGCGGACTTCACATCAGTGAGATGGGTCTTCCTTCTTTTACTTTGTGTAAGATGAACTTCACAAAAACAAATAAATGCAAAGTATAGGCCTTTCAAAAGCCCTCAGCATCAGTTTCACTTTTCTCCCTTTGAACACAACCGGGACTTGACTTGACTGGAGGTGGATTTAAGCCCACATTGAGCATTTTCAACACTTGCATTCATAGAAGAATTTGTAATCCTACAAAAGGGATTCTGAACTTCTTCAAAGAATATGAATCTTTAGCTCTCAAGAATGGTTCTGATTCTGGAACACAAAGTCCCCTGAGCTGCTTTCTTGGTTACTATGGGTTAAGTTAAAGTAGGCTTTCTCCCAGTTTGTTTTATTAGAAAATGGTATTTATTTGACTGTGGTATGCTACCTAAAATTGTTATAATTTGTTTCTTTATTTCCATAAACATTTCTCTGTTTGTTTTGGAAGAGTGGTTACTGAAGGGAAAAAAACCAACAAAAAACCCAAAGTACTCTTAAAAATATATTGCTTGTCTCCCGTATCAAGTTTTCTTTTCTAATCAGTGTATATAATTCTCCTATGGCACCAATTTAAACAAAAAAAAGGCAAACAAAAGAAAAGAGAGGGAAGAGAGACATTCGAATCTATTTTCAGGATGGCATATCAGACCACACGCACATATGGGGTAGAATAGATTTATTATTTTGGGCAGTACAGTGGAACTTATGAGAAGCTTTCTTTTTTTATACAAAGTTAGTTCAGAGTAGATTAAAGTTTATTTCAAACTCAGCATATTTGACCTCAAGCATCATAAGAGTCATGTAGAATTGGCTCATGCTATTAAATTCCTACAGCGAACTCCATAATAATGATTAATTTCTTTCATAAACTCTCTTCATAATTAATACAGGTTTCATTGTGGGCACTGCTATTCTCATATTGATTATCTCTACAATTTAGATTGGACTCGTAAAATGATGTCTTTGTTTACTCTGATGGCCAGACATTTATTTTACTTGGATAACTCTCATCATTTGCAAACTGGACTGGGGATATTGCTATCATAGAAATTACAGATATTTCAGACCTATTCCATGCAAGAGCAGGGATAATTTTTTTGGCACCTGAGATTAATAATAATTTTGTGTTTTCTGATGCTTCTCATCTGAGAATCTGAGTTCTTTATGAACAATTAATTAAGCTTTAAGACACCCTTCTGAAATAGGAAAGCATTAGTAGCCTCCTGCACTGGATAAACTCATATTTAGAGACGTTGACTGACTTAGTTCAAGTCACCTGTCAAGTTGTCTACATTCAAGTTGAATATAACCCATATTTGCTGATTAGCTATCTTATCCCTCAGTTCTCAGTTTTTCTCACCTGGCATGACAATTTTTGATGTGGCATAGTTCCTTCTGGCAAAATACGCATTTTAAAAAATTATAATAGCTGGGTATGCTTTAGCTGCTTGAACAAGTGTAGACCTTTCTTGTTGCTTGTTTCTTTTCAAAAATAATTTAATTTTATTTCTAAGAGTCTTTCATAAACGACAGTAAAATCAGTAGACTTCTAAGACTCTAATAATCCCTTGTAAAAAAACCTCAAAACATGACTTCCACATGTCAGACAGGCTTCAGGAGAAGCAGCTTTAGTTGGAAAAGCAGAAAACAGTGAATGATGGTATGGAGAAGCTAAAGAGCCACAAACCAGATTTTGTAACATTACCCTGTGCACTCCATGCAGTGTTGTGCAACAGGTGAGCCTTTCTCTTGGTCAGTCTTGCAAATGTTAACAATGTAAATCCACTTTATTGCATAATTAAAGGAAACCCTTCTCAAATAACTGAGAGATCTCAAGGATGGGGGCAGTACATTTTGTTTAGTTCTGTTGCCCAGACCCTGGAGGGTCCTGAACCCCATGGCAGATGCTGAGCTCTCCTTATTTTGTTAACTTCAGAGGGTGCTGGGGGGAAGTTACAGCGACAGGCAGAAGTTGATCTTTGGACAGCCTTGGAGCCAAACAGGAATTCCATTTTTTGAGTTGAATTCAGCCATCCTGCTGTTGCCAAATCTACAAGCAGAAGGAAATGTGGATGTAAAAAGCAGCACGTATATACATATTAATGCTTCCAGTACAACGTCCCCCATGCCTGAGGACAGTAAGTGCAACTGAGGACATGGTGAGGTTTACAAGAGTACCTCACATGTTGAGATGCTTTATAGTCCCCCCTGTGAATAGCCTAGCGAAAACCATATGTGAAATATAAATATACTGGGACTTAAAAATGGAGCTGCATTCCAGCCTTTTAAGTTAATTTTGTAACATGCTGCATCTGAGGGCTTAATGTGTGTTGTATCCAATGCTAGCTGAATACTGCAGGGCTTAATAAATGCAGTGTGTACTGGAGACACCAGAGGGTCTGATGGAAGATGTGAGAGGAGGAGAAGAAGATGGTGGAAATAGCACATTTTAGTGAAAGAACAAATCCAGTTTGAACCAACTGCGTACTTGCTTCCTTCAGTCCGAAGGCAACAATGAACTCCCCTTGTCATGCTGAGTCAGTTGGCAGTGACTCACTTCATCAGTCTCAAAATTGTCCAGCATTTCATCAGAGCTGGATTACACAATGGGTTTTTCCTTTTCCCCCTTTTTTTTTTCCCAATACACTTTTAGTATTAATAGGCCCGTGAATCATCTGATGTTAACGTGTTTCCTCATTAACTTCTACTTTTTTAATTATAAGATTAATAATCATACAACTTCCCAAAGAGGGAAGTACAGTAATCCCAACTTGACTTGAAATTCTCAAGGAAAAACTTTAGTAGTTATGCGATTGTCTCAGTTAAAAATAAGTTAAAGCCTTTTGTTACTTTCCACAGGATATTGGCATAGCTAACATATGCTCACAATTATTTAGCTGAGGTATGTGTTCTCTGTTGGGTGTGGAGAGAAAACTTGTATGTGGAAACAGCAGCCAATGTATCAAAGTTGAATTTCTCTCCCCAGCATGACTTTTTTTGGTTTTTTTTCCTGCAAAAGCCTGTTGGAGGAAACACTCAAATGCAGTATTTTATCCACTGAAACAGTGCACACAAATGATGTGATGTATTTTATGGGTGTATTTATCCCCTGAACACAAAAAGACACATTACTTAATATGCAAAGTGTGTGATTCTTTACTTAAAAACAAGAACATCTTCACAGTCTCTGTAGTTCGTGAAAAAATTTAGGTCTATGAGGCTTTATATCTAACTCTGCATATTGGTGCACTTCACCAGATTCTTTGATTTTAGCACCTATGCTGTTACACAGTTTCAATGAAAGCAATATGAATAAACTAAAAGTGTGTAAAAAGTGATGCTGAGTTGGCTGGACAGCAATGCATCTGTTCTAAAATCCAGCATTTCTAAGTTCAGCCATCTTGTCTGCCCTAATTTAACATCTGTATTTTCCACCTGCATGATTAAATTGTGTTCAATCAAATCCATTTTTAATCACATATTGAGGGCAAAACATATATCTTCAGTTTTTAATCTTAGTATGTTTGAGATACCTGGAATATGTTCAATGCCTGTCCCAACACTGACGTCTTATCCTGAGTTTAATCCCATCCGTCTGTGTTTCGAATCCGTCCTGGTGGCTATGAAATGGAAAGCTTCCAAGAGTCTGAATAATTTTTTAATTTTGTTCTTCAGTGGTTCTAGTTCTTTGTTGTTAATTAGATCAAACCACATTTCCACTGAGGCTGTAATGGTAGTGTCATCAGCCTGTAATCTGTCAAGTCCCTCTGAAACCTCCTTCAACTGCTTTTGTAAATTTAGTACCTCTCTGTAAAGTTCTTTGCAGAGAAAAATGTGTGCTATTTTTTGATCAAAGTCCTTCTTGTTCTCAGTGCAAATTTCAAGACACTTGTTGATGTAAATGCAGAATCACGTGTTCCTGAGAGGAGCACTGAGTGTCTCTGGGAACCAGGGGCACTTTTTCACTCAGGTTACCCCTTTTCACTCGAGTTCTCCAGCCTGCTAGTGATAGCAGTCTAGATAACTGTCTTTAGGCTGATAATTGTCTTTAGGCTCTATAGTACACGTTTGGAAATGTTTGGCCCTTACTTTTTCACTTAATGTCGCTGAAATACAGCATTGAGCTGACATATATCAGAAGCAGAAGAAATAGTTTTAAGCATTCTTGTTTCCAATTTGTTTTTTCCGTCTAACCAAATAGTAAAGACAGCCTTCTCAAGCATTTCTTGTTGCTGGATGGTATCTTTGGTAACGCTACACCAATATCGGTGGTTTTCATTTTTAATAGCAGCATACAAAGCATACACATACATTTCATTGTCCGTAAACTTGTGGTCATTAGGAGATCGTTTGTCATGTTCAGACAGCCAACCTGCACCAATGTCACTGTTCAATGCTGTTACTTTTTCTTTTGTTATCCTCCTGTTTCTTCTCTTGGAGATGCTTGTAGTGGACAGCTGAATTTGCAAATCTCTAAAAGAAATGTTTCAATCATTGCTATCAATTGCTCCTTTTGTGTTCTACTAAAGGCAATATCATTAAGACAAAATAAGGTTGCATCTGTCTTGTTAAGAAGAGCTTTTCTTTACAGCATAATCAGCCGGTAAGCTTTTTTCTGGGTCTTCAAAACACAAAGGTGTCTAATGTTTAAGAGCATCTAGGAGGCTTGGAACACAGATTTAAATCATCATTACAACTACGTTTAATAATGATAATGACAGCATTAAAACATCTCACTTTCAGGATCATCAAACTCATCAGAGTCCTGCATCATTAGTTTCACTTAAAAGAACATGTCATCTTGAAGAGACTACAAAAATGAATTGTCTGCATTTTTTGAGATGGATATGAAGTCATCCTAACTTCTTGAACAATTTCGACAATGCCTTCACTATACTGTTAAAGAATTACCTTGGGTTTTGTTATTTTGGCACATGCATACACTTGTTGCTTTCTCCAACTTCTCTTGAAGTCAGATAAATGGATATTTTTATGTGCCTTAACCATTAAGTTCCAGTTTGTAATACTGGTATCTTTACTATTAACAGTAGAGCAAGAAGCCTGTAGTCTGGATTTAGCAGTTAGGATGGAAAACCTGTGTGAGAGCACTGGCTTTTGTTAGACTTGTTATAGAATACTCAGATTACTTAATGGAAGTTTTTAGATACTAGAAGTATCATATATTCATTTCAAAATTTGTTTTATTTATTACTTTCTTTTTAGCATAAATTGGAAAATGATTCCGTCAACTAGCAGCATCTCTCTCATCAGGCCCTGAAAGTGTTATTCCCCATGTAAGTAGGAAGGCAAGAATTTATGTTTTTTGCTGTCTGTTAAGAGGGACAGAACTGCTTTACTTGTGTCAATTTCCTGTTGAGTCTTAGAATGTTTAAATTTCTCATTTGCAGATAGAAAATAGCCTTATTTTTCAAGCATCACTTCTTCCTATTCTTTGTTATTTTCATGTAAACATTTCTAAGTGTCAGATCCTGAATAGTCAGCACTGGATTGTTTCTATATCTGACATTGTAAATATAGGTAACATGACTCATGGTCTCTTTGCCAAACTATATATAAGCAAACCTTGCAGCAAAAATCTAATAACATCTTCCCTGGGTCTATTGTGAGGGGCTGAGCAGGCCATTTTGGGTCAAATGTATTTCTGCTTTTGAAACACCTCTAGTTTTGTGTGTCAGGGCTCTGTCTCACCAGTTACATCTGTGTGAGTTTTGGGTTGGTGTTTACATGGGAGACATTGGGGAACACCCCTCTAAAAGCCAATGCAACTCAGATGCTTTCAGTTGCTGAGAAATAAAAATATGCTAATTTACCAGTACCATACAATTAGTGCTGTTTTTGTTCATATTTATCATATTTAGTGGTCCTCAATAGTTCATTGCCTTTTTTTGCCTCTGGGGGTTTTTTGTTTGTTTGTTTTTTCAGTCTCTCTCGCAGCTGCAAAGTAGTGTGCATCCATCTCCCAGTAGTGTGCAAGGCCAGGCTGGGTGAGGCTTTGAACAACATGGTGAAAGATGTCCCTACCCAAGGCAGGGAGTTGGAACTGGATGATCTTTAAGGCCCTTTCCAACCCAAACCATTCCATGATGCTATGATTACCCTCTCTGTGCAATCATAGATGTAGTTCTTTTGAATGAAAATCTAGCTATCAGTTTAGCAAGTAACTATTTAAACTGTTTATTGACGTTTTCTCAAAGATGGAAGTGCATGTACTGCTTTAAGAGTGAGAAGGATGTATCGGGTACTGCAGGAAATTCCAAGAAGCTTTCTGTGG
Organism: Chamaea fasciata; assembly: GCF_029207755.1. Lineage (NCBI taxonomy): Eukaryota > Metazoa > Chordata > Aves > Passeriformes > Sylviidae > Chamaea > Chamaea fasciata. Next base: position 22,814,368 of record NW_027094087.1, on the reverse strand, counting down.
GTTGCAAGTGTGGCCACAGTGGGAGAAATGTGTGGAGTGGTAACTGTGTGGGATGGTTGGCTCTTTATCCGTCAAGTCCTTCCTTGGTCCCACAGGGATGGTCTTAGGCCCTGAGCTCTGCTTAGAAATTCCCAGGACATGATCTAATCTTGAGTGCACGTGAGACAAGTGAGGACTGAAAGGCTGAGTTAGCTGGGAGGAGTTGGAGAATGAAGGTGCTAAGAGGAGCAGGGTAAAGGCTGCAACTCAGCCAGGGTGTTTTGCTGTACTTTGTTAATTACATACCACAATTCACTGCCCTTCCCACACTTTTGCAGATTTCCATGATAAGCCTAAAGACTGCTGAAGGAGATACTTTTTTAGCCCAAGTAGTATTGCCAAGGAATTTTTTTTGAGCAGAAGGATTTCAGTTCAAAGTAAAACCTATGATGTTAACGGTGCTTATAGCCATAAGCTAAAACACTCAAGTAATTTCTGGCCATTTAATTGTGACAATTGAGTAATTCATGGTACAATGTTTTACTTCCAGCTTTATGGTCTGCCTTTGCCACAGTTTTCAATCCGCTTCCTAGTCTTTAATCTGCACTTCTTTTTAGCTGTTAGAAAACAAACTGGAAACATCTTCTTTTACTCTAGTAGTAGGAAGTGGTTTTTTTTTTACTCCTTGAGGAGACTGAGATAACTTTATGCACTTTTCCCTTATTTTATTCCCCATTTTGCCTGTCTCGTTCCTTGATGGCTTTCATTCTTCGATCAATTCCACCAATTTTAATTGGAATTTTTTTTCCTGTCTTCTCTTGTGATAAAAAGATATTTTCAAGTAATCTCTTTCTTTAGGCCCAGTGGTAAAAGGGCTGTCTTTGGGAATTTGGACATCTATTTTCCATTAACATGAATGGAATGAAGTGTTAGTGTCTGGCAGGGATTTGAACACCTTTGAGCTATTGTGAAGCAAGTCTTCTCATTCCTCTGAAAGTGAACTCTTATTGTAGATAGGGATGGATAATCTTAAGCTTTGAGACCTGTGGATGGTGTTGTAACATGAATGTGGATAGAACCTGTAAGTCAGATTTTTGGGCTTTATTTGTCTTGCACATAGCGTTTCTCAGAGAACTAGCCTGTAATTATCCCAAAGAACTTCCAGCATCATTAAGTACCTTACACTAAAAATTCATAGCAATTGTTATATCTTGTCTGGGCCAGAAAATGATGTAATTTATCACTTACCTTTGTATTTTGAAACTGGGGTCAGACTGAGTTGACTTTTAGCAGTATGATGAACTGGTGCTTTTGTTCCCTGGTGGTTGACTTCTTTTGCTCCAAAATTACAGCTTGAATTTAGGACATAAAAACCTTGTAGCCTGCTTGACTGAGAGGTTCTAATTAAAGATTGCATTAGATGTGAGCTGACACTTGTTTGTTTCCAGTCAGTCTCCTAATACAAGAATCTTGGATGTGTCAAGCAGTGTTGACTCTGAAGACTATTGTCAGTCATTTAAATGTAGAAACTATTTGCTGCTGCTTTACTGGTTCGTGTGTTTGTTTTTGGGTTTTTTGTAGTTGTTGTTGTTTTTGTTGTTGTTGTTGTTGGGGTTTTTTTGTTTTGGTTTGGTTTGGTTTTTTTTTTCCTCAAGAAATAAGGCAGGAAAAAGAAGAGATAACCCTGTTATGTTGACCTTCAGCATTGTCACATTTTGGTACTTGGAGCCCAGAATACTGTTTATATTGAAACGGCAATTTGAGAGAGCAGTGCCCCATAAATTCTCTTCATTATAACCCTGTGGTTCCTTTTCCCATACCTGTTTTAAAGATGCTTACATGAGCTGCACATGGTGCCTAAACAGGCAGTCCCAGCTCTTGTGACTGAGAATAGCTGTGCTGCACCAGCTAACCATTAACAGCTTGCTCACAGTTTGCCCCCATAATCCCATATCTGAGAATCCTCAATGAATTTTTATGGTACATTGCAGCTTTACTCTGGGAATCCCTAGGAATTTCAGGCTGAAACTCATTTGCTTACTCAGCTGGATGGATGTGTGATGTATAGCTCAATATTTATGTGGGATTTCTATCAGACATGATTTTCTTCCCTTGCTTAGTGCCTGGCCCTCAAATGGTTTCCTGAAGCTGGTGAGAATTCCATTTAGCTGAAGTGGTAGTACCTTTGTTTCTGAGACAGAAAGTGTAAAGGTATACTGGCATTTATGGTTCTAACATCTGTGATGTTATCGCAGTGTGTTAAAAACAAATGTCGATGCATTCTGAGACTACAACAGAGACTACTTAAAGTCATATTTGTATCCTGATTCTTACCAATATTTTGTTGGCTTCAGGACAACTCAACAAATGGAACAGTAGGACAGCAAAGTACCAGTTAATATAAAGTTATCTTAATTCCAACTTCTGTTTATTTTGCTGAGTTTTTTGTTGCATATTATCAAATGGTTTCACAATGTGACCTCTGACTTTGAAACAAAACAAATTAAATGTTAGTTAGTACTGATTAGTGCAATGTTAACATTGATTCTTTATTTACTCAAAAGTCAGGAAATTAACGTTCCTCTGACAAACTTAATTATGCCTAATTGCACATATATTACAAAGGGGATCTCTCATTATATAATCATAGATAATCCTGGTAGCAACACAAAATCTTACAGTCTTAGCTAATATTTGCAAAGAAAGTTATAGAAATAGAGCCCTGTGACCATAAAATACTGTCTGACTTGGGCTCGTTACAAAACCTGACTGAAGAGTAGCATTGAAGTTGGTACACTTTGTTTCTATTATATCATTTTGAAAATATTATGTCACCTTGCTCTGTACGTTCTAGTTCTGTTATGAAAGGCCCTTTTGTTCAAACACAGGCAAAATAAAAGAGTTGTTTGTCTGTAGGATACCAAAGCTCATTTCTGCCAGACTTATACCACCACTAACCTTGCTAGATCTTCCAATTTTTGACAGGTTTGATCGAGAGAAAGGTTCTTATCTCTTTTCTTGTGTAAAATAAGACCTGAGGTTTAATTTTCAGTTATTACAACTTTTTGCTTTTAATTTCTTTGGCTTTAAATAATAAACTCTCTCATCTATTCTTTTCAAAATGAACTTCAATTAATATTTCTGGAAAAGAAATGCACCTCTAAATGTGTCCTTTAAAACAGCTGAGCAAACTGTATTCACTTCACCAGAAAATATTGTCCTTTAGGCTAAAACTAAAGGAGTAATTGGACCCAGTCTAGTTTTTCTAATAGAACTTAGCTTATATAAAGTAAAAAAAAAAAACAAAAAACAACAACTAAACAACCAAAACCAAAACCAAAACAAAGAAAGAAAGAAACAAACAAACAAACAAAAACCCAGGAGAGGAGACCAGGACATTCCTTTTCTTTATTACATCTACTGCATCTTGGTTCTTTATGCTTCAGAAACATCTTCGATTAAATGTTTCAAAGCCGATGAATCCTGCCCACATACACACAAAAATAATCCTGAGGTGCTCTACACATAATCAGGGTTTGTGAACATTAAACTTTTATACTTAATGTGGGGGTCACTGCTGTTAGTAAAAAGGTTACATCCTTCCTAGTGTTTCCCATGTGTTTGATACCGGACTCAGCAGTTAAATTTGTTGCTGGAGAGGGTTTCTGAGGCTATCAAAGATAAACCTTTGCTTGATGTTTTTCTCATTTCCATTGCTTTACTGAATGGTCTCACAATATTTAGTTAGCCCTGAAACAGAATCAGGAACTTTTTTATACTCACAGGTCAGAGCCACTTGGCTTAAATGCCCCCAGGTCCCTGGTCTTTATGTTTTCTGTTAGCTGGAAGTGGGATTTTAGGGGCACATCTCCAGAAACACCAAGCACAGGGACTTAGCAGGAATTTCAGCCAGCTGAAAACAGTGAAATTGGTCCAATGGTGAAATTTTGTGCTGAAATGCTTCCAAGTGAGAAACAAGCCTAAGAGTGAAAATCCAGCCTTTTCAGTAACTTACAACTTCAGTTTGCCTGGTAAATGGATTGGTTTACCCTTGCCTAGAATGCATGGAGGAAAGTCTTGTAGAAGAACACAATTCTCACAATGACTGAATTTGAGGAAAATAATCCTCCTACATCCACTGAAGGGATGTCATGGTGAAGTATTAGATGAATAGTGGCACTCAGTGCTGCTTCTTTCAAATAGTACAGCATTATTGTACATAGTATGATTTTTTATTTTTGGCGATATATCCTTAGCTTTAAGAAAATATATAAAGAAATTTCCAGTTTTATTAATTGCCTTAAAAAGATTTAAAAATATTTCTGGTCATAATAGAGATTTTTACAAAATCACTGGCTTTTAAGATAATCACATAACTGAAGAGTTTTTAGATGTTTGAAGTTTCAACACTGTTTGTCTCTTTTCTGTAGAGGAGTTTTTGTCCACTTCATGTATAGTCAATAAAAGTTATAGCATGAAATTTCTATCTTTATACATCTGATACACTTAAATTGCATTTTCATTTTTATTTTTTGCAGAAATGACTATTCATTTGGGGGGTAGTATTCTCAGATGTGATATTCTAAACTAGGAGATAATTACCTCTTGAATGAGTAGCATCTTTGAAAATGCTGACATAAATATTTTCCAGGTAGAATGGATTCATGCTGATAGGCTTATGAAAATATTCAGTTGCACCCAGAGGGTAAAATAAAAGCTTCCAAAATATTGCTAGTGATGTGTCTCAGTTTTTTTCCCCTATTAGATCAGATCTTCATTCATGATAAACTTAGTGTATCTCAACTGCTACGACAATCACTAGAGTTGGAGAAGTTTGTGACAGTTTGTTGGCTGTTTTTCCCCCTACTATTTAAACAAGGTAAAAGTAGAAATGCTGGCCACCTTGAGCTTCAGAATTTTCACTGTGGCTCATGTCTGAAATTATTATGACAGCAATCAATAGTTTGCATGCTCCTTAACTTTCTGTGGCAAAAATAGAAATCTTTGATAGTTATCCTGGTTATCTGGCAGAAGAGAGTGATGCATGTGCATCCTGATTTGTTACCAAAGCTCCTTTCATGTGATAAAACTACTTTTTACTATTTGTTGTTGAGTTTGGGATGGATTCAGAGTGGATTTTCATAAGTAATTAATCAAATTTCTAGTCCGTGGGTGCTAGCTGAACTGCAACATGTTTCTAAAATGGAATCAGAGGTAACCTTTGGAAACTGTATAGTTACATAGTAGAGGGTGCACCATACAATGCAGTGGGCTATGTAACAAAATCTGACTTCATTGTAACTCCACAGCTTGCATGAGGGCCTGGCACCTTAGCTCAACAGCTAAATTGGTCACTAATGGCCTGCCCATGCAAATAAAGGGAATATCCCAGCACTCGGTAAGTGGAGAGGATGAACATGTATGTACAGCCAAGGCTACACATAACTACACCTTGTTAGGAGGTAAATAATTGCAACACAATCTACACACCCAGGACAGAAAGCTAATAATTACACATGGACATTCAAAGTTCGTGTGAAAGTATGTGTGAAGGCTTTTTGTACGGTTTTGGGTTTTGAATTGGAAAGTGATATGTTGGTGTGATACTGTCTTCTGGAGTTGATGAGAACTCTCAGTTCCTGTAGGTGGTGATTGATATACACCAGTGTTGATGAGTATAAAAGCAAGGGATTTGCCTTGCTGGGATAAAATTTGTTATGTTGTGAGATCTTGCTCTCACAATTTATTGATGTAGCAGTAACATTTACCCAATACAGTACTAGAGAAATGTATGACATGGGACGATTATGCAACAGAAACACTATTTTGCAGCCTTAACATAAGGTGGCCTAGGGGAACAGTCGTTGTGCAAAGTGTTCCTCCACTGAAGTACAGGTAGTGTCATCACAAAGGAAGGTGGGTACTTGGTACACACTGCTTGCATATAGATTTACACAAATCTATTTAAACTGTTGGAGACATGTCAGCTTTGCATCTGGTTTATTATTCAGAAAATTCTGAGATTAAAAAACAACAACAACAACAACCAACCAACCAAACAAAAACCCAGTAGAAAAGCCAGTTCTGGTTCAGTAAGTGCATCCCATTCTTGCCAGTCAGCTGGGCTGTCTGAGAGACTGATCAGAGACAGAGACAACATGAACTTCTGATTAGGAAAGGCTAACATCCCAATCTCATTTTCTGTTCTCAACAGGGTGATTAATATTTTCCTTTTTTTCTTTCCTTTTTTTTTTTTTTTTTTTTTTTTTTGCTACCTGTAAGATGAGAATGGCAGTAGTTTTGTTACCAAAGAAAGTCGTGAGATATGATTTTTTATGATTACGTGCACCTGAAATATGGTACAATGGACGAAAGTCGCTATATTAAAGGAAAGTATTACTTATTTGGAGATCTGGCAGTAAGTAGTGACTGCTGAGATGGGAGAACAATTGAGATTCTTTGCATATTGAAAGGCACCAGAAGTGCACTGTATTTCCCCTTTCCTGTCCTCAGCATCATCACCAGTTAATCTGCAGGAATAAAGAGCTTTGTGTGGTCCCTCTACATTTTTCGTTGGCCCCTGCTGATGTAAATCGAACATACTGTCCTCCTGTTATCTTCAGGTTTAAAAAAACTATTTTTAATCACTTCATACAGGTATCTAATTTGAATCAGCCTGCCACACTGCAGGACTCTTGAGCTTTTTTAATTGGCATCTCATTACATTTGCACAAAGTTGCAGAGACACTGCAGGACACCAGTAGAGACATGTGAATCACCAATCCTGTTGGGCTGGCAACAAGATGGTGTGACACACCAGGGGAGTCTCAAAGACCCGTGTATGTGGTTAAGGGGACTGAGTGGAAGCAATCAAGTTCAGACATGTTGCTGTGACTGCTTCTAGGTCTTGCCTATACCATCTGAAACAGAATCGTGATGGAAGCTTGCCTGGGATTTTTAACAGCAGTATGGTGTTAAACCAGCCTGGTTTCTAGGAACAGTTCCTGGGATCCTGGTAGTGCAGAGCTTCCTGAAGGTATTAATGGAAATGTCATGGGATAAATATGTGAAGTATATCAAAAGCAGTGTTTTAGCCTATCACGGGGATAGGCAAGGTACCCAAACAATTCATGGAGTCAGTCTCACTTAAATTTCTTCAGCATTTGAAAATCAACCCTTAGGTATCTGCTAAGAGGCTAATGTTTTGGAGTTTTTGTGTTGGTTTTTTTTTTGGGTTTTTTTTTTTTTTTTTTTTTTTTTTTTTTGTTTTGTTTTGTTTTGTTTTGTTTTGGTTTTGTTTTTTTTTTTTTGTTTTGTTTTTTGTTTTTTTTTGTTTTTTTTTTTGGTTGGGTTTTTGTTGGTTTTTTTTTTTTCTGAAGGAAAAAAAAAAAGCTCTTATCCTCAGACATGTTTATATGATGCCGTGACTCCCTTTCCAGTTTTGACTGCCAACAAGATATGTCTAAACTTAGCATGTTGGTGTGCCTGAAGACATCAAGTGAAGAGGAGAGACTAGAGCAGTCTAGAATATGTTATTTGGCACTGAAGTGCCTTCCTTCCCTCTCAGTCCGTCATCCAGAATCTTGTCATTTGCAGCAAAGTCTTTCACAGTTCTGGTGGGCACTTTGGTTTTCCCTGTCTTCCCCTTACTACTGAAAATCAGGGCTCTGCAGCTCTCCGGCAGAACTGGAGACGGGTGCTCTGGCTGCACCAAACACAACAACTTTTCACCTGCCTTTAAGGTGCTAGTATTGTTTTTCATTCTTTTGGAGGATTTGCTAGAGGGGTTAGGGCTCTTTTTGCCTCCCTAATGACAGTTGCTAGAGACTAACTCTGAACTGAGAAGACAAATTTGCAGAAAAAGAAAAGCAGGAGTATCATCAGCTGGGTAGACCAGCATTGTTTGTTCTTGCATTCAGGATGGACAGTGCAGCCTTTTACTGAGTGAGCCGGGAGCTCTCTGTTCCAGCCTCTTTCTCATGGAGTGACACCGTGTGTGGCCTTACCAAAATTTGCTGTCTGTGCCATGGGAGATGTACAATCCTGGCATATGACAAGGGCTTGCCTGCCTGTTCTGCTGCATGGCAAGGCCCAGGCCAGCCGTGTGACAGCCTTGCAGGCCTCACTGTCACATGGCAGCTCTGTGTCCAGTCCTGTGACAGAGCTGAAAGCTGCCAGCAGCCCCACGTCCTCCTTCCTCTTCTTGCAAATGGTACAAGTGCATAGCCATTGACCTGCTCATGTAATGGAGAGGAGGAGTTGCAGACCCACAGGAGTGTGGTGTGGTGGTGAGCAGGCTTTCATTGAGCATTTTGAATCAAGTAAATGGGCAGCTTTATGTTGGCAAAACATTAAATCAGGATTCTCCATTCAAATCGCACCACTCAGGATTTTTTTTAATGGTTTAGATGGATTAAATGATTAATAAGACAACCCAGAATCGAGCCATTGATGGTTAGGATCTGAGTCTAAGAAAGACTTTCAGGCAAGGAACCAGTCATGCAAATCACATCTTGTGGGTTTTTTCATTCGGGTCAAACATATATTTGGACTTTAGAAAGATTATGGTTAATTTGATTAATTTCTGATTGAGGGCCAAAACTAGCTTAAGTTGGAATCTACTCCATATTTGCTTTGCAGCAATCTTGAGGTTTGAAAATGTTTGGTTTAGTTCTATAGTTCTGTGAGTACACAAACCCCATGCGACTTTGGAAGGGTTGGCTTTGGGTTCCAGTTTGGGTCTGGCCCTAAGCATTGTTGTAAATGGAACTGGGCTCAGTTCTAGTGTTCTTACTGAGATTCAGACTCCCTCAAGATATGAGGATATTTGTTATCCTGGTTCAGATGCATATAGGACATCTCTAGAAAGTTAGAGGAAAGTTAAGGGTCTAGGGTGCCTTCCAACTTACAGGTTTTAGATCTGTATCGGTTGCAAATATGAACATTTTTCAAACTTAAGTGTTTCTGACTCAGTGCTCAAATTTCTACCTAAAGATCTTGTATTTGAAGGGTTCAAGTCTGTTTTTTTATCCAAAGTTGGTACATCTTAAATATCTCTTCAGATTTGTATGTGTAAGATTGGTAGGACAAAGGAATTAATGTTAGTTTGGGGTCAAATATTCCAGGCTGCTAAGAACTTCTCACATCTGATATCGTCATTTTGGTGTAGACCTGGTTTTTAAATTTTTAATTCAGAGACTATTTCTATGATTTGAACTGAATATAAGGATATGAAAAACTTGTGATTTTCATCAGCTGGCTTTGACACAAGTCCCCTTGACAAAGTATTTATATTTTTCCCATAATATTTGCCGTTGTAAAACTCTGAGAGATGCCAGGCCAAGATGGGAAGACTCTTCCCATATTTACAGTACCATCTACTCATGGAACTACAGTTGAGTCTGTTTTTCAGATGGAAAAACTGAGGCAGTGACTGCTCAATTGGTACTTACACAGCCAGATCGAGTTACCACAGTTAGAAGCAAAGTCTACAAATGCCCCTTCTGCTTTCCTGACCTTACATACCCTTCAATAAGGTGATTATGGTCATAAAGTCCAGCGAAGAAACTATGTAATATGACTAAATGTTTGTAATATATATTTGGAGTAACTTGGAGAGCTGCCTCTACATATGCTAGGTGTATGCGTAGCTAAATATTATAGGAGTTGAACTAAGTAATCTATTAGAGCTTTTTCTCTTTATATTTTACCCTAAGGTAAGAGAGGCTGTGTTTTGATGAAAAAAACTAATGAAAATTAACCTTTTGAAATAAATTACTTAATCTTTCTGTATTTACTGTACATCTGGATGAAACCAGAATGTTTATAAGCAAAATACAAAAATGTGTAACATCTACCAGTGAACAAAACTAATCAAATTCACCAGTCACCAGGCTGGTTAATATTATAAAGACTCTGTGAATCATGAATATCCAGCCAGCCTGAGGGTACAAATCCATGAATCTAGGGAGTTTACCTGTCTCTTTTAGTCAGCAGGCTATCCCTTTTCCATCACTACAATTTAGGCATATATTGCCTAATAATAAATGTGATAATAAAAATGTATTTTGGGTAGCGGGATGTTTTAATAGAGCTTTAGATCAAAAGTAAGATTCATTTTACTTAATTTAGCCAACTACAAGCTAGCTGCTTAGCCTAATCTAGTTGTGTAGGCTCCCTCTTTAGTGGGGAGACGGAGAAAGCTGGGATGAATTGCTTTTGGGTGGTGCCTGTCTCTCCACTGACAATAGAGGGAGCCTACACAACTGGCTTAGACAGGACACTTAACTTTTAGGTGGGTATGAGTTACTCCAGGGAAAGTCTGTTTTGCTTCAGGAGATTTGAGTTCTCATCTGTTTTTCTACTGATTTACAGCAGAACCTTGGGAATATCACTTAACTTTTTTTTTTCTTTTTTTTTTTTTCTTCTTTTTCCTGACCTATATCTCCATCTAAAAAACACTCTATGGATAAAGTTCTTGGAGAACCTTTGCCAAGGATGAAATACACATGAAAAATGTTTTTTCCCTGTTCTTCCTACTTTGACGTGTCTGTAGTTGTCATTGTAGATGTCATTAAAATAAACAGAATTTTTGTGATAGCATAAGCTTATGTGTGATGAGAAGCAGGGCTGAGCGGAAATTATTTTAGAAGCAGCATACATTTTCTTCAGATGTGACAGAATATTGTAAAAATAAAAATATAGTTACTGGTTACATGTATTGTTTCTCCTATCGTTGCTTCTCCTTTGCACCTTCCACCACCCGTCCATCCCCTCTCCTCCTCCCAGCAAAAATATATAGGGAATGGGGAGAACATTCTTCAGATTAGACCTGTATTTTAAATAACCTTGGCCTGTTTGCAACTGGGAAAATGTTTTTTTACTTGAGAGATTTATTTCTGTCCTTGTAACACCATGTACTATATGCATTGCACCTGTTCAGACATAAGCACAGCACATTATTATAGCTGTAGGGGTAGAAGCTTCCCAATATATATTTTTTGAAAGGAGGGAATGCTGGGGAGAATAGCCCTCTCTTTTCAATTGTTTACCGAGCAGTCTCTTAGGAAGACTTCTTCCTCATCAAGATCAATTTTCCCTGCTCCCCTATTGTCTGGGGAAACCTATCTTCAGGAGCGTCTTTCTTGAAAGATCTCATGACTTTAAAATCATCAGTGGGCTTTGTGTAGTCTGCCTGTCAAAAGAGATATGTTTACACCTTCCCTGCATGTGTTAGAGCTATAAGGTTACGGAGCAGAATGGCTGATACGTTTCGGCGCTTCACGCTAATATGCACAAAAAATGTATTTATGATAATCATATGGGCTGCCTGAAACAATGCGTTCCAACATCCTGTAACATAAATAAGAAAGGTGGAGCCAGCCGGCACCGGAGTGTTTATTTGCCAGCAAGGCTGCTCAGCCCCGTATACCTTTGCTAGGCTGCCTCAGCCTGGCGGTATTGAACCTGTTGCTGCATTAGCCGAGTTGTATTTTGCTAGCTCGGGGAAGGAGGGTTGTCTGCTGTCTGGTAGGAGGGCTTTGTCTGTGTGCGCCTTTCTCTCTCTCCCTCTCTCGCTCTGCCTGTCTCTCGCACTCTCGCTCGCTCTCGCTCGCTCTCTCTCGCTCGCTCTCCCTTTCCCGTCTCTGTGGTTTGTAAGGTAGGTTGCAGTGTGTGTATATACACAACATCAAGAGCAGGAAAATGGACTCATTAGGGAGGCAGGCAGTCATTACCACTCACACTGTACTTCCAGGGAGACAGCGACTATGAGGAGACAAACTGAGGACTGGGGAACAAGGTAGGCCAGTCAACTTTTATAAAACATAAAAGAATAAAGCCTCTACTCTCCTTAAACCACCAGCAGTTCTTTATTCCTCCCCCCCGCCCCCCCCCTCGATTTTTAATTTAGAGATGTAAGTTTGCCAGACCTATTTGCTAGCTTAAAATTCGGAACATCTATAGAAGGCCTTACCCTCTACAAATGTTCCCCCCCCCCCCCCCGACTTATTTAAGGGTGTGCCCCCTTATGATTCACTTTAATTACTTTTTTTTTTTAATCACGAAGGAAACAAATACGTTTGTTTTCCAACACTAGTTCCAAGTAAATCAATATCTTTCACTCTTTTAAAACAGCTCTGTCCGTATGTTTGTGGGTCTCTGTGCTTTTTCTTTTCTGTTTATGCAGTTCCATCTGTCCGTCCATATATCATGTTCTCCTTATTTACTGCTAAATGAGGGTTTATTAGTATTTGCCAATGACTTTTAACTGTAATGCCGGTGACCAGGGTTAACGGTGACTCTCGTTCTTTGTTTTCTATATATATGCACACTGTAAGTTTAAAGTCCATGCTTGGCATACAGTAAATAAAAGCAAAAAAAGAGAAAACAGGTTCCACTCTTCCTGACAGGTTTTTTATTCAGAGATTTTGCTGTTTATCTGTTTTGGCGGGGGGGCAGAGTGGGTTAATTTTGCTTATTGTACATGTACTTTTTCCTCCTGGATATTTTTAACATCTATTTTTCATTATTAGTGTTTTTGCAGTTTCCTTTGCTAGCAAGAAAGGAGACGTATAGTCTAACTTTTATGTTGCTGATCTAATGTAACATTATGGAGGCATCACTGGGTTAATAAGAATTCAAACTTTCTAAGAGGGAGTTTGTATCCTTGGCTGCCCCCCACCCTCCCACTTTATGCATGGTTATGCTTGTGTTTCCGTGTGTACTGACGGGGAAGGGAGGGGGGAAGGGAATAGATATTTTTTACAGTGGTGGCAAATTATGAAATCTATCGAGCCATTTTGTCCAGAAATAGTAACTATTTATTTACCAATTTTCATTCCACAAATATGCTGCTTATTTGTATTTTCAAACATTGAAGCTTTTCTCTGAATTGATTTTTTTACTTTTTTTTTTTATTATTATTTTTTTTTCCTGGGGAGGGATTTGTGATGCATTTCATAGCCCATTTAGCATTGTCGAGTTTTTGGAGCCCAGATTTATCATGGGTTCTAAAGACTGCTTAAACTGATCCATTTGAAATGGTCTTTTTATCTGAGCTCTTGTCATTTCTGTTGGAGAGTAAAACTGCTACTCTGCTGGTAACAAAAAAAAAAAAAATTAAAAAAAAAAAAAAGAGAAAAAAGAAAAGGGATAGTGGAAGTGAGTTACATAAAATGTTCTGGAGAATCCTAAGTAATTATATAAAATGGACGCTGATCAGGGGAGATCTCTGAACAGTTACAATCACCTTTTTTTAATAGAAAATTATTTATTTAATAGCAAGAGGCGGACTTCTTAAAAACATGCATTAGGCCTTCCTTTTAGCACAAAGAAGTCCATAATGCAATATTCTTAACCCACCTGAGGCTGCCTAGGAGATTCTCCAAAACCTTCAGATCCTTTGAAATGTTTCTTAAAAATCCATTATTTTGCAGCCAGAACGAACTTTTGCTGCCAACAGGTTTTTTTGCTGTTGTTTGGTGGTTTTTTTTAGCTGTCCTTTAACTTACGAGTCCCCATTTCTACAGAAGTGCCTCCTCGCTGAACAAACTAAGTTAATTGAAATCCAAAGCAGCAGATCTATTCACTGGCACTATAACTACAGAAACTACTTGCTCCATTTTATTAGCAGCTTTTCCAGAACATGAGTGAAACTTTTCAAGGTTTTATATATCAGTGTGCCAAAATTTAGCGGCCTGTCTCTTAACTGGGGAGTGACATTTATTGTTTACTAATTTTTTTTCCTCCTTATTTTTATTCAGACTTCTAAATTAATAATTTGTTGGTAGACTTTAAATGTGTTTGTTGCTCTAAATGACCGGTTAACTGTAGCAAGGTATTTCTTCCTCTCCTAAAGTTTGAATCTCAGGCTTTGAAACTCAGATTGGTCATAGAGGGGATGCTGAAGTTATGCCAAAAAAAAATGTAGGGGTCTTAAAAGTGGATTTGCTGATGCCTCTATGTGGTGGTTAGCCTGGAGTGAGGCAGCAGGAGTGTTCACAGTCGTCCTCCTCGTGGGATGGGTGAGGAGTTTTCAGGCACCTGTCATTTTCTCCCCCACCAGTGCAGGTGTATGTTCCTCAACAGCCCAGGTTTTTTGTAGGAGAGCACATGGACCTGTCCTCAGGATTCTTGTATGTACTTTTAGCAGAAGCTCAGACTCATCTGAACATTTCTGAAAAACTTTAAATATGACTACAAGATACCTCTTGATTTTATGAAAACTCCAGGCAAGAGGAATTCAAGCAGAGAAAGAGAGTCACAGTAGGGGAAACATTTTTCATTATCCGGTAAGATATGTTTCTAATAGTAAAACCGTTTTCACTAGGAGGATGTAATTTTCCTTGAACCCCAACTATACTCTATTAAAAAAAAAAAAATCGTAGCTCTTTCAATGGCACAAAGTCCGTTTGCAGTCTGGATGCAGCAGCAAAGGGTAAAGTATGCCTAAGCAAACTTAAATCCAGCATATGGTGATGTAGCTGGAGCTCAGGGAATGCCAGAGCTGTTGGCACAGGGGTTTGGTGGCGCGGGGCAGCGCGGGGCGCTCCGGGTGCCCGGCCCGCAGCCTGGGCAGCTGTGCAGGGCAGTGCTGGCGCTGCTCATTGGGTCACACTGTGCTTTATTTTAGTGTTGGAGCAGACAGTTATCTAACACACCCACATGAGGAAGTGCTCTGGAGCAGTTATTTCATGCCTTGCCATGCCCTGTAGCTAGAGCAATTTTGGGCTGAATGGCGTGTGTATGTGCCGCTCTCACTCCTGGGAGACAAGAAGCAATGCTGTTGGGGTTTTCGTGTGTATGTTTTTGTGCTGGGGTTTGGGTGTTTTGTTTTTTTTAAGAGGACCAAAAAATGGGTTATAAGACAGTTAAATCCAAATACCAAACAAATACCGAGTCAAATTATTTTTAATAGTGGAGGATTTTGCTTTTCTCTTAAAGGAGGAAAAAAATATCTATCTTGTTTATTTTGATAAAGACAGTTGTAGCAATTTCCTGAGTTGAATATATCATTATTATAAATATTACTCACAGTTTTCCTATTTTCACATTTTCTTCATAGGCCCAGCTTATTCATAAGGGAAAACAGCTGAAGAATATTAAAAATTGTAATACTATTTATATAAAACTTTGATGTAAATAGAGAATACTGTCCCCTGCTAGAGAATTCTGTGGGATGGCTTACAAATCCCATACAAGAGAGATTACAGTCTTAGATAAATTGTTACTTAAATCATTTCAAGAAAACCTTGCTCATTTTCGCAGACCATATGAGGTTTTAAGCAGAATAATTTGAATAGAAGTTCTGTTTGGAAATTGATGGCATGCTGTGGTCTTATAGATTTCAGTTGGTTTCACTCCAGTCTGTTTTTATAGGACTTCTTTAAACTGCGATCTGTATGGTAAAGAGCTTCTGCTGAAAGAGATTCATAAATGTTAATGAGAATTTAAAAATTGAAATTTATCTTCAAGTTGCTTAGATTTTTTTTTAAACCAAAGTTTTAGAAAATCCAAATCCTTTATAAAACAAGTTTGTTGTTGTTTTTTTTTTTTTTTTTCTTTTGCTGAAACAATGCACTGGAAATAGTTACTGTTAAAAAGTAACATGTTCCCTCTGAAGGGTCTGACATTTGCACTGTGGTGCAGAGGGAAAATGATGGCAAATCACAGTGAAGCGGACTTCACTGTTCTTGTTAGTTTGGTCCAAGAAAATTTTAGAAAGTAAACAAACAGTATCAACTGTAAAAAATAACTTGGCTTTTTAATAATCTATCTATGCCAGTTTTCTCTTGGTGAAAAGTAGCATTTGACCATACACCAAATTTTGATATACTTTTGTAAAATCTGTGCAGATCTGTAAAGATCACCGTTTTAACTTGAAAAGATTTTCACAGATGTATTAAACTTTAAGTGAGGAGGAAATAAAGGCAAATGCTTTTGTCCTGGTGGTTTTTCCTTTGATAGTGTTGACTATATTCTTGGTTAGTATTTATTATAAAAGTTAATATTTAGTTCTAGTCTTAGTTCTACGGCACTGATCCAATTCTCCTCTGATAGGAGCATTTCAGAATGACTACTGCTTATGTCTCTCATGTTTTCTTACACTTTTGTACTTAATCTTCCAGCACCACCACGTGCTATGACAGCACTTTGACCACCCAGTGCTGGCAGGAGTTCTGTTTGCAGATGGGTCTTGTAAAATGGTCACCAGAGGCACGGGGCCTTGTGCCACCTCCTCTTCTGCAGCTGCTGGAGCAGCCAGGGCTGCCGGTGCCACAGGGCAGGTTGGTACACATCCCTGAGGTTTGCAAGAAGAAAGAAGTTCAGCTTTTGCCACGTGCAGGGAAGAAGGGAAGACTGTATCTTGAAGTAGATGGAATACAGGAGAAAGGAAGACTGTATCTTGAAGTGGATGGAATACAGGAATGGGAAATTGGGCTAATGGGATAAAGCTGTCTTTAAAGAAAAAAACCCACTGTTCTTCTGACAGCTGGCTGTTTGCTTTGGTGAAATGAGTGTGGAGGGTCCCAGGCTGTTTTAGGGGCCAGATGCTCACCTCTCAGACAAGTGAGCCACTGGCTGAGTTGGCACTAGGTGGCACTATGGGAGGAAAGGCCATGGACTATTCCAGAACAAAGGCTAAAATCCTTTCATTCCAAGAATGGCCTCATCCCACCAGTGACAACCTGCCCCACCAGCCCCATGGAGGGCAGATTTGCAGCTTGTGCTGTACCTGCTGTTCTCAGTTATTGCTCCTCAAGATCGTTCATGGCAGGTAGGGACTCTAAGACAAACTAGTCCTACCTCATCAAACACTGGCAGCATCTGTAGGACTTCCTTCTTCAATACCTTGTTTCATAGTTCTTTCCTTGTTTGTTTGTTTGTTTGTTTGTTCTGTAGTGGGTGGACACAGATCACTAGGCAACATTTTATGTCCAGTTTACACAAGGGTAAATGACACTACCAAAGGTGAACCAGAACCTGTAGGGTCTTCCAGAATCTTTGAGCTATCAAACCAGTGAGTATGTAAGTCTGAATTAAAACCAGTAGGTAACTACAGCAAAGAAGAAAGGAAACCTGAATAGGCAGTGCTTCCAACCTGCTGCAGAGCACCTATGGGAAATCCTTTGCAGGACAGACATGGTGCCATTCTGTAAATTACACCCGTAGATGACCTCTTAATGTTACACTTTCAGAGTGAATTTATCTCGGAGTTATGGTACAGCTAAAAATGCAAGCAAGTATAGTGTGTCATTTGATTCAGAGGTAAACACAGCATGGGAATTACTGATTTTCCTTTTTTGTTCCTTCTCAACTAGAAGATATGCTTTCTAATATCTTACTTCTAAGATCATCAATAGCTGTGTGACAAATCCCTTGAGGATATAAAAGTAGGACTGGGAAGGTTGTGTTATGGACTTCAGAGTTGTCCTTTCAGCTGACTGAAAGTTAATTATTGATTTCTGTTTCCTCCCTAGAGATCCATATGCCTTTCTTTCTGTCTAGAAAGTTAGTGGTCACAGTGCAGGAATGTGAAAGTAATTGTCATGTGGCAGTACAAGATTTCATGGGCGGGATGTCAGGAATGTGTAAGATGGAGGTTGACACGGGGAGAAAGTGAAGAAACACAGCTAGGTAAAAGCTTGTGTCCGCTGTCGTTTTATGTGGGTTGGATGTGGAGCCTGCTATTCTCCATGGCTCTGGCTCCTAAACTCCCAGCAATCTGAGAGCTAAGTGAGTCACAGGCATTAGTGACAGAGGAATGCTGAGAATAAAAACAAAACAACAACAAAAAACCCAACCAAAAAATCTCATTGTTTAGGCACAAACACAAGAAAACCATGTTTAATTGCTGATGTGCTCCCTCTGCTGGTTCTCTAAAACTAACAAATGCTATTCCCAGGAGACCGGGCCACACCCTCTGGGACACTGCCTGACAAAAATTGTGCCAAATGAATGGCTTTGAGCTCTCTTGCAATGAGCGGTAGTAAGAGCAAAAGAAGTCTTCTGATGAAGGGTGTTAAAGCCTTGGATACCAGGCATGACTGCTGAGAGGTCATGAAATGTTCAATCTGTAATTCAGCCTTTTTTCCCCCCAGTCTCACATTTGATAGGTGATCCTTTTCCCATGATTTCCCAAAGTTTGTATTTTCTGTTTTGCTGTGGCTGCTTCTAGGATTTTTTCCATCTGAAGGGGTTTTATCAGATCTTCTCATTGATGCTTTTAGTTTCAATTTTAGTGTGTGTAGTATCTGAAGAAGCCCTAATGTAGCTTGGGCTTTGGCAGCTTCCAATTCTTTCTGTCTCTGTCAGTTAAATCTGCTTGTCAGCTTTATACTGTTGTGCCCACTTCATCCTGTCCTTTGGCTTGAATACCGGCTGTTTTTTCAGGACACTCTTGAACATCCTTCCTCGTTGTGATGAATCTGTATTTCTTTTCCAAACATAGACTGAATTGTTTAATATGTTCCCTACACAGCATATTTCCCCAGTAGATAAGTTTTTAAAATGCAGCATTTTGTGCTTTTATGCTATGAAAAAATGTCCTGGGTAAGATTGAGTACTAGAGACAAAAAAACTGAATAAGGCTGTATTAATTTCCACGGAATATTTGGGATGCGTGGACAATTTTCTGACATAGTAATTATTCGATAAAAGATGGTCTGTGTTTCCCATATTTTCCACCTATGTGGACTGCCATGAAAAAGAGCTTCATCTTGCAGCCGTTGACACACCAGTGGGAATCAGCTGTGCAGAGCTGTTGCAGGACTGGGCTCAAGTTTTCCTCGTAGAGTAATGAAAAGTTTCCTTTCTGCAAGTCTCATGTTTCCCATCTAGGTGACTGCTTATTAAATCTTTATCCAGTAGGGACAATAAACCAAACAGCCTGGTGGGTAGCTAATTGTCTGGAGTGACTCAAGCCACGTATAAATCTCATTTGTACTCAGTACGTTGACTCTCTCTGGCCTCGTCGCTCTCACAAGTATTCATTCATTTTGAGACATCTAGAATGTAGTGCAAAGAAAAGAATCCCTGATCTTTCTATCTCACTGTCTCAGAGGATCTTTGTAGACTGATGCTCCTTTATTTCCTTTTCACAGGCCCTGCAGTTTGGGATCCCATCCTTCTGAAACGTAGTGCAGGGTACTGGCCCCTGTGTGGGCAGTCACAGCACTGAGACCTCATCACCCTCCTCTCACCAGGTCCCTGGATGGGAGGAATTGTAGCAGGGCTTGGCATCTCTGTGATAGTCTGCCATCCTGCTGTACCTGCTCTGGAGATAAATAGAGAGTGCAATGCCTGGGGCTATCAATCTGGCACCTTTTGCTGGTGCTAAACTAATACAAGTGATTAGAGGTGACATGAGTTCCTGTCGAAGGCCCAGGCTGTCCTGGCGGACTATTTGAAGTCCAAGCCCTGTTTTGTTATTTCCAGCATTTCATGAAAATGCTGCTTTTATTTTCCTCTCCAAGCCCCGGCCAAGTTTGGAAAGCTTCAAAGCTTGCTCCAGTTGGATAAAAAAAGTAGTTTAAAGATGGTGCCATATCATAAATGAGCTGGTTCCTTCTGAGCTATACCAACCTCAAATCATTTATCCACCAAGTCAGTCAGGCTCATCCTGAAACATTTCACTGCTGTGAAAGCAGCTGCTCCTGAATGAGATTAAAAGCCAGTTGTGCTTTTGCAGTACAGTCAGCTGTGCACAACTTTGTGTCGGACAAGAGAAAGCTCAGATATTTTCCCCTAGCGCTGGGCATTTCTGGGTTCTCGAATTAACTGGCTTTTTCTACTAGTCTCTGAGTCCCTTTTTACAGGGGAATAGATCCCAATCCAAGCATTTCTTAGTACTTTGGTAGACCAACTTTTTTTTTTTCCCAGATTTTACAGGGATCTTAAATATTTTTGTCAGCAAAGTCATAGTGCAGTATCTGAAGTTTTAGTCTGATTGCAGTGCAGTTACTACTGTGTGCAAGGTACTGGTGAGGATAAGCTGTGCATTAGGGAAGCAGGATTCACAGTCTGTTTCTAGTTTTCTGTATTATTTTCAAGCAGTCACTTCATTTCCTAGTGTCTCAGTTACCTGTCTTCAGGATAGAGATAATAACGTTTGTCAGTTTCTGAAAGCAGATAGGAGAGTTACTTAGAGCTGAACTAGCAAGTTTTGTCCTTCCCTCTTGGGTCTGTGCCTTGTCATCACCCTGAAGTGCATTGCAACTTCTTTCTTTATTCTAATGGCTTTCCTTTAGCCTCCCCTTGAAGTTCTTGAATACTTGTGGTCTCTCTCTGGCATGTCAGACTAGAACTGACACCTGAAGTCTTGGAGTTTGTGTTTCGGCTGGGTTTTTGTTTTGTTTTTGGAAAGGTTTTTTACCTCATGGAGGTTAAGAGCTAGTGTTTGCTTAGGTAGTTTGGATGACATTAAAACTGTTCTGCCCTGCTCATGCAGGCTGTATTCCGCTGGATCTCAGCTGAATTTAGCATGTGTTTTGAGTCATGTCATTTCACAGCATTCAGCCCTACGTTGTCTGGACCAAACTCCTATTAATATTTGAGCTATCTCAGTTAAAACTGTATCTATCCTTGAGTGAGATTCCTCTTGTTCAGATCACATCCACATAGAGCCCTGTGATTATTTATTCTGCTACCAGAATTTATTTAATTTTCATTCCATGTCTTTTGCAGGTAAAAAAAAAAAGTTGAAAGCAAAAAGGAAGTGAGCTAAAATGAACTTTTCTGGAGTTTTTTGGTGAAGTCTGCTGGTGCAGGAACATGGTTTAATAGAGTGTAGGCTGTTTTAAAGAGTTATTAGAATCTGGAGTAATGTTACTATGGAACATTGGCTTCAGTGTGGTAGAAGGATACAAATGGAACATTTAGGAAGGAGGTTTGTGAAGAATGTGAGCAGCTAGAAGAAATACAAGCTGAGACGCAGGCAGGGGGCAGAGCTGTTCAAAGAAAATGAGGACAAAAAGTCTGAACTTCTTGCAAAAAGAGGGGCTAACTTAGTCCCACTGGCAAGAGAGGGAGAAAATTTTAGCAGCAGGGTTCTCTGTGAGAACCCTGCTTCTCTGTGTTCTCTGTGAGAACATCCCACCAGAGAGGGGTGGGATGAGGCCACAGCCCTTTTCTTTTTCCTTATGAGCAGTGAGCTGGAATAATCATCATACAGTAATCATCTTCAGGGGACTGGGCTCTTGGGTTTAAAAGAGGCTCCACATGAAATTTCTGAATGTCTGTGTATCTGTTAAAATGTTTATGGGTTGTATTTTGCCCTATGTTACATTTTTATAAAGGTGGACCAATTCCGTGAAATTTAGAAGATCCAACCTTGAACCAAGAACTGAATTTAGCTTTGTATTTCTCCCTACTGGTTGCAGCTGGCATATGTCTGAAGCAGTAAAGATGATGCATAGTACTCCACAAGTGATTTGTGACCAGGAGACAGTTTTCTTTAGGACAGTGCTGATGCATTTGACCTCATTTCTGCTGTGTTAGATACTGTTTCCCTTGTGGCAGCATACATAGGTGTACTAATAAGATTCTTCCCAGATCTCTCCTTGAAATCTCAGCTTATGGTGTTGATGAAAAGGCTTGCTTTTACAAGATACTGGTGATTATTCTTATAATGCTTAGACAAAGGCAGCAAAGAATTTAACATCCAAAATGATGCAATTTTTTCTCATCTGCAAAGGTTTAATCCTGAGACTCTATATGATTTCTTTTTGTTGTTGCAGTGTTTCGGTTTGCCTTGTTCCCATTAACCAAAAAAAGTGAGGTGCCAGTTCTGTCTAAGTCTTTCCCAGGCTTTTTTAGATAAAGAAGTTACACATGTCCTTCAAAACAAAGAAAAGTTATCAGCTGAGTTCAGCAGGAGGAGAGAATGCTCACAAAAGGTTCTAGGACAGTTTAGCCATAGATAGCTGCTGGTATGCATAAATAGCACTTTGCATTTCTGAAGAAACTTATTCAAATATCTTACAGTGTTTCATGAAAGTAGCTAATTTAGTTTTGCCTAATTTCAAGCTGAATCAACATTATTATTTCCATTTTTTAATCAGAAACAATCGAGGCACAGAGAGAAGAAGGAAGTGAGGCCTTTCTTTCTTCCTTCCTCAGTGTATTGTATATGCAGATGGGAGTTGGAAAAGTAAAGACCGTGTTCCATGGACAAAGGAAGCTCAGATGATTCTTGGCTATGTTAAAGACTTTTAGGCTTCTTTTTTTTTTTTTTTTTTCTTTTTACACCATTGTGGTATTGTAAGACATATGCGACTTCTTTGCCATTAGTCTTATTTCTACTTCCAAAATGAAATAAAAGACTCTACAGTAACTGGACATTGAGGCCAAATACATTTAATATACCGAAATGTCAACAAAGTCTTTACTAGCAGAATTTTTAAAGAAAAAAACCTTTTTGGTGTTTTGTTTGCTTATTTTTTATAATTACTCTCTTAACTGAGTTAAAGTAACTTCATTTTTTTTTCCCCATGGTTGAATTTCTCTTATCTGGATTTATCCTGCTGAGCTCCAGTGTTAGCTTTGTCCAAGAAGCAGATGTTAAAAAACTGGACCAGTCTGTCACCTCTTCTTGTACAGTAAAAATCAAAGGGCAAAGTAACATCTGGTTGAGATACATAGTGGTGTTGCTTGATCCATTACATAGTCATTAAGAGAAGACAAGAGCTCCCTATCACATATAAATGTGCCTTCAAATAGTTACGCTGTTCTGAACGTCTTGTGTGTATATCTGCTCTGTGTGCATTGGCTGTTAACCTCTGAGAACTGCAATGTGGAGAGAAAAAAACAGCCCCTAAGGGTTCTTTGGGCACAAGCATTTAAAGAGGATTGTTACTTGTGTGTGCAAACTTGTCAGTGGGGACAAAGCCTATGGGAGCCCGCAAGTGCTGGATCTGGGCAGAGCACAGGTGTGTTGCTGCTGAGGCATCTCTCAGAGAATGAACAGTGGGAGGAACTGACTTGCTTGTATATTCAACCTGAAAGCTGGACAAGGAAAAGCTGCATTTAACTTTTTGTTACTCAAGAATGAGATTCTCAAGATCTTGAGATCTCAGTTCTTGAAAACTTGCAAACAAGTTTTGGGTTTGTACCGTTCTCTGATATTTTTTCACTTTCCAAGAGCCAGTTTTAATGTCTGTTGATGCTTAGAAGACCAGATTGGAAGGACAGCAACAGAAAGTTTTATTAGCCAGCACAATTAATACTTTCTTCCTTGAGAGCCAAATTCATCTAGTGTAGTATGTTTACAAAAGAGGAAGCTGGAATGCGCAGTAAGGTTTTGCCTTTATCAGAGACATATGGACTCACCATCGCTGGGTATATCTGTGAGACTATAACAAAGAAAACTCTTCAGGCCTGTCTCACATTTCAGGCGTCAAAAGGCAAATTGGATGAATGTCTCTCCTAAAAACTGGATGAACCAGCTTTTTCTTATGCAATTTCCAATTTCGATAATCCCCAAGAAGCTTATAAGAGCCAGGATGGAGTCAGTGAAACCTTGTTTTATTGACCTCCAAAAGGACACAAAGGGGTTTGGATCTTGAGGCTGGTCGGGATGCCAAGTGCACCTCTTAAGTGCTCTCATACTGTCTCAGCCTGCTGGAACTTTTGGCAGACACAACACAGTAAGGTTCACAAAGCAGATGAATAGAGAGATGAAGACCAGGTTTACTTGGATAGTTCCCACCTGAGAAAGACAAGTCAAGCTTCTTTGTACAGGAAAGGCAGTAAATATCTTTCCCCCCTCTACATCCCCTAAGTAGAGGTCTTTCCCCTGTTCCCCCTTCACATGTATATGACCTGGTTTTTAGATTGAATGGTCTCTCAGATTCATTCTGCTGATAAGCACTGGTGCTTTGAGAGATTCTCAAGTCAATCGTATTTGAGTCCTCTTAGTCTTTAGGATACTAGTGTCCAGTTTACATGCAAAATTCAGAGACAGGGATACTCTACAAAGGCTCCCTACTTCACAGTTACCTCTACATCCTGTTGTGGTAGTAAGAACTGCCAGGTTTTTTCTGTCATTAAGCACATTCAGTGTTATGTGTTTACTTTAATAAATCAGTTTCTGGATTTGGGTTTTAACTTAGTGAGGTACAACGTTTGCCATATTTAATTAGGATGTACGTAGTCTTCAAAAATACCAAAGCAGTGCTTTATAGGACACACCTTTTTTTTTCTGGGTGCCATGAACCCTATGTATCTATATGGGCTTGGGGGAAAGATGGGTTAAAGAGTCAACAACTATGTAGGCATTAAGTGAGCAAATCTAGAGGATACTTAACTCTTAACCATTTTATTGAACTCACATCTTTGTGTGGCCTTTCCTTGGTTTTTGATGGGGATCACTGATGTGTTTAGGGGGAGATTCTGCTTTGCTGTCCTGTTTTCCTAAGTTTCGATGTGCCTAAAGATCAGTGAGAACACAGTGGAGAGTTTGGAATTTGGAAGAATGAGAGGCCACAGATTTCTCCAGACTTTCTGGGAAGCCTGAGCAAATGAGCTGAACTTCTGGGTGAACCTCTCTTAACCAGAAATGTTAAGGCTCCTTGTCTTGTCAGAGAGAATCTTGCTTCCTCTTAGAGGAAGTAATTCTCATGATTTGAGAGAGACTTTATTGGTCTATACTCTATTTTTTAGGAAATATGCAGGAAAAAGCCTACTTTGTCATATGCATAAAGCTGTAAAGCTTCAAGTCTTTATTGCTCTTTGTTTATTTTATAAAGCTTTTACTTTTCTATATCCTTATTCTGAACGCCTGTATATTTCACCTTAACAAAAGAAGCACAGTAAGCTGAGCAAATGGAGTGGTGAACACACCACTGAGGAGTGGTATTCAATTTGCTTCCTCATTTTCTGCCTCAGCAGGTCAGGAACCCGCTCCTTGTGGCAGAAGGGGCCATATGCCATGGTTCCTGCTCTGCAGTGTAATCAGATCTGCTCTGTGTGCACAGTAAAACTGAGCTGGGCAGAATTCGGGCAAGGTGCACTAAGCTCACCTTTTGTGTGCAAGACAACATGCTCAAGAGCTCCAAAGCTTCTTGGAATCACTGTGTTTACTGAGAATGCACCATAATTGATTTGGATTTTTGAAATACACCCAATATATCCCAAACTTGCTTGACTGAATTCATGGTAGTTTCCTCAGCAGCTGTGCTGGATTTGTATGGGAGTAGGCTCCTCTGGATGAGCGGCATTAGGAGAAGGTCATGAGTGAGATAAGTACAAATCAAGGATCCTGAGTACAATCTTCAGATACTAATTTTTTTTTTTTTTTTAATTCAGGTACTATTTTTAATGACCTTAGATTTGGCTTGTGCAAGAAGAGAAGATATGAAAGATGTGAATAAGAGGATGTTTTGTGTCTGCTGTAGACTTCCATACTGATCTGAGTACTTCATCTCTGCTCTTCTGTTCCCTAGCAGTGAACTAGAGTGATGGGAGAACCTTCTGCATGCCTTGAAGTTTCATTAACAGCTTGTGAAATGCTCTGAAACCTTTAGGTAAAAAAGGCTGGGGATAACACAGTAATTATTGCCACATTTAACTGCTCTTGATCTGAGAGGAGTGAGTGGAAAATGCAAACACAAATGTTACCGTGAGAAATTAAGATATGTTCATTTCAAAACATTTCCCAAGAAAGAAACCATCTTCCTTGGCTTTAGTGGTTTCCCTCCCTATAGTGTTTTGCCTGTTGATGCATCAGTGGAAAAATACACAAGTGGAAGAAAGGATAGTGGGGCTGAATGGCAAATTTTGACACTTCTAAACCTTGTATCCTACTGATGTCAATGAAAGTTTTAATTCCAGTTCAGGGTTGCAGTTCTTTCCAGAGTTGCAGAAGATGAGCAGAGATGGGCATTTGGGTAGAGAGGAGAATGACCAGCAAGTGTCCACCCGGGTTCTGTTCAAGGACCCAGCTGAGAGGCTGATTCCCCAGTGATGGATAAACATGGCTTTGGCACAATGAGCGATGCTGATGTTGTTTGTATCTTAACCCCTGGCAGAGAGAAGGGTTCAGGAGGACAAGATTTAGAAGTAGGATAGAGGTGAATCTAAATTAGATGGAAACAAAGGGTGAGGAAGAAGAGGAAGGCACAGTTCCATGGTGGTGCAAGGATTCCTGTGTTTGTTCTGGAGTTTGTGATGGAGCTGAGTGTCACCAGCAGCACCGCTGCATTTAGTCTGCTCAGTGTAAACAGAATCTTTAAACAGTTTTCTAAAGTGTCAGGGTTCTGTTTGTGAAGTCATTCTTATGGTGACTCTTGCCTCTCCTATTTCTTCCCTTACCTTTTTGGTGGGCTGAAGTTACTGTAGCTTAGCCCAAATTCACATGTATGAATATGCTTTGTTTATCTGTCTCTGTCTATCTCTCTGTGCGCCTGCTGCTTGTCTGCCTGCCAGTTTTTTCTTTGTCTCTATCACTTCATCATTGAACCCATCTGTGTAGAAAATGGGATATTTGGCTGTCTCCTATTCTTTTTTATTTTTTTTTTATTATTATTTTTGTCATTTTGTTCCCTCAGACTTACCAGAATGAAACTCGTACTCCTGGGGGTGCCAGGCATTTTAGATCTTGCATTTAGGAGGAGCCGTGATGCTTTTTGCGTCTGTTTGTCTGTCCATCTGTCTGCTGGTCTATAATAAGCTGTGCAGCGAGACAGCAGCTTACTATCTGTGTGTGTGAAATTAGCTAATTGGTGTTAGCAGCAATATTTTCACATGTTTTATAAGCAAAGTGCAGCAAGGTATATAAATGTAGATATGATCCAGAGACACACACACACATACACACACGCGCGCACGCAAGCCTGTCGCTGCTCATGCATAGACGCTCAGAAGTAATTAATGTTAATAAGATTTTAATGTGCTTGTGAGA
Organism: Chamaea fasciata; assembly: GCF_029207755.1. Classification (NCBI taxonomy): domain Eukaryota; kingdom Metazoa; phylum Chordata; class Aves; order Passeriformes; family Sylviidae; genus Chamaea; species Chamaea fasciata. The sequence continues at coordinate 22,787,490 of NW_027094087.1, read as the reverse complement.
TCATAATGAGGAGAAATGAATGCTCTGATTAGAAAAAGGTAACTGTGTGTGTGTTTTGGCTTAGAACAAGATTTCCCCTCTTTTTTATAAATCACAATTTCAGAACTTGTTTGTGATTGCATCAATCGGTTTTTATTTTCAAATTAGAGGTCTGTTTAGCCATTTGAATGATTATCCAAATCAATGGGTAAACCTCTGATCATAAGGAATCGTGCAGTTTTTTTTTTTCCCTTAGAAAGCAAAGCTACTACATGACAGGGCTGGGCAGCCTCATCCTTCTAGCATTACATTTTTTTGATGCTGCTTTTAAAGCCTCATCAGCAACTGCTCTCAGAGACAGTGCTCGTTTTTTACAAATAGAGATGTTTATCTATAGGTGTCTGCAGTGCATAATCAACCACTGAAACTATTGTGCCAAGGCACATTCCTGTTCATCAGTAATGATGAATCCTCAGAGTCCAGGTGATCACATGATACCTTGATTATATTTTGAAATAATTAGTTTAGGAAAGCAGAACTGTATTTATATTTTTTTTTTCCTTTCATCAGTCAGTTTCCAAATAAGAGGGATGGTAAAGTGTTTGCAGGAAATATTTTACAAGCTAAGATGTTTTTTCATCCTGGATACTATGTAGTCACCAGACCCCCGGCTGGCCAAAATCCAGCTGGACACTAGGGGTCCTTCTCTCCAGCAAATCAATGAAAATATTGTCCAGAGGGCTTCACTGCCATTTGCATACTTATTTTTGTTATTAATCCCTTTGGGATTGGGATTTTTTTTTTTTTTTAATTGACACTGAGTGGTTAGATACTTTGTTTTAAAAACATCTAGAATTAGAATCATTAAGAACTGAAAATGCAAATTTGAACAGTCCATGCTTCAGTGCATCCCATGTTGCCTACTACTCGCTGGATTCTGATGGTGCCTGGCTTGAGTGGTGTTTTGAGATGTTAGATCTATGATTGAATCCATGGAATATAGTTCATTTCCAGAAAGTGCTGGGGTACTGCAACACTGATTGTGCTGAGAAATGTTAGAACATGGTGATAAGACTGCAGTTTCCAAATTGTGCTGAACACAAACCAGTGTCAGCAAATACAGATTTGACAGGTTTTGAAGTCTCTAAAGATGATGATGTTTGTTTATAATGAATGAATTTATTTTGGGGAGAGGAAATGGCAGGCATTATGTATATTTGTTTATTCCTCTAAACACTCCTTTCAGTTAGCTGCTGTACAGTCAGGCCTCTACCACTAGTTCATCATCCTGATAACTCAGTCAATGAACTTACTTTTATGAGGTACCTAGGGATATTGTCTGCACAAGTGTGTGTCTGTGTAGGTACACTCAAAGCATCACTGAAACCTGCACATCCATGCAATAAGGCCGGAACAAGCATTCCCCAAATACTGTCACCATCCAGGTAAGCTTTAATGACCCTGAATGGAAGAAGGACACCTTTACCTCTCCTAAGTGCTTCTAGCTGGAGATGTGCTTTACATTTCAACCTAAATAAAATGGCAGTCTGAACTCTCACAGTAAGGAATCAACTAATGGGATTTAAAAATCATCAATCCTTTCTATAGGTAATTTTATTAAAATATTTTGAGGAATATCAATCCCAGTTTAGGATTGGTCTTGAACTGAATTAGTATTGAATTAATGGGATATGATTCATTTCCAGAGAGTGCTGAGGTGCCACAGCAGTGGTTGTGATGAGAAACAGTAGAACATGGTGATGTGATTGCCATTTCCAAATCATGAGGAACAAAATCAGTATCAGTGGATTATGGCTTCGACACAACTTGAAGCCGCTGAAGAAGATGATGTGACAGATCAAATCCCACTTTGGAACTAGTGTCTGCCTGCATTATTTTCATTGCCTGTTTCTTCTTTTTTTTGTGTGTGTATATGTGAACATGCCAGTTTCCAAGAACTGTCTTCCACAAACTTGAAGACTGAGAGTAGAGGAGCAAGGTAATTATAAACTCTAAATCCAATGAATTGTCACCTTGGAGCAGGAAGCAACTAAGCAATGCAAGGAATTTCCCTTTAAATTTGGGTGGTTTTGTCTGTGTTCTAGAAGTAAAGTGTTGAGGAAAACACTCAGTTTGGTGTTCCCAGCATCGGAGATGAAGTAACCAAGCCCCCTTCAGCTGTGGGCCAAAAACTCCGTAAGGCTTGGGGAACTCAGGAAGACCTGAGGCAAATTGGTCAAGTGCATGAAGTTAGTATGCAAAAATGAGTTGTGCTGAGTCCTGGGGGAACTGCTTTAATTCAGGAGTAAATTAGTCTTAGACCAATCGAGTTTAACTGAATAAGGAGCTACAGGGAGCTTTGCTGTTGAATTAGAGCATCTACTCACAGCTTCAAGACAATTAAATGTGTGCACATTGGTGTCAAACCTTTAGTTGATTTGCCTTAACATTCTCAATGTCCCCATGCAGGCTTGGCTTAAGAGATAGATAAACTGTCCCAAGCAATTAATTCTGTACTGGGGATTCAAAACAAAACAAATTTCAGTATCTTTGAGGGAAATATCATAGTGCCAACTATTTCACTGTTGTTGACAGAGCAGTACTGATTGCCCTCCCTCTCCTTGGACACCATTGTTTTCCTGTGCAGTTGTTGAAGGGTCCACAGATACTGAGGATTGCTTTCTGTTACAGTCAGTCTGTACATTAAAAATTCCAATATAAAACATTCCAAAGTCAGAGATACCATGTATTTGCAATGAATTCTAGAATTATTACAAAAAAAGCAAGTGTATTCCCAAGTTCTGTTTCTGCTTTACGTATATTTGAGTATTCCAGTGTAGTTCAAAGATGAGAAAGAGAGTTTTGGGATAGGTTTGTTAGGTTGTGATGGCAGAACAGAATATGGTGGGAGCATAGTAATGACAAGCTGCTTGGGATAAACTCATTCTCTCTTAAAGAGGCCTATGCACAGTGTGAAAATAGGAGCTCGTAATTGTATTTTGAGATTATGCTCTGAAGAGTCTTTTAGAGTACATTTGCCAACCTTACTTATATTACAACTGTTTAATTTGACTTTGTTCCTAAGTACACATGTAAGGTTAAAGCACTATTAATTCATAAATTTCATAATTAATGAATAATTGTGAGTTAGTTGATAAAATCTCCATCCTAAACAACACTGGGTTTGCACAGTGAAAGCCCTCTGCATGAGGATGGATTTTGGAAATATCTGTAGGTTCTAGTTCGATCAGGCTAGTACAGAAAGTAAGTAATCAACTTGAAAGCTTCATTGGAGAAAGTCCCCTGCTAGCATCAAAGAGGAGGTGTTTGTTCAGTGTGCTAACTGCTCCGAGGTTTTTTCATATGAAAACATACGTCCTAAAACTGTCAAGACTTAAGCTCTGAAAGAACTAATTATCTCATCCTTCTTGCCCAATTCCGTATTTACGTTTCTAAAGAAGTAGCCGCTTTTCTACCAAAGTTGTTAATGCCCAGAAGCACCTGCTGAAGCTTCTGGGTGCAAAGAACTTCTACTGGTATATGCATTTAGAAGAACAGTTTTAGGTAATAGTTGGCCAGAAGGCTCTTTGGTCTAGTGAGCTTAGAAATTCCTGATAAATGGCATGACATTTCTGCCAAAAAAGTTGTTTTAAGAAGTTGTTTAATTGCAGAGTGTGATATTTACATGAAAGTAACAAGTATGGCTATCTGTAGGAAGGCAGGAGCTGTTAAAGAAATCAAGTTGTGTGCATACTTTGGTCACCTCAGCTTCTGAAACTATAAAACACTTTTGAGGTAGGTAAGGAAAGCTACATGAACAAGTCTGGAAAAAACTAGCCATGGAGGAAGTTCCTACCTAAGTCTGTCATGGCAAATTTGGCCAAGTCTTTTTGAACAGTGTAGGTTTTCAATCAGTTTGAGTTCGGTTTGACTTAGTAATGGAAATTCATACTTAGCCATATGACAGAGGGGGTTTTTTGTTTGTTTATTTTTAATAAGTTCTCCATCTCACTGTTCATTTGCACTAGATATTAGGCAATCTACAGGTTGATTCACACATGAAAGGAAATGGCTTAATTTTTCTGAAGTTTTATATGTGGATATTGAGAAAGCTGTTTGGATATTTGAGGTTTCAAGTAATGTAGAAGCAGACAGCACTGAGTAACTAGACAGAGTCAGAAACATGAATCACTATGGCATGGATTGTTCCTGGTATTTCAGTTTTGTTATATTGTGGACATGTGTCTTGTCATTAGCAGAATTTCAGTGGCTTCAGGGTTAGCTGCAGCCATTAAAGAAATACACGGAGTAGTGTAGATGTGTGCTTAGTCCTACACTTATGCCTGTGTTTACTAGTAGTGCGTTTGAAAAGTCTGAATTTATAAGCAGTATTTGAATAATGAGTTTGAAGAATGGTTCAATTTCTTCAAAAAATGTTAAAACTTAATCTTGTTCTCATTTTCCAAACTGTTCTGCCACCACATTAGTAGGAACAGTCCTTATACCTATGCCTGTATTTGTTATTCAAAAAGAATTGCAAAATTCCTGTGTCTCCTGAGGCAATTGATACTATATATTTACATCTCTGTAAGACATGATTGTTATTTTATAGCTCCCTGTCAAGTAGGTGGACTTTAATCAATGGGAAGAGTCTTTGTGTTCTTTTGTGTGAAGGCCTTTCAGATCTGCAGGGCACTGTGAGGTTTGGGACTTGCCCATAGGATCACTTCTCTGCATTACACTTCTCAGCCATGCTGTGTGCAATCCATGTCTTGGCAAAAGCAGCACAGCAGCATCTCTTCTGCTCTGGGCCTCTGTATTTGAGATGCATTAGACCACCCTGCTGGCCAGCTGTGTCTTCTGTGTGTGATCCTGGGAATCAGACACCACGGTGCGTAGCAGTATCCGCGGGGTTTTATGCCTCCACGTGAAGTCCTGAGCTCAGGGAGATCTGTCTGCCAGCAGGCATTTTGTCTGGAGTGACAGCCTAGGTAACACGAGCTGCTGTGTGAAGTCTTATACATTGGGACAGCTGAGGTACCTGTCTTCTAGGCAGGCAAAAAGCTATGAAGTCTGACTTGGGAAATCATTTCTCTGCAATGTTCTTTCATGATATTTGCCACAGACTGGAGCAATCCATTGAGACATTTGAGCCTCTCAAACAGCTAGAAGCTCCCAGCCCTGTTGCCAAGATTCTTATCTGACCACATGATAAACATTCTTCCTCAGGTATTTGCCCCGAACATCTGAAAAGTGCTTGAGGCAAGTAATCTGGCAGGCTGTAACCTGGTTCTCTTGGTGGTGGTAACCCAGCCTGCCCCACCCCAGCAGCTGCTGCCAAGACACTGACCCTGGCAGGATCTGCACCTTCTCCTCAGGACAGGGGAGGAGACCCAAGGCCATGGGGAACAGAGCAGGGGGTGGGATAGGGGTAAGGGGAGGGGATTTTGAGGGGGTGAGGAAGACAGGGAGGGAATGAAGCAGGGAACAGTGCCATGGGATTAGCCGTGGCAGAAGGGCGTGGACAGTGGTTTGTGTGAATAGCTGGTGTAAGCAGAATGTGCGTTAGAAGGATGGAAAGGTGACAGGGTGGAGAGGTCTGTTTTGGAGGGGAAGAAGGAACAGCACAGACATGTCTCCACCTGTGCACACTTGGGGTTCATCACAGAACTGGGAGATGTCATTGCCAACGTGCTGGCACCAAGAAACTACCAAGAAACTTGCTTTTGGAAGAGTTTGAAAACATTGAAAGTAAATAGAGTTGAGGCTCACCTATTAAATTTTTTCCTCTCTTAGTACAATAGTACAGTCTTGATGAATGTGTTAACAAATTTGTCAAATTTTTGTTAAAAACAAAATTGTGCCTTGGTACAATTGATTTCCAGCACTCTACCTTTGCTGATGCTTTCAAGGAGTTTTCTACCTTTTATTCATTTTTATTTCCCTGATAGTGAGCAGATGACTAATATTTTTTTTATTATTTTCTGCTGCTACTTTGGTGAGACTTGTTGCTGTCATCAGAGTAGTGGAAAGGTGTAGCAAGTATTGAATTCTGTTCTAAAGACTTTCTGTTAGTCTCTAACACAGGGGTTTTTTGGTGGATATTTCACATCTACTTTGAAAGCACAACCCATAATTTGTCTTCTTACATCCTGAAACATGCCCAAATTGAACTGAGCTGGAAGATTACTTCCTCTGGAAGTAATCCTCTGGAAGTCCTTGGAGCTACATGTCTCTATTTAGAAATCTTAAAAAGATGATTGACTCCTTGTTTGGCAAATATTGCTAACGTATATCAAGCTTATAATTCACAGGAACACCAGATCCTTTTCTGGAAAGCTGCTGCCTGCTTGGTTATCACCATCTTGTATTAGTGTCATTAATAATTTCTGCCCAGGTGCATTGCTTGTAGTCCTGTTGAATCTCATCCAGTGCCTCTTGAGGTTTCTTTTATTTGCCAAGGTAATTTTGAATTTTATTTAGCTGCTCATTGCCCTCCCAGGTTCATTTTTCTACAGATTTAATAAAAATGTTTTCTATTCCATCATCTAGGTTATTAATAAAAATGTCAAATAGAACAAAACTTAGGGCAGAAACCCAGCTGATGCATTCGTATTATTTTGATAATTACTTCATGGATTCCCTTATCCAAAACAGATTTGCATCTGTGTGATACCATGGATATGCTTGTTTTGCTCCTAGCATGGATATAAAAATATATAAGATGTCAAAGGCCAAAATAAAGTCAAAGTACATGACATTTGCTTTCTACAAGGTTTCTTTTCCTATTGAGAAGGAAATTAGGCTGTTTTGGCATGATTTGTTCTTAAATCAGTGTTGAGTGTTACTCATCTTTTATACTTAGATGCTTAAAAGCTGGTTTGATTCATTGTTCACTAGTTTTTCTGAGAATTAGGCTTAAATTCTGTGGTCTGGAATTTCCCCATTCTCTTTTTCTTTTTTTTTTTTTTTTTTCCCTCCTCTCTCTTTGCATGGTAGGTACTAGATTTATTCTTTGAGTCTTTTGTTGCCTTCTACAAAGTCACAAAGTCTGCTTCAGACAATTCTTCCAGGGGACCAGGATGAATTCATATATAAATGACTTGAAAAATATTTTACTTAGTTTAGTACTCTCTAATTTGTTTGCCATTTCTTCTGGAGTGAGACCATACCCCTCTTCATGGGTATTAAGTTAGAGAAGAATTATCCGTATCTCTCTGCTTGAAATTTTGAATGAATGGTGGTAAAAAAAATGTGTTAAGCATTTCAGCCTACTCACATCATCTGTCAATTGAACTTCCTCTACATTGATTAACAGAGCCACATTTTTCCTCATCTACCTAAATGTGTTAATAGAATGGTTTCTTGCTATTCTTGACGTTCCTTGTTAATTTTGTGCTTTGAACCATTATGATTTTGTCTCTACGTGTTTGTGTAATTTTTATACTTACATATTCTGATATTCTATTTGCTTCAGGGTTTTTTTCCTGTCTTGGTAGCAGTAAAGAGCTCATACTTCAGTGATGTTGAAACCCTGCTATTCTCTTTCTTTCCTCTTTATTCGGATAGCTTGTGTTTCTATTATTACTGTGTGACATTATTATTGTTGTTGTTGTTGTTGTTATGTTTCATTATAAATTGTTGTTTATATTTAGAGGTTAGATTTTTTTTTCCCACCTGCCCTTTTTAGTCCTTGTTAAAAGAATTTTCAGTGGGTTGGCAAGTTAGTGCCCAGACATCCTCCTGCTTTTGTGAGAGGTGAATGTCCTCTTGTCCTTAACCACATTTCCCATGGCCAGATAAGTAAAATCTCATTAGAGGTGCCAGTTGTATCTGTGTGTGATGCAGTTACCTCTAGTCTTTGTGTCTTTCCTGATCCCTGCCTCTGCTGTGAGGACAGTGAGGAACACCAATTCCTTTAGCCTTGCTTATAGGAAATAGTAGTCACTTTTGAGCCTTGGTGGTTTTTGGTAGTTTTTTGTAGTTTTGGGGTGTTTTTTGGGGGTTGTTTTTTTTTTTTAAATTCCCTATGGTCTCTTTGTTGTACCGTCTTCATGTGTTGCCTCCCTGAATTGGAATGTTCAGCAGAGTACCCTGACCTCACTTAAAAGCCACTTAATTCCTTTGTAATCTGAATTTACTGACCTAAAATGGTTTCTATTCTCAATATATTATATTTATTTTCCTATATTTCTGGTTTCCATTTTCTTTTTAAACCCCCTCTTCTTTTCTTCTTTAAAATTATTTCCTTTCTCTTCGCTTGCACATTCCTTGTGGTGAGTGTTTGTGTTTTCTCATGTCAGCTGTGTCTTAATAGACTCACTCTTCTTCTTCTCTCACTTTTCCTCAGACATAATTTTCTGGAAGTTTTTGGAAGTTTTGCAGATCAGTGCCATTGCAACCATATGGTTTCCTATAATTGTCCTCTAAAACTAAACTTTTTTGTCCGATTTCTGTCCCAACTTTGTGTGAGTCTTCTCTATTGAGAAACTGTGTTCATGCTCATTTTCTGTTTCAGCCTGTTGCAAACCAGATGAAGGTTGAATGCTCTTTGCCAGACTTTAGTCACTTAATAGCCACTTCAGAGCATTTGAACCCTACCTCTAAAGGCAGTGACAGATTTCTGTCATCCTGAACCTGTCATGTTGCTACAAATGTTCAGAGGCTTGAATGGAAAAAAATCTTCCATGCAAGCAGATATTCAGTAGTCCTTGATTTGGCACTTGGAAAGTTGGGAGGACATATGAATATGAATCTGTAAGTTTTACTTTTTTCAATACCAAATAATTGGAAAATTCCAGAGAAGATAATATTCAAAGTGCCTGCACAATCTGATTGCTTATATTAATTCCTTTAGAGACCAGCTGCTATAAATGGTGTTTGGGTACAGGTTACTTAACTTTAGTCATCTTCAAGGAAAATGCAGTCGAGACAGCTATTTAGTCTCCCTCTGTTATCAGTGGAGAGGAGGAGAAATACCTCTGGAGAGCTATTCATCCTAAATATATTACAGTTTTAGGATGGGATTAATGGCTCTCTGGAGATGATTATGGTGGCTTCAGTTAGATATCTAGCTTTTAGGAAGATAATAGTTAGATTATATGCATCTTGGTCCCATGCCTGATCAGATTTACCTGAAGAATATTTCTACAATCCCAATATACAACACAGAAAGTTACCATGTTTTCTCTTATTTTGTAGAGATTTTGTATACTTTAATTTTCCAGAGTTTGGAAGAGTGGTATCTGTTTTAAAATACTTTCTTTTTTAAATGTTGCTTTTTCTCCTTACCTCTTTGATTGTAATTTGCTCCTTAGTTTGATTTTTGGTGAGGAAACAGTTTGTATTCTTTGTTTCTCTGTGGTCCCTTTTCTGTGAGTCCTGTCTTTTGAGACTTCCCTTCAGCCATTTGTTCTTGAGTATTGCAGATAAATACTGTTCCATGTCACCTTCCTCAGAGATGACATGAAGACTAATTAAACACAGGTTTGAGGATACTAAACTCTTGTCTGTTTAGGTGGATATTTTTAGGTGAATATTTGTACTTGTATTTCAGAGTATTTCATGATGCAGCCACTAAAAATAAGTGGTCCTGAACAACAGATTAAACATATTTGTTGATTTTTGGGGAAGAGCTAATGTCATTTTGGTGTTGCACAAGTTTCCCTCTTCATCTCTGTACAGCCGTAAGGTGTCCATGACACTATTATTCTGGCCACTCTGTTGCCAAAAACTTGTCAAGAATTCAGTGGAGAATTCAGAGAAGAGCAACAGAAGTTAAGAGGCTGAAGAGATTGAAATATGAGCAAAGATTACAAGATTTTAATATGTACAGTTTGGACTAAATGATGACTAAGACATATGATAACAATCTACAAGTATTTGAAGGGTGTAAAATATTAAGACAAAAAAGGAATTATTTTAAGATGTTCAAAGGGGTAAAACTCAGCAAGGAAAAAATTTCAGCATGAATCGTGAAAAACTTCCTGAGACTTGCATGAGCTGAAGTCCTGGAGTATGTTCTGCACGAAGGTGGTAGAAAGCCCACAGTCGCACATAGCCCTGAGATCCCACACAAGAGCACACAAAAGCTCTCCAGTCTGGTGCCACCCATTCCCAAGAGCTTCCACAAGACCAAGTGATGCTGTTGGACTCTGGGCAGGCAGGTTCACCTGTGTCCCAAGCTGTGCTTTCCCAAGGGCTCCTGCAGGATGAGCTGCAGCAGGGAGGGTTCATTCTGATGGCAGCAAGCTGTCCTCAGCTGCTGTTCTTATGGAGCAGCCCTTTTTCCATCATATGGATATACATGCACCCATCCATTTGATAAGCGTAGGCGGAATCAAGCTGTCACTAACAGAATATATGCAGAAGACTCAAGGAAATGTAATGAAGAATAGCATTTTGGAATATCCTGGCAAAGGATTAACATGACATGTTAGGTGTTTTCTTTTTCCTTTTATCCTTTTCTTTCATCTCTGTAAGTTGGTGCAATCACATTAAAAAACTGTTTTTTTCGTAGACTTTTCCCTGCAACTTAAGAGTCATCAACATGTACTTATTCATTCTGATAAAGGCTGCAAATTTAGACTGTATGTTTAGTTTAGTTAGGAGGTTCTAGTGAATTGTAGTGGATTAATTTAAGTCTAAAAATATTAAACTGTCGTGACCACTGTGTAATTGGGATGGCATTTTTGCTAAATAGGGACTTCTTTACTGTTTACAGCTGGTTTTGCACTCATAACAGATACAGACAGAAGGAGTGAGGACTACAGTTCTTGCTCCCCCCTCTGCCCTCTGTTCCTCATTTTTATTTTTCTGTGTGCAAAACCATCCTGCATGCCAGCTTGGGAAGCTGGCATCCCTCCTGTTAAGACCAAACTTGCTCTCTGTTGCAGTATAAATAGTGCTTGCTTCCAACTTCAGAGCAGTACCCAGCGTTGCATGCATACTGTAACTTACTGGGAGGCAATAGCTCTGTTACAGGTTTTCTGTGCATAGAATGGGTTTGTGTTTGTGGCTTTGAATTCACTGCACAACTCTGAGCAAACATCTGGGGATAGGCCCTTAAGCTTGTGTGATATTAGGTTACTGTAATATTTCAGTTCTGGAGTGGCTGAATATAAGGAGATCCTACTTCACAGGTATGTACAGGAGAAAGCACACCAAGTGCCATTCTTTCTAGCACTCCAGATAGAGATCTGGGAGCACACCCAACTTCAGTAATTTTTAAACTTTAAACCGTGGAAAGTGGAGGGGGAAATTGCACCAGGTGAGCCAGATATGTTTTGAAATGTCCTCTAGTATGCTAGACTGGGGATTTTGATTTCATAAAAGTACATGGTTCTGCTTTGTAAAAGTACCTGGCTGGGCAAAACGAGAGATTGTTTTTTAAGACAGAGGCCACAAAGAAGGGCTGTCGAGGGAAGGCTGAAGGGATGGGCCATTTTCAATTACAGAAGAGATTTTTTCCGGGAAACCACTGCAGTCTTTGCTGACAGTACGTGAGGTTTTGCTGTGACCTGTTTAGTCCTTCTGCTATTGAAAAATGTCTTCGAAAAAGTTACAAGATAGAAAGCAGTCGCTGTTTTCCTTAGGTTCACTAGGACTGATAGCTTCCCAACTGAAAATGCTAGGCTGTCTGCTCCAGTCACACTCTAGGGAAGAGCCTTTCCATCTTTAGCTATCTGGCCACCTACCGTCTAAAACCTCAAGAATAAGAATTCTTTTATTCTTCTGTCAGTTGTTTCATTTTGCAAGTGTGGATGATCCACTTCTGCACCATCAGCCGTTGTTTTAGCTTCAGCCTGGATGCACCAGAGCAAGTGCTGCCGAGAGGGATGCTGGGTTTTGGGGTTATGCTGTGTTGCTACAGATCATGTCACCTCAGTGGGTAAACAGTCCAAAAATAAAACTAGCAAATGATACAAAAAGGAATCCAGTTATATTTTTATATCTCATTAAGTTTCGCTCCTCCTTCTCATTTTATTGGCAGAGAGATCAGGGGAGGGTACATCTCCATTGGAGAAGAGGTAAAAAGATTTCCAGTAGCTGTGTGGGTGAACTTTTCTTTTTTTTTTTTTTTTTTTCTCCTATGGGGATTAAGTAGGAAGGGGTTTAGGATCTCCCACACCAGTCTCATTTGAGGAAATCCTTATTTTATCATGTTTAGAAAACAGCTGCTGATTTAAGATTTGTTGCTAGTAGCCTGCCTGGGGTTCTTTATTTAGTTACTCAGCTCAAAGAGCTGCTGTCCCAAGCTGTCATTCAACAGAGAGGATTGCTTAATATTGCTGGGAGCCAAAGGTATAGATGGGTGGACTGTCTTTTGTACCTGAACTTGCCCTGTGGGGTAGTGACAGATGAGCAGGGGTTGAAAAAAGGTGAAATTCCACCAACAAGGGCTTTGTGGTCAACACGTGGTCTGCCCCCAGAGCTCTGTATGACCTTTATTTATGTCTGCAGGATCCTGGCTACGAGAGCCTTTTCTCTTCAGGTTTCAGTGTTAGGTTAATAACTAATCAATAATGTTATCTTCCGTGATTGTTGGGGTGTCCCTGACTGACTGCTTGTCCGTTCCAGGGGGATAGCTGAGAAGTGGCTGGATAATTCAGTAGGAACTCAACCTGCATTCTCCATCCAAACACTTAGTGCACCCTAAGTCAAGAAAGGCAGTAGGAAAGAATATTGCAAGCCTTTGAGTTTAGTACACCTGGGCCCACTGAGCATTTCCTTACTTACCAGGAGGGGTTTGTTGTTGTTTTTCCCTAGCTTTGTGCTCCAGCATGCTCAGCACCTATGTGGTTAATGGTTATTCTGGAAGTGAATTATGTCTGTCAGGATAGCTAAGGCCCTATACTGGATATGTTTCCACATCACGTTTAGAGTTCTTTCCCAGATTATGGTCCAGCCAGCTTGTGTTGCTTTTGAGTTGGGATGGAGAACCTTTGCCTTAGACTCATCTGTAGTAAATGTTTTACCTCTGTCAGATTTTGATCATGAAAAACACTTGTTTTTCAGACAGTGTCTATGGGTTTGATAGAATGGGAGTTATTATGACTCTCTTTATAACCATAATCCTGTGCTGTAAGAATTCTGTTTGTCTCATGTCCCCTATTTGGGATTTTTGTGTAGTTATTTATAGCATGTCTGCTGGATCTGGGATGCATGCAGAAGGGGCATGACTCCCCAGTGTTTGGATCTGCAAACATGATGGTGCAGGGAAAATTGTATTTAATGGACTTCTTTATATATTCAGTATTAAGACATTGCTGAGAATACAAGCCTTGGCAAGTAATAGTATCAGCTTTTTTGTCTCTTTTTCTTTAATACTCAAAATGCTGAATTTAAGCCCACTTGAACTCAGTAGCTAGAGGAAAACATGCGATTTCCCTAAAGTAATTTCTGTAAGTTGATACTGTATGATGGCCTTGCAAAGGCCAAAAAATGAGGTATTCCCAGTGAAAGAGTTAAAAAGACCCCATAATTATAGAAATCCTTTGGTATGTAGAAGTTGTTACTATTTTTTCTCTGAAAACACTGCTGTTTCTGTCACTTCACAGAAGTTTCTTTGTACAGTAGACAAAGAAACATAAGGAAAATAAAACACATTGCATCTGGGATTTAAAAAAACCCAGAATTTTCTTTGTTCCAGCTAATCCATACTGTTAATTCTAAAAGCTAAATAGAATATTTTTTTCTAAAAACTTAGTATGCAGTTCATGCATTTTCATGGAATGTCCTTAACTATTCACTGACTCACTCCCTATTCATTTATAGCTAATATATGGCACTTTTATTGTGGTTTCTAAAGTATGGAGGTTATGTGAGTCAGATGCAATTTAGAATAGAGATTATCTTTAAATAATCAAAAACATACTTTGCCGAAAATACTAAAAAAAAAGGAAAGAAAGTATCCAGTGTTCTCAAAATATGAAGTGCTTTCTAAAAAGCCTTTTTTTTTTTTTTTCTCCAATAAATAAGGGAGAAGAAATGTTATGTAAACCTAAGTGTTTGGCAGACATCTGTTTACTTCCTCCAAGGAGACAAGGGGTTTTAAGATTTTCTGAGAAAATGAGAAAGGCACATCCTTGAGTTCTTGTACCAAGGACGTCATGGAAGCATTTTTCCTTGAAAATTTTCAATAAGAAGACATAAGGTTAGAGCTGGCATGAATGATAACTTTCTTGAAGAATTTAATCAAGGACGTTATGGAGAATGTGGGCGTTTGGATCTCTCCTTCAGAAAGGGGGGAAAAAAAAATAACCAAATACCCCTCTGCCTACCCCTTCTTCTTTTTTTTTTTTTTTTTTTTTTAATTTTTCTTTTTCCTTCTTAAACTGATTCTTATCCTCAACAAAGTTTTTCATTAATGATACAGTGTTAGTAAGGGCAATTGTTAGTTTTTTTGCTGTGACTTTGAAGTTCCTTTGTTGTGACAGCTGCTAGGCTGGCATTTCCTGGACATCAGTGGGATATGATGATGGCTCGCCTGCTTCCCTTCTTTCTGATGGATTTTCTCAGAAAGGATAGCAAACTGGCAGACTCGGATTCCTGCATGTAAAAAAGCAGACGTTGGATCGTGGTGGGCTGGAGTTGAGAGAAATACAGCGATCCAAAGAATTATCTTCTGTTTTGTAACATAATCAGCAGTTTGATCTACAGGCAGAATCAAAAAGATCTCAGATTTAGGAAAACATTCATCCTCCTGCTTACATCTCCCCCTCCTCCCCTTCTATCCCTACCTCCCTTGCTTTCTTTTTTAAGAGTTTAGTGCAGCAACAAGTGGTGCTGGCCTGTCAGCCTGATGCCAGCCTAAGTAGAAGCCACATTATAATAAATGCATATTTTCACTATCAAAAGATACCATACTGTTGGCTTAAAAAAATTCCAAACAGCCTTGCACAGAAGGCTTTTCAACAATATATTAAGCCTCATATTTTTCAATTACAACAGGGCTTTTTTTTTTCTCTGCTGATCTTTTTTTTTTTTTTTTTTTAATAACCCAAGGAGCAAATATGTCTTGGTTTTGAGCTTTAATCTGGTGCTTTGTGTACTCTGATGACCTCCTAATCACACTCTCCATGACATGTCAATCTGCTGCAATGGAAAGTGGGTGATTTGGGCTGTCATGAAAGTGTTGATATGCTCATATATCCTGTGCACTTAGGACAGAGGAGTTCAAAGAAATGCATTAACCAAAGGAATGAAATGTTATGGGAACCCATAATTCAAATATCGAGTATCCCTTTCCCAGTTCATGAGTGATTCTATATCTGTGTTGTGACTTTAATTGTGAACACCAGGTGTGAAGATTCCTGTTTATTTTTATTTAAGCAAAACCAAACACAAAATATTTCAGAGCTGATGCAGATGATGAAATGTAAAGATGTGTGATGTGTTTAGTAAATAGTCAGGGTGCATATGTCTAAACAAGGAAGGAGTTTGTAGAATGTGGTTTTAGTTTACAATGCTCCCTTTTCATAACTATATAACCATCTGCCTCTGGCATGTTCCTTAAAATCTGGTGAGCCTACACTTCAGTCTGTAACCTTCACTGCTACACTGGTGTTTCCTTTGCTGAGCTAGTGGGATCATCAAGATCCCACAAGCTGTCAACATCTGCAATGATATTCTTCATAAAACTGAAAGGTAGGATTGACCTTTGTTTTCAAATGGAGACAGGTCTAGTGTGCAATTTAAGAGGCACGATGTGAATGTGGGTCTGAGGGCAAGGGTCTTCTCCCCTGGCTACTGATAGGACATCCCCTGTGGTCTGGGATGTGTTACCCAACTGTTCTGCCTGCGATTTCCCATCTGTCATGAGAAGGTAATGACACCTGCCTTCCTGGGGAAGTTTGTGTGTCACCATTAAACTGAAGACTGTCTAAGGGACCACTTTCACCTTCATAATCCAGCACCTTTTATGCTATTGTTTATTGAGTCAGGCATAGATTTATGACTCTGTGGTATTACTGTTGTTTGAAGAAGGCATGGTCCAACATCTGAAATATACTTTTTTGGTGTTCCCTGAGTAACAACATCATCGTTTAAAACTTTACTGAATCTTTCCTCTGAAATGTTTTACTAAGGTTTTTCATCAGCTGTTCTGTTTCAGCAAGAGATGAAGGGATATAGATTTTTGGGTCTGCATCTCAGTCCATCCTTGGCTTGCTAGAAATCCTGAACGAGGTGATTTGGCTGCCATGCACTGAATCTTGACAGATTTCCTTGGATCTGCCTATTGAATACTGTGGTGGAGAAAGGAAAAAACTTGCCCATGGTTACAAACTTGAGGCTTTAAAATGATGTTCCACTTTTCCTGTCCATAATATGGTTACAAGGGTGAAAAGAGAATAATGATCTATATGGTGTTTTAATCATTTTCACACCTCATTGAATATATAATGTGGCTTTAAGGGTTGTGAATATTTCTTTTTGATCTATGATCTTGGACAAGGGGTTAAAGGATGAGGAAGTCTGAACTCAGGTTAGTGGTTCTTGTGGTTTTGTGGTCTTTTGTTGCTGAGACTTTCTATTTTGTTGTGGGGTTGGGGTTTTTTGCTGGGTTTTGGTGGTGGGTTTTGTGAGGGTTTTTTTTTTCCTTTTTTTTAAAATTTTTATTTTAGATGCTTTTTGAAGAAAAGGAATTTGAAGCTCCTTGTCTGGGCTGTTCTTGAGTTGTGGTGTAGATACTTTGAGGGTATAAACCACAGAGGAAGTTGGGATAAAATAGCTACTTAAAAAGAGATTAAGGGATTTACTTCAGTGCCTCTATGGGTTGTGATTTAAAGGGAGAAGGACCTAATTTTTCATATTACAGCTGGTTTTATTAGCTACAGGTTTTAACTTTTTGGAAAGATTCTCACATCTTTCTGTCAGCCAATTTTGGGAGTTAATCCAGACCAGTCAAAAGAACTGGATGTTGCACTCGATTTCTTGGTAATTTTAAAAGCTTTTCAGTGTCTAATCTGTCCAGTATAACTCCCTAGTCATTTGCCACAGATGGTATTGATCAGCAAGAATAACAGATAACTATACTTAAACTCCATTTTCCACAGGAAAAAAAAAAATGAAATTGGGGTGTGGAGGGAAGAAGGCATTACATAAACCAGAATTAAATACAGAATGATGACTCTAGATCAAAAGACTTGAAACTTCTACTTGTGGTTAGTTAATATTTTCTTTTTCCTGCAGAGTTATATTTGGGACAGGAGCTGAACTTTGTCTTCCAGCTTGCTGAGCCAGTGTTGATCACAGCTTTGTCAGTCTTTGAGTTTGCTGGCACCCTTAGAATTTTACAACCACAGTACTCAATGCAGTATTTTTGTAGAGGTTCTTTACTGGAAACTGGTTTCTGTGTGAGAGATAAATTGAGGATGGTGTGACATTGGTCAGTTGAGGTGGAAAGCTCAGTATTATTATCACTTTAGTAAGTAGAGGATTTTTCAGTAGTCCCAAAAGAACAAAATTATATGCTAGGTAATTGATGTTTGCATTTGAAAAGATTTTCTCATTGGTTCTTATTCACTTATATCTGCCTATCCTGTGTGAAAACCACCTTGAACATCCTTACATTTTCTTTAACAAAAGCTTTACTCTAGAATTGGTCTCCATTTGTACACATTTATTTTGTCTTTTTCAAATGTCAGCTCAGTATTTCAATAGTAGATTCAATCATGCCTGAAGTTCTTATCATCCATTTTCAGTAGTGGATCGTCCATTAGGAAATAATGCCCTCTGTATTTTTTTTTCCCAGGCTTGATTTGTGCTGGGATCAGAGATACCCAAAGTCTCTTTTTAAAATGAGTTGTAATCAAAATGTGGGCTTTCTGTGCTGGCCCATATGCATCACTCCTGTTCATCTGTGTTTGGGCTACTTGTCTTGCCTGGGAAAGACAAAAGAGATTTTGATTGATCCTGTGAGCACAGTTGCTTTCTTTCCTCTTTGACATACTGCTATTTCTTACACTAGTTGGAATGTTCTTTAGTGGGTTCCTGTGGAAGTCATTCAGTGGTAAAAATGTTTTCTTTCTTGGGAAATGTTTAATAAACATGAACAGAAATCCAACACAATCCAACCCCCAGTGGTTTCTCTCATGTAACTTTTCCTTATTTCTTACATTTCATTGTACTTGCTTTTAACCAAAACCAGCTAGCTTTAAGTCTACATTAAGACCACATTAAGGTCTAGCTTCAAATTTTGGTCTAGAGTTTGGAAATAGGAATGTCTGATGTTCAGAGAAATATATAATTTTTTTTTCTGTGTAAATTAAACCCCACTTGATGGATTAAGTGGGGGTTTTTTTAAGGTAAATGGGATAGTAATGGTGTTGGAAAACAAGTGGAAAGGACAAAAGCTTTATTTTCAGGCTGTAGTCCAGAAGTCCTAAAGTTCCTTTCTCATTTTAAACTTCTGGAAAGTTTTGGTTGAATATGAGAGCTCAAAGTGCAAATAAGAAAGTAAATTAAGAAACTTTTCAGGTTAAATCTTTTCAATCTGTTTTTCTCCATACTGCCTTCCAGAATCTTGTGTTTTCTCTTTGCATTCCATTCCCTAAAACCCTCTTCTAGTTTCAGAAACTGTTTAAATGCCTCTTTTATGACTAGCATAATATTCAAAGGTCTCACAACTTTCGTGGCACTGAAACTGTAGTATTCCCTTCACTGCATTTCCCTAAAAGTGAGGGAGAGGCACAGATGAAAAAGTAGCTGCTGTGCATGTGTCCAGTAGCTTTTGTCCAATACACCATAAATTTAATCCTAACCCACCCTTGGCTTTCAGCATGGAAAGCCCTGACTGAAAACAAATAATTGTTCAGTCTTCAGTAACAGGGAGTGATACCCCTCTTACCCTCATATTTACTAACAGAACTTTAGCATGGTTGGTTGTGCACGGCTGACGGAGAGGCAGAGATGTTATTTCCATTTCTTAGATGACTAATTGAAGCGTGGTGAGGTTGCCACTTGCCACAGCATTTGTGCTGAGCCTCTGGGTGAACCTGATGCTACACAGCCTATGGCTGGTGCTCCAGAGCATTGATCATCCTTTCATGACAGACTATTAGTACATACAGCATGTGCCAAGCCATTGTGGAGAGATCTATCACAGCCACTTAGGAAATCTTTTATACAGCTCTCTCACTCCTAGGGAAGAAAAAAAACCATCTTAAGTCTCGTCTGCTTTGAAGTGAGGTTTCTGTGTTTGTATGTTAAAATGCAACCTGTTTGTGTTGTGGAACTTCAGAAAAGTTCTAATCTCTACAAAGATTTGAACTTCAGAGGTCTGTTTGGCACCTTTACAGAATCCCTTTCAAGCATGCACCTTCTTGAGTGAAAATACACCATGAAATACTGTAATAGGGAAGAGACTAAGATTAAGAACAGTAATTTCCTGCCCAGGTGACACCTAGAGGGCAAGTTCGGGATACGGACAGGCATTGTTCTTGCAAGCACCTTACATCCGTGTAAGAAGAGGGGAAACTGAAAATTATCCTCTTACTATCTTTTATGAAATAAAAATTCTGGAAATCAGAAAGATTTCACCAGCTGTGAATGCAAAAGTCATAGCAGGATGCATTTTACTGGAGGCCCCTGGTCCCCCTGTTGTCATTATCCTTCAAGGTGCGAGACAAACCAGGAATGTAAAACTTGCATGCTTGATTTTCTCCACCTACCCTTTGCATCCCAAGGCTTTGATTTTCAAGAAGCCAAAAAGAAATTGAGATTTCAACTGTATTATTTAAAGACTAAACCAGAAAACTTGATCTCTGATTTGTTCCACTATATCCCTCTGAAATGAATGTCAGGTGAAAAAAATTAGATCTGGTGGAAGTCCACTTGTGCAGTCATTGTAAGTTGGTGAAGGGCTGGCTCTGCAACTTCTGAGTTTGGAACCAAGGCCTCATTCCAGTTCTCATTGCAGAAGTGAAAACTTCTGAATTGGCTTTAGTAGCTTTGGCCCAGTATAAACCTTTGTGGTACTTCTGAGATTCCTAAAAGCTTTGGTGATGATTTGTTATGGCAGTTGGTTGCCCAACTGCTCCTATCACGTTCCCTGTGCTTCAATCTCCCTGTGTTTACAAGGGTGCTAAAAAAAGCTGGGCCAAGCCTGAGGTCTTCTGGGCCACCTGAAGGTCTGTTTGGACCTCTGTCTTCCATTGGAGTCCCTTTCTTGTTTTAAAGATAATTATACTTACTTCCCTTAAAGTTTCATCAACCTTCCAGTGAAGCTTGGTAGCCAGAAAAAGGACTTGCAAAAACTGTGCAAATACACTTAAAAAAATTGATGTCCTCAGAGAAATTGATATTTAATGATAATATATGGTAGTATTGTCATTAGTGGAGATCGAATTTGGTCTCAGTGGAGTTTTTACTGCATGGGGTTTTTTTCACAGTGTTTTTCCAGATCTTATTAGTGATTCCCTGGGTTTAATAACATTCATCAAAAAACCCCCAAAAAATCCTCAAAAAAAAAAAAAAGGAAAAGAAAAGAAAAGAAAAAGAAACCCAAACAATCACAAAAAAAAAGTCCAAGAATGGTCAGCTGCCTTACGATCAAGTCACTTTACGTGAGATGGGGACCAACCATGTACAAGTTCTCCTTTTAAATAAGACAGCAAAATCTCTTGAAACAAGGGGAGAATTCTGCTCTGGTCTAGAAAATGCTGAAGCAATGCTTTCAGCATTAACGGAAAACAAAGTTTCATAAAATGACTG
Organism: Chamaea fasciata; assembly: GCF_029207755.1. Classification (NCBI taxonomy): domain Eukaryota; kingdom Metazoa; phylum Chordata; class Aves; order Passeriformes; family Sylviidae; genus Chamaea; species Chamaea fasciata. Next base: position 22,766,796 of record NW_027094087.1, on the reverse strand, counting down.
TATTTTAAAACAAGATAGAGAATCACAGCTTCTACTATGCTGCCCATGAGGAGCAGAGTCAACATTCTTTAAAAAGCAAGACTGTAGTGAATAAGGACTTTTGTTTCCTCCAACACTGAGTTAGAAGAACCTACTCTAAAAGAGAGAAAGTAAGTAAGCTCTTGAGCTTACACACATTTTATGAAGGGAATCTATAGAGTACTGCAGTGAATTCAGCCGAGTGCAGGGTGTGAGGAGACACCTGCTTACAGGACTGGGACCTCCTGACTCCATGGACAAGTTGTGAATCTTTTTATTACACGAGCTCTGAAGTGCTCATGGAATGAAAATTGAATAAGGGTTTCTCCCACAACCATCTTTCAATTCTGTAACTTTTAACCATATTAAGGACAAAAACTTGCAGAGAAATTTTTATTTTTCCAAGTGAAAGGCATTTTTTTGCAAGAGGTTTTCAGTGATTTTAATAATCTACTTCTTAAGTACCATTCTGCTTGCTAACATTCCTTGGGCTGAGAAGGTGGCAGTGCAGTTCTCTGACAGGGAATTCTACCCAGAGTTCAATATCTGTAGTGTACATCCACTGTCCTTCTGTCCTACCTGAAGTACACAGTAGGATTGTACATTTTGTAGGATTGTTTGGTTTTGTTTGCAGTGATGGTCTTAGAGAAAGGTCTGTAAGGTAAGGTCCTGAAAGAGGCTGAAAGGGTGGGAAGTATTACCAAGTAGTGATGGACATTTACATGCTTCTGAACAGATCTGACTCTTACTCCATTTTCTTTTCATAATGACTGCAAGCAAAGGCACAGTTAGGCTTCTGCAGTGACATTTATTTGATCCTAGTTAAGTAGGGATTTTAAGAATTGTTCTTGAAGTCACTGCCTGTGCCAGATGAGCATGAATTTAGACAGAGCGATGAAATAATATGAAAATATCCCTTGATCTTAGAAAAGTAGAATACAACCTGTCTAGGCACTGTTTGCTGATAATTTTCTTTCTAAGGTGTCCTTATAATCTATTCAGAAATACATTTGAGAAGTTACTAGAATTGCAGAGAGATGTATTTAGAGTTTAGGCAGTGGTGAAGACTGGACATTTCTTTGCCAAGGGAAGACTGGCAGCTTAAAATCATCACTTTTCCCTCCTCGCTGTTGTTAATTGTGTGTAGTGCTTTTACAGCTGAGTGCTGAAGAAAAGAATGTGTTACAAATGTTTGGTAGACCTTCAGGAGAGGCAGTTTGCCTCCTTGTTTTATGTATTTTACACTGTACAGTGATGTCTCACACAGCAGTAGGAGAAGGAAAAAGCAATAAGAAAAGTGGTAAAATTTTGATCATGGCAGGAAAAACTAAAGACATGCTCATAGAACTCTGAACATTCCTAGAGTATCTCAGGAGGAACATTAAAACCAGGCCTCTGTCTAGCTGATTTCATAAAAAGGGAATAGATTTCACATGGGTGGTACGTCAAATGGCTTTACACTATGACTTACGTGGATGTTGCAGTGGGATGCATGATATCTGGTAATAGTGGAGGAGCATTTATTAGACTTTGTATTTTCTGCTTCTGCTAAATTTTTTTCATTCATAGGTATTTGGCTTATCTTGGCCCACCCACACTTTTTAAAAAAGTTACACCTTTGTATTTTGTCTCTTGGAAACAAAGTGGCATTTTTAATGAAAATACATTTATCTGCCACTAGCATTTTTTAGATTCAGAAAAAGGAAACCTTTAATTAAATATAAAATGCATGTAATTGGTCTACTGGTAAACTTTCTGAGCTGTATTTTATCCTGCACCATGATTCAAAGTCTTTTAGCAGCTTTTTGAGGATTTGTTCCTCAGTTGTATCTGGTTATTCACATACTTTTTGGCTACACTTCCGTATTTCATCAGTCCACAAGGCATCCATAGCAAGGGCAATATTGTAGAAAGCCCTACAACCTCCACCTGTGTGGGCATGGAGCATCTTGTGAGGAAACCAGGATGTGGATGAGAAAGAGAAGAAAAGCTGCTGCATGTTCACTTTGGTTTGGGATTGAGATGCTCTTCTGTGTGTTTATTTGGAACTGTAATGAAGACCTGGGACTCATTCTACCTCCTATCTCTGTGGCCTGGGAAAATCTGGCCTCCCCATTCTAACCCTGGCCTTTGGGAGGGAGTCAGCAGGAAGAAGAGCGTTCCATCAAAGAGCTGCTGGTTCAGCCTCTGAGACTGGGGTACTCACCCTGTGTGTGATGCATCCTCTCACACGTCACCCCACAAACAGAAAGGCACTCCTTGGTCCTGTTCTGCTGAATGCCACAACCCAAGAGCTGCTGTCTTTGTCATGAGCCAGGCCCCAGGCCTGCATGCAGTGTCAGAGGGTCAGCCTACCTCGTCAGAGGTGCTCAGCCTACTTTCTCTGAGTGCTGGTGGAGGCAGATCCTGTGTGTGCCTTGCCTCTGCAGGGCAGTCCTTCAGGCAGCTTTCCTCCCCTATCTTCCACCTCCTCTCATTTCACCACTACCCCAAAGGCAAAACCTTGGTTTCGTTGCTGTTACTGAGTGGGTAGTTTATTACTAGGTAGATTTTCTTTGTCTGAAGGTCTGCTATTCCTTCTGGGTGGAGGTGTTTGGCTCCAGTCACATTTATCTGTCTGTGTCCGCATTTCAAGGATTTCCATGGTATTGACATTTCCATTACAGGAATTTGAAGAATGTTCAATTATATACAGGCCATGAAACATATTTACTTTTTTTTTTCTTTTTTTTCTAATGTCTGCCAACTGTTCTCTGCCAAACTTTAAACTAGTCTGCCATGGCTCTCAAGATTTTAGTTTTATTTTTTCTTTTTTGCATATTTGCTATATTGTTATATACACGTAGTGCACGCACAAATAAAAGCTCATACCGTAGTACTAGAAGACATGAGCAGATTTTATCTGGAGGATTATTGTAGGCCTGTTTCTAATTTATATAATGTTTTTGTTAATAGCAATACCTCTTTTAAATGCCCAATAAAATACTGTAGCATTTATTTAAATAGAAATTTCAGTCATTTTAGATATCCCCCCATTATAACAGGTCAGGATTTTAACAGATGTCTCAATAACTTTGCTATTAGCAGGAATATTTCGTGAATTAAAATCAGGCCTCTTTGTCTCTGTCACTCGTTGAAATGACCTACATATTTGGCAGATGGAGAGGACTTGCTTGTGCATTAGTACTGCTGGGGTAGGGTTTTTTCAGCTGTGTATTTTTGGAGAAGAGAGGAGGATTTAACATAAGTTAACATAGTTTATTTTTTATTAATACCATACTTCAGTTGCTCTTTACAGAAAAATCATATTAGGCACATCTTGCCTTTTAAGCATAGAAAACATCTAGGACATTTCTCCTGGGCACCAGACTCCTGTCTTAATGTAAACCTTTCAGGGAAGCAGTGGACAACTTTTTGCAAGCGTGTGGACTAATGGGGCTGGAGCAGAAGGTGCAATAACTCAGCTGCTGCAGAGGTCCTAGAAGAAATCTCCTCTGGAGACCAGAGCACTTTCCAAGCCTTTCTGGGGTGTTGATTTTTGTGATTAAGTATTTTCCTTCCCCTTCCTGGCATAGAGTGTGCTTTTAAGCAGTATGCAAAGGGTTTAGCCTAAAATGGCTCCCTGACACATTGTTGTGCTGGCACATGACTCTGTTTTCTCTGAAGAATCAAAAAGGACCTCTTGAGCTGAGTGATGGCAGCAGAGCCCAAGTCCTGCTGTGAAGAGGCAAACTCTAGAGAGAGATTTAGTTGTAGATGTGGCCTGTTTATTTCCTTCAAAATCACTCTCTGACGTCCTGTGCGTTAGTGCAGGTAGAAATTATTTCTTATTATTTTTGCTGTAAGTTTGATTGAAATGTAACTAATTACACGAGCAAGTAGAAAAGCTCCACACATGAATGTGCTGCCTGAGCAAGCAGTATATCCCACAGTCATTAATCAAGAGGTAAAGAACATGTGGGATCAAGTGAAATTACTTATGGAATACGTTTGACCCTCAATTCAGTTTATTCTAAAAGGCCCAAGTCAAGGAAGGATACTAAGTTTCTACAATTTCCATTGACATCCGAGAGAGCTGCAAGGTTTCACTATTTTTCAAGTTAGTTATTTGCTGTCAAGTATATCGTACTGTCTGATCCAATTTAAGGGCGTTTAGCCAACAAGTTCAGAAAACAGCAAAATTAGTATTTAGAGCCATTACAATGGTATTCTGTTGCCAAGGATTCTCCCTGTCTGCAAGGAAATTTAACTTTTCTTGCCCAGTGAGAACAGCCTACAGGCCAGTTGGCAGCCGGGAGTGCTTTACCAGTCATCTCTCAAACCTTAAGGGTATTCCAGGATATGAAGAGGCAAATCAGGAACGGTATTATGTTATTGTAAACCTGTCATAACATAGTACTGTTCCCCTGGCCTGGACTCCCTAGGACTCCAAGTGGGAATATCAGTTGAATTGGTTATCTGGTTGTCATGGTGGTGATGATGATAGCAACGAACACCACAGTTTTCAGCTCTTAACTAAACTAGTTGCTTAGGAGAACATGAATAAATTCATACAAGGGACCTGGTTCCCCATCTTGGAATTTTAGGCCTTTTTCTTACTTTATTCAAGTAGAATCATTAGTCTTATCTGAAATGAGATGGCCTTGTACATTTAACCTCAATGTGTACTGTTCTAAGGAGTTTCCAGGGATATAGGAGCTGCCTTAATTCCACCTGGCCTGCTCTGTTATGTGGTTTGCACCTGGGTGCTGTCAGAGGAAAGTGGCTGAAAAGAAATCATACACCTTTTCAAAGGGAACATCAATTCTTGAGGTGAAAGCAGTAAATCATTGGGTTAATAATTGTCTAGCTGGGTATTGTGCTGTCTCTGAAATGGGAAGGGAGGTTTCTGATTTATTAGAGATTTTCCTGTAACAGAGATGGAAACACAGCCCCACAGAATATCGCTGGATGTTTATTATTTGTGTGCCTAAGTAAAAATGTTGTCTTTTAACTCTTTTTCATCTTGCACAAAAAATGGCTGTAAGGAGTGTGAAAGACACTTAGGCAGAGACAACAGGGGAAAGGATGTGGTACATCCTGCGCCCATTAACACTGTCGATTAGCGCCATTTATCTTGAAATTTGTCCAGCTTGGAACACAAAGTATGTACATCAGGGTTTGGGCCAGACAGAAACATAGAAAATGATGGTATTTGTGGAGACACCAGCCAGTGTGGGGGAGAGAGCAAAGGCGCACTGTAATTCTAGAAAGAGCTGCATTTTTTGTGTGTGTGAAAATTTGATTATAAGATTATTCTTTCAACATAAACACAATTCCCTAAAGACTTATTAATGCTTCAGTAGCATAGTGGAAAGACTCTAGTGCAGTCCGCTTTAATAGCTTTCTGGCTTGAACCCCAATACATAATGTTCTAGTAATAGTTTATGGGTGACTGCAATAAATTGGTAGCAAGTGTTTTCCAGTTTTTGGCTCTTCTTATCAGTTCTGCTGGTGGAACATTTTGTTTTGAGAATATTGCAAAGGCAATTGATCTGCTTTGGATGCGCACTCTAGAGTTTTGTGTCTTTTAAAATATATGTATATATGAGCTTTTTCTCCGTGTCCCACGATGTACCATGCAAAGCTGGGGACCACTAAAATGTTACAAGGAATCTGAGCAGTTGGTTAGACCCAGCAGGACTCCACCTACCCTAACTAGTGCTCTGCAAGTACTGCCAAAAAGGCAGAGCTTTGCTCCCCCCTCCCACTTCCTTTCCCAATACTTTCATTGTTCTAGTCTTCTCATGCAGCAGTGGAAAATTTGTTCCTGTCCATGCAAGAATAAAGATCTTTCACACAGGTTCATTTTAGACCCAGGTGGCTTTTTGAAATAGAAAGAAACAAGGAGTATTTTACACGTAGTGGTTAGGGAAAAGAGCCACTTTTGATTAGAGATGGGCCTTATATGGTCACCTTTGATTGCTATTGGATTTGGAGCTGAAGTTAACTGTAATTACAGAGTGAAATTCCATGGCCTCTATTATGCAGGAGCTGTCCCTCTTGGTCGTCAAATCAATTAATTCACAGCTCCAGATCATCTCTATAGCCAGGCTAATTGAAACAGCCTGCTTTCATCTCCATTCCCAAGACTAGAAGAAGAGTTGGGTAGCTGAACCCAGACTGGAAATGCCTAGCTGTTTTCTGTGTGTAGGAGGCTAGACAAAACCCACCACCAGCCTGGTTGTCTCTGGATTCCAATCCTCTGGATATGATAAATGAATTCAAAAGCACCAAGAGAGTAAGCAAACGTTATCCAGTGGAGTTTGCCACTGAACATCTTGTGCTTGTTCCTAGCTCCATTTTATTTCTTTAAGCAGCTCTCATGCTGACTCCTTGCACAATCATCCAACATAGTTTGTAGATCAGATTCAAAATGAAAATAGGTACATTTCTCCAAGATACCATTAAACACACGTAAAATTAAAGAACAGCTGAATGCTTCCTTCATTCCTTTAATCTTCTGCATGTACTGGAACATTTGTTTTATATAAAGGTTATATCATAAAAATACTGAACTTGGGGCAAAAATCAAATTTTAAAGAATGTAAACTGAAGTCTGGAGATCACTAAAGCACAGAGTGAATAGTCACTCAAGAAATATTTAAAGTAACTGAATGTGGACTTTGCCCAGTTAAAGTATCCCAAATGACAGCAGGGGAGTCAGTTTGTCATACAAAGCTGCAGACAGAGAGCTGGAGATGAACAGAAAGTACTGAAAATCTGGCCTTGAGACAATAAATGGAAGTGTTAAGTGGATGAGAGCGAGCATTGACAAGGGAAGTTAGAAATGGAGAAGTGCAAAGTGAGGGTTGTCATACCAGAACTGCTTCTAATGGTGTTTACATTGTCATAAGCCTAATAAATGTGGATATTTCTTCTCTGATCGCATACTAGCGATATTATAAAAGCGTGTTATGGACTCACAGGAAGAGAAGAGCATCTCAGTAAAAGGGTATGCAAGTTGGACTCTGACCACAGAGCCTTAGTGCTACTTCTGAGCAGTTCCCATCCTGCAGCTCTGTGCTGCTTTCACTGCCTCTTGTGAACATGGATCTCTTTTTCTTGTTGCTTACTTATTTAACCGAGTTATTAAGATAATCCTGTCAATTACTTGGGAATGCTGCCTAAACAATTTGATTTCCTTATTTTCCAAGGGAAAAAACCCCGGAGCCGTGTTCAGATACAGGTCTGGGAATCTCTTGCATATTTTATTCATGTAGGATCTGCAGTTTTCCATCTTTCATCCTTTGTAGCAGAGGACAGCTTACAAGCATTGCTGCTAATGATGCCCTAGGCTGGCTCTTTATCTCCACAAACTGGAATTTGTCCCATTTCAATCCAAGGATTCTGGGCAGGGTTGGCCAATAGGTAATTTCCCATGGTAAACATTCTGGTAACTGGAGTTATCATTTCAGAGCACTGAACTTTCAGTGTCTTTTATTAATGCATCACAGAAATCATGCAAGAAGCAACAGCAGTCAGATGTGGCCATTGTTATTAATTTCCATTGTGCCAAAGCAAATTTACGTGAAAAATTCAGAAATTAGATGTGTTTGTAATCATTTATATTATTAATATGCCCTTAAAATAGATGTGCAAGAACGATCATGCAGCTTAAAGACCAAAGATGGTAATGGAAGAGGAATAGTTAAAACCCCATTTCCACAAAAAGTCCTGCTTTTTTGTGCTTATTTATTAAGCCGTTTGTTTATTTTTATTGAGGATCGGGTTTGCAAGTGTATGTTTAGAAAGCTACTCACATCACAGACAATCAGTAAATTCTAGTCTAATAGATATTAAAATGAGCGTAATATTTAAATTAGCAAAATTCAAAAATGTGATGATGTCAAGAATGAGCAGTCAGTAGCCCTGCAAGAAGGCTCAGTGCGGTTTGGTTCAAATTATCTCCTCTGGTTTATAGAGGGCAATAATTTTCTTGATTTTGGTTTTTTTTTTTTTTTTTTTTTTTTTGATAGGTCAAAAGCAGAGATTTTGCAGGAGAATGTTCTTTTCTTGATGTGTGTTCCTTTTACATTTAACTGTATTTCTCTGCTCCATAAAGTGGACTACTTACAATGCCATGATGTGTTTGGAATAAACAGCAGAGTGCTATATTTCACTGTAAGTTCTGTCTATAGAAAGTGCTGGCTCCCAGATCAGCTGTTTACATTTTTCTGGAAAAGCTTCCATCTGTTACGTCAAACTTGTTAATATAGGTCCTCAAGATACAATAACATTAATGCTTTAAGTATCCAAATGAAATGTCAGCGTCCAGTGGCAGATACCAATTTCAAATGTGTCAGTGTCCTGAATCCACCTCTCTTTACTAACAGGCTATTTAATAATCCATGTAAGTATCTATGGATGTCTAAGTCTTTGGAGGTCTGTGGGGGTCCAGATGTACAAATGCAGTCACAGCAGCAAATCCTCACAAAAGCTTTTCCACCACGCTAGCATAACCACATAAAATTTGGCCTCATTTCTTTCTTTTTTTTTTTGGCTTTGCAGCTACAACCATCCAGACCTATTTAGAGTGAAAATAGACTTGGTAAGGGAAGTCTCCGAGCTTCATGTTGTTCCCAGTGAAGTCAACTGCAAAGTGATTGCATTAATACAGATATACCTTACTTGCATGTATATTTTGCCCCTCATTTAAAAAAAAATGAAACCCCATAGACTTTACAGTTTGTTTTGTTTCTTCTTTTTTGTTATGGTTTGCATTCCTTCAATTTAAAACATAACTGAGTCCTTCATATTTTATTTCTTGTATGAGCTACTGTAATTTATTATTATAGTGGCCATTCGACTAGAATGAAGATGTATGCCCCTCTTTTGATCCTTGTAAAGATGAAGGGTGAAATGTAAGTTTGTTATATTACCTTTCTTGTTTCTACTCTTTTGTATCCATGGTTTTTTAATTTACATTGCATTGTGAATGAAAACCCTTATCTTCTGTAATGTTTTTTTCATGCCACTCAAATTTTGAATCAACACAAAGGGTTTGTTCTTTAGTTTGTGTTCAGTATTTGGTCACGTTCATTATGAGATGTATCTACAATACACAGATCACGTTCAGAAAATATCATTTCTCACTGTGTTTTCCTTGATATCTTATTATTAAGGGCTGTTTTTCAGTGGATAGAAATTCATTCTGTGCATAAAACTGCATTCAAATGAGGTTTACACATCTAATCATACCTATTTTTATTCCGAAATGCTCAGTGATCAACAGTAATTTCAAGTACAATGGTTATAGATCATTTGAGTCCTAAACACAATGGCATTGGTTAAATAGGACCATGCAGAGGGTTAATAGTACAATAATAATTAAAATAATCCTCTTCAATTCCGTAATAACTTTGGCCACATGCCTTCCTCCAACCCCCAACACCACCCTCATGTACTCTTTAAAAAAATATTCACATTACAGACAATCTTGTGTAACAGATTAACATAACATATCTGGAACATTACTCAGATTTTTGGGCAATGGCAATCTGAACATGTTCATAAGTTTAGCTTTTTCTCTGCAGCATCCTGCTGTTAATTCTTGACTTTTTCTAATTGGGCATGACTCTACGTAACTGGAAAGCGCTGCCTGTGGTGTCACAGGGAGGGTTGTTTAAGTGTGGGCATTGGAGGAACTCTGCTGTACAGAAATATTCAGTGTTTTAAGGGGCTCACACACGTAAACAATATGGTAAGGACTGAAATTTTATACTCACATTCAGATTTGAATGGCCATGATATCTATTTGATGGATTACTTTAGTTGTGATAGTGGGTTACACAGATATGGATGCAAAGTTGGATATACAAGAGAAATGTTAAAAAGGCAGGATTATTTTTTCTTTAAAAAAATAAGATGATGTAATGTCTCTGGGTTAGAAACAGAAATTTAATCATTTCTCGCAAAAGACTGGAAGTTAGGAAGCCTTTTATTTTCTCCTGCTCTTTATCTCACCCTGACTTGTTTTTCTGATAGCTTTTGCTCTCTGGTAAAGTAGGAATCCTGCCAGTGAGATTTGTGGTGGAAAGTGTTTGGGGCACCAGTTATTATTGTTGAAGCATGTTACAGCCTTCAATTTAATGTCCCTTTTTTTTTTTTTTTTTTTTTTTTAGGTGACCAGAACTAAAAACAAAATAACTCTCTGCTATGAGTGGGATTTAAAGTATAACTCCCATTTATTTTTTTGTAACAGATTTCATCTTGCCCATTGGCAAAATAATTGGCCTCTGTAAAGAATCAGTAAGCAAACAGCCAAGCAATTTTTGCTGGTACATATTGTAATTCCCATTTTAAAAATTACTAAATAGAGATCGCCTTTTATAAAAGCTATTTTGGTATATCAGAGGGATGTTGTACTAACGAAAAGAGGAAAAAAATACCTCTGTCATTTGAAAGAGACCATTTAGCCTCTGAACATATTTGCTCCACACTAAATAATAGATGTTATTCTCAGAGAAATAGAAGATGTTCTATATAGTTCTGTGGAAGCTGTTTTGTTTTTTCTGGATCCTTCAGCCACTCTATCCACCTGCCCCCAAAACAACAAACAGATTTGGCTAGTACGTGTTGTAGGTAAATTTTAGGTGTGTCATACAAATTATTAATTTAATAAAGTCAATATTTAATTAAATTTTTAATCATTAACAAAAGGGGAAAGTTCAGAGTTGAGATATTCTTCTTACTCCCCATAAAAATAAACATTAACGGTCAGTCTAATTCCTATGCATAATGTTGACTTGGAAAGTAGCTGGATGTGAAGATATTATTCTGCAAAGTCTTAAGATTACTTTCATGCCCCTAAAAAAATTGTCCAAAAGTGTTGTTGACAGGGTAGTACGTGCAGGAGGAATTGTGAACGTTAGCATTATCAGTAAATGGATATAGACATCGTCTCGTCACTGAGAGCTTTTCCATTTGTTTTCCCATCCTGTTACCTGGAGAAAGACTCAAAGTCATGTGGTTTTTCGATAGGTATTTTTTGTTGAGCACAGCCCTGTTTGCAATGGGCAGGTCAAATGAATAAATTCTGCACGTATGGAAGAAGGTGGTAAGGTCTGTGATGCAAGTTTATTCCTAGCAAACGCCATCCCACTATACTCTTGCCCTGGAAGATCCTTCTGCCCCTTCGACAGATAAGCAGCTCGGGGGCTGCTGTGCTTCCCAGTGGCAGGATCCGCGGTCGGAGCCCAGCTCCTTGGCATCCCTCTGCCTTCTCTCCCCGCAGCCTTGAAACAGTGAGAGTTGATCTTCGGCTGCTGCCTTAAATGCTGATTGTTCTCTGCTGATAAGAGATAACCACGGCTGTTAGCACCTTGCTTTCATTTTAAGCAGAGGGACCAGCTGAGGCAGGGAGGCAGGAGCGTGGTACTGGTGTTCCCAGCCCTGGCTGCCTGGGAACTGCTCTGCTTGGGATGAGCCTGTAGGATTCAGGCCCGTTCACCACACAGCAGTACTTGTTTAAAAGCAAGACTTTAGTGCTTTTCCATGTACCTGACTGAGCGCTTTTTTGTCAGGAGCTGAAGAAAGAGAAGCTTGAATTTGCAAAGTCTGATTCTCTTTCCCTTTAGAGCTTTGAGAGTGATGGAGTGAAAGTGCTGGGGTTTTTTTCATGCGACTCCATTGGTATCCTGTGGTTTCTTTAGAGAACTCCTTCCCAGGCCTTACTTGGCAAAAACACTGAAAAACATTACTTAACTTTCTGTGCATAGAATGGAAGCTGTTAGTCAAAGTCATTCTTTTGTGGCAGAGGCACGACAACAAATTTTTCATTCCCAGTGTCTGTTTTAATGTTGGAGGAGGCATCACTCTAATTTTGTGTTAGCCAGTTTTCATTTTGAGAGCTATTTGAAATGCCACTTCACAGTTACTTCAGAGCTTCAAGGTCCTATCATGCAGTGCAGTGCCAGATTTTTCTGATGCATGCAGATCTACAGTAGAAAAGTCAAGCATTTCCGGATCCCTAAATCTGATCTTTGAGTTGACAGAGAAAACTATACAATCATTTCTGGCTTTTAAAAGTTGTGTCAGCCACACACAGATTCATTTTCACTGAGGTTCACAGGTATTTCCTTTTCTGAATAGTAGGACTTGCGATCAAAGTCTGATAGCAGATTTTTTTCGCCTTTCTTGTGAAAAAACAAAAGTCATTTTGATGTGAGTTTTATTTATTAGCGTTGTTTATATTGTGACAGCATCGTGGATATTCCTTCTGGGCTTGCTCTCTGGGCTTAGAGCAGCACAAATCTGAGCTAGACCTAGAGATTTGCAGCCATTTGTTTGGTTGCCAGTACCTCTGGAAACATCTGAATACCTGGACGCCAAGAAACAGTGTTGTTTACGTAATTTGTCAATACACTCACAGCTCTGGCAGCATGCACCTAACTTTCCACGTGGGTGTGCTCACTAGTCAGCACATACAGACCTTGGCCCATCACTGGTTTTTTTGTCTCACAGGAAAAAGAGAAAAGGGAACAGGAGTACTTTGTGGTGGACTGGAGATCTACAGCTCTCTCAGCTAAACACGAGGCATTTAGTCTCACCATCTAAGCTAGGTGGAAGGAATAGACAGAAGAGAGGGTGACATTTCTTTGGTGATTGACTTAGCTGGGCATCTGAGAAGAGAAGGAATTGCCCTCTCAAGATGCTTGCCTTGTTCCGGTGGTGAAGGGAGCAGCCTAGGCCACAGTGTGTTTTAGATGGCCAAAGTTAGATGAGATGACTTCACCCGAAGGTCTATGTTTTTGTTTCACTACTTGCAAAGTGAGGATAACCTAGTTCTATTTGGTTTTGCTTTAAAGTGCTTTGAGATACTGGAGTTTTGCAAATCTGAAGTCACATGACGTTTAGAATTGCTCAGTTAATGGGGTAGATGTAATTCCGGGATTTTTTTTGCTTTATATAATTAATAGAGAGGAAGGAAGGCTTTGTTGTTAAAGCAGTGGAGTGTAACCTGAGACAAAAGTTCAACACTGTACTTTGTCACAGATTTCCTGAATGACTCCAATCTGTGTGTCTCAACTCATCTGAAAAAATAGTTCCTGCTCCTTCACCCTTTCACTGGCTTGTCTGAAAAGTTTTTTCTAGTGACAACTGTCTTCCAGTCTGTGTCAGTGCAGTGCATAATACATCAGTCTCACTGTGATCTCAAAACTCTATTGCAATATAAAATGTTTATTATCAGAAAATGTAGTTTTGTGTTGTATCCCATGTTTCAGAAATTCTGTTTAGTCTCCTTTAGCATAACAGGACAAAACCATGCATAATCCATTGACCTGTATTAAATGAAAGAATCACTTTTGGGGTTTTTTTTCAAATCTTAATCTGTAAAAACTTTGTCCTGTAAGATGTGATGCATTTTTGTAATGGAGATGTCTGCTAGCTTGCAATATAGCTCCCAACACAGTTTTAATCCAAATGCCATATAATGATGTTATCTCTGCTAAGGCTTTTACAAAATCAACTGTCCTCATGTCCTTAAAGCAGAATTAATGTTAGAACTAAAAATGTGCCACTGATCTGAACATCTCAGTCTTCATATTGATTAATATAATAGTTATTTTTGTAATATTATTAATTTTTAAATAGACCCATTCTTGTTACTTGATTTCTATGTACTGGTTTTTATATATTAATCTTTATAAAAAATAAATATCTGTAATGAGTGGAAGGAATAATTGGAAAAAATAAGGGAAAGAGTGATGTCAGGATCGAAGATGTTTTGTGGATGTCATGTTTAGTACTGTTTCAAGTGTGTATTTTTGTTCTAATTCCCTTTATGTTTAGACTAGACAAAACTATTGCAGCATGAAGGAACTGTTTTGTGTCCAGAAGTCATTGCAAAGTGGCAAATATTGAATTTTTAATGTTCCCCACTGAATATAACTGGGGAAAGACACATTTTCTAAGAGATTCTGTAGATTGTTTTGTTTTGTGGGTTTTTTTCCTAGAGGAAATGCGAACAAAATTTTTCTACTGTGAGGCATTTTAGGTATGCCAAGTAAGTCTTATACGTGTATTGGAGTAATATTGAAAAATTCAGTAAAGTACAAGAATAAAAAGAATGGAAAATAGCCTCAATTTTTGTTTTGTTTTTGTTTTTAAAAATAAAAATGTTTTGAATGTCACTTGACAAACATCAAATGACGATAGTGGGAAAAGCTTTGGAACTGATATTTTGTGAGGGATTGCAATAAACAATAAGAATCTTTTGTAATAATACTGAAAATACTTCACCAGCAGAAAAAAAAAATGCTTTTGCTGTGATCATCTATTTTTGCAGGAAAGAAATTTGATATTTACTGATGTCTTAGCATAAGTCTTAGCAACCTCATTACGGGTTGATAGATATATTGAGAAATTACACAGCAGAAAAAATACAAGAAGCTAAAACTGATTACAAATAAGTTTTCATGCCTTTTGATGACCTTTTGTTTCTTTACTGGGGTATTGTGAGCTTCAGAGTCAAGTGAAGGCCACTTGTCTTGGGAGGTTATCATCCTTTCTTCATTCTGTTACATTTACCTGTCCAGTGATACCAGAAAAACATGTTTCTGATAAATGTGAATGCTTCACTAGTTAGAGATCAAAAGCAAATGTAAGAATTGTACCAGGACTGCTTATGGGTGTTTTGATGCGGGGCTGATTCATGTCAGGGTAAAGGATTCTGTGATTTTCCCTTTCCTGGCCCATACAGATGCCTGAGGTTTGATTCACTTTGTAAATAGAAGGAGCATGAAAAGCAGTGTACTTTTCCTCCTCACTAAAGACTAAAGTCAAAATCTCCTTTTCAGTGGTAGTTTCTGTACACCAATATAACCAAAACAGCTATAGCTGTAGCGAGATAACTGGGATCCCTGCTCAAAGCTGGTTTCCAGCTCTTCAAGGAAAACTTGGATCTGCTTTGGCTGAGCGATTCTCCTTTGGTACCACCTGCTGCTCATATGCACTGGGCATCCTTCCCGGGGGCTTCCAGCTAGCATTGTGTAAGTACACACTAGAAAGGCTGCATAATTCATGAGGACATAGCTAACTTATCTGCCTCTTGAAAAATGTCCTGAAAGCACTTCTAAACTCAAAGAAAGATCCTACTTTGTCTTCTGGGTCTAGTAAAATACAAAAGGTTTTGGGAGGATTTTCTCTTTGTTTTGTTGCAATTGTTTGCCTTGGGAGACTTCAGCAATTTTGAATGAAAGTCCTTTCCCTTCAGCTGAGGCTTCCAGAGGAAGATTTGAAATCAAAAGTTAAAGAAGGGATACTTCAAGGGCATTGTGCATATATCGCTAATGCTGCATCTTTTGTCTACTAAAGTATTTGTAAGCTAGCCTTTAAGTCCATCAAAGATACATTTCAGTGTTTTCTCTACATGTTTTCTGCTTATCCTTATTTTCTGTAGCATTAGGTATATTCAGAAATACAAGTATTACTTATACACTCTTCTCTATGTGTCAAACAGAATTTGTAAGTCGTTTATGTGAGCAGTACACAGTAAACCATTCTCATACAGTGTACTAAATATTAAATATACAGCATAATGTGCTAATAAAATGTTGCTAACATAAGTAGGCCACCTAAATTAGAGACTAAGCCGACTCTGTGATTAACTGTCTCGTCTCCTGAATTGCACTTTTGGAAGACTTTGGTAGGAAAAAAAAAAAAGTATAGTACATAAATATTGACAAAATTGTGAAGATCTAAAACCAGGGGGAAAAAAGAAGAAACTATGTTTGACCATTATAGCAATTAAGAGTAGATTAATAAGATTAATATAGAGAGATTAATATGTTCTCAGATATCATCACATTGTACACATTTATATCAATGCTAAGGGAATATTAGTATGTGAATTGGCATTGGAACAGGCTTCCCAGGAAACTGGTCACAGCACCATGCCTGACAGAATTCTAGAAGGATCTGGATAATGCTCTCAGTCACATGGTGTGTCTCTTGGGGTCTCCTGTGCAGGCCCAGAAGTTGGACTTCGATGATCCTTGTGGATCCTTTCCAACTCAGCACATTCTGTGATTTTGTGGTATGTCTTCATTAATCCAGGGTGTCAAATGCAGTATTACAGAATCATTTCTATTTCATCTTGTCAGAACCTCAGGGACCAGTGGTGATGACCTTTTTTTTTGGTGGTGGCACAGATGAAGTTTGCTTCATCAGGGTACCTTTATTCAGTAAAGAAAATGTGATTGTACTGGGGCTGTTTTATCCTTTGTTGTAGAATTCCTGTCTGGAACTTTCACCAGGTTTTCCCTCTGAATCTAGCATCTTCCTAGGAGATGTACAGAAGATGAGGAAGGTGCACATGCCTCACAGGAATCTTATTTTTGCTTAGCTGCAGTTCAGAAACAGCCATCCTATTCACTAGCAAACACGTGAATACAGGATCTTTATACTAAAACTCTTATTTCTGTATTTATGATTCCAGCACGGTTTGGTGAGAGGAAGCTATTTGGGGGTTAATAAGAAATGTGTATTCTTCAAAACTACCCCACCTCCAGAAAAATGTCCACAGCCTTATGAAATACCTGGTTTGTGTCCTAAAATAAAGCATGTATTTCATGCTCTAAAAGTCTGAGGTTTGTAGCTGAAAAAGATTAAGTAAATAATTCAGAATTTGTTATGTTTACTTGTTAATAATTAAGCAGGTTAGTCTGTGTACTTTTTATAGGCATTGAACTTTATTTATTTATTTTTATTTACTTGGCTCATGTTCTGGTTTTTAAATTTGAAGAAGTTTCTGCCAAGGAAGAGATCATGAGAAAAAAGGCATTAAGGAGTTAAGTACTGCACAGGAAACAAAATCTGTAGGGACACATAATCTCTGGAGAGAATGGAGAATTGCCATCTCTCACTTCCCTTCTGCGTTCCTCCAGACTAATCTCTAGTGCTTTAAGGGAATTAATTTTTAAAGGTGATAATGATTTTTCAGACAAAAGCAGCACCTTTCATTCCTGTATTGTGTTTCCAGTGACCACAGACAAAGAGGTCTGTCTTTGTTATGAGGTGACACTTGGTTCATCTCAGTCAAAGGAAAGTTCCAGCCTTGTTCCATTTCAGAAATAGCACAGAAATTTGAAGTGTGACAGACACATCATGTGTCTGTTTTCATGTCGTTTGAGTGAGTTACAGGTTGGGGAGATGCTGTAAACTGACAGATGTGAATTCTGAAATCCTTATCTTTGGAGGAGGTATGGAGAGGCCACAGCAGCATGAGTTCCTCTCCCAGCCATGTTTGGAACCGTCCATGGAGGGACTGCATCCTGTGGCAGGCGATGGTTTAGTGCAAGTCAATCAGTCTGGGCACCTCTGCTTTCAGTGGTAATGAACAGGCCAATAGCTTCTCAGGCTCCTCTTAAATTTCAGCATCTCTCACTTGAGAAGAGAATGTGATGAGAAGATAAATAATTCTGTGTTTTCTGTCCAGTCATTTTTGCTTGTTGTTTTACATAGTCTAGCCCTGAGCATAGATTGAAATAGAGAAAGAGAAGAGGTTTGGATTTGGGTTTGGTTCCCCCTCCTCCCCTGCCCACTGCTAATCACATTCCCTTCCTACCTTGAGTAGGGCCACTGCTTAATATTTTTGAATGTTTGAACTGTTCCTTTGGTCTTGGCAGAATATGATATCATTTGATATTTTCACTCACCTTTTCCAAAGGGGAGGCAAAGCACAGGGTAGTGTGAAGAGTCAGTTGAAGTGATCAGCATTAAAAGACAAAAGCTGCTGAAATGTGAGAGTGATCTTTGGACCGTATATTAAAAATCAAAGATTTTAAAAGACTGTTTATGTGAAAATTAATAGCCTGATTTTGTTGACAGTTGAAGTCTTCATCTGTTACCATGGCGTGTTTTAATTCCCTGTCTGCACTGTTATTTCCTTCTGAAGAAATACACAGGCTCATTGCTAGTACCTCTGATATTAAAAATGCCATTTGCTTCTCATGTTCCAGGTGATGATTTCTGTTTAAGTAAACTTATGGTACATGAAGTGAAGGCATATGAACCTCAAAGACAGCATTACAAATGCTCCCTTTTCTCCATCACGTGACTGGTGCCTTCAAAGATCATTTTGTCCTGAGCCTAGACATTTAATCCAAGTCTTCCACAGAAAAAAATATGAGCAGGCAGTATTTTTCAAATAGATTTGAGTACTGCACTGGAAACTTGAAGTGTTTCCTGAAAGACTTTTCATGTGTGAAAGATGTAACTGTAAACGGCTGTTTCTTTCCATTTTTTCTATACATGTGCAAAGCTTCCTTTCCCACAAAAAAAGCCAAATCATGTCCAGTTCAGTATCTTATACTTGCTGACCAGGTCAGTGGTCAGCTTTGGGCAGTTGTCTTCAGAAATTCTTCAAACAATATCTTTATCATGGAATTTAATGCTAGTCTCTTGATTTTTTTTTTTTTTTTCCCAGACGGACAAGCTTGACTCTTGAGAAAAGTTGCAGAGATGTCAACTCTAGTTCTTAGTGGACTAAAGTCCATATCACAGAAAATATGACTACAGTCAGTAAGAGTTGCCCTGTGGTTGTAAGTCCAGTGAAGACTTGAACCAGACACGAAGTGTGACTATTCAAGATGATCCCTCAGTTCAAAGCTGAGGGGTAGTGGTGAGCCTGTGTAGGACAATCTCTTGTCCTGCTAGAAATGCTGCCCTGAAAATGAGGGGATTTCAAGCTTTAAGTGTGCCAGATAAGACTTTTCCACAAGCATTAAATTCTCACACAAATCTTTTTTGTTGTTGTTTTAGAGCATCGTTGTGATACACTGTCCATTTTGCTGAGAATGTACTTTGCCCAAGTTTCATGCCAGGCTGAGTCTCAAAAGAGACCAAGAGATTTATGGGTACTCTCACAGGGAATAATGCCTGAGATTCTTTTTGCCTCCCATATTCTTAGCATTAATAAACAGTGATTTCTTTCATTCACTTGCTGCTGCTGCTTTAGTTTGTATGCTTGATGACTATGTTTTGAAGGAATTGAACCTGAGTGATGCTAATATAACTTATCCTACTCTTTGAATTTTGTTCTTAAATTTAAGATCTTAAGAAGAGATTTCCCATCCTACAATATCCCCCCCTCCAATAACCTTGGGAGAAAATGTAAATAAAATTGACACATTTTTTACATTTTCTTGACTGGAATGTATTTATCTCAGTTTCACTTAATCTGATGATAGGTCACTGAACAGTGTTTTTTTTTTCATTAGTAGCAAATGTCAGAAGGCCATGCAGCCTATAAGGCATCAACATAAGGCAATGAAAAAGTGTGTATAGTTCCTCTTGTTTGCATTTTCAGCAATAGAGGATGCTCTTGTTACTGTACAAGCAATTAGCGTAGTGGAAGAGACCTTTTTAATTTAGGACTGTTTAAGTTACCCATTTCTATATTTCTTAATTTTGTGGTAAGTCTCATTCTGGCTGGATGTTTAAAAAGCAGAGTTAATAAATGTACCTCATTTACTTCATCCTGAAAAGCACATTTTTCTAGGAAATCACCATGGCCTTACTCGAGCCTCTGTGAGGACTGACAGACTTAAAGCTTTGAGCCCAGTAAGCCTCTAGTGAGCCTATGCTGTGAAGTATTCACCTCTGCTTAGTACATGGAGTTAATTTTCATGTAAAAGTGAAAAAAAAAAAAAAAAAGTGGTTTCCTGAGTTTCATGCAGAGTTTTTCACTCCACTGATGTCATACAGATGTATCAGATTTTGAGGGTATTACTTGATATGATATATTTTGAATCACCAATAAGCTGTTGATTTAAGTTAAACCACAAGGTGTAAACATGAAGGTTGGAATTGAAAACAAAGTGTATGGCCTGGAAACAGCTGCCTTGGTACAACAAATTACTTTCTCAAGTATAAGGCTTGATTAATTTAAATCATGAATAAAAACAGTTATAAAACCTGTGGCAGAAATGTTGCCTCTAATTAAATTCAGGCATTCAAATGTTTAGAAAGGATCAATTAATGATTGTGAAAATAAAGTAACTGTAACCATTATACAGACTCTTTTATAGCAGTTTCTGGCAAAAAACAGCTGACAGGAGGGTAGCTTGTCATCATGAGCAGTTATACAACTTTTCAAATGCCAGTAGGCCAGAGAAGAGAAACAGAGGCTTTTGACTTGGATTTAATCCTTTGCAGAGCTTGAGGAGTCTAAACACTGCTAGAGGTCTGACTGATCAATGGGTTTTCAAACAGAAAATTTTCTCTCATACCTTGTGACCACATGTCCCCATGCTCTTTCCATGCTTTTCAGCTGTCCCAGGCTCCGCAGTGCCACCCTCTCTTACTGGGCTCTCTCGTGGCAGCACGCAGTGTGCCAGCAGGCACAGAGTGGTGCAGCTGGGAGGTGAGGTAGGCATTAGGCAAACAGTACAATTTTGTACCTAATAGTATCGCTTGAATTAAACATATCCTCGTGCAATCCATCCAGCAGCATTTAAAGGTCAAAAGCCCATCCTCATTACTCAATATCTGGGCCTTCTGCTTTGCTTTATTCATTGTCTGTGCAGATCTGACAGACTGTTCCAGACCATCCTTGTGTAATGCTGGAAAGTGCTAACAGCCACTGCCCAGCGAGTCTCTCTCTATTCAGGCAACTGCAGACTTTAGGAAAGCTGAAACATTTGTTGCACAACCTTAGATCGGGCAAAGTAAACCTTCTTCCCTGAAAACAGGTGAAGCTGCCATCCAGCAGATTCTGCTGAGTACACTCAGGACTGACCCACACAGGCTGGGGGATTGTCACAGGGAAATTTCTGCAAATGCTGCTGGAAGCATCGTTTGGTTGTAATGACCACACGTAGAAAGCACCCAGAAAACAAAAGGAGAATGACAAGATCTGAAAAGAAACTGTGAGCACATCTCAGAGAAAGAAACAGAAGCATCCCCGTAGTAGCCAGGAACTGGTCAGGTTTGGAAGCAATGAGCCTGAAAGCTTACTGGTGTTATATCTTCTTTATTTGAGAAAGCAACACTTTGTGTGATTTCTTTCTAAATAACTAAAGATGAGTTCATTCTGATGAGTAATCTGTTCTCACCTGAAACCCCAGTAATTAAAATGTCTTTATGGCTAGCTATGAAGAACGCTTACTAGCAAAATATATAGATTATTTTTATAATATATAAACCATTTATTAATTTTAAAATTATTTTAATAACTGATTTACCATTATAAGTTTAGATTTGTATATCTATATATATCTATTGTTAAAGATTACCAGTAATCATAGTTAATCCTGCTGTACTCAAATTGGCATTGGCTTTGGACACATGTTCTGAGGTGCAAAGTCACCACTTGTGAGGAACGAAAGGATCTCACTGCTCCTGCAAGGAGGCAGGAAGCCTGACTGGAATGGATTTGAGCACTGTAATCTAAGTGAACCTCTTATAACAGGAATTTGAAACTATGACAGTCTGGTCCCTAAACCATATTCTGAATTGGTGAAGGAGGGTGCCCAGCTCCCACTTTCAGTCTTCAAAATACTTTTTCCTCATCTGTGTGACAGCCACTTCTGAACGTTTTGGTAGTTAAGAGTATATTGTACTAGGTCTGCTTTGGTTCTTCATTTCTTCAATGCAGCCCATGGAGAGGTTTTCTGAACATTTTAGTCATTAAAGCCATTTATAGTTGAAAATATAAAAATATTTTTATTAAAAAAAAAAATAAACTCTTCAGACTCGGCCTGTTAAGGACCTACCTCTAACTTTTTTCAAAATGAATTTGAATGACAAACATAAGTGGCAAAACTTTGCTTGTGACATGCATTTGTTTTTATCCCTAAGATGAATTAAACTACATATAAATGAAAAAAAAAATTACTTTTTTGAAGCATGGAGTCTTAGAAATCGTTCCCTAATTACTTTGTGTCCAGCTGTATAACTTTCCTCTCTGAGGCATGTGCATAGCATGACATTTGAAATACAAGTACATTTAGTTTGTTTGTCACCTGTGCACTACATGTGAATGTGTAGGACTTTGTTTTGTCTTCCTTCAGATAGCTGTATTTATATATATACAGCAGTCCACCCACTTCCCCCACTGAACACCAGCTATTTGACTGTTATGGAAACTCAGGGGTTTTTGTGTGCAAATCCCTAAACATACTCATTTCTTGTCTTTACAGCAGCATAAGAAAGAAGTGTTGAGAGCTGCTCTTAACCCTTTTGGAGGCCGAAGTCAAAAGGTAAAACCAAATGCTAATGTTTGTGTTTCTGAAAGTGTTGATATCATAATTGTTTGGAAATGCCGTTTCCTTATCACATCTGAACTGAGATTTCCCACAGGAGAAAAGCAGAGATATGGTAAGAGGAATCAAAACATTATTAGAGCTCTTTAAGAGCCACCAGTATATCTGGGCATAAATTATACAGGTAAGTTACAACTGGTAAACTGCAATTATCTGTTTTACTTAATATGAAAACACTGGTGTTGAGAGTCAATGGGAATTTCAGTAGGATTTAATATTGCTAAGGATTTAATGATTTTTGTCTCACTATTACTTGATAGTTTTTATGATATATAAAGTTTTTTCAAATTACAGTAAAACAAATCCTGTAGCTCTTTTCTCAGGCAAGAGTCCCTCAATGGGAGTTTTGCCTGAGTGAGAACTGAATGAGGTCTAAATAATTAGCAATTAAAATATTCAGTTATTGTGCTATTGAATATAGCAAAGCACTGGAGGTATTAAAAATTGCTAATCTCCTTCTTATTAAAATGTTAACTGCTAAACATAATACAGTTTTGCATTTCTATCATTCATTTTTGCAGTTCATTAGTAGAGGTGAAATGTTTGTGACAAATAGTCATTTGAACTTCTAAGGGATTGACTTTGTTTTCCTGCATTTTAGTTAATATTTCCGACTGAGTTCATTTACAAGCAGAAGGTTTTTTGCATGGATTTTAGTAAGAAACCTGATCATGAGTAACTTTTTATATGCCATTCATGAGTATTTGCAGAAGAAAGCCAGGGGTAGGCTACTCCTCAGCAGGCAGGGCTGGGAGGTTTGGGTATCCCAATTTGTACAGATCTTGATCTGCAGCTTCTTGTAATGAGCTCCAGTGATGGGTTAAGGGTTGTCCACAGCGTTTACCAGGCAATTTTTTTTGAGACACTGGCATGTGAACAGTTCAGCAACAGGCTGAGGAGCAAACCTGTGCACCCCAGGCCTGTTGATTAGCACATGAGCTCTGTATGACCGTGCTAGGTAGTGTAAGGGCCAGACTGTGCTCTCATCCTGCTTCACAGGGCGAAAGAATGAGTAAGATGCATCTCCTGTCTCCTTCTTCACATAGCAGCAGAGGAAGTGTGGGA
Organism: Chamaea fasciata; assembly: GCF_029207755.1. NCBI lineage: Eukaryota > Metazoa > Chordata > Aves > Passeriformes > Sylviidae > Chamaea > Chamaea fasciata. The sequence goes on along the minus strand of NW_027094087.1, from coordinate 22,743,406 downwards.
AGGGAGAGTCATATTTGGTGGTAGAGAACAGAGTGGTAAGTGAAGGGGGTAACTGGTAGAGGAAAAAGATAATTTATGAAAGGATTTGGTGACAGGTGAATTTCCCAGGGGAAGGCAACACCCTCAATCCTGTTTCTCCCATAGTCACTCCCTGGAGTAGATTTTGTTACTTATTATACCTAAAGGGTTTGGTTTTTTTTTTTGATCTTTCTCTAGAGACATTTAGACCTAGGCATTTAATTGTGCCATATAACTGTTGGCAATTCAGGCCATGATTCTGCAAGGATTTAAATGTGTATTTCGCTTACAGCATTATGAGTAATCCTGTTGGAATACATGAGATTAATTGCAGGACATAAAGTTGGGCATGTATATTTGTCTTTGTAGTAAAAGAGGTGTAGTTTAATTTATTCACTTTCAGGGTGGGAAATTATTTTTAAAAATACATAAATACATGGGATTTTCCACTAATTTTGTAGCAACAAAAGAGGAGGTGGATGGTAGCAAAATAAGCTTACTGCTTGTTCCCCAAAATCACATTTTTGTCAGGTTCTCAGCTGTAAAGTGTGGGTAAGAATAGGCTGTTATCATTTTCCTTTTTACATGCACAGTTAAACCTCCAGCTAGAATGAGATGATCATATGATTTATTATAGAGGAGTGAACAGGACAGAAATCAAACAGAAAGGCATTTGTACTTGTGTGGACTCTTGTTTATAATTTCATCAGATTGGTGCACACCTCAGACGTTTTATTTAGTGATAAGATATGTAAATTATCCTGGAGCCAGCAGCAATACCTTCACCTGGATGTCAAAACTGGCAGAGATTTTTAAACCACAGCTCAGTAACAACTTGTATTTTACAGCAACTATTCCTAAGATATAGCTACCAACTACAGACAAGTAAGTGCAGAATTATTTCCTACTTTCCTTCATATCATTTTCCTTCCTCTCTTGTTTACCTCCATGGAGGAACAAGGCTGCAAGCTTACCTGTAAATACTGGGTGTAACTATGGGCAACAGTGCAGAGGAGCTCTAAAGCTATGTGGAAGTTTGTGCAAAGCACAAACAGTGCAGTTAGTAAATATGGAGACCTATGGAAAGAGATGTACCGGAGGAGGTATCTTCTGTTTCTCCAGATGCCTACATCCCATCTTTATATCTATGAAGGGATGGGTAGCACAAACTCTTCATTTCAACTGCTTCCTCTGTCTTTGGTTGTAGTTTTCTTGCATTTATGAACCTAAATCAGAATGTGGTAGTAGAAGCCTACAGTGATACAGTGGAACATTTGGATGAGAGCTTTGCCATGAGATTGAGAACTGAAATTCCTCAAAGCTGTAGATGTTTACCTGCTCGGTTTTGGTTTTGAGTGTACATGCAGTTATGAGAGAAAGGGTGTCACTGAATATTCAGCCTGGGATTTAAATGTTAGATGTGTTTATTTTTTGAATCCGTGTTCAAGTCAGTGTGCACTGACTGTAAAGTGATTATCCTGTGTATTTTCCCTAGATTCCTCCTCTTCTCTCTGTGGATGTGTGCACATAACTATGTCCAAACACTTCCATCTGAAGTTTTCCTAGGACTTTCTTGGCTTGTTTTCTTCTTGTTGCTGTTTTTAGTGTGGGTACCTAATTAACCAGAAAGCTATCTGGACTGAAAACATCCAACAAAGGGTGAAGTTTCTGATTAGAAAGATATGACCTGTCCGTAAAATGTAAGTCCTGTGATACATTCTCATGGATCTGAGTACACTTTGTGAAAGAGCCAAAATACTCAAGGCTTACTGCTTGTGTGGATTTGGGCCACTGCAGCAGAACGTTTTGTTTGTAACAACTAATTCTAGGACCTACTTTGGTGTTGTGGATACTTAACTCCTACCCACTCAAAGAAACACTTCAAAATAATTAAAGTAAATGCATTACATTTATTTCAAGGTCTTCTTAAATAAGAAGCCAATGCTTTTGTTGAAAAATAAAAAATAAACCTGTATTCTTCATTGTCATTTCTCCCATGGCTGATGAAGTTAAATCATTAAAAACTAGAAAAAAAGGAGATGAAATTTGTCTTTTCAAGCTGAAGTCCAGGCAGTAGTGTATTGCCTCTCTGCAAAATGCTTCCTGAGGTAGCATTGGAAGAAATACAGTGGGTGTTGTGGTCTGTTCACTTTTAATGCACTGCTGTAAAAGACTTTGAAAGACTTGGACTTATTTGAGGAATTTCCCTGATAGGCCATAGGAATTCTCCTGGTTTAGTCTTTCACCGGAATGGATGCACTTTAACCCTCTGTTGCAGAATGGTGCCATGGTTGCAGCTACCAACATTGACACTTGGCCAGTTGCTACAGGAATTGATCACTTGCTGCTGTATAGGGAATAATTGCCTAGATCTGATACCAATAACCTTGTTAATCCTACCAAAACCTATGCATTCATACTTGATAAATGTTGATACTGGAATCTGTCGTGCTCTTTCAACATCAAGCTTCATAGGAAATCTCTGCTTCCATGCAGAAGTTTTCCTTGCTTGCAGCTTCAGGAGGTGAAATTCAGCTTCTTTATTTGGTTGACACTACATTTGCTGGCTTTTTTCACTGCTGAATTTAATTCCAGGCATCTAGTAGCATTCCAGAGGGAGAGGGGACCAGCATTGCAGCCTGCACTGCTGTTTCTCTGCTTGCGATGAATAATAGCCCACTGGGCTAGTTAACTATTACACTGACTTTTTCCTGTTCCTTCGTAGTTGATTTGTGCCCAGGGGACATGGGTTACCAGAGCTTGGCTGCCAACCCAAAGTTCAGTTTTGTGTGTGACTGTGTGTTTATGTTTACCTGCATGCATTTCTGTTGTGTTACCCAGCAGATATTCTAGCAAAACTAACAATGCCAGGCCACTGTGCCTGGTTTTTCTATATAAAAGGTATAAGTCAGAGGTAATGTTTTACTCTCCCTCCTTTACTGTTTTTGACAATGAATGTGAAAGGATTGCCCTCTTTAATCAACACACTGGTTTCCTTGTTCAGTGCCTGAAGCATGGAGTTTTAGGATGCTAAAATTCTCTTACAGCACATTTGAATCATGGGCCTGTGATTCATGTTGATTTGCCAGGAGCCATGACCTGATACCTCCTCTGTGAAAAAGATAACTTCCCACTTCACTGAGAGTGAAAAAGTGGTGGCGAGAAGTATATGTCAGGGAAGTTTTTTGAGATTCAGAACAAGATACTTAACCACCATTGGTTTTGATCAGATGTGTGCCACGGTCAAAGCCAAGAAGAGATTTTCAGTCATTCTCATCTGAGCTGCAGATCATCTGGTAGTATCTGGATGACGTGGCACACGTGACACTTAGCACTTTTGCCCCATGGAAGATAATATGACTTTAAATTCTTTGTTCTGTGCCAGTGACTCAGTTTACGTTCTTCAGAAAGAATAAATAGCAGTTTTGCTGTCCAGATGTCACATCCAGGTGTCCAGACAGATTAAAGTACTGATCTTTAATATCTCTGGTGTTTGTTTTGGGAAAGTTAATTTTCTTCAGTGGATATCTCAGGACAGTGACTTTTTTTTTCCTTCTTCTCCTGGCCAATTTCTATTCCATTGTCTTCAAAATCCAAAAGAGACTCCGCTTCCCTGTTTCTCTGTAAAAGTAGAACATGGCTTGACAAGGAATTAATTGTAAAAGAGAGGGCTAAATCCTCCATCTGCTGGTTCAAGATTTTAACTTTAAATGTTGTTGTGTCCTGCAAAGTACAGGAGGTACATCTTTCACTGAGTAGTAAGGTAAAATAATTTCTTTCTACTCTCCTCCTCTCCCTCCATACTTCTTTCCTTCTCTTTATTTCTCTTCTTGCCTCTTTCTCTATTTCTTTCTCTCTCCCTTTCTGTGTTAGTCTCTCCCTGTTTCTCTCCCTGTCCCCTGTTTGAGCAGATGGATGTCTTTTTTCCTGTTAGACCTGTATCAGACATTTGTGTGGGGACACTGTGATGCTGCTGTTGAACACCTTCTATGTGCTTTTGTTGTTCATTTAGTAAACCTTCCAGTCAAAGCCAGCCTTAAGTTATACAGTAGTTTGATGAGCAGAGTAGCATTCCTGCATAACTTCCTGCATAACTCGTGCTTTCAGCAGTGTGGGTCATTAAAAGACCATCCCCTATTCCTCCTGTACCACAAGTGAAATGGCAGACAATAAAATGAGAGACAGCAAGAAGTCAGCAGCAGTGGGAGCAGGACCACTTCTGTGCCAAGAAGATGATGTAGACCATTTTGACTCTGAAAAACAGCTTTGAGGCCATTTTAGTCATTCCCTTTGGCTCTTTGGAATCAAACTTGTATCATTCTTACTGATATTAATAGGACTTGGGGGATTATACAAGTCTCTATACCTTCCAAAGGCATATCTTTAGGATGGCAGAGAGAATTCATGAAAGTAGGCAGAGGCTCTTTTGAGAGAAAAGCAGCTGAAAACTTGATTTTTTTCTGGCGAGAAATCAATATTGAGAAAAGGAAAAAAAAAAAAAAAGGCAAGAAATATTGCTCCTTAGTAACTTTTAGTGCATTTTAACTGCGTAAGTGTTTTATAAATCTGAATTGTGGTCATTTGCTGCAGAACTTTGATCTAAAACTTTTTCCTTCTTCTGAATTAAAATATCTTTACAGTTATGTTTATAGGCACATTTACATGTTTGAGTTTTGGTTTTTTTTTTTGTTTTTTTTTTTTAATGAGATGGGACTGCCCCAAGATCTCAGGATCTCTGTACAGGCATTCTCTTGTAAGTTAAGTTTTAACAGTTTGATTGGTATGTGGCTAAAACACAATGTTCCAATCTCACCTGCCTGGCTGGGCTATAAACGTGAGATGCACTGTTTTCATATAAACTTTAAGCTTCATTGAGATTCCAGAGGCCACCAGACTGAATCACTCTCAGGTTATCTCCTCCGCCAAGACTGGAGATTTTATCATTACTTCAGAGGTCATCAAAAGAAAGCATCTTTCTCTTTGCCAAGGCAAAAGATTACACTGCAGCATAGATTCATTCATTTCGGGGTAACTGAATCTCTAGATCTTGGGAGAAAATATTTTTACCCATGCAAACTCTTCGTGATTGAGAAACAGCTTTTCTTTGGTTATTTTGCAATTAGTTTTAAAAATCTTTTTCCTCCCATTACTCTTCATTATAACTGGTGAATCTGAGCAGAAAGATGTGTGGAGGAAACATTGCAATGTGAAAAACCTAGTTCTTACCGAGACTGATCCAAAAAAGCAAGCCCACCATCCTCTCAGACTCTTCAGAAAAGTGTGGAACTTTTTTCCCAAGCAGTTATCTGTGGAGGAGAGCTGCACAGATTTTTGTAAAATGCCCACGTCCATCTATCTCTCAGGAAGATCTGCTTCCTATATTTTGGAGAGCTGCCTGTGGATTTTTGAGGAGAGTTGCTTGTGTATGTACACTGAACATCCATGGCCTGCAAGGGATCCTGTCATTCTAACCCTCAGACTGTGCTTTAGTAAAATAGATTATTGTTCAGTTACCCAACTTTGTTTTTGTCACTACTGAGAGGCAGCAGCAGGTGAGAAGTAACTTGAATATGCCCTCTCCTGGTGCTGTATTAAGTGCTGTTTTCATTCTCCAGTTAGAGTTTCCATAATCTAGCCTTGAAATTGTGAGTTCTTTAAGTTTTTCAGATCCTCAGAGTCATTCTGTAGTATTTTAAGATGCTGGACTTTGTATTCAAGAAGTGACATGACCTCTTCTTCTCTCTTCTTGGGTATAAAACCTCGTCAATTTTCTAAAGAATAAATATGCCTGTAAATAATTTCCATCTCATAATGAAATCCATGTTTATCTGAATATTGATGTCTTAAACAGCAAAAGGAAGAAGATACTGGAAACAAGTATTTTTTCACTTTCAAAACAGATATCTTTTCTTTCTTGTTATGTAGCAATTAACAGTTTTACATAGTAGTTAAACTTGTATTTACGTTTTCAGATCACATTTTTTGGAACATTGTGTTCAGAGGGAAAAACTGTTAAAAAATCACACTTCTCCTTTAGAAACCTTTCCCTTAAACAGTCAAAGTGATGTACAGTTGATCTGGATATAGGTTGCAGAATTACAGAGTTTAGCCTTTAAATAAAATCTTATGTCTATTTTGACAGTCAAGTAACTGTAAAAGGGTTGGGTAAAAAAAAAAAAAGAGGCATTATCTAGCAGAAGTTTTTCCTGCTTTTTTGATCAATTTTCTAACCAGAATTATTTTTTCTTGAAGCCTTGCCAATGGCAAAAATAAGGAGGGAATGTGTGGACTCATGCAGAGTGCTCACTAGGGCAAAAAAAAAACAAACCAAAAAACCAAAAAACAAAAAACAAAACAAAACAAAACAAAACAAAAAAAAAAAAAAAAAAAAAAAAAAAAAAAAAAAAACAAAAAAAACCCCCACAAAACAAAACTCCAAGAAAACAAAACAAAACAAAACAAAACAAAAAAAAATCCACCCTGAGCTATGTCTGAGGAAATGTCACATTTCTCTGATATGAATGAAATGCAGAACTCTATTCTTACTGCTTTGAAAAAATCAAATGAAGTAACCTCACCATTTACAGGACAATTTCTCTCTGTGTTCCATTTCTTATTGGAAATCAAACAGCTTTGTTTTTCAGCACTTCTGCAAACTCGGTCCCTTGCGCACACACACAAAACCCCCTAAATCTATGCATCTGAGGGAATCAAAGATTTTGGAGGGTATATTTTTCATAGGTAGTTATAAATATGTATTAAAAATTCCCACTGCAGGAATTTCTTATGGGGAAAATACGTGAAATCACAATGGAAAATGTTATGGCAAAAAGTACTGAAGTAAACTCAAATTTAGATCTTCACATTAGTAAGACTGACTGAAGTAGCAACATTGCACAGATGCTAAAACCTTCAGCAGAGTTGTTAAAGTAGAACTGGGTTTCAATCTGAGGCTTTGCTTTTGCCCTCTTGCTGGTATGGAGTTCTAAGACAACATTGGTGTCATCTTCAGTTGCCTCTAGAATCTCTTCAGTTGTGGAAGACATCTGCTCGTGAAATACAACTAGAAGTCTTCATTTGTTTGTACAACTTCAGGGTATTAATTCTTAACACAGCTTTCAGTGAGATAAAAGATCACAGTAGCTCCTACAGGAAATATTCAAGTGGATGATCCCTGAAGCCAGGAACAATAATTCATTTTATTTTACTTTTTTTTCTTTTCTTTTTTTTTTTTTTTTTTTTAATAGGAGGGCCTTGAGGAATGTCTGTGGGCTTTTTGGGGCTTTCAGCTTCTTTTCTCCAGTGCACTGTGTCCACTAAATATGAGAAGAACTTTTTCCTTACACAAAGCTGTCATTGTTTTAGGGCCCTTCTGCTCCCTCTGAACGTGTATTGTAACACGTGCCTCACTTGCTTGGCTCTCCTGGAGAAGTTTTATGGATTAAAGAACCACAAGTACCCTGCACAGTGGCACTATTAAAAGTGTTGAATGAGGTTGGGAGAAAAACTCATATAGAAGCTGCACACCTAGGTGCAGTTAGTAAACAGAGATAGTTCCCCTCATTAAGCATAATTAAACCTAATATTGACTGCAAACTGTTACTTACCTTAAACTTCTCTGCAGACATTGTGGGAAAGGGATTAACTTAGCAGATAGGTACGCTAATTACTACTTTCTTCACATTAAAGTCACCATCAGCAAGGCCTATATTCATAAATAAAACATAGTAGGGGATGAGAGACGGAGAAATATGTAAATTCATTTGCAGGGAAAAAAAGACCAAATTAAAAAAAGAAAGTTGAGTGATGCTACTGGAAGCAAAATGGCATTCTAGCTAATTACCATGAAAAGTATGATAAATCATGGACGTGTATCCTTGACTTCTGACTGATAGAGCCTGCAGAGTGCAATCTCTCATGCATAGCTGCCTCTGACTGATTTAAACCCCTACCACTATCGGCTTTGATGGGAAAGCACAAAAGTGTGTTATTTTTTTTTTCCTTGGGTATTGTTGCTACCTCTTTCTCCTAGAAATGACTTGCAATTATTGTAAAAATACAGTCTGATTTCTTGTCTGCAGAAGAATTGTTGTTTGATGCAATTGACAAACAAAGGCTCCAAAGATGGTCTACTTATGGTTTAATAGCTGCATTTTCCAATGCAATTGATCTGGTATATTGAGACGACTATAGAAATGTAATAAAATGTCAAGGGAGGGGTTGCTCTTGCTTTGCTATACGTATTCTCATGGGAGAGATCTTGAAACCCACAGACAAGATTAAAAGTCAGAATCAGTTTAATTTATGACTTTCTATTTGTTTTCTGTAGAATTTTAGGTGAGTCACGTTGCTGCTCTGTGCTTCAGCTTTTTGATCTGTTTCCTCCCAAATTTCATAGCTGCTGCAAGGGTCTGCACACATTTAGGATTATTCAGATGAAAGGCTTGCAGGATGAGGCCATAGTGTGTGTTACTGTGTCAGTGCTGTTGCTGCTTAATCCTGTAAGTACTTTATATTAGAATACATAATGATGATGTGATTGTTGTTTATGGGATATTTTCTATTTTGCTTGTATATCTGTCCTGAGTACTTTTTTGGTTGAGCCTCATCAGAATAAAAGTCCCTTTTGCTAGGCTAACTCACACCAGAATAATCCGAGGACGGATTTATCCTGAGTTTCCTGAGCAGGGCATTGCCCAAGCCACAGGCATAGGAGAAGCTTGAGTACACTAGTATTTAATGTGCAAGGTGGAAATCTACCATCACAGTGGTGTTCTTATTATGTGGATATTTTAACACAAAATTATTATTGGCTTCTGCTGTGTATTAGCCTTTAACTTTTTATGAAAAGGAATTCAATCTTTGTAATGCTCACAGTACCACATTTTCCTGAAAGAAGGGAGGGAAAAGTGAAGTTGTTAGGTGAACATCTGTAGATAGTTTCTAAGCAGTGAGTACCTTGATTGTTTGTTAATTTGTTTAATTTAACTTTCTGGTTTCTCTTTTTTTCTAGAGCTATTTGCCCGTGATATTGATATGATGTATAGGTAGGAGTGTGTAGTGCCCAGGTATGGGTTTTCTGCTTCAAGAAACAATGCTTAGTAATTTACAGTGTTTTCCTGCTCTGGTAACCCTTACTCTTTGCAGCTTTTTGTGTAGCCAGCTGTAGTGTTTATGGATGTTGTCTTCATTTGCTTTTTGCAGTTTCATTGAGTTTTGACAGCAGAGAATTTGAAGAAATTGTTTCAGAGCTGCCAATTGCTTTCAAAATTCACATGGCTAAATTCTGCAGTGACATACACATCATAACAGGTGATTAGCAAAGCGAAGAGATGTCCTCTGAGCAACAGTCCAAAATTATTGCTAGCTAGCGAAATCACAGGTTAAAGTAAGAACAATTTACTGGAGTAAAAACAAATTTAGAGGCCAGTTTGTTCCAGCATAAAAAAAAGTATATTTGCATGACTTCTCTTGTTTAGGACTACACAACTGCAGCAAGGAGCTCTCACCTGGGATTCGAGGAGCTGTTTGTTGTGTCTGTTTCTTCAGAGAGATTTAGAACAACTCTGTTATGGGCTTGTTTCTTTTTTCCTGGTTCCCTTCCTTTTCAAAGAGAAATAAAAAGGGTCGATGTATAGAAAACAGAGAAATAGACTTGAGACATGGATGTTATGAGGCTGCATAGCCTGTAAGTTTCTGTTTATGATCAAGGTGCCTGGCCAGACTTCTCCAGACTTACCAGCTGAATGTCATGGGGAGTCTTAATCACATTGTGTCTGTAACAGTGGACAGCCTAAATCCTGGGCAAGCATTCCAGCATTTGGCCTGTTAGTAACATCTGCATGGTTTTTCTGATTAGAAATTGAAATTGGGTGTATCAGCCTTATAGGGAAACATTGCAAACAAATATTTTTGATAAACAGTAAATACTAGGAAAACTCCATTACATAAGAAATGAGAATATAAACTCCAACCATGGGGTTTTTTTGAGGAAATAAACTATTCTACTTTGTATGTTAGAATTCTAAACCTAAACTGTGTTAATTCCCATTTTTTGACCAGCCAGTTGGTGTCCACTGGACTCTGAAAAGTCCAGTGGGCACAATAGTAATTGATCTCTTTGATCTCTTGTCAAACTCATTCCCTCCAGTTCTTCTAAGGGCTCTTAAGCTTCTAGCAAAAGAATTATCTAAGTAATAACAAACTTGAAACCCAGTTACCTCTGCAAAGCATAGGACAAATCCTGTGAATTCATACTGAGGCAAAATTTACACTGAAGTCAAAATTAGGAGCTTTGTCACTTGCCGGATTTCTGTCGGGCAGAAATTCCTACTTACTTTCTTCCCCTGTGGTAAGGATGGCTGAACACACTTACAGATTGTTGTAAAATTTAGACACAGAAAATCCTTTTTTTTTAAAAATTAAGGTATACATTTTTATGAGCATTGTTTTGTGAAGGGAGTGTCTCATTTAAGTAATAATATTTCTTAAATAATAGTTGAATGAAGTATTTGAAGATTATGATTTTCATTCTCATCAATATCCGGACAGAGGATCCCATGACTGACTTGAGACAAAATGACTGAATATGGACATATTTCTGCCAAGTACAATATAGAAATAGAAGGCCAAGCTTTAAAGGATGGATGATACTTTTCATATGAATTTAAGTCATATTCTGATCAACTTTTACAAATTTATTTGTGTTAGGCAGAATGTGTCTGTTTTAAATACTCTTCCATTTGCTACTGGGTACGTAACAGGTTTCAAACCTTTATTCAGATACACTCAGGTCTGAGAGAGCATCCATGATTTGTCCATCAGAAGTTGTTCCCAGTGGAATGCTCTCTAGAATGACAGTAGTAGAGCTTATGTCAGTGTCCTCATATCAAACCTAACCGCAAAAGTGTGTGGCTGTGAGGACACTTCACCAGCATCTTGGCATTTTCCTAGTAAATATCAGTAGATTCAATTACTTCTTTTGGCATGTTAAATACCATGTTTTGAAACCTGCAGTTCCTTGCTTCTCCTGTTTCCTATTTATTCTTATTTTCCTGATTAGTCTTATCCTTCCCCCATAAATTGTGTTCTCTAATGTCTCCTTCTCTGTTTCTGTTTTTCAGTAGCTCTGCTCTTTTGTGGCTAAAGCCCTGAATTTCACTGTCCTTATGCAAGTAAAACACCTCTTGAAGTCAGTCAAGGGTTTATCTTCCCATGTTTTGGCCTTTGCTTGTTGTTGGGCAATTACATTATATCCATAGGAAACCCTCTGAATTTTGGGACATGGGCTTCAGCCAACCTAATGCCATTGATTATACATTTACATGTAGAATGGATCTGCTTACTTCCAATCCCCCATTTGGAAGCCTGTTAGGAATGTGCATGCTGTTTTAACATGCAAACACTAATAGGAAGGTGGAGAATTAAGTTTTTTGTCTGATAGGTTAGTACCCATTTAAAGACAAAGATGGCAATCTGCTTCTTTAGTGTTCAGTAAGATCTCAATGTCAAGTGTCCAGGGGCTATGAAGTGCTTAAAGCAAAATAACTTGGGAGCTGAGGAGATAATTATATATGAGAGGAAATACTGGGAAGGGCAAAGAATGCAAATGAAGGCAGGCCAAGATAGCTTCACTGCCACAGACTAACTCCCTATTTACTCCTCCCTCAAATACACAGACAGTAACCCTCAATAACCTATGTGAGTTAGTGAACATTTTGCTGCATCTAAAATGTTGATGCAAGTGATCATTGCTTTTACTGGATATCCAAGTGTCTGAGCCCACCCTGGTTCTTTGGAGTCCCAGGTTGCACCTTTTTTTGTGTTGGGTAGAAAATAGGAAATGTTATTTCATTGAAGAAGAAGGATTTTATTTCGGTGTTGCAATTTTCTGTTAAGATTATTTCCTTCTGCAGTGAAATGGAACATATTGGCCTTTTACACAAAAGGTATAAACTATGTATGTCAGGTCGTTGTAAGAGATAGTCCAAACTAAATGCAGTTGTCCATAATTAGCCCTTTGCTTCATTTTTCCCTTTGCTGAAACAAAAAACCCCTGACCACTTTCTCTCTTATCAAAAGTGGAGACTTTTTGTGTCTGCATGTCTGATGTGCTGTTAGGCTGTAGCAGAATGCTTACAGATGAAAGTGTTCTTACCCCTCTTTCCCTTAGCATCTACTACTGGCAATGGGACTTGGGTTTCACAGTTAAATGAATTTTTGTCTGCTCTAGTTGCCTGTTCTTCTGCATGTCAGATCCATTACATTTTAATGCAGTGGATTATGGTGCTTTAAGGACATAGAGTAGCTACTACATGCCTGTGAGTTAACAAAATTTAAGTATTTAAATCACATAGGAAAATGAAAAGTGGCTTTTCCTGTGTTTGGAATGACTAGTAGCTTTACAGCCATCAAACTGAGCATGGAATGACCAATTGACCCTTCCACTCTGTATGTTGACTGGTGACTATAAATGAGAAGTCTTTCCACCCCTGCCATGAGGTTATGAGACATGACTATGTAGTAATTAATGCCTCTGTATCATTTTTTAACTGCTACAGAAATATAATATCAGATGCTCAGATGGCATCAATTGGCTTAGCTCCACTGAAGGCAACAAAATGCGATGCCAACTTATACCAGCTGAGGATCTGGCCCACAGTTAAAAGGAAAAAGGGGACAGGCTGCCAATATGGCAGGGAACATATTGAGATTTATGGTAGTGACTTAATCAGTAAAAAGTTCTGCTTGAAGTGGTTGTCTCTTTGCACATTCACATTAGTCACTTGAGCTGGAGATATTTGAAGCTCTAGCACAGCCTCTGCGGGCACATTTGTGCTCTTGCACTGTGTTCCACACTCTATGCTCTTAAATATCTGAGAGCATCCCACATCACTCCTGTTCTTCTAGCTGGCAGTCTCTCTTCAGAGGTTTACACAGATTCTGGGCCATGTATATTTTTCAACTTAATTTTAATTTGGATGACTGTGGTTTTTTCACTTTTGCCTGTATTTCTGGTGTTGTTTCTTAATCACACCTGAAAATGAGAGGAATTTCATGTCTTTTGTAATTCTTATCTAGCTGTCCTGTTTGCATTCAAGTATTATGTTAATCTTGATAAGAATAAAAAAATCCAGTTTGCTGCCTTTGTATTCAACTATGTATGTCATTTTTTTACTTGGAGATAACGTGACTGTACCTAATATAATACCTGTAAATTTTTATCTGCTATAAATATGATTGAATAACTTGAATGATAGAAATTCTCTTCTCTGTATTACGAAGTTAGTGAATGAAATACTTATTAAAGATGAAATGGCTGTAGAATCTCCCCAACTTTTTTCTCCCTCAGGAATACAACTACTGTGGCATTTGGTTTATAATGAGTGCTGTCTCTAAACTTGTGAGCCATCCCCAGATCTGATAACTTGTTTTTGATTGTTAACAAAGTTCAGATCTTTTGAATGTAATCTTTTGGGGCCTGGGAGTTTCCATGTTTGGTCCCATCTGTAATGTAGGTTGAGAAACTCTGTGATCTAGTCATGTTGTACAAAGTTGAGGAAATACTTCTCTTTTGCACTGAAATACCTGCCTTAAAAATGTAACAAACTGATTGGTGACATTGAATTGGACCTACAATATTACGTCCAGCTACTTTTAGATCACACCCTTCAAATACACATTTAAGCAGGATAAACTTTCAGAAGTAGAGGTATTTGAATATCTAAAGCCTGCAAAGTTTGTTGAGTTTTAAACACGTAATGATTTTTCTATTCTGTGCTCTAAAGTACAGAAAAATAAACTAATCATTAAAACCTCTCCGGATACAAAGCTCAGTTTTTAAAGAAGTTTCAAAGGATGCTTTGAATGACATTCAGTTTTTACCTCGATATATTTTCCTGCACTTCAAAGTAAGAGTGAGTCTTCTGTGACATCTGTATCATGTAGGTGCTGAAAAGAGTTCTGGGGAGGCAGGACACAGTGTTAACCTCTTTTTCTTTTAGTTTGCTGATTATTGTGGGTTTCAAAGAATCCAGTGCTACCTCAGCTGGAGGATGGTTGCCTGTCTTACGATAAAAATTTAGAACCCAGTCCATCATTTACTGAGGTCCTTGAAAATATTTGTATTTCAAACAACAGCTGGAAGTTTAAACTTAAAGCATGTAGTTTCTTCAAATCCCATATGCTGATAATTGTAAACAGTATATATAAACTCCTGAGAATATTTTAAAGTACTTATACAGAAGGTATGAGTTGTATTAAAATATTGCAACAAATGTTTAAAGCAATATTTATTCCTATATTCTCGATGGGATTTTTTAGAAATTGCATGTGCTTTACAAGTTTCCAAATTATATACATTTTAAAAAGAATCTTAGAGTGGTTTTACAAAGTATCATTGTCCGAATTTGATAGATGCAGAAACTGAGACACGGAACAGTTAAGTAATTTTCTCAAGGTTGTAGGATAATTCACAGCTAAAATAGGGATGGATTCTTTCTTGGCATTGAGTGTTTCATGCACTATTCTGCTGCTTCTCAGTGTTAAAGAATGCTACAGGACCTTTATGATACATTTTACAAAGAAATGCAACTCGTGGTCTCATGTTTACAAGTCTCTTTGAAAACCCTTTTCTTTAGCTGAATATCTTCAGCTTCTATCCTGACCTCTCATCAAAATTAAATTTTCATACACACAAACCCACAATAGAGTGGAAGACTGAATGTCGTCTTTGACTTGCCTGGGATTAGAGTCAAAACCAGAGGGCAGAATCTAGCTAAGAAATACTGAGTTTAAATTCTTATAAATGTAGTTTTATGCTTCAAGAATTGTTTCCTGGATATTGGACCAGAACAGAAGGTTAGTAGGAGATAGATGTCCCCAGTTATAAATAATTGTGACAACAACTAACAGTACAGTGCACTTGAAAGAACATTTAAGTCTTGCTGCAAAATGCATCCTAACTACAAAAATGACAGCCTGCATGGTGCTGTGGATGGAGGGCAGCTTGTACTGCTATTCAGCATAATAATATTAACTTGTATCTGCTTAGAATATCCCAGAGTTTTGTAAATATCTCCTAGAAAGTAATTCAATGTTTCTTATTCTGGTATTATGTAGGAGTGGAAGAAGACATAGTTTGTAAGAAATTTGAAGTCAGGTTATAGTACTTCTGGGGCACAATGTATAATTGATACCCTTTTAAAATTACAATAGCTTTTGCCTTACAAGCACAGTGTTGATTCTACACTTTGTGGTCTGGCTGGCACCAGTGAAGACTGTGGTTAATCCAGTTTCTTATTTTACAGAAGTCACTGCAGGAAAGGAAACATTCTTTTTTAGGCTCCTTAAAGATTTGCTGAGGTGCACACACTTGATATAATTTGAGGGAAAGTTTAACTTTACAGAGAGTGTAACTTCATTATACAGTTGTTGCCAAAATAGTGAATCCTGGCCTGTTCCATAATGTCAAGAATCCTTACCTAGGGTTTAAAGAGAGTTTATTGAATCACTGTTGTCATTAAACTTTATTGCACTCTCCTGTAGGGGACTTTCTGTTCTTGGACAACCTAAGAAATGTCTTCACTGGCTACTAAGCCATTAGAAGCAAATCTGAGCTGCATTTACATTTGAGTCCTTCCTAAATGCTCTCATCATTCTCATGCCAGTGTCAGCCTTGGGGAAGACATTCTCCATTGAATGAAAAGACACAGTTTCCCCTGCTGCTGGAGGCTGTGTTATTACATACAAGTAGCATTATGTACATATATTCCTAGGGTTACTTGTCACCTTTGGCCCTTCAAGCTGAATAGATCTGCTTGTGGAACAATGGAATGAACATGTGGTATCTGCAGATTTTTTCTCATTTAGATGGGATAAGTTCCTGTTGTAACCACCTCTTTATCAGAGGGTCATGTTTATTTGCCAGGTATTGGGATGCATTGAGTATTGTTAGTATGATTCCTGTACTGTATTCCAGTAGGAACTTCTTACGTCTGTGGAACTGGAGATGCATAAAGGGGAATCCAAAGCTTGTCAGTGTCTGTCAGCTGCAGATCTGGAAAACCTAAGAAACGCATCATCTCAGGCACAGAAAGGGAAGGATATACCCTGCATTAACATGGAGAAACATGAACTAACTTGTGTTGGTATCTAAATATTTTAGAACTAATCAGATGAATAAAGCTGAAATGATAGCCAGTAAAATACTTTCTTGGACCTTCATTACTGTATAAGCTGTCTGAAGTCTATGCAGAAAAACAGGTAAAAAACTTTACTAACACTGACTTTTTTTTTCCCCTGAAATAATTGGTCTATCAACTCAAGAAGAAAGTAGCTTTAGAAAAGCTGAGAAATGAGCCTGTGTTGAAAATTTCTGTAGCATTTATAGCCTTTTACTCTCCAGCCTTGGAGAGTATTCTTGGAGAAATTCTTATTTACTAGAATTATTCATTGTTTATATCACTGAAAGTAAATTTAAATCTTAGTTCATGAACTAGTCTTCTAGTAGAGCTAGAAGAACCTCCTACTCTTACTGTTAAGCAAAGCTCTGACAGTAGATAACCAAACCTCAACCACGTAGGCCTTTTTCTGCTGGGGGATGTTCAGCAGCAAATTGAGATTATTTGGGTTGTTTAACACCCTTTCCCCTACACCCCCTAAAACATGTAGGATACTGTAACTGTTCTTCACTGGAGAAACTCTGATGATTAGGATACTTTATCCTTCACCACTAGGCATTTCTAGGTCAGAAGAGCTAACATACAACAGTGCAAGCTAAGATAGCACAAGAAAACTCGTTAGACAGAGCCAACACTTCTGTCTCCTGGTTGTACAGATGTCATTGGACCACCAAATAACAGAAGCATCATGATGAGTAATTCCAATTCAGGTTTAAATGAATACGTCAAACCATGTAATGCTGGATGAGACACCTCTATAATTTACAATATTCAACTAGTGCCTAGCCCATGGCAATACTATCCACAATAATTATATGCTACTGCCAGCTATCTTGAGGATCAGTTTAGGAAGAGAGCAGTTGCTTTGCCCAGGGAAATTCAGATTAGATGTAAAATTGGATTTTTCATAAGGCCTTGTTTTTACCTAGCTACGAATGTTTCCTTAGCACAAGTGAAAACTTTACACATTTTAGCTCAAACTGTACTCTACTAAGCCTCCCACATTTATACCCATCTTCTTGGCAGTCATCCCAAAATATGTTTGGGTTGAAACATTACACATTACATTTGGTGAAGCTTTAGCATTCCCTGTTGCTCACATCAATCCTTATTTCTGTTTGCTCTTGTAATTTACAGTTAATGAAAATTCTAAGTTTACCTTTGTTTTTGTTGGCGTCTGTACAAGAGAACCCTTTAGCCTTTTCAGCCTCACATCCAAGTGAAAAGCTGGATCCAAAAGGGAAGGTAAAACCTATCTGAGTGCTTTCAGTTTAGGCAGAAGCCCATAGCATGCATGTCAGCATTCTAACATTACATTTCTGAAGGAACAGCAGAAGAGCCTTGCTCAAGGCGTGACCTGTGCCTGGGCTTGTGAGTGGGCTTGTAAGTAGCAGGTAGAGCAGCTGATCCCACATGAGAACGCCACATCTCAATGGCCATCTGGTTAGTGAGCTTAACCAGTTCCTGCTCCCTTCCAATCCAGGCAAGATCCTGCCTGAAATTAACAGGAATTTGCCTGATTACCAGTGTGGGAACGTGGCTAATAACAAACTCGTACTGATGACCTTAACACAGCGTAGGCAATATTGACAAAACAAACCGTTCTGGAGTTAGTGCCTTCTTTTCTAACGAGCCTGTTAAAAGTTGACTCACAGATTTTCAGTTCAGGAGATACAATTTGTGTTTACCTACGGTACCACCTATGCACTGAGCTGGGTATGTACAAGGTTATAATGTTAAGCAATGAGCTGTAGACAGATGGTACATGTAGAATTTCTGTACATGCACACAATTAGATAATTTACGTGATTTGTATTAAGCTTTTTAAGACACTTATTTGAAAGGCAGTTTCGTGCATTAAAAAATCCCATGCAGCTATCAAATTATTACAAAAGAAAGCTTTAAAATACACCCTTTTCATTTATTTTCGGTGCTCATTGCGTGTTCTGAATCATTGCTTGTTCAGAAACATTACCTCTTAAATTAAGAAAATATTTTGCAGGTGAGAAACACTGACAAATTTTAAAAAAATGTGTAAGCAGAATTACAATACGGTTGCATATTTCGGGGAAAAGCAGGTTTCGTGAAGGCAAGCCTGACCAAGCCTTCGTGCTTCTGCTCATAGTGCTATGTACAACCTGTTTTTCACAGGTCATCAAAGTGTTGCATTATCAGTAGGAATTCTGACCGCGTTTTGGAAGTTCATTTCCTGCTGTCTGCTTCATCTTGTGTTCCTGTTGCAGAGGCTGTGCAGTCTGGGCATGGGAGAAAAGCACTGTTTGCACCTGTTTAAAATCTCCAGTGCTTTGTGTGGTTCCTGGGCAACAGGCAGGAATCCTGAAAAGCTAGGCTGCACTTGCTCAATTGTTGCTGGCAGCTGTGACTTTGAGAGAGCACATAGCAGCTCGTTAGCAGGTTGCTTGTGTTATGTGACATGCACCAAGCATGTCAAACCCTGAGCTGAGCTCGCCGCCTTTGCTGCCTGCAGTCGAGGCTGGGTTGCCTGGGGTTGCAGACTTGGTCAAGAAAAGCATTTTAGGGATGTAAGGTGAGTTCCTCGTTTGTAAAGGGGCAGGGAGGTGAGGCAAGGAGGTGTGAATCGGTGCTCTCTGATTAGGAAAGGAGAACGGTGGCACACAGGTTCTCTGCTCCAATGGGTGCTATTTTCCTCCAGCAATTTCGTTCTTTCGGAGTGTATTTGCAATGGTGGAACATAGAAATGCAGGGGATAAGATGAATTTGAGTGTGAAAGTGTGCACACAGACACACGCATACATTATATGTGCATTACCGTGGGAAAATACAAGAGTATTTCATTAGATAATTTTGAATTTTATTATGAGCTTTGCTTTCTAGGTCTTGTTTACTTTGAGGGATGAGGATCAAATCAATCCTTACAACCTTGATCTTGGCCTATTTAGGCAGCATCCAAGCAGCAGATGCAGTCACACTGTTTGACTGGCAAATTTGGACCATTTCATCTTCATATCTACTCACTTTGTGCCTCTTGGCTCAATAAAGCATCTCTTTGCTCTTGTAAAAGGAGTTAGTATGTGATAAATCTAGTTAAACAAACCACAAAGCTACAGCATCTTTGCATCCTTACAGTCTGTTGAAATCTACATCATGAGGTGGGAACAGATCTGCCATTGTCTTGAGATCTGTTTACACTCTATGCAGTTTTACCCAAGAAGGAGTGATCTACAGACTGGTCTCTTTTCTGCAGCTCCAGAAAATCTCCTTTAGACACAGAGTGCTGATATTGACAATGGAAGTCATTACCCCAAGATGGAGAAAAAGCAGAAGGAAGTCTGGCTACTAAGGAAATTAGATACACTCGTGGGGGAAAAAAAAAAAAACCTAAAAAAAAAAACCAAAACTCATCAAGGATCATTTAATGAAAAGATAATGTAACAAATATATAAATATGTATATATGTATGTATGTAAGTATGGATGGATAACATATATATAACCGCTTGCACTGAAAATGCTTGGCCAGTGGTTTGCCAGCAACTGGAAAGATTTAGTGCAAGGCAGCAAGACTTCTCATTTGTCCTGCCCACAGGTACAGTGAGTAACTGCCCTGGCTAAAGTCAGGGACGCGCTCTTGAGCCTGTCTGCTCATCTGCAGAGGGATGTGATGTGGGCATGGTAGGTTTTCATTTGAACCGTGCTCCAAATACATGCTTCACCGCTTATCTGTTGTTGTTGTCTTCTTTATCTGAATATAGAAAGCACTAGTTGTCAGGTACTGAGGGTAAATGTGATAAAATTAATAGAAACCAGAGTATGACATAATCATGTGCATTCAGCATGAGTCCCTTGATTTATTTTGTGATCAGAGCTTTTTGTTTCCTCATCTAGAAAATTGTGATAATTGGTGTTTATATCATATTGCTGTACAAAAGCAGTTATGTTGTAAACTTTCTTTTCATGGTCGTCCCTGTGTTTTTCTGTTGTCATTTCCTTTTCTGTCTTAAACTTGGTTTATTATCTGTCTCGCCATAAAGGGCCTTCTGAATTCGTCTTCTGACGTTAGTTTGACTATCAAATCATTGAAGGGAATAAACTGAGATATGTGTGTACGTCTGTGTGCTATTTTTGCTGTCTTCTGTCATGCAGGCAGGACTAAAAAACTTGAAAGTTGCCACCCCTTTAGTGGAAATAAAAAACTCTCAATATATAATATACAAAAGTATTATTCTTCAGGAAAGTATTTGCAGTCCTTTTGGATGGCCTTGTTTAGCACTGTTCTTGATACCATCTCATCACTGCAGTGAGAAAATTGCAGGTTTCCTCCTTCTCTGCAGGTAATTTGGCAAATTCCTTTTAATATGGCTCTACTGTTTCTAAAATTCAAAAAAATGAGATCTGTATGACTTACTCTGTCAGTTTAGAACGTGTTGTTAGCTGGCAAGAACTGTGCTGCACAGCACACACAAGTCAGGGGCTGGATGTTAATGAAACACATGAGAATAGGTGTTGCATTTTCTTGTGTACTGCTTCATTTTACAAATACTGTATAGTGCCAAAAACAACCACTTAAAAATAAAGTGCAATATAGGAATGACATTCAAATGTTAAGGATATGACTTAAAACTCTTGCAGCCAAGTACAATAAATTTGAGAGACTTACTCTGTTTATAAATCATACTGTTGTCTCAGGTATTCCAGCTGATGCGGTGGAAAGGACAAACCCCAAAAAGAGGATTATGTGAGATGCTACATGTAGGTACAGGAAGATGAACACAGTAGCCTGAAATTCTGGTGGAAATACATCTGAGAAGATTCTCTTAATTTCTAACTTTTGACCACTGTGTTTTAATTCATTCTGTCAATTACTCCTATGCTTTTTTACATGCCTGGATTCTAACAGTTTGCAAAATAAAATGTCCCCTGTCTCAGAATGGCATCCTTGCTTTGTTGCTATAGATGATATCTGCATTCATATGCCATGACACATCTTTCACTGCTGCCTCATGAATAGAATTGTAGCAAGATGATGTGCTTCACTGGAAGCCTTGCAACACAAGAACAGCGTGGATTGTTCAGGAAATACCAGACAATCTCCTCTTCCATAGGCTTCCTAGTGAGACTTTGGGGCTAGCAGATACATCTTTAACCAGTCAGGGTGACAAAAGACAAGTCAGAAGTGGCTGCATTCTAAGCTGAAGAAAGAAGAGTTACAGTGACTTTCACTTGGGTTGCATCCAAACACGATTTTAGAGGGAGGAAGGGAAAGAAAGAAGTCTGCCTCTAGGGCTGTGAGCATGGGAGAACCTCTCCTTTCACCCTGTAGTCTGTCATCTAGTTGGGTTTTGTTGTTGTTAGTGGTAGGTTTTTTGTTGTTTGTTTTGGGAGGGGAGTGAGGGAGAGCTTGTTTCCAGCACTGCATCTGCCACATGTCTAGACACTGATATGTAAAGACACTTAGAAGGGTAGTGTTCCTTCTACTCTGTGGTTCCACCACTGCAGCAGGTAGTGAGTTGATACCTGTTGTCATTTTTGTGATCCTTAAGTTTACTCAGAGCCTAGAAAAAGTCCACCTTAGCACTTGGAAACAATGCTAGTCATCTTTGACTTTCTGGCTTGGTTTATTCTAATGCATCTCAAATGGAGGAAGAGGAAAAGGAAGAGAGGCCATAGAAAGAGGAATGTAAAATCATCTAATAAAGCGACATCAATACATGATCTAAAACTAAAAAATTAATTAGAAGATGAACTTTCCTTCCGAACTGCACAGTCCTCTCATCCTGGGCTTCCCAAGTAGCCACCCCTGTTCAATCACTGAGTTTCCTTTTCCGTGTTTCAGAGGGCATGCAGCACTAGATAGCATTGTTACTCCACTCTTCTTTGTGTGTAGTTCACAGCTTGGCCCTTCTGCCTAGTCCCTGGTGGGTCATGCCTTCACATAGTCCATCAGACACGCCTAACTTCAGTAACAGTGCTTTAAAAGATAAAACAGTCTACTTCTCAACTCTGAAATTTCACTTCTGTTACAGAATGTGATCATTCTGTTACAGTGATACTGTCTGGGCTAAATTTACTCGTGTTTGCTGTGTTATCATTCTCCTGCTCCCTTTTACTCTGCAACTGATCTGCATTGAAACTTCATAGCAAAAAGTTCTCTTAAGAAACCAGACCCTCATAAAACAGATTTGCATGGAGTAATTTTCCTCTTCAGTAGCTCAAGGTCACCTTGCCCAGTCTGTTTGTGGCTTCAGCTGGCTTTTTTTTTCTTCAAGCTCAACTAAATTGATGATTATTTGGAGAGGTGAAACTAATTGTCCTAATTAATACAAGTGGGCCCAGTTGGGGTTAGAATTTGAGACCAGTCAGGTGGTGTGGGTAAGAAAACCTACTCCATTTGAGAACTAGGCACTGAAATGGAGAAGTTGGGGGTACCTACGATTAAGATTGTGATGTTCCGGTGGTAAGATTTTGGAGTTTTTAAACTTTTTTTTTAATTTCTGCTTGAATTGTTGTGTAACATGTTGAATGTATGGATTTTTGGATAGGAGAGGCCACATCTGAGAGAAGGAGGTTACTATAAAGAAAAAGCTTCCTTTCAAATAAAGAACATTGAATGGTTGCTCCAGCCTTGTAGCTTTTGTTGATCCTGAAATAGTTAGTGGTGCATTTCATGCTGTGTCGGAATGTGCTAGGTTCATCCAGCACCTGGAGATGTATGGATTAGATACCAAGTGAAGAAGTACAAGGGAGAATGCAGGATTTTGTTGTGTTTGTGCTGTGTTGTAATTCTGAAATGAAAACCATGACAGTGCTAACAAGTTGCATGAAGGGGTGTCTTTTTTTAACAGGAATTTTTCATGGAAATGGTTAAAAAAAACCTTGGAAATCTTTGAAGGTGTAGTTTTTGTGTAAGGAGGTAGCAGAGTATTATGCTCATCTAACAAGCATCTATCATTTCATTGCTGTTTACTCTGCTCCTTGATCATCCCTCTCCATTTCTGAGCTACCTTTATGTCGGTAGCTGTCACTGAAGACTTCTACTTGCTCCCTTGCATCTGACAAAGATTCTAAACAGGGCAGATTCTGGTTGTTGACTTTGAGAGTAGATTTTAGCCCAATTTACATAGATAAGATTTGGCGTGCTATCCTATCCCGAGTGTCTGTTCAGTGAAAAACATGCAGCTCTCTGTGCCTCTATCATTTTGTTTGCCAGCAACCTGGCAAGAAAAACTCTTTTCAAGTCCTGACCTGGCTGATGGCTATTTGATGGCATAGAAAAAGAGGAAATAAATAGCAGTTGAAGTAGTCCAAAACACATTAATTAGGTAAGGATTTAGACTAGCATCCTGCATTTCCCTGTCACCTTCAAGAATGCCATTGAATTGTACTTCTAACCACCATACCTTTTCTGTACCTGTGGGCTGAAGGCTTTGCCCATGAGGAAAAGGACTTTCCCAGCCCTCGCAATGACACAGTCAAAGGTACGGGAATAGGTCAGCCAGTGCCTGTTATGGTCCTGTAGCCACAAGACAATCCATCTTCCCCTTCATAAAAGTCTGGCTGCAGTATTATTGTGTGTAACCCATGCTGATTCTAAAAGCAGTATGAATTGTATACATCTTGCACATCAGTTTCAGTGTCTTAAAAAATGAAGAGGTTTTTTTTCCTTTTTCCCCTTCCTTTGAAGTTTTAAAGCAGAACTTGCTGGTGACCCACTTTTGCTAAGAGTTCTCTTAACTAACCCCTGTACTCACTTATACATTTTTTTTCTCTTCCACCCACTGTCTGTCTAGCCTGGTTTAAAATTTTTATATATGTACTTTTAAAAAATTGATTAGTTGGAGAGCTGCCCGTTCTTCTGCGCTGTATAATAAGGATTTAAAAACTGCACACTGAATTCTGTATAGTGTAATTAAAACTGACCCAGATTTGGACCTGAGAACACCAGGACTTAGCCAAACTTGCCATGAGCTGAGTTCTGATGGCAGATGGAAGCTAATGAGGACACACTACACTCCAGAATTTCCCAGCTGCTTGGCCCCCTTTTTGTACAAACAAGGTTTGGAGTGAAGTCCCAATCCCAAGAGCATGTTCAAGCAAATGTACTGCACCCAGTGTTTTGGGGAAACAAGGCAGTGCTGTCGGACTGCTTTGGGGAAATTCTGAGGCATTATTTCTAATGGGCTTTTACTGTGTATCCCAGTGTGATCAGCGTGCTGTCTTCCATCTTGTCCTAGTCTGAGTGTGATCATATGGCTCAGACCCTGTATGAATACCCTCCTCCCATTTCAGTTGGGAGAGCTTCCACTTTAAATTAATGTGTTGAGTGTTAAGATCCCAAAGGAATGGGTCTCCCTTCGACCTGTGGTTCCCTTCAGTGGATTCAATGTCCTGGGACTATTCAGGCAGATGAAATTGAATCACTTTGAAGCAGCTGTAGCTGGCATGTGGTCTCTCAGATTGCTAGCACCTGCTTGGTTGGGTTTTTTTGTTGTTTGTAACTCACTAGAGTGAAAATAGTGCCAAAACCAGCATTGGTCTTGGAGCTGATAAAGCACTCCAGCTCCTGTATCCCTTTCCCCTTCTAGCCCAGCCACCTCATTACTGGTGCTTGCAATAATGTTGTTGGTAGTGAGCAGAAACAGGTTTATGCTTCCCCTCCAACTGCCTCCCTCCCCTTCAAGCCAGTGCACTGCCAAAACTGACTCTCTTCTTCATAAGCAGTAAGATTTAATCGTGCTCAGGTGTGCAGAGCGTCTGTGCCCTCCTTAGAAAATTGGGCAGCCTGTGGTTTGCTCTGTATGATGCAGGCAGCACCAAATTTATCTGCTGCTCTAACAGTCTCACGGCTGGCAAAGTTGCTGTTCTTCATATGTAACAAATGACCAAGGAGTCCTGGGAGGTTCTGTTCAATACTTCTGCTCCCTTCCTCTGGTGTAGTGTACGTAGATTTTGGTTACTGTGTTCCTACTACAGTCAAACTTTTAATATGGTAAGATTTCAGAAGGGACCTTGAGCCACTTGGTTGCCTCTCTGTATCCTGTGATTTATTGTAATCAAAGTTCAAATTAAACACAGTAGTGCACTTGGCCAAATACAGTAACAACACACAGTGGTGTGGTTTTCAATGTAATATTACAAGATGGCATATTACAACATTATTTTTTTTTTAATATATCCCTCCTCTGACTTCCCTTTAGTTTGTGCATAAAGTTTATGTGCCTCCCTTTTATTTTGTCCCTCTGTGCCCCAGAGATAAAGGATGTACCTGGATTTTTAATAACAGCTGTTTTCATCTTTGGTATTAGCCACACACCTCACTTCTTGCTGTTTTGCTTTCTCTCTCTCTCTCATGACATTTTTTGGGTATTACCACTTATTTCTAGGGTTAAGAGGGTCTTGTCCTTGGCTGATGTATGGGACTTGATTGCCTCCTGCAATAGCTTTAAAAATTGCTATTTTGGGAAATTAAAAGTCAGTTCCATGAAGTGTTCCAGGTTCTGAAGCTCCTTCCTCCTTCCCTCCTTTTAATCTATATCTTGCATTTACATCACATTGTGAAAGGTTTTGATTTGTCTGTAGATATTTGGGATGTAGGCACAGTCTCTCCTCCCATGGAATATTCCATCTCTGCTCCAGCACATGTTAATCCACAGTTCTCTGTGGTTTGTTGAGCTCAGGCATTTGAAGGGTATTACTGAAGGCAACTTCTCTGGGATTCAAAATACAATTTCTATTTAGTGGAAGTTAAATATCAGTTTAAACAAAAGAATTAATTGGGTTTGGGTTGTTTGCAGTATACAGGAGATGCTTCCCTTTATTTATTTGGTTTTACAGTACAAAATATTCCTGGTTTTACCTTTTAATTTGCCTTGTGTGCTGAGATACCCTGATAAACTGCCTTGTGTAACTTGTAGTTGAGAAAGTGGTGCAGCTAAACATTTTAATAGTTGTCTGATGGAACTACAAAGGAAAAAAGAAAAATGGAATTCCAATCAAGACAGAATTGTTTTTACTAATCCAGTAAGATTATGTCACCGCTTGATTTTTCTCTTGTCCTGTTGTGATTTGTAGTGTTTTGTTTGTTTGTGGACTTACTTTGTTTTCTTCTAATCTACACTCTGTCTTTCCAACTCCCTTTTGTTTAGTTGCAAAATGTCTACCAATAAAAACATCCATTTGTAATGATAGCTTTTGCTACTCTTTGTAGTCTGGAAGTGTTGCAGCTGCAGATATCATCTACTGAATTAAATGTCAGCCACCAGTTCTGAGAGGGGAAGCTACCAAGGATTAAGTTAAGAAATACCCAAGGACCATGGCTCTCAATTTTAGAGATACTATTTTTAAAATATTTTCACTATAAGCCAGACTTTTTATGAATTAAATAATGGAGAGTAAATATGGAATATTTTATTTTTTTCAGATGTTTTGAGTACCTAGCATCTTTTGATGAGAATAGTAGGATTATGGAAGGGAAAATATTCTTGAGACCACAATGAATATAGTACCCGTGGATATCTAAATAAATAGCAATAGCAAATTAGAAAATGTTGTTTGTATGCAAAAATACTTGGGGAGGTAGGGGGGAAACAAGAAAAGAGTAGTAAGTATGCAGGTGTCTATCTTAGGATTTCTTAGTGCCATTTGTAACCAGCCAGAACAAGAAAGCATCTGCCACTCTTATGGTTGTCTTGAAAATAAATATAGTTTTAGGTCAGCAGCAAGTGCTTAGCTGATATATTTTATTTCTAGAATGCTTTTTTCCCATGTACTAAAGTTTACTTTAGAGATGCAGGCATAAAATAATTGTGAATTCTTCACTAAGTACAAGAGGTAGTAGAGAACCAGTAGGATTTATGTTCTCAGGCAGCCTATCTAGCATAAGCAAAGAGAAAAATATACAGATGTTCTTTGCAGTGTGCTAACATCCTGACGATGAGTTGCCAATGAAGTGGTGTTTATTGTGCTGAACTGTGCTTTTTGTACATTTAATTTGAAGGTATCCATTCAGAGACTGTACATCTCTTACTTGGATACGGATAACTGATCGATTTTATGTGAAGCATGCTGGCTTTTTGTGCCTATGGAGTACACTGCTTTTCAAACAAAGATATATTAGTATCTAGCACAGGAGGGTGACAGAAAGGACAACAAAGGAAGTTAATAAATTGATAATGAAGGGGGATTATAGAGGATTGAGCATGGATATTAGAACCATTTCAAACATACTTTTTAATCACTACCACTCTACTCTGATTCTGTCTACTGGCACCACCATGAAATGTATTGTTGAGTATTTGGTAAAAGACCACTTGACTTGTCACTTACTGGCAAGCATGTCCACATCCTTGACAGGGGTCAAGAGGTTAAATGAGTGACAGGCAAGATTCTTCTGTTTGCCATGCAGTCAGCCTCTCTAGAAGAGCCTTTACTATTTAAGTTGACAAAAATATTTGGAAAATTTGCGGTATGGTGTCTTATCTACAAACAAATCTTTTATTATCTGGGCTTTGCTTTCCATCACTGCATCATGAGCATACAAAGTTAAGATATTGGTGACCAATTTAACACTAAAGTGAATATAAAAAGGTACCATATTGTACTTCTAACTAACAAATAAAACTGTGTAAGCGAATCAAACTAATGCGAAGTACAGAGGAGGAGATGCTAAAAAATGAAATGGGCTCTAAATCTGCGAGCATTTTTAAGAAGAAATCCCAACCCAATTCTTCCTGTTACATTGACCAGGCAGTTTCTTGAAAGAAGTATGAGCTGTCTCATACATACTTAGAAAATATAACTCTTGTCCACTTCCCAAAGCTTCAGTTTCTGCTTTTCCCAAAATTCTGTGCTCGACAACTGGACAGAAGGCTACGCTGAATTAAATTTTATTGTTCTGGTGTTCTCCATCCATTTGCACTGCACATAATCAGGAATTCAGCAATGTCCCAAGAAACCCGTTTAACCTAATGAGAGCAAATGGCAATGGGTGTTCCTTACCCGAGACAGCAGTGCCAACATTTCTGCCTAATTGGGACATATTTGGCTGGTTCCAGAGCTTCAAGTGGTTTTTAAACAGGTGTTTAATGGGTGTGGGATTCTGAACTCTGCCCTTTTGATACAGCAGTTGCCAAATAAAGATTAACAGAAATAAAAAGATCTAATACAGAATAATAATTTTTGTCTTTGTGTATTTATTCAGCATAATTTTTACTTCAAGTCACAGGCGGGTGGGGAGGTGTTTCTTCTCATAATTGAGAAAGTCCATTAAATAGAACAACAGGATGTCTAGCAGGGTGTCCTAATTAAAATTACCCTGTAATTTGAACAAAACATTCATTTGTATGTAGCTAAGGTTGACCTAAACCCCATCTAAATCAGGAAAAATTATTATACAATTTTTTTTCTGCTGAAAATGAAACTTAGCATTCTGCCAGCAAACAGCATGGTTCTGTTATTATACAGTATTCAAGAGTAAGGATTTTCTCTTCAGTGCTCAAAAAATAATGTTTTGAGTAAATTTAAAAGAGGTTTCTCTCCTACCTCTACCCTTTGATAGTATTTGTTCATGGTTGTGTTTCTGCAGTATTTGAAAGCGCAGAGACAATTTTGTTCTGTGCATACTGTAAGCCCATCTGAAGCCTTTGGTCGTGGCCAGTGTACTGGTGAACTAATAAGCAACTGAGATAGCAGCTGCTTAGCAGGACTGATTGGCTCGGGCTTGACTTTGCTCTCTGCGACTCCACAGTTTCTGACTGGCTTGGAGTGCAAGCCGGGTAATTTTGTTATCTCGGGGAGTGTGGGCCTGCATACATAATCCTGGCTGTCTACACAACTGAGGAGACTGGATGTTCCGTGTAAAAATGACCTACTCATGCTCTAGCTGTCATACTTTAAAATGCTGCTGAGGCAAATTGTGTTTAATATCATTATCAAATCAAAGTGAATGTTTGAACGAACTAACTTCAGAAATAATGTTTGTATTTAAAAAGAAACTCGCAGCATCCTTAACTTGACAGAGCTGCACAAACAGCAGCTTGTGGATGTTGTTCCCAAGACACAAGGTGGTGGAAATTTATTTATTTATTTATGCCCACTTTCTGTGCAGGTTGGGAATGGGGAGGATTTCCAAAAATGCTCAAAACTGATTTGAATATGCTGCTGATGGATTCAGCTTGGACTTCTTCACCGTAATTTGAGTGGAAAGAGAATCACACCATTGTTCCTTTGGATAATCCCACTACAAAAAAAGTGGAACTCTATACATGCCCATACTTAATTTGGTGCAATAGTAGTTACTTCCACTGAATTATTCTTCTACTTAAACCAGCTTTTACATTTTCATCTCTCAGCTTCAGTGGAGTATATAACAACAAAAGAAAGGAAAGGGAAAAATCTGATGAACGATTTGCTTAACCTACTTTAGGCTCGAAGAATTGTTAAAAAGAAGGCGAAATTGGAGGCTGGTGTTGTGATAATACACTTTTCAACTGATCAAGAGCACTTGAATAGGAAGTATTCAAATGTTGGCATAATTCAAAATTTTAGATTCTTGTGATTGTTTTAAAGACAGTAAAAACTGATGTGGGCACTGGTTGTAAGGCGGAAAGAGTAAAATTAATTGAATCAAACAGCTATTGGCCAAGGTATTTTATATGAATACCTGCACATATATGTCGTCATGTGGATATTTAAGTATGCATGCTTTCTAATGGACAGTTACTCTGCAAAGAAACGTATTCAGTGATACTGCAAGAAGAATATATGCATGAATGGGTTGTACTGGTAACTGTACCTTAAAGGCAATTGAAGGAAAATGGGAATCTCCTGTTGGGCAAACTAGCCAAGCCTCTTGTCTAGTGATTGCCTAACTTGAACATGTGTAGGTTTGGGTAACAACCTGTACAGCTGCCCGTGGTTGATAGAATAACTGCAACTGTCTTGAGAGTGTGTAGAAGTCTGGAATGAAAAGCAGTAGTTGTATGGATGCCATTGCTTCCGACTCACGTATGCTGGAAAACATTGTTTTGCTATTGTTGAACAAAAAAAGTCACCAATTCTTACCCCTGGTCTGGTGTCCTGCCCTTGAGGCCTGGTTGTAACTTGGCAATACAAATTCTAACTGCAGTACTGAAAAGGTGGACATTGATGGTTGAGCTGATCAAAACAGGTGAGGATAAGGTGTCTGCACTGAATCTTTTTCTCAGTTACTTTAATTTCCAAAGCTGCTGAATCACCTGTGGGTGCTAACTAGCTAGTGAAGCTCTTCCTTAATAGCTCCTTCTCCTGAAGATATTGTGGATGGTGGTCTCAGGTGATTCCTTACCACCAAAGGATCTCTCTTATAGGATGTAAAATATTTCAATTCCCTGGAGCAGAGAAGCCAAAGGAAGGGAACTTCAGTGTCTTCTGTGTTCAGCTGAAATCTAGATACCCATCCTGCACAACTGTCTGGACAGAGTGGCTTTGGAACTACTGAGGGTTGCAAAGTGAGTTTCTAGTCAGGACAGAATTGATGTTTCTTCTCCAGAAAGCAGCAAAAGAAATGTGTAGTATGGTAACTGTAGAGGTATAAAGGAAAATTCCTGCTCTTTATTTCCAGGTGTACTTTCTGAAGTCCTTGAAAGATTTTTCAGGAGCTTCACCATGTTCTGGTAACAGTGGTTCTTAATCACAAGCTTTATCATTTGCCTTTGGGAAGAATGCTCAATTCTTTCCTTTTGAATGTGGGACCTTGCCTTATTGCCTCAGGGAAGTGTTACTGTAATGCATGTCACTTGAGGCTAATTCAACCTGCCACTTGGAAAATGCCCTTGGTGCAGATTGTGGCAGTGCACCATTATCTGAAGCTATTTTTCATCAGAGGCAGACTGCGTCTGTTCCGTGTGATCTGTGTAGTCCAATAGTTTATTTTAGGTTAGTGTGTGAGGTGGGCTTTTTTTTTACCTATAAATGTGTGATTGCTTCAGCTTCCAGCTGTGTGATAAGTCTTTCATGTCATACCAAAGCGGCCCTAGACATCACAAGGTGTAAGTGAACAGCAGCTTGAACTAATTGGTGTTGACGCTGCTCTGTTGCTGTTCCTTCACTTGAACAGTTCTGCTTCCTCCCTAGCTCTAACCCCCAAGTTTCCTGCCTGGATCTCGAGCTGCAATGAGGGTTTGATGTGGCTAAAAACACATGGGAAAGAAGCCTTCGTTCAGCTGAAAGCTCCCTAAACCAGGCACTTATGCAGTCTTGGCTCTAAGATGGACTTGAGGACACGTGACAGGGAGAGGAAGGAGATGAGGGAAGGGTGGGATTGTGGCAGCACCAATTAAAATCAGCTTACATCATAACACAGCCATGCTTGTAAGGTTCTGAAAATGATAACCCGGTGGTTTCAGCAAGATACAACTGTGAGCGTAGGATATGATAATCAGGGCAACTGTGGCTTTGGAATTTCCTTCCTCCACTGTTTTCTAATACATCATTTTGGTACATATTAGAAACGCTGAACATCACCCACCTCAACCTTTCCACCCTTTAAAAGGGAAAAAGATATGAAGGCTTGATTAATTTCTTATATGAAGTTTGGCTGCTGTATGTCACTAGAAGCAGATCAGGCAGAGGGGAAAATAAAGAAAACATTTTTGTAAGCAGTAGGAATCTTCCCCTTTGAAAAAGGGCTAAAACTTCATTAACATTTCAGCCAGCTTTAAATTAAAATTTTCATCTGAAAATAATCTATAATGTGTTTTGAGTGGCAGTGAGTCACATCAGGGCAGTATCAGCACAAGTTCCTTGTGTGTACAGCTTGTGATGTGGCTCCTGTAGCATCAAGTCACAGTGCTACTGTGCCACTCATGCTGGTGTGAGGATGCCCATGGAATTCACACTTGGCCTGGTGCTGATCACATAAAACCAGTGTGCCCCAGGCCACGTGCCTGGCTGGGGAAAACTGAATGGAGCAGATGACTGCTGGGTCCTGAATTCTACACCTGCTTTGTGAGCGGGCTAACTTGGCCTAGTGCTTTTTACCATTACTAGTCCTATTCCATTCCATTGCAGTAGATGTGTTTACACCAGAGGAGATTTCTCTTGTAACATTTTAAACATTTTAAACATGCCACCAGAGTGATTGGGTCATCTTGCACCCATCCCTACGCCACTGAATGGTGACACTTTGATTTTCCTGCTCCACTAAGCACAAGTCATTGAGTTCAGTGTTGAGAAGAGGAGAGGTCAGAAGTGAAGCTAGCAACTCTGCTATGCAGGCAGGACAAATGGGAAGACTGCTCTGTATCCCTAGGTTTTGCACATATGAGGGGATGTAGGCATCTGCAGCATGCAGCCTGGAATGTTTTTTTCCTGAAAGGTTTTTATGTCAAATCTGCAGGGATTAGATCTGTAGCTCTCCTGAGCAATTGGTACCCAAACTGCAGAGCCTTTGGATTGTATCATGCTTTTGGTAGGGCATGTGTTGGAGTTCCTAACTACTGTTTCTAAAGATTTTTTCTTCATGCAAGGTCTTAAAAAATAATTTTCTACTCTTTTTTTTCCCCCCCTCTCCTCAGGGAACTAGGGGGCTTGACGCATCCTTTACATCCTGCATTTACTCTGACCACAGTCCCTCCCTGTTCTCACGAGCGGAGCTCAGCCCTGCTTCCCTTCCTGTTGATTCCCAGTCAGCTACATGGTAAGTTTTCATTATCTCTAGACTTGTTGCCACGAGGTAAAACTCTGGCAGGCTCTCTCTAAAATCCATTAGCACTGGGCATTGAGGGCAGAGCACTTCATGCCCATCAGAGATCAGTTGTATTCCAGG
Organism: Chamaea fasciata; assembly: GCF_029207755.1. Classification (NCBI taxonomy): domain Eukaryota; kingdom Metazoa; phylum Chordata; class Aves; order Passeriformes; family Sylviidae; genus Chamaea; species Chamaea fasciata. Next base: position 22,710,425 of record NW_027094087.1, on the reverse strand, counting down.
CTGACTGCAAGGAAAGGAAGATAGTATTGAATTAGCATTGGAGCTGAACTTCAGCATAGATTGTTATAGGAATAAAATATGAAGTAAAATATGTGACAGAATTAAATCCATCAGTTCTAATAAAAGAAACAGAAGAAAGCAAAGAAATATTGGACCCTTAAATCCCATTAACCAGGCCAGAGAGAGAATGCGTTAAAAAGAAGCTGCACTGTATCTTTTTTCATTGTTTGATGAAATAATCTTTTTCACCCTTTAAGTAGTGTGTTTAAAACTCCTAGTATTTCTGAAACAAAGAGAATATACAGCCACCGAGCTAGCTGGTTTTTATACCTTCCTTTCTGAGTATTGTCCTTCAGTGCAATACAGAGCCATTTCTTTGTTCTCACAAGCTAGCAGTTAAATTGTATGTAAATGTATGCAAATTAGATGCTGTCTAATAAAGAGAGTCATTAGATGGAAGAAATATTTAGTTTAGGGGAAAAAAGAGAAGAAAGCAGGTGTATTTTCCAATAGAAAAATGTAAGATTGCAAAAGCCCCTCAAACTTTGGGTGAAGGCTTTTTATAAAGCCATTAAAATGTTTTCTAAAAGGCTTTCCCTACTCTTGGTCCTATTTTTTGTGTGGTTTTTTATGTATGTGCACTTCTGTGTTCCTAAAATTCACTGACTGTGCTATACATGCAGGCGTGTAAGTATTGCATTCCTAAGTATTTTATTTCTTCAAATCATGTAGCTATGAATTTACATACATGTACCTTGTACTAGGGTGTGTTTTCTGCTGAGTAGATAGACATGGAATTCATGTGGTAAATTTTATTTTCATAGATAGATTTATTCATTGTATGCTCTGACTGGATACCTTTTCGCACTAAATCATCTTCCTCCATTTTATCAACCCTTTCCTCAACAATTTTAAAGCTTTATTTTTTTCCCCATTTTATTTATTCACCAGATCTCAGTGCCAGATGCATTTCCATTCTTTCACTTGCATTTTCTGCCAAGTTATCCCTTTTGAGGTATGGACCTGATTTAAGCCTGAAGCAGCAGTGACCTTTCTAAACATGAAGTTGCAGCTTTACTGTCAGGTGTCATAACACTAAAATGCTCAGAGTGTGAAGCTTTGTGTCATCCAAAACTGGAGATTCCACATCCATGGGTGGAACACTTGTATCCATCTAGGCTCTGAAAGATTTAAAATAGATGAACCTTATTTTCTTGTCACTTCTAAGGAGATGAAATTTGAGACTTTTCTCTCTCTACCTTTTCAGTTTCTACTCCTGCTCTTTCAGTGCTTCTGTTTGAGTGGACCAGTATACAAAGGTGATATGGCTCAAATATCTTGAAGTCTTTTTTGTATTTTGTTTCTGATGGTCAGTTAGCATTGTTTCAGGCAGAAACAATAGCTGTATGTCAACTTGTCTGTTTTTTCTGTTGCAGTTTTGCAAGTCTGGAAGTCTAAAGACATATATGTATATGTGTATAAAATATATGTATATAGAAATAATGTTGTTTAAATATTTACATATAAAGCCAAAGGATTGGCTTTCTTCCCAGAATTACTGGAACTACCTTCCCCAGGAACATTTGGACTTGAGAAATCTCTACAGCAACACTTTTTTATTGAAACTAAACAACTTGTGAAATGAGTAACTAGCTCTGCACCCTTTGTTGTTCATACGGGCTCTTTAGCTTAGAATGACAGAGAGACCTCTCTTCATGGGTAGTTCATTTCCAGCCAATTACAAATAGATTATCTTTTATTGCCATTCCCACCCCTCAGTTTCTCATTGGCTTGTTTTATGAGAGAGATCTTAGGAGGGAAGCTTGGACAGAGTTGAGAGTATTTTTGCCACAGTTCTAGGAGAGGTCCATGCTGTGTGCTGCATCTGAGCAGTGTGTGCAGTCTGGGCACTGCATTCCTTTCTGGACAGCTTAAGAGCAGTCAGGCTGATCACTCAGAGCAAGCTGACCCCCAGCTGCCCAGTGTCCCAACCACCCTGGCTGAGCAGTCAGCAGAGAAGCCATAACATGACTGGTACCCAGTGGGAAATGTAGGTAGGGTGATTGTAAGGGCATGGTAGAGGTTTGGCAATGAATATTTCAGGTACTCAGGAAGGCATTATAGAACATGTAAGGTGAAGATTGTGAGGAATCTGAGCTGTAATATAAGGATGCTCGAGAGAGATGAGGTTAAAATGAGGAATTACATGGGATGTACTGGTGACTAGGAGGGATGAGGCCACATTAGGAAGCAGAAAATGTTGGTGGTTTACTGACTCACTTGGGGAACCACTCTTCTAGGCTGTCTGGCATTGAAAGTCGAGGAGAACTTAGTCGTTAGTGATGTAGGCATTTAACATGGATGTTTACACAGAGTTTGCAATCTAGGTAGGTGTAGTTATGCACATTTTTCTGATTTTGGGAGGTGGTGGTTAATCCTGAAACCCTAATGGGGGTATTTATGCTGGACAGGGGACAGGCTAGCAAACAAAGTACCTGCTGTCTCTCACATTCTTGATCAGGCTGCAAAAAATGCACATAGATGAGCGATACTCAAATGGGGGAAGAGTGATGTCGGCTTAAGGGCAGGGATCTGATTAATTCCATTTTCCTTCCCATGCTTCCTGTGGTCTGGAATAATTGTTCAGGGCAGGAGAGAATTCAGTGACTACCTACTTTTGAGGATATGCATCTTGCTACCTTATCTACCTCAAAAACAACAATAATAGAGCTTTCCTACTCTTGGAGTACATTGCAAGCATATATATGCATTAAAAGATGTGAAACTTCTGTATCCTGTGATGATGAATCCAATAGCAGTACTCTAGACAGGTATGGGAACCAAACCCCCAGTGCATCAGACCAGGCATCCATCCTATTAATGTCTCCAGCTTCAGCAGTGGGAGGCACGAGAAATCCTAAGTTGTAATAGTGGGACAACTAATTTTTTTTACTAGTGATTTTGATAGCAAGTGAGAATTTTTAAAGGTGTACCTCTCAGGAGCTTGTGCATCTTTAAAGAAATAGTTTTAAGAAATAAAATATGCCACCCTAAACTAATCCTAGAGCTAACAAACAGGCATTGGGACTAGCAGCTTTTGCTATTACCTACTGCTTATTATTGTTATTATTATTATTTCTTTTTAATTATGCAAAGTGCTAATCAGTTTGATTATGCACAGTGCTAATCAGGTTAATTATGCAAAGTGCTAATCAGTTATTCTCTAAGCACACGAGGAGAGCAGAGGTGCTGGCAGTGAATGGTGGTTCTAGATGGGGGTAGTCACGGCAGTCATTCCTTATTAAAAGAGGAGTAGGTGAGATGATAGGGGTTTTTGCTTCCATTAAAAAGTAAATAAAAAAAAAAAAGAAAGAAAGCCGTGAGGGGGATAGTTCTGGTGGGGTAATTCTTCTTTCACAGCAAGGCAGACTTTTTTTCCAAGTCAGCTCATGCTGTTGGATAATTTCTGTAGTAGTTAGAGTGCACTGATTTGGTCAAATGTATTGCAGGGGAGTCTTTTAATGGCAAGGGTACAAGGCACACCCACTTAATAGGTCGGGGTGCATAACTAGAAAAATCACAAATTATGGGAGTTTGGTCAATCTAACAGAGTCACCTTTTAAGCACTGGTAAGTGGGGTAGTGATAATGTAACGTGGATGGCAGTAGCTCATGTGTTATTACAACTGAAGATCCTGTATGCGCATACAAAATGTGTTTCTTTCAGTGTAACGCCTTTAAAAGCTGCAGGAATGCAGGGTGCCTTATCACTGGAAGGTATGTTAAGCTGTGTTTTTCCTTCCCCTTTAGCACTAAATTAAAAACAAGAATTTTGTATTCCTGTGAAGCAAGATCTGTTTTCAGTAAGCTAATTCTTCCGACAATTACCAAAGATTCAGTGTGTTTCTCTTACTATGGTCAGTGTCTAGTATCTAACCAGTATTCCTTATTTGATTATGTTTCAGTATTGGTGTGGGATGTATAAGCATTACTTTTTTCAGTTAGTAATGGAGATGCCATTCCCAGAGCAGAAAGCTACTTGCTCCTAAAAGTCCTGGGTCAAGGATCTTAAAGAGATTTTTGAAGTCATTAAAACAAAAGACTGCTTCATATAAGGTCATCAGTACTAGTAGGTTATTGCACCAGCAATGCAAGAGAAATTTTCCTTGAAAAATTAAGCATTGAAGGTACTACCATATGGGGAGTCATGGCAAATTTTAAAGTATATTTAGGGTAGGAAGTAAAGCAAAGCATCACAGATATATGGCTTAAATCAGAGCCTGAAAATTAATAATACTGCCTTCTTGGCTTTGTGGCTACTTCACAAGATTCTGATTCTTACAACAAGTTTACTACCAAATATGTGGTCACAGATGTTCATCTATTCTTATAAATTGTTTCTGGTGTTAGAAATCTAGAGAAATCAATGGTCTAGCATCAAGTCTAGTGCCTTAGATCTGGAGGAGGGGAGTATGTGATTCCGATAAAAACTTAAGTGAGAGGGGAAGACATCAGACACCAGTGTCCTGAGACTCTGCATGCTTTGCTGTCAAAGCATCCACATCTTTTAAAGTGGGAGTCGAATCCTGAGAAAACAAAACTCAAAAGTTTTCATTTTCCTATGGATATTTCCCTATAGTATCTAAATGCTTCTGTAGAGTCAGAATACCCTTGAAAGGCCGTTAGGACAAAGTCCACACCCCATAGTATTTGCATCTTAGAAGTATAAATCTACCTGAGACATAATCATAACTTCTCTTGAATTTCACCATCTCAGATGGCTGTCCTTCTAATGAACTGGGGAAGTAGAAAGGCAAAACTCACAATCTGCTCCTAATCCTACTGCTGTCTTTGTAACCCTGCTAAATTGCATTACCTTGCTCTGCCTTAGTTTATCTTGATGGCAAAATATGGTTAATGACACAGACCTAATGCAGTGGAGGTGGTTTGTGAGGCAAGCGTATTGTTTGCAAAGGACTTTGATGTCTCTGAACTAGGGGGGTTATAGAAGTCCTCTGTACTACGGCGAGTTGTATTATTAAAAAACATCACCAAATCTTGTGATGTTGTGTAAATTAGTGCAAGATGGCACCAAAATGGTTTGTGTACTCCTGAAGAGTGAAATAAATGGATGGAGAAAACACAGTTGCATTGACATGAAGCTAATGAGTTAGCAACGGATGAGGAATCCCCAAAAAGGAAATTTGTGCAAAGAAAGTCATTGCTTCAAAACTCCTTTTCCATTTTCTTGAGGACCTGGTGTTCAGAGGTGCAGGCTAAATGCTACTCAGCCCAGAAGGAGCTGAGTCTCCTCATTGGCAGTCACACAACTGGGAGCTGGTGGAGAATTAATAACAATAAGATTTTAAGCCTTCAGCCTGACCTTTTAAAGTTACTGACCTGCATTCAGGTTACAAATACACAGCAATTTTCTCTTGAGCTGCAAAGATTCTAAATGTTAAATCAGTAACTCAATCAGACTAGCATCCCTTCTCTCTGTTCTCTGGTGCCCAGCTGCCATGACGGGAGTAAAGGAACAAAAAACTAGCTAAACATATCCATATCTTACTGTGACACCAGTACTTGGAAAAAGCCCCAGTGACATAAACTAACACAAAGTGACACATTGTTTAAAAAGTTTTTTGGAATGTCTTCTCCCATTGATCTTCTTTAAGGAAGATAAATAAACACTGTGTGTGGTGTAGCCAGACTGAGTATTTTTGCTCCTACAAATGTTTATACATTCTCTGGTGGTTGTTTGTAATGCTGTTTGTTGACTGGAGATTCCAGACCTGTAGGTTTGTAATGTATACATTTGCAGGAGCGGTGCAGTCAGGGTAGTGCCTCTTATGAACACTGCCAGGTGAATAGTAGGTGGTTTGTTTTTCTCCTCCTTCCAAAGTAGTGAATTTGTCTTTGTGCTGCCAGTGAAAGAGAGGGCTGTGGTGGCACGAACTTTAGTAAAGCAGGACCTTCAGGTCCGTGAGGAAAGCCATATAGGATTTGTCCGGTAGGATCAAGTCACTTTAGCTTTTCATCTAATTAACAAATAACTTTTATTGTGCCGTCAGTTCATTCAGTGGTGATGAGGATGACGTGTGTTTTCTCTCAGGGGGAAGTGACTGAGGTTGTTACGGATGACAAAATTCCTGTTGGCTGAGTCCGCTCCTGTTTCACAGTTCTCTCCCCTGTCTTGGAAAAAACCTTCCCTTTCTCACTTTTTGTTATTATCAGCATCTTAATCCCCAGGGCAGTGGGATTGTGTGGAAGATTTGGGGAATGACAAAGGCATTTTCTTCCAGTAAACTGGATGAACACAGCTGCCTGAACATAATGTATGTGTAGGAAGAGTTCAGTCACCATTTCTCCTATAAGGTGGAATTTCCCTTGAACCCATGCTTCTGTTGTGTTTGTGTAAGTTAAAATTAAGTGTTTTGGACGTTCCAGCTTGCTTTGCACTTTCCTTTCTGCTCTCTCATGCACCTTATCTACATTTATTAGACACAGGTTTCTCTGCCTTGCAGTTACCATCACAGAAACCACTCTCATTTGAGTATAAGCTTTATTGACATGTAACAAAATTTAATTAATTTTAGTAGCTTTAAACATAAGTTTTTGGAGAGCTGCTTCTGCCTCAGGTTGGCTGTTTATAAATCTGCTACTAGAAGAAAACATTTGGTTTGGCCCATGCTAAAAATATTCTGATAACATCTAAGGATTCTTGTGTCTTCATGGTTTGGAATGAAATCAATTGAATGACCTTTGTGGCAGGGAAGTATTTTTTTATTCTACTCTATGCTTGTGCGTCTCACCACTCTGACAATAGCTGTTCCACAAAAATGAGAAGAGCCTACTGTGATTATGAGCTTCTTAATGAAGCCACTCAAAATGTAGAGGTCTGGTGGTCCTGCAGGTTGCCATACTGTTGATGGCCACAAAGCACTGATATGTTGGTATGTAGCTCTTTTTCACTTGGCTGTTTGAAAATTCAGGGAATTAAATGCATGGGGGGAAAAAAAAAAAGTTAAATAATATTTCATCTTACTAAAGTCAAACCTGTGCACATCAGAACTGAAATTGAAAGAGCAACCTTAATTCAACTTCCCTGTGCTTTTACGGTTTTTATGTAATCACATGCTGGTTTTGGTGGGAACCAGTATTCTCATAAATAACCTGATGGACCTGTGGACCTGTGGTGGAATAGAGATTCTTTAGTAAGAGGCAGTTTTCTTTAGGGCCAGTTGCCTCACTTACTGCAAACACTAGAAATTGTTTAGTATATGAGGCAGAACATAGCAGAAAACCAAAGGGTGCTTTTATTCTCAAGATTACGGTGAGAGCATGCATGTGCTTAAAGCAAAAAATGTGCTTGAACTGAGTTTCTTGTAAAAATCAGACATCTTTAGGTGGGTTGCAAAGCAAGCTAGTATTTCTGCTTTCTCTTACCAATTCACTTACTCATTTTAACTCCTCGCTATTTCTACCTTTTAAAACATTCTGTTTGATTTCCTTTAAAGCAAAAAATAAAGTCAATACCAGTAGTAACAGCCTACCCTGGTCTTGCATTGCTTTTCTGGTATGCAAAGGACTTTTCCTTTCTCTTTTTTTTCATCCCTACTCTCCCTATGAAATTGCAATTTCCAGGATTTTGACTTTCAGTTGGTAGGAAATGTACTATGTTCCACATTTATTCACTGACAAAAGTGCACACAACTCTTCCTGACACTTTGACAGTTTAGTGGGAGACACTGCTCTAAATAGAATGTGTCTGTCTGTAGCCAGGTCCGTTTTCTAAGCACTGGGAATTCAGCTGTTTTCTTGCAAATTCTTTTTTTCATATTTTATTACTACAGAGAGAATACAAGGAGTGCTTGTTTCTTCCTTTTTTTCTTTCTTTTTTTCCCTCCGGTTGACACAATCAGTATTATTTGAAGAAAAAAAACTGCACACAGAATGGGAAATAGGGTGGGAAAATGTAATAGGAACTGCAAATCTTTTCTGTCTTGTCTGAGTAAATGAGAGCTGATGAGAGATGCAGCACAATGAGGTCTAGGGAATGCTTGCTGAACTGGTATATAAAGATTGTTTCATTTTGCTTCATTTCATTTTACTGTATTGAATTTGAAAGGGAAAATTGCAGCAGACATGAAAGTTTGCTGTGGAAACACTTTCGGTTGCTGTACCCTTGACGTGAACCTGGGCAAACATGAAAAGGAACGTTAAATAAAGTAGTGTATGAATTGTTTAGGTGTGCTTCAGAAGCTACTTTTTGAAGAGTGCCCTTTCACAAAGAGTGTCCCTGCCTCTCAGGTTATTCTGCTTCTTCTGTTTTTAATCTCTTAAGGTGTCATTCTGCGTTGTCTTTTGGGTTTTTTGTAATTTGGTAGTGGGGGAAGAGTGAGTCAAAACCATACTGATTTGTAAGACTATGTGGTAACATTTTTGAATTTCAGTTTTCAAGAAGACTGGAAGGAGATTATTTCTTCCCCCATTTATGCCCACTCTAAAGGTTCTTCTCCCTTTTTCAATGAGTATAACTTAGGGGAACTCGGTTCTAGATGAGACACTACTACAGCAATAAGCTCCTCAACAGACAATTTTACTTTTATCTTGTGTGTTACAAGCTGCTGGAGTGATTGTGCACTGTTTGCTGGAAGGAGCAGATGTGAGTCAGGTTAATCTGAAAATTGTTTTTCTTGCTCTACCCTAGGCATCGTTAATTCTCAAAAACTGGGGAACACAGGATTTTTTATGCCTAAATCAAAGTCAATTGTGTGTCTGAAGTAATGCATCATGAACAGCAAACGTTGTGTAAAAGCTCTGACAATACAGACTGTAAGATTTGACACTCCTGCCAGAGTCATTACCCTTGGGAGAGGTCCTTGATGATAAAACATCTAAAAATTAAACTTTTTTTCCAATCTAAATATGTAAATTGTAACATTCAGAACTAATATTCAGCATCCTTGTCTTCAGAGTCCAGCTGGGGTGTTCTCATGGCAGGTTTGTGTCATGAGCATATTTAAGAGTCTTCTCCTGGAAAAATTTTTTACCTTCTGGAAACTTCTGGATTTCTGTGAGGTAGGCATGCTTGGCAAGCCTTTGCCTGGATAGCATTAATGCTTTGTACACACCTTCCCTAATCAAAGTCCCAGAGAGTGAAGAGGTGGGAGTAGCATTGGTGGGCACTGGAAGAGAAACGAAGGGGAGTGGTTTTACTTTTCTCCAAGCAAAGGGGTGGTTTAATGGCATTGTGTAATACAGCTCTTCTGCTACTCTGAGGGGTAGGGAACGATTGGATTGGTTATTTAATTCCTCCCCCCTCCGCCCCTGCCATTACCACTGCCTCTAAATGGAGACCTGCAAGTGCAAAGGTACCCATAGGGATGTCAATGTGTCTGGGTGTGATTCATTCCAAGGAGCATCGTTCAGCTCCATATCCAAAATCTGGGTGTTGCTAAGTGCAATGGATTCATGAGCCTAGTACAAGCACAATCCGCTTTTTTCCATGGCTGTGGTTTTGGAAGTGGAAGGGTTCCTCATTGTTTGTTTCTCCAGATAAACTTCATAGGCTCAAACAGGGAAATCTTTGATAACAGAAGAGAAGTGACAAAACCAAAATTCTTCTTGACCTAGGAGTAGACAGTTCATGGAAAAGGGAGGTGTTCCCAGTGTCATGAGTAGATGTAATGGCTACAGAGCATTAAGAAAAGATCTAAGAATTTAAAAGCCCATTGAAATGCAGAACATGTTGGGATATTTGGAGGGTGGGGTAAGGCAACCACTCTTTTCTATAAATTTTTCTCGTCCAAGTCTTTATGCTGTGCAGTCTGACTAGCTATGCTATTTCATATACAATACTAATTCAAGGAATATTCTTTTTAGCAGAATAAACAAATTTTTTCTGCTTGACATGTGAAATGTTTGTGCTAGTAAATTCCACAGACAGCCTCTTTCCCCCCCCAAGTATTGTTTTGTCTGATTATACAATCTTGAAAGTTTAGAATTGACTGGTTTACAGTAAGAAGCATTAAGTAAATGCAATCTCCCTATTTTTAATAACAGAAGCTCAAATTTCATATGAGATCACACCAGTACTCCAGTGTAATTAAGTTTATGGTTTTCTTATGCACTTCAAATGCCTGTGATATGCAGTTAATAGTATTTTTCAGACAAGTATTAGGGCACCTCAGCAGTGATGCCAGTGTAGGATAGTGTCTAGCAGCAGTGCAGACACCACAGAACAAAGGAAATTGCAAGACCCTGTTATAATTTGTCTAAAAATATGCATGACAGCAGACCTGAGTTTAGAGAGTGATAAGGCTTTGAATTAGAGTGAAGTTTCATAAATGAATCAGGCATGAAACAAGATTTTCAAGCTTGGCTTTAAGTCCAGTGTGTATTGAGAGTGAAATATGGCTGGATATCAGATCTTCTGCAACTTGGATTTTGTGTAATGGCTGTACCCCAAGTCTATTTTCTGCTATGCAGATTTTTAGCATAAGGCAATATAAGACTGCATAGGAAGATCTGGAGAAAAGCTTTGGGTGAACTTTTCATCTGTGTATATACATACCAATACATTTGTTTGCTTGCTTGCTTGCTTGCTTGCTTAAAGGAATCATGATTTTTTCAATACAGGAGCATTCTTTTTCTATTTCTAAGGAAAGAAAATAATACTGAAGATGACTAAGAATTCCAGAGAAGTGGGCTGGAAGAAGTAAAACAAAATATTTCATTTAATTTAAACTGGTGGAGATTTTTTTGTTTACTTCAAAGAAGTTTTGATTTTCAAATGTTTTGAAGATGAAGGCCAAAATTTTCATTTTATGAGGAGGAAGAATGTGTCTGACTTGGCTCCATCTGACACGCTTATTGAACACTGAAACTTAAAATTGTACTTACTTAGGCTTGGATGTAGAGCTGGATCTGCACGTGGTGTATGTGGCAGCTCTGTAAATGATAGTAAGACCTGATTATTCCAATATCTTGGGCTGTCTGGGCCCGAGTCTGTAGCATCAAGATTTTGTGGTTCTTGAGATTCAGCTTGGTTGTGTACAGAAGTGTTGGAAATGAGCCCCTGATTGCTTTCTGCAGCAATTCCCTCTGATACAATAGGGCTGTCAGGCTTGCTGACAGTAATGGCAAAGTTCTCACACGTCAGTAAAGCCTCTCCTCCCTTGGAAAGCTGAACAACAGCTTGCTTTATGTAAGTATTTAGGGACACAGCAAAGCCCAATAGGTGATATGTGGGCCATGTTCTCAGTAACCTTTCCAGCTGCTGAGCTAACTCCTGTGCAGTGCTTAGCTCTGTTGTGGGGACAGCAGATCTGGGAAGTCCCTGGCAGGTGGCCATGGAATGGCCCTTCCCTTACTTTATTAAAACAGCGCATGCAAATGCTAACCAACTGTTTGTTTTGCTCATGCAGATTTTTGCCCATGCAAATTTAGACTGCTGGTTTCCTTCATTGCACATAAAGAGGTTGGAATGTCCTTTTGAGTGGGAAGTAATAGCAAGGGTAGTTTAGTAGCACCACTTTTTATTCTGTTTGCTCCTTAGTCAAACGAGAACCACGCAGACTTCAGTGTGACTGACACAGCAGTGAGGACCACAGGTATTAACTGGTGTCAGTCCTTTGGGGAGCTTTCTTTGTCTGATATCTGCCTTTCAGGGGAATTGTTGGGGTGGGGAAGCAGCACAGTTGGGACAGGCAATGGGAGTACCTGCTGCGGCTTCAACTGCCCATTTCTGGCTGGGAAATGCTAATTGACATTTGAGAATGTACTTTATATGAGAAAGTGATGAGTGAATGGAAATTAAAACAAAAGAGTTGAAAATAGAGCTGTAATCAATCTAGCCCTGCATCTCAATAAGCTAGGGGCAGTATTTCATAGTGAATTTGGGGCAGATATTGCAGCAAGTGACACAATAGCAGGGGGTCTTCCCCCCACTCCCTCCTCCCCTTCCATTAAATCTACATTTGGAAGGTGGATGGTGCTGACTCATAAATTAAATTGGGGTAATACATACAGTGTATATATATTTCTGTCACTTTGTCTCAAATTAAACACGAACCTTCTCCCCTGACAAGATGATAGAAAAGTTAATTGCTCGCCCTGGCTTTAAATTGGAATTTGAATTTGCAAAATGCTAAAGGTTTATGAGATCTAAATCATGAGGAGCTTAAATTACATTCCTGTGATAAAATATTAATAAATCAATTAAAACATAAGCCGAGTATAATATTACTTTTTTTGTAGGAACCTTGAACACAATAATTCATTAGAGTGTGCAGTAACAATTATTGTATCTTTTTTAATTTTCTTTTTTATTAGTTTCTCTTTTTTTAAACTGGGGAAAAGGCAACATCAGAGGGGAAAACACCACACAATGGTGGAATATTATCCTGGTACCAAATCTAGTCATCTCCTAGTAACGCTGCACGTACATACAAAAGCATCTGAACACCCTGAGCTCCACACGTTGCACTATGGCTCCACTATAACAAGATTCACTCACTGAAAGCTGGGGGCTGTTCTTCCCCTTTTCACCATGGGAAAGAATGGCAGTAGCATGGGAAAAAGGAAAAACACCTTACTGCTCCTGTTTTGTGTTTTTTCCTCTCCAGCCTCTTTCCATGCCATTTTAGCATTTTCTTTCTTTTCCTTCTGCCTTTTCTTTTTGGTATAAGATTGGTGTGATTTTGGTGTCAAAACTATTGAAAAATTCTCAGATTTTTCTATGCAACTGCCTGAGTCTTTTTTGTTGGGGAAGTTCAGGTTAGAATTGGATTTCATTGCTAGATTTTTAGTTATGTTTTGAACAACTCTCGCAGCTCTAATCTTTACATAACCCATTTCTGTGTACTATATAAAGAGCACTTCAGGCACAGTGTGGAACTTAGTTATTATTTGAGGAAGGAGGTGTTATGCTAGCTCAGCATGCATTTCTTATATGCAAACATTAATACACGAGGAATGCAATTATTACATATACCTGCACACCTCTAGTGCCTGTGAAGGTGCAGATTCCTTTGTCAAGTGCTTTTTACCTTCTGTGAAATGACTGGACTGCATGTCTGATACAGCTATGCTTAGTAAAGGGTCTAATTGCTATTATTACATTATTTGTGTTTGAATTCTTGAAAGGTTATTTAGTACAAATTATGTGTTGGTGCCGAATTGGCAGCTCTGGGGACTGAAGTCTGCTGTACATATCCGCAGGGTGGGTCCCATGGCTGAGTGTGCTCTGCCCACCCTTTCCTGCACCTCGGAGTCATACACAGCCATCGCTCCTGGCGGCCTTGGGGGGTCTACTTCAGACTCTCCTGGTTTTGCAATTTGCAGCTTAGACCATGGGTTGTACAGACTGTGTGTGCTGCAGCCAAGGGTTTTTGACTAAACTAGAGCATCCAAATAGAAGTCCCAGCCTGGTCCCCCTCTCTGGGGACAAGAGGGCTGTGCGGGAGGTGGCAGGTAAGGGGTGCACAGCTGCTGCTCCCTCCTCTCCTGAGAGCAGCCTGCAGCCATCTCCCTTCAGCAGCATGGGGCAGCTGTGTTGGCCAGCTGAAAGCAGCCAGGGCCAGAATTAGCTGAGGAAAACAGCGACAAGAGATCCAGGAGCAGGTGGTGGCTTGTGCTTCTAACCACCTGTCTGAGCAATGCTTTCCTGTGTTGCCCAGAAGCTACGGCAGGCACTAGTTTTGCCTGGATATGGGATCCCTCATGATGCTCAGGGCGTTCTTCATGGTAGCACCGTAGTGAGTTTATTGAAAGATCCTGCTTTACCGTGCTCCTGGCTGTCCCGACTTGGGAGTGAACCCAACTTAAAGTTAAATCTTAGTTTTCACAGGCTTTTGCATTTGCTGTCCCTCTGCTAATGAGACCTGCTGGGGTCTGCTGTAGTGATGCAGAATCAAATCAAACTTTGTGTTTCTAAGCACACATACCATGTCAGTACTGCTAAGGTCCTCATCAATATTAAAGAGTCAGTTGTTAGTTTTTACATGCATTGTTTTTCGTTTTCCCCATTTCATGAAGGGGGGGGGGGGAATGTGAGAAAAGTCACTTTCCACCAGGTCTCAGTGTCACGTAGCAAACCAGTGGTGGTGATTCAAGTGACAACATGTCTCTCAGCTGCACATCCTTGCACTGAACCTCACCAAAACTGGAGAAATGCCTGTTCATCGGGAAGTAAATGATCTGAGCTTGAAACCAAGCTTGTTTTGTGGAGACTGAGAAGCAGGCATCAGATGCAATTAGCTTCTTGTGGCTACCAAAATGAGGTAGCATTTAAACAAGCAAGCTAAAACTGAAGGTTTCATATCACCAACATGGTCTGATTTTCCTTTGTTATGATTGCAATAGATTGTTGACGGTTGACCCAGTATTATTTATTCATGGCACTTGATAATTACATTTACTCAATAGATTCCATACTTCACAATTTCTGTTATAGAGTGTGACTGAATCTTTGTGCATTCCTGTAAATAAATTTTTTAAATTGGATCAGTCGAAATTCATGTGTGTGTAGGGAGGTGTTCCAGATTTTTCTTGTGTACAGGGATAACTTCCAGCACAAGTGAAGAAAACTTTAAATACCAAGTTATTTTTCAGTGTTGCCTTTTGCTGAATCATAGGAGTTACACTGGTGAAGTCAGAGAATCATAGAATGGTAAGGGGTTGAAATGGACCTTAAAGATTGTCACCGCTGTGGGCAGGGACACCTCCCATTAGACCAGGTTGCTCAAGGCCTTATCCAACCTGACTTTGAACCCTGACAGAATTGGGCAATCCACAACCTCCCTGGGAACCTGTTCCAGTGCTTTCCCTGTGGCACTTTGTCCTTGCTGAGAGGTGAAGCAGACTATATGCACAAGAGCATTGTTGGCTCCTGCCCTGCGTGGAGGTGGAAGGAATTTTTTAGCCGTGGGTGACATCAGGTGCTTGAGGTGGTGAGTTGAGGCTACGTATGGGCTCATTAAAATGGAGAGGAGGACACGGACTGGCCAGTGCCAGTGCAGGGAGTACCCTACAGTTTTGAGGACCATCCTGTCAAAAAATTTACTTCCCTGTCCCACATGAGGACTGCCATCTCTTCTTTACTCTGCCCCAGGGAGGCAGCCAGAGGATGGATGGATGGACAGACACTGCTGTAAGTGCCTGTTGGGGGCACTGAGTTCCTCGCCGATGATGGTAAACATGATTTGGCTCCCGCGCTCTTGTAATCAGGCTTACTCTTGCTGAAACAGAGATTGCTCTATTGCAGTGCCAGGCCTGTAGCAATACCAACTGTTAAATAATAAACAGGCCCTGGTTGCTGGCAGCAGCTCCCGGCCCCCCGCCCCCGCGGACACGCGGAGCCCGTTCCTTGGGTTTACCTGCCCACCTGTGCTCCGGAGCGCGGAGCAGCGCCGTGGTCGGCAGAGGTGGAAGCAGTGAGGAGACATCAGTCTCTGTCTAATCCGCTTAGTTTATTATTCTCCAGGGACCTGGGGTGGTACAGCCAGCATGCAGTGCTTTGGCAGCACTAACAATGGCTGGGCTGTCATTCTAGATAATATTACAGAGTTTTGCCTGATGCGTGGGGTATGTTAGTCCTCGGCTTAACTGCCCACTCTCTAAGATCTTATTTTCTTTACCTTTATTTTTTTTTTTCTATTTTCTTGGAGGGGGGTGAGGTAGGTGGTGGGAGGGATGAGTTTCCTGCGAATTAAAAAATAAAGAAATGGTCTTAACTAGCTTGTTCTCCTGGTGCCTGAATGGCATTTATTGTTTTATTGCATTAATAAGTATTATGAAGCACTTCTCCAGTATTTTATTGTTAGAATGGATGCTGAAATGAAGAGCAGGGGTTTTTTTAGTGAATGAAGGGACTTCATTATGGAAGTCACTCCACCAATGGATAAAAAATGCATCAGCAAATAAGCCTTCACTCTTATCTCCATTTTGGCCACTTCTGTAGTTTTCGTTTGATTTTCTTATTACCATGTACACCGTATGCATGTGGAAAACAATATGTCCTGTTTCTGTAGAAGTGAAGCTCGAGCTTGGATATCAGGTAGGAAAAATATTGTGATATTGTGAAGAAGAAGAGATTATACTGCAGAGTTAAAATGTAACTGCATGAATAGACGCAAGCATACATATTAATTTCCCTTTCGTTCTCCAAACCTAGAGTGGAACACAAGCCAGAATTTTCACTTGGTGGGATAATGATTTTATTTTTTAAAGCCCGTATATGAAATGAATTGTAAGCAAAGATTTTTTTCCATTCCATGCTGCTTCAGAGTTCTGTGTTTGGAGTCAGCTAAACTGTGCAGAGTATAGACCATTTTGGTCATCTGTGAGGGAAATCACTGAGCTGTGGGTTAGGCATGGCAGGGATGACACAAAAGATCTTTGTGTTTTTAACAAATATTGCGCTGTAAAACATGTGGTGTCTTCCAGTGTTCTGGAGGGAATTCTGTCATAAAATTCCCTATCAACTCTAC
Source organism: Chamaea fasciata (assembly GCF_029207755.1). Lineage (NCBI taxonomy): Eukaryota > Metazoa > Chordata > Aves > Passeriformes > Sylviidae > Chamaea > Chamaea fasciata. Next base: position 22,693,933 of record NW_027094087.1, on the reverse strand, counting down.
TTGAAACTCCACCCTTTATCATAATTATGGCAGGTGCAAGTATAAGGAAGCAAATGTAATTAGTAATCAGACCTGTGAGTACTGCCCTGTCGCCAGCTTTTTATTTCCTCTATGTAGCTTTGCCATTACAGATCTGAGAATCCTGTAAAGCCCTTGCATAATTAATGTTTAGTTTTTAAACCAAGAAACCCCAGATGGTGAGGTCTGGGGCTCACTGATGCCGCTTCCTCTAAAAATAGAGAGCGTTAATGTGAGCATATCCATCCATTTTCAATAGGTGAGTCAAGTTAAATGCCCTTGAACAAGGTGGGAAAACTTGAGTTTGTCCAAATCCTTGGGCCAAATCTCATCACGTGGGGTTTTCAGATCATCTAGATGATGTTAGGAGACATCAGCAGTCTTTGCTTCCCATGCCATTTGTTTTCCTAGCATACTTGAGCACTTCTGAAAATTCTTGTGTGTTTTTTTAATCATCCCTGAAGGCTTTGGCCTGAGCAAGCATCTGGCATTTGACGCAGTCTGTGTTGAGATTGCAGTAATGACTTCTTCCCCTGTTTGTCATTTACTTGAGCAGATCTCCACTGACAGTCTTTTGATTTATTCTCAATGGGAGCAAGTTGGAGTTCAGTGCTGCTGGATGTCTTCAAAAAACAGAAGTACAATGAACTTGTTGGTTAACGTGTTCGTTCTGAAAGTTGTAGAATTGACGTCGTTTTACAGTTTTTTAAAAACTTTTTTTATTTCATAAGAATGTTGAAGTGATGCCAACAGATAATTTTCAGGAGTCTTGAGCAGGGCAGCTACAGGTATGCAGGGAGAGGCAGTGCACTCAGGAGATTAATGAAGTGCCTTTGCAGCTGCTATTGTAGAAGCTGGAAACCTTGTTTCATTAAGCAGAAAAATAAACTACAGAAACAGAAGACTCCCTCTCCTTTCTAAAAGTGTTTCCTTTCTTAAAATGCACATTTTTAATCCAGTGGGAAGAGTCTTTTCTTACTGCTGACATACTCCTTAAATCATATTGTTTTCAGGCAGTAGGTAGAGTGTGTAGATGAGTGACATTTGCTTGTAACTGTAACTAAAACATAGTTTTAGTGACATCAAAAAAATGATTGCATTTATAAGCCGAACCATTTACAGCAGGTAGAAGGAAAATTTAAAGCTAGAGTTAGGAATGGAAAACATCTTTTATCACTTTGAGTGCCTGCAGCTGTGCCATCTTGGGATGTGATTTATTTAGAGTTGCTGGCCAGTACTTGGTCAAAAGAATCACAGGAATAACTGGTGGGACCCTTGGGAGTGATTCAGTAGGTGGTGCTGTTCCCTTGAAGCCAGCTCTGATGCTGTGCCCAGCAGGATATTTAGAGGTTTGTTTATTTCTTCAGCTCTAGCTTTCAGGTAGGACTTGAAAATTAGCTATTTGCTTCCATAAAAGGAAATCTCATCAGTGCCTTTTTTTAATTTTTTTTTTTTAAGTTGTAACAGTATTCTTAGACCATATGTGAACTTTCAGTAGCATGGGTGGTGGCAAATATAATAGAGGATAGAACATAATGGTTTCATATTCATCTCCTGTATGCTTGACCCTGAAGCCTGAAGCAAATTTCAGAATCTGTGAATTCCAGGAGTCATAACTGGAAAATCAACCCTATGCGGCCATGGGATAATGGCTTTAAACTGAAAGAGGGCAGTTTTAGATTAGATATAAGGAAAAAAACTTTTCTATGAGAGTGGTAGGGCACTGGAACAGGCTGTCAGAGAAGCTGTGGATGCTCCTTCCCTGGAAGTGTTCATGACCTGGCTAGCTGGGGCTTGGAGCAACCTGCTCTAGTGGAAGATGTCCCTGCCCATGGCAAGGGGTTGGAACTATGTGATCTTTAAGGTCACTTCTAATTCAGTTTTGCGATTCTATGATTTTTTTTTAATTTTTTTTTTTTAAATGTACTGTGTGGATAGCAGACCTGACTTGGCTTTCAGCAGAAGGTGAAGTTCAGTCCAGAGGCAGACCTAGAGAGGACTCCGAACATTCCAGCTCTGGGAGTTGCTTGAATGTGCGCTCTTAGTGATGGCCCTCCACCGAGCTGCATTCTGGTAAAATACAGTCACTTAACTAACAAACAAAGCAACACATGTTTTTCAGAGGATATGACCAGTGTCTTTCCAGGCTGTCTCCAGAATTCAGAATTCTTCTCAGAAATCTTCAGAAGCAGGGAAACCTTTCTTCTGTGCTGAACTCATCTTTTGTGGGAGGACTTCTTGTTGTGGTGTACCCAGAAGGAAGAATGTTTTTTGACTCTAGAGGTCACATGAAACATAAAGTCAGAAATTTCTTTTTGTATGGTTTGAGGTCAGAAAGGTCATTCGTGTTTTGAACCCAGTTTTGCACAGATTCTCTCCATCTTGAACCCATCAGGAGGTTAAAGCTCCTCCGTTCCATGGATAGTTTTGTTCCACTGGTCAATTCCCTTGCTGTTTAAAAATGTGAAATTTGTTTCTGCTTCGATTTGACTTTTCTTTCTTTCATTCTTGGCTTCACGTTCCAGACTTTGGTTCTTGTTACGCCTTTCTTCACCCAACGGAAGATTCCTTTAGAAAACAATGCAATAGAGAAAAGTAAAAATGCCTTTCCAAGCCTCTACCCACTACCTCCTGTTTATGCCTCCAGGGATTGCTTTGGCCATCTTTGCCACATTGCACTTCATTTTCAGTTTATTTGTCGTAGTCCTTTCAGAATCTCTTTTTTTTATGGTGCAGTGCACCCCACCTGCACCCATCTCCCACCCTGTAATACATCATGTGTTCCTTTTTCTTGAAGGCTTGCCCTACTAAAAAGTTTTATTTGATAGAACAGAAGTTTTGAAGAACCTGATTGTCCCCGTCTGTTGATATCCTGTTCTCCTGCTATTTTGTCAGTCTTTGCATCACCTGGAAATTCTTATCAGCAGTGATTTTATAACTTATGAGTCATTGATCAAAATGCTGAGTAATGTTGTTGTTATTACTAATTTTACCTGAATCTTTTTCAACCCACCTGTGTTTGAAGATCCCTTAGGGTAATAGCTTTCAAGGGTCTTCCATTAGTTAGCAGTTCAACACATGCTTTCATTGACAGAACTAGAATGTTCTGTAGTATACCTAAGTCAAATGCCTGTAAAACTGTAAGTGTATAGGCTCTTAGGCTTATAAAATACATATCCTTACCAAAGAATGAAATCAAGTTTGTTCGACAAGACCTATTTTCCATAAAACTGTGTAAACTAGCTTTAATCGTTGTCCTGCCTTCTAGTTCTTTATCAATAATTTCAGTCAGCATACATCAGTGCAATTGTACTGGTGTCAGTAGATTTGTACATTTTGCTCACTTACAGTGTTCCTAATGAGTCTGTGTTACTAAAGAAAGCAAAAACCAAAGCAAAAGTCAGTGCCAAAGATACTGCAATGTACTTGGGCACTTTTTTATTTGGAGAAGCAGTCTGTAACTTCTCTGTGTGGTTGTGGATGGAATGCCCTGGTAAGTCCCAGCAGTCCCTATAGGCAGAGTGGACACTGGGGAAGGTCCCAAACTGGAATTTTAATCCATCAAAATGTTTATGGGATTTCGTACAAAAATTAGAATTGGATGTGAAATCATCTTTTGTCTTGCATCCAGCATATGTATGTGCTTTTTGGGCATCAATACAATACTCCCACAGTCTTTTCTTGTTTGTACTAAAGCTCAGGGTAAAGCTTGGTTTTCCTGAGCTGGTCTCTTCCATTTCCTGAAGTTCACAAAGAGAATCTAGTGGGGAAATTCTCCAAACACCACACAGTTGTAGGGTACTGCTGAGATGGCTGTGAAGCAGCTGTGTTGGTGTGGAGGCAGGAGGCTGATGACTCCTGGAAACAGATGGGTCTGCCTTTCAGGTAGCTTCAGACATGGTTTTCTTTCCTATTAGGTCTTGAGATGCTTTGTGCTTTAAACACCCTATTGTGTCTAGTCAGCCTAAAATATTTACCATTAACATTAGCCTCCAAATGAAAATTGTTGAAAGGCTGTGCAAGTAAGATTCCTGGACTACTGCATTTGACTGTCTAGTGTATACAAATTTGCAGGATGTGGGTGAGAGTTGTGTATAACAATATTTGAATTTTCTATAAAATAAATATGTGGATTTTGTTTTTTCTTGAGGGTGTGGAGTCTTGGCCAGAATTGGGCTGGCATGGATGGCAAAAAAAAAAAAAAAAAAAAAAAAAAAAAAAAAAAAAAAAAAAAGAATTTCAGTGTACCAGAATGACCTACTTTAAAAAATTAAATTAGAAAAAAGAGTAATGGCTTGTAGCTATGGGATAATGGAATTTGGGACACTTTATAGTAATCTTGCTTTTAATTAACAACAGGCATGTTTGTGCTTTATTGTGGAAGAACTTTGTGATCAACATGGCATTGCTGCTTGAAACACTACACTTTTTATGATACTGGTCAGAGAAAACAGTCCAGGATTCCAATCTCCAGGTCCAGGATTTTCATTTAAATCCATTTGCATTGTATTCTGAGGGAGATTCACTCTGATTATTGAAAAACAAACCCCATCCAGTCTCCTTCTCCCTCAAAAAATCCTCACTTTCTTTCTAAACTTTGAAACTTATTCCTGCTGAAAGGATGGTGAAGGATGGCTGGTGTTTCTGGAGAACATTGTGTTAAAAATATTTGGTAGGGAATCCCTATTTCTGTATGGTACAAGAGATTGTTGTTTCTGATCTGACTCCGGGCATTATTATGATAGAAATATTTTAATTGCCATAATGTATGGATTGTACAAGTTGAAGTGGAATGTAACTGATTTCTATGTTCTAATGATAGATAAAATTCATGAGTCTCAAACCTAGTCTTTTAGAGTAGACTTATTTTACTCAGTAGCCATATTCTGAAGCTTCATAAAAGCATTCTGCTTTCAAGCCCTTACAAGGAAGATCTTAGTGATAAACCAGTTGAACAGCATTTTTAACTCATTTTTATCTGAGTTTTCTTACCCACAAATTTATTATCATTTTCTCATTCTTCTTGATGAAAAAGGTATTTTATGTCTTATTTTATCTATACATTCAGTCCATAAGCCCTTCCCTTAAAAGTTCTCAGTAGATTTGGTGAGATACTATATGCCTTGGGGAGCCTGAATGATTTATTAAAATCCCACCCTTCATCCCCTTCCAAATATGACAGTCAGAATTCAAAGTGAGAATAATTACAGCTGTGCAGTTACAGCAGTTCTGAAAGACAGGGTAATATGAAGACTCCAGAGGAAATGTTAACAATTCTAATAGTTTTTCGTAAAAGACAGAGAGACACTGTCAAACCAGAGGTTCAAACAAAGAATAGGTTAAAGTAAAATAAAAGAAAAGAGTTAAAGGGCATCAAGGACTAGTTGAGCCATGGAAAAGATGATAAGCAAGCAAAAACTTGTTGTCCAAAATACTGATATCTTGCTGGCAAAAAGAGACATGTCTTTTATTTGCCCAACTAGATAAGTCACAGGGGGACACAGGAACTAAATGAATCTCTTTCAGTACCTCTCTCTGAAATACTAAATTAAGGTTAGTGGCTACATTTGACAAAGAAAAAGTGTTTCATCTGTGCTGCACATAGTGAACTATTAGTATGACTGCAGCATTTAGACAAATTGAATGGTGTGCTATTGTCCATCATCTTTTGATTCTCTTTTTTTATCCTAATTTTGAATAATTCATAGGAAAAATGATCACTTCGTAATGCCACAGACTCACAGCAGGCAAAACTAATTTTACATGATATGAAAACAGATTTTATTTATTTAAGAGTAATATTTAAAGAAAACAACAACTTTTTTGACACCAGCTGCTGGGAAATAAATAGAATATTTTATGACAGAAAAAAAAATCCAAATGCGTTAAAAGCTGTTCCTGAGAGATGGATTAAAAAGTAAAATATAGGCGTTGGGCAGATAAATTTAAACTTGGTGGTCACTGATGTAATTCTGTTCCTTAGGGGGAGTGAAGGATAGTTTTCTGAAGGAAAGGAAACTTCAAAGGAGTGCAGAGTTGTGCTTAAGAACTTGTCTGAATAGCTGATCTCAGTTCTGGTGACTGGGGGCAGCTTGGGTGACAACTCTTTAAGATCTTTTACATCCTCTAGACCAGATGGGTTTTTTCCCTCGTGTCTGCTGCATGAGAATCAAGCCTCCTTTTTTGGTTTTTTTCCCCTAATTTTTCCATATCTGACCTCAGCTCTTTAGCAGGAGGAAACTTTGAACCTACAGCTTTTTTGCTGCTATTTTTTTTTCTTTCCCTCCTTCTTAGAGTGGCTTGATGAGTGCAGCAAGAAAGCAATCTGGAGGGATATTTTGGTTTTTTTTAGTGAGGCCCTGCCCAAGAGTAGAAGGAGTGAGTGGGTCAATATCCATTTCCAGTGTCTCAGGATAAGGGAGGAGGAGGTGGAGAGCAGGAGGAAAGCTGCACAGCGTTTTAGCACAAGAGCAGTTGGAACAAATGCCTTCAGTAATATAAATGTTGTGTACTGCATTTTCATGTAAAATTGTTTAACTTAAAAACTTTTAGTGACAGAGGGAATGTAAATCTGAGGCTGAGAGCCTGAGTCCCTAGCAGAAGTTTATTATTATGCCTGATAACAGCTGAATTCCAGCCTTTTTGCATGCTATAAAACGGGGCAGTTTTGTCTATTATTGGCGCCGTGTGCACCACGCAGTGAAGGGTTTGTCGGCGGTTCAGCTGTAAGCCCCCATTTTCACGGGTTTATAACTCTACTGTTAAAAATTCACTCCAGGCTGGAACTTGGCACACGAGATGGAGTCTCCGCAAGTTATGCTGAAACTTAGGCTGTCCTCAAGCAGCTTCCTGATGGTGTTAAAAGACACAAGGGGTGTGCACAGCTCCTTTCAAAAGGCAAGGGAGAGCAAGGACAAGTCCCACCCACCATTTTGTGCCTTTGATTAAAAATTGTGTTGTTGGATTCTGCCTTGCTTAGAAGGAGCACCCTGATGCCCCTTGGTGTTCTTGCACGTCTTAAATTTGGAAAGAATTTTATTTAAATTTTTATTTCATTTATCTGTTCTCTTGCTTGTTATTTTTACATGGAGAAAAATTGATCAAAGGCTTTGTATGCATTTCCTTTAATGGGATTTAAATGCAGTGTTGTTTTGCTGTGCTTTAAGGTTTAAAACATTGAATATTTCATTTTAACTAGCTGTCATTAGTTAGTATTTATAAAGAGTTTGGATGATTATAAGAAGCCCTCGGTATAGGAAGTGTATTTTCCTTAATGCTTCCAGTGATGTTTTCCAAGAGATGAATGTCCAGACCAAAATACAGTTGTAACTGCTGAGTAGTTGTAATGATGCAACCTTTGCTTTGCCTCAGTCACCTGGTACAGGGCATGCTGTGATCTTGTGAAGAGAGCATGGTTTGGTGTATTTGTATATTCTCATTTATCAAGGTATGAGCGTCAACTCTTTTTTTTTGAAGGGGCTTTCATTTTTCCAAGTGGTTGGGTGCTTTTATGGTGTTGCCATCTTGAAAGCAATGCCATCAGGATACTTTTGGTTTTGTAGCTGGTCATGGGGATCAGGAAACACCTTCAGTGCTGCAGACCAGCAAGAATTCTTTTAAAGAGAGGAAGAAACAGGTGGGAACTCTTGATGAGATTATCCAGATTTGTAAGTAGATAGGTCCAGATGTGAAATCTGAAGTTGACCTAGGAAAATGAACCTTTTTCACAATCACAATCAAAAGCCTGGACAAAAAGCTCCAAGAGCAAAGATCTATTTGAGTTGTACCAAGAGGCAAAACGTAAAAAAAGAAATTGGTGGGTTAGATTTCAGTCTCTTACATATGGAAAGATGGTGCTTGTCCTAATGTCACTAATAAATATAAAATATGTATGTGAAAAAAACTGTCTCCATTCTTTGCAGATACAATTTTGTTTAGATTTTTTTCAGCATTTGACCCATTAAGAATCAAATTCTTGGCTTATATCCGTTGATTAAAGAGGAAGACAAGGAATTAAATTGTCTCAGTGAAAAAAATTCTCTTCTCTTACACCATCATAAATAAGAAATAATCCTGTGTTTTTGTACAAATGTCACTGTTTTGGATTTACTCTAGCTTATATCTAAAATCAAAATTTGGCCAGTTATTGAAAATTTGGGAGTTTCAGTTTGTGTTGTGAGATAGGAGTTAGTTGGCATTGACCTCCTCTTGCTGAGGTCATCTGGTCTGTCTGCCAAAATCCACGTTGCAAAAAAATTTCCATGATATTATCCATAATATGAACCATTCCTGAAGGATGACTCTTGTGCCTAACCTTGATTATCTCTGGATAAAATAGTTAAATACAGTCTTCTGGGATTTGCTACCAAATATTTAAACTTCTTATTGCACTGGAAATACAAAATCCATGTAATGAATTGTAACTAGCAACGAATCTGAGAGGCATCTTCTGGAAGTAACTTTTTGCTAAACTTTATCTGTATTCAGACACTGTTGGCAGTGCAGGTGTAAGGGCTTGAGGTCAAGGGGGTGCATAAGCGATAGAGTTCTGCGGGATCAGTCTTGGAGGTCTCAGTCTAAAAAGCATCATTAACTCAGTGTTACCTTTCAGTGCCTTTCTAAAATCTTCATTTTAGACGAGAGGCCTGCGTGCAGAATTTAAGAGGCTTATTTTCTTATACAGAAATAATGCTGCTAAGCTGCTAGAAATCTCAGCAGCTTAATATAAATGTTCAAATAAAAAAGTTAGTATTTTAACTGTATAACCTTCAAATATAATTAATAATGAAATCCTAAGCAGGAGCCTAGGGGAAAGCATTAGGATTCTTTCTATTTGTGGAATAGGTGCAGGTCTCTAGTGTGCAGTTGAAAATAGGGACTAAATATGAGCTGATGATTTGGAAATCACTCATGTGTGCTGCTGAATGCAGTCACAGTTGGGATGTAAAGTAGAGCACAGGAGAAAATGAAACAGAGGGACCTGAGCCACCAACTTCATGCTCAGATAAAATACTGGGCTTGTGTACTAGATGGGGATATTCAGATTTTTTTTTTTTTTTTTAAAATTTCTTTTGGCCTGAGGATTAAATTTATGTTATCCTGCTAGTGGAGAAGTTGGTATATTATTTTTTTTTTCTTCAGTCATCTACCAGTGGTACCCATATTATTATTATGGAGCTTAATTATGGGAAACAAAAATCACAGTAAGAGTGTATGTCATGACTACCTGTGTGATGAGCCTGTTAAGATTTGTAGCACAGCAAGATGTTTTTCAGAAACACTGCTTCCCAGAAAAAGATATTGTCGAGTGTTAATCCACAGGTGGTAGTTGTGTTCTGACTCAGGAAAGATGAAAATAAACTGTTCAGATAATGAAGGGTGTTCTCCGTCATGGTTGGAATATATTGCTCTGGCTGTGCTTACACTTTTCAGAACCTCTGCACCACTTCCATGCGTGCAGGTTTCATGGAAGGCCAGCAGTTTCTTCTGTGATGAAGTGCTTAAGCTCTGCAGTATTGGGTGGAAACAGGAGCTATGGGATTATGCGCCAGAATTTTGGTCTCAGTAATGACGTAAGCAGAGAGGAAAACTATCTGCAGATACTTCAATCATAAGGGATGACCACACAGAACTCTTCCAGAATGCAAGTGGAAAAGGCAGAAGCCCTGAAAAGGACTGGTTCTTTCTTCTAATTTCCAGTTCTTTAGGCATCTTGAAGCACATGGTGTAGGTTTGATTAAGGTATAAATGTGTTATCAACTTGGCGGTTCCTACATTACAATCCTTTGAGTCACATGATTAGGAAGGAAAGAAAAAGGAAACATGGACATGGAAAGTGAAATTTAGTGTACACAGTAGTCAGCATTCACACATCCCTGTCACACTGTGTGACCTGAGGTATTGCAGTTATTTCCTATGTAGGTATCAGTTGCCATTTTACTGACAGCTTCTGGAAAAGTGATGGTATTGGCTAATGGAGCAATCATACTGCTTGTCAGAGAAGAGAAATTATTTTTAGGCTTGTCTTTTATAACAACACCCTGAAATGGTTGATGATGCCTAAAAGAGGAAGACAGAAGTCAAACTGTTATTTCACATAGCCTGTTTTTCCAAGAGAAATAAGCAAAAAATCTCATAAATTGTGGAAAGGACACCAGAGATTCACTACCAATCTACTCTTTTGGACCCCCACTCAAAACTTGGTAGTTTCTAGGGCTGCATGTCAATTCTGGGGCACCTCCTCTCTTGCAGACCATGTTGTGTTCTACCCTGTCCATTCTCTTACAGGGAAGTGTGACCTCTCATTGGAATATTTCCTGGGTCCTGAGGTGTTTATAAATCCAATTCTGTGGTGCTTAAGGTATGAATTTGTACTGTTGGTTCTGTGTGAGGGAAATTAACAGTGTCTCTCTTATTACTATTATTATCTCTTATCTTATTATCTCTTACCCCTGCTTATTTCCTTATTTTTTAAATTTTATGAAGTTTATAGGAATCAGCCTTTTTATTCAGGGTGATAATCCTCTAGCAAATCTGGTTGAAATTGGTAAATTAGGAGTATTAGTGAGAGGATGTATAAGGGCAGCACAATTCTAGCCTTAAGGAAATCAAGAGATAAAGCTGGTGTCCAGAGACAGGATATCTTTAGTTATTCCAGGCTCAACCAATGATTTGCTCTATGACCTTTGGCAAACCACTTGTCTCTTTATGCAGTAAGAAAATAGTGATTGATTGAATCGATCTTTGCATGGGATGAAGGTAATTTTCAGATTCCTGACTGAGGATCTCAGGGTTCTTTATTGCCAAATACTGAGAAGGTAGAAGGTAGTGGTAAACAGGCTGTCAATATTTTCTGAAGATATGCTGTCATTCGCCTTGATAATGATTCATACTGAAAGATTTAGGCAGGTTCTGCTGTTTGAATAATGCAGGTGAAAATGTTTTTCTGTTTCAAAGACAGTTCGGGTATGGACTGTGCAGCTTGAAGAAAGGAGACCTAAGATAATTTGTGGGATTGAAAGGTTTGCCTGAACACTACCTTCCCATTAATATAATATCTGGAAAATTAGGAGAGATTTGTTTAACTCTTCCTATGCTATCTGTGACTTACTGAAATTTGCTGTAAGAGAAACAGATTACTTAAGTTTACTTGATTGGGTTGGTTTTGTTTTTTTTTTTTTGGTTGTACACTGGCAGATTTGTGATTCAAACAGTTGGTTCTTAACAATCCCATATTTTTACAAGCATTACTTAAGAACTCGCATCTAGAAAATTAACAAACAGTATTTTGACCAGCTGGAAGAATAAAAATCACTCTGTTTCTTAACACCTTCAAGTCGAATATTAGATATAATCATCCAGTGTTCTGCACCCACCAAACCAGAAGTTGTTCACGATTCCTTCCAATAAAATAGTATTGTAGCATTCAAACTGCATTGGGACTGGATAAGAGAAAAGAAAAATAAGGATTCCTTAAAATAAAAAAAATAGTAAAGGAAACTATTACATCATTATACTTGTGACCTGAACTGTGTGGATTTTAAGTTTTCTTTTAAAAGCCATATCTGATAAAATGATAACAAGAAATTTGCATAAAACATGGCAAAATTTGGGATTGCTACAAATCTTGTCCCTAAGAGATGCCTACAATGTTATGAAAAGAAAAGAACACCTGCATTTCTTTTATATATGTGTATATATATTTAGGTGTGTATAAACAAAAACTTCCAAAGCAAAAGTGCAGAAGTTTCTTTTCAGTCTTCTACTTCCCCCATCCCTACTTTACTTAGTCCTTTCAGACTCTTTTTTAGAGAAAACAAAAAAAAAAAAAGGCATCGATTTCATTTTTTTGGGGTTGCAAACTGTCTTTAAAGATCCCTTCCACTTTAATGTTTCTGTCTTCTGGCTTTCAAGCAATTGCCATTTTATGTAAAAGGGCAGCATGTTTACAGGTTGTATGTGAAATCACCTTCAAAAGTAATGCAATTTCTGAACCTTTTTACTTTTAGCACAGTGGTAGCTCAAAGCTAAGAACCCTTCCTAATTGAAACTGTACTTTTAGGAACTTAAAGATAGGGTTCTTTATTTTTTCCTGATTATGGACACATCTTATTGTGGGAGACATCCTAGGAAATGAGAGACAATTCTCTTCTTATTTGTAGATGTGAGGCTTTTGTCCCCTCCAGGTTCGCTTGTATAGTTCTCTATTCAGGAGCTAACTGGGGTTGCTTCCAGTGCAAAGTTAAATCTTGAATGTACTTTTAGCTGGTTTCGTGGGGGATTTGTTGTTTTGTATTTGTGGGGCATGGCGTGGTGCTAGTGAAGTTGTTTTTAGATGAAGTTTAGGAACTGGAAATAAGATGAGCCAGAGCAGTGTGACTAATAAGTTTCCTGCAGGCCATCAGCAAGAGTCTCACCAGTGGTATGTGGACTGTCATCCTGCTTTCAGAGAAATAGTGGTAATGCATGATTCTCTTCTGAAGAGAAGTCCTACAAATAGCAATCTGGAACATTTCATTAGAATTTTAAGAACAACGAGGATGCAGATTTAATAGGATAATATGTTTAAGTGGCCTTGATGCCATCTTATGTAAGATGGAATTTTCTGCAGCCTGCAGAGCTGGGGAATAATTCTGTACATGTTAACTGTGTAGTAGTTCCTTCGTTTGGATTTAATGTGGCTTAGAACTAAGAAAAATACAACTTTTCTCCTGTATTTCACATTAGATATATATTTGTTTGTTTCTGTGAACATCAGGGCCCTACTGTACTGGTTATTTTTTGCAGTATATTTAATGCAGACTTCCAGTCAATGAGGACAGAAAGGAGATTGCTGACTACTAAAACCCTGGGCTGGTTTCAGTTATAGCCCAGGAAATGGAAATTTTCTCTTTCCCAAATATGAGGCTCAGTCAGTCAGAAAATATAGAGACAGTAATGTCATAGGGCATTGTTAAAGAGTAAAAACTTCAGTTGCAAGAGAGAGATGCATGAGGGAAAGTTTTGTGTCAGATGGCTACAGCAGAAGATCTGGCAGCTGGACTTTAGAGTTCTGCTCCAGCATCTTCAGATCTGCTGGGGGAATAATGTATCTGTTGTTGGCATCACTGAATCTCTTAATGGAAAAGGAAGCTTTTTTCTAAAGAATTTTGAGATTCAAGGAGGAATGGCTGAATTTGCTTGGAAATTTTAGCCCTGTTATTGTACCAACTGATTGTAGGGATGGTTGACTACATGTAATTAAAACCAAACCTCCACTCACTTGACGTTAAATAATATGGTATTTTATATTATAGTCTCTATTAGTACACACATGCATAATGAGAATTTATAGGTGCATGTGACTCCTAGAATGTTGTTCTTTTTATTGTAAACTATTGACCTAAATTTTGGCTTCTTACCGTATTTCCTTCTTTTGCTTGCTTACATTAGAATAAATAGCCAGCAAACTTTAATAAGGTAGCAGAGAGTGGAATAGCAGTTGGTGCTTTGTATCCTTCATGTATTTCACAAGTGTTTGTAGTGTGGAAGGTACAGGTTCAAATTTTGTTCCTTATGCATTGTTTAATGGGGAAGGGAGGGCAGCAGACCAGGAGATGGTGTCTTGGTTTAGATGGTACTGGCCTGCATTAATTCAGAAAGAGTTCCTCAGCACATAAAAGAAACTGCTCAGTTCCTCCCTGATAGACCCACTTCCTTTTTATAGTTATTTTGTAGAGAAAATGCTTGAAGAGTGCTGAATTCTTTCTGTGGGAGGTGCAGAGGAGGCAAAAGAAGAGTTTTAGCTCTTCCATACAAATTACAGGTGGGTTCATTTTTGGTAAATAGGGTAAATGAAGATGCATCTCAGTTATGGCAACAAAGGTCCTGAAGGATCTATCCTTTTAATTCTTTCAAGGTATATTGAAGAAATAAAAAATTTAGTTATATAATATGTAAATGATCCTTTTTTATTTATGAATATTATTTTCACTGTCTCAGCATTTGAGCCTGAAATATTTTTCTGGGCTTCATTGCAACATAAAGGCATTAGATCAAGAATGTTCCAAAATTCAGATTGGCTGGTATTTGCTTATATCACCATGACTGAATGTTACCAGTTTTAAAATGCTTTTTTTGTTGTTCAGGAAATTTTAAAACAGCTTTGATTTCAAACATGAAACTTGGCAAGTGACTGGTCCATAATGTGTTCTAATCACTTCTGGTATTTTGGAAAAGACTTGAAAAAGATTGAAGCTGTTATTTTATTAGAAATTTAGTTACCATTTGCATATCTCAACTTCTTGTCTTCTTTACCTGGAATGCAATTAGCAAATGGTTTTACAGACTTTGCCCAGTGTTAGTGTTAACATGATGGAACTTAATTTTGTATTTTTCTGTACTGAAGTTTTTATTAGAATTTTTTTTTACTGCTAAAAAATTATATACCAGTTTTAATTTCGTAGTTTGGTTGACCACCAGGAGGATACATTTGGTCTCATCTGTTTAAACATAGATTATGGAACAAGTTGAATACCCAACCATTTTTTTTTTTCTAATAATAACATTCTGTTGTATGTTAGGTGTGTTTCGGTTTTTTGTAGGGCAAATGAAGCCAGAGTGAATTTTACTCTTGGAAATTCGAGTGAGTCAATTGTTGCAGAAGCCCCATGAACCTGAGCTCATACCATGTGCTCCTCATCTCAAGTATCTGAAGCAAAGATAAATATTACATAGATTTAAGTGTGTGCACTCCATATCTCAAGGTCCCTGGAATAACTACAAATATAATTTGTATTGGACCAAGCCAACAGGATGCTGAAGTTTCTGAATCCAGTCCTGCAATGTATTTAGATATACTTTGTCTTTAGAAAATAGTAGCCATTCTTTTTAAAAATCCATTTTAAACTTATCTAGTCATTATGCTTTTGCTTTATTACCTAGATTTTGCAGGATGTGGCTGACAGTATAAAAATCTTTTTCTTGTTTTTACTAATATTGAAAGTAAATGGAAGATTATTTTCCCCTTTTTTCTTCCAGATATTATTTCCTGTCCTGACGCAGCGATCAGTTCAATTCATTGCTGATACATTCGCTTTTTTTTTTTTTTTCTGCATTGTTTCTGGGGAAAAAATTACAATAGAGCTTTGCCAAATCACAGTGCAGGAACTGAACTTCCCTGAACTTTTATGCAGTTCCAGCTGGGTTTGAATTTCTCTTCTTGTAGGATGATGTCTAATTAAACCAGAATTACATATATGGACTTTATGGAGAGATATTTGAGAGCTCGCATCAATGTTACATTAAAAGTTAAAGCAGCAGATTTTCGGTACAGTCCAAAGGTCTCAAAGTCCTTTGGTATTAAATTTGCAAAGATTTCTGAGATGAATGAAATCGGAGGGGGTTGGTAGCATTGTCCCTGTAATATTGAATCTCAATAGCCTGTACAATAAGATATTGTTCAGTATCCTCCTTGGGCCTTGAGCTTAATATGGCAGTTACATAAACTGAAATAATGTGAAACTTCTGGGCATGGTTTGTGCATGACATTGTGCAAGATGGAGCTGGTTTTGGGCTTCAGGTTAATGGCCATCTGGCAAAAGCATAAATAATGTGCTGAATTAGAAGACTGCATTGATTTGTGCTTCTGCCTAAGGTGGAATAAAATCTGTCCCTGTGCAATCTGGAAGAGTTCTGATACGACTTGTGAGGCACCTGCTTGTATGAAGTCCAAACTTAGCCTGTACTCGTGACTTTGCTTTTTATTAATTTTATTTCCTCTTAAATGATAGCATGGCCCTTCTTACACATCACAATCCCAAGTTCCTCCCAAGATAAGCCTGTGGAGATAAGGCTTCTGCTTAGGGTATCATAACAGTGATGGACCTACTGTCCATCTGAAGTCTGTCGGAGCCACAGAAACCACACTTGCACTTGCTGCTCCAGAGACCTGAAGTGGATATTGCCACCTCTGATTCTTTCCACTTCTCTGACATGAAACCAACAAATTCATGCCTCTCTGCTAATACACTTACCTCACTGTCTCTTTTTCCTATGAAGGAAGTGTCACACCTTCATCTTCTTCCCTTCTCAGCCTGCAGCAAGAAGAGAAAATGGAAGCTCTGCAATGTGGACAAGGCAGATTCTCACAGTGATGGCAGAGGGAAGGAGGTCCTGGTCAGGGAGAGGAGATGGGCTTAGGCTGCTGTGTGAGGGTAGAAGAAATACTGGAGATCTTGGGAGAAGATCAAAGGTCCCAAAACCATAGGTGATTGAGATTGTCAGGTACAGTCTCCTGATGTCACATGTCAAGATAATGACCATGAAAAACAAGTCAAGAGGAAGAGTTGCAACAACTTTCCTGAGTCTCTTACAGTTGAAAACACATAGCTTTAACTCACTAACTCAGTTTTGCTGTCTCAAGAAGGAGAGCATTAAAAGTTATTTTGGCCTTATTCTTAAAGTGGCACAAGTAAGCAGAGGCTGTGGTGCTGGGGGTGCATTCTCCATACAAGGAAAGAGAAAGAGGCAGGATATAGTGAACTTCACATTCTGCTGATGTTGATGATTTTATCCTGGGAATAGGCAACTGCTGTGTTTAACTGCTCAACACTTAGAGATATCTAGACTTCCAAACAAAGGTTTATCATTTTGACCTTCTCTGCTGTATGTCCCATGAGATTTAGGTACATTGCTCCGGGGTTTTTCATTTCACCTAAGTACATTACCTTTTACCCAGGATCTTGCCGTTTCACAGGTAAGGGTCAGGCTGAATTTTCTAGGGGCAGATCTGTGAAGCAAGTGGAGAGGTAGTACCCATTAAACTTTGAGTGTACACTGTGTCTCTGTGGGGATAGCTCAATGTCATCTCTGGTATCAGAAATCAGCAACAAAATGGCTTTAGCTATGCAGGACAGTCAAAGTTCAGGAACTACAACTAAAAGAGTACCCTGTTTCCAAAGAAGAATTTAAGGATGTCATATGTGATTACTCAAAACTTTAAAATTTTAATCATTAATACTGATATTCTAAGAAAATAGGCCAGATGATTGTCCCTTACCCCAGTGACTGAAATATATTATTTTTGTTTTGTTTTCCAAGGGAGCCAATTTCACAACTAGACCATACCAGTGCATAGTAACATGATGAAGTCAAGCAAACACAGTGAAAACCTTCTATTTCTGAGTTTGAAACAACATTCTGTATTGGCTTTTAATAACTTTGTTTTAAAATTTTAAGATATATTAAATACCATGTTGTTCTGGCTTGTGCACATCTCCATTATTTGGATCTTACAATTTTGATGCCTTTCACATTTGATAAATTTCTTTTTTCTGAATCATCTGTTTTGGATGCTGTCAATATTTACATTCTTTTTTCTCATCCTTAATGAATCTACGTAGTGATAATAATCCTAGCACCTATTGCTCAGCATCAGAGTAGATACTTCCTTCTATTCTTTTGTAATACCATTGATTAATAACTCATTTTTTCCTATCTGTCAGACAGTTTTTATCCACCTTATTGTAATAGTATTCAGACCATAATTCTCCAGTGCCTCTATGAGCTTCCTGTGTGGTACTGTGTCAAAGGCCTTGCTAAAATCCAAACAAATTATATCCACCACATTTCCTTTATCCGCCCAGTTTGTCACCACACTGAAATACCCAGCACAATGAAACATTTATTGATGTAAGTTTCTCTGTCAAACCAGAATAAATGTGAAGGTTCTGCTGTGATTATGTGATAGAGCCTGCTTCTTAACAGGTATTATCATTTTATGCACTAAAGATAATGTGAGCCATGGGAGATGACACCATTCAGCAGGAGCAGTGAGGCTGTGAAGATCAAAGCATTATGAACCTTGAAAAGAAGTGGGAGAAGCTTATACGCTACAATAGCTTGTAAAGGGCATAAGTAAAGTCTTCAAGCTGTATTCCAAGAGATGCTCAGTGAATATCGGCTTCAGAGCTGTTTCACAAAAAAGCTGTATCTTTAGAGAAAGAATTGTTTGGGCAAGGCCTCGTGAAAGCTGCATGCTGTCACTGTTCCTGTTCCTTGGGAACATAAACAGGATCTAGGGACAGCTTGTGCAAGAAAACAGTTGGAATAAGGAATATCATGGTTTTCAGCAGCCAACTTGATTACCATCATCGCCCCTGCGTAGGAGGAAAGCTTCAAGAGGTATTTAGAAGGATGCTGGGTCCCACCGAACTGTTACAGAACTACCCTTTAAACTCCTAAACATTAGGAGTCCAGGTCAGATCCTAAGTGCAGTTATAGCGACCAACTCTTCTGTGGGTTGAGAAGTTCAGCTTCTCATGTGCTTTCACAGCTGGGCTTCTCAAGTGCTTGTTGCTTACTCTGTAGGAATAGATGAGGGGAGTGGACTGTGCTGTTAAGGGATCCAACATGTTTAACAGGTTTGAGGGCCCTTGTGGTGAAGTTGCATCCAGTACCTTTCCAAGTGACTGTAAGAGTGGATTATGCATGGCAGCTTTTATACAGTTGATTGCCTCTAACTTTCTGAAACTGAGATTTCAAGGAGTCTTAGTCTTCGCCCAAAGGCAGGTTTTATCATACCTGAGCAAAAATAGTTCAAATACTATTGGGGGAAGTGGGATGTGTGTGAATAGTAGCCAAAAATACACCTTTTCCCTGATTAAAATGCTTTTCTAGCTGAAACAGCCATGGTTTGGAAATTAAAATTTGTAATGGATGTCATCTTCACTGGGAAAGTAAACTCAAAGGATTAATGCCATGAGGAAGACAAAATCTCTGTGGGCGCTCATCTTTGCAGTGAACCAATAACAGATGAAGATTTACCATTTTGACGCAGAAACTTTCAATCTCCTGTTGTCCACTCCTGCAGTGGGAGGAACCCTTGATTCCAGCACAATGCCGTAGGTTGTCCTCTGCTCCCATTCTGCCAAATTACAAAGCCCCCTAGGTTTCTCCCATGAGCAGCCCTGTGACTCTGGTTTGAGCCACAAATGGCTATGAGTTTGAAGGCAGAAGTGGAAATAACCTAAATCCCTGCATATTTTTGAAAGTGTAGTAAGAGCTCCAATTCCAACTTTTTGGAAGGATTTTTCAAGCACTGGCATTACTTATTTTTTTTCTTTTTTATTCTGTCCACTCAGGACAAGTGACAGGTGACTGAAATAAAGCTGTTTATAAAGAACTAATACCAAATAAAGTTCATTCACCTGAAAAAAAAAAGGCAGTAAAGTAATGCTGTATCTGGGTTAATAAGATTTGTTATTTTGTTTTACCAGTGAATCTGAACAGAGAATTGTGCTGGTGTGTCTATACTGGTTCCAATTTCAGAGTTTGTATATTTGTTGTTAGATGAGGAACCTGTACAATTGACTTTCACTTTTTGTTTCCGTGACACAATTATTCTGGGCTATATCCTAAGCAATTATTTAGATTCTGAAGTTGGATTGAGGTATCTTATCTGAGTTATTGAATATTCTCTTGAAGGTAACGTGCTTGGTTTTTCGTTTGTGTGTGTCTATTTGTCATCCAGTGCCCTCCCTTTCCCTCATTCCCTGGTTGTTGAAGACAGGTTCCTTAATATTATCTCTTGAGTAAGGAGATCAGTATTTTACCTTCTTTGAATAGTTACTTGTAGCAGTGGCTTCATTGTTGATTTCCAGTTCAAGAAGTGAACTTGAGAAAGATCAATTGACTGAGGTTGTAATTTCTACATCTAGAAATTTCTAAAGATATCAAAAAGCGTTATACTGTATTCTCATCTAGTCTTCCTTCTCCTTGTAGCTAATGAGCTATATATGACTCTAACTGACCTGACTTAAGGTACTCAAGGAAAATCAAAGCCTTACAGATATGGAACTTCTTTTTTGCTAAAAGTTTGCAGGAGGCTGACATCTTCTAAAGTGTTTCCCAATAACAAATTATACTCTTTTTCCTTCTCTTTAATTTTTAGATTGAATTAATCTGATTTTTATCAAAGTGAGGAATTAGACCATAAACATGAGTCAGAAAGTAGAGTAAGGGGACCATGCAAGTCATGGAGTATTGCTATTGAACTTCTGTCATTGTAGAGTTGGTAGCTTTCCTCCCACAATTTTCAGACTCTACATGAGCTTGATGGCAAGAAGGAATTGTGAGAAAGCAAAGTGAAAGCTGTTCACCTTCTTATATTTGTTTTTAAAGCCTTTACTAAGAGGTAACTCTTCCTCTGTTGTTAACACTTTACTCATGCGCCTCATTCCTGACCTGCCATGCTTCTCATTCTTGCAATTCTAGCTCTTAGGCTTCTCTCAAGCAAAGTTCATTGACTGTTCTTGAGCCATGTCTCTTTCTTTCCACAAGGGGATTAGGGCACCCCTTTCACTCAACAATCATGATCTCCTGCCCTGCAAGTGTTAAGCATCCTCACCTGTGCACAAGAAGGGAAGCTCTTACAGAGAGCTTTTTCCAAGGCTCCATTTCTCGTATTGGAAGAATTGCAGTGTTGTGCTAATTATGCCTGCCTTGAGGAGAGGGACCACTTTAACTGCAGGCACTGTGTCCTCAGGCTAACTTACAGAGAAATGCCAAATGTTGCATTCCCTCCTTTCCCTTTCCAATCAGAAGAACCTGGGCAAAGCACAAAAGACTTCAGGTTAAAACTACTAGGAAGATACACTGAAGGGCAGTTGTTACGATTGTGCCCAGCGTGGGAAGGAGGAGCTATGTCCTTGTGCTTTGACAGGAAAGGGCCCTGTGTTCCCTCGTTCTCTACAAGAAAATGGGGATTTTGGACAAAATTTGCCGTGGTGAAGTCCATGCACCAATTTATTCCTATTTAGGTCATCGGAATAGGGCTTCAGTGGTGCAGTCTCTATGCTGGCTCTCTACACAGGGATACATTTCACCCTCAGTGAATGCTCTTTGTTTTCTTGGTTGAGGTCAGTTTTTCCCTGCATTCATTAGAAGAAATAGCTTTGGATTTTAAATACTGCTGCCCCTCTCGTTCTTGGCCAGCATGCCAGCATTACAGTCCTTAAGATGTTAGAAAAGGGATAAATTTGGAAGGGGAGGAAAGTGAAAGAAATGAAAGTTCAGAGGCTGAAACCATTACCACTTACCTGGCAGTTGTGCTGCTGCCTGCTGCTGTGGGGCTTACCAATTTTTTTGCCTGGATTTCTTCACTGTTTGTCTATCTTATTAGATGTCAGTCAGGAGAAAGAAGGAAAGTTGTTTGATATAAGGTTGTCTAAAGGAATGGGAACACGTGTGTCAGATGGTTCCTTCAGGAAAAATTTCATCCAAGCCTATGAAGGTTATATTGTGGCAGCATCATCCTAGTGCCTCTATCAGGGGACTCTTGTTCATTCAAATGCTCAAGAATTGTTTCTGATTCTTCCAGTGCTGTCCCCTTCCATGCTCTCTTCTTCCCCTCCTGCTCTTCAATACCTCTGGTCTTGACAGAGTGGAAAACTTAAACCTACAAATAAGTTTGTGAGCTCATGTTTGTTTGTGGTATTGGTGTGTGTGTATGAACATGTTTGTGTGACAGTATATTGTCTGAAATGGTGTGTTTTATTTTAAACATCCATGAGGATGGATTGAGAAGCCTCATGTAATGCTGACATCTGAGGAATTGGATTTTTACTTATGGGAGAACAAAGTAATATTACACTTAGGACTTGCTCCCAGCCTGTGGTACATTTAAAAACAGTATTAGATTTGCATCCAGGATTTATTTGACCATCTCTGTGAGTGTGCTGCTGGTGAGGAGAATAGCTGTGACTTTGAATGAGGTAAATTAGGCAAATTCTGCTGTCACCTTTTAAAAATAAAATTTAATGAAGTTTTGATTTGTTCCTTTAATGAGTCATTGGTACATTGTATGTGTCTGTGTATATTGCTGTATGGTTTGTTATTACGAGGCCAAATCCTGACAACTTATTGCAAAATTGTTTTAATTTATTATTAATATTTTTTTGTTTTTCTCGTTTCTCCTGGTTTTGGAGCCTTTATAATTAGATATAATTAAAACCACAGGTTTTAAACTCCACTCTAACATTTAAACTCATATTTATGGTACAACCCCTGGAGTTTTATTGTCATTCCAACTATTTCAACTGCATTTTGAAAAAAAAATTTTTTTTTGCATCTGTTCAGATGCTGTGTCTACAGCTACCACTTCTTAATCATCTGTTTTGCACAGTAATGTGACATTTATTTTACATGATAAGGAGCCGTGCAGTTTTATAGATGAGCTATTTTGTATCCCTTAACAAAAGGTTGCAAGGGACCTTTTGCCTTATACACTTTAAAAACAGCTTTCCTCTTTTTGAACTTGTCTTTCTCTGCTCCTCCATGCAACAGTCTGAAAGTGCTGCATGCTGTAGAACGAATTTGTAAAAAATGTTGTTGGCTGGCATTATGTAAAACCATATTTTCCCTTTTGGTGCGTATGTTCTGGTCCTAGCAATGTCCTTGTTTTGCTGAAATTAACATTTTTATCCTCACAGTCTTTGGTATGTGGTGGTGTTTTTCTGTCTTTTTTAATTGTGGTTTTTTTTTAATTAGTATAAGGTTGATTGTTAAAATTAAGTGGCAGAAGGCTTCTTTCCAAATTATTCAGAGATCTTTTGCTAAAGAAATATATTTTGCTACTCTCAATTGCCTTTTTCCCTTTTTCTTTCATTGCAAACTACTCTGGGAAGAGCTTCTTTTAACAAAAAAAAAAGGGCTACGCTTGACTGATAATGCATTGCTTTGGATGGTGAAACATTATGAAAGTTTAATTTTTAATTAAATCTGAAATACCAATTATAACTGAAAGAGATTTTAACCTGTTTCTTTTCAGACTGCCTGAAGTTATATTGTAGATGCTGAAATCACTGCACCTTAAAAACAAAAAGATTAAGCCCCACTGCATTCCTGTAAGTAAAAGCTTTTCCGGTACCTTTTGTCCGTATTTTTCCTCTATATGCATCCAAAGTGTTAGCACAGTTGCTGGTCTTGGATAAAGGTCAAAGTCCCCTTCAATGGGATTTAGAAGTTCAAAGGATGTTTTATTTAAAAATTAAAAAGGAACTTACATCTTGCAGATCTTTAATTTCAGAGCACTGAATAGATCATTCTTTCCTGCTTTGTTTTGAATAGTATTAGGAATACTGTGCATCTCTGTTTGTTGACTTACAGTTGCTGTCGCTTTGTCAGTGAGGATTTCTGCACATTGGTGCAGAGATAACAGAAAGTAGCAGAAGATTCCTTATAGCACAAAATGCAGTTTATTCTCTTCTCATGATGTCGTAACAAATTCTTCTCCTTTGTATGAGGAAAAAAAAAACAAACAACTTTTTGATGACATCACAGGGGACTTCAGCTGCTTTAGGGTGCAGATGAAGGCAGAAATGCCTAATTCATCTCTGCTGTGACACAACAAAACAGTCAAAATTACATCTACGTCTCAGCAAGAAAGGAGTCTTTTTCTAAGAGCATAGTTACTCCATAAATGCAAGTCAGATTGCACATCACTCTGATCTACCCTTATTTAGAATCTATTTATTGAATGCATTTGGGTTAATAATTAAGATTTGGAACTTCAGTGAGTGAACAACAGGCATGCAAAAGAGGATTGGAAAATATAGCAGATTCAGATACTCTTAATCAAATGAAATAATATACGAAAAAAATCCAGAAGCTTGTAGAAAGAAGGAAAAAAGATCAATTTCAGTTGAACAGTACAAAGCTGTGGAATATTACAAAGCAAAGTCAGTTTGTTTTCTTGTTTAAGATCAAAATATGCAGTGTGTAATGAAATCCAGAGGCTTCTTCCGAAGTGGTACTTTTGTACTTCAGTTTTAAAATATTTTAACTATTAGAGGGGATTTATCATGCCTTTGCCACCACCCCCCAGCCCCCTTTTTTAATATATTTTAATGTTTTATTGTAAACTAGCTGGAGGGTACAGTTACACTGTGGGCAGCTAAAGCCTGCCCCTCCAGCACACAGCGCCAAGCATGACTCAGACAGGCAGATTGTGCCATTCTGGCTCTACTCCACTGTGTTTTTACATTACTGGCAAGGGCCATGCCATTGTGTTGTTTAAATATTGTGTATTAACTGCAGGCTGTGGCCAGTGAATGGTATTTAACGTTTTCTGCTCTTCATTGCTGCATGTGAACGGCTTCCTTAGCCACCAGAGGTTAACCTTGCAATTACACTGGTGAGCCAAGTTGAAAACACTCGTGGATTTGCTGGGTCCAGCAGCAATTTAAAGGGAGGTGTTCAGGGAAAAATGGGGGAACTCGTCTGAATCTGTGAGTACCAAATTTCATGCTTGTCTTGCAATTTAGTGTGAACAACCAGGAAAAATTTTGTTGGAAAGCACGAGTAATTCTCTTTCCAAAAGGCAGCATAAGAGTGAATTAAGGCAAGTTCTTTGAATCCTTGGGATCCAGATGGTCACTAAGTCCTGCATGGACAGCCCAAGAGAAAATAAGAGTAGCAATTGGTGCTGGCTGGGATGAACCTTTTTTCATTATACAGGACTCTAGATTTTGAAGGGGAAATAAATATACAAGTGTAAAACTCATGTTTAGGAAACATTTTTGGTTTCCTTTTTTTATCAGGAGTGTCAAGTCCATCCACAGAGAGATGTTGAGCAGCTTTTTCAAGGTCCTAGTAAATCAGTGGTCAAACTGGGAATGAAGTGTGGCATCATGACTCCTAAGACTGTTCTGCTAAGGTTTTCTTTCCATTCTGTGAAATAAAGGGCCATATTTTTAATCCTTGAGTTTTTTGTGCTAATAGCTTAAAAAAAAACCATGACCAAACAAACGAAAGAAATTACAACAACAACAAAACCAAACCCACAAACCTCCCACTTTTAAACTTGTAGATGCTTTTAAGTTCTGTAGCCTTAGCATAGCCTGTCTCTGGAATACAGAAGAACAAGGTGAGGAAAGTTTTACATAAGCACAATATAACCTGTAAAATGAGGATGTGATTCTTGCTATACCTCATGTCCATATAAATAGTTGTTTGACACAATAAAAATAGTGGCACTTTTTGTACAGGAAGGTTATCTTTAAGGATTTCTTTTGTTTCCTGTATGTTTTCTGTAATCAGGTGTTTCTAATTGTAAGATCCTCTAAAAATGTGAACTTGCCATTTGGGCTTTCCTGCATTAACCCAAAAACAGCAAAGAGAAAAGGCAAGACGTATCCTGGCAGTTTTGTAATTTATTACTTTAATTAGAGGACGGAAATCTTACTTTAATGTAGAGATGTCCCTAAAGCAAGTGATTAATATGAGATGAGCCAAATTTTGTCTAATAAAAATATTAGAACATGGCATTGGAAGAAACATTAAGATACACATCACCAGAACATTTGTCAGAAAGTTGCATGAAAAATTCCACTTGCTGAATGTGGTACAGATATTCTTCTAATGCAAAAGGTCTGTGGGCTGGATTCTTGCTATGTTGGGTTCTCTGAACTAAAGTCATGTGGCCTGATAGGGAAGCAGATCTATTGAGGTCAATGGGACTACTCAAACAATTAACTTTAAGGATGTGTACTTGCTGTTTGCAACTAACCCAAAATAGGATTAAGTATGAGGAGGTACCTCTGCTCACACTCAGTGTCTGTATGATTTTGGAATGAGACAATGAGAGCACACATATTGTGCATGGAAGGAAAAGATGTGCTTTCAAAGCAATAGTTTTACTTACGTTGTCATGGGCTGAGGGCAATACAGAGTATATGACATGTTATTTTTGTTAAAAAAGAGGTTGACTTTTCAAGGTGTCAGCTTTATACAGCCTGATCTGATCAATGACCAAGAGATCCAGTGTTCTAATCTTTATGGATACTGGATCAATAACTGGCATAGGACAAAGTGATTTAGCCTCACTGTGCCTTGTTCAGCAGATCACTCTTTCAGTCTGGTTAAGACTGATACAGCTCTGTGAAGATGACTAAATTTGTGAATTTGTGTTTGCAGAACTCTTAGGGGATAAATAATAACCATTGTTATTATTAATAAGTATGTTGTGTAGACAAATCATGAGGGATGGCAATACAGCCACTCTTGGGGGTGATCTTTCACAACTTGCTTGTGCCTTTGTTTAATCCCATCACTCAAAAGTAGCAAGGCCAACTCCAATTTGCAGAAGTATTTCTCATGTCATTCTCCCCACTTTTGAGTACTTCATTGTTCGTGTTCTCTTTCTGTTTCTTTGCTACTTTCCTCCATGCTGAGTTAACCTTGCATATCAAACTTTATTCCTCTTTTTATTTTTTTTTTTTGCATTATACAGCAGAGGCATTTGTGTAACCTCCAAATTACAGAGAGCAAATTCATTTTGTCTAGTGATTGTTTGCTGATGATGTACGAAACAGACAGAAGACAGTTTGAATTTTCATAAGTTCAATTGAGCTTGCAGGCATAAGGAAAGGAAGAGGCAGAACCCAAGCCAATGTGACACAGTAAGCTGGCATCCCAGAGTGCAGGCTGCATGTGTAGCGTCAGCATGTCAGGGTTGGGAAGGCCTTCGTCCATCACAGCACTGCTTTTAGATGAAAGAAGAGTTTTGAAGAAACAAACAAGCAATGCATGCACTACCATGTTCTTTACAGTGCAAGAATCCTCACAATTCTTGATGGATTTGGGACCTGTCCCTTCCTCCTGTAACTTGCTGTTTTAGCTAGAGTTTCAGGTCTAAGATGGGCTTTGATTCCATTCCCAGTTCCTGGTCCTCTGACAAAATGTAGACACTCGTGAGTTTAAGCACTTTTTTTTTTTTTCTGATGCAAATATTGGCTTGTAGAAGTTGTGCTGCAAATGTGAAATGAGTATGGAAGTGTGCTTGCTTTGAACAAAGATCAATGTCTTGGGGCCAGCTATCCCTGAGGAGTAGTGTTAGCACTAACAAAGAGAATTAATTTTGCCTTTTCCCCTTCCTTTACCAAGGCATTAATCCAGAAGCTCATGGGGATAAATTCTGCCCTGATTTCTACCTGTGGAACCCCAGTGGAAATGTGGAGAGGTCAAAAATGTTTGTCAAAGCAGAAATTGTCCTAGAGTTAAAATTTTGGAGAAAGCAGAAATTGGTTGATTGTTATCTGGCCCAGGGGCAAGAAGATATGTAGGAGCCCTACCTGGCATTATATGCTTCTGAAAGTGTTGCTTTCTTTGTACCTTAAGGAGAGTATATTTAAAAAAAAAAGTCTAGTGAGTGAAAATTTGTAATCAAGAGCACAGTGATTAATTGTTCTTCATGTCTACTGGGAGAAAGACCTAAAGAAATCAGTTCAACGAGCAGTGAAAATTACCAAGTTAGATATTGGAAGCCATGTTCTGACTTGTACGGGTTGTGAAGTGCTGGATCACACAACCTATAGGTCTGTGGAAGCAGGGGAGGTTTCTTTTTTAAGGAATGGCTTGGAAAACTACCTCCCAGAGTCTGCTGGAACTACCCAGAAGACAGAAGACCATACTCCCTGGCATTTATCTGATTCAGTGTACCGTTTGGGAATGTTGGTATGTGGCGAGTGCATTCCCGATTAATAAAGCCTAATGTTCCCAAAAGATCTCCAGGGTTCTCATTTTTCCATCCTCTCATAACTGAAAGCACACTGTGTCCTCAAAGATTTCATTGGGCTGCCAGCATTTTGCTTTGACCCTTTTTTTTTAGAGAAGAACAGAGGGGGGAGTCGTATAGACATGGAAAGACATTTTCAGTTGTGGTGAGTCTGCAGGGCTTTCTTTCCAGTCAGTGCACAAATACTGATTTGTTTCAGTTACTGGTTTTTAAAATTTGGATTAATGGAGACACTCCAGGTATTGCCTGATACAAGCTCCTCTGATAAAGAACATGGAGACAGTTGAACGTTGCAAATAGGATTGATGATCAGAGCAAATATGTAATGAGGCTGCAGTAAAGCCTGCTACAAAAAGGTAAATGTCTCAGGAGATTAAGAGCTTTGTAATTGTCTCTCTTTTCTTATGATTGCCTCTGTTTTCTGAATTTTCATGCAAACATCCTAGAAAGATGTTTTCACTTAATGAAACTGCAAATCTCAAAATGCAGTTGGCCAAGAACTAAGAAAATTTTCTTAGTTCTCACATTGGTTTTAATCAGTCTCATTCACAAATTAGCACAGAAAAGGAGTTGGGAATTATTTTTTTATTAAGTTTCTCGTGGGTTTTTTTTTGTTTTCATACAAATGTTTAAGGGGTATTTTGGGGAGGTAGAAGTGGTTGTGTGGGGCTTTGTTTATATGTTGTAGGTCTTGAGGTTAAGGGCATCAGCTGTAGTGTACAAATGGGTAGAATCATGATTTCTTTCATAGATGGCAGCTCTTGTTTTTGCAGAATAGTGGCCACAATAGATGAGGATAGGAAAATGGCTCTCTGGTGTGTGGTTGTTTTAGTATATAAAGGAGTATGGGCTGTGATTCACTCATGTTAAAAAGGCATGGGAATATAAGCATTGATTCCCTGCATAGCACTGCTGTACCAAGTTGTAGTAAAACACTTCAGCATTTCAGCACCTGAAGATGTTATGGTGAAAGGGGAAAATCTTTCACTCCATTTATCAAAGCATTTGCTACTCCAAGATAAAATAAAGATTTAATATTATTGAGCAAGGAAGGTTATCTCAGACCAGAGATGTCATTAGATAAACTATGAAAGGGAAAAAAAAGCAACATAGACCTGTCCTTTTCCAAAGTACTCCTATTTTGTTCTATCTGAAATGAAATTGTTCAGCTAAACCAGTGTATAATGGGAGGGACCCCAGAGAAAGACATTGTGGTTACTCTGTATTTACATCAGTGTCCCTGAGGACACTCTTGCTGAATCATTTCAAATTCCAGAGTCTGATGTAGGGCAGTCTGATGGATGTAAGTTACTCAAATTTTCTGGTCTGTTTTCTTCACTAGGCTAAATTGTCAAGCTCTGAATTTTACTATGGAGGATCTCGTTCTTACTGCCCTCTTTCCTGCCATTGGCCCTGAAGTATCTAGATAATAGACTAGGAAGAGATTTTAATCTGTTGTGCCAAAATTAGTCTGTTGTTTTTAACAGTTTCCACTGGCATGAAAGAGATCGGAATATTTGTTTTATTTGTTTATTTTTAAATAATAACCAAAAAGAAGTATTTGACTGTGCAAAATATTTTGGTGTCAGCAATAACTGAAGGCATCTCTGAGTCAAAACCTGCATTAACAATTTTTTGAACCTGTTGCTTTCTTTGGCAGATTTTTTTTTCATCATACTTCCTTAGAAATTGCATTCTAGTTCATGCAGTGTTCTTATTGAAATTTTGAATAGTTAAAATCTTTTGTAGAATGGAAGAGTGTTATCTCATTTCTTCCAAGATTTGCAGCAAGTAATCAAGAATCCTGTGACTCTTATCAGCAGAACCTTTTCAAGAAATTAGATGAATATTTCTCAACAGCAATGATAGCAGTTGTGCACCGGCTAATTGTATGTACTCTCTGAATACAACCCAGATTAGATCATGATCATGCCGCCCCAGTTCATGTAGGTGGGGTATAGTGGCACAGTTCCTATGTATAGAGTTTGTAAGATCAGACCATTAGTAGAAAAATCAGAGTCAGAGACAGATGAATTCTCATCTCTTCCCCATTCCTTTTTCCATTCATTAGGGTTTCAAGTGAAGAGGATAATCTGTTTTGTTATGTCTGTTGCCCTGTTTTAATACACAACTAACCTTCTTATGTCTGAGTGGCTGTCACGGTCCCAGAACAAGTGATGCTGGATTCCTGAAGCAAACAGCTCTATGATCATCCTTTGGGGAGAATTTAGTGCCTTACCGACAGCTTTAGCTTGCATGTTTTTAGCAACCAGAGGGAAATTCCAGCAGTCAGGGCATCACAAAAGCCTGAGGAATGCAGAGAGAGGATGCTGAGAGACCCAGGAGCCAGGTGACCAGGAAGGTATAGAATTAAATTAGTCTATCAACTCGACTGGAAGTATAGTATGATTAGAAGTGAAAAATCCCTGAGCCAACAGGCAAGGTTGCTATAGGTAGTGAGGTTCATGGATGGCACCTGGATGTAAAAGTTTTGATTGCTCATAACTGTTTCAATCCTGCAGGAAGGAAAGAAGTGTTCTTTTTACTTTTGTCACGGCTTCAGTGCTATTTAATTTGCCTTGGTGCCTCTTGACCATGTGACATCGCTCCAGAAATGAGCCCATTTGTGGTTTCTTTCTGTGTCAAAAATTGGTGTATTACTACTTCTCAGCTTCTTTGTGTGTGTGTGTGGCTTAGAAAATATTGCTTTTTTACAGCTACATCTGCCCTTCCTCTGATAGTGCTTGTCTTTCAAGAACACATTTATGATGACAAACTCCTGTTCACTTTAGCAGTCTTTATTATGCTGTGGTGTTCTTGTGCCTACATGCTGATACTCATGGCTCCAGAATGGCACTGAAGAGAACATTCAGATATTAGTACAGCTCTAGATGTCTAGCAAATACTTAGTTTCTTCAGGATACCAGTCATGGTCACCTCAAGTGTTTCTCTACCCTGTCCAGGGAACTGTCCTTTGGCAAGAGTTCAGGAAAACTCTTAGTGTAGGGAAGTAATCCCAGCTTGTAGTTATAATTGTATTCTATAACAAAAATTAATCGATATGTTTTTAGACTGGTATTGAACCAAAGCTTTGTATTCAGATAGTCCCTGAACTTCAGTGATGCTCAACATTCTCTTCTCATATGTAAATCTCAGACTATCACAAAGATATGAAAATAGGTGGTGAGAGGACACTGTGCTACTAGGTCCAAAGCTAGATGCAGCAACACTTAGGTGCAGGACTCCAAGTGGAATTCAAACCCCAGAGTTAGGGGCTTTGTCCTGTACTTGGGATGTATTAAGGGCAAAGGGAAACATCTTTTTGGATGGTGTTCAGCCTAGAGGCAACCAGAGGGAAGCTCTAGAGACTAAAGACTTGGTGATTCTTTCGTGGACAGGATTTCTTACCAGCAAGATCATTTTCATTACTGCAATCCATTCATGTCCTAGAGAATTCCAAATGTGCTAGGTACATTTTACTTTTTTGTGAATGCATTTTCTGTACCCTTATAGAATTTGCCTTTCATCAACATGAGATAGGCAGAAATTTCCTGTGCCTTAGAATGGTGGAAAACAATCCTGATGTCCCTACATTGTCAGACTGTCATTGGCACAATTTTCTATGTGCTTGTCTTCACTATGAGTTAATTACATTTAAAAGCATTTAATTTCTAAAAATCTCTTACGCTGTCTCTGTCATAATGTTTAGAATGTATCTATACTATATAGTAGATATTCTTTAAGCTCCTTATGCTTCTATTTCTTGTAAAAGAAATATGCTGTATAGCAAAATAGATTTTCTTCCTTCAATGCTGAACTAATTCTCAAAGCTGTGCTGTGATTAATCATGGGCGCTCTGGTGGAAGTTTAGAAAGGATAGCAGGCTTTTCTCCCTGCTTTTTCTTTGTTGACATGGTAGGAAACCTGAATATCCGGGTTATGAAACACTTAAGTCTCACTTCTGCTGCCAGTACTCGATCCCACTGTCTGAATGGGATAGAATTTTGTAATTGCCCTCCCCTGCTTCCTAGAGCTGGCAACTCAGGACTGTAGAACTGGGAGAAATTCAGGGCTGCAGGTAAGCAATGTGATGAAGCAAATGTTCTTTGCAGTGCCCGTATGCAAAGAGAATTATCACCTGTGATTCCTGCCAGATCTCTGCACACCATTTCTGGATGAAGTGTTGCCATTTTCTGATCACTTCTTTTACAGATAAAGAAAGAAGTCCTGGCCCAAAAAACAGTCCCTAGGATTCTTCCACATTGCTTTCAGTTAAGACAGGAATCATTGCAAACATATATGCTTGAGCTGGACCTTTACATGGGATGGGTTATGATATGTCTGATGCATTTATGTGTTCAATGTTTCCTCCCTCTCCAGAAGTCCTGCCCCAGGTGAGGGGCAGACACCAACTTCTCTGACTTATATCCTGCTGGAAATGCAGGGCTTCCCTTAACTGATGGAGAGGAAAAGGTTTTACCTTTCGGTAAAATAAGTGGTAAAATAAATACATTCTGCTTTCTTTAGAGAGCCTTTTTTTTTTTCCTTGAAACAACTAGATTTATCCTGGTTTAAAACCAAAGTGACATAAAATTTGTCACAGGCATGTTTGTGCCCAGTAGTGCTTAAAAGAAGGTTTATTTTGGGTTTATTCCTATTTTGTGGAATTGGAGTGATTTGGAGTTCTTTTGTGAAAGGTTACAAGATTGTATTGGTTAGAAATTATTCCCTTCCCCCCATTTTACCTAGCTCAATTTTAATACTAATTTACAAAACAATTCTTTAGTTTGTGGAGTTGATGAGGAACTAGTAAATTTCATATACAGTTCAGACAAACCAGTTCTTTACTGAACTGGGGCTGGGCGCTTGCTTGCCCTGAATCCAGGAGTAAAAGTCCCAGTCTCTGTCCCAGTTTGGCCTTTTTATTCCTCTGCATTACTGATATGGAAGTGGAAACTCCTGCACTGATCAAGACCTTTCAGAACCCAGTCTGCATTTGTCCTGTGTTTCTTAAAATACAGAAAGAGATAATGGAGCCTCTTCTGCACTTTTGAAATCTCAATCTTCTCACTTAAAGCTAGGTCAAATATTCTGTGCATTTGCAAGTGTAGCACAAATCCATGTGGCTAAATGGATCGCAGTGGGGGTGGTACTGTTGCCCTTTAGATAGGGACTCCATTTACTCTAGTGGTATTTTCACCAGTTTCAGTTCTTGGAAGGTCAGGTTTTGTTTTCTTTCACTTTGCCAATATAGCACTATTGTTATAATTCCTCCCCAGTTCATTCTTAATGGCCATGTCATTAGGACTTTTAGTTTCTAGTAAGGCATTATTGGTGTGGAGGGCAAGAAATAGTGAGAAGCTTAAGAAGAAATCCTAGCGCAAATCTTACCAAAAACAAATTATAGAAACAGCATCACATATAATGGCATATAGTGGCTACTCAGTGTACCGGTCCAAATTAAAATGTGCCCTCCTCTGCCCAGTAGATCTAGACCAGGGGAGATGAAAAGAAATTGTGTCCCCTCTTCTCCCAGCTCTCCCCAGTTCATAACTACAATCCCAATTTTCTTGTCAAAATGAAGTTTTTATGGGAGAAAGGTAACGAATCACCACAATAACTTCTGAACATAGCCCATGCCTCAGGACTTGGTGTAGCACTAAAGGTCTTATTTCACCTCCAGGTCCTGTACAAATAGAAATGCCTTGAACAGTGAGCCAGCAAAATGTGAAATTAAACAAGGGCAAATGTACATTTATTTTATGTATAGTCACATTAATCAGACATATAATTTTTCTTTGGAAATGACTGTTTCAACAAAAGCAAAATTATAGCAATTAAAAATGTAAGGAGGAAAAACAATAGTATTGATTTTGTTTCATGCGGCTTTGTTATTTTTTGCTTAATTTTGTGATAAGTAAGTAGTAATGCATATCTTCTTGCACGTCAGTCTGTTAGACTGCAAAAGGCGCTTGGATTTCAAAAAGGTGAAGGTTCAGTAAGAACGAAGCTAATGCTTAGTGACTTTTTTCTTTGCACGAAACACTGCTAGTTTTTCTACAGCGATGTGCAATAATGCAAATACAGAAATAGCAAAAAAATGAAAGGGCTTACTTGGAAATTCTAATACACAGAACTTTCAAAACAAATTTATTTTTGGCTTTTTAATTATGTGGAGAGGTTCAGTATCACTTCTTTTTGAATCCTGACTTCAAAAGGTAATGAGAAGTCATTTTTTCTCCCTTTACTTATAGCTTTAAAATGCCTCAAAAGGCTTAGTAGCTTACTAGCAAAAATAATCAGAGAATCACAGACTGCCCTGACTTGGATGGGACCCACAAGGATTATCGAGTTCAGCTCCTGGCCCTGTGCAGGACACCCCAAGAGTCACACCCTGTGCCTAAAAGCATCGTTCAAATGCCTCTTGAACCCTGCCAGGCTTGGTGCTGTGACCACTTTCCTGAGGAAAGGGCCCAACAACCCTCTGGAGAAAGAACTTTTTCCTGGTATCCAACCTAAACCTCCCTCAGCACAACTTCAGGCCATTCCCTCAGGTCCTGTTACTGATCACTGCAGAGAAGAGGGGCAGGCACCGTCCTCTTCCCCTCACGAGGAAGCTGTAACTGCAGTGAGGTCTGTCCTCAGTCTCCTCTCCTCCAGGCTGAACAGACCCAGTGACCTCAGTCACTCCTCATGAGGCTTCCCCTCAAGGCCCTTCTCCATCTTGTGTTGTGGCACCCCAAACTGCCCCCAGCACTCGAGGTGAGGCCACCCCAGCTCAGAGCAGAGCAGGACAATCCCCTCCCCTGCCCGGCTGTGATGCTGTGCCTGATGGCCCCCAGGACAGGGTTGGCCCTCCTGGCTCCAGGGCACTGCTGGCTCAGATTCAACTTTCCATCAGTTCAGACCCTCCCTTGAGGCACAAGACAAAAGATCTGGGATCTGTTGCTTTTTGAAATTCTCTTGGGATGTTCAGAGAAATTGGGGACCCCCATGCCTGGAAGTGTTTAAGGCCAGGCTGGACAGGGCTTTGAGCAACCTGCGTTCATGGAAGGTATCACTGCCTGTGGCAGTGATGGAACAATAGGATCCTGAAGGTCACTTCCATCCCAAAACATTTCATATGTTTGAAATTTCATTTCTATGATTTTATTAGTTCCTAATGTTCTTTGTGATGCTATAAACTGCATCTCTCTCTCCAAATTTTCACCATCATTCTTGGGTCTAGGTACATCTAATTCTTTCTAATAGAAGAATTAGGGTGTCAACCTCTGTTTTTGCTGACAAAGGCTACTGTAATAGATAGTTGAGTATTTCTTGCAGATGCCAGGAGGAATGACTATTTTGTGGATAGATATTGTAGTAGACAGAAGTATTGATTTGGTTTCATTGTAATAAACACTGCCAGATGTTATCTCAGTGTGTACTGTTTGCATTAGTAAATAAATAAATTCTCCAGAGCACAATTATTCCCTATAATGTTTTTTCAAAAGCTCACTTTTGTCTTACTGTTGAGCTTCCTCTGCTTTCTGTACAGCTTGAGAAACTAATTCGAATATGTGAAGCTAATTGTAAAATTCAAATCTTGCTGTAGGATCGCATACCATGTCAAGGCCAAATCTGGCATGTGTAAGTGATGGCATCTTCACTTGAGGTAGTCTTTCTTCATCTGAGACTTTTTTCCTGTAGAAAATAACTGAACAGGTTTTATTTACTGTTGTTTTATTCTCCATACTGGTGAACACGTTGTCATGGGAATGTCACAGTAAACAGCTGTGTCCTCTGACTCTTGGTAAAGGCTCTCAGCTTGCAGGTCACTTGGTACAAAGTGATGGTCTGGTTCCAGCCTACGTGCTGTCACTGAAGGCCTTGGTTAAATGCCAGTGCTTGAAGCCCAACATGTCACCTATGAAGTTAAACCAGCTCTGAGTAAGAATCTGACCTTCTGCAGAGACCAATCATTCCAAGGGTCCAGATTCACAGATGAAAATGATCAATCCCATAAAATCAGTTTGAAAAGCACACCAGTTCACAGCACATCATCACAGTGCTCAGCATATCACTGTGGACCCGTGTGCAGCTCCTGCACCTGAGCTTGCCTAGTGCTACCTTTTTCCTAACAGCAGGCAAGGCATATTGAAGAGACTTAGATCTGAGTTCTCTCTGATTCCTGGTGCTTTCAGCTTTCCTGAAAACACTGAGCAAGTCCATGAGTGCTTTCCTGTAGTGTAGTCTGTGTCCATAAAACTCATGTTAAATGAGGGCTGAAGTTGTGTAGTGCATAGTCTGAAAATTATTTATTTCCTTTTATTTTCAGTGAAGCCATACCTGTTCCCTAAAATAGTGGTTCCTTGCTCTGCTGGACTAATGCATCTCATATTTTATGATTTTGAGTCATGTACTGAACACTGGCTTTCACTCAGATACAGGTTCCCTTGACAAGTTGGCTCATTCCAAGCCTTCCTAAAACATACTCAAAACAATTAAAAAGGTTTAGGAAGATGCTATGTGTATTTGAATTCTCTGCCAGTGAATCAGCATTATAACCTTACAATTCCTAAATTAAATCAACATTCTCTGTGTCACATCCTAAGTTTAAATTCATATAAAAGATGTGATTTTTTTCCAAATTCTTAATAGTTTTACTCTTGTTTGTCTGCTTCTTCCAGTTTAGCAGCTGAATTTTTAACTGGACTTAGTCTGCCTGCTTAGATATATTTAGAATTTTTATACGTTTTACTGGAAATCTATGTAATAGAAGCATTTACATATGTATGTATTTACGTCTGTACTTTACAATCTGTAAGGCTACTCCTTCTCAGAAATTTTATTTTAGACAAGGATCATCAAATCAATACTTTTTTTTTTTAACCATTTGTCATTGTCTTCCTTTTCCTTCTTGCCAAAAAGGGAAAAGAAAAAAAATAATGAAGAAAAAGGGAAGGAGAAAATGGGGGATCTTCCCACCAACTTTTTCTTGCCATGTACATGAATGCTTTCAGTAATGTCTCTGAAGACTTTGAGAATAACTACTTGCTCTGAAAATTCCCCATGTAAAATTAGCAATGCTTGCCCGTTTAAAAGGCGGATCTTTTTCTCATTTCACTTCCCTTTGAATATTCAAGTGCATGTCCAAGCCACAGCTACTGAAGAACAATTCCAAGTTGCATGCAAACATGGTGTGTCAGCTGTGCATTTCTCCTGTTTCTAAGGAACAAAGATCACAAATGTGAAATGAAATGTAAGAGAGGCACCTGAGTGCAGATCTCAGGGTAGAATCTGCATTGGCTCCATTTCAGCACAGACAGTGGGAAAACTTAAATCTACTCGTGGGTCCTGGGATCTTTACCTCTCTCGGGTTAGCAAATGTATCTAAGGGAAGAAGCAGGAATAGCTTATTCCTAGGTGATTTTAATGATTCATGCTCCCTAAAAGAGGGAGCCATGGGAAATATGCCTGAGCATCACTGTTTTGTTGTGTGCTATAGGATGTTTGTTTAGTGAAATGGCTTTGCTAATAGATTCGCTAATCAGTCGTGTCCCAAATAAAATAAAAAGCGCAACACAGCCCTCCTTAGGTTTGGTCTTCTGCAAAATTAAATGCCTCATTTGTGTCTAGGAAGGAAAAATAGACTAAATAATGACCAAAGCCTTCAGTAGCTCTGAGGGTCTTTTGATTTTAAGGTATAAGGACTGCATGAGCTTCGTGCTTCTTCTTCTTCAAGGCTTATGATAGAAAACCTTTGCTGTATTCTCTCCTCCTGCCCTCCCTGTCTCTCAGCTCTCAGGTGATACAGGGTCACAACATAAGACACCTCAGGTAAATGTTGCAACAACCAGCTGATGTGACTACAGGGGGTGTTTTCTGTCTGGTAGGTCGATATGTATGTTTCCTTTGCTCCACATTTGTATGGAACAAAATACCCTGCTTTTTAATGATTGTTTCCTAGGGTAGGGTTGGAAGTTTGTACCCAGAATCAGTTTGGTTTTTGGCATCTCCCTTGCCTCCTTGTGCAGTGATGCCGCTTAATGCTCATTCAGGCAGTGGATTTGTGGTTCTGGTTCTTGGCCTAAAGTGGATTGAGATTCATAAAAAGTAATCTCAAATCACAAAGCCACCATGGGAGGCTTATAGCTTCTGTGACTATCTCACTTGGGCTAGATTTGAATCAGCAATCAGGAGGTGAATGGTTTTGTTCTTATCCCACTGCCAATTTCCTGAACTAACATAATCCGAGTGTGTGTCACAAAACTTTATTTTCCAACTGAATGCATTCATCCTTTAAAAACAGGTTAAAAATAAGAAACAAAATGTAAAGGAAATTTAACATCCAAAAAATACAGAACAGTGCTCAGGACTTTGAAATATATGTAAACATCAGTTCCTGCCAAGTTAGTCATTACTAAGAGTTGTTAACACGGGGGATTGATTGAGAGAATGATTGTTGCTGTAGAATGATGATTTAATAAGAGAAAAATCTGATAGATTTGACATGCTACATAAAATGTGCAGAATGGTTATTCTTTGGTAAATTGCAACTTTCGGTTGTACCCTGTACAGATGTGTTTGTTCTGTGCCTTGCCACATTTCCCTTTTTTTCCTGT
Source organism: Chamaea fasciata (assembly GCF_029207755.1). Taxonomy (NCBI): domain Eukaryota; kingdom Metazoa; phylum Chordata; class Aves; order Passeriformes; family Sylviidae; genus Chamaea; species Chamaea fasciata. The sequence goes on along the minus strand of NW_027094087.1, from coordinate 22,655,758 downwards.
TATTCTCTTTAATTGCTAGAAAGCATTGGTATTCACCATTGTTACACGTCACCCAGAAAAACATACACACACCCCATTTTCCTTCCTCTTGTTGCCTTCTCTCACCCCTTTGCCTGGCCTGAACTCGCCTACCTCCTGTGGTGTTCAGTGAAGCGCTGCAAAATGTCCTGCTCTCCATCTTTATAAAGAATCTACCAGGAGCTCAGCTTTATTTGCTCTTTGCTGGCACTGCCTTCCCAGGCACTGTTCTGGCTGATGATTATTTATCTGCTACTTAGTCTTAACAAAATGTTTAATGCTTTATAAGCCAGAAAATGAAGACTGTCTCAGCTCAAGGAAGTTGTACAGGACAAGAAGATGAAACAGCCCTTTTATTATTCCCATCTTTACTGACAGGCTGTACTCTGTCCTTCCATTTTTCAGCAATAATTCATGAGAGGTTGGTTGGGTTTTTTTTTTTAATCTGAAATGACCAATGCCTCTGTGAAAATCCCATTACAGGTATTGTTGGTGTCTTTGGTCTTCTGTAAAGCCTAGTGGTTCATGCAGGCCATGCCCAAATAACAGTGATCACCTTGATCTGACCTGCTGCTGGCCCCTTTTTCTGCAGACAGGGGAGGCTGGTGTTAGAGGCTGGCCACAAATGGCCTTTGGCTTGCCTTGAGAAAATGTAGGGCTAGCCCTCATGCTTGTACTCTATGAATAATAATAATAATAATAAAGAATCCTAGAGTCTGATTACAACAAATAAATTCCATAACACCCTCTGCATTATATTGGTTGTGCCAAAGAGCGTAACATAAAATGACTGAGAACAACAGCAATTCAAAACAGCAGCACACAGTGGTGTAATTGGACCCCAAGCACATAAAAATAACAGTTTAAAAGAAAGGAAAAAAAGGCAAAAATGGGACCATGGAGTGGTATCAGGGACAGTGTCAGGAAACTGTGGTGAGATGCATGAGCCTAGTAGAAAGAAAAAGAAGGGGTGGGGGGTGAGTTACTTATGAATCAGTACAACTGTGCTTTGTTCTGCATGAGTGTTTTAATAGAGCAAGTGTAATATAAGGATCAGGTGGGCTCGTGGGAATGGAACAAAAGGTTTTGTAAAATTAAAGCAAAATAATTATAGCTCTAGGTGTAGAGTGAGCACACTCCAGCAGTTGATAGCAGGAACCTGCTCAGAATGGAGAAGGAAGGAGGGAGGAAGATACAGTTGGAAAGGTTTTTTGGTTTGCTTTTTTTTTTAATCCATGCATACACATGCAAACATACAAACATCCATGTGCACGTATAGTGTAAACAGATTCCTACATATATGGTAACAAAGACTTTAAATCAGTGACAGTTTTATGCAGCTTTAGAAGTCACTAATAGACCCCCACAAAAATGCATTAAAAGGAAAATTTAAGGAATAGTCTCAAATGAATCAATTAACAAAAAAAAGGAGCAATACTAGCAGAACATTGCTTTCTGAAGGAATAAAGGACTTAAGTCTAAAACAGAGACTGTCATATGACATGGGAGATGTTCTTGCTGTAAAAGCCCAGTGATGAATGTGTGCAGAGTGCCCAGTATACTAATAAAACCAACTCAAAGTCCCAGCAGTGAATGTGATCGTAGGGGGTTCACAAGAAAGCTGTCAGCAATGCTTTGTGTTACAGAAACTCCCATATTTGGGCAGAGCATTCTGCTGTGCTCTCGTGCAGAAAAAGCTGTTTCCTACCTGAATTTCAGAGTAGTTTTACAAGCAAGGTAAGAGCTTGGTTGATCACCAGGTGCCCTCCCTGTGTCTAATTGGGTGCTTTTTCTTTACTGTCTGCTTGTGTATGTACCAAAGTGCACGTGGACTCTGTATAAAAGTAGAAAAAAAAACAAAAGCCTGGAAAAGAGTCCTGACCCACCATGCACTTTCCTCCCTAAGTTGCTGATTGTCCTCAATATGTAATTAAACAGGAAATGTCCAGGATCCAGGAATGGAGAAAGCCTGTACCCAGGTGTGCACTCTTCTCCTTCTGTCATGTTGGTCCCACAGTGTTCAGAATGTGCTCCTATTTTGGGCAGTGAGTTCCAAATAAATAAATTCTTTTTATTTGTAGATATGCTGAAAGAGAAAGAAGTAGTGAATTTTAACACCAGCCCCACTGACTCTTCATTTCCTTCCACTTTTGCACTGCTGCGTGGAATATTATGAGGAATATGAGGAACCACCAGTGATAAAATGAACATAAAGTGAGAAACTGGTTTTGTTACAGCACTCAAATCGCTGCCCTTCCATGGTGGATGGTGTCTGATGGGGCAGGACGATTGCCCCTCGTTGTGGTGCAGTTTGTGGAAGGGTGGTTCAGAGTAGCCCACAAAACTGTAGTGGCAGGCACAGCTACTACAGATGGCTGGTGTGCAAAATAAGGCCTTGGCAAGGGAGGGGGACAATTAGCCTGCCTCCCACTACATTTCCCCTTATTCTGTTGTCAGATTTCCCTTATTCAGAGTTTGTTCAGGGTAATTGTTCACAGACAATATATTTTTGTGCTCACGGTGCAATCAGAGGCCGTTCTCACTTGAAGCAGAGCACATCTCTTAGGTAGCGCTTTCTGCCAGAATGTGGAGGCTGAGATCAGAGTGAAGCTTTATGAGCTCCATTTGGTGCTTTTTACTTCCGTCTTGTTTCTCTCTCTGCAGGGGATGTGAAACTAGATTTGTCCTGTTTCCACAGCAGGGTTTTGGTTTATTTTGTTTTTCCAAAGCATTTCATTCGGTGGCGCAAATCCAGAGGAGAGTGTGTTGCAGAGATGGATTTGAATGTCAGACAGAAAGAGTTGTGTTTAATAAACTCTTTGTTGTAAACTATAGAAACTTGAGAGCAGGAGGCCCCTGTTTAATACAAACATTCTGTGGCTAAATTGTCACTTTAAGTATTTGCCCTGAAATTTAAAGAGCAGTGAGACAAGGCAACTTTGCTAAAATGGATGCTTATGAGGTCTGACACTCAAATTTGAAATTCTTTGGTTCTGGTTCTCCTCTGAAACGCTTTCCACCTTCCATCTGCCTTTGTCTTTTGACTCAGAGGTGGCTGCCTAATAGAACTGAGTGGAATACAGGACTAGTTAAAATGAAATTTGAAAAACAAAATCAACGAAAAGCCCCACAAAAAATAAAATTAGAAGAAAAATAAACAACCAAGTTTTATAGGCTTTTAGAGAAAAAAAAAAGAAGGAAAAAAGAGGCTTTAATAGTATGATACAGTACTTGAAGATGATAGCCCCACATGCAAACAGCTGAACATGTAGCTCCCATTATGTATGCCACTACTGCTTATCTCCTCTGCTCCCCTGCTTTTGAAAACTCTTTTCTATATCACAGCACAAGCTACCTATCTGTGTTGATCTCATTTTGAAGTGTTTTGTCAACATGAGCCTATTATGAAATTAAAGGTCAGTAAAAGGTCAGGCATTCGTTGGGGTAAGCACTGCATGCTGGAAAGGGAGGGGTCAAGAATGCCTCATCACATCCCTGGCTTTCAGATGTGCCTCGTGTGCGTGTTCCTGTTTGGGAACAGAGACACTGTAAAGCTTCAGTCGACCCCTCATTCACAGCTAGACACAAGATGCCAGTATCTGTCACATTCCAAGTCCTTGAAACACTATTGAAGTCAGGGAATTCAAAGTCCCAGATTCTTGGCTTCTTTTGAGATCGCCTTATTTTCTTCCTTGCCATTCTAGTAAATCCGACATACATACATGCACATGCATACTTGTGTAGACGTACTGACATTTTTCCAGAGCATGAAATTCAAAAAAGGGAACAAACGCACAGGTTTTTCCCCTTGTCCTGTCATTTTCTGACAAAAAAAAAAAAAAAAAAAAAAAGAACTTCATAAGTTGTTTATATTCCAGCTTTATTTCCTTCCATTCACTCTTTGCCAGGAGCAAAGCATAAAGTATTAAGACAAGAGCTGCCCTGTGTATTTGTATTCGTATATTATATTTACATAAAATATGCATTATTTAGAAAATAAAACCTGTTCTAAATTGTACTGAAGAAAAGGTAGTATTTTCCACGTTTGCTCAGAAAGAACTAATGCAGCACTGCTCACATTTCCCTGCTTTTTCTCTGTCTATTTTGGAATTTGATGAGCTGTAGCATATAGGCATCAGTAAAGTCTGCAGTCCCTCCCTTTGGTCTTTTGTCTGGTTATCCTTTTCCCAGTCTGTAGGAGAATGAGTCTAATCTGGCTGGAGAATTTGCACCCTGATTTTCTCATACGGCACATGAAGTTTTTTAGATAACAGTAGGGACAATTTCTGGTCTTATTGAAGTTGTTGGCAGTTCTCCAGATGATTTGTTATAAGATTTGGCCTTGAGAAAAAGGATCAGTCACACTCATCTCCTTTTAATTCTGAACTAGAATGACCCGTATCACTGCCCACTGATGGCTGCCTAGGATACTAGCAGTGAAATTTTGGAAAACGTTCAAAAGTTCAAATATATGCAAGAATGCATGAAACCCCCTGTCTAAGAGACCAGAGAGAATACAGTTTGCCAGAGCAAAATATGTGTTTAAATAGAAACAAAAAAAAAACCCCTAGAAACTTGATATGAAAGGGTTTTATGTCCATTTTATTATTTTTCTATACAATGACAATTTAGGATGATGTCTGGGACAGTTCTCTCAACCTATGTATGTGTTTTTCTGTTTTTTTCTAAAATCTTTTGGTTGCAGAGCACTATAAATGGTGCAAAACAAAGTCTCTTTTCCAAGTTCCCTACAGTGAGCAACTTAAGAGCATTTAGTTTTAGCGTGTATTAGGACTTTGTGTCCTCAGAGAACAGATCCTGCCTCTTTGATCTCTAGATATAAAAATCACTGTTTCCCAGTGGTTACAGAAGATCACTGGGGCCCCAGAAAAGTGCCATGAAGATGCAGAATGAGGACCTCGCAGCTCCAGTCCATTTCCAGCATTGCTGTTGCTTCTTGCATGTTTTGAAAAAAAATATTAGTGATCTCCAGTAATCCCTGTTTCTGAAATTAATTTAAAACTACTTATATAACTTAGCAACATGCCTTAGGGAAGGGAAAAATAATTTCAAAGAAATAGTCATACTTTCTAACCTCATCATAATTTCTTTTATGTGTTTATATGTGCAGGTAGTCTGCAAAATAAACATACAGGCATATTATTCTGTATGTCTGTATCCTGTGCAGTGGCCCTTCCTGTGGGAAAGGAGTTGATCTAAACCAATATTCAAATCCAGCAGTTTTCTCTTTTGGAGGGAAGGAGAGGTAGGGAGTCAAAATACAAGATTTTGTTACAATACAGTTCTGTCTGCGGCTGAAGGCATTTCTCTAGCATGTTGCTATCTGGAGTTTTCCCTTTCAACATTTCTAGTAGGAGGTGAATTTTTCAGTTGGTTTGACTCTGCTGTTAAAAAAAGCCAAGCTGATTTCTTTTTTTCTTTGATTAAGTGAATAAAATGTTAAGGGTAATTAAGCCAAGGAGAGTTCTAAATCTCGTTGATTTTTTTTTCTCAGTTCCTAACCTGGTAAACAAACTCCTTGTATCTATCTTTGCAGAGATAATTTAAAACCACTGTGCTGAAAGTATAGCATAAAAACACCCGTTTTCACTTCAGAGACAAAAACACTCTGATGACCTTCAAACCTCGTGTGTTAAACTTGCAAGTAAAAAATCATGTTTTTCATTATTTCTGTTACCTCAGGGTTACTTCAGGGCTAAGGTTCCCTGTGAAGATCAAACAAGAGGTTTCTTCCTGTCTTGCACATTCTTACATATGCCCAGATTATGCCCTCTGTGAAAACACTAAACCACAGACATTGTGGCCTTGGAGTTGGAGGGAGGCTTGCTTGGTGTTATTAAGGCTCTGATCAGCAGACCAGACCAAGATCCGGCTGCTCCTGTCTGGCTCAGTAACCTTGGAAAAGTCAATAATATACTTGTGCCCACATTCCCCAGCTGTAAAAGGAAGGCGATGCTCTTTCCCTGCTGCAGAGGTACTTCGGGGATAAAGCTGCTCTCTGAAAATGATGGTGAGTACGGAAAATGTGCGTGTGGATCGGGCTCCCAGCCCGCGCCGCAGTGCCAGATTTTCCTGACAACACACGCTCCTGATGATCCCCCAGAACACGATCCATGCTTCCAGACAATTGCAGCAGGCCTGTCCACTCCTTCTCGAGCACACCTTGTCAGCAGCTGCTTTGGGAAATGTCCACATCTCCTTCCCTATTTCGTAGGGCTCTTGGCACAGAGGAGACTTCTGCACAGGGTGCTCCTCTCACCCCTGCAGGATAAGTGAGTGAGCTTGCCCAGCCTGCCTCAGCTGGACTTTTTGATAACTTTTGCAGAGTGAAAGTGGTTGTTTCAGAGCTGCTTCTGTGATATATTATCTGCAAACGCTAATGTCCCCGATACATTTCTTTTTACATGTTTTGCTGTAACCTTGTTCAGGCAGGCTGATCATATGTGCCCCAGATACAAACAGGAAGACAAAGTTTCCAGTTCCATCTGCTGCAGTCTAGAACGATCTTATCCACCATTCAGTGGGGGAAAGCAATTCTCATTTAAATGGCACATAAGCTGTGCATTATTAGTCTGATAGGGTAAACTATTACAGGTTTTTTTCCTAGTGGGTTTTTACATTTGAGCTGGAAATAACTGTGCTGCATGAACTGTATAAAACAAAAAAAACCAAACAGAAAACTTGTGAAATAGCAGAGGCTTTAACTTTACATCAGTGAGGTCTACTTGTTAAATCTCCCCAGAATGATTCTTCTACCAAAATGCCTGGCCAGCTCTTCTCCAGCAACTTTCAGCAGAGGCAGGCAGAAAATCCCATCCAAAAAAAATAAAAAAAAAAAAATAAATTAAAAAAAAAAAAAAAACAGACAAAAGAAAAGAAAAATAGCATTAAAAAAAAAAAAAAAAAAAAAAGCAACCCCCTTGGAGCCACCACTGTTTGGAAATGAACAGTTAACAAACGCAACCTTTTCACTGATGCCCTAAATTCCTTTGTCACTTAGTAACAGCCTGCACGAACTACACCTCCATGCCTGACCTAAGTTACATCATACTGTTATGTTGTGGAATAATCTATTGTTGAATGTGTACAGAAAATTGGTTGTAAGATTCATGATATTATAATGAATAATCAGAATTTTTTTACTAAATATATGACAAGGTTTATTTAGTGATATACCATGTCTGTACAGAGAGCAAAATAAAAAAATAAGTTCATGTGCTGTGCTTGGATTGAGGGACGTGTCACTACATACTTTCTTAGCTTCCTAACACTGCTAATGGGAATAGTGATAACCTTTATCTCCCCACTGGGCTGCTGGAGACCTTGGTGTCTGCCAGGACACAGCTTTCCAGTGGAAAGCTTTCTACAGCAAGCTGGTTTTAACTAATCATCTTGTCAGTCCTCTCTGAGGCATCGCCGCCTTGGGGCAGGTTTGGGGCATGATCCCACCTTCCCAAATCTGTGGGATTTTAGTAGAAGTAGCTCGGGTTTGTATCAGTGTTACTGTCCAGAAGCTTGTCTGTTGATTTCAGTAGGGATTTACCTGGAAAAAATTATATCATTGAGCAGCTGAATTTTAACTGTTCAGGACCAGCTGAATCCTTTACATTACCAGGTTAGCATACCTAAATGTGGGCTTAATTTGCTTTTCTCTTTTCCTCAAAATGAATGATTTCTTTAAGTTTATTGTTTGGAATTCTTCTTGCTTCATTTCTAAATAGGCAAAGATTCTCAGCTCTGTCTAATGTTGTGGTACGCATTACATAGATAATGCTGAGAGTTAATCCAGTGAGGAGGTGGGGATGGAGATGGTCCTTGTTAATCCAACGTGGATAGTGGGATGGAGTGCTGGGGAGCCTTTGTGACACAGAAACAAAAGCACTAAGTTGTTTCGAGAGAGATTTTGCCTGCTAGAAAAAGCACTGCAGAACGCCTGTCCGGCTTTGGGTAATAAAAGTACCTTTGAAAGTGAAAGCAAATAGATGCTGCAAGCGGGGAGGGGAAAACGCGAGGTTCAAACGACGGACTGGCCACGCAGTCGGGTTTGTGTCACAGGGCTGTGGGGGGATTCCTGCCCCAGGGAATCCGCGGGACTCCGCAGGGGCCGCGCTCTGCCGTGCCGGGGCTCCGGGAGCCACTTGAGCGCCCGGTCCCGGGGGAGCGGGGAGCGCTGGGCTAAGCTGAGCTGGGCTGAGCTGAGCTGAGCTGGGCTGGGCTGGGCTGAGCTGGGTTGAGCCGAGCCGAGCCAAGCCTGGCTGGGCTGGGCTGGGCTGGGCTGAGCCGAGCTGGGCTGCTCTGAGCTGAGCTGAGCTGAGCTGGGCTGGGCTGAGCTGGGCTGGGCTGGGCTGAGCTGAGCTGGCAGCCTCGGGGGACCAGCGTGAAGGAAGGAAGGAAGGAAGCGGATCACAGCGTATGAAGTCTGAGAAGTGACAGCGTTTTGCACTGGAGGCAGCTGTGTGAGGTTACCTGAGGACAGTGTCTGGCTCTACTGGCTGATTGCTTGGAGCATTAAAAAAAAAAATCATCCAATTAATGGGGGCACCTCCTAAACAAACCAGATATCCCTTTCACCGTGCAGTCCCTGTTGAGAAGAGTATAATTTTGCATTAACTACACTGGATAAGTAAGAATTTGTTATGTTCTGGCTTTATCCAGGAAATTCCCTTTTAACCCAATTGTCTCTATTAAGTGTGTCAGCTCTTCTTTCAAAAGCTCTGCTCTGCAAAGGCAAATTAGTATATTAATGTGGAAGCACGTAATTTTAAGACCACAAAAAATTGGGAAGCCCTTATCCATTTTTTCAGAAAAAAAGTTATTTATTTCAAATTATTGCAACAAACTCCGCTTACTTACAGTTATTTATAACAATTAAATTTATTTTTGTTCATGGTTATTTTTCCCTTTTAAACATTAACAGCAGAATTATACTTTCCACTTTCATTTTCTTTAATCTACTTTAATTTTGTTTAGACTTGATTTAAAGTTTCATTTTCAGATTCTCATCTAAATATTGAAAATCTAACCTGAAAGTACCTCCTAAGACTGATCTACTATTCTTTGCCCTCTTCTTACATTATGCATAACGTAAACTTGACAATAGCCAGGTTTAATTCTCAAACGCTTTATTTATGTCAGTGTAATTCAAAGCCTAAGGGAAAACAGTTAATCTTACGTACAATTAGCATGTAGCTCTGTTTAGCTGAAGTTCAGTGTATTTCCCTCACAAGTGAGCATCAGGGAACAGGTCCACTGTGTCTTCTTGAGACCTGTGTGAACTGTTGGCTACTTCAAAGCATCCAGGATGGGCCCTACCCAGGCTCTTGGAAGTTTTCCTGTTTTCAAGGCACTTGTGTAGGTAGGTATGTTAGCCATGGGATATATTATTTAGGTACTGTTTTTAGAGCTGTCAGAGGAAAATCAGTTTTAGGGAAGAAGGGAGCAGTGCTCTTGAAGTGAGGTTTTCACCTTTCACATGCTGTTTGTTTCCCCATCCTATCTTGGATTTTGAGGGTGCTGCCTTTTGTGGAGGAGATGGTCAGTGCCCCAGAAAAGTGGACCTTATGGGTCCTGCTGTTTGGTTACTGTTTGATTGAGGTGTTTGGGGAGAAAAGTTAAGTAATTTTCAACATGAACTCACAATCAGTTTGGGCATATGGCACTGTAGGAGAGTGTGTACAATGTGTGTGTGTGTGTGTACAGTATTCCTAAAGATATTCCTAAGCAGTGTTTTCAGTATGTTTCTAACTTGCCTGCTTCTCAGCAGTAGATGTATAGGATGTACGTAAGATAAATGCATTTTATTAGGGGTTGTTTCATGCCTCTGATGTAGTTAATGCTCTGAACGTGTTGTTTTGAAATGCTTAGTTCTATGTGAAGAGTTGTTAACAAATTTTATCGTAGTATGTCGTGGATTTGTGGGAATTTCATGGTTTTCTACAGTATCACTGCATCATATGAAATGCACATAATCCTTCTAAATGCAGTGAAATGTTTATGACGTGATGTTAATCCTCAATTCAGGGTCCAAAAGGTGTTTTCACTCATGTAAGAAGTAGCCAGACCCAAGGTGATTTTGACAGATGATGCATTTCTATCCTAAAATGATTTCAAAGGGATTCTTTATCATACTGTTCAATCTCAGGTGTGTCATTTTTTTTCTTCTACTCCCAATATGGGTGTTCCTGTTTTGTATTTCAGAACCTAGATTTTCATTTAGCAATTAATGTGCATGATTCAAGTCACTCCTTCTGTATTTTATGAATTTTTTTTCCAAATATAGTATTTCTCTGCCTACTGTTGATTGAGCAGAATGGGACTTGCCTACACAAAATTTCTTAGGAAATACGATTTGCACATCCAGATTTCTGACTACACCCACTCTCCCCATTATTGCAAGGTGTTAATCTAGTTGTATGATGGTGCTTGCACAGATGCATACATACATACCCTCTTTAAAAATAGGCTGTGTGCCTAAATCCTTATGGGAGAGCTGGGTCTGTGTGCTCACTGAATATTTAGCCCTTGTGGTTACTGCAACAGAGTTTTTGTGAAGACTCTCCTGTATTTTTAGAAGGTGCTTTTAGTAAGCAGTTTAGTCCTAAGTAACAACTGAGGTTTTTGCCTCAAATTTTAATTTAAAACTAATTTTAAAATTACACATATCCTTTTTAACAGTACTTTGGATTTGAGCAGTTCCTTTCCAGAAACCTACCCTGGAGAAAATGTTTTTAATCAGGTTAAAATGGAGGCAAGTTAAAAAAAAAAAAAAAAATGTTTGCTGTGGCGTGACTGGAGCAGTGCTAATGAGCTCTGCTCTAATACATGAAGGAACATATGGCCCCCATCTGAATACAAACTGGACACAAAGCAGTAATTCAGCTGAGATGTCCTGAATATTGTAAACTGGGTGAATGTGGTCGAAGGTGTTTATAAATGGTGGCTGAATCCCACACACTGTCTCACTGCCTTCTGATGTCCAGGGCTCAAGGTGCTATTTGTAAGAGTATAGAAAATGACCAGTAGAGGGAATTCTTAATTAATGCTAACAAAATAGCAAACTGAAGTGTTGTGCTATGAAGAAAAAAAACTTGTGCTCATGACGCAGCAAGAGACGGATTATGGAGAGGGCGAGTTAGGAGAAGAAAAATCACAGGACAAGCAAATTGAGTATTTACTGGCAAATAATTGCTCTCTTAAGCTGTGGCTCTCTTCCTAAATTCTTGGCATTCCTGAGCACTAGAACCATTTTCAAAAAATGCATCGTTACAGAGTAGATGTAAAAAAACCTCTCAAAGGCTGATGGTGCAGGCTTGTGCAGGTAAGAATGTGTGCATTACTGCCTATATTTCTTCTAATGCTTTAGATTGCCATCGTTTACAGGACTGCTGCTTCTCTCTTTCTCCGACAGAACTGGTGTTTTGGTTTCACAGCTGTATTTCGTCTGAAAGTTGGGGAAGTGAGGCGAGTCTTTTAGGCAGGCTGCAGTGTCTGCTTTTCTGTCAGCACAGAGGTATCGACGGACAAGGAAAAAAAGCTATCTGGGAAGAAGTGTATGGCCCGGTTGTATTTTGTTTGAATGGGTGCTGGCTTTTATAGAGGTGCCTCTAATTGGAAGACTACACATCAGCTAAATGTGGGGCAGGAACTTACTGCCTGTATGTGCTTGTATTGCCACGCTGATTTCACTGCAGGAAGGCTTGTCAGATGTTGCAGGGAAGGAACTTTTTATAAGGGACTCATTCCTAGGGACTGCCTGCATCCCCAGGGCTTCCCTAGGGGTGGCTCCCCAGGGAAATGAGATGTTTGGGAACCCACTCCGTTTCCTTCTGTCTACAGTTTGCCTACCTGTTTCCTACTCCTTTCCCTCCCAAATTTCACCACTTTAAGCCAAGTTTGATGGGTGAAAGTTTCCAATATACCTGAGCTTCCACTATTTTTTTTTAAGTATTCAGCTGTTGGGGGGGGGGGGGGGAAGTTCTGTTTAACAGTCACTCTGTGGGACAGGCAGCCTCATAATTAAACCCAAAATTATACATCAGATACAAAACTTTGACAGAAATCCATAACACTGGAGGCTTATTTGACGCTTCAGGAGCTGGCTCATATTTACAGAGGATTTTATTTTTGTTTATTCCACATGCAGACTTCATTTTCTAATACTAAAAAAGGGCATGGAGATGTAAAGGTGGTTAAGAATACTTTGTCTTAAAATATGACTCTTACATCTTAATCATCAAATAAAACTGTAACATTGCCATTTTTTACCAAACCTACCAAACGCTGTCCCTCATTTCTTCTCCCCACTTCATCATGTGCATTAAAAGTAATGGCTAAAACAATCTCACTTCTCACAAGTTAATGAAAACAGCATGGATTCCTGAAGAACAGACATGTTCCTTTGATTTTACAGGGGGTTTATTTTGATTGCACTGACCGTGAACAAGCTGAACACTTGATTGATGGGGGCATATGAGTGTTGGAGACACAGCTCTGGAAAGCCACACAGAAAGCGTCACAGAACCCAGTGTCAGATCATTCAGAAAAAATAGCCAAGTTCCCGATAAACAATTATGGTGGTTTAACTTTTAACACAGGGATAACTTCTCATTAATAGGTATCAAATTAAAATTAACTTAGGTCTTCAAACATGGGCAGTGTTTAGTCCTTATAGTTTATTGCACCATAATTGTGGATATTCTGTTTATTCAGTATTATGCCAACTATTTCTGTAATTATATTATATTTATTATTATAAAGGCCTTTCTTATTATTATTGCAATAATTAGTCCTTTTTAAACTGATAAAACCTTGGCCCATCTGGGGTTTTGGGTACAAAGTACTGCAAATTTATAATATAGCATGTGATTGAAAAGTAAAAATCCTTTTATTGGTTTTAGTGTTCTGCCTCTTAATGACTGTCGCCTCTTTTCTTGGGAAAATTTATTTTCTCTGTGCAGTTATATCACTTCCACTACTTTCAGTCTTTGTTTTCTTTGTCATTTGACCCTTTCAAAACTTTTTTCATATGAAAAGCTGTGGAGGGTTTTAATGAGTCTTTTACTCTCTGAAACCTTTTTATTTCTCCTCTGTCCTGTTTGAGATGGGGTGATCAGCACTGACTGCAAAACCCAAAGCAATGGCATGACAGCAGCTTATATAACCACATTATGGAAGTCTCAGAGGTATTTCCTTTGGACCCCCCATTGTTCAGTGTGAAGCCCTGAACAGCCCCACTAAATCCCTCCATTTCCTTTCCTGTGTTGGCTTCTGTGAATTTACTGAGCTACGGGAGATGGAAGCAGTGCAAATTATTTCTCTGTTTCTGCTAATGGAAAGGCTAGTTCCAGAATCCTGTAGAAAGTGGGAGTTTTTGAAGTCAAGAGAGGTATCTGTGGAGAAGTATCCTTGTACCTTGTGTGCAGCAAACTGGAAGAATTCCATAAGAGAGTGATGGTTGACATGGAAAGGAAGTACAGCTTGTTCTGTGGCTTCTAGACCATCTGCAAGTGACTTGCAAGAGATGAGAGGGTGCCAAATAAAAGCACAATTGTGATATAATGGAGGTATGAATCAGTCATTGGTCTACTCTTACTGGAAAAAGCATGCAAAGCCCGGGACTGTTCCTCAGGTGGTACTAGGATACTTCATTCCTTTGAAACATGTGTTTCAAGCCCTAGCTCCAGACCAGCAGTCACTTAAAAGTGTCTGGGGGGAAAAAAAAAAAAAAAAAAAAAAAAAAAAAGCTTTTTTTCAGTTTAGATTGTCAAATGTTATCTTTTTATTTCTGCAGATAAATAGAGGCATGTTATAGAAATATGTAATACGAAGTCCCTGGGTCACAGTAGAGCGTGTCAAGTTGACTTTTGCTGGAAGCAAGTGAATTTTATTTCTGTTTCTCTCCTCTCCGTTCACCCCCCTTCATTCTTCTTTTACCTCCTCTTCTAGCCTGTCCCTGCCTTCCATCAGAAATTTTCTTTTTTCCTTAGTCAAAATTCTACTGGCATGGTATATTTTTCTAGTGTAAATGATCACTTTCAGCATTGAGGTGATAAAACATACTTTATGCCTTCTTGGTTGCCCAAGAGAGAACAAATAGATTTTGAAAAGCAGATGGTTGACTAGAGAGCCCTAAGGTATGGCAGAGCTAACAGGTGCAGCTCCCTGTTCAGACTCTGCAAAGCAAAAAAATCCTGTTTCCCAGACAAACCAGAAAAAAAAAAAAGAAAACAGGAAAAGCAGCCAAAAGATGGACTTTAGAGTCCAAATACATATATATATTTAATCATGTTTATGGTAGGTTGAGCAGGGACAGTGTTTGTATGCTGGAAGTAGCCGTCCCTTGCGAAGAGCAAGGCAAGCTTCACAGCTAAAGCAGAGTGCTGGAAGGTAGAGACCTGCACTGAATTCCATCGTGGCCATTGATGAGCCGAGTGATTTGCAAAACTCTTTCATGTCTGTTTCTCACACAAAAGCAGGACAGTAGCAGAGGAATAACTAATGTATCCTTCTACAGATCCTTGTGAACCCTGTATGGGAAAGGCTAAGGAAGAAAAAACGTATCCTAGTGTTGAAACGCTAGATACTGAGTCAATTCTGTGCATGTTTCTGAAATACAGAAAGTAAATTGTTGAATACCTCAAGCAAAGCAACACATGTAGGTCATTAACAAAGAAAGAAAAATCATATCATCACCATTACCTGTTTCTAGTCACATCTGTGCTATCTTACACATTTAATCTGGAGTAGATGACTTATCTAGTCAGCCTTCCAGGAGTGAGAGAGCTATGACTGCACTTTTTCACTTGTTCTGCAGCTGTTGATAACTTCAGATGTAATTTATACTGGTTTTTGCTCACACTGCCATAAATCCTAATTCAGAATGAGAATAGAATATCAATGCTTCATTATTAATAACATCATTAGGCCCTAATTTTGTGATCTTAAGTTTGAGCCATCCAACTGAAAATCCCTGGGGTGTGCTTACTGAATCCATGCTGGGAGCACTTCATTGTTGTAGGTGCTCTTAAGCACTTTTGGTCTTGGTATAACAGAGGACTATGCAGTGGTATCTAGAGGTCTGAAGAGTTATCCTTGCAGGAGCAAGTAACTTCTACCAGGCAACAAAAGGAGGTTTTTTTGCATTGCCAGAGGTGGAAAAAACAGAGACACTAACTTCTTGCCTTCTAATTTGAGTATTGGAGCACTGGTCTTCTATTTCAGGGCAAAATAAAGGAAAATGAAATCAAGAGTATAACAAATCAGAATTTTAGCTAGTAGCAAGAAACAAGAAAAGGGCATATAATGAGCATGGCTCTTTTTGCCCAAGCATTAAATATTAATGTCTTTAAAATCTAGATTGCAAGGAAAGTGTTTCAGTGTGTTTAGTCCAATTAGAAAACAGATTCATAACCATAATCACATTTTTAAATGAATGAATGCAGGAACAAGAAAGTAATATAGATCAATAATCTTATGTAAAAATGTTTCTGGGAGTTACGGAATCTGGTGCATCATGCTCTCAATTTTTCCGTAAAAACCATTTTTCCGTTAGTCATCAAGTTGGAGCAAAGTTTATAAAAATTGGAAAAACAAGTCATAAGAGCTAAAACACATTTTGAAAAGTTAAAATGAAAAGATGAATAGGATGGAAAGCTTCTTGAGGAGCTGGGAGAAAAGAAGGTAATAGGGAGATTTTTTTTTCTGCTTTTGTTTAAAAGATGGGGTCTTGCTGGCGAATTAGGTTGTAAGAATACTGTAGCCAACTGTGAATATCTGTGATACTGTTGGAGGAAAGATTGCTTTCCTACTCCTGTTTTCAGGCAAATTGCCTTAGTTGTCTTGGTCCTTCTGTTCCACATGATTATCAGCTGAATTGAAGGAGGTCTCCCTACAGCTGTGAGTAGTAATGAGGCTTTAGCATTTCTTTGCTCATCACTACAAGGATGTGACCTCTCTCCCTAGAAGGCTCACCTTTTCGTTACAATGGTGTTACTTCTTTTCTGCATGTTTAAGGCATCACTCAGGTGATACAATCCCTTCCCTCTGCAGATGTAGAAAATGCAAACAAACAGAAGTTCCAGAGAGCTTCTTTAACCTTGGATGTGAAAGGTGATCAGGGATGGAGGTTTCAGATTACTGGGGCAGGAGTTTTGAAGGAGAGCAAAAGAATGGATATATTTAGGATTGTACTTAGCATATTGCATCAATGATGCAGGAAATGCAGAGAAATGCACAAATACCTGCAGAGGGAGGTGTCAGAGGTAGAATGACAGCTGCCATTCAAAACTCTGATGACATTTGAAATGTAAATAAATGTAAGGCAGTGATGGTGTCCTTTTGTGAAGGCATTCCATGATGATCCTTCCCTTCACACCAGTTTACCTACTCTCCTGTGATGCAGAATTGATGTGACATCATGAAATTCCAAGAAGAATAGAAATCAGACAAAATGGATGCTTCTACAAAGGGCAGAATATCCTGTCATTTTAGAAATAAAGGAAGTTGTGGTGTGAGTCAGACCTCAGAAAATGATGTTTGAAGTGAGATGTAGAAAAAGTGCTGGGGTACAGAAGCTCAAGTATTGTGGAGAGAATGATACTGCATGGAAGATCTACCTGGGATTTCTGTGCTGGCAGGAGGACAGGTGTTGGGGGTAGAAAGGCTTTTTATGATGAAGCAGAGTTTCTCAAAGTAGCACTGGTTTTATGTGTGTGAATGATAGACAGTAGTGAAACAGAGTACAGCAGAATCCTAAGGCAAGGGATGGTGAGTGGGCAAATCATAGAAGGGATTTATGCTCTGTGGCTCAGATGATTTGGCTGTGCTTTTTCTTTTTCTCACACTTTTCCCAATTTATTTTGTATTATGTATCATGCCTGTAATTGTTTTCTCTTGTTGTGTCTCTCCTGACATGTTTAATCCCACAACACAATCTAGTCTTGATGTTTTCCTTCTCCTTCAAAGAGTCCCAAGAGAGAGAAGCAAGGAAGGTAGATGTATTTGACTTTGGAAAATGATTTGATGCCACTTGCAAAGGAAAAAAGTATATCACAGGGGTCTGCTGCAGGGCGTGGAGTGAAAATATTGCTTGTTTGTGACAAAGGAGTGCCTTGAGGACTGCTTCGGCTTGATCAGTCTGAAACCCATGTCTCACTGTTTCCATTACAAAGACTTTAACGTTCCTGTTTCTTTTGGAAAAGGACTTCATCTATTTTGAAATAAATCCAAGGCTCCCCAAATGTACTGTTTGCTTGCTTGCAGGCCCAGCACACGAGAGCTGTGCATCAGGGTACCATTGCAGAGGGGTCAGGAGAGTATTCATTCTTTGGGTCATGAGCGACGTTAGCCAAGGAGTCTGCATGGGACCAGCCCCATGGCGACAGAGGACTGCAAGGACTTGGAATATGGGGACATTTGGGCAGTACAGCTGTCCTGCAGTGCAGGGCCATGGCTCCTCCCCAGCCCAGGGACACCAGGGATCCTGCACGGGTGGTGCTGTGCTGCACTGGGGGTCTGCAGGGCTGCGGTGGGATGAGGAGATCTCAGTGTGACCGAGTGAAACCTAATAGATCTTTATTCCCATGGGACTCATCTGGTTTGCATGTAGAAGGCAGGACATTAGGACCTGTGTAATGCATGAAGGCAGAGTAATATTTGTATGATGCCCTCTTGCTTTCAGATCTGTGCTGATCATTCCTTCAGTGGATCTCTGGCTGGATATGTTCACTAGAGTTGATCATTACAGAGGCTTAGTACATTAATTCAAGTTCTCAGCAAACAGTGGCTCGATATCCTCCCCAAACTCCTAGTGGCTTCCTATCCTGGAGGCATAGTTTCTGACATGTTTTTTTTCTTTCCCTAATCCTGAGATATCCCTAATCTCTTCCGTCTTCAATCCCTATTTTTCTAGTTGGCAGCAGAGAACTATTTCAGTGTATACCTGTGTAGCTCATTCCCAACTTATCATTTTTATGTTATTAGTTTCACCCAGTGTTAAAATACTGCTACAGTTCTAATGTGTAGAAAGAAAGAAAGTAAATTTACCCTCTGAAAGGACAATACAGCCTTTAAATTTGTGGTAGGCATCTCTGATGGTGTATCCCTGATGATATGTTTTAAGTTCAAGGGGTTTTATTTTTGTTTTTTGTCCTTTAGCATGTTTCTGCATTTGCGTCAAATGCTGATGCTTTTATGTTAGATTTTTTTGTTTAGAAATATTACAAAGTTTTCATTTTTAGTTTCTATTCTTCTAATTCAGCTTTTAAAAGAAATTCTAAAAAAATTCTCATGTAAGATGAGCTTAAGCAAGCTGCTGCCAGCTGGTAATTTCTTTGTACTTTAAGTGGGCTTTGTATTTCTCATGGGCTAGCCATTGTGGCCTGTAAAAACTTGTTATACCAATCCACTAATCCAGAAAAATACAAGTAAAGGTGACAGGGGTGTTTGCACTCCCAAGTTACTGATATGAGAAGATGCCTCATTTCTGGGAGACCACCCTCCTCCTCCCTTGTCAGCCTAAAACTGTCTAGTCTTAAGCAAACTTGGCAGAAATGGAGAGGCTGCCTAATTCCTACAGGTATTTTTTTTATAAACCAGGAATGAAGTAGAAGTTACTCCTGCCTGCAAGAGAGGCTGCAGTTGCACTCCAGAGCCTAGTGTGAGGTTTGTCCTTTCAGCTGGGCAAATCTTCTTTCCCAGATGGGTCTGGTGCTTCCTCCTCCCGAGAACTTGCTGGGTGCCAACCCTTCAGTGTGGAAGAGGGAGCTGGAAGAGCTGTGAGTGTTGGCCTGGGTGAAGAGTGACAGAGCATGGGAGAAAGAAGTGGGAGAGGGCAGTCATAACTGGGAAGACTAGGGATATCATGGCCAGGACATGACAGAGGAAGAGAACACAAATCTAAAGGAAACCAAGCCTCAGTAATGCTGTTACTTGTGGGGATGACATGCTTAATTCGTGTAACCTCTTGCCTGTCACCGTCTGCAGAGCTACTTCAACAAAAAAACTCTCTTTTGAGATTAAAGAGGAGTTGGAGGGAAAAAGACACAAGCTCTGGTCTTCAGATAATACACATGAACTTGGCAAACTGATTGTAATGTCTGTGTCTTGAATTCTTTATCTCTGAGTGAAAAATTAAAATACATGTGCTTCAGAGGGGAGCTGCGATACTTCATCTATTTGGAAATTATTTTTCTCCTTTAGGAGACAGATGCTTTACCTTTTCCATGAAAAGTTGTAAATGTTTCAGAAACAATTAATGAAGCTTCCTGACATCCTCTTGGGTGAGGAAATATGATTGCTGTGGGAAAACTGAGGCAAAAATCTGTCATGTGAATATTTTATTTTAATAGTTAATGAACAGGGAAAAAAAAAAGTATTACTGTAAAACACATGAGCAAGATTGTGGAAAACTTTGGCAGAGAAAGGTTCTCAGACAAATTCTGTCTTGATTGGCATCTCGTGAAGGTCAAAGTGTCTGCTCATTGTATAAGGCACGATTAAATTTGGCTCATGGTGTAAATATAATCAGGAGACTTACATCTTAGTATACTTAATTTCAAAATGTACATGCTGTGTATGGCAGGCTTGTAGAGCAGAAGTAAATATTTTGAAAAGTGACTACAGGAAAAGATAAACTTCCTTTGGTTTCAGGACAGCAGTAGTGCCATTACTTTTTACATGTAAATCACCAGTCTCTTCAGTCAATGGCAAAAGAACTTCAGCAAAATGCACCACACCATCTCCAGGTGTTGGTGTTTGTGGACAAATTAACAATTTCTGTATAAGGTTTTGGAGACTGAGACCCAGAAATGTAGCAGGCCACACAGCAAATAGAAGTGGCAATTGAAGAAGCAAAAACCCCAGATGCCCTAACCTTTTCCTCTCTGTTTGAATCAGAAGATCCATAGTCCTTCAAGCATGCACATGTCCATAGACTTCAAGCTGATTTTTTTGCTTTTAGACTCTGTGTAACTCAGATGATCCAAATGTTTTGGCTCTGTCATCCCAAGATCCAAGTCATTCAATCAGTAATCCTAGGTAGTCCCCCTTCTTTACCACAACATGCCTCCCTTTTTTTTTTTTAATCTCTAGTAGATTTTAGACTGAATGCACATGAAGCAACAGTTTGAACTGCATTCACTACATGTTATGGGCAGATTGTAGTCATATGGATATGTGTGTACAAGTATGTATTGAATAGGTAATGATAATATCTGGGGCAATCCCTTTCCCCTCTTAGACAGTTAGACTTTTATATCAGTTCAGTTTGTAACCACATTTGTTAGTCAAGCATAATATAAATCAAGGAAAAAGTAAAAGATTCAGCTGGTAGGAAATGAAAAATTTATGGTGAGTAAAGAGAACCACCCATAAGCCTTGGATGCATACTGACACTAAATGATTATTTTAGCTTTCTATTTGTTTGGCTGGATTTGCCTTTATTCTTCTTCTTCTTCTTCACTTTTTTTTTTTTTTTTTTTTTTTAAGGTAAGCCTCTCAAGAGTCAGCAATTACATTATATTCATGGAAGTGAATAAGTGGTTTGCCATGCACTTTAGAAACAGACCAGTACTCCACTTTGTGAAAATCTCACCCCTAAATAAAACTACATTCATATTAAAAAAACCCCTGAACTAGCAAAAAAAAAAAAAAAAAAAAAAAAAAAAAGGAAAAAAACCCCTGAAAACAACTGAGTAACTGATACACACCTTCACTTTAGTGTTCCTGAATAAGATACGAAAAGACAATGAACAGAAATGGGCATTATTTCATACCCAGGGAGAGTTGATGCTTTCCAGCACACTAGCTTTATTTAAAAATTGCTTGGTTTTTAATTGTCTTGCAGCCCACCTCATCTGTGCACCCAGAGGATTTTCCTCTGCCCTTTTAAAATCCACAGAGTTGTTGGGAATACTAGACAAGAAACTCTTCTCTGTCTGATTGCTTATGCAACTCCTAACTGGTAACACAAAAAGAAACAAAAGCTAATTCTGTGAGGTTCTTCTGGGAGAGGAAGGTTGATGAGGGGAGCACTTGACTTCTGAGGTCAGAAATCACAGACTAATTACCCAGCAGTATCACAAGTTTTGGGCTGCTCAGTTGCTCTCCCTGGATAAAGGCAACACTCTCCAGGACATTATTCTCCAGTTCTTGAGTTGTCGAGATGCCATATGTGCCTGAACCCTGATTATGCAGTGGGGTTAGTTATGGTAACTGAAATTTATCCTGATTTTACTGTATTTCTGTTGTTCAAGTGTGTTAAATGGCTGTAGTTTCCTCTGGCACTCAAAATCTGAATGGTGTCTAAGGTGGTAGAGAGGGGAAATTCACTGGTGGTGTTCATGACAAATTTGTGAACTGACCACTTCCCTTATAGCCACTCTGGAGTCTGGATTCTCTAATAACTGTGTCAAAAGAAGGCATAAGATGAGGAGATCTGGTTACCAACTGGTCTTCAAGCATAAGAAGTAGACATTTGCATTCTTTTGTCCCTGAGCTGTAAATCAGGAGGGACAATCCTCACTTTGAATTCCATGCTTATTCTCAGCATGATGTGTATGGTGAAGGAGGCATTGAAAGGAAGCATTAAGGCTAGGATAACATCAAAGAAAATGCTTCAGTTTTTATTCTCCCTTCCATAGTGGATAAATTAAAACAGAATGAAACACCAGAAAACTTGAAAATAAAAGCAAATGTGTATGTGTGGACTATGACAATTTATTCTGAAAATCAAAGTAAATTCTTCCCCCTTACAAGCCATTGTTCTGATGACATAATTTTCTAACAGCCTAATCCTCTACCTTGCTTTCTTTGATGTGCCTCCTCAAATTCACTGGCCAGCCTATATGGTGGCTTTGAGATTTTTGATGTCCTCTTGCTTGGTTGGCTTTCAGAGCTACACCAGGTAACTCTGCCGATATTACATTGTGCTTGGAACAGGATGTAAAGGGATGTCGCTTTATTGCACCAACAGTCTCAGAAGGCATTGAAATAAAAAGTTCAAGCACACCCCCACTCACAACACGTGGTGGTGACTATAGAAAAATGGAAGTAGGAGCTTTTCAGGAAGGAGTCTGAAGGGGACAACCTCTGTCTACACCCTCCTTCGAATTAGAAGTCGCATGGCACAGTAGCCTTTTTATTTAAAATAATAGTGTCTAATCCCTTTTTCCCCCCCCCCATGGCTTTGTGGTTTATTTTATTTTACAGTAATTACACCTTGTATGGAAATATCCTGTCTAGCAGGTACACACTACTGCAGAATACAATCCCAAGTTCCACCAAACCATTCCCACAGTCCAGACAGGGCTGCCTCCTGTTTCAGGACACACTGAGGCAGTCACAACAGTGAACTCCATTCAGCTGGAACTAAGAGACACTTTTACTATTCGACAAAAATAAATCCAGAGAGAAACTAAATGAGTTCTCAAGTAGCAGTCGAGGTAAAATATGTGTTCATGAAAGGGGTGTAGGAGTCAAATTCCAAGTGTGTAACGTAGAAGCCAATTGTACTCAACAGTTTACTTCTCACATGTTCGGTGAGGAAGCATTTAATTGTTTTCCCAGCTTTATGGGGGAAGGTGCCTCGTGATGCATTTCCCCCATGCATTCTGCCAGAAGGGGTTTCCCATGTGTTAAGTGGCAAGGGGAGCTGAAGCAGGCGTTGTGCCACTGAATTCCTCTCTGTCTTGGGTGAGTTAAAGATTCTATTTGGGTTTTGTGAACTGAAAAGAGTAGGAAGGTTTCTGCCATAAACAACTTGTGAGAATTGTTGATACATTAGGGGACAAAGAACATTGATCTTAGTAATACATTTGTCTGAATAAGCACATCAGTACTTGGCACATTGTTATTAACACCTTTGTGCACTCCTTTTCTTCCTCAAAGACAATGTGCTTGCATACAAATAAACCTACGTTTTCAACTTTTATGTCAGTGCATGACTGTGGGGACAGAGGAGAGACTTCCAGCTGTACAAATATAGTAAATACGTCCTCCATTATTTGTGGCAAAATTAGTTTTTTGGACCCTACTGATCAGAAAAAGACACATAGTTATTACTGAGGATATCAGCTGTAGGAAAGAAACACTGTCTCATCTTTATACTACATATCCCATTCTTTTGTCAGCTTACATTATAAATAAATAACAAAGCAATTTGACACATGCCCATTGATTAAAAATAAAAGTTGTCAGAGTGAGAGGAGAAAGACAAAAATATGAATTATTAATAACAATATTAAGCAATGCAAAAAAGATGCTTAACATGCAGGAAAGTCCCTGAAAAGTCACTTAGTGAAGGGGAAAGAAAGGACAGCTGTGAAGACCTTCCCTCTACTACTACTTTGTCTTTTCTTTGCTACTTGGGCCCTTGGAGGTCAGGATGGCATGTAAAAGAGAAGGATAATTCTGTTAATTTGTCTAATCTTGTTTACCTCATCTCTGGTATTTCCAACACGTTGGAAATTGCTGCCTGCAAACACAGAAGTATCACATAAGGGATGGAGTTAATGTAAAGTGATTGTGTTGTGTCATGATTTGGTTTGGCCATTTTATATTACTGAGCAATCTTCCTGGCACTGGGTTTGAATGACCAACTGACAGCCCTGGCACATCATTTGGAGACGCTAAGGTAATTTATACTCTTCCTAAATTTTGTGTATCACACGTACCTGTGATTCAATATGCAGATATTAAGGTATACAAAAATGCTAGTAATAGTTTGTGTTCTGTACTTTGTAATGCTCCAAAGGATAAAACATAAACAGTACCTTAGTAGCTGGCATAATTATGCATTTCTTTTCCCACCTTCTGTCGCTTATTTTGGTTGCAACTATTTAAATGCTTTCATTTATCAGACCAGTTTGAATGGCTGTTGGGTATATTGACCATCCTGGCAATACTTAATTTCCCATCTGTGAAGATCAGATTTCTTTTTTCACTGAAGAGGAAAGGAAGAAAAAGTACACTGGTGAAGAGAAAAAGAGACAATTGCAAAATTTTCACAAAAGCTGAAGGAAACCCCTCGGTGACAATCCTGTTTGCTGACGAATGCTCTTGCCCTGAAGCAGGTATAGTGTGTGCTATCAGAGCAGAATAGCTAATCAGAAAGTTTTCCTGGTAGCAGCAGAAGTCCAGTCGTGGCTGAAGTCATGCTGTCTCTAGAGGGGTATTTTATATTAGACTTCCTCATGGCCAGTCTGAGCATTGTGTTATTTGTAGCTGGGGAGATGACATCATCTTAAAAAAATACAAAACCAAACAAACCTGCAGGAGCAGTAAGGCTCTTACCCTGTCCTTATGATGTTAATGTTTTGAATTAACAAACTGTTAATGAATTCACAACATGATCTCCCAATTATTGTATGGTAATTCTGGAAAGCTTCTTTTTATGCTTCTTTGGTTCATGTAAGAGCTGAGCGCTTGTAGGTTCTATGGATTGCATGAAATTCCAGAAGTGCTTGGAGCTTCTGAAAGCCAGGGTCAAAGGATCTTCTAGCTGGCATTTAGTTACCTGTGGTGCAGGTACCTCCATCCTCATTTGGGCTCCCTTTGCAGTCAGCAGAAGAATATTAGGCACTTAGAGGTGTCATTCAGCCTGTCACAATAAAAGGCATCTGAAATACTTCCTCCTATAAGGGATCTCTTCTGTTCATAGGTTATAAAATCTGGATGAAGACTGTAA
The DNA here is from genome assembly GCF_029207755.1 of Chamaea fasciata. Classification (NCBI taxonomy): domain Eukaryota; kingdom Metazoa; phylum Chordata; class Aves; order Passeriformes; family Sylviidae; genus Chamaea; species Chamaea fasciata. The sequence continues at coordinate 22,631,037 of NW_027094087.1, read as the reverse complement.
GCAGTTCAAAAGTTACCTTGAATTCTTCTATGTGTGTTGTCACAAGCTTAGTAACCAAAATGAGGGAGTTGCCCTAAAGGTGTTAGTCTTCACTTTTCTGTTTCTGTGTGTACAAGGGGAGCACTGTGCAGGTTTGCAGGTTGTGAGAAGATGGACTTCTCAGGGTACATAATTGTAATGATGCAACTGAGTATTAGGCCCTGAATGGTTTGCCTTTACATTTTATGAGCTCCTTTCAGTTCCCAGGTACATAATGTGTAAAGATTAGCACTGAGTCGATATGTCTCAGCATGGGTACCTTACACTATTCCTGAACTTAGCTGTATATGAAATTATTGGTCTTAAATATTAATTGATGTAGCCTGACTCCCCTTAGTACTTCTAATCTGCTGTATCTGATCCCCAAGGTTTTGGTGAACATTAATTTGTGCATTAAAAGACTGAATTTAAGTTAATTTCATTGGTTTGGAAAAGTCACACATACCAATACTTGCTTAACAGAGCTCAGGTACAGACCAAACCAAGTGGAAGGGAGCAGCTCCTGGGACAGGACTGAGTTTATGGAGAGGGAGACAGTTTCCCTTTGTCACATACCCAGAACTGTAAGCTAAAGTCAGAAAAAAAACCATGTAAAGAGATGCTAACATATTATGCTGCTCTGTGATGGAACTTAGAGGCAATAATTTCTTAAATTGTTTTTTGTCTACTTGCACCATATGTAGCCTTATTCTAAAGTCTTGTACTAATGTCTGCAAGGAAATCTTTAGACAGTCGAATTTTTTTTCCTTTGAAAAGGAAATTCTTAAGAAAGTAAATAGGCTTTAAAATTCAGCAAGGCAGGTTAAGACAACCTTTGATAAGGAATTTTAAAAATCTGGGAGAAAGCACTTTAATAATACCATTATGGTACTTTTCATCAGCCTTACTGCACCCATGTGCAGTATTTCAGCTCTGTAAACTGAAGCTTATTTATGCTAAATGATTTGCCCAATATCTTATCATGGGTAAGTGGCAGGCCAGAAATGGAACCCAGGAGTCCTAATTTGATTTCTTGTTGAATTCAGAGACAGTTTAATGCCCCTGAAAGAAAAACACTCAAGAATTCAACAGGAGCACTCTGCTTGAGGAGTCTCCCATTTCAATAAACGTGTGGTTATAGCATGTCTGTGCTCCACTGACCGAGGTCCCCGAGGCTGTTTTCAATCCAAACCCACGTCTCCTCTGTGGATGCCCATTGCCCTACTGAGTGTTTCAGTGCTCTGAACCAAAAGCCTTGCTCTTAATGGCCATATTGGGGAAAATACAGCCAGAGAAAAGTGCCACCACTGCCAGCAAAAAAAAAAAAGTATGGGTGAAATAAAAAGAAATTGTAGAGTCATAAGAATGTAGGCTGCAGTTTGAATGCTTCTACCAATGTTGAGCTTCTGATTTTAGAGTAGTGAAGATGAGATGGCAGATGATAATATTTATCTTCAAATCCCTGTCTAATCATATTTACCATCTCTTTGAGATCTTGAATAAATATGGATAAGTCTCTGTGTTTTTTAAATTCATATTTTGAAATTTGACAATGCATTGTGTGAGCTTTACAGGGAGGTATTTCTGGTTTTTGAGAGAAGCCTCTTTATGTCAGCTTGTCTTCTTGGTAGCTTTCACAGTGTGTGAAGAAGAAAGGTAAGAGGTAGGGCAAATAATATCTTCTTCCAGCAGCATTTGGGCAAACATTTGAAATTAGTGGGTTAAATCTGTTGGCTGGTGAAAGAGACTAGTGTAGACTCTGGATCTAGTCTGGAAAATTCAATCACATAATCTTGAAAGGAAAATTCAAAAGTCAGGGGAAATGCAGTCCAACACAATTTGTTCAGTCAGGACTTTGTTTGTGAATTTGTGTCAGGATTGACCTCAGTGTATTTATAAAACTTAAAAGGGATGTTCTTTCTTACAGTTCCAAATTTTCCCGTGTTCAGAGGAAATTTTGCATACGTTACAGCCAGTTTAATTTCTAGAGACAGAGTATGAATTTTCTCAACTATGACATGGAGGGCATAAAATGAAGTTCTGTGAGCAGAGTTTTTCATTAATGTCTTTTTTTGTGTTTACCTAGAGACAGAAGCAGTCTGACTTTTTTTACATTTTTGCTGAGGTTAAGAAGTTCTGAAAGCAGTGAGTAGATGGAGAGGTAGAGATCCACTGGGTGCACAATAAATGCTCAGGTTTTGTTGTCTGTTACCATGTGAGATGCTGTAGGATACCCCACCTGGCCTTCAGTTGCTTTTCTCAAAAGGCATTTATCTCAGAAGTGCTGAGTCCTATCTGTTAGCCATGTCCAGATGTGATTAAGTCAAAGTGCTTTTCTGATGGCACTTGAAAGCTATGTTTAAGCAAATGCTTTGAGCCCTAAGCCCCAAACTTTAAATACTTGAAACCATATCTAGGATATGATTTATTGATGATAATCCTACCATAGAGTGTTTTAGGGCAAATCCTTTTAAAGCAGTTATTAGATGAAATGTTGGACTCTGTTAAAATGGTGTAGAATATAAAGAATACTTGATTTCATTAGTGCTGATATGATGACATCAGTTACCCTCTGGCAATTTAAGTGAGCCCATAGGCCAAAATTTTTACCTTTAAATGCTCTTTCTACTTGTACCATGTACTGGGGGTGTGATGGGCACTTGAGAATAATTAGCATTAATTATTTATATTTATACCTGACGGTATAAAGTTCATGCCTACTGATCGTAGAAAAGTTTCTTGGAAGTGGAACTCTTTTGTTTAACCTCTGTATTAGTTGCAAGGCATATCAGACAAAAGAAAAAACAATTTACATCCGTATTACTGAAATCTGTGCAGGGAAGTGTTAAATATCTGCAGTTTGGTAAAATCTGAAATACAAAGGAAAAATATGGATCATCTGAAGTTACTCAGGGTGGATAGCGTATGTTTTAAACAGTTGGATTAAAATTCTAGATAGTGTATAGCGTGAGTTGATCATGTCCTAGTCGATGAGCATTATTTTTTCTAAGCTGGGAACATAAGGTTATATATCAGCTAAGCAGATATGATCAGTTTGATCTGCTGGGTCTTCTTTTTGAAGACATAATCCTTACTAAAAGCAGCACTGTGAAGTTTGAACCTTTTTCTTCCACTTCAGGCACAGAGATTTTTCTGCAGCTATTTTTTTACTGTAAAAATAAGAGTAATATCTTTTGCAAACTCTGTTTTCAACCTTATTCTAGCAAAGCTCCCATTGACTTCAGTTTCTTCACCTAAGCAGAAACCAAAAGTTAGCAAAGTATTTCAGGATTATGAACTCTCTTTAGAGGGACTTGAAGTAATAAATTTATTTGGTGGTGAAATCTGAGGAGCTTTTAAATATGGCTAGTCCTGTTTAAACCTTTTGCAGAAACTTGTATTTTGTTGACAGTTATGACGGACGGGTTTACTTTCATGAAACTCCATCCTAAAACCAAACTTAGAAATTATCCAGGTCAATTTATTTATTTTATTCTCCAGGGTTTTTTTAGTCTTCCACGATGTGCAGTCTCATTTGTTGCCTGTAAGCATAGCACAGGAGAGAGGGAATATAAACCTGCCTAACAATCATGAGTGGAATAAGAAACTGTTATCCTGGCAAACTTAATGTTAATTTAAGAAGCTGCAAGCTGTGCATTTTCTTTCTTTAATTTTTGATAGTTCTCTTTTTCATATGCTCTGCCTTGGTAAAGGCAAAGTATGTGATCTCTGTTTACTCTGACAGATTTATTTTGATTGTTCTAAGTACTTGGTGAGTGTGGGGAAGCCATCATTTCTTGGTGTTATTACTTGGTGATTTGTCTTCTGGTTAAAGCTTGGTTTGGGAGATAGGAAAATGAGGATCACATCTCCAGATACCATCCAGTGTCATTAAGTGGACGCCAGTCAACTATTTCCAGTGCACAGGTGGTGGTAGCATTGATTAATTCAGGATCACAAAGTGCTTTGGTCTACTGGCATAAAAAGCAGAATAGAAGTGCAAAGTGTTATTAATGGAATGACTGCTTGACATACTTAATATATGACGTTAAATATCTTTTGAGGCTGCATACATTATGAGTATGAATGACTCGACTGAAAGTAGTTATGGTTATTTCTTCAATTGAGAAAAACAGATCCTTCCTGGGTGCACCACAGTTTCAGCCCTCATGGTAACCTCCTGGTTTGGATTATGGGTCGATTTGGTTCATCTTACTAACATATGGCCTAGGAACTGGATGCTGGCACCATCTTTAGAGTTTGGGGAACAAATGCAGTCTCTTTTTGGGTTGGTGGCTGGGAATTTCTCTGCCTCTAATAACTAGTCTTATCCAAGCTTTCAGCTGTGATTTCATTTCAAAAAACATCATGCTGCAAGACGTGTATTTCTCCCTTTTCCAGGTGGAAGAAATTTGTAGTTGTTCAGGAACTCTGTAAAACATAACATTAATTCTGGTTGTATTTACACTGGGACAAATCTTACCCTGGTTTATGTTAATATGAAATTTACCACTCTGTTACCAAAGCCAAAGGACTTGGCATCTAAGAGTCTTTTCCTGTTTAGTGGGAAGCACTTGCTGATTGATCACTCTGTGAAGTCATGGATGTGTTACGCTATCCAGCTTTTCTCCAGAGGAACGCACAACTACAAGGCTCTTTTTGTGGAATTTCAGTGTTTACGCATGATGTGAAAACCAGAAGGATGTGCACACCTAGATTAATGTTTCACTTTGCTGGCAGTGGTTGCAGTTTTACTGAAAGTGTCATAACAGCTGATGTTTTTCTTAAAGATTGTACTCTTGAAGTAAACAGATAATGTCAAGTTCTTTGTTTTTTGTTTATAAAATAAGTTTCTAGTCCTCGTGATTGGAGGGAAGATACTGAATTTATGATCAAAGCATAATACACAGACTCAGGAATGAAAAAATATAAATATAAAGGCTGGTGCTTATTTGATTGTTTAATAATATTTTTAAAACTTTAGAATTTTCGGAGGAAAAATGGGGAAAGTTCTGAAAGGCAGGAGGGAAGCAGCATGAGCTCTGGATCCGCAGTAGTTCATTTGCATTTTGTTTTCAGCTTGGTTGGAGGAATAGTTTAGTGGTCTGAATACTAGCTTTGAAATCCCTATGCAAGTTGAATCTGTATCTACAGTATCAGCAGCAGGACTAGGAATAAAATTCACACCTTCACACCTCTACAAAGAACAAGTATAGCAGTGAGAATTTATTACATATTTAGCTAGCCATTTAAACAGAGATTACTGAGACTGTTCTGTCTGGTATTACTTATCTGGGTCTTTATTAGCTGACCAAGAAATGCACTGTTTGTCATTCATCTCTGTGATGTTTCTGTGCCTCTGCCTGCTTGCTTGGCAAGATTTCCTCTTCTCTCCCCACTTGTAAGTGTTTGGGCAGAGGAAGTACTTAGTAAATCAAATTTCCAAGGTATTTTTTGATATTCTGCTGGTTTAATTCCTTAAATTAGGATCATCACTGTTAGTGAATGTTATGTGCCCATACACACTAGTCATTAGAATTGCTATGGGAATTGCAGGGTGGAATTGTAAATTCTTTATTTTGTGGGAGTCAGACTGCATGATACTGAGGGTCTTCTATGACTCCAAGAGCTGTGAAATAGCTTTCAAGACTTAAAATGAATGGTTATGAATAATTTGGCTTTTTTCTCTGTAAATTCCATTACAAAAATAACAATAACAATAAAACTGCAGATAAAATACTCTGTTTGCCTAAAGAATTGTTTAGTTTGTTATTTGGACTGTTGTACTACCCAGTCCCCAAACAGGTCTGTCTCTAATAAATGTTTGGGTAGAAATAAAGAGATTGCCTCTGCTTTAGATTTTTGTAATCTACATCAGAGATTCATACAAATGAGAGGAAACATTGCTATAGGCAAAATATCAAAGGACATTGTGGCAATTATCCTTTTGTATAGATGGGCCAAGCAAATCTGAATTATATAGAATGTGGTAGGCACCGGACTATTCTGTGGATGAAACAAAACAGTGTAAATTGTGACTTTTTTTGTTTTGAAGGCTAAAAAAATTAAAGAAACTATGCTGAGAATTGACTTCCAGATAGAATACTTTTGATTTTCAGCTTCTTTCCACAAAAAAATGCTTTCAATTTTCAGTAAAGGTATTTATCTGTCAAAAAACTCTTTCAGCTGCAAATAAAATTTTTATTGATGTTTTCACAAATACATTTCTTTTTTATCAGCCTTTGTTGGGGAACAGTTGGAACCTAGTAATAGTGGCCTGTGGGACATCAGTTTTTATAACTGCCGTGGCTTGAAAACTTGTTGAAAGGAACCTAAAAATGTATATGACTTCCTAAAGGCAAACGCCAAACCACTGTCATACACTTTTGGAATCTGTTGGGATTCTTACCAGGGTGTTCTCCATAGAGTGTAATTCAAAACAGCAATGCCTGTAAGAGATTTTAGGTAGAGAGTATCTCCAGAATTTTAAGTCAGTTCCTAACTCTGTTGATGGGAGGGAGAAGTAGTGTTTTTCTTTGTCTCACCTTGACTTTTCTGTTTCTTAAACAGAATGACTACTTACAGAAGAAAATAAAAAGAGATACCCATTGCTTTTGCCTGCCTTGCTTCCACTTGCTTCCACGTCCATTCTCCTTCTTCTAGTGAGTAAATCAGGGCAGGTGCCAGGAGTGCTGCTTCCCCAGCCAGCAGGATAAGGAAACTGTCTGTACCAAGAAAGTTTTCCCAGCTCTGTGTTTATTAGCCTTGTGAGGAGAACCAGGAGCATTGAAAGCTTTTTGGAAACTTAAGGAAAAAAAAAAAAAAAGGCATTAGCTGGCATTTTACATTAGGGATTTTATACAATGCTGACAAAACCCCAAATTCTTAAGACTCTATTTTCATCCAGTAAATCTTTGGAGTGCCTTGAAAGCTTGAAGCTTCTTTTGCTAGACCACTTTAGAGCAGCTAGAAAGCTATTGTATGTAAAACTTGTACTGTTCAGTTTCTGACAATCAGGTGGGTTTTCCTGGACAATGAAGAATAAATTTAAAGGTACAGAGAAAACTGTGAGTCTGTCCTCTAGACCCAATGCAGTTTAGGGTGGGGGCAGGGTTATATGTTAGCAGGTCTTAAATGGAAATCTTTGTACTGCCTCAGAAAGGACACTGTAATATTTAAATCAATCTCCAAGTAAAAATAAAATAAAGGAAATGGTGCAACTTGGCAAATAGATCTTGACCTCATGCTATTTTTACAAGTCAGACAGATGTGCAGTCTCAGATAAGCTGGTACCCAGGACAAGCTATCAAATCAGGAATCTGTGGAGTCACTCTTCAAATCCCAGCACTAATCGCAATGATAAAGAGCTACCTTTCGATTAATCCTGTCCTGGACTTTAGACGAAAGATACTGCAGTTTAATTACTGAGTGAAATCCACTTTGTCTGATCTGCCAGTCTGCACTGTAATGTCATAATATAATCAGCTTCACCCCTGTCTGAAGCTCTAGGGCTGTGAAGTCCAAGGACTTGTTTGATTGGAAGAAATAAAACGATGTTCAAACAACCACCAGCCACAGGGCTGTAATTACCAAAATCTTGTTTGCATCTGTCTGTCATTTTCACCATTGGTTTTTTTATGACACGAAGAAGCAAGGAGAGATCATGGTGGATAAGAACAGCAACCTGACAGGTGACAAATCAAGATGTGGGGTAGTTTTCTTGTAGAAAATAATCATTGTAAAATATTCAGGCTAATTAAACTGTGTCTCTTTCCTACATATTTCCCATCAGCTTTGGTGACACATGCTGGTTTAAGCAAAGCCAGCCATCGGTAGTGTCATTTCATAATTAAAACCTGTAACTGAGCTGGGAGTGCCTCCACTGGAGGTTCCAGCGCAGGGAAGGAGTTGTGTGAGTGTGAGAAATTCTATTTCTACTCATGTGACAGAGGCAGCAGGTCTGCCCCAGTGGGAGATGTTTCCTCCCACCCCTCTCAGTGGATTTAGCCATGATTTGGAGGGAATGTTTCTTCAGACAAAGAGGCCATGGCTTGTTGTAACACATTACTCAGCATGCCTTGCACAGGTGCGTGGCTCACCCCTCACAGCTGTGTGGCAGCTCATTGCACCAACTCACGCTGAAAGCTGTGGGAAAATTTAGGATGCTCCTGATCTTTTGATGTCAGGCCTTCTTCCCCTCCACCTCCTTTATTAAGGGTGCAACCAGGGAGGGTTGGTGGAATTTCTTTTTTACGTGCCATGATGACTATTGTTCTGGAAAAGCTCATTACCTTTTCCAGGCTCATTTCACAGACCTGACTGAATACTGGTGACTTCCTCTCACCTCTGACCCTGGCAGAGCTGGATCGTTACCAAGAGGTGAAGAGAACCAAAGCTTTGAATACAAATTTTGTTTAGTTATTTTACTGGCCGTGCCAGGGAGGTTGTGGTTGTGGTGTGGAAAGAATAGCTGACAAAGCTCTCAAAAATGGTTTGTTCTCAAGTTATTGCTAGACATAGATGCTAATGGCCAGAAATGAAAACACACCTTTTATCTAGCTCCATCTTTTAGAGAGGGTACTCCTAACCTGTGGTTGGGTTAAGTGTGGTTGGATTTGCTGACATCTTTTCACTGCTTAGGTTTTCTTCCCCCAACCACCTCAAAATCCTTCTTTCTCTCACATTATTTTCTTATCATTTAGTTTTGCATCTTCTTTTTGTTTTGGCCATTTCCACACTGATTTTCCTTTTTCTTCTTACATGATATAGTCACTCTACTCCTTACCATCTCAGTTGCACTTTGGACTCTCTATTTCACCCATCTAGAATGGAGTTCTTACACTGTCACTTTCTCCCAGCTCTTCTGCCCTGAAAGCACTCCTGATTTCCATTTGTTTTTATAGAATGAGCTGGTAAACTACTGTGAATCACAACTGGAGTTTGACAATAATCCCTGTGCTGCTTCCTCCTCATGGAATGGGCTCATTCAACACGTATAACTGAAGGGGCCAAACATGGGGTGACATGAATTCTCTCTGGGTGTCCTGGAGCTGTAGCCTGTGGGTAGATTTCTGTGCACAGACCAGTTCTCTGTACTGCAAAATCAGAGCAATGTCTTGGGGCAGAGACTGGGGGTGAGGAAGGATATCAGACAGAAGTTGTTAGCAGTTTGTGTCTATGCCTTAAACTTGCAGCACATTTACTTTCTTCCTCTTCCTTTTGTAGCCTGTGGCTGACAGCAATGCCTGGCATTGCCTGTCAGCGGGGATGGCATGCAGGGTGTTTTGCAATGGAAATCTGGCTTTAAACCTAACTGGGTTTGTCACTACTGTTTTAACTTCTGAATGGTATTTAAACATTACAGTCTGCAGATTTCGTTCCAGCAGGATCTATCCGGAGGAAGCTGTTTAGAGAATCTCCTCTGAAGCAGCTCTGACCAGCAGCAATGGCCCTAACACTTTGTGTACTTTCACCCTCCATCTAATCCTTTCCTTTAGAAACAGAAATGTCAGAAGGAAGATGTGCACAGCTTCTTTTAAATCCCGAGAGTATTTTTCAGCATGAACAAGTCCGTCTAGTTTCATGGTCTTGGAACAACCACTGGTGTCTTGTTTCTCAGGGGAAAATTATCAGGGAAACCTGAACAATAGTTGTATGGCCTGTTGGTACAGGAATTATTTCTTTTCCAAATGTGGGGATAAAGAAGGGCACAGGGTAGCATATAACAGTACCTAAGAAGAGAAGAAGAAATTAGTCTATATTGATCAGAATAAATTGTGATGGTTTCTTAGAGGAACAAGATACTTGCAGGCAGAGTACAAGTTTAGTGTGGAAACACCTTGTTACAATATACAGTGATGTTAAATTCCCATCTCTCTGAAGAGTTCAGTTCATACTCAGGTGTTTGGTGTGCTTCCAGACTCAAAGATGGGGCATCTTTAATGGCTCTCACAAGCTTTAATGTGGGGAGTTTTGTGTGCATGATGATGTACTGCAGCCCAGTTACACCTTTGGGGCTTTTTGCATAGATGTGGCACAGGTTCTGGGGTAGCTTTAGACTGCTACCATGTTCTTTGGACTGACATAGGAGCTTGTCAGAAGACCCAACTCAAAATGTTCATGGCTGTATAGATTATTTTAGTCCCTCACCTGCTCTGGAAAAGTGAATTTCTCCTCTCTGTCATTCAGTGATATTTGTAGGTTCGTTGTCTTAGATACCACAGCATCTTCTGCAAAACTATGGTGCTATTAGCCATAGTACTGAGTGAATTAATGATTTTTGCTGTGCAAAATCAAAATAGCAATGATCGGTAGTTAGAGGATGTAGCACAGATAGGAGGAGACTAGAGGAGAAAGAGGAACAGCAGGCAGAGGAGTTGATGATTGGAGAGGAAGACTCAGATCCCATCCTTCATCACCCATGATGCTGTCTGTTCATATTTACTCCTTAGCCCTCATACTGCTTGCTCACGCATAGTTTTGTGCCAGTGCTCATATTAGCCCCACAGTTTAGGCTGAGCTCCACAGGCACATGGCTCACGATGACATCTTTACAAGTACTTAGAAGTGTTATCAACACATTCCTAGATCCCACATGGCATAACCAGAACCTGTTGGAAGTAGAGTGAGACTTGTATATACTGGGAGCACTTCCTATTCAGGTGCATGAATCAAATCCAGCTCATGAAGAATCAGGAGAGAGAGTGAATCTCATGTCTGTTCCTCAGATGCGTGCAAAGTACTGGGAAGTAACTAATTTTCTAATTGAAAATTATAGAATCATAGAATCACTAAGATTGGAAGACACCTACAAGATCAAGTCCAACCTTTGACCGAATACCACCATGTCAATCAGATCATGGCCCCAAGTACCACGTTCAGTCATTTCTTGAACATTTCCAGTGATGGTGACTCCACCATTTACTTGGGCAGCCTTTGCCATTTGTTCCAATGATTAGACATCCTTTAAGTGAAGAAATTCTTCCTGATGTCCAATCTGAACCCCCCCTCGCACAAGCTTGAGGCCATTTCCTCTTGTGTTGCTACTTGCATGGGAGAAGAGGCTGCCCCCACCTTGCTACAACCTCCTTTCAGGTAGTTATAGAGAGCATTAAGGTGTTTCCTGAGCCTTCTTTGCTCTGGGAAAATTGTACCCTGGTGCTGATGGAAGCATTTCATTATATCTTCATTTCATGATATCACCCACTTTTCTCTTTAGCACAAAGACTTTGATGAAGAGAGCTTTCTGGTCACTTCTGGTGACAGAGATTGAAAACTTCAGGGATCTAGATCTGAAGGTACTTCACCAAGTTTTTGGGGGTTTTTTATAACGTTTGAGAGTTTGAGACCTGGTATTTATGTCCCAATGAAGGAAATTCTTATCCACTGGCCAGCCTCAATTAAACTTACCCTCTCCCTAGCAGCAGGCTGATGGCAGCTCACTTTTCTCGTTGTCCAAGTGTATCATTTTGTGCACCAGAGAGAGGGGTGCTAAGAATGTCAAGGGAGGAAGGGAGCCAGGTCTTCTGCTCAGCACAGAGAAGGTAAAGCATACCCTAGAACTGCACAGAGTGGCTCCTCATCCATTTACTTATGAGCACCTTGCTGACATGAGCCAGCCTTGTGTGTCCATCAGCCAAGGCACCCTGGCATTCATCAGAAGGCAGGTCTATGTTTATATTGCATGTGGGTCATGCTTACCCCACTTTTTAAATGGAAGTTGAATTCAAGCCCTCACAATTCTGCAAGAGTCAGAGGAGAGTTGATACTTTTGGTCTCCAGTCCTGCCAGTCCTGTTAACAATGTTTTAAGGGCAGAAGGCAACCGCTAATTGTGATGTAACTTGAATGATTTCATCACTTCACTCCTCTCACCCTACTGGGACATTCATCAACTCTTCCTGGTCACTGTTGACCTGGGATGCCAGAAATCTGACAATCTCAAATTGCAGCTTAGCCAACCTGAAGCTGATTTATCCACTCTGGTCCATTTCTGTAAATGTTTTTTGGGTTTGTTTTTTTTTTTTTTTTTCAATGCAGCTATATGCAGAATAATTTAATGCCTAGAATTTTGTGGAGAATTCCAATTTTTTTGTGGTTTAGAATTGTTTCTTTTTCACACAGGTAAACTGTATCATGTCAAGGGTGAGGAGAAACCTAATTTTAACAGCTTGTTGCCAATCCCCCAAGCTACACATTTTTCCCTAAGCCCACTTGTCTTGTAAATCGAAAAATACCCTTTTTGGAATAGTTATCAGTTGTAGACTCTTTCTCCCCTTCAGCATAAAGGGTTGTTGAGAAACCAGGGGCAGCTTACTTGACTATCGGAGCCTCTATTGAATTCATCCACAGGTCTAAAGAGATCAAAATTCTTTGAATTGACCCTATCTGTTGCCAATCTGGAGAGAAATCCCTCAAGCTTTCTCCTTTCTTGTCATGTATGGTCTCCCTTTGTCAGTTCACGTTCAAGGTCCCCATTTTCATTTTTCTTAGGGATAGCAGGAGCTCTAGCAATATCTATCTTTATAAAGCCTTCAATGAGAGAGCAAGAGACTCAGCAGGAGAGTGAGGGGAGAAGGGTAAAATATACTGGGTGAGTTTCTGACCCTGGAGTACCTTCTGCTGTCTCTGAGAACCGCAACCTTATCGAGAAGCACATTTGTGGCTTCTGTGGCAAAGGATGACAACAAAAGCAACTTTGTCCACCACAATGACTATTCAGAATTGAGGCCTGGATTTTAAAACAAATGCATTTGGAGCATAGATGTGGAAAGGAGGAGAAGCACAAGTGTTGCTTATTGGGGGCCCTGCAGACAGAAAATTATTGTGTTTCTAACGCTATTGATTTTTTGCAGCAGCTGATATTTCAATCTGAGTGCAGCATGTCTGAGAGTCTACGCACACTGTCAAGAAGAAATATGATAGTGTCTTAAAAGATTAATAATATCACTGGTCCTCAGGAGGCCTGTCTTAATTCACTGGCCTGTTCCTTGGCATGTACTGTAATTTATCTAGTCTGATTTGAATAGCAAATGGCAATCGGCTGCCATTAGGGAAATAGGCATCAGTCTTATTGATCCAGGATGGGCTGGATTTTATTTAAGGAGAGCTGCAAAATGTTATTAACTTCCGGATGAGAGGCTGGGGGTGGAGAATTTTTTGCAGTGTTCCAAGGCGGGGTGAATTACACTGAATCCTGGAAGTCCTGAAATAAATAGTGGGAGGAGACGTGGTCAACTGCTACCACTTTGTTTTCAAAAACACCAGTTCTTTCCAGCACAACTGTTCTCTTTCCTGGGCTCTCTGTCAGTGACTTAATTGTCTTTGTTGGGGGCAAAGGTACTAACATTTTGGGGGGGGGGGGGGGGGGAAGGGATGGATGATCTTTCTATTGGTTCAGATAAAGCTGGAATTGACTCTTCACTGTGACACTTGAATTGTGGGTTTTCCAGGCCCCTCACTATGCTTCACAAGAGTTCTGCAGTTTGACCTCCTCTTGGGGAATATGTAATTTTTGTTGATGCTCTGATTTATGTGTGTTTGGAACGGCCACCAATGCTTCCGGAGGGGAGCAGCTGATGTGGCTAGAAGGAAGGTAATACTGCATTGGCTATAAAGGTCCTGTTGTACCAGTTTCTTGCCAACAGTCACAACCATGAAAAATAAAAAGAGGTTTTGGGTAACACTTAGGTGCTCCGAATCCAGCTTTATTTTTCAGTGGATAATGTTGTTAACTTTCATGCTGAGCTGTGGATGTGAGGAAGTCTGGTGAAGTTTCAGTCTCTACACTAACACAGAAACAAAACCTTAATGGCAGTATTGGGAATCTGAAAACGAAAGCCTTTTTAATAAAACTAATCAAAAAGAAGTAAAATTGCAGCAAATACCTTGGGAAATTTCCAGTCTCATGGTGTGCCACTGTGGAATAACCTCTCCAGAGAAGAGGTGGGAGCCCAGTTATTTGGCACTCTCTAAAGTTAGACAAGATAGAGCATCAGGAAAAATAGCTTAAGGAATACCCCAGCTCAGGTGGGAGGATGGACTAAATGATTAAATACCACAGGTCTCTCCAGCTTTAATCGCTGTAACTCTTTGATACATCAGACTCTCCCAGCAGGAATCACTAAAAAGAAAGATCCAGGAGTGCTGTCTATTAAAAGCTTAGAGCTACTTCCGCTTCATCAGGAGACACTGTGAGGAGCAGTGGAGGAGTGTTGTACGTAGGGGGAGTTCAAAGCTCCCCTCCAGTCCCACTCTCACTGGGAAGCCTGCTCCTTAGGGAGCACTGTGGGAATGGTGGCTCCGGGGAGCTCACAGACTGTCCTGCACCAGGCTCCCGGCAGGAGCCACTGGGAGGACTGGGCTGGGGTTTTTCTTTCAGGAGGTGGGAAGCATGCAGTGGAGAAAGGCATGGGGACGGGAGGGTGATCTGGTCAGTGTTGGCTTTTTACGTTTGAGAAGATTCTTGAAGCTCACAAGAAGATCTTATCGACATCTTTTTCTCCAACAACATTCACAATAAAGAGGAAAAAGTGCAGCAACATTTCCGAGAAGTAGCTTCTTGTTACTTGCATTCATTTTGTACCTAAACCATGGGGATAGAGAGCAAAGCTCTCCAGGAAATGGCCACGCACAAAAGCAATAAAATAAATTGAAACTGACTTTGGGGCTTTTTTGAGCAGTGGTAATTGCTATACATTGTGATGTTTGCATAAGAAATTAGTTAATGTGTAAGAGAATGACATGTGATATATTTTATTTGCCTGATGACTGTAGTCTCTGAGTGAATGACTTATTAAGGTTAATAAAAAAAATTTGCTTGTGACTTGTAATAATTCGATTGCTAGAATTTAACGTTCCCTTATGCACAGTTGCCTAAAGGGGGGAAACTAAATTATACATACGTTCTAATGACCAACTGGCTATGCTTTTATTTATTTCTTAATAGCGGTTTGAGAACAAACAATGTGTTCTAAATGGTTGGTCTGTCTGTCTTTCTGCCTGCCTGGGCAGGAACGTTATGGCTTTCTTAATTCTCCTGTGTGATTTATCATCCCCAATTCATTGTTTTGCATAACTCTGCTCAAAATGAAGAAATGTCATTATTTTGCAGTGAAAAAGTTGTCATTTGCATAATGCCTGCCATTAATTATTGTGAGACTAATGCAGTTGTTGATATTTTTAGGGCACAGTGGTACATCCTGCACCTTGTATAATGTCATTCTGAAAACATGGGTAGTTAATAGGTGCCACAACACTGCACAAATGCAAGAAAGGAGGAGAAGAAGAAGAGGAAGGGCACATAAAGGAACAGGCTATGATCTTTATTTAGATTTTTCTTTTCCTGAAATACATGTTGAGAGGTGACTATAAACAGAAGCAAAAGCTAGGAAGCTGTGACACCTGAGAGAATGAGGAAATGAAGAATCAGAAATGTTCCTTTCTACATATGTTAGTCAAGGTAGACCTAAATAAAACTCTCTCATGCTGATGTTCCCTGGAATCTGAGAAAACTCCTGGCAGTAGTCAGTGACTGTTGTCCCATAACTGGCAGTTCTTCCTCTCAGAAGAGTCATTTGTTATTTGTTTTAGTGGCTTATTTATTTTTACAATGGAGTTATTTTATGATTCTTTTTCAAACCCGTAAAGAAAGAAGGGCAGCTTTCATGCGACAACCTCCTGCCCCATGGTAATGGGCAGTTTCTGAGCCTGTGGTTGTGATTGTATGCTAATGGGAAGAAATTACTTCAGAAGACCATTAAATATCAACAGATCCTAAGGCTTTTGGTATCTTTACTAGAAAATAAGAAGCTCTACATCCCTTTGCCATTCTACATATCTACTATCTCCTTTCTCTGTTTGCTGATGCATCTTAAAATGCCAGGAGGAGAAAACATGGCCATTTACTCCTCAGATCCTGAGATTCACTGCCTCCAGAGGGATGTTGTTTTGTCTCCTGTTTTCTGCCATTAGAATTAAAACAACAACAAAGAAAATTAAACCACAAAAGTTCAAATAATGCTAAGAGTCTAACTGAAACCCACAAAGGGCAGGAAATTCATCTCCAAACATTGCCAGGCTGTCCTCAGCTCACCCTATTGTCACAGAGAACTGAAAGTTGTTCCTACAGTGTGTGATCTTACAGACCACAAATGCTGCAATATGTAGGCACAATAGAAACACAATACAG
Source organism: Chamaea fasciata (assembly GCF_029207755.1). NCBI lineage: Eukaryota > Metazoa > Chordata > Aves > Passeriformes > Sylviidae > Chamaea > Chamaea fasciata. The sequence goes on along the minus strand of NW_027094087.1, from coordinate 22,614,831 downwards.
GAACAGACACTGAGCTTTATTCTCAGTTTCTTGGATATGGTAGGTGTGAGACAGACCCTTAAGGTAGCAGAACATAAGGCTATTTTTTAATGTGTTTTCATTCACTTAGAACACAAGTGCAGTATCTAAAGAGTGTTTCATAAAGTTGCCATTCCTAGTTACAAAGTACACCACAACTATAAATTGCAATCCTCATCATTACAGAAACAGTCCGTGTGTCAGTGGTTGATTTCTTACATCCATACCACTGCCCCTGCTCGAGACTTTTTAGAAAAATATAATTCTAAATACCTCATGCTGGCAAGAATCCTAGAAAATGCAAATCAGAAGGAGAAATTTCTGCCTAAGATTGTAACAACAGAATGTCATAGCTTTGCTCTTCATTGTGCCAATGATCTGAATGCTTCCAAGGGCTTTACAAATCTTGCAGCAATGTATCCTTTGAGACACTTTTCCTAACTGACAGGGTTAGAGAGATGGTTGGTAGGAAGGAGGTCCCTGTCCATGGTATCCCACCTCCACTGGAGAAGTTTATGCTACAGATGAGCTGCAGATCTGATGGAAGAGCAAGAATTCTCAGAGTGCTCCTTCTGTAAGATGAGTTCAGGAGATGCTCAGCACCCCTTAGAATGACCAGATCTAAATTTCCTTCCTGTCCTTGATACAGGCTCCCTGTGTGGCCACAAAAAAATTCACATAATTTCTCTCATCATTTTCATCCATGAGGAATGAAAATCATTCCAGACATCTGAGGGTACATTGTGAGGATTAATTCCAGCAAGATTGTTGAGATATTCAGATGCTATATTGATGAGTATCACAGAAAATCCAGAAACCAAACCCCATCTTATTTCATGCAAGACTTGGATGCCTCTCAGTAAACAAGGCTTGGGGCCACACATTGAACAGAGAGGATAAAAAGAAGAGTATTTGAATTAGTCTCATTTCCTGGATGCTATCCATTATACAGAACACAAAATATACAATCATAACATGGAAGATTGTATTGTAACACTACAGCTGTTGTGACAGACTTCATTTTGATATTTTCATACTTTTGCGTGCTTTGCTTTGTGACCTGAATGTTTTTACTTGGTTTTAAAAGGCATTTTTGAGTATAACATGCACAATAGACTAAGGGCAGCTCCCACAGAAATTACTCCATAGTGTGAATGCTGAACAGCCATTAGAACCAAAGGGGGTATCATCACTGGTAATTTCATAAGTTTGGTGGTTTTCATCTCAGAAATGAATATCACCTTTTGGAATCTCATCCAGTTAGGAAAATATGTTGTATCTCTGTATCACATGTCTCCCAAAAGAATATCTTGTTCTCCAAACATTTCTCTGTTTCACTCTTAACACTTTGTCCTTAACATACACTTCAACTATGGCTGTACCTGGGGAAGGACATTAATCAACATCCAGTATGTTGACAGTGCAATAGTAAATCATCGGTTGCAGCCATAATCCATGTGCTCCATAAATTCATTTTGAAGCTGGAATCTCTGTGATGTATGTGTTAACCATGTTGAAGCTTAGCTGCTGTCTGATACACGTCAGATTGGTTCATTCTGCTCTTCAGAAATGTGCATTTCTTAGTGTGGAGTAGTGTTCTCTGCTTTTGCATCATTGTGTTTAATAGCCCTTATGGAAAGGGCTGTTAAAGCCTGAGCTGTATTTTCTGATTTTGTCTGGTTGCTTTTTGAAACCATTTTTCCTCTTGGCACCGAAAGCATCCTGTACCGATGAATTCCACAATTTAATTACGGGCTGTGTGAAAACATACTTCCTTTTGTTTGCTTTAAACCTGGTGCTTGATAACTTCTTCGGATGCTTTCTAGAAATATGTAATGAGAAATGGGGAGCAATTATTAACAGTTCACCTTGTCCTTGTTTGTTATGATTTTATCAAGCTCCTTTATATTTCTCTCAATCATTTTTTTTCCTGGGCAAAGAACCCAGCTCTTTTTAATCCGTCCTTGCACGGAAGTTGTTGTGTGCTTTGAACATCTTTGTGCCCTTTTCTGCATCTTTCTGGCTGCTTATTTCCTGTTTTGTCTTGAGAGTTGAAACCCACATAGAGTGTTCAGTATGTGAGTCTACGATGGATTTTATTAGAAGGATGTCATTATGATTTTAGTTTTATTTTCTAGCTCTTTCTTAATAATTCCTAAGGGGTTTTTTTAAGGGTTTTTCTCCTCCTTTATCATCAATTCTGAATATTGAGCTGGTTCTTTCATAGGTATATCCACAAGGATTCCATGCTGTCTTTCCAGTGTAGCAATAGCTAAATTAAATCCTATTTTGTTGTGTGAATATTTATTATTTTTTTCTCCTATGTCATGATAACTTTCTTTTAGAAAAGTACTTTGGTGAGATTTTTCATATTTTTTTAATTTTAACAGCATATGCCCATTGCCTCCTTCTGAGAACTCTATGGATTTGTGAATCAAAATTTCCATCTACAAAAATTCATGTTGTATCTTCCCTGTTTTATCTACTCAAGTGTCTGTTATTATTTATTATAATTTCTAGCAGTTTCCATGGCATAGACTATAGACCAAGTGATCTATGTGGATATTCCTAAAGCCCTTTTTTACTAGTGCCACTAAATCACTTTCTGTTCTTTTGTTGTGCAAGAGTTATTAGTTAAGCTCTTTCATGACTAAATTTCTTTATAACAGTTTCTTTTATAACTGTTAGATGGGAACCATTTATTCTTTCCATTGCACATTTTCTCAGATTTAGCCTTCCAGAGAAGGGATTTAACTTGTAAACCTTTTAAAATACTCCGCAGTGAACACAACTGCAAGGAATTTATTTGGAATTTTTGTGCTTTGAGCACCCCTTTTGCACCTCATGTATTGGCAGAAACAGATTTTATGTAAGATGTCCAGAAAGGTTATTTATGGCTTTAAACAGTTGTTCCTCAAGATTTTCATGGGCCTACCTTATCCAACATTTTCTTTTTAAAAAAAATCAACAAAGTATACATTTTTTTCCGCTTTCTGTGTTTCAATATAAATTCTTCTTTTTCAGTGGTGTCTTTTTACTTCTAGTAAATCCCTTCACTTGGCTTGCTTTAACAATCCTATTATTTTCTTGTTTTCACATGTGGTTGTACATTTGTTTTGTGAGTTCTAAGTAGAAATTAATTACTGCAGGACAACTTCCAGGGTTCTTGCATTTAAAGGAACCATATTATGCATTTCTCCTGGAGATTTTTGCCCTCTTCTAAAGGATTTTCCATCTAAAGTGGCAACTGAATTATGACAGTTTACAACCCAGCATATTCAGGTAAGTCAGAACTGTTTAGGGATCTCTTTAGTACCTCAGGCTGTAATTTGCTGTGTCTGCCAGACAAACTGCTGAGATGTTCCTCAAAATGATTGAGGCAGACGACTGGGGGTCAGGATTATTACAGCTATTCTAAGGAAAGGCTTTCCTGTTACATGTAAGAGACGTGAATCTCTGATAACTTATCTTCTAACAGTAGCATCTTAAAACATTTTACCCTTAGCTGCTTTTTTTTTTAATTTCCTTTTTTCTCTGTTCCTTATTTTAAATAGGATTTTCTTCTTGAAATTGTGTATTGCTGTAGTGGATTGTGTTGTTATTTTTTCCATCATGTAGAGAACTGAATTTACTTGCATTATGTTCATTATTACAAAGTGGTTCTTTAATATGCACATATTAAAGTAGGTTTAGTTATCTTAGCACTAAAGCAAAGTTGCTGCTTCTTCCTTAGGTTTTCTGCCTCTGAAGTCTTCCATTTTGCTTTTCATAGTCACTTATCAGTATTTTAGTAGGATCGTCCATGGTATGATTCTAACGCCATTCTCTTTCTTTCTAGGCATGGAATTAAAACCCATGGAGATTTTTGTTACTTCTTAATTTTTACTAATTACTTTTATTTATTTATTTATTTATTTATTTACAGCAACAATCCCTCATCTGTGCATTCTGCTCTTATTATTATGAAGTGCACCCAAGTATTGCATTGTACAACATCTTCTCCAGCTGCTGAACCTGTCTTATATGTTTGGGGTTTTTTGGGTTGTTTTTTGTTTGTTTGTTTTGTTTTTTAATTTTGCACTCCTCTTAGTCCTTAGTTTTTGTATTGAGGTGCTTATGCATTTGTCCTGGCTGTTTAAGATACTCTACTCAGAGTGATAAGCGGACTTGTTTTGACTGTTGAGGCAGTTCTTTGCTATATTTGGTATCTGATTTTTAGCAATTTACGTTCTTTTCATGCAGATTTCTTATGACTTCACCCATAGTTGTTGCATTTTTCTGGTCTGTGTACAGTTCTGTACCTCTACCCTGATTATCTCTCAGACAGCATTTTTTAATCTGCTCCGCCTTCTCTAGTTAGAAGCATTTCTCCTTTGTGGGATCCCTCACATCTAAAGGATTCTTAAGCTAAACTTCACTTAAATAAAGACCAGCCTCCAAAAAGAGTGAGTTTAATGTAATGTCTTGAGTTGCTGACCTCCTATTCAGCCAGTCACTCATTCCAGCTAATACACTTCTGGGATTAGAAATTTGTCAGATTGAACTCACAAAGTAGTTTTGCTTTTATGTTATGTATTGCCTGACACATTTTCCTGTCTTTTGGCTTGTCAAGATTCCTGCCTCCCACAGTCTTGGGGATGCCTCTACCCCGGAGGACCTACAAGACCTGGAAGCCCTCCCAGTAATACACTGTAAAAAATATTTTAAATTGGTTTCAGTGTACATCAGAATCTCAATTATCTAAAGAACATGGGAAGAACACTGAATAGGGCTTGATAATCGCGTTTACCAGTAACCAGAATGCCCTGCATGCCCATGGATCTGTGGAAATAATTAGTAATAGAAGCAATTTACCATTTAATTAATAAATGACAAGGGGCAAAACCTTGTCTGGGTTCACTGAATTTGGATAATTGAGGCTCCACTGTATTTTAAAATCTGAAATATTAACCATTATTCTGTGTGCTTGAGATAATAATCGTTTAAAAAGTGTGCATATAACAGGACCTAAGCCTGGTTGTATTATTTCTATAAAGGAAGAATTTCATAATGTCCTACATGCAGAGCTTTGCTCTGCAAGAAAAGATTACTTTTTTTCTTAAAGTATCTGGACTCTGTGTCCTTAAATATATTGATCTGTGTCATCTTTAAATCTGTAACTACATTCAGGAGCCAGTGAGGAATTTCAGAGGGCAATGAATAACCTCTCACCACGATGAGTAAGAACTAGTGCAGCAGAACATCTTCAGAGTGGTTCTTATCTCAGCTGCCCACAAAGGAATTTAAGATTGATGGAGATAACTTAAATTTTATAATGAAATAAGAAAGACAGTAGATTTGGTGCCTACCATAAATAGCCATTCAGAATGTGCTGTAGGAAGTGGATTGTGGAAAGCTGGGATTGAAGACAGACATTCTTAGTTTATGGTATATTCCAGTGGATTTAATTGCCATAAAACACTAGTTTGCTACTTCTTCAAGTCCTTGAAAAAAGAGTCCCAGGCTTCTGCCTTCCTGAGTTTTACATGTCTGTTGTGCCATCTCACATATTTATTAGTTCCCACCTCTGGCAATGAAGTGGTATGACTGAAGAAAGAGGAGCCTCTAAAAGACGGCATCCTTAGCATGACTCCTAAGATGTCAAAAACTGTGATTCCCTTCTATTTCTCTCATTCATGTTTTTTTCTACATTCTATCCTTTTGTCTCTCAAATCTCTTCCGTTCTGCCATGGTTCTAAGGGATGCTGCAGAAGAAAATTGGTGTGGTCGTAAATGAGACTGTGCATTTAAATCTGAAAGCAGGGAGAATGGGAAAAGTCTAATCTCCTTCATAAGGGCTGTCCACTGCTAGAAATCTGCTACTGGAAGCAATCTATTCCTTTGCCCAGGGGGCTGACTGTAAATCAGTTTGGTTTATACTATCCTTTTCAATTACACAGTAAACATCAGCGAATAGGCAGTCCTTGCAGAAGTGTAATTCCAGTCCCACACAGATGTTTCATTCATAAGAAATCAGAAAAATTAACAATAAAACCATGCTATGAAGTTGTAGGTGTCAGGGAGTTCTATCTGTTGCTTCTGAAGAAGAAAGTAAAATGGTTCATTTCAGTCAAGTTGGTCCTGTGCTTACATGAAAAGTGTCACAGAATTTGGTGTGTTCAGTTGTTTCTGCTGAAAGGATCCATTACCAGAAAAGTGACGACATTGCATTAGAAATTATGAGTTGGCACCATTCATGGTGGTCAGAGGAGCTTGGTTATGCAATGAGCCATATCTTGCTCTCCTGACTCTGTGAGTAGCTCCGTTGAAGTCAATGGTAATTACATCCATTAAAATCAGTGGTACTACTTGCATCAATAAGTAAGATTTGGCCCAAAGGTTGGTTGATATCAATGTTTTTAATCTCTCATTTTCATTAGTGCTAGGTTCATTCAGGCAATTTAAAGTGAGGTGAATAAAGAACATTTTGCTTTGAATAGTTTGGCATCATACACGGACAGAGCATGTGATTAATACCATATTGTTGGCTTTGTGCTTTGCTTTTCAGTTGTGGCTGGCAATGTCCTTTTCATAATTGCCGGTGGTATCCCCCCGAGCCTATATAATCACTCTCTCCAGATTTTCTACAATGGCCTTAGATTTTTCCTGTACTCAGTGTAATATGTTCCTGTATTCATTACCCTCCCATCAGAACTATAATGTGTTTCTGATGTGCTACTCTGACACAAGCAGAGCTGACGTGATGTGTTCACCTGGCAATGTTTCCCAAAACAATACCTTATCAGTATTTTCTTGAGCGTAACTATAGCACTCTTTTGTAGCTGTGCTTCTGGGAAAACCTGTGGAAGCACACTGCTTTCAGTCACTGGGGGTGGATAGGAAGTTGGGCTTGAATTTCAGACATTATAGTTCACGTGGCTGCCTAAAAGAATTAGGGGATAAGCAGTGAAAAATGGACAATCTTGTTCTCTTTGTAGAACTGCAAACATAGAATACTTGGAGCATGATACTCTTGATGCTTTCTACTGAAAACAGTCAATATTACTGTTAAAGCACAGCTATGGTTTCTACAGAAATATGGATGAGGAATGGCATTGCTGAAGATTAAGCTCTAGTGCCAATGTTGGTGAAATCCCATTTTTTGCACTTCTACCCTCATTTTTAAAATTTTTTCAAGAAGTGATATACAGTATGTTTATTTCCCTCCTGTGAACTTCCTGACAGTGTGTAACTTCCTGGATGGGAATTTTTTGTCAGCAGGAAATTTCTTAAGAAAAAAAAAAAAAAAAAGACAGCAAGGAACTGATCATTGTCTGTGCTATTTAGCACATGTCAATAAGTGAAAGCCTTACCACAATCAGAAAAGATTCATTAATATGCCATGAAATGCTGCACTGACTCCTCAAAGGAGAATTCCATTTTGTTGTGTTCTCATGTTCTCACTGATGTGACATTCAGGACAGGTTCTGCTTTCAATGTAATGTGAGGTCATTTGACTGATATGAAAGGATTTTTTACTGATTTAACAGCAGAATGCGTAATTTATGGTTACACAGGGGTAAAGGGAAAAAAAAATGTTACATAGATAACACCTGCATGTGCTCATACTATTAATCCGTTCACTGGTTGATTTCCTTAAGGAGATTCACATATTCCCCCAACGTATATACTCCCTGGTGTTCCTGAGGGTGGAATTTTCTCCAAGGTTTTGAAAATCTGAAGCCATACTCCCTACTAATGCTCTGGGAGTTTCTGGCCCGTATGTCTCTGTGGGTACAATTTGCTCAGTTTTCCTGAATGTTTGAGGTATCTGCAGGTACTTTGCAGGAGGGGGAGATAAGATTTGGATCATCAGCTGAGGGATGAGAAGGATTAATCCTTGTGAAAGCAGAAGACTGTTACTCAAGTCTTTGCACAATGAAGTACTGCGTGTGTTTATAACTACAGTAAATAGGCCCCTTGCAAGTTTTTTCCTGCATGGTTTATCCAGTTACACTTATATTGATGACACACTTTATAAAGAATTCATAAAAGTTTATAGTTGATTTATCAGCATTCTAAGAACCCTTTGGAGATGGATAGTAAGTGTTACATGATTTGTAAGCACATCACAGATCTATCTGTAGGTTATTATAAAAATCATTTGGATTCTTCCACTCAATCCTTTATAAAAGCTAATAAGCATTTATTGAAGCCTTTATTAATCATTTTCTAAACCTTCAAAAGTGGCATTCTTAAAAGTATGACCTACTGACTATGTAAGAAATCTGTACGTTCTGAGTGGAGAGTAAAAGATGGACAGTCCATATGCAAATCCTTCCTAAAACAGAATTGGACAATAACGATAAAAAGTCTTTTTAAGCTCCACTGCTGTCCAAGCATTTCTTCTAATTAGTTGTTGTAGAGTGTTATCACATCTTTCAGCAATCACATCTGAAAAAAATTCTCACTTGTAGATACTTACAGAAATCATAAGAAGGTAAATTAATTTCAATCCTGAGCAGCTGAAAATTCAGTAGGGTTGTGCTCTCGTAAAAGCTTTTAAAGATTGGTATGCCTCAGAACACTGTCTCTTATAATTAAATCTTTTAGGCTGGTAGAATTTGGCTGGCCAAAGGATTCTGACTGTGTTATTATATTTACCATTTATTACTTTTCCTTGTATTTCTGAGGAGATGAGAGCACTGGAAGTCAAGAGTAAAAGAAGAAACTGGCCTTTGCTAAATTTTTCAGTGCTTTGGCGTTTTTGACTGGTTTTTATTCTTGAGAATATGGGTAGCTTATATACATCCAGTTGAGGCTCTCTGTGGGTTTTCTGGTCATGGTAGTTGGTATTTGCCTGTCTTTCTGGCTTTGAAACTTCAATTGAATGATTACTGCTTCATCTCTTTTTGTGCTGCAATTGCTTGTCTCTAATTCTTAGTCATTCCAAATAAAAAGAAATAATGGAAATACTTTGAAGACTTTTAGGAATCATGTCACTGTTTCATCTTGGCTTGTAAATCATTGTGTATATGTATATTTATATATAGTCATATGTAAATATATATATATTTTATATACTATACACTATTTATAGTATCATCATACTTTTTGGAAACTGAATTTGGGGTAGCTGAGAACTTGCATATTAGTTTTAATGATGTAAATCAGTTGAGTCAGGTCTGTTCATTCACAGGTTGGATTTGCAGAAGTATCAGCCTAGAAAAATGCATCTGGTTGAATATATGTGGAGAATTGTTACTTTCTTCATGGACATATTTACCTCAGATGGATCAAAGAGTCTTTAGGCTATGTGGAGACACAGGATGAAGATCTGATCTCTAAAGCAAGGTGTCATTCAGAGATATGGAGATCTGATAGTGTATAGATGATGGTGACCTGAGTCTCTATCAGTCTCCAGCAGCTGTCACAAACAAAATACATGGTGAAGGATGTGCCTGTGCTGCTATTGAAGGTATTACAAAAGCTTACTGATACTTCTACCATCTGCTCTGTTAACCCGTGCAGCCTGGAGTCAAGCTTCATGTTTCTCAGCGGGACCAAGTCAAATAAAGCCATACATAGGAAGATATTTTAATTTGTTTTGGTGTAGCTTCTAAATTCCTATCTGCAAAGATTTCACAGAACCACTAAGGTCTAATCTAATCCTTCAGCTCAAAGCAGCTTCATTTGGAGCACACTGCTGAGTGCCATGTTGAGTTATTTCTTGAGTATCTCTAAGGATGGAGGTTCCACATCTTCTCTAAACCTTCAGAAGTAGCATTCTTAAAAGTATGACCTTAAAAGTATGATCTTAAAAATTTAGAAGTAGAAATTCCACTGTTTAAGTACCCTCAACACCATTTTTTTCCATGTTTAAATAGAATTTCATATATTTCCACTTGTGCCCATCCTCTCATCTTTTCATGGGAACACATGGTCTTCTTTACTGCCCCATGTCAGGTATTTGCTTCAGTTCCCCCTGAGCCTTCAAGAAAATTTTCTGAGATAATTATCTACAAAAATCTTACTCTAAATACTCTAAATAGCTTTCAGTGCTTACAGCAGGGAGTAGGATACTTTTCTTCCATTGTGTTAGGACACAAAGAATTTGCAGCACTTCTACAGGAAAGTTGGGAGGACCAATTTAAGTTAACAGTGGTAGGATTAAGATAGTTCCTAAAGTTTTTGTCAGCATTTGTTGAGGTAACTAATTATTTTGGTCAAGATGATCTATAGATCTTTTCTTTTTGTTTTCCTCTGTTTCTCAAGAAATTATTTCTTCTGGCTTCTAAGGAAAAATAAGTCTGTTTTCTGTGTTCAGAGAACCACAGAGTATTTAAGAGTTATAAAGAACCAGGAGCTCCTACCCTGTTTCCATCTTTAAGTGTTGCTGGCCACATCGAAGCTTCTACTGCATAAAGAGATGATGAGAGTGCCAAGTTGCACCTGTGTATCTGAGGCTTAAGACTTTGTTAGAAAGCAGAATTGATCAGTCCTTCCTGATGAGGTTTCAGCCCCTTCTATGCAGAGCTGCTAAACAGACTTGGTTGGTTTACAGTGTCCATGCCATTCTTTGAATTTGTCTCACTGAACTCATTGAAAGAATTCTCTTTTATAATTTCTCATTACTGTTTGTCTGTTGATAGATTGGAGAAATATTTTCTTCTAACATATAAATGCTTACTGTTGGTCTTTGAAATTCTGATTCAACAAATTAGTGCATGGCCCATGTAAATTATTTACTTTTAAACTGACATATTTTGGGCAGTTTCAACTTTTTAAATATTATTCAGGAACGTGAACATTGGAATGGACAGCTGGTCTTTACCATTTTGTCTCAGACATCTACTAAGGCCCAATATGTGCATAGATTTTAGCTAATATAATTGCTCTATTTGAAAGGATTGGTATTTTTACTAAAGTAATTAAACCAGATGAACTTCATGCATGTATATGGTTATACTAATGTAATATTGAGTTATAAACCCATGCAGTTGCATTAGTATAAAATGGCATAAGTCCTTTTTTGAGGGAAAAGAAGGATAGGGCTTAAATTTGTGTATTTTAATTTATTTGGAAATAAAGTGTTACTTTAACATTCAATTTTAACTATTAAAATTGAATTTTTTAAATTCAATTTGAACCATTAACCATTAAAGCTGCTCAAAGTAATAATATAGTGTGTTTAAGATCCTAGCTATCAGTTAATAAATCTAATAGAAGGATTCCTAAGGAAGGATAGATGTATGTCAGATGTTGAGTTCATTTAAGCAATGTAAGATGTATTAGACATTTGTCCCTGCCTATATTTTACAGTGCAATGTATATATACAGAGAGAAGGGTAGATTTCTTGAACTCCAGTAATATTCACTCTCTTTGTCATAAGAAAAGAGAGAGTTTGCATTAAACAGGTTCCTTTTATGTTCTATCTACAAAATTTCAAAGAATGCTGAACAAATGAGGTAGGAGTTTGTACATTTGTGCATCAAAGAAATGCTTGAATACTTCCTTATATGTATAAAGGTACATTGTAGGGCACCCTCAAAGAAAAACTATATTCTGTAATCAATCTGCCTCCACGTGAATAATTAAATAATTTTTTCCAATTTAGAAATGCTCTTAAACACACTAAAACTATAAAATATCCTGCTGAGAAAAAAATTAATGGACTAGTTGCTAAATGGTCACTGCTAAACATACCATAAATGTAGAGTCATTACAGTAATCACAAACTGTCATTTTTAGCAGGATGTCGGTATTTCCATAACAGATCCTACCAGACTGATGGTGCTTAGATAATGCAGGACCTAACCAAAAGTCCTCTCTCTTTTCTTTCAATTTGGTATTTTATTTGTAGATGGCAAAACAGCAAAACTTTTCAAGTAGAGTAGATTCCCTGCTACTAAATAAGTTGAGCTGGGCAGTTAAAAAAAAACAAACAGTAAGTTTAAGATGATAGAATTACTTTTTTTTTTTTAAATTCTGAGATGGCTGTGTCAGCCATCGGGGTAAGGATAACTTTAACAGTGAGGAAAGCAAGAACAGAGTTTTGTTCAGTGGCTTCAGTTCAGTGTAATGACTGAGAAATGGGAATATTAAGACTACAAGAAATTAAATGAAGATACATAGAAAATCTGTGCAAAAAGTATATATATTATATTTAAATACCATCTTGTCCGTAGATTTTCTGAAAACCCTTTTAAATGAACCATTTAATACCAGATATGCATAAAATCACTACAGGAGCTGTTCTTCAGTGTGATCAAGTGTGTGAAAGAATTATCCAAAAGTCTTTGATTTTGTAGTAGTATTTCTGGTTTAGTTATCAAACATGATCTTGACATAAAAGGTCTTCTTAAGGGGTTAGGGTTTCTTTCTGATTTTGAGTTACAGAACTTGTTTGAGGTTTTTAAACACATCCTAATGATACTTTGTTTTTTCATTAAGTTACTAGTTAATGTACTTATTATCTGGTTTTCAGAGGAGACTGGATTTTTTAGAATTCAGTGTAGCTTTTTACTCCTGTAAAATGCCAGGATGTGTTGTTTCACCCTATTTGAAGTTTTGCAGGGTTTAGAAAGGATTACGGGTAAGACTCATCTTCAGCTGCCCTTGATACCCAGAGGATTCTTTGTATCTTATTTCTTTAGCCTATATACCCAGTAGTTTTTATCTTAGGGATTCCTGCCCCTTTCAGAAAAAGTCCACAGGTCATGTATTAAATCAGCAGTTCATTTTCACTGCCTTATGAACAACTGGGAAGCCAAAATGCAGCTTCTGCAATGAGGGGGACAGAAAGAAATCCCCAGTGACTTCTTGCTTGGCTTTGTTCTTATATTCTGGAAACTCCTCCTCCTCCCTGGAAATGGAAGGATGTGAATGAATCAAGTACTGAATTAAAGTTGTCCGGCAGACACGTGCTGTGATCTGTTTAGATAACTGGCCTGATGGAAGATTTTTCACATTATGGTGACACAGACCTCTTTACTGTCACATACTCCCCTGGCAGCTCCCATTATCTTTACAGAAGTGTCCCCAGCAAGCAAAAAGGTTGAGGTGAGATATAGCTCCAGTCTAAGTAATAGGACAGCATACCTGCAACTCCATCTGGTGATACAGGGAAGTGTGGCATGATGGTTTCTCCTCGTGTGAAGATGAATACCTCCATTTATTCTCTGTCAATTTGGGAAAAATTATGTTTATTTTTAAGGCCTAAGGAATGTTTGGTCTTAAAACTGCCAAATCGACCTGGATTTGAGGTTGTACCTTCTTCCTTCCCTCTAGGGAATGCTCTCCTGAACTGGCATAGGGTGGCCTAGTCTTGCCTTTTAATGACTAGCCTGGGGGAAACTGTTAGTGGTACCAACAGGGAGTCCATCTCCTGACAGGATGGCAGCGATTTCACAACTGTGCCAACTATGCTTACATGGAAAAAAAAAAAACTCCCAGCAAAATAACAGCATAAATTGCTACTGCTTGCAAAGCTACAACAGCAGAGTAATGTAAAGGAAACTGATTGTATACAATCCTCTTGACTAGGCAGCCTGCTGAATAATAAACCTTCCCAAAGCCAGCGAGGCATATTCATGCAATAGCTGATGATTTTCTTTGTGCATGCCTTGGTTTATATTGTGTACCCTGCATATGTTTATATTTATACAAATGTTGCTGCGGAACAGAAGCCTGCTGTAAGCCCCCGTACTCGGGGTATGCCCGTATGTGTGTTTATGTGTGTCTGTGTATTTGTGTGCATGCACACACGTGCATGTGTGTATGTCTGTGTGTACGAGAAGCAGATGCACTGTAGGCAGATAAAGCAGATAAATATAGATTCAGATAGAAGCAAAAGCCTATAAATATAGACACTATATAGAGTGAAAGCAGGCAGATCAGTACAGTTTCGCTATTACTTGCTAACTGTATAATAAAAGAGTAGCCGACACTGACTGAGGGGATGACACTGTTGGCTCTCAGCAAACAAAGTAAAAAGGTAAGAAAACTTCCTTCCAATATGAGCAGCAATTGTGACAGAAGATTTACTATATTTAATAATTTGCTTAATACAAGTCGTGTCGTTTCTTCTGAAGTCAAAGCATAGCATTTGTAATTTTACCTTAAAATAAGTATATGAAACAAAAATCCTGACCCACAGTCTGAAAAAGCGCTACCTCTAGTTTCTATTTTACAATAAGCATCGTGCACTGTGCTTGTCAACTTTCTGCTTCTGCTCTACAACAAATCTTCTTTGCTTCAGGTCCTGCAGTCTCTCCAGATGAACTTGGGTGTTAGAGTATTGAGGAAAGCATTTAAGTGCAAAATTAACTTTCAGAAGTAATGTTAAGTGTGTGCACATACATGTGTGTCTTAGCCTTCTGTTTCTAAATCTCTGGTGCCTGTTTTAGCACTCATCTTTCTCTCTGTTGTAGCAATATACCTTTGTCTAATCCATAGCTGTTATATAGGTAGTTAAAATCAGAAAAATGTTAACCCTACTAGAGATAAAGAAAACTTTACAGCTATTCAGAGGAGGATAAAAAGTCATTTTTTTCTTATTCTGTAGCTCTTTGATGAGATTGTTCAGATAAATCAAGGTTGCTGGAAAACGCCTGAAACTTGCCAATGCTGTGTTTTATTTTTGTTTGTATAATGCAGGTAGTATTGTGGAGTTTACACCAAGAGGCTGGCAGCTGGGAGTTTGGCATTCTATTTCCAGTTTGACCACTTGCTTAGAGTGAAATCTTGCACAAATTATTTAGAACCTATGAACTTATTTTCCCATTTGTGAGTAGAATTAATAGTAAATATGTCACAGAGTTGGGTAATTGAATAATACCTTTTTTGGTTAATTGGTGTCGTGATTCCCCTGGAACTACTCACAGGGCAGGAGGTTCATAAGAATCTATCTTCTGTACTAAGAACTCTGATAATCCTGAGTAAAAATGAAGGGATAACAGTAGGAAATACTGCTGATGATATTTTGTGTTGTGTTACAAACAATTCACTTGTTTTTAATTTAGTTGTGTTCAAAAGATGCCATTAGCTGATGAGTATTGTCAAGTTTCAGTACTCTGAGGAACTTGCAGCAAAGCAGAAGAAAGGCCAACACCAGCATGTGTATATTCATTTTTCGGACCAGCCATACTTACTATGACAAAACAGAACCTAAGACAAAAAATGAAAATGTGAAGTGGTGAAAGGCTTACTGTGGTATTTAGCTCATATAATGTAGGTTTTCCTAAAGTATCTAGTCTGAAATAATTCTTCTCTGCAGATCAAAAGAGAAAAGGCAGCTGAAAATACCTGGGGTTTGCTCCTGAACAAATCACTTGGTTTGGTGCAAGACATTTTTTACTCAGCTTTCTTATTTTGATACCTAAAAATAAACTCTTCCAGGTTTATTTTGACATACTCAGTTTGCACCACGGTTTCCTATCACCTAGGTGCTTCCTGAAAATTTGACTTTCAAGCCACATGAAGTGTCCTGTGAAGATGCCAGTTTTTACTGTATCTATTGAGATCATTGAATTAAACTCAAAGAGGAGTTTGAACTCATGTGTGCATGAACAATGAGAAGCTGTGGGAAATGCCTAACTGATACAGGGGGTGTTGGCGCTTCCTCTTGTCCCCGAGCTAGTGATAAAGCTCTATGAAACAAGGAGCTGCAGCTGTGGTTCAGGTGCTGCAGCTGGTGGTGGCTTTGGCAGGAGCAGCTGCAGCCTCTGGGCTGGAGGATGCTCTTGGCTCTGGGCACAGCACTCACACCTCACTGTGCCCTCTGCACTTCAGGGATGCCTCAGGTGTGTGATCTACCCGTTGCCTGAATATCCTTGAGTTATTCAGGCTCCCTCAGGATGAAACCTCTGTGTTTTAGGAGTGGTGTTTGAGAGGAATAAGGTGAATTGATGTGATAAATTACAGTACTTAAAAATTAACTGGCCTATCCTGTAAATTCTTCTGAATCCCTCCTAGTCTTTTCCTTCCCCCTTTTTCTAATGCTGCACAGTATAAAAGTCACACTTGCTTCAAAATAAGATGTTGCTTTTAGGGAGCAAAACAGATACTAAGGTTTGTTGGATGAGGATTATACTGATCCAACAATTACTTTGGAAATACAGTCTTTTCAAAATCTCATAGGGAATATCTGAAAGGAAAGTTATGCAATCCCAGAAAGCATTTACTGTGAATTCTGAATTTTGTTTTCTGCTTCCTCTCCCTAATTCTGATAAATTAGTAATTACTTACCAGATTAAATTATAACATTAGATTGCTTCTGCAGCAGGGGAAATACAAGTTTAAAGAAAAAAATTACTCTTGATCTAAAACCCCACATGTGTCGATTTCAGTCTGGATCAGATCTTTGCAGCTGAGTTTTAATCTTGAAAACTGATGTTTATTATGGAAACACTGACATAACCTCTATTCTTTCGGTTCTGGCAGACATGGCAAAAATATCCAGAGACAATTTTTTCTGACTGAGTTCTTTGCTCGTCTCCTTGGACTTTGCTTTCTGAGTCTTTGCCAATTTTACTGCCATTCATTTTGACTAAAACTGTCTTGGAAATACATCAGTCTGTAGGAACCATTAGGAAACAACACCATTACACATGTTTAATAGGTTAGCTGAGGGGTGGGGGAAGTTTAGCAACTTCTGCTGTGTCATGGTCGTTCCAAAACAGTGGAGTCCAAAAGGTTCATGTGAAAGAGAAGTTGGTAGGAGAAAAGTAAAGGTAAATTGCCAAGAAAAACATACTTCTTGTGAATTACTTTTGTTGCAAGTAAAGTCATGTTGCACAAGGTCTGCAAAGGTTTATTGATTCTTTAACTAGCAGGAACAGTTGGCAAGCATCCCTAGTATATTTAGGTTTTGTCTCTATCATTTTAATATTTTTTTATTATTCAATTTGCCATTAAAAGCCCATGGCAACCTAGCACTGTGCTTATGTCCTCCTACAGTCATTAAAAAGACAGAATCTGTTTTGAGAAACATTAAGCTTACATGCAAAATCATGAAATCCTAGAGTAATAACTTGTTTATAACCTTAGTTTCTCCCTTATGATAGTCTTTAATAAGAACTCACATTGTTTTTCTGCAAATACAGAACTATAGTATCTTTGATACATGCAAAAGGCATATGCTATTAATGTGTTTCGCCGATCAAAACCCAAAAAAATCTATCCAAACCAGCTGTCTAACGCAGTGAAAAATAACGTTGCTTTGTGCTTATGTTATCTTGTAGGGAGAACATCTATCAGAGACATTAAAGAATGCAATATATAATTAGATACAAATACAAGGTTTTTTAGCACACACACAGGGGTTCTTTTAGGATTTTCTGACCTAAATGTGTATCCAAGATGGTATTCATAAGAGGTCTGGTAGGATTTTGTAGGTGTGTGGAATTTTAAACACTTAAGTATTTTTATCAGAGTAGGAAGCTTTTTCTTGAAACAAATCTAGCCAATATTAACTTTATGAGTCCATTCGTATTTTCTGTTGTTTTCTGTGCTTTTTCTATAGATAAGCTCTCTTTTTTCCCCTTTTTCTTAAATCTCTGGATTTTTTTTTTCTCATTCTGTATGTGCAAAACAGATGAACTTTTGTTTATTCAAGTTTTTGTGAAATTTAAGATTAGGTAAACATTAGGAACAGAAAATTTACATAGTGAAGTTTCCAACATTTCTGAGTGATTGAAGGCAAGTGGGTTATAATGGAAACTTTATTCAGCTATGCTTGATAGCCCTCAAGAATATACTAGATCTGAACTCTCTTATTTGTATCCTCATATTTTTAGGTGAATCAGATCTCTGCTTGAACCTGATATGTAGAGTCCACAGCTAGTTGCTTAGAATCTGACATGCTAGCAAGGGCTTAAAAATAGGTGTACTCTGGACAATGATAAAGCAAGCACAGCAGTGCTGGAGCTGACCCTTACCAGTATCTGAGATTGGCTTCCCTTAGCTGTTATTTCTTTAGTCTCTTTCTGTATCTATTTTGGAAAACATTTTATGCTTGTAAGCTGTGTCCCATAAGATGAGGATATACTAAATATCCAGACTAAGAGTATAAATGGTGCTGAAAAATATGTTCTTTTTCACGTGCAGTCTTGTCAGAAGAGTGCAGGTTTCCACTGTTTGTTGTGCTGGTCCTCTGGTTCAGCCTTCATGAAACACTCATCTTGCATAGCATCACTCAAGTTTGCTTGTGGAGCATCATTTCTAGTGGCTGCATGACAGGGAAGTAGAGTTTGCCTTCTGGGTCTCATTTCTTTCCCCCAGCATTTCCCTGGTGAGCAAAGGAAATATGCCTGAGCATGTTTTGAGCTAGCCCCATCTGTATTAATAAATGCTAAACTCAGGTTGCACTACTAGGTCCCGTTTAATGAAGACCTTATTCTTTTCCTTTAAGGGTCAGTTTCATTTTCAGACAAATCAGAATAGTTAGCCTGCACGTGACTTTTTGTGTAAAACTTTTCTGGGTAATTTCAATGCAATTCCAGTTATGTGCAAACAAAATGAATAAGCATGCGCAAGACAGTGAATGAATGTTTTCCTAACAGCCTGACAGAGATCCTGATGGCATGCTGGCTGACAGTACCATAGTTAATGTTAGTAGATGTGGACCTGGGTAAAAGAAAGCAAAACAAAACAAACCCCACACCTGAATGCTCAGAAACATTGCATATGTGTGTGATTTCCTTAAAATAGGGTTGGCCTTTCTTATAACATGGAGGTTTTTGTTTGCTCACTGTGTTTTTTAGGACCTGTAAAAATGTCTGATGTCAGATCTGTGAAGAAAAAACATGTTGTTCATTAAACATAGTTTGAGGAAAGTAATATGGGGAGTGTGTGTCTTCCAGTAAAGATACTGCAAAAGAAGTTTTAAGAGCATGTATACTTGTTTTTTTATTATTATTTTATATTCTTTTTCTTAATCAGCGCACTCAGTTTCATTTCTGGTACGAGGGTCAGTGTCTGCTGTGACTTGTAATAAACTTCCTTTTAGTCTTCTGTTTTTCAGCATCCTTTAAACTATGTTAACATGCTTCAGAATCCCACTGACTTTGATAGAGAAATCCCCCACCCGATAAATGGATGCCCAGGAGTCCAGTGTTGTGGCAGCCTGGTGGTGTTCCCTTGCTTTGTAGGACCTAGTGTGAAGTGGGAGCAGGCAGAATCTGAACAGCCATGTCTCTCTCACCTTGGAGGCAAAGGATTCATCAATGTGATGGACATTCACCTGTGTGAATGAGGCAATTCCCCCTGTTGACTCAAAATTGTCCTCATTGATGAGCTAGCGGCCTGTCTGTCTAAACTGATGGCTCTGGGTGTGTGGAAAAGAGAGAACAACATGAGTATTTTGGCAGGCTTAGTAAGTGAACAAAATAGGTTGAACTTCTCTTGTTTCCCGTCTCTTAATTCTCATATTTCCATGTCACCCAATCATCTCAAAAAATCCAAGGCTTTGTATTGCATACTGTGCATAGTGTCTATGATTTCTGTGCTCCTGCAAGCCTAAAGTAGGTCCTAAAGAAATTAGTAAAAGGTTCATGTATAGTGTTACTAACAAAAGATTTCTCTTTGTAACCTTAATGGAACCTCATGGTCACTAAGAGCTTGCTAGGCATCTTTATACCTGGCACAAGAAGTGTCACAATGGCATTAGTTGGTAGTTTTTTGTAGTTTCTAATAGGATTTGGGCATTGGTGTGGGGGAGAGAAACCTTACTTTTGGACAGAGGGGTTTGAGGGTTTTGTTAAGCATCCGCTCTTCTGCCAAAAGGCATGAAAACAGAAAGGTTGGGAAAATTGCCTTTAGTTCAGAAAAGCCCAGCTCTGTTTTCACATACTTTGCTCCCCTCTCTCCTTGGCACATGCCGTGAGTGCACGTCCGTGTCACCTCTGTGCAGAGCTTTGCGTGTGTGTCTCCCTCCTCAGTGCGAGGAGTAGCGTAAATCAATAGTAAATGCTCGCCGCCCACTCCGTGCTGGGTTACGCAATAGCACATACCGTGTACACAGAGACAAAAAGGGAAAAGGCACACACAGGCTTTACATTCAAAAGCTCTTGCATAATTTTGCTTTTCTACAGCCAAAAAAAAAAGGAAAAAAAAAAAAAAGGGAAATAACAGATGGGGAGACTTGCAGGGTGTTTTTTCCCTTTTCTCAGACTGTACAGAGGCGAGCTTGTTTAACATCCATGGTCATTTCTAATTGCCCCGTGCTGCAGATAAGCAAGGCAGGCTTGCTTATGCTTGAAAATAAGACTTTTTTCCAGCTTCCATGATGTGGTGCACTTCTCAGGTAATACAAGACAATCTGTTATGAAGTGTTTAAGGCTGAATTGGTTATTTGTTTAGTCGTAATGAAAAAAGGAAAAGAAACACCTCACTTCAACTATTCGATACATGCTGCAAAGTGAAAGAGGGGCGAGGAGTAAGTGAAGCTGGATTGAATTCTCTGCCGTTAGCTTGAGCTTTTTTTTTCTTTTAATCTTTTTTCTTTTCTGAAAAGCAAAATATCTCTCAATGTAATATTTAGGTAAAAAGCCAGTTATGTAACTCTTGCCTGCCTTTCGCTTTTGTTACCTCTCAGGACTGTACAGCTCCACTGTTTTTTCCTGATGACAGATTGTATTAAAACCTGCAAATCCATCCTGATGAAAGGAAAGAACGACTGGGTGCCCACAGCACAGACTTTAATTTTGAGCCTTTTTAAGGGCTTCAGGCTGGAAGACAATGGATCTATTTAAGATCTGGTTTTGGCTGGAGGAATTCTTATTGAGTATTTTCTTGCCACAGCGTGCTCTGGAACATCCCTGGCTTCGGCACAGTGTTTCTGCCTCTCTCCTCCTCTCTCTTCTACCCCGCCCTCCAACTTTTCGATATATACAATGAAAGCTTCTTCCCTTTCCTCTCCTGACCTTAACACAAGTGTCAGGTCAGTCTCTGTGCAACAGCAGCAAGTGCAGAAGAACAGTGAAATTTTAGGCTGTGCTGAACTTTATTTATTCATTTCTGTTTTAAACGATTGATGTCCATAAAGATCCAGGGATTCTTCTAATTAGAATTGGTTGGGGTATTTTAATTTACTTCTGTCAAATGCAAGAAAAAGGACTTATAGCTAAAATAATAATTAATTTTTAAAAAAAGAAAAGAAAAAAGAGGTATTCTTAGGTTTCAAGAAAGGGAAGAAATGGGTCAGTAGTAAAGAAAAGTTCATACTTTTTTTTCTGTTCATACTACAGGAGAACATTATTCCTGTAGCTGTTGCAACCAATTTATTCCTAGTTGTATCCTCTGAGGATCTGACCTGTTTGTGGTTGTGAGCATTGTGCCAGGGTTTGTTTTCTTTTGCCCTTTACAAATCGTTCTTGTCTGCGTGCACATTCTTGGACAGATTCTTCCCCAGTGTAATGCTACTAATTCTGTTGATACGATGTCAGGAGTCTATTAGGTCAATTATAAAGTTATAGGGCTCAATCCTCAGTTATTTTATAGTGTTTGTCTGGCATTAGAAAAGAGCCATAAAATGAGTCTGCTTGTGAATTATGCCCACTTCAGGCATAATAGAAAAAAATATGAAGCTGACATCTTTCAACAGTGATCACTGAGAAAAACTTTAAGTGAAACATAGTTTTGTGAAAACAGGAAGTAGAATACTTTAAGCTCTGCAAGTATGTTTTAAGCTGTGTAAGTATATTTCACCAAACTGCTGGGGAGTACACATAAATTCAGAAACCTATTGGAACACCTGGATTCTGAAACCAGCTCTTGCTTGGCTCTGGGCAATGAAAACTTCTTCTTCCTCCATTTGTGTCTCAGTAAAGAATCGCTTAGAGATTATACTGGCAGATACTGTTTTATTGTGCCCTTCAAAAATATTCTAAAACTATTTTATTAATGTTTATAAAATCAATTCAGATACATAGGGAGAAGGCATTGAAATAATTTGTAGAGGTTAAAAAATTATTTAAATTTCAGGCCGGTGTTGCCACGCAGACCAAATTGTGGACCCCAACCATATATAAGATTTAATAACCTTTAATAATGTAACAATAATATATAAATGAAAATAACCTTGGTCATCAGATGATTAAATCTGGAAGACCATCCTGTAGGAATTAAAGGGCCTGAAAACTCATGTAATCACAAGCATATCAATAGTAGTTTATAACATAGTTGCATGCAGTGGAGGAGAGTAACCTCCTTAAAATCTCTTATCCTGGTGTCCCTCGTAGCTGTCAGCCCTTTATAAAATGCTTGGAAGATGTAAATGGTGTAACTTTACAGAGAACATGCTCAGTAATGAGTCCAGTGTTTGACTTAATCAAAAGAGTAATCATTTGTCTTTGAGTGAAAATTACTTTCTGCTTGTCTTTTCAGAGCCTCGGTCTGTAAGTTTTTTGTCAGCACTGATTGCAATGGGAGACTTATTTGGAATAGGTGTACAAAACCTGATAACTTTTAATGGCAGACAAGCAATTTCTCCTCTTAAAGGCATCTGCCTGCTTTTCAGTTACTGAGGCATTTCTCTGCGTGTCACTAGGTTACCCCTAACATACCAGTCTTCGGTCCCTGGCTTTGCTTTGTGTGCTTGGGTGGACTACTAGCAAGACACTAACCTTCCTTAATGGTCAGACAAACATTTAATTATTTCCTGAGTATTTTCTAATTTGAAAAGGGAAAAGCCCTTGTAAATGCCTGCTGCTAAAACTCTGGTTATATATGCACGGTTGAACAGCAACCAGAACGAGGGAATTTTGTGTGTTCTGCAGAATGGAAATCTAATTTTAATTTATGGAGGAGAGGGTGATTTGACTTGACCAGATGCTAGACATGCAACCTGTGAAACTTCTGTCTGCCTAAATTCATAGGCAAAATAGGCAAAAGGGATGGTTTGAACAGTTTCTGAAATGAGATGTTAATATTCAGTTTTAATGAATAAGTCTTCACTTCACAACTTAAAAAGACTCTGCTATTTTATTTTTAAACATAAGCTGTTTGAGTCCTGTCTCTGTGAAGATCTGTGCCTTAGTTTTCTTAAATTCAAGTTTGTTATTTTAGAGAAAAGGTTAAATATGAGCCCTAAAGATTTAAAAACAGCAACAAAAATGAGAAGAGCTCTACATTAATTTTTATTTTAAAATTTCATTATTTCTCTTCCCTGACACATACTTGGGTTTGGGTGTTTTTGAAAAATAGCTAGCTAAATTATTTTGCTGTATCCAGCAATGTGCTGAATTAGCTATGGTAGGCTTTTTATCTAGCAATTATTCTGCAAGGTTTCCTCCCTCCCTCCCTCCCTTCCTCAGAACAGTCGTTTCTGCAACTCTCACACTTTGGTTGAAGTTTATGACAATTTTGTGTCCTTCACTATCAGTACTTCATTGCTAGCGCCTTCAGTAGTTTCACTGGTCTTTTTGCCTCGCAGGAGTCCCTAGGAAATGCAGCAAGAAGCAATGTTTTTGGAGTAATTGTAACAAAAGTATAGGCCTAGCTGCGCTGAATGTTCCTGCAGTCCTCCTTTTCAAAGCTATTATCTTCCACATTGGCAGCAGACAACGCAGCTGGTTCATTTCTCCGGGAGAGAAGCTGTGTGTTCTTGCCCTTGCTGTTTAACCCGTGTGTGCAGGTGGGCCCTGACTCCTGCAGGGAAGGGTCACTGAAGTCCAGAGGTGTGGAGCAGCTGTGGGCATGTCTGCAGTGCCCCGAGCAGGGTCAGCACCCGGATGCTCCTTGCTTTTTTCCCTCTGTACCGTGGTTAATGTTTCTGTGTTGCCACTAAACAGTGTTTGGACTGAGTGCCTCCATCAGGGAGCCCCAGGAGAGGATGTTTGGTGTTGTCTGTCAGAACCCTTGTGGGGAAGGAGAGCATCCTCCTGTGCTCATGGATTTGTTCCCTGGATGTCTAGTCTTGTCACTGCCAGCTACTGAATGCTCGTGGCTGGGGTGGGAAGGGCGTTTAAGCTCTCTGCACCTTGTTGATGCGGAGGCTTAAAAACAACTCCTTAAGAAGTGACCTTTATTATCTGTAGTAGAAGAGAGCAGGGAGCTGGACTTGATGATCCGGAAAGTGTGCTCCAGGGTAAAATCTTGTAAAAAACGTAACTATTTCAGTTAGTTCAGTTTCTGTGGGGACTCGATTTGAGGTATTACTTCATCATTTCAACGGAAGAAACCTCTGACTTGTGTGACTTTTTGGACGCGTGATAAAACTCACCCCTTTAGGGAAGTTCTTGCAGGGACATGATACAAAGAGAGTTTGTCTGTGTAAGCAGCTGAGAGGATTGCTCAGTTCCCGAGTTTCTGCTGATTTATATGTGACTGGTTGCAGCAGAATAGATGGACTCGCTGCTTTGACTGTGAACAAGAGAAAAATACACTCAGTTGATACTGTTTTAAATCAAAATAAATAATTACCCTCTTCTTCGTGGAAGGACTGTAAAAAGGTATTAACATAAAACTGTGCAGAAAGCATTTGAAACCACCTTTGTCCATAGTTTCCACTACATATATTTCTTACACTGTTTTTCTCTCAACATGTTTTATTAAATATCCTGATTTCCTTTGGCTCCTTACATCACTGGAACAAAAAAATGACAAAGTTTCAATCCCATCTTCTAGGTTCCACCTAAATATACATTCCTGATTAAAAAGTGTCAGTCGCTGCTGAGGCTGGAAATGGCCTGTTCTGCTTTGAGGAAGGGGGAGGCAGATCACTAATGGTTGCTCAGGCTGTCATGTTTCTGAGAATCAGCTGTTTTTTCTTTATACTGCAAAGATTAAACAAAGAATGTTAAACATTTCCCAATTTAGCATTTATAATGGAAAGCGGCTGTAGGGCCACAGCTTGCTGCTGCAAGGGCAGGCGTTCGTATGAGGAGTTGCTTAAAAAGGCTTTTATTTTCTTTGAAGGCCTATCCATTCTCCCAGCCCGGCCGCTGTGCTTTGCAATCAGGTGGAGGCAGCTTTAAATTTTTACTTTCATTTAAGTAGGAGCTAATTTACGTTTGGAAATGAAAGTTAAAGCATCTCAGCCATCTGCAAAGTGGAGGAGGAGGCAGTGGGTTTCTTTAACTTTTCAAATCTCTACAATCCTTTTTCACACCAACAGGCAAGCAAAAATTATCTTTCAGAGCTCCTGTTAGTAATAATATGTAGTATTAATGATATAATTTCTTAGCTTCAGTTCTTTATATTAGTTTGGAAGATATACCTGTTGGGTAAGTTCAGTTGCCTTTATGCTTGCATCCAGCTCAGTTCAGAAATAAAAAGTTGTAGTCTTGAGTGCAGCAATATCACATTTTTTGACCTCCAGACAGCCCAGCTTTCTCTGTAGCATTTCATTAGCGATTAAGTGGAGCACTGTGACTTTCTGTTTGTCATAGTAATGGCAAAAGACACTTAAGGGTATCTGGTAGATAAAAAGGAAAAAGAAAAAAAGGAGGAATGGCATTTTTATGTACTGTCACTGTATATACTTTTATCATGTTTGTTCATCACCCTTTCTTATTTTTCAGTTTTACTTGAACAGCTCATAGTGGAGACAAATAAATGGTTCAGTCTTTCTCAGTCAAAAATTTCAGTGTTATGCTAATAAGTATTTTATTTCCTGTTGGAATGTGTTAATATAGTTAGTTGGGTTTTATTAACAGAGCAGCTAAAAATGTCCTTTGCCTGCCTCTCCATTGGCTAGTTTTCAGAAATTCAGTAGTCCTCTGTCATCTCACAGGGACAAGAGTTAAACTTGTTATATAATTAAACCATTTTCAGGAAAAAATATTTCTGGTTTCTTCTATAAACTGTAAGCACCGTAAAGAAATCAGATACCCATTTGCTGCCTTCTCCAGCCTGCCTGCAAGTAGATTTTGTCTAAACAAAATCGCCTTGTACTCAGCTGTCACAAACATTTGTGTATTACTTAGATGTCTACATGAGTAATTTCATTTGCCTCCTTCAGTAGCTTAAATATGTTTGCAAATGCTTGCCCACCTTTTCGTTTCTTAAGGCAAGCTTTTTGCAATTTTTTTTTATAACTCAAAGTTTGAGTATAAAAAATATTTCAATCTTCTTGTGACTACATTTGTTACAGAATGTTGGAATTTTTGGACGGTGCATCTGTTTAGGCATGTGGAGAAAGACAAGACTGAGATCATGTAAGTCATGAAACGGAGGGTGAATAATCCATACTTTGTTCTTTCGCCATTTTTACAATTTATACCCAGATGCAAGTAATAAACGAAAAAAAAAAAAGAAAAAAAACTAGTTAGCTTTTATTTTTAAAGTGATTAATGAAAAGCAAAGTTCAAATGAGGCCACAAATCCTGGTGGTGCACAATGGGTTGATTTATTTTGTAAATAGACCATGGATAATTAACCATAAAACAAAACTTTTCTCTTTTTTTTTCTTTTTTTTTTCTTTTTTTTTTTTAATTGCATAATGATGACACTGGTTTCTTTTAGTTGCTGTGAGTTGCACAGAGGAATAACGACTTATTCACAACTGGCTGCAACTAGTTAGAGCCAAGAAAAGAAAAATCCCAGAGCAAAGAGAGGAAAAAGGCTGCTAAAACCCTACCGCACTTGCAGTTTTGTAGTCAGGCATTCGCTAATGGCTACAGACTGGGAAAAGCAAGAGCAGATATTTACATACTCTGATGGTGCTTGCTGTGTTATCCCATGTTTTGGCTCGAAACTCACAAGGAAAAGACAGCCCCTGCAGCTGGCCTTGTAGTCCACAATTTTGTATTGACTTCTAAATAGAATCATTTATGGTTTGTTGCAAGTTTCCATTATGTGTCTTAGTACTCTGACACTGAGGGAAGAGTCTTCTGGATAGTCATAGTCTGACTTGCTGCCAAGTCCTCTCGTGAGCCAGAGAGTGATGCTAGTTTTTCAGATATGTGATATTGAGAAAACTGTCTGCCCAACATCCCAAAATTTGTCTCTTCATAATCCACAGTCATCTGTGGAAGGGATCTCTGATGCCCAAGAAGGAGAAGGTCCAATTTGTTGTGAAAGTACATTCACTACTAATTAAAACTACCAGCTGGGATTACAGCCCTGGAGACTGTAAATAAAGTAGAGTCTGAGATGTTCAGATGATAATATGGCCACTTTTGTGGTGGTTTGTATCAGTTGCCAGTACTTAGATTTGCTCATCTCATGCCAGTTTATTCGAGTGAAGAAAAGGATCATGTAGGTAACAGTCAATATGCAAGAGCTGGAGTTGCCACTCAGCAACTGACTATATGGACACCTTAGCTTGCTCTCACATGCCACGGTGTCCCTTAAAATGCTTTTGACTGTATATGTAACACCTGCAATTCACACAAAGCTAAAATCTGTGCTCCTGTCGCCTGTTGGTGCAGCTGTGCTGCATTTCACAGATGGTGACTCCAAGGGCCTTGCAAAAAAGCCGTCTTCACTCCAAACAAGGGCCTGGGTGGGCAGAGGTAGTGGTGATTATCACTGGTATTGTTTTGGCTGTGTTGACTCAGTTCGTTCCAGCAGCCTTACCGACTGGTTTTTGTCAGGGTTCTCTATCCAACACTGATTTGCGGGCATGAGGTTTCTTCTGCGAATTTGAAGAGCTTCTTTGTCAGAATGTACCGCAAGACTGAGGAGTGGAGAAGCAGATTGTTAATGTCAGAGCATCACCTCTACCTGCTAGAGTTTAGTGCAGATGACTGGGAATAAGGGTTCTGTGGTTTTGGTCTAGACCCCAGCTACAAGGCAGGATCTTAGATCAGCGCTTTAAACCCATAGCTAGAGAACGGATGAGTTCCCACTGTGTTACTGACACTGGTAACTACAACACATGGGCTGCCACTTGTAATCTGCTTTTAGGCCAGAGAGGAGAGTTAAAATAGCACTTAGTTTGAGCAAGAGGCTTCTGTTGTGGGTGGGAGTCGTGCTGGGGGCAACATTAGCATTGTACTTACAAACTGCATTGCAGTAGAGACAAGACCCCAAAAATAGGTTAACTCCCCAAGGCTCAATACAGTCTTTGGCTTCTCTACAGGTCCTCTTGGAAGGGAACACAGCCAAGGTCCACTGTGGTAGTGCTAAAAGGATGAGCCTGGCCCATGGCATCCCCCTCGAAACTGCTTTTTGTCAGGCTTGTGCTTCTGGGAAGTGTGGCAATGTATGGAATCTTCTACATACTGTTTATGAGTTAGAACTTGATTTTATTGACTAACAGAGTCCTTGTATCTTGCGACAATATTTTTCTGTGCTTTGCATCATGCCAAAGAGACAGGGGAGTGGTGTTGGCATGTCTTTGTATGAATAGGTCTGTCATTAAATATTTGAAATAGAAACATCTGAAATAGATCTTGCCTGAGAAGAACAATGGGATAACTAGAGAAAGCCAGTTTTCTCCAAATTTGCTTTTGGGGCTGGGAGTTTTAAGCAAACAGAATGAAGGAAGGGAAAAAAAAAAAAAAAAAGAAAAGAAAAAAAAAAAAAGAACAAAGAGAGCAGGTTAGTGCATGGGCTTAAAAACAACAAACCCAGGGAGGCGTGAAGAGAGACACAAGGAAAGTTAAAAGAAATGAGTGGAGGGATGCTTAGCAGAGGGAGGGGTTTTCTTGTTTGTTTGTTTTAATAACTAAGATCAGCTAAGGGAGAGGGAAGCTGCTGGTAAATGGATTGAAAGTCCTTCGTTCAGAAGAGGCACTGTTTGTAAAGGGAACCTTTTTCACTCAATGTGGATCTGAGCCCAAGGACTGCTAGTGATGAGGATACTGAGGCATGGACATGCATTTGGGTATTTCTTGTTTTCTCTTATCTCTAAATCTGTATTTTTATTTTGTGCAGGGCGAGGATTCAATCATCTTCCTCAGGCAGTTCCTCTGAAATCTTATTATTAAGAAAGGGTTACGGGCAGCCTTTGCTGAAGGCACACACAAGATGAAGGGTAGGGTTTTCAACTCCCTTCAGATTGTGGAAAGTGTCAGCAAATGGGTCCAGTATGCGGAACACAAATTCAACACTCTGCTTGGTGTGTGGCAGAGAAAGCTCTGTTAGAGGTAATTGTAGTTCAGGCTTTTGAACAAGCCTTTGTATTTCTCTCCTGTAGCTATTGATGAAGATATGCAAGCCAATCTCCTTTTATTTTAGCCACTCTCATCTCCTCCCAAGTACCTCTCCCCAGATCTAATACATAAAAAACTCCACAAGCAAGCTAACAGTTTTCCCCTGAATTTTGCCCATCTCAGCCTTGCCAAGTGTGGTATCTGATGTTATAGAAGGCGGGTTCAAGTTCTGGTTAAAAATGCTTTCATGGGGAACTAAGCAGAGCAGTTGTTTGCATGCTTCTTCTCCAAGCACTGCATTCAGAAATTTACGAGAAACAAAAATTTTTTGGTTCTTACTGACATTCTGAGCATATTACAAAACCCCTCACCAAATGGCATGGGAGACAACCACTTCCTATAAGCATCTCAGTGTTGAGACAGCCAGGGATGACTGGGAATGATGTGCTGTCATGGTTAACGACCTAGCTGTGCTTCAGCTCTCCTCCTAGTCTTCCTAAATGAACAGTTTCATGTGTTGGCACTCCTGCTGCTACCTGATCTCGGTGAAAATCCTCAGTTCTTCCCTATTTAGGCCAAGATTTGTCTTATAGTTTCAGTCAAGCTTCACATAACTTCATGGTATTTTGCATTTTAGCAATTTGCAAATGTATGAGCAGTGATCAAGAGTTTTCTTACAGGTGAAGCAAACAGTTAAAGGAATTTTAGATGTTAAATACCTTCTTAGTCACAACTGCTCTTACATTTTTCTACCATTTAAATTTAAGGTTAAAGGGCAGAATAGAAACAACTGAAATTCCCCTTATTTCTCCTCACTTCAGACTCTTCTATAGGAGTAGGACTGTCTGTGACTCTCAGTCTGCTGCTTTATCCTGATCAGAACTGGTTCTTGTACTTCCGCAAATGGCAGCAGTAATTACTGGTACTTGACCCAAAAAGATGTGTGTTAGTTGTTACATAACTGGCTGCATGAAAAAGCCTCATACCTTTCATACATCGGTAAGCTCTTGGACAAGAACAGCATATTAGATGGATTCTTAATAATAATTAGATTGTCACTGATAAATTGGTAGTATTGTAGAGGTATCACAACCTTCTGAGGCTCACTAAAGTGTACTGAAGGTCAGGACTAGAAGCACTAAAAATACATACTGGTATTCTCTTTGTGTGGAAATACTGGTTCATTTAAAAAAAAAAATTACTTCCACGATTCTTATTTGTTTTTCCTATTCATATTTCCAGATAAAGCTTTTTGGCATTTGTGGAACAGAAATGCATTTGTTTCAAACTTTTATTTCAAAAATGTATTTCATGTTCTAATATAAAATTTAAATCAAAACTGAGAGTAGCAATCAAAACAAAATTATTTTGTCAAAACAACATTCAATTGATTGAAATGATTTTTTTATTTTTGTTTCATGGGTAACTTTGCAATGCAGTGCTTAATTCAACTGTGAAACAAAAGCAAATTTCAAAGTCTAGCTATCCTTTGAAGCAAAAATATTGGGTTGTGTTTGGGCTTTTCTAGGTGGTGCTTAAAGGAGTGCTTCATCAGAATTCTACTGAATCTTTTTAATTAAAAAAAAAAAAAAATTTAAAAGTATGAGGACCTGACAGGACAAGAGGAAGGAAGCCTCAAGCTGTATCAGGGGAGGTTCAAGTTGGACCTTAGGAAGATTTTTTTCACTGAAAAAGTTGTAAAGCATTGCAATGGGCTGCCCAGGGAAGTGGTGGAGCATCCCTGGAAACACTCACAAACAACTGGATGTGGCACTTAATGCTATGGTTTAGGTGACATGGTGGTGTTCAGTCAAAGGTTACACTCAATGATCTTGGAGGTCTTTTCCCACCTAAATAATTCTATGACCCTTAGACTACACTGAAATCTTCTTGTATTCATATTATTATGGGACTTTGTATCTCTGTAACAGTTGATCAGAAACCATCTCTCTAACTGTGTGTAGATCTCCCCTGGAAATGTATTCTGTGTTTCTGCTCAGAAAACTGGGGAGCCTTTCATACCTTTTCAGCTCTTCTGACTTCCATCTCTCTGGGCTGGTTATGAATCAGATTCTGGGTGCCCACTGCGTCCAGCTGCTTGCTAAGGGAGCAAACAGTTGAAGGTAATGATAGTGTGAAGCCTATACAGTTAATATGAGTGCATTCACTTTATTGGTTACTTCCTAGATTTGATTTAAAAGGGGCCTTCCCTTAGAAGAACACATTCTGGTTATTGCGTTGCATCTTTCCTTGTCCTGCATAACACTCATAACACATTATCTCTTTTTCTTCCTCATGTAGAAGCTGTACTCTTAAATAGTGAAATTCTTCTGGCAGCAGTCTTGTCAAGGGCCACAGTGTGGTAGATGCCTTGGGGACATTTTACTTTATAGATTACTGCTTCATCTAAGTTTAAATTCTTCAGGATTGGCCTAAATCTGTTTCAGTGAGAGCACTCCACAAAAGAAAAACATGAATATAAGGGCGGTATGTTAGACAAATAGGGCAAGGGTGAAGATTAAAAGCACAGAACACAGTTAAGAATTGTTCTCTTGTTGGAAAATGTAAAGCATCTGACCTTGTCTGACCAGTGTGATGATCCTTATTTTTTGGAGGACCGATCTACTTAACCCACTCGTGATACCTTGGTTATTCAGGTCTGTCTGCCTTGAACTTGGATATATACAACAATTCTCATATTCCTTGAGAATATCAACACTGCAACATCTGTAAGTTTGGGATAGATCAGTGAACATCAAATCACCCATTCAATGGAAGTTGTGGTTCTGCAAACTTTGAAGCTCTCACTCCCATTGGAGGTAAACAGAAGCTGACAAAGTAATACTAATTGAAATTTTTTTCTGTTCATTTGACCACTTAGCCTATTGTTTCTGTTTTCCAAACCAGAAAAGGGGTATTTTGTGATACAGAAAAGCTGCTTTAAGTAAATATATACTGGGGCAATAGTGCAATAGTGTTGTTGGTTCGGTATTTCTCCGTAAATAGGCCTGTGACAAGACAGAAAGAAAGAT
Source organism: Chamaea fasciata (assembly GCF_029207755.1). Taxonomy (NCBI): domain Eukaryota; kingdom Metazoa; phylum Chordata; class Aves; order Passeriformes; family Sylviidae; genus Chamaea; species Chamaea fasciata. Next base: position 22,582,759 of record NW_027094087.1, on the reverse strand, counting down.
ATGCTTTGTCCAACAACTGTCTCCTGTATTCACTAGCATTTTTTATGATTAATCGCGTAACCATTATAAATTGAATTTTGTTTTAGGAGGACTGATTTAATTTGAAGAATATATTTTGCACCAGTCTTGGACATGAAGGGTTGGGGTATTAATGTATTTAGGCCTTAAAAAGTGCGAAAATAAAAGCTCCTCCACCTCAGAGCTTGGTAAATAAATAAATAAAACAGTTTATGTTGTGGACACGCTCACAATGTTTCCTGCATGCTGGTGGAGCAGCACACATCACAAAGATAATAATATAAGCAGTAAAATACCCCAAGCAAACAGAAAGCATCTGTAGGTCTTGCCTAGCTGGCTGATATTATTGGGATGGTTGTTTTTAGCTTACCATGCTATTAATGCTTTGCAAATGTATATGTGCATGCTGAGGGTTAGTTAGGAATTGAACTGTGTTTATAATGGTTCTATTCAATTGCTGCATTGTGCCTGGATGCCTGCAGATATGTAAGAGCACAGGAAAGGCACTCGAGAAACTATTAGACCATGTAGGAGCTGGTCTACCAGCCTTAGTCACAGGATAATGTAATGAGCCATAAACAGGATGTAAAGAAACATTTGGAAGGATGTTTGGAGAAGTCCTGGCATGTAACTCATGAAGTTTTTTTTAGCCGATGTCCCCACATTTCTTGTAGAAAGCAGATGAAGTTCCCTTGGAACGTGTATTGAGCCTCATCTAAGCTCTCTCCTTGGCTTTAGCAGGCTGGGGATCAAGTTCATGTTGGAATTCTCAATTTGCACTGCAGGATGCAGTCAGAACCCACGGCTCTTGTTCAAGCTGTTGCAGCCAGTGCTGCCTTCTGCCCCAAATCAGCATTGGCAGCACAGCTCTCCTGGCTGCAAGTACCGAAGTTAGAAAATGTCTGATGTTAACTTGGTTTTAAGTGTTACTTGGTGGAATCACCTCTGGGAGTATGAGTTTGGGGAACCCTGAGATCTCCTGATCTTTTTGTTCAGCTTTTCCTTATAGAGATAAATGGGCCATTTTGCTGGCAAATGGCAGTTGTAAGCATAATTCCAAAAGGGTTTCCAGGAGGAGGATTTGAGCAACACAGGTAATGAAGCCCCACTAAGAAGGCAGGCTCCCTTTTCAAGGATCAACAGTCCTCAGGTCAAGAAGTCAGGCACTTTTCCAGAAGTTAACTTGGGCAAAAGAAATGAGTTTATCCCACCAGCTCTGAAAAAGCTATTAGCAGTACACATCCATAGAATTGTCTTCCTGACTGTGTGCATTTAGGTTAGGTCTGGATTCCCATTTCAGATTCAACTGTTTAACAGAGATATGGCAGCAGCTTCAGAAATTGCTGATTCCTGTCTCAGGCATGACAAATTTCACAGTATATTTTTTAATTCCTATTTCTATAGCAGCTTGTAAAGCATCTTCACTTACAGGTTTTTAATATTCGATGAGAAATAAATTTGGGAATAGGGTCCTTCAGGTAGGGGGCGTGTTGCAGAAGTGTGTAAGTCATTGCATTGTACAAGATCTTCAGATTTTTGAAACTGAAACTTCTGAGAGGTTCATATAAATATGAGATTGCTATATTTGTGGGAAAATCTTAATATCATCTTGCTGTTATGTGAGGCATTTAAGAAATCCTGAAATATCTTTAAAGATGAAACAATGGGAAGCTGCTTACCTCGTGACATAATAAGGCAAAATAAGGTCACGAAAAATGTCGTGGTTGCAGCTCCAGCAACAGAACTGAATGAGTTATTTGTAAGAAATAATTTATTTGCCAAATACAGCTTTTCTTGTCCCATCAAATATACACAAGTTGATCAGTCTCTTTGATTCAGGAATCATTGGAATTTATTCGATGACTGCTGTCAAAACTTATATTCTATGGACTCTCTGTAAAGGAAGGTGAAAGAAGGATGGCTGTGGTTTTAATACTATTTGCAAAAGCCTATTCTGTAATTTTCCTCTCTGGCATCCATCTTATAAATTTGCATTACATGATGCCAGGCATTTAGGAGTCTATGGTTTTGGTGAAAGGGGGTAACAAGTTCAGCTTTCATACAAGAGTTAATGTTCATACAGCACGAGTTAATGTTTAGCACATAGGAGGCTTCACACAGGTTTCTGAATCCTCACACATCCTTCATATTACATTTATTTTATTAATCCTATGACTGAAGTGGTAAACAAAAAATGGAAAAAGGAGGTCATGATGTTGCATGGATGAAGTGAGGAATGGGGTGTGATTATTTCATGAGTGCACTGATTCAGAAGCTCAGGGTGAATGAAGGTAGATGCTTCTTTTCTCTGCATGTAAGGGCAAAAACATGTCATAAGTAGTTGCTGGTGTGCTGCATTCATGAAAGGAGCATAGCATTCACTTTCCAGCCACCAGAGAGTAAAGGAAACACAGAGAGCTCTTCAGACATCTGTTACTTTGTTTGCTTACCTACCCCTGTTCCTGGAGGTTTTGAAGTAGGATTTGAAAAGTGCATGTGACAGTCATTGTTTCTGGCCATACTTTACAACGACCTACTGACTTTAAGGAGCCAAAAATCAGACCTGCATTATTTAGCCAGCGGTACACACAGGGCACTATCAGTGAAAAGGCTGGGAACAAAATTTAGTTCCTAGTTTCCTGCCTCTTATTTAGTACATATCTGATTTGAAATCTATTTTCTGCATACCCTTGCGTGCATATTTGTTGGCACATGTGCTTCTTGCCATTATGGGGCAGATCCCATAGATTTTCTGCGTCATTAGTACAGAGAGCCAGTCATTAAAAAAAAAAAAAAAAGGCTTATTTGCCTGAGCCGTTAAGATTTTTTCTCACAGTTCTGCCTGTGGCGCCTGTCACTAGCAGTCAAATAAGGACAATTTTACCATTCTCTCCTGCTGCTCTAATTTTTTTTTTCAGTGCCAGTACATGTATTTGTTATTCTTTATAACTCCCTTTGAAGTTGGGAATCCAAGGGGAATCTAAAACCGACCAGATGTTTCTGCTGCTGGAGACACAGAAGACAGCAAGGATTAAGTTTAACTGAAACTTAGTTCTCTACAAAACCCCATTACAGCGAGAATTCTTCCTCAGTTAGATGTATTTATTATTTATATTTGCACTTGCCATCCTGGGTAGGTGATACCTCCAGTCATCTGGCCTGGGAGAAAAATGGATGATTTATCCAAGTAAATAGTGTATCAGCAGCTGCCTGTGTTGATTTCCCTTATGGGGTTTCAGTTCCATTACACTGCATATTTCCCACCCACACTCTTTATACAGTATTTCATGTTGAGGAAAATCATTCCCATCTCTGAAACTTCAGAGAACAGATCTGTGGAACCATCCAGGGAGAGGGCAGTGCAACTCCTGTGTGCGTGGGGAGGGGTGACATACTTAAGAAGGTACTGGCCAGAAAACAGCACGAGATTTTTAACTCCTTCTCCTGTCACGGCTGAAAGATGAGAGAAAGGAATAAAAGCTGACATGGGAGACTGGGTATGAGAAAGAAGGGTTGTGCTACCTCCTCAAAGTGAGGGCAGCAGTCATCTCTCAGGTGGGAAAGGACAGGAAGAAATATTTTTGTTTACTTCTGAGTTCAAGTGAGTTGCTTTTGAAGCTGCAAAAGAAGAATAAGCAATAAAAAGGTTTTTAAAACGGTCTGTGATATGAAATATCTGTAGTCCTATGCAGTATTCATCTCCAAGGTAAGCAGTGGGCAATCCTGCTGGCCTTCTTCTACAGTCATGAGAAATAAACCACAAGAGAAAGGAGTGCATGTTCAGGCCTCACAGGGGTCCAAATGGGAAGGCAGAAACAGAACAAGACCTTGGTCTCTCTTTACCTTGGGCATGGCTTAAGGTGAAGTTTGGATCCACTTTCAAATTTTAAACACCTCAGATTTCTGGAGTACTGGTTTCCAAGTTACCTCATCTGAGTTTGTGGGACTGCCTGTCCCTGTGCCCGTCCATCACACCCATATGTAGCTGTTGAGCATGCTGATATCGTTCAGCTGAGTTGGAAAGAACTGAAAAGATTATTTGTTTTCTACAGAATGGGTATCTAAGGAGAGGAGAAAAACTCAAGAGTAGTGCCCTGTTGAGGGAAAAAGAAGCAGAACTTATCAGCATGTTTGGCAGAGGACAGTTGGCTGGCCAGCACAGAAGAGCCACAGCACAGGCTGTCTTCTGCTCGCTGAGAACATTATCTTTGTTCTGGGAGAGAAGACCAAAGACAATTGTACTCCTCTTGTCTGCTGCTCACAGGCTCTGATTGCAAATCTATAGGAAGACAGACTTTATCAGTATCTGTTTCATGTCAGAGCTGGTTTGGTTTTTTTGAAGTCCAGCTCTCTTTCGTGTTGGTAAATTAAGGTACATCTCTGGCAGATAGCGTTTTCCCTTTCCTCTCTGCTGTGGGATTCCAGCAGCTCTTCCCTGATTTTTCTCTGTATGGATTCACTTGATTGTTTCACACCAAATCTCACTGCTTTGCAAGTCTTGATGTCACAGCCACCATAATTGAGAAATAGTATCAGACTCTGCCTAAGTTACTCTTTTAATTGGCCAGATGGATTGCTAACACCTTCACCGAGGCACTGTCCTCCATCATTAGCTGTTGGAGTTGCTGCCTAACATTGCAAGGCCCTGCACACCACTCTAATTTGTTTTTAAACAGGAAAATCGAAATCCTGGTAATTGTATAGAGCCTCCCAATAACCACCAGATAAAATGCATGCACTGTAACAAGGTCTCTTCAGAACAGCAAAAGGGAGGGTAGCAAATGGTTTGCTAGCACCTATACTTACTTAAAGCTGCTTTTCTGATTTCAAAATAAAAAAAGAAATGAGGTCCTGGAAACAGTGGGTGATTTGGGATGTTCTGTTAGGTTTTGAGGAAAATAAAAAGAAACAAGTAATCACATTTTTTCATTTTATATTTTTAGGATCGGAGTTTCCCAGCTTTGTATTAAAGGGAAACAGGTTAAAATCACAGAATTTTGGACTTATGTATTTTCTCTTCTTTATTTTTTTGTCAAGGCATCAAGGCAGATGGTATGAAAAGCATTTATATTGGTCTCTCTGCTGACAGAGCTTAACCTAATAATCCAGGACTTGGAACTGGGTGCTTCGATAAAAACACTTTCTGAGAGATTTTTCTATTCAAAACACCAGGAGAAGTTTTTTAATTGACAACATCAAAAATTAGTATCCTGCCAGGACTACATTTCTTTGCACCTTATTACTCAGAACAAAAGATTAATATGTTCTCATTCTGAGCATGAGAGTTTTCAATAAATTTTTTCTTAATTAAACCAAAGATGAAGTGAAATGGTTTACCACAGGGTTGTGAGAGTGAAATGAGGAAAAGCCCAGTTCCATGTGTAATGTGCTGACCCTGGCTCATCTGTAGGGTCCCACCAAAGCTACTCTATCACTCCCCTCCTCACCCAGACAGGGGAGAGAAAATATTACTCTTGGGTTGTAAGGACGGGGAAGGATCACTCAACAATTACCATCATGGGTAAAACAAACTCAACTTGAGGAAAAATAATGTAATTTATTTCCAGTCAAATCAAAGTCGGATAATGAGACAGAAAACCAAATCTTAAAAACACCTTCTCCCCAGCCCTCCTTTCTTCTTGAGTTTCTCTTCACTCCTGATCTTCTCTAACGTCTCCCTGCAGTGACACTGGGGGATGGGGAATGCAGGCTGAGGTCAGATCATGAAAGTTGTGTCTGTCAATCCTTCTTCCTTAGGGGGATGGCTCATCTCACCCTTTCCCTACTCCAGCATGGGATCCTCCCCATGGGAGACTGCCCTCCGTGAATTCTCCAACATGAGTCCTTCCCACAAGCTACTGCTCTTCACAAGCTCCTCCAGCATGTGTCCCTTCCACAGGGTGCAGTCCCTTCAGGAACTGGCTGCTCCAGTGTATCTCCCACAGAGTCATTAGTCCTGCCAGCAAACCTGCTTCAGCGTGAACTTTCATGTCCCTGGGGGTCACAGGTCATGCCAGGAGTCTGCCTCCCAAGGGGGTGTAGTCTTCTTCAGGAATCCATTTGCATTGCTGTGGTGTCTTCCATGGGCTGCAGGTGGATCTTTGCTCCACCATGGACCTCCATGGGTTGCAGGGGCACATTCTGCCTCACCATGGGCTACACCACGGGCTGCAGGGGAATAACTGCTCCAGCACCTGGAGCACCTCCTGCCCCTCCTCCTCCACTGACCTTGATGCCTGCAAAGTTGTTTCTCTCACATATTCTAACTCCTTTCTACTGCTGCTGTTCCACAGGTTTTTATCCCCCTTTTCAAGCACATTGTCCCAGAGGAGCTGTCACAGTCACTGATGGGCTCAACCTTGGCCAGTGGTGAGTTCATCTTGGAGCTGTCTGGCCCTGAATCTCTTGGATGTGGGGGAAGCTTCTGGCAGAATCTCACAGAAGCCATCCCTCTAGCCCCCTTGCCACCAAAGCCTTGCCATGCAAATCCAATATCCATATCAGTTATTTCTTTGTCCTAATTTAAGCACTTGATTCTCTCCTGGTGATTGCTCTGTTCTCTTGCTTTTGATGCTGTGCTAGATATTTTGAAATTTACAGACTTACCTCAGTCTTTGAAATTAAGAAATCTCAGTTTTGAAAATGCCAAATGAAACTGTGATTCTGAGTTCCCCTTAATTGTGAGCACTTTGACACACAGAAAAGATAGCATTCCCCTTTGCTCAGTTGTAGTCTGAACTTCATCCTTTAACCCAGCTGTAGTGGGGAAAACTGAAAGACTGAAGCCAATGGATAAGAAGATAACATGGTTCAAATCTAAAATTTGAAGCTCAGCACTGTGCAGCCCCCACCTGCATTTTTAGATTCTTGTATGTGTGTGTTCCTGAGACATTGCATTTGAAATATATACAGGAAACTAAGCTTAGCCGGAAGACTGTAACTTGTAAACATTTTCCCATGTATGTTTTGATAGAATGGTATGGGGGCGTAGGGCAGGGCTGTGGATTTAAAAAATACTTTTATGCTTTCGTAACACAATCCATAGTCCATTTTAGACTTAGTTCTGATTACACAATGATGCTCAGATGTGCCATGGAAGTTAGCAAATAGTAAAACAGGTTCCTCAGTATTGTGACACCAACACTCCAAAGCAGCCTGACCAAGTGGGAGGTTACACCCTTTGTTAGGTCATTTTGTGATGTTTTTCCAGCTGCCCTAAAGTGTCTTGAAAGATAATTTAGTGTCATTTACAGTTGTCTTCTTTCATATAGGAGCACTGCAGGCAAGAGTGTGCAGTGGAAAGGGCCACTTCTGCCAGCAGCAGGTGCCAAGGACATGGCTTACCTATTGTCAGTAACATGCTGTCTTACACAGTCAAACAGGAATCTCTCTTTTATCTCTTGCAGTCTTGAGTATTAGAGTATATAGGCAATGAGTCCAAACCAACCGGGAGCCAGAGGGTAGATTGCACATCTGACTGTGAGAGCCATCAGCAGGCCAAGTACTCCATCAGGCCAGTTGGAAAAGCATCTTGTTACTGAGAGGTAGGGCTGGATTTATGTTGTGCCCAGCCCGCTCAATTAGAGAGGAAAGATTAGATAGCCCGTAACATAGCTGTGATACTCTTGAGCACCGACGGGTTACAAATCCTTCTGCTGTGCTCAGAGTGGCACATGTGTGAATAGGCTACGGACTTGGACGCAGCCCCAGTACCCCCAAACCATCTGAGTTATTCAAACAAAGTAGCATAGACCTCTGTGGAGCACATTCTCTGCTGGTTTGCATGCATTTGTGTTCTGTTGGTCTTGGAAAACATCACGCCTCCTGTTCTCAAGCAGTGTTCCCATTTCCCTCATGGTTTAACAGCTGCCTTGCAGTTGTGGTCCTCAGATCTACCTTTCTTAGATCTCCAATTTGCCCCATGGCCTCTTTCATCTTCCTTTCCCAGGGCCCTGGACAGATTCTGAGCTCCCTGCTAGCTTGCTGTTTCTTTGTGTCTGCCCTCAGATTGCGGGTGCTGGTGTTCTGACAGTCTACCCAAATCCTTCGTTGCTCAGAGGAAATAATAACTCTCATTCAGCTGCTTTCTTAGCATTTATTGTGACATCCGAAGACAAATGCAAACTCATCTCTAGAATCATTATTCTCTTTGAAGAACAACGGATTGTCAGGGGAGACATTTTTTTGTGTGGATTCACTTAGAAGTTCTGTCCCCCAGTGTGGTTCTCCAGCTGCCCCTGTCATATTCTCCGTTGTTGTTTATCCAACTTTTAATAATTTCCTTTTCATGCTAGAAAAGGCCACATAATTTTCTCTCTGTGTGTGCATGTATTTGTATCTACTTCATGTTTTTTCATTTCTTTCAATTCATAACATACAAAATGTATAGAAAAAGGCATTCATTACGCTAAATAATACATTCATTATTTATTAATGGTTTATATTTTTTGGCCTAAATTTTGTTGAGTGCCTAAGGATTTTGTGCACCTTCATTTAGTGATTAAGGTATTTCTTAATTGCCTCATGTCACGGCTAATTTTTGGAAGAGACACACTGATTTGTGAATAGGGTACACCTGCCTCTGTGTGGAAACAAATGGAGGAGACCCATGTTGGGGTTATTAGGGGAGGTAGAGACTATGAACACTGTTGTGTGTAATCAAAAGAAAGACTATCACTGAATACATTGCCAACCACTTTGCTTCCCACACTGAGCATCAGCTATTTATTGGTTTTTTCGATCACCAAAGCTACTTTGAGATATCAGTGTAATACCTGAGTGGCTTTGGTTAAATTATTTTGGTTTCAAGTCATCTCTGTTTCTGATGGGAGATCAGGCCTGGTCTGGAACCATCTAGAGGTGGTAGCTTAATTTGCTCTATTAACAAAAGTTTTCACCTTAAAGTGTTGAGATCGGCACAAGGCTTGCCTTTACAGGAGCATGCACAGATATGAGGATGAAAAATGTCTCGGAGAAACAGTCATTCAAGTTCTCTGGCTAGAGCAGGAATGTTGTTTTTTCTGCTTCCAATAGCAATGGCACCTTACCTTGTAGCAAAAGGAACAAAAGGGAGCATCAGAGAAAACACCTCTTCAGTCATGACTTTGGTTTTTGATAGTTTAAGCATTGGATAGCATTTAAAAAAAAAAAAAAAAAAAAAAAAAAAAAAAAAAAAGTCATTTGCAAGTAATCAGGTACAACATCACTGGTTGTGGCAGGGGACAGGGAAAAACAGGGGAAAATCAGTGGAAAACATTAGAAAGTGCAGCCCGTGTCCTGCTGAAGTGAGCAGGACTTTTTTGGCATCTTTTTTCATTTCTGTGTCCCTAAAAATCCCCAAAGCATGTAATATGTACTTAAAAAGAAAACTGAGCACTGTTCTAGCCTGAAACACCTCAGCCCTGGGCTGCCCCATACCTTGGCACAGCTCTCCCAGAGGACCTGCGGAAGCAGCATGTTCTTCCTCCCAGGAACAGGGGGATGGAGGCACTGTACATGGCAGGCAGCTCAGGTACAATGGCCTTCCAATGAGGTTAGATAGATGCCAAGGTTGGATTGATGTGAAGGTGGAAACTGTGAATCTGAGGTGGAAGTGGTTCCTCATACTGGGATCTGTTGTGTGAGTGCCAGATCTCTGCCTGGCTGTGAGTTACTGCACAGCTTTTCTTTCTGTGTTTTGTTTGAAATTTACCCCAAAGTGTTTGTAGTGTAATAGTGATTTTTCTTTCTTGCGTTAACACAAGTGTAAGCTATGTGTTGGATTTATAAAATAAGGATTTTACAGGCATGAAGCACATCCATCTGTGTTACATAAACATAGATACATTTTGGGTTCTTTTTCCTTTTCTTCCCATGTTTATGCTGCACAAAGAACTTATTAAACCAGCTACAGTTATGGCATTGTTGGCTTTATTCTGCACAAGATTTTTAAACTTTTTCTCACATTATAACGTATTTAACTGCTGCTTTAATGGCAAAGGGGAATTCTGTGGCTGCAAGCAGAGGAATATGAAAGGTATAGTGGGTTTCCTGTGAGAGGAATATGAGAATATTCACTAACAGAGGAGCTATGAGGAACAACTCTCCCAAGCTGTGTCTTTGACAATGCTGTCAGATTTTCCACTTCCATGAGCACAGTTGGGCATGTGGTGGCAGGGTGGGAAATTCCACAGTGGCTGGAGGCAGAGTGCATTGGGTCCTGGCCTGGCTGGCAGTGTTCAAAGTCAGGAGTTGGAGCTGGAAAGAAAAAAAGGATGGCTTTCTACAGCTTTGAGACAGTAAGGGGGAAAAAGGTCCCAAACCACCAGTTTGGAATGTAAGGAAAGAGTCTCTGAAAGATTTCCCCTTTCCAGACTTCTGTGCCTCAGAGGCTGAGTTTGATCTTGAGATTCAGGTTCTTAAAATACCTGTACTGTCTTCTAAGATATTTACTCCTCTCCCTCCAACTAAAGATTTGTTCTGTTCTTCTGCAAATTTGCAGTTTACTTATATATCTGTTGAAAGCTTTGGAGGTTGGTTTGTTTATTTATTATTTGGATTTTTTGTATCACTCGTACTTCACCTAGGATTTTTGTGGTTTGGGTTTGTTGTTGTGGTGTTCGGGGTTTTTAGGGTGGTTAGTTGGGGTTTGATGGGGTTTTTTTTGGTAATCCAAGTATTAGCCCAATATTAGATAACTGAATGTGGAAACTCTGAATGATACAGAAGTGATGCAGGTCTTGCCCTGATGGACACTGAAGTGTGAGATCTGTTTGGATGCAGTTTCAGCCACACCTGGTTTTGTTTGGGTCAGTCAAGGATATTGTTTCTCTGACTTATACCAGTGTATTAGCTAGACTTCAAGATGACTGAGTTGGTTGCATCTAGAGAGGCAAGGAATTGAAGAGGTTGTGAACAAGTTAGAGAGGAGACAGAAAATTCCTCATTTTCTAGTGCTCCAAGTACTAGGGATTGTTTCTCTTGTATACCTCCCGTTTTATATGTTGCTTGAAATTGAAAATTGGATCACCGTATATTTTACTTTCTGTTTTGAGCATTACATGCTGTTCTTCATAACTTTTAGGATTTCTGCTTAAGAATGGTTTACTGAATACTTGAGTTTGATAATCTTTAGGACTCTATCTGAAAGATTACTTTCTTAAATTATCATATAGATTGTTTGCTACATCAGATTGCCTTGACTTTTAGCTACTGTTTTATCTTAGTGTTCAGAAAGAATGGTCTCTTTTCTCATTCTTTGTATGAGTTGTTTCATAGAGCTGTTCCCTGGCCTACCTTTTTAATGTTTTCTAATTTCTCTGTTGAAAACTTGGGAATGCTGGATAATTCCCTAATTAGGCAGACAGCTGAAATAATGGACCCCAAAATGTAGGCTGTTAATTATTTTTCAGTGCAACAGCAATGTAATGTGTGACAATGGAGCTTTTTACTAACAAGTGAAATAATTTTGGACATACTGAAGACTAGAGTGATTATCACTTAAATAACACCATGCTTCTGAGAGTAGCAGAGCACTTCAGAGCATTTAATGAAGGAGGCCTTCCTTACGTACCCAAAGGATATACTCCACTGTCTCTAACTCTACTCACAAGGAAGAGAGGAAACTGGTTCAGGGAGAGGTGAGGGACAAGGCAAAGTTATAATTTTTGGTTGTGCTGTCTCATGGTAGTAAAACATAGACCCAAAGACTCCATTTTAGTTCTTTGCATCAACCCTTGGAGGGACCCATTCCCAGCAGGGCATTTCTGCAGCAGCTACTGCCTTACTGGGCTTGACACAACCTGACAGAATGGTGGCTGTGGAGAAAACGCCTTTCTGCAGGTTCATGGCATGGCTAAAGAGGGAAGGGAGACTATAAACCCATTGTAAAACCTTAAGTGGATAGCTGGTTATGGACACGGAGGTTGGAGGAATGCAAGAGGAAGGAAGAAAGTAAATGAACTGGTGTCTATCTGAGGCGGAGAATCAGTGCATGTGTGAGCCCAAGAATGGGCAAAGGAGAGAGAGGTGTGGAATACAATCACATCTGCTTTCAGCTACTCGAATACAGAAACTCATTTGGTTTCCTGTGTAATCTGAGCACTGAAAACCCAAGTATTTTGTTGCTAGTGCTCAGCTTTGAAAAACCGAGTTCTCTATCTGTGTTTTGTAACACCTTTGAACTAGACCCATGTAATGAGTATCACCATGTTGTGGCCTACCAGAATTATTTTAGGGTAATGGTCAACTTGAATTTGTTAGCCTTTACATGGAAAGGGTTGAGGCCACTGGCTTGTCATTGCTCTGAGTAATTGTTTTAGCAGTTTAAGAGTACCATGCTGTGAACATCTTCTCTGTGTGCTCAGCCTGTCCATGAGAAAACGATATCAGAGTCAGTCTTAAATTCCTTTATAAATAGCTACAGCTGGTTTGCTGTGACGTTTTTCCCCAGTAATTACAGTAAATATGAACTTTAAGTTGTATCAAGTCCTAATGTGTTGGGTTTTTCTTTTTACTTTGGCTTCAGCAGTATTTTTAAATCCATGAACTAAGGATTTGTTTTCAAACTTTAAGAAAACCCTCCCTTACCATAGAAATACAGGACTAAATTTGCTTTCTGGGCATTAACATAGCCTTAAAGCAAGCAAAGTGGGCATGAAGGGTGATAGCTGTGCTTGACTCTTAGGATTGATTTTGGTGTATTAGACAAGATCCCTTTTAAATTCAATATTCTGGTGTTACAAATAGCCAGGGAGGAAGACAGATACTCACAGACATATATATGTATGTGTGACATTTAAAAATTGTATTACTTGAGAAAACACCATCACTGTTACAATTTATTCACTGCTGAAGCATACATAGAGCTGAAAAAGGTCTGTGCTGATTAATGAGACAATTATACACATTAATACCAGATTAATCAGACCTCATACTTTTAAGACAACAACATAAAGACACAAATACGGTTTTGAAAACAATTATCCTGTCTGTGGTCCCTGGCTGGCTTGGCCAAAATCTACATAATGATGGTTGGACTTCATAGTGCTAAAGCACTGTCACTCAAGTCCCACGCATTGCTAATGAGAAAAACGGAACACCAATAATCTGAAAGACTTAACCAAGCCCGTGAAGCAAGCTTTCTGGTTGGCAGGGGATACAGGAATGCCACCATTCAGACCCATGCCGTGGGTTCTAAGCTATTTATGTCCTGGATCCTGAATAGATGCAACATGAAAAGTCTTTGGGATACATGTTTTGTAGCAGCCTGGATTCACTCTCCTGCCCTTTTTGAAAACTACGACTCTCATGTTGCATCTGACCCCGACATAAAATGCTGTTAATGTGAAATAATGAAAGTTTTACCAGAAGTTATCAGAGCTTTGGCTATGAGCAAACAAACACACACTGAAGTCCTACTACTGCAGCCAGCCAGCAAAAGGGTACCTCTGAAAGCTCACACATCTACTGCATAAAACACATTTTCAGGCAGAATAATGTTTCTTTAATTATTCCTGTCATAGAAGGTGGTCCTTGGCCTAGTTTCATGTTGTCTCTGCAATGTGAAATGTGTTAGCCTTGAGCATGTAGCATTTGCAGCTGAGTTTGAAGGCAGTCTCCTTTAAGCTCAAGAACTCTAGTGTTTCTCATTTCAGGGAGTCTTCTGCACAACAGCATTGTGTTTAGTTGTGACTATCAGGATGTACCACCATGACTCAGGGCTGGCTTTAGCATGCCCCCATGGCTCCTCACTGACTCTTGTGAGGCCTTTTGGCTGTGTGTTTTTATTATTTCTAGTTTTTTCCAGTCTTCTTGCAGTTTTCTTTTTAAACGGTAGACAGAGCTGAATCGTGCTATTGACTCCATGACCTGCTTCTCATTTCAACCCCCACCTGCTTAAAAAGTTTAGTAGTTGGCAGAATGTCTTCTGGGACTGATGTCTGAGCAATGGACCATTGAAAAGCAAAATGAAATATAAAACTACTTTTGTGTCAGGAGCTCTGGATCTGCAAGTGAACACCTGCTCTGCTGATCACTGAACCTAGGGAGGGGAAGAAAGGGGAGGAATCTCTGGAGAAGAAAAATGGCCTACTGCAAGTCAAACCTCCATCTTTCTTGCTGTACTAGCTAATAAGAGTAAAAGTAAAAAATAGCTCTTTTTTTGTTGTTCTTCATATGAAGTACATTGAAATGTCAGGAAGAAACTAAGTAGTTCAGTGAAGAATGAATGGTGCAGGCTATGGATTTTTGTTTTGGTTTTATCATCAACTCACTGTGTGACTTTGATCATGTGTCTTAGTTTTACCCTGTATTAAGTGAAGCCTGGGAAAATGCGCAGTGTGGTTTTTGATGTTACACTTTATTTATATGGATTCCCAGGGACCCCGCAGTGCTTTAGTGACTGTCCCCCTATTACGGCAGTGCCACGTAGGCTTCAACAACTTAGAGTTGAGCTAAACTCTGACAGATAGAAACTTCATTATGCTGACTTTCCCCACAGCTAGCTTCTCCCATCAAAAAGCAAGCCTTGCTTTAAGCCTCAGTGAAGTAACAGCATATTTCTGGTTATCTGAAGAGGCTCGAATATAGCAAAATGAATTTATTAATGATGTATTCCCTCACAGCAAACAGATTTGTGCTCTCCCATAATTAAGCACTACAGGAATAGTACTTGTCACCTTCCCTTTAGAGGAAGTGAAAATAACCACCATACAATGTTAGGCAGTTTTCTCCAAAAATAAAGTTTTATTGTTGAATCCTTGCAAGTCTTGTATTAACAAAAACATATGTTTTATTTTCTTGGATGTTAATACAGTTTTTTGTTTGCATATAAATGTTCTTGTGGAGTGTTTATACCACTCTGAAGGAAGAACATTGTTCGCACATGAAAATCTGTAAATGAAACCAACTTAAAACAAAAGTAAAGCTAGCACATCTGTTTTAGTATCTCCGAGAATAAACCAGATGTGTGTATATATAATATATACATGCTAGTAGTAGATGTTAAATTAGATTTTAAGAATTTGTTCCAGCTTAATAGCCTAAAATGTTATTAGTAACATAGATAAGGAAATTACTTAATGAAAAATATATGATTTTTAACCTGACAGTGTCCCTCTTAATTAAGTTATGAGATCCTTAGATGAATGATGTTGTAACAGTGCAGTGTGTAGCTTCTATTATTTATAAGACAATGCCAAAGAACTAGCTCAAACCGATTAAAGCAAGGAAAATCTCATTGAAACTTGCCATTCTGGGCAAGTGAATGCTGAATCTTTCTGGAGAATTCATGTAGCTTTAGCATCTCAAGCATAGTACCCAGCTAGATCTTTCTGATGCAGGAATTGCACATTAGGGGAAAATAACGTTAATAATATTAAATTAATCAAAAGCAAGATCTTGGCAGGTTCCGAAATGTGGGAGGGGAAAAAAAAATCCAAGTGTTTCAGTCGTGGTGCTGGATGCAATTTAAGTCAGAAATCTGGATATCCTTACAAAGTCAGCCCTGCCGGTGCAGTGAAGGTTTTAGCACGGGACTGTGCTGAGTCCGCGGGCGCTGTGAGCTGCAGGAGGCCGCGGGGCTGGGCAGGGAGGAGGAGGAGGAGGAGGAGGAGGAGGATGGTGTGCGATGCTCGGCGGGGCTGTGCTGGCACCGGGCACCGCTGAATCATTTCCGTCCCTCTCGCTGTGAGGAGCCCCGGGGAGGCCAAGATGAGCCTCAGCTCACCCAGGTCCCAGCTGCAAGCGCGGCCCGGCCCAGCCGAGCAGTAAAACAGCAGGATCCTTGAGAGAGTTTGTGATCTCCGACTTGCGAATTGCTTTTGGAGGTCCCGTACCTCGTATCTTTCTTTGCCTGTGGAATGCGTTTTATGGTTTTCACTGTATAGAAATTAGGAATGGTGCCTGGCTCTGAAGGCAGGAAGGCCAGTTGCTCTTGATGTAAGAATTTTTAAAAGGATAAATAGTGGTTTTGTTGGTGGCTAACTTATCGTTAGTAATTTTTTTTTTTTTACCTCTGCCCAGTTTTTTTTGTCAATTAGGTACTTTAGTAACTAAGTTATCTACAGTTTAAGCAAATAAATAATAAGAAATCTGAAATCCCAGAGATACTGAAATCATCAAAATATTTTCTTTCTGGGTCCCTGATTTTATCCTAAATATCAAAATCGTTGAAGTGTGATTGATTAATAACTCTTACTTTCTCTTTCCTGTTCCTACCACTCTTGAAGGCTGTAAAAATCATAAATTATGTGGAATTTCAATCAAACTGAATGCAGCATGAGCAGGTTATAGAGAAGAACTTGTAACTTTTTTTCCTAGTCTGACTTCAGAAAAATCCTTAGTAAATAATGAAGTAGGTAATTTTAAAGGCTTGATTCTGGGAATATTGTTGAAGCAGTCAAAATACGAAATTGCTAAGCAGATCTTTAAGAAAATACGTCTAATATCTTAACATGATTATAATTTTAAGCTAGTTTTCCATAGTTGTTCAAGCTCTAACCCCTAGAACTGGTAGACTGTAATCATGTCTTATACTGATCATGCTTGGCATGGAAAATGAACGTATGCAAGGCTTAGATTAACCATGCACCACAGATGTATTCAATGAGCCTGTTTCCTGTTTTGCTTTATAAGCCCCCCCAATCCAATCCTTTAGAGACATTTTTATCTGCTAATAAGCATAATTGCAGTCATTCCTGCTGTCATTTATAAAATTATAAGACTTTTATTTAGTCAGTTGTGGTGTTTAAGGCTGTTAAGTTTCCCTGACCAGAACCGAAGCTCTGCTGGCAAACGTTTCTTTAAGACTTCAGTGGTACACCTGGTCTCCTGGTTCTTAGTCTGTGATGAGCCATTTACCATGTAGAGGTTTGTACCAGAGAGACAGAAAGTTCTGGTTCTCACCTCTGTCTGCTTTTATACCATTTGTGGTTGCATAGAGATGATCCAGTTTTCCCCTGAGTCTTGCAGACTATGGATGTAGACCCTAAAGCCTGGAAGCTTTCATCACTGTCCTTCTCTGTGAGCAGAAATGCAGATCCAAGGGGGTTCAAGCAGAGAAATGAGGTGTGTGATGTCTCGCAGGTTGAGTGAGACCGTTTCAGAGGAGTGGAAATCTGCAGAGGAGACTGCCATAAATGTCACATCTGATCACAGAAACATAGAATTGTTTGGGTTGAAATTAAGATCATCTAGTTCCAGACCACTTTCCCTAATGGACACTTTCCACTCGACCAGGGTGCTCAAAGCCCCATTCTCAAGGGAAAGGAGACCTTGCAGCCCTTCTGCTGCTCACAGTAGCTTCTTGGGCAACATCTAACTTCAGCCTTAATTTCTCCTGTAAACCATTTCAAAACTGTTGGTTTTTGTTTGGGTTTTGTTTGTTTTTTTTTTCCCTTCTGCCATATTTCTAAACAGCAAATAATGAAAACAATTCGATGGATTCACATAGAGATTGGAATTTCTGCATTTATTCCGATGTTACATACAAAGTGACTGACAGGCTCAGTTCTTTATTTCGAGAGTTGAGCATATCTTTTCAAATCAATAGGAATTTTGCCATTGACTTGAATTTGAATTGTTGAAAGGACTCTTGTTTTGAGGGAAGATATCGAAAAGTGTCAGAACAAGCAC
Organism: Chamaea fasciata; assembly: GCF_029207755.1. Classification (NCBI taxonomy): domain Eukaryota; kingdom Metazoa; phylum Chordata; class Aves; order Passeriformes; family Sylviidae; genus Chamaea; species Chamaea fasciata. The sequence goes on along the minus strand of NW_027094087.1, from coordinate 22,565,128 downwards.
ATCTGTTAGCCAGACATCACTTCAAAATCCTGAATTTAGTACCAAGTTTTAAAGGCTTTGTGGGAAATAATGGTCTGCTTTGGGGAACTGCAGAGTATACAGATTAATCATCTAGACAGAAGTTTGTGAGTTTAGGGACTCTTCAGTATAGAAATGCTGGAATCATGAGCTAAATGTTACGGTACATCACTTGGTTCTACTAAAAAGGTATATCATCCTTTTAACTTGTGAAATCCTACTGTCTAAAGGTATGTCAAAGTAAAATAGTTCAAGCAGGGGCAACATCAGCAAAAACTGTGACTGTAACTAATTTCACCCTCACTGGTATTTGTTCCATTGCAATTGCTGTTTATTCTTCATAATTCACGGTATAGATGATTTTATTTTTTTGTTTTTGTTGTTGTTGTTTATCCATATGAATAGACAAGCTCATGAAATGGTCTCAAGCAGCAAATGGCTTTGGAAGTCAGACAAAGTGAACTAATCTCCAGTTTATAAACGTATGGGGATGCTGAAAGAACAAATGCTTCAGCAAGCAACTTTAAAGAGGAATTGGGATGTGGAGTTTCTGAAGGAAAGGAATTGGAGGTGACAGAGCACAATACAGCCTGAGCACAATGACACACTGAGTAGAGAAATTTAATTACATAAAGAGGGATAATAGATGAATCAACTAGAAAAACAGACACCAGAGAGAGCAGGGAGAAAAGAAAAAGAAAAGAACCATCTGACCGTAGAAAAACAAAATAGAGAACTTTGCAGTATCTTCCTAGCCAGCCTGTGAAACCAAAGAGAGTATATGAAATTTTTTAAAACTCATTTGTTTCTTAGACAGCCAGGGAAAGGACACTGAAAGGGAAGAAGGGACTCTGCCCTCATTCGGCTCAGACTGTTTCAAAGGTCTGCCTGGTGTGATAAATAGAGCTAACCCCTTTGTGATCTCTGGGTGAAAGTCACGATAGTAAGGCAAAAAAATCCTTCAGAGGCCAAGTCCAGCAATCCTCAGCCCTGATTCAGGCAAAACTGCCATTGTTTCACACATGAGTGTCTGGACAACAGGGGATACAGGGGCACTGAGCCAACAGTGTTTTGGGTTTTTTTTTCTTTTCCCCTTTTTTTTTGATTTATTGTAGAGGAAAGAAAAAGAAAAAAAAAAAAAAAAAAAAAAAAAAAAAAAAAAAAAAAAACACTGAACAACTTTTCAGCATGGAGAAAACTGTGAGAAAGGGCAGGGGCCACCCAGTTGTGCCCTGTCAAGACCGAGCAGATCCTCCACTACTTTCTTTCCACCTGCCCCCAGTCTGCTTTATGCCTTGCATCATTCATTTGCAAGATCTGGTCTCCTTTTAGACCAAAAGGAGAACTTTGCAGAAAGTTATGGGCAAACAGTCTGAATGGAAACTGCTCTGCAAACTTAATTATAGCATTTGCAGTTAAATGCGAACTAGTAGCAAAGCAGTGGGAGCAACTGTGCCTTCAGCAGAGAGAGGCCAGGTATGAATGCTTTGATAGTTAGATGGATCCGAATTTGAACTGGACACCTTTTTAGCATCTTAAAAGGAACAGTCTCACCTGTGGTTCAGGATGTACCCTTTTTTTCTCTCTCTTTTCCCTCCCGGCCCCCCTTGCCTGTGTGTAAAATAAAATCATAGTCAAAGCAAAGCAAGCAGCTCTGGTTCTCCTAAGGGCTGAGTTGAAATCAGTGAAGCATCTTGGTGATCTGTTGTTCTTAAAAGTGTTCACACTGAGTCACTTCCTCAGCATCTTCTTGCAGCTCAGGGTAGAATTTCATCTCAGGTTTCAGTGATCTTTTACCCAGGCACAATTCCAACAACTTTAGAAGAGTTGCTTTTGACTTGCAGCATTGTAACAAAGATCAGAATCTGGTCTTCAATAAGGACTTCAACATTTGGCCACAGTTCCATGAAGGCCTTTAACAATTTATTTATTTATTAAAATGGACAATTGCATCGACTTTAATAACCCTTACCTCAAAGTTCACTTGAAAGAAAACTAATAAGACTTTTTACTGAGAGAAGAAAAAAAAAAAAAGTTTAGCTATGGTCAGCCAGGGTGGGAAATTCCATTGTGGCTGCAAGCCCATGGCAGGTAGAGTGGAATTTAATGAAGGAAACTGCTGTGTTTTTGTGTCTTTCTGTATGTTTTTCCTTTAAAACCAAGAGCTGGGCAGGCTTCCCATTTGACCTGATGTGACCCAAGCAAATTGCTTCTTATATAAAAACAACTGCAGACTTGGAGAATGTGAAAATGCACTGTATCCTTTTTCCAACTCAGGGAAAATGAAAGCCTGAGAAACAGGACAGCCCTGTCAATACTCGTTGAGCAAAACTATCACTCAAGCCCTATAAAGAGAGATTAGAACAGGCTTCCTTATGCCAGAGGGATTCATTATAAGTTAGATCTCTTTAGGTGTTTTTTTTTTTAAGCAGACACACTTACCGTCAGTGAGAGAAAAATCTATTTTTCAGAAATTTTTTGTGAAGGGAGGAAGAAAAAAAACTCTCACAAAGGAGGAGTAAGGGGGAGCGAGGGGAAGAAAAAGGCTTTAACTAACACACCCAAATGAAAAGAAATAAATTGATAATTGTTAAAATTTGGGCAAAAAAACCCCCAACTTTTAGCCTTTGCTGTAGCTTGGGAGAGCACAGGCGCAGGGATTCAGGGTGTGTCTTCTGATATTGTATTCAGATGTGTTGCCTTGGCATGTGTACTGACGGATTTATTTAAAAAACAAAGCAAAAAAAAAAAAGGCATTGTGTGCTCGTGAAATGACTTCATAAAATCCTTCCCTTTATGAATTATTTTGATCACAGGGCTTGTTGTTTAAATTTCTAAAGTACTGTGCTTTTTTTTAATTGCCTTCTTTTCAGAACTGTCTGTTCTCAAGTTGGCACCTTTCGCATAGCAGCATGCGGAGATTAAAGAAGAGGGGAGGGAGGGGAGATGTGGAGGCTTTCATCAGACCAAGGGGGTGACGTGGTGCATAAGCAAGCTCACATCTTCTGTTGGTCACCCCTGAAAGGAATCCTGAGCTCTGAGCCACTCTTCTCCCTTACAGGCATGTCTAACCTGCATCACCCACTCCAAGGAGACACAAGCAAACACTTGGACCATCACATGCTGCCATGTTAGGGGAGTCAGAATAGACTTCTGTTTGCTCTGTCTTGCTTAAAATGGAGGTGAACAGCTTCCTACTCAGGAAAGCGAGATATGGTAATACTTTCCAGGTTCAGTGAGGCCTGTTTTTCCAAAACACAGGTTTTATTTGTGCTCCATGGGTTTCTGACTGTTGCTGGAGGTTTTTTCCTGCCATGGCTCAGGAGTGCAGATGACAGACACCGTGAGCGCTCCCAGCATTGCACACTAAAGGGGCACCAAGTAGGAGGAAGCTTCTGGTTGTTTTGTTCCAGATATGGTGTTAAGGATCTGCAAAGTCAGTGTTAGTCAGTTCCAAAAGATCAACGTTCGCCATCATCATCATCATCATCCAGATTCTGTATTTATCTAGAAGCTATAATGGAATTTTCAGATGAGGCATGAAACCTACAGTTCAGGAGAGCAAGGGGTCACGTGCAATGTCTTTTTTTTTTTTATTTTCTGGGGAACATTTACAAGATTCTTATTACATTTTTGTGTTACTTGATAGAGTCAGATGTAACATAGTACTTGTGATAGCCTGCCCAGGACTATTGCGGCTTATGTCAAGGAGGAGGTCAGAACAGTACTGACCTGAAAAAGGCTGTGACTTTTTTCTTGTAAGGTCGCATTTATAGCATTAGGATTTCCAAAGAAAGGTGGTATTTCTGCCCAGAATGGTGGTGTTTTCAGAAGGTGATACCCTGATTCATGGGCCTGGCACTGATTTGAGGTTAGAGTTAAGAGATTTATGTTACATGTATTGATTTTTTGGGTCTCTTCTCATTGCCCTATCTGCTGAGCAAACAGATAACAGCTGCACATTTAAATGGGTAAGGAGACAGGAAACAGTGATTCGGGGTTCTAGATTGTGTCCAAAAAGATGCTGATTCCCATGGAAGCAAAGGATCCCTGTTTGGTTGACTGGATGCAGTTTGAGAGGTTTATCTCTGTCCTTAATGGTAAGACCAGTTGTTCCCCTGGATATCCAGCCCCCTGAGCCAGAAGACAGGGGATGGTGACCAGAATGAAGCCCCATAATACAAGGAGAAATGTAGTTAGCAACGTTTTACACCACTCAGACACACAAAGGTCTGTGGAGCCAGATGAAATCCACCCAGGCCTAGTGAGTGGAGGTACTGGCTGAAGTGCTTACTGAGCCACTTTCCATCCTGGGTCAGCAGTCCTGTCTGAGAGTGGTTTAGCATTGGAATGGGCTGCCCGGGGAAGTGGTGGAGTCACCATCTCTGGATGTATTTAAGAAACGTGGATTTGACACTGGGGGTCATGGTTTAGTGGTGGACTTGGCTGTTCTCAGTGAACAGTTGGACTCAATGATCTTAAGAGTCTTTTCCAGCCTAAATGGTTCTCTGATATTTTTGCTGCATGGAATTTTTCTAGAGGTGGCATGGCTTCCAGGTGCTGGTAGACTTGTTTTTAACTGTGTACAGGAAAGTTCCAAGGAGACAAATAGTGGAAACCTTATTATCTTATTCTAGAGAATTTGCTTCATAGTTTAGAGGCACTTTGTTCCCAGAAATTCTTTTCCATAGCCTAATAGATCGTTCTGCTCCAGAGAAATACATAGCGAAGTACACAGAAATGTTATGTTTACTTCAGGTCCTTTCCCTTTGCAGATCAGGCATCGTTCTCATCTCCAGACCTGCACTTTGTGTGACAGGAGGTGAGTGTCATTCAACCAACTTTCCTTGATAGCAGCTCTTCTTGTCCCTTAGCCAGGGGGATGTATTATCTTCTACATTATGAAGTTTATGGAAGACTATACAGAGCAAAATGTGGTTTTTTACTTCCTGTGTGTAAAACCTAGAACCCCTCCATGCATACTCCATGACAGGTCTCCAGACCAGAGGGCGTGCCATCTAACTTTTCAGTGTTTGTGTATAAATCAGTGTAGATCATTAATATATTTATTCAGTATATATATATTATATATTCATCCCATAGCAGCTGAATTATTTCTTTAAAATATGATTTTCTGTTGTTTCTGGAATAGTTTTTTGGAATCCACTCTCCACACAAGTGTTTTTCAGCCTGGACTGTTTCTGTGGCATCTAATGTGAAGTGCAGTGCACAAATCAACAAAATGTCATGACATTCTTACTGTGCAGCTTTGGAGAGGATGCCTACTTTAAAAATTTGTTGAGACATAAAATAATTTCTGTGAATTATATCTTTTCTTAAAGAAAATGAAATAAGTAATAAGCACTGGCTTTAGGTTAGTCTTAATGTTACTTTTAGATGTTTAGCAATACATAATTTCAGGTGTAGAATGCAGTGCCTATCCTGTCAAATCAGTCCTTTTGCACCATTTTACTGGACAAAGCATTTGGCAGTGAAGAGAACACTTTAGGTGCACGTGTGTCTTCCTGAGATTTAAAACTGGAGCAGTCTAAGGTGTCTGCATTTTTCACAATGGACTTCAGAGCATGTTTCAATTCCAGCAAAAGGCCTGAGGAAATTGCTAAAAAGAGGTCAAAGTGCATTTGGCAGGTCATGGAAGAAATCCTTTTGTGTCCCAGTTTGGGTGGACTGTCACAGAGCCATGTCGTAATCTGCATTCTGTTTTTCGAGTTACATAAATTCTCAGCAGCTTTTTTTAGCCCATACTCTGATATAGATATCATCGGGGATTTTGACCAAGAAACAAGCAAGTAGTGCTTCAGGATTTAATGCTGGATTTTCATGTTCCTGGTCTTGACCATGTATATGACCAGATTTCTGAGTGAAAGGCAGGATAAAATGAAGATGTTGCTCAGTGAAAAGCAGATGAAAGAATTTCTGGTTTCAAAATCCAAAGTAAAGTATCAGCAGGAGATCTGCAGTCTGTTTAGAGTATTTCTAGTTTACACAAACCTGTATGGACCTATTTCTTTCCTATTGAATGGCACACCCAGAACTTTCCTTGACTTCAGTGCAATTATTGTTACAGCTCCAGGAACTTTCCCAAGAAGTCTGCACCAAAAACTATGCATCTAAGTGGGAATGCTTCCAGTGGCACCTGTGTGCTCTGGGCTAGGCTGTACATGTAGGTACCTCTAGACTGAGTACTATGGAAAATGGTCTATGTTCTTGTTTAAAAAGGATGTAAAACAAAACATATGTTCTGATCAATACTACTTTTCTTTTTTTTAATGTAAAAAGTAGTAACAACATGAAAAACTACCAATAAGAATTACAAAAATTTTATGATGGGCACTTTAATTTGCAATACGTAATGGCTCAGAAAGATTTGTTTATTCTGGCATTTGAAACTGTCACTGATTTTGAGAGGTCTCAGTTCTACTGGGAACTGCATTTGTAAATATTGAAATACTTACCTTACATATGCATTTTATGTTATATATATTTGTCATATTTTCAGAGCAGTGACAGAAATATAAATCCTGACATTAGTATTTTGAATTTTGGTAGGTTTGTCTACCTGAAAAAATTCTAATGGAACTTATGAACTCTTGTGGATACTTCTAACTGCTTGTAATTAAAGTATGCAACTAGTCCTGTAGGACTAAAAATTCAGGGGAATAGCTAACCAGCTGTAAGCTAAGTATATGAGTGCATGTTTTCATAATCAGAGGTTTAATTTTTTCAAGAAACTGCACAGGAATCTTATCATCTGCTTCAAAAAAAACAGGACCTCTTTTGGAATAAGAAACAAGAGCATTACTAACCTAAAGTATAGAGAAGAAAACTTAGACTGTTGAAACTGTGAAACGGGCTGAAATGAGGAAATTCTATTTACCCAGTTTGGAATCTGGCAAGTGCACTTGAAATACTTTTATTTTTCTTTCTTTCTTATTCACAGAGTTGCAGGATTTGAGTTAGGTCTAAAGTCAAAATAAATATGATGTCTCACTCGAGAAGAACTCTACCTCCTTTATTTAAGAATTTGTATAAAGCATTCAACGAGGTTGAGTAGCATTTTATTTGGTTAAGTTAGGGTTTGAGGTTTGTAAAGTTGAAATTTGGTGCCTTTTGAGAACGATTTAAGACAGGAATGCTATAATCATCTAGTTATATGAGGCTAGAGCAGGTGCTGGGGATGGAAAAATGGGGGTTTTTTCTCCTTCCATCTCTTCTCTGAAGAACTACTTAATTCTTCTTGCAGAAATCTGTTAAAAACTCTTCATAAGGTTTCCCTGTAGGTAGACAATTCACTGCAGAGCCCCATAGGCAATGCCTTTGGATGTACTGGGAGCAACTCATGCACAGGCTCGTCCTTCTTTTCCAGGTGGAATGAGAAAAACAGGAAAGTATGCTTAGGGATCCTCTCTGTATCTCTCTTTTGAGTGCAGCAGAAATTGAACAAACTGAACAGTAGCTTCATCATCCTTTTCTGCCAGTGGGAATAACATTACTTTCCACTGTATTTAAAACAATGAATGGAACTGGGTTGCTTTCCCTCCTGTGTGAATATGTGTCAGTTATTCCAGTTTTGATTTTTTGAATATTCAAACCAATAATAAACAAAAGGGAAACTACCTTGAAAATGTTTAACTTGCTACAGTTTCTGCTTCTGATTCAAGGCAACTTCGAATTTATCAGACTAGATGTCCTGTAGTTGGGGAAATAAGTTGTCTTGCATTCCTTATTTCTTTGTTTGTCTTTGAGACAGGGGATCCTGGATGTCAGAGCTTTGAATTTATTTTTTTTTTAACTCAGGGTAATTTTCCCTTCTTAGTGCAGATTTCTTCGCAATACTTCTGCTAATATTAATGGGGTTCTTACTTAAACCCTTTTTTTAGCTACAGAGGAAGGGATCCCAAATGTTTTATTCTTCCCATCTGTATACTGAGAATGCCATCAGATGAGAAGGTAAAAAAGAGTACCAGCTTACAGCAGAAAAGTGTTAGAGGAATTCCCCCAACACACACTTCCCCTGCAGGAAAACAGGATCATGTGTGTACAGGAAAAGTCTGACAAGTTTGGTGTGAGTTGGGATTTAAGTTTCCTCCAAGCTCTGAAGTTCAGGAATTCAACCTTTGGGTCTAACCTGTAGCAATTTTCATAGCTGACAGGGTCAAAGTTGCAGTTAAGGGTAAAAATCCTTCCTGCTTAATTTTGAAAATCTGAAAGTCAGAATTTCAGATTTCACTCTAAAACAAATGAAGAGAAATTGGCCTTTCCAGGTTGAATTATTCTCCTCCTTGGATAGTCCAGTTATGATATGACAGATTTCTCTTTACAGGTTCTTGTCTACATGGAGATTTTACAGATAGCTTAAATAAGGGAGTTGAACACTGCCCAACATTGCCACACTTGGCTGTGGTGAGAAAAAGAATAGGTCTTCTTTATTTCTAATTTGAGCTTTCCTCTTGGGTTCCCCTGAGCTGACATTGCTTGACATGGACACAGGTTTTAATGTAGGGTAATATTTCATATTTCTGGACTGTTGTAATGTTTTGCTTGTTTCTCTCTATTTCCAAATGCCCTGGTATCTCAGCTGAATCACTGAAGGGAAAGAAAATATTCTGGGGAGGTATGATAAGAGGCTTGCTCTTGTTTTATACATTTTCTTCTAGATGATTACTCTTGGCCTCCATTAGAGAGGGAGGACTGAGCTAAATGGAGCATCTGCCCCCATATATTCCCATGCTATTCAGGACACTTTATGCATGTACACAAATATAAACACACACACTTGTCAAGCCTTTCAGTCTCCTAAGTGCTGTGGATAATTATTTCTGTTCCTTTTCTAATAAATAGGTAAGTGGAAACAGAAACTTCTCCTATGATGTGGGTGCCAGAAACATATGAATCAAGAACCCAAAGCCTCTTCTTTCATGTTCCGGTCATAGTTCAGTTTCTCTTACCTACACACACACCCTTCCTGCTTGGAACACTGTGATATCCAGCTTCAACTGTCCTGCCAGGAGGTGGAAAAGGACAGTTCTCTCATAGGAATCCTGTATGGGTTCCTTTGAGCACTCTGTGGGACTAGACTGCTGTATGGGACTGTTGAGACACTGATTTGAGAGGAGAGCATCTAATTGCCAGTCTTCCTGCACAGGAGCAAGAGTGCTACTTTTGTGCTTTCCAGTTGTTTGCAAGTCGAACCTGCTCATGCAGCAAGTCCCAGGAATGCAGCTCTGCTACCATGCCAGTGAATCGTTCATTAGTCACCTTACATTGTGTGTACATGCTCAAATGTATGTAGATGTGTTACATTCATAGTTTATGTGTAAGTATATGAAAGTATTTAGTGTACATACATGCAACCAAGGAAAGCTTTGTATTTAGCAGCTTCAAGTCAAATGACCTGGTTGTGAAGGCTTGAAGGTAATTTGAATACTCAGAGCAGTCCTCCTTTCTTCTCTGTAAAAGGGCCATGCATGTTACATATATCCACCTGGCAAATTAGTTCTTTCTAAACAATTTTGAATAATAGGATCAGGACTGTATTTTTCTTATAGAAGTGTGGGTGATCCGAGAAGTTATGTCTATTATAATGAAAGCATGTTCCAGATACAAGAAAATTTTCTGGGGTTTTTTTGTGGCCTTGAGTAGATCACAATGGCCCTTTACCACTGTTTTTCCATTTCAGCCATTGTGAGTCTTGAATAACTAACATTTGGAAGCATTTTTGCAAATGAAAGCTGGTTATGAAAATGCACGGATAGAAAAGCAAACAGTATAATTCTAGACGTGTGTTTTCCAAAGGCATTCTGATGAACTTCCCCTGAAACTAAGCTCTGTATATGTGAGCTTCAAAAAGTAGAGACAATATCTGTAGTATTAAATTTCGTTTTATTCATTAAAGAATTGTTTGAAATGCTTTATTCTGTTTAGTCCAGCAAGGAGCCCCAAGTTAACTGATGTGTTATGGGCTGCTCCGTGGCACAAAAGCATAACAAGAGAAAATACTCTCTTTTCCTTTCCCAGTTTTTTGCATTGTGACCTGACATTTATGCATATTGCATAAAGCAAATTCTAAGTACAACAGCTTCACCGACTTGAGGCTGACAAACATTTTTTTTCCCTTTTACTTGCTTTTTGTCATTTTCTGATAAGTTCAACACACTGTATACTATACATGTCTTTTCAGACAGCACAGAAAGGATTGGTTATAGACTTTACGTGAGGCTACGCCATAACTTTTGTTCATGTCCAGCTTTTCAGTACAAAAATAATGTGTACCTGAGTTCAACCAAAACGTTTGTGTCTGCCCGATCACAGTGTCTACAGAGCCAAATAATCTAAAGTATGCATGGTTAGATAGACTAAGCATCCAACAAAAGCTTCCTTAAAATGAGTCATATCTTTGACTCAACAGTCACATTAGTTGAAATTAATCAGTCTTCCTGTTGCTGGCACTGGGAAATTGAAGAAGAAAAGCAAAAGAGTTGCTGCAACAAAACAATGCCATCCATTGTAAGGCAGTGCCAGCCAGGGATACCAGGCAGCAACCAACCAGGCCAAATCAGCACTTATTTATTAATTCCAGGAATGTCTCAAATATTTGAGGGCAGTTTCCGGACAGAGCAGTGATGGCAGAGGGTTCTGGCATTTCAGTTTATCAAGGCGTCATGGATCTCCTGTTAGGAAGTGTTCACATTAGGGCACTCATTTCATTACACTTGAAGTAATTGTCCTTCACGCTGTTCTAGCAGGAGTGGCAAAAAAAACTGCATGGACAAATAAAGCAAGCAGCACTTCTTTCAGCATCCCATCGGGAGGCCAAGTTAGTTTTTTTTCTTTTTCCATTTTTGAAACTTAATTTTACATCAAGCAAGAGGTCAGGATTCAAGTACGATAGTTCAGATGTGCTCACTTAAAAAGTATGTATGATAGTTACTATGTCCTTGGTCATTTTTAGGCATAAAGGGAATATATCTTTATATTTCCTTACTCTCTTGCTGTCCTAGTCCTGCCTTCTCTGTATTTGCATTACAGATTTATTAGATCCTTTGAAAGTACCTCCAGTCAGTGTACAGACACCTATTTTTTTCAAGTGTTTCTCTCCCTCCATTACCTCTTCTTAACTGACAATTATTCTCCCATGCCAGGTCTAGTTCTCATTTTCTTAGTCTCTCTCTTGCCATTTTTTTCCCTTCTGTTTTCACAATTCAAAGACACTTATTGCCTTATGGATTGAATGTCAGCATAGCCGAGTGAAAGTCTGTGGCTCAGAGGTAAAACAGTGCTACTTGGGCAAACTGTTTGAGCCATAAATCTATTAATTTATTAATGCTGATTCCATGGACAGGTATTTCCCTCTGATCTCTGGAGTCGCATCCACACTTTTGCATAAGCAAAATTCTAGATTTCTTTGTACAAACAAGATGCCTGCACATCAATCAGTCCCAACCTTGGCAGCATAAATTCACACAGAAAAAAAGAAATTTGATGTTAAGAGTGATAAAATTCCAGGAAAAAAACACCTTTGAAAAAGTTTTTAAATCTATTTTATAGATTATCGTTCTGCACTTGTGATATGAGTGTGTTGCAGAAGTTCATTAGGCAGTGCAGCTAATATCTGAAGTGAATTTATGGAATTGTTTGGCTTTTGTTCTTCCTCATCCAGCAACAGAATCCAGAACCAAACTCGTATCCTGCATTTCTGTCACCATGCCTTTTCCAGTTCTGTTTCTGCTCCATCCTGTTTACTCACTTCTCTCAGCTATTTTCCCTAATTTGTCACTATAGGTCTAGTGGGTTTCCAAGAGGACAACTCTCAATTCCTTTTAAGCAAGCTTTTTGTTCTTATATAAGTGATATTGTTCTTGTCCCCTTCTCGTGTATTCAGACCTGGTGTTAGGCCAGACCCATTGTTCTTCAGAACTGAATGAGTGGTGCTCGCTGTAGCCCACTTGGCTGCTGAGAAATGGCCTCCAACCTAATTTTCCTCCACCAAAGGCTGATGGAATTTGTGGAGTCCCGGGATTTGCACCCTGATCCCAGCATTGGTTAAGGATGACTTTCCCAGTTCACACTAGCCTGGTCTTGTTTCCTATACTTCTCCCTTCCAACCATGAAGTGCAGAATAAGGTGAAGATTACCAGCTTACCCAAGGGCAGTCTGCAGTGCCAAGGCAGATCCCCGAGAGATGCACGGCTTCCTTCAGGCTCTCAAACCAACTGGTGATCAGAGCAATGAAGGTTTGCTGGGTTCAGTCCAGAGAGGGAAGGCAAATGCAGGGTGGCGGTAGAGCGAGCCGAACATGGTGATTATAGTCTGACATGAAAAATTGTGGCAGGAAAAGCAGTTAAAACAGGGAGCAACTGTAGCTTAATATTTTGGGAGTGGCGAGGGAAGCAATGCACATTCTTCATTAGTAGCCTGTAGCTTCAGTAAAATGTAGGCATTCTTTCTGAATGGATGTATTGGTCTTGGCCTGGGCAGGTTGTCTTCTTCCCTGTTTTTATGTATTCACCAAATGAGTGAGAAATTAAAACTGCACCATGAGCAGCATTTCCTCCCTGCAAACTTGCAGTGCACCAGCCATTAGAGGAAATGGGTTCCTGGGGATATGCATCTTTTATTCTCTTTCTGACTAGCACGATATAATTACATCTTCAGTCAGTAAAAGTATGTGTCTTTAATATATATATATATCCTCATGCACATATATATCATTCCAGTAAATAGCTGTGGAAAGGAGGGAAAATAGTTATAAAAACAAGCATTCTGAACAACAAACAAGCTTAGTGTACAACTAAAGCAAACTTTGAAGAAACAGGCCACAATGAAGGAGTAACATGAACAGCCAATAAGGTTGTTGGAACCATATGTTTTCCATGTACCAGGAGACTGTTTTAATAGTTTACAAATGTATTTAGCCACAGAAAGTCTAAAATTAGTCAATGTTTTAAAGGGCTAAAGATTGACACAAGTCATTCCAGTTAGTGAAGGACTTCTTTTCATCCACATCCAGTGAATAAACTTATGTGACTGAGCAGATGTTTGTGGGGGACTGGTTTTCAGTGGCTGCTGATTAGAGTTATACAAAACTTTGCTGCTAACTTGTAGTATTCATTTGTTTCAGGCATTGTGACTTGTGGGAAATATGACGGCCTAGACCACAAGTAACTAAAGTTCTGTCCCTGTTCTGCTACTGCGGTGCTCCATGGTCTAAAACAAGGTGTTCCTCCACACTGTGGTGGTTTTGCCCTCATAAAATAGGAAATCCCTTTGTAAACTGCTTTGAGAACTGCTGATGAAAAATGCTGGCTTATGAGCTATGCCAGTCTTTTCTCCCACCGTTTGTTTGAGTTTAGTAGCCTAAAGTGAAACTAAGGTGAGTCTTCAGGGCCTCCAGGGTTTGCACTGAAGTTGTACAAAATCTTGTACACAGCTTGTTTCCACTTTAACAGCTCCAGGGTAACTCCAAGCCGGGCTCCCCATCGTTAACAGGGCTTGCGAACCTCAGGAAATCCTTCATCATCTGATCTGAATTATGAATTGGCAAGGAAATCAACATCTTCTGCTGAGCAGCAGAGGTTTTATGAGGCTGTGCAACACTGTCTCCACAGAAGCTTAGCTCTATTTCAGCGGTGCTCAAACACCAGCTCTGCTCTGTTGCACACCCTGTGCATTCTGCTTTCCATCCTTAGATGAACTTCATCCCAGATGGCTTCATCCGTGATTGACTCTGTAGTGTGTGTGACTACAACTGAGGCATGTGTAGTGATGTCACCATGTTCTGTAATATCACACACACCTCTGCTGAGCTGGAGGCTGCTCTGGGCTCCTGCCTCCATGATACCATGTTCTCAAATGAAACAGAGGTTTGCCTTTTCAATCAAACTGGGCGTCTTCCTCATCACGACAGCTCTTTTCATTGTGGTTTGAGCCACTTGGAGAGAAAACTGAGTCACAGAGCTACCTGACAGTGTCAGTCACTGAATAGTGTTCGAGCATGCTTTCCTGTTAGTTCTGTAGTGGCTCTCTATGCTCACTTGACTGATTTTCATCCCAATGGCTCTTCTATAGGGTTTCGAGTCTGTAAGGAACTTATCTCTATTCTATACACACCTTGGTCAGAACAAGCTTAAAAAGGGAAAGATGTACCTGGAAGAAAGGAGGAAAGGGGGCTTGGTCCTCAACAGGTCTGATACTTTACCAGAAATCTGGACAGGATTTCCATCTTTTTCACCCCCCAGGGTGATAATGCAGTAATGCAAAGAAACCTGAAAACAGAAAAATCTTCGTTGATTTTTTGCGTTACTGGAAATCTTATTCAGATCTTTTATTTAAAAAGTGCTCAAAATGTACATAAGAAAAGGAGCTATATTAGTTCCTATACTAAAGTATTCCTTTCATTCTCTGTCAAAAATGGTCACATGCTAAACATCGAACAAAAAAATTTGAAATGTTAAAGGAATAAAACTCTTCAGGGAATAAATTATTTTTACAACTGGCCAATATAAAATAATACAGTACAAGTCTCTTAAAGTAGTAATTGATAAAGGAATAAAACTGCTAAAAGAGTATATTTTTCATTTGCTGGAGCTAACTGTATAATAGCACTCAGCTGTATTTAATCTCTGGGGGCCTACGGAACAGGCACAAAAATGAACGTAACTTAAAATCGACGAGTGATCTTTCATGAGATCTGTGGTACCTGCTGCCTGCTGGCAACAGCCATGTTACTGCAGCAAGCCTACTCACTCAGCCCCACAGTACTTTGCCTTTCAGAGCCTTTTTTTATCTGTATGTTAAGTAGGTAATTCCCAAGACATCCCTATTAAGTGAAAAAGAATGACTCTTCCAGCCTGACACACAGGGAAACTGAGATACAGAGAGGATAAAGCCTTTGCCTGGGGTCAGACTGGTTTTTTCTGCCATGTAATATGGCTGTAATGGGCCTCAGTCCTTCCACAGAATGCTGATTGAAAACACACTAGAATAAAAATTTGAAATTGTGGTTTCACTGGATACTGCAGAACGGGATTACAACTGTGCCGGACCCAGGTCCTTCAGCTTCCTACAGTGCACACTTGAATCCCAGTATAGAAATCAAGTACCAGTTTTATATTAAAGAATTCTCGCATTATATTATAGAGCTGTATGTGTGGGCTTCAAAGGCTGACCTCACGTGGGCAAAAACAGAGCATCCCAAGAGGGAGACAATTCCCCCACTGTGTGGCCATCATGTGATTTTTGTTTGCCTTTGAAACAGGTCTGTCCCAGAATTTCTCGGATTTTCATTGAGGAAAAGAAGATAAAATTTTCACTAGGTAGGTGCATGCAGAGATTCTTGGCTGAGGAAAATGGAGAGAGAGTGGGGACTTGGAAGAATGCATAAAATGGCATTTCATTTATCCTTCTGTCTTGGTGGGTCTTGGAGAGGCCAAGTGATCTCTAGCTGGTACAGGCTTCACCCAAGTGATGTTCTCTCCCCAGAGTCTCTTCATCTTTTTCCATCCACTGCTCAGACTGTCTGTCCCAGCAGAACTGCTTCATTCTTCTTGAGATCAGTCACACTGAAACAACTGAATAGAATTAGAGTTTTTAACTGTGTCTGTCAAGTAGTTTGGGTTTGCTGATGCTTCTCTCCCTTGAGCTCATTTTCCATTCATTTAGTCAGAAGTAAGACCAAGGGCTTTTTATCTAAATAGTCCTAAATTGGGCATGTATTTTAAAACTGAATCCTTCTTTATGTTTATGTTAAACTACCTTCTTTTCATAGCACTTCCTTATAATGCTATTGACCCTACTGTATGAAATTTTAATGACATTTGAAATTTAGAAATGTATCTACATTTTATAGGATTTCTAGGTTTTGGTTCCCTAAAAAAGGAAATAACTGACTTCCTTATTTTCTTACATTGTTTACTTTGTTTAGTTCTAGTGGAGAGTATGCCAGAAACTTTGATGAGTAGGTGAAAATAGCAGAAGATAAATGTGTGTTTGTAAAAATCTACCCCATGCATACCCTGTGCCCTTGCATCATATTGCCTAGTCTGTTTGTTGTAAACAGACTGTATCAATTCAGGAATAGTAGCATGCTTTTATCAATAAAATAGAGATCGTTTGCCTTTATAATCCACAGAATCAGTTACAGATTTCTCTCACTAATTATTTTAGGATAGAAATTGTTATTCTTTGAGACCTGGTGGTGGGTGAAATTTAAAAAAGAAAAAAAAGGCAGCTAGAAAAAAGAAAAAGCTTCAGTCTTCTTCTTAATGGTGGCTTTAAGCATATAGAAAGAAGTGAGGAGAGTGAGAAGAAGAATAAATTGCAGTATTCTTAACTTACCAAATAATACATTTTGTTTCTGCCTCACTTCAAAATGACCCAAAAGAATGCTGTTTAAACTTGGCTTATTCTGTAGATACCCTTGAGAGTCTGCTAATAAATGAAGTGCCAAACAAGTGAGTTCCATAGTTTCAAAGTGGTACATACATAACATATGTAGACAGAATATCACTTGTGCCTGAACCTCACTGTTTTTCTGTTGAGCTCTGTCTCCATTCTCATGGAAACCAACCACTGATTGACAGTAATGCTGTGAACTTCCACTTATTAGCTAATGCTGACTTTTCTTGAAAATAGGAGCTGAGTGTAGCATTATGGAATATTCATGGAACAAAATTCCGGAGAGAGAGGTCTCAGGGTCAGGAGGAGGGAGGGAATGAGAGACAGATGCCAGATTGCCTGTAGAGAGTCCAAGCATGTGTTTTTGTTTGTAGCAATGATGCACATGCCTTTTGCGGGTGCAATTATTGCTTTTGCCTTTGAAAGTTTTACCATAAATCTGTTTCTCAATCTCCCTTCATTTTTGACCCAAATTAACCTCTTCTCTATACAGTTCTGTTACTTAACCACAGTTTCACTTGGGAATATCCATGCACCACCATGCTCTAGGTGTTCTCCCCTGAATTTCAGAGATCACTCTGAATTCAAATCTGTTTCTGATCAGATGTAATTCATTAGTCTTTCTGTCTTTTCATGATCTTCATGCACTGGATTTTATCCTTCACTGAGTCATTGCAGTGAACAACACCACATGAGTGAAAAAAATAATTTGCCCTTTATTTTTGGTCTCTGCCTACCATGCAGCTTTAAGCAAGGGCATATGATCTGTAAGTAGATGAAAACGGAGACCTAAAGTATTTGAATATCCATTTAACATATCGTGACACTTTCCTTTTAATCTATCAAATGCTTAAAAATCTGAATTCTCTTGTTCTAGCAATAAGCTTGTCTTACTTGAGTGACACTTCAGGTCTAATGAGGCTGACTGCAGGTGACTCACAGCTAACTGTGCAACAGATGTGGGGTGAAAGCTTTTAGCAGCCATGCACTTCCAAGTGGGAATTCCCTGCCTGTAGTATCTGTGACATTGATACTGTGCTATTTTCCCGTGTCAGACTCAGGCTTTATTGTGGACCTGACAGGTTCAAAGTCACAGAAGCTACTTCTTGTCGTAGAGTGTTTCAGAAAGGAGGCATTTAATAGTGTATTAGCATTTGTTAGTTTTATTTAGGAAATGGAGAAAAAATTGCATCTCAGTATTCTTGTACTCCTGGGGAGCTTTCAACCTTCAGTGAATTTCCTAACCTGGCCCTCATCCCTAGGCTGGGTGCTGACAAATGTGCTGCAGCTTACCAGGTGAAGAGATTGCAGTTCAATTCAGCTGCCAGTTGTGCCATATCTGGCTGAACAGAATATGTACTGGTCTGAAATGTTGTTAAAGTTACCATAAAAAAGCTAAGTATCAGAATATAGATTCATATCATATTGTGTGCACAGTCAGGGATTTTCTATCACCTTGTCTTTTGGAAAGAGAAGCTTTTGATAGCTCAGGAGCTTTTTTTTTTGGGAGATAGAGCCTGCTGCCTGCGAGTCTCCCCAGATGCTTTGGGGAAGCTTCTCCTTTGGTATGTCCTGCAGTTTGCAGGACTGATGCAGAGAGAGATAGAGCCATGCAACAGCTCACAAACATGAGCCTTGAGGTGCTGGGGAAGTCAAGGAGGGGCAGATGGGCTGGCACAGTCTCACAGTTCCTGGTGTGCTGCCCACAGTGGTTTGAGGTAACTGCAGCCTGCATCAGGTCTGCCACAGCTGAGTGGTAGACTTCATCCCATGTGGGATGCAACCAACTAAATTGGCTTGGTCACTTGGAGTAACTGTTGAGTGTGGATGCCCACTGTCCTAAAGGGACCGTGAACGTAGTGGATTCCAGCCAAGAGCTCTCTGCATATATGAGAGATGTATCAAGAAATACTGTGTATCAAGAAAGCCATACTTTTGAGCTAGAGGTGTGCATCTGGGCCCTCAGAAGTAATTTAAATGCATATATATGTATTTTTATTTTATTTTATATAGGGCAAAGTTGCCTGAAGCCTGTTTATTAGTTAATAACCCCCTCCAGGTTACCGTCTCTAATCTTGTAATGAAATTGAGTTAATAAATCCAAGATATTATTAAATAAAGTAAGTATTTAATATTGCTTGTCCTCTTTGAATCCAAGTTGCAATACAACAGAATTTCATTTTATAAATAACACCTTTCGTGCTAGCACCACAGGGCATGATTCAAAAGAATCTAAATAGAACATGAATGCTGTAATCAAATGCAGACCCCAGGAAGGCAGATTAAAAAGGCATGTTGCTGGTTAGCACAGCAGACAGGGTAAGTATAGCAGGTCACAGCAGAAAAGCTAGTTACAAAAACAAGGGCACAATCAAATGAAAATTGTTTGCTTGCCCACTCAAAACCATGACTGACTGCTTCTGTGTCCGTGACCTATTTTTTTTAAATAAAGGAAGATTTTGAGAGGTTGTTACATTTTAATTGCTTTGTACTAAACAAGAAAACAACAACAAAAAAATTCTCAACTCGGTGTTTGCATGTGGAGGACAGCAGGAAAATATCTATTTATAGGTAGAGACACTACAGCTGGAGAAGACTTTTCCACTAGGTTTATTTCATCTCTGTTTATCTCATCTGTTTGCACCCACTGCCAAAGGCTGTGTGTCTCCTGCTATATGGAGGAACACAGAGCAGAGGGAAAAGCTGCAGGGCACTGCCATGAAGCTTGCCTTGCAGAGAAGGGGAATACTTGCATCCTGCAAGTGTTCAGGGCTGAGGCAGAGCTGCCCGTAGCAGAGCAAACGGGTGTCCAAAGCCCTTGAAGCCCAGGGTGCAGAGCAGCCCTACCCCGGTGCGATCCCCCTGCAGCGCTGCCCGGCCGCCCGCACCTGCCCGGCTCTCCTGGCCACGCTGTCTTCCTGTCTCTCTTCCTCGAGGGTGTCACAAAGGTGGAGCAGAGGTTAATGGAGCAAAAAGCAGAATTAACCTCCGTGTGCTTATCTGCAGCTGCTCCCAAGGTCTGGTTGTAGAATGGCCTTTCTCTAAGAACAGAGCTTTAGCTCGTGAAGGGATGCATGGAGGGGAGGAAAGAAAAGTCAGGGTCTCCAAGCACTCTCCTCCCTCTGCTGGGGTTCTTCTCTCTTTCTTTGCTGAGATGGGGAAAGCATCACCCTTTTTGAGGCTTGTCTTCTCTCTACTGCTACAGGATGGCAGAGAAACCCTTAGGGGTTATTGTGTTTAGCCCTGTATTCTCTGTGTGTGCATATGTACAGTTGCTGCAAAATGCATTTGGTCTTCTAGTTCAAGGACTGACAGCCAAGACGGGGGAAAGAAATAAAACTCTGATGATTTTATTTATATGTATGTGTGTATGTACAGATGTACATCCACAAATGCATACATTTATATTTGTATGTGTAACATAGTTGTGACTATTAAAAAATATTATATAGAAGAAGCTTGTGTTAAAACTAGGTACCACCTCCAAGACTCCCAGTTATGTCCATATAGGAAACATGGAAATTCCCAAGAAAAAGGAAAGTCAGCACAGTTGCCTCACTAAGCTACTTAAAGAATTAGAGTGTTTTGATAGGCAGTCTATTAATTTACTTTAACAGGTAGAATCAAACTAGCCTAATGCAAATAATGAGTCACAAAAAATATTCTGTAAACAGTATAGTGAAAAGAAAAAAAAATTAACCTTCCAGAGTGGTCTGCTGTACTCAAGGTAAATGAAATATTTAGTGGTGGCAGCAGCAAAAAAATGAAATATGAGATCTTGCATCCCAAGTTATTAGTGACCTGTTAAAAGACAGGCTGCAAAGTGCCTTTACCAAATTAAAACTTTGAAAAAGGGCACAAATGGGAAATGTCAAAATAAAAAATCTGAGGAAAATGATTGTCCTCCTGGCTCTTATTATTTTGCAGTTCTGGGGCTGTGGCCACTGTTAATGCTAGTGGAGCAAGAATGGCACAATTCAGTCTCCTGAAGTCTGTAATGGAAGTAGTCTGCACTGAAAGGCAAACAGTTGGAATTTGCTGAGATTTTGATCACAATTGCGTGATCTGTTCACTGCATGTGTTTTTTTGTTTAGTCTAATTTTCAGAAACTTCATAGGCTTTTTTTTTTTTATTTAATAGAAGATTTCATTTGGTTCTCTGTTCCCTGTGTTTACAGTACAGCCATCCTTAATGCTTAATGATACTAAATAATAAGAATGCCAGAGTGCTTAATTTAATGTCTGCTATTGATCTCTGGACTGTTTAGCAAATGCCTTACTAAACACAGAGGGCCATATACTGCCCCCACTTCCATCTATGTAAATCTCCTAAAGGCAGCTAGGGTATCGGGAACCTAAGGTCAGTTGATCAGCCTCCTAATTGTGTTTCCTGCTTAGAAATGTTAAAGGTTTTCCTCGTCACAGACAGGAATTATTATTTCAAATTCTGTTCCATTATTCTTTGTGTGCCTCGCTGCTCTCTGAGCACTCAGCTCTCTGGACACCTCTCACTAATAAGGTTTCACTTGCAAGAGCTCGCATTTGTCTCAGTTTTCTTCAGTATTTCTGGCAACGCCGGTAAACATAAAAGTACTGAGAGAAGCAAATACTGAGCTGATTTGTAAATGAGCAAAGCATTTCTTAGTGAGGTCAGATCAGCTGACAGCTTCTCTCTGTCACCCAGCACCCTTCCAGGGTAAGGACCTCTTTGGTATCAGCTCATATGAGCTGGATGGTCAGATTTACAATTTGCCAATTAATCTGGTGAGATCAATGAGACTCCCGTCCTTCCCACAGCTCTCCCAGTGCTGTGTCAGTGGTGTCACTTCTACTGCTCTGCCTTAAGAAATCTCTTGGAAATGCCTCCTTCTTTTATTTTATTAAGATCACCTTGGTATTGTAGAGCTACAAACGCTTTAACAGTCTCTTCTCCTAAAGATCTGAGCCTCAAGAAGCTGTGATTTACTATAAATTTTGCATTAAAGGCTCTTGGCTTTTATTTTCAGCCATACTTCAATCTTAAGCTTGTCTCTGCCTTACCCACCTGCATGGTAGACTGACAGTTGCTAGCAAAATCTATGACAGCATTACTTTGCCAGTAAGAATGCACAGATGTAAAACTAATTAGTTTAAAAAACATATTTTAACTTGTGTCTTGTGAATACTGTCGTCCCCAAGAATTCAACAGATTAGGAGTCTTTTTGAGACTTAGTAAGCTGAATGTTGGGGTGGGCACTACATTCTTTCACCACTGCATCTCTGTCTCAAATGGTGAAGTACCCTAGAACAGAAGCGCAGGTTCAGATTGCCAAGCCATTTTCAGTTATCTCATGGTCTTTCAGTCTTCTGTCCTACTTCTCCTCCCAACTAGGTCCTCACCTGGTGTTCTCTGCTTTCCTAGTCATGACCCAAAACCCAGCACTGCCAAGCACCTCAGTTCCCATCAGCAATCTCTGATCTTTTACTGCTGTGCACGTGAGGCAGGTTTAATGAGCTTGCTAATAATGACTTGTAGCATACTGGTTTCTCGTAGACTCGGGCCATCCCCCATTCTAGGTCTCCAAATGTGCTTGATAAATTATTTGAATTACTCTTTCAATTGCCATCTGTAGTTCCTCATAAAGAGACTGCTATTTGCCGTGTGTTGTGCCAAATCACGAAATAGTTTTTTGCAAAGCCAGGGACTGTACTGAAATCACCAAACTCGTGTCACTTGTGAGCTGCAGTACAATAACATGTTGACTTTAAGTAGGTTACAGTTGCACTCTCGTGTGATGAGAAGGAAGACCTTGGAACTCTGACCCATAAATCTCAAAGATTATGGGGACGTACGAGAGAAGAGACGTCCCTCAAGGTTTTTAATACATATATAAAATTATTCTTCTAAATATGAATCATAAAATGCATAAAATGTCAGTATTATGCATGAATAAATATAGAAACATATGCATACAGATCTGCACTCACACATGCATATGTTCTGACCTTCTCCTCCTTCCCCTTGCCTTGAACTTCTTCCTTGAATGTGCCCTAATGGTGGAGTGACGATCATCAGATCTAAAGAAATGTAGTGCTGCGTGAAACCTTGGAATAGTGACGTCTGTTGAATTTGGACAGTTTTGTTTGTCTACTGGGAAATTGTATGAACTTTCCAATTTTATTTTTTTTTCAAGTTGGCATTGCCCTCCTCCTCCCCACCCAAGGGAGGGTAGCTTCAGGAGAAATGGCTGCTTTCTTGCTTTCTGGTGTGGTGTAAAGTTTTCCGTCGAGAGACAATAATGTACATTCCTCTGGCAGGACGGGATGGATTTTTTTGTTTCTCTTGCTGTTGTTTATTTATAAGACATTTCCTCTTGCTTAGTGGAAGTTTGATCGTAAGAGGCTCCAGTGATTTTCCTTCCCACCTCTCCCCTCCCTAATTTCTCTGCCTCGGCACTCGCTCTGGAACAGAGCGAACTCAAAAAGCCCATCGGCGCAGGGCGCGCTTCGCAGCCAAGCCCTGCCACTCTCCAGAGACTGTGAGGTGATTCTCCTTCGTCACTGCTTGGACCAGGAACCACAGCCCTGGTGAGTGGTGAGCTCCCAGAATTTGATGTGTCAAGGCTTCTATTCTCGGGGCCGCCGCGGCGAAGCAGGAAATAAAGGTTTTTGTTGTTGTGTTTTCTTTTTTTTTTTTTTTTTTTTTTTTTTTAAATCTGGAAACAGAATCAGCGACGAGCGCAGGAGGAATACGGAGCTGGGAGCGCAGCGGCCGCCGAGCCGAGCGCGGGGAGCTCGGCGGAGCGGGGGCTGCTGCGCCCGCGTCCCCCCGGCCGCCCGCGGGGCTCGGGCCGGGCGGCGGCGGGGGGAGCGCTCCGGCCGGCCGGGGGGGCACGGGGCGGGGGAGCGGCGGTGGGCGGGAGGGGGGAATGTTAATCCTCCGCTCGGAGTTTCTGTCTGGCAAGTTTTCATGCCTCTGTGTTCTGAGCATTTACATTATGCTCTGAATACCTGATTGCCCAGCCAAGCAGAAAGGAAACTCTACAGTGGATGCATAGTAAAAGAAAATGCTTCTGTGGAAGCCACCTCTGGGAATAGGAAGAACTAGTTGGTTTATAGGCTGCTGGTCCATTTGAGGGAGCGGGAAGGATTGTATTTTTTTCTCTCTCTTTTTTAACTCCCTCGCTTCCCTTCTGTTCTCTTTGTGTCTGTATGGGGAATTGGGAATCAGGGGGGAAAAAATGTACTTTGTAGAACTTCATATACAAAATCTTGGATGGCAAAGAACTGAGTGTCTCAGCCAACATCAAGGTACTTAGAATTATTTTCAGCTGTTGGATAGGGAAGACAAGGCTTAGAAAGCTGCTCACGGCTGCATGGGAAAGGCAGAAAAAGAAAAAAAAAAAAAAAAAAAAAAAAAAAAGTAGGATGAGCACCTCTAGCTCCAGGCCCAGATTGTCTCCTTTTGTCCTCTCCTGCCCTGCTGAACATATCACTTCTGTTAATATTTTTCTGCTGTAATGCTAAAGAAGGCCAGGGCAATGCGTGGGCCGTTCCATTCATTCTTCATCATCTTCCATATTATCTGACTTGAAGAAATGAATCATTTCTTGACTAACATTTCCTACTTCTATCAAATAGGCATATAAGAAACAGAGGGTAGCAGTCAAAATATTTGTATTTTGAGTTATTATCCTGTTCTTTGAAACATGTCCCTGGCAAAGGACCAAGATCTTTAATGGAACCAACATATCTCACACAGGGTATTAACTAGGCAGCATTCTTCTCACCCTTGCCTTGCTTTTGAGTAGCATTTATTCAGCAGGTGTTTCAACAAGCTTGTCTCTATGACACCCAGGCAGGCAGCCCCTCTTTGACTACTACTGGTCACCTGTGACATACAGAGAAGTCCGATCACCTTTTCCCTGGTTTCGTGCCCATTCTGAGTCCTAAGAACTGTACATACAGGCTGGTGATGAGCAGTCCTTCACTGAAGTTGTCAGGCTTTGACACTGACTTCAGAACTGAGCTCGGTGTCAAGTCACATCCAACCCCTTTTAAGGTACTCGCTGTTTCATATAACCAGTAAGTAAAGTCATATAGGATTCGGTGGCTTTACTCCCTGGCAATTTTTGCAAATATTTTTGTTTGTTTCAGTCCATGTGGTGTTGTCAGTCCCTCCCCATGCTTCAGTTTCAGCCTGAAGTTTTACTAAGCCTGAAAACTTCAAGTGGAAGGCAGACAGAACCTCGGAGTTCTGTCTGGTTTTGCATTAGAACCATAAAGAACTGTGAACTCCTCTTTTTTCATGCACAAACCCCCAAGTTGACCGCAGACGTTTTTCAGTGCTGAGCAGCAAGGGTTAGCTGTTTCTCTTCATTCCCTGGTGCTGCAGACCTCTCTCTGAACTTAAACTAAATCACCAGCTCTCAACAAAACCCGCAATTATGTTGGCTGATCCCTTCAGTAAAGAGTATTACATACACATAGAAATAACCTTTACATACATCAAAGCCTCAATCCAAATGGTCCCAGCTTTTGACTAAATTGATGTTAAGATCCCAACTTGGCTGTTGCATCACCTTTCTGCAGTGTACTCAAAGCAGCTGACAGATCAGAACATCCCAAACTTTCAGGCAGTTCACATCACAGATAGAAACATAATGGATTTTTTTCTCTTCTCTGAATGGGCTATACTGAACGCCCACACACACTTTTGGGTCTGATCTTTGAAGCTTATCTCTGATTTACTTTCTCCCTCCAGGCAGTGTAAGTCTGAAAGACATAAGTACTTCTGAAATGGAAAGTTCTCAAAGCACAGTGCTAAATGTCTGAAACTTCAAACTTCTGCCTGTATAACACTTGTTCTCTAGATTTACTGAAGTCAAGGGCTGTCACTCTGGCATCTTTCACCAAGAAGGAAAAACAATGTTTAATCTCTTTTTTAAGAGTCTCTGTGTTGCTCCAAATGTCTCCATGTTTAAATTATTTCATTAATTTATTTATTCTCCCAAGTCTCTCTGGTAGCAAAGGAACTTGTCTTTGCTGGTATTTATTTATAGCAATGTGGAAAAATTCATCAGTCTTTCTTCTTATGGTATAAGCTGCTTATTGATGGTAGGCCAAGGTTATAATAGTTTGTCTATGGTCTAAAATCATTAGGGTGAAAATCTGCAATTTCAAATCATATTCTAACTGTCTGTTTAAACACTTCAGGACGGCAAGATTATAAATTGTCTCATTTCTAGTAGCTTCTTTATCTACAGCATAATAGTTTATCATAGTTGCTTTAAAAAAAATGAAAATTAATAATTGCAGTCATTCTTTTATACATTCACTGTTTGCTTCTAGCAGTAGCCATTTTAGTTACAGCATCCCTTCCAACTAGTAATCTCAAAGTGCTCTGCATGCACTGCCAAGTTAAACCTCTCTCTTTTACCCATAGATAAAGTGGGAAAGTTATCTTCCTTTGCCTGATACAAGCAAGGAGAAAATGGTTTTCTTTCCCTCATGTTCAAACCACCAGTTTATGCTTTTGGGGAAGAGAATATATATTTATTTAGTAGAATGAGAACTACTGTTTTCTGCACAACAATTTTTTGACGTGATATGCTTGTTGTTCTGTGAGTGTTAACTGCATCAGACAAGAACAAAGCACAGAAAAAGATGTAGTGATAAAGGTAGGCAGATTCATAGGTGCTGGGATGCTTCAGAAGTACAAGAATGTAAGCAGTATCCAGAGACAATTTTTGCAATAAAAGTACATAAAAGCAACTGCCTTGTTTTGAGTACATTTTCCATTTTAAGGTATTCTCTCTTTGTTTTCTTGTTTTATATTGTAAGCCTCTCTTTTCCAAAAGTTGAACAACAGCTTGTTTTCCTGGGTAACAATGTTGAAACAGCACTTATTTTCCTTCCTGTAATTCAGAAAAGAAAGTGAAACTTCATTTTGAATTAAGTCATAGGACAAGGAGAGTTCGGAAAGTAAAAGGGATTGCAAGTTAATGACGTAAAGCAGCCGCTAACCACAGATTTCTAATTATCAGCTGCAGTCAGTCCTCAGCTCAAGGATAAAGAAACAGCAAGGTTTATGAATGGTAAGATGAAGGGGTTTTCCTCCTGTCCTGGGCTGAGAAGGGGAAGGCATGGGTAAGATAATGAGAATGGAGAGAAATGGCAAATGCTTTAGGAGACCTGAATCTGTATCCCAGATGCATCATTATGATCTTTACCTCTTGTCTATTTCTCACTTACCCATCTGAAAAGTGGAATTTTTCTCCCCACCCTCACAGGGCTACTGATCAGGTTTAGCCAGGCTCAGGCATGCTTAAAAAATAGAAGTGCCTGTAAATACAGCATGTAGATCCCCCCCATTGCTGCCTTGCTTGTTTTTTCATCTTTGCAAGCTTCAAGTTCCTGGAAGCGAGGCGAGTTCCAGAGCTAGCATGGGTCTGTGCTGCTGGCAAAACAAAGCAGGTGCAAATTATGGTGGAAATGAAATAGCTGGTGCTTTGAGGCGGTGGAGTGCCCAGTTCACCTCAGGGTATATGTCTGCATTCACAAAACATGACTATCACGCATACCCTGATTCATTAGAAGTGTTATCCAGCAAACAAGAAGCCTAATCATATTTTAGTGGGAACATTCTTATGATAAACTCTGCTTTAGTGAAACTCTGCGTATAGTGCAATTTCTGCTGGCCGTGTATATTACACAGTGAAGAAAAGCTACCCCGCTGCGTATCAGAAGGCTGTAATTTCATTTAGGGGTTCTATTGACATCATAAACTGCAAGAGCAGAGCTCAAGTGGCTATTTAAGTCATAGGAACTTCAGAGTGAAATTACTGCCTGGCAGCAACTGGCCCTCCCCACCCGGGCCCCCATGTACGCACTTCGTGTTTTCATCCCTCTGCCTATAAATAATAAATCCCTTCAGCGGCTTCGCAAGAGAGCATTTCCAAAGCACTGGCGTTATCTGCCACCCTCTCTGGCAGGCAGGGGAAGGAGAGGGAGCCACAAGCCAAGGTGGGAGATGCCCGGGAGTAGCCGGTGCTCGATTCCCGGGGGTAGCCGGTGCTCAGTGCCCGGGGAAAGGCTGTGCTCGGTGCCCGGGAGTAGCCGGCGCTCCGCTGCAGCTCCGGAGGCGGCCGTGAGCGGCCAGAGGTGAACACAGCCGTGCCTGCCGGTGAGGCTGTTCGTTGCCATCATAGCTGACATAGCTGACCTTTCCCACTCCTAAGCTGTAGATATGCACCCTGGCGCGTGTGAGGATAAGTGCTCGGTGCCACCTGCGACCCACAAGACTACAGCAGCACATCTCTGTTTATTCCCCGCCTGGCTGGAATTGCTGCTTGCCGCCCCGGGGAGGAGAGGGGATGGGTGAGGAGAGAGGCCTTGGCACTGTCCCAGATCTGTGCTTGGTAGAGCAGGGCTGATCTTCTCCGTGGTGAGACCTGCTGCACCTGAGTGGAAAAAAAAAAAAAAATTAAAAATCCCCCTTCTTTATTTTAGCATTTAAATAATGGGCAGGCAGCAGTCCCATTGACAGAAGTCCATACATTTCATCCCTATGGACTTATTTCAAGGAAAGAGTGAAGCCAGGGAGTGTTTGCTTTTTATCAGGGAAGCAAGGTTAACCATTCATTAGAGCTTCTTAAGAAACCTCACATTTAAGCCACGCACTGGAAAAAACTTTCAGTAGGACAATGGGTAAGTTTTGTGTGCCATAGATACCCGGCATAGGCATTTTAGTTTGTCTAAAAACCAGTGCATCTCAAGTTCATGTAAATGTTTCATTTCCCTTATCCTCGTCTTTTTTTTCCAGATAGTAGGAAAGAACTATTTTTTTGTATTCAGTGTTTTCAAGACCTTGGGGTACCAGATAGGTGTTAAATTACCAGTGGGAACAGAATTAATATTTATGTATTTTCTCTGCACTGGTTTGTCCCTTTTTACACTTCATGTAACAGAATGATGGTTTACAATGTTAAATTATAAAAAAGTGTTCTGTTATAATATTAGTATTTCCATTCTTTATAAAGGAAACTTTATTTTGCTCTTGAACCTAGCTTTTTCCCTGGAAATGCAATTAAATCATTGCCTCTACTTCTTAAATGTCACAATCTTGTGATTCCTGAGACCATGGCAGAGCTTAAGGGAAACAGCTTTGAAATTAAATAAACAAGGTTTATATAGTTATCAGAAATGGCAGTCTGCAGTGGCAAGGCAGTCTTTCTGCTCTGGAGGTAAGCTGTTCACACTTGCATTTCATCTGACTTAGTGAGTCTGGATAGGCAGTTATCCTGGAGAATATGCTTTCAGTGTTCCCAGTGAGTCTGCAAGAGCAGCTTACACATATGCACACATTGCAAACAAAAGTGAATTTTGAACTCCACATTGCCAGTTCTGCGGGTAGGGATGCAGGTATGCATCCTGTGCTCTTTCTGCTGCTGTCCTGAGGAGCTCTAGGCAGGTCTTTTTGTGCCATTCCTCACCCCCTGCCCTTTGCTTTAGGGACTTCTGAAACTTGTTATGACTGGAGTTACTATGCTGGCTGTGTGCATGCTCCAAGTAAGAAAAAAAATGAAGTCCACAAACTGTGGATAACAGCAGATCCCACAGTACAGTGAAATCAAAATAGGATGTTGAATGCCAAGACACAAAGTTCTCATGGTCCTTATCTCTGTATGAAATAACTGGAAGTGGTTACAGTTTCCTTCATTTAGTGTAACTGAATGTATTGAGGGCTGAGTATCTTCAGTGAGATATGAACTGCCTGATGGCATGCATCCTAATTTCAGGACGTGATGTCCTGGCATGAAGATAGCCTATTGTCCCACTGAGTCTTGAGTGCCTGAAATCTAAAGCTATGTTACTGTGTTGGTGTCTGTCCAACAAAGATGCGTGTTCTACTTGTACCATGTGGAAAAATGAATAAAATATCTAAAGTTAAAAAACAATTCATAAACACCATATGCACATACATACTGCATGCACAACTTCTCTTTGAAAATATTACAATGGGACACCCTTCCAGATTCTGGTTGTAAAAGACTGTAACAATTTCTTCTACAGGTTTTTAGTCAAAAAAAATACTGCAACAGTCTGTTTTCTTTCAAATCAGCAAAAGTATAGTAGAATAGAAACCCTTCTTTAAAATGAAGTATCGATCTGTCTAACATACAGTTCTTCTAAAGCTGCCACCCTCTTAACTTGTAGGTGCCAAAAACTAATTCACACTTGGGGATACTGAGGCAGAAATTGGTGAGGTGACTAATCTAACACCATGTCCTCATGGAGCCCATCTGGCTCTGAGTTGCTGCCATAGCTGCTTTGATTAGCTCTCCAGAAGGGCTGCTGTAGCCTGTGTGTGATGTGTGAGTGCAAGGCTCTGCAGGTCCCCAGTAACGTTGTGGGTTGCAACTCGCTGTTGGAGCCCAGAGCCTCTCAGAGCAATCACACCTGCCCCTAGGGCAGAGCAGGGGCTGGGCTTAGCTCTGAAGCACCAAACTCACTGTTGCACGTCTTCTGGGGGGGACATAATAGTTTCTGCTGAATGTCTGGCTCAACGAAACAAAAACCCAAACAAAAAAACACAGGAAGAGGCTTGAGTGCTCTTCTGGTCCTATCTCCTGTTTTTCATAGTGCAAGACCATAGTTTGTTTTGCTGGCATGCTGCTGCAGTGCCTTTGTAAAACTGGAGAGAAGCTGTGGCTCTGGGTTAGAAATGAGATAGATGACATTGCTGCAGCAAGGAAAGAGCAGAAAATAACTGACGTCCTTTTTCTTCCCAACCCTAAGATCTGCACCTGGGTTTAATATTAGATAGGATCACTGAGGAAAATGGTGGTTGGCAAAATTTACTTTTTAATGACTTAAAATAACCTGTGATGTATCAGGCTCAGCAGTGTCACTCTGTAGCATGACTTCATTGTGAGATTTCCTGCTTCCACTAGAATGAGGGGTGCTGATAGTACCACTGCATCCCTATTGCTGCTTTCAGTGTGTGGTAGGTACCCTCCCATGCAGCTAGAGCTGTTTTTACTTTAAATACATTGGTTGTCTGTCTGATACTATGTCAGTGGGACTTGCTGCTCCATAAAATGACTTTTCTCTGTAGAGCAAAGACACAAATACAAGGGCAAGCTGAGTCATTGGCTGTATTTGGATGTTTTCACATACTTTTGTGGGGAAAAGATGTATACCTGACAGGAGGAAGGCTAATTCTTCTCTGTCAGTCAGTGCAAGGCAGAAGGTTTAGTGAGAAGAGATCAGATGGGCTTGAATGAATTTTGTAATTCTGAACGTATCTAGGAAATAGAACTGAATGATGTATAGAGAACTTCTCTGTCAGTGTGGAAAATTAGAGATTTGAACAAGATGAGTTTAATACTGAAATGAAATGAGAAGAAGTTTATGATTAATAGGGTCTGGCAGAGACAGCATACTTATATATAATTTTGGAGACTTAGGAAATGATCCTTGGGTAGATGTGGGTCTGAGGGCTTAAGAGGAAAGGGGAGGAGTGGGCCCACAGGGAACCAGTTGTTTCATCTCTTTTCAGTGAAAGACCCAAAAGTTGACCATAGCAGGCATAAAATGGAAGAGGTAAATCTCCCATTTCAGAAACATTTTAAAGGTTGAAAAGATAAATTAGGAATGAAGTATGTGTCAAGCTGAAACAGCATTTTGGTTCATCTCATCTTCATTCCTGCTTCTGAAGCAACCAGCATTGTTTCAGGGCAAGACATTTTCCTTCTGGATTCTTTCCTTCCAGCTGAGCAGTACTGAATGCTGGACGTGGAGTCTAGGTTTTCTTACCCCTGTGACAATAAACCTGTGTCCTGAAAATTCACTTTGTTACAGTCATTCATAAATGGCAAGATATGCAGATAGATGAAATTTTTCTTGTCTTTCATGGCTACAGATACAGCTCATAATCATTAAAATTACTCATTGGCCTGTGAGGAAAACATAAAGAAAATTATTTTGTGGAAACTAACAGAAAAGGGTAAGATTCACAGCTCACTCATCTTCATTCTAGGCAAATAATTAGCTGTTTTATTGTATTCTATGGGACTTTAGAAATTTGGGTTGTATTCTCCCCCCAGGACATGGTGAGTTTCTATATATTTTACCTTGTACACTCCTATTTTGAAATTTTCCTTCAGAGTGAGAATTATTTCTCCTGTGAACACCTTTATATTTTTTCCCCGTGTAAGAAAAAAGCTATGTTCCCATACTGATGTTTTCTAACTTACAATTATCCATGTAAAGTCAGCAAACATGGAATAATTACTTCTAATGCAGACTTTGCAATAAGCAAGTTTTATTAGAAATGGGGAAAGTGTAACTCTGGTCTTTGTCTGTCTTTCTCCAGAGTCTCATCCTAGTGCACTTTCCTTTAGGTGGCACTCCCACATTAACTTGTGTATGACCTGAACAGCTGTTTGTGATCTATCATCTGTCTCCTGAAATATGATGGAGAGACTTAGAAATTATATTAATTGTGGTGTCCACATCCTCTCTTCATTAAAAGTTGAAAATTGCTGTTCAAATATTTCATAATCAAAAATTAATCCCAGTCTACCTGTTCCAAATCATATATTACACCCTCTGGGAATGAATCCCAAATCCCCATTACAATTTGGATGCTCTGTCCTCTGGGTATTGATTACAAATTCTGGTTATTGTTCACATACTTTGTCATAGGGGGAATTAATCTCAAGTTCCTGTCTACTGTTCTGGGACTGAAATCTATCTATAATTAAGATTTTTCTATTAAATGGATATTGACAAAGGACTTTTTCGTCTACATTTTTGGGGTTATCTTCTGGCAAGGAAAATCCATCTGAGCTCACGGAGAGATTCTTTATGCTGAGTGTTCTGACCACTGATTTTCATGCCACTGGGGTGCAGACGTTTTGCAGGAGCCAGTGGCATAACTGGACTGTTCTCCAACGTAGATGTTGGGTAAGGAGATGCAAACATTTTCAGAAGGGCTCAGGAAAGTAGAGCAAATAAGCAGATGAATAAAACCAGAAGAGTTGCGTCAGAAATGTAGAGGAAGATGCGAGCATGCAATTGTGAAGTGCTCTACAATTGCAAACCTTACGAAATCGTAACAATCTTAGATATGTAGAAGGGAGGAATAATTTGCTCTCCTTTTCAGCAGTGGATAGAATAAGAATGAAAATACTGTGGTGAAAGGTAGCAGTATAAAAGTACCAGAGAGACAATGTATTTTTGATAGGTGAATCTGTGTTCCATCTGATTAGTTTCAG
Source organism: Chamaea fasciata (assembly GCF_029207755.1). NCBI lineage: Eukaryota > Metazoa > Chordata > Aves > Passeriformes > Sylviidae > Chamaea > Chamaea fasciata. The sequence continues at coordinate 22,532,433 of NW_027094087.1, read as the reverse complement.
CAACTTTGACTACAAAACTAACTGCTGTTATTTCCACATAGATTCAGTTATTTTCCATAGAATGATGCAAAGCACATAGGGGGGAAAAAAAGTCTTCAGTTCCGTAGCTGTGTCTATCCCTGTTTCTTCACAGGTAAAAAAATTGGATCAAAACAGCCCTGTTTTCCAGGGAATCTGGACTCTGGACCTAGGTTTTGGTGTTTCAGACCCACCACTGCTGCTAATAGACATGGTGTTTCCAGTGGCAACAGTTGTCTCATGCATTCTTTCACACTTTAGAAAAGATCCCCGTTTCCTTTTTTCCCCTCTCTTCTTTAGCAGTGGGCAGCCCTGCAACCTTTTGATCATACCGACTTTGTTCGTTACACGACTGAACTCTGCTATGCCAAACATCCTTTCAGAAAGTTTGACATTTGTGCCATTTGAAAAAAGGGAGGGAGAGAGGAGGAGAGAGGGGGAAGAATGAATCCTGGCGGCTTCCTCCTGCCCTTTTGATTAAGAGTGCAGTAAGTCAGCAGAAGAGGTGGGACTTTTAACAAGGAGGGGGGGTGTAAGCTGGTTGTGATCTGTGATGTATGCACAGGCATGCACACGGAGGAAAGGAAAGAAAAAGGCAGGAGACAGACAATCAGAAATTACTACCAGAAATTAACTAATTGATGGAAAGTTTATGGTGACAATGAAAGAGACAAGATGAGACAAAGGAAGATGGCCTGTGGTACTATCCTAAACCTGGTGAGGGAGGTTGAACTTCAGAACTTCCAAGGGCCCCTTAAGACCTAATAATTTTAATTCTGTAGCACCTTTGTTCCTATTCATTGCTTTGCTACTGCTATTTCCTGTGCATGTTGTATTCTACTTTTTTCTTTTCTGTGATAAATTTTGTGCAATCATTAATGCTTCCAGTTCTTCTAAATTTTTGCCCACCTCTGCTATCCCAGTCTTTCAGATGGTTCAGAGTTTATGGAACTGAAACAGCTGTTCATATGTTGGCATGCAAAGGGAAGAAGGACAAGGCTTATCATGTATTCTAATGTTTGCAAAAGAAGGCAGGGCTTTAAAGACAGTCTCTTAAAAAGTCCTGAAGAAAAAAGTACTGAGTGTTTTAAACTAAGTTTCCAATGATGTATAAAATATTTTTCTGTGTGAAAATCTATATTGATTTTCTTTTGCTTTGTTTGTATAGAAATTGTTCTCAGAATAGATAGGCTTTGACATTTTGCCTTCTCCTGTGCTTAATAAGTCATTTTTGTCATCCCCTCCTACACACATATGTGCTCCTTCTTTTCCCTGGCTACTTGCTGCTTCATGCAGATCATTTGTAGAGCTGCAGGTAATGGGTAGTGGTGTTGGAGACCCTGCTGCAGCTCTGGTGGTCATGGGATCTGTGGCAGGAGGGAGGACATGCTTTGAGTGGTGACAACAATGGATAATACAAGTGGCTGTCGTAGTCCCTCATGCTCAGCTCAGCTCATTGCCAGATGTGCCAGCCAACAGAAGTGTATTGGCTTTGGAAAACCAAAGACTCCTCTGTCGTAAGGAGTGGAGGTTGCCATCAGAGTCCTTGCAGTTGTTTCCACTTGGCTTCACACATAGAAAGGCAGCTTTGTTTTTCGATTTTTTTTTCCCTTTGGCCAAGGTTGCCACAAATAATCTGACTGGTAAGATGATGTGAAAACAAGTACCCCTTGAACCCTGCATATGTTAGTCCCTGTTCTTATGGTAAAATTTTACAGGTGCTGTGGTGAGCAAAGCCTTGTGTGGCCAGAGACAGAGGGAACTTATGAGAACAGTTTTCAGTGAAGAATATTGACTTTTCTCCAGCGATAATCCTAGAATCATAGAATGGTTTGATCACCTAATTCCAACACTTCTGCCATGGGCAGGGACACCTTCTCCTTGACCAGGTTGCTCAAAGCCCCATCCAGCCTGGTTTTAAATGCTTGCAGCAATGGACCATCGACAACATCTCTGGGCAACTTGTGCCACTGCCTTACCAGCCTCATCATAGAGAATTCTTCCTCATATCCAATTTAAATCTATGTTCTCTCAGTTTAAAGCCATTACCCTTCGCCTTATTACTTTATGCCCTCATTGAAAGTCCCTCACCATCTTTTTGGTCAGCCCATTTAGGTACCAGAAGACTGCTCTGAGGTCCCCACCAAGCTTCCTCTTCTCTGGGCTGATCAACCCCAGCTCTCTCATTCTGCCATCACAAAAGTGCTCCAGCCCTCTGAGCATTTTCTTGGCCCTCCTCTAGACTTGTTCCAACAGCGTGGAAAACCACAGAGTCTTGCTGCTTGGCTTTTCCAAGAGCACTCCCTTTGCTTGTCAGGGTGCTGTCAGCTTCCCCAGATTTTCCTGCAGCAGGCCTGGCTGCTGTGGTGGCACCAACTTCCATTTCCCAGTCACTGGTGTCAGACAGCTGTGCTTTTGAGGGGGAAGGAGGTAGCCAGCAATGAGCTCGGTGTGTTGGTGCTCACCCCACTTGCTGTCATTGCATTGAAGACAAATCCTAAGGGACAGCCCAGGGGCAGTGGGAGCAGTAGAGCCTTGCAGGAATCCTTAACTGTGGGAAAGAGGGAGAAAATGGCTCCTGAAGCCCCACCCACAAGTGGCTTTGTGCAGAGGGACTCACTGAAGCTGTATTTTTACCATGGTTGGGTATAAATGACCCATTTTTACCTCTGCATACATCATCTGCATCATCCCTTCACTTCCTTCCTCCTTAAGTGATGTGTTATGCATAGATTTGTCATTTACACTCCAACTGCATTTTGCATTATTACATTTTAATGATATTTGAAGTTCTTGCATACATATTTGAGTTCCTGATATAAATGAAATAAAAAGAAATAATCAGCATACTTGGTTTATCTGATGGCATAAAAGTGTTCTATCGTAACTTTGGCAATTTCTTGAGTAGGATCAAGCACAAGATCAAATACTAAGAGAGGATCCAAGTACATCTGTCTATCTCAATGTCTCTAAAGTTAGGGTTGTTCAAAATCTACAGCTGAATTTTGCCGTTTGGCACCACGTGTACCTCAGATGAAAAAATATTTAACCGACTCTCCCCCTTAAGCTTTGTAACTAGTGGTTTAGGTTAAAATGAAACAGAGGTCTGAGTGGTCCTTGACTCTCACTGTTTTTTTGTAAGTGAACATCTCACATATTGGCTTTGTTTGAGGATGCTCTGCATGATCCAGAGGGTCTAACCTCCTCCATCCTGTATCTCATGTCGACTTACAATCTGTTATAATCTATTAGGAATCTTGGGGCTTGAGGGCAGAATTTTGTGTAGGGATAAAAGATGCTTTCATGTTGGTACTGTGGGATATAATTTTTTTTTTTTTTAATTCTTTCTCTCATTCTCCATTTCATGAAAATTCATTAATCTGTGACATTTAAAGACTCTGTCTGAGAGGTGTCTGGAGCAGCGGCCGGCTGCATACATCAATAGTTTCTCAGAGTCTGGCACTCTGTCAATATTTGGGGGCCTCAGTAACAGCACTTAAATGCACTGCCTGCCAGCCGTCACGCTCTTAGCGTGTCTGTGAGAGTCTGAATGAGGGGATATTAGCACGACGAGTCCTTTCACAACTGGCAACACTTTAGAGACAAACTGCTTGGTAGGTATCTCTCCTCTTCCCTCCCCTCCTGTTTTCTGGCATGTCTGCTTTGTTTATCTGATGTGATTTATGTATTTACACACAAATATGCATCCTGTGAGGAGGCATCATAAATCCTGAGGCTAGAGGTGGTATTATGGCATTATCTATATTACAATGGAAATGGGCTGAAGCTGGATTTGGACCCAGAACCAGATTAAGGTTGGGTTGACTTCTGGGCCAGTTGAGAGAGGAATAGAGTTTTGTTTGGATTTCATGGTGCCAAAATCTTTTGAGTTCAGTTCCAAATAATGAGGATCTTGGACTAAAATATTACAGGAAGTGCTACTGTGGCAGTATTTCAACCAGCTCCAAACCAGAAGTGGAAAACAAGCCATTTCAAGACTTGGGTTCTATTCAAATCAAAACTGTTACAGCAGGTTCAGAATCCAGACCTTCTGTTCCTTTTTTAATCCTATCCCACTGCATAAATTGGATTCACAGCTGAATATTACTCTGGATTATCCACGAAATCTCCCTTTTCAGAGTTAAGAAAACCAGGGAAGCAAAATGCAACATTTTATTCCTTTCTCTGGTGGAATGGGAAGTACAATAAAATAAATTTGAATTCGCAGATGTTTATTGATGTCCTCCTTCTCCCTTTTGTTTGGTTGGAACATTATGGCTAGAGAGCAATCACTGTATTTTATGATACAGCCATGTTTATTTTCTCTTTACCCATTGTGCTTCACCTCTTGCTTATTATGTTGCTGGATATGGCTCTGAAACCAGGTTGTCTAGAGAAGTGAAAGGCCACAGGGTCTGGAAGTTTGCACTGGCTTTTTAGAGCTGAATTGTGGACAGAAATCAGGCCATGAAACTGTCTGAATCTTTCAGTTTCTAAGTCTCCTTAGAGTATTGTTTTTTTCAACCTATTTTATACCATATACACCAAAAGGAGATGAAGGGATGGAGGCAAAGTAAGCCCCACATTATGAACATTTTCCTGACTGAATTTTGGGACCAAGTTCTTGGACAAATATATCTGAATCAGAAGCTCTCTGAAACCACTTCCTTATCATTCCTACTTTGCAAGTCCAGTAACACCAGCCAGTGCTCCTTAGCTGTGACCTCCAGCACATCATTCTGTGCTAACTTAAGTTCACACCTTCTTCATCCTTTTCCAGTAATATTCAAAAGCCTTATTTTAAACAAACTTCCCCTGGTAGCACCTGCAAAAATTTGGCACAATAACAAAATAGGCAAAATTATTGTGTTAGAGCTACCTTGGAAGTGTAAGTTGGCAACAAAAATAGCTAACTACCATTTCTCAATCATTTCTTTGCTTGTTTTAGCACGCTGTCATCTACTGCCTTTATCTTGATTTTTCCCTTACTCCAGCTCCAGCTGCATCTGATCTCCATTTTCCTGTTTGTGTCCCAGAGCACCTGCAGTTATAGAGTATTTTGTCACCTGTTGGAACAAAAGGAAAACCCTGTGAAAGTTAACAAATGTCTCTGCAGCAGCAGTGAGTAACAAGGGATGTGTTTATCCCTGCTTCAGGCCGAGCAGCAGGGAGAAAACAAACTCAAGGCTCAAAGCTCAAGGCTCCCGCGAATGCTGGAGTTGTGTCTGGCTAGATGGCAGCAATGGCCAATAAGTGCAGTCAATCAACAGGGAGGATGATTCATTTTTAACGATGATCAAGGTGTGGGAGGCGTGTGTATGCTGAGGGGAAAGGCCACCTGCAGTGCTGCCCTTGGACAGAGCAGGACTGCCTTGGCACTGCTGGCTCAGCCTGTCCCCTCTCACAGGAGCCGTGCCCAAGGTGCAGCCTCGGGGCTGGGAAATGGCAGTGGGGTCTCCTAGAGCTGAGCAGCAGCCCCAGGGATGGAGAAAACTAGCATGAGGTTAGACCTGCCATGGGACTCCAGGACACTGGGGGCACCCATGATCAGGCCCTTACAGTAGGAATTATCATCCCATGTGCTCCACAGTTCCTTCCTTCTCAGTCTGCACTTGGCACTGCCTTTCACAGTCTCAGCAAAGGAGCACACGAGCTTAGCGTAACCCACGCACCTTTTGTACCCAGGGAATGCATCTCAAGGCATAATGGGGCACATTTGAATTCCGTCCCCAGTGTTTTAAAAACGTGACTGACTTTATTGTCAGTGACAGCCATGTATGCTCTCAGAAACCTCCCCACCCCCAGCCCTGAGTGCTCTACATGGAAGTTGAAGAGTTCATAGTTTGGCAGTCCTTTCTATTCCTGGGGTGTTTATTTTCCAACGAGCTCCAGTTGTCTTTCGACTAAGACAAGCTGGGCTTGTGAGATGCATGGGGTCCTCAAAAGAGAAGCAGGCACACACCTCTTCCCTGCAGTCCCACAGGCTGTTTCCACCTCCCTGCAAGTACTGAACTTGCATTTCCCATTCCTGCTGGTGTCAATTGTGTGCCTAAAGCCCTGCACAGGGAATTTGAAGGTTGCCTGTGAGGCTTTCCACTTTTTTCATCTCTTTCAATCCAGCTAGTCTTCCTTCCCCAGAGGGAGGAAAGGATTTGTCCCCAAATAATGGGGGTACAAAAGTGCTGAGGGAATCTTGGGTTTCAGGCTTCATTCATTACATGTCCCTGTTGGTTCCTGGTAGCTGTAAACGAGATGCTTTCTTTGAGTGCTGAAATTGATGAAGCAGGAAAAAATCCAGGCTTGCTGTCCGTTCATATTTTACATCTATTAATAAGTAATTAATTAAAAAAGAAGCTGATGTTCCCATGATGGGCTGCTAAATATATGCGAGTGAAACTACTGGCATTAAAAAGAGATTTGACTGCAGTTGAGGAGTTATTTATATTTTAGTAAATCATATAGGCCCCAGTTGAGATGAGCAGTCTGTTGTTTTAGGTGCTGTACAGACCCGCTGTAGGAGGTGCATGTAACCCCAACAAGCTCAGAGAGTGTGGAGACAACGTGTGGACAGAGACACAACCATAAAGAAATTAAATAATAACTCACCTTGGGTGCAAAGGCAGGGGCTGAATCAAGAAGGGAGTGCAGCTCCCCTGCTTCCCTGTTCTTTCATTAAGTCAGGAGCTGGTTGACTCACAGTTCAGCCCTTAGATTTCAATCCTGGTAAAACTGTTGAATTAAATTTTTTATTTGCTGAAGGCTGCTCACCTCAGATATGGGTTAGCCAAAATTATGCAAAAAGAAAAAAAAAAAAACTAAGATGAAAATTAAAAGTTTGGGAAAGCCAGAAGATTTTGTTGATTTTGTTTTGATATTTCTAAACAAGGTTTCTGGTTTTGTCTTGCTATTTCTAAACAAGGTTTCTGGTTTTGTTTTGAGACTTAGTCAATTTTAATCGAAGTATATTGAACACAAACAAAAACCTAACCCATTCCATTAAACACATAGGTGATTTTTGTTTAGGGTTTTTTTTTTTTTTTCCATGTTCTCAGTTTGGTCAGCTAGCCAAATAAATCAGTTATTTGCACAACTGTAGTTCTAATTAGAATGTTGGGCCCTGGGGACTTGGGCTATATATTTCAATACAGTACATATTTATAATAGCAAGTATCCTGCCTGGTACTCCATATATAATAATAGCAAGCAGTCAAGTGCACTAGGGAGATGGGGGCACTAGGGAAGACCCAATGCCTTTTAGCTCTTCAGATTTTTACTTTCAGTGGTAGTTATATTTTGGAGGGTATTGCTTACAAGATAAAATTTGCATTTACTTGAGCAACTCACGAATGGGATTCACTGCAAAGCTATCATTAAAGGGAAATAATGCAGAAGAAGGAACAAAGGATACGTTCTCAGCCAAGGCTGACATGTAGACGCTTTAAAAGGTCCTTGTTGCCATAGGAAAAATGCTGTCTTCTCACTCTACCATGACCTCCCCAAATCCTGAAAACCATGCAGTTAGGTACACAGGCTGCTCATAAAGTGCTATGACTGTACGGCTGTATTTTTGTCTATTAGCAGTGCTTCTACCTTGCAAACAGTGTGGTCATTTCTGTGATCGTTCCTGTCTAGAAGCTGTTTCCTCTGTTCCCGTTCAAAGCTGCAGAGCCCATTTTCTGTGAATGACTTCCAAGGAGGAGGACTCTGGCATCAGGAATTCCTGATGTGCTTTTTGCTTGTGTGAATGTTGCCACACTCTACTGTAGGTAGTTGGTAGGAACTGAAGGTGTCACTTGAAGTTTGGCTGTATGTTAGTCTTCCTCATCTTGTTTTAGCTGATGTGATTTATTGTTTTCTCCATTTGCATGTGTCCATGAGCAATAAACCCATAATTTTATTCAGCCTTGTAACCATGTTAGAGAAGCACTAATAGGAGATGGTGAGATGTTTTCTTCCCAGCACAGCCAATGTGTTATTCATCCTGCTTCTTTCATGCAGTAGAGCCCCACAGCCTGAGCTCTGGAGCCCAGGGCACTCTGCCACCCTGTCTGCAGTGCCTCATGCCGTGATTTGGCAGTGGTGATGCTCCCTCCACGTGATTTCTCTGCAGTGTGCAGGGCCAGTGCTGGTTTTGGTCCTGCTCCAGTCCCAGCTGAAGGGCTCAGGTGTACTTCTCATACGATCTTCATGTAATGAGACAGCCTTCTTCCTAGGAACCTATTGTGGATGTGTGAGGAAGGAATATGCCTTAGGATTGCTAGGCCTTGATTGCCAAGTTACAATTTACAGAAGTTACAGAATTTTCTGAGATGGGAGGAGCCCACAAGGATCATTGAGTCCAGCTCTTAAGTGAATGGCCCACACAGGGATTAAACCCACAGTCTAGGTATTATTAGCAACGCGTTCTAACCAGTTGAGCTAATCTCAAAGTCAAGCCCTTAAAGATTAAGATCAGGCTTTCTAGTGGAGCATTCTTTGGCTTTCACTTCCCTTGACTGAAGAACTGTCACTGTACAATGCACCAGTCTTGATCTGATAGTTTAGCTGCAGAATGACACCCAACTAGGGAGCCATGGATGAAATCTAAGATATGAGACTTGACCAAGTCTTCTCTGACTCCCCACAAGCATGCTTTGATGTGGTTAGCTTTATGCAGACTTTTGGAAATTTCTTTTGACATCCGTGAAGGCCTCGTATTACTTTGTCCGTGCCTTCAGAAGTCTGGGGCATTACTGGACAAAGCAAGGGTCTGCTCCAAGCTGTCATATTTCTTTCTGTATTACCTTCCAGCTGCCCCATTTAATACTATCTGATAGTAAATAAAGCACTGAAACAGGTTGTCAAGAGAGGTGGTGGGTGCCCCATCCCTGGAAGTATTCAAAGTCAGGTTGGACATAGCTCTGAGCAAGCTGATCTGGTTGAAGAGAGAGGTCCCTGCTCATTGCAGGAGGGTTGGACTAGATGACCTTTAAAGGTCCCTTCCATCTCAGACAATTCTATGATACTGATTCTATGGTAGGTACCATGGGATTCAAGGTAAGTGAGAACGTGGTAGGAAAAAGAGGTATATTGGGTGGGTGGCACTGGAGACTTGACATGGGGGGCTGAAAGTGAGCTGCAGTATACAGGAGGGTGGGCAGACATATTTTTTCTGAGTACATATCATAGGATCATGCATATAGGGATCTGCCTCCACTGGTCTTTCTTTCTTCAGGAATTCCACTGTTAGATTCCAGTGGTCCTGGCACTCAACCCAAACATTTCCATGAGAAAGAAACACGGGGTCCTCCTGCTGATGCTGCCAGTGCCCTGGGGTAGAAAACCGTGGAAAAGTGAAATTTTTATTTCTGGTTGTTGCTGTTTTCTTTGTGCACTTTCTGCTACAGTACCTAGCAAAGGTTTGTCTAGACCAGAGCTCAGGGTTACTTATTATCCTCATAATCCATTTCCTTTTGCCAACAGCAGTGGCTTATGTGGCTAAGTCAGAAGGGAATGCTCCCATCACAGGCAGCCTCTTTTCTATGATCTTCATTAAGCTTTGGGCCATTAACTCAAGATGCGTGATTATTTTGTTTGTTCGAACAGCAAGACAAGCAGAGTCTCCTCTGAGTGTTTCTTTCAAGCAAACCAGCATGACTGAAAACTGGGAGCTTGCCAGAAAACGTTACGTGAAATAGTAGTGGCAGGTTTATCTTAGTGTGGGCGGAGAGGGAGCGATGTACCCTCTCTTTTACTACTTCAAACATGCAGTGTCCATATGCCATAGTTGGGTTGGTTTATGGATGGAGTATGAAGGATACTGCTCCATCTCCTTCCTGCAAACACTGTGTGAGCGCTGTGGAATATTGAATCTTAGGGATATGAGTATCAGCTCTAGCTGCAGTCCAAACAGACAGCATCAATATTCAGTATGTTGTAGACAGTACCGTTTTCCTCCTTTATATTTAGTGTTGGTACACAGAGCCAAACACTGAAAGGGGGGTAGGGGGTCACATGATGAAATTAATACCATTAATTATTTAGAAACAATCAAAGGAAATACAAGACATCTGGCTTTAAGCCCAAACAACTCATGGCACTGCTGTTGCCTTGTAACCTCATCAGCTCTTAGTCCAGTCATCTCTCTTCTTTCATTATGAACACAGGAGATGCTTCCCCCTACCCCCCTTCCCCACCCCTCTTTCCTGCCTTATTTCTGGCAGCTTGGAACACAGATCACAAGACTGAACTATATAGTTTACTGATTTTGTGTGTATAAACCCTGATTAGTTCTGTGGTGAAGAGGCATCCCCCCACATCCCCATGCTATACAATAGTGTTTGATTAGCAGTGTGTTGCAGCCATAGGTCACATTTTTCTCCTCATCTTGATATTAGGGAGTAGCTACTGTAGGAGGAAAAGGCACTGTTGCTACTGTAGTGCTAAAAGTCATGCAGCACACGTGTTGCAGTAGGCTGTGCACAACATACAGTGAGAGACAGTTCCTGCCCTGAGGAGGGGAGGTTCTACATAGGCAAAAAAACTGGAGCAGAACAAACATCACAGGAAACGGAGGTGTTGTGCCCGTGATTCTGCAAGAGGACTGTGGCAGACCCAGTCCACTGGCCTTGGCATTCACCTCTCCCTGGCTGAGGCCAGTGGTCTTATCCTTTGTAGCCGTGACCAGGCGTTTTTCCATCAGAATGATTTTTCAGTGGAAGTTCTTCTTCTTGAAATGAAAATTTTCTTGAGTAATAACTGTTTTACCCAGGAAAAGTCAAATAAATATTTGCCTACTGCTTGTTCTGAAAGACTCATTACTCTTTTTTTCCCCTTCCCTTTTTCTAGGTAGTTGAAGAAAAATTCTGTTTTGGTTATCTGAGAGGTGTATTTTTGTGGATAGACCTTCTCATGAGGAAAAAAGACCCACTTTGCTGATTCTTCCATCTCGAGAACAGAACATTTTGGGGTCCCTTTCCCTGAAGTGATGATACAATCATGATAGGATAGTTTTTCATTTTCTCTTCAGCTCAGTCTTTCTTAGTATAGATGATTTAGTTTAATTATGAGGTTCTCATCTTCCATAGGCAAATTAGTATATACAACTTCCTGAAATGGTTTTATCGGGGCAAAGCAAAGTTCTTGCTGGTCACTTTCCTGTGCATTGGTGAATATGGGCTCATTTTGATGACTCAATTTTGATGATGTATTGAAGTCATTCTCATTACATCTTTGTCTGTGGAGAAGCACTGACTTTCATTTTCTTGCTTTAATCTGAAAAGCATAGATTCACTGACTGTTCTCTCAATGGTTGTTGAGAGTTGCTTTGAAGAACTCTTATTTTATGAAAAAGCACTGAGACTTCTGTCACAGCAAGCATCTCCTGACAGTCTTTACCTACTCTTGACTACTATTTTGAAGATGCACATTCCCAATTATCTGTGAAAAAGAATTGAAATATATTTTCTTGGTTCTGAGAAGCTTGCTTTAGACTGCTGCTTTCTATTATTTGTAGTATTCCATAGCCTACTCTTGTCCTCGGGAAACGATGGCATCAGTTGAACATATTGGGTGTGATTTTTTGAAGTATGCAGTTACCCACATTCAGTTCCTTCTGCATTCAATGTGTGTTAACACTACCTTCAACAAAGGCAGAGTCAGGCCTATGCAGAAGGCTTTAAACACTGAAAAATGAAACCCACCTCTTGCACCCTGGGCTATTTGCAGGCAAGAACATATGTTATGAGTGCTTCTGCTGCTTTTCACAGTGTTCGTTAAAGGTGCTTCGAGTCTTCTCTGAGTAATGGAGTAGTTAATTTTGATGCTATGATAGATTTGTTTCTTTTATGTTGTCCCTTTAAGTTTATCATGTAAAGGTATTTTATCTCCTGGAATGAAATGTAAACAAAAATTCTAATAAACTTTAATAAAACTCCAAACAAACAAACAAACAAGCACAGACAACCCCCTCACACACACAACCTCTTAGCTGTTCTAAGGGTTTGGGTTTTTTTTCCTTATACTAAAGCCAGTACTTTTTATTTTGTTTTCCTCAGATGTAGTCATTAAGTACAGTTTCTTGTTTACGTAAAACTTACAGTTTTATTTTCTTTTTCTTCTCTCCCTTTTCTTTTCCCTTTCCTGACATCTGCATCGCATGTTGATGTCAAGAGCAGCAGTGGTTGGCAGTTTTCCTCAACTTTGCAAGAGAGAGAGAGATTTGGTTGGAATGAAACCTTGCTCTGCGTACAGCCTGCTTGAGATGCAGCATTGAAAGGTATAATCTTATTTTCTGTCTTGAAACCAGAGATGAAAACCACAAACAGGTAGAAATCTCGGTGCCAAACCACCTGTTGAGTCACAGCCGAAAAGCCTTTGGCAATACTTTCCTCACTGTATCCAGTTGGAACAGTTACATGGCTGAGTCCCACAGTATCTGTCTGTACCTGTGAATTTGGTAAAGAGGCTAATTCATTGGAGAAGACTGGGATTGAAATTCAGTTACAGTTAGCATGGCAAAAAATCTTCTGCTATTAGTCTTGCTTTTTGCCTGAAGTAGCATACATCACTCGTGTAACTCAGTTCAGCATTGAAAATACCAATCCTGAAGTCACATGCTGTGTGTTAGAGAGAAAAATGAGATTTGTTGAAACAGCTTTGTGTGGAGTCCAGATCTGCAATAGCATGATATCCTAGAGGTCAGAATTGAGGTGACTGAATGAAACTGTGAAGACAAAAGTTGTGAAATACCCTGCCGGCAGCATCAGTACTTCATCTTTTGAGGGTATTACAGTTCAGAAAATCACTTGAAATCAAGTTAAAATGCTATCCTTGGATTGCTACACATATGCTCCCTGTGACATACGCATTACAAAAACAGTCACTGTGTGTTAATATGGCATTAGAGTTTTGGACTCCACCCACAAAAATTAATAACATTCTTCAGATAAGAGTGATGTAGGATGCTGACACATTTAAGCCCATATGTTCTTGGACTTGTGTCCTCCAGTGCATGAGAGAGCTAGAAATCTCAGAATTTTTCTTATTTCCTGTAAAACCATGCTGGTAAAGTAGTAGAATGCAAGTGCTGGCAGGCTGGCAGGGTTTGGACCATGGAGAGCTGAACAGTAGAGCCATATTTTATACTTCTACATGCTCTTATGTGTACTGTTCTGTTAATGGTACTAGCTGACTTCCATGGGTTTGCACAAGCATAATTTAGAACAGATTTGAGCCACGCTATTTATATTTGTGCAGATTGCTTCATGTTTGTGAAACAATTATTTCCTGTGGATCTGTAGCATTGTCCAGTGTTGCGAAATGCTTTCATATGTATATATGACTGGTTAAAACATGACATGTGTTTTGAAGCAACATGACAAAGAGCAGTAAAATCTGCACAGTAACTGAGCTTTACTTGGCTGTCCATATAATGTCCAATTAATGCGGTTACTGTGCTCTGAAGTCTCTCCAAGGCTGAATAAGACATGCTGTGGCCTTGTAAAAGATGCATTTTTCTCTGAATTTTCTAAAGATTTCCGTTACAGATGCTACAATGACATGAGGACAGTGTAATCTGTATCTTTAGTAGCAGTAACAATGCAGGGTGTGAAGTATATCCCCAAAATCTGAAGGTGTGAATGCTAACCCATCAGCGAGCTGTGTGAGAATTCTATAGAGTAAAACCTAATTCTGTGCTGAAGAGGAACACTGTGAACACCCAGCATAAAATAGAAGATGTTCTGTTCTCTACTGCACTATCTTGAGCCAAACTTGGGATCTAAAAGCCAAGCGAGGTTCTTTCATCACCAGTCATAAAGATGCTGTAAGTCAGATTGTCCCCTCAGGCTGTATTTTGACAATGTAGTAAATTGAGCTTTGGGAACTTTCTACCAGATCGAGAACTCTGTCACCTCAAAATGCAAAGCACGGATCCATTATAAATTCTCTGATGCAGTTTTAAAAATATGTTTTGGTGTGTTGACTTCTACCAGCGAGCTCTGTGCCTTATCTGATACCTTTTGTTCCTTGCTGCTAGTGTTAACATATATAAGGGCTGGCAGAAATGGCATCTCGTGCCCTCACATGATCCAGGTGAAGTCTGTACCGTGGAGTTATCCATTAGTGCAGTCTGTCAAAGAGTCAATGATAATGATAAAACACCATCAACTACTCAGTTACTTCCCTGCATTTTGTTTTCTTTCTATTTTTCCCTTAGTCCTGGAAGGTGGCACAGATATCAGGAAGTACAAAATTTGATCTGTGTTAGAAATGGGATCAGAAAATATCTTGGATTTTGTGTATATGTACCAACACTTCCAATTCGGTGAGCTGTGTTGAGAAGAGTGAAAAAACCTAAGTGCTGTTTCTTGCACAAAATGAAGATAGGGCACTACAGGAAAAGTACGTGGCCAAATTCCTTTTTGCCTAAACTCTAGAGAAACTAATGCACAGGCAAACCTTCAGAGTTTTGATTTGAGGATGGATTTGGCCAGTATTAAAATTTGTACAAAATTCTTATTGTTTTCTTCTGCCTTCCTCCCCTTTGCTTTTCTCTGTTGTGTGATGAATGTATCATGTCCACATCTTGTGACTGTAGCTTTGTGTTTAAAGCCACATTAGCACAATGAGTGTCTTTACTAAATTATGTTTCAGAATTCTTGCAGGGAGTCTGCACTTTGGAAAGGCAGAGCTGCTTGCAAAATCTTCAATTTCAGAAATGTTCTGTATTTGAATGTACATGGTTTCCTTGACCTTGGTGTGCCAAAGTGATTCTCAATCTGAGGATCTCGGTCTCCTGAAAAGAAGAATTGGGAAAGAGGAGGGAAGAACTTTATAGTGAGGTTTTGGACACTGCTGTGTTTAAAACTTATTGTTTCCTGGACTTTTGAGAAGTTTTCAATTTGTTTTCCTTCCCTCTCTAACCTAATTAATTTTCAGGGATATCCCCAGGGAAGTAATTTATAAGACAAATGAATTACATTAGAAGTTGCTGTCATGGTATAAGCCCCCTTGTTTAGGGTAAATTTAATATGTTTCTGTGTTCTTTCCATCTATAAATACTAATCAACCAGTGACAGTCTGTTTTCTTTATTTTTCGGGAAATTTTGTTGGTGGTGTTGAAAGTAGTAAAAACGTGGGAATTAAAAAGGAGAAAAATTGCTGTAATTCAGCTGTGGCTAGCAAAAATCTTCTGAAGTGTCACTGGAAGAGAGGTAGGGCTCTCTGCTTTGACATTTTTGTCTTTAAAAATATTTTTTTGTAGAAAAGAGCTAAATAATCACTAGTATACGAGTCAACAGTTTTCCGCTCACTGTAAAATAAAAACATTCACCCTCGAGAAAGAATTTTTAGGAAGGAAAAGCACATACCAGTGGCATTGCTTTGTTCAGGACTGTCCCAGCTGCAGGGTTTGTATTGGTGAAGCTGCTTAACCTTTTGAAGCCCGTGTATCCTTGTGCTATCTTTTCGTGCAGCCTTTTTTTAATATCCATGCAACCTACTGACTTCAGCAAGATAGTACACACATTAAAACACCCATTAAAACATTTACCTTGGGCCTCCAGGGCTTTGCATTCTTTTCTGAAAGATTAAGGAGACACGAGGGATAACTGCTGCTCCTGGTAAAAGCAGTAGGCGTTTTGAGAGCAGGAGCAAGTTTGCTGTAAATTCAGGCCAAAATACAAGTTTGGAATTTATTTGGATTCCAAAATTTTCCAGTAGCATTGCAGCTAGGTCCTTATTCCTGAGATTGGATAGTGACACTGACTTTCCTATTCAGAGAGAATTATATGCAGAAAATAGCTTAAATGGGGACAAAACAAAGTATGGTGCAATTTTAGCAACTTTTGTTTTGATTAGATGGAATTATTCAAGGAAGAGAACTTTGTGTGTAAAACCATAGTAAGCACAGCAAAACACCCCAACACAAATTCAGCAGAGTATCCAAGCCAGTGTGTAAGTCTCAGCTTGTGCTCCAGTATCTCTGCCTGACATGGGCTTTCCGACCCCACTGTGGCCAGGTTCCAGCTGCTCACCCCCACTCTGAGCAGGATTTGGGGATCAGCTTTCGGTAAGTGTGAGGAACTGCCTGGGAAATTTGCCTCAGGAGATGATAGCAGGGAAAGGGTGTTGTGCAGGGAGTGTATTTTGAAACACTGGATGCACTTTTTTTAGTCTTCTATTTCCATCCTGTGTTCCCAGCTTTTCTGAAGGAATCCTAAGTAATTTCCAAACAGAATTACTTCACTAGCAGTTGTGTGGCCCTCATGAATATAGCAAAGCCTGACAATCCTGTCTCACTTTTTCTTGAGGTGCTTAACAGTCTTGCAGCATTTTAAAAATCTTCTTTCTATGTCCAGATAGCATTGTCTTTACTTAAAGATAAGGCTCAGAGGCGAATATAAAACATTCATTATAGGTCTGCACTAACTCTGCCTTTTTTCCTTTTCTTTTTTTTTTGAGATGCTAAATTATTTTCTTTTCCTTACACAAATTATAGCAAACACAGTGCTATCCCACAGTCCCCAGCTTCAGTTTTAAAATGGATCAAGTTTAGGTTCTGACATAATTGGCAGAGTACCATCGTTTTTCTACCCCTCCCTCAATCTGGGCCATAATTGTGGATATCCTGTGGACTGCAGCCCAGAGACTGCCAGTGCTGGGAGCATACGGAAGGGAAGAGATGATGGCAATAGCTTTGTAGCTTGACCTGACATTTGCATTGTTTCTCAGTCGCTCAGTGTGATGAGGGGAGCAGAGGGTTTGGCACGAACTGTAAGAAACTGGCCGTGATTTGGAGGAGCAGTCTCCCCTACCTGGCTCAGATGTTATTATTAGTCGGTGCTGTTTGCACTTCAAAAAATATAATACAAAGAAGGGGTATTTTAAATAAAGAGAAAGAAAGCAAATAGATAGAAAAAGGCATGCTCTAGGCAATTGCACTGCTTGCAATGAAGTTTCACTGGGGATAGATATTGACCCCATAAAATCCCTGGGTCACAGACAGCCTTATGACAGACCCTGATAGCTTTGTGAAGACAGATTATGTCAAGCCCTCAAATTTGGAAACATAGCAATTCCTCTGTAGTAAGATTGCAAATGAACACCCATTTGGAGATTGCCAACATTATCACAGTTTGTCAGGGTGATCTCACAGCCCACAAAGCGCCGTAAGAGATTGCTTTACAAGTTCTGAAAGATTAGAGCGTTGAAGTATGTGACACTGGAATGATGCTTTGATGCCTGGCTTTGTCAGTCAGCCAGACAAATAAATAATATCCAGTGTCTTTATTAGTGTGAAGCATAACAGGTAATAAAAATGTATGGAGACACACTTTCTTGTTGCAGCTATGGGGAGCACTGAAATGTAGACTAAGAGAAAATGGGATGTGTGAACATCAACCCCCTCAAACAGGCAGTTAAATGTCTGTGTGGGTCAGTAACTTACTGCTATTTCAGCAGGTACTAGTTCAAAGCATTAGAATTATTGCATGGCTAAATGAAACAGCAGAAATATTTGGCTGTCTTGGATTTTGGTCATCTAGAGAAGCATGAAAATATATATTCTTGTAAAATAAGGATGGATTGTTAAAGCCCTGGGCTGCAGAAACCGTGGGTTCCTCTCGTGAGTTGTGAGAGAGAGCAATGTAGGTGTGCACGTAGGAAGTGGTATGGAATTAAACAGCAGAAGAGTGTAAAATCCAGCTTTTCTTTACAGCCTGGAATTGTGGAAAAGCTTTTGGGTAATATGGCATGCTCAGATTTTTGTTCAGAGTTTCAGATCTCTTAAAACTTAAGAGATCAACGTGAGAATAGTCTACAAGCATGAAATTGGTGTTTGGGACTTTGTATAACAACTGAACTTTATAGGCTGCCCTTTTCCAGATTCCTTCCACATTCAACCCAGATTTCCACAAAGGAAGCCTAGTCTGAAAAGCATTTGTGGAGCCTCAGATGAAAACTATTTGCACTGGTAAACAGTTCCAAACAAGGCAAATTTGTTAATCTTTGTGCTTTGATACAAAACATCGGTGTGTTTTTTGTATATAGCAGTGTTCCACCAAGGATGGAACATGGATCTGATTTATGTCAATTTTCAACCTTTAAACTTTGTGGAACAGAAGGGTATAAGGTGTATATTTGTTACACTCCTTCATTCTTAGAGAGCCACAAAGTTGTAGTAATGTCAGATCAGCTGCAGACTCCTGCATCTCTGATCCACCTGTAGTTAGAGGACGGTCATCTGCATCCCACCTGTAGAGCAACTCATAGTTTGTCCTTGACCCTGAAGAGCTTTTGCCCCTGTTTCTCCATCCATAAGGGCAGCAGAGTACCTACAGGTACCCAGGCATTAGTTAATGATCGCTTACACAAACCTGGAGAAGCTTGGATGAAAGACCTGGTGTAAGGGCCTAGAATTGTTATGACTATTATTAGCTGAATTCCTAAACCTAGACAATGTATTTGCACATGTAAGTAATTATGATGCACTTCAAGGCATTCTGTTTATAATGCTTTGTAATGCTTTGCTCTCCATTTCCTACAAATCAAATTACTCAGGGATAGATTTGATTTCCACATCATTTTGAAAATATTTTCTTTTTCTTTTTTTAATTTCCTTTGTATTAATTTTTTTCAAAGTTCAAAACACAACCAACTGTGACTAAATGCATAAACCCAAACAAAAACCCCCTAAAGTATAACAAAATTAAAGACAGCCTAAGATGATATGCAGCAAACAATGTAAATCATACCTAACAAACGTGGTTGTAATAATATACCTTATCCATGTCTGATCCACTAATAACAAATACTTATTCAGAGAACAAATAACTCATTCTTCTTCTCAGAGAGAGAGAGAGAGGCAAGACCCAAATTCAAATTATATCTTACAGTCTAAACAAATATGAAAAACCTGCCAAATCTTCTTATAGAAATCCCAACAATCTTGTGTTTTCTTGGTATCTTTTGGGAATAAGGAGATTGGGAGGAGGGGAAAGAAAGGCCAGCTTTTACTGGAAATGTGTGTCCTGATCCTGTAGCTGTTCCGTGAGAATTCCTTGGTGCCTTGTGTTGAAAGGTTTCTCTTGCGGGTACTGGATTCAAACCAAAACCTGAAAGCACAGCCTAGGGTTATTTTTAATAATTTGGGATTTTCTCCTCCCTTATAAGAAGTTTCTTCAGAGTGTTGGGTTGACAAACAGATTACAAGTGAACTCTGGTCAGTTTATAAAGTTAGTTACAAGAAAAAAGACTGTTATTAGAAATTAATGAATGCTTTCCTTTCTCCCTCATGTCAAAATAGGCTTTTGACATTTTCATGTTTTTTCTTTTTGGTTACATAAACAATTCCTGTTTTCTTAACAGGATAGCATCATCCTCCCTGTCCTACACTGTGGGTGTGGCACCATCTTCCCCCAGTCCCTTCCCTGTCATGGAATCAGTCAGGTTTGGTTTAGTTCTGGGCCACGAGTTGCCACCAGTGGTAACCAGCACAGCTGCTTCCCAAAGTAGGAAAAGGCAGATGTTCGGGCATCTTGCAAGCCGTGGCACACCTCACCTGCCACAGAGCACATATTTGTTGTTTGTGACCAGGTCCTGGCTCGGCTGGCTGTAGTGCCAGCTTTGCCACTTACCCCGTCAGCATGCAAGGAGCTCTAGTCTCACTGCCTGCTGGCATGAACTCATGTCTAATGATGTTTAAAGAAGCTGAGTATTTTCCCTCTCATGTTAGACTTTGGGGTAGAAAACAGCGTCCAGCTCATGTCTCTTCTGTTGTCCTTGTTGCACCTCGTGCTCCTCACTCCTCCTCTGTGGGCTGTGGTTCTTTGTAGGAGAAGAAATTCAGTCCTTTGCCGGTGTGTGCTGGTGAAATCACTGCCTTGCAGGAGCTCTGTGCTGGGAGGTGTAGCAGGGTGTCTCTGTGTGTCTTTTGATTTTGCCTTGAGGCCCCTTGTCATTCAGCAGCACCTCCCCCAACTCCTTGCGCCTCTCCCACTGTCCTCACATGTCCCTTTAGCTGCTGGTCTGCCCAAAATGCCCCCGTGCTGCCCCTTGCCTGGGGTGTCCTGCAGGGCTATTCTCTTTGCCTGAGAGGTGATGGTCATGGATTTTGCAGTTTCCTGCTGATGCTTCTGGTGGCTATTATTGCTTGAAGTTTAAAATGTGCTGTTGGCTGAGTCCAGGCTGCCTCTAAAGACCCACTGTCTAATAGACCCAGGTAACATGTGCGTATCAGAAACAAACAGGGGATGAGCAACATCACTAGACTGATGTACGGTAAGGAAGCATTTTTAGAGCCTCTCATACGGTATTTGGCATAATGAACTTCAGTTTAAATTCTATCAACAGCAATTTGCACTTAAAAACCTAAGCCGTAGAAATTTCTCAACATCATAGCTGAGAAATAATGCCTTAAAAATGTGAGCCAAGCATAGCTGGTACAGTGTCATGTCCCAGTGTGTATGATCCGAGATCACTGCCACTTAAGCTGTTTTGGTTTTTTTATTGAGGAATACCCAATTCCACAGTCATGAGTTCCAGCAAAGATGTTTTCTTCCCAGACCAAAAATATGAACCCTATCAGCTGGAATGTAAAATGTAAGAGCAAAGTGGCTGTACTGGCTGCAGAAACAGAGATCCCAGTTTCAGATACAGACCAATCCCCTAGCAGTGGGCTAACAGCATCGACCTCCTTTTGAGCACCAGAGAGAAAATCCTAATGCACTTTTTGTGTATTGTCTTTGAGATTCTTATTAAATGTCAGATGCTAGGCCTTTTTTCCCTATAAATCTGTATAAAAGTCCTGTCAGGGGAAAGAGGGGTTTGGGAAAAGGAAAGGTGTTTATGGAACATGTTCTGATAGAACATGCCCTATGCAGGGCAAATTGACTTCTGTGGTACATGGGCTTAGGAGGGAAAATGGGGTAACAAGAGAAAAAAAAAAGAGAAATCCATGTATAGGCAGAACCTCAGAGGTCAGAATTAAATTATATTCTTTCTTTTCATAGTAAAGTTGCCTGCTTTATGAAGCAATGTCTTAGGTATTTAGCCTGTAATATTTTCACAAGAATGCATTCCTATTTTCAAAGAGACAAAGAGCCCAGAACATGGTTTAGGGATTGGAGAGAATGTATGTCAGTTACATATGAGTAACTGTTCCTTGTACTGAAATGAAAATTAAATTTTTGATACTGCTGTCATTCTTTGATTGAGGGACATGAAGCTATAGAATTAAGCTTATAGTGCCTGTCATTTAGTTGGGGTCTGCCTTAGTCAAGTTGGCCAAACTATCAGAGAAAATGAGGCTCCTGAATTTAACCTCTTGTTTTCAGCACTGCAGCACATCCCTGCACTGCTCTGTAGCACAAGAACTGCTCAAAAAAGTATTGTTCAGAACTTGAACTGCTGGTGTTCTGGTCCAGAGCTGCACTTTGGCACCCTCAGTTAATGTTTCCAGATCAGAGTGGTAATTTCAATGTCTCTTGAGATCTTATGTCTTGTCATGTGTTTGCATATCTCTCAATCTGTCCATGATTGTGGTGGTTTAAATGGTTTTGGATTTTAAACTTGTTGGATCTTCCTTTAAAAGTTCCATTCATTTAATCAGTGTGGAGACGGTGCCTCTGCCAGGGCCCCACATGGATTTCCATTTATGTCTGCTTTCTGGATTCTCACAGGGAAGAGGTGGCATGGGATTTGTTCAAGGAGGCTGCATTCATTTTCAGTAGACATATCTCCTGTTGCACAGTGATGATGTAGAACAGTTAAGGTTGCATTTATTCTGCAGGAGCTGAACTGTAACCCCCACTAGCAGAAGATCAGGGTCCATGAAAGTAGGAAGGGTTTGCTTGTTTGTTGCAAGACTGTGGTGAGGTCTTAAGGTATGAAAGCTCCTCTACATCGCAGCCCAAAATAGTGCATTGTCCCTGGAGGGTGGCAATGGCAGATGTTTGTGAATGGCAAGACCAAGCCTCCAACACAATCAGGAAAATCATTCTCAGTGGAAATTTCACTTCATGGTGCTGGAGGAAAGTGAAGCACCATTTATTGACACAACTGAGGAGTTTTACACTCTGATGGGTTATGGATAGAGAAGAATAGTAAAACAGCTTCTATCTGGCATGTTATCAGTGCAACCACCAGTTAAAGGGAATTCAGCTATGCACAATGCCTGCAGCCTGCACACCAGGGAAAGTAAACTTCTGTAATACATAGCATAGTCATCAAATTCTCTGCGTGCACATGTAATCTGTGCAACTGTTTCCTGGGTTATGGTCTAGTGTGTATACAGGTATACATTATTGCTTCCCATAATCATGCCAGTGGACAGCAAGGATAGACATACAAAATCTTGGAAAGGCATCAGAACAAACAGGCACATGTTCCTAGTCTCTCCATGCAGTCACCATGTATCAAAGGCACAGACAGACAATACATCATATATGAGGGCAGAAAAACCAGACTCCACCCCATGCAGCCATCACACCTTGAGAATAGACATAAAATGTGAAGTCAATATGAATACACAGCTCCTAACAGTCTAATAGAATAGATCACACCACAGCCAGGTACATCTGTTCTCAGCACTAACCATTATCATTAGCTTAAAACACTTAAAATCACTGAGCTTCTTCAGGTCTGGGGACAGATTATAGCAGAAAGAATCTGCTAAATAGATTTAGCAATGTTGCAGGCAGGGACCTTGACTGCATTAAAACGATACATTTTGCATCTCAAAGGCTGTAGGCTGTTTTCAGAGGAACAGTCTGAATGAAGAATGACACTAACACTGGATAGCAATTTCTTTATCACTGTGTAAATACAGAGCTTGAAACCCTTGGACAAACAGCTGTGCCAAACTGGAAAACAATTTGCCTGTGAAAAATCAGGCTTGCAATGTATGGCAAGTCATTAGCCATCCTGTGTTCTTGTCAGACCTTCTGTATAGGCTGGAAAGACTGAACTGTGACTGGACTTCAGACTGAGGGGCTGACAGAAAGAATCAAATCTCTCTTCTGTAGGAAAAGAAACAAAAAAAATAGCATGTTTCTCCCTGTCTCTCTGTGTTCACATGCTGGTATCTGACTGCTGTGAAATGTGAGATATGGATTCTTGCAGAGACTGTCAAGTCATGAAAGCATAGAGGAGCTTTCAGAAGCAAACAAACAAAAAAGCAGTTTGATATACATGCAGCAGTGACTACTAAGGTGGTATGCTGCTTCTTGTTTAGGCCTTGCCCTGAAGGAGCTGATGAGGAAGGTATTTGACTGATTCACTGCCTGTCTCTTCAAAAGAAGTGAAAGTGGATATAGGGCATAATAGCCATGATAGAAATAAATGTATGAAATGCTGTTTTTGATGATGAAAAATGTCTGGAAGATGCTAAAGAGAGAAAAAAAAAAAAAAAAAAAAAAAAAAAAAAAAAAAAGTATGTTTTGCACATTAGCTAAGAACAAGGTCCAAAGGAATAGGTAAAGGTTTAGACTGTGTTCTCATACTTGTCAAGAAATTTTTTGAACTTTATGAATGGCCATGAAGGACTAATACCTCTGCCAGAACTTCAGTGTGTGGTTCCATACGTCTTCACCCAGACTAGGAGTTCTCCAAGAGCACTCCTATTAAGAGATTAGGAAAAAAAGCAATAGAAAGTACACATAGAAGGCCATCCTGGCTTTTAATCAAGCTCACTCTTTTTTGTATCTGAACAGAGAGCAGAGATCGTATCTTCCACACTGTCATCTTTTCCATATCTCCCTCCATTCTGTCTCGTGGCACAAATTTCTGAGGCATTAAGTCTGACAGGAGTTCCGTGTTTCCCCACAACAGAGCAGGCTGGGTGTGTGGAACCTCCTTCCTCGTTCTGATAAGGTGAAGTGTCTTTGTTTTCACCACCTTGACGCACAGTTTGTTAAGCTGTTTTTCCTGTGCCTGAAAGGCCACATAATCTTCCCTTTCAAGGTCCTGAGAATGCTTCCTGGGGAGGAAATCCTTGCCCTTGGGGTACTGACATAACCTGCACACAGTGAGTGGAGGTCCCCAGAAAACTGCAGTCAACAGCCAGGCTTCTCTGGCACAATCGTTCTCTCTGTGCCAAAGGACAATCTGTCACTTGCTTGGGAGGCAGTCTGAACCTGTGCAGTTACATCCCTGAGGAATTGGTGGTTAATGTATACCTTACCACCCCCTACTTCCTATGGGAACTGTATTTCTTTTATCATGTCTTCTTAAATATAAATGAAGAACATCAAGCACATTGAAAAAGCCCCCACCAAAACAGGAAACAGTATTGCACCCAGTTCTGCCTCTGGAGGAAAGGAGTAATTCATGGTAGTTATGTTGCATGGCACACTCAAAGCAATATCTGGGTGATGCTCTGGTGGCAGGGCCATGGCCGGGGAATCAGGACCAGAGTAGGGCAGGTGATTTACCCTGACATTTGGGAAGGACAGCTCAGGACAAGAAATAACCCATGGTATAAGCCTGTTCATTCAGCCCCAGAATGGGGATAGGTGGGATATAATCTTTTTAAGAAAAAACAACTAATAAAGTTGCCAAGAACAGATATTTTATAATCTGTGCTAAATCTCTGCTGGAAAACATGAACAGCAATGAAACTGAGAAGACACTAAAAGAAATTCGGGGCAAAGTGCCAGACGCCCAGACGGAAGCAGAATGTGGACCAAAAAGCTTGCGACAATTGGGTAATTATGGTTTATGAATTTCAGCTTTAATCTGTAGTTCAGTGAGTCCTGATTAAATATCTGTTAAACACAATTAAAGTTTGTTTTTGTATTTCACCGTCTTGATCAGAATAATTAGAGACTGCGTGTTTCATGTCAAAAGTAGCAAGAGGAATTTTAGTGAATGAACATCGTTTTTAAAAGCCATTTGTAGCACCAGCTGTTGGCATTATTTTATATTTTAGTGTTATCAGCATAAAGATGGGTCCTCTCAATGCTGAATGCTTTCCAGCGGGGCTAAGATTCCGGGAAAGGCGTGATACAGTCAGAACTGTGCCGGGCCATGGGGCTACACGGGGAGCCCGGGCTGGGACTCTCTTGCTACAATGTGAGACTGTGCACTTAAGTGGTAGAGGGTGAGAAGTGCTGTGAGCAGGTCATGTAGCGCCCAGCCTGCGCTTCTGTGCCAAAGATGTTTGAGATAGCAAGTGCGACGAGTGATAGGAAGGATCGCTGGGGAGGGCACGGATCTGATGAGCTGCATTTGGATCCTCTCATCGCGGCGCCTTATCGGAAGCTCCGCGTGTCCCCGGGGTTAGGTGTTAGAGTGTTAGCCCGGAAGGATAACTGCGGCAGCGCTACGAGTGCTCTTGGGAAGGAACCCTTCAACTGTGTGGTGGTGCCTTAGCAAAGGCAACAGGCTGCAGTGATGGCCCTATGCAGTTACTGGAAAGGATGGGTTTGCCCGTGCCAGCTGCTGCGAGGACTTTGTGTGTTTGTCTTCCTCAGAAGCAATTCTGTTTAGCTCAGGAGAGGGGACAAAGTCAACTAAGTCGTTCCCCAGAAAAATAGGAAATAAACATCATCGTGGAGGAAAAGCAGGATAGTTTTAAATGAAGGGAAGGCACACTGAGATACAAAGCTCCATCTACAGAAGCTGCTTTTTTTTCTAGGAACCTGAAATGTATCTGAATGTCACCTGAATGTAGTTAGGGTGTATAAATAAATCCGGGGGTGGGGGAAGTGTGCACAGTATATGGCCGACCTGGTTTTACCCTTCATCTGTCTCTTTACGTCAGCAAAAATGAATCTTCAGTCACAGTTAGTGGTGCCTGAGGAGGGGGAATAAATCTCAAATATCATAAGCTAAAAAATTGAAGATACCTACTAAAGGGACTTGAAAGGCAGTGCCAGTTTCTCCTCCTGAGAATGTGTTTTGCTGCTCTATTGTTTAGTTTACTTCAAATTATATAGTTCTTTTGGCCTCTACAGTTTCAGCATCTTTGCTGAGTGTCAAAAGAAGGAGAAATGCAAGTGTCCTGTGTGGAGGTGACAGTCTTCAAGCAGTGGCTCATTATCATCTTGCAGAACCACTTTATTTACTGGCAGCTTAATGATTCAGTAAGAGACTTGTTCAAAAAGCAAAACTCAAAACTCAAGAAAGGTATTCGCTTATCTGTAGTTTATTTTGGTTTTTTTAAAGCACTGGTCAGTTTCTTTGTACTGTTGCACCTACCTTTCCAGCTAAGAGGGGGGAAATAGTGCCAGAGAAAACAGAATTTCTAAATTAGCCTTCCAATAAAACTATAGATCTATTAATTCCTAAGTGAAATCAAGGTTAATGGTGAAAGAGTTGAACAGAACTTAAAAATCAAAGATACTTTGGAAGACAACATCAAAGGCATATCAAAATATGGTGGTCTTTTTATAAGCTGCAAGCCCTGAAGAGATGGTGCCCCTAATAGAGCTGAGGGAGAACGGATCAAAGCGATGATCACATGAGTCTTTAAAGTAGAAAGAATATGTGGAGTGAATCTATGAAGAGACAGGTTTTGGATGAAACTTGCATAGCACTGGGATCGTTTATCATGTCTTGAAGCCTGGGTGCAGTACAAATGATCAGATTTCACCAGGGAAGGAGGGAAAGGATATTCAATTCAGAAAAGGAAAACTCAGACCAAGTTTCTATCTGTGAAGTAACAATATCCATGTTTAGATGTGTGTATATTTACATAAATGTATGTAAACAAATGCATTTTTAAAATGTATATTTTTTGAATATTAGCCATACCCACTTTCTTCAGGAGGAATATATTCTGGTGAAGCAAAAGACATCAGTGGTGTTTGGTTGAATGTATTTTTTTTTTATTTTTACTTCATAAAGTTACAAGGAGAGGAAAAACAGAGTTAGAGCTTTTCTGTTATCTTCTGTTACATTTCTGAATTATTCTGATTTTCCCTTGGAACCAGCTGCTTAAGTATATCTCATCAAATGGCTGAGCTTGTCCAAATCCACTACCCTTATGTCTGAGATTAAAAAAAAAACAGGGCAGTGTGTAGGTCTTAATAGAAGTTGCTTTATATGGGGGTGGGGAAATGGAAATACTGATTTGTAATTCAGTGTGAGTAAGCTTTTCACAAAATGTATACAAGCCCAGTGAAAAAAAAGGAGCTATTTGTTCTTTTGGCAAAGGTGTGCGTAGTTCTTCCACAGAGTTTTTTTACTATGCCTGAGGGTCATTTCTCTTTTAAAGAAGCACTGACAGCTGTGATGAATGGCATTACCTGGGAAGAGGGAATATCTAGATGTTTAAACAGATCAAGTTTCTTCTCCTAGAAGAGTAAACATTAGGTCACAAATCTGACTGTTCTACTTTCATGGACAATCAGGATCAATTCTATGCTACTTAAATGTGAACTGGAAAGGCTTAAGTGTAGCTGCATGCCGACATCAACTGAGGAGGGTAGTTCACATCCTGTGTATATTGTCACAGCTATCCTTTTCCATGAAGTCATGGATGAATGCCATGTGCCCATGTTGAGTTGCCTCCTTGTCAGCAGGCAAGATTGCCCGTCCATCACTATTATCTGCAACGAGGCTCATTACCTGCCAGCCAGTAAACATCTCACTCTCGCCATCTGCAGTGAATTACAAAGTGACTGGAAGAATCAGGATCAGTTTGCCTTGCAGAATGATTGTCAAGTTCATTTTCATCTTTGGAAGCCCCTTGGAAATGGGAAAGATGGTGACTGGGATGGGAAAAAGATGATGTCCATTACCCTCAGTCGTGCAAGCTGACTCATACTATTCTTTACATGCCTTGAAATTTTCACAGCTTGCAGGTGAAATAATTTCTTTTATTCTTGACTGCCTGTATCATTTGTGATAAATAGTGGTGCCATTTTCGCATGAGTGGACAATGTGTTCTCTCATTCAGGAAAGACTTTTTTTTTAATAAAAACATTAATTGTACTCAGTACAAAGACATCTCCCATTGACAAAGTTCATGTCCAGCCCATCAGTGATGCATTCAGAGAGGAGGATAGTGTACTACAGTAATTTTTGCTGTTAGCATTTTGTCAGACAGTGGAGTTTTTTAAGGCTTCCAGGTAGCTTAACAATGATTGTAAACCTTGATGTCACTGCATGGGCTTACAGTGAATTTCAAGCATCTGCCTTAGGGAAGACAGAATCTATTTCATATGGCTGTTAAAGGAAAACATTAAATAAGTGGGGTAGATCAAGAATCTGTCAATAATCCTTGGTATACGGTCTGTTGGTAATGTACAGATACAGATTAGATGTCCTGCTGTTGGTAGAGGGAAGACTAACAGAGGAACAGGAGTGTTTGGAAACAAAAGCCATTCTAATGGCTCTTTCCTTTGGCTTCCAGCACACATCAGGTTAGTGCAGAACCTGGCCCTGGGCTTGGGTGTCTGTCTTTTTTCTTTGGCCTCTTTCTCTCAGCAAAATGCAGAGTTTAAAAAAAAAAAAAAAAAAAAAAAAAAAATAGAGTGATATGTGTTTGGTATGTCAGCCAATGGCCACATGTGCAGTGAGGAAATTTTCTCTGAGAGCTCCCAAAGCTCATAATCATTGTGCAAGACATAATTATACTCTTTAGAAATCCAGATCGGTCCACAGTAAGGGGAGGATGGGAGGGAATGTTACAGACGGATTTTAACAAGTGTATGTGTCTCCTTCCTGCAACAATTTTGGTCTTAAGTGCACTTGGCTAAATTCTCATTCTCCCCCGGGAGGGTTACTGGAGGGATTTCCAGGCTTTTCTGTCTGCCTGCAGCAGGCTCATGGGGAGCAAACACGCTGACTACCATTCTTTGCACCTGCTTCAGAGAGGGGCAGTGTACACTCCCAGATGCTTGCCTCCGGGTGCCAGCAGGAATGGGGGAATAGGAGGAGGCTGGCACTGCTCTTCAACAGACAGTCATCCCCCTTGGGAGTCTGGAGATGCCAGTGGGCATGATGCACCCAGGACTTTGGAGCTGAGCAAGTGCTGATGACAGTGTTATACCTGATCCCAGTCAGATAAATAAAGAGGTTCAGAGAAGAAAGCTCTCCTGAATCCTTTCTTCACTCTCATAATGCTTCAGGAATAGCTGGTATTTAGCTCTCTGTAAGAGAAGAGCCTGGTGCTCTCTTTTAGAGAGCAAAATCAATTAAACTGGAGAGCAACCTCGATTTCTGACTGGGTTTAACCATTTGCTTATCTGAACTAATCATTGTTTTTAGGTTTTCGTCCTTTTTTTGTTGGGTTTTTTTTTTTTTTGCTTGATCCTTTGAATTGCAGATATCATTTGCTATAGGAAACAATTTCCCAAACAGTGATTTTGCCTGTAAAACAGGGATTCAGAATGGTCCGCCATCCCGATTTTTGGTGACACCCAGACCTGACTGACTAGGCATATTTCTTAATTCTTAGATTTGCTATATTTTGAATCTGGAACAAATTCTTATAACAAAGCAAATGAACAATACTAAAGTAAATGAACAATACTCTCTGAACCCGTGAAGTAGATGGAAATTTTGCCTTGGGCAAATAATGTCTGGAGCTTCACAAACACCCTCACTTCATACAGAAAAGAAATAGATTGCAGTTATTTCTGTGGCAGGCAAGGATGATCTGGTACCTAGAACCAGACAGTGGATTGCTGCGTGATGGACAGTGTAGCCTCTCTGGATCATACGTTGATATTCAGGATGAGAGATAAATGTCAGCCCTTACAGCAGGGTTTTGTGTGTTGCGTTTGGCAACACATGCATACTGTTGTCACTTTTCCCATCTCCAGAAACTCTGCAATGGAAGGATCTAATTATTGGATGCCAGATTATCAAAAGCATTTAGATGTTTAAAGATGTCACTGATTGCCTGAAGGTAACTTTCAAGAGTACATTAGCAGGTTAGGGTCGTTCCTTTGGCACTGGGTGCCTTTTAAAATTCTGGTCGCTGCCTGCTGTTGTGTTTGATTATAAAAATTTCTCTAAAGATCTTCGTTGCCACCTCCGAGGCTTGCCAGCTCGCCCACCCGAGTTGTCAGTGCCCTCTAGGCGTCTCCCATATGAAGCATGTGAGGATGTGATCTGGCCTGCTTCTTTCAAAGTACCAGGAAGCACAAAAGTATTGAGAAGAGGGCATAAATAAGAGGTAACTAGAAAAATATGGAATTTGAACCAACTTTGCAAAGAGTAGAGAAAGCCTGTACAGTGAGCGTTGCGCTGAAATGTTGTTGTTGTGCTGGACTTGCTGAGCAGGGATGAGATGGATCTGAAGGATGGCAGGCTTGCTGTGGGCTTCACGTTCGCACTGAAATACTGAGCAGACAAATCAGCTGCAATGTGAACTTGAGCCATTCGACAGTCAGCATAGCTTGGCTTGATAAACAGCCTCTCAGAAGAAGATACCTACGTCACCAGTCCAGGCAGAGAGAAAAGCTCTCCTTTATGCTGTGTTTTGACTATTACGTGCTTCCAAATGGTACATTTAGTGACACTGATAGAGAAAAGATGGCTTTAAGTATCAAGCAAGAAGGAAATGATAGAACACCAAGCTGTTGAAATAGCATATCGACTAGCCAAAAGAATGTCTGGCCACATTTTTAGATGTTGTAAAAGCAGTATGATTATTTAGATCTTAGTTGAAACATGCTAAGTTATACTTGCAAAATATCCAGCCCTTTGTTTGTGATAATTCATGAAAGCAAGAGCTTTATCCCTGTGTATGGTTAACTATTTCTGTAGTGCTGTTGTTGTTCTAAAGTTTCAAACACAGCTTTTTTAAACCAAATCAAATGGAAATGTCACTCCTTGTAACAGGTCTCGTTCTTTGGGATTTTTGAATTGTAAAATATCTACAAACAAAAAATCCTGAGTCAAACCTGAATCTAAAAATTGCAAAGCCAAAGATACCCTTACTCTAGTGACAGAAGCAAAAACACAGATATTTTCCAGCAAAGTAGCTCTGTGAAATAGCACTAGAATACTTGCAGTTACACGAGGAGGAATTCAACACACTTGACATTTTGCAAGAATTTTGGGAATTTTCATAATTTAGAAATTGTTTTTGAAGTGCTTTAGGTGGCATGCTATAAGAAATAGTTAAAAGATGAAACAGCATACCATGATTTCGTATGCATCTTTCTTTTTACTGATATTTTCCAGAACGACCACATAAAAAATGTGGTCATTGGGTTAATAGAGAAATTCCCGCCAAGTTCACTGTGCCTTAAATCAGATTAATGGCAATTCAGAACTCCTAAAAACAGCAAGAAATACGTTTTGGGAACCTTTTAATTGAAAAAGTACATTTGCAACACAAGCATTGAATTACATTTCTTCCTAGACTTTGTTTGACAGAGTTAGTTTAGTTCACTGACAACTGCCAATGCACGTTTTTCGGAGATGAAGGTGCTGTTCTGTACAAAGTGTATGGCAGAGTGAATTACAGAATGAGACATTCGTGGGATTTTAGCTGGTGAAACACCTGCAAACGGCTGCTTACATGTAGGAATTGAGGGAGACCTTGACTGAACTAAAGCTTTAATATTTAAATGATTGTGGCACTGTTTGCTAGTGCAACACTTGTTAAGGCAATTGTGGGTTATATTGTTATGTACTTTCTTTCCTTTTTCTGCAATATAAGTTCAGCAGAATGCTCTAAAGAAATGGTTGTCCAGCATCCTTAACAGCATCTTTCTTGTAAAGGTCGAGATAATACAAGTACTCCACCATCTTTTCCTCTTTCAAATTCTCCCTTGACTTCCCTACCTGGAAGGTATAAATATCAGCTGTGAAATGGAGTTCTAATTCCTTTTCACTCACAATTTCACAAGTTGAGCAACTTGTTCTAGTTTATCACAGTTGGGAATTTGTTTGATTTTGTTAGTTTATTTT
The DNA here is from genome assembly GCF_029207755.1 of Chamaea fasciata. Lineage (NCBI taxonomy): Eukaryota > Metazoa > Chordata > Aves > Passeriformes > Sylviidae > Chamaea > Chamaea fasciata. Next base: position 22,500,564 of record NW_027094087.1, on the reverse strand, counting down.
GGTGGAGAAGTTCATAACATCCAGGCAGCTGAGGCATAAACAACACCTCTCTCAGTTGCCAAATCCTCCTCCAGTGACGCCTTAGGACGTGGGGAAAGACGTTTTAATTGAAGTACCACATTCCACAGCTGAACCAAAAAAGGTCACGTTGAGGTATGGATGTGGCTGGATTTGAAGGCAGGATCAATGGTCTTATTGAAGATTTTCTTGTGCTTTTCCATCTACATATGTTGAATCCAAGTGATGTAAGATGAGCTTTTCTCACAAGATTTCTACACAGTATTTTTCAAGAAGGATTGTTAGAGGAAAATTTTGGTGTCATCTAGATGGAACTAGGGAATGCACACCTTCTGGCTATTTACAGTGGAGGCTGAAATCCAATTTAAAATAATTGTACCCTTTTGTTAGGGGTTTTTGAGACTGCACATGCATGTATATAAACAGGCACTTGTGAATGTGTCATAAGATGATAAAATTGTTGGAAAGCAGTGCCTGAGTCTGTCTGTCTGTACAGTTCTAGAGCACAAGGATGTGATGTGTACACATAATTGTACTGCAGATACCCAAGACAAGAGTTAGGTTTGAGGGTTGCCACAGAAGGAGCTGCACCTGGAAAGAGTATCTGGGTGTTTGTGCAGATTGGTACTGTTTGAGCACAGGAAGCTGTGGAAGAGAAAGAAGGTAGGGTCTTGTCAGCATTTCAGCTAGACATAATCAGTGCAGGGAGTTCTCATATGTGATCTTTGATGCTTTCATTATTGCTTGCAGGCTTTGGAGACAGCTGCTGTTAATAAATGAGGAGAGCTTTTCCTTCACTTCAAAATGTAGCTACCTTGCTTTTGGGTCCTGAGGTCCTACACTGAATCTTCACTGAGGTGAATTCTTCAGAAGACAGGATCATCCTCCATTTGGCATTTACTCACTCAGTTGCCTTCCTGCATTTTGTGCAGGCCACATTAGACTTTTCATATTTTATTTGTTCTTGCCAGACCACATTTATTCATTTTCTATATTTATTGTAGTTATGGTTGAGACAGCACTTTTATTGCAAGCCCCCTATCTTTGGTGGTTTGTAACTTTCTGAAACAATAACCTTTTTGGCTGAAATTTCTCAAGCTAGTTCTAAGCTCAGAGGTGAATAATATTTCAGTAAGGTTGAAAAAAATCCATTAAGCCATTTATGAAGACTAGACATTCCAATAAACGTAGGCGCATTTATTTTTTGATGACCTACTTATTCCAATAAAGTACATTATTAGTCTGTTTTCTCCTGATTTAAATTATGTTGTCTTTTAAAAGAGAATGAGGACGTTTTGTACCAGATTTTTAGACAGGCTTCAAGCAAGGTTTGTTCCCATACAGTTTTGTGCAGGCAAGCACACTTGTTTGCTGCACTGAGCTCACAAACAGGACTGTTTATGGGTGCAAAAGCTTTTGGAGCTCAGCACATTGTTCTCTGCAGGAAAACAACAGCTCAGTCCCTTGTGGTTCTGGTGGATAGCTGGCACTGCATATGCAAGTCTGACTACACAGTGCAAGGGTAGATAGACAAAATGAGGACGCCTTTTGAATATGGGTCTTTAGTTGTGCAATGATGCTAACTCTGTGTGAAGATTCAGATATTGCTCGTGCAACAGTACACTGAATATACTTCTGCTGTCTTGCAGGCATAGGATACGATTTTTCATCATGCTGTCCTGGACAATGTGCAATAATTTGACAAGTGATAAAGTCTTGTGCAATTGAAAAGACACTGCTTTTTTTCTTCTTTTTTTTTTTTCATTGAACTTCTGCATAGACATTGTAATTAAATTCAACTATGCTTTGTCTCATGTCTACACTGTGCCTTTTAGTACACACATAATGCTTTGTGCGTTGCATACATTGTGAGGAAGTTCTAATGTTTATGCACAATGATGTACCAGGAAAATATAGAAACTTTTGCTTACTAAAGTAAAGATATGGTAAGTTTATGCCAGTGTAACTGGGAGCAGAATTTGGCCCAGTATGATTAAATGTACTGATGAACTTTGATGCTAAACTCCATGACCTTTGCACAATTTAAATCTCAACTTTAACATTGCATTAGCCTAGGTTTTCATTTAATTACACATATTTGGTTGAAAGCTTCAAAAATGTTAATATTTTAAGTCTCTTCTCATGTTTGTAATTGAACTTTTTTGTGTGATTGTTTTCTGCAGTAATCAAAAGGACATTAGCATGGACAGGAAATGAATCTGGAACTCTAGAGATTAATATTAATCTGCTAATGTCCTGTCCTGATGTTCTCAGGAATCCTTTCTTCTCTAGCACATTATGGTACTTTAGTAATCAGCAATTAGGGTAAGGTTTTTCTCAGGCCTGAACTATGTCCTCATATGTCTCTCATTTTCTGATTGCTGTGGGAATGGTGGTTCTGTCCCCCATGGAGTCAGAGCAGAACGCAATGTTTCCTCTCCAAGAGCCATACTGCTTAGACAAATGCAGGGCTGGAGGCTTAGCACATTATCAGGACGGAGATTTGAGAGTTAGTTAGGGGAGTTTAACCTCAGGTTATATTGCTGTATGGGATTTGCCATGCTTCCATGCTTGGAAATACTTACCTTCATCCTTGTGCTAATTCTGCATAGAGCCATGGGCTCAGTAGCAGTGCTTTGGGAAGCACAGACCCAGCTGGCCCTGACCCACAGCAGCACATCCCAGCCTGGGCCTTGCTGAAATCTGCATCAGGAGGCAAAGTCTCATCCTCTGCTTGTGTGCTTCAGACAAGACTTTTTTGCAGACCCAGTCTCGAGTGTCAGGCAAAAGGTCAGAGGGACTGTGGAACCTTTGCCCATTTATCACCTTCTGCAATGGACCTTGTTGTCCCAGCCCACAGAAACACCAATGCCACTGTAGAAATCATTGCAGCCCTTGGACTTCAACAGACTTCACTGATAGTGCTTAAGTTTATTTATGTGGCATTTAGGCAGCAGATCCTGTAAGCCACAGTCCTTCCTCCCTGTTACTTCCTCCACTTTCCACTCCCAAGATGGTCTGAAACATTGCAGCTCCATGGCATTTAGGAAATACAGACCTGTCTCCAAGTATCCCACTCCCATTTGCATAACAAAGCTAAACAGATTTTTATTTCTTTTAGCATGTGCACAGAACAAGAGGTGAACAGAGAGAATTCATTTTCAGGTTTTCAGAGCACTGTAGGATTCTGTGGGTTGGTTCAGGGGGAGGGAGGGTGGTTGTGTGTTTTCTTCCTTTTCTGGCATACGTGCCCCTGGTTTTGCTCCAAAAAATTAATTGATAGTCCATTACAAACTTCCTACATTTGTTCTGACTTATACTTTTATTTTGAATTTCTATTGTGCAATTCCATCTGAATAAAAAACCCTCTTGAAGGTGCAATGTTGAGATGCAATATTGACTTGATTGTAGCAGATCATTCAATTTTTTCCCCTAAACAAAATTTCATTGAAATTGTTGTATTTTCAGTGCCTCACTTTTGATAAATCAGCATCTTCCAATGGCCATATGTTCTATTGGAAAAATCTCAAGTCGTCCTAGTTGTACGCACCCAGATGATACTCAGTTTCATGATATGTTCCGTCGTATGGTATGTGGTGCAGAGAGAGGAAAACAAGAAAGTGATAGTGGAAATGACACTAAGGCCTGTGCTTGCACTTCAGAATAAGCAGATTGGAGTCCAAGCACTGCTTAAAGCTTCAAGATAAGTAATTTTTGTTTTGGTTTAGGATACAGAATAATTTCCATTTATCTCAAGTTGGGTTGTTTCCTTTATAGCCTGATTATTCCATTGAAAAATGCCTACATAATCTGAGCCTTTTACTGGCCAGATACTTATTAGTGTTTTTGCATGATAGTCAGGTAGTTGAGCTTCCATTCTTCTTAGCAAAGTAGATGATAAGGTTGGTTTGAGTTCCTAAGAAATAGGAATCAAAATACCACTGCAAACCTCAGGCTTAGTTTTTCTGTGCCACTGTTTCCCACCTGTACATACATCTCTCTAATTTATAAAGGGTACTTTAAAAATAATTGTTGCCAAAATGGAGAAATGTGGACTATACAGGTAGCTGAAAGGGCGAAGAGAATGAACCCCAGAGTCAGGGGCCATTTGCAGGGGAGGGAGGGAGGGGAGAGGGGTAAGAAAGACGAGATTTCTCTGGCTGTACAGTTTCTGCTATGGCACTAGGGTTAAAAGGGGAGAGACTCCTTTAAGGTGGACAGAAAAGCCAAGTATATTTTGACTCATGAGTGCAGACAGCTTGCACTGGTGTGGTAAGCAAACTTACCTGCCCAAGCTGCTCAAGCTGTATCCCAACTCAACAAAGATCTGACATTCTTTTGAAGCAGAAACCTCTGAACTGTATCAGTTTATTACCAAACATTTTCAAGAAAACCATAACCTCTTATGATTTGTTTTATTACCTTGAATTTTGAGTCGTAGCACTTCAAAATCTGCTTTGTGAGCTTTTCAGGCAGGATTGTAGCAGCAGTGGATAGAGAGCTGGGTGGCAGCAACATTTGACATCCCAATGCCTAGGACTGATTCTAAGTCATACCAATTCTTTTTGCTCTAGCATTGAGGTCAGGTGCATCCTCCATCTGTGCTCCATCTGCTCAGCAAGAATGCTGATCTGGTGTTCTGTACCTATTGCAGTATATCTGTCTTGCTCTTAGATATAAAAAGGACAAAAGGCCCTGAGGACATCCACAGTGTGTAAGTATTTTTAAAGGTTTGGCTGAAAACATTTAAACTTCAATGGCCAGCAGGAGAGCTGCAGCAAACAAGATTTCTGTAAGCTCCCTGTGGGGCTCTTCTTTTCTCTGGTTTTCCTTTTCCAAAGGATTCCTAGTTCTCAGAAATATGAACAAAAGTTGCAGGAAAGCTCACTTGACGCACAACCTTTATGCAAAGTCTCTCAGTATCTCAGATATTGACTGTCTTAGGGCTAGTGGAACTTGGGTCTTCTATCCTCTTTGAACTGTGTTGCAGAGATCCAGGTCTTTTTCTTGTGACAGTCACATATTGTCATTTTAAAACAACAGTTTATTTTACAACTGAATTTATTCTCTAGTTCCAAGGGAAAAGTGAGGTAGAAAATGACTAAATCATACAATGGAGTGAGTATCAAAGCAGAGCATGAAATCCCACATTTAATGCTGGCTTCTTGAAATCCAAGGTAAAGCTGACTGATGGGACCAACTTATCTGAAGAGAACTCCAGACTCTTTATCTGTTTTCTGTCCATTTCCCCTTTGTCTGAGTACTTATGGGTTAAATTCAAGAAGTTCACTTTAGCTAAGTATCCAAAATGGTAGGAATTCCTTTGAATATTTGTATTTTCAAAAACAGACTAAATGTTATTTAAGAACTGTGTTGAACGGGATATGTTTTGCCCCTTAGCATCACAGGTCTAGCAAAATGGATTGTATGTCTAAACAAAGTCTTTTAGAAAGTTATATGTATTTAGTAATAAAGAGCTCAGAAATTCCATCAGCATTTTTAAAGTTTGAAGAAGATTCAGAGTCCAAATATGCAACACTTCCCAGAAGAAAATTCCTGTTGCCTTTGTTGTTCCCTCCCAAACTGGCATGGTTAAAAGGATTAGTTACTCAGCAGTGTTCTGGGTAAAAGATCAGGCTGGTTTGCATTTTTTTTTGTAAGGCAGTTCACCCTTCCCCATGACAGAAAAGGACAGTTGTATTTATACTGACAAGAGCTGTAAATCAGAATTGGAATAGATGTTGGCACTGGCTCTTAATCATTCCTGGGAGCTGGGATCAGGTATGGCTTGCATTTGTACCTCAACTCTAAAAGGCCCCAGAGTACTTTCCAAGAACTGAACAATGCACATGTCCATTTTCTGTGGGTTCAGCTATAGCAGGCTGCAGCCCACTGCTCAAACATCTGTTGAAGGAATGGGCCCATTAAAAGAACACAGAGTTGGTGTAGTGTGGTGGTGCATTTTAATTGTCTCCTGCTACACTTTTTCATGCTTTTTCAGCCCTGTGGAAAACCAAGTTCTCCTCCAACTGGTCAGAAGTGTTCACGCAAACTTACTTCCCCTGGGATTCACTATGAGTCACTCGGATTTCAGAGAATACTGCCCATGTGTTCTTGTTTCTTTGTAGTTTGTTCTAAACAGGTCTTGCATAATCTCGGTTTTCTCTAGGGTGCAGGAATGTGGGGAGTATGGAGTTTGGCAGGTTGTTGGCAGGATGGAGGGCTTTAAAGTTCTTCTCTTTCCACTATTGCTCCTCAGTGATCTATCAGGCCAGTGGTGCCAGGTAGCTGTGGCAGGCTAACTGCACTGGAGTAGCTATTCACCACCGGGCTGATGGAATTTTTGTGGTAATTCTGCAAAGCCTCACTAGCCCCTGGGCCATCTTTCCTTCTCTACTTCTTTTTCAGGAGGTGGTTGTAAGTAAAGGCTTGCACATTCTATTGCAAGCCATCATGTTTTCAGAAGCATTTACAGATTTGAGTCACAGCTTTCCTATATCTGGCAGCAAATACTGATATGAGAAAGGAAAAGATATCACTCCCTTGATCAATTTTTTTTTTTTTTTTTTACATTACCCCAGCTGGAAATTACTCATTTTCCTAACACAGCTTTGGTCTTCTACCCAGAAAGACACTTCTACACGTGCAGAAAAGTTGAGGAAGCTGTACTTTTGGTTTATTGCTACTATTTTATTTATTTTAAAAAGTATCCTTTTTTTTTTTAACTAAAATTTTGAAGATCCGAATATGCGTGATGCTTTCCATATCATTATGGTAAGGTGCTGAGCACTCACAACTTTCTTGGAAGCTGGTAAAAACCAAGGGCATTAGGACCTTCTAAAATCAGTCATCTAAGACCTTTTAAACAAAAGGTCTCTCATCCTCTACTTACATAACACAGAAGATTTCAAACAACTATACAACTGAAGTGTAAATGGAGGTGTATTTCAGTCTCTTGTCTTGCTGATATTTTGTTGTATAGTATAGCTCAAATGTCCATCTTGCTTTGGTATTGAACAAGTCCCAGGGGTGCTTAATCTGAAGCACAGTGTTCATAGGTTAGGAAAGTAAATGGCGACTTACCAAAGCATGTGTTTCCTGCTGCGGAAGCCCGTGAAAATCGGTTGATTCAGCATGGGTATTTTGTTTCACTGCCACTTGCCCTAGGGATTCCCAGTCTATCTTAAAGGTTTGGTCAGGATCAGTGGCCAGACTGATCTGGTACAACTCTTTCCTTTGGGGTTGATGATGATGATGAAAGCATATCACAGGATCATTAAGGTTGGAAAAGACCTCCGAGATCATCAAGTCCAACCTTAATATCACTTGGTAGTTCTTAAGTTAAAGCTGTGGGCAGAAAGCAATACTGGAACTCAGATTAGACCTTTCTCAGTCTGAGCTGATGGCCACTTACTGTTGGGACCTTCCAGGAAACTCTTGATCCAGCCTTTTCTTCTGGGGAAATGAGACCAAAAGCATCATGTCTTTTGCATGCACTTGGCAGCAAGTGGCAGCGGTTCTGTGCCTCTGGGAGAGGCAAGCTCCCTGGAACCTGGATCTTCAGTGCTTCACATGAAGGGACCCTAATCCAAACAAGGAATCTAAAGGAGAGTGCTGCATGTGCCTGTACAAACAGTCTGCAGATCCCATTGTGGTGAGACATTCCTGAGGTGATTTCTGAGCTCCTTCATCCCAGTCAGGTGAATTCTCCCTAGGTTACAACCACACTCTGCACAGAAGGCAGTGGAGCAGAGAATGCATCACTGATTGTGTGTTTCTTAGGCCTTGTGGTTGCAGAAGTGTGACTGGGAGAAACATCTGCAGATGTCTGGGTTGTACAGGAGTTAACAGAGAGAGTGATTTAGGCCACCAAATGTGGATATTTTATTGTGGCCCTATTGTAACTTTTCATATATTTTATATCTTCTAGTGACTGCACAATCCTGGGACTTGCCTTCTGGCTATGATTTATTTTTCCTCTTAAGTCATTGTTCATCATTATGGGCTGAGATTATTTTTCTGTGTAAATTTAACAGAGAAGCATTCTTGAACTTGAACACATTTTTAATTTATAAAAAGCAGCAGAACTCCCTTTGCTCTCCTATGATTATGATACCAAGCAATTATAACTCTTTACCCTTTGGTCCTCACAGCATTCTTTTCAGATTAGTACAGAGAGAGGCTTGAATCAGGACACTGCCCCTGAACCCCCTCACGAGCTGTGGGCTTTGAAAGGTTTTTTAAGCCTGGATCCAGACACAGTCTTGCCTGAACACTGGAAAGCGAGCGCAGGAACGTGTCAGGGAAGCAAGGCTGTGCAGTAATCGGTGCTGATGTAATTTTGTTGTTATTGCTAATGCTGAAATCCTAAAGGAACAAAATTTAGTTGTGGAATCTGTTGAAGGGGAAAGAAAGAGGCCTGCTAGTAGTTGACCTTGGCAGCTGTCAGGTGAAGGAATGCAAACGACTCTTAGGAAGACTTGGAAGGTTGCTTGGGCAGTCTGAGAGAGGGTAAGCAGGCCTTCCTGGCCACCCAAAATTTGGCATGAAGAGAGAAGCAGGTGCACCTCTGAGTAGACCAGAGGGTGTTCCGCTTGGCCTTTGGAGAATTTCAAAGGGACAGGTACGAGGCAGGTCTCACATCTCGATCCTTCACAGAGGGAAGGTCACAGAAGTTGCGTAACTCTTGTTGCATGGGGTTGGAGTATCAGAATAGTTTACAGGAGAAAAGAAGATGTTTAGTGCTTGAAGCTGGGAGTCCTTGATGAGAACATGATGAGAACTCCAGTTTTGCCTTTTCAGTTGCTACACAAGAGGCTGAGTAATCCTTTCTCCTATCATTTATATTTTTTTATATGCTTGCATAGAAGAATGCAATGATAGCCTCTTCATTAAAGCAAAACCTGGTATTTCTTAGGTGAAAAGAACTATCCAAAAGATGGATTAGATATACAAGTATTTAATTGTCATTCACATTTTTCTGTTCACACTACTAAACAGTGTTTTGCTTATTCATCTCTGTCCTGGTCTACAGTCTACATTTTTCTGCCAACCCCAAAAGCTCCCTCACCTTTGTTACTCCTTGTTTGAGAGTCTTTGTGGATTTGTATTTTACTTCTCACTCATTTACCTCTTTCCCTTTTCTCTCCCTTTGCTATCTACATGTAAGTTCATAATTTTTATTATGGGTGAGGAAGTCCATTTGTATTTGTCCCAAATGTTGAGGTCTACTGAAAGGGGGCAGGGGGAGAAACTAAATTGGAGTGAGTCATCATTATTGGCTCCTTGAAAGCTGGAACCAACTTCAAAGGTAGTCTCAATTTGGGGGCAGTTGCACAGATGAATCCCAAGCCTTTTTATGTCCTTCTCTTTCTTTCCTCCTCCTCTCTCCTCATGTAGTCCGAACAGATTTGGCAATTTCAGTTAAGCACGTCTGTGCAGATTTTTAAAATCCATTACATAAGTTTGTTAGTTTAAGACTCTCTTCTTCGACATATGAGCCTAAAATGGCTTTGATTTAAAAATGGAACTTGGCAGGGAATTTGTTCATATGGTAAGATATGTTTTTTTCTTAGTTTGGTTTCATTTATAATATGTTTTAATCATTTTTGGTGTTTTCAAAACAAATGGTGAAATATGGGGTTTTTTCTTCTATTTCTGGCTACCCTCCTCTGAAAGGCCTTACTTCTCTCTGTGTGTTTAATTTGGTGCTTGAAAAAGCCTTTTTAGTTGGAGGCTGCAAAATGTAGACTTAACATGCCTGTGAGGAGGGAAAATTCAGACTTAGATCCTGCTGACCGGAGCTGTGGATCTCAGGGATCTTCTCTAATAGCAAGCAGAAGGGTCACTAGGTGGGTCTCAGAGTATGTACAAAAATAGAAAATAAGTGGAATACAAGGAAAATAAAGGAGGGAAACAACACAGGACAAAACTGTTTCTATATTCATGATCAGTGCCTCGTGATTATCTGAGCAATTATAATTTTAAGAAACTTTTTTTTCACAGCCTGAGGTGCAGCAATTGCCAGATTGCCACCAAGCGGAACTCTTTCTTCTAGATCCTAGAACGGGGGGATCTACATTCCCTGATTGGCCCAAATATCCTGAATTTTCTGTATTTTCTTACAGAAGTTTTTCGTTGTGATTTTCTTAGTACATGCAGTAACCCATAGATGAGATTTTTGCCCTTTAGCAGGTGGTTCAGATCATGCATCCTGTTAAAATCTGTACAATAGAATTGGGTCCTAATTTTTCAACTGACCTTGTCTTCGTGTGTGCAGATCCCAACTTTGCAAGGGATGGGAAAGCAGGATACAATTTGAGGTTGTGTTCAGTCTTGGAACCTCAGAGCAAATGCTTTTCAAAGAAGTGCAAGGCTGACCACCTGGTCTGCCAGTTGCACCTTCCTGTGTAGGAGACCCCAGCTTGTGTTTGCAGCCAGTCTGGCAGAAACAAAATACAGGTTGCTTTTGCAAAGGACAACAGCAGAGAAGAGCATCATCAACCTAAAGAGCAGCCCCTTTTTTTAAAAGGGACAAGCCCTGGAAAAAAAAGAAATCTCCTCTACTCATCCTTTGTAGGAAATCCAGCTGCCATTACTGACAATTTAGAATGAGAAAGAGGTAGACTGCATGACTGAAGCAAAGGAAGGGAGGATCCACTGCAGAAAACTGTGGTGAAGGGGGAAAATTTGCAACTAAACTTCATCCTGGTTAAGGCTGATGTATGAGGTGGAGGGAAGAATCTTTCAGGCTCCGAGATGGGCTTTAGAAGACCAGCCAGAAATAAAAGCACACACAAAATAAGAAAGCAGAAGGCGTGGGTGGTTGTGGAGATTAGTACTGACATATGGAGCCTATCAGCTTGAAGTTACATGTTTAAATCTGACCTAGGTCAATCATGCCCCAAAGTCATTACTGTCAAACAGCTGTTGGGTGGACTCTGTGAAAACTTAGGGGTTTGAGCCCAGTTTCTAGTGGCAGGTGTCCACATTACACAAACCCCATCTGTATTAATTACCTCCCTATATCTGGCGATCTCACCAGAAAGACCAAGTACTAAGGGTTCATCGTGGAGTCTAAGCTAGTCCGTTTTATCTTGCGTGGCCCTTCAAGGCAGGGGCTGAAGAACTTTGGAAAAGTATCATAGGACAAGACAGCACATTCCCTGCTCTGTGGTTCAAGTCAGACCACTGATTTTCAAACCCCTCAGACCTGCAGATTTCACTGGTTCTACGTTTACTCTTGAAGTCAGCAGAAAGTATTTCATAACTGGCTGCTTGCATGATGTTGAATATACATCATTTGGTTTCTACTTTCGGATCATAATAATATAAACAGGAAAACTACATTTTGAATTCATTAAGTTCTTCCTCCGCTGTTTATAAAAGATAAAAACTTCTCGCTCCTTTTTTTTTTTCCTAAGGATTGATTGGTGTCATGTACATTTTCGTTCACTTCTGTTTATGCAAGATAATAAGAGTATTAACATGGAGGTGGAATAATGGTGTTTATAGTTCCATCACCACTGTTTATATAAGATAAAAACAGTTTAAAAACCAGAAAAAAGAAAAATAGTGAGGGAACATTTGCTGTTACATACATATATTATTTTTCCCACTTCTATTTGCAAAGAATGTAAAAGAAAAAAAAAAAAAGAAGTGTTGCAAGTTGAAGAGGAGTTGATTATGTTTATAATATTTCTGTGCTGTTTACCTAAGATAAATTAATTTAGAGTTGATGTAAGGAGCAGCTTGGAAGAAGAGAATTGGGGTGAAAGAGGAACTGTTGGGGTTAAGTCTGATACTCTTAGTACCTTGTAATCCTTTCCTTTATTAAGAAACATGAAAGATGCATACTGAATCTTTCTAGTGGGAATACGATACCACCGGTGAGGCTGGAGACACACGGTGCTGTCATGCCAGCCAGTGCAGCAGCTACCAGAGGGCGTGGAGGCTTTCTCTGGCCAGAGAACTCTCAGAGCAGAAAGGATACTACAATAGCCTGAAAAGATCTCATGAACATTAAACCCCTTGGTATCATTGTCCATGGACTTCGTCCAATAATTGTGTGCCTGTATGACTCTGTTTTGTTCTGCAGCTTTGAAGTCTAATCCTAATTCCTTCAGGGAGAAAGGCTTGTAAAATGTCTGCATTTCAGAGAGACAGGGAAATACTACCTTTGATGCAGGCCCTACTGTCGGTCCCGCTCAGTCTTTCTGATTCACCCCTGCTCCTACCCTGTGCACAGGCATATTGACAGATGAGGGAAGCTGGCAGATGTGCATATTTCCTTGGGATGAGACTGGTGCTCTGGTTCTCAGTGTCAACCAGAAAGGCCACTTATACCTAATAAAAGAACAACTGTGTGGACATTAATGCGTGCACAGGCAAAAAGTCCAGGAGTATTTGCTTACTTTTCCAAATTAGTTTGCTCTGGCTCCAGTCACACCCCTTGTTTGCTATGGCCAAACATTCAAGCAGGCAGGCTTGAAAAATCAGGTGTTCATACACTTTCAGGTAGGGAACTATCAGCCCACTTTTGTACTCACCCTGTAAGTGGTAAGTGCTGTGAGAGATGGCTTTTTGCACATGCTTCTCACCTCCCTTGTGCAGGTAAAGGAATCAGCCCAGGAGTTGGCTTGACCTTCTCCAAGTGGTGATGGACTAGCTTAAGGAAAAATGAGAGAAAATCGAACTGCATCCCTAACCAGGAATCTATAGAATTGCATCAAAAATGCTTTTTGTCTTCTAAAAGAAGTCACTATCTTGTATGATTTCCTAGTAGCATTTTTTTTCTCTCTAATCCTGGGTGCACCTGACTCACAATGATGTCTTCATCTCTTCTTCCCAATTCTTACTTCAGCTCAATAAATGTCTTTACAAGGTAGACCATTTAAACACATGCACAAGTCCATTTCTGTTAAATGGATCCTGAAGTAAAGGTTGAATTTTAATTATATCCTTGAATCCCATTTCATTCACACGTTTGAATCTAAGCATGAGCTTGAGTACATGGTTTGATGGCTCAAGGTTTAACATTAATGCTGTCAGGATGCAGAACAATGCTGTACATCAGCTGTGTGATGTGGTCCATTGCGCTGCTTGGTGCCACCTATGCTTCCCTGCTCCTGCAAGTACTTGAAGCAGGCTGTGTGTGCTTAGTGAGCAGCACTGCCCAAGGTAGATTTAAAAAAAATAAGGTTTTTTGGGGAAAAAATGCAATCTACAGGTGGACCTTCCTAAAGCAGATAAGGGTATGAATTTGCCAGGTAAATGAATCCTTGAAAATTTCTCCCTACTAATTGCCAGCCCTTACTTCCCTTAGTGCTGACATGGATGCAAAGAGAAAGGATGGATCTGTCAGCGAGCTGAGAAAGAGTTTAAAGGAACTTCAATCAGAAAGTTTTGTTTTTCAGATGAATATATATTATCATGGGTACAAAATGACATTTCCTGAAGTGAAGGCCATTCTCATCCCTATCCAGAGCATTCCAACATTCAGTAATATGTGTCTTAATTATGGTGTTTCTGTGTCTAAAAAAGGCTCAGAAATGTCACTTTTCAGAGTTGTATAATCAAGTTGCTCCACCTTGCTATTAGGCATGAATGGCAGTCAGTGCTCCAGGGAAGCCTGAAATTGAAAGAGCAGCAGGTGGGGAGCAGTGGGTCAGGATGGGTATGCATTTAGGAGAGCTGTGTGGGGAGTCCAGAAGTAGAATAGCGGGAAGTGCTGTAAATTGGATTGAACACATTGCTAGTGGACAGGGTGAAAGATTATACAGCATTTGTCTGTGTGACCGTAATGAGCTTTTTTCCCATAAAAGATTTGGGGAGAAAGTAGTGTGTATGAATAGGGTCCCTTTAAGAAGCACTTTTAAAAGAGCTCATTTTCGATTCCAATCATGTATATGCCCCAGCAAGATGCTTGTAGATCTGAAGAAAACAGCCCAACCCTTTTCTTATCATCTACCAGAGATGACAGACTTTAAAAACTCAATGGCACTTTCGATAACTTCTAACAAGAACTGGGACTTGCCTGGCTCCATTTGTCTGGTCAAGGCTGTATTTCTGCAATTTATCCCATGGAGATTTTCAGCAGAACCTTACACTTAGTGTCTAAATTAATGATATTCCTTCCTTTTTGCCATGACAAAAACCACTCTGCACTATATACATTATGCTAAAGTTTTTGTCATGGACACAATCTGTAAAAGCTTTTTCAGCTTCATAATTTTGACAAGCTGATTCCATTAAACCCTTCCCAGTGATCACGTTTGTGTGGTGCACATGGGGAAAATTGTTTGCTCACATGGTTTTCCCCTCTTTGAAGCTAGGAAACTGTGATCATCTCTCAGGTTACGTGTTATGTCTTAGTCACTGACCTGTCCCCAGGAAAAGTTATTTTGAGGAAACACAGACATTTTCTGAGTAGCTCTCTTAGTAAATGAGTTTTCTCTGTGGTGTAGTCCTTAACTTTTCTTTAAGGCTCTTTAAGAGACACGGTCTTAGCACTTAAAGTGTGCAGGTTGATCTGTTGATATGTTTGCATTAAAAATCTCTGAACACATAAGGCATTTCTCAGTATTTTTTTACCATTCCACTTGCACTGAAATGGAAATATTTGAGTGCTGTGAATAATAAAAGTCTAGTTTTTCTCAAATACATGGTTTACTCAAAATCCTCCAGTGAAGGTTCACCACAGTCTGGTGATACCTCTTCCAGATACCTTGCACTTTTGGAGGTTTAAACTCTGGTGGTTCTGATCCTGCCATACTGGCAAATGCTAGCTGCTGGTGATTAAAGCTGGAGCTGATAAATGATAGAGCTGATAATGAAAGAAAAGGATGCTTTATTTTAAAATGCATTTTCTCACAGCATACTTTCTAAGTGAGTTATTGTAATATCAATTTTTGGCAATAAGGAAACTTAAGATTTTGTGGCCAAAGCAGATAGGAGCCTGGAGGGGAATCAGATCCCACAAAACCTGTGTTTGTTTTCAAGGAATGCTTTTTATCTGCCTGTGCTAAAAATGAACATGGTGTAGAGCTACTTCTTTATTTCACTCTCAGTAAAGCCAGTAGAACATTTTATGCCAACCTCGGTGATGGGCACAGCCACCAGACTTTCTGGGATAATTGTCTGTGCAGAATAGCATTGCCTACAGCCTGCTTTAGCATAAACCCAAAATCTATCTCAGTAGACTTCCAAGGGCATTGAAGCATCTCAGACTCATTAATTCATTTATCTGTGCCCCAAACAATAAGGAAATTTTTTATGCCTTTTTTTTTTTTTTTTAAACCGCTAATAACTTCTCCTTCCTTCCTTGTTGAGGGCATTTCCACAGATACTCATATTTCTCAAGCTGACAGATTTCTGATCCCCCAAACTGAATAGCTGTATATCTCAGCTTCCCATCTTACATGAACTTTATCTCCATCATTTAAAATAGCAAAAGCACTGTCTGCATGAACAGACCATTATCCTGGTTGGGTTGTTAAAGTTACTGTAATGCTGACTTTATTTTCTTGTAACAGTTCTGAACAAAATGTTTCCTTTGAAAGGTCTCAGACCTCTATCCTCCCAACTCCTAATCACAGTAATATCCAACCTCAAGGAGTCATTAGTGAAGACTCAAACAATATCCTGTAACAAGTCAGCTATGAAGAAATCGGCATAGTTTATGTCTCTGATTCATGTTCATATGAAAAAAATGGATTGCAAAATAAAGGTAGCATTCCTCTCATACTATACAGTATCCATTGGATCCAGGCCTTTACTCCCCCACCAACACATCTCCCAAACTAACCCTGAGTGTAACTCTGCGGTGACTTATGAGAGAGGGTCCATCTATAGAAGTGACATGTTCTTAGAATACAAAGCCAGTTCATTGTGCTGCTTCTGAAACTGGCTCACCTATAGACCTCTATTTGGTCATGGTGAGCTGTTGCATTTTTAGATAACTGGGAAAATGGTATAATGATTATATTCAAATCTAACCCTTAAAGGGGAGTTTACATTTCTGGACTGAATGGATGCAGTGATCTATGGAAACTGAGTTTGGGTGAGTTCTTGGAGTTGTTTGGTTTTGGTTTGGTCTTAGTGAAATGGACACTTAGCTTTTCAGGAAAGCTGATAAGTAGCATTAACTATGTCTCACCACTTAGAGACTTTGTAAAATCTTGGTGTCTGCTGTTTGGTTTGGGCTTCAGCAATCAAAGGGATTTTCTTCGCAGAAAGGAGCATGCAGGTGGCTTTTCAGGTTTCTGTGAGGATTTTTCTTCTCAATTGATGTGATACAGGTTCTAAACTGGGCTTCAAAAGATGCGAGTTCTTTTTATAGTTCTGCCTTAGTACTGACCAGCTTCAAGATCAGTTTAGCTTTCTCTTCTTTTCCTTTTCCCTTCTGTAAACTGGAAATAAGGAGAATTACCCCATAAAGCAAAAGGTGATGTTTCACGCACTGGGGATTTGTTTGGGTTTTTTACAAATAAAGCTCCTGAGATTGTGTATATTGAACCAGACAACTTTAAGTCACATTAGTTGCTCTCTGGATGAGCTGTAGAGATATGGATAACCTGTACTGTGTGGGAAAACTGGGAAGCATGGAAAATCCAAGAAATAATTCAGACTTTCATAAAACATATCCCACAATTCAGTTACAAGTATTATTTCTACTTGTTGACTGAGTCAGCAAAGGAAATTACCAGGCTGAGATAGCTCAAAATGTTTTGGTTGTTCAGGAGAGGAAGTTCAGGACTGGAACAAGAGTGTTACTTCTAAGCTAAGTCCTACTAGAGAAGGTGCTAGGTACTTGCAGTGTGACTTCTTTTATATTATGTCTGACTTTTCCCTTCAATTATATCTTGCAATATTTTGATTCAGTCGACTACCCTGTCTTGTCCTCTATATTATCAAATGGATACTCCAGTTAAGATAAAAGAGTTGGTGAAAAATTCCATCTAAGCTGCTCCACTGTTGCTCAACTTAAACTCCGTGTAGCATCATCACCTTAGTGGCGAGGGTCAGGGAGGGAGGCATAACAAAGTTTAACTGATAGAACAACGATTCAAGAGGGGAGGTGGTTTGAATATATTGGCAGTAAAACTTGGAATTAGGTACAGGTTCCTATAAAACAACATGATGTTTGGTGATAAGAGGGATCAGAGTCTGTGGTAAGAGACTTCATTCTTGACACATCAGCCACTCATCCCCGTATAAAAGAGCAATGAAAAGTTTGGTTGCCCCGAAACTCAGTTTTCAGGGCACGCATCACAGAAGTAACAACATGCTACAGAATATGCTGTTCTCATACTAAATATGAAATAGAGAGTATTGTTCCCAGAAGCCATTTTAGTGGAGCTTTATAAGGTAGTTATGATTTATTTTAATAGGCAGAAAGTGAGAAGAAATAGGTGAAAGATAACTTCCAAAGTATTGATTATGGTCTTGTAGGAAGAAACAGTTGGTTCTCCTTCTGGAAAACTCAGAAGAAACACATACTTAACCTGTCTTTGTAGATGCTGAGGGCTTAACACTGCATACAGAGGTGCAGCTGCATGACCCTGGTGACTTCAGTGTGTCTGCAGGGGTTTAAAGGCAAGTGAAATCCTTCTGTAATGCTTTTAGTCTTGTTCCAAGTGTTGTGTACTCTCCCAAGAACACAGCTCATGTTCGAAGCAGTAGAAATTTTTAAAAATTGAGCACAAGCCATATGGTCTCTTTATCTTTCACGGATTTGCTGCTCTGGTCTGTGGTATCTGTCATGGTTAATGTGGTTAAGATATTCCTATAGGTCTTCATAGAGTCAGGTTGTTATTTCTTTATGGATAGACAGTCAAGAAAACATCCTGACAGTTTCTTTATATGATTGTGGCAATGGATCTGACATAGTCACACTTTCCCATAATGATCTTGCTGCCACTTTGCTCCTGATTTAACAAATGCCCTCATTGTCAAGTCCTAAACCATGCAGCTCTCACCAAAAAGAGCAAGCTGGATTTTTGAAGTGCAGTGTAACCCCAGCCTGGGGCTTGCCAGAACTCTGCTCATACCCTTTGTGCCCCACCAGCCATGGATGATGCAGATCCCCACATCCCTGCACAGCCCTCCAGTCCCCTTGCAGCTCAGGCTTCACAGCGTTCCCCACTCCAGCCCAACCTGTTCTCCAGATACTGCAGTACTCGTGCACTCAGCCAGTGCCCTTTAGTTCTGCTCTGCAGTGCCATCAGGGGAAAATGATATATCAGAGTACTTATGTCCCAAATTGAATGTTAGTCAGATGTTAAAATGAGAGAAATATTATGGAGAGTCAGCACATCTCACTGTGGAAATAAATTACGTACAGTGTCATGGCTCTTGGGACCATGTATGATCCAAAGACACCATTTAGAGAAGTGATCACAACACCACTGGATTTATCAGTTCATGATGGAGAAACATTAATACCCAGAAAGCAAATAATAATTAACAGTAGAAAGCTCCCAATCAATAACTTAAACTCATCTTTCAGGGTCACTTCCTCACATTAGTAGCCTATTTGTATGTATCACTAGATTTTATAGCAATTATCTCCTTATTAATAGTAACTTCACTAATTGCTATTATTAATAAAGATGCATTTAGTTCCTCGTACCTTGCTTTCTCAGTTGAAAATTTTGGTTACTCAAGTGTCATCCGCCTAAATAATTTAGTATTATTTCACTGTATTTTCTCATGCTCTGCAGTCCAGTTTTGGAATGGCAGAATTCAGGACAGGTACTTGAGGGGATGTAGGGAGCAGGGGCCATGCACCAGGACTGCAAACATCCAAGCAGGGAAGCAAAGATGCCTCATTGCTTATCCCCATTGCAATAAGGAGAGCATGGCTTGATGTGGCTATGGTGTAACACAGCAGATCCAACCTGTGAGCTGCCACTTCAACCACACTCCCTCAGAAGAGAAAATTCACCTACAGGTGTAATCAGAGCCAAGACATCATTTTGAAGGTCTGATCCTGAAAGGCAGCCAGAACCTTTAGGTATATATCCTTGTATAGTTAGGTAGGTACGTTTTCTGTTTTCTTCTGTTTAAGGTTTCAAAGCTGAGTTCTAAGTGCCAAGAGAAACCAAAACAAAATATTTTATAAAATGGAAATGCCCAAATTGCCTCTGTGCCATAAAGAGAACTCATCTGGTCAACTGCTGACTTCTCTTTTCTCTCATTGGCAAGAGTGAACATGGAGCAGGATGTATGCTGAGTGGGAACAACCCAGTCCCAACACAACCATTATTTTTCTAGTGCCATCTTTGCTCTTTCACGGTCTCTTGATGGGAGCACACACAGCCACGCAGTGAGGGAGAAGGGGATCCGGAGCCTGGGAAGGATTACAGACAAGAGCAGGCAGCAGCTGCCACCAGAGCAGTGAAGCTGGCCTGCAGCACAGCCCCCCTTGGGCAGTCAGAAGTGGGAGTTGGGAGTTATTTTGTCATCCCTTCCCAGGTATTCTGTTCCCAGAGTTAGTCCCCTAGCAGTGACCTCCCTGTCCAGGGTGGTGGTGGGCAGCAGGAACAGGGCAGTGCTGTGGCTCTGGGAGGTGGTGCTGGGCAGCCTCCTTCTGCCAGCGGGCTGAGCTGGAGGCTGCACCAGCCGAGCACCTGCCAACGAAATGCCCTGGTTTCACTTATTGTAACAAATCCCTCAAAGATGTAGTCAATGGTTAGAGTTATAGAAAGATAAAAGTAATACTGTTCCAGACCATCTTTTAAGTCAAGATGCATGCTCAAAATGCTACATTTACATTATAAAACAAGAATGTATTTAACCTTTCTTCTTCCCTACTTTTTGCTAGCTTTGCCCTCACCCTGAGCCCCTTAAAGCAACTATTGCTGAAGCTGTTGCTTCCAGAGAACTCTTCTGCTCTTCTTTTAAAGATGTTTTCCTCTGAGGTGCTTTAAATAGAGACTTTTCTTGACTGAAGTTCTTCTTAGGGAGCAAGAGACCTCCAATGGATGTTAATTAGAGTTCAGTTTGCAGATGCAAGAGATTACTGTTCCTATTTCATCTGTCTCATTGTTTTCACTGAGAACAGCTGTTAGTACTTACTTTGGGCAGAGTTACCTGTGGAATGAGTCAGCTTGATGTCTTTTTGAATTAGCTTACACATACATGAAAGTACAAATTTGGATTGGATTCATTTCTTTTGTCCTATCAAAACATATTATCCAGCCTTCCTGGCAAGTAGAGTGTGCTGAAAAATCTATTCCATCAATATTTGTCTTTTGTGTTTTGTAGTTGTGTGTCCGTGAAGTTTTCTGGTTTATTAAAGCATTTTTGTGTGTGTGCGTGTGTAATGCTCATTTAAAGTCTACGTTTCCAAGTCCATATTTCTCAATGTGAAAAAGACAAGGCTAAAATTTTAACCATTCTTAATTACAAAAGAAAATTTAAACGACTCCTTTTACTACACTTAACAGCCCAAATTTAACAATGCTATTAAATACACTTTTGACATTAAATACACTAGTGAAAGAAAATGTAAGCTTGAGCTGTGTCATAATTCCTTTACAGTATGTGTTAAGGTAGACTGCAAGGCATTCTGTTGTCAGATTTAAGAGAGGAAACAGTCAGTTACCTTTTCTATTATCTTTGGTGGACTATAGCTTCTAAACAAACTCTGTCTTTGGAAAATGAGTGATGGAAATATTATAAATAAATTTTGATTCAAAATTGTTGTCAAGTCATCACTGCATTCTTTACAGAACCACAGTTTGACTGTTAATTTCATTAAAAAGAGCATATGCAGCCCTAGCTGAGTAGATTTTTTTTTCAAATTCTTTCATGATACATAACAAAAATACTTATACATGTGGCAATGCATACAGACGTGCTAATTCTAATGTACATAGAAAAACTTCTTGTCCTTTCCTAAAGATCATTTTATTTTGGTTCTCCAGTATTGCAGACTAAGGGTTTACACATGGCTCTCAAGCGGTATTTGCAGCATCCTCTCCCGTATGAGCTTTCTCCCTCCCTGCAATAAGCTGTCAGATGTAAAACCATCTCCTCAGTTCATCCCTTTCCAAGCACTAGCTCGACTGAGTGATGTTCATTTCCTGTCTTATTGAACAGAGTAGCCAGCCCTTCTCCTCAATCCTGTGCAAATGAAGGAGTCCATGAGGACAAGGGCTGGGCTGTGGAGCTTCCTCTTCTGGTAGGCACACCAAGGTGAAGATGCAGAGGAAGAAAAGGAATGTGCCCTGTTAGCCCTTTGCAAAGCCTTGCTTGATTTCAAAAGGATTGGGCCCATGCATAGGTCAAGATCTGCTGAACTGCTTTTTCTCTGATGTGCCTTTTAGACCATGAGTGTACTGTGGCACACTGCTTGAGCAGGTGTCATTATCAGTCCCCGAGCAGACACCATTGTGCAGTGAAGCCTGTTAATACAGGTCACTGAAACTCCAGATATTTTGACTGCTAAAAGAGGTGGTCACTTCAAGTAGCATGACCACAGGGAGAAAAAAAAAAAAAAGGGAGAACTTGAAGGTAATTTTCCTCTCTACGTTGCCACGTTGCTTTTCCTGATGTGGTCCCTTACCTCGTGTGTGACATCTGCGGCTAAGGTGTTGTCATATTTCTGGTGTGCTAACATAACATTTGACCGCCTTCCTCTGCATTCTTGTAATTAACTCCTAATATTAAAGCAGTTTCCATCTCTGGATTCCTCAGCAAGCTGATTGAAAGGCGATTTAATTGCACAGCATTGCCAAGAAACATGTTAGGTGATTGCTGGCTGTAGTAACAAGTAATGTGAAGGTAATAGAAGATATCACAGGGACTAAGATTTTGCTGGCCATTAGCAGAGGTGACTTCAAAAAGCAGATGATAATTAGTATAGATTTCACTGAACCAAGTTTCCATCTGCTTCTAGTCACTGGATTTTGAGCTGCTCTCCTATTAAAGATTTGCATGTATGTTCCTGGATTCTCCATGGAAAGGACACTTAGGGGGAAAGGGTATAAATCAACAAATAACTGTATAACCTGCAGAAATATAAATCTATGTAGATTAATCCGTGTTTCCTAAATTGCATACTAGACTGTAATTCAATCAAAGGGTAGGGGTCGTGTGACGTTTATGAACATTTATGGATGGTATAAGCACTCAGATTAAATGTCAAACCTGGTATTCAGTTTAGAATCACGTATTATTGTTATTCATTAATATATAAAAACAACAATTATATCCACTAAAATCCTCAATTTAATTTTGCTGTAATCTGTCTCTGCTGTGTCAGAGATGCAGTGCAGTCTGTTTGCCCCCTCAGATCATTTAAAGGGTTCCACTGAGTTTCAGCCCAATCTGCTTTTTCCTCCCAGCATGGCACTGGCTCCATTTGGCTCCCTCTAAACTGAGGAATTCTCTAGTAAATTATTTTCTGTATCTTCCGCTGGGATTAAATTTTAGTTTTCATACTGAGTGGATGTAGTGCACCCAAAAGGGGAGGAGAGGCAAAACTCCAGATCTTAGATCCAATTCACTGAGTGTATTACACACAATAAAGCTGTGCCCCTCACTGGTTCCATATCAGTAAAGGGTAAAAATGCTTTGAGGCAAGAACATTCAGTTTAGGATTATCTAAATTTGTTGTCAGTCCTTCAAGCCTGCTTCTTCCCAGTCTGGGGCTAAAGGACTAACATTGTTCACCCTGGTGTAGTGCACTACATCAGAGAGATCCTAAATCACTTTGCAAAAATGGAGCAGAATCGCTGTCCCAATTTACTGCTAAGAAGGCACTTGAAGCAGGTTACCTCAAGCCACTTAGCAAATAAAGTGTAAGAAGCAACTGAATGCCAATTGCAGAAATGACTTTGGCACTTAAGATGTTAGTGTTGTTGAAAGAAGCAATGCTTAAGCTAACAAAGGTAATATATTTCATCACGGCTTCCAGCCAAAATTTTGCTGACTTTCAACGGGCTTCAACGTGAATGCCTCAGTCACTTTCGAAAACTGTAGTTAGCCTCATAAATCTATTACCTGCTTATATAATGTAACTCATACCAGTTATCACCATCTTAACTTCCCATAAATAGAAATTCTTCAGTGTTTAGGAACCTTATTCTCATTAAACTTGGGGAGACTAGATTTCTAAATAGCCTTAACATGTAGACCTTGCTTGTCTTTTAGTCTTTGTGATTTAAATAGAATTTATTCATGTAGCAAAGAAAGAGAAAAGAAGAAGAATCTAACCACAATGAAGCAAGAACAGGGTAAAGATTAGCCCTTAGCTATTCTGTTCAATGGCCAAAACATCTTCCAAGTAATAATGATTAATTAACACTTGAAATTCGATATAAAAAAAAAAAGATCAGTGGATTCCATTTGTTCATTCCACCAAATAGAGCCATAGTGTGTTGAAAACAAGCGACATAAATAGAGACAGGTAACTATTCTGTTTTTAACATAGAAACATGGGGAAAATGGTCAGCTTTCTTCAACTTCATTTCCTAATGTGGTTATATAATAATATAACTTGAAGAAATCTACTGTGTTAATCTAATGTAATTAGGTTAAATGTCTCTAGTGACCAACAGTGCCATATGATAAGAAGTTTCACCCCAGCATTTTAATGGTTCAGGTTCTGCTCATGGTTTCAATTAAGTCAGCATGATTGCACAGGGCAGTGAGAACAGGATTTGGCCCATTTCTCTCCCGCATACGTGTTCTGCAGTTATCTAACCTGGAATGAATCATAGCTTCCTCAGACACATCTTGTTTTTCCAGGACTTTACAGGGAAAGTTTTGTTTTTATATATTTTCTTTTGAACAAAACTGGTAATCAAGTGTCCAGACCAATTGCAATAATTTTAAAAAGTAGGGTGTTTCAGTTCTGGTGATTTTGCCGGATTCTAGTTTGCAGCTTCTAGTATATTGTGCCTGTCTATAATTACCCTACAGTTTTAATTAGGCAGGACAATCTTGTTCACTTCTTAGAGCAAATTCATTGGTAATGTTAGTGTAAGTCATTAGTCAGCACCTCTAGAATCTCAGGCCATAATTTGTAGAATTCTTTGGCATCCATGTTGTCAAAATTGCTCGATGCTTTCCCTTAAGAGACCTTGTTTTATGTTGCTTATAACAGAGCCAAACTCTAACCTCAGCCTAAAATTTTCCATTCTGTGTTTTTTTTCCCATACTGGATGCCTCCCACTTTTTTTCCTTTTTTCTTTTCCTTTTTTTTTTTTTTTTTAAACTCTGGAACTCCAAGGCACATTCTTTGGCTCAGACCTCTTGTCTCAGGTTCTTCTCTGGTTTGCAGCTCACTGTCCCATATGCCCAAAACTCTGAAAGAAATACTACCCAACTACCAGCCCCTAACAATGCTTCGCTATCATCTATTACAGATGAGTCCATGGACTTCCATGGTTAAGTATTCAGGAGAAATGTAACAGGAAACTAAGGGGTACGTGCTTAGGAAATGAGATTTTTCTCCACCAGGAGAACTTCCCTGTTACAGTTCATTAGAATAATGGATTCTTGAAAGCAAGATAGTGACCTTCTCTCCACCAGCTTGATCTTGCCCTTCCTTTCATTTCATGTCATTTCAGCTTTTCAGTCTGGGCAGAATCCGTCCTGTCTTCTGTCTCATGCAAATCTTCCTTACATGCAGTCAGCTCCTTTAAAGAGAAATTTACTGTTAACAGAGCCTCTCTGGGTGGCCTGTCCAAAAGATGCTCTAAGCATCTTGTTTCCTGCCCTGCAGTTTTTAAGATTGTCTCTGCCCTTTGCTGTATTTCCTCCACCTCCCTTGCAAACCAAGCACTGGATTTGTACACATGCTTTCTCTCACACTCTTCTCTACCAGGACCATAATTCCCACAAATAGTAGCTACAACTCTGAACAGATTTTCTGCCTGCCTTCCCTCTCTCTCTCTCTCTCTCTCTCTCTCTCTCTCTCTCTCTCCTGTGGCAGCTCCTCTCTTTCCCTTCACTCTCTTAACTCAGGTTTATATTCCTTTGAGCTTTTTAATTGCTTTGAGGAATGACAGAGCTAATCTCTCCCTGTAACCAGACAGGAAGCAGAAGTTGAGGGCCATGTCTTAAGTCCTGGAGTACACCACATAGATCCCATGGTCGTTTTCCACTGTGGTCCTGGTCCCCTGATAACAATCTTCTGGAGAGCACTGTCTGGCCTGACTACCCAAATTTTTTTCAGCTTGGCAAAGGGAAGGGGAGGCAGGACTGATTTGTAGCTTTGAACATTTGGGGAGCATCTGCCTTTGTTTTCTGTGTCCAACAGGAGTGTGTCTTCTTGTTACAATTCAGAGCATCAGGCTTTGATTAATTTTGTTTATTGCTTCATCCCAGGTTATTATGTTTTGGAAATAAATATGGAAATAAATATGTTGGCAATAAAGCTTAGATAGTCCAAAATAGACCTGTAGTCTACCAGAAGTTTGCAAACCTTTAGCCATTCCACTTTCATGCAGTCGTTTTTTTCTTAGAGGTCTCAGGGTAACAAATCAATCAAGTCCAAAAGATACTGTGTTGACAGAAGGAACTAAGACAACACAATTTTTATGTGCAGCTATCAGCTGTAATGTAAGCATTCTCAGCCCTAATAATAAGCCTAACCTCTCTTCTGTGAAGGTCAGGATGAAGAAGGCGAGTTCTGTTTCAGAGTCCTGTATCATCTGGCATGACTGCTAAGAAGGATGCTGTTCAAATCTGGCAGTGTTTTTGTGATAAGAGCATTTGTCCATAGGAGCCACAAGCCTATTTCACGGAGACTGTTGAACAGCCACCAGAGGATATTTAGTCTCTGCTGGCCTGGAATTATCCCAGGACTGAAAAGCTCCTCAGCCATTACCAGTTTTCTCAGCTACATAGTTCTGGGGTCAGGTAGTTTCAGAACTTTCAAGATCTATGCTGTTTGTAAATTTAAAACTTTTTTTTTCCTCTCCTGTGAGAATTGCCACCATCTGTAAGTCTCCTTGATCCCTGTTTTATATTGTTACATTGGTATCATTGTGTGTTTATTAACAATTTGATTTTCTTTTTTCTTTCTCTCTTTTCTCAGATCACTCACAATCAGTTTGTGGCCTTTCTCTGGAGGAACCTTTCCTTGTCTCTTGTGTAAGTATTTATAACATTTTATATTTTTCATTGATACAAGTTGTGCATTTTCTTCAAGTTCCATCAAAGTCAGCCCAGGGCCTCTGTTGCTTCCCATGGCCACAGGACTCAATAATGAATTTTTATTCTAATGCAGTTCAAGATTTTAATGCAGTGTCACCTTATGAGACTCAGATTTTAGTTCAGTGACATTGTGTGATTGATCTGGAATTTGTATGTGTATTTCTGGATGACAATATGGAAGATTTCTGTTTATATATGGGGATATATATGTTCTGATGGACATTATGCTGTTGTGTTCTAGTTCAGAATGAAATATAAAGTATTCCATGCTGTGCAAGTGCAAAACAAGTGCAGAAAACAGTCAGCTAGCATTGCAACCTGTCCATGATGAAGTTTGACCCTGTGGTGTGGGACCCTTCCTTACACAGTCCTGGCTGCTCTCTGATCTGCTCTTCTTATCTGAGTAGATTAAATGTGCTGCATTCTTATTGACATCCAACAGTATCAGGATTAAAAATCTGTCAGCGATTTCTTGGGAAGGTGTTCTGCAGGGCTCTTTTCTCACCTAGTCACATTCACTTGAGTTTGGCTGCTGCTGTGTAGGTTGGCAATTCGCTGACCTTTTTAACTGAAGAAAATACTATGTTTATCCAGATAATTGTGTTTTCAAGACCCAGAACAGGAAGAATTAATTTTTTCATGGTTTAAGTTCGGGTGTTGTTTTTTGGTTTTTTTTCCCCTTTTTGGGGGGAATAAGGGACGTAGCCTTTGGAAGTGTTTGTTTGTTATCATTTGAGTTTTAATTTTGTCAGGTTCTGACACATGATGGTTTTGCGCATTTGGAACAAAAACTCACATTTTTCTGGGATTCCTTCATACATATTGGCAGTGAAATATAGTGCTTTTGAAACAATGGCTCTTCTTGTTGAAATATAAAGGGAAATATAGCACTACCACTTCATAATATTTACTATAGTTAAGTAAAGACAGACCAGAGTTTTCCAAACGTCCACCAGCATTTTAAGCCACTGTTTTGGGATGTCCAAGCTGAAGCTATTTAGTGAATGCCAAAAATAATGAGGACTTTTAAATTTAGGTTTAGAACTCCACGTCCAAATATACCTGGACTTTGTGTTACTTCAGATCCTCACTTTGCAATTTAAATTTATGTCTCCTACCTGTTCAGAAAGGAAAGTAGATAACTATTAAAGTGCTTCCTGGAATTAAAAGAAAACGAAAAAAAATCCAAAAAAAAAAAACCCTGCACAGTAAGAGTAGTAGCTTTCAAATTTGGGAGAGGAATTAAACCTGTAAATCTGTAAATTTATTTTCAAGTTGTGATTCGATTGTTGGAATTTCTTTAAAGGGATAGGAAAATGCAAATGGGCATTCATAATTTTTTCAAAGTGCTTGCTGAAACCACGAAAGGACTTTCTTTTCCTGATACTAGACCTAAAATATGTGGCTTTAACATTTAAAGCTGACCCACTCCTTTTGCAGTGCAGAAGGAAATGGCACTGTGCCTTCTCCCCCACCCTGTGGGCAGAAAGATGAGATTTGCTGCAGTGGCTGCAGGAGGTGGTATGACAATGCCAGCTCCCAAGGAGACGTATTTGAGTTGACCTATCATGCCTATGGTGTCCCCATATTTCTTTCCCTTCTCCTTTGCCTTTCATTATAAGGTGTCCCAAATCTGTAATTTACAGCATGCTGCTCCAGTTTTGCTCTGATATATTTGCTACAAATAAGTAGAAGCCTATGCGTGTCCATAGCTGCCCGTGGCAGTGTCAGGCCTGCAAGATGAGGGGAGCAGAGGCGCCCACAGACTGCAACATGGCTTATGTCTAATGTGACATTTATTTGACTCAGAAAGGCAATTGATTAAAGGCCCATTGGACCTTTGCCATCATGTATTATGTATTTATCCAGCAGGGGCAGTTTATAACGGCCCCTGACAAATCCTATTACTTTTGTTGCCGAACTTCATAATATCAATAAAAAGCATTAATGATGCTCAGGGACAGGAAGCGTTAACACCACCTGTGTTAACACTTCCCACAGCAGTGGCAAAACCCTTTATATCTGTGCCAGACATCATGTGCCTTCAACATTTGCACGAGGACACCAGTTTAACATTGTTCTACCTCTGCAGGGCAAGGCAGTTAGGTGGAAGCAGCAAACTGGATTCATGATAGCTAGGCATGTGGAAACCTGAAATCCCTCTTCAACAGTGCTTTGCTGTGTGACCATGCATTTGTTGTTTTCCATCTATCTGCCTTTGATTCTCGACTTGTAGGATTAGAATCACGTGCTTTCTTGCTTTTTTAAGTCAGGCTTATTCCACGGCCGAGAGGAGCTACTTGGTGCTCCTCCATTCCTAAATTAGCAAGCTCCATAGCAGGCCTACTACATTTCAGGCATGTCTTGTTCTGTACTGGCTCTCCCCTTTCTCTCTGGAAGGCAGGTCCTTCAGGCCATTGACAGTCTGGGTTCTTTTTGGTAACAGAAAAAGTATAAATGAGGCATTTTGTACATTAGAAGCTGTTAATGATACCTGACAAGCATGTTTCTGATCTAGATAACTGATTTGTACTACACTCTGTCTCAGTGTCCAGCACTGGGCTCCCTTTTCATATCCCTTCCCACAACTTGCTGATGATTCAGGCTTCATCCTTCTCCCAGATGTTACACACACATCCACCTAATTATGTGGCATCAGGGTTTTGGAGGTGGAAGGATTTCATAGATCTCTCCTCCAAACTAAATTTCCATTCAAGTGGAATACAGTTAACCTCTGCTCCCATTGAATGTCCTCAGGACTTTGAGAGACACCGGTGTATTCTTTGTCAAAATAATTCTTTTCATGGAAGAAGTCTTCTAACCAGCCTGTAGCAGTATCAATATTACTAAAGTGCTTTACAGTAGGAGCAGTAGCTACAGTAGGATAAACAGCTACAGCAGGACACTTTTTTAACTTCCAGAGCACTACCTGTTCAGAAGGAACCCATACAATATTGAAAAGTTGTCTGCTGTTAGTGTTGGTGTAAGTGCAAATCAGAAGCGCACCAAAGTCACCCATATATAAGGAAGTTGCAGGACATGTTAACCTAATTCCATGGATAACTGTCCATCTTGTTTAAATAGATTTCTGGTGTAACCAGGTTGTACTGAGCTCCAGCATCATTCCTATCAGACTGAGCACGGATTCTAATTCTCGTTACTTGACATCCTAGTTTAGAAAAGGAAAAAAAAAGTTTAAAAAAGGAAAAAGAAAAGAAGGGGAAAAGTGCAAAAACAGTCCTATTTATTCCCCAGCTTCATGAAGACGTATTTGGTCAAGTAATGATGACCTTAGGGAAGCTGAGAGGCATCTTACTGATCTCATCATAGTTATGAGAACCATCCATCATGTGGCCAGTGATTTGTATGTCAAAAGACACCCAGCAGTATTCCAGCCTGCCTGTAGCCACTTTCTGAGAATCTTTATTGACTTTATCAGACGTGATGATGCTCAAATAGTCTCTGATATCTATGTATATGTCCCTGCTTTGGTACTTGTTCGCCACCAAACTGTCATCTGTTACCACTCTGAACCATTATCATGAAATAGCAAGAATTAGCCCCCTCTGAATCCCCTTATATAGTTCTGCGCTTAGTGTTGTTTTGCAGATGAGGAGCAACAACAGTGATTGCTACATCAGGTACAGGAAGGAGGCAACTTTTCTCTTCTAAGGTTTCTTAAGCTCTCCCTTACTTGAGAAGAGGATAATAACCTCCAGGTCAAGCTTATTCATGAATCAGAAATGAACATTTGCAAAATGCCAAAAAAGTCTACATGGAATAAGCCTTATGTTTACAACAGCTTTCAAGAGTTAGCATTTTTCAAAAATTATCATAATTAATGTAATAAATAGACATGCAAATAATCCAGAAGAATCAGTTGAAAGAATCTGCTTCTGAAAATAAGGAGGTATAGGAAGGGAATGGTCACCTAAACAGCAATCTGAGACAGGAAAGGAATTTTTTTTTCCCCAGCTATTATATGTCTCCTGAAGGAAGGGAATGTTCCAAAAAAAGAAAACATGGGCAGAGGCAAATGAGGGAAATGGTGAAACAGCCTCAAAATGGCAGCAGAGCTGAAATTCTACTGTGGTGTATTTATAGAAATGAAACCATAGAACTGAGAGTACACCTTGGGATGAATGTTCTTGAGCAGTGCCACAATTTTGAGCTTTATTCTTTATGTGAAGGTGTAGCCATCAAATAAACTTAAGCCATAGATGTGCATGGAAAAAACCCCTCATTATTTCAAACAAATCTGTCAAAGTTCACAGGTTTGTTTTAAAACATCTGTCATAAGAATAGACCAAATATCCAGAAAACTCAAGACATAGTCAGATTTACAAAAAGGGGCAAAATTTGCTCCCAGTTTTTCATTCAAGCTTTAGTTTAAGTGTTGACATTCAAATTGTTTAGCAAGCAATAAAAGGCTGCACACAGCTGTGAAGCTGATGTGTGGATTACAATAGAGGCATGTGTACAACCTGCCTTCTAATTGCAATACCTACAATATATCCACTGGTGCTGGATGAGATTGAACTCAAGATTGGCCAGCATGACAGCTGAAAATGTCACACCTTTCTGCCATTATGTATTCTAGCAGTCTCTTTGTTCTGAGTTATTTTTCATTTACTTAGTACAATATAATGTATTGAGTGTTAGCTTTTTTAAAAAATATTACAGAGTACAACAGGAAAAAAAATGGACTTTAACTAGACAGTTGTAGGAGCATAATATTTTAGGTTTAACTGGAAAAAAGAAGGAGACAGAGAGAAAATGGAGTTGTTCAATGCACTTTTACCCCACACTGGCATAATTTAATGTATTTGGATGGAAAAGACCACCTTTCCGAAGCAGTAGCACCATTTCCTACAGCAGTTTGAACGCAAACCATCAAAATATTAAGACAGACCAGTTTGTTAGGTCGAAATCACTGTGCAAAAATGGTTACAGCTACAGAGTGTGGCAGAGTTTTTCAGAATATTCCCTTTGTAGTTATGGTAAATTATCTTCCAACTTTGGCAAGCACATTACTATTCTACAGCTGTATCACCAAATGTCTTTTTCTTTTCTGAGCCTTATTGTGAGTCCTTCTCCTAGTGCAGAAATCCTCTTTGATGCACCCTGCTTTAGCATCATGTTGTGTATCTGCCTCCATCAAATGTGTGCACTAGATATAGGGTAAAAATGGTACCAAGATCAAGTTGTGCTGGAGGAGTGATTGTTATAAAACACAACAGAAATAGGAGGTTTCCCAAAAGTCCCCTTTTGATCAAGATATCATAGATTTATCTGTTGAAGCTGGCCCCAAGATATGAATACCCAGGGAGGTCCAAATGCCTGCCCACATGCCTTTGTTCATGCTTGAGTGTCCTGTGTGTGAGACACCACAATGGAAAATGAGCTTGTAAGAGGATTCCCTCCATCTCCTTTTCCTCTCCACCACTCCCACTTAAGAAAGAAGCAAACCAACTGCCATGTAGCTTGTTTGTGTGCCATTACACAGGTGCACGTGTCAAAACTCATGTGTGTAGTCTTCAGGCCATGCTTCATGAAGGCTGTTTTGCCTCTTGGTGGGAATGGGAACTCTTAGACATAAAAGATCACAGTGTATGGAGAAATTATGATTCTTTCCTCTGAAGTTCTTGTTCACTGCTGAAGCTTTCCAACGTTTTGGATAATATCGTGCTGCATATGGCTCACAAATTCAGCCCCCCACCTAATATTTTCATTTCATGTGTTTGCATGCCCAAAATATTAGATTTTTGCACACCACCGAAAGTGAAGGCTTTGGGATCTGAATAGATCTTGTTCTCTCCCATTCCATCGTACTGAGTTTTAAGTTTAATAGAATAGCTGTGTCAGTTTTCTGTTCATCATTTTTAGAATGATGTTTTCTAATGTTTTAGCTTCTTAAGCATACTCCAAACAGCTTGAATTTTCAAGGACAAAATTGAAATCCCAACTTCAAATAGCATCCAATTTAGAAGTATTCGTGCTTCACCCAATCACCAAAGTTGCAACATTTGGATCTGGGTGTGTATTTAAATTTCATATTTGTCCACGTTCACTTATCCTGGATGTCTGTAAAGAGATTAATTACTTTACAATTTTTGCAGTAAATCCACATCTACATAAAAGACAAAAAATAATGTGTAACATTCTGGATGCTGTGCAATATGCACTGAAGGTTGTGAAGGAGAACTACTATGTGTGATCAGCATATAACCAGCTCTGAAGAATGAAGGTTTTTCAGACGCTGTTTTTCAATTTTTTGCATTTAAAAAATCTTTTACATTTTGAGGGTTAGGGCAAATTTCTTGTGTGAATGTCTGTGAATGCTTAACATGGTCCAGTCATGACATTAAATACTTAAAATCTGTCACAGAAGGCTAAAACAAAAATGCAGCTTCTCTTCCAGTGAACTTTAATGGGAAGGGAGCAATTTTAGTCATACAAATACCTGCAGACTGAGACATGCCTCAGGGAAGATTGTCAAAAATCCTGTTTTTTCTTAACTTGTTGAAAATAGTTTGGCAGATCTTTTCTTGTGGAGCCTGCAATTTAATCTCACGTTGATACTATGACTTCTGTGGCAATGTCTTCACCTTTCATCCTGGCTTGTGCCAGTGCAGCATTGCCACTCTGCTAGTGGGCAGCCCAGTTTTTCCTGTTGCAGGAATTTACAAAGTGTCATAGCCTGGCTGGATCTTGAAAAGCACATGGTGTGTTCAGGGAGAAGCAATGCTTTTGTAAGTGCTTCTGATCACCGAGTATTTCCTCTCCACATCTTACTCCAGCAGTGTTTTCTTGGGAGGCAGGGTCCAGCATTCAAAGGCATTCAGCAAGGATTTGTAGATGAATGGGCATCCCGTTCTGGAAATAAAAATATTTTAAAAGCACAAAATTGAACTAGGTGTTTAATTAAACTGTACAAGTAACTGCTGAGAGGGTCGTAGCATCTCTGAACATCCTAAAGAACTGAGACAGAGAAATAACACTTGAACATTACGGATTAATGAGGACTAACTATTGTTAATCAGCAATTTATTGGCGTTGATTGATCCTTTTATATCTGTTAAGCAAGCCCCCACTTTTTCCTAATCTATGCCCCCTCCCTTTAAGGGGCCTTGTAAAGAAATACTACCTGCTCCACCCAAATCTTACTAGATAGAAAAAGCTATTTTATTTAACTAAACAGTTGTGGAAATATAGCCTTCACCTTGCCCAATAATTCTTTCTTCACCGCTGCTCAATCTCCCCTTCAGGTAAGCAGTTGCTCACCTTGCAGTCCTTTTGCAAATCTTGATCCAAACTCATAATTTCCCTTGTGATACTGTATCAAATGCTCTACTGATAAATTAAATTTACTGCATTTCCCTTGTCTGGATAATCAGCTATCTTATCAAAGAAAGTTATCAGGTTAGTCTACTACAGACTACCTTTGGCAAACTCATGTTTTGTTTCATCCCATTTTCCATCTACCTACATGTCTTTTCTGTTATTTTTTCTTTCAACATTTGCTGCAGTCATGCTATTGAAGCTCCTGATGTTACATCAACATCAGACAGGTGTAAGTAAGATCAGAATCAATTTCAGTATGGTGTAGTACAGCCTTGCAAAAGCCTATTTAATCTGATGACTGCAGAAAGCTAAGTTCTCATCTAGCAGACAGGTAAAACATCATTTTTTATTTTTCATTGTCATTATAGCAAAGGGCAGGTGGGCTGATTTTGTGCCTTGGCTGGTGAATGTTTGCAATGATGTGCAAAAGGGTTTCTAGAGATAGAATCAGACATCTACCTGCACATTAGAGTGCTTGGGCACTTGCATTAGAAAAACCTTAATGTATGTATCAGTAATGAAAATCTTAATTAAGAATGCTGCATCATTGTCCATGAACACTCTTTCTTTCTCTGTGTGTGAAGCTCTTTGAGTATTGCAGCATCTACCTGGTCCAGACAGACAGAGCCCTCAAAGACTCTTTCTGGCAGATCTCTTTATTGTTAACAACTAGCAAATGGAAAACCCTTACTCTTCTTTTGTCTCAGCACTGAAACTCAGAGTAGTAGATCGTACAGCGTAACTTGGAGTTTATTTGGACTTTTTGTATGGCTTTTTCCACTTCATTGTTACACTGGTGGGTTTCAAAATCCAGTAGCATTGGTTAGGACTGAATGATGTGACTTAGAGCTGCCAAGATGTGCACAGACACTTATTTACCCAATAATTTATCTTTTCCATTAGGAACAATACACTTAGCTGGCCCACGTTCTGTATGCACAAAAAGATACACTAATGGTTGTGACAACTGTGATATCAATGTCCCTAAACTCAGGAAATTTAGAGTGAAGGTTCCCAGAGCAACCTTGCCTCTGACCATTGCTCATGATAGGGTCTCCTACTGATCGCTTGGCTCTCCAAGACAGACAGTACAGAGACAGACAGGGCAATGGAGAGGAGCTGCTCAAGGTTTTTTCCCCTGTAATTGTATTCCAGTGACATTTGGTTGTTAAGCACCAATTGTATGTCTGATGTGGTTTGAAACACATTCAGGAAACCTCTCCAGGTAGTGGACATACAACTGATTTATAGGTGCACTGGTAGAAGCACAAACAGTGTAAGGTAAGGAAAAGTGTATGTGCATGCAGACACACATTTGCCAGAGTTGTATCTTTTGCTTCTGGATGAGTCAGTCTGTCTTCACAGCTTCACTGTTATGTCACTGACACTGGTGGTTTCTGTGGACTCACACCTGCATGGTAGGAGCATATGTCCTAGAAAAGGCAGGAGCAGCAGATACTGCTGTTTACTTTGAATAAGAAACAACTCTGGAGTCTCTTGTTGTCTATACAAATCATCACAGTTGAGACCCATTTAAAAACCTACACATGCAGTGACTTTATTTTTTCCTCTTTAGAAAGAATTCCTCTGGTCTGACAGAAGAGTTCATGCTGAGGCCAGTAGCTCATGCAAGGCACAAAAGCTGCATATGCTTTTATATTGTCATATAAAAAAACAGTTCTGAGAGTGAAACCCGTGTAATCCAATAATCCCTCGGACTACAGCTGCTGTTTCAGCCATCATTAATATTCTCAAAACCAACACTTACTTCCCTAGGGCATCAGAACCCAAAATATTCCAGATTAAATGGACTGGGATCGAAGGATGATTAGTGGACTCCTATGTGGAAAGGTTGAGGGAGCTGGGCCTGTTCAGCCTTGGGAAGAGACAACTGAGAGGAAATCTTATAAAGGTATATAAGAACAGCAGTGTGTCCTTGTGGCCAAGAAGGCCAATGGGATCCTGGGGTGCATCAGGAGGAGATTTGCCAGCAGATAAAGGGAGGTGATCCTGCCCCTCTGCTCAGCCCTGGTGAGGCACATCTGCAGTGCTGTGTCCAGCTCTGGGCTCCTCAGTACAGGAGGGATATGGAGCTCCTGGAGCTGATCCAGCAGAGAATGACAAAGATGATTAAGGGACTGGAGCATTCCTCTTAGGAAAGGCTGAGGGAGCTGGGCCTGTTCAGCCTCCAGAAGAGACAGCTGAGAGTGGATCTCACCAATGTCTGTCAGTATCTGAAGGGAGGGTGTCAGGAGGATGGAGCCAGGCTCTGCTCAGTGGTGCTGAGCAGTGGGACAAGAGACAACTGGCAGAAACTGATGCACAGGAAGTTCCACCTGAACATGGGGAAGAAATTCTTTACTGTGCAGGTGACTAAGCACTGGAACAGGTTGCCCAGAGAGTTTGTGGTGTCTCCCTAACTGAAGATATTCCAGACCTGTCTAGACAACCCTGTTCCATATGCTCTGGGATGACCCTGCTTGAGCAGGGAGGTTGATGATCCATTGTGCCCCCTTCAAACCTTCCCAGTCTGTGATCCTGTGAAATGGCTGATTCTTCGCTGCTTGGTATCAGGTCAGTCCATTTCTATGTAGGCAGGATAAAAGTGAGGAATCACCTCCAGTATGACTTGATGCCATTTTATACCAAAATGCAAACATGCAGTAATTTAAACTGTCCCCTAGTCTTCCTGCAACAGCTCAGTCACAGACTGCAAGAATAGTATCTTCTTTTTATCCTTTTTTTTTTTTCTTTTTTACTGGCCATTTACACAATTAGCTGTCTACAGTTAGAAAAGTGTAGCTCGGTGTCTATAAGAATATTTAAGAAAATAAAGATATTTTAACATTGTAAAAACCTTGTTATTCCAAAAACAAATGGCTTCAAACATGTCGGTGCTGCTACTTCTCTTCCAGGACTATGTACGTGTCAAGTTTGATGTTTTAAAACAAAGCCATGTTATAATTATACAAGCATGTTTGAGAAAAAAAGCTTATGGAAAACTTAACAGCTGGAAACTGTTTTTTACATACTTGGATGACTCAAAAGCAGCTGAATGGGTTTTTGCAAAACTTTACCAAAAATGACATTTCTGGATTGAGACAAGGCATGAGAAATAGCAGCTGAAAAGGTAACAGTTTCACAAAGGTATGAGCAAATATAGACAAAGATTATTTAATTCATCAACTTCCACTGTATAATCATTAATGTAATGCTCTAAAAATAAAAGGATTCATATTTATATAGTTTTTCAAGGATTTCAAAGATCTGTACTAGACTTAAAGGAACTAAGCTTTGTAGCTGAGCGCTAATCAAATACTAATATTTATATTTCATTGGAATACCTCATATTCAAAGAGGAAAACAAAGGCATAGAGAAAGGCAGAGGGTTTGCCAGAGTCTTCACAGAAAGAGAATACCACATTTAGCACCCGTGCCTGTGGATTGCTCAGCTTGGCAGTGCGGGAGCGCACTTGGCATCAGGGAGCTCCTGGCTTCTCTCTTCCTCTGACTCCTGCTTCAGGCACACCCAGCTTGTAGGTGAAGAGCCTCTCTCTCACACATGGACTGGGCTCAGGTACTTCGCTCCCTTCTTTCTGTCTCCTCACCTCATTCCCAAAGGCAAAGTCTGCCAAATTCTGGCTTCTGTGATCGTGGAGCTTGACTGCATTCAAGTATCACCCCCATTTCAAGTGTGTATACACTCCTCCTTCTCCCCCTGTTCTGTCAAGGTGAGATAGCTGTCACCAGAAACCTCTTCTGGGGTCTTTTTCAGTGCATGGTTCAGTCTATAACTCTCTAACAATCACTTTACTGTTTGAAACCTCAGTCACTGAATAAATACGATTTTACTGCTGCTTAGTTTGGATGTTGAACTATATTGGAGGAAACTGCTCTACTTTCATACTGAATTTTTTTTCAGGGTGGTGTGTGTGAAAAATAACACAAATAGGAGTGTTTTTGGATGGTCACACTGAGCAGTCAGCAAGAAGAAAAGTACAGTACGGTGAAGGGAAATCTGTTTGTAGTAAAAGCAACATGAGCTTGTGGTTTGCTAATGGGACCAAGAACAGGAATTGTTCATTTTAACCCCAGATGTAAAACTCCCTCCCAGTGGTGGGGAAATCACTTGATGTCCTGTTGTTGCACCTCAATTTCATCTTCACAGTGTCAACCATGACCCAGCTCACCAGAATACCATTCCTCTTGAAGTTCAGATATTAGCAGACATTTTGTAGAGATGCTTTTCTAACCTAACAAGCCCACTCCTTGTCAATGTTAAGAGTGTCATTGTCTTACTTTCCCAATTAAACAGGCTTTTGTGGCTTTCACTTTTTTAACTTGGCAGAATCACCAATTCTGGGAGCAAAGATTCAGTGCTGCCTTGTGCATTATGCAGATTTGCAATAGCAACTTCAGATTAAGAATTTGGTATTGATATTTTCAGGGGGACATAATTTCATTTTCTCAACACAGTTGATCTGAGCTCCTTGAGAAATGGTAATCATGAGACATTGCAATCTTTGCAGGCACATTTGCAGTAGCCCTAGATTTGGTTAGATTTAATCTCTGCACCTAAACTATGAATTTACATGAGGAAAAACTTGAATTTAGCCAGGTAGGAGCACCTAACTCTGGAGATTCCCTCTGCAAAAGCAGGTGTCATCAGTCTTTTTTCAGCTTTTCAAAAGTTTTGGCTGTGTGCCCTATATATTGATCATTTTGCTCTTGTAGGGTCTCAATTTTGTTTTCCCTTTATCATTTCCACTTTGAGCTGTCTAGTGTTGCAGTGGTTCTCACAAGAAGCTGTCCTTGTGTTCCTGCCAAAACCAGAATCACAGCCTAAGCCAGCCTTTAACTGGGCATTAGAAGGAAATGACACTCTTCTCATTTTCCTAGCAGTATCACTTCCTCAGCATCACAAGTGAGTATCTGATCCAAAACTTTTCCATTATTGTGTTTAAGTGCTTTGCAAGTCTTATACCTAAAAAATTCAAATGTTGAGCAGTGTTGTTATGCGTATCTCTCCTTCTTGTATGTGAATATCCTAAGCACCAGGAAGTGCCAGGTTCATGGATCTTTTTGTCAGAACTCATCAGTTCTTGCTTTCTGAGTCATCTTTTAGAGTGTATGAATTTTAAATATTTGTTGGCTAGAGGATGATATGTTGAGATGACTGCATAGAGAAAAGAGGGGAAGAACTACCAAAAGGCAGAAGCCAGTGAGTTAGGTAGTTGAAGATAAATCCTTTCCTACAGAAAAAGTTACATCCTGTAATTCCCTGGTCAGTTGGATATAACAGTGTTGCAGGCTGATAAATGCTCTGCTTTCCTGCTAACTATTATGAACAAAACTTACAAAAAAACCCAAACAAACAAGCAAACAAACAAAAAACCAAACCAAAACAAAACAAAAAACCCCAGAAGATTTATTACAATTAAATTTCAACTATGATTGAAGTAGGAGAAACAAATCTAGTAAACAGCTTTCGGAAGTATTTTCCATTGTAGTCCATACAAGAACTGGCATAATTTAAATAACATGGGTGCATATGGGATGCATTTAGGAAGCAACAGAAACTTCACAGCATCCTCTTTGCTCCCACTCCACTTCATCAGGTTTTTGTTCCTCAGCTCAGCTGCCTTTTCAAGACTGCATCTTAAGGTGTTGCCAGTTTTGGCTAAATGTTCAGACTGTCACTGAAAAAAAAAGTAGAGAGAAAACACAATTAAAAGTTTTATTTCTCTTGCTTAATTGAAACAGCAAGATTGGTTTGGCTGTTTTGGTGTGAGAAGCAAAACAGAAAGTACAGCCCCTCCATTTAAAATAAAATTACCATTTTACAGCCCACTTTGCACACGTGGGCCAGGGAGGCAGGCAGGACAGGCTGTGAAAAAAAGAGGCTGCAAGGAGAAGCAATGCAATCTCTTGCACATCTTAAGCAATGTATGACATATGACCCTTTGATTCTTTATATGCATAAAGTTTTGTTGAGCTGGCACAGCAAGGTTGTGCTACCTATGTTTGCATGGTCCACCTGCATGTTCATGCTGTTTGTGAATTGGTGAACCTTCCCCTCAGCCCATTTACAGTTTGCCCAGGGATTTAGCAGAGTTTTGCAATCTCACAGAAGTCTGGCTCGTCAGATGTAACATTAAACAAAATTGGCTTGTATTGCAACAGGATTGGTGGGAGGATCAAAGGCTTGGTGTAAAATAAAAGGAGGTTTTTGGTTTCTGTGTGCTGAAATGTTTCTATTTCCCTTATTTTTTTTTATTAGTGTATATTAAGCAATTGAATTCTCCAATAGTAAGCAAAAAATTCTACCAAACCGGTTATTAAAGAAAGCCTCTTCAGTTACTGTGACAAGGCCTGAGTGTTACTGATGTAAAGGGTCTCAGAAACCGTGTTCTTCTAAGGCTGATCAAAATTTAGTTTTAAAATCAGAGGTGTGCACCTAGACAACACAATATATCTCATAATTCTGGTTTAGGCTGAAGAGCCTGGGATCAGCTAGAAATTCGGCAGATTGTCTCTCAGGTCAGGAAGTTGTTCTGGTTTACAAATTCAAAAGCCAAATTCTGTTTTAGTAGTTCTTAAATGTCAAAACAACCCTCTGACCTTGCAAATTACTTTCTCTGTATACTTTTGGGGCTTTTAAGTAAAAACCAGGCCTTTTTCTTAGTGAAATATGGTAGCCTGTTAGTCATCAAATCTGAGAATTTAGGGAAGGGAGGGTGACATTAACTCATCTTTTCATTCCCTTTGCCAGTGCAAGAATAGGCTTCATTCATATCAATGGCAACGGGAGGGAAAAAGATGTGCTAACCTTTAACTGTGCTTCCAGTTTATTTCCATAATGGACACTGTGGCTTCTCCAAGGATGAGTCCTCTGTCTGCAGCCTTTCAGACCTCATAGCAATAATAAGAGGGAGGACAAATTTCTCTGCTCTCTTTCAGAACTTAATCTCCAATGCCTCAATTTCAGTTTGTCCCCACCGAAGCACTGGAGGAAGGTAAAGGCCATATTTAGTGCAGCTGGCCCATTGCACACTTCTGTAACTCAAACTGATCATTCCTGGCCCTTAATAATATGATTGGTTGAACTTAAATATGGCATTTGAGCAGCCCATTTAGTTTACGTATCTCCAGTATTTTGCTTTTCTGGAAAGTAATTTCGCCACTTCTGAAATTTTGATGAAAACTGAAAATATGCCCTTCCGTCATCCCTTCTCCTTCCATCTCTTTTTCTCATTCTTGCATTTTCTTTTGGAAAGGAGGTATCTGTGTGGTGCCCCTGTTTCCAGCAGAGCAGAAGCAGCCTGCCCTTCTCACTGTGAATGAGAAATGGCATGGGAGGGAGCAGCCTAAAGCCCTGAAAGAGGGGGCATAACTCATCCTCATGGCTCCCCGATGCTGCTGCTCTGTGCAAAACTGACTTCAGATCATTTTGGTTCTGATATGGTGAACCCCAAAACTTCTGGTGTGAGTTCTGGGCCTCTTATTATATTATCCATGGTATCTAAAGTTAAGGCATTCTCTAAGGCTTTCTGCCCAAGGATTTGCAATTACTAAGTGATTGTTAATGACTTAACTTTCCCTGGATTTCTGTAAAGTAGAGAGGTCATATTTTCAGCACTTGGCTGTAGGGGAAACTGAGGCACAGGATGCATCAGGATTTAACAGAATACCTAAGCACATAGTTCTTTGAATTTAAGGGTCATGTCAAGAGATTCTTCCGAGAAGTCATTTGAAGTATCTGCCCCAAGTTGTTTGCTGAAAGGCATCTCATTAATAACTGCATGGTGTTTATAGCAATCAATTAATTAGGTACCACTGTTATGTAGAGATGGAGAAACCAAGGCATAGCATTTGTTTAAGGTCAAGCAACGTGAGAGCTTATGCTCACAGAGTTAAGCAGCTTTCTTTTCTTAGTCTTTGTGGTTACATTACTTCCATTTCTTCATGTAGCTGGCCATTCAAAAGATTGAACAAGGCTTTTTGGAGAAGAGATTAAATTTGGAGGTGTTGGCTGTAGTGTTCCAAGGTGATGGTTATTGAGCCAGTTTATGATGTAGTATTATAAATTATTAAGTGTATTGAAACGTTAAAAAGTAATATCTGTTCAATGATATGCCAACTTAATGTAGAACAAACACTACTACTGATCTGTAGTTAAATTATTTAATCTAGAACTAATCTACTGTTCAAACCAGTTTTGAAAATGGAATAGTTCTATCACTGAAAATAATTAATTGTTCAAACCCATAGGGCTAAATCCAGCAGTGACCTAAATGATAGGAGAGAATTACACATTGGACATCGGTGTGTGGGAAAGTAACAAAATAATATGTGTTGCCCCGGTTCTCTCTTATCCTGGCCAGTGTCACACACTTTTGTTGGTAGGGTTTCTTGCTGATGCTGGCTTTGTCCTCTAATTACTCCCTCCAGCATTTCAGTTCCAGCACTTTTGTAATTATTTCACAGGGAAAGTTGGTAGAGGTTTATGTTTTCTTTGCCCTGCATCCATTTACACCCATTCTGTGACCTGGCACAGGGCGTGGGCCCTGGCTGGTCCTGCGGTGGAGTTTGGCTCGGCAGGGCTGACCCCACATCCGGCAAGGGGAGCTGCCTGCCAGAGCACTCCTGGTGACCTCACTGGAATTGCTCCTGATTCATCCTGATGTGAAGATGAGCAGATCTCAGGCCAGTAGCCCTCAGTGATGAAGTGTTTCCAGCATCCCGTTTCAGGAAAAACAGCAAGCCCCTTTGATGAGGAAGAAAAAAAAAATGGTATTTTTTCTCTCTATTTCCAAACACCTCCACAGAATAAGATGGGGGGAAAGAGAATAGCAAATATTCGATGGGGAATTTTGTCTTCATTTTTTTTCTTCTTTGAGAAAAAAATTCCACACACAAATCAAAACAAGATGGAGCCCTGGAGCCCCACCTGCTGACTTGAGGGAACAGAGAGAAGGAAGGGAAGATGCCTGGTCGTGTGCCAAGCATTCAGCACTGGGCTTGTAGCACTGTGATGTGGCACTTGAAGCTCTAGGGGCCTGGAGCCAGCGATACAAATGCAACAAGAACTCTCATGAAAACGAGCCTCTTAACAGCGTGTGGAGCTGGTCTGTGATGGCCTCAGGAAATCCCCCTGGCTAGACAGGGCCTTTTTATCCACTACATTGCTCTGACTCAAAGAGAAATCTCACGTAGCTTCCTCGACCAGAAACTGAGCATGCATATAGTCTGCAACGTGGGGCTTTGAATTTCCCGATTTTCAGGTAGTCATTCCCTTCCTCATGCTCTGAAGAAGTCTGCCCTACCTTTCTTCATTGTCTGATCACACTTAAAAGTTCAGTGCTGCAAGCACATGGCACGTCCTGAGTCCTCAGCCATCAGGCTTCATGCTGTCCTTCCTTTTGGTCAGACCCT
The DNA here is from genome assembly GCF_029207755.1 of Chamaea fasciata. Taxonomy (NCBI): domain Eukaryota; kingdom Metazoa; phylum Chordata; class Aves; order Passeriformes; family Sylviidae; genus Chamaea; species Chamaea fasciata. The sequence continues at coordinate 22,457,595 of NW_027094087.1, read as the reverse complement.
CAGCTCATGGACACTGGCGTAGGGCCACTGATTGGAATTGGGCTTTTCACTCCTTGGACATTTAGCCCTTTAAAGCCCTCAGAACTACTTTTAATAGCACCACAACTGGCAACACTTGTTTTCAGGCTCAGGACCATCTACAAGCAAATGCTTGCGTATTAATTACAACAAAGAGCAAATCTACTTGACATTTGATTTTGTTTTTCTTGTTTCCTTGCAAGCTTGAAAATGAGCTGCTTTTGCCAAAGGAAAAAAAAAAAAAAAAAGAAAAAACAAAAAACGCATTTCACGCCTTTTTTTTTTTTTTAACTTGAAATAGGCCCCTTGAAAAAACTGACATGTTAAACACCAGCAAGAAAATGATTATTTGGACATATGGCTCCTCTTCCTGAACTTTGCAGAGAGGTTAGATAACGCTCTTTCACATCTTAAAAGACTAGACTGCTGCTACATTACTAACATATTCTTATGTAATAATCTGGCACTGATGATACTTTATCCAGTCCCAGTAATGTAAGACTCGTTTATGGTTCGGTCAGTTATGAGGGATTTTGTTTTTTCACAGATTATCTTCTAATTTATTGGGTTTTTCATTACACTGTCCAGAAGTAGAATATAGCATAGCATAGCATAGCATAGCATAGCATAGCATAGCATAGCATAATGCACAGAAACATATTGTGGCTCTGACTTTCAAGAGGGTTTTGAATTGTATAGATTGTTTCTATTAAACACTGCATGATTAATAAAAAGCAAAACTAAATTTTAAAATCTAACTCTTAAATTAAGACAAACTCATCTGATGAACCCATCCATTTACTTTTCAGATAAGACTGTTTCATAAAGTAAAAAATCTGTAAGAAATAAAATAAAGTTGTCAAACCATCTAAGATAGTGAAATATCACAGAAAAATTGTCATTGCCCTTGACACAACAGATATTGGCAGTGATGTAAGGTCTGGAGGTACTTACAGAGTGCCGAGTCATATAGGTGAGCTGGCCAGAAAACAGCAATGTCCCACAGTGAAAATATTTGCTATTTTGGAGTATGAGAATGAAACTTTATGAAACTTTTTCATAAAGAAACTAGCTTTTAAAAGACTAGGACCAGAACCCCTCCAGTGGGTGAGGGAGCATGGGAGCCTCTTCATTTTGAGCTAGAGTTTCTATCCTCAACCCGAGAAACTTCCCTTATAGTATTTTCCTTGAAAATTATGTTTACCACAATTTGTTTCCTGTTCGGCGACAGAGCTCTGCCATGGAAAATTGTGGATTCACAGAATCCTGGAAGGATAAAAATCAGAAAGAACCTCCTTAAGTCATCTGGGTCCAACCCTCACCCGGCCCAAAGTAGCGCCGGTGAGGATGAGGTTACTTTTTTAACCAGCTTGTTCATTTATGCATATATATATGTGTGTGTCTGTCTCTATACCAATTTTAGAAGTACTTATATCCTACTGTCCATTTTTTCAATAACTCTTTCTGAAACTTGAGATTTTTAGAATAGTAATAGGTTCTCTCACTGATAAGCAGAAACTCTTGATCAGAAACTGTCCTGCACAGGAATGAATGTGCAGTTGTGCAGCCACTATACCTGACTCTTGCTGAGCCTGGTTCCTTCCTTTCATTGCAAGACCACTTCGTTTAGTGACAACGAGTTGTAGGGGCTTAAATATCTCACCTGAGTATTCAAATAATGCTGTTACCAAGGACTAGCATTGACTATTTTTAGACTGAACCCTCTTCCTGCACAGAGGGGGGACACCAGTTCTGCTACCCTGCATTAATTGCTGCTGTTTGTTGCACATGGGATGTTCTACTAGCTGGAGCAGTGGTCTAATCTGATGTGGCAGCTCCTACATTTTTATCTTGTAAGTGCTTTACTTACATGAATTAATTCTGAAAACACTCTTGTGATGTTAGTTATTGTTATGATTCCCATTTTAGAGACCCTGTGTCTAATTCTTAATTATACTAATTCTTCCTTATGCTGGTGAGGTTCCAGATCTGTGAAAGGGTCTCCCAACTGAGGGAGATGGATTGCAGAAATGTCAATGGCAAAATGAGAGTTCATTGCCCTCTAGCAATTCTCTCCTTCTCTGAGGTTGGAGAGAAATATTGGAAGACAAGTGTAAAAGTGGTTCTGTTGATTTGTACTAAGGGCTGCACAGGACTTGCATAGCTCAAGCCTGTAAGAGGTGTTGTATTAGCCAAAATTAAATTATTGAGATGGTTGACACTTCTTTCAGTCTGGCCACAGTCTCATCAGAAGAAAGGGAAAGCCACCTCTGCTGGCCCTTCTTTTCCTTTTATCAAGATACATTATCCGAGAATTGCCATCCTACCTCCCCCAAAAAACCTCAAAAGCAAAACAATAACCCCAGAAGGAGAGGCAGTGAGCTTGAGGGAGGGAGAAAGAGATGGAGGTTTTCCCAGGAATGAATAGCAAGCCATTTAAAAAGTAGTCATTATGTGCTGTAACCAGAAGGACCTTCTGTCTTTCTGTATGATAAAACTACCAGTGAGATGTATTGCAAGATAATTAGGAGCAAACAGGCAGGAAAAATGAGTGATGTGCTACTCTTCATTTCCCGAGCCAGTCGTGTTCCAGTCACTGTGCAAGCTGCAGCTCTGTCTGTGGAGAGAGTGGAGGTGGAAATCAACCCTGTCTGTGTCTTCTTCCCTCCTGGCTTCACCCAACTGAAGAACGTGATGGACGATTTTATCTGTTGCAGAAAAGAGTCAGAACTCCACACCCTCCTCAGGGTTTTTGGCTTCCCACTCTATTTATATCCAAGCCTAAGAGATGAAGTGGTATGTGCAGATAGAGACCCTTTTGCAGCTGTCCCTGAAACAAAACTAATGGTTGGACAGAGAAAACAAAAGGCCTCAGTGGGGTTATTTTTGTGGCAATCTCATGTTTTTGGCATGCTGTGACTGTACAGCTCCCCAGACTGCAAGCAGTGTTGTTGTTCCTACAAAGGTTTTGTCTAGAATGAGGAATATGAGAATAATTACAATTTTTCCTCCCCGTTGGGCCTATGGAAAAGCCTCCTGAAACACGGCATCTTTAGATAAGAAAGGCTGGAAGCAGAGGCACAATACCTGTCACCTCCAAATGCAGGAAATAAGATTTGTGACTATGTGACAGCACCAAAGTTAGCAAGAGGGATATGTAGCATGTTTCCCGTCAGCGTTTAGAACAGAAGTGGGGCAGACGTCCGCTTTAAAGTTCTTCAGATCAGAATTATAATTGTCTACCCATGGAGGTATGAGAGAAAATTAAACCTCCTGACATCCTGAGGTACTTATGCTTTTTTTCAAAAATCATAGAATAAAATATAATAGAACAGAGCAGAATAGGCTGAATATATCCCACAGTGCTGTTTAAATAATTTTAATTTTGGAGAAGAGATGCAATTGGTAACAATAGTATGGATCATGATAGAGGGTAGAGAGTTACTGTTTTCAAGTGTTTAAAAATCTTTGGGAGCCTTCATAATAAACTTCCTTATAAATGGACAGAAAGCATGTTACATGCAAAAATCATGTCCTCATTGATCTGCTTTTTCAAATCAGTGATAAGATTTCCTCAATTTTTTGTAAAATCACACGTTCAAAATATTACTTTTTGACCCAATGCAAGTGAGGAGGGAGAAAAGCAGGAGTCCTGCTCTTCTCAACCAGGTGTTTTATGGAGTTCCCCTAGGTTGCACTGTTGCTTTTCCAGTGAAGGCAAGGGGATTGCACTGGTGCCCAGGAGGGTATGGCTCACTTTTCAGCACATCTTACTGTGGTGGTGTTGCACTAAAACAAAAGAACAAACATGTCTCTCAGAGACCAGTTTCCAGTATTTTCTCTCTCTCTCTCTCTTTTTTTTTTTTTTTTTTAAGAGAGGCTCTTCCACAAAATAGGGCATTACATTTGAATTGTCTAAGAGAGTAAAAATATGGAGGCCCTCTGATGTTTCCCTTTACATTTCCCTATTGTCAACAAATCTCTGAAAGAAATTGCCTTGGGAACTGAGAACTGCACATTGTAGGTAAAAAGGTGCTTTAGGAATCAATCCTGGACATTCGATATAGTTGGGGCAGGAGAAGGGTGGGGGGAAGTGAGGGGTGGAGAGGGTAATCAATAATTACCAGAATTACTGATTCTGGTAGTTAGTGCAGTAAGGAACAAGCTTGTTTGTTTTGCCCCAGAAAATCAAATGGCATGTGTGACAGAAATGACCTAGATGCAAGGCATGGTACCTTTCTCCCTTTAGCATGCAAAGGTACCTACTGAGCACAGTGGTGCAAGTTAGGAAGGATGCTTTCCCAGAAGATAAGCAAGGAGTTCATTTCTGTAACAAGTGGACTTCCCTGTCTCTTTCTCTAATTTCTTATGTACTGAATAAAAACCGTGTATTCACCCTCTCCAACATGCTGTGCTGGTTTACATCTCTGAACAAAAAGCACAGACTCACAGCTGTTTATGAAGACAAGCCAATAAATCTAGAGGAATATATTTATACAACTCATCCTGAGATTACATAGTTAAATTCCATTTTTTCAAGTAGACAGAGCTCCTTCTTTGCAGAGGAACCAAGTTCCTCTCTGTGCCACCCAGATCTGTTGATTTTCCATTAATGTCAGCTCCTGTCAGCTGTACTGAGTGCTACAAGTTGCATTGCAGAATACTTTATATACATTAAAGGAGTAAGTACTCTGCCATTTCCATGTGGTGCTTTTGGCTGGCATTAAGTGATGCATGTAGAAGTCAGGAAGTGAGGAGCAGTTCTGGTGGCTTTTCATAAGTCCTGCCTTTTGCTGATGGCAAATCCAGGTACAGTTCTCACAAAGACCTCTTCCAATTCTGTAGCAACATATGGAGAGAGTGTCATACACATGACTCTGAAAACTTGTTGCAGCGCTGATTGCCTTTTCCATAGCAAACAGCAAACTTTATTCAACTGGTCAGACAGACTGAGCTTTCAGTTATCACTTCTTTGGCTAAACCTCCCTGATACACACAATAATTTATATGAAGGAAGAGCAAGCAAGAGGGTACCGTGCAAAGCTAGAGATCATCATCATGTATCTGAGTTAAAATCTGTGATAAAAATCTGAGGACGGGAAGGTGATGTACATTTTCTGGAGCTCCTCTTGGTCTTTTGCATTTATTTAGACTACAAGTCAGCTCTTGGACGATACTCAGGTGGTCCTTGACTTCTGTAGTTTCCAGTAGAAGGGGACCAGCTGAGAGCAGGACTTAACAGTAGTGTTTTCTGCATTAGGCACTATAGGAGATTTGGGGATCTCCATATCAGGAACACATGCTAATAAAATATGTGCCACATAGTAAAAACTCACCTGGGTGAAATGCTGCTCCTTCTGATATCAATGGAAATTTCCTTTTGACCAGGGGTTGCTATGGCAGCAAGCAGTGGAAATGAGAACAAGGACATTTTGATATGTCTACACTGTGGATTGCAAATTATGATACCCGAGTTAGTTTTAAACAGTCTTGCAAGGAGTGGTCTAGTTAAGGCAGCCTGAAACACCACGTGGCCTAATTTACCGTGCTAAGCAGTTTGCTTTCCTCTGTGCTCAGGGTGTATTCATGCCTGGGATAGAGCAGAGGGGAAGAGGTATTTGAGGAAATGCCTCTTTTAGGGCAATGGGATGAGGAACAGACTGTGACAAGGAGTACTGTAGGGAGGGAAAAATAACATGAGGGAAAGTTAGCTACAAAACAAGAGGAGCAGCAGTCCGTGGAGTCAACTGAATGGAAGAAAATCCAACAGCAACACGAGATGTGCGGGTTTGGGGTGCCAGGGTCCAGAGAGTCTCTTCCCGTGGCAGCGTGCTTTGCTCTCCTCCACGAAGGTCAGCTTCGGGCTCCTGTCTCGCAGCAATTTCTTTGTCAGGAAGACGCTGTCAAATCACTGAACGAAGTGTCCTCAGTCTTGCAGTGTTGATCCCCTCGTCAGCGCGGTTTTAGTCGAGCTGCTGCTGGCGCTGCCGGCTGAAGTGGTGGAGTCCTGTATTACAGCTCCACAGGTGCTCACCCGCCCCAGCCTCGGCAGCAACGTGCAACAGCTTCGAAGTTGACTCTCAAAGAAATCCCTGAGAAATTATACTGAAAATGCATTACTGTAATGTGAATGTTACTAAGTCAAACACTTAAAAGTTAGGAAATGCCACAGCTAATGTTGTCAGTGCAACCTTAGGGAGGGCCCCATGTACCATTGCCATTGCTTGTAATTACATGGCTGCACTCCGTTTCTTCATTGGATCCCCACATAAGGTGGTCAGGTCCTCTGCATATTTTATTAGAAATGTAGCTCAGAGTTATTTTGCACTCTCTTGGATTATTACTTTGGTACTGACCCAGGGAAGAGACTTGTCTGTGTCATTGTGCTCTACATAATCTCATCTGAAAAGGAGTTGAGGCTTTTGATGGTACTGTATTTCTCTGAAATCTCCGTTTCTGTTCTTTGGGACATCTTACCTTCCATAATATTCCAAATGTGAAAAAATCATATTTTGGGGAGGCTGAGGAGAGAACTCCTAAATAACCTCATTAAGCCCAATGTCCTAATTGCTCCTGTAATGCGTCCCTCTCCTACTGACTGTTCAGGTCCTCTGTGCTGAGTCAATGGGCCCCAATGGGGCTGGCAGGCAGATGGGACACAGCAAGCCAGCATGCAACATTTTAAAAGGTGGAAAAGGGTGGGAACCCACCTTTTTCCATAGCAGAAGTTGATAGAAAGAATGAATAATACTGACGTCTTGCATCAGCTCTCCATTAAAAAGCTGGTGCCAGATTTGCCTGGTCACCTATGAAAAAAAAAATTAACATAGAGACATTGATAGAACTTCTGTCTTTGTTTCGTCCTTCCTTAAGCATTTGTACCCAAAATACAGAGTGAGGTGAGCATCCCAGCACTCCCTCTGAAAGGCCAGCAGTCAGATGCATTGTGAGTCCCTTCTCTACCTTCTTCCCATGCTTTTGAGTGGCACTGGCAGGTTAGTCATGCCCATTTAAAAGTTTATAGACAGCAGATGTTCACAGAGCTGATCAGGAATTATGGATTTGCTGTTGTAGCTGCAGCTCTGTACAAAATACAGAAAATGTATCTAAAACACAGAGAATATACCTGCCTTGCACAGTAAATTCAAACACCTCCCTTGGTGCTGTTTGCTCAGGGGGGCACATCTGAGCCCCTGATACGGGGACATTCAGTGTCCTGAAACCCCAAGCAGGTTCCTTGCATCTGACAAGGGAAAGTCCTGGCAGGGCAGGGGTGTGATGTCCAGGGCCTAAACATGCTGACAGCTCCCTCTCAGAGCAGGGTGTTATCTGCTGCCTTCGTCCTCAGAGGGAGAGACCGACTGGCCCACACCTTTTTAGAAGCAGACTTTGCACAAGTGTCATAAATCTCTGCCTTGCCTGCTACACAGCGCTGCCACTGCACTAGGTATCACCAGGAACCATCCATTTGAACTGTACTTCATTTTGCAGCCCAGGGTAGAAGAAATAGATTACTTTGCCACCTATCTGGGGAGATAATTTCTCCACCTCTTGGTGCCTGAGACTTGTCTTACCCCAATACCCAGCACTGCCTTTTCACAACATCTCCGTCTGAACCCTGTTGGTGTTCGATTTGTCTGTGTTTGTGCAGAGGTGCATGGCAAGGATGTGCTCCCCGAGCTTGTGTAGTTCCAGTATCATAACATTCCAGTGATCCATCAGGAAAATTCGACTGAAGGGCAGCATGGTCTTGCTTTAAGTGAGCCAAGGCAGCAGGCAAACCTGCACTCCCTTCCCCACCCCGCAGGACAGGTAGTCTTTGAAGACTGTGGGAAGGTGCAGGTGTTTATTTCAGCAAAAGCTGCAGTGATGTGTAAAAAAGAGAGGGAAGGGATCTCCCAGCTTTTTGGGGATGGCCTCTGTATAATGCCATTTGAATCTTACTTTTTGTTTGGTGGTAAGTTTTAATAGTTATCCTTTGAGGATTTTCCCTGCGAGCTTATCTGAATACACCAACAGTCTTTTTTGTAATATTCGCATTTCCCCTTTGGTTCAGCCGAGCCCACTGACAGATCATTCAAATTCAATTGTTTTATGTCTAAGCCGAACAGCTAATTAAAGTAGGGATGATTAACCTGACTGGCAGTGTCGCTCTCTCTCCCTCGCTCTCTCGCTCCCTCCCTCCCTCCCTCCTGTTCCAATCAGTCTTTTTCTCACACTCTCCCTCTCTCTCTCCCTCTCTCTCTCTCTCTGTCTTTTGCTCTACTGTGTGTGTGTGTGTGTGTGTTTTTTTTCCTCTCTCCTAAACGTGGTCTGCTTGCTGATGGCAGAATGGCACTCGGAGATTTGTGCATTGTGTCTGGTTTCCTACGGGCAGGCTGACCCAGTGCCTCTAGGGACTTATCAATAGACCACTCAGAAGAGACAGAGACAGGAGAAAGGAGGAGGGGTGGGGGGGGGGGGGAAGAGAAAGAGAGAGGGAGAAAGAGAGAGAGAGAGAGAGAGAGAGAGAGAGAGAATCAATATCAAGAATAGAAGGAGCTCCGAAGCCATTTTTTTTTTTTTTTAAAGAAGTATCAGGACTTGGGAAGAGGGTGACAAAGAAGGTTTTTCAAAGAGGCAGTGGAGGAGGTTCTAATAAATTTGGAAGGAAACAGTTCCCTGTCTTGGGAAAAAAGGAGAACTCCTGGCTGATTAGCATTCACACCAGGTATGAGATGTTCCCTACCCCTTATCACTGTCGCAACCGAGATGGAAAAAAGCGCTTTCCCCCCCCCCCCCTTTTTTTTTTGGTTGTTTGTTTTTGGTTTTTTTCTTCCCTTCTTCCCCCCCCCCCTTCCTCCCCCCCCCCCCCCCCAGGCGTCTCTGCTCTTTAAGTAGATGGAGCGAGCGTTTATTTTGGTTCGTTGGTTGGTGGTGGCAGGGGGAGTGCGAGCTGTGGGCATTTGTGTGCTGGGAGCAGGGAGAATGGAAGCAGGGCAGCGGGGAGGGGGCGGGTGGGAGAAGAGCCGGGAGTGTGTTACTGTGTCTCCTCTTTGTGCACCCCTGGGGGGGGTTACCCAAGTTCATTTCCAGCAGGTGGATTTAGACAGGGAGTTACTTAACGCTTGACCGCCAGTTTTGAAAAAAAAAAGGAAAAAAAAAAAAAAGAGGGGAAAAAAAAAAAAAAAAGACCTGCTTCCTATGTCTATTAAAGGAAGCTCCAATTTTTTCCCTCTCTCTCCTCTCTCTCTCTTTCCTCTCTTCCTAACCAGACAGCGGGAGGGTTTCTGGCTCCTCGCCAGCCCAAAAGCCTCTAAGTGTTTTGCACTTGTTTCAGGGAGCCCGGGGATTTTTTTCAGCATTTTCACTAGAGAACAAAGAGTTCTTTACAAAGGAAGGGGGAGAGCGAGCTTAACGCCTGAGATATGTTTTTCTATTTTTATTAGGGATTTTTTTTCCCCCTCCAAAAAAGAAAGAGAGGGAAGCAAAGCACAGAATGTGTGGCAGCAACAAAATAGATTGAAAGGAAATGCAGTTCCCTTACCTCCAAATTATAATTTGGAATTAATAAGAACAGGAATGGAAGGGGGACAAGAAGAAGTGAATTTGGTATGTCGTTCTTTTCTCCCTTTTTTAAAAAACTCTTCCTTTAAATTCCAATTGCTGTTTTGCCAACTTACCTAGCTGCTTTTTTTTTTTTGCCTGGTTTTTTTTTTGCCTTTTTTTTTTTCTTTCCCCCCCCCTCCGGTGTAAAAGTTATACTGCAAACAGTTTCTGTTTACTTAAAAAATCAACCAACAAATTTTTACCAGGGGGGAAAAAAAAAGAGGGAAGTGGGGTGGTTTCGGTAAAAAAGAACCAAATTAGTGGGAACAGAAATCTTTCACTTTCTGTCACTTAGAAAAAAAGTTGGTAATGGCTTGTTGAAGCTAGGATCCTAAAATACAGATGGGGCACTAACGTCTGTGTCCACGGACCCAGCTTTTCCCTGACCATCTGTCTAAAAGTCACCTCTCATTGGCAGCTCAAATGATTAATCGGAGCTCAGGGATTTTTTTTTTTTTTGTTTATTTGTTTGTTTGCTTGTTCCTCCTGTTTGGTGGGACCTTCTTTTAAATGGCTCCATTTCACCTTCTGAGTTCAGTTCTTCAGTCGAGCCCCAGATTGAGGGTTTCAGGATAGACTTTCTTGCACTGTAGATTTTTTGTTCTTCTGAATGTGTTTCTTATAGATACACTCTTTGTCTATTTGTACGTGGAAAAGGCACATGTAATATAGAAGGGAATAGCATATCACATTTAAGAAGATGTTTGATCTGAATTTTATTGCATACAGTGTATAGCACACAGGATATCTTTTCTACAGCATCTACTGTGCAGAGGTTAGGATGTTTGAGAATATATACTGTTGCAAATTCAGTAGCTTAAGGAAGTGCTTTCTTTAGCCAAATTCTGCCTTCCTTCCTATATTGATTTGTATTTTCCTGGCTTTGACAAATTGCCAATGTAAGAACAGCATCTTATAGCAGAGGTACAGAAAACAAGAGAGGAAACTGTATGTTATATGCCCCCTGAAAATCATCAGCACACAATACACAAAACTAGATCAAATTATTACAGAGTTACGATGACTGTTTCTGGCTGCACTACAATACCTTGATTTTTGTTTTCATGCTGCAGGCTTTCCTCAGAAGAGGTTGTCTGTTACAGCTTCGTAGGTATCGCTTATGTGTTGTAACAGTGTTTTTTAAGCAACACCTATGCATTGTGTAAATGCATATGGGGAATAATTAGTCCATTTACATCTCCTCATATGATGAGGGGGAGAAAAAAATCCATCTTTGGGCTCTGCTTGCACCGCTTTAGGAATCCCTGTACAGGATACAGCCTGTCCCTTGCAGAAGTGCAGGGAAGCTGTCCATGACAAGTGAAACCACCAGTTAAAACACAGTTTTGTTTTCATACCAGTATCTAGACTGGGGGCTTGCACCCCCACAGCTTCATTAGCTGGGACCATTCCCTCTCCAGAGCTGTGGTGTGCGCAGCCCTCCCAGCAGCAGTTGGAGACTCGTCACAGGCTGAAGTCCCCCGCTCCGTACAGGTTCCTTTGCTGCAGGTAATCCAGGTGTTCTGCCTTTCCATGGGCAACAGCAATAGTGGTGCCAAGCTAAAAGTACTTAGCGGGCTCCCCAGTTTAATGTGGAATGCTTGGATGAGAGGGATGGACCACCATAACAAATAGAAAAACTTTTGGCAAATTACAGATGCCTTTCTTTTACTTAAAATCTGTGCTTTCCTCATTACTCCAGAGTTTTCCCAACTCCTGATATTTTTCGTGGTCTGAATATCTTCTGTGACTTTACTCTCTTGCTCTCTCCAAAAAAAGAAAAAAATAAAAAATCACAGGAAAAGTAAGCAAAAGAGAGCAGAAATGGGACTTGGCCTTTGAAGTTTTCCATAGGATAAGCAGTCTCGGTATTTTTCATCCTGAATATTTTTTCTTCTCCCCCCACCTGACCTCTCCATCCTCTCTTTATTTTTTTTTCAAATCTATCATGATTTTTGTGAGATTTTTGTATCTGCAACCCTGGAGATGGTGATGTAAGAGAGAGGTCAAAACAGAGCTGAAACCTAGATTTAGCCCCCCTCAATCTCAACTAGAAGGCATCTTCCAGTGGCTGTCACTACATCCAGAAGTAGGGAGAAATATGATAACTGTCTTTCGGGGACTCCATGGACCTGACCTGAGAGTAACACATTCACAGTACAGGAGAAAAGAGAGAGAGGAGAAAAAAAAATTTTAAAAAAGGGGGAAAGAAAAGCTCTTTGAGCAGTAACACACTGGCTCTTTCTTCCTGCAGGCAATCCGCTCCAGCTCCTGGCGACGTGTCCTGCACTATCAGATATCATATGACTCTTTATTTGGACTCCCGTTAGCAGTATGGGCCTGTTAGGAGGCTGTTTGTTTTCTTTTCCTTTCATTTCCTTCTCCTTAGTTCCCCCCTATTTTATGTGTGCCCATGTGAGCATATCCCCTTTATAATCTCTCTTTTTGTGCTGAAGCTTTATAGGAAAAAAAAAAAAAAAAACCAACAACAACAACAAAAAAAACTTAATCATTTCCCGGGGTTGTTTTTAATCCTCTGCCAAAATTGAAGTTCATTGTCGAGTCGTAAAAATAAATAACACCTTTCAGCTTTACTTCTCTCTTTCGCTTCTTCCTGTGCCCTTTCTGGCACTTCTCGGTGTGTCCGTGCGTACCCGTACGTGTCTGCCTGTCTCTGCTGCCTGAGGGGGGGAACTTGGGATACACCTGTGTCAGTCTAAGGAGTGCAGAGCTGCCTGCTGCCGCTCTTGCCATGCCGTGCCGTTCCTTTCACTTTCATAAACTTCCCTCTGCTTATTTATTTATTTCATTTGGACACCTTTCTCCACACCAGGTCTGAAAAGCTGTCAGGCAGCGATCCCTAAGCGGGGCTTTTCTGCATTTAGGTGAGCAAATGGAGGAGGTTAAGGCTGTAAGGAAATGAAACGTTGTGCTGAAGTTAGAGAGGATGAAGTGCGAGTCAGAAATTAGACACGCTTTGTGTACGCCGCCCATAAAAGTTTCCTGCACCAGAACTCTGGTGCCTAATAATAGGATGGGGGGAGCCAGACAGCAGCTAACAATTGGAGGTGTGTAGCAAAGTAGCCTTATGGCAGCAGCATTTTTGATACTGAGTCACATTTTAGTTAAGGGAGAGAATATTTTTCCCTGTTTGTGCTGTCTTCAGTATTATATTGTTCAGACAAACACTGCTGCAAAACTTTTTTGTCTGAAAATGCTAAGTCACGTCAACAGAAACACTGAATTGAAATCAAATTTACTAAATCGTTGCAAGGAAAAAGGTCGGTCTTTCCAAAAGCGAGGTAATGTTTTGTTTTGATACTTTCCTATGCAATGTTTTAATTTCTCTTAGTGAACTAAAGATTTCTGTTGAGAATTATTAAGAATTGATTTTTAAAGGTGGGGGGAAGGAAAATCCTTAAAGCATTCCAAAATAAGAGGTATTGAAGGGAGGAGATTAAGTTTTATCAAAGGAATTTAAAGTGTTCAGGTTTTTGTTTGCTTCAGTTTTTTGCAACATGAATCGTAATATACTTTGTCAAGCAAACCTTGTAAATGAGCTTTTTACACGACTTTGCTCCCTCTGTAATTATTGCTGTATTTTTATGGAACTCGGCGTTTTATTTGTCCGAATTTGGTAAGATCAGCAAAGCCGAAATCCTGTTTGCACTGTAGAGACACAAAGGAGTTACTGATACTTTCTGTCAGAGGTGGGTGCTTTGACCAGCCAGTCCTTCTACCAAGTTGTGCTGCTCAGCAGTGACTGTGTGCAGGCCGATCGCCACACTCCGGGGGAAAGTATGGACAGATTTTGGTGTGTGATTTATATACATTTGGGGCTGATATTCCTATTAACACAGCTGAAGAACTGTAACTTTAAGCCCTTCCTCTCCAGTGTATACTTAGGCCAGTGTACAAAAGCGATCTTGTAAGTGAGGGAAATACAGACCAGAGGTTTTTTTGTTAGGAATCCAGAAACAACTGCATTTCAGCTGTACTGTATGTGTGTAAATTGAGGTTGCTCTGCTAGTTGGTAGTGTTTCTTACTTCTCATCTAACACACCTTCCCACTGAAGTCAGTGCAAGTTTTCCTGAGAAAAGGTAATGAAAAACAGAGCTAGAAGATCAGGATTTAGAGTGGTCCCCTTGAATCAGTGTGGGAAACCAGAAACCCCAGAGTGTGTCCTTGTGCAGGACAGCATCCCTCTGGAGCCTGCAGGGTGCACTCGCTTTAGTGGAGGTGCTAGAGCTGAGATGACTCCTGCAGTCTGAAACTTTATTTGTATATGCCTTCAGTTCCTCCAGATAAATACCAATGTCTGCTTCGCTCTTAACAGCACACCATTTATTCTTATTTTGTTTCTGCCAGTTGTCCCAATGAGGGGTAAGAGGCTCTTTGACCAGAGACAACATTTTTCAGGCTTCTTTCTTTTCCTCTCCTCCTTGACCAACTTAAAACCAGCTTTACTTTAACGTTTCACGCTTAGGCCCGTTCATGCTCCTGAGGAAGCAATTACAGACTTTGTTGGAAGAAATCTGGTTTTGGAGTAAGTGTTACAAACGTTTAAGAGTTGTGTGTTCTGCATGCACGGTACGTGATGTTCCCTGGTACTCGACGCATGCTCCAGTGCTCTGAGCAGTCCTAGCTGTGGGTATTGTATTTATTTGTCAGCTCATTCTGGTAGCCGCCCATGAATTTAGTTGACTTGACAATCAGTAAACAGCTCCACGATAAGGCTGAAGTTTGAGAGCAATGTTAGTGGGAATTAAAAGGCTTCTTTCAAGTTTTTGGCCATTTCAGTGGATTGTTGCTCAGCATCTTTATTTATAGGAAAAAAACCCCATGCTCTTCAGACTTCTTCAACGTCATCTCTGCAGAGTAGATTCTTTCATTTCAAAGATGTTACAAGCTCAAATAATTATAAAAGGCGTATTTAGCTACCTCACAAAATAAATATAGCAAAGAGGTGCAGAGAGCTGAAAGCCAAGTGCTGCAGCTAATGCCTGAAAGTGGTGCTCTGGGCTGGTCAGAGAAGGACAGGCTCGCTGCTGCTGAAGTTTTGTTAGCATAACTTGGACTTGGTGGAATTGCACCAAAGTTGTGTTTTGACTTGGCTTAACTTCACTGCTTTCATCTGACTTTTTTTCTAAGCCAGCCCAATCCAGATCTGTTCAGCGCTCGGGAGGGTGATAGCCAAGGGACAAAACAGCTTGTCTAACACATGTCTCTTTAGTGCACCAGTGTGTTCCTTGTGAGGCCTCAGACTGGATCACCACTGTCAAGAGAAATGTGTTTTCCTACAGCGTAATAAGTTGTCCTGCTGCTTTCAGATGTCAGAGATCCCCAGTTCAGCACTTGGTGAAAAGGTCTGCTCTCAGAAGAGGTTTCCCTTCCATTTAACATTTCATTAGTGCATGCAAGTCATGTAAATGTGATGTGGCCAGTAGGAGCAACAAATTCTGGTTTTATTTTTGCCAGGATGTATGTATTTATTCTATGTTTGTATTGACGTTATGGTGAGATGGTATTTCAACCTAAACACCAATTTCAGTGGCTTACCACTAAAAAATGAGCTGAGTTGAAATGTCAAGTAGTTGTTCCAAGCTCAGAGGTGAAGCTTATATTGTTTTGGAAAGTATGAGGAAAGTCATGGTTACTTTTTTCCTCTTTTTTCTTTTTTAATGTGTTGGGCAGCCACACTAAGACAGGAGCATTTTCTGATTAACTAATTACTGAAACCCATTAATTTTTCCATTCTCATTCTATTTTTAATTTTTCTTACTTCTTCAATACAAAATGAAAATTATAAAGAGCTAATTTCCTTAAACTAATTAGACTTACAATTTTAATCTCGCAAAACCCAGGAAATTCCAAGCGATGTTTTTTTGTAACTCTGCCATGTTGCACATGCCTCTCTCCTCTTTGAAACCCTTGTCTTGGCCTTCAAAAAATCCTGGGAAAACACTCAACCCTTGCCTGAGCCAGCCTTCTTGGTCCAAACTCTCCTGAACTTCTGGCACTGCTAGGCATCCAGATCCAGATTTTGTGATTTGAGCTCATCACTTTTGAAAATAACAACATGGAATTTCCAGACATTTCTTTGTAAGAAATTAAGGGTTTAAAACAAAACAAAACAAAAAAATTTTAATATTTAGAATGAGTCTCTTTCCACTGAAGCCAGCAGAAGCAGAATCCACATCCTCTGGCTAAAATTTCTCATGGCACCTTCCAAAACTTGATTCTTGCTCAGATGGCCTTTTCAGTTTTGACCATCTGGAGAGCACTTAAGTTAGTTACATGGAATATTCTTTAGGCAGTCCTCTGAATAGGACTCCTAAAACTCTTTGACCTGTTAATCTCAACTACATATCCCATCAAGCCAGCGTGAGAAATAATTTTTGTTCCATCCTCCCAGAGAAAAGGGTTTAGTGATAATTTCTTTGGCTGGAGAATCCGGAAATACCAGTGAAAGCTCTTTGTAACGAAGATGCCAGAGTCTTCTTCTGTGAGATCAACTGTTCTAGATAGATAGATATAAAGATAGATAATCTTTTTTTTCTTGTTAAAATGTATCTCCACAATTTTCAGAAGCCACAGAAAATTATGAGTCCCACAATAACCTTGTACAGCTGGAGTGTGCTAAGCAGAGCAGATCTGAGGCAGACATCGCTGCTAATGAGAGAAGCCACCAAGTTGGTTTCAGGCTTTAGTTTGTGCTGTTGCCTGCACACTGCTGAAGCACCAGGATCTACCCTACAAGGAACCTTCCTCTCTGTAATCATTTTTAACATCCTGATCCAATTCTTTAACTTCTATTTTCCTTAAATTCTCAGCAAAGTCATCTCTGTCTGACAAGCATGGCAAAAATGGACCTTCTCTAAGTAGTCTCTACTTCTCGTACAGTTAAAACTTCCATCCTTCATAAACAACAAAAATAACAATAGCATCAGAAGAACATATATAGTAGAAAGTTAAGGGGAACATTGATTTTCAGCCTATTCATTTTGTTTTCCTCATGTCAGACACTAGGACTTTTTTGGTGCTTGCTTTGGAGAACCTTTGTGAAACTCGGTAGAACTGCACCAAGCAAAGTCAGCTAGTGAGAAGCAATCTTGTTTCTGATCAAAATGAAGTAATGTGCCAACTAATGATGACAGAAACCTGGAGAGCTCTAGGTGCTCCTTTATATCAGAGATATAAAAATAGAGATTCAGACTGCTGCTAAAAATTGCATAATGTCCTGGCTAAATTTCAGTGAAGGCAATTATATTTGGCCTCCTTGAATTCCCTCCGAAGTGTCAGTTGTGCAGGGCAATATTCAGCTCCAGACCTGAACCACACTGTAAGGGTTTGGAGCACGGTTAAGCAGCTGCCACCTCCCACTCTTGGGATGGTTGTATTAGCTCAGCGTAAAGTAACCACTTTGCAATTTGATCAATGACTGACTCGACAATGACGACAAACAAGACCTCTCTTCCATACCTTCATTTGTCTAAAGTGCTTATTATAAAATCTGACAGCTTGGGTCTCTTCCCCTCAATGATTTGGTGATATTTGTAAGAACTATCTCTATTTTGCAGATGAGGAAACTGAGGCACAGAAATGTTTGAGTGACTTTTCTAAATGCACACAGTGAATCAATGACAGATCCAGGAGAATAACTTGGGAATCCTGGTTCTCAGTCTCATGCTCTAAGCACTAGGAAACACTACCCCTCTGAATGTAAGTTATTGTTATTAAGATGTGGTTTATCTTTCATGTGAGTCGCCATCTGTTATATTGCCTACTTGCTATTAGTTACGAAAGCTATTCAAATTTTAAACTGTTTTGCATTCTCACAGCTACTTAAGCCCACAGTAGACTTTTTGACAACAGTAACAGTGCTTCTCATGTGAAAGAACTGGACAAATATTAACTCATGTTTTTTCAGTAAATTTTTGCAATGCCATAAACCCACAGTTTAGACTGAATTTAAACAGACCTTGAAAAATCCATGTATTTGATGCTGATTGGTTCCACGTCTGTCAGTTGTACTTCAGTTAAGACATGACTGTATATTCTCATAGATGTGATTGAGAACATAACTATCCAAATTGTAATTTAATGTAAATTGAGTCACGCATAACTTTATGTGTCTTGGGCCTAACAGCTCTGTGGCTGCTTCGGTCCTTTGAACATATAGTTGGACAAACGTATTAATCTTGGGCTCTTAGTGATGCTTCTGGGGACCTCAGTGAGCCAAGGAGAACTAGGCAGGTGTACTGGAGGCAGTCTAGAAAAGCCCTGAGCAGGAGCTGGGGCAGGGACTGCAGCTGTAAAATGAGAAAAGACTTTTGAAAAGTAGAAGTTACTCTGTTTTTTCTTTCAGTGTACAGGTGAGTGCTAGGGGAATACGTCCATTTAGATCCTCACAGTCACCATTTTTAAAGGAGCTGTGAAGGCCAGGCTTGAGAAAGGGTAACCCCTGCAAGCAGGGAGAAATAGCCTTGTAGCTGAAGAGGGAAAAAATTATCCCAAACTATCCAATGTCTGCTAGCAAGTGGAACAACAGGGACACTACCAGGAAGAGTCTGAGAGAGACTGGACACTGACGCCTTTTGATCTCTGAACATGACCAAGCAGAAAGGGCACTTCCAATAGTCCTGACTACTTACTTTTACCAGATACAGTCTACTGAATTTCTGAAAGCACTTTTCTCTGCTGAGCTAGAACATATCTTTCAGAAAAGCAGATAATCCTAAAGTCTTTAAGTAATCAGGATATGTGGGCATTCAGGAATGACCACATATTTAAGACAATTATTCTGAAGATTTTTAAGTCTGTGCTACTTGTTTTGAGTCTGAATTTGACTCAACCTCAGCTATGCCTTTGTCTGATGTATTAAGGAGCCCTCTACTGTCAGAAATCTTCTCCCCGTGCTTGATATTAATAAAATTTGCTGGTCTGGTTAACTGGTGGTAAACTTTTGACATCCAGAACAGAGTTAGAGGGAATGGGGAGGTGACTAATGGAATTTGAAGTGAGAGGTGAAGAGTTACTGGTGGCAGAAGAAGTGGGTGAATAGAGAAGAGAAACAGTATGCAAGGAGAGTGGGTTTCTACTTGAATATATAAGGCAGAAATGAAAGAAATATGTGGCTGAAGTCAATGATCTGGTTATAAAAAGGGAAGGAGATGGGAACAAAAGAGAAAAGGTCTTGAGAATAGGCACAGAAAATAATGTGAAAAGAGAAGCATAGTAAAGCTATTAAAGAGAGGAAGAAGAAACAAATTTAGTCCGCAGTGGTCAATAAGGTCAAAACAAATGGTGAAATATCAGAGTATGTTAAGAATGTAACAAAAAGTAGCAATAATTCACCTTGGATTAGGGCTTCTCAAGCAGCGGGTACTTTCCCATCTCACAGGAGGCCAGCGGGCTTAGCTCATTATGGCATTGAAAATGCACTACTTAATCTGAAGGTTAGAGAGGGGTTGGTACAGTTTTGAAAGGTCTGAACACATTCAAACTTTGTGAAAAAGACTGGCCAAATTTTCTGCCCAAGGCCTCTCTGTGCTCAGGATTAAAACTCCAATGTTCAGGGCATAACGAAAGGGGGGCCTAATTAGGCAAGAGAAAGCTCTTCTGACACACATAGCTTTTGCTGCTTTTTTTTTTTTTTTTTTTCTCTACCAACAAAGGAGCAAAGAATAGGGTAAAACTTTATTACGGTAAGTGTACTGTTAAGTTTTCTCCAGTTGTTTCTCTTCCAGCCCTCTCCAGAGCAACACCTCTCTTTGCTCTGGTGGCTGGGACATCACGAAATGGACTCGTTCCTCACCCGCTGCCCACTCATGATGCAACCTGGGACAGATCACTTAGCCCCTGCCTTCTAATTACTCCAACCAACTCTAAAACCAGCTGGTGGTTTCCTGTCTCAGGGGCAACTGAGAAGATGGCATCAGCATGGCCTGTGAAATGCCTTCAAAATAATTAGGTGTGATTGGCAAGGTTGCCTCTGGATTTCACACCATTTAGCATGAAGAATTCTTGCATCTTCAAATATTGTAGCATTTCACTCCTGTCCTCCTTCACCTGTGAAATATCTCTGGTAATGCTCATTATTGAGTGTGAGTGTAATGAGGGTTTCATACTTGGAAGATATTAGTGTTTTCCTCTTAAAACTTGATAAAATCCTCTGGCCCAAGTAAAAGTCTGGTTAGGTTTTTTTAAGAAAGAAAAAAAATATTTTTCTGAAGGACATTGGTTTGCTTGTGAAAATACATGACAGGTCCTAACTAATCGGCCAAATAGAGTAAGAGAAATTAAAATTTCAAAGTTGCCATTGTAGGCCAAGCACTGAAATGGGGCTGTCTGGATCTTTCAGACTCACTTTTAGGACAATAACATGCTTTTAAGATTTTTTTTTTTAATTATTAAAAAAAAAAATCCCTTCCAACTGGTTTTGTGTGGCTGACTTGTTTCCAGTGTGAACAAAGGGCATGGAAGAAAACTCCGTGACACTTATTGCTCTCAAGAAATACATATCTGCATATTCTTGTTGATGGATGAATTACTGAATGTTGTTTTCCAATTCTTTTTTAAAAAGGCTATCCTGATGCATTTGTGCAAGCAAAGAAAAAATATTCAAAAGGACAAAAAACCAAAAACTGTTAGAAACATGAAAGTCCTTTCTAAAGCCATTTCTCCCTGTCACTGGTATGAGAAGAATTTTTATTCTCTTTAAGGCTATTTAAAATATACTTAGGGGTTGAAATAACAGAGAAGACAATCCAACGCATTCTCAGCCCTGAAACCACAATCAGTTACAGATCTTTGTTGCCACATTGCATCCAGTGAGATAGCTTACTGGAAGAACTGGTCAAAAAACCTCAATATTGATTGGAAAAAAAAAAGAAAAAAAAAATAAATTAAAATGTTCTCTTTCTCCTTCCTCTCATTCTTTTATCAAAAGAGAGAAAAAAAAAGCAAAACACTGGTTTTCCTGTTTAATTAAATGAAATCTCCATTTTTCAGTGATTTTGCTTTCTGTGAATTTTAATTGTTGTTTTTTACATGACATGAAATGCCAGGAAACTGGGCATGCAGTTAAAATTTCCTCTTTTTTTTTGTTTTTTGGGTTTTTTTGTTTGTTTGTTTGTTTTTTGTTTTGTTTTTAATTTGGTTTGAAAGATTATTCTCTCAGTTTCTGCTGCCCACCTGTCTCTCTTTTCCATATTCATTCACACTCCTGCGTGGCTGACTCTGAATGGCACTTAACTGTTCACTCATTAGAGAGACCAAGTGGTGGTTCCATCACTTTGTTGATTTGAGATCATGGTAGGGACAACTCTGGATTCTAGAAATGATACAAATTCTTGAAGATACTCTTTGTAAAGCAAGTAAGGAATATGACAGCATCTCTTCTAACCAGGATGAATATCACTGCAGTCAGCAGTAGGTGTCACAAGCTGTATGGGTACATCAGTGATCTGGCATGAGAACACTTGTGTTCGTAATGTTTCTGTCACTTGCCCAGTGCACAATTTCTGACTTACCAATTTTGGCTTGTTTTCCACATCAGGACAACTTGGCACAGGTGATAAAAACTAAATTTCTTACATTTTTCTGACAGACTACTTGAGGAGTTATCTATATATATGGTACCGGTATTTTAGGTTGTTCCTGTTGGAAGGCCAACACCACTGATTTGGTCAGTGCTAACATTTATCTCCATGTTGCAAGCATGATTTTTTTTTTTTCCAAAACATTGAATAACGCTGAAATTAGGATGCTCTGTAACGACGGAATTAGACCCCATAATTTTAGAATAGATGTTGATATGGCATTGTTATCCACCCGTGGCATCTTTCCTATTAAGCCGAGTGAAATGGCAGTAGTATTAAGGAGGAAAACTTAAGCGGGTGTAATTGACCAGATGGGTGTGGCTGTTCTGTTACATTCCCACCATTTTGCATTTGAGCTGTTTATTTTCACTCTCTGGCTTTCAGTCATCACAAAAATTACCACTGAAAGACTCTTTCCCTACTGCAGGATCTATAGTCATGGGTCCACCAGTCTGCAGGAGTGACTGTGCTGTCTAGTTCTGTCTTCTTTGGTGTTGCACTTCTCCAGGTGGGGTTCTGCAGATTGGCATCACAGTTTACTCTGCTTCCAAGAAGTGCCAGACAAAAATGGGGCAGAAACTTTTCCCAGTGGGATTAGAGGGAGCTTTGAGTGATTTGACCCAGTCAACAACTGTCAGGAAGCATTGCCGCTTGAGGAAAAGTAAATGCCTCATTATTGCTGCTAGACAGATGCACCTCCATAAAACACCTGGAAGTGGTCCACAGACCACAGACAGAACGTCACTGAGGTTGATTTTTTTTTTCAAATGGGGAGAGATAGCAGACCTTGTATTTTTAGACATAAATTTTCCATCAGCTGGAGTGAGGAAGTAATCTATTGCAGTTGAGTCTCATGCAGAAACCAAGTGTGTTATGAGGTGATGTCCTTTCCATCAGATGGTGACCGCGGTGGGGGGAAGGACATCAGACTGCCTGTGCCATCACTCTGAGCTCGCAGGGCATATGTTACTTGTGGCGAGGCTGAAAGTGAGTGAGGCAACCACAGAGTAAGCTGCTAACGATGTGGATTGTGGGAAGCACTCCTGATAGGAAGCAGACAGTTGGATTGATTAGGGCAGCCCCAGGGACCAGTTGTTTTTCTTTCACCATCCTGGGGTGAAGTTAAACCTGCTACTGGTAGTAATGAAGAATAGCTAATACAGATCAGACTCTGCCAAAGTAACAACAGTGGCATCAGGAGCAGAAAGTTTTGCAGATTTGTCTGTGTGTGCACTTGCTACTGGTGTTCCTGGTGGGTGGCTGAATCATCCTGATGGCATTCAACAGGAACCAGCTGCTGAGAATATTAAAATGCAAGCATTTATTCCTCTAGAGAGACAGTAGCATCTGCAAAGTTTTCCTGTCTTGATAGTACAGATAATCCCGTGGAGTATTCTCTAGTAGTTTTTAACTCTCAATTCGTTTATACATGTATTTTAAAGCTGTAAGTGCTTTGTGTCTGCACAGAAAGGAGAGCCTAGTCTTAGATCTGAGGCCACAACTGTCCTCAGCAGGTAGTTTGCAGCCCTGTGCTCAGGCTGAGGTACCTTACATGGGCAAAAAGAAGATGGACTTTGCCTCCTTCTCCCCCGCCCACCGTTTTTCTTCACCCTCCTCTTGTCAGGAAGAACTACCTTGGAGGCTGGTATTTCATAGAAAAAGGATCCTTGGCTGCGATTCTGTAACTTCCATATTAGGGTAAGCTCTGTCTTGAAATTTATATTAGCACCAGTTGTAAGAAATCATGAAAAATGTGAAAAAGCAATTAAATGGTCTGATAGAGTAGGATGTTCAACACACCCGTTATTGTTTGTATTTATTGTTCCCAGAGAGGAATATGTCACTTCTCAAGCCTGTAAGCAACACTCCCCAGCCCTAAACTGCTTAGGGATACCTGTGGAAAGGAAACTGGGCCCTAGCAGCTTTGAGTAACCCATCAAAACCAGGGAGCACTTGGCACCCATCAGAGGCTGGCCCTTAGTCCAATGTGGTCCTAACAACAAGGGTCATAACCATAGCAAGTGAGGGAAGAGGAAAAGCAGATAGTAACAACAGTAGGGAAAAAGATGATAATTTCTTCTTTTAAATCTTTGCCTAAATCTGCATATCTCTTTTGCTTTCCTTAGAATACGTTCTCATGCAAATAGTGTGTGATTTCACATACTAACAGTGTTTACAGGACAGGAAAGGCAAAGATTCTGCCCATGGCATATGAGTAAAGGTGCAGGATTGTTTTATGGAGAAAGAAAAACCGAGTCCTTTTGCAGTGTGGCTGTAATGTTGGCACAGAGAGAAGTAACAAGCTGTAGGCAGCCAGAGCTGTGTAGCAAAAGAAAGGGTAAGGTTTATGATTTTATTTAAAAAGGAGCATAACTTGGTACACTCATCACAGCAGCATTTTATTAAGGTATTTTATCCGGATCTAAATAGCCTTGCGTAAAATGCCTGCCTAATACCTCATGGCTGTGAACAGTTTGGCTGTTTTTCTAAGCTGGTATATTAGTACATGGTGTTAAAAGAACAAACTTGCCCAAGGCAGCAAACCTCCATTCCTGCTTCCACCTTTTGTCATTTCTAGTCATCCTCAGAGCCTGTCAGGGTGCGTCAGCAAGTCTGGGTTTTGACATGAACTTACAGACACAAGAGGGACCACAAACATCACTATACAAAGTTTATTGATAGCCTCTCTCATGATGTGACAGGCCAAGGAAAGCTGTTGCAGAAGAGGTGACAGCAACAGCAGCACTTTATAGCCCTTCCTGATTTCAGCTTCTCCTTGGAAAGAGCTGTTGAAACCTCTTAGCGGTGTTAGACATATAGTTTAATCTCAGTAAGACATCACAGTGATGATGCATACATCAAAGACTCTGTTGTGTTTCTCCCTTTTTATGTGAGTTATGTTTGCTCATTTGTTTAAAAAAATAGCATAATGATTTCAATTTTAAGAGGCTTAAGCCCAAAGCTTTGGAAAGTCTTAACAAAGAATGATTTAATGAACTGGCTATTGTGTTTATTGTTGTGCTCAGCTACTTAAGTATGTCATAGGCTCTGCAATACAAACAATTAATGGTCAAGCTTCTGATCTCAAGTGCTACGGTCTTCTGCCTTCAGAAAACGAGTAGCAGCATTTGAGGTCTGTTCCCACTTAAGCACTAGTGCAATAAAAATCCAGTGGATTTAGACTAAATGCCTTGGGGTTGGATTTGTTGCTTGTTTGTTGGTACAACACAATAAAGTAGAACTTAATCCTGAATAAGAGCAGCACTGGAAAATTTCAGGAACGTACTGAATAATACTTAAGTATTTTCATCCCAACATTTCCTCTAAGGACACATCTCTCTTTAAAAAGTCATAGGGAAGAAAAGACTCTTGAGCTTTGTCTTGGATAATGCTGTGGGTGTGAGTGAGCTTTACTGAGAAGATTCATGCCCACCAAATTTAGGAATGGTTGATCTGCATTGCATACCCTGCTGTTAGACCAGGGGGCATCATATGGCTCCTAATGCAGCTCAGCTGACAGTATGATGTTGGTACCCATCCTGAAAACCACACAGGATGTGTCCCAACAAATCCTGAGGACTTCAGTTCTCCGGTGAAATACAGGCTATGAATAATCTTTTGAAATTACCAAATCACTTTTTTTTTTTCTGAAAATACTTTTGCTCTTCTGTTTTATGATTTCTATCATGTCAACTAACTACTGTTGTAAGTAAAGGCAGAGGAAGTGTCATTTTAATGCTGCTGTATTTTGTCATGGGTATTTCATATCTTCTATTTTCACTGCTTATCTGCACTTTGTATTTATCACTGCAAAATGATAATGAGAAGGTAGGGGTTAAAGAAAGTAATGAATTTTTAGAGCTGTCTATTGTCCTCAGACAGCATGATCCTCTAGAGCAATACCCCCCCACCTAGTCTAAGCAGGCAGCAAAGAGGCATTTGGACACAAATTCAGCCACTAAGAATGAAGTCAAAGCTCAGAGCTATCATAAAAAATTCCATCCTGAAAAGAAAGGAAAGGCTGAGGCTGCCAGTGGAGCAACTGAGTATCTACAGAGCTATGACTTGGTTTTTCCCTTGCTATGGCTGAAGTCAAGTTATGTCTCTGAGTTGTTGACCTCTCTGGCCACAGGAAAATGGCAAACCTGAAAACCCCATCAGTGCTGTCCATCTAGCAAGAACTGCCCCTTTTTCACCTCTTAATACTGTCACATCTGAGTAGCAAACTACACTAACTCTGTAATAAATATTATAACAATGGTTACTGCTGCATTATATTTTACTAGGAATGCTTTTCCTAGTAAATTTGGATCAGACCCTCTACCATTCTCCAGCCCAGTCCCATCAATGAATGCTTCCCCTGACAGCTGCCTGTTCAGTCAGCCCTGTACTGTGGTAAATAAACTTGCTATCAGCATAAGGTGTCCATACCAACTCCCCTCTTCATCTCTAGTCTATTTACATTCAGTGTAATTCTTTGACTCAAACCATCTCACTCACAAAACTCTGTCTCTTAGCCTTTTATTCTTCAGCTCTCATTCTGTGGGTGAAAGGAATAAACAACAGCTGCTGGAACCCAGTGGCTGAAACAGTTGAGAGTTCATATTTCTTTAGACACAGAATCTGTGAGGATTTTTGCTCCAATCTTTTTTTTTTTTTTCCCCCTCTTGAATATTTGGAAGGAGGGCCATACGTGTGCTCTGGCATGGTAACTATTCTTTGCCACCTGAAACAGTATTTGTTCATGCTAACATTTCTAAGAGAAAACATGAATTCAGCAAATATACTACGGCCACCAAAGTAGGGCTGCTGTAGCCCACAGACTTTCTTGCAGCCTGTTGACATTACCAGGATTTTCTTAAACTTCCTGGATAGTTTAAGCCCTGAGACAAGTACTCACAGAGCATGGGTTTTATAGCATCTTTTCAAGTAAAATTAATGAAGTATCCTATGCTTCCATTGTATTTTGTAGGAGAAAAAGACAAAGATGTGGCTGGAAGAAGAGTACTGCTCTTTACTTTATGGAGCTACATTGTCTTTATGCCTTAGAAAAAAAAAACATTTTC
Organism: Chamaea fasciata; assembly: GCF_029207755.1. Lineage (NCBI taxonomy): Eukaryota > Metazoa > Chordata > Aves > Passeriformes > Sylviidae > Chamaea > Chamaea fasciata. Next base: position 22,431,319 of record NW_027094087.1, on the reverse strand, counting down.
TTGCATTTTAAGAGGGGTGAAAATAAAGTGTGAAGATAAACACTTCATACCCTTAAGCTTATATTTCAAAAGGGACTTTTAAAATTCTGGGTAGTATGTTTAGAAATGTGGAATTCTGGAGCAAGTGAAATTTTATTCTAGGCCCATGGGGAGTTTTATTTCAAATCCATCTCTTTATCCAAAACCTGGTTGTGAGCAAGTATCTGAAATTTTGCATGTCAGATTGTGAAAGTCTGGCAAGACCCTACACAAGGCAAATGGGGGTGGATACCATTATACACAGTAGAACAATACTGTGTTCTTCATTAGAGATTTTGGGGAAATCTGAGTGAGCCTTCCCCAAGGTTTAGCAAACAGCTAAAGAATCCAGGGGACACAGAATAGTTTTTTGGCTTCTTGAGGTCTGTGATGTTGAAATACACACAACACTGTGAAGGATGAAGAACAAGTCAAAATGAACATTTCAGCTCCCATAATTTCTCTGAAAAAGACACTTTTGTACAGTAATTTCTCCATTAGTTTTCAGTTCTGGTTGCAAGCTACAGGGATAGACATTCATTCAAAGATGATGAAGTCTTCATTATTTTTAGAAAGTTCATCACAGCACATTTACTTGTACACTGCAAACTACTTTCACAGTTTAAACCTAAGGAGTTGTCAAAATAAATGAACAAAGTATCCTCTGTGATGCTTCAGCCTTTCTTTATTTATATTTTGTATTGTCTGTTGGACTGTTTGTTAATTTGAAAAATTCTGTTACTTGTGATGGGTCAGCATCCTCGCTGTTCCCCTTGAATTAGTGAGATCTTGTTCTTTTCCTGACTAGCTTGGCTCCCAACAGCAAACACAGTAGCTGAGACAGTTATGTTTGGGCTGGAAGAACTGCGGCCGCCTCAGTTAATCCAAAGGATTATTCCATGACAGATTACCCTAAATGAAGGTTTTCCCAAACCACCTGCTTTCTGAAAGGTCACATCACTTCTGTGCGGCTCGGAGTCAAGCCACGTTTCAGCGCTTGCAAGAGGAGGAATTTCAAAGGGAAGGGACGGAGGTGGCAGAACTGGGTGCCATGTGGTAGGCATGTCAGCAGAGGGAACGGCATGCCACACACCTGCTTGGTGCTCTGCCGTGCCACAAGTTAACATTTTGATGAGCAATTTCCATTCTGTTGTTTTCTCTCAACACATGGGGTTCAAAAAACAGTTAAAAGAAAACTGTACCCATTTGCTCATCTCAGAAGCCTGTGATTTCAGAAGAGTCTGCCAGATTAATTTTCGCATATAGAGTATTTCAGAGCTGCAACACACAGAGAAATGCAGTTTATCTTTTGAAATTGTAGTGTGATGGCCAAAGAAGAATAGGTATGCATTGCTCAAACTTCATGGAATAACACTAACTGATGGCTTATAATTGTTTAAAAAAAAAAAATCTGTTGCTGTAACCACAACCTTCAGAGATTTCTCAAGTCTATGTAATAATCATGAATACTTGCTTCTCTGGGAAGGGGTTTTTCAGCGGCTATATAAAAAAAATTAAAGGCACGCACCAATGATTTTTCTGGCTGCACATCTGTGAAGAACCTGCTTTCTATAATAACTGTACTTGAACTAGTTTTCCTTTAAACCTGAACTTGGATGATAGAATAAAATCTATTGGTCTGCTATGTTAAAACATTTCATTTTTGTCCATACTATCTCCGTAAAATCCTGTTGGGTGGGGGCAGACAGGAGGGAAAGGAGGGGAAATGTCTGCAGAATTCCACTGGCATTGCTACAAAAAGGATGTAGGTCTCACAGAGTACTCATACCCAGACGTTATATTTTAGTCAGAAATAGGCTAGTCCTTTGCTAATTTATCCTGAGCAGTAGCTGTCATGCGGTTGAGGAAAGAATTAGACATGCATTTCCTGGTTAAACCTCTAATCTGATATTCATATAGCCAATTTGGTTGTAAATTTTGGCTACTGAAAATTTTCTAGCTTGCGCAAGGCCTGTATCTGTGTAATTGGAAGACAGAAGAGATTCTCTCACTTTAATCTGATGCTTATCTCCATCCTCCTTAAGGCAGGAGAAAAGCCAAGGGATTTAGCATCTTCCTTGTTTTCTTGCAACCTACTGAGATTAACTATGGTTAGAAGCTCTTCTTGATGCATTTTGTAGCAGGATGTCCATGCTGCTACATACCTTTTGTTGCTGAAGTCTGAAGCATTAAATTATTCAATAACCCCTTGTTGTCTTCCAGGAGAGTATCAGCTTGTAAAAAGTGACATGATCAACACAAAAGTCATGCCCTTGCACCCATAGATCATGTTCATGCACTCACTAGTGGAGCTGTTTCATAGGTTTCTCAGTAACCTTTTATAGAGTTAATTTCACTGGCCCCTTTCAAGGGGTCCACTTGATTATATACCAGTAAAAAAAGATGGTATTTGAGAATGGTTGATATGCTTACAATTTTTGTAAGCAGAGACCTTGACGAGTTCCTCCACAGTCAGTCTCCTTGGGCTAAAATTTCAACCTATTACATGGGGATTTAGCCACTCATTTCCCATAAACATCAATGGGAGGCATGTGGCTAAATCCCTGTGCAACACATTGAAAATGTATTCCCTTATGTTTAAACTCATTTTGATGCAGATGCTTTCTTCTGCAGGAAGCAAGCGAAACGTAGAAGCCATTTATTTCTTTCATTTGTCTGCCCCAGATCTCCAAACTCCCAAATTACCTTCTCTTCTGCCTAGGTACCACAATATCTCACAGGATTTGCTGAGTCTGTATGTGACACCAAGTTAGAGGCCAAGCTTCAAGACATTGGGACAATAGATGCTAATTGGTATTTATTACCTACTCATGTGCGGGGAAAATTGGACAGATGACAGGCTGTCCCTTCACCCATGAGAATGAGATTTTTTCATTTCTCTCAGTCCTCCATCACCTGCTGTATCACATATTAAAGGAGGGCCCACACGCTGTTTTTAACTAGTGGTCTTTGACGATGAGCTGCAGTGTAGGATCGTTGCTTGGCTCTCGGTTGATGTGTGCTTTTGTGATGCTCTCCCCCAAGGTTCAGGGATATGCTATGAACACTATATCAAGACTCTACTAACTTCCTTAGTCAGGAAGAGGGTCTTTGAGACTAATTATTGGAGGGAGGGGAAATGAAGGGCTATCAGGATGTAGGCACAAATGTGAATATAGTATTTCAAAATCACTGGGCATGATTTTCAGTAATGGCATATGTGTGTTAAGATGCAATTTTGTGCCTGGAAAGAATTGTGTTCATTATAAATGGCAGGTGCTTTTAAAGCATTTAAATATTGCATTTTCTATTTCCACCTGCACACCAGGTAACTGGGTATTAATATGCTACTAGTTGAGCCCATGATTCATTGCAGGTGCAGTGCTTGGGAAATCAAGGATTGCATTGAGGTCCTGATGAAAATCATGCCCTCAGGCATATCTGAGCTCCATTTTGATCAACAAGCCAAAAATAAGACTTTTATTTCAATTACAGTTCGTCTGATTTTGAACTTAATGATGCAACTTGAAGTCTATTGGCTTAGCTCCTGAGACCCAGGAAGGAGGATGTCTGGGACCTTGCCTATTCAGTGGAATAGAGGTTCCCATTAAATTCACTCTGATCTCATTACATGTCTTTTATTTGGTCAGAAGCTCTATTTTTGCTCTTCCTGGCCTTATTGAATCTGTTGTTGATTCATTGTGCAGACTTGGTATTAATGAAAAAGACTGCCTCACTCAGGTCTCTCTGGAGGGTGAGATTTTCCATAGCCCTGTGTCTGTACCACGCGTTGGAAGCATAGGCTCTGATGGGTTGCCTTGTGAAACTAGATTCGAGCAGAGCTTTATTAATAGGCTGATGAGATGTATCAGCCTGGCGAGGCTGCCTGCCTCCATAATGAGCGAGGGCTGTATTTTACTTCACTTAACGAAGAGAAAAATCCTCAGCAATGCTTTTTCTGTACCCCTGCTATCCCAGCTCCACATTCCACTTTCAAAGACCTCTTTAAAGGTCTCTATTATTCCAGCTGCCTTTAGGTGTCACTCGAAGCTTTGGGTTCCTCCTGTTCATCTGTCCCTTTGTGTGCTGAGCCCTGCCCTGCCATTCAGCTGCCCCAGCAGCTTGGGGGTCCCCTAGTCACCCCCCAGTGACTGCTTCCCTCGCTTTGTGGTTGCATTGCTTGTCCACGCGAGTTGCACAACATTAGGCTGAATTAAAAGGAAAGTAATTCATTTTGGTAGCTTTTCTCATTTCGAGCAAAGTTGGATGTCAGAGGCTGCACCTGCATTATTGAATTGGAAACTCTGCCACAGGAGAGGATGGTTGTCCTACAATATGTTGTAGGCTGAAGAGCTGCATTTTTAGCTTGCGTAAGAGTGGAAGGGCTGACTTCTGTCCTGCTTTTGTCAGCCATTGTCAAGGTGTCCTAGCTTCTTTTGCTACTAAATTTCAGAAACCGTTAATCTGGTCTTTTCTGTTTCAAGATGGATCTGAACATTTTTGAGTGGGCCAAATACTTCCTTGGCCTTCTGACGAAGCTTAGGTCGCTCATATGGTAAATCATTAATTTGGAGACTACATTCCGCCTTTGCTGGGAGTTAAGAGTGGTGTTCTAATAGCTTCCTTCCATCTGGAACAGTCATAAACCAGATGGATAAGGGATTGGCACCACTTATTTTGAGTCTTTACCCAATTCACCCTGTGTAAAGGGACCTTGCAACATTTCCCAGACAATTGTTGCATGTATCCAGAATCACAAGTGAAAAATATCAGGATCATATGTGTGGGCTGCCTCTTGGGGAAAGGTTTGAAGGAGTGAGCAATAAAAATTATACCTTTCTTTAGCAGTGTTACATTGGAGTCCATGATTAGGAACCGTATGTAAGATTTTTTTGTATCTAAGTATTATTTGAACAGGTAGTAATCTAGTTTGAATTCCAAAGCTTATAGCAGCTTGGGTTAAGCCATTTCAATGCAGAATTTGTATCTGATATAGAATGAGAAGGGATAGATTTTCAAGGATGTTGTGTATATAAAGATGCTGGCATCTTCTGTTACCAGATTCATTGTTTTCATGAAAATGAATTCATCACACTCCATTTCAGTACATTCCTTTAATATGATTTAGTAAGAATGAGAATATTGCCAGAAACTAGAAGTTGCACCTATATTTATTTATTTATTTTGTTAAATTAGAAATATTATTGTTTTCATTAGTGAATGGCTGGAAGGAAGAAGTCAAGTGGTTGTGCAAATAGCATTTATTATGGAGAGTGTTTTCATTTATGATATGCCTTTAAAGAACTGCTCTTTGGCCCAGGCCACACTGCAGTGTTTAAGAATTGCTTCAAGAAGACTTCTGATGTCGCTGAATACCAGAACAGATTCATAACGGTAGCCTATTTTATTTTGGCTTTAAGAAAAGCAATGAAGGAAAGAAAGACAGTACAAGAAAGACCATAAAATCCAGATGACGAAAGGTTCACAAAGACTTCTTATGCATACCAGAGACATGGTACTGCAGAGTGCAAGAAGGAAAGCAGGAAGGTGAGTGTGCCTAAATGGGGAAAGGTGAAAGAGGTTTTTCAAGTGAAAAAAGCACTTTTCACTAAGCACAAGTCCAGGAGAAGGAGATCCCTAAGAAAGGTTTATAAATCTCTGATAAAAGTCACAGAGAAAAGGGTGCAACAGTGATTGGAAAAGCAAAGAGCAAACCCATGAAAAGAAAAGGTTCTGTACTTTAACTTGAGTTTGAGGGGGAATAGATGGGGACGTTGTCAAAGAAAAGAAGAAGGATATAAGGACAGGAATACTGAGGCATTGTAAAGAACTTCTTTTTGTTTGTCATCATTGTTTGTATTGAAGACCTTCATGATTTTCAGCCAATTAGGAGCCTTTGTAGACACCTTCTGCAGAGGGTGCAGTGGCATATTGTCTAGGATCATATTGTGTATGAATCCTAGAGCATGCAGGGAACTGGGATGAGTGGTGTTGGTGCTCCTAAAAGAAACAAAAAATCCAAACAAACCAAATAACACAATCTGTTCTGAAAGTTAGCTGGAGAAACAAGGAGATTCAAAAATTGCTCAAGTACTTTGAAAGATCAAGCAGTTGTCTTACTAATTAATTTGGCAAAGCTTGTTTTGGTAGTTTATAAATTGTTTGCCATTACAATTAAAACCATAAACAATTTTTTGTAGGCTGGTTAGTCTTTAACGACTCTTTCCACTTGGCTGGAAGAATCTGTGCATGCCCAAGTGCCTCAATGGCTAATGCCTCCTGTGCTGAACAGCCCATCCCTCTGGTCCCAGGTGCCATCTCTGTGGATGGGCACCTTTTGAAGCAGTAAATGCCAGGAGGTTCTGTCGCTTCCCGCTACCAGCTCGATGCTGGTCTGTGAAGCAGTAATTGGCAGCCAATGTTGTGTATTGCATCCAGGATCCATTTCCCAGGATATCCATGGGGATAGAAGAGATGGGGCAAATGTTATCACTACAGAAGTTAAAAATTCATTCCAGTCTGTCTTTGTGGTTTCACGATAAGGAGTGTATTAGAAGAGCCAGTTCCTTTTAGCAGTTTCTCCCTGAAATGTGCTGGAATGAGAAGTGTTCAGATGAAATCCTTTGTGCTAGCACCTCTCTCTCTTCATCTTCTGCCATTCCCAAATTGCAAATTTGTCTCAAGAAAGATTCTAAATTGAGGTAGTGGGTCAAGAAATGTGTCTCTTAGAGCAGCTCATTGCAAAACAGTTAAAATACAGCTGTGCTTCTTGTTATAAAATCAAATTAAACTGAACTATAAAAAAATTGTAAGAGAACAAAAGCACCAAAGTAATAAGCAAAAACATATTGGCATTCAGCATTAGCTCACCTGACCCTCATAATATGGAAACATCCAAACTAATCAGTTATTTGAAAACTGAAGACAAGAGCACAACCTGTTAACAGCAGTAGTCCAGTTTCCCTATAGCCATGTTTGCAGCACTAGTACAAACCAGGGAGTAAAATTTAGACTCGCACCTAGGTTTTGCTGCTAACTCCTTAAATTTGTGCTGGATGAATGCCAAAAACTCTGCTCAAACATGGGACCAACAGGAAATTAAAAGCTTTTCTCTCTTAAAATGCCAGAGATATAGGAGTTGCACATCCAGTACTGTGGTTCACAACTTCCTGAAAGCACATAGGCTGTTTTTCATTATTTATTCCAATCGGCATCAAAGTTACAGTAGTCTGGTAACAGTCTTGCCTTTTGCCATTTTGTTTCAATTTATCTCCAAGTCATCTCTTGCTAGAAACTAGAAAAAATTTACAAAAGGCCAGTTTCACTGATGTCAGTAAGAGTACCAAAATAAGAAAATCTTGTAAGGATTAGGCTCTCAGTGTTCATACCAGCTGGAAACAGGTTGGGATCCCATTCAAATGTCAGATGGTGGTGGCAGCTAGTGCTGCTTGATTTTGAAACCTGACATCTTCTACCCTGCCTGTGTTAGAGGCAATTCTGTGGCACCACAGCACAGCTTTCAGGGCTATTGTCTTGTTCCAGCACCAGTTCCAGATGATGATCCACAAAAAAACGGCTGTTTTCTCTGTCTTCAGCGCAAAGGAACAGCACAGAAACACAGTCTTGCAGAATGACATCTTTAGTTAAGAGGAACAAAAGACTGAGCTGGGAAGGTCATTGTTTTGTCTTTTCTTGCTTATGCTTGCCTGATTTCTAACTTTAGAATTAATATGCAACATATCTCCTTTGCTCGACTGTTTTCTGTGACTATTTGTAATATCTGTAAAAATTGTTAACACCTTACAAAATGTTGTCATAGCTCACCATGATGATCAGTATGTTGGAAACAGGGATCTTAAAATATGGATTACTAATGTGATCATTTGCCCCAGCTGCAACCTTTCTAGATAATCTCTAATACAACAGGATTTTAAAAATACAGCATGTGATAACAGGAGCTTCTTATTTGCTCCCTAGCAGAGCTATGAAGAACTCTGTATTTTCACTTTGCAAACCTTGGCAAAGATATAATACTGTATATGCCAATTTTTTAAAAATGATGGAATTTTGCTTTCATGCCCGGGATTAAAACTGCCTAAGGTACCACCAGTAGAAAACTTGACAGTGGGAGGAATACCCCAGAAGCCTTGGACGCTTTTTTTTTTCTTTTTTTTCTTTTTTTTAGATAGATAGACTTTAGACATTAACAGATATTATTACAGCAGGACAAAGAGTTCTCTGGACCTTTTGCTCTGAGAACTACAAAAATAAGCATTTGACATTAAATAGAACAATAAAAATACCTTCCCAAACTGTATCCTGACTTGACAAATCTCAACTGAAAGTAAATGAGATAGCTCAAATACCAATACCCTGACAAAAATGGAGGAGAGATGTTAGAATGAAAAAATGTATAATCTAGGTTAGTAATTGCTCTTTCTGGTTTTAAAAATTTGGAAAGACAATTTAGTGCACCCTGGATCATTCACTACTAGCTTGCTTAATAGATCGACACAGAAGTTTTCCAAATTTCTCTCAATTTTACAAAACACCAGTTCATTGCTGCAACCTGGAATGAAACTGTTTACAGCTCTAACTAGAAAGTTCAAATCAATTCTTGTCCATTAGAGTTAGGCATAACTGATGAAATATCCCCAGAGGAGTATTGCAAATGTATCAAGATGTCCTCCCCCATTACAGAAATGGGGAGGCATGGTGAATTACTTACCTTCTCTCTTACACTTAATGTCTCTGAAATGCTGCCAGGCAGAAAAGGCTTATCTTGTCTCACTGGGTCTAAGAGAGGTCTATGCTGTAATCTGGGATGCAGGGGAGGAAAAAAAGGTAGTAGTACTGAGAGCAGACCCAAATAAGGCTTTATTCTCAGACAGGACCAAAAAAAAAAAAAAAAAAAAAAAAAAAAAAAAGGGGGGGGGAGAGAGAAAAGCTACTCAATAACCAAGAGTGGATTCAAAATACATGCAGGAAATATCTGATCCAAAAATCAGTACTAGGGAGTTTTTAATAATGTAACTGAAAGTTTTGTGCAGTGAGCTATATAATAAATTCACTCATTAAAATATACACTGAAATAGCATTGGGGCAGAACATACAAACAATAGAAACCAAGAAAACCATGCTTAAGGATGTCTTCAAATGCCAAGGCACAGTGTGCATGGTATTGAAAGTAGCTAGCATGAACAATTTCTCTCCATCAGGAAAAGAGCCTTCAGCCTACTTTTCGCTTGCTATGAATTTGGCTCTAGGACTGTACTTGAAGTTGTAAAGAAATAAGGGAAGTCTAGGTTCTTGCATCAGGAGGCCTTTTGCATAAGGCCTTTGCTAGGGGTGTAATGAAGTTTGTGGATGCCAGACACACTTTACATTTTATAACACCTGACTGAAATGTTCCCAGTCTACTCTTGCTGCTGACAAACAAGAGTGCTCAGTTATGGGGTCAGAGTGATCTCAGCTGCATGACACAGTCTGCCACCAAGCAGAAGACAGTAGAGCAGAGGTGAAAACACAATGTAGTGAGACCTCTTGAAGACTGAATGGCAGAGAAGAGAGAAAAGGAGACAGAACTTGGCAATAGCCATGCTCCAAACTGGTCTGGGAAATTGAATCTTAATGCAGAAAAAGAGTTCAGGTTTATGAAAGACTCAATAAATATCCTGTGCCTTCTAAGCATTCAGAAGGAAATCAGAAGTACACAATTCAATAGGAAGAAGTGCATCTCCCCTTAACAGCCGCAGAAAATGCCGCCATAACTAACTTTAGTCTATGCTGCCTACAGAGAAACTAGACTTGCTTTGCATGAAAATTTAAGCAAGTCAATGAAGCACAGGGAGAAGATAGGGTCAGGAGTTTTAAATTCCCATGTGTGTTTTTTTCTGGCGTCTGGTACGTCTAAAACTCATCCTTCCAGTGAGGATGATCTCCAAGGGCGACAGGGAGCACAGTGGATTAGAGCAAGTTTGGATGAAATACATGAAATGCATCAGTTACTTGTTGTAACTGATCTCCTGATCTCAGTTACAACAAGTGGATGCAAAAGGAAAAGCAAAGGTGGAAAAGGAATAATGGAAGTGACTGGGAGGAACAAAGGTAGTATTTAAAGCAAAATATTTGTTAAGTAAAAGCACAGGGAAAAATCTAATGAGAAATGGAAAAGCTTCAAGGTCCAATTAAGTTATGTGGGAGGGCAGGAGGAAAATGGTCTTCCAAATGTTGAATCACATAGTGGACAGTGAAAGTCTTCTAAGAGTTAAATCACTGGGTTGGAATTGTAAAGTCTGATTTTAAGATTTTTGCTTATTACTTTCTTCTGTGAGCCTGGCTAGTAACATCATCTCCAAGCCTTAGTTTCCAGTCTGAAGTTAGGAATTGTCTGCATTTCAGTAACCTACAAGGACTTTATGAGACAAAATATTTTGAACGCCATGTCTCAAAAAAGTTCTTCATGAAGGTGAAGATGATGCTTCAGCTGTATGGTTCACGTAAGTTTCTAAAGAAAGAAATAGTGAGAATGTACATTACGAATGAGACCTAACTTGAGAGCAGTGGAATGTAGATTTGGTTGTACAAAATGCTCTTCCATCATAAGAGAATTATGATAAGGTGTATGGTGATGTCTGGCTCTCCTCCCAGTCTCAGGCATATTTTTCAAAGGATTTCACTCTTATCAGAATGCAGTAAACACACAACTGACTGTTGGAATCTAATGGATATTGAGGCACAAGCAAAATTCCACTCATGTCAGTAGAATATGATCTCAGCACTGCTCATAATCGGAAGAAATCATTGTTGACAAGTTAGACTTTATGTTTTATATTTTTCTCCCTAATTTTCCTTCCAAACCATAGCGTCTAAGACAGCCGCTGTTGAGAATACCTGTCAATGCATTAGTGGCACAAGGAAATGGTCTGATCACCCTACATAACTATAAAGAACCAGTTTTCATTTATGATGGATGTAGTGGTGTTCCTTCCTCCCAGCAGAAACTCTCCTGACTCCTCTGTCCAAAGCACCAGAGCCAGCTACCTCTGCCCAGCCCTCCCATACCCACTCTGGGGCAGTGTTTTCCCCACAAGCTGCTCTTTTTCATCCTGCTGAGGTCTTTGGGGGAAAACAGCTCTTTGAAATGCTCAGGGAGCATAGCACAAATGGGCCCAAAGGCTGCTTCTTACAAGGCCAAGGAATAATCATTTAAACTCCCTGCACTCCAAGATGTATTTCCCTGCTGACATTACTGTCACATACTTCTGTATACATCTTTTCTCTGGGAAGAGGGAGCTGTATATTGCTTTCAACCAATCGCCACTTCTCTCCCATTCCTTCTGGATGGAGAAGCATCAAGGATCTGAAGTGGGATTACCAGAAAACAACAAAATGCAGACACGGGTTACACCGAGTGATTAGTAGGAAGGCTTATGTTCTCACTGCTGTGATGTAGCTAGAGAATGTTTGACACCTGGTATACCATGTTTAAATTCAGGGAAATTTTCCTGGAAAGTAAGGTCTCTGATCAGTTAGATATGTAAGTCTTCCCATATTAGTGTCAGAAAGCCTTAATCCCACCCTGTTTCACTCTCTAACTCATGACATGCAATTCTTCGTGAAGTAAAATCATTTGCAAAAATATTAAGAGTTCCTTATTTCACCTATTTATATTTTGAGTCTTTAATATTAGGCCTGGCAAGACACCACAAAATGGCATCTGTGCATACTTGTCCCGATTCCATTTTATTCTGCCATATTTCTCTCCTAATGAACATTTTCAAAATGTTCAGGTGAAGATTTTTGTGGTTATGAGTACTTATGCATCATTTGGAATCTGTCCTCCTGCTTGAAAAGTTTGTCATTCAGTTAAAAACAGGAAGCATATGACTTAGATGACCAGACTCATGGTATAAATAACAAATGGTAAAAAAAAGAATCCTTCATATATTGCCAAAGGGATATATACCATTTGTCCAGACTGCTCAGCTCATGCAACTGAACAAAAACATCACTTGAAAAATAAAGACTAGGCTACCAAAATTAAAAAGGGGGTAAATTTTTCCATTCTGAATCACTTGTACAGTCAACTCTACTAATCCTTCCTGACCAGCCTTGGAGATAGGGAACAGCTGTAAACATTTGTCAGAATAATAGAATAATTGCATATATGGCTTTTCTGCACATAGCATTGCTATAAATAACATTGCTGATCTTTCAGGACCTTACAAGCCACCTTTAACCCTATTCTGCATATCCTCATTGAAAATCAAAGGAATTTTATTGCTTCAATACAGAATTATTTTATTTCTTTTCATCATGAATTGCAGAATTCGCATCTTGTATTTGTCATTGCTTCAGGAATCAAAATTGCCATTAAGGAACTCTGGACCATTTTAGTTTATGGCCTGTGCTATTGGTAAAATTTAAGTAAGGAAAGAAAGAAGAAAAATTAATTAGGGAGCAGAAGAAGAGGTTGTTTTCCTTGTGAGCATTAAAAAACTTGAGATATTAGAAACTGTACTGTAGAGGAGAAATTTGTGAGCAAAGCTACCTGCTGCAGCTCTGCTTAGGGATATTGGTGTGGTAGGAATGGCAGACATACTCATAAGATACAGATAGTTCGGCTGATATGAGCTTGGGATACACATACTCTCCATTTCCAAGTGGTGATGCTCAGCCCACTTAAAAGAGGATGCAGGGAGAAGTTTTGGAGTCCTTTGATGGAATATATCTCTATCTATCTATATCTATATCTATATCTATATCTATATCTATATCTATATCTATATCTATAGAGATATATATAGATATATCTCAGAAAAGTGCTTTAGGTAAGCTTTGGGCATAGTGGGTCTCTCTTCTGTAAGTACAGGAGTAATTGACCTTATCCCTTCATCTTCAACCAAGTTCTTCAGATATCACAGAAGAGACATCACAAAGCTCAAGGAGCGTTCAATTACTGTCAAATGCTTACAAGTTACATATGTGAGAGTATGTGTAAATACATATACAAACATGCCTGTAAATATCTATATGTAGAAATTAAATAGTTGCCTGCACATATGCATGCATGCATGAATACGTATAACTGTTGAGGTTTGGTGGGTATGTGTGCAGACATAGATACTTATATATGTTATATATGTTAAATATGTGAGATATATTCATATAGTCACTAATTCCAGTCTAGTAACAGGGTAAAAAATAAGCATGGCAAGTCTGATTAAGAAACCTGCTGTCTTTTCCAAAGCAATGACATTGACCTTCTAACGCAAAATAGAAATTGCATATGAGACAGAATTTAGGATAAAGACTGGGCCTTAGGTTTCTGTGGTTCTAATGAAGAATATTATATCTGTAGCAGAGGAAAAACCAGTTTCCTTGTCTGGGAAGAAGCAGTTGTTTGAAGGTGCATGGGTTGGAGAATTGTTTATCTAATTCTTAGGGGGAAGCCTTAGCCAACAGAAGATGCTAATGCAGGACATTCAAGTTACTCCTGTGAAAAACTGATTTACAATACATGTATATGATTCATTACAGGGCTATTTCTTTTACATACATGACATATGGTGGTTTCTGAAACTTGGTCTTGTTAAAAGCTGAAATTATCTGACTGAGAAAAGTGGTGGCTTTATAGATTTCACTGTAGGAGTTTTGAGCACTTGAGGTCATTAAACAAAAATCCTGAAAGAAGCAGATCACCTTGGAGTGCCTGCAAACAACTTATTTCTGGGGAAAACAGTAGTAGTGGATCTCATAGTCCACAGGTATTCAAGGACACCTGTCCTCCATCCTTTGGGCCTTGCATCATCTTGAAGCAGATGGATTCTTACTGAGATCGTGATGCAACAAAAGCTCTTGCTCATGTATTTCATCCAAACCTGCTCTAATCCGCTGTGCTCCCTGTGACCCTTGGAGATCATCCTCACTGGGAGGAGGAGTTGAGTGAGTGATAGTATTTGGGGCTTTGTGATGAATGTGAAAAGCCCCTTTCTGGGTGTTTGGAGGGTAGACTTGGTGTATCCATGGGTCATCTCTGTGCTGTTATAAATAGGCTGCTGTAAACAAGAGGACAAATTACTCTGACTTGTTCCAGACAGACATCCAGTACGTGCAGCTCAGCAGGCAGCCTTCTGAGTCACTGTATGCAAATGAAGCCTCCCGTGAGACTTTGCGATAAAATAGAAGAAAGCTTCTTGTTATTTCAGTAATCATGAGCCATTGAGCCAAATAAACTAAGACTGCCCATAGAGCCACCCTTAACCTGGGGGAAGGACTATCTGTGGCTCCTGCTTTCTCTTCCATCACTAAAGGCACTGGAATCCTCAGGAGTCACTGGGCCATCTTGATTCAGTCAGCTTTTGTGTTTGGTTTGACTAGAAAATGACCTCTTAAAAATGAGCCTATCCTGTGCAGTCAAAGGAAAACTTGACCACTTTTGAGTCAGAGTCACGGTCCAGACTGGCTGATGCTGTGCTTTTCTTTCTGGATTACCTAGCTACCAGAGCCCACTTGATGCCTAAATAGCCATTGAAAACAGGGCATGATGTCTTGGCTCTGGGCAAGGAACAGTCAGAAGAGTCTGAATAGACTGATCAGCACCAATAAAGAGCTCCAATCTGACTGAGTAGATATAGAAACAAGCTTTTTCTATAAATCCAAGATACAGCCATCCAGGATAGATGTGCTCACAGAGGGAGCTCGATATGTGAAATTGCAGGAATCATTTGAGAAAATGTTTGCGCAGATAAATATAATGAATTTCCTTTTCTCTCCTTTTGCTTTGTCATATTCCCCATCCATAGAAAGCCACAGTTTATCTTTTTGTCCTTAGGAACAAGGAAGCTGCCAGGCACAAATTGAAGAGCCCACACTAGCACAGAATGGAACGAAGCATTCTCCATCATCTGTACAGATCTGTCCAGCCTGTATTTAAGTTTTCTCTCTGTGCAGGCACAAATGCAATTAGGAAACCTGTGATTTCTCCTGAGCCTTGCCAGTCTGACAGCTTGGGAGAAGGAAGTGAGGAGGATGCAGGGAGTCACTGGGCTAACAGTGATCGGCAGCCGCACTCAGAATGTCTGTTCAATCAAGGAGGGTGTACCGGGCACTGAGGTCTCACTTCACAAACTGCGGCGTCTCGGCGCTTGGAGGCACCATGCTCATTGTCAATCAGGCTGTGACAGCCAGCACTGCCTCCACAGGCACTTCATTCCCCCTCCCACCTTTTCTGGAGTGGTAGGAACTGAAGATGATAGGAAACCAGGGTTAATGAAAGGTGAGGGTGTAAGACAAGAGAGTTATCCTCTTAAATGCAAGAAAAAGGTAAACACACAAATTAAAGCCCAGGTACTGTGATGGCATGGAACACTGATGGTGCCAGGAGATGTAAGTAGGAGAAATAGAAAAAACATGTATACTACAAAGTCTTGCAAACTATATATGTGAAAGTGGAGATCAAGTGGCAGGCTAAGGGACTGGCTAGAAATAAGTAAAGTAAGACCCAAAAAGGCAGATAAAGGGGCAGGCAGAAAGGAAAGTGTGGAAAAGGCAGAAACACAATGGAATAGATGGTATCATTCATTTAGACTGCATCCTCTCATGAGATTCTGTGCCCAAAAAATAGAGGTGATGGGATCTTTGAAACCGTCAAAAGAGATTAAACACACAATTTACATTAAAATAAAATGAGGTTTGTGAGTGTAACACAACAAGCTGGTCTTAAAAATTCTTCTCTGTATTCATAGCAGCATACAGTAACATCAGCATGAGCTGCATGAGTTAGAGCCCTACAAATCAAAGTTAGCATGGGCCCCAAACACTTCATTAAACTCTTATGCATGTAGTATGCAATGTCAGTGTATTGCAAGAGGCTGGGCTTTTTTTCTCAAAAGCATGTATGTGTTTGTTCCCTACATGCTGTAGATAAGTTAACATGGATGAAATTGCCACAGATTACTCATTCTAAGATTTTGGATGAGTTGCCAATTACTTTACAGTCTTCATACCATGGAAACACTGTATGTTCTGAACACATACATGCTGCATTCCTGTCCTGAATTTCACCACAGATTTGCTTTCAAAGTTGCATCTATGCATTGCTTGAGACTTAAACCAGACAAAAGTTCTAATGCATTTCTTAAAGAAATTGTGAGATAAAATTCTTTTTTGGAGGAAGTGATGGGCTGCATATAAGAAAACACTTCCACAAGTGAAGTTCTTACAAGAGAAGTGGCAAATGGAGTCACCTCAGTTCCCACTTAGCAGAAAGTTTCATTAGAGCTGAAAAGTAGCATCTGATAAGACACTTCTCTAGAGCCCCCTAACCTGTTAACAAGAATAAGAAAATCTTAAAAGCAACTTTAAGGAGTTTTACTCAGTATATTGCACATAGCAAGTACAACAGCCATGTAACAATATTGAATTTCTATGGCTTTGCCTCCTGTAGATGAATCCCAAGCCAAGTGATCATTTCAGGCTTTACATAGCATGGTATTTTCATTTTACACAGGTATCTACAATTGCACATTATAACAAGTGGGGAAGAATATGGGGGTTTTAATGTCCTAAAGACTGCAGTGTCCCCTCAGGCTGAAGCCTCCTGCTCAAAGTTTCAAAGGACAAGGGAATACAATGACAATTATACTCTTCTGAAATAGAAGGTTTATTGTGTACAGCCAGGGCAGATGCTCACTTAGCTGTAACTGAGCTGCTAAAACAAAAGCTGTGTTTACCTGCTGCTCGGTAGACTGAAGTCTGACAGATCTGTTTGCTGCAATGCGAGAGGAGCCATGAGCATGCTTTAGGTTTAATGGCACACCCCTTGATGAGTCCTGAAACACTGCTCTGGGGGGTGAAGAGGAGGTGAAAATACTCTTCCCCAGTCATAAACCATCCGTAGACCAGGAAATACTCTTTGGTTGGGAAAAGGTGCATCACAAGGGTGTCAAAAAAGTACAAGGGTCAATAAAGAACCATGGAAAAAATCTGTCAGATTTAACAGAACATTAATTCAAGCTGCTAGGCTTTAAAACGAAGCTTTTATTTAATCGATTTTGTGGGACTGTAAACTGAAGCCCAGCTGATGAATCTTGGCAACTGTCATATGATTAGTTTTTGTAAATGTAAATAATAAAAGGATGTTCCATAAAAGACAACATTTAAATTAGCCCTATTTAGAACCAGTTGCTTTTCTAATATATAGCACATGGATTTCCATTAGCATCCTTGAGATGACTTCATGCATACCCTGGGGCAAGTTTTGGCCCCAAATGTTCTATAATTATGTGCTAGTGGCTCACACAGTAAAGTCTAGATTTGGATAACTTGCTTAAAGCTGCTAGCATTTAAATTGCCACGACTTCTGGGGCCTTGATGTTAATGCCCCATTAATCCCTCTGCCCTGGGAGTCAGGTTTGCCTGCTTTAACATCTGTTGCACCAGCAGTAGGTTCACCTACACTGGCAGTGTGCAGACGGCCAGGTACACAGGGGAGGGTCTGCAGATCTCTGCTGAAGGGACTGTTCTAGCAGAACCACAGTTTGTATTGGGTAGAGCCATGCTCATTCTTCTGCCTGAAAAATTATCTTTATGTATCATATTCAGCCAGCCCAGTAAGGGCTAAAATTTTTTTTAAATGTCCTGGACTCCCATTTGGGTCCACCAGCATCTCTTATTTTAGCAGGAGTTGAGTCAGACATAAAATAGAGATTAGGTTTCTAATACCTAATATATTCTGAACCAGAAGAAAAAAAAATCTTTGCACCTTTTGGATGTTAAGATACCTGTATTTTGAAATTAGGATCTACTTGCATTTGACTGTCTTTTATTGCTCTGGTCTCAGAAATCTTAGACTTGTCAGAGATGTAGATGCCTTCTGAATATAGAAGCATGGTGTTGTTTGCATTAGTATTTGGGAGGTATTGTAACAAGATCTTTCTTATTGTGGATCCTACTATGATTATCTCTGTGGGGGATGGTTTGGAAACTTCAGCTCATATACAGAGCAAGTGCTTGCTTGCACAGAATTTAATATTTTAGCGCTCTCTGGATGACACTGGCTTCTGGGTCATTCTCAGGCATAATCTTGGAGATATTTTTTGACCTTTTGGGGGCTTTATGGGGTTTGGTTTCTTTCTTAAAGCTGAATCAGCCTGATTAGCTCTGCCACTGATTCCCTTCCATGCTTTGTCTCACTGGTTACAGTGGTGCACCCTTCCTTGGGGAAAGTCCAGTACTGTTTTGCTGGGGGGAAGAGCCCTATCTGTTTTCCCAGGCTTGGGTGGAAGGCTATGTAAACTGAGGAAAGGAGGGCCAAGATTGTTTCTGTGACAGAGAGAGGCCTTTTTTAAATGCTGGTATAAGGCAAAGTCACACTGTTCTTTGTATATGATTTTAAGCAACATTTGCATACACGCATGAAACTTCTAGGTAGGCTTTTTTAAAAAATCTTAGTAAATTTTAACAATCCCTTTACACTTAAAGAAAGTTGTCATAAGTATTGTCAAAGTGATAAAAATCACACCACTTTAGGCAGTTTGAGTCGCTAGTGACTGCAGTGTTATGCTTGGTGTTTAGAAAAGCTCTCAGCTGTCAGTCATACCAGCAGTACACATAGGGGTAAGAGTGCTGGTTTGGACAGGCTAAAGGTAATTAAAACTTCCCCTGGATAAAGACTCACAGGATGAACTCTAAAATTAGCTTGCACTTGGGGAAGTGAGCAACATTGTATTTCTACCTTATACTTCAGTGTTTTCCTAGCCAGAATGGGTGTCAGAAGTGTCTGTTAGCTGCTTAGAAGGTCCTCTGTGGCGTACTTGGGGCTTTAGGCTGCTGGCCCTGTGGAAGCTGGGGTAAGCCATAAATTACTACATGAATCTGGTTAGTGTAGAGGTCAAGTTATCCGTGCACATCAGCTGGAAAATAAACACCAAGCCTGCAGCCACCTTTGTCACAAGACTTCTTGGCACCAGGCAGACACATGGAGGGCTTTTCTTCTGTCAGGCTCAGCAGGAATTCCCTTCTGTTCTTTACAAGAACCTGTATTTGACTCTGCAGACAGACAGGTTACCATTAGTTAGCAGGGACCTGCAGAAAGCTAATAAAGAGCACAGGCTGTGGTTGGTCAATACATGAGCTTCAGAGACCAAACCAGCTGAATAAATTTCCCTCTTTGGCTGCTCAGATTTGCCAACATATTGCACAACTCTCCCACTCATCTCAGCACAGATGTTTGTAGAGTTAAGCTACAAACAGAGACCACCAATCTTTCCTTAAATCATGAATTTTTCCAGGGATAAGGGAGTAATTTTTTGCAATGGCCTGGGGACTATTGAGAATACCTGATCTGATACTGCTTCTGAAATCACTATTTCATTGGACCTCCAGCCTTGGGGCATGACCTGCAACATAATCAGTACTGCATTTATGTTTACCATTTTGTGCAGGAAGCACCATTGCTGGTACAACCAGCTGAACTTCTTCACAGATGTATCTTAATGCTGAATTTGGAGTTGGGCCCTTGAAGGTAGAGCAAGGGGAAAGTTTTCTGGTTGTCTTGACCAGTGAGGAATGTTAGCAGAACTCAGAAGCCAATATGACCTTTGTATAGTGTCACCTGAAACTTTGTGAGATGTTCTCCCTTCACACCATGGAAGGAACCAACAGTCAGCAGGGCTGTACTGGTAAGACCTCAGGCTGAGTGAAGTGTCAGGAAGGTGCTGCCTTGTCAGGGCTACATGGTAGCATAAAATCTGAAGTAACCCCTCCTATGTAAGGCCACAGGGGAGTTAAATCACTTAATGTCTCTGGTTCAAATAAGGTTGTCTTTTTTGCCCTTGCTTCCAAAAAAATATAAAACCAGAAGCCACTCAAATGAAGATACCACTAACCTAATTTTCTTTTTGATAACAAGACTACTGCAAAGACAGACTGTTCTTCTTGCTGAAAACTGTCAATAAAAAGTTTATTTCTCTGTCTCTACTTTCCCCTTGCTTCTCCCCCATAAGGTCTTTACTTTCCAGTTTAAAAAAACTAAAGATTATTTCCAGTGCAGGCTAAAATCAGTCAGGATCTGATTTATTTTGTGTAGTAACTTTGATGTCTCAGGTTTAGCTGGTGGTTTTCCTGTCTGCACTCCTTGCTGCTGGGGAGGTTATGGATAGGAAGTGATGGCAATGTTTCATCTCACTGTGTCCAGACACTTGCACTCCCTTCCCTGCCACCCCCTGCATGTCTCTGTCATACTTTTTGTCTGTGTGTGCAGCTTTTTGCAGTGTTTCAATACTCAGGTAAGTGGAGGGTTATTTATTTCTTTTATAGGCTTAAATCCGTGGTTCAATAGTATGGAAGACTGCAAGGCTCACTGTGTCTGTCTGTCATTTACTTTCTTAGGATACTTTCTAGAGAGACAAGGTCCCTTTTTGCACACTCAGGTTTCTGGATTTATGACACAAGCATTTAACCCTTCCATAGACCAGCCAACTCATGATTCAGGAGGTCACAATATGCTTTAAAGTCATTTCCCCAACTCCATTCTCACATCTTGTTGCCAGATCAATATATAATGCTCTTTTGATGCAATAGATTATCCAGACTGTGTGGCAATTCCTCTTTGGGAACCTGGTGCTAAAAGCTATTTCCTCAACTTGGTAGGTTTTACTCCTTGCTGTTTTACTTCTTTCTTCATATACAACTCTGCCTAATTCACAGTCTTATCCATTGAACATGAATTAAGTGTCATTCTGGTTAGTCATCTTCTAACCTACCAAAGTGTGTTTCATGGGTTTCCATATTTTTATGGATGGTTTTAGACCAGAAAAACACAGTGTACCTTGGAGTCATCGTCATCAAACTGGAAAAACAATCAAGACCTGCTCAGCCCATCTCCCCAGGGCCAATGAAGGATGTGTGCATTGCATGTCTAGTGTTTTGTTTAGGTCAGTTTAACACAGTCAAATTTCAGTTCCTTCCCTAAGGAGACAACTTTTCAGGTTTATAGTATTTGACTCCTTGGAGGAGTTTCAGCTTCATGTTAGTGGTCTTAATTTCATCTGTATACCTTCATATTATTAGCTACTCTATTTTCCTTTTTTGTTGTTGTTGTTTTGGTTTTGTTTTTGTTATTCACACCTTTCAAATATATGAAGCTTATTCTCATGCCTTTGCCCTCATCTGCTAGTCACTGGCATGTAACCAGGCTATTGCAGATGTAGCTCTTAATTTCCTTCTCTAATAGCTAAGTCTTTCCACCACACTGGTTGCTTATGAGGCTCTTCTCTGAACTGTCTCCAGTCACTCTGATGAGGAGGTGCCCAGAAACAAATGTCACATTCCAGGTGCTTTCACCTCAGAGCAGAGACAGAGACTATTACTGAATCTTGCTGTTATGTGATGTGATTACTTAGCTTTTAATGGTGATGATTTGTCTTGACTTTTCTCTGTGTGTTCAGTCTAGACTGTGGCCATTGTCTGTGGTTCTTTAAAAGATTCTCTTTAGAAGCCTCCAGGCCTGTTGATCCGAATTGCTCATTTTCCATTCAGTCTCCTTCAGCCCCTTTCCTCCCTCTTTGTCCTCAAGTGCAGCTGTCACAAAGCTCAGTATAATCCTCTCAGGGTCAGTGTGTTTCAAATACTTCAGTTAACAGTTCAGCTCCACCTGTTTTTGGAGCCAACCCGGTGAGGCCAGGATTTTTGAGGCTACTTCCTCCAGTGTGTAGGAAATACTGGCACTTACCTATAGCTAGCTAAGGCTATCCAAGCCTTCTTTGAAAATGTTCACACCAGTAATAAATCTTCATGAGACTAGGTTTTAAAGTAACATGTACACTCAGTGTGGGCAGTTCCCAGTCTTTGGGTGACTTGAGCCTAAATATTTCACTTTTGATGTTTATCTCTACAACTATGTGGAAAGAACCAAAGAGAAATGCCATGTTGAGATACTCTGAATTTTTTGAAGGTGTTTGTATTCCAGTACAAATTTTCCTTTGGCACTTCCTGTTAAAAGAACGGATGTCAGGTTAAAGTAAACAAATAATCTGAGCAGCTTCTTAAAATGCATGAAATGTAAAAGGCAAGGCTTCATTTCTCTTCAATGCTCTCCAGCAGGTAAACCTACTTTGTCCACCTGTCAGTTGCATATTTTGATCCCTTTCAAGCATTGTGGTGGTTTTTTGTTATCATGTTGCTCATTCCTTAAATATTTACTCTTGACCTGCATATATGCAGATACAAAAAAAAAGCTTTTGCTTTTTTTCCATATGCCCAGAGTGCTTTGCATTCATGTTTAGCTCTGGAACCCCCTGGGTAGCAGTACTACTTGTGACCTTTGTGCTCACTGCAGTGTCCTGACCTCTGTGCTAATTGTAGCTTGGTATTGAAAAGACAGAATTTATGTCCTTGCTAGTGAAGCCTGTTCAGGATAAGATAAGAAAAAGATGCATACCTCTCCACTGTCTGCTAACTTTGATAGTGCAAGATAAGAAAAATACGCAGAATACAGTGGAAGGCACCATGAGCTGTAAACAAGCTGCTATAAATATATTTGTGTTGAAATGCATATTGAGTTCTCTCTGTCCTATAGCTGAACAGGGTTGTGCTAGTCCTTTTGGCCTGGTAACATCACTGCTTAGGGGTTTTGGTAGATATATTCCTAATCAGTAAACTGATCCAGGCAGTTCTGTCTCTTTGAGGTTTTTCGTAACTCTTACTAGAGACAAAAGTTGCAACAGACATTGATGACCATATTTGATTTTGCAGGTCTGACTCATGGCATCTTGGTATTTTCTGTTTGTCATTTATGTCTAAGTAAAAAAGATTTGGAAAAGTTGTGTCCAAGTGGTATTAAATCAGACTAATTGTTTTGTTCTTATAATTCTCTTTATTTTAGTGTTCTTATTTTGTATCTCTCTTTCTGTCAAATATCTAGTATCTAGTTTACTCTATCAAGACCTATTCTACCATATCTACTATTAAAAAACTCAACATTTTTAGAAAGCCAGGCCTATTTTAAACACAAGCAAAACAGGTGCCCAAGGCTGTGGATTGGTGGAACAGAGAGATCAAATGGTTGGTCCCCAAAGTCTTAGAGCAAAGTGGTTTCTTGCCTGAACTGCTGTGTCAAGAGTGTGTGAACAGACAACTCTCCAAGTAGTCGTAACTTCTCATCTCTCTTCCCATCAGGCCAGCAGTGTGGTGTTGTCTCTCAGGGAATGGGCACATGTACACAACATTGCAAGTCTGAAGCCAGCCAGGGCTCCCTCTCACCATTTACATGTTTGTGTTTTCAGGGGCAACTTCTGTGCCCATTTGGTTGGGAAGCTTTACACTTTGGAAATAAAATGCAAAAAAAGACCTTATTTGTTCTCTTCCTGTGATTTGAGGAGATGGTTAAGTTGTGGGATTTCTTTTTCAAATGTTCCCCAAATCTTCACATTCTTTTTTGTCCTTCCTGCCATTTAATAATTTCCACATAAGAAACTTAAAGTGTTTGCTCAACACCCATGAATTAAGATGCATGTGAAGTTGATTTATTATTATCTTGATTGGTCTTACAGAGAAGCTGAAGCACAGAGCACTGAAATATCTTTCTCAAGGCCAAGCATAGATTCTGCAGAAGAGGTGTAAGTAGGACCCAGATTTCCTGATTCCTAATGCTGTTCTTTAAAATAAATAAATTCCCTTTTGACTTGTGAGGATGTTCTTTGATGGTGGCGGTAGCTGTATTCATATTTGTAAAATTTTTCGTTCCCTTTTTGATCTCACATGCTATTATTATTATTATTATTATTATTATTATTATTATTATTATTATTATCATCATCATCATCACCATCATCATCATTATTATTGCCAGCTCTAAACAATTTCTGTAATTTCTGTTTACATTTTGGCAGTCATGAGTATTCCTTCAAATTGGTGGAACCGTCACTTACTAAACTTCATAGCATTAAAATTGATGAGATTGAGTTGAAGCTGCTTTGACTCTTCTTTTTTATTTTTTTTCACTTTTAATAAAGGAAAATCAAACTGATATGTTCCACATTTACACCTCTACTTACTTTTACTTGGTATGATTGATGGCTCTGTTTCTTACTACTCCTTTTCTATTATCACATGTATCCATTTGCAGTGAAATACCCATCTATCTTCACTGTTGTATTTTCACACTGCAGTCAAAAACCTCATTGCCTCTCAGGCACCAATTGCAAACCCTTTTCTTTTCTGTCCTTTCCTGGAGATTTGTGTGGCAGCTCAGTCCATCTGCAGACTAAAAACCTTTGTCTCTTTTTTCCTTACTCATGCCATGAAGTCATAGCTGTCTGTGATATCACAGTGGGCTGCCCTGGGAAGTCTTGTGATATCTGAAGGAGAGGATTATAGCTAGGTTAACAAAGCAGTGGCAGGACTGGAATGATAAAGGTGTTTATCATACCATAAAGCATCTTGGTAATTAGAAATTTAAGCACAGACGTTTCCTGTTTTTTGAGGGAGAGCTGGAATTTTATCTGCTTTTCTCTCATGCTTCATCAAGGAAGTTCACATTTATAAAGCAAGAGGAATTGAAGCTGCACTTTGTTTTTCTCACTGTAAGAGGGAAGGGGAAAATGTGCAGGCAGGCTAGGTCTATAACATTGATTTGTAACCAACAAAGGAAATGTCTACTTATGAGACACAAATCAATGTAACCAGACTGTGAAAGTGCAAACAGAGATGTGAGAAAATTATTTGATCGTTAGTCTTCCTTTTGAAAAGACAGAGGGCCAAATTCTGCTCTCATTTATGAGGATGTAACTTCCATGAAAACCAGAGGAGACTTGCCAATGTAATTATGAACAAAATTTTATATGGTGTTCTTCTGATAGATGGAAGTATAAGGCATTAGAGTCAGGAAGGGGGCTAGGCAGGAAAGGAAGAATGCTGTTGTAAAGAGGATATGAACAAGGTTTTGCTGTTAATGAACTGTAGATACAGAAAACATATTGATGTTCCCTCCCATGCAGAGGTGACCTGTATGAACTGTGCACCTCCTTAATTCAGCTGAAATCTTAAAACAGTTTTCATTAACCTGAGAATTTGTTGCCATGCGGTGAGATATTTTCTTGGAGGCAGACTTGTCTCCTGAGAATTATCTAATCTTGCACATTCTAGACTACATGGTTAATTATCTAGGAAAACCCTGTATTACTAATAAAACCACTGTATTTTGAAGGTAGGAAGAAAATTTGGTGGTCTAAGTCCTTTAGGCCCATGGAAAGCAATAGATACTGATTTGGAAGTGAATCCCTTTATTCTTCCATGGCTAGTCTTTACAAAGACAATGTGCTTCCCAGGTGGGGGATTTGGCTCCCCCGGAGCTGTTTGCACCCCCAGATTTAGAATGATAGAACTGGTTGTTTTTATGCAAAATCAGTTTCTGAAGCTGTAGGTTGGCTCCATAGTAGATCTCGGTCATAAAACCGTATCAAAACCACTGAAGCTGTGTAACAGAAAACGTTGATCTAGGATAAATTCTCACACCGATTTGAATGTTTTCAGAACAAATGGATTATCTTTATGTGGCAGGCTGGATGTCAGATCAGGTGTCACTTCTCTGCGCCACTGTGACTTCAGGCTAGATTAGGTATCGTCTGCTCTCCTGCAGCAACACAAACTCCTGCTAATTTAACAGTAATGTGATCCTGTGCCCGTGCCCAAACCAGGTCAGATCTATACTGATGACTGAGCTGAGTCTGTTCATTAGTGAGGAAACTCATCCTGACTGCAGTTTCAGAAACACCCCCAAGTGGAGGCAAACTCCCTCCTTTAGCTGCATACCCTGCTTCAGTCAAGGCTACAGCCCCTCTTCAGCAGTTTCCCTGCATTTGCATGGATACCTGGATTTCCCCATATGTCTCCATCCAATTCCATTAGTGCAGTCACTGGAAAGAGAAAGGCCAACATATATATACATACATACATGCACAGTTTTAAAGGCTTGGGACTCATTTGGAGAGGTAGATATTTTTATTCTGGTTAAACTGCTCTTAATTCCTGGGGATATTGTTTTATTTATGCCACAATACAAGATTAAATCAGGCCATGGCTTCCCAACAGACAAACAAAGCGAGTCTAAACAAATTATATTTTTGAAAGCTTTTGGGATAAGAATAATTTTGAATCAAAAATGCATTAAAGTGACATTAAATAACAACAAAAAGCTTATATTCATTACAAGTTAAATTCCCCTCTACAGAAGGAGGTGCAACAAGTTCCGTCATTTTACTTTGTAAACCGAAAAATGTCTGCTTTTTGATTTTTCTGAACTACTCTTGGCCTTTTGAGATGGAGGCAAAACTCTCCCTGGCTCTTGCCCCCAACTCTCACATGTAGTGAATATTTCCCCTTGAGTGCTCTTTGTGTTGTGATATCTTGAAATAAGTGTCTTTCTGTCAGGCATTGCTCTTATATAATACATGTTGTCATCTGGAGTGAGGCACAGTTGTGCATATTTAGCTGGTTTGCTTGGTAATGCATCATTACAAGTGACCGAAAACATGGTGCAGGAAGTTGTTTGTGTGCTTTTTTCCCATTGCTTATGCAACTCCCAAGCAGAAAATATTCTTGAGAGCAGATGGTACAGAAAAGTCAATTGCAGGTTCCATTTTCCAGATGCAGAGATGTTTCATGTCTTCTCGAAGCCAGTTCAGATGGCTTTGGAAACTTGAGTCTAACTTTTGTTTAACCCTTTACTGGGTCAGCAGTTAAACAGTTTCCTACAAGAGGTTTCAGTTCTAATAAAAATAGCCTGACTGCACAAGATCCATTGTGTTCTCAGATGCTTAGCTGGAATCTGGGACATAGTGTTATGATCAGTAATTAAAATATTAATACTGCTCTTCTAGCAAGAATGCTGCAAGTTCAGCAACTGATGCATGTTCTATGGTTTCCATTCATTTCTCTCTTTCAACTTTCCAAAGAATACATTGTAACACAGAGGGGCCAATATCTGAATTTCTTACTGCTTGACAAAGGGATTACTAGATAGTGAAGGCAAATTAATTTGACTTCCTACAGAGAAGGTAAGAACTTCTTACCCTAGGGCAGTAACACAGTCAGCTCATGACTGCATGATACTGATAAACTACAGTTTACGACTCAGTAGGTTGCTTGTTTGATTTGGTTTTTTTCACTTGCTTGGGTCTTTGGACTTTTCACTGTAGTCTTATTGCTGCTGAACTGTAGGCTTTTATTTGATGACAAATAAAAGTATCAGTCCAATTTTTTTTCCCCCATTGCACCCACAAAAATCTGTGGGAGGTCATATGAGTATTGTACACTAACTTAGTGGGAAGGCATCCGTGAAAGTTGGCCAGACCAGTGCAATTGTTGGCCAGACCAGTCACTTTGTGAGTTCAAACACAGTCTAGGTTTAGTTCATGTCTGAGTTTACTATAAGGTGATTTGTAGATCCAAGGATTAATAAGAAGTAAGACACTTGATCCTATAATAACAATACCAAATTGTCAGTTGTTGTCCATAGATCCGGAGAAAACAGAAAGTAGGATTTCTCCAAAGATACTGCCTGGCATGCAGTGTGACATGCCTTGGTCAGAGGTAGGCATAGAACCGGAGTCTGAACATCTGATCCACTAAGTTTTGATGATTTTCAAGAGATTATCTGAGCTAAGATAATAGATTTAGAAATAAAAGCTGAAGGAGAACATTTTTTATTATGTCACCACCTAAGTTTTTAGCTGTTTCTTCACACATGTGTTCTATTCACGCAGTGTGAAAAGATGAACCTAAACTGAACTCTCAAAGCTGAACAAATTCAGAAGTGAAACTGACTTTCCAAATCCCTGGTTCCAACACATCTCTTAAAATGAGAGAATACAGAGGTTTCAGAGATGACTGAAACCTGGCTCTTACATTGGTAATAGCATATAATTCAAGTTTAGATGCCCAGAAATGGCAATTGATGATGAGAGGTCAGAAGGAACTGGTTTCTTTGGCAAACCTTGTGAAATAGTCTAGAACCACTCCATTTGCAAACAAGCTTCCAAGGGCAGTGGTCCCGACACCAATCCTGTCAGCATTCAGGAAGTGTCTGGATGGTGCTCAGTCATATGATTTAGTTGTAGGTAGTCATGCAAGGATGACCTCCTACTGATTGAAAGTTTAGAATTTTGTGACACCAGAATAATCTTCAGAAACTCCTTCCTTCTGTAGACCTCTCATGGATTACGAAAAGAATATTTTCAGTTTATAGAGAAGGTTCATCTGAAGATCTCATCATTGATTTGCAGCATTATCTATTAGCCTTGCAGTAATGAGGGAGTTGCATATTATCATTTACTTTTCCAAGGGGGAAACTGAGAGGTGTAAAAACAAGGGTTATTCAGAACTATGAGAAGTACTTTATTAAAATATGGGCCTTCTCTAAGAGACAGAAGGGGAGTTAACACCTAGAAAGACTCGAGCTTTCAGGACAGGATCCAACCATAGCCTTCACCATTCAATGTTCTCTCAAAACCAGAGCTGTTGGAGGTTTTTTTTCACTCCTTCTTGCTGCTTGGGCTGAGAAGCAAATTGCACATACCAGACTGGCTCTCAAGGCAATAAGTGAAAATGGCATTTTAAAATAATAGTTGCCATGTCCTGCAGCTCAGAGCTGTCATACTGCATGTGAAAAGCTCACTCCTTCCCAGAAACGAGGTGTAGAAAGTAATAGGAATATGTGTGTGTGCGTGCATGTGGATGTGTCTGGGTCACAGAATCCCTACCTGGGAATGGCTTGCTATTATTAGACATGCAGTTACCAGGGGTTATGTAAGACAATTGGAGCTCTGTTTTTTAACAGAGACGTGATTCATGCTGCTTGTAGTAACAGTAGCCACCTCCAAATGAGACAGAAAGCAGACACAGACAAAAGGCTGAAGAAATCAATGCTGGCTGAACACAGCCATCCTCCTGATACCTTCTGCTTGCAAACAGACTTCAGGTTATCAGCTGTGGAGGTTGATGCTAATTCCAAAGAATTCTGGAGCTGCTGACCTGGTGCATCTGTATTGGTGGTGTTTTGCAGGGCGTGGTTGAGGCTGCAGGAGCTGTGAGGGGTGACAGCATTGGGCACATTTTGCCATGTTCCCGGCAACTTCTCTGGAGTTCTGCAGGAGGCTGAGGGAGCTGTGAGCAGAACTAGCACTCCTACTCTATTTTCTCAGTTACTCCTGCTGGGAAAGACTGGAACCAAAACAACTTTTGGCTCCTCTGCAGTTAACACTTCTACAGACATTTTTATAGTAATGTGGAGGGAGAGTCGAGACCTGGAGTAGCTTTGAACTTCTGCCAGCGCTCTTCATTAGAGCAAATTGTGAAATCTGATTGAACTAGAATAGCTCTAAGCTCCCCTACAGCTAAGATTCCTGACCCATCTCCTGTAGTACTTCTTGCTGGTTGTGGCAGAAATCAGAATATCTGCAAGCGCCCTGATAATTTTGTTCATCTGGGCCATTTTCTTATAAGATTTTCTGTCACAAAATAGCAGGAGTAAGGTAGCTGCCAGATTGTCTACAGTCAAAAACTCAATCACCTCCTCACAGAATTTCTTTCCTGATAAGAAAAAACGTTGAGTTCAGACACTGGTGGGGTGCTTATTTACAGTGTCACTTTCCAAAAATAAAAGGTGGGGAAGTTGCTATCAGGTCCCCTCAAGTCACTGCCATTCCCTACCATGCCTCCTCTTGGAAGATTGTGGATCTCCTGCAAAATTTCATTTCAGCATCATCTAAATCATTCTGGATAGTAACTTCTGCTGTCAAGGAAGAAGATGCTGAAGATTTGCAAATGGTCTTTTTAGCACTCAGGAGACAGCCCTCCTACGTTAGCAGAACTTATCCAACAACAGAGCCAACTGCCTTCAGTTTCATTCAAAAAAGTTTTGAAATGACCAGAGAAGAGGCCTCTAAGAGCCACAGAAGAGAGCTGAACACTGAATTACAATAAATCTCAAGAGTATCATTTGCTAATACTGAAGTAAAAATAACAATTATTGCTATGTTATTTTCCTTAATGCATCATGCTGCACATACTGCACAGAAATCACTTCAGCTACTATTAATGTTAGTAATCATTCTCCATCAGCCACACTGCGTACAGTTTTAAGAGAATAGTGAAAAAGAACTCAGAGTGCCTTAAAAATGGCATTGTAGTCATATCCTGACTCTGTGTTTTCCTGGCACAGGGTGTTTAAAACCCAGATCTGAAAAACGCAGCTGGCACTGACATCTCTGCATTTCAGGCACACTTAAGAAAAATCCTGGTTTGATGCAGATGATACATAACTTTAAAAAGCAAATAATTATCACAAATATACATCACACCTCAGGACACACTGCTGTCAGTGACTTGACATTTCAAATGATGAGTTTCACAAATGCGCATAACCATCAGATTTGATTGAACAATGTTTTAGAATAATTCACATACTCATCTAGAACTTTTTCATTGTGTTTTGGCACTGAAGCATGAAACAAGAAATCTACAGTGGTTTTCTCTTTGCTTGTGAAGAAGCAAGTGCTTTGATCAGTTCTACATACTCCAAGGCTGTAGTCAGTTATTCCTCATTGGATAATGAAACTAAAGCCCAGAGTGACTCGGTTTCTCTGTGGATCCCGTGTGATATTTTATATATAGTTTTTGACATAAATCAAACAAGCTTTCATTTGTACAGTTTGAGGCCAGAGGCAGCAAACACACAGAAAGAATGGTATGGGAAAACACGTTTGTGGTGCTTTTTACCTAGTCTTTTCACTGTGTTGGTTACCGACTCTTTAATGAATGACTGGCAAGGGAAATCTTCAGAGACAGAGACAGTCATCCAAAACAACAAAAAAAAATTAGAAATCATTTTAATTTTTTCATAACTGACAGTAACACAGTTGTTTAGCTCAGCATTTGGGCAGTGGTGGTAAAAATGTTAAAACTTAAGGAAAGGATTCCTTGTCTCAGACTTTACCCCTCAGAATCCATGCAATGTGATTTTTAATATAAATCTTCCTCTAGTAAAGTCAGGTAAAAATTGTCCAAGCATTTTCATCTCCTTATAAAACAAGTCACATCATGAAATCTCAGGGAGAAGAAGGAATTTTATCAAGAAGATGCTAAGGGTCTTTGGGGAGGGGGGGTGGGGGGGAAGGAAGGTGTTCAGTTTTTCTGTTTATTTGATAACCTGGCTCTTGGTGTTTGAGAAAACCAGATGTATCAGTGAAACTTTTATTTCTTAGTTTGCTTTGAAGGGGATAGTCCTGTGACAAATGGATCAAATCTACTGAAATTTATAGCTGAAATTTATTCCACTGTCCTACATGGAATTCTACCTTTAATTAATGTAAACAGTATCTCATAGTTTCCGCAAGCAACAAGCCATGAAAAAAACCCAATATTTAATTACTTTTATCACTTACCATTTTGTATCGTGTTCCATATTCATGAAAGGGTACTTCTGACTTGTGATTGAGATCATCTTTCAGCATAGGAACCACAAGCTTGGTGGCCAGACACTGATGCATCAAGTGCTGTACCATTGTATCCAGGAGGGACAGGGATATGGCAGAACCAGCGTCAATGGTGTAAATCTTGATTAAATTGTTGTGTGCTGAGACTACACAGTCCCCGCACCTCAGTGAAAATACATTGTTTGAAAAACTGGTTACTGAAACAGGGAGGTCTATTCTTTGAGGGCATTCACTACTTTCTGCAATTCACCAGCACCTATGGGACTAAAGTGTTTCAGGGTTTATGCCAAAGTATTTGCAAGGACAGGATTTAATGAAACCAAAGCAACGTGTAGGGGAGGAGGAAGAAACTCAGCTCATTTTCTTCGTATGCTTTCATTGTTTTTGTTCTTCCTGAAAAATAATGTCCTTTCAGATTTCGTTTGACATCTCCATGATGTTGAACAGATTCGGAGAAATCACCAATATTTTGACAGGGTTCCTTGGCAATGAAATGTTCATGAAGCTCATCTGTCATGAGCTAATCTGGCTCATCTAGCCAAAGCAGTAGCTTAGGCGGATATATTACTGTAACAATTTAATTTCTACACATTTTCTTCGTCTCCTGTGATTGCAGTGATGGCAATTCATATTTCAGTTTCAGAAACATTGGTATTAATTGCAGCACAACTATACCTTTAGTTTTGTGAGAATCTTTTTAAGGTAGCAAGGCAGTGTCATGTCGTCTGAGTGCCGCCTTCTTGTCGACAAGACAATATTCTGATTGCACTGGCCATATTGAGTGTTCATGGCTTCAAAACCTGAACCTCTTACTTGTTCCCCTCCCACGAACCTTTTGAGTTTCATGCCGTAATGCTGAAGCCTTGTAACCTACAGCATCAGCACATAAATGCCTGAGGCTGTTTATACCCTCAAACTGCTTCTATTAATACTAAGTATCTGTAGAAAAGTAGCACTCAAGATTCAACAACGCTCACAGTATACAAGCACTACCCACAAATCAGTCTGTTTCCAGGTAAGGTTATGTAGGTGCAGTTCCAATGAGCACAGATGATTTACTCCATATTCCACACCAGCATCAATAAAATTAAGACTTTATCTGTTTGCCTCAGTCACACCCCACTTTAATGAACTGCTTTGAAAATTATGTGGTTTCACTCAGCATTCAGGTACAACTGTGAAGGCTCCGTAGTAGGAATACAAAGAATTCCGTGTTTTATACCCAGCAATGTTTTGCCAGAATAAGACAATTTTAAAATAATGGTCCTGTATATAACTCTACATGCACACATAAATATATGGTTACTTACATGAATACATCTATGTATGCATACAGTACTGTTTCTCCTTGTTACCACATGTGAAAATTGGTCTGACACACTGCCACCGTTCAGTCTGGCATCACAGATATTTGTATTCATTTAAACCATTAGCTGAACGTTACATTAGGGCTTTTGGTGACTTGCTTCTGCTCTGATTAGGCCTACCAACTACTGACATTTAGTTTCCTCTTCCAAGTAGCAGTTATCTTCATTTCAAATCAGGTGTGCAAAGTCCAAACAGTTGCTTAAGATTGCCAAGCATGGTTTTATCCTGCTCTGCCCCCTGCAAGGAGCTGCCAAGAGTGGAGGACGTTCTGCTTGGGCACCTGCCACACCTGCAGGAGTGGAATTTACACACCCAACACTCTGAGCATGATGACATCTTCATTAGAGGAAAACAGGCAGCACTCAGATCTTAAATGAGAGAGAATGTTCTGGGCTGAGACCTTGTACCACTGCCCCAAGAAGGAGGGGAATTCGGCTGGGGAAGTGGAAAGGGAAGTCAGGAGGAGAAGAATTATCCTTTTTGACCTGAACTCTTTGGCATGGTTAGCTGTTACACTGAGAGTACTGCTTGCAAATAGAAAGAAATATCAGAAGAATCAAGAGACAAAAAGGAGACTTCGAAAATGCCTACTCCAAGTGCCAAAATCAAACTTAAGAATTGCAGTTAAGAGCACTGAAATTCTATAGTATCAGATAAAAGGCACTGAAAGAAAGGAAAAAGAAACTGATGCATACAAGTAATAGAGGGCCCGTGAGACAAAAAGTAGGAATATAATGTAGACTTTCCTACAAACTACATTGCTATTCTGGATTTCAGTAAGTACCTCTGGGACTTCAGGGAGAGATTTTTTTCTCAAGTGCTATTGCAAACACGTCCGTGTGGGAAAGTGGCCTTTACCAGGCTAGAGCAGTCCAGCCTTTTTAAACAGTCCTTCTGTAAATGTCTAATCCATTAACAAATTAATTTCTGATTTTTAGGCCATACTGATAGTGGACATACAGCATCCCCAGTAGAATACAGAAATGAGCCATTCCCTCTTGGAAATGAAGCCTTGACTACTGTGAAAAATCCATGCTTATGGGCATTCTCATAGCATGTCCTGTGTTACCAAATTTTTGTCAGTTTTTTGGCACAAGTTCTGGCCTCTGCTGGAACGGTGGCTTTTATATCTCAGTCTATCTTGATCTCTAAGACATTGGGGTTGGATATCTACCCATAGGTAGCCAATGGCCAAACTTTATCCATACAATGTAAATGCCACAGTCAGTCCTAGTCAGACAATGTACCTTCTCCTTACAGAGAAACAGTAAAATATATCTGAAATAACCCACTTCATTAAGAAAGCTGATTCTTGAATCATGTTTGTTGCTGGCTAACACTGCTGTTCTCATCTCCTTCTTCTTGTTATGGCTTTAAGAATTTAATCCAAAATGCTACTTCCAGAGAGAAAAAGTGACAAAAAAAGAATTGAATTTAGCCTAGACAGCCCAGTCTGAAACTATATCATGACTGTGAACGCATCAATTAAAACTCAACCCACCTGACTCAAGAGAGCTGAACAATATGTGGATTAAGATCAGACATGCTAACATCCAAGGCGAGTTACTTTCCATTGCCTCATGATAGACAGCACTGTTCCAGCACAGCAAATAAGAGTAATCAGAAATAAGCTCACAAGAAGCTCATCTTTTAATTTTTTCATTACTAGGGATCAGAGGAAAGGCAGAAGGAAGCATTCTGACGATATCAGAGAAAAGACTATTGCAGGAATAAAATAAATAGCAATTAACTAAAAACTGGAGTCTGCTTGATCAGGAATCACTAAAAAAAAGTAACAGAAGATAGTGCTACCAGGTCTCAAGCAAAGAGAAGGAGCTATTTTGCTGATTGTCCTTTGCTGGTCAGACATAGGAGTGCCCCTAACAAGCAGGGAATGCTGAATGTGTTTGATGGTGTCTCTGAGCAGACAGAAGTACATCCAGCGGGAGAGACAGAAATATCCTGCAGGGAACTAATCTAGAAAAAGCCAGTTTCAGGACCAAGCAAAAGCCATAAGTTGATGTTTATAATATTTAAGTCATCTGTAAAGGAAATATGATGGTGTGTTGTGTAAAGAGCACAGTCAGGCCAGTGCTTGCTTCTGTGTGTTTTAGGTAATACAATATGACAGACCACATCAGATCAATGGTGCTGATTAATGAACCGTCCTGGAAAGGTAGCTAACAAGAAATGAAAGGGTCAAGACACAAATTTCAGGAGGGAGAAGGAGGATCAGTGCCTCAGAACATAGAGTTATGGTCTATGAACCCATTAATCATCAGCATTATTATGTAAAGCACCACATTTTCTCCTGACTTTATGCCCACTGCAACTGCACTGAAGTCAGTATAAAACTGACCTAAAGTGTACATCTTAAATCACAATCTGTAGTACATCACTACTCTCATAAAATGGACCTTCCTTAATAAAAACACTGATACAATTAATGTTCCTCACACCCTCTAAATTACCAGATAAAACTTGGAAAGAGCAAGGTGGAATAAAAGTGAGCATATATAAAATGCCCAAGTTACTATCATTAGTGGGAACATTTAAGTAATAAAGTCTGCATTTCTGGAATGCATTCATGCAGAAAATTTATCCTCCAAAATCTTAATTAAGCACACAGTACCCCACGGAACAGAAGTATAATGCTTTCCTTTTCTGGGTAGAAGAGCCCGGGTGGACAGGGGAGAAGTTATTTAAACCAATGTCACACACCGCATTACTCTGCTGTCCTGCTTGTCTCTTTTTTTGCCCTATCTTCTTGTGGTCGGAGATGCCTATCCTCTAATTTTTCCAAAGCTAAATTAAGTCTTTTACAAAAATTTGGGGTATTTCATTCTCTGTTGCAATCCCAATGTCTTAAGAAGTACCATCAGCTTTGTTGATTTTATGTACTTAAAAAGTGCCTAACTGAGCATCTCAGTGCTTTATGCTCATCACACTGGAGGAAAGAGAGGTATCTTCCCAGGCCATAGCAAAAAACATGGAGAAAAATGAAGATATTTTAAGTATTGCCTTTCACAGAGATTTTTGAGCCCAGATTTTGTAGAAGACTTCCAACAGCCCATCTCTAACAACTTGTCTGCCTGACCCTTGATGTGAAGCCAGATTGAGTGCTAGGCAGTGCTACAAGAGAGAGCCACTTGGATTGGGATCCCAGAGATTGGAAGAGCAATAATGACACAAAAAGAGAGGTGACAAAATATGCAGGATTAGTACATGCAGTTCTTAGGCTTCTCTTGTGTGAAATTAGGAGTGAAGTGAGCAGGAGTTCTGCTGAAGAAAGACTAAAGACCCAATCCTGTGATTTTTCTGCTTCTAGTACAAGTTAAAAATGCACGTTATTTGAAGTATGAGGCAATTTTTAAGGCACGTGGGATTTATTCCTTAAAAAGGTGAGCAATAGCCAAATAAAAGACAGGCTGATGTGTGGAAAGTGGATGTAAGCAGCAAGGTCAGCGTTAACAGAACAGGTGGGGCGTACATGGAGGTGGGAAGGAGAGCTTGAAAGTAAGCCACACTGAGTGTTAGCAGGGACTTAAATCTACAGAATCCTTAGGCATTGCTGAGCCTTTGAAATTCAGTCCTTGTTTCTGGTCAAAAGTGTCACTGTTCTATGTAATTCTTTCAAACTAACCTGATGCATGTGGTTCCTCTCCAAAGCCCTGGTGAAACTCAGAGGTTCAGGCTAAGTTGTAGATTTTTTTTCTCTGCGTGTTTGAATTTACTTAATTTGCAATTCAAAGCAGACTCCAAGAGGGGAGAACCTAAAAAAACTGGAATCAAAGAAAATGTTTGCTTGAGCCCCTGTAAAATGTAGCTGCCAGATTTCATGTAGCCTGTTGAAATTAGAATTTAGTATATATCTCAAACACTAAGAAACCTCATCATTACAAAATGTGTGAATTGAACATAAAACTGAATGTATATGTTGTGAAGTACATTATTACAGTGTCATCTAAAATCCTTCATTGTGTCTGTTGGTGCTCATTGGAGTGTTCCTGCTGAACGAACAGTGGGGGGTTTTTGTGTTGCACTTTCAGACATAAATTCCAACTTGCACAGTGACATTAGCTACCTGTGAAATAACAATTACATCTCTTACCATTTTTCATTCACCTTCTTGATTTCTTTGATAAAACAAATAGTCGCTTTTCTGGTCTATTCAGAGTAGGCAAGATCATTTTTTCATATTCAGTCCTGTCCACAGTGGCTTTACTGTGGACAAGACTGAATATGCTGATGTCTCAAGAGTTCTTTGTCTAAGTGAAGTGAGCAGGATTTAATTCTGTCCCTGGATGTCAACTTCAGACATACTCCCAACACACCCACAGTGAGCCACCAAAGGGTAATAAGAAGCTAGCAAAGGAGGAGTTCTCTTAGCCTAGAGAGGGATCCAAGTCCCCTCAAAATGTAAATACACCTAAAAACTAAGATCTGGATGGTGAAATCACCCTCTAATAAATACTGGAGCGGAGGTTTTTCTATGGATCCCTTTCCATCTCAGTCCATTGGTTCCAACTCTATTGAGCTCAGAAGATTTCGGAGAAAAAACTGCTGCTGAGTGGAACCTTTCCTGCAAGGCTGGCAATAAGTTACTTCCCTGGTGTCACTGCAGTAGACCAGGGGACTGATGAGAGAAAAGTGGAATTCCTGCTTTGTTATGAGCCATGCTTTTTGTGATGTAAAGACAGCAAAAGACACGAAGGAGGATTTTTTCCTTCCTTTTCTGCCTTTCAGTCCTGAGGAAGTGTTTGTTGCTGGTCGGAACACGACTGGCCTTGTTCTGCTGAGATGCACTTGAGTGCCAAGTTTGTGCTAGCTCTCCATCACTGCTCCATGCTTGTGCCATTGGAGTGAGCAACTTCTCAGAAGGAATCCTGCTGATAGCACTTTGGTGGCTAATCCTCCCTGTCCTCCTTGCTTCACCAGATTAGGTTGCATGGGCAGACTGGGGTAACTGGGGGCTGACTCTATGGTGGTTTGCAGCCAGGGCAGGAGGGGTTGAAGCGGGAATCCAGCAGTACCAGGCTGCAGCTAGCTGTACTCATAGCAGAGAATGCCAGTTAGAGTTGTAGCAAGTTTTCTTGCTCTCAGTAAATAATTATTATTTCCCCCTGACCTTTCCTTTTGATTCTTCCTGTTACAGACACAGCCTCTCTCTGTTCCCTGCCCCAATGAACGTCTGCACTAGGTCCAAGGCTTGGAGTAATTTACCTGAAGAGTGATACCATTTGGAAACCACTGTAAGTATATTTTATCTCTTATAAAAGACTTCTTGTTTAGCAAAAAAAAAGACATCTTACAAAAACAAAAACAAACTGCAGCACCTGTGAGCCTTACTGATGAGGGTAAACTAAGTTTTGCTTTTGAAATTTGCAAGGAAATATGTGGGCGAAAAGTATGTCAGTAAAAAACTGTTAAATATTTAAGTCATAGCCTCACAGCATAGTTCAGCAATGGCTGGTTTGATCTGCTGGTATCTTCTAGTTTGGCAGGTTCTCCCTGCTTACTGCTCTAGTTCGTGCTGTCTAGGTTGGTTCATCCATGTTTGCCTTTGCAGTGTTTATCTTCTTTTTTATCCTTATTACTTTTTAATGAGACACCTTTCCTCTCCTTGGTGTTTCAGGCAAACACAGATGGAATCTACTGCAACTTCTTAAAGGTTTACACTGTTCTTTCTGGGCCTTGAGATATTTATTACTTAAGGCCATTATGATTTGGTAGAGTTGACTGGATTACATAGGTAAAGTTGCCTGAGAGAATTCTGACTGCATTATGGTTTTATTATACTCTGAAATGACCATTTGTCTAATATTTGTACTTTCCCCCCCTAAATATAATAGTTTTGAATTCTTTTGATCAATTCTCAGTAATTGTCAGTATTGTCACAGTGTTAATGTAGCTGAGATGCTCTGATGTTACAAGTCAGGCAAGCTCTGTAGTCAGGACCCAACTCTCATGAGACTCATTTTGTCCATTTAGATGGAATAAATGGACAAATTTTAGGCCGTATAAACCTTACTTAAGGCCTGAAAAGGACCCAGAAATTTTCAATCTTACTTTAACTTAATCTCTGAGTTTAATTTAATTATGTTAATCAGTCTCCTGTAAGGGATTTTGGAGTTTATTTTACTTTTCTGTGTTGATTAAATTTTCCAGGCTTTTATTGCACTAGAACATTGGGTCTCTCTTGTCAATTCTCCGTGCCTCCCATTCTTGCTTTGCAGTGTTCCGCTGGGATTTCTCTTTCATATTACATTTTATGGCGATGTTTTCAGGAGTTTGTGTTTTCCATTGTATGACACAAACTTGCAATCAGAGATTTTAAACAAGCTGCCAGTCATGTAGCTGCAACGGCGTGAAGATCAATGTGGCTGCAAAATCATCAGAGAAGCTGTGTGAATATTCAGGCAGCCAGCCTGTGCAGGACTTTTAAACTACTGAAGCAACACTTCTGGTAGGAAAACTGTGATGGCTCAGGTGGTTTAAAGTGAGCTTGTCTTGGGAAGCTTCACCCTCAGCTCTGGCATTCAGTGTGCCCTGAATTTTGAGGTGAGGTCTCTGGGCAGATTTCAGTAGGTTCCTGTTGTTTTTTCAGGCCTATTTTTTTATATTCAGTGATTGTACTCATCTCTCTCTCTTTACTTTGTCAGTTTCTAAATATGTATTGTCAATGTCATGTCTGGAAGAGACACAACACTGGCAGTGATAAGCACTGATATCAGGAGCTGTGTTAGTCGCACACAGGCAGAGGAAGAATGTGCAGCAGAACACTCAGGAAAAATATTGCTTAAAATCAGACGTGAACTATTTTCACACTCTTATTTTTAGGATCTGAAAAGCTGGAGTTTGGGGTTTTTTTCCAGTTACATACAGCCTCTGAATTACTGAGGTTACAAATACACTGTGCACCAGTGAGTTAAGTGCAGTGCTTGGACACTACAGGCATCTCTGACCTGAGGGCACTTACTATAAGGTGATGCCATAGCTGTGAAGAGACGAAATAATGCCTGGAACATGGGTGGGCAGACTCAGCCAGCAGCAGCACTTACAACAACACCAGCAACCCTGTGTCACGTTCCCTCTGTGCTGTTTAATATGCGACGAACAAAGGTCTGGTTGGTGACCCAGCCCTCCCTGTATTCAGAGGCTGAAAACTGCCTCATTATTGTTCATTATGTAGTATTATTCTCATGCAGTCACATTATCATAGCTTCCCCTGAGAGCCAGGATGCTACTGTGGGCTCTGCACAGCTACACTGGTTCCTATACCTGAGCTAATTTGTTCAGTGCTAACCTGATGTCTCTGCAGGACAGAGAGCTATTCCCCTTGTAAGGGAAGGTTCAAGCATTAGCTATAGCTGCTGTGTGAGAAGTACAACATACACCGTTTATTTTTGACAGGGACCTGCTTTGCTGCCCCCGCTGTGAGAACGTGCTAACTCATCCAGGGGAAATTCATTCCAAACTCAAGTAATGGTTGCAAGGGAGGTACACGCAGAGAAATCAACTGTGGAGAGCAAGTAGAGGGTTGAGGGAGAGAAAGTTGTATGCAAGAGTGGCAGCAAGAAAGGGGAAGTGTGGCAGGGGTTTTAAAGGCATTCCAAAGCTCAGAGGTAGTAATTAGTTTCTAGATAGCTTTGAGGTTAGGACACCCAAAATATTACCCATTCTGCCTTCAACTGAAACAGAAATGAGCCAATTCTAGTTTACAGCCAGTGCCCAGATCATTGCAGCCGCTGCATCATTGTGAGCTGCCCACCATTTGAGATCTTGCTGTGTGATAGGGTGGTGTTAAGGTACGTGGAATGGAGCAAATGCCTCAGTGCAACGAGGATGCTGACAGAAAACAGTAATAAAATGATGGCAGTGATTGTACATTTTGCTTTACACATGAGCTGGCAAGTACTGATACACACAATTCTGTTCAGGGATGACAGTGGAGGCAGTTAGCCTACTGTTAGGTACTGGAGAGTATACAATGAAGAAAGAAGATAATATATTTTAAGTGGTGTAAATTAGCATAATGAAACATAACACAATAAATATAGAGGAATGCTGAAAGTGAATACCAACAAAAGGAAACTATGTGGACATAGGATAGAAAATGAAAAGTGATAGAGTAGGTAGGATGTTTAGAAATAAACTGGATACATTTCTTGTAAATCAGTAGCAAATATAAATTTGCAGGGACCCTCTGGATTTTGAAAGTGAGTGTCTTTTCTGTTCCCAGCTTCTGGGATGCATCAAGTTCATGTACAAAAGTGCCATCTCTTTGCTGTATTGTCCTTCTGCCATTCTTCACAGGGAGCAAGGATGATGATGGCCCTCTGATAATGTTAACAATCGGTTCAGTATTGGAAAGGACTGGTAATGCACCACAGGTATGTGTGGAGGAGATAAGCAGAGACCAGAAGGGAACCCCTTGCTCCAAGAGCACATTCCCAAGTCTTTTGCTTTCCAAACAGGTCAATTATTGCCCTTACTAAAAAGTAAATAGCAAACAGCTCTTTTCCAAGATTAGTATGTAGAGAAGAACATAATCATAAGAACTAAAGCAGCAAGATAGACTTACCTTTACAACTGAAATAATCACATAGGATTGGCAATCAGTGAAGTCCAAAGATGGGACATAAACAGGAGTAATTTGGGAAAGTTCCACAAACACTATTTATTACTTGTTTCATTATTTTTACTTGTTTCATTCTTGGTCCTACCTTTGTTCTTTCAGGGGTTTTGACATAGCTATAACAATTCACAGTTTTCCAAATTTAGTGTGCCATTTTTACCTTCTGGAACATGGAGATATATTAGAGAGCTTGCTGATGAAAGTGTTCATAGAAGTACTGTGGAATCAGAAAAAGAATTAGGTTGGAAGGGTCCTCTGGAGGTCTCTAGCCCAATTCCCTGCTCAGAGCAGAGCTGACTTCCAAGCTGGATTAGGTTATTCAGGGCCTTGTTCAATTAAGTTTGGAAAATCTCCAAGGATGGAGATGCCACAACCTGATTGAGTACTTAACAACTCTCCCTGTGAAGACTTATAGCAATAAGAGAGCAACAGAAGTAGACTATGTTAGGGAATGTAAGAATATTCAATTAGAATATATAGGTGAAGATCATGGCAATAGGAGCTTTCTGTATGGGTGATAAGGTAGAACAAAGAAATAGCAATATACTTACAGTAACAGCAGGATTACTGTGGCTTTGCCTTTGCTGGCAACAGTAGTTAGACACTGCAGGGTGGAGAACTTTGTTTGGGTTTCTTCATAGGTAGTTTTGATCACAGTGTCCCCAGGATTTTTCTTTTCTGGAAAGCTTTCTTTAGATCCTTAGCTGACTTTGCTGATTCCTTAGCTTCCCTCCTGTGGAAGCCGGCATTCCTTTCAGGTGGTAGTGACATGCAGCCCATGTCGGAACAGTGAGAGAAAGGAACTGCTGTGGAGAGGTGTTGTCTCCAGTCCCAGTCAGCACCACTGCTATATTCTTACCATCCTAGTGAGCAAAAGTCACCGAGTTGCAGGACTACAATGTGGAAAAGTGATGACACAAGAGCATCTTGGTAACACAGTGTGAGCCTTAGGAGTGAAGTAGGAAATACGTAGGTTTGGATAGGAAGAAGCAGGGGATGCTTTGCACAGCCTCCTTGGTGTCACTATCTGTTGCTATAGTATTTTTTAGCCTGTTCCTCTAATGAGTTGTGAAGGCCTGGGAGGCACAGGCAGGATCAGCCACAGGACAAAACATCAGTCAGAGCTTGGTTTAACAACAGAACTGTGGCTTGTGACAAGTCTTGTTTACTCAGACTAAGCCTCCGGTCTGCAAATAACAGCAGCGTCCTGCCCAGGGTAGGCACTTTGTGTGTGGATAGACCTGGAGTCAGAGGCTGTATTCCAAGGATGCAACTTGGGCTAACTCTGAGCTGAAAACAGACTTTAAATACAGCAGTTCTGCTCCGGGGTACAAGGAACTTCATGCCCTGCGCATCCAGAGTCCAAGCCTTTTTTCCCTGGGAAAAAAAAAAAAAAAAAAAAAAAAAAAAAAAAAAAAAAAAAAAAAAAAAAAAAAAACCACCAATCTGAAAGCTGCTTGGGTAGCAGTGCTGTAAAAATCCACTGGTTTATGCAGAGATTTCCTGCTGCACATGGGAATGTCCTGGGATCTGGAAACGAGATGCGTGAAGGTGTGCCAGAGTTTGTTTGGACCGTGTCGAAGATCCATGCGGACTGTTACAAACAAAACCTATGCAGTCCGTGTACTTTAAAATATATGTGCCCACATACAAGCTATAGTTTACAGCAGCAATACCACCTGCCCATCCCGCGGCGTGGAGATTCATAGTCCCGGTAATCCAGAACGCACCAGGGCGGCCAAAAAGCTGCGGGGTTACCAGTGTGCCCCCCTCGCTGGCCGTGCTTGACCAGCAGAGCTCAGCTCCCCGGCCCACCCCGAAGCCCCGGCCAGCGGCCGGCCCAGAGCATCCCTTCCGCGCCCATCACCTCCTGGAGGGGAGGGCTTTACGGGAGGACGGGTCGGGGAAGGATTTGTTTTCTTTCTTTCTGGCC
Source organism: Chamaea fasciata (assembly GCF_029207755.1). Classification (NCBI taxonomy): domain Eukaryota; kingdom Metazoa; phylum Chordata; class Aves; order Passeriformes; family Sylviidae; genus Chamaea; species Chamaea fasciata. The sequence continues at coordinate 22,387,866 of NW_027094087.1, read as the reverse complement.
CGTTTAAGCTATATCTTCATTCTAACTGCAGTCTTTCTTCCCCGCGCTGCTCCTGAGGCCGGGCCGTGCGGGTGCTGTCTCCCGGCGGCGGCCGCAGGCAATGGCGGCGGGCCGGGCCCCTATGTAAGGCCTTTATGCAAGCAGCCGGCCCCGCTCGCCCCCCGCGGGAACGGCGCTCTCCGCGCTGTACCGTCGCCTTCGGGATGGAGAGGCCGCCGCGGCCCTCGAACGCCGTCCCGGCTGGGACGCAGGAGGCCAAAGGGGAGCAGGGGCTCCTGCCCTGGCCCTCCATGAGGAGAGTCCCGGCCTGTCGAAAGGGGGGCGGGAGGCAGGACTTGCCCCGGCACTGCTCGGGTGTCGGCGGGAGATAACGGGATGACTCCAGCCTGCCCGGCTCCTGCTGGTCTCCTGCGAGAGTGACCACGGTTCTCTCCCCGGCATGCGGCGGCAGCAGCCGATGTTCGCGGGGGCCAAGCCGATTCCCGGGCCAGGGCAGCGCTGTTCCCTCCGGAGAAGGAGGGAACATCGGCATCCCGAGCCGGCGGTGCCGCTGCCTGGCTCGGGGAGCACAGAGGGAGCACCTGCACCTGTGTGGCGGAGGGGGCACAGCGAGACGGGTGCTCACTGCCCTCTTCGGAGTGCTCGCTGTGTGATTCAAAACCTGCCACTTCGCCCGGTGCCTCGCCTTCTCCAGCCGTGAAACTAAGGTGGTGGCTGACTACCTGCTTGTTGTAGCACTGAGGCTTAATTCTTTGGAGGTCCTGGATGGAGGGAGGTGTTGAGAGCTCGTGTGCTCAGTGCTCACCGACAGTTGTTTCAGGTTCCAAGTCTTGACGTTTTACTTGGATGACCTCTGCATCTCAAAATTGCCTCAGTGCTTTTCCCTACAAAGCAAGTCTCTGCACTGATTCGTCTTGAACTGGAAACTTGCATATTTGTTTGCTTTTCAGGCAATTCTATTATATTTCTGTATAACTCTTGTCTATTCAGAATGCTACAGCCTTGGTTAATATTTGTCAAACGGCGCTCTGACTGTCTAAACTACTGGGACGAGTTTCATTTTATATGTCATCAGTAGGGGCAGAATAAGGAGCTTCGTGCTTGGCCTATTTGCTGTAACACAGTCTCAGGGCCATTGCATCAGAGTCAAAACAAGGAGCAGCTTGTTTCCAAACAAGAAGTATGGAGGAAAGTCTTCTCTGCCTCCTTCCCTGTAAGGGAAAAGAGAGGCGAGAGGGGGGCGGTGGTGGGGGAAGAAAGTTATCTTTAACAGATTCTAAAAATGCCTTTTTCCAAATATGCAGTCAGTCCCTTCAAAGGTCTCTTTGTTTATTTTCAGGAAGAAACCCAAGACAGCTGAAAACCAGAAGGCGTCTGAGGAGAATGAGATTACTCAGACGGGTGCATGCAGCGCCAAGCCGGGCCTTCCCTGCCTGAACCTTGAAGCTGTTCCTTCTCTGAGCCCGGCCCTCATCCACTCTCCACATTCACCAACAAACCTGCACGCACACACAGGGTCATCTGATTGTGAGTACACCAACGTGCTGCTGGGGTTCTTGAAAACACTTCCCTTACTGTGCACCAGGTTTTCCAGCTGGATGCTCGTCCCATAATGTCATAAGCAGGACTTTCTCAGGGCTTACCTTTTCCCTTCTTTGGGAATAGCATCTAGAGCAGAACATTTTTGTGTTAAGGTTGTGATAATGCAGTCAGCCAGGGAAAGCTGAGAGCATGTTGTTAGGTCAGGTTGCTGCGTATTACAAATTAAAAAGGGAAGACCCCTCAAGCATGTCCCTGTCCAGCTAGAACTGTTGCTCCCCACCAGGTAGTCACATGCTTCTCATTACCCAACCGTATTTCCTGGCTGGGGGGTTTCAGCCTGTGCTGATAACAAGTGCCTGGCTCTGTAGCCCAGGTCTGTTAAGTTTCTACGAAGAAAGGAGAGTGTTTTGTGAAGAGGATCAGTCTGTGAGAGTCTGGAAAATCTTTGTAGGCTTGTGTGGTTGTACCAGCTTCAAGGCCCTTGTTTTGAGGGCATTCACTTTCAGATTACTCAGCATGGGTTAATTGCCCTTTAGAAAATGTTCTTCTCCATTTTGCCAAAAAATACAAAAATAAGGGAGGGAATTATTAAAACTGGATTTTGAAAAGTCATCTTACCTCGCCAGCTCTTCAAAACATTGTCATTTCACAGAAGTCCTTGCCTGGAAGTCTCTTGGACAAGAATGTGCGGGGTAATGTGAATCTCATCGCTTACTAGTTTTAGAATATATAGTTTGCCTCTTCTGCAGTGGTTTAAGATATTGTAAAATTTAGAAGACGGGGGGGGAGGGGAAGAAGAAGGTTGAGGACACCAGGTTTCAACAGCTCAGAAACCAACCAGACTTTGCAAAAGCCTATTAGAAAAAAAAAAAAAAAAAAAAAAAAAAAAAAAAAAAAAAAAAAGCAGGGCATGACAATAAAAAATCAGATTAAAAAGTATGTGTATCCTTTTCTTTTTTTAATTTAAAAATCCTGCCTCAGGGCCAAGCTTGGAAGCAGTTGGGTTATAGGGATCATCACTATCAAAATCACTTTAGCTGCAATTCATTCCTGTTGGCTTCTGACTTTATTCATTATGAGCTTCTGCTAGAGATCTTGATTTTAATAGAGCTGGTAAACATTGGGGAGAGTTTCCTAAATCTCACCTGGTGATTTGGGGAGAAGAAAGAGGTGTGAAACAATTGAACAGCAGGCAGCATGCAATTTAGTGTATACAAGAATTCTCTTCAAATTGGAGATGTCAGGCTCTTTGTTGAAGCTGGGGTGCAGTTTTGTCTTGTAATGTTTTCTGAAAAGAAAAAGCTTGTGAAAAGATGCAAAAAATGAGCAGAACAACAAGAAAAAAATAATCCTTATTTTCAAACAAAGAATCCCTTTATCCCATTCACAAAGATGAAAGAGTTCATTAGTAAATGGGATTTGAAACCTCACACTGATTTTTTTGACAGCACAAATGGAAACCCATGAAAGCAACCTTAGGACAGAGGCCAGCAGGGATTGTTGGGAACTTGGAGAATGAACTCCTGCTTTTGCTTTCTGAGGTGGCCAAGTTCAGGGTGGAGAATATTGGCAGAGGGCAGCAGGGAAGGTGGACCCTGCAGCTCTTCATGCTCTACCTGTTCTGTGAACAGTGTCTTTTAGACCTCTAAGTTTTTAGTGTCTCCAAGTCACCTTCTGGATGATGTCAAAGGTCTTTTCCAACCTAAACAATTGAATTATTCTATAAATAGGAATAAGCTGCCAGCCCAGGTTAGGTGCTCCTCTCACACTGAAAGTGTGGGAGATTTTTTTCAGAAAATGGGTTTAATAGCAATTTCAGCATTAACATTGTCCTATCTTGTGAATTGTTGAAAATTAGCTCCCAAAATATAGCTAGAGTCCTGCAAAAATTCAGGAAATGGTAAGACCTCTTGTGGTATTGATCTCTGCTAGCTGATCCCATGTACTTTGAAACCAATAGAAAATCTCACAATTATTTATGGTGGGTTATGACCTTTATCAGGCTGTATTTGTTAGGGTAGTTATGCATTTAATTAATGTTTGGCATGCCCTTGCAAAACAGCAAGAACCCACATGAACTAAAATGAGACATGATGAGTATTTACTGCATACTTGCTGTAGTTTTCTGCCGTGTTTTGTGGTATTCTTTCTTAATATTCCTCAATCCTCAGTGCTGGAATATGTTCACGGACACAAAGGATTGATTTTTGTGGCTCCCAACATTAAAAATGGGTTTCCCTGCAGTTACAAATGCTTTCTCCATACCTCTGATGTGCCCTGTCATTTGGATTGATTCTTTCCCCTCACTCTAGAATCTCTTTCTTTGTCCTTCTCTTCCCCTTCTCTCAGAGCTATGTTGCCACGTCTTTCTTCCTCTCAGCTTTGGAACCCATGGTGATGCTTTTCTTCTTAGGGCCAGCAAGACTTTCTGTCTTCCCCTCTAAAGGTATTTTTAGACAGCACAACATTGCATCTCTTCCCTTGCCCAGGCCATCCTACTGCCTGTACCCCCAGAGCTGGGCAGATACTTCATTTTCTAAGAACATTCTTCATTCTGCTGGGGAGTTTTCTAGTGGAAGTCAAATAATACAAAAATACTTTTAAAACTAGAGTTACACAGGAAGTTTGGGAAGAATTTTCTCTGAAAAGACCAGAAACACCCAGAAAGAGTCAGCATGGTAGCATTTATCAATTCTTGGAAAAATGCACAGATGTACAGATGGTTTCATAAGACCTCATTCATGTATCTGGGAGGGAAAAAAAGGCTTAGATTTTATGGACCACCTTTTCAAATCAGTTTGAAATCTTCACTGACCGTTTTGCATGCACAGTCACTTGGCTTGGCAGAAAACAACACCACATATTTATTATTATGAGAAACGTTCAGAAGCCAGTCTACTCTAAAATATCAGGGTGCTTTTTGGAATGATTCAGATCAAATTTTTTTTTTCCAAGCATAGGAAGTAAAAACTCTGTGATAGCCATCTGCTCCTCAGCTGTAAAAGGCAGAGGTGAAGAAAGCCTAAAGCAATAGTCTGAATGCCAGTCTTACTGATATGAATACTTAGCAAAAAAAAAAAAAAAAATCCTGGGTAAAATCATATGTGGTACACAGCATAATTTAGGGTTTCATTCTGTAGCATAGTATGTTCTACATGCTGCTTCTGGTGCTACTTATTCCAAATGGAATTACATTATTCCTCAAATTTGTAGGACTGGGTCTTAGATTTCTGGGTTTGAACACTGTATTTCCAGCACAGATGAATCCTTGAAGCTGAATACAGAACACAGGATGCACTGTGTCCAGTCCCATCTCTTCTAGTCTTGGGAAATGCTGATTCATGCAATACAATTGAAGAAACAAGTTAGAGGAAGAGGTGCTGCCTGAGGTAACTGTTTTCATGAGAGCTTGGCAGATAAAAAACACCATTTTGAATTAATTTGGAATTAAGTGATAGAGTGAGCTGATAGAACTCCAGCTGAGTTATACCTCTAGCTGCTCAGCTGTCACAAATGGATCTATCTGCTTACCCAGAAGAAAGGTGCTCATGCAAGGACAAGGTTCTGGAAAGGTTATAAAAAAGCAAAGGAAAGCAATGAGATTTGTGCTATTCACATTTTTTCACATATTCCTTTGCTTGTGGATAGAGAATGCATAAAGTGCTTAATAAGGTTGTAGTTCAAAGGCTGAACAGCCTCAGGTAAAGTTTCTAAAAATTTTGGTGAGAGGAAGAAGGTCATCAGGACCTGGCTGTATTTAAACTGGTTTGTTCTGCATAGGCCACTTATTTCAGGAGCCTTTCAGAAAGCATGTATAACTGTATATGTTTTGCAAGTGCCAAAAGATAAGATCACTTTGGCAGAAACTTCCACGAGTTCTCAAAGATACAATCAGACAAAAACTTCATTCAGGCTCTGATGTATGCATCTTAACAGATGTGTCCAAACTCAAAGGAATCCCACGGGAACAGTGCAACTGAATCTCTTTGTCTCTATTGATAGTTAAAGAAGTTATTCTTAGACATTGGATGGTCCATCTGTGAAGGAATTTGTTCCAGACAAGACAAAAGCAACATCTTTGCAAAGAGTTTCCATGGGACTGAGAGGCAGGTTGGACAATCACTAAAAAAACTTCTGAAGCAGTATTTATGATTTCAGAGAACACAGAATTCTTGTAGAGACCTGAGATTCTGGTAAGGAATGAGTTGAGAAGAAAAGTAAGGCATGAATATTTTTTGAAAAATCTGTTAAACAATCATTGTCAGGTTGTCGAAATAAGGGAGGACTTTCTAAAGTTATGTTTTAGCAAGGGACAGGGAGTTTTTTTGCATTAAATAGAATGTACTTTATAAACACTGTCAGTGATAGACCATATCTGAACTCTTTGCCCCTACATGCTCAAGTACCATGGCTGACTTGGTCCAATTCCAGCATTTTTCAGCTTTCACAGAACGAGAACATTGAAGCAGAGTATTTGCTTTTTTTCCTTGTAAGTGCTGATTTTTGTAGCTTCTTAGCCTTCCAGCATGACAGGAAAAGACAGAGTGGGAACCTCACAAGATTCCTGTACTCCACAGAGCATTGAGAGTGAATATGGAAACTCTGGGGTTTCATTTTCTTGAGCAGCTAGAGGATCCCACCATTCTCTTCCCATGAATTTTCCAGTTTGATTTGCCTGGGGCTTATACAGAGGCTGGGTAGATCTGAAGGTGGTTTGGCCTCTTCTTTACCTTTTAGCTTTCCTGTGTTTCTCTTTGAGGTTCTGTGGCAGGAAGAGAATGGTTACATGCCCTGATGGTCTTCCCCTTCTCCCTGGAAATTTGTGGCTGTGATTCCCTAGGAGCTGCTCTGGAGCTTTCAAGTAGTCTTCACTCTCAGTGTAGACAAGAGGGACCCTGATTCTACCAGCTTCCTTGTTTAGAAAGTCAGGCAGTATGTCAATAGTCATTTCAGCTGTATTTTTGCTAATCTATGTATGGCATGTCTGAGGTAATGCTGAATATTTTTAGGTTGTTTTTGGTGACCTAAGAAATTATGTATGTTTAGATATCTATTTTAGATGATATAATAATAATAATACCGGCCTTTTCTGTAGAAAGCTAAACTGAAAGCAGGGATATCCATAGTTCTCAAATACTGATGTCGCAACACTTAATTGTACTTTCATCTTGCAGAACATTTGAAATTTTGTTTAGTAACTGTTTGTCTTTTTAGTAGTTGTAAGTGATTTCTATGTCCCGTGCACCTGTATTTTTGTTTGTTAAATTATCAAAGAAATTTATCAGTCAGGAATAACTTGTATTTTCATAGAAGCAGATACGTGTTGCTTGAATTGTGTAGGGACAAAAGTAGGTACAAGCAGAGGTATGCAAAGCTATAAGCTGACTTCACCCTGCCTCTTGAAAAAGCCATCACAATACACTGAAGAACTGGCAGTGAAAAATGTTGTACTAGTGGTAGGAACTGGTCTCTATATTCTAATCAGTGCACTAAGTGAGTTTTGTCAGGTTGGTCTCTGGGGCTTTTCGTCTCTTGAGAAATGACTAATAGCATATGGTACTTCACTTACAAAGTCAGTGAGTATGTTTTCAGAAGCAACTGTGGAGCTCAACTTCCACTGATGCATAAATCACTTACATTTCTAACACATAGATGCCTTAGAAAATTTGTCTAATTATCCTAAATGTTGGTTCTGTTATTTGATGTCCCTGTTATACTGTCTTGGTGTTAGGTTGTGGTGTTCAGTGCTTTTCTTACTGCTCTCCATTTAGAGAACTGTCAATTGTAACATGCAGAGTCTCAGCTTTGGTTTAAAACTGCCGTGCGTGCTCCCAACTCTCGTGATTTCCGGGGACATCTTGAAGATATTTCTGCAGTGTCTCTATCCTTTCTAAATATCAGGGAAAAGGAGAAGACTTACTGCTCTTTACAGTTCCATAGCTTCTATTCTTCAGGTGTCTGGGTTGGTAATGCTGTAGTGTTTCTCCTTGTAAGTCATGCTGCAGGCAGTAAGACACACTCTAACTCTCCATTAAGATGTCTGCAGTATGTTTCTGAGTTTACTTTGTCGTGTCTTCAGAGTCAGCCCCCTCCAAAATTTTAATTACTGTTGTTTATGTTTACAGTCTTCAGTAAATCCCTCTTTTGTATATATTTCAGCTGCTTCACTCATGAAATGAGGGACTGATGAATATGTACAAATATCTATCACTGTTCAGTGTATCAAGATGTTCTAGTACTTTTTTCAATATTTGGGATTTTGTTTGTTTGTTTTTGTTGGGGGGGTTTGTGTTTGGTTCAGTTTGGGGGTTTTTTTATAAGTCTCCAGAGCAGTGCTTTCCTCTTCTCCCCTTGAGCTGGCTTACCTTCTTCCATGATACTCCATCTTGAAAATGAACCAATAATGTCAATTCCACAGCAGAGTTTCTGTAATCTCCTTGATTACCTTTACTGCTCTCATAGATAGTAGTCTTGTTAACACAGTGACACTACTACTTGCCTACCTAATCTATCAATCCACATAGTCTGCAGCACTTCATAGATACCAATCGTTGTTCTGTTAACTTTCTCTGTCTGATATGTTTAAATAATGTTTTATTACAGTATTTGTCTTTATGCTTTTAGTGAGTTTTTCTTTAAATTTCCTCTTCACCCTTCCTAATCTTTGTTTTACATCTAGTCTGCTACAGTTTATGCTCAGTTCTATTAATGTCACTTGGTCATGATTTCCATGTTTGGAAGAATAAATTTTCAGCTTTAATGAACTCTTATACCTTGTTATTTAACCACTGTAGCATTTTCTACTTCCTCATTTTTCTTTTGTTGTCGTTGGATAGGCATATGGACTCTATTAAAGTATTATTAAGGCCACCTCCCTACTGTTCTTAGGGATTTTACTTCCTTATCTTTTCCTTTCAGACCCTTTCTGACTAACTTCCTCTTCTTTTTTTCCTTTCAATAGTTGTTCTTCTCAAAGTTTCACATACCAAAACTGTCACTTTGTGATCTGCTTGAAGGATATCAAACATAATCATGCCAATCATTGTTATTTCATGTCTTAACCATACATGCTACTGCTGTCATCTCCTCTGTCTTAATTGGGTGAGAAAACTAAACCAAATGTGCCATTTCCCTAATACGGTCTTCAGAGGAGTACTTCAGTGTTTGACAGGTGACTCCTGTTTGAAGCAGCTGCATCTCCATCTCCTTTTGTCCTACTGTGGGTTGTTAAAATGCTGTGCAGCTCAGTGCTTGCCTCTCTCCTGGTTAGTCCCTTGTGTGCTGTAGGGAGACACCTTCCATGCATTGAGAAACATCAACTGGTGTAGGAGTGGCCTGGTTTGTTGCAGCTACAAGTCTCCAAAGTTACAGGTGTAAAAACACACTTGGTCACCTCCTGCTCCTTTTCACCACTGTGATCTGTTTAGCATTGAAGCTTTTTGCTCTTTTCCTGTGAGCTTCCATAGTCACTTTCTCCTCTTTTGTTTACCTGTGGTAGAGTAGCCATGTAATCTTTGTGCGGTGATCCCCCTCAGTAACTTTAGAACAAGGTATGGCCAAATGAGTATTCATATTAGAGAAAACCAGAACAATTCTTGCATTGTTCTCCACTGAACAAAGGGAGCTCTTTCATTTGAACCTTTTTTTGAACTAAAGCCTTAACATGGTAGTGGGAGAGAACCTGAAACATAAAACCAAGAGATTGTTTAATACCACCTACTAATGCTTATAAAGTGTGCTAAGAGGTGTTGCGGGGTAAAATCATGTTCACATGAAATGTGGTGTTTGATCTAGTCCATGGGTGAGAGTCAGTTGTAAGCCATCAGAATGTCACTGAACTTCATTTGCATCAGGCTGTTTGCCTGGCATCCCGGTGCATGGAGACCTTAGCGGCGTGTTCTGGCTGGCGCTGTGCATTTGAATTCCTGAGGACACCAAGTGCTATTGTTTCTAGAGGGGATGCCATTGTGCCATCTCTTCATTTATATTTTTTGTGGCTGTTTTCATTGTCCATGGAGTTATTCACGAGGCAAAAATAACCATGAGATCCAGTCTTATGTATCTACCATTCAGGAAATAGAGTACAATGAGAATTCAAGAATCTGTCGGCACAAATACCTCCTTGAGGAATTAACTGCACCTATGAAAAAGAGATAAACATATAGTAGAACCCCGACTCATCCCAGCTTTGTTGTGTTAAACACTGAAAAGATCTCTGCCTGGCTGGAATGTGCAGTATATACTCTGTATCCATCTGTGACATGTAGTGAAACGCTGCTTCTTGAAAACCCACGAGAGGGAAGTAGTATAAATTAAGAGTAATCTCACAGCAGCTATTTTTGCGTTCTTAACCAGTGAAAATGTAAGTGTAGCAATATTGTGCATCTATTAAAAATCTTGAAAGGCTCTTTATAACTAGATGATAGGAGTGATAACGTGTAATTTATTGATGTTACACAGATAGAGGAAGAAACTCACAAAGTAGCAATTTTTGTGTGAAAAGGGGTATGATACAGGAAATAAAAACAGAGAAAGGGACTTCTTGTAGTTTCATGCCTGTGTGGGCAACCATGTCAATTTTAACAAGAATACCTTGTGCTTTGATCCTATGCTACATTCAAAAGTAAAACTTCCAGATGCTATCTCTGGTGCTTTTGGATGAGTAGAGGGTAGAATGTGCCTGAAGGCAGACCTGAGAAACAACTCCCGTGCACTGCATTAGTATCACCTGTTGGTGTCTGAATGCTTGTGTATACATGTAATTCCAGGGCCTTTTCCGTAGGGAGTGAGGGGAAGAACTGGAACTGACAATGTACATTTAATGCTAGAGTTCCATCTGATCGTATCAAGCCACCCAGGAATGCTGTGTTCTTGCTTATTATTCCCTTGATTTATTAGTTTAAAGTGTTCTGCCATACATTTCTATTCCTATCAAAGCTAAGTAGGTGATTTTGGAAATAAGTCTGTTCCCAGAGATTGCAGAGGTCTCACTGAGGACAGAAACATTTCCTGTGGCCTTCAGTATTGTAGACATGAGCATGTTCTGTTTCCCACTGATATTTAAATCTGAACTATAAGCAGGCCTGAGCATTCATCCCATAAATTCAAAATAAAGAAGCCACAGTCCAAAACAGTATGAATATGTGTCTCACAATATTTCTAAGTTGAAATATTCACCAAAGCACCCAGTTGTACTAGTTAACAATTACCCTTTCACTAGTAGATAAAAAAGACGAGTGGAAAAAACAACCAAATAAGATCTAGCATTTTCATGTGATAGTTTTCCTCTACTCGGGGCTGAGACAGAGGCACTGGACAAGATAAAGGAATCTTTTCTCAGCCCTGAGGACTGGCATTTACATTTTTTCATCCACCCCTTGTTTCTCCCATCAACCATAGTTCTGTGGCCAGAACAAAATCTCCTACACTGAAAGGCTTTTCTCTGGAATCGTGGAGGAAATAAGCAGTGCTCTTCCACAGGGTCTCCCACAAAACTCAGCCATAACTGACAGCACCCTTTTCCTAACAGACTGCAACACTCATTCCCTCTAGAGGATTCTAGCTTGAATGGAAACCTTCTAAACAGGTAATTACCTCAAGAGGTTTTAATCTATATTTTCCTTTTAACCAAAGCCCACAGGCTTTCAGGCTTACTGTATTTAACCACACTCAGGTTGATACACTTTTTACTCCTTGTCTTTCTGCCTGGGGGAACACCTAACAATGCAGGGGAACATGAAGGAATTCATGGAATAGCAGTTGTCTCTTTTGGAGATGTTTTAATATATTTGCAGCTATTAGCCTTCTGATTCATTCCTCCTCCAGACACAGCTCCCACCTTCAACCCTAGACCCTTCTGCTCCCTAAACAAGTTTTCTTAGAGAGGATAGAAGTTTATACAGGCCCGCAAAGCAAGACAATCAAGTGTAATCCTTATCCACTTTCCTTATGGGGATTCAGTCTGAAATACACTATTAGTATTTAAACAAAAGCTTTTAAAGCAGGTGAAGGTATTCTTAAGGACTAGAATAATCTTTTAATCTGGACCATAGAATAGCAAAGCAAATCACCTTGTTTGCCTACATTTTCCCAATTTTTTTTTTTTCCAAGAAGCATCTGCCTAATCTTTTTTTGAGTGAGGAGTGCTCACACCAGCATTGCTGGCCCATCTCCCCCTTTCCCTGCTCAGTGACTCTCTTGCTGTGGGTCCACCAGTGAAGCATGCATTCCAAGTAACAGCACCTAACACTGGGAAGGAAAACAAACAATAGATGCACCTAGATTTTTAAAGAGCTGAACTGCCTTAAACTTATAGCCAGTTAAAACAGTTGGACCATGCTGAGGCTTGGCAGGATCATGCACGAGCTCTCTGGGAACAAGAGAGTGCAGTTGAAACAGATTTCATGTAGAACATGAAAATGTTTCCTACTGAAGAAGGGATGAGCACAGCGTCGTTTCTCTTCCTAGGAAATGGTGCCATCATGTGGAGACGTTGTTTTCTCTGTTTCCTGTTTTAAGAGGGCAGTTCTGAAGTTTTTTCCCTTTACGTTTTTAAGAAGTGCATTAAAATGCTATTTGGCAAATTTATATTTTACTATCATAAATAGATTACGACTGACTGGGGGCACGGGAATTAACACCCTTGAAGTGATATGGCCACAGTCTGTTGAAATCCCTTTTAATGCAGCTGTGATGACAGCTGCAGGGCTTCTTCTGTAATGTCGTACATGTTGCTTGAAGGTGGTGTAGATACCCTCAGAAGTATCCCCTGTCAATGCAGTTCATTTCTTTGCAATGGAGGTACAATGGCATGGCTGTAGATAGTCTGCAGACAAGGTCTGAGAGAAGAACTGAGATAAACAGTGTGCGTATGTGTGTGCCACCGTTTCACATGGAGGTATATTCAACTGGACCCCAAATACGTGCCTGGGAATAAAAAAATGGCTTTTGCCTATGCCCTCTTCAAAGTGTCTTTGGAATTTCTAAAATAGTAAGTATAGTATACAAATCAGATTTAAAGTGGGGAAAGTAAATATCCTGGCTCAAAATGTAATACTTCTCTAACTTAAAAAAGCTGAACATGCTGTAGCACTGACTTTGGTCACTGCGCTGCTATGAATTCCAGCCAGTTTTTAACTGGTGATTTACAATTGTAAGTAGGATGCCGACCCTAAAGAGGAATGGAAGAATTAAGGCACTAGAGTACATTGAGAAGAAAACTAGGTTTTTTGTAACCTGGAGTATAAAATTTGAAGAGATCTGTGGAATTAATTCTTGATATTTCTGTAGTATTCTTTATCCGAGGATGCAAAACAATCTATTGCAATTCCTTGAGGCAGGCAGTCCTGCAGGATTGGGTGCATGATGCTGTCCCTCTTCTAGGTGTGGAGCAAACTGAGGCACAGACATTGCCACTTGTGGTTGTCAGAGCAAAGAGGATTAGTGCTGATGGACACCTCCTGAGGTGTGTCAGACAAAGCACAGGAAGGTAAGGTAACTCTCTGCCTGCCCCCCAGGCCTGGAGGCTGAAGTAAAAGCTTTTGTGCTTGACACTGGGGATTTGTATCCACTTGGTATAGAAGCCATTTTATGTACAGAACACCTATGGTTTAGTCTTCAGTTTTGTATAAAATGGGTATTTCATCATTCGGTAAATGCTAAAGAGGACAAGGCTATTAACTGAATAAATCATCCATAGGAAATTTGCTGAGCATTCTCTAGTCTGCAGAAAAAATCTCCTGAAAAAAGTTTAAGCAAACTCCTTCTTATTTGCCATCTCCTTGGTGTGTTTTCTCCTTGGAGAATAAGGTTGTGTTTATGTGTGCACGCATTTCTGTCTTTCAAACAAATGTAGTTATTAGCTACAAAATTTAGAGAAGTTTGACAGCTTTCAGAACGCAGTGATTCTTCCTTCCATAGAGTGTATTACTGACACATTAATAGATGTTGTGCTGGTAAAAATACAGTACTTCCTGTTAAATGTAGACTGCTACATATTTTGATTCTAACAACAATCTGGTAGGGTTAGGGCAATTTGTGTAGTGTCATCTGGTGTTTGTTTTGGATAGATATTATAGAAGGAGATACTGATTTTCAAGATGTTCAAGCAGATGATTGGGTGAAAACTCCAGCAAACCTTTAAAGCAACAGAAAGCAAGGGCTACTCCTGGTCAGGTCTCCTGCTGAGGATACAAATGTTCTTCTGTGTTCCTGAAACTCCATAGTAGCTTTTCCTCTTGCAGGCCCCTGTTTAGAATGAGGCCAAATATTCAGAAGAATCAGTCTGAGCAGGCGTGGCTGAATTGCTCTCTGTGGCATCTTTGAGATCCACTGAGAAGTCACACATTGCCAGGTTTTCAGCATTTGAATTCTGGTCACTTCCTTGAGTGGAAGGAATGTTACTCCACTAAATTGGTCCCAGAGAGTTGGAACCTGATGCAGGACTAATGTTGTGTGTGGAAACACTAGATAGGAATTTTTGTTCTGTTAATCCAGTTTTATAGTGACTAACTTGATAACAACAGAAAATAAAGCTTTATCAGTTGGGATAAAATCAGGTCATTGACGCTGAAGAAAGCACCCATGGTTGTTGAGGTGCAAAGTTTGGAATACAAGACATTAATGTATGGAAATGAGAGCTTCCTATGGAAATTGTGGGGCTATAGTAGCTTTCACAGATTGTTATGGATGTGCTGTATTTAGACTGAACTGTTGTGTATATGAGAGTTGAGATCTTCATTCCAACATAAGGATTTTTTTTACTCACATCTTTCTTAAGGAAGATCTGTTTGGATAACAGGGCTTTGTTTGCTTGGGGTTATTTATTCTGTAAGGTCTCTAAGGAGTATCATAGACAGTGATATATAGGCAACCCCTTTATTCACCTCCCTCAGCTAGAGTACTTTATCTATGTTTGGGAACTGCATTTTACATGAAATAACGACAGGCTGGAGAGAAGATGGAAGAAGATGAGAAGAAGGAGAATACCTATAACCAGTGAGGATGATTTGGAGACCTGAGTTTGTATTTTCTAGAAAAGACAGGTCTAAAGAAGAAAAGTGAGGCACTTTCCAGTATATGAGGGAGTGCTGTAAAGAGGAAAATGGTCAGTAGCTGTCTGTTAGAGGAAGGGGTTGCATAATCAGTTTCAAAGTTAAATACTAAGAAATCTCTCTTGCTAGAAAGATAATAGACTGTCTGTCTGGGGAGGGAGGGGAAATCCACAATGCTGTTTTTGCAAACATGGTAGACAAATTTCTGAAGGGATAGTGTAAGTAAATTATTCCCACATGAGGGAAAAACAGTGGACTAGATGACTGTCTGAAGAACATAATGCATCCATTTGGTACAAACAGGAGGCCATCTAACAGCTGGTGTGGAGACCAAGGATTAAAGATTTCCAAAACTACACATGGTAGAGGAAGAGAGTAAGGACTAGAGGATACTGCTTGTCTCCAGCAGCAGCAGCAGGTTATTAGGTTTGTTGTGCTCCCAGGGACTAGTGGCTGGATTACTGATGCACAGAAAAGCACTTCCAGAAGCAGGAAGACCACTTACCAAGCCAAACTTCTACATCTTTGTCCTAGCCCAGGGTGTTCTCCCAGCTAGGGAAACACTTGTCATTCTGATAATAAGAACATAAAGAGACCATATTCTGTGTGAGATACAGTGTCTCCCAGCTTCTCCACCATCTCTCAAAGAGTGCATTCTTTGCAATGCAGGGCTTGGGGAAGGTTGTCAGAAAGACAAACTTGGCAAAAATACCGAGCTAGTTGATCTTGTCTGAGACGTCAGTGAGATGTTTTGCCAGACAATTTTCTATATTATCCTGCAGAAGATTGAGGCAAAAACTAAATCTATATCTGTCTCAACAAGCCCACCAGTTCCGAAGGATACAGAACAATTATTCTTTATTCCCCTTAAGTATGAAAGCAAGACACAGCCTTTGGGTTTCGCTCTGCTAGTCATTCCTGTGAAAGAGCACACAGTAAGTTTATAAAAAAGGTTGGATTCCAGCATCCCAGGCAGTTTTGCTTCAGGTGAATGCTGTGCTGAGCTACTGCTGAGTTGCAGTAACTGTGATGGGTTCATCACCACTGTGTTCCTAGAAATGGTAGTTATTAGTGTGCAATGAGCTTTGAGACACCGTGATTTTAAAAGACACTAAAGAAAATCAAATTCTCTGATATCCTTCAGTTATGAGCATTAAGACTTTCAGCAATTGGCTTTGCATAAAGGGACATCTAGTGGCTGTACAGAACAAAACCTTGCAAAATGCATTTTCAAGTGTACAACGTAGCCATTTGTGTGTGGCCTGCAGTGTTCAATATCCTGTACATCTTTTTGGTTCTACTACATCTTGTGTTTTCTGGGGGTAATTTGTTATGTTTTTGACAAACAAAAAATCACCATTTCGAGCCATAGCTTTCTAGCTTTATGTAGGTCTATGTATGGTAATTCTGGCAAATAGAAAACTGCCTCAAGCCATGCCTGATGTACCTCACTGCTGCACTTCCACGTTTTCTATAGCATCTTCCAGGAGTCCACTGCCTGCTGTTTCCTTCTGCCATTGCCTTCCCCTTTGGTACTGTACTTGGAGAGCTTGTCATCGTTATTGTCATGGTAAAACCTACTTTCTTTTGAATGCCCGCAGCATAAAAGTCAGCAGGAGGGGTGGATGAGATTCAGGGAAACACTAATCTAAGCATTCAGTCATGTATTACACAACAAAAGTTTTTTCCTTTCCCATCCACGTTGTGCTCCTTCTTACTAGTTGAGGATGAATTCCATGCATGTTTCTGTGAATAGCCTGACAGTTTAATCGGTACATTTGCATACGGGCAAATGAAGCTTTTTTCAAAGTTGCACAGTAATATGTTTCACCTTTATGCCATGCCAGCTTCAAATTGTATCCCAGGAGGATTTCAAATGTGCATAATCTGTGCAGTTGTCTGAGCTTTTTTCCTTTCTTTTTTTTTTCTGGCTTTTTTTTTTTTTTTTTTAACTGGCAAATGCCTATTCATTGCCCATCTGGGTAAGAATGGCCTTTGCATTTTCACACCCATTCTTTCCTATATGGTTTGTGAATACCCCTCCAATCAGAACTTGCTTCACAGAAAGGGGACAAAACCATTTTACAGGAGTTTCTCAGAATAAGTCCAATGGGATCTCTACATCATGTTTACTGGACAAAAAAAAGGGAGTACTTAACAAAGACCACTTGAATTTCACAGAAAGTTTCCCACTGTCTCGAGTTTAAAAGAGTGGCAGGCCTGAGAAGAGCCCTAGACAGGAGTCTTTTTCCTGAGCTGGGCATTCTGTGCAGTGACAAGTAGGTGATCGTGGTGTGTGCAGCTGGGCCTTGTGAGGAGCTGACACACTCTGGCTTGTCCAAGGCTCTAGGAGTCTTTGTCAGAATGTGGCATTTACTTAGAATCAAACCTGTATTGGCAAGTCTGTGTTTTGTGGACAACATCACCATTGGACTTACGGCTTAGAACAGCATAAAGTAGGGGTCAACCACAAAACCGGATCTGGACCTGGTTTCCTGCAGAGAGGGAAAGGATCTGCGTTGGACAGCAGGTTTTGCTATAGACCAGTCTCTGGAATTTGTTGAAACTGCTCTTTATACTGATGTGGCTTGTGTAGTAGTGTTCTGACACTTACACAACTTATTTGGTTGCCTGGACTTTGGATAGATATGGTTGTGTTGAATGTCAAGGAAGGTGGCCTAGAAAAATCATCCTCAAAATCTGTATTAGCTTTTTTTTTTACAATTTATTGTGTATCTCTTCCAATCACCCTTCTTCCTTTATCCTCAAGGAGTAAATTTCACTTGCTACTCAGTTGAAGAAGTGGTAGAGGATCTTTTTAAGGGCAAACTCTAATAGCAAAAAAAAATAATGCCTTTTATGAAGTGACTCAGTTGGCTTTCAGACCAGCTCCAACACCACAAGGAGCATCCTAGATCAGTTCCTATAGGCGAGCTATTCACATCACTCTTACAAATGCATACAAACCTCTTTTTTGTAGCCAGGATCAACTTCAAAAACTGCCTGTTTTCTTTAAGTTAGCTAAGGACCAAATACTCTGTGGCTACACCACTCTTGATTCCCACAGCCTGGACCTGAGAAGGGCTGTTGAAACTTACTGATGAACCTTGCCTTTCCTCCTTTCTATACGTGATTTGTGGGTAAGTAGCAGAATGCACTTTCCCTGGAAGTCTTCCAGTCTCATGATGCATATCATACCTTTCTGGAAGGGAGTTGTCCTAGGGATGCATTTTTCAGAGTTCTGCTCACAAAATTAATTTTATCTGCCAAGGAGCATAGTAACAAAGTAGGTTTCTTTTCTCAGTTCAAGTGCCCTGTCTGTAGCATCTCCAGTATGTGTAGACTATTCCACATTGTGCATGTTCAAGGTAGGATTTTGGGGTTATTGGGTTAGGCTGCTGCATATTTCTTCTTATTATCAAATACCTCACTTGACAAAGCCGAGCACAGAGACTTTGTTTCTGTGAAAATGAGTCCTAGGAAAAAAACAGGTAGTCACTGATACTACTCAAAGATAGATGGAGATAAATGGGTAGCTGTACAGTCACTTGCTATGGCCTATAGTAAGTCTTGAAAAGAGATGTCGCCTATTTATCAATGATTTTCCACTTTTCTGTTGCCCGGTACGAAGCTTTTGCCCAGGATTCTGACTCTGAGCGTAAATACATTTTGGATTCTTGTATGATCTCACATGTTTGACAGGGAAGCATCTGGAACTGCTCTGGAGACCTCTGGAGGATCAGGAAGGAGGAGGAAATGCATCTCTTCTCTACATTATTTTGTGTAATAATTGTTGCAATGCCCTTGAAGGAAAGTCTCCCAGTTTCTAAGATGTTTTTCTAGTCCTGTGGTCAGTCCCATCAGAAAAAGAAGCTCAGGTTTCCTGGCTAAGCTTATGAGCAAGACAGATGTGTTTCACAATCCCCATCAGGGTCTTAGTGATTTCCTCCTTGTTTCTGCTATGTGAGCATCCCCTCAGTGTGCTAATCACACATGGAAATTAGTAACCTTCTGGTACAGGTGGTTTACATCTGTTAACATGAGACTTCCTCAGACAGCCTGGCCCCATTGTGATTTCCAGTTCCTGACCTTTGTTCTTCCCTTTAATCATCAGCTACTTCAGAGAATTAAAATAACTGCTTGTGTCCAAGGTGGTTTCTCATCAAACCACCAGAACAGAGGGTGCTTGAGACATTGGTGGTGAATAAATGGGAGGAAGAATGCAGAGCAGGAAGTATGCCACATTTGCCTGCAAATTGCAGTGAGGGGTGTTCTACTGCCTGTGGATGAGATGTAAAGCACTCCTTAGGGTGCAGCAGAGAGACATTGCTGGGCTAAAAGGCATGTGTATGCCTTTCAGCTGCTTTCAGTGTTATTTATTTGCTCTGTACATTTGCTACACAGTGCCAATAAGCTAGTTTAATTTATTCATACTTGCCAACTTCTATTTTTGGATGCTCACACATTACCAAGTTATTGTGGCAAGAGTGGTTAGACCTTTGGTGGGAATATTCAAGACAAAATGCCTGTAATACTCATGGTGATTTATCATTACTTTTCTCATTTTCTGGAAACCAAGGTGACGCATGTACTACAAATGCCTAAAGAAAAAAGTTATTAATAGTGGTTTGTTTGTTTACCATTCAAAGGGTAGTTGATTCTTCATAATTAAAAAGTGAAACCATAGTTTCTGCCTGTCAAAATCTAAATAGATGAAAATTTGGGAAAGAACAGGAAAGGGAATGGGAAAGCATTGAAACTAAAGCAAGCAAGATGAAGATAGGGAAGAGTGCATTTGGAAATTAAGAAATTTCTTTTCAGTTACTTGTAAATTTTGAAGATCATGTTAGTTTTGCATCCAAATTGCTTAGATGCTTTTCTAAACTGTTCTCTATTTAGATTATTCAGCCAAACTAAGACAAAATCTTCCTTGGAATAAATGTCTGTAATTTTCCAGTTTCTGTCAAGTAAATAACAGCAGGAGAACATTTGTTTTTATATGATGGCATTCTGGTGCAAGTCAGAACTTGGGATACGCTAAAAATGAAGGGGACAGCTCATGTTAACTTTTTGCTTTGGGTTCTTTCAGAGAACTGTTTGTCACTATTGGGTAGCAAATGTTCTAAACCACAACCCCAGACAAAACTCTGCGTGGGATTTTAGGAACATTTGCAGCCTAAATCTTGAACCAGATTTGGATTTTACAAAGTGACTGCCAGTTTTTTGATACAAGTAACTGTACTGTGAAACACAGGATCTAAATTCCTTAAAATACCAATCTAGATTGAAATCATATTTTCATATATACTCTTTGCATTAACAAGTTAGGGTTATTACAGATTCTGATCTCTTCTGGCATAGGTCCAATCCAAAGCTTAAAATCCAGCTTTAATCCATGTGCTCAGTGTTTACAATTGGCTGGCTCTAAGCTTTTTAAAGCCAGATAAACTGATAGGAAGTCCAAGACCCAGGAGTGTGATTGGAATTCAGGTCCAGCTACACCTGTCTGCATTTGGTTTTGTCCAAAAATTCAGGACTTGAGCTTTTGGATATGAGTAGTGAATTTTACTTGTAGCCTTACAAAAAATGATGTGTTCCTATCAATGCCTCCATGTGTGGTTTTTCCAGTGCAATCAGTTTTGTTTACATAGCGGGAAGTTACCTTTGCCAGTGGTCTCACTGTGGCCCTGCGGAGGACAGGACTCATTCTGTTCTTCTTTTTCTGTTTGCTTTTGTCACCTGCTTTTCTCCAGGTAACATCAGTTGCAAGGGGATGACAGAGCGCATTCATAGCATCAACCTTCACAACTTCAGCAATTCTGTGCTCGAGACCCTCAACGAGCAGCGCAACCGTGGCCACTTCTGTGACGTGACGGTCCGCATCCACGGGAGCATGCTGCGCGCCCACCGCTGCGTGCTGGCGGCTGGCAGCCCCTTCTTCCAGGACAAGCTGCTGCTGGGCTACAGCGACATCGAGATCCCCTCTGTGGTGTCGGTCCAGTCGGTGCAAAAGCTCATTGACTTCATGTACAGCGGGGTGCTGCGGGTCTCGCAGTCAGAGGCCCTCCAAATCCTCACTGCCGCCAGCATCCTGCAGATCAAGACTGTGATTGATGAGTGCACAAGGATTGTCTCACAAAATGTGGGGGATGTCTACCCAGTGATTCAGGATTCTGGCCAAGAGACACCCAGGGGAACACCTGAATCAGGCACCTCGGGGCAGAGCACTGACACAGAGTCTGGCTACCTACAGAGCCATTCACAGCACAGTGTGGACAGGATCTATTCAGCCCTCTATGCCTGTTCCATGCAAAATGGCAGTGGGGAGCGCTCCTTTTACAGTGGAGCTGTGGTCAGCCACCATGAGACAGCCCTGGGTCTCCCCAGGGACCATCACATAGAAGACCCCAGCTGGATTACCCGGATCCATGAGCGGTCACAGCAGATGGAGCGGTACCTCTCCACCACTCCAGAGACCACACACTGCCGGAAGCAACCCCGACCTGTCCGAATTCAAACCCTGATGGGCAACATCCATATTAAACAGGAGATGGAGGATGATTATGACTACTACGGCCAACAGAGGGTGCAGATCCTTGAGCGCAATGAGTCTGAGGAATGCACTGAGGACACTGACCAAGCAGAAGGCACTGAGAGCGAGCCCAAAGGGGAGAGTTTTGACTCGGGTGTCAGTTCCTCCATTGGCACTGAGCCTGATTCCATGGAGCAGCAGTTTATGGCTGGTCTGGGCCGGGATGGGCAGCAAGAACCTTCTCAAGCAGATCAAAATGATGTCCCTGCAGATGGCACTCAGCCGCAGCAGCAGCAGCAACACGTAGATGCCAATTCTTCCTCACCAGAGAGAAGCAATGACGTTGAAATGGACAGCAAAGTGCTCACAGTCAATAACAGCACCGAAAAGGGGGCTTTGCAGCCTTCTGTCAACACATCTGTTGCCCAACCATTGCCAACCACACAGATCTACTTACGCCAGACAGAAACCCTCACCAGCAATCTGAGGATGCCACTGACTCTGACCAGCAACACTCAGGTCATTGGCACAGCTGGCAACACCTACCTGCCTGCCCTTTTCACCACGCAGTCTGCTGGCAGCGGCCCTAAGCCTTTTCTCTTCAGCCTGCCCCAGCCTTTAGCTGGCCAACAGACACAGTTTGTGACAGTGTCCCAGCCCGGCCTATCAACCTTTACTGCCCAGCTGCCAGCCCCACAGCCCTTGGCCCCGTCTGCGGGCCACAGCACAGCAGGTGGGCAAGGTGAAAAAAAGCCTTACGAGTGCACTCTCTGTAACAAGACTTTCACCGCCAAACAGAACTACGTCAAGCACATGTTTGTACACACAGGTAAGAGCACCTCCCTTCAGCTTGCATACGGAGCCACAGAAAGTCCTTCACAACTATGGACTTAGATCATGTTTGCCAACCTGCCAGCCCCCAGCACAAACAGGAGGGAGGGTTTATCCAGGGAGCTGGTGTCACTGAACACTTCCTGGCCTTACTGCACTGAAGTTGAGTCCCTGCAGAAACATACAGATCTGAAATAGGGGCCTAACTGTGCATGGTGCACAAACAGTCTCATTTCACTTGGAGTAAAATGTGTCTTGCATCCATCCAAGGAGATGGTGAGCGTTCATTCTACCCTGCAAGCTGACCAGGCAACATTAAATGGAAGAGAGGAAGCTAACAGGTCATAAGAAAAACTGTATCTACAAGGAAAGCTTAATCCCACCCCACCACGCAGGTTTCACAGCTGTGGGACGTTAAGCTCAAGTAGTGGTGAGGTTAGGGCAAATTCATTGCTGGTTGAGCTGCAGCACTAGGTCCAGTCCTGGATGTTACACACGCTGCCACATATTTTCGAGGTCTCATATACTACTGTAAGAAAGTAAATCTGGAGTTTTGTCAGAAAGTCTTTCTGTACTTCACTGAAGCTGATTGCTGTAATCCCTTGTCTCTAGGTAAATCAGAAGTATCGCTAGCTGTGAGTACAGAAACACTGGGTTCAATGAGAAAATATTGAAAGAATATATGTGGAACACAATGGAACACAACATCAGCACCTTTCTGTTTAAAACTGCAGCTGCTTTAGTACGTGCTTAATGCTCTATTGCGATAGCATAGGTAACCATATTTGCCACTGAGCCAAAGCTGTCTTTTCTAGCTTTGCCAAGTTATGTGACTTCAAAGCAAGGATATGTATGTATTTTACATGGAGGAGTTACCATGGGTTCAGGACTGTTTTGCTGGCTTTAGCCCTTGACTCTTGCTGCTGTTGGAGAGAAATTCTAGTTTAGAGAAAGAGTAAATATTTCCTTCACCAAGCAGTGGTTTTGTTTACATCAGATCTTAAGATAAATGCTGGGTTTGTGATACATGGGGGAGAACCTGGAAAAATTGCCCAAACTATGGGAGGAATGTAGGTCATGCCTCCCTATTGGATGCAATAGATTTCAATTCCATGTGTATATGTAAACTTTTAACTTCAATTTACCTGTCTTAATCACTTAAGTGAAAAACTCCTCTAGACATCTACAGCAGACCTGTACATGTTCATTTACAAAAAGATCAACTTCTCAGGACTGGTACGAAATGTATAATTGCAAGGATCAAGAATCCTGAATCCCAAGATAACCTTTGTGTTTGTTTATGTTCTCCATCTTTCTGTTGTGGATGAATAGCTAAAATGCTACATAGAAAGTTTTGGTATTCAGAAAAATATCCCCTTCAGAACACAATCAAATATATCTGCTTGCATCCTTGTTCTAAAAGCTAAAAAGACTTTTTTACAAATAACTTCACGGAGATTAGGTGTTTTATTTCCCCCAGCACCGCACTTCGGTTTTGGAGTCAGATAAAGAATAGTACTGAAAGACCTATCTAAAACATTCTTAGTTACTACAAGTAATACCAACCAAGGAAATTGATAGACATCTCAAATCATGAATTAATATTTTATTTGTGTGGCTCTGAGAATGCCCTAAAAAATGAACTGTGGTGGCAAGGAAGGATTT
This sequence comes from Chamaea fasciata, assembly GCF_029207755.1. NCBI lineage: Eukaryota > Metazoa > Chordata > Aves > Passeriformes > Sylviidae > Chamaea > Chamaea fasciata. Next base: position 22,364,244 of record NW_027094087.1, on the reverse strand, counting down.
GGGGAGATGAATCATTTCAAAATTCATTTAGAAGCTAGCTGGCTCCTGGGAGAATAATTTCACCTTAACCAACAGAGAGCTAGGCTTCAGAAAACCCTCCTGAAAAAAATCTTTATGTGTGCAGCCTCAGAGAAAGTCTGTCTGCTACCTTGTCTAGTGCTGGACAGGATCATTACAAAAACAGAGGGGAGGCAGCTGTTCCCGCTGTCGGGGTGACTTTTCCTTAGCGCTGTTAAAAGAAGCCAGGCAGAGTGGCTCCGGAAAAGATCCACAGAAGAATTGAGAGGTTTGGGAGATGAAAATATTTTGATTAATCTTTCTGTTTGGAGGGCTCACAAGAGAGGTCATGGAGGAGTCTAATCATAAACCAGAATTCAGTAATTTAAAGGCCTCTATATCTCTGTATGTTTTTATGCTTCCAAAAACTACAGTCTGATGTAGCTTTCCACGCAAAAGAAATCGACCTCCTTTTCTGCTTTTGCATGGGTGCAAACATATTAGAGATTGCTGTTTTTCCATGTTCCATGTAGACTCACTTTAATATATCCCACAATATTGTGGAAATACGGTGCCAGAGTGTATGCAGTGTCCATACCAAGGCACCATTGCATTTTCCCACCTATCACACTGTGATTAATACTGGATTAAAGGCTGCAAAAGAATATGCCAAGGTGATCACAGCAGAGCACCAACATTGCTGCCTCCACACCTTTCTGATCTGGTGATAGGATGGTGATAGGATGAGGGGAGGTCATTTGAGGAGTGGCTGAGGTCACTTGGTTTGTTCAGCCTGGAAAAGACTGAAGGGAGACCTCATTGTGACCTACATCTTCCTTATGAGTGGAAGTGCAGGGGCAGGAACTGACCTCTTCTCTCTAGTCTTGTGATAGTACACAAGGGAATGGCATAAACGTGTCAGGGTATATTTAGATTAGATATTAGGAAAAGGTTCTTCACCTTTTGGTTGGGGTTGTTGGGCGCTGGAACAGGTTCCCCAGGGAAGTGGTCACCGCACCAAACCTGGCAGAGTTTGAGAAGCTCTTGGACAATAGTCTCGGGCTCGTGGTGTGATTCTTGGGATGGAGATGGACTTTGATGATCCTTGGGAGTCCTTTCCAATTCAGGATTCTATGATTCCATGACCTCAGGGTCAGCACCATGTATCCATTATGGTTAGGGTTCAAAGAGCCACAGAGCCTACATCACCAGGAGCACAGGGGCTGGAAAAGGGGACCGTGGCCAAGCACTGACATTGCTTCTTCCCCCTTGCAACTCAGGATATGCCATGATTCTATTATTCTAATCGTCCCCTGTTACTGTCTAATAACAACCAAATACAAAATAAATAAGCGAAAGGAAGAACATGCACATTTAATTCACTGAGCAAAGTTTCTCTGACTTGAAAATGAAGAATCACGGGAATAAAGAATCTACAGCGGTCACTTAGGAAGCACAAAAATTTGCATACAAAAAAGAAAAACTAAAGTTTCGCAGTTCTTTGGAGGGGAGAAATCCCAGGAAGGCTTTGAAGCCAAGATTAAAAAGCCACAACCCAGTGTATCTTAGAAACATAAGTAGGCAAAAATTAAGGTGTTTTTATAGCACAATCTTAACAGGGTCTAGAGTGGATGAGACCAACTTATTACAAACCATGGGACATATATTGCCCAAGGCAAAACAGACCTCTGTAAATACAGTCAGTCTCTTGTAAGTTAATCAGACATTATTCTAACTGACACTGTCATTTTCCACATCATGTGTCAAGCGTATTGGCCTGTCTACACACAGCACAGCACTGTGGGTGGCAAAGTCATCAGGACAGTAAGGATTTAGTGTTTTGAACAAGTGTTTTTTACCAAGTAGGGACAAACCCCTTGTGAGTGCAAGGAAGAGCAGCAAGTGAATTTCATTCATGGATGTCACCATCATACGTGCAAACCATGAAATAAAAAGAAACAGAGACTTGGGGAGTTAAAAGTAGGTCTTTCACATCTAATCCATTTTAATTATCTCCTCTTAAAGTTGAGTATAAGTAGCATATGGTAATCTCGCTATACAATGAGTGAATTATATATTACCACAGGCATGTCTTGGTCCCTGAAGACTGACTCTTCAGGATTCAAAACAGTGCCAAACAGACTGTAAAAAGAGGGAAGCAGGATGTCTGTGGAGAAAGAAAAAAAAAATAACAGGGGAAATTGCAGAATAACCACAGGAAAATAATTTTCTCAGTCAGTGAAACAGAGGATCATTTTGATTCTTACAGAGTTATGGTACCATCTCTATCCCTGACTGCTTTGGGGATGATGAATTCCACATGTGAACTATACCACAGGTGATTCAGAAAGCAAATTAAAAAGTAGCATTTGATGGGGCATTCAAGGTGTTGGTGGTTGTCTACATTACCAGTTCAGCAGCATATCATGAAAACAGTGCTTGATACCATGAAACATGAGATTGTGCCTTATCTTTCAGAACTCTGAGCATGAGGAGGATTTAAGAGTAGTCTGAAAAATAAAAAAAGTCATATATGCTCAGCTACGTATTTTTTCCAGTTCATCCTTGTAGTCACTGGTTTGTATAAGCATAATCAGAGTTCAATTATACAAGTTTCCATAATAAGTTTTACAACAGTCCTGGGCACACAAGGCGATGTGAAGATTACATAAGTGTTTTATTTCTCTAGTTTACCTCATAAGGTGTTTTATTTAACTGGCAGTCAAGTCATTCAAGTTTCCTATGTCTTACACTGGAAGTTTATCTGTTAGGTTGCCGTTTGCATGGTGCTGGCTGGCCTAGACAGTTCTGTGTCCTGAGGTTCCCTTTTCTGGTACTCCCTGTACATGTTTCAGCTATGGCATTTGACCAGAAAAGGGAGCAACAAATGTAAACCTCTTGTAAAGTGTTGGATTCCTCTGACAATCTCTATCACTTCTCTCCTGAGAAACTGAAAGCAATTTGACTGAAATGAGTCTGGCCCAGGTCAGCTGTCTGGTAATCACTGATTTGTCCCTGCTTTTATTGCATGCCGGTAAGGAAATGGAAGCGCTGAAAGGTGAAGTAGCATGGCTGAGACCTTGCTGTCTAGAAATGAGCATGAGGAGTAAGACAGGAGACCAGGCAGGAGAGGCTGTGCCATTGAAACTGGGTGTAGATGCCAGGACCTTTTAACTCTAGTCCTGTCTGTGTCAGTGCCTACCTACTATGTATCACCTCAGCTCCTTTTTTCTGTTTGTGCATAGGGAATTCCTCCAGCCCCCTTTGTAAAGCATTTTAAAACCTCTGGTTGCAAAAATGTCGTGTGTCAAAACACATTGATTAACAGACTTACTCTTTGTTAGCCAGAGCACCTCTCCAAAGACCCCCGTGAGACTTATCATTAGTTTATTGCAAAAGAGTTCTACCAAAGTGGTTTAATCTTACGATTTCTTGTTTTTTTTTTTTTCTGTTTGTCTCTCTCTCATTGGTAATGGGCAGGTGAGAAACCACATCAATGCAGCATCTGTTGGCGCTCCTTCTCTTTAAAGGATTACCTAATCAAACACATGGTGACACACACTGGCGTGAGGGCCTACCAGTGCAGTATCTGCAACAAGCGCTTCACCCAGAAGAGCTCCCTTAATGTGCACATGCGTCTCCACCGCGGGGAGAAGTCCTACGAGTGCTACATCTGCAAGAAGAAGTTCTCCCACAAGACCCTGCTGGAGAGGCATGTGGCTCTGCACAGTGCCACCAACGGCACGCCTGGAGCCACCGGCACCGGCGCGAGGGCCGTCCCCGCCGGCGTGGTGGCCTGCACGGAGGGGACCACGTACGTCTGCTCTGTCTGTCCAGCTAAGTTTGACCAAATCGAGCATTTCAACGACCACATGAGGATGCATGTGTCAGACGGATAAGTAGAATCTCTCTCTCTCTCTTTGTTATGAACAACAAAAATAGAAACAACAACAACAAAAAAAAAAGCTATGGCACTAGAATTTAAGAAATTATTTTTGTTTCATTTTTACCTTTATTTTCTTCCTTTTTTTGGGTTCATTTTGTTTTGTTGGTTTTTGTACTACATGAAGAACTGTTTTTGCCTGCTGGTACATTACATTTCCGGAGGCTGGGTGAATAATAATTTTCCCAACCTCCCTCGGATGGTGGCCTTAAGGCCAGGTAGTGCTTCATGAGCTCCACTGGTTGGATCTCTAGCTACTGGCCTCTAAATACAACCCTTCTTTACTACAAAAAGCAAACAAACAAAAAAAAAAAAAAAAAAACCACAAAAAAATTTAAAAAAACCAGACAGAAAAATAATAAAAAAAAAAAATCTTTTTTCTCACTTGTGAAGAGCACTACAAATAAAGAAACAAAACAAAATATATTACAAATCTACAAGGCCTACTGTCGTTATAAGTACACCGCTTGCAGTGTTTCAATGGACATGATTCACATTGCTGACCGCTTTTGGACTTCACAGTATCCAGTTAGAACTGTGGAATATTTTGCTTCTGGTTGAGCAGCAACCAGAGGAAACAAGGCCCTGCTGGTTTCCACCACGTGTCTGCTTTCTCACACACATGCATCCACAAACACACACAAAGGGCTGAGGGGAATGCGAGGCAGTGTGGCTTGGATAGTGTGGAGTCCCTGCAGGGCGAGGAGAAAGAATCAGAGGTTCCTCACCTGGATTCTGCTCCATCCCATGCTGTCTGGCGCACCCTCCCCACTGCTTTTCTCGTACCACCACCACCACCTTATAGCAGAAACCAAGAAGATTCAGACAACGAGCAACGGTGGCTTTTTTGTAATTTATTCAGTGTCTTCGCTGAGCACAGGGCCTCAGCACAATCAAGAGGGACTTTCACAGAAGGCAAAGAGAAACACAGAGGAAAATCAAAGATATCAGAGGTTGCAACCTATGGATCTAGGTACAAGAGAAGGGTTAGTTCCCACAATCTTTGCAAAAAAAAAAAAAAAAGTTGCATCAGGATTTATTCTTGTGGAAGAAAGAGGAATAAAGGGTGGGAGGGGAGGGGAATAATAATTAAAAAAAAGAGTTGTTGGGACTTTTTTAATTCAAAATTTTATAGAGGGGCAAAAGTGACGTTTACCAGATAGAATGCTGATTTTTTTAATATATTTACAACAGTATTTGTGTAAAAAAAAAAAAGTGAGATTGTTAAAAGTAATTTTTCTTTGTTTTCTTTTTTGTTTTGCATACACTGCCACTAATATCTTCTCTTTTATTATATATATGAATATATATAAAAATATATATTTTATTTTAAATTGAGACTGTTAAGGTTAGCTAACCTGCTTCCAGATAGAGGGGGGGAGGGGAGATGATCTTGATTTTTATTTTAAAAAAGAGGAAGGATGTTTTCTTAATTTTCTTTTCTAATATTATTCTCTCTGTTTTCTAATGGAATCAAGAATTACCTGGGTCGATGAGGGGCTCTGTGAAGTCATCTGTGAGATTATCTACTAGTGTTTGTGCATCCTGCAGTATCATTTGAACGGCTACTATGTTTTTTTGAATTACATGGTTCTCTTTTTGGCTCTTAGCAAGCTTCTGTTGTTTCTTTTTTGGTTCCATCTCAGAATTTATTTCTGCTGAAGGACATTTCCTTTTGAGAAAGAGATTTTTTCTAGCAATGTTCCCTTGGTTTTGGGGATGATATAAACTGTAGTCTTTCTTCTTTGAAAAAGTAATGAAAGTTTTGGAAGTGTGTAATAACTAGGATTTCCCTTCTTTTTGGTCACTGGACAAGAATTAATCTGCTGTATTGTTCTCTCATCCCTGCCTTGCTCGCTAGAGAGCTTCCATATTTGTGTGGGAATCTGATCCTGACCCCGATAATTTGTGCTGATGCCAAAACAACTTAAAACGTTACCATTGCAAATAATCTTCCCTTCATTTGCAAAAAGCCTGACTGAAGGGCCACATCCCACATTCTCTGCATAGACAAAGCTATGAAAGGAATGTAGGATCAGTGTGAAAGATTGATTCCTGATCTGCATATATATGTTGGTGTTTTGTATTTTGTTTTATTGTGTTTGGACTGGTGTTCTCCCTAGTTGTCTTCTGTGTATCTGTGTAAGAATTTTTCCCCCAAAGCCAACTCCCAAAGTACGTGGGTCCTTAGTTCAGTTGGATCAGTGTTTGACACTATCTTTGTCTTGCTTGAAATCCATGTGAAGACTTACACCAACTGCACTCTGGACTTCTTATTTTAGGCAGAGAAGAAGCACCTAACAAAAATATGCAAAAAGAAGAAAAAAGAAAATTTGCTAGTTTAGCTTTTACTTGTGTCTATATTTAAATTAAGCTTTCTTAAGTTTACAAAACTTTTTGCTTGTGAACACTGAGCATTTCACATGAGACATTCTTTTATGCTGGACAACTTTCTAAGCATTGACTTGGTAGATCTCCATATACAATTTTGCATGTTCTTTACACCTGCAGCTTCCCTATCAGATGTCTGTGATTCAGTGCAGGTAACTTCATCCTTATGTTCTATGCCTGTTCCATTACCATTTATTTGGGGAAAAAAACCTGGCAGGTGGTTCAGTCTCAGAATCTTTCTGTACTCTGCAAGGTATTGTTCAGCAGATCCTAAATGCTGAAGCCCAGATTCCTGGCTGCAATATGCAGCATAGAGAGACTTTGAGGTGAATGCCAGAGCAATTGAGTCTTTTATATGGTGAAGTCTTTTTTTGTTACCAGCTTGTTTGGGTAGTACAAGGGGCTGGAGAAGGAGCACGAGTTAGTTAACAAATATTGTTTGAATAACCACACTGGTAAAACAATGCTGGCATGTAAATCAAGATGTGAAAAGACAAAGCCCAAGACACAGTGAGGAGGAACTGATATCTGCCATTTAGACACACTAGATCCATACAGAAAATAAAGGTTCTGGAGACTAGAGTACAGAAGAAAATGAGGAAGGCAAACCAGACAGAAAGGAGTGAGGTTTTTCTCTGGGGAAAGGAGGGCTTTTTCTGAGATCTTTAGTATCAAAGAATATTCTCCCATATGAGGAACTAGTGAAGAATTTTACCCAGCTTACAAATATGTAGCTGCTCATTTGTCATCTGAGGTCTGGGGAAAAGCTGTTTAATTTGCCATTATAAACCTGGCCATTATAAAACTGTAAAACTTTGAAAAACTGTAGAAACTTTGTAAAACTGTAATCAAGATGTAGCATATTCTGGAATATACTTCTGATACCAGAAGAGATATGCCAGTAAACAGGAAATAAGAACCAGGTTCTATGTCCCCCAAAATCCAAATACTATCCAAATTTTAATCCTTCAGTTTTCATCCTTCCCTAAATCAAAGCATTATCTTTGAAATACAAATTTTTATAAGTTTTAGAAAATTTGAAGTGAATTAAAGATAAGCTGTGACTGAATGAATGAATGAATGAATGAGTGAATGATGCAAATTTTAAAAAAAATAAACATAGTTTTAAAGTAAAGCTAAGGCATACTAGATTGAGTTCTAAAACACTTGTCAAAGAATTTAGGCCTAGGTTTTCACAAATGACTGCCTGTAATATAAACTGATTTTGTTCGACTTCCAGACTTGATCTTGTAAAACATGGAGCAACTTGCAGCTTGGCTGCAAATGTAGCTGAAAGTGCTTGTCAGGTCACTCTGAATTTTGAAGCTCAAACATCGTCACCTTTATATTTTAAAATGTTAGATTCTCTTTGGCAATTCTTCCTCTCATCTTTGAAATACTTATTTGCTACTTGGAAACCACTATAATATCTCAATGTTACAAGCTTCATATATTGTTACAATATGTCTTTGCAAAAAGAATAGGAGTCACAGTGATCTGGAAGCCGCTGCTGACAATGTTGGAGCGAATCTCAGTATGCTTGAAAGGCTTCCTTCAAAACACCTGATGAAATTATACAGATGAGAAAATGCAGACTGTAGCACACATCCTTTTGTTGAGGCATGCAATATCCTGCATTCCTTGAGCTTGATTCTCACTTTCCCTAAAGCTCTCTTTGTATTGCTTTGGTAATGGAAAAGGCCATGAAATGGAACATAAATTCAAGCTTACAAATCAAGGCCTCTCTGCAAGGCAAAAGTGCAATAAAGGAAGCCTTAGAGCGAATGAGAAGTGCCTTCTCCTACTGCTGCTGAGGCTGGTGAATTGGGAATGTAGGACTGGCCAGAGCAGATCTCCCCTGTGGTCCATCTCACCCAGTACTGCATCTCTGCCATGTGGCAAGCTGCAGATGATTTGTAGGAAGATGAAAGACCCTGTGTTGCATTTTTACAAAGCAGTAAGCCTAAGGGAGAAGATTTATTATATAATCCTCATTAGCTATTTCTACATATAACATACATACAAATATAAATAAAATACATATTTGCCTATAATCTAAACACATAATAATTTATGGCTTTACCTTTTTATCCCATATAAAAATTATATATGGTGGCAGATAATTCTCATTGTCCTTCAGAGATCTAGCTTATTCATTTTTAGGTGGCCTCCATGCTGTCCTGTGGAAGTGAGTTCCTCCGGTTAATTACGACATTGTTGAAATTACTCCCTTTCAAGTTGATTTTGGTGTTCACTGAAACACCCTTATTCTTGTATTATATGAAATCACAAATCAGAGATCCCAAATTTAACTTCTCTTGCCCATTTCGCTGAGGTCTGCCTCTCTCTGGGAAGCTGAATCCACAAGGAATGCAGGACCATAAGCTCAGTGTCTGCTGATTAGCAAGAATACAGCTCCTGAGCGTGTCCATGGGTGTGTCTGGGCCGTGTGTATTAGCAATGTTCTCTTACAGTGATCTCTTGCAGGGTACTGGCAGGCACAACTCATTAATGATGGGAACCTAGCAGCACAGAAACCAGTCTGTAAATTGTAGTAAGATATTTCAGTCTGGTCCCTCCTCTCAGAAAACCCATATTAATAGTCTCTCTTAAGGGAAATAGGCGTAGGTGTTTTGCAGGAACTGCTCTGAGGACACTTTCTCAACATCCATCATAATTCTACTAGGCCCACTTCTGGCCCATGCTGTTACTTTCAAAAACAGCTCAAGCTCCCAGTAAGGTAACTGGGGAGAGTTACATTTAATTGACTTTCTAAGTAAATGAGACTTTCCTTTGCTCTAAGATCAAAGAGCCCAAGTGGAACCCGTTTTTCTTCTTTCCATTTCTTTTTCATCCAAAGGAGTTGAGTAATAACCCACATACCATCAGCACCCCACTTCTTATCAACCCCACTGACTGAGTTCAGTTGACCTTGAGCTACTTGATTAATGCTGGATCACTCACATGGTGGAGGAACAAGTTTCTTGCCTTTAGTGAGTATTATCCCAACATCTCCTGTCTCCCTTAGTAATGAAAACAAGTCCCATTGGGAGAAGGTACAAGACATACTCTTTTCAGGGGTGTTGAGTCCAGTCCAAAATCAGAAGCACCCAAGCCATTTCAAACATGCCTAGATCTATGACCCTCCTGACAGTCTTATGCTAAGGGAATCCTCCAGCTCTGACTGCTGAAAGTGACTTGCTGCTCAAAAAGAAAAAAATAGCATCAACTTGGAAAAGAGAAGGGTCCAGGTGGACCTTCCAGAACCCAAAAAGAAGGCTGGAGAGGGACTTTTCACAGGGACATGTAATGATAGGACTGGGGGGAATGGCCTTAAGCTGACAGAGTGTAGGTTTAGATTAGATATTGGTAAAAAATTCTTTACGATAAAGGTGGTGAGATACTGGAACAGGTTGCCCAGAGAAGGTGTGGGCTGTAGATGCTGGAGATTGGGCTGGATGGGGCTCTGAGTAACATGGTCTAGTGGAAGGTCCCCTGCACATGTCAGGGGGTTGGGACTAGATGATCTTTAAATTTGGGATCTTACAACCCAAACTATTCTGTAATTCTATGATAATATCAAATTAGCATCTAGTGGTTGTTCTGCCAAGAAGGACTAGACCTTGATAATCAACCCTTTCAGTTCAGCATCCAGGTCCTCTGAGCCATTGGAATAAACATGATAGTAAAGAGTCAGCAGGTAGCCTAACTGAAGCAGTATCTGATCGGCCTGAGGCAAAATAGTTGCTTTTCAAATTCCCTGATTTGTTTTCATACTGGCTGTGATAATTCATGAAGGAGGGATAAAGTGATAAGAACTTGGCCTTGAGAGGTTTTGAGCCTTCTCTTCTCCCAGAAGGTTTGTCTTCATCTGACCCCTGAACAATCAGAACTCTGCTGAAAAAAGACATATGAGGGAAACTACAGATAATATATAAAGTCTGGAATCTTGAGTTTGTAAATGCAACGAATACCTTTCCCAGCACTTGACAGTCCTGCTGACAGAAACCAAATGCAGGCAGAAAGGCCTTGCAGAGGGGCAGGTGCTAAAAATGCCATGTGTCTGCAGCATGGCCAGTAAGGCAGGCAAGTGTGTGGGCGTGGCCTGATGCTGGATATACATCCACAGGGGCCGGCTCTGGCCATGCCAAGCCACTGTTCTTGCTGCTGTTCACCTTATTGTCATGCAAGAAGTAATAAGCTCTCAGCTAGTTTCCTTTAAAGCCACTCAGTGATCCAGTTCATTTCAGCCAGAGCAAAGGAGCCCCCATGTTTTCCCGGATCACTTAGCTGGGAAATACAGAGAGTTTTAGGTATGTATATATTCTTCAAACTGACAAAACAAAAATGTGGATTACGCCTTCTCTAGCATAAAACAGAGAGGTTTGGTCCACAAGGGACACAACCTGTTTGAAAAAGAGGAATACTTAGCTCTCTTAGACCTGTTGTTATAAGGCGTCACAAGGGGGAATCTTTGTTTTGTTTTTCTAAGAAAATAATGTAAATGAGAAACAAGATGTGTTAGGTATTAGTGTATATCCATCTAATTATTCCCAGTGTTGATAACTAATCAATTATATTAGTGCCTCTAAGAATAGAGAAAATATTATGCATTCATTGTTGTTATTTCTGGTCCCGCTCTGCTGTAGATCAGGAGTACCTAAGGTGGAAAGAGCAGAGTTACACAAATACGAAATTTTGGTGAACAAAAAAATTATTTCCCTGTGTAGATGTGCCAGTATCTGGACAAATATCCTCTCTGAGTTAGAGAGGATATCTAACAATATATCTAACAGGATACTGTTGGATAATTCTAAAATTATGTTGCTAGTGAAAAAATAAGCAAAGTTAAATATTAATCAATATTTTTTTGTTATATATTTAGAAGTGTTGCTGATCTTTTTGTATTTTAGCCTCTGCAGTAGTGTTTGACTCACAGGCATTAAGAAAGAGTCCCAAATAGGAGAAGCAGAGATTACTGATGTACTGTGAATAAGATTAAAAAGTAAATTGAACCCATAACGTGCTTTAATTCGCTGTTCATGCTGCAACTGGTAACTCAACTAAAGAGTTTCTAGGTTTATTTTAAAATAAAAGGAGTCAACTATATTCTACACATCATTCTAGCAAAGTCATGTCAGGAGAAAAATAAGTAAAGGTTTTTACATTTCCCTAAAATTTCCCCTAAATTGTTCATTAATATCTTTTAAAATAAAAGAGGCCAGTTCAAGATAAGCAGAACTCTGCTGCAATAACACAGTTCTTCATGTTACACATGATCATAGTTTCCACTACCCGACCTACATGAATTTCACTGACTTCCCCCAAAGTCAGTGAACTGACATTTTTGTGCACAGCTACATATGCCCAAAGAAACTCTTCATGTTCCCTGTAGGAAAAGGAGTATAGCATTGAGGTAAACAAACCAATCATAGAACTATAGAATTGCAAAAGGCCTCTGAGATCATCAAGTCCAACCGTTGACCCAGCTCTGCTAAGGCCACCACTCAACCATGCCCCAAGTGCTACATCCACACGTGTTTTGAACGCATCCAGGGCAGTGATTCCACCTCTTCCCTGGGCAGCCTGATCCAGTTTTGCCTCTCTTTTAGTCGAGAAACTTTTCCTAGTATCTTATCTAACCCTCCCCTGGTACAACTTCTGGCCATATTCTCTCATCCTGTTGCTTATTACCTGGGAGAAGAGACTGATCCCCACCTGGCTACAATCTCCTTTCAGGTAGTTTTAGAGAGCAATGAGGTTCCCCTTCAACTCCCTTTTTTTTCCAGATCCCTCTGTGGGAGCCTTCTAAATACTTTGTTAACTGTATTTTAACACCCCAATTTGCACATTTGTCCTCAACTATTTTTCAAAAAGCAAAGAATATTAAGATACTTCCTTGGGAGGTAAATACACTACAGCCTGTGAATACACCACAGACTCATAGATAATTGCTTTAAAACAGAAACACATCAGAGCAGTATGAAGTGTGCTTTAATTTGGTATCTGTAGCAAGGTTTCATCTAAAATGTTCCCTTCTTACAAAATACGTTGTGTTTTCCTCTTTGAAAGGGTAGGGAAGAAGGAATATTAGTGAGGCATAGTGGTCTCTTCATATTGGATAGTGCTTTTCTGCTGTTTCTTACCTCCAGTTACAGCTCCCAAGTTTGTTCCTCTTACAAAGTGATCTACTTTCGATTGGTTGGTTGGCATCGGCTCCCTGTAAAACACTGGAGGGAAAATGCTCTTCCTAAATCAAATTAATAATATGGGGGTAAGGCTATGTGGTTTGACTCCAGCCTCTCCAATGCCAGTGAAATTCATGAGAGAAAATCCAGTGAAAAGCAGCTTTCAAGGGACAGATTCTGTTCTGAATTTCTATCAGTACAACCTGTATTGGCACTTTTGGGATTGCATGCATGTCACTGCACATAAATATAGCCCCTTTGAATAGTTTAGCTGTGATTCCTTTTAAGAAAAGCATAGTCCAAAAAAAATCTTTTTGCTGCAGCAATACCATTACACAAACAAAAGAACTACCAATATCCCATCACATGTGCGAACTCCTACCCACTTCAGCCCATAGGGGCATTCTTGTTTTCACTCCTCATTCAAACTTTATCAGCACCTGAGCCCTCTTTGAGCTGCAAAATTTCTTTCACACCCTTGCAGCCACACCCCAAATATCCCTCATAAATGCGCCGTCACATAGGGTTTAGGTATTACAGTACCCCATATGCTTCCATGAGTTCCCCATTAGAGCCTTTCCTGCTGGAAAATCTGCAACCAGTGAAACAAAGCATTGCTTGCTTTAGGTGTTTTCCAGACAGAACTGAAGACTTCTACATTGTTCAGTCTTCCTGCTGCTGACTTGTTGGTGATTTTTTACCAAGTTCACAGTGGCACTTGAGGGACGTGCAGAGTTCAGTTGGGTACTTATTGTTGTGCTCAACTGTCTGATTCTGCAGTGTCCTGTTTGTACAACGACTGCAGAGACAGGGTCCCCATGGTTTGTATCATGAAGCTGATTTTATTGAACAAACTGCCGGTTTATATACCTTTCAACAATAATAACAATAACAATAATAATAATAATAACAACAATATCTATGTCTCTTAGTAACATTACTTAACTATGGGCTAGTACAGACTTGTACAGGCCTGTACAGTCTTGCACCCTGATCTCTTCCTCCCTCAGGGTCTTGCCTCAACTTGCCAGGGCTTGTATCCCTCTAGTACACCTACTCCTGTAATGAGTTCAGCAGTACTTTGAGTCCTGCTTCTAAGCTGTATTCCCACACTGTTCCTACAAAACAGCAGATATCTTTCTGAGGACTTTTTCCTACAAAATGGATAGATGCCTTTCTGAGATCTGTATGTTAAATAGGAACCTTTTCTATTTCACTTTGCTGCTTCTCTTTTTGCCCCCTGGATATTGCCATATTCTTCATTAAACCATATGAAGCCCCCTAGAAGTTCAGCCCTCACTGTTGAATATATACTTGATTAGAGAAGATCATCACATTCAAGAAGCAGGATTACATTCACCCAACTGCCCAACTTTCTTTTAATTTTTCCCATTTAGTCCTTAACTTTCCATTTGTCACATAGGCTGTCGGTACCTATGGGATCTTTGAGTAAAATTAAATTATATGGCGCGCGTGTGTGTGTGTGCGTGCGTGCAGTTGTATGTCTGAGTGTGCATGTGGATGTGTGCATGTGCAGGGAGAGCCATTATCTCTTCCTGGCTTTACAGACAGGTTGCTAATTGAGTGTGTGGACATGCATGGTTTAGACGCAGGGAAGACTTTAGATGAAACAAGGATTACAGCATGAACTGTGGAGCATTAGTACATGACTCTAATGGAAAGCAAGTACACTATTCATACTATATATATGCCCACATACATTAATAAAAAGCATTCTATTAGCCAGATGCTCCTAGTTGGATGTTTGCCCAAATTAAATGTTTGCCCTCATTGAAAATGTGACCCCCAAATTTGGTCCAGGACATTTTTGTGAGTACCCATTCTGAAGGGAAGGCTGAAGTGTGCCTCCCAGAGCCTTATGTGGTCTTTCAGCCACATAATAAATAGAACAGTCCATCTCAGCAGGCTTCACTAGCAGAGAGAGGCATCCATGGGGGATTACAGCCCTGGAACAATCCTGTTGAATTCAGTCACTCATTTCCATTGAAATTCAACATGTTTACCTGGCAAAGAAATAAAATCCAAGCAAAACAACCTGTCTGTTTGCTCCCTTAAAAAGAGCAGTGAAAAATTACCAAGCGTTTAAATAGTTAGCAGCACAATATATTGATAGGCTCTAAAATATTCTAGGTCTGGAGTCGCTAGCTTCCAAAGCACCATGTCAAACAGCTCTTTCCCCACCTCATGTACTCTGAAACATGTTGATTGAGTAATCCATTTCAAATGTGCAGTCACTAACAAATTACAAGTGACATTCTCTCCCTTGGTCTTTGCCAAAATCTTTTCAGGATTGTGGTTAGTGTGTCTAGCAGATCAGTAGATATTCAGGAGGAGAAGAAATTGATCAGTAAGATTACTCAGTATGTAATCCATGAGAGCTGCAGGATTTCTAGAACTCGTTTTGCACCCATTCAGTTAGTGGGATGAATATGTTTAACTATAGCTGCCTATTTTGGTATCATGCTAGCCCTGAAAATAGCATTTTATTCTTTTAAGTCTTTTGCCTGACTAGAGGATTTTCCTTGTTCCAGAAAGGGTAATTAAAGGGTAATTAAAGATTTAGTAGGATACCTTTTTTCTTTCATTTTCAGTCATAAAAATGTGAGTAAATATTCTTCTTCTTAGATTGGTGGCATATCCCTTCCCCTTTTGAATAAGACAATAATGCAACAGTTTGGGCTGGTTGATTTTTGGGTGAGATTTTTATTTTGATTTGGGGTTTTCCTTTGGTTAAATGTACATTGTCTCTCTATAGTCAAAATGTCTGTGACTGTAACAGTATGTATTTCTTTTACTGGAGAAAATAGACTTTTTGGTTTTTGTTAACAGTACTAGTGACTTTGTGGAAAATGACAAGTTGCTATTTAGATCTGCTTAGTTAAGTACAGTACACTACAATACAGTATTTCTGAAAGCTAGAACATACAGTACACAATATATATAGCATTTCTATATCAATATATATACATAGTATAATCATTTAACTTTTGCATCTGCCTACAATCGTAGAAAAATAATTTTTCACATGTATCATTCACAACCCAATCAACTGCTGCAGCTATTTTGAAACATTTACCAATAATTATTACAGCTCTATTGTGCTTTTTCATATTATTGGCTTCTTTATTGTCTTTACAAACATTTTTTCAGGCTTTTTTAAAATTTCTATGTAGTAAGATGTAGAAAAGTAATTTTTTTTAAAGAAAAGGTAAAACAGTATTAGGCTCTACAAAAAAATTAGAGATTGTTTCCTGTTACCCTTTCATATCAGAAGAACTACTAATCAAGACAAATAAGGCTCTCTTCTAAAATGTCCTGTTATTTCATTTGTAAAAGTGTATGTCAGACTTTTCCATTCCTAGCCTTGGAGAAAGATGCTGAAAGTGCTCTTTCATTCCTTCCAAATCCTGTTTCCTTAAAGTTTTAAGATTTCCTAAAACTATCCTCTGGATGGGGTAGAAGAAACATTGTTCTCTATATAGAATGTGGCCAGGAGTTAAAAAAGAAATACCTCCATCCACCACTATTAACATTTTCCAATTGGACCCTTACTTATCCATTTGAACACCCCTTTTTCAAATGAAAATAACCTCCGAAAGTTTTAGTTTCAGTTCATAAGCTTTTCTAGGTGAATATTCCCTTTACCATCTTCACAGTACATTCCTATTGGTTTTGAATTTTGAATTTTGAGTCAGTCCCACTGGGTTTTAATTGTCCCCACAGAACTGGTAACAATTAAACTGCTGAAAAAGATGTCACTAAGGATATATCAACATCTAGATCCGAATAGCCCAGGAACAGCTGATTGACACCCAAGCCTCATGGCTTTGGGTGTCCCTTCTGCATTCTCACCTTGCAGCAGATGGTCCAGGCAGCAAGCCTTGGTTCAAAATTAGTAAGAGAGCATAGAAATTTATGCTTTTTTAATTCAGGTACATCTAATTCAGCTGACCTTCATTACTTTGATGGCTAACATATCACTCCTAAATGAAAATGTGCAAAATCAAGTGGATGAAGGTTGTGGAGGAGGTATTAATTTTGTCTCATTTCTCCTAACTGTGAAGACTGGAAGAAACAAGAGACGGTCACATCAGTTACAAACTGTTTTCACAGAGAATGAGCAAATCTGTGTCACTGCAAATCTATATAGTTTTTTTGGAGTAAGAAGAGAGAGAAAGAGTTACCTATGCCACAGCTTGGGATATTAAAAAGAGAATTTCAAGAATGGGAATTATCAAGTGCCGGCGTTGCCAACAGTCTCCTGACATCTGCCATTTGCCCATACGTGGAGGCCACTACCACATTCTTTTTCTTTCTACTTGCAGTTTAAAAGTTATGGTCTTCCAGCGGTGGTTTCTAAGTCTGGCTTTTCTTTACTCTGTGTATACCCATTTGTAAGGGAAGGAGGAGACTATCCTCTCAATATTAGTTACGCAGGTAACAAAACTAGATTATTACATGAAGGATGGGCTTTGTCCCATTAAGCCAAACAGGTGCCATTTCCCAAATTAATTCCAGTTAGCTGCTGCAACAGAGTGCTGATTCAGTGGTCCACATTTTCTGATCATGCTCTTTGCCTTTTCCTTTGACTGAATGCTGAAACATACATATTTTTGTAGAGTGTTCTCACTTGACTGAGAATGCCAGATCATTTAAATGGCTGCATACCCATTCCACACTTGCCCTGCTAATCCTTTGTAAGGTTCAGTAATTCATTTAGCATAAATACTAGTTTAATGTGTTTCTTGATTTAATTTCTTTGTTGCCTTTTATTTTTCCCAATGCTTTTTTAAACACCTCAATTCATTTTGCATGTTATACAGTTTACAGTTTATATTTTTAGGCTAAGAAGTGGTTTTACAAACAGGATGGTACCAAACAGGTAGATTATCCACACTAGAGATTGTACTTTTAGAATGCAGTGTGTACAGATACAATTGCCTAAGGGAAAGTGAAACTAATGAAATAATCAGCTGGTGAACACTATTTTAACATATCTTCTACATAAAAGACAGTCATTAGTGATTCCAGAAATCTTGCTTTTTATGAACATGTATCCTTTCTTTTTCATTTTCTGAGGAAATACTGATCTTGAGAATTGCAATGTTCTAAGAAACTCGTTTCATATGTGCATATTTTCCGCTTTTCTAAGGAGAGAGAAAACAGGAGGTGATATCAGTTTTACAGTTCTATAAATTCTTGCATTGGCGACTTTCCTTGAATGATATAAACATCAAGGGAAGACTCTGTCCAAATATTAGCTTTATTCTAGTATATGGTTTTCATTATTACTTTCATTTTCCATCTCCTCGTTGACCAAGTAGACTTCCAGGGCTAATGCAAGCAATGGTCTCACATTTCTGTGGTCGGCAGCATTTATATTCAGCTCCTTTTTGCACTTCTTTTCTTTCTTGTACAGCTTTTGAGGAACACAACAGTTGAAGTAGGTAACACTCACCACGAGAGGGAGAACCTTGTACTAGGAGAATGTTGCTCTGTGCTACTGTGCTGCGACAGAAAGGGATTTTAAAGCTCTTTGCTGCAAGGTTAAATAAGAGGGGAGTCCCCCACTTTGGGGGTGTTTACATCAAAGACAGGGGGCCTCCTAGGAGAGGGAGATGCTTGAATTCCATACAAGGGATTTGCTCTTCACCTGTGCCACTTAGAGGAAAAGATTGAATCTCCAGTTGCTGCTGCTGCTTTTTTTTTTTTTTAAATGTACGAATAACTTGTAAACAATTTGTTGTTCCTATTTATTGGTGAAAGAAGTGTCACCACATTTATTGCAGTCAGAATTACTTCTTCACAAATATCTTCAACAATCTTCATTGTCTTTTGGGGTGTCCTGTTTCCTTTTGTCATAATGCCAGGTTGTAGTTTGGATTGCTGTGAAACTCATAGGAGTCCTTTAAATCTGGAATGTATTCCCAATTTCATATGTTCTGAACAGTCAGTTCCCTAGATCCTTGCTCCAAAGTTCAGGTTCAAAGAAATTTTTACCATTGTAGTTGAATTGGAAAATTGGTGGTTTCCCGTTCACTCCACCCATAATGAGCTTTTGTTTGTCAAACATAATATTAAAAGGCTGCTCAGTTCAGGTAGGCTGTCCTGCACGACTTTGCTTGTCAGCATCACTGAGGTCCATGCTTAATCCTGAAAACTGATTGGACCAATACTCTGTGGGCCAAATTCGGTAGGCAGGACTCGCGTGCCCTTTTGTTGACTTGAGTCCATTTTCTCTGACAGAGAAAGCATACGTAGTCCTACAGAAAGCTATAGTCCTCAAATATCGTGTCATATGCATTATTTATTTAAGATGCCACAGGACTCCTCTCCAAAATTTAGCCTGTTTCTGCCCAAAGTTTTTACTCCTAATAAAACTGACTCAAGATTTGATTTCACTCCACCAGGCTGTGTGGTTATATAGTGTCTCCTTCTTGCCGGGAGACTTAATTCAGAAAAGTCCTGCAGAGCATGACAATTGCTTCCCTTTCTACAAGGCTTGGAACTTGCTTTGTTCAGAGAGTCCTAAACAGCTTTGAGTCTTTCTTTGGGTTTGATTGGCGATTGTATGTTTATCTTAAGTAATTAAATAGGGAGCCACAACAGGTAGTGTAGAGACATGGTTCATAGCAATCCCTTTTCCCTAATTTACGCCCTTGATGTGTGACTTTTCTATTGCCAGAACACTGTAAAAGCATTTGGGTACTGGATATTTGGAGTTGATTCCAGGTTTCTGACTGCTTTACCCAGAATTGCTCTGGCCATACCTTTTCTGTTATTGTAGTCATATATTCATGTGGGTAAAATACAGTTGTTTCTTTATAATATCTGATTACATAACTGCAAATTCAGACTATACATCAAACTTTCTGGTAGACCTTTTAAAAATGCTACCGCATTGGGTGTGCAGGAGAACAGATAGCATTGAACAGCATTTCAGCAAAAAGGTAGGACCCCCATGAAGTACATGTGGCTGGACAGCAAAACAAATCATTGCTGCTGATTATAGTGGCTAAATTGAAATTTGTAGACTTTACAGAACACCTGGCAAGTGTTACTCATTTTGTGTCTCATGTATGCTCGGGCACCCAGAGACAGTGGGTTAAGGTGCTGTCCCTTTGCCATGCCTCGTGATTCCATTATGTGCTCTTTATTTTTCATTATAGGCTCCTTGGTAAAGATTAACAGCAAAAGTCCTTGCAGCCTGGCATTTTTCTGGTTTAAAGGAAGATATTCAGGATCCCTGCAGCCCTATTTAGATCCTATCTCTTAGGTTCTTTCCTTGTTTCTATGCATGTGAATGAAACAGTGCACCTGCCTGGAGGGAAGGACACAGTATCTTCTCAAGAGACAGAGAAATGAGAAGATTGCTTCTTGCTTGTAATTTGGTTTATCTCTTGGTGTTTGCTTTCATTTACATTCTGGGGTGGGCTGCCATCTTCAACAAGGGACTGGGAGTGAGGGAAGAGGCAGAAGGTAAGAGGAAGCATGTGCCTGAGCCCAAATGAAGCAGCATGCAGTATTCCTCTATATATTGAGCAATTACAAGAGAGTAGTGTAGCAGCAGCAGCATTGCCCTGATATGTTCCATTTTCCATACATTTCCCTTTCTTGCTCCTCCTTCCCTGTTATGGTCTCTTACACTGTTTTAGTGGTTCCCCACGCTCCTTTCCAGTAGTTACAAGGGTTTGATGGAGGCTCTTGTGGCTGTCCAAATTGAAGTTACAACCTCCAAACTGGTGAATAACCCAAAGTCTTTTTTGTTTTCCCAAGTGATATCTTAACAACTAGCAAGCCCTGGCAGATGTTTTATTTTGTTAAAAGAGATAGATAGGCTAGGAGAGGTATGATCTGATTTGGATTCAGTAACCTGCTTGCCTTTGTAATTAGTGACCTTTGTTTTATTTTCCTTTTAAGTTTTCATTTTGAGGTACCTAAGAGCTTATAATCCTGTCATTAAAATTCCTGCTTTTCCCTCCATAGCCCTAGATGGGCTGTGAAAAAAATACTTTTTATATATATCCCCAAGTATTTGCAGGATGAAGTAGGGAGTTGTTCATCCACGTGTGTGCCTACCTGAGCAGGAGAAAACTGAAGTTAGTGTTGATTTGTCCAATTGTATTAGGGTGGCCTCAGAGAGCTGCCACTTTGAAAAGTTGATTGCACTACAGAACCTTAGCTTGGGCACTGTTAAAATAGGGACTGTATATTTGGAACAGGGAGGCTTTCTAGTGTTTTTTATCCACACACATGCCCTTTGCAAGGTGTACCCTTGCAAAGTTTGCATCAGACGACTTTGTGTAAAACCACTACTGACCGTTTTTTGCTGTATCCATTTAGTTCTCTCTTCTTTCTGCAGCCCCCAAACAATGGCTTGTCTCCTTTCTGATTTCTGTCATTTGACTTTGTTTTTGATAAACGTCCTGTCTGTTAATGAGATCTCCACATCAACTGGGAGGAGAGAAAGCAAGGCATGTGAAGGTGTGGCTGGGAGACTGCAAATCCCCCTTTGTTTAGGGGCATTCATATACTTTTACTGAGAGCTGATTTCATGGGGGCTGGGTGGGGTGGGGAGGGAGTTTGTGCTTTTTTGGTCTGGATAAGGCTTTTTATTTTTGCACTAAGTATGACTGCACTGCACTGCATTGCACTACTGAAATGTATTTACATGTGGTGGGATTGGAAGGGGCCAATTAAGCAGGAAGGGAGAAGGGAAAGGGATAGGCACAGAAAATGGGATGTACCATAAACCTGACCAGGTTGAAAGAGAAATGAGGTTACCTTAATTTTAAGCAACTAGTCAGACACTGAGACAGCTGTATTGGATACTTTCTGTTAAAATAGATAAACAAAGCACTATAATAGAAACTGAAGAGGCTTCAGAAGTTTCTGGGTGATACAGATCTTTTCTCCCCCTTTGGCAGAGAGTGTTCTTCAGGGCTGTGAGAAAGTTAAGAGAACTGCTCATTGTGTAAACCAGCGTAAGGCTTCACCATAAAGACACAAATTCCCAGTTCTAATGTCAAAACTCACATTGTTGGATGGAATCTCTTCCAGAGGTTTGACTATGATTAGCATCCCTTCAGTAAAAGCAGGATCTCCGAGCTCAAGAAGTGAAGTCACAAAGCAGACTTTACCAAAGGGGCAGGTCACTGAAATAAAGCACGTCTTTCCGAGGCTGTTATGGGAACAGTGCAATAAACAGTCATCCTGAACACTCAATTACAGGTGTTCCAGTCAAGCCTTTGGCATAGAGGAAGCAGGAGGGACATTTGGGCAAAAAAAGAGTGGTGTGGACCTTCAGTACACACAGGAATATTCCTGCTTAGGCAAAGGTGCTGTCTGGCATTTTAAGTTCTTCTCTCTGATTTCTCTCCTTAAACAGATGGTCTAGCATTGTGAAGGCTTTCAGCTGGAACCAAGTGGAATCCTAAGTTGGAAAATATTTTTACAGTCAAGATGCATTGGCCTATGCTTTGGTCATTAATTTTGTAACAAGCATACTATGAGAAAAAACTAAAACAGTAGCAATGTGCAGCAAGATCCATCTCTGCTGTAGCTCTTTGTGATCTATGAGCTCTCAAAAGTTTGTGTTGAATCTCTTCCATTAAGACTATAATTGCAACTTTAGCCAGATAGTAAAAAGGATACTGGAAAATATTCTGTAGAGAAACTGGGAGAAGAATGTAAAACACGAGTGCATCTGCTTTGGTCCTGTAGTGGAGGGATCGCTTGCCTAATGTACCACAGGTTTTCATGGACAAAAAAGGGGAGGTACTTATCTAATTGCTAAGAAAGGCTAGAGTGATTGGGGGACTAGAAATCTACTCATGCCCTGAATTTTGGCTTATATTTGAGACTAAGCTATTTTGGCTTCACTAGTACCAAGACAGTAGTCTTGGGTAGTACAGACTTTTCACAGAGTGCACAATGCAAAGCAGATTGCTGCTGCTCAGTCTCTTGGGCTGCCTCATTTGACAAAAGTGTCAAGAACTTGAAAAGCGGTGGTACTCAAGGGGCAGGTGTTGGGTGGGAAGGAACAAGTCTGGAACCAGGAGAGACTTTGGAGTTAAGGATGTGTTGTTATGGTGAGCTTTGAGATTTCCACTCTTAGATTACAGCCATCCTGGCTTGAAAGGACTGGAAGAGAAGAACTGGAGATACGACCTGATGTACTGTTTGATTAACTACTGAATGACTCTTTCCTTGAAAGCAAGCAGGACAGTGGAACATGCAGCCTGTTTCTTTGCCATCTGCAGGAACCCTCTAAGATGAAAACCACTGGAAGGTTAACTTCCAGTAATGAGTTAGTGGATGCCCAACAAAAGCACAGTTCATTTGAGAGCCAGCATAATACAGAGGCAGGAGAGCACCTTAACTTTGTAAAGTGGCATTTGCTTCCATAAAAGTCGTGACAGCTACAGAGCTGTTATAAGGGAGGAAATGAAGTCTGTCTGCTGAAGTTAATTCATGTCATGAGCCAGTACTCCTGTATTTTGCTTAGGTGAGTTTTCCTTTGTTTCCTGGTTTAAGGCAGCTGCATTATATTGCTACTGTCAGAGTGGATTTGCATTGTCAAAGAGGAGTAGAGGACTGCTCCAGTAAAAAAAGTGAAGCTGAGGGTTTACTGAGCCTACTGTGTCCAGAGTGCCTTTCCTGCTGTGGTAAAATAAAGAACTTCTGTAGGTTGAGCTGTTCCAGCTGACTGATTGCTGCATATTCCTCCCATGTGGTGTGACCTGATGGCAACCATATTTGGACAAGGAGGAACACTGCATGTTTGCAATGCTGTGATAAGATGCCATTTGCACTAGTTTTTTAGAAGTACTGCAACCTGAAGAAGTGGGCTTTGAGCCATGCTCTAAATCTGGGTTTGAATTTGAATTTAAACCTGATTCCAGGTGACTCAGTTTCAACAAAACTGTCTAATCCATGTAAACAGGAACCAAACCATTTTTTAGAAGCCAAATTCCAGCTTGTGTTCCCACTCGGTTACAGTGCTCAATCACACCAGTTCCTGGGCATAAGTGTGACTGAATAGTTTCAATGGCTTTTAAGTGACTTTTTCCTTTTTACATGGTCAGTTTGAAACTAGTTTAGCTGGAACTGCATTTAAATATAGCACAAATTCTTTTCTTTTTGCCAGCATGGTAGTATAGCCCCATGTAGACAGTGCTTGACTGAGAAACCAAGGATAACTTGAGGTCTATTTTAAGAAGCCAAAACATATGTTGCTGACTAGAGATGCCGCATAAATTAATGCCCTATTTTTTCTCCAGATGGAGAAACACTAACTTCCGTAATTCTCCTCCATTTGTCATCCTGCTTCATTGTTGCACCTTTTCTCCTGAACGAAAATCCCTTTGGCCAGTGGGCTAGATCCAAAACAGAACTTCCCTGTATTGTTTGATCATCTTATTTCTGTATGTTCTTTCCTCAATGTTGACAAGCACTACTGAGGATCAACTTGAGTTTTTTCTGGGACTGTGGCATAGTTATGGTTCAAGAAAATGCTAGTGATATTTTCAGCATTATAGTAATTTCAGAGCTTACCCTTGAGGAAAATGTCACGTTTCAGAAGTTCTGCAGGAAAAAGAAAATGCCAGGATTCAAGGTGGAGCTTCAGTCACAGTGCTGTAGCCAAGTTTGTAGGGAATGCATTTCTGGTGGCTGGCGATGCTGACATTTACAAAGGAAATTCAAAAGTAGCAGAGAACCTATGCTTTCTCATCCCTGCTGAACTAAGAGAATTTATACTAATGAAATGATCCCAGGGTAACCTGTCAGTGTTCATCACTTTTCCCCTAATGGAAGAGGCTAAGCGACTGTCACATCACCTTAGACAGTCTGAGTTTGCTTCAAAACTGCTCCCCACTGACCTGCCAGCCACGTGCCCTCTCTCACTGATCCTGGTGTCACACTGGCTGAGGACTTGTCACACCAGCCAAGGTGACCAAGAGAAACACTTGACCTCATCTAGGAGCCTTTTATCTTTTCTTTTCCTTTTGGTTTTCCATCGAACCAGGTGTGCATTTAGTGGTGAAGTAGATGTCAGGTTAGCTGTTGCTCCAGATGACAGGAATGGCAAAGCCACATGGCAGCTGAGCTACTGTTGTCCTCAAGGACATTGGTAAAGGTGAAAGACCAGGCTCTGGCTGGTGGTGTAGTTGTAAACCTATAGCTTCTTCTGCTTGCCCCTCCAAACTTGTTTTGGTCAGCTATGCTGTTGCCCTTGAATATGCTTTGTGTGTGAAAAACTGAATGCGGTTGTTCTGTTGTCTGTCTTCTTTCTTCTGCATCATGGATGTGGCACCAACTTACTCTCACAACAAGCTTGATTTTTGTTTTGCTGTTGTTATTAACATGTAATTCTACTGTAGACCAAAAAATATGAAAAGGAAAAAAATCAGTTTCAAAACAAAAAAGACCAGTGAGTGAAAGGTGAAAAATTTTGGAAGTGAAGGTGTGAGAGAAGCAGTGGTTAACTGTGTTAAGTTAGAAATCTCAGAATAGCCTTACGTATTTCTTAACCAATGCTTACCAATCGTCCAGTAGTGGGGTTAGATAGCTTTCTTGGCTCATTCGTACCTGTATCCTAATATATATATATATATATTTTATTTTTGTTTCTTTGGTATTGCTGTTGCACATCATGTTGTCTTTTATAATGCCTGATTTTTATTGTATTGTACTTTATTGGTCTGTTTTGGTTTTGTTTCCTTTTGAAGGATGGGAAAAGTTTCCTTTTTTGTTTTGAATTTTTGAGAAAAAAAATGCACTGGAAGTAAACACAAACACATTTTTCCATTTGATAAAAGGAAAACACACAGCCACGCAGTGGAAAAGGCTAAGAAAAAGCTCCCCTCTTCCTTCTTGTTATGGAAGCATCCCTTAAAAGACATAGAAAGAAAACAATCTCAGACAGAAGAAGAGAGAAGCCTTTCTGATCCTAGCTCTGCCATCTGGAGTATTCTAGCACAGTGTTCTGCAGGGTCGGGCTCCTACATGGCCAACAGGCATAAAATCCAGAACCACATGGGGCAAATTCATCCCTGGTGCAAGCAGATGTTGTTGCAATGAAGTCAAAGGAGGTACACAGAGGATGGATTTAGCCACATGCGTGCAAGATACAGCTGCCTTTCCCCATAGTACCCAACTCCCCACTGCTAGAGTTTTTTGCTGTCAAAACAGCTGGTCTTTTGGCTGTGTTAATCACATAATATCCCTTGAACATTGTTCAAGGTAGGCAAAACACTTTCCCACTGAATAAATCAGTTCTGGATGCACCTTGGTGTGACACTTTTTGCCTACCAGCTTTCAGCTGTTACCCACTCCCAGCCATGAACTGATGCGAGCTATCTCTGGCTTGCCTTTGCCAGAAAAATGGACTTGACTATTAAGCATAGTAAAACTTTTGCGTATTTAACTACTATGATCCAGAAATGGCCCTTGCACTTTTAAGGCATATGGAAACATCCTCTCTGTCTTTCAAAATGGAAAGAGTTCTTTGCAAGTGAAACGCCACGTGTGCGCACGTGTGGTCCCTGGGCTCCTGGCTCCAAATTCTTCCCGGACTTTTATGTGCCCAGCAGTGTCCTGTCTCTGTAGTGCTGGTCATTTGAGTACAGTGGGGCAGAGACTCGTGCTGAGATGAATGCAAAAAGTATTCATTTTAAAAGACAGATGATTTTCCTGTTATGCCAGCATCTTCGAATCCCCATATCAGCTGATGGGTTTCCCTAACCTGACGACTTTCAATCAGTTGTTGAAACATTGGCTTTCTCTGTTTTGTTTTCTAAGGAGGGAATGTGGGGTGGGGAGAATAATGAGGTGTTGTTTGTAACTTCACAGTCCTGATAGTTGGTTTTTATCTTCCATATTTTATGCAAAAACAGACATTATAAGTCAATAAATAATTGTGCCCTAGGTTGAAAGTTAAGTGTTCAGGAAAGGAAGAAATGGTTGGCATTTTTCTACATTTTTGTGAAGACTCTTTTGGAAAGGAAGGGTACATATTTTTGTTGTGTAGTATTTTCTATTTTTGAATGCATTTTCTTGGTACAAGACTGTTTTGTGGAATTTTTTTTCTTTTTGGTGAACACATTATTTAAAAAAAAAAAAAAGAAAAGAAAGAAAAAACTAATTGAAAAGTTTGCCCTTAAGGATATGCTGCAGTTTTGAGGTTTAACATTAATAAAACCATTCAAGGCGCGTGTTAAAAGTTGGGGAATTGTATTGTTGGGAATTTTTTTTGTAATTGTTACAAGAAGAAGTTTGTAGCCACTGCTGTTTATTTTGTTTCAGATGAGTAAGTAAAGGGATTGTTCTTGTGTTATTCTTAAAAAAAAAAAAAAAAAAGTTATTTATGAAATGTCACAAACACTGGACTGTGAGTTTGTAGGGAAGCATTTTACCACCCTGTGTCTTCATAGAGCTGTTGGTGATCCTAATTCTCATTACTCTGCCTTATGATCTCCTGAGCAAATTTGGAGAGGATGGCAGGAGGGGGAGAGAGAAACTGAATGCCTTTGTGACTCAGAGACTTGGGGGAAAATTAGGAAACAGTGTTTTGGAATTCTAAAGCTGGACCATCAGCTCTACTCCTTCTCCCATCTAACACAAGAATGAGAAAGGCTTGCAGTCACTGGAGGAGACAGAAAACTTATGGTACCTGGATGTGGCAGTGTGCAAGGGAAAAGTGACTGAGAGACGTGATGCTCATAATGACCTCTGTAAATGACATCTGTTTCTCAGTCAACTACTCCCTTGGTTTGCCCTCATCCTGCCAGTGGCTTTTGTGAACAACTCACCAACCCCACTGAAACCATGAGGTTGGTTTGCATTTTCTATTGCTGATCAAGCCTTCTTGGGCACCCCAGCAATGGGAGTGACCAGCAGGGAGCACTACTTAGTTTGATCACTGGTCTGGATTTGAGGAGGAGTAGAGGCTGAGGGTGACCTAAGAGGTGTGCCATGTTCTCAATGTTTGAAGAACAGGCTTAAAAGACTAAAGTAGTGCTCCAAGTATTCATGGGACTGGAGAAAAGGGAAAGAGGAAGACACCAACAGCCATAACAGAAACTGGAGATATGTAACTGGGCTACATTTGAGACCAACCAGACTCTTTTCCTTCCTGGACAATAATGCAGCCAAATCTTGAGACTGTCAAGCAGACAGAAAGCTGAATGTGGCCTTCATTTCTCCTGCCTTTCCTTTTTCTTCTCCCACTTCCTTTGCCCTGAGATTTCTTCTCAGTGAGCACCCGCTCCACTGAGCACTTTTTTGCCCTCCACCTAAACTGCCCTTGCTTTCAAAATGTGGGTTCAGTCAGGACTGAGTAAAATCATGTGCCTTCTTTTTCCCCTTTTGTAATTATACCAGCCTCCTCCCCTTCCCCAACTTACACATGTGAGAGACAACAAAAGGAGGCTCTTTAGAAGTGCTACTTGTCCATAGGTGTCCAGCAAAACAGTGAGGTGGTGGTGAGAGGAAGGGGAGGTGGGAGATCCTATGAGCTCCTTTCCCTTTCCACACGTAGCAGGTCTTCCCAAGGAGACACCCTCCACCACCACCTCCTCAGACGCTCCTATGTCCTACAGTGCAGCCATAGTGAGCATGTGGTGGCTCTTCTCTCCCATTTCAACCATAGCTTTGTGAAGCACTCACTCAATTTCAATTCATGCCATTTTCAAGCAGTCACATTGACAAATGCAGTTTGTGGCCTTATCAAGATGACTTAAACCGCTAAAAGAAAAAAAAGGCAACTCATTTCCCTCCCAAGGCTGGCTTGTGTCACTTCTAAAAACCCAATCCATAGCAGTTTAGACTCCTTTAATCTCAGTCCATTTTGATGATGGTGGCTAAAGTGACTAGCCTAGGACTTAAACGCTGGACAGTCTGGTCTCACATTTTCTTTGCTATTACCCCTACTGTCTGCTTGCTTTTCTCATTTTCAACTCTACTCTGCTTAATGAGGCAGCCCTAGCCTTTGGTGAAAAGTGAGAAGAGCCAGTGGGATCCTGGCACAGGGAAGGTAGTTCATGTATGTTTTAGCAAAAGAAGGATATATTAGCTGCCACAGCACATGCACATTATGATGGGCTGACTGCAGTGTTTTTAGGGCAAATGACCCCCACCCAGTTACTGGAACATCACTTGTTCCCAGGTCAGAACCATGGAGAGGAAAGAGCACGTTGGCACAATGGAAAAGCGGCTTGCAATCCAGAGCCGCTCATGGGCAGACAGGGATCCAACTGCCACCCAGTTTCTCTGCACACTGTACAGCCAGTGTCCCTGACTCCATGGAGGAGCCAAATTTGCTGGAGAAGTTTTCTGATCGTAAGAATCAGCACAAAGCAGCCCCTTGAGAGGTGTCTGTCTGTCCAGCAGGCAAGGCCAGGGGTGGGCACCCACCTGTGCTGTTGCCCTGCAGAGCAGGAAGCTCCATGCAGGCTTTCCTGGAGCTTGCCCTTCCAGAAATCCACCTGTAAAACCTGTAGCGCCTGGGCGGTGGAACGAAAAACCCCTCAGTTGCTTCCATAAATGGTCCAGTAAATGTAAACATTGTGGATGGGGTATTGGAAGTTTATTTTTTAGGCTCGGCTCTAAAGCCTGGGAGGAGCAGCATGGGAATGGTGTCATTATTCCCCCCTCTCCCAGTTAACAAGTCTGCATGTGTGCACATACATACAAGAGGAAGGGTGCACTCCTACCCATCTTTGGTGCTGATGGTCTTAAAACATTTATCCAAAGTCTACTTTTGATGCATTTAGAGAACATAAGAATAGACTCTTATCACATGCAATATTTCCCCCCAGAAAAGGAAAGGAGGGGGAGGAGAGCAGCATGGGCAGTTGGGATTGTTAGGGTTGGATTATTTTGCATCTTTTGTAAAACTGTAATTTTAACAGTGCCTTATTCCTAATAGATGCTGGCACTTGGGACACACACACACACAATAAAAGACAGATCTAGGGAGAGTCAGATGAGTACATCCATAAGACAGAGGTCATTAATCATCATAAAGGAAGCTATATTGGGAATGACACAACTGTGTCAGAATTGAAAACAGTTCAAATATTCAACCTCTAAAGCAATTTCCCTTCCACCACCTCCTGCCTTCCCTCCTTGCCAATGGTGCTGCCCAAGAATAGCTGCCTACACCAAGGCCTGTCACTGCCCCATTTGCTTTTGGTGTTGTCAAGTCCAAGGAGTTTAGCATGGTCATGCTTTTCACTGCAATCATGTTTTCCGTGGGGCATATGAATGCCAGTTATTTTGCTTTAAATGCACTTTAAAAAAAAAGAAATCAAATCAAAGCTCCAGACTGTTTCAAATACATAGGGGAAGACAGTGCATATGTGTTTGAACCCAGTTGACTTTATCTCCAGTTCCAATGTACTCCATGCAGTGTGTATGTATAGAACAATGAGTATGCATACAAACACACATGTCAACCTTAAATATCAGCAGACTAACCTTTCTCCTTAAGCTCATGAAACCAGATGCTACACAAACACAGCAGCAGCAGAGGAATTATGGTTGGGCTCTTGAAACAGATCACAAAAAATAAAAACAACTACTTGGTCCTTTCTGTACATTCAATAATTACAGAAGGAATTGGGTTGTAACCAGAATAAAAAGGAACGGTGCTAAATGAATGAATGGGCAAAAAAAATAAAGAAAGAAAAACAAAAACTCAGCCCAAAAACACAGTTAAACTTTTATACTAATTCACACATTGGGTTGGTTTGTTACTTTTTTTTGGGGTTTATATGAAAATAAAATTGCATCTAAACAAATCTACCACAAAGATAACAACAAAACAACAAAGCAAGCAAACAAAAATGCATCCTGCCCTGAGGAAGCGCTTATTTATGGAGGATGTTAGAAATCTCAAAACTCTCGGCCTTGCTCTCACATACCACATGCTCAATCAGTCCTTTTTTTAAAATGTCTGAAACTGAAAAAAAAAAAAAAAAAATTAAAAAAAAAGTAAAAAAAACTTTTTGAAGCACCTTATGTGGCTTCCCATTCCAGGAGTGGGAGCTGCCTTTTTTTCTTTGAGCACCTTACTGATGTGTTAATGCTATCTGCTGTCTTTTTGTTCCTCGTGGGCCGAGTGGCTGCTGTGAGCACGGGCAGAACGCTGCACCCAGGCACATCCATCGGCATTCCCATTCCTCGTGGTGCTGGCTGGGACACAGATGGAAATTCCTCTTTGCTCTGTGGCACGGATGGGAGCTAAATGGTGGAGGGGAGAGCACACGCTCTTGTGCACGGATGTAAGAAGTAAAAATTGGACATTTTCTTCTTGGGGCCAAAGGAATTCCCAGCAGTCAATAGATACCGAGTGAATGGGAAACTGCACCCAGGCCTAAATCCTGAAGTCTTTGTGCAGGCAGCCAGTGACGATGACCTCGAGCATTGTCCTGCTAAGGTGGAGACTTGAGGATTTGGCCGCAGGTGGCAGAGGTCCCTGCTCAAGACATGAATCTCTGCCCGTGTGATGAGACAGCCACCCACCCGCACAGCCCCGCACGCACCGCTGTGCACACACACACACACACCCCACAGCTGTACAGGCATCTCTCCAGAAACACGGTTTGTGATGATGTGAAGAGCAGGTCGAAAGTTTTGAGGGGTTAAGTTCCTTTTTTTTCTCTCATTATACTCTGTAAATGGTATGTCAGTTATCAAAAACAAGCAAATAGAAAATTGTTAAAAAAAAAAAAACCTTGCATACGCCTTTTCTATCAAGTGCTTTAAAATATAGAATAAATACACACATCCTGCCAGTTTTTTCTTACAGTGAGAGTATCCTTACCTGCCATTTAATATTAGCCTCGTATTTTTCTCACGTATATTTACCTGTGACTTGTATTTGTTATTTAAAACAGGAAAAAAAAATAAAAAAAAAGAAAATTAACTGTAGCGCTTCATTATACTATATTATTATTATTATTATTGTGACATTTTGGAATACTGTGAAGTTTTATCTCTTGCATATACTTTATACGGAAGTATTACGCCTTAAAAAAATACGGAAATAAATTTTACAAGGTTTCTGTTTTGTGTGGAAGAGTAATTGATGTTGCTAAGAATGATGTTTGTTTTTGGTTTTTTTTTTGTTTTTTTTTTTAATGTTACCAGCACTTTTTTTGTAAGTTTCACTTTCTGAGGTATTGTACAAGTTCACACTGTTTGTGAAGTTTGAATATGAAGGAATAATTAAAAAAAAAAAAGACAAAAGAACGTGGCAGGTGTCTTTGTGTGTTTCTTTGTCTGTGGAGAACATGGAAGGTGGATGGCCAGTGTCCTGTGGACCTCTCTTAGCTTTGATGGGGCATGACAGGAGTCCTGCTGGCACCCGTCTGCAGGGTCAGCCACCAACATTTCTGTGTTGGGATCATTGTCAAGGCTGAACATCAGTGGTTGATGTCGGGGCCACATGCCTGACAGTCTGGGGTACTGGTGTCCAAGATACTGCTCAGAGATAAAATCAGAGACTTCCCATTCTTCTGATTTTAAGCAACTCTGCACCAAGTCTATGAAAGCAAGACATTCCACTTGCTCAGCCCTTTCCAGCCCCCTCAGTACCAGAAATGTATTCTGCTGGTCAGTTCAGGCCCTGAAAGAGGAAAGTACTCCTTGGGAGCAGTGGGATCCACACTCAATTTAAGGGGTCTCGCGTGCCCTGGATTTCCACTTCATTACAATGACTAGTCCTCAATCTTCCAATAGTTTTCTTTTCTCTATCATTACAGCAAGTGCATTTTAAAAAGGTTACAGCAAAAGTGATGTGTGATGTGAAAACCAGGGCACAGACACTGCTGCTGAGGCTGAGAATTAGTACTGTGGCACAAACCAGAACTGAAAATGCAGCTGAGAATCTGTTCACCTCCCAAACATTGCTCCCACTTAATCAAAACCACGTTGGGTCCAGAAAAGCCCCTAATTTTGTTTCCAGGTCATATACTACAAACAGATTTACCTTAGGATAACCAGCTTTGTGCTTGGAGCAGAGTGAGGCCCCTGAGAGGAAACCGCAGTATCCTCTCTTAGCTCTTTCTCCCTGTGAAAATTAGGACCACATTTGGCCTTTTGTTTGCACAGCATGCAAAACAATGTTCTTCTTAATTTTCCATAATGGATGAAGGACAACTCAACAGTCCTGTGACCCATGAGTGTTAGAGGGGAAAGAATTCTGAAAAGAAACCATGTTGGATAAACTGCTCCATGAACAGCTACAAGGGAAGTTTTAGGATGGAACTAAAATGCTGTTTGTCAGCCCCCTTTAGCAGAAATGCCAAATTATCACAGGTCTAACTCCTCACTCCTCCCTCTGAGTCACGAGGGCAAATGAACAGAATTCAACTCTGGATACTGAGGTTTGCTGGGCCACAGGTGTCACAAGCCACAGCCTTCCCAGACATGTCCCCTGTGTGTCCCTGGTAGTGGCCACCCTGGGTGGGCTGAGACACCGAGAACCCGGGCTCAGTCCTACCTAAGCTCTTGGCTGAGACCTTGTTGTCATCTTCATTTGTGACAGACCTGGGAGGAGCTAGAGAGGCCCAGGCACAATTCATGCCTGCAACAACAGTGTTGATCTCACGTTCACACATTGTCCCCTCTCAGCCTCACCTGCACCCCTCTTCACCAAACCAGCCCATTTTTGTTGCAGTGTTCCTACTACTGACCAGAGTTGCAGTGAGTTTGGGAGATGAGATGGTATGACCACACCAAGGGTCTTAACTGTCTCAGGAGGAGGTTTGGGATGGGAACTCAGCAGAGGAGTAAGATGGAACAGAGGTGATATGCCTATAGCAACCCCATAGGCTGCAGTGCTCCTTTGTGGTGTCACACACAGTGGATGAGGGAGAAGCTCCTGCAGGAAACCTGTCACCACTCAAGGAAGAAATAAAGTCTCCCAGACTGTACCCTCACATTTGGTTGGTGGGGGAGAGGTTGCTTCCCTGTGGCTTGTCTGGGACAGGGTCGATGCAGCTGTAGGATTTTCCAGCGCACTTAGACACACGAGATATGCCTAAAATGAGAACCCTGACATGAGCCTCTAGCTGGGAGTGGGGAAACTGGGAGAACGCCTAGAAACAGGCGTCTGGGGAGCCACTGCATGTCCTCAGCAAACACTTAGAAGGATGTAGGATGCCTCACACAGCCACTTATGGGTGTGACATGCAGACATTCAATTCTACTGTCAGAGAGGTTTCCCCAGGGGACGCTGAGTCATGGCCTCAGCTCAACCCTCTTGGAGACTTGGACCTCACACCTCAGATTGTATCTGAAGATGCAGTTGAACACAGAAGCACAACATTAGGGTGGGTTCAACACTCACCTCCAGAGTTGCTAAGGTCAGAAAATTCTGGCCAGGAGATTTGTTTTAGTTTGAAATGCTCAGCCAAGAGCGTGCTGGCAGGGCTGTGCTCCAGCTGCCTGCCAGAACTGGGATGGCAAGGGAGAGCAGCCATCACTTGGGTGTGTTCAGCCAGGGTCTGGGCTGGTTCCTTGGCCCAGTCCGGGGTGCTGGGTGTGCACCACTTGTCCCCCCAGTACAGTAAGAGCCATGCGGCTGCGTGGTCTCCTCACCTCACTGTGCATTTCACTCACTTAGAAGCAGGTGGCAAATATTAGTGAGTCCTATATTCTTGAGTTATTTCATGATTATAATAATCACAGATGAGCTGAGAGCTGTCCCTTACCTGCTGGAATGAAATAACAGCCTCAATCTACCAGCAGTGCATGTACTCCCTCTCCAGACTGCAAGACTGTCAAAGGAAGTTCAGGATTGCTTTCCTGAGCTAAACATGGTCCCAAGAGTGCTCCTTGCAGGCCTTTCCCCCAAACCTCAGGCTCCTTGCAGCCATGGAACTGGGCAGTGGATGGTATCTGAAACCTCAGCTCCCCACATGTGCCTGGCACCAGGCATGGCTTGACAGCACCAGGCACGTGCAGGCGGCTCTGTGCAGGTCTGTGTGCCCAGGCACAGGGCAGAGGGCTTGGATGGCTCAGGGTGTTGACATGCAAGGGCTGCACATGCAGCCATGGGACAGGGCAGGGGCCATGACAAAGAACCCCCTCCAGAGTGGCCACAAGCAGCCAAGAGCCTTTCCCAGTCTGCCAGCAGGGAGGTGAAGCTGCGTTGCCAGTTGGCAGAGAGGGCTGAAGTCAAGATCAGTCTTTAGTTGCTGTTGTTGTTTTTTTCCTAAAGGCCCTTCACTGCAAGAGTCAATAGCTAAATGGCCCATGCAAGAAAAGGTTTAATCCCATTAATGTGCAATTGTTTGCAACGTTAAGAAAGAAATGCAGGATTTGTACCTGGAGATTTGTGGCTCAATGCTCAAACTACAGCACCACTCCCGAAGCAGGATTTTCAGGAATATTTATTTAATAATAAATATTAAATATTTATTAATGTATTTTATTTTATGCATATTTAAAGCTTCACACTTGCATATTTCAGAGTATGGAAAACGGAACATAATTTACTTTAAAGAAAGAACAGGAAACTCAAAGGTTTTTTGGGCCAACATTCTCACAGAGCTAGAAATGCCTCCTTGTGCCAAAAAAAAGGATGAATAATCCCCACAGGAAAATGTGGGAAGTTCAAGCAATTTTTATCAAACCTGCAACTTTTTGTAAGTGCTGATAAAAAAATTAAATTAAATTACAGTCAAATTTCATTAAAAATATCTTGGTTTTTTCAGAAGGGCTGCAGTCCTAATGTTCCCAGCAGATACCCTTGGGATGTGGAACAGCTGCAGACAGTGACTCTGATTTCTGTAGCCCACAGAGATTTGTGAAGTGCTGCAAGGCCAGGTCCATGGAGACAATTCTGTGACTCTGTTTCAAAGGAGGCAAAACATCTACACAGCTCCTCAGAGCAGGGCTCCAACCCCTTTTGAAAGTGGGATGTGGCTGCTATTGCCTCGCTTGTCATTGCCTTCCTGCAATTTTCCTTGGCTGACCTATGCACTGGTGAGTCTGTGCACTGAAACCCAAGGCTGAAGCACAGCAGGAGGATGAGATACCATTTCACCAAAGGAACAAAAAATGTGATTTCCTTCGGGAGACACAGGAGGATGCCCTTACACAACTGTATGGAGAGAGACCAAACAAATACTGCCACCAGTGCCCCACTGCACATCTTTTTGAGGATCAGACATATTCCCTATGGCCCTGGTAAAGCGGGGTTGACTATGCTTCAAAGCCTTGGCATAGGTGCTTCCTTTAGTAATGATCATTGTCCTCCTCACCATCATCATCAATGGCAACTGTGCAACTCATACAACACTCTGCAATGTATCCTGCAGACCACGTCACTATATAAAAAGGAAGGGAAGACATAAATATTATTAATCCAGGGAATTTAAAGTATCTGTAGAAACTCAGCTGTACCAAAAAAGCTCTCTGTGCCTAACAAACCAGCAGACGGGACTCCTTACCCACATCCACCCCACTATGGACTTCAAATTCAAACGTGGGTGGAGAAAAATATTCAGCTCACATGGCCCACTTGTGCCATTAGAAAATTGTAGGCGACAACATTTTAGCACTTCTTTCACCCAGGGACTGTCCTTGTAGCACAGCACTGATGAACCTCTCTCCAAAGCATGGCTGAGCCTTTCCCCAGCTTTAAATTCACTGGCTGTTTCACAGGGATTTCACGCCAGGCTTTTCTGCCCAAGCCAGAAGAAATGCATGATAACAGCACTGGCAGTGTTGCTGACCACAGTCCCATCTCTCTCATCTTGTCTCATTAAAATAAGCAAGCGAAGAAGAATCCTGCTATTCAGACAAATTCTGTTTTCCATATAGCCACATTGTCCATCATCAATTAGCCTGATGAATGAGGCAGAGCCAGCTGTCTGGAAAAGACTAAAAACAAAGCAATCAAAGGAAAGAAAGAAAACAAACAAACAATCAAACAACAGGAGCCAAACTTCCCCAGACAACAGCACTATCTTCCTCTTTTTTTTTTTCTTTTTTTTTTCTTGAAGGCCTGTAGCATTAAGGGACAGACTGTGATAAAAGCAACTTGCCTCCACTGCAGATGAATGGCAGCATTCAGACAAACCCCAGGATTTCTCATTCCCTATCTGAACCCTCATAACCCTCCTAGGACCGTACCTGGACCAGCAAGAATGGAGGTGCTGGTTACACACCAGCACAGCCCCCTTGGCAGGAGCAGCCAGGCCACTCTGCCACCAAGCCATGAAAGCAACAAGCAATAGCTCTCACAACTCCCACTCCAGCACACATGGCTATCACAGAGGGAATTTAGGGAATTATTTTTAAAGCTATTCTCTGAAATAAGCATAAACGAGCAGGCCACCGACCTGCAATCAGCTGCATCTGTCTGCAAATGCATTTCTAGTCCCCAGTTTAGCAGTTAGAGGGAGGCAGACAACCCCTCCTGTGTCCCCTGTGGTGGGAATAAGCCATAAGGAGACCACTCTGATGTTTTGCTGGGGAAGGAAGAGTGGAGAAGCATCTGCAAGCTCACGGCTTTAATGATGGTGGGAGGAAGAAAGTCTCTCAGCCAAACAGGTCCTCATGCTCTGAAATTTATGACCTGCCACCCCATGTCACAAAGCTCTGGGTTTTGTGGCACCTCTATGCCCGCCCCAGCTCCCAGCAGAGAGCAGCTCTGCAGCCCACAGGAGTTCAGCCTGCCCCAGGGATTTGGGCAGCAGTTACTTTGCCTTTGCCTAAGTCCTGGCCTTAAGCAAGCTGGCAAGGCACCTCTAAAGTTTGAAACTTCTTGTGTTCTCTTGGGTCTTGAAATTGCCTCAAAGCTTTACAGAAGAAAAGTTGTTAACATGTCTCTGCTAAGTCAGTCACACAGGTGAGCCCTGAACACTTGTGGCAGCCCTGCCCATGGCCTGTGCTTTGAGTCCTGACTGGACAGGCTTGCTCCAGGCTGCCCAAGGGCAGATAATCCAAACTTTCTGAGAGTGACCACTACCTTGGAGGATGGGTTTGCCAGCTGGGAGTTCTCCAGCATCAGTCAAATTATATTTTTTCTTTACTCAAATTCTCAGTCTACATCTCCTCTGATGCATTCACCCCCTCATGCTGCCAAACAAGCTCTAGGACAGGAGTTTGGGCAAAGCCGTGACAGGGGCTCCTTTGGTCCTGACAGCAAATGCAGCTTGTGAGGCTCACACCTCTCACCACCTCCTTCCCCAGGCTTGACAGAGCACCAAAACTTCACATGCTCTTAATTTTCCTGCTCTTGATTTTTTATCTCTTGCCTGCACAAGCTCCTTTTAAAGCTGAGCAGTCTTGCCTCCAAGGGGATTTACAGTCCAGCACACTGAGGTCAATAGCTTAACTTCAGAGCTGCTTTTTGGCTTCCAGGACGCTCTGTGGCCTTCGCAAGCCATGGTGTGACAGCTCAGAGCTGAGGTCTCCCAAGTGCCCCTTGGCTCAGAACTGCATTAGCAACCTGAGCTGACCATAAATACAGGCTGCTGAGTTGAAGATCTCATGCATGAAAGGAACTTCAAGACATTTAAATCCTGTTTCCTCTCCATGCTTCCCCTAGGTTTTAGATGACACCTACTGGAATCCATGTGTTTTCCCATCCACTCCTTTTCATCAGACCTTTCTTTGGTCCATTTTCAATCTGTTTACATGGATTTTGGGAAGATATTTTAGTGACTGTGTTTCATCACAGTGCCCAGGCTTATTTGGGTTTATGTCTTTGGATAGTCTCCAAAGGACTTCATTCAAGTGACTTAATTAGTAGCCATTAATAAAACGTATAAACAGCTGCTTAGGAGAAAATCAGACCATAAGCCCAAATATTTTAACAAGGCCTTTAGTCTGCAATTATATGTGAGACAAAAAAAATGTTACAAAATCATCCTGCACCAGCCTGGGGTGATGTTTGAATAAACACCAAAGAAATTTAGATGCTGGCATCCTCCTAAGTTCCTGGCACTGATGGTGTTACTGCAGAGCTGCTGCTCTTCTTGGGGCCCTCTGCACCTTGTCTCTCTTGAGTGTCTGGAATTAGGATGTCTGCAGGGAGTCAAGGGTGGCAAGCACACGTTTGTCAGCTACATGCATGGTTCATAAGCCATGGACCCTTTGAGGCCTGATCTCGAAAACATTCCTCTAAAAATATGCTCTGGAGAGAGCATACTTTCCTTCCCTTTGGGAAAGGCCACCAAGAAACACCTCTCTTTTTACACCAACTCTTGAGTTATCATCCAGCCAAAAGAGCTATAGACCTATTGGCCAGCCTATGGGAGTGATCTTCATTTGATGTGCATGTTGAACTCAGAGCTTTAACTCCCCAGATGCCCATTTGATCTATGTGCTGGTTGGAGGTCTGGTGAGAGCCAGCAGCTTTCTCTTCCATCAAAAAACCAACAGGCCAGCAGCAAAGGGCCATGAGTTCATGGGGCAAGCTCCATCTTGAGACAACTGGTGTGGCAATGTCCAGCCTCACATCCAGCCCCATCCCAGACAGGACCAAAGCACCAGCATCTCTTCCTGACTGCAACAGGAATGGGTCAGCAGCTGCTGCATGGCAGCTTAATCCTATTTTCCCCTTTTGGAGGAACCTCTCCCAAATCTAGTTTATATTTGTTATCTTCATCAGCTACATCTCCTGTGGTTTCTAAAAGTTTGTGGTGAATTCTCTAAAGTAATATCTCCCCTTTTCTGTCATTACAAATCCATGTCAGCAAACGACAGGAGACCACACCTCACTCCTATGCTCCAAAACATGTATTTCCTTTACTGCAAATGTCCTTAGTGCTTGAAATAGTTTAAACTTTCTCTCTGATATGTTGACATACTTTCAGAATCTATAGGGAAGCATACAGACAGCAAGAACTTTTATGGAAATATTTAGTACCCCAAGGAAGGCTTAGGCAAGAAATTAATTACTGTGGTTGGCCCACAGTGACAAGCACTGACCCATTGAGACATGAGCAGGTGGCAAGGATGAGTAAGAGCAGTTTAGTTCTCTCCAGTACTTCCCAGAGCGAAGCCCAGTCTTGCACAGTGCTGCAATAAACTCTGGACATTTAGAAGTTTCATAGCCTTTGGTTTTACTGAAGGAACAGCTCATGTGAATCTTCTTCCATTGTAGGGGAAAAAATGGAAAAAATAAAAAAAAAAACAACACCCAAGAAATAAAGCACTGAGAATACAGCCAGGCTTCTACTCTGGCACAGAGTAGGGACCTTGCTGAGCCCTGGTGTGACAAT
The DNA here is from genome assembly GCF_029207755.1 of Chamaea fasciata. Lineage (NCBI taxonomy): Eukaryota > Metazoa > Chordata > Aves > Passeriformes > Sylviidae > Chamaea > Chamaea fasciata. The sequence goes on along the minus strand of NW_027094087.1, from coordinate 22,324,456 downwards.
CCCAGGCTGGGCTGCAGGACATCCCATGGCCTCCCAGCCCAGCCGTGCCCCAGGTGTTCTGCACAGCTGCAGAGCAATGGTGGGACAGCTGTGTCACTGGTGTGAAGGAGCCCTGACCCCTCCCAGAAGGCACACTGGAACAAACTCAGACACAGACAGCTCTAATGAGGGACTGAGAAGATTAATCTTCTGCACTGAAAGAGAAAAGGTTAGAAAAACAACTAGTTCTCTCATTGCATTTGGTGTCTTGCCTGACTTTTTGGGATATATTTATAGTTAATCAATGTTGGAGCTTTTTTTCTGCGTATCTGAAAGTTTCCTTCCTTTGACTAACATGTTCATCCCATAAATGCAAAGCTCCTCCATGCAAACACACTGCTAGTCCACATCTTGCCTGGAACAGTAGCATAAGCACAAGGCAGTGGGGCAGGCACTGAGAAGCATTAATATCATCTTGTGTCTCTCCTATGCCAAAGGCAAAACCACACAGAACTAGGATTTTTATTCCTTATTTCTGCCTTTTGGAGTGAAACTGTAATCACTCCACTCCAGAGCAGGAATTGAAATTGGACGTGGGGATTGAACTTGCAGAACCAGATGATCTTTAAGGCCCCTTCCAGCCATTCTGTGACTTTATGACTGCCTGGGAGGGCTGACTGGTCTGCAGACTGCTGCAGAAAGCCAAGTGGACAAGCCTGTGGGATGACCAGTGCCTGAAATGCTCTTCAGGCCCTTCATGGTACAGAGGGGGCTGGTTCTGAAAGCACCAAAAAAGCTTGAGGTTACGTCCACCAGAGACCAGCCACAGGGAAAATTTGTGAGTAGGCAGACCAATGCAGGAACATGCATTATGGCACCTGCTGGTATTTTGGATTTGTGCTGGAAACAGCATTGCTAACACTGGATGTTTAAATTACTGCTTAGCAGCTCTTACACAGAGTTGAGGTCTTTCCTGCCTCTCACACTGCCCCACCAGTGAGTGGGTTGGGAGGGGACACAGCTGGGACAGCTGACCCCAACTCAAGTGATGAATAAATTCCTTGTTTTGTTTTGCTTCCCATGTGCAGCATTTGCTTTACCTAATAAACTGTCTTTACCTCAACCCATGAGTTTTCTTGCTGTTTTTCTTGCTGATTCTTTCCCCATTCCACTGGAGGGAAGAGAGTGACTGGCTGTGTGGGGTTTAGTTTAGGCTGGGGTTGAACCACAACACAGCAGTGAAAAAAGCCTCCTAACCATAGTCCAGTGATGACCTCTTGAGAGCTGTGCCTACAGAGCCCATTCCTGAGAAAGCCTCGCTGCAAGGATATTCAGTGGCATTAATCTTGCACCACAAGAAGACAGTGAAATTAAAAGGGAACACAAAACTGACAAAGATTGTTTTTAAACACCATCATTATCCTGTGTGAGTCACTGCCTCACCGTTATCATTGCTACCAAGTTAGATATTGATTTAAAAAAAAAAAAAACACGTGTTGTTTATATGAGTCAGAAGACAGTACACAGCTGCATTAGACAGGGAAACGAGTGCAGGATACCTTTTTCTTTCCTTGAGGCATTGGTCATGAGCAGGATTAGGAGCCTTTTCTGTAATTCTGCATTTTCTTGAGTTGCCCCTCTGGCTGAGCTACAGGGGTGCTCACCGTGCTCCTTCCCAAAGGGCTGGGCTTTGCTCTAGGGCAGCTGCCAGGATACAGCAGAGGCTGTTCCTGGGAGCACAGCCCTGGTGTGGGGCCAGGCTGTCCATAGGCTGTGGGTCAGGGTGCTCAGACCTTCCCGGTGTCCCGGTTTGCAGCCACCTGCTGCAGCTTTGTCCTTTGACCAGGACCAGGCAGAGGGGCTGCTCCAAGAGGGAATGGGGAGATGCTGCTACAGCACCACCCACTACTGTGGGACACAATCCAGCCTTGCCACTGGCAGGAGGGATAAAGACAGGGGGTTGTATCAAACACCACAGAGCACCTGCTACATGGAAAACCTCTTTTCAAATACATTTCCAGAGCCATTGTGCACCCATTCTCACTCTGAGCAGCAACACCTTGTCCCCTCATATCCCACAGATAGGCCTGTGGGCTGTCATCACTGCTCTGTCCCCTGTGCCATCACCCTATGTGCCCTGTGACAGCCTCCTAGGCCCCCCATCTCCCTTGCCATCAGCAGGAACAGTCTCTGCCCCTCCAGCTGCAGTCACCCCATGCTGTAGGTCTTGCCTACATATTGGGAAATAGGCTCCTCTTACTCCAGGTATGCCCAGTGCCCAGCTCAGGATGGTGCTCCTCTCAGCTGGCTCTCCTGGATGCTGAAATAATCCAAGTGATCTGTGCTGCTGCTGCACAGGAGCTCAGCAGGGCCCACAGACCCTCCGGGCTGGTCAGAGCACTCAGTCCCCAAACCTGCTCATGAGCTGGTTCCTGTATCTGCAACCTCAGCTCTGGGTTGGGACACATCAGACTAACTACTACCTGAGCAGAAAAGGGCTCCTCATGCAGGAATTCCCGGTCAAATTTTGAGTAGGAGCTCTAAACCACAGGAGATTTCAATTTTAAGGGGCAGGGTTTCAATGAAGGCATTTTGCTCCCCTGTGTTCTAGTTCCAGTTTAACACTTCTGAAAATGTTCAGCAGGAATCAGGCCACTGGCATGGAAAGTTGCTATGTGCAGCATAATTAAAAAGAGTGAAGAAGAAGGCCATACCTTCTGCAGTGGTGCTGGGCAAAGGAGCAGTAAGTGTTGCTGCAGGAGGAGGACAGTGAAAGCATTACAGGCTTTCAGATCTTTGTAAGAATATCTGTTGTTCATCAGATCTAGCAAGCCAGATGCTCTGGGCTCTTGTCTTTCAGGCATTTTCCATGGTGAGACATTCCCTCACAAAACCCCTTTGCTCCTCTTCATTGGACACCAGCCACAAGGAACCGCTCCATGGCTTCAAGGAGCTGTGGTGGCGCAGCTGCCTCGGCACCACAGCCCTGGGTCCACAGTACTTACTCCACAATTAAGTCCTGCTAGAAGATGGCTGAAAATAACTGCACACAGGAATTTCTAATCTTTGGCTTTCAGAGACTTGGCTTAATAGAAATAAATAAATTAGCCTGGAGCTACATAACATTTGTGCGACTGTGAGTGCACTGCAGATGACTCTGATGAAGCTGTTGTTTGCTTCTTCAGGAAAAAGCACTTAGTGCGAGGTTTTAAAACCTGAGCAGCATGTAAATGGCAGCGAGACAGGAAGATGCTGTTCTGAGCGACACCTCACACTGCTACGAGTATTCTAGTGCGCTCCAGGGATGAAGGGCAGAAAACCAGGGAGGCAGCAGCAGACTCTCAGCATTTTCTGCCTCAGCAGACAGCCCAGAATAGAGGTTGGCTTTGAAAAGTTCGCAAGAAACCATAGGTAAATCCAAGTTCATTGAGGCAAGTAGATGAATAAGACTCAGGGCAGGTACTTGAGGGGGTGAAGGAGAGAAAGGGAAGGTCTGGAGGAGGTAAGACTTCAAGGCAGACAGAAAGCAGAGAGACTTCAGTTCACAGCCAAGGAACTGCATAAGTGCTGCATCCACCCCAACAATTTTCACTTGATATCACTTCATGGTGTGTCTGTATATAGCAGTTGAAGTACCTCTGAAAGCTATAAGAAAGAGTACCAGAATGCAGCCGAATTTCTTGGCTCACTGTTGGGGCTGTAATTTTGTCGGTCTTGCCTCAGCTCAGAGTTCCAGTGCTTTTAAGTAAAAACGGTTGAGATGTTTTTAGCTTCATTGCTCTTCGAAGGAAACATGACTGGTGCAGCTGAACCATCTCAATCATACTGCAGAAAAGACTTTGACCCAGTGACCCAAGTCTGACAGGGGGAGTGGCAGCAAAACTAAAGAGGATGACATTCCTCGAAGCCCCATGCAGACCAGCAGCATGAGGAAGAACAAGGCAGCAGCCCAGGCTCCAGAAACAACTAATTTCTGAAAAAAAGTAGAAATGGAATCTTCTGCTGTTTTTCTCAAAATAGGAACTAAATCTCGTGCAGTGTTCTTGCACTACTCACAGGTCATGCCTCCAAGCTAGAAAGTCAAAATTTGGCAGAGGGAATATTCCTGGGTGAGACTTAAGTGCTTGGTGTGTGTTGTGGGGTACACAGGCATCTCAGTCAGAGGCAATTAGGACTGTCCAAGTCCATTTAGGAAGCTTTGGGTCTCCCCAGTGAGCATCCTCCCCAGGGACACAGATGTCTGCTGCTCAGTCACACCACAGCTGGAAAAGGAGAGGTGGCCAGTGCCACCGCCTGATGAGAACAGTCTGTGGGGTGACAACACTGCCACACAAAGTGAGAGGTAACTCTGGTGAACACTGGGCCAGAGGCAGGAGGGAGCCACAAACACCCCTTTCAACTCACCTGTATGCACATGTATGCTAACATCCTCTTGCCTCAGACAGAAAAAGAGGATTAAAGATGCCTGCTAGCTGTGAGATGAGCATATTCCTGTCACCAGCTGTGAGAACACCCCTGAGCCAGACAGCCAGGTTGGAGCAGGAATTCCCAGATGTACAATAAAAAGCATCAATACTGATGATGCCAAGACCACAAAAGCCCTTCAGGATAGAGGTGGTGGGAGGGAAGAAGAGGGGCACAGACACCACAGAAAGAGCTGCAGCAGCAGACTGTTGCTAAGGAGGGATCCTGTTTGCTGAGGATCCTCAGGCTGAGGCAGTGGGGAGAAATGGTAGAAGGGCGGGCACTGGTGTGAGAAGACAATAGAGCGTTAGCATTTGGGTTTGGCTCCTAGAACCCCTCCTCCTATTCAAATGGAGCAACTGTTCCCACAGCCAGCCTTGCCTCCAGGGTGCTTTGTTCCCTTCCAGTAGTGCAGAGCTCTCCTGGGCAGAAGGAAAAGAACCCCCCCTCCCTGCCCTGCCCAGAGGTGTCCATGGCAGGTGCTGAACCATAACCAGCCTCTCTGAGATTTAGGGCCCCTTTGATGAATGACTTTACAACCCCAGCTACTGAAGGGCTGTGCCTCACGAGGCATGGCAAGAGCCCCAGCAGCACAGTTCCTCAAAGAGCAGACAGGATCATTTTCTGGGGAAGGAAGGAGGGAGAGAGGTAATGACAGCCCTGCTGCTCCTCGGCTTCTTGGCATGAAAGTGTGAATGGGTTACTCTGAAAAGCATAATGACACTTTTGAAAATGGATGCCCTTTTCTCACATGGACATTTTTGCTCTCTTATCTCTTGAATCTGCTCTACCAGGATGAGCCCTTTAGACTCCCTGTGAATGGTGCAGTGTGAAGACTGTGGGGAGATACCTCAAGGTGAGGTATGGTATGATCCTCTGGCCCCCTCCACAGCCCTTCCCTCTGTCAGGCATCCCTGCAGAAGTCACCTTCCTCACTTTAAAACCCTCATCTCCTCTCCTCATGAGCAGCACCAGTTGCCCAATAGTCATGCAGAAGAAAATGGTGGCAGGATCCATCCTTCCGCTGACATGCTGCAAAACTTGTGCTCTAACATGACCAAAATTTAATTAAAGCAAAACAGGATCAAAACTGTAATTTTAGAGAGGAATTTGGCAGGATGCTGGCTTTATCCAATCAGCCTGCTTTATGGGAAACAGTGCCTGAAGTCACAGTTCTGCCAAACAGAGAGAGCTCCTCTAAACCGGATAATGCCTGAGGTAAAGCAGAAGGAAGACTTGGACCTAAAGTCCCGTTCTAATACCTAACCAGCAGATGAGAGAGTTATTATGCTACCACCCACCCTTGGAGTCAGAATGTTTTGCTGTATAAAATCCATTGCAGATGTGATTTGCATGGCAAAAATTCCCCATGGACTAAGCTCACGTCTCTGTGGACTTTGCAGGTTTGGGATGCGCCATCTCTTTGCATGCTGATGGGAGAGGGAACAGCGAAGGTAAAAGCTGGGCAGAAGGGAATCAATATCAGCAGGATCGGAATCTCACGTGAATCTTGTCTGACAGGAGCTGTGGTAACTTCTCCGAGCAGTCTGCACTGATTCTGCAAGCTGCTGTGCTTAGATAATCCTGAAGCTGACCAAGTTCCATTTTGGCCACCACTGTGAAAGCAGGTGAGTTTTGTAAAAAATTAAAGCTGTTAAGGCCAAGCAGGCATATCCTGCTCTAGATGGTATAGGTATGAATTCAAGTTTTGTTGGAAGTTTGCAGGTTATGCCAGCCAGAAAATTCTGTTTACTTCACATCCAGCAGGCAAGGTTATTTTCACATCAGTGTAGGATAAGTCAGCTTGGGAAGAGACCCCAGGAGGTGTCAGCAATCCTGCTCCAAACGGGGTCAGCCATGAGGTCAAATTAGGGCTTTGTCCAGTCAGGTGTTGAAAAACCCAATGGATACAGAATATTTTAACAATACTGTCATGAGGGTACTCTGGCTTGCAGGAAGCAGGATGGAAGATCTATTCCACCTAAGCAGCACATTTGAGTGCACCGCAAATACTGGCTGTAGTGACAGCAACTGTGGTGTGAAAGCACAATAAATAACAGGAGTGGAGGGCATAGCAACCCAGCCAGAGATGGCAAAGTGAAGAGTGAGGAGCTTGGGAATCAGCAGTAGTAGGGAAGGACAAACAGGTTTAGTAACTGGACAGGATGCTGAGACTGTGGCTGGAAACCAAAGGAAGAAACACAAGCAGAGGCTGGAGAGAGGCATGAGGGAACATCAGGACTGACAGGCAAGGAGGTGGGGAGATATTAAGAGGAAACACTGGCATTTATCCAATTTATCTGAAATTTTTACCAAAGAGCTGGAGGACAAATAGGACCGCAAAGAAGAATTAAAGAGTTGGTGTTGGAGGTGAGGGCAAAGAAACAGGCTGGGAATGAACCAGGTTTGGGAACTATGGCACCTCTCCCCTTTCTGCACATGGGGCAGAAAGCCTGTGAAGGAGTGGGAGAACCAGGAGTTTGAGCAATGCCTGTTGGCATATTCTTTCATTTTGAGGTTCTAACAACTTACTACTGACCTGTTTCTCTGCCTTGCCCCAGGGATACCATGTTGTGACAACCAAGGCCTGCAACATGTCCAGTGTTTAACAAGGGCAAATATACATCACACACTTGATATTGGGGTAGGAAGAAAGAGAGGATTTTATGAGAGAGACATTGCATTAACCACTGTATTAAAGAAGTTGTACTGTTAATAAAACCCACTGCAAATATCACAATCTAGATTGCTTATGCAATTTTAATTCAGCCTTGCCTCTGTGTGTGGTGCAATCTATTCTAAATTAAATGATCACACGGATTATTATCTTGCTCCCCAAGACCTCTGCTGCAAAGCAAACACAAGAAAGTCATTAAGTCCCTTCCCCAAAGAGTCTTGGGAAAACCAGACAAGGGGGTGTGAAGGGAGCCATTCCAGGAAGGAGGTGGGGTGGGAGCACATAAGGATAATGAGCTTCAATAGAGCAGAAGCATTTACAACTATATTATTTTTGGAGAATTACATTTGGACAAGAGAAGCTTTGATGAACACCCTATAGAAACCTTCCAGTGCCTAAAGGGGCCTACAAGGAAGACAGACAGACTTTTTATGAGGGCACAGGACAAGTGACAGGACAAGAAGGAGTGGCATTGCACTAAAAGAGGATAGGTTTATATTAGATATTAGGAAGATATTGTAAGGGTGGTGAGGCACTGGAACAGGTTGCCCAGAAAAGCTGCGGATGACCTCTCCCTGGAAGTATTCAAGGCCAGATTAGAACTAGACAAGTTTTAAGGTCTCTCCAACCCGAACCAGTTTATGATTCTGTGAGACTATTTATTTTTTTTTTTAGCCTGGAGTCAGAGTAATATTAAGAAATGAGATAAAAATAATTAAAATCAAGAAACAAGTTTCACAAGGGAGACACAACCAAGGGATCCACTGACACACGAGGCGAGGCAAGGCAAGGCAAAGGGAAGGTTTCAGCACTGGAAGGTAAAAATGTGAAGCAAAACAATGGTGATTTTGTGGTTATAGCAGTGCATTCCCCCTGCTGCATCTCCCTTACGTTCAAGGAGGCCAGGCAAGTGTCTGTTTATCGATCTGTGGTTAGCTGCTACTTCCAACAGCTGACAGCAGCAAACCCTGTTGCCGTCGTCATGCTTGTCATGCTTTGTGGCCCCATCAACCTAGAGCCAGTGCGAGCACCTTGCCAGCCACAGTTCTTTGGGAACTGCCCACAAACTACATTTAAAAGCTGCTAAAAGGAAGTTAAAATGTCTCCATTTCTCAGCCAGCCCCCCTGTGAGGAGTCATGCTCACAGGGCATCTGCACCCAGCCTGTGATTCGCACAGCCCTTGCCAGTCGGGACAAGCATCACTTTCCCCTCCAGCTTGAGCCACAAAATGCAGCGGGTGCGCTGGACTCTTCCCAAGCTCACAGCTAAAAAAGCCTCTGCTTCCCCCCTTCCTTGACTGCCCAGGCACGGTTAGAGAGTGCATTTCCCCAAAAGTGAGCAGTGTGGTTCAGAAGACGACAGAAGTTCGACTCTACAAATCTAATGTAGCATGGTAAATGTAGTCCATGTCACGCCGTTTGGGTGTTCCCAAGGGAACAAAGGGGCTGGAGAGCCCTTCACGGGTCATTTGGCCTCATAGCCCGGCAGCTATATCCTCCAGCAGGACACAAATGTGTCACCCCAGGGGCTGGGCAGTGACTGATCACACTCCTCCAGTGCCATCCACAGAGCTGCCATGGGGCAGTCACAGCCTTGGTTAAAGGCAGCGGTGCTGATTAGTCCCATCAAATCCTGTAGGGTCACTTTCACCATCCCCAGCCAGGCTAAAGATGGCACTCTCACCCCTCACACCTGACGGGTATGAGGGCTTTCCGCAGCACCTCTCCCCCCTACCACTCTCACCCACAGAGATCAGCTTACAAAGCTGCAGGCAGGAGAGATGATCCAGGCAGCCCAAGTCCCAACGCAAAATTCTGAAGTAAATTCTTAAAAATAGGTAGATAAATTCTGCTCTCCACGGGATCTTCTCTTTTCCTTGCCCACATACAAGCCAGCCTGTGGCCACCCCGACCTGTGGGTGCATAAAGAGGAAGGGCCACAAGTCATACGTGCAGCGAAGGGAAACCTCAGCCCTGCTGCTGAGCTTCCTGCACCCTCCCGACAACTCCCTGCAAGCCCCAATTGCTGGGCCAGGGTGGGTGGCGGGCACAACCCAGCCACCAGAGAAGATCCACTGGCATCACTCGTACCCCAGTGATAACAGTCTGAAGAGAACTGTGCCTCAGAGACTTGATCTCAGACCTCAGGAGAAGCCACATGGCAGAGATATGGCAGAGCTTGTAGCCCTGCCCTGGCGATTTGTGCTGTGCCTACTGGCACTGGTCCCTGGAGAAGGATGTTTCCCAATATTAGTCTCTTTTCCAGCTTCCTCCCTGCTTACCCGCACTCCTTCATCGCAGGTTTAAAAGGTAGTTCATTTAAAGACATATATATTTTTAAACCTCGCCCTTCTTAAAATCATCTCTGCTTTGATAATTTTTTCAACTGTTTTGTTGTTGTTTTGGGGGGCGGGGTTTGTTGTTATTCGGTTGGTTGGGTTGGGGGGGGGGGGGGTGGTTTTGTTTTTGTTTTAAGTGACAAGTTTCTATCTGCTGGGCAAGCATCCCTTGGCCGTGGCATCCCCCCGCGCTCGGCCGCAGCACTGCCGGCCCGGCTCCCAGCTCCCCGGGTTCCCATCTCCCCGCTTCGCCCCAGGCAGGAGCAGGTCCATCCCTCAGCAAAGCACGCCCTTGCTGCCGACCCCGGCTCCAAAATTCGCCCGGACGCCTTCCGCTGGGTCCCTTCAGGAGAAGAGCAACCTCTCGGGCACCCGAGCAGGGCACGGCGAGCGCGGCCCCGGCCCCGCTGCCCCTCTCCGGGCACGGCGGGGTCCCGGGGCAGGGGGCGGGCGGGAGGCGGTGGCCAGCCCGGTCCCGCCCCGCGGCTCCGCGCCGGGAAGGCGGCAGGAGGGAGCGGGTCGGGCCGGGAGTCGGGGGGCCGAGGACCAGGACCGGGACCGGGCTCTGCTCGGCGGCGGCGGCGCGGCCCGACGGGCCGGGGGTAAGTCCTGATCGCTGCCTCCCGCTCCCCTCCCGCCCGGAGCCGCCTGTCCCTTTTCCCGCAGCCCCCCGCCTCCCTCCCTGCCCGGTTTTCCCGGCGCCCCGCGGCACCGCCGGGGCACACGGCAGCCGGGCCCGGGAGCACTCGGGGGGCGGCGCGGCTCCCGCTGCCCCTCGGGTGCGGCAGCGGCGGAACGGCGGGAGCGGAGCAGCACCCGCGGCTGGAGACGAACCCGGAGCCGTCGCCACACCGGGACCCTGCGCTCGGACCCCGAACCCTTCCCCGCACCTGGACCTGCCATGCGGGCCGAGACGGGCACCCGGACCCTCCGAGGGGGAGACCCACGAGAGGAACGTTCCTTTCCCCCCTTTCCCCTCCCTCTGCACTTCCCCACGGCTGCGACCCTCGTCCCCATGGCAGTTTGTCACCCCGTTACTCAGGGTGGAGGGTGTCCTGGCACCCCTCTGTGAGGGTATCCAGGTACACTGGTACGTGCCTGGATTGACAGCACCCTGGCCAGGTGTGGAGTGAGCAGGACTGGGTGTGGGGGGGTGGAGGACAGTCCAGGGATGAGGAACCTGGCAGAGCTGGGAGGGATCTTGGTAGGGAAGACTGACTTTGGGATGAGAGTCGAAAATAGTGCTCATGGATATAAGAAACAGAAGACTAGACAGGAAACCCCCAGCCAAACTGTGTATTGGGATGCCTTATGCCTTCTGGTTATATATATTATGTGTGATGTTTTGTTCATTCCCTGTTCTGGCCTTGCTTATCACCTAGGCAGCTGCTTTTTACAGCACTACAGAACCAGCCTTTCCTGGCTCCAGACAATACAGAATTCCCAGAGTGGGAACTGTGTCCGTGCAAGGGACACAGTAAAGTGAATCCTGTCTTTGGGTGGCTGCAGCTCAACTGTTTTATTAACAGTCCTGGGCTCTTGCAGCAGCACTCATGCTAAAAGAGATCTTTGTGATCCAGTGGAAAGCTTAACTTCTTTGTCAGGATCAGGCAGAAGAAAGATAGAGAAGACAAGCACAAGCCATAAGAGATTGTTTCATCCCTGTTCTGAGGGGTCTGTGTTCACAGGACTTGGGGAAGTTCAGTTTCCTTCTCATTCGCTCTTGTCCTCTCCCAGCTACAAAGCATCAGGGGAGAGTGGCACCAGTTTTAAGGATGAGTATATCCCAAGGGGCTGGAGTAATTTATACCTATTGCACAGCTACTCTTCCAGGAGCGTAGCTGTGCAGCAGCTGTGCGGCACAGATGCTGCTGTTCAAGGGGTGAGGTGAAACAGAGTAATATTTATACCACTGGCATTGCAATGTTTTGTCCTTGCTTTTCATACCCATCATACTGATGATGGGTTCAGCAACAGGGGCAGTAGCAAAGGAAAAGAAGATACAAGCCATTAAATGTCATGGAACAACCTTGGTACAGCAGCTTTCATATTTCTGGATAAAAATTCTCCTCTTAAATCAAGCATGGGTGGGTTACTGAGAACAGACTTGAATCCATTGTAAGAAAAAGAAATGCAGAGCACACTGCAAGCATCTTTCCATTATTTCATCCCAAACATCAAGCTGGTTTGCTTTTCAGCACAGGAAGCACATCTTCTGGCCAGGCATGGAAAACACAGAGCACAGTATGGATGGAATGGGAACAGCACCAGCAGTCAACTCCTTTATAAGGCAGGCAGGGCTTGGGACACGCTGCAGGAAAGGAGGAATTCTGGAGGTGGTGTTTGCTTCCAGGCAGCCAGGGATCAAGAGGCTCTGCCAAGCTGCCAAGCACTCGAGTGTGTGAAGTTATTGAAGACATTTTTTGATGAGAGAAGGAAGATGATACATCCCAGAAGAAAAGATATAAGTTCCAAATTCTGGCCAAGCCCTAGTGGGTTTGGGTAACTGTGTTGAGTCTTCCTCATCATTTCAAATTGTTGTCTTTCAGGCTGCACTCTTGCCCAGCTGACTCGCACAGTGGTGTGGCTTTGGTGCATCTCAAAACCATTGCCCACTTTCCAAACTGCTGTATTGGTTGCTAAGATCCACCTTTCACATGCACACAGGAGGTGAAATCTTGCATTCTTCTCTTGGTTTAGATTCAATGAAAAACGGAACAGGCCAAGCAAGTCATTAAGCAAAGCTCTGCCCATACATGAGCAGAAAAAAGACCTCTCTGATTGGCTTGAAGGAGAATTGGTAAGTATAAAAATCATACCAGTACCCAAAGGGGGCACTGTTCTCCACAACTATTGCCGAGCTCTGATTTTCAGTCCTCTCTTTCTTTCTCTTTGCAGCGGCAGCCCCATGGCCCTCTTCACCAGAGCCAGCAGCCATCCCAACACAACAGACCCCATTCCCTGTGGGGCAAACAGCACCACAGAGCCTGAGCTGCCCCATTCACATGCCTACTATGCCCTCTGCTACTGCATCTTGATTCTGGCCATCATCTTTGGGAACGTGCTGGTCTGCTTGGCCGTGCTGAGGGAACGCACCTTGCAAACCACAACCAACTACCTCGTGGTGAGCCTGGCGGTGGCAGATTTGCTGGTGGCTACTCTGGTGATGCCGTGGATGGTGTACCTGGAGGTGAGTACCTCTCAGGAATGATTAGCAGAATTTAACCACACCACTGGAGGCGTGGTCATGTTCTTAATGAAGGCAGTAGCAACATTTAGACTGATGTGTGTGGAACAGCCCTGGAGCTGTCCTGCAGGCTGTGTACTGCTTGGGTGTGCTACATGGTATGATTAAAAAGAAATGGAATAAGTGTGTGTGTGTGGGAAGCCATCCCAGCAAGACAGAATTAGACTCTTCAGTTTGATTGCAACTAAAAAATATTATTAAAAGTCAAGTTTTATTTCAGACTGGAACAGTCTATCAACTCAAGTGCATTCCAATCCTTAATGAAATCACATTATGCTTTGCTTTAGAAAATACTTGGCACTCATTCTTGCTGTGGACAGGGTGGGATGGAGGCACATCTGTGGAGCAGCCTCTGCCCCATGCAATCCTTGGTCATGATTTGTGAGAACAACAGTAGGTCCATTTCCTAGTTGTGTTTGTAGACCCATTCAAGACTAATTTCCATCTGTGGAGCTTGGATAATTGAAGCAGCTGAAGCGAGAGTCATCCAAACAACAGAGAAAAGAACTCATACACATCTCAAACCTGAACTACCAATCCTGGCACTGCACAGTACTTCCTGTAGAACTGGACTGTTGGACTCCAGCAAGACTAAGATTTAAAAAAACAGTCCAAAGACCCCCAAAGTTTTTTCAATATTTGCTGCTGTTTATGGATCAGCGATGCCATAATTGAAGCAGAAATGGCATCATGCTTTAATACAACATGAGCCTGGGAATTGCCAAAAAATCATTCAGTCCCTAAAACCGTGTGGAATACCTATTCATTTACTGAAGGTTTGCCAAACCATACTTCAGAACTGGCCCTTATTTATGGAGAAGCTTGAGGTGGATGAATGCCTCAGATTTAAATGCCACTTGTGAAGTTTGTGCTTTACACTCCATTTTTAGAGTCATCATTGGCCGTGAAATGTGTTATTTTATCAATCATGCAGGCCAGAACTGTCTCATTCTGAGAAATCTTCTGGGAATGCTGTGACAGAGCAGCAACAGGAACATTTTATGCCTCAAAATCCTTGTCTCCACTTAAGGAAGTTTCTGGCACAGAGGTGCTATTCAGCAATGCATCTAGCAATCTTCTGGGACCCAACATGTAGGTCTGACACACCAATACTGCTTCCCTCTTCTTCACTGATCCCTGGTGCTGTGGCTGCTGAAGCTCATCAAGGTTTCCAAGACAGTGGCATCAGGGTATCCTTCCCACTGGAGTTTGAGGGCATTAAACACCATCATGCCTTGTAGTCATGGCATAGATGGCAGCATGGCTGGGAACACTCTCCTCAGTTTTCTCACAACATCCAGTTCTACTTCCAAATGGGAAGAAAGCTTCAGGGGAAGGTTGTCACTGAGATCTAATCTGCTGATACCGGAGAGGAGTCACACTGTCTCCTCATCTTGTCTCTCACATGGGAGCAGTGAGACCTAAGCTGCTTTGTGAGCTCCAGCAGCTCTGCTGGGCTGGTGTCAGAGGGAGGACAGAGCAGGGTTACTGCAGCTCAGCAGTCCTGGCCACATGAGTGCTCTTTGTACTCCCACCATGCAAACCCAGGAGCAGCCATCTCACAGCGGCAGGAGCCAGCAGCATCCCAGGCATCAGCTCTCAAACACAAAACCCTTCAGGGACCCTGCTTAGATGCACCACTACTTTCATGCCTGTCACTGCCTGATGCAACTTGGTTTCCTGCTTCCCCATCCCTGTGCTCCTCAATGTGGCATCACCTTTCGTATCTGAGTTGTGGAGATTTTGTTCTTTGTTTTAAGAGTCCAGGAGAGTGTTGGATATGCATAAGTTTAAAAAAAATAATCATTGCACATTCATAAACTGGAAACCTTCCTATAGAGTTTGGAAGTTAAAAATTAATAACACCACCATTTTGCAGATAAAGCAGACTGGTCATCAAGGAAGATGAGGTGAAAACCTGACCTGAATAGTCTATAGGGATCTTTAGCATTGTGTTTGATAGAGCCAGGATTTCTCCCTGGACACTCTTCTGCTGCAGAATCACTGAGTGGTAATGAGAGATTGTATCAGCTCTTCTCTCTGTAGTTTGCTCTCATCAACTGCAAGGGAATAATATTTGACCATCCACCTCACCCAGGCAGATGTGAGAATTCGTTCAATTGATACCTGGGATATCCTTTGAGATTCCTGGACAAAAAAGCACCAGAGGGATAAAGAGGTACTCTGCCAGCACATGAAAACCAGAAATGCAGACTAGCAGGTTCTAGCTGCTGTAGCAAAGATGATTAGAACAGAGCAATAAAAGGAAGAGCAGGAATAGAATTTTAAAATTTTTGAATAAGGCATATAATAAAAAGGCTCTTCTTCACTGTTAAATTCTGGAATAAATTCTGGGTTTATATACCCCACAGGTAAATATTAACTACTTCACCAACTCCAGCAGAGCTACTCCCGATTTTAGAAGTGGCAGGTAGAAGTGAGAATGGGTTTTAAGCCCAAACATTTTGATCTGTCAAGCATCCTCTTAGACAAGCTACAGTCTAGTATGCAGGTGTTGTGATCCGATAGCATCATCCTGAGAGGGCTCACTTCTGAGCCACCCCCACCAGCACCTTCTTCAGTTTTAATGGTTCACATTCTTGAGCTCAGCATTTTAATGTGCTCAGGACCTTGGAAGCTCCGTCAGTTAAGTGCTTGTTCATCTGCTGGGTTAGCAGCAGCTGGCTTTCATGTGAACACCTGCCACTGGCTTGGTGAAATATTCTTCAGACTCCAAAGCTCACACAGAAACTGCATTGCTTTTTGCCTCAAACTGCAGAAACATCCTTTACTGGGTCCCACTGCAATGGCTTCCAGCATTTTTTTTAAAATATATATATATATATTGAAGTGGTTAAGCAGATCACAAAATATGAAACTAAAGTAAAACCAGTGTAGTGGTTCTTTGGAAGCTGAACCTACCTCTTAAGGTCCCTAATCTCAGATGGACAGCCTTCAGTTTGCATGTCTTGTAGCTCACCTAACTGTGCAGAAAAGCTCAATGGTTTTGGATTGACTTCTTTTTCCCCTTTACTTACTTTTTTATAAGAAAACAAAGGAGAACCACCAATATCAAGAGAACTGGAGAAGAAGGCAACGTTCCCTTCTGCATTCTGCAAGCCAATTCCCATTTCCTTCCCCTGCATTCATTCAGGGTCAGAGGGTCTAATGGAAGTCTGCCTCATTCAATGCCTGATTTCTGAAATGTAGCAGCTGGGTCCAGAAGAGAACACCCTAAAGACACAGTTCACCTCAGCAAGTTTCTGCACCCCTATGTGGGAATGCTGCCACTATCAAAACTACTTAAATTTCTCAGGATTATTTCTTAAACAATTCTCAGAGAGTGAATTTTGTACTTACACAAGTGCTTCTCTCTGCAGGGAGCTGCATCCTTCCTAGGCACCAATGCTCAGGGTTGAACCACTGCCTGAGAAGCCAGGCTTACTTGTGGCACCCTCTCCAGCATGGTCTGGGATGGGTATTTTTGAATAGGTTTTGAAAATCTCCAAGGATGGATCCTGCACAGACTTACTAAGCAACTGGCTCCTCTGTCCCACTGTCCCTATAGTCAGAAAAGTAACCTTCATAACCAGTTTGCACCTTTCTTCCAGGTCGTGCCTGTTGCCTCTTGTCCTCCCAGCACACCACTGCTGTGAAAAACCCCGCTCCATCTTCTTAGCTACTTGCCTTCAACCTTTTCAATAACCTCCCTCTAGGCACTAGAGGGTTGTTGGTCTCCCACCCTTCAAAGCCATCTCTTTTCCAGGCTGAAAAATCCTGCTCCCTAATCCTGGTCCTTACAGCTGCCCCAGCCTCTGTGGGTTTTTTTGGTGGCTCTCCACTGGACTGACTACTGTTTATCAATGTTCTTCCTCTACTGATGCCTCAAAACCAGGTGCAGTATTCCAGATGTTGTCTAAATGTAAGCAGGGAGACCAGGAATGAGTGGCAGTTTCTGATAGCTTCCCAGGATCCGGCTGAAACAGCAGGATCTACAGGGCTGAAGGCTAAAATCCGGCTCTCTCCCAAGCATGGACTTTCCCCCTTTTTTCTCTCCTACTCCCCTATTCAGCACAGCAGTGGGTTTGTTTGCAGCTGAACAAGGAGGCAGCCTGTCCTCCCTCTCCTACAAGGAGTGGGCACTGGGGCAGACCACCTCCCTCGGAATCAGGCTGTCATCCCAACCTCAAGGAGAGCAGGGCCACACAGTACTTGGAGCATGTTTGTCAATCAAAAAGGTCATTGTTAAGAACTTGGTGGCTGCTCCAAAACCCACTTTTCTCCATCACCAAGACTGGCTGTGGCTAAGCTTTCACAACCACACACTTCAAATTAAAAATTCAAAACAAGCAGAGCAACAGCTTGGTAGCAACTCAAGCCCCTTTATCTGAGTTGTCTGTGAGTTCTCACTCAGATCTAATAATCTAAATCTGTAACTGAGATAGGAATTCAAATAAGGTTTTTGAGAAGCCTCAGTCTCAGATCTCAGTTTCATACATAAATGCAAAAAATTTGCAGCACTTTTCCGGCTTGCTGCCTGCAAGAGCACTCTGGCAGCTAAGCTGAGAAAGACTTTCAGCCCTTAGATTTCCTCAGATAATCATTAATCAAAGGATAAATACAGTGATATCAAATTTAAATCAATTTATCATACTAAGCCTTGAGAGAAGGGATAGCTGCTGTTTCTTCTCCTTTCCTCCCTCTGCAACAGCAAATAAAGGATTGAAATTAAAGTGAGGCTCCTTCTCCACGTCCTACTGTGTTATCTTGCACAGAGACACAGGTGCCTCAGTTTCCCTCTGCCCATCACTGTGGACAGAAACTCCTCCAGCTGCTGAGATGCTTGGAGGAGAGCAGCTCCTTACACAGAACTTGTCAGGACCTGGTGCAGAGCAAGGCTGACAGTTCTGTGTCGCTGGTGCAGGTGACCGGCGGGGTCTGGATGTTCAGCCGTATCTGCTGCGATATCTTCGTCACCATGGATGTAATGATGTGCACAGCCAGCATTCTGAACCTCTGTGCCATCAGCATTGACAGGTGAGACACAACAGCACCCAGGGGGACAGTCTGGATGTGGAGGTCAGCCCTTTGCCCCAGTGGGGCAAGGACAAAGAAGAGGGGTGAGCACAGACAGCATCGGTGTCTTCAGGACAACAAACCCCTGAAGGTCTGTCTCCACCACTACTGTCCCTGCTGTTAATGTGGCTCTGCTCACATTGTGCCAGAAGAGGTCTGCGCTGGAGGGCAGGGAGACACAAGCAATAAAACATCCCCAGTAGACAGTCAGACACATCCTCAAACTTTTTAAAGGCAGGAACCACAACTGGTCATCCAACTCCTGCTGAGTGTCAAAGAGGGTTTCTCCTTCTGGAGATCTCACTCATGAAGCTTTAATTAACAAAATCCTGCCGTATACACAGGGAGAGATGAAGATTATTGCTGTGTAATCTTGAGCTTTGCTCTGGTTTTCTGCCTTTTAAAACTGAGCCTATTTTAAGCAATGCTGAGGGCTGGGCGCCAAGACCTTGGTACATGTGATCCTACTGGGACCAAGGAGTGGGAGAAGGGAAAAATACTACATGCTGTACCTTTGTAATGTGGAGTTCAAGGATAATAATGCAAGGCAGCTCTCAATGCTGCGTTGGTCTGGTGTTCCTCCATGGGAATCTGTATCCCCATTTCAGTTTGGCTCTGAAAGATGAGACTCCTGTGCCTTCCAAATTCTTGCCCTGCTGAGCTGCATCTCCTGGGGCACCCCAGCAAATGAAGGTCCTTGACACCTGCCCCTGGGCAACCCTCTGTCTGTCAGACAGAGGGCAGATAACGCCAGACCAGGCAGCTGAGACAAAGAGTTTAGTAGTTCGTGCTTACTTCAGAGAATATTCTTTCACAGCAGTGCCCATACAACTTTACGGGCTTGCGGGTTAGGGATTTCCTGGGCTTTCTTGATCCATGTGGTAGCCCAAACCTTGTAGCCTCACATGGTTTGTGAACATAAGTTCTGCTGAGCGTTTCTCTGCACTGCTGCCAACTAACTGTGATTTCCTCTGTTCCACCCCCCAATGCCCCACTTACCATTTCCACAAATTGCTGATCCCATCATCTGATTTTCTCTGCTTTCCTCTGCTGTTTCTACACCACATCCACCATCATGTTCCCCGTGCTGCTTTCACTTCTCCTTTTAAAAACCTGGTCCTTTCCCTCCCTCCTTCCTCTGTCTCCTCTTCCCGGAGCTGGTTTGGTCTGCAGGTACACTGCAGTGGTGAAACCAGTTCAGTACCAGTACAGCACTGGGCAGAGCTCCTGCAGGAGGGTCTCTCTCATGATTGTGATAGTCTGGATGCTGGCCTTCGCAGTGTCATGCCCTCTCCTCTTTGGCTTCAATACTACAGGTGGGTGATATCCTGAGCAATAACATGCAGGAGGGGTTGGCAGTGGAGCTGCCCTGTGTATAGCCAGGTCATTTAACATGGGTCCTGCAGATTTGCCAAATTACAGGAAATTCTAAGGAACTGGAAAGCACACTATGAATGGAGAGAAAAATCCCCATGTGCTCTTGTCTATAAACTTGCCATTTGCTCAGACAGACAGTGACTATTGCTCTAAAGGGCAAACCTGCCTGCTCTACTGCCAAATCAATGCCCATCAAGGTGTTCAGGTCTTCAGCTTCCAATCAAACAATCACTTTGGGCACACACAGCAAAACGTGCAGCACATACAGCACACACACATCAGACTTAACAGCATCTTGCCGATATCAACAGGTTCAGAAGCAGTTTTGACTCTGATACAGAACACATTTCTGAAGAACAAGGATTGCACATTAGCATTACTTGTTAGAAACCTCCTTCCTATCCAGCTGGCTGTCTGCCTTCTTAACTAATCCCTTGAGGAGGGCAAACAGTTTAGCCTCCACCTTGGTAGCAGGTTGGTCTTTTTCCTTTCCCTCAGCTAGGGCAACACAGTCTCCCTGGAGGCAGAGGAGCAGGGGAGCCTTCCTTCCCTTCCCACTGAGTCACAGGCAGAAGCCTCTGCTCGCCATCCATCCTCTCTGCAGTGCCTGAGGAAGGAAAGGGATGGGAGTGGGAAATTCTGTTTCCCCCCTCTGCCTGGTTCAGACAGATAGGGGTGAATGCACACTCTGCATCTAGGCGGCTCAGAGGCTGTCAAAGGAATAGGAGAAAGGATGGGAATAGGCTTGAGAGAAGAGAACAGAGCTGTTGGCCAGAAAAGCAGGCTGATGCATGCTGGCTAATGCTAGATGGCCCTGTTTTGGGTTCATTTTAAGCATCACTTAGGTAATTGGGTAAGCCAGAGCATAGTCTGCACTCCTTAGACTGCCTTTGCCCACAGCCACCTTTTGTCTCGCTTTGCCAACGCACACCAGAGCCTCCTCGTACTAAACCGAATTAGCTCAGCCACTCCTCTCTCTCTCTCTCTCTCTCTCTCTCTCTCTTCTCCTCCCCAGGGGATCCCAGTGTCTGTTCCATATCCAACCCTAGTTTCATCATCTACTCCTCTTTGGTGTCCTTCTACCTCCCCTTCATGGTGACCCTGCTGCTCTATGTCCGGATTTACCTCGTGCTCAGACAGAGGCAAAAGAAGCGAACCCTCACCCGGCAGAGCAGCCAGAGCGCCAGCACCAAACCGTGTTTTGCACACCAAGTAAGAGCCACATGAACCCCGTAGGAGCTGTCAAAAAGGAGAGGAGTGCATCATCTCTTCTCCTCAAAGGGTTAAAACACAGGACAGAAAGCATAAGGAGGGGCATGACATATTTTCATCCCATCCCTCGCTCATACACCATGATATTTGAGACACAGAAGCTCCAGTTAAATCCTTTTCAGACCTCTAGAATGAGGATATTCCCTGTGTATCTCTGCCCTCTAGAAGTGGCAAGTTGAAAAGAGCACAACCTACTTCAATATTTCTTCAGAGCAGGGTTTTCTCAGCCATACATAAGTCTGGATAATTTCTTCATTTATTGATTTTAATGTCTTCATTTATTGATTTTTGCTCTATGAAGCTTCATTCTCAGGGCTTCACAGGCTTTAACCTCTGTTATTAAAATAAAAAACCCTCTTCATCTGACAGACTTAAGAGGTCAAAATACTCATGGTGCATGCAACATTTGTTCCACTGACCTTTCCAGATGAAATATCTGCAACCATGGGAACCAACACAACAGTTTGAAAGGAATTACCTGGTCATGCATATCCACTCCTTTTACCCATTTTTGCACAGTGAAGCTGCTTTAAAAGGGTGGGGATGCTGAGGGGAGCCAGGCCAACACAAAAATACAGATGAGAGGTTAGCAGAGCAGATATTTCTGCTCTTACTGCTCTCATGCTTCTCTGTGCTGGGATGGAGGCAAAGAGTTGTCAACTGCTGGTTCACCCCCAGGTCAGTCCAGAGGACATGGTGCAATGTAAGAGGCAAGTGAGGCTAAGGATAACTCCTGCAACTTCCCTCATCATCCTCTGGCCCAGTGAGCAGTTTGGATGTTTTTCAGTTCCTCTGTGGCATCCTCTTTTGCAGGAACACATGGAGAGGAAAGCTTTGCCAAACAGATGCCAAGGCACGTTTTCCCCGTGTCTCTCACTCAAATGCACAGGCCAGGAGATGTCTACAAAAAGGAGGTTGCTGACTGTCTTCAGCCTGCAGCGCTACCGGAGCTTCTGCCACGAGGCATCCCTCCCCAAGGCACCAGGGACCGGCCAAAACAGCAGGTGGGAAGAGAGGAGAAGAAGCACAAAGGCAGCAGTGGAGGTACGGAGGCTCAGCAATGGTAGAACCATCAGCAGCTTGAGGCTGGCACAGCAGCAGCCCCGACTGATCCAGCTGAGGGAGAGGAAGGCGACACAGATGCTGGCAATTGTCCTGGGTGAGTGAGAGCCATTCTGCCTGTCATGGTTTGGGACTTCCAGGAGTGCAGAATCTCCTAATACAATATTGAGATTTTTAAAAACTGGAAGCTGGGCCTTGGCTTCAGTGGTTACTCCTTCACAAACTCAGGAGAGGCAGTAGTGGGACATTTAGAGATCTAGAATAATGCTCCCAAGTGTTGAGAGCCACGCATGTTAGTGTTTCATTTACAGTGTTTTGTTACCCTTGTGTTTAAAATCAGTGGCCAAGCCTTAGTAGAGGGAGCAACAGCCAATACTCTTGCTTTTCCTTTTCCTTTATTTTACTATTACAAGGCTGGAACAATCCTAAGTTTCTGTACACGCAGAAGCTCTTAGATCCAATTACAGAGGGGGAAACTGAGGCAAGGAGCTGCAAGGAACCAGTTCATATGGCTGGGTAGAGAAACCAGGAGTCTGGTGTCCCTGTCACCTGCTGTGGTTACCAGATGCACTGTTACCCCCCATTTACTCAGTAGTAACAGAAATAAAGCAGCCCTCATCCTAACCCATTAAAGCAGCTGAGGCTTTCCCTCAAAGTTGTGCCCACTTGCTTTTGTCTGTCATCAGACCACTTCTAAAGCCCCATCCATTCACAAAGCTGGTCCCAAGAAGCCCAAGTTTTTTCCAGATCCCTCTCTGTCAGGAATAAACGTGGCCTTCAGTGTTTGTGAAATACAGGAACATCATGGAAATAGTGAGGGACTGGAGGGAGAGGCCACCAGTGCAGGCCCCTTTCCAAAAAGTTGCCGCTCTAAACTTATGGATTGTTTTCTGCCTCTCTCTAAACCCAGGGACATTCATAGTCTGCTGGCTGCCCTTCTTCTTGATTCACATCCTGAATGCCCACTGCCCATCCTGCCACGTGCCTCCAGGGCTTTACAGTGCCAGCACCTGGCTCGGGTACGTCAACAGTGCCCTCAACCCCATCATCTACACCACCTTCAACACTGACTTCCGCAAAGCCTTCCTCAAGATCCTCTGCTGCTGACTGTGGGGCCACACCAGGCTGCACGGGTCTGCAGCAGCCCCCTGGGAGGAGAAAAAGGCAGGGACAAGCCAGTGAGTCCCTCAGCTGGGCAGAGCCCCGGGTGTGCAGCAGATCAGCCACCACAGTGCATCGCTCCTGGGAGCTGACAGGCTTGCAGGGCACAGGCGACCCAACCGCAGATGGCATCTTTCATCTCGGCTGCCTACATGGTGGAAATGCATGTGCCCTCCCACAGCTGGAACCTCAGCCTGCAGAAGGCACTCAGCTCATGCACAGCAGTCCTAGCAAGAGGACAGAACTGGACCTCTTTGATAAGGACCCTGATCTCTTCAGTCAGGAGCCAAGCGTGAAAATTGGACAAGGAAACTTAGAAAAGGAACACTGATGGAGAAATAACAACTTTCCTGTTGTTTCCATCAAAAGGTTTGCCTGTAAAACTGGGTCAGTCTAAGTGCTTGAGAAAATTGCCCTTGTTGCAAATGAAATCTTCCCTTGTGCTGCCAGCTTGTATTTTCCTGCTCCTTGCAAGGTAGAGAGGTGGCTGCCCTCCCTCTGGTAGGTCAACTCACATGAGAAGTGCAGCGCTACCCCGGGGTCCCCTCTCCTCCTGACCCAAGGACCAGTGATAGATTGGCCACTGCTTCACTACCACATGCCCCAGTCATCAACTGGGGCCACTAAGAGAACAAGACTCTTGATAGCTGCCATAGTTTCAAACCTGTTTTTTCAGCTGGTTGCATGCACCCTGTCTCAAAACTTGCTCACAATCTCTTTGGAAGCAGTCTTCACCTGTGCTCCTCTCCTGACAGGAGCACTGCTAGATTTAGGGTTTGTACCACCTGGCTGCTGCAATCACTCCAGTTACAGCCCAAACCTAGGGGAGAGCTGTTTCACAACATTCCTCCCAGTAAGAAGGGACATTTGCCTTGGCATCAGCCCCAGGACTCTCCCTAACACCCCTTGCCAATTCTCTTGGCATCACATTTGGCATCTGTGTATCCCAGCATCCAGGAGCTGGCTAATTACAGCCCTGCCACGCTCTCCTTTCCCGGCAGTATTTTACAAAACCATCTCCAGTAGTTCCTGGATGTAAAAAAACAGACAAATCCTGATGTTCCCTAAGCTGGTCTCATGTCAGGGCACTGTAATGCTCTTCCCCTCATTTAGACAAACCTGGCATGGGCCAGAGAGCCTCGACATGGTTCTCTCATTTTGCGCCCTTGCTGTACTGGATCAGAGGCTTCAGCTCTCACTCCCAGGGCTTGTCTTAGTTGCTCTGTCAGCCGTGCTCGTTTGATAGCTTTGGGCATAACTCTGTGTGCTGCTCCTGCCTGTGTCCATGTCACAGCTTCTCCATCTGGGAAGGGCTTCCTTTCTTTCCTAGTATGAAGCCAAAGCCATTGTCCTCTGCCTCCAGAGCACACAGCAGAGCTGTAGCTGCTGCTTTGGTTTGTCTGAGCTTTGATCCTGAGGAGGATCTTGTGGAGAGCATGTGTCATCTGCCTGGGCAGGTGCCCTCCATACTGTATTGTAACTGCCTTATCTCAATAAAACACAAGTGTAATTGGAAGTTTTGCTATCTTTGTGGTGAATGTGCCTCCTTCCATAAGCCTTTTGTCCCCTGTAGCCCTCTGAACACTTTCCCTGTAGAAAATTATCATCCACCTAGACACCCACAAGAAGTCTTTATTATTACTTGCATTTTCCTTGCAACCTGGAAAGAAATCAAAGGCTGCTGTAAGCACTTCCAGTAGATGAATTCTGGAAATATGGTCAATTAGTTTCCCAGCTATGCCAGGCAGACATGCAGTACTGTTACTCCATCTGCTCAAAGATGCTGGATAGCATGGGAGGCACTCAGCACACAGGATGGTGGAGGTATGAATCAAGTGAACCAACCTGTGGACAGATTGCCACTCAAGGAATTCTCATTAAAATGATTGTAACAGAGATCACCAGTCCAGCTGCTTTGTATAACAATTGTCAGAAAGGAGGAAATGGAAAGGTCTTATAAAGGATGAGTAGGTCCTTTTCAAGATCCGGCCTAGCATCTCTCAGTTGTCAGTTTGATCTTACTTGAATTTGAACAGGTTCTTCAAAGAGTGATCCTCAAGATGATTCAGGATAGAGGTAAGAACAGGAGGTGTGGTAGAAGACAACCAGACCACAGAGCTAACTAGGGACGAGACAAAAAAAAAAAAAAAAAAAAGACAGTACAAAAGCTTCACACAATTACAAAACCTAAACTCCAATAAACTCCAAACCAAAAAAATCTCTGGCTCCCCCTCCCTCAAATGCTGCTTGAACACCATGCCCTGTTTTACTCTGTCAGTGCGAACGTAGGTGACCCCAGAGAAAACGCCAAGAAACAGAAGCAACCAAAGGGTCAAGCAGTTGATGTCCCTCCACCTTCTCCACCAAGCCAGAGAGATTGCTGAGGGCTCCCCCAAAACACACCCCACTCATTATTTACAGCAGAGTAATCTGCATTCTCCTTTTCTAACTGCTTGATGTCTCCCACTAACCTTAATTTTCTACATTTCCCTCCTCGGTGTTTTGTTTTCCCTGACTCCACAACTGGCTGGGAGAGGCGAGCTGTGACGCTGCGCTCTGCATTCTGTGGGAATACATTTACATGCTGAGGTTCACATGAGAAGAGCCTTTGGATAATGCAGAAACCTTCTCTCCTGCAGAGAGGAGAAGGGATCTCGGAGACAAGTACAGGTTGCTCTGGCAGGAGGGCTGGGCAGGGCTGCAGGCGCAGCATGTAGCCCTGCAGTCTGTGCTCACCTCCAGGCAGCAGGAATGGCACACCTCGGGTCCCCTGAGCTGGAAAACATTTGTAAACGAGCCAGTGGAGAGAGCAGCCAGGAAGCAGCTCCACCGTAGCTGAGGAGAGTTAAGACCCTTTGGAGACGAAGGAGAGCCGGCAACACATACTGGGAAGATCAGCCCCACCCCCCACAAGGTACAAGGCTGCCATCCAAGTATTGCCTGTCTAGACACATTCACAGCACGCCTGAGAAATGGATGGAAAAACACCATTTAACCCCTGCATCCACCATCTCCCAGCTCACAGAGCCATAGGCTCTGGCTCAGCTGCAGGAACCCAAATGAATGAGCCACTGAGCCCACATATCCCACAGTTTGCTATTCCACATGTACCTGGGGCTCCCCATCCGTGACAGATGTGCCACATGTGTTAAACTTCAGCTCTAGGACCGAAGAAACAGGTTACCCAAGTTACTGAAATCCTGAATGGTACCAGGCACTGAACTGAAACCATCCAGAGTTAAAACCAACTTATGTTGAGTTTTACACCATAAAATATAAACAGAGAAGAAACCATAAAACACTCTACCTTGTCAGAAGCAGCAACAGGCACCACATCATGCAAGAATGTTTAAGCGGAAGAGCACAAAGGTCTGTGGGGCAGAAGATAAAACAATCTTCCATGAGAAAAAAAATCTGAGTCCCGGGAAGGCAAGGAAGCTATGGAGGAGGAGGGTTTCACCTGCCATCACAGACCAATGCTCTGCAGGTGACACTGCTCAGTGAATATTCTGCAGGTACCTTGCAGCAGCTGTTGGACATGTTGTTTTAACAATCCTAGCTGCAGCCAGATATTAAAATCCACCTTTGCCAAATTACAAGGACAAAGCAAAGCCTTGCAGAAAAATCTCACTTCCCCAGGTAACCTTCCTTAGGTCCCTTAGAGACTGGGCCGGCCTGGCCGGATACTCAGCTGAGCTCAGCTCACCCCAGTGTGGGGCTAAGCACAGGGAGCTTCCCCCTTAGGAAGAGGAGGGACTGCACCTGGAATCTGCCTCTCTGAGGGGGATTGGAGTGACAGGGGGTTCCCAGCTGGAGCCAGCACAACCTGCTCAGGATGGCAGCTCCCCTGGAAGACAGAGCTTGGCTGCAGCTTATTGCTGTTCCTGATGTGATGTTTTCTGAAGAATGTCTAATCAATGTCAGCATTTCAAGGAAGGGTCAACAGCCTGCAGGCTGCTGATATGGAGAGACTCAGAAAATTACAAATAGGAATTGTGGACAACCCAGAGGACACTGGTAGTAATCTGATTACTTTCAGCTAAGTGTGTGATGGTTTGGTCTCAAAGTGACAGACCCTGGCAGCCTTCAGTCTGCAAACACACCTGGCTCTGAGGTGTCTCATCTAACAAGAAGAATAGGCTCATCAGTTCTTTCTCTGACCAATGCAAGTATCCCAAATCTGCATGAGCCTTTGAATGAGCCTTTGAAGTGAGTTTTTCCTCATCTAATAGTAATAATGAATTAATATTAACATAACAATGTCAACTCCTGGAAGTATTTTGCCACCTCATCTGCTGCCTTATGAGCAAAGGAAGGCTCACAAGACTGTTGGAATTCCAAGATGTGAAGGATTCAAAACTGTACTTCTTCAAAGTCAGCATCAGCTGCTATGTACCCCTTGCTGAATGACCTTGAACAGGATGTAGAAGATGCATCCCAGACCGATGCTGCCTTCCAATCTCAAAAGCCACTGATCCAGTTATTCTCTGTTACTCCCCAAATAGTCAATCTTAAGACATAGCAGTGATCTTTCTTGTTATGCCTTCCTGAAATCACTCATGCCACCTTTCCTTGGTTCCTTACTGCCTCAAGTGTCAGATCAGGAGCCCACCAGCTCTGATGCCAACCACACCTCTCCACAACAGGGATCCATTTTCTCCTAGGCCCAAGCTAGGAACTCTCCTGAGGCTCCTTCATGATTCTGGAAGTGAATCTCTTCCTGACAGACACTGGTCTCATCCCTGAACGCCTCTGGAAATGTGAGGCAAAGAAAACCCCTGGGGCCAAAGAAAAAAATTAATATAATTAAAAATTAATTTCAGTATAATGATTTAAGCATCTCGGTGAGACAAGCATCAGGCTGTTGTATCTTTGGTGATGTGGGGAAGACCCTTCTGGCTTCCTGCCCTGGGGACTCTTGTCAGTTTTAATAAGTTTTACTGCACAGCTGTGAGCGTGGCAAATTCAACAGTCCAAATAAAGACCACTTTTCACTGGACTGAAGAACAAATACTGAGGGAATCACATTTCTTTCTGCCATCCTGTGTCATGGCAGAAGGGCTGTGGTACAGGTGGACTGCTCACCTTGCTATGCCTCAGTTGAGAGGCAGCAGCTCTGCTGTCTCCCTGTGGGGGTCAGGTCAAGGGACATGAGCAGACGGTTGATGCTACAGGACTCCCTTGAATATTTGTGATGGCACTGGCTGTGGGCAGCAGGGGAGCCAGGTGCCAGGGTTGAGTCCAGCACTCAGTACCCCCATCAGCCTGAGCTCTGAAGGCTACCAGCATCACTCTGTGGCCTTTTGCCTTTTTGCAGCCATTGCTGAATTCCCTGAGCCACAACAGAGTGCTTCTTCCTCCTTAAGACGCGCAAAACAAGGGATGGAAAAAGGCACGTGCCAGTGGCTTCTGCAACTTGATGTTGGCAGTACTACCCATGGACATACTGCACAGCTCCCACGCCTTTTTGCTGGCCTTGCCAAATCCTAATCATCCTGTTTGCCTATGTTCCTTCCTCCCAGACGCTCCATCTCCTGTTCCCTTTCTTGAAGAGGCTGCATCTCTTTAAAGGCTTAGGCTGCCTGCCAGTTTGTTCTCTCTCATCCCAGTTCCCTCAGCTTTGTCTGAGGAAAGCATCTGGCTTTCCTAAGGGTTAGTTTCTTCAGCTGTTTTTCAGCACACAGTACCACTGAAGTTGACATTACTTTGTAGGTGGTTCGATTCTGGCCCAGGAAGGGCAGTATAAAAAAGCTCAAGAGAGATCTGTAGACGCTGCTGACTTCCTGCAAAATGCTGGTTGCATCAATACCTCCCCTGATTACCTCATCAAAAGGCAAGCCAGATGTTCTCCTGTGGAAGGAGGGAGCAGTGAGCACAAAGCATTGCTACAAAGCCACCTTCATGCCATGTGTTGCAACACATCTACCAGTCAGAAAGGCAGCTAGCTCAAGAGCACAAGGTGTCACACATAGAGCACAGGGATGGGTCCAGGAACTCTGGCCAAAGACTTTGGAACCACTCCTTTCTTTGTGGAAGTCTGTGCCAGGCAATTACATATAAGGGCCATAGTTTTTAGATCTTTTCTTGACCAGCACCCTGCATTTCAATCGACTCTGCACGTACAGGCAGTGAGATACACCTTGTCCTGCAGAGCCTCTGGCATGAACCATTGCCTTTCCCAGTGCATTGGCCATTCCCTTTTACAGAGTAGCAGAAGAATAGGGAAGACAGAAAGCTGGTTTATCCCGAGCTGTTTGGCAGATCCAAATGCCTTTATTTATAATTCCTTTACCTTTGGTCCTCACCAAAGAGATTTCTAGATTTTTGGGCTTCAGAAGTTTGAAATAATCTTGGTTAACCACATAACCCCTCCTCATCCAAAACTGCTTCCCGAAGAGCTCTGCAAGATGTTCAGACACACAAAGAGCTGTGAACAGAGCAGGCTTTCTCCAAAGATTTTGTAATGGCGGGGAGTAAGCAAGGCCAGGAGCTGGAGGAGCTGTGTCAGAAGCATGGCAGAGCATCCCACTGTGTTGCACCTTCACCTGACCAATGTAATTAAAACATAGAGACAACAGATGTAGATTAACCAGACAGTTCATCATCACCTCATTGAGAGGCAGGAAAGGTGTTGCTTTTCCAAGTCAGCATGTTCCCAGGGAGGAGACTGTTCTCTGACAGACACTGCTCACGTTGGCAACATCAACAGGGAAGCAAGAACATTTTGCTACATCATTTTTGTGCCAGCATCAACTTTGCCAGTCTAGATCCAACTTCTCAAAGGGATTTAAATTCATTCTCTTTTTGTTTGAAAAGTCCTGTCATGCCTATAGAATGTGCATAAGAAAGGATGGTAACATGTGCTGGAACATCTTTAAAAGTCTAAAGGAGTGCTGCATTACCAGAAAAGAGAAGAGGGCCTTAGCGAATTATGCACATCACTCCAGACTACTACAAATGAAACCATTAAACTGGCCTGCACTATTATCTATTTCATGCATGCCTTCCACATCACAGAGGAAACAGCTCTGAAATTACTGAGAGAAAGGTTTAAACATTTTATTGGAACCCTCTGTCTGTCACCTCAGGTTATGAATCAAAAACAAACAGAGTTTAGGATGGAAGAAAAAAAAAAAAGGTGCTCAATGCTTAAAAGCACCTCTGAAACACACCTGGAACTCATGTTTTTATGCATCAAAATCCCATCTGAAAACTCTCCGGACATTAGAGATGTAGAAAAAAATGGAACACCCTCGTGGAACATTTCCAGTCTTGGACAGCTCCTGTGATCCTGCAGAGCCTCAGAGGAGCAGACCTCAAAACTGTCAGACAAGGCTGGATATATACTCTGTGTGTCTCAGACACTGTGTCCTAGTGATTTACAGGATGGGGTGGATAAACAGCAGGAGGGGGGCAGGAAATTACAAACCTGAAGGAAAGGAGAAAGCTTCTTTGTCATAAGCCAGTTTGATTTTTTTTTCCTTAATACATTTCAAAGCATACCTTTGAAACTGCTGAGGAGTCTGCAACATCAAAATAGCTCTGGAAGGAGGAAGTTCCTGAGCAGAATACTGATGAAGTGGTCAGAAAGGCACACGACTTACCATGAGGCCCTGACAGTTATTCTCATAAGTGTGAAAGGTTTTTCTTTATTAAGGGGAAGATTACACTAGAAGTTGCTAAGGAAAAGACATTCAAGGGTCTAACGTTTTTGTAAGACACCATCACTTTTGTATTCTGCTCTGCTCTTTTATATTCTGCCCTTTGGGGATGGATGACAGTCAAGGATGTTTTTGCAGTCTTCTGTGCTTAGTGAAGTTAATTTAGCACAGACATTTTTCCACTCCTTATTGATTTCAATTTTCACTTCTCCATGGAAAGTTTAGCTTCCTTCATGCTGTTTTCATCCCTATATTAGGGCAAGAATTCTGTTTTTGAAAGAAATTAGATCTCTGCCTGGAAATTAATTAAAAAACTTTCTAAGTTAGCATGAAAAATGTTGCTGATTTTTTACAGTGTGAACTAAGAGGACAGACATGTTGAGATGTCATATAAATACAACACATTAAGATGGTTTCAGGGCTAGTGATGTTTGTAGCTGTGTATGTTAGATACTGAATGATGTGGCTGGTCAAATTCTGCCCAGTATAAAATGGTTTACTTTGTGCAGCTGTGGTACACCTGTGCACACACATAAAAGCTAAGCAGAGCACTGTAACAGGAAAGCCTAATTGGTAGGACTGGAAAAAGAAACATAACACAACAGTACAGGACTGGAAAGCCAGAAGAAGAGAAGGGTTATTGAGAATAGCATGTTATTGGCACTTAACTTAGCAGGCCACTAAGATCCCAGTACAGCTAAATTTATCTCCTGAGAACATCCAGGCTGGGAGATAAAGAAAAATTAATAAATCAAAGAAAAATTAATAAATCCAAATGATTCACAGAGGTGCGGCAGGACGAGGAGACTGACTGATCAAAAGTAGTCCCCAAAAGGTATAAAACAGCAGTTCCAAAACTAGCAGTAAGGTTTCCAACCTAAGAAGTATGCAGGAGATGTGAGGAGGACACAACCACAAGCACCCCTTGTCCTCTGTGTCATCACAGAGCATCCCTGACTGACCTGTTGGACACAACCATCGTTGTGACACAACCGAGTGCTGGGCCGGCTCACGCATTTCGGTGATTCAGTGTGTGGATACAGGAGTGTAAGGGAATTAGATGTTTCAAATGATTGAAATCCCCTCCCAAAAGATTTTGCACAGCACTTGCAACATTGTAGAAACAAGCACTGCAGAAACAAGCATTGCAAGGTCCCATGCACTACCACTGCATTCCTCCTGAAAAAAGCAAAAACCATTTATGTTTCATTAGAATTCCTGCCCTTTAAGTTAGGCAGACCTTCTACTTCACACTGTACACCCAGGACACCATCTTCAAGTTTCCCAGAGTTGCATCAGTTTTAACAACCACAAAGTACTACTTGGAGTGAGGACGATAATTCTGTATTTTGTGTCATTTCTGTGGCTGAATCACACTCTGTAAACTGTACGAAGACAAGAGTAGAGCAGTATTTGCACCATTTCTTCAGGATCCTGTGGAACAGAAGCGTAGTTAGTGCAACAGAGTGAATAAGTATGGAATGGTAAAAAGGACTACAACTTTGTGTAGTTGCCCAAAGAGACAGGGAAACTAAACACCCCTTATACTCTACGGTAGTCATTCTGATGGGAGGTATTAAATCTTAAAGCCTTGCAGAAATTGTGAATGGTTTTAAGGCCATTAAGTGTAGTATTTTTTCAAGTTTAATAAAGGTAGTAGAATCCTTATGGGGAGAGGGACAGGCAGCTTCAACACTTCAACACAGTGTCTTCAACACTTCCAAGTTTATTATGACATTCTTTCGAATGTCATAATAAATTCCAAATTACTTGGAAACCTGCTCCGTGACAGGATCCTACTCCTAGATTTTGTCTTCCATCAGGCTGCTAGATCAAGTTTTCAGGAGACATCTTCTTGAGTTCAAACTCTCTGGTACACCATCTCTGTCACACATTGAAGAGCCAGTGTAACAAATAAAAAATTTCTTTTATTGTTGCTTTGTAATATAAAATGATTAAATCCATGATTCCACAGTAAGGGACAGTAAAAAAAACCCAAATTGAATAAGAGGAACGTAACATAACTAAGTCATATTTTAAAACAAGGACCCCCCAGAATGTTTACTAAAAGTCCTTTCCTATGACACTTTCCATCCACAGCTCCATCTCACAGAGACATCTGTGTAGCCTGCTGCGACCAGTGCAAGGGTGGCTGGAAAGAACAGTAGAGACATTGTCACCCATGTGCTAACACGGGAGTGAAATCTGGAAAAAGTGCAGAAAATTTAGAAAAACCTCTACAGCAGGACATGTATTAAACACTTTTTCTCTCTGGTTCTAATGTCACTGAATGGGACGCCTGAGGAAGGGGTGTTCAAGGCCAGGCTGAGGAGGCAAACTTCCTCCAGGCTCAGAGAACATTCTGCACTGCAGGTGGCCTGAGAGAGGAGTACACACATAGTGCCTCATGACACTGGACACAACAGCACTACCAGCCAGTTCTTTCCAAGGACACAGATGCTGGCAATGGCTTCAAGGACAGCGTGTTAGACTGAGGTGGGATTACTCACCAAGGATATGCATGATGAGAGACTAGGACACCACTCAATTTTTCTAGAAAAATAATTACTGTCGGGTATAGAACAAGAGTCCCAAGCAGCTGCTGAGTCTCCAGGCAGCTGGATTAATTTTAAGTATATGCCCTGCTTTATCCTCAATCACAAGTTCAATTACTCTGTCCTTGCACATGGAAAACCAACAGTGAGTATCTGAAAACAAACCTATCCATACTGGTCTTACTGGTGAACTGTCCAGGCTCTTCCACCCCCCAAGAATGCACCAAACCAATTAACCAAAAGAGATGTTTGAACAAGATCGTCCTTCCCCACCAGGAAGTGAGATCTTCTTCAAATGTCTCCTTCAGGTTCCTCCAGGAGAGGAAAAAAGGCATTTTACTCCTGACAGGTCCAGCTGATACAGTCCCACTGAAAGAGGATGCAGCCTGCAACCTGCTCTGTCCTCTTTGAGCTCACTGTCTCAGCGTCGCGTTTGCCGGGCCTTGCAGCGCCTGCCTGAAGACAAGCTCCTTGAGTTGATCCAGTTTCCTGTCCCTTAAGGCATCCTGAATGGCACTGAAGAAACCAAAGTAGTGCTGGAAGTTGTGCATCATGAGCAGGACACCGGCCAGCAGCTCATTGGTCACCAGGAGGTGATGGACGTAGGCACGAGTATGCCTCTGACAGCAGTAACAGCTGCATCCTTCCAGCACAGGACCAAAGTCATCGTTGTATCTGAGGAAGAAGCAATGTTGGGTAACATCAGAGCTAAGAAGACCCATCCAAGCAATAAAGAGTACCCCTCTAACCACCTGGCTTTTGCAGGGACCTAAGCTTAAGTTCTGAGGTCCTTACTCCAGACTTGCTGACAACTCAGACCTGCACCGCTGGCACAAAGGACTTCAGATGTCAAAGATGGTTTGGGTTGGAAGGGATCATGTAGCTCCCACACCCTGCCATGGTGTGGGACCACGGCTGCTGAAAGTCCCAGGCCTCCTCGTGCCAGAAGTCACTTCAGAGCCAAAAGGCCACACATTTAAGTCAGAATAACTCTGACTACATCACAGCTAACAGCAGAGAGAGGCCTCATCTGTACCTTCCCTGGCAGAAAAGCTGCAGTGCAAGACACCTATCACACAGTTCATGAGGGAGAAAGCCACCAAAACCACAGATTTACTAATCCCACTATTCACAGAAACAGTATTCCACTCTACTGTGAGATGCACCATTTCACAGAGAGAGCAAAGCAACACGACTGTCTACTCAGACAGCCTGGAAGTACTTGTGACAAAGAGAAGGAAGGACAAGTGGTAACAATGGCCAAATTTTTGTGAAGTATCTAGAAATAGCAGAACTGCTCTGCAGCTGCCCAAACTGAGTCACAGAGTAGAGGGTCTCCATAGTTTCAATAACACCTAGTGTTATTGAACCAAGATGACCCAAGTTAGATGTGAAAGACCAAAGTGATTCGCAGACCACCTTTGTAAACCTATGGTCTTCCAGCTGAGACATAATTATGACCCCAGAGTGTTTGCTAGATAAATGGCCAGAAAAGCCCCAGCTCTAGGTCAGGCAAAAGACAGTGCTTTCAGAGACAGGCTGTTGCCTGAAAACAAGCTAGAATGTTTGTCCAACACTCTCCACTCAATGTCCAGGACTCTCTTCAGCAACTTCATGTTTTATGAAGTCTCTTATCCAGCTGCTGACCAGTTGCAAAGAAATACAAAGGACAAAAGCATCATATTTAGTCATACAGCTGCAGGTACCCTCCCCACAAACTCACATACTTTTTATCCTTCAGACATATCTCAAATGGTGTCATTTCTGGGTCAGCTTTGGAGACTTCCTCCTGGTCTTCTTGACCATTCTTCTCCAGGTCCTGGGTCCCATTTTGTGTTAAAACTGATTAAATTAAAAAGAAGAAAGCCTTAGAACAGAGAGCAAGGGCAGAACAAGGGTAGCAGCCTTAGAGCAGATATTTCTGCTACTTTCTTGCCAACTGAAAACTGCCACAAGTTTCCACCTCTTTCTTCTAGAAAGCAGGTATTTTACTTTAATCACTGTAGGTTAGTTAACACAAATACACTCTTAGATGATGAAAACAGCAAGAGACAAGTGAAAACTAATCAACTAAAACTAATCAAAAGTTAGAGCTGAAATAACAGTATAACTTTTTGCTGCTCTACTGAGCTGAATTCTTTATAAAATGTCAAAAGTATTTTGTCTGAACTGCATGCTGAATAGAATGCAATCACCTGAACAAATGGATTTTATTGAGATTTTGTTAGAGTAGACAGGCAACTCATCTGCATTCAGTCATTCTACTTTTCATACTGTGATCACTCAGGGATTTAGATGCCTCTTGTTTTTAAAAAAAAACCCAAAACCCTCAAAAAACGCTGGCAGCACTAATTCAGAAGAGGTAGGTTCCTCATCTGCCTTTTCAGGATCTATCTGAAAAATAAAGAACAATTCCATGATTTTATAGGTTTGCAATTTTATTTTGCTCTTAAGGAGAAGGAGATGTATCTGGAAATACCAATATTACTGTTTGCATAATCCATGCCTACTGTGTTTAAAACAGACACAGAACAAAACCACTGCCATTACCCAGACCCTTATAATTTAAGAATGAAGTAAGACAAGATAAAGAACAACAAACAAAGAAAAGGGTTAAAAAAATAGCAGCAAGCACAAACAAGATGTTCTGTTCTATTCAGCTGGCTCTGAATTATCCAGGCATGAAAAGCCACTAGGTTCTATCCAAGAGAAAAAATGTAGAATGTTTCCCTGTATTAAAAACACTTAATAGGCCAAAACAAAACAGCTGCTTTTTGAAACACAATTGATAGGTGCTTTAATGGGTGACACACATTCCCATCTCACAGCATAATGAGTTTTGAACAGAGCATTCTGGTTTTGATATAAACCTATGAATGCAAGGACTGAGAGGAAAAACTGCCCAAATAAATAGGAAACTTCTGACAGCTAGAAAAAAGAACTTCAAAAATATATTACTACAACAGACACAATTTAATTTAATTCTAGAGATCACTTAATAGGTCCAGCCTCCACTGCTAAAGGTAACAGAAAATTTGCCGGTGGCGTCAAACTAAAACCCCTCTATTCAGGAAGTGTTTAAGAAATATTTAATCATCACATTTTGGCTAATGAGATGTTCAGAGGCCTCAGGTTTTACTCAACCAATTTCACACCAAAGCACCCCGTCTTCCAAAGCAACACGTGGTAGCGGAATCCCAGTTTTTCCAGTGGTCACTGCATTTACTTCAGGAACAAAGCCCTCAAATACAGATTCCTCCCAAGTATGAATTATGCTTACCACAATATAAAATGTAAAAACTGTAACAACCATCAAGAAGCCTACCTGTTGCTTCAGGATCTGGATGGTAGCTGTAACTGAAAACCAAGGCACAACCTCGCTCCGTCACTTGGAAGGGAAAGAAGCTCTCAAAAATGTCCACTCCCCTTTCAATGCACTCAAGCACCTCATCCGGTTTGCCTACACCATGAATGATTCTGCAGGAGACACACAGGAAGACAAATCTACAATATTCTGGGTAGAAGCAAGCAGGTACCTGAAGGAAAAGACCTTCAGGTCATGTGCAGCACATGTAGCTTATCTCTGCAACTGCTAACAGTCATCACTCAGAATTCCATGTGCTTCCACTTCCTCCACCTCCAATGTATCCAATACATAACAGGCCCCCAGTACCTTATTTGCCCCTTGGAAGAGAGCAATAATCCCTCATTTACTGCAGAAAAACCCCATTCTGTTCATTGTGTTCGAAGTGATTTGCATCTGATTTCTTTCACATACACATAAATACAATTAGATTCACAACATCTGTGCCACAGAACACGTACTTTCCTTAATCATGTTTGTGCCCCAATGAACTACCGATTCCCAGACACATGGACCCTTTTGCTTGTTAGCTGTTTAGAAGACAGTCTAAAAAGAGTCTCAACAGGGACAGCAGTAGATGGCTGGTCAGAGATTCAAGTCCTTCAGGTGACAGACACATCCTACTGCACTTGGGAAACTGCCTGGGGGAGAACACGCTAATGAAAAACGTCATTAGAAAGAGAAAACCTCCTTGCTTTCGTCTTCCCTTCTCTTTACACTCTACCTGCTCAAATGATTTACCGAAAAACGTGGGCTGTAACAACTCCTGACATTAAGAGCCAGGAAGAGCCTGGCTGGATTGCCATCAGTGGTAACAGAGATCCTGCTGGCAGCCAAATTTAGCTGGCAGCTACACCGAGGGTGGGTGAAGTGTAAGAGAGTAGAGCAGTGCCTGCTCTCCTGCAGGTGCATGGCTGGGCTGAAAGCAGTAGAAGTTAATGCAGGGCAATAAGCTAAACAGATAATTAGGAAAATACACAGGGGCTGATAAATGAAGTCACAAGGTGCTATTTTTAGTCACTTTTCTAAGTACTGCAATTAAACTGATGAGCACGGAATAAGGATAGGAGAAGTTTACAGCATGAGTGTTTCATGTTTCAGGTTCCCCTGACAGGGAGAAAATGATATGCAGAAGTCAAAACAATAGCTCTGCATATATGATCAAAGCCTTGCTGAAACTCATCTCTGCACAGGTAAGGACAAACACTTGTTCTTGCAAGGGTTCCTACACTACTGGAAAGGAAAACAAATTTTATCAAGAGATTTCAGCCCCTTTAGGTACACGAAAGGGCTCTTCATAAAGAGTACACTCATAAGATCATATTACCATGACACAAAAAGCAGCCACTTCTTGAGTGAAACACAGAAAGTGTTTGTCTTCTAGAAAATTTCATGCTGGGGTAGAACACAGCTGAAAAACAACTTCTCCAGCCAGAATGGCAAGGGTGATTTTCAGGAGCACAGACAGCCTGAAATTCACTTGAGGTACTTTCCAAGACCCCCCAGGGGCTAACCAACTCTCTTCCTATCAAGAGGTCAGAAACGTTTGTCTTAACAAGACAAGCAAACTATTTGATAGATTAAGCAGATGCACTGGTAGCCACTGAGGTTAGCTGAGCAGATTGGACTCTAATGCTCCCAGGGGATCTTTTAAGTAGCTCAACCAGACAGGATAGCAACAACACAGCAAGCCTCCTAATTGTCAGGAAAATTCAAACCCCAGGCACCACTAAGCAAGAACAAGCTGCAACACCAGACACTGGGCTCTTGTATTTAATTTCCTTTTAAACACCATTAGATCAGAGCAATGCTCTGCTAGCAGAGGGAAGCAGGAACACAATGGGGCCCCAGTCATTCTCTTCAGGAAATGAAGAAAAAGGCAACCATATTATTTCTGTAGCAGTTGCTCTGGTAAGAGCAATCCAGTGAGCTCAACCCAATAAAGAAACCCCTCCACTACTGAACCACTAGCAAATATTAGCACAGATTTTCAAGAAGTCTTCAGTTACTGTTAGTCAGTTAAAAGGATCAAGAAAGCTGCCACTCCTGTCCAGTCCTTGGCATGGCTCTGATGGGCACAACTAACAACTCAGATACGGAACAAGCCCCACAGTGTCCAAGAAGAGAATACCTCTGTTCAGGGCCAGCCTGTACCACCCTGGGTAGTGCACACGCTCAGAGCCTCAGGGACTAGGACAGAGCTGGCTACCAAGATCATTTAGCAAGCACTGGCTGGTTCTGCCAGCACCCCTCGCTGCCATCTGCCAGTTCAGGCCAGAGAGAACTGCAAACATGACAGTTTTACCAAAAAGAAGTCCCTGCAAAATATCTCGATGATAACGTTCCTGTTTGAGCTGAACTTCAAGTAAACCATGGCCTCCAAGACCAAATGCAAGTAACCCTGACATATCCTACCTGTAACTCTTCTTAAAAACTCTTCCTCAAACCCACAGCATGAGCAAAGCCTGGTGCCAGTTGCAGCTAAAAAAGTGTTGAAGACTGCAGCCTGACAATGGTAAAATTTATGCAGCCTGGCACACACAGAGCTGTGCAATACAGCAATTATTTCCTACAGGGAAACTGCACAGCAGCCTGTAGATACTCTTCATAATAGGACAGATGGATTTCTTGGGATGTTGCCCACACAACTTACCTTGGTTTATCCTCTGGCAGCTCTGCTGTGACAGAAGCTATCAGTTTCAACTTGGTCTCCTTGGCCATGGCACTTCCCTGGAAGCCATCTAGCAGAAAGCCACCCACAGGCCGCTTGGCAGTCTCCCTGGCTGATCTGAGCCTCTCTTCCAAGATATCTCCACCTTCAATTGCCCCAAACATTACGCTTCTTTGCAGTTCCTGTCCCAGGAGAAAGCTACAAGTGTTAAGAGCATGCTCTGCCAAAGACATGAAAGACATCTCACAGCCCAGACTTCAGATGCCTGCTACTTAAGCCCCACATTCCGAGGAACTGGCCAAAACCACAGGGTTTCATCTCATATAGGACTATTCCCCACACAACACTGTGAAGTCCATGTGTAAGAAATGGAACTAGTAGAGACGTGATTCTGCTCCTTGCCTTGATACGAACTCACTGAGAATTTTGATGCCACCCTTCCCACCTCCCTACAGAAGGCAATAACCACACAATATTTTTGTACATGGCTTTTTATGGATGGGGTCTCATCAATAGATGTGTTAGTGCAAAATACAAAGCAGGTGCCATTACCCTGGCTGCCAGATGCCAGGATGTCACAGGGAATTCCCTTTCAGGAGATACAAACACCAACTCCTGTCACCTGTTTTCCCTTGTAGTGCAGACTCAGATAGTATATCTCCTTTCACTAAAAGGGAAGGAAGTTCCACTAAAAGCTGCTGGAAGAAATAAAGAATAGCACTGACTAATTCTAACAAATCCTCCCTCACTTGGAACCAAGGGGACTTCAGAGCAAAAACATGGGTTTTCTCAACTGAATAAGAAGATCCCATTTTGCCCATGCATCTAATAAGAAGCTAAGTGAAAGAAATGCATCACAACCCAGAAGCAGAAAGAAAAATCCTATAAGGTAGTTCTCCTCAACTAGCAGAGATGAGGGATGATCCTGGCGCCGAAGAGGGAGGGGAAAGAGGGAGGGAAGGGAGGCTCATTGTGCTACTGGTTATACCTCACTCTGGACTGTAAGCTGGGCACTCTCTGATACACACATGTGACACAATTTCCTACTAAACCACATCCTGGGGCTGCTCCAGGAGGCAGCACAGACCAAGAAGCACATGCAGTGATATTGCCTCAGTATCTTGGGGACCTTACCGGTGACTTTTCTTGCAGCTGAAGGCACGTGTCTAAGAAGGAAAGTGACCTATCCACAGACTTCTTGGCTCTTTTTCTGCCAGCTTCCCCAGAGATGGTGTCTCCATCAGAGATGCACTGGAACCAGTCTGGCTGGATGGCCCGCTGGATGTCCATGAACTTGGAAGCTGTCATCTCCATGCGCCCTGAGCTTCCCCACAGGGACACCGTCTGCACAGGAAGAACAGGGATCAACAGCACTTGCAAAGGACAGCAGATCTTAAGGGTGAAAGAGAGAAGGAATTGGAACACCAGCTACTGGAATTATAGCTCATTAGATAAGTTCCCCTGGAGCATGGCTCAGATAATCAGCTGCACTTGGCACAATGAATGAAAGGAAATAAATGACTGAACTGGAATTTCTAAGATACTCTTTCGTGAAACCATGCCACTTAACACTGACTTCTCCATGTTTAAAAATCTGAGATAGAGCAGCTGGCCTCTCATCACACAAATCAGTGGCAGAACTGGGGGGGGGAAAAAAAAAAAGCTTGAATTCCTACCAAACCTGTAGTCTAGTAAGCAAAAGCTTATAAAAAGCAGCAAAGGCTGCAATGGCAAATACAATTCGCTAGTCTCCTGTACAAAAAGCAAACCCAAGGAACTACTTCCTCTTCTGAGCACTTAACTCATACAACACACATGAATGCATGTGTTTATATAAACCATACAGACTGGGAAGAATACAAAAGCTGGTTAAGCATACAGCCTTAGAAGCCCATGTTATTTTAGGTCCCAAATTCAGCAACTTTAGAAGGCACTGAAATACCCAAACCGAACCAATGTAAGAAATGACATATGCTCATTAGGATTCCACACACGACCTTCCCTCTCTCCACAAGCTTCCCATCCTACCAGCACACATGGAAGCCCATCTTCCATTGTTACTCTGATACCCTCAAAAGAATTTAAAGCAAGACAAAAGCACATGGACAGAGAGGTTATCTTACCGGAACACCTCCAGGCTAGCAGATGTCACCATTCAATTCACTGAACATTCAGATTCACAAAATGTTCACATTTTAGCCTATTTTGCAGAATCTGTAATTAACCTGTGAGTGCAGCTTGGCCATTGCTTTGGTTGTATTATTGTTAGGCTTGTGAAATGCTGCTCCAAAACTTAAAAGGAGTATTTAAGCAGGTTAAGTAAAGGGCTCAAGCCCTTTGGAAGTCAGCTCTTTTCATCTGCAATTCTGTTTGTGCTTTTTAAAATGAGAATGGGTTTTCAGCCATCAGAAACAGCATATAGCTTGGAGTGTTATGGGCACTTTTTGGGGCCTGAGGGTTTAAACACATTCTCCTAGCCTATGCCAGACAGACAGATTAAGCAGTGCAGTTCTCGTGCATACTAATTTGCAAATTGAATTTCATCAGCAAAAACAAAAAAATAAGAGCAGAAGCTTTTTTTTGGTCTGGTACCCACAAAGACCCAAAAGGATTGCACAAGCATATCATGTGTCTGTTGTCCATCCATCCATCCTGATTACTTCTGGCCTTATCAGCCAATTTCACCAAATTTTAATAAAACCAGAAGTCTCCAAAGCAATAAAACTTTTTGCAAATTTTCAACTAAAAAAAAAAGAGCAACTCCAAAAGGAGTTCCAAAATTTCTATCTACAGAATACTGAAACACAGCAGCTGCATGTTATTCTGCAGCAGCATGTTGTTCAGACAGTACCTGCTGCCTCTTATCGTGACAACATCGAGGAACAGCTGGTGAAGGCAGGCAGAGTAAAGTCAGGGTTGCCCGAGCCAGAGTGTAATCACATATAGTTACCTTCATTCTGTTCTCAAGAGGAAAAAAGCTGCTTTAATAAATAAAATAGCCATGCAGCTTAGAGAGTGGAGCATTATCCTGTGATTATTTAAATCCAGCCAGTGCTAGGTTTTCTGGCACAGAGCTTTCTGTCCCATTGCTTTCAAAAAGCTTTCATAAGTATTTGTTAGCACAGATCCAGCTGCAGAAGGCCTTACAACAAGGTGACAAATATCTTCACCAGCTTATTTTAAAAACCCCAAAAAGTCTGAATCAAACTCCCAACACCCAGGCTTAGATTGCTGCTCTCACCTCAAAGCTGCACAACAGTGGGAACAAGCTTCTGGTAATTTCTTCCCTGCAGAGAAAGGACTCAGCCTGGATCCCAGCAGCAAGGAATATACGCTGACAGCTGTATGGCTGGAGTTATTCTCCATCACACAGTGACCCTCCACCAAATGCAGCCATACCCAAACAGGCCTTAGGACTGACTGTATCTGAGCAGGTGCCAGGAGCTCCAGCGCAAAGCTGTGTCAGGCAGCAGGCAGTGTGTGGATTGCACAGGCAGTGTGTGCTCCTGTGGGGTGGAACAGGCACATGTCTGCAACTGTGCACTCCTGGATTGCTGAGCCACCCTCCTGCAAAAATTCTGTCCTTCCCCTTTGCAGGGGGGAGCAGTCAGTATGTAAATACACACACAGGGGTTCAGATTTACTCTTTATCAGTGGCATAAGCATAAGCTTGTACAGCAAATACGGCAAAACACAGGTATTTTCTTTTACTGCCATTTAAACCAGAATGGCATGGTAGTCCAGAGCTCTTCTTTCTACCTGAACTGCCACTTAACTGCTCAGGAACCATTTGGGGAACATACTGCCAAGTAAGTAAGAACATGTGCAGCTTCACTTAGTTGGGGGTATGAGCATGTAAACAACAATCCTCTTTGTGCAAAGATTTATTTTGCTAATCTTGTGGCTGTCTGAGCACAGCCACAGA
Source organism: Chamaea fasciata (assembly GCF_029207755.1). NCBI lineage: Eukaryota > Metazoa > Chordata > Aves > Passeriformes > Sylviidae > Chamaea > Chamaea fasciata. Next base: position 22,281,626 of record NW_027094087.1, on the reverse strand, counting down.
GATGAAAGGAGGACTGGCAGATTTCTTTGGGGAACTTAAGGTGGACCCTTTCAAGCCTTTAGAGCTACTGTACCTTGTTAGTGTTGTATCCAGAGGGGCAGGGAGTGACTGGGTCATGAAGGGAGCAGTAGAGCACAGCATCTGGCATACCTGAAAACAGAGAGACAGATCCAGAGCAGAGTTTCATGAACCAAAGCAAAGCTAACGCAAAGATGTGGCTTGCAGATCTGCAAAAGGGAACAGGGTATTGTCCCCCACACAAGTACATCCATTCTGACAAAGAAAATATTGTTCATCTATCTCTCAGCAAGCACCAAAGAAGGCAGACTTCTTCCCCAGCTTTACTAACCACCTGGAGAAGAGTGCAGCAGCAGGACAAACCATGAAACAATATCCTTTGGTTCTGCAGCCTGCATAGCTGCTTTGGGATTTATGTTTCTTCTTGATTGATACTCCACCTATTAAAATTTCCCAGACCCAACAGCTGACTCACTTGACCACTCAGCTGAAACACCGGTGACACCTGACACAATCCAAACTAGCAACAATCCCAAGGCTAGGACTTTTAAGGAAGAACAAAGCAGAATCATAGGATGGTTTGAGTTGTAAGGGACCTTAGAGATCATGCCCCATGGGCAGGGACACCTTTCACTAGGCCACGTTGCTCAAAGCCCTATCCAACCTGGCCTTGAACATTTCCAGGGATGGGGCATCCACAACTTCTTTGGGCAACTTGTTTGAGTGGCTCACCACCCTCACAGAAAAGAAGAGTGAGACAATGTATCAATTAGACAAATGAGAAATTTATCATCTCTGATAGACTGGAGGTCTCAAATGTCAGAAAGCTAGACAGTATGTCTCAGTGACACACAGCCTTCTCTTCAGAGATAGTCACTGAAACTGGTAAAGCCTCCTGGAAGTTCGGGACAATGACATTTTTCAATTTTTCTTGAAGGACTAAATTGCTCCAAAGAGGTAAAGTTTTTGAAAGTTGGGTGCAAACCTCCTTTGGAAAGCCAAACTGTAATTATTTTATATATAATGACATGCATGTCCCAAATTTTTATGTGCTTTTTAGAAAACTAAAACAAACAAAACAAGCTTTGGCAACTCTTTTTTTTTTTTTTTCTTGCAAAATGTGCTAGATTCCATACACAAAGAACTGGCTGCAAATTATAGAAATTACAGACACATCATCACTTTGTAGCCTGATTGAAGGATTTTTGGCCATACTAGTGGCCAAAGTCTTCCCTAGCACCAACCTGAGTGAGAAAATCTCTAAATGTGCAGAGCCTACATCTCTCCGCCTACTGTACAGCCTGAACATGCCCTAGTGGGATCCACTTGCATTATCTCTCAGATATACAAGCAAATACTTGTACTTTACCCATAAATTTTGCAGCTCCTTCTTTATATTCTTCCAGGACATCATGAATTTCTGCCCTGCAATCCAGATACAGGAACACATTAACTAAGCAGACAACTAAAGAGACTGGTGGTTTCATAACTAAACCGGCTTTTTTTTCCCATACTTATGCACTGTCTGACATGGAACTGGTATTTGCCATCCAGCTAACAGGCAGTGAAGCAGGGACAGATGGAATGAAACGCCAGAGTCACAGAGCTCAAGAATCACAGCTCACAACCTGGGGCACTCATAATTCTGTGGCAAAAAAAAGCTTTTACGTGCACTGACCAGGGAACACTGACTTGATGGAGAGTACCAAGTTAGACTGTGACTTTTTGGAGAGCTTCATTAATGTGTTCACATCATTCAACAACTGCACAAGCTTTACCATGTTAATTTTTCCTTTTGGTTGCAACTTAACTAGTTTTGAGAGCTAACTGCTGCTCCAGTTTTACCTTAAATGTTTTCAGGTATTGGGCACCTACCACCTCTGTGGGCAACCTGGTCCAGTGTTTCACCACTCTCATTACAAGAGATACCCTCTTATAGTTTAAACCCATTACCTCTTATCCCACCACAACAGGCTCTGTTAAAAATCTGTCTCCATCTGCCCTATAATCCCCCTTTAGGTACCAGAAGGCTGGTAAAAGGTGTCCCTGGAGCCTTCTCTTCTCCAGGCTGAACACCCCCAAATACCTCTGCCTGTTGTTACAGAAAGGATGCTCGAGCCCTCTGAGCATCTTTGTTGCGCTCCAAAGGACCTGTTCCAACAGACCCACATCTCTTATGTTGCGGCTCCAGGGCTGGATGCAGCACTCTCGGAGGGGTGTCAGTAGAGCAGAGGGGCGGAACCACCTCCCCCGCCCTGCTGCCCACCTCGGGAAGATGACCGTGAAGCCACCACGATGAGTTTGGCCTAAACACGCTAAAAATCGCGCAGCCCTGCAGCTCCCTTCCCCTCACCACTCCTACCCCGGCCCTGCACCTCCGCGGAAGGGGAGGCCGGCCCCGGCCCGGGCGCGGTACTCACAGGGCGGGCAGGGCGATGTGCGCCACGCCGGGCACGCCGCGCACCTCCCGCAGCGTGTCGTGGCTGAGGTGCGGCGCCGCGCCGGTCCGCGTGTACAGCAGGCAGCCGGGCAGCGCCAGCGCGCCGGCCCCGCTGCGGCCCAGCCCCGCCAGCGAGCCCAGCCGCCCGCCGCCCGCGCCCAGCAGCTTCAGCCTCATCCTCGCCCCGCGGCGCCGGCGACGGACGCGGAAAACGGGGATGCGGGGAACGGGGACGCGGGGAAGCGCACCGCCCCTCCCCGCGCCGGGCGTCATCACCGGGCGCCGGCGGGCGGGCGCCGCCCTTGCCTTGGCATGGCCGGGAGGGGCGGGCGGAGGGCGGCGGGGCGCGGCGCGGCCATGGCCCTCACCGGGCAGCCGCCGGGGCCGCGCCGCCCGCAGGTAACGGGGCACGGCGGGGGAGCGCGGCCCGCTCGCCCTCAGCGGCTCGGGGGGCGCCGGGGGGGGAAGGGGAGTCGCTTCCCTGGGGTCCCGCTGCCTTGGGATGGCGGGCACTTAGCTTGGCAGGGTCATGATCAGGGATGAGGGTTCCCAGGGCTGTGCTGTTTGGGAAGGGTGGGAAGTCCGCGCTGCGCTCGAGCGAAGGGCGCCAAAGCTGGCCTTGTGGAACTCGGGTTCACGAAGAGGCACGGGCGGTCGGGACGCTGTGGTTTTCCTTAGTCCCTGCCGAGGTTTGAATCGGGTAGCTTGGAACGATGGGCCAAGGAGGAATAACTCGCGCAGTGACATTGAGGATCAGGTTAGACGAGGCTCTGGGTAACTTGAGGTGGCTAAAGATCGTGGAATCATTAAGGTTGGAAAAGACCTCTAAGATCATGAAGTCCAACCGTTAATCCAGTACCACCGTGTTCACCAGTAAACCATGTCCCCAAGTGCTACATCCACAGGTTGTTTGAACACTTCCAGGGATGGTGACTCAACCTCTTTCCTGGGCAGCCTGTTCCAATGCCTGGTCACCCTTTCAGTGAAGAGATTTTTCTAATATCCAATCTAAATGTCCCATAACAAAACTTGAAGCTATTCCTACTTATCCTGTCATTTGTTACCTGGGAGGAGAGACCAACCCCCACCTGGCTACATCCACTTTTCAGGTGGTTGCAGAGAATGATAAGTTCACCTGCATTTCTCCACACTAAACAATCCCAGTTCCCTCAGCTGCTCCTCAAGACATTCAGCAGCTTTGATCTTCTCTGAATACACACCTCAGTGTCCTTGAATTTAAGGACCCAGAACTGGACACAGGACTCGAGGCAGCCTCACCAGTGCCGAGTACAGGAGGACAGTCACTGCCCTGCTCTTGCTGGCCACACTATTGCTGACACAGGCCAGGATGTCACTGGCCTTTGTGGCCACCTGCGCACACTGCTGGATCATGTTCAGCTGCTGTCAGCCAGCACCCCCAGGTCCTTCTCTGCCAGGCAGCTTTGCAGCCACTCTTCCCCCAACCTATAGTGTTGCCCGGGGTAGAGGATATGGCACTTGATTTTGTTGAACTTGATGCAACTGGCCTCAGCCCATCAATCCAGCCTGTCCAGATCCCTCTGCAGAGCCTTCCTGCCCTCAAGTAGTGCAACACTCCCATCCAGCTTGGTGTTATCTGAGATGTCCCTGCTCATGGCAGGGAGGCTGGACTAGATGACCTGTAAAGTCTCTTCCAATCCAAACTCTATAAAGAATAAGGTGTTTTGTTGCTATGCATAAAACTCAACACACAAAACTTGCTGTTGAGGAGTGCTGCAGGTTTTTGGGGCAAGTAATACAAGAGATTTACCCCAAAGCACCGTGTCCTGCACCTACGCTTGACATCAAAGAAAATGAATTCTAGGGTGAGGTTCCCTTTGTTTTGCTTCTTTGGGCACACCCATGCTCCCACCTTCAGCCTGCATCTTGTGGCAGGTAGGAGTGTGTATCTGCTTCCTCAGGCAGCATCCTGGGCCTCTGGCAGCAGCACAGAGGGAAGGAGTTCAGAAATCTGGACTGTCTGGGGCACAGGTGTTACTTGTGAAAACGCAGTGACATATCAGGACCATTAACATTTCAGAGAGATGAATATGGGACAGGAAGTCTCTCAGCCTGGCCATGACAAAAAGCTGATATCAAATTTCATAGTTGGTGGTTGCTGGGCACTAGCACAGCAGATCTCCATCCAGCCCCCAGGAGCTGGGTGTTTTCATTCTCTCTGTGTTCTCCAGTCTCTGTGTTTGGCACTAATTGCCAAATGAGTGTTTATTGCCTAAATGACTTCTGAGTCCAGTTTATGCAATCAAGCAGTTGTAGAAATGCATTTTAAAAGAAATCTATACCTTATAACAGCCATGCTGTTTTGTGTCACATTTCCTCTGATGTTTGCTATCTGGAGGAGAAATGTGGATATAGGAAGTGTAAAAATGAATATCCTTAGAAATGTTTTCCTTTCTTTAATTTAAGAGAGTGGACCAAACCTCTGAGTATGCTGTCTCTGAAGCTTTTTCCCTTCAAAAATCAAGATGTCCACAAAGGCCTTGGGGTCCTGTGACAAGTTTAGAAACTGCAGAACGGCTGCAAATTCATCGTGAGGCCTGTGAGGAAGGTGAGATAAAAATTCTGCTTGCCACAAGGTGCCTAAAATGAACTGCTCTTGATCCAGATTTGTGGTTCTGACCTGAATAGGCTCTTGCAAAGCTTGAGTTCACAAGAAACAGTTTAGGGTAAGATGGCTTTCATCTAATGGAGAATGGCGTAAGAAGGATCAATTGCAGGAGTTCAAGGCACATCTTAAATAGCATACCTGAGAGAAGGATAAAATCTCTGTCTCCTGGAGACACCAGCTCAAGACAAGGGTAAGAACTGCCCTTGAAGATACACTGTGTGCTATAGGAAACCAGGTGAAATTACCTGACATATTTCTGATAGCAGATTAGCTGTGGAAATGGAGTTGCCCTGTGTAAATTTCACAACTGTGAAAAGTAATGTGGTTTGGTTTTGATTCCCATGCAAAATTTTTCTCGCCAATTACCTAACTAAATATTCCTTTTGTAAAGCCTGCAGCCAAAAGGGCTTGCTGAAGTTTGAAAGCAAAGCTGTGGTAGATTTAAAAAACAAAAAGGAGGGAAAATATCACCCATCAGTTCTAGAAATATGTCTGCAATAGAAAAAGCTGATAGGAGACAGGATTTTAAAAGCTTAAAATTCTTCTAAGAATCAAAAGTTAGCATTACATAACAAGATGACGACACATCTTAAGATCATCTACTTCAATCCAGGAAGTCAGCTTTTTCACTTGTAATCATCAAGGGTTCAACTAACAGGATGGAATACACTTAGCTGCTTACAGTGCACTGTCTGAATGCATTATACAGCCAATGGCTCCAAAGGAGCTGTCTTTGCTGTCATGAAAAGCCTTGTCATTTCCTCTGGTGGAAAGGTTGCTTGCTTCCCTCATGTTTCTTTATTATTTTTGTTTGCCCTTCTCTGCCAGGATTTTCTTTTTTTATAGCTACCAATCCCTCAGAATTGTTCCTAGCTCAATTGGAATGTTTTCACCTGGAATCCATTAGTACAATACTTAATGGTAGTAACTACACAAAGCCCACTTTGTAAAGAAAGGTATCGATAAGAGAAGTGCCAGAAGAGTTTTGCTCTAGTTTTGAGAAGATCACAAATCCCAGTCAAAAAAGTAAACCTTCCCCCAGTGGCACATTGTTTTCTGCTCTTCTTTTTGTTATCAGATATATTTCCCTGTTCCTGATCTGGCTGGAGAGATTATGAAAGAGAATAAAAGTGATTTGAAGGACAACGAACATTAGATTTGTGTTTTCTTCAAGAAACTCACTGTTTTCAAAGAAAGTTTGAAAAAGGCTTTATTGCCTTAGAAATATTAGGGAGCATCTTCACTTTGTGTTAGGAATAGCAATTAGGAGCAGGTGCTTGCTCCTGTGCATTGGCTGTGTGTCTGACACTGTGTGATGACTCCCGTGGAGTGGCTGCTGAGTGAGATCCCAGCTCTTTGTCCATCCTCACCGCATGGATGGCTGAGGATGGCTCCGCTTCTCCTGGGGCTGCTCCTGATGCCTTGCAGTTTACAGCCCTGTGTCCAGCTTCAGGAGCAGCTTGGCCACCCATGCAGCAAGGCCAGCTGGTTTGTTGAGGCAGCAGACACGTGAGCTGACGTTGCTTTTGAGAAGAAACTCTGGAAAAGGAACTTTTTCATTTTTCCACAGAAGAATGGAGATGCCAACAGTCCACTGAAGGACTTCATACGCAGTTTTTCGTTAGGCATTTGAGCTCACCAAGGAGTACCGCATCCATCATGGGTGCATTCCCGTAGCTGCAGTCTTAACCCTGAGTCCCAGGTGAAGTTTGCCACCTGACAGATCTGTAATTAGGCTCACCACTTGTTTCTGTGGTACTTGCAAAGGGCTAACCTGTACAGGAAGCAAAAGTTTGTCCCAACAATGATTCTTTTGAATTTAACATACGACAGCCTTGGCTGCACATGTGAAAACCATCTAAGTGTCTGCAAATGCAATGGTAAAACTATGAAAGCTATCTAAATTATGAATTACCTCATGTGAATTCCATCTCCTTGATAAATGCTAGAAAATAATCAGAAGTGATCTAAATGCCTGCAGAATCATAGTAAAAATGAGGTGGAGAAGAATTCATTTCTTATTTACGTGACTGGGAAAGAGTTTGCCACCTTCTCTTCCTGTTTTTTTACAGATCAAGAAGATAAGAACAGAACTATGAGGTTTATTCAATTTTCTGTGTCAGATCAGGTTTCAGTCATTCCTAGCATGTGATATAATTATCCTAAACTATTACTAGTTTACACTTAGCCATATATTTTTTAAGCAAGTGAAGTCATCAGTCTCTTTCTTCATGGTAGCCCAGGAGCTCCTCAGTAACTGGATGAAGTCCCAGCTGCAACTGGAGCTGAGCGATGGAGAAGAGGACATTGACTCTGTCCTTCAGGAAGAGCCTTCTGCAGCTCCTCCAAAGTATGAGCACTTTGATGGTGAGAGCACTGCAAAGCAGGTCCTGGTTTCCTCTCTGAGGTTGTGCTGGGGAAGGAAGTCAGGCCTTTGGTTTGTCACACTGAAAGGTAACAGTTGGTTTGAGGTCAGGACAGTGGACTCAATAGAAACAGGATTATATGTGATTATTTTTGTCCCCCAGATCTTACAGCATCTTGCTGTAGGGCTGCATAAATGCACCTCGTAAACATTCAATGTCTCCCTTTGTAAAAGAGAATTTTTTTTTCTTTTGTGAACAGGTATTTTTGAGGCCTGTCCAGTTTATACAGCCGTTTGAGATGCTCAGAGGCAAGACAGTAAAAAATGGATGAAACATTGTTACCGCTCTAGCGTGTTCAATGGGAGACTGATTAAGGCTCTGGGGATAAATGGAGTGCAGTCAGTGTGTCCGTGTTCATCAGAAATGCATTCACGCTCTGGGGAAGTGGTCTCTTTAATTACATTAGGCTTTGTGATCTGAGACAGAAGGGTTTATTCGTTTCAGAGTAGCCTGAGATAATCTGAATTTCTCATTTCAGACTTGTGCAGCTATCTGGAATGTGAAATGGAAAGTTCCTCTGTCCAGAAATACCTCCAGCATCTTTTGCAGAGTGAAGCTGTGAACTGTGGGATAGCAAAACACCTTAGACTTGAAGAGATCAAGGAAAAAAAACAACCTGCAGATCCACGAATAATCATGGAGCTCAGACACAAGCAGGTGAGCATGCAAGGCAGCTCAGTTAAAAGGAATAAGGTGGAGGATTATAGGATTAGAGTAAATGCTCAGTGATACCTCCCAGTATTCTCTCAGAGCCTGCAATGATCTCTGACTTGGAAGCAGCTACCCAAAGATACTCTTCCACAGTTCAGCTGAAACTTTACTGCATTTCCCTGGGCACATCAGCCATTCAGCAGTAGCTTGCAAAGTCAGCTTTCACTAAAACTGTTGAGGTTTTCCCTCTTTTTCTGAAGACTGACAAGAAGAGCTACCACAGCAGTCAGTTCTGAGTTTGCTCCCATTAAGGAATATTGATTTAATTTCACTCTCTCACATGGAGTGTTTTGCTGGTCAAGAGCACAGTCTCTCCAGTCAGTGCCCACTATTGAGCAAGCCAAGAAAGGCTTTCTTGCTTAATGTGAAAGGTGGATTGTGACCCACCCTGGCAGTGTACAGTGAACTTCAAATTCTTCAGCCTCTGGTGTTTGCTTTGACTTTTGCCAATTTTCTCTTGCCCAGGTGAAAGAAAACCGAATGAGGCATCAGAAGGCTTTAGAGCTTCAGAGACAAGAAGAGTCCCTGAAGAAAGCAATTCTGTCTGAGGCCAGGCTCCGAGCACAGGAGGAGGACAAAAGGAAGGCCCTGCAGGCTAAGAAGGAGGAGGAGGAGATCCAGAGGGAAATAGTGAAGCTGCGAAGGGAAATGGCTGAGAAGAAGCACACTGTGGCAAAAGTTTGGAGAATGTAAGGAAGGGTGTGGGGGGTGTGGAGAGGTGAAAACCACTTAAAAGGTCCTTTTGTTAAATATGAGAGTGGTGGTGATCCCAAACAAAACAGCTGTTACTGACTTTGAACTCTCTCAAAACCTTTTAGTTCTCTGTTACCAACATCAGTGGCAGAGTTTTTCATGAGTGGGAAGGTGGGCTAAGAACAGTGCTATTCTCCCCTCAGCCATTACAGTATGTGCACTGAATCACAAAGTAGGAGTGTGTTTGCACCACTGTGCATTCTCTCCATCAACTCTGTGGCTGCATGCAGCCTTGTTAGGATCTAATGCCACATGAAAGCCAGTCCACAGAAAAAAAATAAAAGAAAAAACGTCTGTGTTGAAAGTCTAGTGCTTGTAATACTTTCCCTGCTATGAAAGAATAAATAGCATTCTTGGCTGAGAATTCTGCAGACATCATTTTTTTCTTCTGCTGAGCTTGTATTGTCACAGAGATGTCACTTTTAGGGATGCCATTTATTTACTTAGGCAGCCCTGTGATTGTAAATCTTCTTATAAAAGTGCTTTAATGAAATATTTACTGAAGTAATTTACTATTTTCTTCTGCCTTCCATGTTTAGGAAATGCACCAGACTGGCTAATCTCTGGGCTCCCAGACTGTTACAGAGGTGGTTTTTAAGAAGGCCAAGTTAAAATAATAAGCAAATTTCTGAGCTGTAGAGTTGGTGTTCTTACAATTGGCCAAAAAGAGAAGGTATTAGATTGCATATCATGATATTAGGTCTGTGTGTTTGTTCACTTTGCAGGGAGGGGAAGAGACAAGAAAAAACTCAGAAGCTGTCAATGCAGGAGTTGTCTGCTGTGTCACCACCCCTGGTCCTGAAGAGAGAAGAGCAAGGAGAGGAGAAACAGAGAAGGACTCAGGAGTTGCTGCGCAGGATTCACATCAGTAAGCAGAGAGTGAGCATCACCTTTCTTTATCTGAGACTCTGAGCTACCTTCCCCTGGCTGCCATATGCAAACCTGAAGTAAAAAGTCCTGGTTATGCAGAATTTTTTACTTTTTTTAAAGACCTCTAGATAGCAGAAAAATAGGAAAGCAGGGCCAAAAGTGAATTGTAAATCTAGGAGCAAGAAATCCTGAGGTGCCAACCCCACTGGGCCTGTGCTTCAAGTATTCAGTGGGACATTTCACTTAGAATTGTGGAAAATACATGGCTCTCAAGACAGATAAGACCACAACGGCTTCTGCAATCAAAAAATAAGGAGATGTAGAGGAGGAAGTGGAGTGAGATTTGTTTTCCCTCAAGAAAGGAAATAAAAGGGGGAAGTGGCAGAAAAAAGGCCTGAGAAGCCCTTATTGTGTGCATGGGAAGGCATTTTAAAGATTGCCTTGCACACTCGAGTTCAGGAACAGGGAGAGGAAAGAAATGCTGCAGTCTGGGATGAATTTTGAGCTGTGGCTGTGAGAGTTGGTGCACACCAGTAGGATATTCTGTGTCACTGCGACAGCTCTTTCAAGGCAAACAAATTTTAATAATTCCTAGTAGGGACCTTTTTGTTTCACCTTCATTATTCTGGTACTATGGTCAGCTCTGGGTTAAATGTGTATCAAATACTCACAACTAAAGAGTGATGTTTTAGTACTGAATAACTTTATATGGGCAATCTCAGCCAAGGAAATAAATTTCCTGAGTGTAGGTACGAATGCCATTCATCACATGATGTTATTAACTAATAGAACAGTCATCATCATGGATGTCTATATATCTACATCTAGAGTTTTTTTCAGCAGAAGAATCCTGTAGATTTGATGGTGATTCTCCTCACAGCTCAATCCATCTGCCATTCTGCTGGATTTGGGCTTGGCTGCTGTTTAGCAGTACACAGCCTCTCTCCAGCACAGTCTAAGCTGTGAAGATAAGCCTGTATGAAACCACAGAACAATTCAGGACTGGAATAATGTGAGAAGACACAGCTTGGCTGAGCTGAGCAATAGTGACATTTTGATTACTTTCCTAAAGCAGAAAGAAACAGCTAATGCATTGACTTTTTGTAAGTCTCCATTTGAAGATTTCAGCGAGAGAGGAATGCAATTAACACAAGGCACTATGACAAAAGGGGAGCAGCAGAGTCCTGTAAGTTGACCCACTTGGAGGATCAAAATGAACAGTGTCTGCAGTGACAGGGCTAGAATTATGGGGTAGATTAGATAGCAAATTGCTGCTCTGTACAATGTAATTTACTCCCAAAGGCAGCGAGTCTAATTACACAATAGGGGAAAGGTTTGGCATCCTGCTGGAACAAGGATAAGCTGAGGCCGTGTCATAAATTCACTCTAGGAAGTGTCTTGATTTTTGTCTAAGTTAAATTTATTTTTTAAAAGCAGCAGTTATTCACAGAGGTGTTCTTATCTGTAGTATCTTAGACATTTTCTAGATTTGAAAATATTTTCCCTGTCTCTAGAAATTGTATGTTCCTCACCCATTTCATTCCTTTATACTTGGTGAACTAAGTGTATTTCACTCCAAAGCATAGAGCCCCTTGGTATGATGTCTCTTTCTAGACCCTTTCTGCTTTCTGTAGACCTACACATGCTCTGCACTACTTCTTTTTTTTTTTAATCCTCAAGATAATTGTTGAAAATGAGGATTCTAAAAAGCATCTCAAAAAGGAAGGCCAGAATAGGCAAAGGGCAGAGAGGATCAGTATTTGTGTGACAGGCTGTGTCTTGCTCATTGGTTTTCTGAAACTCTTCCATGCAGTGCTTGCAACGACATTTCTCTGCTTGGCTGAAAGTCATTCTGGAGCACAGAATTAAAATGGGAAAAGCCAGAGCCCTTGCTGACTGGAGATGCCAACTGAAGGCCCTGCGAGCTTGGAGAAACTATACTTGGGCCCAGAAGGTAGAGCAGGAGACACAGCAATTGGAAGTTCATCTCCAAGATCAAAACAGGTAGTGCCCCTTTACTGTGGAATTCCTCCTTCTGCAGCTGTACTTGGGTACAGCAGCGATCAGGGACTATAAAAGGAGCTTGTCAGTTATCCAGCAGGAGGGAAACAGCAGCTTTTTGAGAAAATTGCTACACTGCCTGCAGTCTGCCAGAGGCGTTGTGGCACGGATGAAAAGGAGGACAGATACAAACAAGAGCTTTAGCACTTTCCAACAAGCCTGTGTCTCAGTCTCTGTAGGTATCTTTCCTAGAAAACTCACCCTGGCTCGCTTTGGATTCCAGAGAATATGAGTTGCCAAATTGATTCTTAATTAATATATTTGCTGTTTCAGTAGAAGTACAGCAGAGATCATTTTGGCCAGTGCCTTTCATTAAGGAGGCTCTTGGATGAATTCCCTTGCATCCAGAGAAAATACTTCCTTTCACAGGTGTCTGGCAGGCTGCAGTGGTGAGACACTGTCACTTCCCCATATGCAGCTGGCGGGGGAACACGATCCCTCTTCTGCAGCTATCCTGCATCCCAGAGATGCCACAGGAACTGGCAAAGTGTGAACTAGCAAAACGTAATTCAGAATAGCAGGCATCCTTTCTGCCCTCCCACTCCTCCTTGCAGGAGCTCTGTACAGCCTCAGAGGGCCTTCAGAGTTAAGCAGCAAAAAGACTCAGGAATTGATGTGGCTTCGTGCCTGTGCAGAAGCCTCACCCCTGCCATAACACAAATGCTTTCTCATTCAGGAAGACCCAACTGGCTGTGGCGCACAACCAGCGACGCCTCCTGCGCTGCTGCTTTCTGGCTTGGCAGCACTGGAGCCGAGTGGAGACAGAAAAGCGAGAGCTGCAGGTGAAGAGGGAGCAGACAAAGAGAAAGATGGAACAGCTGCTGGAGGCTGTGTCACTGGGGAAGGGTGGGGACAGGCCACGGGAAGCTAACAAGCCTGGGACAGCAGAAGTAAACCATCATCAAGATTTACAGCAAGACGAGGTAAATCCTTCGCATGTAGTTTTGCCTGTTGGCATAGAAGAACTTTTAGAAAGTATTTACTTTATGCAGTCTGAAATAGAGAGTACATTGTCCCAGAGGAAAGCTTCTTTCCCAAGATGACCCCCCAAATACCTGCCTGCAACTGTTCAGGAGAGAAGTCTAGAAATCAGAGGCGAATGTGAAGGACAATGGATAAGTTTTAAAAATAATCTCTAGTGCTGCCAGGGAACAACCCTTCATGTACTCTGAGTCGCAGTGAGGATCCCACCCCCAGATCACTTTTACTGAGAGATTAGTTACATCTTTGATGCCAGCTTAGACTTAAAAAGAATAACTTGACTGCATGACAAGAGGTATTTTTCATGCCAGTACAGCTTTCCTGCTTTTAACTATGGGAAAAAAAAAAAAGGTTGTCACTAGCTGTTTCAGGATAATGCACATCACAGGGAGGTAAGAGAGGAGCAGAGGTTGCTTCCTTAAATTGTCATTTGTCAGGTTGGATCCCCACCTTCCCTTCAGTCTATAAAATCTGTACCACATCAGTACTCTAATGTCAGTATTAGAGCTCACACACACATTACAGCTCAAGCTTTCTGTTTGCTTAAGTGTGAGCAGAAGTTGATTTCTTTCAGTGCTTATACTATCCTAGTAGGCCCATATTTTTCTTCTGCTGCACTGGTAAAATTTGTGCTCAAGAAATGGGACTGAATTAAGAGTTTAAAGTAGGAATCAGAAAGCAGACCTTGTAGCTGATGGCTCTTCAGAGAATGACCATGTGTCAGAAAGGTGCAGCCTCATTCCCCACTGTGCACCTGTTCTGTGGTAACATTTATCAAAGCTGGAAAAGAAGCATGAGGAAGCAGCACCTTGTAGACTTCTCTTCCATCTAAAGGGGACTGTTCAGTAGATCAGCTGTGTAGATCACTTCAACAACTGCTTTTAATTTTATTCTCCATCTGAGCACTGAGCAGGGACAATGCGGTTCAAAAGGGAGTGTGCTAATCCCCAAGAAACGAGCTGTCCTAAGATGTGCTCCCTAACAAAGTAGTCAGAATGTATTCTTGCCAAAGATCTTGCCTAATTAGGATTTTTTTCCTCCTGGTGAAATGGCACTCAGCTCCTTAAGAGTTCTTTTCCACAGCCTCCATTTTGTGCATAATGGGACCCCTCTGGCCTGACTGGATAAAGACAGCTGAGATTACCCTACTTCTCAGGCATCTCACTACATTTGCATTAAAAAAACCACTATGCAGGAAGGGCAGAAGAGTGCTTGGTTTTAATCAATGCCAGATTTTCCTCATTTCTTTTTTTTGTTTTTTTTTTTTTTTCTCCTAGCCAACTGAAACTTGCCTCTTACAAAAAGAGCCTGATCAGACCAGAGACCAGTCTTGTTGGAATGTTGTTCACACATCTCATTTCTACAGAAACCCCAAATTTGCCTGGGAGATTACCATTAAACATGCAGCCCTGAGTACCCAGGACGAGGCTATGTACAGGAATCAAATAGCCACAGTCCTCCAGCATTTTCAGGCACCCAGTCCAAAGACATCTCCTGCTTATGGTAGTCATTTTGAGCACCGTCATGCATTCCAGCAACGTGTGATTGAGGAGCAGAGGCAGCAGATTCAGAAACAGCAAGAGCTGATCCTTAAACTGCAGGAAAATCAGAAGCTGAACAGAGATAAAGAAGAGGCAGCAGAAGCTATGCCTGTTACCCAGACGTTTAACAATTCTGTTTCTCAAACCTGGGAGGAAAAACAATCCAGATGCAAGAATACAACACCTTTGAGGTATACGCCCTCAATAAAGCAGGGTCAGTCATCATGTCTCATTCCCACTCAAGATGAGCCAGAATTTGCAGACACATTTCAGTCATGCTAGTGCTATCTGCTGTTTCTCTCAGCTGTGACTTAGCCTCAAAGGAAGTATCAGACTGGCTGCAGTTCTCTCTCCTTCTCCCTCCCTGCACTGGCTCAACATCAGGTGTTCCATGCAGGACCCTTAGAAACAGCAACACCAGTGTCTCCCATAGTAGCAGTGGGGATTTATTTAGTTATGAAATAAGAGAGCCTCATCCTGTGTATTTGGGACCATGCAGGAGCCCTGGAACGCAGGGGAGTTCCTGTGCAAGGATGCATCATCAGTCCCATTTGAAGCAGAAGAAAGGTGTCAGGGATAATGCAGCACAATGGAGAACGGAAACTACAAGGCCATAGGTGGTAGGTGTGAGACGTAGTTTGACTACATTTAGTGAAGAATTTCCTTCCTCTTTTCTTCCATAGCCCACCTGATTCTCGTGGGCCAGAAAACACAAGGGCAGCAGTGCAAGGCAGGAGGCCCTCCAGCCGGCTGACCTCACCTCATCCCATACTGAAAGGTATTGTTCTAGATGGAGCAAACGCTATTCCAGACAACTTTTTCTCAACAGCTTGTATGGAAATGTCTGTCTTTGCCTCAGCTTTGCTGGTTGATGATACTGTGCAAGTAAAATTTTGCACTTTCCTTCCCAGTCTTCTGACGAGTGCTGTGAGAGGAGAGGGTGAGCTGTTTTCCTGTCTGAGTCAGGCATCTGTAAAACCTGGGACACTGCACACCCCTCATGTCCACACTTAATACACTGTTGTGGCACTTACTCCTAACACCTGTGGTTGTCTCTGCTGTGACAAGACTCCAAGAAAGCGTACAGGGTTTTTTGCCATCAGTCCCTTCATTATGCATCCAAGTAACACTTAAATTAGCCAGTCATTTTCATCCAACTTTGATGAGGTGTTGAGATTTCAGGACTTAAGTGCCTAGCCAAGGTTTTGTGAGACAACAGCAGCCAGGCTGGGGAAGGAGCTCCAGACCCCTGCCTTTTGTAAGGTATCTCCCCTTCTCTGGCCACACTGGAACACAATAAACATGCAACAGAGCTTTTTCATCAGTTAGCTAGGATCAGGGTTGTTATATCTCTAGGTCAAGTTCTTCTGTATCAATGCAGGGTAGCGACAGTCTGCATGAAAGGTTGTCTGGAATATGATCACTGTGATGTTTCAATAGTTTTGGGATCAGCAGACCCTTTTGGCCATGACAGCTGGGCATTAATAGTTGTCTTTCACTACCTGTGTTCAGCTCCAATGCTACCTAGTCCAAGCTGTCATTCACCTGGATTTGCCTGAACTCTGAACACCTTAGAGACAGCAAGCATATTTTCCAGAGCATTCAAGTACTTGTGTTTAAAGATCCCCAAAAAAATTCAGTAAAGAAATTATCACTGAATGGTTTTCCCTTGGCAGAGAATCCTGAGACAGCTCAGAGGAGAAAAGAATCTGAGGAAACATACTGTGGTCTAAACACTTCAATGCCTACCAGTTACTGATTGCTTCAGGTTGTGCTTTGTTTGCAACTGCAGAGGAAGCAAGCACAGGTTCCCAACTCCTTTGCATGTTCTGTGTGTAATGCCTTTGCTGATGGCCAGCAAGATCACTCCATTGCAATTTATCTTCCAGAAAAAGCATTAAGCAGTAATTTCTTACTAGTGGGACCAAGTACCTGTATGTTACTTGTGACTGATGCTGTCATGAAATTGCTTTTAAATAAGCAGTTAGAGCTTACTGGAGACCTCAGAGCAATTGCTGCTAAACCATGTGCCCTGAGCCTCAGCCCTCAATCAGGAAAGGCAGAAAGGGACAAACCCTCTAAACAATCTCATTCATAACTGAGCCTTATGGTTGTGACTGTCAGCCAAGGAGGGTGGAGAGAAGGTAATTGCCATGGTCCTGAGTCATCTCACAGACATTTATGGGTTCCTTGCTCATGACACTGCCAGCTGCAAGGGGCAGTAAGAAGCAAGTCCCTTTGTGCTGGCACTGCCAGGGCAGTGGGAGCCTGGCATAGAGTGATGCATCCTTTGTTTCTGTAGGGATGGAGGAGAGAGCGATTCAGCGGGCAGAACAGAAGAAGAAAATAGAAGAAGCCAAACAACGAAAAGCAGAGGAAAAATTGGTAAGGGAAGCAGAAAATTAAATAAAGTGTCTTTCACATCATTCCAGTTACAAGAAAAGCTGATTTAACCCCAGAGTCAGGGACTGAGAAAAGGCTCTTTATCCAAAGCAGGAGTTTTATGACTTGTGAGTAAGCAAATGTCCGTCACACATCAAAAGAAGTAGTTACTGCTACTTTTGCAGCAACAGCCCTGCTGAATCATAGGCAGACACTTCATCTTGAAATTGCAGTTCTAGAAGCAGCCTCCCTTACCGCCCCAAACACTTCTTTCACACCTCGCCCATGACCATAGCTTGTCTTTGCTGAGAATGGTAAGGATGGAAGTGCACACAGGGACCTGGCAGTGGTGGGGTTCCCTTCCCTGCCTTTCGTCTCTGGTCACGTGCAGCTTGAGGATATGCAGTCTGACCTGGTAAAAATCTGCAATTTTATAGCAAATCTCTGCTGAAGAGTGAAAATACTGACAATGTTTGTATAGTTAATACACAAATTCTGTGATACACATCCAACAGAGGAGCCTGCTTCAAGTCAGGGTATTAAACTGTTTCTGAAAACATTGCTAGTAAATTGCATTAGGATTAGAAAATGTGATCTTCAGTGTTTGGGGAAAGAAATGTTTGGGTGCCTGTAATGCTGCTTTGCATGTGGAAATGAAACTTGAGAGCAGTGCCTAGGGATTCAGAACTGACTTCAGTAATCAAGTTCTTAATAAATGACTTAGTGTGTGGTTTACTTTTTTTTAGAGGAAGAGTGGACAAATACTATAACTTAGGGCAAAGAAAGATATACATGTACATACATAGAAAAATAGAGAGAGAGAGAGAGAGAGATGTATATAAGTAGTAAAAAGGACAGTCCCTCTTCCCTGTCCCTTCCCACAGTTTACTCTTGAGCACAGATCGTGTCTAGTATGTGCAACTTCACCTGCTGAAGTTTCAGGTGCTGGTCAATATTAGAGGAATCGTAGGAAAGTTGGAAGATCTGTGTTCATAGAAAAGGTCACACGAAACAAATTGAATTTCACCTTTCTCCATTTCAAGGCCCAGCTGAAGGCTGAAGAGGAAGCACGACAGAGGAAGGAAGCCGAGGAAAAGGAAGCACAGCAGGAAAAGCGCCGGGAGGAGAGAAGGCAGCAGAAGCTGGTGACCAAATGCCTCACCTGTTTCTTCCCCTTTAGCAGGGATAGGGAAGAAGATCCATTACCCACTGGTACTCAGTCAGCAGCCAGAGTAACGTGAACTGGAGGTCTTCATTGGTAGAGCAGAGTTCCACAGTACAGCACCCACAACACAGACTCACAATCTGCCCCCTTTCTGGCAGTGCTATGAGGTGCATGCTGTCTGTCTCTTCAGCAGGACTATAGGTCCCAGCTGCTGGACATTCTCTGCTGAGATGCAGCCACATAAGCCCCTCACTGTGGCAGCATGTTCAGTCTACTCTCAGATTCCTTCCACTCTTGTCACCCCTCCGATGTACACAGTGATACCAGTCATAAACACATGATTCAGAAGTAAACAAGCCTGACAGTTATATCAAGGGCACCTTTTACTCTTGGAGCTAACCTAGGAATAGCTGCACTTCATTATTGTTACTTGAAAATGAGTTGTCCTAATAACCCAAATAGCACATTTAAAATCCTACAGGAATTCAACCTACAGCTACTGTTCTACTTGGATTGAGTGTCTTGGAACATTTGACATTCATCAATCAAAAGTAGTGTTATACAGTTAAGAAATACCCACATTCCTCCCCTGCTATTTAAGCTAGATTAAGTGGCAGGGTCCATGCATAAACTCAGAATCATTTCTGGACATGTTTTGGACATCTAAGAAGGTTTCTGCTACATCAGCACTTGTGGGAGCCACAGGTGTCATGTCTGTTACAGTAACTCCAAACTGCAGTGCTGATACACAGCCCAAGGGAATGTCCAGGAATACCATCATCTCCCAGAAGACAGTTTGCATTAGGGGACATGTTCTCCTGCATGGGGCCATGTCTAGTCTGCAGTGCTAAAGATGATGCAGATCCCTATTTCCTGTCAGGTCAGAACCTCCAGCTCCAATATGATAATCTATTGTCATTACTTAAAATCCTCTTTATCCTGAGGGAATTTAAACTACTGCTTTTTATATTGCAGAAAGAACTGGAGAAGCAGAGGAGGCTGGAGAAAGAGCAGCAGCTCCAGAAAAAGGCTAGAGATCACTATGAGAAAGTCCTTCTCAGAAAGCTGGGAATAGTGCCATGGAAAAGGCTGAGGGAGCAAGCCAAGGAAAACCTACTGGTAAGTGCTGAGAGTAAAGGAAATGACTGCTGCCATGGGAGGAAGGGAAAAAGTAGATGCAGCACTTAGCAGAAGCCTTAATAGGCTTTTAGGCCAGGTAGAGATGGAAAAAGCAAAAACTCCCCCTTGCATGCCCTGCCTTATATTAGTTCTTTAAATCAGCCCATCTGACAATAATCATGAAAAGCCATTAAAAACCTGCAGGGATGGCATCCTCATTTATAGCTGATTAAACAGGATTAAACAGAAAAAAAAATTCAAAGTTATATGACATCACCTGCCAGTTCTCTTACTCCACAGCAATGCTTATCAGTGAGATACTGCCAGGCAACTCGAGCTGCAGGAGTTTAACCCCAGCCTACCATCAGGGCTTTCACTCCCTGTGAAGCTGCTGGTACCGAGTTGGCCATTGCTGGTGGCAGGACACTATAGGTGATAATCCAACAATCTGTTCTATCCTGGCCTTATCCTCAGTGCAGAGCAGCAAGTGACAGCTTCTAAGACCTCAATGCAGGAATATCACTAATGAAACATTTCCACACCTGACTGAGTCGGCATCCCTTATCAGGGAGAGACTGATAACACTCAGCTGTATCCTGAAGATCCAGCCAGAGCCCAGGGCTAAATTGGAAAGCTTCCATTTAAGTCACTGGAACTGGAGCTACTCACAGTACTTAACCAGCTGCACACAGGTCTCCAGCTGGGAAGAAGTAGATGGATACAAGCTGTTCTGTATGTCCACCCCGCTGGTCAGCATTATGGACAGGCTTGGACTAAGCTGTTACAGGCCATGCCTCTGCCCCATTCACAATCAGTTAAACTGAGCATCTCATTCAAAAGGGTTTTCTCTAGCAGTGATGCAGCCTGGCAGAGCAAGCAGTCTTTTTCCTTATGCTGACCCCTCTCTGTGGGATCCTCTATGTTACTCCACCTGTCAGAAATCTGGATTTGAGCAGCTTCAAAAAGCTGAGATGATTTTCTAGTGCACCCAATTTTCTGTGGCTTTATACTTAGGCAGTCACCAGTTCAG
This sequence comes from Chamaea fasciata, assembly GCF_029207755.1. NCBI lineage: Eukaryota > Metazoa > Chordata > Aves > Passeriformes > Sylviidae > Chamaea > Chamaea fasciata. The sequence continues at coordinate 22,261,482 of NW_027094087.1, read as the reverse complement.
TTAACCAGCTGCTGTCTCTGCTGTCTTCACTCAGGTGGCACAAAGGCACCACAGCTTGGGCTTGCAGAGGAAATGCCTGATGACTTGGCTGCAGGACACCCAGCAGAGTCTCAGGGAGAAGATGTCTCGAGCTGAGGACTTCTATTCCCATATGTTATTGAGATGGGGCTTCAGGAACTGGCTAAAGGTTGGCCTGCACCACAGTGGAGAAATGATACCAAGAGAGATGGCTGCTGCCATGCCTTCCCCTCACCACAGTGCAATTCACCCACCTGTAGTGCAACCTTGGCAGAGTTATGCCATCCCTATTCCAGCAACATTATTCCCTTTTTCAGAGACCTTCTCTCAGCCTCTCAGTCTTCATTACTCTCTTCCACACAGAATTTTCTCTTACACACTGCTCCTCCATCGTCTCATCTCTCATCCTGCTCCCTGCTGATTTTCCTCTATTCATGTGCCCACTACCCTCCACTGCCACGGTCTCAGCATTGCTTCATTTATTAGGCCAGAGGCTGGGAGAGAAAAGAAGAAAAAAAGCCATTCTCACCTGTTTCTTTGTCCTCCCCAGTACAAGGATTATCTCTCTGCTGAGGAGGAGAGAGCGAGTACCTTCCACACAGTCTGCCTCATGAGGAAGTGCTTCTGGGCATGGTTTGATCATATCATGGAGGAAAAAAGGGCCACCTGGGAGAGGCTGAAGATTGCTACTGAACACAGTAACAAGTGAGTGTTCTAGCAGTTCTAGCATTTTCTCTAGTTCCCTTACTATTGGTTCTTTCTGCTTTAGTTTAATATACCCTGTAGATTATTTTAGGGACTACTTTTGACAGGTCAGCTGCTCCCCAGGAACACATGAAACAGGTTCTATACTACTGGTGTTTTGCTTCTGTGATATGCACAGACAGCATCAGCAGAGGTTTATGCTAAGTTTCCATGCGGCCTGGAAAAGAAAGTGTAATGGCACCCTTCACAGGACTTCTAAATCTGAAAAAAAAAAAAAAGAATATAGTGAAAGCCTAAGTAAGGATAAGAAGCTGAAACTTTCTAAGCTGATTAGCAGATCTGGCCATGCAGTTTCTGCTAAAAGCTGCCTTAAGAAAATCTTTAAGTACAATTATAGCAAGCCAAATGATTGTGTAGGAATTACATAGTACATTTTTGTCCACAGCAGATGATTTAGTTCACAAATCCAAAGTTGATCAACTAGAAATCCTACTTAAGGAGTCTTTACATTTATGCCATCACCAGCCTGACTTGGCAGCAAAAACTAGAGCACTCAGTTCTGCCAGTCATGACTGGAGCTGGACACACCCAGTCCACTCCTTGTCCCATAAAATGCATTCTAGGAGGAAGAAAAAACTTGTCAAAGTTCAGCAGAAGACAGAAGTCTGTTCACCTGCCTCCTCATGGAAGCATGGTAGCTGCATGCAGTCATGAATAGGCTGTGCCTGTGCACAGCCCCAACAGGATCTGCAGCACCTTGGAGGAAGAATGAAAAAAATAAATTCACCTCTTATGTGGTAGAGCAAACCTGTTCTAGCTTGCTGTGTCAGTAAGGTCTGAATAGTGCACAGCTTAACATTAACAAGCCAGCAAACTGGAGGAACCAGGGGAAAGTCAGACCCAGGAAGAGACTGAATTCATTTTACATATCACCTCCTATTAGCATAATCACCTGACATTCTTCTTTATCTCTTTCCCCACTTGCAAAAGGCAGCTCAGACCTTGCCATAACAAACTTCCTTAGACAGGACTGTGGTTCCCTATTGCCCCTGTGGGAACCCAGGGCAAGGGCACCTTTGATGGGGTGGTTAAAATCAGCTAAGAATTAGAGCCCAGCTGCCTGCACTTCTAAGGGGTTGGTTTGGACCAAATGAACCTGCATTTTTCCTAAAGAAACTTCTTTCAGGGGCCCTGTTTATTCTTCAGAATACCTCTTTCATCTTTAGAGTGCTAAGCAAACATCAGCTAATGAATCCTGTCAGAGAGAAGAGCAAAATTCTTGGTGGAGAGGAATAGAAAAGGGCAATACGTTGTTTTTCCCCAGTATGATTGACATACCAGTGAAATGGTCTGCACGTAGATGCTTAACATGTGACAGCCCTGAGTAACAGCAAAGGACAAATCCTCAAGATCTGAATTTCCCCTTCAAACAGAAGTTCTCTTTTGATTACCTCTTACATCATGTACACATCTGCATGTTGTCACTCTGTTCGTTGTGTCCCTAATTTTTTTCAGGAGACTTACACTGAACGCATTCAAGGCATGGAGGCAGTACCCATTACTGATGAAGAAGGAAAGAGAAAGAGAAGAAAGAAGGAACCAGCTACGCAGGAGAGTAGCTGAAATTCTCCCCAACTTCCAAACATGACAGAAGAGAGTCAGAGCTGGGGAGGAGACAATAAGACCAATTCTGTTCAGTGCTATCTCCCTGCTGGCTGAAACAAGTCCAGGGGGAAGGGACTTAGCAAGTGCAGAGGGTCTCGGAGCCAAAGGAAGCTCCCTGTGGTCACTGTTGTTGCAAACAAAGCATAGGTGGAAGCTTATCTGACAATTTCACATTGCACTTCATGGAGTCATTCTCCTCAAGCCTCTGTAGGGCTGTCTTGGCTGGTGGCTATGAAACCCAGACAACCAAAGCCTAGCACAGGGTGTGTTTGAGGCCAAGGCCATTTCCACGTGCAGAGCTGCAGCAGTGACATGAATCCTCCTCGATCTAAGGAAGCACAGAACTGAACTGCACCTCTTTTTGCCTAAGCAGTAACTCGGTGCTTTTTTGTTGGCAGTACTCTGTAGGGTGACAGCTTGTCCAGAGGGCAGACAGACCTGACTGTCAGCTGACCCTTAAGCACTGCTGTGAACTTGGCCACCCACAGAACAGTTTCTAGCCAACTGTGCCAGGAAAGTTTGCATGGGAGGAGGAAAAGGAAGAGCTTCTTTATGCAAACCATATTTGCTAATGATCCAGATCACATCATTCCATATGGAAGGTCTAAAACCTGGGTTCTTTTGCAAGGGGCTGCCTTGTTTGCAGCACTTGCCAGTTGACAAGCACAGTGCTGTGATTTTGGTACCAAGTAGTGATTTCAAGTTTATGAGGCTCAATTGTCATTTAAAGCTGTTTAATATTTCAGGGTATATTGTGCAAGTCTATCGGGGCTGTTTCAGTTGATCCAGTACTTCAAAGAAAAAAAAGACAAAACTCCATGAAAAAGGCAGATTGTAGCTTTTACAGAAACTAAAGCTGACATGATTAAAATGGGTTTCATACTACTGTTTAACCTTAACCTGCAGCATAATGCAGACAGGGTGATGCTGTTCAGGTACACTATGTCTTAGCAACAACATAAGGCAGGAAGCTGGAATCACTTCCCTCTCACAGCCAGATAGGCAAAGCTCTCCAAAAGCATTTGGCAGTACTGGAAGTACTTAACACCAGAAATACAACAGTTTACTGTTATCTTGAAACAGATGATTAGTAAAACCCATATATGCACTGAAAGGTTCCAATAAACCCAAATCTGAAACGAATACAACTGAGCTATTGGTGCACGTTGTGTCAAGCTGACTGAATGGCACTGGACAGAAGGCCAGAGCCAGGGACCTGGACCAGCACTAAGTGCTGCAGACATAGTGGCATAGGACAAGGTGGGTGCCCAAGCACAGCAGCACACTCCAGAGCTTTAGCATCGGGAATTTGTCCATGTGGACACAGGGATGTGGCCAGAAAAAGGACCCTGCCCACAAAGGCAGGCTGTCAGGCAGGCTGTTGGTGCAGGTCTGAAGACAGCTGTCACTCCCAGGTACCTCCCACAGCCATCCTCTGCAACGCCCGAACATCCCTCACCTCCCAAAGGCGCGGTGCAGACCTGACCAGCAGCAGGTCAGACGAGCGCGTTCTCCAGGCGCAGGGAGCTGAAGGTGCCTGCCTGGAGTGTGGGCGAGTCAGACCATCTGGCTGCATTAAGAGGCAGATTGTGAGAGGAAGCACAAGCTGGGAGAGGCTGGAAAACTTGTGTTGCGGGGAAGAGCGGGGAGGGTTTTTTTTGCACAGGACTGAGCCAAACAGGCAGGGAGGAGCAGAGCTGGGGCTGAGCTCCCAAAGTAATGCCCCGATGCAGCCAGCAGCCACACTTAGTGCTAACAGCAATCCACTTGCTCTGAAGACATTCTTCCCCATTGGAAGTCTCTGCCATGTAGTGGCCAACGAGCTCCTGGAACTCCTGAACCAGCCATTATACTCCCATTTTTCTGCTGGAATTTTCCTCCTGACTGGGGCTTGACAATGAACACAGCAAGGAAGGTCTCTGGCCCACCCTCCATCTGGATTTATAGTGTAAAGACAATAGTGACCCAGAGGACAAAAGGTGAGAGAGAGAAGGCATCTCCATCTGGAGAGAAGGCAGCAGAGACAGGACATCCAGCCAGCCAGCCAGAGACAGGACATGCTGCAACTGTAAGGGCAGAAACAGGAGTTTGTAGCAGTAGAATGGATGTACCCACATGCAGCCTGGAATTGACCCTAGAAACAGGCTGGCTATGAATTGAATTTACATCTTGCACAGCTAAAAAGGTGCCCCAAACCACTGCCTACTGCAGATTCTTTCCCCAGCAATGCACATTTTAGCCTTAAAGCCCACAACCCCCACTCATCTCAGTGCCCCTCACCATCCATGAAAATAATGCTGCTTATGTGGAGCTTAGTTGCCTCCAAAGAACTTGAAGTACAGTCAGCACTTTGGAAACTGTCCTTTGCCTCCAATACTCTCACCTTGCAGGGTTTCCTTCTATTCCTAACAGCTTTGAAAGATTCTCCTGACAAGATGCTCCTTGGTTGGACAGTGCAGCAGTAAGAAGTCAAAAGATGATCCAGGAGCTGTGTTTTGACAGCCCTGGCCTACTGCCAGTGCAAGCATGGAGCTGAAGCCTCAGCTGGATCCAGCTGAGGGATAGGGAAGATGTTCAGGGATCAGGCACATTCATACTGAACATGGTCTAAATCAAAAGGGAGATGAGAAGCCCCTTCCCTATTGATCCACACCTGGCTGAAACAACTCAAACCTCCTTGGCAGAAGCAAGGCCGTGCCAGATGATGGACAGGATACCCCTCAAAATCCTGGCACAACGTTGGTGTTTTGCAAATTGAGGCTCCCACAGGAGGGTGACAGAGCTTGTCAGACCAAGGAAACAGCTTCAGCCTGCAGCTGTGCCAGAGCATTCCTCCTGCTCCAACACTTGGCTAGATGCAGATGTCAGTGCCTTAATGCTGGTCATCAGCCCACACTCACAGCTCAGGCACACTCCTGCCTGTCAGCTCCTTGCTTTTCTTAGCAAGAGAGGGAGGTGGCTGCACAGCCAGGCTTTCGTTCTCCTGCACAGGGGTAGGGGGAGGACTGTTACTGCAGTACAACAGCAAATACAGAACCTTGAAGTGATTGCAAACTCCTCATCCTCTATTGACACCCCTGCCCTATACAGTTCTTACATGCTTTCCCAAAAACCTTAACCATAGAAATACCGTCTTCTCATTAAATCTGTACAATGGTCACTTCTAAGTCCCCCAGGCCCTGCACAAACTAGATCTAAAAGAGTGCTTGAAATATTAAACAATTCCCTCTGCTATCCCTAGGCTGGGAGGGACAAGTTAGCCTAGGAAGGGTCCATGGACCACTGCAGCATGATCCACAGTGCACATTTTTGCAGATCTCTTACCCATTATGGGCATCTGCCCCAGCAGTGACCTTGGCCTTCTCAGCACGGGAGCTGCCACTCCAGGCATGGCCTTGCTCTGCAGGGCCAGCACAGTAAGCCACAATGGGAAAAAAATAAAAGCTAGGGAGAGACAGAATGTCTTGTGCCCCCATCAACAACACTGGAGTTAATAAAGCTGGTCATGCTTGGGTGTCCAAGTCTGACACCCCTCTGCAAACACCAGTCTCATCCAACTAAAACCCTGCTGGAAGATCCTTGTTGTCAGCAGTGCAAAGCTATCTTCAAACAGAAATAGCTGAACAGCAGACAGAAGTACTGCCCAGGCAAATCAAAGCAGAACTCTGGAACAATCAAAGGCACCTGTGATTCTACTCATTAAAAGTTATCTTGCTTTTCAGCAGCTGTCCCAAGATACCAACAGAATTAAAGGCTACATCTCTTCCCACTATCTACAAGGAGCATCCATTTCCAAATATGGCTTAGAAAAGGATTTTAAGCAAGAGATTGTTCCTTTTTGGGGTTCTGGGTGTGTTATGTGGGCAGGTGTCAGTGGGAAAGCAAGACACAGGATAAAAAGGCCAGAAACCTGCTCAGATAGTGATGCATTGCTCATAGGATGAAAGATCCCCATTCAAATTCCTACCATGAGGGAATATGCCTAGTTTCTAGGATGCTGAGAACTGCCAGCAGGTCTCTCTTTCATCTCAGTACCAACAAGCCCAAAGGTCAACTTCCACAGAAGTGGAAGAACATTTGTTCCTCAAGCTTTCCTTAGCCTGTTTCCCCCCTTATTTCCAAGTCCAGCTCACAGCTGAATAGCCATGAGATAGTGGCAGCTTCTGGTCATTCAGCTTGCCCACAGGTGTTCGCATAAATCAACAGGCCACTCCACAGATGATTTCCATTAATTTATTTTGGTTCATTTGATACCCATTTGGAAACACTGAATATGATGCAAAATGGACACAAACATACACACAACAGTCTCTTCAAATAAGCTCACAAATGTTTCACAAAGTTTCTTCCTAAAGCTCAGGTTTGAAAAAAAAATACTTTCCACTTTCTCCCAGAGCCCATCACTCTTCACATTATCATTAGGGGAATTCCATAAAGACAAGATCTTGGGAGGTTAAATTCCCACATTTCAGGAACAACCTCACCTGGCTGCAGACAGATTTTTGCTGCACAAACATCCTGGTAGTGGCAAAAAAAAAAAAAAAAATCTTAGGTAACTGTAGAATTTTTCACTGAAATGAATACAGGAAAACACATTCATAATCACACACACTTCCTGCCCTAATGAGGCAATATACATTCATATAGGAGGAAAAACCAAGCACATTATTAAGACATTAGGCAGTGAGGCAGTATCCATTTTATCTTCAGAAGAAATTTTACAGCAAATGGTTTCATTAAGACACTTGAAAGCAACCTACTTTGAAGGGAAAAAAAAAAGCACCATCATAGCATGAAGGCTGAAATATGATTAGGAGTCACAAGCAGCACCAGCTCAGGCTCACCAGTGACTTTTGTCATTTGAGGACAAGTTAAATGGAGAAACAGTCGATGTGGGGACCTGTGAGTCGCCTACAGAAAAGCACAATGCAGGAAGACACAGTTAAAGAGTGCCAAGCCACCACTTACAGGGTGTATCTAATGGTGCACTGTTCCTACTACAGACACCAAACAATGGGGTGATGGCATTCGGACACGGAGGGTGTAACACTACAACACCAGCAACACCAGAACCCTGGCCCCTAAGAGCTGCCTGGTCTGCAGAAGTCCACACTATTTGTGAAACAACAAATGCCTCTTAAAAGGTCACGGGCAAAGCAAGATAAACTAACTTCCAAAGTCTGAGTGGAAACACATCAAGGCTGGCTATTGCCAAAATCCTTCCCTGCTTTTGATCAGCTTTAAGTCCTCTCTTCAGACACAGGGAAAACTTTGAAGAGCCAGCAGGGTACTGTTTTCTGCACTGCCAGGCATACAGTTTTACATGTGAGACACTAGCCCTTGCCTGAAAGCCACACACAACCCACAAGTCCCATGTCGCATGCAGGCTGCTCCCACTGCTCCAGCCCCTAAGCAGCACGGATCAGCATCTACTAACACAGGGAGCTGACACATCTACTAACACATACAGACTGACTCTGTATGCTTAGATTTCAACATTTTTCTACCAGCATGGTCAATACCAAGCTCAGCAGGAAATTACTCAGAAAACTGTTCCTGAGCACACCAGATCACAACAGTTTGCCCTTGCAGTAACTGCAAAGGGAGCATTACTCTCCTTCCTGCTAATTCTCAGGGATGTTAAAAGGAGAGTTCCCAAGTATGCATCTGAAGGGATGGAAACTCTTCCGCCCATTTAGATGTCTTTTAAATATCCTATTACTTTATGCTTCTCATCTCCCAAAGCATTCACAAGGTAAATCCTATCAGGAAGAAGAGGTAAACCAATGCCATGCCATTAAAGAAACAGTCACCATTACTATGCAGATTACAGCCACCTGAACTTCCTATTCACTGAGGAACCAGCACTGCATTTTCCTCCTAGGAAAAAACCCCATCCTTGCAACACCTTAGTGCCCTGAATGGTTTCAGTTCCCCCTGGAGCCAGTGCAAAAAATGAAATTTACTTTAGTATTTTATGCCCACTCTACTGGAGCATGTTTGACCAAGGTATGGATTGGTTACATTAATCTCAGGTCCTTTGTTCCTAATCTGCACTCCAAATCCACGATGCCTGGGAGAACAGCCTGGAGAGAGTCTCAGTGTAAGCAGTTCAGATGAAACCTCTGAGTCACTAAGAGCTCACTGAGAGACTAGGGACAAGGCTACAGTGACAGACAGGCTGCAAAGGTGCAACCAATCTCTGCCTGTGGGAGCAAGTGAGCACCAGAAGGTCAGCACTGCCAGGGAAATGCCCTGCAATCTGCTCTGCTTTCTCCCAGCCAGGAGTAGCAGGACTCTGAGGAATCACTTATGTCACACCTACAAAAGCTCCCAGAGCTCATTCAGCTCATGGGTGCATAACTGATTCCCGTGCATGCAGCACACAGGAACGGACAATTGGCTGTCTCCACTGCAGAATTTTGTTTTGCCCAGGAGGTCCTTCTGCTTTAATCTTCCTCAGTGCCACCGGAATAAGATCTAAGAAGATCCTGCTAGCCCACAGCATCCTTATCTCCAGGACTGCCAAGCTCAACATCATCTCAGCAGGCATCACAAAATATGTATGTGCCATGGAAACATTTACAGACAGCTCAAGGGGAAGCAACTTTGTCTCAATTTGAACTCCTAGGATCAGGCTTCAAGCTCCAAACAGAAGGTCATAAAGGAACACTTTGCACAGTCCAGCAGGGTACCTTTTTATTCACTTAAGGGTCTGCAAAGTGGCCAGAACCTCCTACTGTGCTTGGTTAGAGGTAGGAAGCAAAAAGAGCTGTCCCTTTACCTCCTTATAAAGAACTGCTCACTGGATGAAAAAGGGGAAGAGGAAATAAGGGAAATTCAGTAACTGCACAGCCACATTCCAAATGCAGCTGCTCCTTAATTATCTGCTGGTTGTGAAAAGTGCCACTTGAGGAAACCAAACAGTGCAAAGAGGGACACAGTCTCTACCTTAAACTGGGACATGTCATGAGGAGCACTCACAAAAAATATGGCAGGGATCCCAAGGGACAATCCCAACCCTGCTTTCTTTTGGCACCATGCACCATCCATCTATTCTTCAAAGCTACTGCACAGCAGCACAGTGAATGTGCATCACTCGCCCAAAATCCCCCAGCTGCCTGCCATGCCCGTGCACTCAGGGGCAGCCATGACCCATGCATGCTGCACACCTCTGAAAACACCATAGCTAAGACAAAGCTCTTCTCTCTGCTTTTGCACCTTAGGCCCAACCTGCAATTCTTGTGCCATGGTCCCCAGCTCTTCCAGCCAGACCTTTCCTATTGCTGCAGGGCCAACAGCATACATAAAGGGTTTAAAACAAAAAGCAACAAAAAACTCCAGCCATGAAATCCAGAAACCACTGGACAGTAACAAAAAAACCTTGTTATTTTGGCTGAAGCTCAAGTTCAGGCCATAATACAGTTGCAGGCTGATGAGGAAGAAATAGCACTCTTGCAGAGCACATTTTAATAGGTTCATCCACCTGGCAGCACAGGTCATCTATCCCAAAAACAAACACCTCCAACACAACCTCTACCTCTCTCTATGTACCTTAGGGTTGATCTGTTCCTTGGCTTCTTGACTTTGGAAAACAGATCTACAATCAGGCAGCTCCACAGTAACTGCATTGAGAGGAGACAAGATCACTGCATTAACAGCAACACAACCAAGATGCTACCTACCAAACATGCTGCTAGCAGAATTGCCTACTCTCTCCTCTCCCACAGACAGAGGATGAAGGCAATTTCCATAAAGCTACAGTAATACCAGACAGACGGCACTCTTGTTTTGCCCTCAGAGTTCACTGTTATGTGTTGCTTCTAAACTGCTTACTTGGTGTATTTACTCGCTGTCACATTTCACAACCCATAATCAGAGCAGAATCACTTTGAGGGAGATGAGCAAAGCCTTCAAATCAATACCCAGCCTGCAGAAAGAACAATGGGATCTCTTTTCACTCATTCAGACAGACAGGGATGGATTAACAACTTTAGGGGTCAAGAGATGAAGGGACCTTACAAAGTCCTACAGGAATGTAGCTCACAAAGGCACTTAATAGAAGCATGTACACAGCTGGATGGAATCAGAGATAGTAAAAATAAATAAATAAATGCACCAGAGAGGAGAGCCCAGTGACTGCCTAGACAGTGTCTTTTAGCCAAAGAGCCTGGTTTCTGCAGGGGTCCATCTGTTATCTGTACCCAAAGTTCACTCTTCTGACATCTCCAAAATGCCGCAAGTAGGTACAAACCCAGGGATTCCTTAACCTTTACAGGAACCAGTGCACTCTCTGAAGCCCAGGCAGCAGGTTCCTCCTGATGCCAGTATTCACATCTTAGAGAAACTCAAGTTCTCAAAACCTTGTGCTCTTCTTGCTGTTTCCCACAGTGGAAAAAGGCAGCAGGCTCCTCCTCTCCCCATCTGCACATATGGCTTACTGCTTTCTGCATCCTATTGCTGGCTGACAGCACACGAAGAAACATTCCACCAGGGAAAACATCTGGTGTCGTTAGTGAGGGGAGAGCCCACACATTGACCACGAGGAAAGGTTGTGGGAGGAAGGAGTCCTGGTGAGTGGGAGGGGCTGCTCCCCTGCTAAACAAAGTCATTGAGCCATGGCACAACGCCATCTGCAGAAGGAGGGGTGTCACACGATGTCCTCGGCAGAGCGCTGTGGAGGAGAAGAGCCCAAGCTCAGGAAGTGGCCCCAGTTGCACAGGAGTCCCCTGTTATAGTGGCCAGTGTCTATCACTAACCCGCCCAGCAGCCTGCGCCCGGTGTTGTCCCGCAGAGCCAGCCGAGCTTCCCTCTCAGTCACGTTGTAGCTGATGTTCAACAGCTGGATAAGGAGGATGTATCCCATGCCAGCTGTTACAATGGCACAGTACCATACACAGGTGAACGACAGAGCAGAGCTGGCAGCAGGGAAAAAGATGGGAAGGAAGCCATTTAGTACTGGAGCAGCTGCTTTAAAGTGACTTTCCCTGGTAATCACTATCCTTTCAAATCCCTGTCTACATCTGCCACACTGATCTCACTTTGCTGCTTTCATCAGATAATCCTTAAAGGCTTTCTCAAAATTAAAGCTTCAGGGCTTACTTAATGAGAGCTTTTACTGCTAACAGAGCTACTCTTGCACATTGCTGTCACATAACCTAGCTCTTTACCCTTCCTATTGTAATGGTGCTCGGGCCTTGTTTAAGGACCCCAGAATGCTCTCACTCCACAGTTCATCAGATGCAGTAGAGGAAGGAAGAGTCACTTGTGTACCAGCAGTACTCTGCCCATCTGTGGTACGGCTGGTCTCTGAACTCAAGTCCAGCAGCTCCCACCACCTTCCCTGCCTGACAGGCCATGTGCTAGGCAGATAACTTGGAGGACACTCACTAGGTAAATAGTGAGAAATAAGAGAAAGAGAGCGCGAACATGTGGATTCCAGGCCGTCAGACCATTACCTGCACTGGGGGGCAGACATATTTAAAAGTACATCTATACATAACACACAAAAAATACTGCTCCCACCCCAGCTCTCTCCCAGACAGACATCTCACCTGTAGTCAGAATAGGCCCCGGGGCAGTAGAGCAATGCCACAAACGGAGTTCGGCCCCTACAGATGGTGTGCAGGGTCAAGGTAATCCCATACACAGAGGTGAGCATGAAGAAGGACAGTGCAAGGATGAAAGCTTGATGGTTCTGCTCTCCTACACAGCTGTTAATCCTCCAAAAGGAAAGAAGAGATTACTTTGCTTAAAAAAACAGAAAAGAAACTGTCTTGTATTTCTTCTCCCTCCCCCAACTGTCAGAGAACCTGATTTCCAAGGTGCGTCCAGTCAACACAGGCTAAGAACTTTGAAAAACGTTGAAAGAAGATTTATAACTATATAGAAAAGTTACAAACACAAGACAATAGATCTGTATGGGTAATAGCAGCAGACTGTTTGCCTCAAATTTTTAGCAAGGGTAGCATCCTTTACTGAGATACATTATATCCTACTGCCCCTTCCTTCCAGCACCACATGCACACCCAAAAGGCAGGGTTGGGTTCCCTCGCTCCAGGAGAGCACTAATACAACTTAGCTGAAGGATTGCTACTGCTCCACAGACCAAGCCTGAAGAAAAGTAAACAAATCCAAGAAAATCCACACCAAAAGCAACCCCAAAGTGATGAAAAACAGTAGAGAAGTAAAGGCAATTCTGAAGTATGCCGTAAAAGCTTTCAGCCATCAGGTCAACCGACTTAGAATGAACAGTTACTCTAACGATTATTTTAAAGAGTAAATACAAAGCTTTTTGTATTTAAAGAGTGTCGTAAGATCTTGCACATGGCAAAAGCAACTCTATTTACCAGGGACTGTAAAAAAATAAGCTTACTTTAAAAAGGAGGGAACTCAGAGAGAGAACACAGGGAGTCTCAGCAGTGCAAAACCTACCAGACACAGTGATGGTCCAGTCTCCTCACACACCTGCCACAAAGCCGGCAGTGCCCTGCTCGGGCTGGCCTGACCAGCTGGCATTTAGCGCACCAGTCCTTTTTCACACCTTCTGGCTGCTCAGCTGACATCCTGCAATAACCTTTAGCCTCCCCATTCACAGCACGACTGCTGGCAGCACCTGAGATGCCATGGAGCCCGCTGGAGCTCCCTCTAACACTCTTGTTGGGCAAACCCTGGTGCGATGGCTTCTCGTTGCCTGCTGGGATGGGAAGGTAGCCAGGGTCCTTCTTGGCTCGGGACAGGGCTGCAAGCATAAAAATTAACCCACACGTGAGAACGACCACTTGGGAATACTCCACGTGGCCCCGGGGAACCACCTCCCGGAGAAACACATAGTACATATATCCCAAAGAGAAGAGACCCAGGCTCAAGAAGAAGAGAGTCCGTTCCTTCCTCCGGTGGGTGAGGTAGTAATACCACAGCACCACGACGGGCAGGGACGTGAGGATGATAAGCCCCAGCAGGAAGTGCAGGGCGGCAACGTGGAGGAAGACGGGCAGCAGGACGAGCGGCGGCACGAGGCTGACGTTGATCTTCACGGCCCCCGAGAACCAGGGGACCCGCAGCCGGTCCGCGATGGTGTCGGCGATCCTCTCCAGAGCTCCCGGGGGCAGGGATTTGCACGTCAGCCACCTGCGAGCACAGCGCCGGCTGGCACCGGGGCAACCGCGCCCCCTGCCCCGTCCCGCTCCCGCCGCCCCCTTTCCCTCTCTCCCGACAAGTTTCCCGGAAAGCGGGACGCGGCTCCCCCGCCCTCAGGGTGGCAGCCCCGCGGGGACGCCGCCGCCGGGAGGGTGTCCCGCAGTCGGGCGGCCCCCGGGGGTCGCGGAGCCAGTACCTGTCGCAGCCGTCGTCCAGCTCCTCGCAGTCGCAGCAGCACGCCGCTATGTGGTTGCGCCGGCCGCGCCGGTCCACGTACTCGCAGCAGCAGAGCGGCTCCTCCATCGCCGCCGCCCGCCCCGTCCCTCCCGCGGGGCCGGGAGCGGCTCCCGCCGCCGGCGCCGCCTCAGGTGCCCCGCGCGCGCCGCCGCCCCCGCCCCGCGGCCCCGCCCCCGCCGCAGCGCCCGCCCGCCATTGGCCGCGCGCGCCCCGAGGTGTGCGGGGGGCGGCGCCCCCGCCCGGACCGTCCACCTGACGGCGGCGCGCACCAATGGGCGCGCGGGGGGCGGTGCCGCCGTCACGCGGGGGCACCTGCCTTAAAGGGGCAGCGCAACAGGTGGCGGCCGCGGGGCCCGGCCCCCCAGCCCCCGGCCCCCGGGGGTGGACACGGGGCCCGGGAAAGCTTCCCCCGCACACCTCTAAACCCACCCTGCACCCCGCCTCCCTGCCCCACAGCCTGTGTTTGCACCGCTGCCCGACGGGCTGAGCGCCGCCCGTGCCAGCGCAGCCCTCCAAACACGCCCCAGCCTCGAGGGAGGGGGGCCCCTGCGATTTCTTGGATTTTCTTTCTGTATTCGTCGTCTTTCCCTCAACCTGCTTAGAAAACACTTGAAGCACATGAAAAGGTGTTTCATCATCAGTGGGCACACCACGCTGAAGCACAGCCATCGATGGAAGGAAAACACCGAGGGCTGCAATTTCTCTGGGAGCGCTGGAAACATATGGCAGAAGGCAGCCTGCCAAAGCTTGCAGTATGCAAGAGACATCAAACCCTTTCCTGTTAATTAATCTCAGGCATATTTATCCTTAAGATGGTGACTTGTTTCACAAGGTCCCCATGGCTAAAAAAAGCCTATGAAGATCCTGTGGTTGTGAATCCACTAACATTCTTTTTTCTCCAAAACACTCTTCACTGATGGTCATTTTCTACGTTGAGATAAAAAGCTGCAATTTCATACGAGACAAGCCCACTTCTCTGCTGAGTTCACCAGCAGTACAACTGCTCTCCCTCACTCACCATGGGATGGATCCAAGCACTCTGCACTGTTTGGAATAATTGAGACTCCCCAGAGTAGAACGCTGGCAGGAGAGACAAGACTGCCAAGCCATGGCAATGCAGAACTCGACTTACTTCTTCCACAAACCTTTATTCTGTGCAGCTTTTGAGCTAAACAGTAAAGAGTCCAGAGGAGATAGTTACAATCCCTACCCCACAAGTCCTCACACACACATCTGTTCTTCCGATGTCTTGAATGAAAAGCCGATGTGGCTATTAACTCTCAGTCTTGCTGCTCTGTGTCCTGTTCAAGTGGTCAAAGCTTCTTTGGAGCATGGAAAGGGAAATCTTCAGCTGTGAAAATACAATCATCCCCCCCACCAATTACTTAAGTCAGTCTCCTGCATGGGTGAGTGATATCAGGAAAATAAAGTCTCCCTCCTCCTTTTCTTTCAAAGATTTCATGTGATTTCCTCCTCCCTGTTTCCATAAACAGTTGGCTTACTGTGCTCTCCTAACAGCTACGCTCTGTAGAGTTTATAAATACTAACAGTCCAGGATGATAAAGTCTTAACACCTCACCAGACAACAGCACAGAAGATAAACCACCCCACTCATTTTTAGCCACAGATAACGTTCAGTGCAAATATTCCAAGGAATATGGCAGCACAACATGAATTTTCTTTTAATACGTGGCTCTCCTAGTGCATTTTGGTGCACAAAACATGTTTAGATTATTGACCATGCTCAAGAAACACAAGGTGGCAAGCACTAAGACGTGTCAGTTCTTCCAGACAAAAAGCCTTATTCGGATGAAAAAGGTGGCTAAATTCTCACTTTTCTTTTTTTACACTGTGTGTTCAAAAAGCACTTAACACTTCAGAATTAGGAATTGTTTGGATAGTAAGCAGAGAAAATAAAAAGGGTGTGGAAACCAGAAAACTTCATCTCTAAAGAAACTTCTAGCACTCAGGCTTTTTCAAGTTGTGATCAAAGTGGTTAATTAATAGATTAATAGTAGCTGTGGATGCATAGACACCTCTGAACAAGGACTATAAAAAATGGCTTATTTTTCTAACCTCCTTTAGTACATGGAAGAAAAAAGAACAAACCATGGAAAAAGGTATATGTGAGCTCCCCCTTCAGCTTTCCTAAACTATTGATTTATTCCATCACATTAAGATTTAATAAACAAAATTAAAATAAGAACATTCCTGAGTAGTAAGTAAAAAACTAAAGCATGAGTTTACTGTCCTTCAGTTACTGAGTCAAAATTTCAGTCTAGGGATTGTAAAGATTTAACAGTCAAGGACTTCAGGATCAGAGACACACAACATCAGTATTCAACATCTTTCTTTTTTTGCGTGTGTGTGTCTGTAATATACAAGACCCTGAAATTTTAAGTTACTGTGAAGGAGGATTATCTTCTATGGAGCCTCTCAGATACATATGGTCTACAGAAATTATTTTTCACTGGAGATTAAGTGTTTCCTTGATACCCATGCTAAGTGAAGCTCTTGCCAATATCTAGAAGAGTAGTGGGGAGCAAATGCCAGGATAAACCTGAATGAAGAAACCCCATAATAAGATGGGAAAACACTTCACAAATCTTAATATGAGTGTTCTTAGGTAAGGGAATCTCTTTTGAAATACTCCAGTCTTTGCTTTGTCATGATTCACAACTGCATTAACACATCTTAAGCACTTGACAAGTTTAAGAAAATTTATGAGGTACTTACTTCTTTATCAAGTAAAAAAAACCGAAACCAACAAAAAAAACTCAAACAAAACAAACAAGCCAAAAAAAAACCTTCACCAAACAAACAAACCAACCCTCCAAGAAACAAATTCAAAGCAATCCAAAATATCAGAAACCTAAGCACTGCCTATTAACTAAACTCAAGCCTAGGGCAAAACAGATCAAGAAAACTTTATCTAGCACCAGCCCACATCAAACAAAAGCTATGATAACACAAGGGAAAAAACCTGAGTTGTTGAGAAACAAGAACATCACCAGGAAAGATTTTCAGATTTACCTGCTCAAGCATTTCAATTGAGTCTCTTAAAACTCCCTTCACATGTTTAACTTGTTCCTTATCATATTGAGGTATCTCCTCTTTTGATACAATTTCTGGGGATATGCTGAAAAAGGTTGACATTACATCAGAAACATGAAACAAGCACCTCAATACTTTTCAAAAGCAACTGCTCTCTGTCACCACTGCTCTGCCCTTGATAAAAGCACCCTCTTAAAAAAAGGCACATAAAAAGCTGCCCGCAGGTGAATTCCAATCCATGTTTTCTTGAAGCTAGTACCTCAGATATTTGCAGGCAACAGCCACCAAGAAAAAACTGTGCTCATATTACATTTACAATGTAGGGTCCACACTTCAGGGAGGAAGATCTTTCTTATGAAGAAAGTCTCTTTAACGAGTTCTGAAATGGTCACTATGAGAGGTTCCCACACCCCTTCCAGACTCAGCATCAGGATGTGGTTTCTAACTTTTTTGTTGATACTATATTTAAGAGGAAGCAACATCTTTCTGAGTACAAAAGGCACCTAACATGGAAGTTTGTGAGGGAGAGGAGATTTAGTAGGAAACTCACAGAGAGAAGCTTAAAAGCTAAAGGAATCTTTAACATTCCATTTGAGAACATGCTGGTTCACACAGGATGAACACTTCGGTTCTGTGATCAGCACTATGATATTCGCAGAAGATGAGTCACAGCAGGCTGATAAATGCAAACTAAGGTTAACATTTTTCCCAAAACAGCTTGTCAAAGGATAAATTTATTACTGCAAGATGCAGTCAGACATGTTAGTGGATTTCAGCATAGACCACAGAAGTATAGCAAGCCCCAGCCTCTTCTGAAAACTTGTCAGTGAATTTCATTGTTTATAATTTATTTCTTTAGATCAGATTCTCACATTAGCTGAAGAAAAAAGCAAACAAAGACTGTGAATTCAACTTACTTCAAAGAGCTTTCCTCCTGAAGCTGAACATGATAAAGGGACTGGGCTGCATGCTCTATCTTCGACAGTTTGAGGAACAGCGTTATATTCAGCAAGACTAACAGCAGCAAACTGTAGCAAGAAAAGCACAAAAATCAAGTTTTGTAAAAATTTCAGTTGTAATGCTACAAACACAAGATCATGACTAAAGACAGCTAAGGAAACAGAATCCTCCCAGAATCCTGGGAGAAAAAAAGGTGTGGGGCAGCACTATACTGAAAATTAATATCTATCTGAACAGTTCTTAACAGTTTCCATTAAGCTGAGTAATAGCAAACAAATAACAGTATCTCTTCTTGAATCTTTTAAAAATAGGAATTAGTAGATTCTAGATTTCATTTTTCAATAGGATCGGACCTAAGAAAACCTGTAAGGTAGACTAGTTTGACAAGTCAGTATTTGCACCCTGCATGTCATCTCCAAGTCAATCCATTCCCCTTTTATACCCACATGTTCCACTCAAATTATTTTATCATACTACATGCAAATGAGAAACAAATACAAATAAAGACCAAGATGAACTTGAGTCAAGCAACATTTTAATGTAAGTGAGTACTTACAAGACACTCATTACTACAATGATGGTGGTGGTCCTGCTTACTGCATCTCTTTTCCTTCCTATAGGGCATGGAAGAGAAGGAGGTTAAAAAGTATTAAAGAGCATTCCTAAAGGATGCTTGCAGTCAGATGTATGTCAGTGCCCAGCACTTCACACAGAATAGCTCAACAACTTCTGGTGGAAAGCAAACAGGTCATGTAGATGCCCAGGATCACCTCCAACATTCACCAAGGCATTTTTGCAGTCATCTCTGAGAAGCTGGCTGAACAGTCAGGCTCTTCCATCACAATTCCCCCTACCCACTGTGCTGGGGAGAACACAGTGCTGGGGCATGGCCACATTAAACCTAAATACCCTGAGAAGGTTGCAGTCCATCCATTAGTAACATGCATATGTGCTGCTAGTCACACACAGCAGAGACAGGCTGCAAAATGGCTCTCTCCTGCTTGTTCTCCTGCTCACATTCATCTTTCTGACAACCAGTGTCAGTCACATTTTCCTGTAACCTGTCCCATCCTTACTGGCTTGGTTTATCTATTGTCCTAAAAACAGCTTTTTGAGAGGCCATCTGCTATTCATCAGGTAACAGGGATCAGACACTGAGGGACAGAGTGCGTGTTCTCTCCAAACTGAACACCTAACACTGTGGGCACACTGATCTTTAAATATAATTTATTTTGCACATCCTGCCCTGGACAAAAGACATACATAAAAGCTGTAATGTACACTTAGAGACACGCTCATCTGAAAAGGTGGAGCAACAGTAGCAAAATTAAGTAATTACGAAGCAATTTCACATAGGTAAAGAGCCATTTACACATGCTGCTAATACGAATATTCTCTCAGTGCTATCTATACTCAGTGTTGTCTCCCTCTTTAGGGACATGTACTTGGTCCTACCTCACTGTTTACAATTCAACTTCTGTCATGGAATCCACCATTTGGTGCAAACTAGTGCACAGATGCTCTTCATCTCTCTAAGTGAAACTAATGTTGTATATGCTGGTGGCCAAGTCTGTTGTGCCTAAGGGCAGTAGAACTGCAAGAAATGCTTCAGTGACCCAGAAATTACAGCAGCATATAGGAAGCAGGCTTCTTAACATTAAAAATAAATAACCAAAACTGAGATGACAGGGCCAAGAGGCAAATGGCAAAGTTTAATCAACTCATGACCTGTGTGCACAGTTATTTGAAGAAGAAAAGCAATTTTTCAGAAACTTTACAGCTATCAGGTTTGGGGTTTTTTTTTCCTGATCCAATCTCATTTTCAATTCTTTGCAGATACAGAGCATTATTTAAGATTTTGGTTGATTTCTGTTTGTTTTAAAACAAAGTGATATTCGGCTTAATTTCATGAGATACTCATGGTAAAAGTGATCATGCATGCTCCAAATCTACTTTGTGCAAGCCTGAAGAAGCTTGAACTTGTTAAAACATTTGCTACCACAGACGAGAGTAATACATACACAAGTGCTACTCTTGCACTATTTTAAGAGTTATGCGTTCTTGAACATACCTTTTGGGAAACACTTGATATAAAAAATTCCTACCTATTAAGCTGCCCTGGGACTCTACCCCCATGTCACCAGAGGAATGTTGGGAAGAGCGTTTGGGAAGTGACTCTGCCAAACCCCGGTGTAAAGTGCGTCGCCTTCGTCTCAGAGCAAGTAATTTCCCAGAGTCTTCTATAGATTGATTAATTGCATATTCCTCCATTAGGAGATCTGATTCTGCAGTGGGAAAAAGAATAAGGTTACTGAACTGTCAAAAAGAAAGCTGAAGACAAATTGTGAGATATGCAAGGTGGCAGTGAGAGGAAGAAGCACACCTTCCAGTACATGAACTTAAAGCAGGTAATTGGCAAATTACACCCTGACCTCCACCCCTGTTCTATTTGCTAGAGGGCACTTGGAATGCTCTGCAGAGGTGGTGCACACTCAGCCCAGGCAGGATTGTTCAATGCTATGCCAAACAGCAGTTGGAAGAGCACTGCAAGACACTGTTAGACTGAGACTAGGAATTGTGTTAGACTGTGAGCCTGCAGCAGTGGCTGGCCAGGCTGTGAACAGACATTCACGGAGCCTGCCAAGTGCCACTTCTTTTCTTCTCATATGCACAATCAAGGAAATTCTTAAGAGATAAGCACGTGCAGTTGAGAATAACAGCTTTCCTGCTGCTCCTTGTGTTTCATTCTGAAAGCAATTATGGCCAGACATACAAGAGCCCCTTGTTAGCCACAAGGCTTCTTTCAGACCATGGAACTGGCAGGTACATTCATGACAGGAAGTTCTATCTTCAAGACTGCTTAGGTGTTGCCCTTTTTTCAAGCTATTCTTCGAGGGGCCAGGTTTGACAGACACAAAAACATACATAGCAAAGGTAGCCTCCTTACTCCAGCACAAAGAAGAAAATGCCTTACCAAGTTGTTTGAAGTTTTCCTGTATTCCTCCCCAGGTATTCTTCTCAATTACAGACTTGACAAGGCCCCAAGGCTGTTTTTTGTATTTCACTTCTGCAGAAACCCTAGCAAACAGAATGCAATAATGGAAGAGTGCTCTTCTAGGCGGCACAACGATAGCAGAAATCTCTTATCAGAAGCAGGCATTCAGCTTATGTCTAAAATCTGAAATATCAACTGGAACTGCCGTCACTCCCCAGCTGGACAGGACTTTCATTGAAAAAACACAAGAAACAGACAGTAGCAAAGACAACATCTCTAGCTAAAGCACCAAAATCTAAATGTCCAAATTATGGGCAACATTTTGGAATGTTTTCCTTCAGACTCAGACTACCAAATGACTTTGGTAGCATTCTCATTTTAACCACATTTAAAATGGAATTCAGGCTTCCAGATAATAAAGTTGTGATTTCTACTTTGTATGTGTACACATGATATATTACATGGGCACCTACAATAGCAGAAGGTGAAATTCTTTATCACAACTCATACATCAAGTGCTCACATCGTACCCTGAGTAGACAGAAATTAAAATCTGTCTTTCTGTGAGCATGACAGACGGGAAAAGGACATTCCTACTGTGCATTCCTCAGCTCAAGCTAATCAATACTGCTTTCTGAATAAAAATTAATTGGACTACAGTCCTTCAGAGGGATGCTTTTAACAACTGAGTGAATCCCAAAGCTATTCATAGAGGACAAAAATCCTTCATTTCAGTCAAGATCACTGACCATCCTAGAATACACTTTTTTCAACTTTTTAAGTAATCTTCCAAAACAATGTAAGCCTACTGTGTATGGCATAACAAAACTCCTTCCAAATGGAGTTTCTGAGCCATTTTAAGAACAGTTTAGTAAGGGCCAGCTGTAACATCACCATGTGCCATCCATTCTATACACATATGCGCTGTACACCACGCATACCTAGGTTTTTGCTCTTATCTTAGGGCTGTCGTATGTCTCAGAAAAAACAAGTCTAGGTCTCAAAGAAGAACAGTGATTCACTCAAAAAAAAAAAAAAAAATCCAAAGCAGTCTTTCAAAAACCTTTCTTCCTTTCTTCTCCCAGTAGAGAAGGAGTTTTCAGTAGTTTTATAGCCTGAGATTATCCAGAATAGAATCCAGGCTTGCTAACCTTTCCTGAATACTGATTAAGTTTGGGATAAAAGCTCTTACTGAAGAGAGCACCACTTCCAATGTTTTCAACAAATGGGAGAGGAAATTCAGTATCTAGACAGAGTTTTCTTGAGTACCCTCCTTGCAAAATTACGTACATTCTATCTTCCCTGCACATTCCTGTGAAACCATTCTCCTCTGCAGCCCCTTACCAAGGATGTCTGGGAAAGCTTCTAATAAAACATCTCAATTTTTTTCCAATTTCTCCCACTCACACAGCTGCACTCAAAAACACAAGGCTGGTCAGGACCCAGCTCAGTCTTGGAGATGAGTTCTGTACCTCAGAGTCAACATCTCTGTTAATTTCTCACAGCATTAATGAGATCCAACCACAGCATACATGTGACAAGAAATAAGCTGAGCTTATTTTTCAGAAGAGAAACCAACATTCTCTGTGCTGCTGGCAGATCTTTAACTAATCATCAACTCAGAATATCCCCACCTTGGCTTCTGCCCTCCCTCCGTGCACCCCCCAGGCTCACCGTAACCGGCACTTGTGACTGGATGTGCGGCTGATGCAGTATCTGTTCACAGTGTAGAAATAATCATGGTAGGGGACATCATGGGTCAGGACCTCAGCATCCACCTGGTAAGACTGACCTTTCTGGCTCTGCTTATGCAGGATCTGTCACAAAAGAAGATAAAAAATAAGAAGGTATGTTGATGGTACACAAATTTCCCCCGCCCTCTTTTCAGCCTGAGTTCCTTAGGCTGGATCAACCAACTCCAAGTGAACTCAAGGAGAGAGAAAGCCTGAAAAGCCTCTATAAAAACCAGTTAAGAATATCAAGTATGAGTGGGGTGGGAAATGAGAAGATGCCTTCTGCTAGAGCCAACACTGGCAGCTGCAGGACTTCCCCACTGCCACCTCAAGTACCAGATGTAATGCAAGGATGGCCACTGCCTCATCATCACAGCTTGTCTTTGAGACCTTTCCCAAAGCAGAACTACAAAAGGGTTGAGATAGGAAGGCACCTCTGGTGCTTGTCTTGTCCAAGAACTCAGGCAGGACTATCTAGAGTGGTTTCCCAGGAGCATGTCCAGGTGGCTTTCCAATACTTCCAAGAAAGGAGGTACCATAACCTCTATGGACAATCTGTTCCATGCTCAGTCACCCTCACAGTGAAAAAGTGTTTCCTGATATTCAAAAGGAATCATCTGTCTTTCAGTTTGTGTCCATCACCTCTGGTCCTGTCACTGGGCACCACTGAAATCTGTGGCCTTTGACGGTGAGGGCCTGACTCTGAATTTTTTGCACCATCCCTTCAGATACTTCTGTAAATTTTAAGATGCCCCTGAGTCTTCTCTGGGCCGAACATTGCCAGCTCTCAGCCATTTCTCACATGGGATGCTCCAGTCCCTTCATCACCTTAGGGGCCCTTTGTAAGGCTCTTTACCTCTCATACTGGGGAGCCCAAAAATAGACATTGAAAGCCTTTAATTGCACCTTTTCACCCTCCCCCAGTCCCGAAGAGATGTTAATACTTTTCCCCACTAGTTTTGTGGGGGTTTACAGCCATCTGTAAAGATAGAAAGCCTCTCTCATTTAATAAGTATTAGCTCAGTAATGGTGAGAGACAGCAAGCCACCCTCAGAGATGCTCTGTTTAAACTGCAGATGCACATTCAGTTCACTGAACTTTAACCCACAGTCAGAACTCTGACAGACCATAGAGCTGACCTGTCCCTTGCTTTAAACGGCACCAGACAGACGCATGCACACAGTACCTGCTTTTCTGTTGCAGTTGTGAACTTCCCACAGAGTGGATTGTTAATCGTTACAGTGTACGTCAAAGTCCTCAACTGATTGCCATTGGAGTCTCTATTCCAAGGGGTTGATACAGCATCTAGAGGAGAAGTTATGCAAAATCTCTCATAAAAATTACCTGAAGGGCATTATCTCTGCCCTATCATGTCTTAACAGTTTGAGAAAAGGAGTAGGGGGAAAGACAGAAAACTGATTCCAAATAGTTGTGGGTTTTTTTCAGGAAAAACCATACCCACATAGTCTGCTAATAAACAAAGGTGAGGCTCTGAATAGCTGAGCCTGAATCTACTGAAAGAGACTTGAGGGTGGAGAAAAAAGTAAGCAATTAAATGAAAACATGTCATTTCCCATTTGCTTTAAGTTGAATAGATTCACTTAGCATCATCAAAAGCTTTTGCCACTTTGCCTTTTAAGCTGACACTGAATAAATATTACCCTTTTTGACTTAATTTTCTGTTCTTATGGTCTCAGTGAATAAAATTTACTCATCCAGAAAATTAAAGCCTGTGAGTATCATTTAGGAGGATGCAATGATTTTTGCCTCTGTACCAGCCATACAAATTTCACTATTTCTGGGACACAATGTAATCAGAAATACCCCACAGAAAGCATCAACTTAATAACCTACTCAAAATTCAGGCATTAAGGTGCAGTTTTGTGATGCACTGAAATGAGGTTTTTACTCCAAAATGTACATACCTAGGGAAACAATAGTCTAGCTTTAAGTATTCTCTCTCATAGTGAAACTTTAAAGCTTAGAAATTCTTTTAAACCAAAGAGAAACTCAAAATTCAACTTAGCCCAATTTAGCAATTTTCAGAGGTAAAAATTTTCAGGGTAGCTTGTAACAGACAGAAGGGAGAAGAGTTTATTACCTACTATACTCCTGGAATTAAGAAACCTCTGCATGAAGTGAGAATTGGTGAAAAGGATTTCAAACATCTTGTCTGCAGTGATGTGGAAAACTCTGTTTATAAAAAGTCTCCCATAGAGATCATTGTCAGAGACAGTCTCCTTCACTGCTAAGAAACACAGAGAGATCAGGTTAAGAACAGTATTATAAAGAACCTTTATAGCATTCTAAGCATTATTACAGCTTAAATCCTTCCCAAGCTTGCATCAGCATTTGCTTCTCACTCTCAGAAACCCAGTAAGGAGAAATGCAGCAGCAGCAGCAAATGATTTGGTAGGTAGGTTGCCTTCAGGAACAAAGTCCAGAACTGATTTTCAAATACACACCACTACCACCCCTTCCCTGTGCAAACTAATAAATTAACAGCAAAAGGTACCATCCTTTTAATTTTGCCTTCAGCATTCTACTAATCCTGCAAGAAACATTGGGGAAAGAAAGCATAATTTTCATTAATATGTGTGTCTATTGTACAATAGACAAGCAAGAAGGACAGTAAAACTGTAACAGTTTTCTTCTTATGGCTGGTTTCAGAATTCTGCTTTTAACATTTTTAATACTGGTAAATGTCCACAGTCTAAGGGACCAGGCAGACTCCCAAACAGTTCTTCCCTCCACACCTACTGAAGGTGGGACACACAAGGGACACTCTGCTCCATTTTGCAATCCCCAAAAATACACAGAGGCTCAAATGCCAACAACTATTTCAAAGCCACCAAGCACCCCAGCGGCATTCTGTGGCTGCAGCACTCATCTTTGCTATTTCTGCTTCTTGGTGGTTGCTGGCATGACTCAGCTTTGTGGTTGTCTCAGCCACACTTGCAAGAGATAAGGGATAGAATTATAATCCTGGAGGGCAAGCAGTTTCCTGTGCCAATCCCGACTGAATCTGCTTTATGCTTTAGAAACAAGTCAATCCTAAACTATAATAAACAGCAAGACAAACAAGCCTCCCCCTACCACTACACATCACTAAAATGAAACAAGAAGCCCAAACGCAAATCTTGCAGCAGACAGACACAAGTCAGGATGGCCAAACTTTCAACTGACGCAAATGGATGCTCAGGGCTAGGAAAGGTCAGTGCCAGCCACGAATGCAAAGGTAGCCTGAATATCACGCTGTAGTTCACAAGCTGCCTGCAGGCTGAGGTTACAGCACTTAAAACATTACTGACTTGGTAGTAGTCAGTATCGATGAGGCAAATGCACCAACTGAACAACCACAGCAGTCCCCAGTGAAACCAGTTCTGACTGAGCAGACCTCCTCTCTAGTGCTGCTCCTAGCATGCTAGAAGCCTGTTAGAACATCTGCCTCCAAAAAAGCTCTCCTTGATCTCTTCAGGCTTCAAAGTAGGACCCCAAAAGTGAAGTATGAGTGCTGTATTTTTGTGCTTGCATAATAGAATGACTTCCTCTCTATGCTGTGTTCTGCTTATGCAATTGTAATTCCACACAATTATGAGATGGGACAGAAAGCAAACACACATTTCAAGAGGCCTATTTAACCAGTCAATATGCAGTCATTACATGTGGAATACGAATTCTGCTGTGCTGAAACATTCTGCAGGAAGCCAGAAATTCAGCCTGAGTTTTTCAGCTTATGCTCACTGTATTTCCTCGCTCAACTGAATCTTACTCTAACAAAAGGCAGGCCAAGCAAACTCTAAGTTGGACCTCATTTAACAAGACCTCAACATTACAGATCTCTCTTTTCAGAGTGTACTCCCCACATCCTCTCCTCTGCTAAGAGCCAGGAAGTTTCAGATACTGATGCTGACACCTCCTCCACATGCATCAGCTAACATGGCATCAGATACCAGGCAATTCAAACCTAGTTATTATGGTTGAGTGTTACTCAGCTGGATGTTGACATGGCCAAGGACTCCAGTACCACTAAAAAAAAAAATAAATAAAAAGACCCAGACACAAGATCAAGCCACCAGATAATCATCAGATCAGCTTTGTCAGCTATTTGTATATGTCTTAGCAAACACCAGATAACACAAGTTACCTCTGCCCCAGTGAGCCTGAGCTAAACAACTCAACTTCATGTTCACCTGAAATGCCTGAGGACAGCTACTATTTTTCTGCTGATGCAAAGTAATTTGGTAAGCTAGGGCAACTTGTGATATGCACAAAGCCCATGGTTTATGACCTTAAGTGCAGATCTTGCTACTAAGCACTATTACTCAGAGTCTGTTCTCTTTCTAATGAGTCTGAAGAAAATGCATCCACAGGTCTATACAAAACTTCCTGTAATTTACGTACACTATCTCTACACAGTTGTGTCTCTAATAGTCAGTGAAGTGCCAAGTGCATGAGTATCTATGGAGAAATACGTTTTTTATTTACAATCCTTCTCTGCTCTCAGAAGAAACAAAGGGGAGTTTAAAAACTGTTGTTAGCACGTAATTTTCAGAAAATCCAATCTAAACCTGGGTTTACCTATCAGCCCATCAGCTACTTTAAATGCTAGGATTAAAACAGCTCTTCTCCAGAAAAACTGGAAACTTTTTGGACAATGGGTCTGGGAGGTGCATGTATGCATAAATGCTGCTGTGAATTTCACAGCTGTGGAACCAAGTAGCAGGATACACCAAGAGCTTGACATGCTTCAAGTCACTTCCATCTGGGCTTCTCAGAATTTATCTGTAGAAATCCTAGACGAAGCAGTGAGTACAAACAGTAGCATAGCAATGAATAAGCGTACCCTTTATGCACTTGCAATTTGAACAGAATAGGCACCTTTAACCACTTATCTCTGCTACAAGTAAAGATTCAGGTTTGCATAGTGTTAACATTTGTTTTAACTCACACAGGTAAACTTGTATCTGTTTTTGTTTTCCACAACAGGAGGGCAACATGAAGCATTTTACCTAAGACTGGCTCACAATGCTCTTTATTAACAAAACGTTTTGTGCAAATACAGAGATATCAGTCTAACTCCTTCACTTCTAGTGCGTCCTAACCCCTCAGCAGCATACAATTATCAACACTAACTCTCTTAACCTGAAAACATTTATAGCTGAATTGGAGCTGTCTGCTAAAAGAACATGAGATTATCATTACTTTGGGTAAGGATCCCTAGGAACCCAAAACATAGAAGTAAACACACTACCCAGAGTGTCCTGGTTCAGCCTAACGACAGCAGGTCTATTCCCTCCCCCACTGCTGCCTTGCACTTCATAAGGTCATTTTCATCACTGCAAGGCAAGCTGCGAAATACTGTTTGAATATAATACCATTATGCAGCAGGGATAGTAGAGGTTTAAAGACATCTGCAGTGCAAAAAAAGAGAAAGAAAATGGAGGGGGAAGGGGCAGTAAGAAAAACATCGTTATTAAAATTCCCATCAACAACGAACAGCAAAAAGCTAAACACATACCACAAGCAAATTAAGAAAGCTGAACTGATAAGAGCAGAGGCTATCAAACAAATTAGTAACAAGGCTGATTTTTCCACTCCACAGAGTTGGGGGAGGATCAGGATTTTTTAAAATTATGTATGCAAATCTTGGCACTTCTATACCACTGGGGATAGGGAAAAAAATTACATACTGCATGAAGAATACGTAGGTAGAAGCTTTTAACCAAATACACCTGAAATCAAGTGAATAAAACCAGTTCCTAGAAGTGAACATGTTCCAGACATCATCTATTTAAAGACTGTTTCAGCAGTATTAACCATTTTCTGAGAACTCTCCTATACTTTAAAGACTAACTACAGAATTATCTTGGGGAGCTACTAGGTATTGTCAAAATGCTAGTTTTTTCCAGTTCACAGGATAAAAATCCCCACGACCTTTTGCCTTCAGGTGACTCAAACATATATCCTCTAAACACCAAAATAAGTATTTTTTTTCCAATAAAATACATCCTTTCAATATTTTGATTAAAATGCCAATAAGATAACAGGGCTACTCTTCCTTACATACACTGCATATCCAAAAGTTTGTATGAGGCGTGGGGGAAGGGAGACAACTAACACAGGGCTGAACTTAATTTCAACTATCCTGTATTTCAAACACTGTGTGCCCTACATACCACTATCTGCAAGCAGTCAAGCCTCTGCTGTGCACCACGGTGCAGGCAGTTATGGTCTCCTGCAGATCACACATTTAAGGTGGTTATTAGTACACACAGAAACAACACACTATGTCTGTCATGTGACACAAGGAGAACAGAAATGTGTGACCTCCCTGTATACAGTAGAGCCTTCTAGCAAAAAATGCTGGTTTTCCAATAGTTTGCTTCCCCCTTCTTTCTTCATTCTTCAAAGTATTTCATGTTGCTGAACATGGTCATAGAAAACCAACAAACTCCCTATATACTATAGAGTCTTAAAGAAATTATAGAGATCTCTTGGCCCCGTGTTGGAAACACGTATTCTATGCTTGAACTAAAATCCGTTTTCTGAAATTCAGAATTAAGACCAAAGATATTAATGTTTAGCTTAGCCAAAAGTTTGTCATGGCTCAGGATTTATAGTCTGACTTATGAAACTGGACAAAAACACCAAGATGCAGGTCAATAGGCCAGTGGTGCACAGTGGGATGCAGACCCCCCCATCTCCCCAAGGTGAGAACTGCTTAGGACAAGGGAATCAATGTCGTGAAGAACAACAGTCTTGAGCTTGCCCCTCACCTTATTTGCCAGGACACCTCCATGGGCAGCCTGAGTATGAGCCAGAGGACACAAGAGAAATTAACCGCATGGGTAAACCTTTGCCATGTAGGAAAGCTAGTTTCGTTTGCATGAAGGAATTCACCTTGTAAGAGTGTGGGGCAACTGCAACAGAAAACAGACAGAGAAACAGAAGAAAAAAATTCTAAGCATGAAGATTCTGAGAGAAAAAGATTAATGTTGTGAGTCTAGAAAATCCTGCTCTGAATTAAAAAAGACTAGTCTTGGGGAAGGGAAGAGAAATAAGAAAAGCAGCATGAAGTCAGTTGCCTTTTTGTTAAAGAGACATCTCCAGTTTAATATGCTTTATTTATTCGACATCACCAACGCAGGCATGACAGGGAATATTTACTGCTATCGTTTAGGCAACTAGCAGCAGGAAAGACAACAGGACTACCTTTTAATCAGTCTCACTGGAGACCTTTGCCACAAAAATAAAATCTGGAGACTAAAGAGAGACATAGTAACAGGAAGATAGGAAAGCTGCAAAATATCTAAAACATCCCAAGGCCAAAACTTTCTGCTGCTCTAAAAGATACACCTGTGAAAGAGTAAATTAATTTGTGAAGCTTGTTTAGTGTGTAGGAGTATGGCATAAACAACAGCCTGTTTAAGTAGGTATATTCACAAAAAATGATAATGCCTGACACATTGAGTTGAATCTGAACTCAAGCCAACACAGAAGCAGGATGGGCGAGCACCATCAAAGTTAGTTGAATATAAGCACATTCCCAGGCAAAAATCACAACTTGAAGGCAGCCAACTCAATCCATAACTCTGAAAGCTTTCCTGGACACATCAACAACCCCACCATAATGGCACATGCAAAGAGCTTTAGTTGTCAACTCTGAAACGGCAAGACAAAGTTTCTCAGTGAGATTAAGAACTGGCCCCAATTAACTAAACTGTTCTATTCCTGCCAACAAATGATGAAGTAAGTTCTCCTTGCACATGAAAGAAATGTACAGCTGCTACTGAGCACAGTACTACTGTTGGGGTTTTCTGTCTTTTATTTGCTCACCACCATATAACCTTGGAACCAACATACATTGTGCACATTTCGCTTTAAAGGCATTTACAGGATCCACGATTCAAATATTACAGAATATCCACCAAAGTTCAGTGAGCTGTCTGAACAACTACAGCCCTTTGGCACAGAAAACTTCTCCAGGGTAAGTGAAAATCTCACCACAGAAAGTGAGAACTTGTCAGGGGCTACTGTGGGACCACAGGACAAGCACCCACAGACCTCAGCACAAGTCTGTCATCCAGGTACCCGAGTTTCTTCTATCTTGCACTGGGTAATGAGGTATGAGTTACGAGGTTGGTATATTAGGATCCATTCAGATACTGTTTGCACAGAGTGTAATCTGCTGCAAGATATCCATTCAGGTTTTTCATCTTCAGATTATGCACAACACTCTCCTGAAAGCTGGGAAGTTGTCTTCCCTGGGCTTTCAGTAAGTTCCTCAGCTTACTCCACCAATAACAATGAGGCTCATAAGCCTTTAGAAAGTATACGTGTAAAGAAGGGGGGGGTTGGGGGGGGGAATCTTTCAGAAACTTAAGAACAGCCTGAAGTGTTTCCCCTCAGTTTCCAAGAAATGCAAAAAAAGGAAAAAATTGAAATTAACATCACCCCATTGTAAAGAAACTTTTAGTTTAAACTGTTGGCAACTCTCTACCCACCAAAAGAGAGAAAGAAAACCACCATTTCTTTGTTTTCATTCTAAACACCCAACAACTTTTTTTTCCCCCTCCAGAAACTAAGATTGAAAAAATATTTTTGCTGCAATTCTGTGAAACGAATAAGCACACAAGTTCCATAAGATCAGAAAGTTCTCTAACTTTCTCCTAAAGTGAGATGGAACACCAAAGTCATGTTGGTCTTACAGATCCCAATTGTTAAGAAATTTACCTTCTTCACTATCTGAAGCACTGCTCTTCTCTGGAAGATTTTCATTCTCATTAAGGTCCAAGGACTTTTCTAAAGACCTGCTCCTAACTAGCTTAGCAGGTTTTCTTTCTGAAGATGGAAGAGGACTCTTTATTTGCTTCTCAGTTGGGGACTCCTCCACCTGAAACAACCAAGAGAAGAAAAAATATCAGTAATCAGAGACCACAAAAAAAAGAAGTTACTTTTAAAAAAAGACAGCCATACAAAGTAAGCCACAAGTTCTATCTGCTCAATTACCACATAGTCAAGCACTAATTTCCCCCTTGTTCCTCTACCCCAGCCAACATCTCTTCCCTTTATTTAAACATTTTACTAAACCCTGGTAACAAGGAACAGATCTATTTGTATGTGCTGTTGGTACCAAGAGCTCCCTTAAATGGGACAGTCCCCTTGCACCCATGTGCACAGTTTGGGCCCCTTTCCTGCTTTGACATCGGTATTTATAAATTCATCAACCTTACACAGATTTACTTTGTATTTATCAGGTTATTTTTTTTTCCTAACAGTTTAGCAAGTGTCTAGCAGCCCAGAGGGGAAAACACATTGAAACAGGCAGGGTGCCCTTCTCTTTCAGCAAGCTTAGATTACCCCAATTACATATTTGAAAAGTTCTTATTTAGTAGGACACCATCACCCTTTGAAAAAAGAAGTTTAAAAATACTTTCTAGAGACATCCTACCTATAAAATGTTACTTCTCACAAACAAAGCAATGGGGTATCATTTGCCATCTCCAATATACAAGCAGGAAGGAAATCCCCCTGAAAATCAGTCACTGAATCAATGATGCAACTCTTAACCTTAAACAAGAACTGTCAGCTAAACATATATGCCATTGCACACTTAATGAAGTAAATCTCCAGGGAAATTGTACAGGCAAAGTTGGTGCATCTCAAAATGCCATCCAAAAAGCTTGGTTACCAGCTTTGAATCAGTTTTCATTCTAAACCTCTCCTCAAGGCCCCACTGCCACCAGTAAACACCTGGGATCAAGAGCAGCACAGCCTCCAGAAGAGCAGTGTGTGGACCACAGTAAATATGATCAGGGCTCCTCAACTGAGTTGCTCTGATTCATCTGCAAAACCATCATCCCTAAAGATTATTCAGCATTGACTCAAGAAAGCAAAAGCATCCACTGCTTGAACAGTCATCAGATACTTCCCATACTTCTTGGATTTTTTCAAAATAAAAACCTGTTACTTTTTTGCGCAACCAAGGGCTATTAGGTGGGTGGCTGGAAAAGAGGCAGGCATAAATCTGACTGCAGAATAAGCAGACAAAAGTAGTCCTTTACGGTCAAAAAATTAAAAAGGAAGACTGAATCAGAAAAATCAGATCAGTTAACAAATGTTTCTATTGAGAAAAGATGCCACGTAAGTTATACTCAATCACATAACAGGATCTAGGACAGAACCAACATCGAATGTCAAAATACCAATCAGATGAAGTAAAAAAGGAGCTAGTTGTGACAGAACAGTCTAAAAACTGACACTCTGATCCTGCACAAACACATGTGAACTCTCACAGCAGTCTGACAATAATCAGGGATACAGTGAAGTGGGGTTCCCACCAGCACCGTAAGAGCAGCCCACTATGCCATGAGCAGAGCAGGAAAACTGGGCTCAAGGCAGAAGCCAAAAGCAACAGCTCCAGGGAAAAAAAAAGCTTTACATGATGTCATGGAAGAAGAGATTCAAGCTTTTGTAATAACAGATCAAGTTTAGCACAGATTTCATAGGGGTTTGGGTTGGTTTGCGTTTGCTTGGGGTTTTTTCACACTAAAGAGTAAAGATTTTAAGACCTGTCAGCTGGAATCAAAGATGTATAATTTATTCCCTATTCTACATTTATCTCCTGAGCTAGTCCAGTACTGCTAAGCTCTGTGCCAAGGCTTTTTTTGTTTTCAGGCTGTGAACAGCAAGATCTGGGATTGGAAGGCCTCCCTACAAGGGGGGGAGGGAAGATGATGGTTACAAAAAGAGGCAACAAGGTGGCTCCCACGTTCACATGTACTGGGAGGCAGATAAGCCACGACTGGTGTTCCACACAGACTTGCCTCAATCAACTACAGACAGCCATTAACAATATTTTTTTCAAGATGGGCCAAATACTAGACCCAACCCCTCCACTATTCATATCTTCCTTTTATGAGAGCTTTGGGACTTACTTTGTCTGTCAGAGCAGTAAAGGAGAGTTTAAGCCTGTTTCCCACTAGTCTTTGGAAGGTGGTTAAGTGTGCTCTGTGTCATCACTGTGATGGCTTCTGATAAATACATTCTAAGCACTACTGCCTCCTCCTACTGCCCTTGTGGTTCTACAAAATATGCTGCAATCCTGGGGCTGTGGAGAGAGCATGGACATTCTTGAGTAATGCCAAGTGACACATACAGCTAAACAAAATCATTGTGCATTTCAGCTACCCTGAAACAGTTACACATTTATCAAGGCTGCACTTTTAGAATATAATCAAAAAGACTTCTCAGAAGCAGTTTATTCAAGGCAGAATCCTGGCATTTTTACAGACCAAATCCCCAGGCATTCCTCCTTACCGAGATGCTCAATCAGATTTAGCACCTGCAAGAGACATCTTGGGGTGTGGCTTCTTTTCCAGGCACAGCAATTATTTTTAAATGGCTTGCTCTTGCGCAAATAAAATACCCAAACTAAGGCTACCTGTGTAGATTTTTTTGTTATCCCAAACAGCCCAAATTCCAGCAGCATCCCCAGTCCTCTCAGGCCTCCCTTACAACTCTCCAAATATCTTGTTTTATACTACTAGGGTTTCCATGAGGAATACCCATCACTCAAGCATCTAAGCTTTTAATATCTGAGAAACACCAATATTGTTTGCTGGTTATAAGTCTCTAGCCATTGACTTGGATTTTGGCAAAGCTATTTAAACCCTACTTAACTTCCAGATCAGTTTTAGCAAGTGACAAAAGCCAGAAGATTTACAGGGTAGTAAAAACTATTAAAATGATCTCCCGCTTCCTTCCTTCCCCAAATTCTCCAAAGCAAAACTGGCCCTAGTGAAGCTCATAAAAAATGCATTAGTGGTTTATTTTCTTTTCCAAGATCTTTGGGATACCTAATAACCAAAAGAAAACACCTGTAACTTTTTAGGACTACAGCTGCACACAGGAGCCCCAGTAACTGTGCTAGACACTGTGCCCATCTCAGATATCACTACTAATGCACATGCTGTTCACCCAAACACATTCAGAAATTCATACAACATGAATGAACATGAGTGAGGCATTCATGCTTGTTCAGTTGTACTAACCCAAGGCACCAAGGTAAAATTAATCTGTATTATAGCAAGTGTGGGGGTTTTCCCCTTCCTTCTGAAGCATTAAAAAAAGGTTTCATATATTCACAACGGCAGACTAATTGACCTTTGAAGGCAAGGATGACAAAATGTAACTGCCCTTTAACAAGCCTTATGTATAGGAGAGACAGTAATCTAAGAGGAGATATCTTTTTAAATGACAAACAGCACAAGCAAGAAAGCATTGGAAGTGAAAAAGTCATTACTTTCAAAAAGCAGTTGGATAAAACACAAATATGGTCCCCTCTGGAACTGGATAAGAAAAAACAAGAATTTTGTTTTTGAAGGAAAAACAAACAGACCAGGGCAAAAGCTCAGCATTGTAGCCAGGCTGTGCAGCAAATTAGTGACAGAGCACTGCTGAAGCTCACACCAACAACATTTTCAAATTCAAGAAACATTCTTGAAACTCCTCAAAGACTTCTTTGGAAGTTACATCTCCATTCATCCTATGCTTACAGAAGTACAAGTTAAGCACATTTGTTTATCAGCTACAAACAGCAAGAAGGGCTGTGTCAGCACTTACTCCTGGCAACATGTTTCTGTTGAGTGACTCTCCTTCTGTTTGAAGCATGGGCTCACGAACTAAACCAATCATTTTGGGTAGTTTCTCATCCCTTTCTCCAGAATCATCACAAATGCTGGATCTGTCCAAACCAAAAAGGAAGATATCTTTGGAGATATAACCACTGAGGAATCCTAGAAAGAGTCTCATGTTATTTTTGCATTGAAAACATGGCTGCTCCGATAACATTATGAACTACCAAATCATTCTTCCCACATGCAGCTCTTCAATATCGAGCCATTTTCCTCATTCCAGCCACCTCTAAAGAAGATTCAGTTTCTGAACATCAGGTTAATAAAACCAAGAAAGTGAGTGCTGTGGGAAATGAGGAAACAGATAGAGCTTAAAACTAATTTGGAAAGAAAATGTTTTAAGAAAATGTCACAAAATATTTTTTCCTGCATTGCTTGTTACAAAGTTGCAAAGTTTGACTTTTTAACAGAAAAAAAACAAAATGTAACAAAAAACCCCCAAAACCCAAGCAAACCCCAAACAAAATCCAAATCAATCAAACAAACCAACAAAAAATCAGAAACTATTTAACAGAACATCTTTTGAAGCTTGTTATGAACTCAAGACACTTTTCCCACAAACATACTCAGATAACACAGGATTGAAGGGATATAAATTACATTGTTCACTTTTGTAGAGTCATGCTTATTTACAGAGAAATATGTAAAGTGCTGTTATTAGATTGACACTGGCAGGTCATTGTTAAGTTCACATTTGTTCAAAAAAATCAAGACAACTCTTTCAAAGAAACCACATAATTATTATTACAATTATTCCAGCTTATTATATTCTTATTCCTGCTTTGCAATTTGAGCTGAGGACAATACAAAAATAAGCTAAGACCTCAGACATCAGGAGAACAAGGCAAAACAAGTATTTCAGCCTCCACAGAGGAGGGGAAGAAAAAAAGTGTCTGAACCATAGCATGGCTTCATTCTATTCAAACCTTCCAAACTCTTACAGGGCACAGAGGTGCTGACTGGGCACCATCATGTGAAAAGACTGTTATTTAACCTCCCCTATGCTGATCCCCAAGCAGATCCAGGGAGAACAAGGTCTTCCCTTCTCCTCTTCTAAGGGGCCTCGGATGCACTGCTACTATTTTAGAAAATTCACACAGTCATTTTTTTATGCACGCTCAGTCTATGCAGTTCAGACCTTTGCTTCCTTTTACTACAGGCTCAACCTTTCTGGTAAAGCTACAGCAGCTCTTCAGTTTCTAAGGAAAAGGACGCTGCTTCTCCCCACCCTCTCCTTACCGAGACTGCCCGTTGTCCTCAGACGACGAGTGGAAGCTCTCCATCTCCTCACTGTTCAGGCCCAGCTCAGAGCCATAGCTCTGGTGCACCAGCTGCCAGAATTCCTGCTTGGTCAGCCTCTGAAACAAAGTGAGCTAGTCAAGAACCACAGTATGGGACAGTAAGGCACTGGAAGAAAAACAGCAACAAGTTTGAATTACGCCACAGCCTTTAACCTCAATTCTGAGAAGGACCGAAAGCATTCAGGTATCACATTCCGAGATTGGGTTTCAGCATTTTGGGCAACTGTACTCCTGTCTCCTGCATACTCCCACTGCTGTTCAACCAACAACATAGGCATAAGGCATAAGAAAAACCATAATTTTAAGAAAACACACACTTGTAGCCACAACTTGCTTCTTCACAGGTCACCAATATTTTCATAGATACCTTCAAGGTATCTCCCTCTTGAACTTCCCTTGATAAGGCACAACATAAATAAGCACCTCTCTGATTCTGAACAAACTGCTTAATAGATACCCACCTGTTCCCTGAGGATGCTCAGAGTACTTTACATATTGTGGGAGGCTACCATTTCAGTCACTACACTGGTGTGGAGGTCAGCCAACTGCCCACTTTGCCAAGGTGGGACAGGAGGTCCTCCCTTTGTACCACCAGCATCGTCTTTATGAAAAATAGTTGCTTTTCTTCAGGATTACCTTGACTCACCACTAGCTAAGTCTTCTCCTTCTCTACAATATCTCTATCCTGTTCCACAAATTCCCACAGCTACTGAGACATATTTAAGTTCTCTTAAATCATCAGGAGAGCTTGGAGGTGAAAGTAGCATGACACGCTCATATCTGCAAAGTAAGCAGTGAGTTTCAAAGTCCACCTCGGCTGTAAAGGGCTGGGGAGGGCGGTGTGGTGTGTGCGAAAAAAAAGAGAAAGAAAGGAAATAAAAGATTCTGGTATTTAATAGAGCTCAGAGAGCAATACCAGAGATCTTAAAACAGGAGACACCACACTGGAAAATGCGCCTCAGCCACCATCCATATTGATCAAGGGAACAAGACTGTGCTAATGAGGCAGTAACACAAGTAGTGCTTACTATTTGCATGAAACGATGACATTAAATACCCATGCATTATTTAAAGGGCCTTTAAATGATCCTCTCCACCTGCCTGCTTCACCTGTAGAGTGTTAGTTACAGTACCCGCAATTTTAGACAGACCCGGAGGAACTGACCCGCACGCAGGATGTAAATGCGCTCCCGCAGCCGCCCCAGCGCTCCCCGGGCTGCCGGCGCTCCCCGCGCCCCGTCCCGCTCCGTGACCCACCTGGCGCGTCCCGCCGGGAGCCGCCGCCGCCGCGCTCCCACTTCCTGCTGGGCGGCGGCGCCGGGGCCCGGCCGGGGCCGCCCCCCCGCCCGCGCCGGGGCCGGGGCAGCGCCTTCCCCGGGCTGCCGCCGCCGGCCCGGGGCGGGACACAGCCGGTCTCGGCCGTCGCCGCCGGGCCGGGCCACACGGGGTCCCGCTGCCCCCTCGCCCCCCGCACCGCATCGCATCGCACGGGAGCCGCTTCCCCCGAGGGGGGAAATGAGCAAAGAGCCCTACTCGGGAGACGAGGAAGGGTTTCTTCCCTCGGGTATTTTACGGCACAACACGGTTTCGGGCTTTTCAGAAAGCAGCTGGCAACAAGCACCCTATTGGCAGAGATCGGTTTCAAGGTATTTAATCCTAGCGAGGGCAAAGTAAACATTAAAATACAAAACACACAGCTATAAAGCAAGGGTCATAGCGGCTAATGCCAGCCTCCCTCTGCACGGGGGTTTGTTCCTCAGAGCAATGCAGTGCTGAAACACGTGCATCCACTTAGAGCCGGCCTTACTTTCCCCAGGCATTCTGTCTTCTGGAGCAATAAACGAATAACCACAAACAACTACCTACAGCTGTTCTTATTAAATGGCCAAAAACCAGGAGTGGGCATTACGTGGTTTCAAAATACGACAGAGGTGGATCTTTAGCTAGCACATCTTCCAACCAGGAATCAAAGGACAGAAACAAAGCAATTTTCATTTCTGTTGCCCAATATTGCCAATGCCTTGATTCCCAGTCATAATGGCACAGAGCTAATGTTGCTAATTAAATTCACCGGTATGTTCTGTCTATGGGCAAATCAATAGTTTGACGAAAGCAGGGAAGCTTTTCAGCTTCTATAAAGGAATCTATAAAGCTGTTTCATGTTGTTTTGTAAAAGCAATGTTACCAAGTTCTGCTTCTAAAACAGGATTCTCGCACTCTGCTCAATTATTCCTAGCTCAGCTAGATATAATAAGTTCTTAATGGTCACAAGCCAAGATCAAACAAGACTTGCTTTATTGTATCAGAAAGAGTCAGTTCTGAAAGCAAAGAAGGGCATAAATTTTCTGGGTCAGACTTCTGCTTCTGAGACGACAGCTTAGAGAAGCTCTGAAGCTTGAAAGGCAAAATCTAGACATGAATTACCTTGCCCATTCAAGGTGATGGTCTGCACTGAGTTTTTTCCTCAGTCCTCTGTATACAAAAACAAAGGCTGCAAGAAGCAGCTGGGATATACTTTTGTCTTTTCAAGCACAGCATAGATCATCAATACTTCGCTTCATGCCAGACAAAGTGGTGTCATGGCATAAGCAATACTACAGAGTACCACCAACAGAAGCAAAACTGATGATTTTTACCTTCTATGGACAAATGCAGAAATAAGAACAAGGCATGCCATACAGGTTGACTACACCACGCTCCTGCCAAGCAGCTCTGATACAGAACTCTGATTGTTTGCAGAACAGGGGAGGGAAACAGCAAACTCTCCCGCTAATTGCCTAATCATGAAGCTCAGAATCAAACCAAGCCTTCTTTCATCTCTTAAATTTATCTTGTTGTACACAAAGGTGCAAATAAACATTTCTCTTTTCACAACCTTCCCTGAGAAACTGCTGGGGAAGGCTGAACTGCTGTCCAGAGAGATGTTTTGCCACAAGAAGGCCAGCTGACCAGAAATTCTGGTCCCTTCTCACACCTCTAGACTTACCTGCTACAATGTCTCCTGAGACAGGTGCAAATCTCTACCCAGCAAAGCATAAGAAGAACAATAGGAAAATAAATCCAACTCTAAGGCAGAGGACTCATGGGAATTGAGACTGATTAAGTTAAGATCTTGTTCCATTAGAAATAAGGAGTGCTGTGTTTGTTTGGGATTTGAATGACCTGCCTAATTACATTTTAATTTGTTCCTTCTCCCTTAAACTTGAGGGATATTTGACACCCATAAGGTTTAAGAAAATAAAGCAAAACTGTGAATGGCCCTGCTCATACTGTCAACAGCAGCCATGAACAAACTTCTTGTACCAATCTGGAAAGCCCCCTGCAAAACAGGATTTTTGGCTGAT
This sequence comes from Chamaea fasciata, assembly GCF_029207755.1. NCBI lineage: Eukaryota > Metazoa > Chordata > Aves > Passeriformes > Sylviidae > Chamaea > Chamaea fasciata. Next base: position 22,221,633 of record NW_027094087.1, on the reverse strand, counting down.
TTTATAAACTGAAGTATTACTAAAAGCTGCAGAGGATATGGAAGCAGCTATCTGTTTTATCAAGACCGGTGTCATGTCTCTTCCTGACCTGCATTAATGATTCCTTATTTTCCATGATGCTGGATCATTTAAAAAACAATGGCAAGGTAAAAGCCTACAAGACTCCCTCCGCACACATTTTGCAACAGGGACGAAAAAAAAAGATGGAATTTTTCTTCAAAGAAAAAAAGTCTTTGCACGGACATTTAAAGAATAAAAAGTCTAAGAAAGGCCCATGATAAGAAGAAAGTACCCACTGATTCGCAGAGGAACTGAAGTTGAAGGGCACCAAACACTCTATAGTGTATTATGAGCAAGGTCTGAAAAAGTTATGAGCTGCAGAATTGTAACTGAGTTAAAGGGGACTGGGAGTCCTGTCAGAGCAGTAGTGCAAAGTTGGGGGAAAGCATCTTGATGGATGAAGTAGTGTCTGGGCACAGAATAGCATGTAACCATTTGCTGGTTTTCTTGCACAGTGCAAGTTACTTCTAATAGAAAGGCAGCCTTGTCAAAGGACTACTCGTTCAACCACATAGGACATGCAATCCTTGGGAGGTACAAGGCAAAACGGCCACCAGATGGAGATCTGGGAAAGAGTAAGAGGCTGACCCCACCGAGAAGTTCTGCAGCTGTGGAAAGCTGAAGGTCTATCAGGTAAAGCAGATTGGTCACTCCTCAGAGGTGAGGCTTCACAGCACGAAATCTACACCCAGAAGTGCTGAAGAGGCCAGGGACTGAAAATTACCTCTACACAGACATGATCTGAAGCAAATGTAATACCAGTCCCCTGGATCCAAATCCTGAAATTTGGGGATTATTCACCATCAGGTGGCTCAAACCAGCACTGTGACACCTATAGTCAGAGTTACACTTCTGATGACAACTTTATTTCATAATTTAGCAGTTGGATGTCATCTCCAGGTCTAGCAGACATGCTCCAGAATATAACCAAACTATCCACAGTCTTTACAACATTTAGCTATTTGCAGAGGAAGCATTAAACCATCTCCTTTTGGAACTGGTTCCAGAGTGAGATTTGTTTTTTGTCCAAAGCCTTACAAATTCTGATGGCATCCCTTTGATCACTGAGGCCATGAACACCAAACTGCACATACTCAGGCATTGTATACCACGGCAGGGCCTCAGGTGTATGAGACATTTTTCAAATGTATGCTGTTCCTGACATTGGAGTGGTGGGAAGAAAACAGCAAAACTGCTTGAAAACACCAAGGGCTCTCTTTTAGTATTAGTTCAGTAGACAGCTGGCATTCTAATAGTGTCACTGGATCCAGCTCCAGCAACTTCAATTTCTACTTTCAACTCCACAGTGCCCCTCTACAGCTTTATCTAGTAAAGAATACCATAAAGAAGGCTGACAGATGACTCAAACACATTCTAGCAGAGAACCAGAAGTCATTACTATGTTTCAGAAGTAGGAGCTCAACCTAACAGAAATCCTGTTTCAATAATAGCGCCAAACATACTAAATTGAAAAGCCCTACATACACCTCATGACCATGTTGCATTTTACAACTAAGAACACCAAGGAGAAATTCTCATAAACAGATTTATCTTTTAACATACTTCAGTGAGGATGCAAGCAAGCTAACAGCATGATTTGACAGAAATAATAGGGAAAGTTCCCAAGCTACTCAAACGCACTCGTTCCTAAAACCTGCTGGCTTAATTCATCTCATCTTGCATTCTGTCCATGCCTCCTGCTTCCTTATCTATCCTTTAGCTACTGCTCTAAAGTGAAAAATTGATCCTAATGTGACACTCATTTCAGTGTCACAGAGAAGAAACACACACAAAAAACTAATACTGAACAGTACAAAGCTTGTTACCTCTGTTCCAGCCCTAGGATAGGTTTGTATACCTGCACATCCATACGTTGACCCTCCAACACCACAAACTAGTCAACTGAATAACATAGAGTGCCATTTCTGACAAACTCTGCACAATGAAAGAAATAAAGGTTACTTTCAGTTGCACATTCCAGTCAAAAGGTGACACAGTACATCTTGGCTGGATTCAAGACAAGATGGTTATGAAGTTACAGTTAAATAGTATTTGATATGAGGGACAAGAGATTTGCAAGAAACATTTGGTTTGCTTTAAATAGCACTTCCCTTTATTTACAGCTTTTGTTTTGACAGAAAGTCTCTCTAGTCTGCCCTAAAATTCATCTAACAAAAAGAAGAAAGTGCAGCTACTCTGTGTCAGTAGCACAACAGCTTTAAACCTTTGGGGATCATTGCAGTGTTATACACGGAAATTTTGGTGCGTAATTGTAACTGTGTCAATATTATTTAAACAATGAGAGACATAAACAGGAAGGAATTGGTTTACAAAAATTGTCTTTTAGTGATGTTCTGCAAAAGTGTAAGTCCATTTTTAGAAAGATTAGCTTAAGTATCCACAAATTGAAATATAAATCAAGCCAACTAGCCAAAATTGCCAAAATACATTTCCATATCATACATAAATGCCTTTGTTGCATTTATTCAAGGTCAGCAGAGTTGTAATGAGTTGGCTGGCAAAGGTTTGGCTAACTTATCTGAGAAGGAGTTTTGGCCTTTTTCCTTGAAAGTTTTCACTGAGAAAACCTCTTGCCTTTTTGATCACAAATTAGGCATAGAAAATGTGAAGCAAATGCATATCAATTTAGTAACATATGCTTGAGCTCATAGTGAAGAGAAGCATGCAACCTATATGCAAAGACAAAATGCTCCTACAACAGCAGAGTTGTAGGTGGCAGTCTGAGAAGGAAAAGATGAGAATTTCGTCTGTGATCTAAAGTGCAAGGAACCAAAGCAGAACATCAGATTAGAATTCTAAGTCAGAAAGGAAAAGCTAACTTCAAGTCTCTTAATTCTCCAGAGGCACATCTGCCTACATAAGAAGAGGTTTATTTGGTTGCTTAATCACAGGTACTGATGCAGACAAGCTTACCTTATCCAGCAACACATTCTGCCACAAACGGAAGATACTGAGGTAGCTTCTGTCTCTTGCACTGAATGACGTGAAGAAAAACTGCAGAAAAAAACCAAGGTAGTAAATAAGCTCACATGTAGCTATTTTCAAGAATCCCAGAATGCTTCCTTATATCTTGAATACCCACTGTTACCAGTAACAGTTTGCCTCATTTCACATTAAACAAACCTGGGGGGCCATATTTCTCAGGTTCCACACTTTGTATCACTTTCAGTGAGTAAGACTATGTTCCCCAACATCCACACAGTTTATGAAGACACTTGCTGTTCTGGCCATGTGAATACTCTTGGCATAAAGGAAGAGCTCCTCCTCAACTTAAACACACTTAAATTTTTCCCATAGGAGGTTGAACAAATCAGAAACACATAAGCCTATTTCTTACAGGCTGCAGCTACTTCCATTCTTCTGCCACATAAGCCTTTTACTAACATTTTCACACAAGATGATGTGAAATCAAAATAACTAAAATAGGAGATCAAATTATATGCATAGTTTTCAATTTCATTTTTAAAAATCTTTCCCACTGGAAAACTGGGGTTTTTTAGCAAAGAGGTCTATCTTCCTTGTCACTGAAAGTTAATACTGGATGAATTGAGAGGGAACAGCCAAATATGATGAATCACAGTTGCTTCCCAAAGAACTTTCCCAGGTTCACTGTGGAAAGCTCTGTTCTTTGCCAAGAAATATTATTTTCAAGGCACTTATAGAAGAACTTATCACAGTGTATTGCACATAAGACTCTGCATCAGGCTTTTCAGTTTTTCAAATACACACTCAAAAACTTCATTTCCCAGTGCATGTTCTGGGGTAAATTTCTCCATTACTCAAAAGCCATGACATCACAGTCCTTTTGTTTTCAGTAGTTTTCTTCAAGGAGCACTTGAAATCCAGTGACTTTGATATTTTTTCAGTATGAAAAATATACATTCTGAATTCATGCTTGGAATTTTAGTTTTCCTTTGAATAGGTAAGACAAACTCTTACTTTTCTGGTTACTGTATCAACGCAACTAAGGGGTTTCTGCAGTCAAACTGGAGTTGAATTATCAAGCAAACATGCACAGGGATCAAACTTAAGTCTGCCTTCTAATCCCTATCACACTTAAACATTTGACAGGGAAGTTATACATGCAAATATAGACTAGAACAAGTGCTGTGTTCTGGACTCTATCATTTAGCAAGAACATAATTAAAACCAGATTTTCACCTTCTCTCCTTTTGTTGCTATTTGTATGGCATTTGGAATGAGACGAGCAGTCTTCTCCTTTGTCATGAAAGTGATATCTTTCAAAGCAATAGAAATCTAAGAAGAAACACATTTAATAAGACATATTAAAAGTAACTTACGACTAAAAAGTTCAAAGTTACAGAACATGCAAGAGGAATTCAAACTAACCCCAAACCCTGGGATGCAATTCAGATAAGATCACAAAGGCAATTACTGTCTCCACTTGCTGCTTTAACAGCATTTTAAGGTAGAAGCTGAGGTGACTTAAGTCACCTCCTCTTCTTTCACATTAGAACTAGGGAAGTAAGTGGTTCTTTCCGCTTTTCTTCCACTCCTTCAGCCACAACCCCAACCAAACACAAATCACAGATCTGGAAGTCAATCCCAACCAGAATGCTATACATAAAGCAGGACACAGATGAGAGAGATCAGATAACAGACTGTGTAGTCTCACAGAAGTTTACAATACAGTCCATTTTCAAAATTTCCTTTGCAGTCTAGTCACTGCAAGAAATTCTTCCTGCCAAGGCACGTTTGACTTGTATATTAGTAGTTGAAATGTTTCTGTTTAGACAAACATGGTCTGACTGGCTGCAAGAAGCCACTTCCTTCCAGCCTACCCCCTCTTCTCTCAAATTTAAGGCTGTGCTGCCATTCATCTTAGAGAAAGAAGGAACTTACAGCTCTAACTTGTTTTTTCCTGTGTAAGCAGAATGCTCTCCCCTTATTCCCTCTCTCTTTGCAACAACACAGCCTCCTAATGAGGTCCCAAACTTGGCTCTAGCATTGTAACTGATGAGCTCAGACTGCCTAAAGGTATTGCTGAAGATATCACTCTGCTAGACAGGCAGAAACAGGTTACCAGGATGTATGTTGCTTTGGTTAAAAAAAACCCACCCAGTCAGTCTTTGAACGGTTGATATATTCAAGGGTATAATTCCAAAGGCTTTATTTTTTAATTAATTTCACATCTAAAATAAGAAATATTCAATCATCAAACCCATCTGACCAAAGTAAGCTTGGTTTTCAGTTAAGTATTTCTACAGCCCCTCACGGTCTTAAATATACAAGCTATTTGTTGGTTGTCCTGTATATTTCACAGCACTCAAATATGAGATACTAACTTAGGCTATGAGCAGTCTCACAGTTCACAGAACATTTTGAAATGTCCATCCTCTGTTTGCTAGGTTATCTTCCTTTTCTTATTCACTGCTTCATGCAAGTTCTACAGCAGATGCAACAATTGTTTGAATGAAAGATTTTAACTCAATAACCTAATCTGACAGAAATAAAGGGCCAACATATCACGAATATCTACCTTTGCTCAAAAGCCACAGACCACAATATAAGAACTTGCAGAAGTCATTTATCAATTCCCTTCACCTGTTCTTAGATGCTAATATTTACATGTAAGGCTAAGTCAGGTGAGGTTCAATACTGGAGAGTTCTTGAATTCTCATCATCACATACCATGTCATGCCCCAGGAGTTACAATAGAAGATTATGTGCTACATTCCTTTATAGGACAACTTTGCACGGTAAGGAAAGGCAAATTGTCATCCAGAAATGTGAAAAGCCAGCTTTAGCATAATTCCTAAACTTCTTATGCTCAATGACTGACTGAGCAGGCTTACTTCAGCATTCAAATGCCTCCATTGCTATTCTTATTTTACAGAGAACACATCTACATTTCCACTCTGAGATGCAGGCTCTTTCTTCATAGCCCAGAGTTACTAGTATGAGATTGACAGGATGAGATCTGAGAGACTCTAATCCTATATCCTGATAGGATAGGACAAAGAAAAGGTGGGATTCAAGTGAGCTAAGATCTTACTGTGGTCTCCCATCGGAAAATGTTGCTGTGGAAACAGAGCCAGTTTTCTGAGAGATACAAGCGTCCTTGCAGCAGGATATCCTTCTGGAGGGCACAGGCGTAATCTGTGTACAGAGAGCAAGAGCAAGTTACTCATCCACTGACTGCAGCACAGCTGACCCAAACCTGTTAACTAAAATGAGATGGGGTATTACAATACAACAGAAAGCCATTTCTTTCACTTTTAAGAAGTCTATGAAGGCAGACTTTTATACTGGCTTGCATCCAGATCATGGCTCTGGGAACAGCCCAAAGCCAGAGTTGATAGTACATCCGTGTGAGGACAGCACTCCATCTATCAACGCCTGAGCACCATCTAAGGTTTTCAGAGAACAGGTGTCAGGCAAGCCTAGGAGTACATGGGAGAAGTATTCATTAGTCAGACTTCAAAGCACCTAAACAACAGAATACACAAACATTTTACAGTACAACACATTATACTGTCAACTCCTACGGAACAGTAGTTCATATGCTGTAGTACGATAATAGTTTTCCACTGAACAGATACTATCACTAGCTAAAACTATCTGCAGAGTGAGACACTAACAGGCAGATTGAAGCTATCCGGTTCTTGAGGCAGGGGATATTTCCTGAAGTTGACTATCATTTTTATGATACTGTCTCTGACTAAAACCTCCCTGTTAAGAAAAATATTTCATCTACAATGCAATTACCCCTCACCAGATACCTGCTAATTAAGAACAGAGGATATAGTCACACTTCTTAAAAATCTCAGAGAGCTTTCTCAATTTCAGAGCCTGAAGATTCAAACAAAAGGAATTTTCAGAAGCACTGCTGCTAAATAATTAAGATGGATCTCTTTTTGGAGCTCCAACCTAAAGAAGGCTACCTAATGTACAGAAAATACACCGAATGTATGTATTGGTGCAATATATATTATTAATTTTACCCTTAGAGGTATCTAAGAGCTTTGTATCTGGTATTGTCTGAGCCAGAATTTTGATTTTGTGTACTACAACAACATAAGAAATACACTTCTTTTTCAAATATCAAGAAGGTCAGGAGTTCCCAACATCCTAACTTCAAGCCATATCTGCATTTACAGAAGCTTTTATTATATTTTTTTAACTCTCTAGCGTTTCCCCCCTCGAATAATCAAGTGGAAATAATTTGCCTTGTAACAAAAATGAGGCATTTATACAAGTCCTTGGAGATGTAACTACAACTAGAACTACAGAAGCCTAAATCTAAAGAAGTTAGCTGTAAGTGCATGTTTAAGAACAGTCAGATACCAAAATGCTGACAGAGGAAGGGAACAGGAGTTTGAAGTTAAGGACTTGAGGAAAGCATTACAAAGAAGCTTGCATCTGACTTCTGTGGTTTTTAGAGCAGGATTCAGACCTATAAAGGTCACCACTGGGCAAGTGATGAGCAACCCCACTCTGACCTAGCTACACAAAAGAGAGTATCAAAACAAACAGAAGAGATTAGCATTTCTCGTTTTAAGTTTTCAGAATCAGTAACTTAATATGTTCCTTGAAAACATTTTCAGGTAAATCATAGTGGCACTCCTCTAAGCTGCCATTTAGACAGCCTAAGTAATTCCTTACATTTTAATAAAATAATATTTTATATAATTATACAATCTTTACATACAGCGCTCAGTGGAATAGTTGCTTATTTTTAACAGCTGATTTAAAAACAGAAACAGTATCAATTATTTAATGAACAGCAGCAAGCAATGGTTTCTTGAAGCACTGTAAAGCCTGTACACCAAGTTTCTCTACACCAAGTAAAGAAAAGTTCCTTGCTTGGGGGATGCAAAAAGTCTTTTCAAGGAAACACTGCTTTTTACGGGGTAAAAAAACTATATAAAAGTAGTGGCTTTGCTTTTCATGGAACAAATTGAGATTAACCCATTACGAAGTCTTTCTCTAAATCCTACACAGTCTCTTCTTTGAAACTGTGCTTAAGAGTTTGCTCCATGGCTTTCTGCATCAATCAAGTGTAAGGAGAAACATCAAAACAATGCTTTGAAGTAATATCCTTTCCTTCTGTTTTACATCCCTACCGAATTATTTTAAAAATGCAGAAGGCATTTCAGAGGATAACTGCCTCCTGAGGTTGGAAAAAGGCAGAGATTTAACTGCTTCAGAGCTGTTGCTGGCATACTGCAAGCATACACTGAACAGCCTGTCAATATTCGCTTCCTTAGAAGTTGCATAAAATAAGAGATGGACTTCAAACAGTCACAATGCCTCTTTTGTATGAAAATATACAGTGTATTTGTTACACAAATACAACAAAGGTGATAAAGGAGGGAATAAGGTGCATCACTATGCAAAGGATGTAGGGTTACATGCTTGTCTTCTTTGGATTCTGCAGTGGAGTGAAACAGGGCTGGAAAAGGAATATTTCAGTGCTGAGAAAAGTTATGCATCATATTGATATTCTCTGACACCTGCTTCTTTCCACTCTCATTCACCTGAAAAAGTGTTTTACATTACAACCACCCACTGTGTCACACAGTCCCAGGAGTTCACATTAATCAAGGTGCTTTGAGCAAGGCTATTAGGGAGCAAGGGGGAAGTTTTTGCTAAGGATGATCTACCTAGTTAACAGGGTCTCAAAAACAACATCCCTTTTTTTTCCCCACAAAGCAGGCAGGAGAGGAGAGGAGTATGGACCTGGCTTTCCTTGAAGGTATCTCATGCTAGTTCAAAGACAGGAGAATAGGGAGTTATCAGCTGTAGTTAGAATTTGCCATGAAAGACCCAAAATGCTTTGACATGACTGCAACCTGAAATCATCAAAGAGAAGACAAGGACTTTCGCTGTGATTACTTCTTACCTACTATGAGTCTCTCCGAGTCTGGCAGATGAGAAAACTGTCTCTTGAATTCCTCACTTCTATATTTGTAAGTGGAACTTGAGAGCTGCAACAAAGAACAGTAAAAGGTTATGCAAACAGATTTATTTTCAGCCATCAACTGCCTTCATACTGGATGTGTAATTTTATCTTGGAGAACAAATGAATCTCAGAAGAGCAATAAAGAATAGGTGGTATCTAAATGTGATCCTTACTGTAACTTTATGCTTACTTATGTAAGAGTATTTATTTGGCATAGGCCAAACGATTCCCTGTATCAGGCCAGATGCCAGTCACAAGGCATTACCGTGCTATGACAGCAAACTGCTCCACCCATGAGATGAGAACCCTTCTGGGACTAAATATTCTAGCACAGACTAAGTGAAGAGGCAGCAAGGCCACATCACAGAGGTAACAGAAAAATCAAGCCCTCATGGAGGCCAATAGAACACAAGGACACAACCTAGAACATCAATGTCTACTTGGAGTGCCACTTCAGGAATACTACAGTGCACTGGATTTTTCACCAGTTGCTGAAACTAGACCTGTAGGAATAAAGGTAATATTTTCCTCCAGTAAGAATGAATAGCAGCATCACCATCACTTCTTAATTTTCTGTCATGTTCTACAGTTCACCCCATTTTAAAGATCACTGCCTATGATTTTCTTAAGATTCAAGTTGGGCAGTAAACTCACAGCACAGAGGACTATCTTGATGGACTTTAACTCCTTACTCTTATAAACAAATGTGCCTGCCCCATTCAAATGAAGAGCTTCAGCACATTCTCCAGAAAATATTCTATGTAAAAGTCCTACTTTTCATTATCAGTTGTAAGAGGATCTTTTTTTATTATTATTATTCTTAAAAGATATTCGACACTTATTTTAGAGGCGGTCTTAACTAAATGCTGTATAAGGCCATGACTCAGCTGGACTAAAGCTATTACAGGAAGAAATCACTTTTAAATGTTTCTAGAACCAGATATAAATATACTAGAAAAGCCTCTTTCACACTTTTTTTTAGCCTTTCTAAAGTTCTTAAGCACATGGATGCTATTCTCTACTTGAGCACCTGTATTACTCAAAAACTTGACATTCACCATTAAACCTATTTCCACCATAAGATTAGTTGCTATTTATGTTTAGGGTGGGGGGAGAAAGAAAAAAGGGGGCAAAGAACCACTTTTGACTGTATGACCTTGCAGCATGCTTACTTTTGACACTCCTGCAGCATGTTAGTCGACCACTACCCTTTCACTATGTTTGTGCAAAAAATCCCAGGACAAAAAGAGATTTATCTTCAGCTTGATGGCCTTTTAAAAAACTAGAGCCAACTGTGTCCCACCCCCTCAAGATTCCCATATTTTGCTCTTTTTCACTGAGGACATTTCTGCTTCTTGCAGTTCAAAAGTTCCCTGCACACCACCCTCCATTCACATCCTACAATGGTCTGGCATCTTATAATTGTGAATTGAGCTCTTAGGCCTCAAGAACACAAGTGCAACCTCAAAGTCAAGTGTTTAAATGCATGTAACACATGAGAGAGCAAAGTTGCCCTGACACAGATCAGCTTTTTTTAAAAAAAATTAAGTAAATTTACCTTCTAGTACCATGAATAAAAGAAAGTCTTTATGTTTGACCTCTGGTTGAGTACATATTTGCTATCCAGTGATATGATGAGAACTGTAATGCAAAAAGGCAGCAAGGGATAGAGACAGAAAATACATCCACCCTATACCTTCTGAGAAAAGTAAATAAGAAGGGTTTGGGTGTAGCTAAAGAAGAACATGTTAGACATGTCTACTTGTAAGCTGTAATGCCTCCAGTTAAATTTCAGTTATTTCTGTGATTTTAAAAATAACATTCTTGGAAAGCACGTAATGTGCTGAAGTAGGTGGGCTATGGTTTCTTGGCTTGCTACATCCAGCCCTGAAATGCACACTTTTAATTGATCATCCAAGAAAGGCATCCAATATCTCCACTGCTTTGAAGAAACTGAATTCTTTGCAATTACTCTGGAAAGAGACATAGGGAAAAATGAAAAATTAACTCACATCTCTCAAGTTTCCACCTGCAGTTCCAGAGCCCCTATGGTTTACACACAGTCCTAACTCAGCTGACTGAAGTCTGGGCTTGTGTTGCCAATATCAGCATACAGGGAATAAAAGAACTGGTCTGCCATGAGAGGAAAATGAAAGTCACAATTTGTGAAATCATGATTTAGGAAGCAATGCGTTTAAGGGGAAATGTAGTTTCTCAAACATGCTGTATACAAGAGATAAGAGCTTCACGGAAGTTCAGCATTTTTGTAAGACAAAAGCAATCAAAGAAAACAGGAGCATCACAGTGTCACAAACACATTTATATCAATGCCTCAATCAGCCAGTTCAACAGGTCCAAGAATTCAGACTCAGGATTCTGAGTTTTACTTAGAACTGAATTTTTTCTAGAGCACAAAACCTGCTACAGCTTATCTTAGAAACCCCTGCTGGCATTTAGAAGTGTTGTCATGAGTGACTGGACTATAAGAAATCCTTATTAATTGTAGATTTCTACTGAGCTCTGAGGACACTTATGCAGAGTCTGCTCTGAATCCTTACCTAATCAGCAGAAAAAATGCGAGCACACTTTTGAACCTTATCTTTTCCCTACTTTGCATGAAAACTAGCTCACTTGAATCTTGAATCACTTTTTACCTACTCAGTAGGTGGTTTGGCGATTGAGAAGAGATCCCTCAAAAGACTTGAGAAACAAGAGAGGCAATTTTAACACTATTGGCAATTTCAACTTCCTTAAAGTGAAGAAAACAAGGCATTTCTATGAATACAGCATCTCTCCTAATCACTGCTATAATGTCCAACACGTGGCAGCATTTGAAACAGGTTGCCACCTCTGAGTTACAAAATCTAGCACCAAATGTTAAAAGAGAAAAAGCATAAAACAGGCGGTAGCATGGCACTCACAAGATGAAAACACCAACTTGTTATTAATACATAGAAATTTCTAAGTTTAATTATAAGTCAACAGGCAAACACTTGGCCTGAGGATAATTTTAGGCATTTATGGTTATGCTATATTTAATCACCAAGGAAATTAAGTGCAGCCAACAACTTATTAGCATTTTTCATCTGAAGCCACAAAATATACCAGCAACCTGTAAAATATCATAAACAGGAAACCATTTTCAATGACAACTAGAAAGTTTTACAGAAGACAGTTACATAAGAACCAGATATTGGAGACACATAACCAAATGATTCTCATACCTTGTTTAGAAATAGACCAGTTCAACTATATAAAATCATGTTCCAGAAAAAAAAAAAAAACCAACATGTAAACTTAAATAGAACTAAGCTGAGTTATTTATAGGATAGAAGCCTGTTTAAAAAACAGCTTCCTTTTGCATTTACATCTTCAAAGTGTAGCCACTGCAAACAATTTGAGCCATTTAGTAAACTACAGAAGAAAATTAAGCAACACCTTCTCCCAGGAGTACAGCAAAAACCTTAATCATTAGGAAATTATTTGATTGCAGATATCACTAAGCATGCAAATAAGCAATCAACTTCAGCAGAATGGTGTGCACATTTTTTAACAATCACTAATGACAGCAATAATTCTGCATTTGTTCTGTTAGTGTTTTCGCTTTGTTTTGACACACCACAAAACCCGGGTTACCTGACAATTTGCATTGCATAGTTGCGACATGCAGCTATGAATACAAGAGCTGAGATGACAGGTAAGTTGACCTCACCAGTAGGGTAATAAATCTCATATCACCTAATTTCAAGAGATGTCTCTCACTGAGCTTCAGTCTCCGCATCAGTTACCACCACACGCTCGGGGCCCCAGCATCAAACAAGCCTATAAGCAAGCCGCCCAAACTACCATTTATTTTATGCTCAGAAGCCTCACTTAACCATCAAAACATGCCCATGGAACTTATAGCTTTGCTCCTCTGTCTAACAACATGCAAATCCAGGCTACTAACTCTAAACCCCACTCAAAAGGTCACCTGACTATTCCCCAAAGACCTATACTTTCCTATGAAGTTTCTAGACATGGTCAAAAACAAATTTGGAGGTATTAGTAAGGTTAGGATAAAAGTACATTTTAACCTTACATTAGCATGTTAAAACAAACATTACGTATTCTAGCAAAAGCTGTTGCATTTCTGCTGAATAAAGATTTTTTCCCTATTCAAATCCATATAAAACCCTTCTTAAGCATCAGGAGAAAGAAAAAGAACACAGACTCCAGAACAACAACCAGTCAGAGAGAAGTCTGGATTTTATATAAGACTCCTCTATACTGTAAATACTCTTTAAACTTATCTGATACAGTACAGAAAAATATTAACCCAAAACCTACCAAAACAAACCAACCAACCAACCAACCAAAAAACCCCACCACCTAAACATACAAGGATCCTAATTCCAGTGAGGTTAAAGCCTTACTAGGGGAAATAAGAACCAAGCTAACAGCCCTGAACAAAAGCATAATTAAACAGTGTAAGGCAGACAAGACTTCACATACTCCAAGACAGATCCAGGCAGACTCCCTTATTAACACAGGAACACTTCCCATGGCACACTGAGATGATATCTCACCTGTAAAAGGTGCCAGGTCTGAGAAGCCTTTCCATCACAGAAATGTTGATCCCACTGCAGCCATTTCTTCAGTCCACAGAAGTTCATTAACCATTCAATCTTATCTATAACACACAAGGCACAGCTCTCTGGCTTTAAAACTAGAGCTGCAATCACCAAATTTCCCTTTGGAAAAGAATGAAATATATGTTTTACCTTTTTAAATTAAAAGTCACTCAGTCACTCCGGATGGAAAAATCCACCCCACCTATGGATAGTTCTTCTACTAGTATATTTGGTTAACTTAATTTTTACTTTGTGAATTATTTTTGGACTGTAAGCAAGTTACTCCTATCTCCTTCTGAGGTAGAGATTAAGCTTCTCAAGTGTATTAGCAAAAAAAGATTTTTCTTTTTCAGACTTATTCTTGTGGCTTTTCTGAATCCTCTCATTTTCAGTGTCCTTCTTGAAAGCTAGATATAGCATTGCAGGAGTTACCACAAACAGATAAATCTGAATCACAGATTGCTTTTAGGCACAGAATCACAGTGAAAGCTCACATCCACATGACTACCAGTCTGCCTTATCTTTTTGCAGTTACAGGGCAGTTTCCCACTTCTGACAACAAGCACCAGGCTGTATGTTGGAAGTGTCAGACTTGTTCAGTTTACCTTGTCACACGTAAACAGTCCAGATCCACTCCGTTACAGCCATCTATATTCACTCACCACTTCTTGACAAAATCACAGAAAAAAAAATTGTTTAAGAACAACTTTCAATCACTGAGTATTCAAAAGCTTTACTAGCCATGACTTATGTTCTTTTTTCTCTTGAAGGACAAAAGCATTTAACTTACATAGGGAAAGAACCACTCACAGGACCCGAAGACATGACATTACTTAGGGTGATTTACTGTGCTGTGTACAGTATACTGAGCTCTTTGGTTCACTTTTGTTGGTTTTGGGAGGGGTGTTATGTGTGTTTGGGAGTTTTTGTTCGTTTGTTTTTAGTTTTTTTTTAATAAGAAGATATTTGATCACATCTGCTTATCCACACAGTTGTAATTTAATTGATAGGTCATGAGAGGGATGTCAACCAATTAAAAAAAAAAAAGGAACCAAGCAACTGTTGCCAGGGTTTGCTCAGCCATTGTATTCCTTAGGAGCCTGCTTTCCAAAAGTTCTCATGCTCCCAAGGAAATGTGAACAAGCTCCTAGTCACAGTGGGAGGGGGCAATGTTTAGGGAGCTACAGCTATTCTCCTTACATTCATATGTTTTTATTTCCTTCACCCTTACCTGTGGAGAGGGGAGTCTGATAAGCACAGGGCCACTGGCAGGCACAGGGCTGTGCACTAAGGTCATTACGTCCCCACTCCTGTGTCCCAGCACCCCTCTTCTTTGTGGAGGCTGAAGAAGAAAGGAAGTCAGACATTTCTTAGTGACTGAGTAGAAGACAAACAACAAAATTCTCCTTCAGTGGCACCCAGCAGAACTTTGGTGAAAGTATGTCTTTCTTCTGTTGGAAATACAGTGTGCATAATTTAAAGAAAGGGATATTAAAATACAGGTCATTGGCAAATACTACAGCTACTGTATCTTCCAGGGGTTAGTTTGGTTGGGGGTGGAAAGGTTAGGGTGGTTAGGGGAGTGAGGGGTGGTGGCTGTGGTTTTTTAAGCCTACAAGACTTCATAAACAAGGCTAAAGAGAGAGCCCCTAGTTCTCCCAAAATGAGTGTTACTATTAACTAGTTCTCACATACACACAGGCAGGCACACTGAACTTGTCAGACAGACTATGATCTACCACTAACACCAGGAGCTTCCAAAAATCCACATAGAAACAAACTCCTCTGAACTATTTCATTATGGAGAGCTGCTGAAATATTGGAAGCCCACTCAGAAAACATTTGACACCCAGTGTCATGGAAGTGACTGAATGAGGTGCTTCTGAAAGGGAGACTGTTTCTATTTCTTTTGAAGACTGGGTACAGGACATCCAAGCACTGTGTCCCACAGGAGCAGCCCAGCTCTCACCAGGTGAGATGGACTACAGTCTCACCAAGCCATCATGGACCTGACATATGGTGAAAGCCTGCGTCAGGTCTTCCTGAAAAGCAGTCCTGGTCAACTACTGACCAGGGACACCTGATCACAGCATTTCCCCATGTGGAACATGAACTTGGCTGAACTGGAACACTGCTCTCAGAAGGCCTGGTCATTTCCTGCACCTCACCAGCCACAGTGTCCTTCCAAGAGCAGCAGTGAAGGTATCATGCTTCAGCTTCACCTATGTAAGTAACAGATATCAAAACATGATAGAGCATGGCTTTAAAAACAGCCTGGAAAATCCACAACCAAAGTTGTTACAATTATGATTTTGACAGACAAGAAAATTTAACATCCTATGAAATACTACGCTGCTAACATCAGGTTATATAATTATAACAAAGGTAACATTTTTGCGAAGAATTTTAAAACCTGGCATCCTTCCCAAGAAGAAAATTAAAAGACTTAGGAGTTGAAAATAGAAAGGTATTTCTTCAGAGAACTTTGAGTTGCATAACCAGTTAGAGATTGCATTTTTAATGTTCTCAAAAAAAAAAAAAAAAAAAAAAAACAAAAAAAAAACCGCAAAAAACCAGTAGAACAGACCTGAAAGAATTTTGTAAGAGTATTTCAGTTTAGAACATGTGAGGAACTCTCACAAATTTCTCCCTCAAGGTCACACCAGAATTAGCTCATTTTCACACTTCACTGAAATAGGGTTCAGCTGAAGGTGCTTGTTTTCAACCAGGTGCTTGGGGAACAAGCTGATAACCTTCTTATCAATTTTAAGAAGGCCTCTTGCCATTAGTAGTACTATATATTTTTTCCTGAAAAACAAGACCTTGGATTGAGAACATCCTCTGCTTATTCTGAAGCAATGGTTTTGTAGTATTCAGTACTTTTTTTTCTGCAAGTAAGTGTTTTAAAGCATTTTAACAGTGAAGCCAATGTGCTTCCATAACAACTCTGGTTTGAAGATAAAAATCTAAAGCTTGCCACGTACAGCGCAGAGCAAAGCATATGCTCCACTTCAGAATAAAACTGACTGAGGCATGAAGCTAATGTAAAGTCAGAAGACACACACCCCCTACACAAACCTCCTCTAGCTGCCTGCAGCCTGTTCCAAACTATACAAATCCCTGGCCAAAGCCTCTGCAGCTCCCCCCTCTCTCACCCACTTGCTCAGAGCTGGTGCTGGCCACCCTCCAGCAGCGCTAGCTAGCGCTCTGCCAGCCTCTGCCTGCATGCCAGCTTGGAAAACAGGCTGAAACACCCTAGCCTTGCAGAACAGGCACACAAACGCTGCAGCAACTGTGCAAAGAAAACTTACACAGGGGGTGACATTTAAAAAGTGCCCAGCTCCAATCTAAAACCACCACCACCAAAACTGATCTTGGGAAGAAGACTGCAGTAGCATAAATCACTTCAAGTTCACAAAAGTCCCGAAGGGAATAGCAGAGGAAAGTACTATCACCAGGGAAATACCAGGTTGAAGAGAAGCACTTAATGCCTGGTACTCCTCCTCTCTGCATCTCTAAAGGCTACAATCCATGAACCAGCCTCGAGAGTATATCTGCACCTGGCAACTCGGCATGGAGACAAATCTACTCTCACACAAAACTCAGCCACTGTCCCCTGTTTTAAGTCAAGCTCTTACTGAGACACCTTCTCAGTAGTCTGGGTGTGCAAATGGAGCACAAATTCTCCAAAATGTGTACGTTACCAGCCACCCAGAGCTCAGCTCTTCATAGGCACTTTGAGGCAAGGGATACAGGGTTCTGCATGCACAACAGATCTCTGCCTGCCCTGAGAGGGGAAGAGCAGGCATGCACCTATTCTGCTTTCTTTAGGCTGGCTCTCCTTTTCCACATGCCACACCCAGCACCAGTCTGCTACATTTCCACTACCAAGTACATGGAGTCAGCACAAAGAGAGAGAGCCCTCTCCCAGAACAGCCCTATTGAGGAAACTGACAGAAGAAACAGAAAAATGCACTGTCAAGGCATTTTAATCACTCGGATTTAAATCTGAAAGTCTGAAAGGAAAAGATAATGGAACACAAAGAGGCTGTATTTACAGTCATTTTGCAGCCCGGGCTGCTGGCTAGGATAAGTAGCTGTCTCTGTGCACCTAGCTGGGTGGTGGCTCTGGAGGGCCTGCAGGTCTGCTGTCAAGATCAGCTACATATTTAAATAGCAGGAACTGGTTTCACCAGAAAATCAAGGTAACTCTCCTGCTTTCCCAAAGCAATGACAGGATACATAATGGGGAATCTCCCTGGGCTGAAAGAGCAGAAAAACATTGGTAAGTATATCTGTATGGAAAAATATTAACTGGCAATTTATTTCCATCAGAAAACCAGTGAGAGGATTCAAAGTGGTCTCAGAAAAGCCTTTAGCAGAGCCTGGGTACCAGTGTGACTCAGGTCTCAAAAATAGCAGTAGCATAGACTGTTTTATAAGTGCATTTCCTGTTTGTAAGATAACACCATCTGCAGCAGATTGAACACCTGAGTGTGGACATTTGCAATTAGCAATGAGGCTGATTATTTCAGTTTCAAATATAATTATTTATATAACTGCCACCAAGCACCTCTGAGTTTGGATGAAACAAACACTTAGATTTTAAATACGAAAGTTAAATAAAAAGTTCAAGAGCTTTGGACACTTCCATGGACAAACATCTTCCTCAGTTCTGAATTAGAAGTTAAGGTGCTTTTAGCTTTAAAGAGCCAAGATGTCCCAACCTCAGATTTATTCAGCATTCTCATCAACACCTCCCTAGCTAGCAATAACATCTTTGAACCTGGTAGTAAAACTATTCCTATAATGTCCCTGACCAGAAACCATATCTCACGTTGCCTCCCCAGAACACTAGCACAAGCCTAGTTCACAAGGCTCTTAACTGCCCAACTCCTTCTCATTTTAGGGAAAAGTTGTGGATCTGTACCTACTTTCTTGACTTCATAAATGCAGCATTCAAGCATTCTTTTTGTTCTATTTTAGTAATTTTGTCTACCCCATGAAGATTTAACAAAAAGGAAAAAGGTAAATCAAAAATTTAACAAAGTCCTGTGATATCTCAACTTCTAAAACAAACTTAATACAAATAAACCAAGTGTGTTTGGATGAACTCTGCACTTACTATCTTAACACTTACTTGAGATGAGTTTGTCATCCTCCAGCACAAAGTTACCCTTTAGCTCAAATCAATTTATCTACTCCCCAGGCTAATTTTGAGTCTTGTAACTATGTTGTCCAGGTTTCAACAGCCATAAATGTACTAAGTATTATGATGCAATAGCAATTAAAAGGTCAGAAGAGATTATTTCCTTTTGGATAACAAAACACATTCCTTTCGGAACAGCAGTTTCATCTGACTCACATTTGTTTTGACGTGTGTGAAACAAGTAGCCAATGTCACTGGTTAAGGGCAGCTGTTTTTTCACCTGATCTTTCACTGCAGGCTGCCCAAGTAATACAAAAAAAATCAAACTGCCTGTCTCTAGACTTATTTGATCCATTTAATGAACACGGGGAAAATCCACATGTTTTCAGTGTGAGGAAAAATGCCTTTATACAATAAAGAAACTACAAGACATAACTTCTCAACCCATCTTCCTTACCTGCAACAAAGTCCCACCAAGATTTTCTGATGCCAAAGTAGCCAAATACAGAAGGAAATGAACAGCACACTTCAGTTGGACATTTTTCTCCTTACCCTGCCAGTAAAATCTGTCTCTCTGTAACTGCATCTCTGATCTGTATTTAAGTTTAGTAACAGTGCCCAAACAAGGATAAGAAAACATAATGAAGGGAACAATCACCATGGTAGTAATTCCCCTTGGTGCCATTTAGTTTTCAGCAACTCATAAAAGGATACATTAAATACTTTCGCTCAAGACTACAGTGAAAACCTGGAGGAGCATATTAAACCACAACGCTACATAGTTAATAATGCACGAGTGACTGTGGCCAATTACATAAACTGCTTTGCTGTAAATTACTCTGGTCATCTCATTAAGCCTGCCAGTAGCCCCACTGCATTTGAAATGCCATGGAAAGTGGCACTCACCAAGCAATTGCCCCAAAACTTCTTCTCCTGGCTGCTATCAATGACTTGGTATACCACAAAACAATCATATCTTGCAGTTTTATCTACCTGTCTTCTTTCCCATCTTATATACAAGTGGTTCACCTGTAGCAGACCTGAAAAAGCCAATGCTACACCACTACATGTTTGCAGAAACACAAGCTGTAAACAAACAAACAAAGGCAAAAAAATATTTAAAAATCATATTCCCATCTCCTAGAGTTGACTTTTAAAGCTCTCATTCTGCAACTTAAGGACTTCCCTTTCATTAAAAGGATATCACTATTCCAACTCCATGCAGATTTCCTGAACCATTTGCATTCCTAACGGTTTCGCTCCCAGTGACTAGAAAAAAATAAATAAATCACACAAATCTGAAGTGTTTTCTTTCTGACCTTTTATACTTACCCTTCAGGTTCTAGATTAATTTATATGTGTACAGTAACAATTCATGTTATATAGAACTACCTATTGCTGCAGCTGGCCAAAGCTTATTTTGACATGGCACCATTGTCAGTCTTTGTTCAGAACTGGTTAAATTTTATGACAACCAGATCTACCTCAGTGCCCCGTCTGGAGCTGCATCAACAGCAATAAAAACATTCCCAGCATGAAAATAAGGGAGAAAAACCCCTTTAGCCTAATCACCCATGTTCAGGGGGTGGTTAGAACCGCAGTTTGTCTTCCTACCAGGTTAAAACACTGCTGGCTGTATAATCAGTACTATCACAGGGCTGAAAAAAGGCACCTGTTTCTGGACATTCCAGGTAGGTAGGTAAACAACATGCCAGTCCTACAACTATAGTGAAAGCTACTTGTACTAAAGTTAGGGCATTAAAAAAACCCCAAAAAACTAATAAAAGCGCAACCAACAAAACACCAAAATGCAGCATTAATGTGCTTAAAGGTTTTTATTCTCTTTGTAGAGCTACAGCAAATAATCTAACCAATTCTCATCCTCCTTAGCAGACTGCTTCATACCAGCAAATAAAAAGGAGCAAATAAAAATCCTCCTCCAATGTCAAGAGAATTGATACATCTCCTCCACATCCCAAACATTTGGAGGCACAAGTATGAAGAAGCAACATACCAAGTATACAAGCTACTGTCACAAAGCCTTAAATATCAGCCCCAAAAACAATTACCACTTCAACCAGCCCAGTTAGCCATTCCAAAAGTGGTGGGAGTCTTCAGAGAAAGGTGGAAGGAGGATTCAAACTACTATAGATACAAGAAATACTTCATTTAACCCTACCAGTCTTGGGCCCCAAAGTGCCTCAATTTGTATCTGTGCTTCAATAAGTTATCTTCCAAATTGTGACACATATCTGCATCCCTCCTAGTGCAGGTTTGAGTCATACATGCTTACTGTATTCTTGCCATGCATACTGTCACACACTCCCAGTCTAGTTCTTTCTTGTAGAAACCAGATCCATGCATGTAAAAATTCAAAATACTTTCTTGATCTTGTGCAACCTCAGTTGCTCTTACATTATGAAAAGTAAAAGGCTTATTTTCACTTTTCACTGTATCAATTATTTGCTTCAATTTTTAAACTCCTTCACACTGACCAACTCTTTAAACTGGCATTATGCTCCAACCAATTGCCTTTTTTTAAGCCTCTTTTATTATCTTCTTTCCAACATCTCCTTTGCACCTCACCTTTTCAAATCCTTAAAGAAGCCTCCCAGATACAAGCAATCTTCTGAGATGCTCATTTGATT
This sequence comes from Chamaea fasciata, assembly GCF_029207755.1. Lineage (NCBI taxonomy): Eukaryota > Metazoa > Chordata > Aves > Passeriformes > Sylviidae > Chamaea > Chamaea fasciata. Next base: position 22,200,216 of record NW_027094087.1, on the reverse strand, counting down.
TCCACTCATTCCACCTACTTTTTCATTCCAAGGGAAGGACTTCCTTTCCACAGGCATTCTTCTTATTGTAGGCATACATGAACTTTCTTTGACTGTTCATTAATATAAACTAGAGTTCCCAGACACAACACCCTCATTTTTGATGCAAAGATCTTTTCCATTAGCTTCCTCATTCATCTTTACCTTCTTCACTATGGCAGGAAAATACTTAAGGCTTTCACAGGTTCCAAGGATATTAAACTGAACCATATTTCAGTATAAAGCACATAAAAAAGGATAAAAAGATGAATTCAGAATCCTGAGATGGGACTTCCAGATATAACACAATTTCCAATTATCTTTGACTTTCATCATCTATTCACAGTTGTCAAAACTGGGACTATTTAATCAACTGGAGACAAAAGCTTTACGATTTCCAATGGAGAGAGAAAGCCCCAAGACGAAGTTTGTAAGCACTTTTTTTCTTCTTTCAGTGAGTTTATAGAAGTCTAGCTTTGTCCACCTCCAGGTGGGGGAGGGAACAAAAACCAAAAAATAACTCATGACACACCATCAACCTTAAAAATACCAGTTAGTAATACTATCAGTTTAAGAATTGCTTACAGTAACAGAGAAAACTAATTATTTCTCAAAATGTCAATAAAGACATCTAAAGTTTTTTTTTAAAGAGATAAGAAAAACTCCACCCATTAGGATCCTCTTCTTCCCTCCCCGATAATTTTTCGGCCACCCATCCTTCTCCCCACTCACCATAGCCAGGAGAGAGATCGTGTCCCAGAGGCTGCCAGCCCCAGCCTGCTGCTAATTACTTGTGCTCACAGCACCTACTGAGCATTCATGATACCTGGCCTCACTTCCAGAGGCATGGCACAACTGCCTACTCCCACTCAATCCATGAAAAATTGAAGTCAAACCAGTCAGGCTCTAACATCCACATTTGGTTTCTACCATCAGCAAAACAAGAGTACATCACCCTCAGAAGAAGTCAACCCTTGGAGCAGACCTCAGTTGCTGGAAACATGCAGCCTCTCCAAGCAAATAACCCTGGCAACGAAGCTGAACCCTGGATGCTGCCACAGCCTAGTCCTGCTGTTGTAGCAATTCCTCCATTCTACTGACTCAAGAGTGGAACGAGCAGAACAGGTCCCCCACCTGCCACAGGACAGTAAGATCATCTTTGTCAAATGTTAGTGACACATGCTGCACACATTGCAACAAGCTGCCTTCCTTGCTATCACCTACACATTTACTGTGACTCAGGACTTAGGGAGTTTTAACAATTTGTTTTTAATAGTCAGCAGCTGACCATCAACCGTGCAAGTTACTGAAACATTCTCTGTCAAGAAGAGCAGAGACAGTTGCCAATAACATAACATTAAAAAAACCCCAATTTTCGCCTTGAATTTGTGACTTCCTGGTTCTTGCTGCTTTACAGTTCAGTTGCCTTGAGGCTGAGAAAATAAGCACCATGGCTTCCTACAACCAGACTGGTACAGGCTTTTAAAACTCATCAGTGACAGATGGTAAGGCTACAACATTTCCAGCCACAGCATTATCTTACAAGAGGGAAGTATTTACACAATTACTTTGTTTTAACTGCAAGGTCATATTTGCAGAACCAGATAAACACCAACATCAAACGCATACTAAGGTCTTGGAGTACAAATCAGACAATGATTTAATGATACTGGAAAACACCTCACACAGCAGCTGCCACCGCACTGAAGAATCCCACTCCCCTGAAGTCACAGGCACACATTACCACAGGAAGCAGAGTGGCACTGTGAGGACAACAATATCCTGCACTGTGCAGGCTCAAAGCTCTGCTCAAAGAAACTTCAATCCTTCAGCATGTCTCAACCCTACCAGTGCAAAGCCAATAGCACAGCTACATTCTCCATATTGAATACTTTAATTACTTTATTTTCAATCAACTGGCCTATCAAGGAAACACTGAGCTGTTAACTGCAGGTCCAACAACCTGACACCAAGACCTGAACAGGCTTATTCCTTGTACAAAATACCACCTGCATTAGTGGTTGTATACCAACCATCGAGCAGTAGTTTACACGATCTAATTTGCCACCTAACAAGAGCATGGCTGGCAGTTACAATGTCTGCACAGCATGACTTCCTATCGACTCAAGTACAGAGACACAGCTGGGTACACGCAGGACAGCCCTGGACCATCCTTGTCTCTGTAGGGATAGCGAAGAAAATACTGAACACCCCAAGAACTCACTCTAGCAACACAAGTCTGTGGCCTGATGGGATTTTATTAGGCCTGTCCCATTCCCACTGGCTCCAGATTACTACTGCTCCATTTAAGAATACACATGCATTTGGAGGGGATTTACCCTATGGCCTGAGATGCACAAACAGATGCCCTGACCATTGGGACATTTACATGTGAAGAGGAGTGATGAAAACATACAAGCTAGATTTATAAATAAGGAGTTGGGCAATCTGATCACCCCCCTTCTGCTCACAGCTCTGCCAGGGATTCCTTCTGGCCTTCAGTAGTTACTCAGTCTTCCACCTGCTAAGCACAATGAACACTGTGACACCTCATCAGGAGAGGGACAAGGTAGACCAGATGATGCTCAAGAACACGGATGTACTGAGGACACCTGATACAGAACCTGAGTCAGATTCCTTTCCTCACAGCTCTGGCACTCTAGGTCTCCCACAAGATCAGCTGTGAACATGTCTGTGGCTCCATGCACATGTGCTCTCCTTCCTTATCAAACAATAACAATCCACGCACCAAATCAACAGAAAAACATACACTCCAGGTCCACACAAACACACTGACCTTCTCTCAATGCATTAAAAAAAAAAAAAAAACTACCAAAAGAAAAGTACTGAAATAAGAACTTATTATTACCCACTCTGCTTTCAGTCAGGCATTTCCTCAGAAAGCAAAAAAAAGGCAGAAATTCTTCTCTGCTTTTCTTATTCATAAATTCAATTTTTACAGAAAACACAGGAAGCTTATTTACTCTTGTGGAAAACAAATGTGTTTACTTGACAAAAATGAACACTAGGAACGCAATTCAGAACCACTAACCACCACCAAGAATCAAAATTCAGTCATTATGCTTAAAAAGCATCAGAGCAGCAAAAATGTCTTTCTAAAAGCATAAGAAACACTGGATGGGTTCATGGCAGGAACTGGGAGACAGGACTGAGGCAGAAGCCACAGGTTCTGTCACTAACTTGAACCATGACATCAGATAAACAACTTCACCCCCTCTCAGTCTCACCTTACACTTTAGTAAGCCAGTAATGATAAAATTACCTGCCTCACTAGATGGGTGGAGAACACTTTACTAATTCATGACTACAAAGCAACTTGAGAACTGCGGATTTAAAGCTTGGACATATACACACATGTAAATTAAAATAGATATGTATTATAAATTAAAACCAAGTTTGGAGAGGGATAAAACACATTACCCAAAAGCTCCAGTCAGCACTCCAACTATACTGAGAAGGAGTCTGCATTTTCTCTGTGCATGAATTAAGAGTCTCCTCTGAATCAGCAAGCAGCTGGTTAATAAGACCATGATCCACTTCATGAACTTCCTGTGAACAAAGAAGCAAGGTATGTAATCCAGCAGTGGTGGAGAAAGGTGAAACAAGACAGTTAGCCCATTTAACAGCTGTATATTAAATGAAACCTGACATGGTAGTTTCACCAAGGTGAGTGGCATGGAGACACTTCCCACTGACAGCTTTTTCATTGTTTTTTTGTTTTCTTTTCCCTAGACTATGATATATTTAATTATGTTTTACATTTTTTATCAAAGTATTTTATTTCCTCTGCAGCCCCCCCAGCTTTCACGTTGAAGCTGCACAGACCCTTACAACTGAAATAACATCAACATGAGACATCAGTGCCTAACATGCAGCACGTCTCAGGAACTTGTGAGACCTTTCAGAACTTGAGAAAGGTCATACACGTGTAGCATTTTTACTAGAGGACTGACATATGTTACTATAATACTGATACATCAAGTGTTAGTTACACTATAAATTGCAAATAAATACAAGCCCCGCATTCAGAGGCAAAAAAATTTGAGTCATATAAATTACTATAAAGAAGCAGCACTCGTTTCTAATTCTGTAGCACTCTCCCTCGTTAGCAGTATTCTTCGCTTTGGAAGTCAGTTCTTATTGATGAAGGGAAATTGAGGCACAGATTCTCACTTCTGCCACCCCACGCAGCAAACGGTACAAAAGCAGCCCAGGGCCCTAACAAGTAACCCCGCCTGTACTACCGGAGCCGCCGGGACGAAGCAACGCTGGCTTTCAGCTCCAAACCAACTCAGAACCGAGAAGTGCTGGGCCACCCCGGGGTGCGCCCCCCCGCCCAGCGCTGCCCGGGCTAGGGACAGGCTGCGGAGGGGACAGCGGGGCGAGGCGAAGGCACAGACACTCCGGGCTACGCGGTGTGAGAGCAGAGCTGCCCCCGGGGGCTCTTCCCCGCACTCGCTGCAACCTCCACCAGTTGCTGCTCGCCCGCTCCTAAACGCCGGGGTTCGGTGACTGCCCGGCAACCCCGCAGCCGCCTCCCCGCTGGCTCTCCCGGGAGCCCAGACCGGCCGCCTCCCTCATCGGGGAGCCCCGAGGGCCACCCTGCCCCCGGCCCCGCCTCGCCCCAAAAACTTTCGGGGAGGGGTGTGCGGACGGCGGAGCTTCCCAGCGGGGCCAGACTGCCTCCGCCGCTCGTCCGGGGCCCGCCCGGGAAGGGAGCGGAGCTGCCGCCCCCCGCACCTACCTGCGCGGCGCGCCGCTGGCCCGGGGGGCGGCGGGGCGGCGGCCGGGGGCACGGAGCCCGCCGGAGGGGCGGGCGGGGAGCGCGGAGCGCGGCGCTTACCATGGAGGGAGACGAGGGCCGCGCGGCGCCCACCAGCTGCCTCCGCGGGGCGCACGGCGGGGCCGCGGCCGCCATTTAAAGGGGCCGGCGCCGGCCGCGCCGCCGACCCGCGGCGGGAGGAGGTTGCCTGGGGCGAGCGGCGCCGCTGTTCCCGGGGAGGGGGAGCCGGAGCCGTCATGAGGGGCGGAGAGCGCTGCGGCGCCTCCGGTGTTCTCCTCGTCCGGAACGGCAGCCCCCCTGCGGCTTCCGCAAGGGTTAACTGGGAAGGCTCCGCGCCGGTGGAAAGTTTGAGGGCTGTAGTAGGAAAAAACTCCCGGCTGCGGGGGGGGGCCGCGCCCGCCGCCCGCCGCCCTCGGTGAGCGCAGCCGGTTTAACAGCGAGCGCCCGGGCAGCAAAACGGCTCCCAAATCCTGGATTCGTGGCATTCGACGGAAAACACTGCCGAGAGGCCGCTCCGGGGGGGGGGCTCCTAGAGGGAGAGGGGGGAGGCTGGCTGCGGGCCGAGCGGAGGATGAGGTGACCTAAAGGAAATCAGTGAGGGGGGTTTCATCCCAGGAATGGGTCTCGTTCTTGAGGCTGCTGAGCAGCGCCGAGTGGTTTCTGCCCCAAGCTCTGAGCACCCGGAGGGCTCCGCAGATCAGGGGACCCAAGCAGAGCGATGATGGCTCGCAGATTTGATCCCTCAGCTCACCTCACAGGAAAAAGAGGAGCCCTGTGAGGTGCAAAGGAATCACATTGCTGGGTAGTTGGCTGGTAGATGATGGATGGATGGATGGATGGATGGATGGATGGATGGATGGATGGATGGATGGATAAGCAGCCGGCTGTGACAAAGATATTTCCTCCTGTTGTCCTCTTTCTCTCTACCTCTTCCCCAGGAGAAGTGTGGAGGCTCCTTCTGGACATCTCAGGGCCCTGTGATACCTGCTCACTGCTGCATTAGAAAAAGTGCCCAAAGTCCTCATAGGTGACTCCCTCTCCCAGCTGTTGGCCCAGACAGGACAGCATTAATGCAAGCAACTGCAAGTCTCCAAAATTTACAGGAGAGTGTAAAAAAGAATGTGTGTTTTGTTTCATTTTTGTTCCTTGCTTTCTTGATAGGCACCTGAAAATTGAATTTTGAGGGCTTATTTTCAACAACACTCAGGGAACCAGTTTATTTGTCTTTTTATCCAAAAACCGAATCATATTGGGTTATCCAAGTGGCAGACGCTTCATGTTCAGCTACTGGCTGCCAGCAACACTAACCAACCCCCTTTGTATTCCCTCAGTTAAAAGCTGGCTGACCTGGCACTCTGGCTCAGGCATGACCTACTTAGGGGAGGATTCACAAGAGAATTGCTAGTTCCGGATGACATGAACATAAATAGCATTTGCAGGAGCAATGGTGGTATGTTGTCTGGGCTTCCAGATGTGGGTTCCTCCCAAATCTGCCTTAAACCTTTAATATATGTCCATCACAACACACTTGAAGGGGTTTTTTTGAAGCACACCAAGCACTTGGGTTTAAATCAGGCAGTGTTAGCATTGCCTTTGGATCAGATCTGTCTTTGCATGGTGACTCCTCTGACACACAGTCACAATCAGCATTCTAAACCAGTAACTCAGTCCAAAATCTTGATCTGGCAGGTGTCTTTGACACTACTGGTTATTCCCTCCTCAAACTCTTCACTGTTTTTGGCTCCTCTAACTTTTTCCTTTCATGGATATTTTGGGTTTGCTCACCAACACTTTGGCAGTACTTCCTTCAGAAGACCCTCACAAACTTCCTTCTGAAGGGCTCTGTTGCTCTGCACTTGGTCCCAGTTCCCTTCCTAATATGATTCCAGCCTGGTAATCACAAGTCTTCCCACTCTGCCAAGCCATTTCAGAGAAATATTTGCCTCCCAGGTTCCTTTAACCATACTCCCTCATACTATGGTTCCTTTAACCATAACCTATCCTGCTTTTGCTGATTCCACTGCTTGGGGATCTGCACACCAAAGCTAAAGTGACAACTGGTGACTACAGGAATGGGCCATTTCTCTCAACATCATTTGGTTAGCCAAGTTCTGCGAATCAAGTATGGGTCCTTTTTGTTTCAAATGCAAAGAAAAGCAGAAATACTCATGTCTCTCTCAGCTGCATTGTGCTTTAAGAGTTATGGAATTGAGTCTTTACTGGATACTCAAGTACAATTCTGTTACCTGGAGAGTTTTGAAGATATGCAAGATCATAAAATGAAGTGTGCCATAATCCCTAATCCTGTAGTTGAGGGAAGAGGTGTCAGCCAAATAGTGACAATAGCCCATGCTTGGTACAGGCATAGCAGGGCTGGCAGGCCTGGGTGGTACAGGTGAGGCTTGGTGCTGCTGTAGCTCCTCTCACAGAGTCCTGCTCTGTGTGGGCCTTGGATAAACTCAGACTCATTCAGAGTACACCTCCTCACCTTGCAGATAGGCTGCCCTCTCCAGCAGTTTTGCCCTCCACCCAAGTTGCATGGACAAGCTCTACTTAAATATAAATAAAGTAGTCAACTTTTGATGAAAAAGTATTTGTTCTACACTGAAAAAAAAAAAACCACTTTGGGGAATACAGTTTATGTGTAAACACCATGTGCATATAGCCACAAAGATACTGAGTTCCTGAATTTTCCTTTTGTGGTGTATTAGGGTGATATTGTGGTGCATTAGAGTCTGGATCTTCAGAAAATTAAGCCAATGCTCTCTGGGTTCTCACCATCACTCGGGAGGGGCTCAGCAGAAGAGAGGTCTCCTTTGGAGTATCTGGATATTCTGTACTCAGCCCAAAGCTGCGGTTTGTACAATCCTAAGTGAAAAACAATGTAATATCTTCCCTCTGCTCTCAGAGCATTTTTGACATGTTCTCAGAAAAAGAGAGCAGTACAGCCGCTGGGGAAGTAATTGTTGTCACTTGCATCGTGGCTCTCATCCAGGGAGGAGGCAGAGCACTGTGAGCTCAAAGCTGTGGTAACTTTAGTAAGTGTGACATTCACTAGGCAGAATGTGAGGTCCTGTTGCTATAATACACACATAGTTTTTACCCCTACTACCAGAGGGAGAGATGGTGAGGCCATGTACTTCAGCAACCATGAGCCAGCACATTGGGAAACTCTATAGATCTGCAGTGTCTTCATTCATCTTCTTCTTGGTGGTGGGTGAGTACCAAACCACCTTCCTTAATTAGAAGAAATATAGATTGTTCGTGGAGCTTGGCTTGAGAAGTTCTTTTTTTTTTTTTTTTTTTCAAAATGCGACTTCCAAGTGAGGGCTTCCTCAGGGTGCAGGGAAATTGTATTTAGTGTTGTGTATTGTATTAAAACGTGTTTTCCTCTTTAGATACATTCCTGTTTATCTAATATAAATGTTTAGAAACAGTGTATTTGCCTGTCTTTTCCCGGATGTGTATCATCATTCCTAGAGGCTTCCTTTCTATTTTGTTTCTCCAATATATTAGACACCAGTTATTGTCACAAGGTGGTAATTCATATCCATTTCTGAAAGCCAACCTCAGCCCAGGGCAAAAGTCCTATAAATGGCAAAAGTCCTATAAATTAAGGGCAGCAATGTGCAGTCATTGATCACTTAATCATCACACAAGATGTCTGGGAGCTGGATACAGCTTGTAAAGCACCTTCCTGGCACCAGAACGGTATGAGTGTGAAACTGAGCTCTAAAGCAAACAAAATTATCTGAAAGACAGTAATTTCATCAGGAGAGGATTTTTTTTTTTTTGTGGGTTAGAAATTGAGCCCTGTTTGCCCTCAACCTCTCCTCCAGCTACTGAATGTGAATAAAGAAGAGGAGGCTAAACTGGAAAGGTAGAATTCTGCACTGACCTCCACACACCATTTTGGTTCCCCCATGCTGTTGGCAGCTGGCAGGAGAAGCTTGCAGGGTGCTTGAATTTACTCCAGGCACCAAAGACTTAAGTGAGGCTCCAGGACAGGAAGAGAGTGCAGCTGTATTTTTTTCTTTTTTGTCTTCTCAGTTCCTCTAGCCTGCATTGCATATTTGTATCTCTCACTTACGTGTCTGATATGACCTTACATGGGGAAGTACCCACCTGCAGATTACGTAAAGGGGAGGCTGAGGGCTTTAGTTGGTGCCCTGTTAGTACTGCCAAATGTGGAGTACATGGCAATTTTACAAGGAGTTCCAGAGAGCTTTCTCCCCTCATGGCTGAGGACTTCATATGACAATGACCTATTAGATCATCTAATCGTTTGTCCAGGTCTAGACAAGATCATCCATGCTGTATTTCTCTGTACCCTGTCTAGCTCAAGTGCTTTCACCACAAAGCCTTGCATTCCTCTCCATGGGCTTGAGCCCCACAACCCGAATGACAAGGGACCTACACATCACTCTGCTAATGAAGCAATTGACTTTAAAAGAGCTTTGAAGCAGAGTCAGCAAAGCATTTGGCATGGTATGCTCCCAGATGCCAAAACGATAAGGGCATTGTGTAATTGAATACCAGTGAACTAATATGTTCCAGTTTTGCAGCCTTTAAAAATAAAAAGAAAGAAGAGAAAGGGAGAAAAATAGAGGGAGCGCTGTAACCTTCTCAGTGAAACCCCCAAAGAGAGTTGGGACAAAACAGGGCAGCCAACTTCTCTCCTGTTTTAATTTTCCTAATTAAGTTACATGATTTGTATTGAATCAAAGACGTGGAATAAAACAGATGACAAGGCCAGTTATTTCATGATAGGAGATGCGTATAAAACTCATGATGAACCGAGGCAACATCAAAGCACATTGTTCCTACTCAGTTACATTCTATATGCCACTAAGTGTCTGTGTAAAAAGTATACCTTTTGCATCACTAAAAGAAATAAAAAATTATAGTTGTGTTACAGGGATGCATATGCAAGACTGGAGTTCTTGTAGCAGAGAAGAAATTTTGTGACCACTCCATGAAAACAAGGTAGCAGTAGCACCCACTAGCTAAAGCAGCAGTTATCCAGTGGAGAAAATGATTAATAAACTGAGATTTTAAGAGTACTCATTATGAAACTGCTCAAATTCACTCTAATAAATAAACAAATAGATCCCTTCAGAGTATTTGATGCACAGAACTGTAATATGTCAAGCTTTGTCAGTATTTCAATTATACTTCATATTTCCTCAAAGTATCCTGTCAAGATACTTCAGCTTTTATGACTAATGCCTCGATACTTGTACCTAACTGGACAGGGAAGATCTGGACCTCAGATTTCCCCAAGAAACTCCAGTGGGCTCATTGCTAAGATGACATATGAATGGAAGGGTAATATCTCACCCAGTACCTTTAATAAGAACTACTGATTTTAGGGGGCTGGATTCAAAACTGTATTTGTGTACCTAATTCCCAGGCATTCAATTCCCATGGGTTGGTGTTCCAGTTCTAAGGCAAAAATTTTCGCTTCGAGGTAAAAGCACAGAGCACCAAACAGCTCATAAAGTGTTTCACATGCTCTGTTGTTGCCTAGTTTCACAGCCAGTTTATGGTTCCTGTATTTTAGCATCCAGGAGTTCTCTCTTGTCTCATATTTAAACTGTGAGCTCTATACCCCAGTCTTTTGTAAGGTGCCCAGAACAACAGGGCCCTGCTGGCTGACAGAAATCTTCTACTCCCATATGAGTCATAAATAATAACAACTATGAATACAACTGTGATTTTTGTGTACAAGCTTGCCTGGAGGGGCCATTCAAGTAACTCTCAAACTGATCATAAAGGGGTTTGGTTTTCCATTGCCTCGAGAAATTTGTCTCTGGGCAGAGAGTGTCTTTTTTCATTGTGATGCTTTACCAGACCCACACAATAGCGTTTCACACTCTGTGGATGGCAATGAAAAATTCAAGACAGTAGAAAATCAGGATGCTCACTCTGGAATGGTCTGCAGTCCTTGAGAGGACACCAACTAGCTTGAAGGGAGACTGTTTTGCCTGAAGAAAATAAAACAACAGAAGAACCTTTTCCAAAAATTGGTCTGAACTCTTTCTTGGCAAAAGCTTGTTTTCAGGTCTGCTTTTCCCTCTTTTTGTGACAGCAACTATTCCTCTCATTTTCTGTGCCCAGGCTTGTTTTCAGAAATGAGACCCACTCTCACTACTCTTAGCTTAAGGATATGATACTATGATTAGCACCTTAGTATGAGAGGGGAGGTTGAAATATCTGCTACAGACATGTTCATGTTTTTCTGACAAAAGTTAGCAGGAGATGGTCCCTTCACAGAGAATGGCTGTCAGCCTCAGCTTCAGTATGGGCATAAGGCTGATGTTCTGTCCCCCAGACTGCTGATAGGATCTGCTAAGTGTTCAGTCTCTGGTAATAGTGATTCTTCCCATGATTTCAAGATTTACTGTCCTGTAAGTGAAAACGCATGCCAAAAATTCTAAGAATCACAATAGGTTTTGGGATGCAGGCAGTTGCATTAGATGCACACTTACTCACTATACTTGCCAAAATAGAACTGCCAGTGTATAAATGTACAAGCATATTTTGCTTTGCCTCAAAAGCAGTTGAGGCAGGAACATCAGGCCCTGAGACTTTTTGGGGTGGGAAGAAAGAGGTTAGTGTTGCAGATGGAAATGGGGTTGACTGGACTCTAAATTTCACCCAAAGCCATTAGACAATGGCATTCATCTTCCTTCCTCTAGTATGGCAGTAGAAAGAAGCTGATATTCAGGAAAAGACCTGTCTGAACACAAGAACATAATCTAAGCAGGAACAAGGAATAAAATCCCTATCATCATAACAGTGACTGCCCTCACATGCTATTTCCAGGAGCCATTCTTTGTGCTGGTTAGAGGTCAGGAGCAGCAGGGACATTTATCATCCTATCACCCTCAGCTGTCCTCTTCTGTCTCTCTTTCCTGGTACAGATGTAGGAGTTACTGGTGGAGGTGCAAACAAGGAGAATGCGGCAGCTGTGACTCCTGTAACAGCACAGCCTTTGTTGTTGACACCAGAGCCCTGGAACCTTTTGGTGACTCAAACACCAGCCAAGGAGAAAGCCAAAGAGGGTGAAACTGTGGTCTTGAACTGTCATCTTAACAGTCCACAGCATCCCTCCCTGACTGACCTGATGGTGAAGTGGTACAAAGAAGATGAAAAGGGGCAGATGGACCTGCTAGAAAAGAATGTGACCATCTTGCCAAATAACTCCAGGATCTTCATGAGTGGAGACTTGTCCCAAGGGGATGTTTCCCTGATTATCCTCAATGTGACAACCAGTGACCATGGTATTTATTTCTGTGAGGTTACACTTCCGGACGGGAAGGTGGTGACAGGAGATGGCACAAAGCTCAGGATCAGGAGGGCTCTGGGTAATATTTGGAGTTATTTACGTTTTTTCTCCTTGTTTTTCTTCCAAAGCTGGTCTGCACACTTGCAGAAACAAAGAAGTTGGCCTGTTTGGTGTCTGGCAGTAAGGGCCTGGAGTGTAATTGCTCTGTAGCATTTCTCATTATTTTCATAAGGCCAGCTAAAATACCTTAGCTTGTGTCTATAAACAATCACAGGTATTATTATAAGGAGGAGCATTTACACCACATAAAGGAGGAATAAGGTTATCCATAAAAATAAAGTCACTGCAAAGAGTGAAACAGTCAGACAAGTCCCCCTTGTATTCACAGCTCTGGCAGAACCCCCGTGAGTGACAGGTGACAAGGTACCATCTCAAGGAACAGCTCTAGACCTCTTTTTTTTAATGTTATTTCTCTCCAACCCACTAACTTGCATAGTCATTCCTTAACTCTGAATGACATAAGTAATCCCACGATAATCATGAGGATCATGTATAATATGATCATTATATAATTTCTGATTAACTTCATTCACATTAAAAGGAAAGTAGCATTAAAAGTGCCATGCTATGTTCTCTTAGCCTCACAGATAGACACTAGGCATATAAAGTAAAGAGGTAACTTGCTATGTCTGTAGCAGCTGGAAATGTCAAACTTTCCTTTTCTGTAGGCTAAACAGATTCCAGTCCCAAAAAGTCAAAACATTAGGAGGGATATTATCTTATTATCTAATTAACAAAAAATACCTCCTTCTGTGTCAACAGTAAATTATGCAAGAACCATTTTCCTCTTTTTCATTACCAAAGCTTCTATCTCACCAAGATTCCCTAAGCCTTTGGCCTTTTGAGCCTGAGTTACTGATTTTTATAACACTACTCAGTTTAAAGTGTAACACTAAGGCAAGCAAACTGTGCCCCTCTGCAAGGGCTTGGTTGTGTGTCTAATGAGGTCTCCTGTTGGCTTGATCTCATAGTCTCAGTAGCACACAGGTTACTCTTGAAATGTCTGCACTCTGGCCAGCATAATTGCCTTTCTGTGTTCCTGAGATGATGAAATGTATAATTTCAGCACTATGCCATCTCTGCCATGCAGAAGTCCCAAGAGCAAACAGTCAAAGAAAGGACTTCAGTGGAGCTCTCTCTGCTCTCTGGTGCTGTCTCCCTTGGAAGTAGACAGGCAGACCAATGGCTTTCTCAAAGTTGTCAGAGTAATTTTTTTCCTTTCAAAAATAAAGTATACAGGCCTGAGTCCCATTAATTCAAGCAGCAGCTTCTTTTGCCATCCCATATTGTCTAGCTGTTGAGGGAGATTTTCTGGGGTGATGGGGCTGCCCTGTGTCTAAAGCACCAGACAACATAGCAGCTTAGGAATGCTGCTTAGGAGTTCCTACATAGGAATGAAAAGAATCAGCATCTCTGTAGTGCAAGTCACTCTCCCGTGTAGAAAGGATTTCATGTCAGACAAGACATCAGCATGATCATAGTAAGCAGCTTTCCCTGCAGCCACTGCAGGAAAGATGCTGGCTGCATTTGCAAAGACTTGTCTGGAAAACAGCTCTCAAGTTACTCTGCTTTCCCTTCTCCCCCAGGCTTGTTTGGTATAGAAGAATCCATTGGAACAATCATTGGGGTTGTGGCAGCTGGTATTGGAGGCATTGTGGTTCTGATCGTTGTTTTAACCCCGCAGCTGAGGAGGTGCATCCTCTGCATGAGACAAGAGTCTCACCAAAGGTACCTGTGTTTTAACTGAAGGACAAATTAGACATTTACTTACCTCTGGTCAGACATGGGATCTGGCTCAGGAAATAAAGAGTGTGAAGGAAGCTCTAACTGAGCTGGTTCTATGTTCCATCACTTTTCCAAACAGTTTTTTGTTTATGTTGCAGAGCTTCACCAGTGGGGCCTAATGAGTTACCTATAAAGAAAATAATAGGATATTCTTTAATTGCCACTTTGGACTAAGAGTTTGTCAATGAGGTGCTGCAGCTTCTTTTAACAAAGATCCAGGACTCATTCCGTTCTTTAACGTTTATTCTGAAGGATGGTTCTTCCTCCTGCCAACTTCATCCTTATTATATCTGTACTCTTGAAGTACTTGTGTACAGAAAGTCTATGATGGCTCAGGTGTGTGAGGTGTGGTTTCTAAAGCCCTGCTTAAAGATCTTCTATTAGACCAGCTGTTAACGTTGGGGAAACCAGACATTTTCACCACATGAGCCAAAGAAATGCCCCAGTAAGAGGCTGATGTATCCAAAAGCTCGCCTGCTTTTTTCTGTTCTGTCAACTGGTCTAATTTGAGGAGACTGACACTGCATTTTGAAACAAGTTTAGTTCCCATTTTGAGCAACCCAAGATGTAGTATGCGTTTCAGAGCGAGCTCAGCTGACTTTTTGCATTCATTGAGGAGACGTGTGATTTGCACCTCTTCTCCTGGCGCTCAAAAATCTTGCTCAGCCTGATGAAAAAAATCCCCTCCCTGAAGGGCTGAGGAAAAGGGCTGCGCTTGCCATTCACTGGAGCGCTGGCGCCACCTGATGGACAGCGTGGCGGGGACAGGGACACGCCGGTAGCTCTGCTTCTCTCGCCGGGGAGGATCTTCCAGCCCTTGCTGGGAAAGCGCACTCCCTTCCATAGGCTGATGCTCTCCACACAGCATCATCCCTCTGCAAACGCTCTACATTAAGAGTTCACAATTTCTTCTTTTGCCAGAAAGCCTCGGAGGAGTTTATTGTGTTGTTCTGACTCTGTGTTGCTCAGTCATTCTCTCTCCTTTCCTTCTTGCTCAGCACAGCTTGAGGTGCAGCGTTACAGGAGCCGCTGGGATATGCAAAGCCTGCAGGTGGAACAATTTCTGATGCCCCATAAGCCAACAAATGGCGTTCTAGCCGGAATAAAAGCCTTTGCCTCTACATGTTGACTTTGGCATTTTTATTTTTGTTAGCAAGCTTCTTTTTCCTGCAGCTTTGACAGCCACAGTGGTATATTCACCATCCTCCTGCAGCAAGGAGCAAAGCAACTTTTTATGGACAAATTTGTATTATCACCTGCCGAAACTCCACTTAGTTTGGTCACTTATCTCTGATGTTAGACTCTGATGAGGCACCCTGGATCTTTCTGTGCAATTAGTTCTTATTTAAAGGTGCAGCTCAGCTGAGCTTCAGCAGAGACAGAAGGAGCCCAGTCTAGCCAGGTGCTCCAGGTGCCCGTGTTGCGCTAGCACCTACCCGAGGCAATCAGAAGCATTGCTTCTGGTGATGCAGGTGTGGCTCCCGTTTGTCTGTGCCTCCTGCCAAAGAGGCTCTTGTCCTGTTGGCTTGCTCCAGCCTAAACACTTGTGACAAAGATGCAAAGAAGGCCCACTCCTACATAGTTACTCCTGACTGAAAGAATGGGATTTTGGTTTCTCTTGCCAAAAGGAAATGTAGTGTTTCAATATAAGCCTCTAGTACCCTTAAAAAAAAAAAAAAAAAAAAAAAAAAAAGAGCCAGAGAGAGATATGAAAGATTTGCTTGACATGACTGATGTTCTCTGAAGCCGCTGTTTCCTGATGTGACAATAATTGATTCCCAGGCAGTCAGTGACTGGGGGACATGCCAATATAGGAGACCATCTTCTAGATGTATCAGAGAGCAGCATTTCAGCACTGAAGCCTGTGGAGCAGTGAGTATATTCTTTTGCAAAGTGTGGGTATGCCTGCTAGTAAGTAGAAGTCAGAAATCCTTGCTGACCTTGCAAGTGCAATAGCCCAGCATAACTCTGCTTACCCTTGAACACAGCTCAGAAGTGTCTCCAGTGCCTTTAAAGGCTCCTTCCAATCCAAATTACCCTGTGATTCTATGATTAAGAAAAAAAAAGTGCAATATTTGGTGACAGGAGATGTGATCCCACTACACCACATTCCAAACCATCTGTTTCTGCAAAGGCAGATCTTGATCATGATCATGATCATGATCAGAGCAAGATCTTCCCTTTGCTCTGCATGTATGTTATTCTGTCATGGAATCACAGACTAGGTAAGGATGGAAGGAGCCACAGTGGATCATCTGGTCCAACCTCCCTGCTCAAGCAGGGTCTTCCCAGAGCACATGGCACAGAACTGTGTCCAGACAGGTCTGGATTATCTCCAGTGAGGGAAACTCCACAACCTCTCTGAGAAACCTGTTCCAGTACTCCTGCACGGTAAAGTTCTTCCTCTTGTTCAGGTGGAACTCCTTGTCTGTCAGATCCTACTAGTTGCCTTCTTGTCCCATTGCTTGGCACCACCGAGCAGAGCCTGACACCCTCCCTTCAGTTATTCACAGACACCAATGAGGGCCCCTCTCAGTCATCTCTTCTCAAGGCTGAACAGACCCAGCTCCCTCAGCCTTTCCTCACAGGAGAGACACTCCAGTCCCTTAATCACTGTTGTCACCTGCTGTTTCTCCAGCGGGTGTCAGGGTAGTTAAAGTCCCCCACCAGAACCAGGGCCTGTGACTGTGAGGCTGCTTTAAGCTGCCCGTAGAAAGCCTCATCCACTTTCTCCTGCTCAGGTGGCCTGTAGAAAACACCCCAAACAGTGTCACCCTTATTTGTCTGCCCTTTATTCCTAACACATGGGCTCTTGACTTGCTTCTTGTCCACTCAAAGGCAGAGCTTGATACATTCCAAGTGTGTCTCACAGAGAGGGCAACTCCACCACCACACCTTTCTGGTCTGTCTCTCCTCCCCATACATCCTGGCCTGATAGAAATTCTCTCACACCATTGTTAGATCTGGAAAATGAGGAAAAAGAATTTATTCCACCACCTTCAGGTTCAAATTGTTAGAAGAAAGGTCTTAAAAAGACTACTCTGGCCCCCCATATCCAACATGGCAGGTGGGATGAGTCTGTCCACATAAAAAGTCAGGCCAGAGAATGAAGTGTGGGTTGTATGGGGCTGCTCCCCAGCACTTGGCTGCTTCTTGGTCACACAGGCACACCATTTTTTCACATCGGTCTGTCAGGTTATCTGCAAAAGAAAATGTGAGCCGAGGATGAGAGATTCTGTATTAAAGGCAAGGAACAGTTTTAGGAGGAAAAATTCCCTAGAAAAGCAGCCCTTAGGGATCAAAGGCTGTGGCAGCAAGACCAAAATGTTGTGTTGTGAGTGCATCTGACCCTCCCCTGCCCCTTCTCTGTCAACAGGTCTGACCTTAACTGTGACAAAGAGCATCAGAAAGTAACAGTTGAATGTAAATTGGCAATGCTTATAAAAATCTGCTCAGCACAGAGCACTCCCTGCTTCTAGAACTGTCTGAACTATGAGGGTTTAATTCAACAGTCAAAGCTAAAAAGGAAAATTATTTTATCTTAGCCTGAGGTAAAAATATTCCATTGTTCCTCAGTTGGTGAATTTCCCTTCTAGCTCCTCCCTCTGCAAAACAGACTGTTTTCAAAAGAAAAAAACACTACTTTGAATGGAGGAGCCTCCCAGAGGGATATTCAGAAACCTGAAGGCATCAGAGCACTCACCAGGCATCCTTCACTCTTGCTGTGTCAGTTGCTGTTGTATCTCTCTGATCACAGCAGAGGAGCCAAGGAGCTTTGCAGCAGGGCCCGGTACCTGATTTTTATGAGCCAGCAGCTAACAAAGTGATCAAAGTCATACATGGAACTATACAGAATGCAACTATGTGGCTACATTATCATAAATAACATCAAAGCCACTAGTTCAGAAGCCTACATTGCCAATGACTGAGTTTGGGTTAATGAACCTCATCCCACCTATAGGTGGTTTAGGTGCAGCTGTTGGGTTAACATTATTTCAAGGCACAGTGCCTTGTTTATTTGAGGCTGCTACTATGGGTTACCTAACAGCCACAAAACCCTGCACTAGGCAAAGTTTAACGTGCCAGTGCAGGTGGACTTCACTCCAAAACCAACTGCAATGAGTATAGCAATCTTTTTAGACTTCACTAGACTTTGATGGATCAACCCTGTATCTGAAAAATAAGAAAAGCCCATGTTTCCTAAGCTGCTCTGAATAATCATGTATTTACTGGTCAAAGTGTTTTATGGGTCAATGAGGACTTAAGGACACTTTTTTCTTAGCTATCAGTCTTGTCTGATACTTTCCCTGCCCTTCTGCTACTTGAGCTCTTCCTATGCGGTGCCAGCAACTGTTCATCAAATGTGAGTACAAAAGTCTGGCTTTGTAACATTTCTTTTAGAGAGGAATAATTTTTTTTACCAGACCCCACAACTAACAGCCTTTTCTGTAGTCCAGCTATCTACTGAATGGAATTTGCCTACAGGTGATGGCATATCTAGACTGAAGAATATGGTATTGCCAGTTTTTTTCATTTCACAAACAAAACTACCTAATGGTAGCAAAATGAGGAGAAATACCAAGTAAAACGAGTTGGTGTTTATTTTACATGATTTATGATACAGTGTCAGGCAGCAGGCATCTTATTCCTTTGCATTGAAATGACAGTGCAAACAGTTCTAACACTTCTGGACATCATTACCCTGAGCTCAGCAAGTGTGCCTGGAAATTTAATCCTTCATCTCTTTTGTTGGAATGGGATCAGACATTATACCTTCACATCCCCGTAAAACCTGCCGTACTGTAGCCTAGGATACGAAACTTGCCTTCAAAACACATTTCTATGGTTCCTTCTCACCAGGGGTAACAGGGGGAGTGAAGCCTGCTGAGGGCTTGTGGAGAACAGTTGAGTGATGCATCAGGTCTTGCCTGGACATCAGATAAGGAATTAATGAAATTCATTTAACTCCTGCTTGTTGGCCAAGTCAGAGCAACTGCAGCCCACTGCACTCCTATGTCCACTTCCATGGACTCAATGATACATCTCATATCTGCAACTTGGATTGTTCCTTCACAGCAAAGAGAAACAGGATTTTTTTCCTGTAAAATGGCTAGCAGAAAATATCAGACAAGTATGGAAATATGGGTAGGCTGGAGGGAGAGCAGTTGTGCATTAAAGTGACACATTTCTTTGCCAGCACTTTGTATTTAAAAGATTGTTCTGGAACTTGGAAAGGAACAACTGCAGATGTGCTGTGTCCCATCCCCTATCTGCTGGCAGATCTTCAGCTGCTGGTGAGGCTGAGGATTGCACCAGTAGACTATGGTTTTCTGATAAGGCAGAAATAGTCTTTTAATGTTGTAGCAAGTGACTTTGATGATTATGGAGCTAAGTTTTACTCTCACAATTTCTTTTCAAACTTACAAAGTGTTCTACAATGGATTTTACCACCAGGAGCTTTCTGGAGACTTAAAAATACAAGTGACAAATTCTAAGACTGAAGTCATCTGGTGTATGTCAAAACAAACTGTGCGAGATGCTGATGGGTTGTGACTGTGCAATTCAAACCCTCTTGATGGGGTACCAGCTGTAGAGCTGAGCACAGCCCACATTTGCTGTCTGCCTGAAGTACTCATGAGCATTTGATTCTACATTGTTCAAAATCCCTGTTGGAACCCCAGAACTTCAGGCTGGAGCCCCACACGGGCAGAGGTGCAGCCTGACATCCTATTTAACCTGTCTTGCAGCCATGCTGAGTAACCTGGCTCTTCTCTAGCAGTGCCAAAGAGGAGTAAAAAGTGGACAGTCCTGCTTGGAGGGAGGGCCAGAATTGCAATGGAAAGAGCACCCCTGAAGACCCACAGCTGTGGGAAGAGGCATGCTTAATTCCAGTGAGCAAAAATCTCCAGAAAGTTGTCTGCATCCCTGCCAAACCAAGACGGCTTGTGGGCTCCATGGCCCCCACTCCTGCTCTTCAGCCTGGGGAGATCTCAGGTTACCTGGAATGGGTTGTGCTGGGCCTCCAGCTTTCCTCCCAGCTTCTGGCAAGGAATGGGCAGAGAGCTTGGGAGAGAACAGACATTGCCTAAAGAAGCTTTGAAATCAGCTTGGCAAACACAAACCTGCCTCTGGGGCCCCCAAGGCCCTTTGGTCAGCCTGGTGCCTGCACAGGAGGGAGGGAGGGAGGGAGGGAGGGAAGAACATGTGACATGAGAGCCTTTCCTTTCCTTACCGCACTGCACGGTGTTCTGCTCACACGCCCACTGGTAGCGCTGCACCTTGGGGTTGCAGCCTTCCTTCTCTGCCGTGTCGTAGCAGCAGTCGTGCCTGTGGCAGCACCTGGGAGACAGGAAAAGAGAGAGTTTGGGTGTCCTCCCGCATCCTGCCTGCTGGCACCAGGGTGCTTTGGTCACACACAGCTCACGACAGCAATGTTCACCCCCGCCTGTCAGTACATCATCTGTCGATGAAGCAAGTATCCTGGCATGTCTGGGAAAGCTCACGTGTCTCAGGAGCCCATTAATGCCACATTTGCTCCCATGACCACCGTGCTTCTTCCTCTGAGCTTTTGCCCTCGTGAAAGCATGTGTGGTCAAGACATGGTAATCTGGCTGAAAGGGAGCAGAAATGTTCCTGTAAGTTGTGTTATTGTGGCACACTGGCTTAGACTTAGACCCATCCCAAAACTTGGAATTGGGATATTTCTTGCCTTCCTCGGTATCACCAAGCAGCTTCATCTCTTCAGTTCACCTGGACCTGCCATGTGCTCCTTGTCCCATAAAGGTTCTGAGGGGAGGCTACAAATTAATCAGTTTCAATGGTGAAATTCATATCAGTTAATTTAAGAACCTCAAAAACCATCTACATCTAAGGCATGCACCTATCTTCCCTCTGTGCACGTTTGCCCCATAGGTCACTTTTTCATGCTGCAGAGATCTAACATAGGGTGAAAAGCATCAGATTTGAAAGTGCAATTGCATTTCACTGACCACAGAGGGAATGAGGATGAGTAGCTCAGCTGATGACATCTCTCCTATGGACTAGTTAGTGAGATAATTTTCACTATCAATTACTTCTGAATTTATAGAAAACTTGACCTCACTTGAATTTTATTCTGGTAGTTTAGGGACTCAAATTCCACTGAGAAAATATTCAGCACTTAAAGACATTCTCTGCTGAATAAGAAAGGTTGTTTCAGCAGGTCTGCAAGGTCAGAGGCTGGAGCCAGAGAGCAGTGATCTCCTCTATTTCCAGAAGGCATCTTTGCAAGATCACTGTGACTCTACAGAGAAACACTCTACTAACTGGGAAAAACTGAGGCAGGCTGATTTTACGTAAAAAACCTGAAGCTCCAGCAAAGCCTAATCCATCCTCAGGGGAATGATAGGTAGCAGAGCAGGCCCATCACTAGTGTCTCATATATGGGACACTGAGCACTGGAGGCTGTGGTAGAGAGCCACAAATCAGGCTGGGCTGAGGGCAATGCCAGCTATAGAAACCACAGGTGTGTGAAGTCAAGTTGGTGTCAGTGATGGGGGAGTGCGGGGAAGAACAATGTGAAGGTAGACGGACAAAGGGAAGTGTTAGGAGCCTTTGTGCCAAGGGAAAGGAATTGTTCTTTATAGAGAGCCAGAGGGAACAAACAGAAAGAGAGGTAGGAGAAGTGAGGACAGATACTGTAGAGGGCAAAAGATGTTCTGTGGATTAGGCAAGGACAAGCAAATGAGCACTGAATTTGCACAAGCAAATGGTGTTCTAACTTGCTGTGAGAACTCGCTGCTCCTTATCTGGCTTGGCAAAACCAGGGGACGTTGCATAAACTCTGCAGGACCGCAGGATCTGGGACACAATTCTGCTTCTCCTTACAGCAGCTCCTCCTGATGATCCCCACAGCTACAGCAGGTGACAGGTAGCTTCCTCCAACACAAAGCAAGAAGACTTTTGGCTCCTATTTTACAAAAATCTGAAAGAACAGCCAAGGAAGAAGACTAAGGAATCTTATTGTTGTCCTTTGCCACCTTCAGATGGTCCCCTCCTGTCTGGAAGTGCCCTTTGCTGCACCTGGGTCAGAGTGGGGCTAAGCTTTTAATAACCTGCTAACAGTCGGTTCCACCAACACAAACAGAGGCAGCCAACACCACGGCAGAGCGCCGGTCATCAGCGATGGCAAGCAAACACAACTGTGTCACCTGGGCAGTAAACAACCTGCTCATCACGGCTGGGCTACGAGACAGCCCTAATGGCTACCGACAGCTCCGGCTGGTCCGCAGGGATCAGCTGGCCAGACCCCTGCTGTCGACCAAATGCCAATAAGGTAAGAATTTGTCACGTTGTGTTTGTCACATCAACAACACCCTCATTGCTGTTGTGTCTTTTCCTTTTGCTTTAACGTTGCGACAGAGGGGAAATCTTACTCTTCTCTTTGAGTTTGCCAGGATTTAACAGTTGGACGCAATGATCTTAGAGATCTTTTCCAATCTTAATAATCCTGTGACTTAGATGAGTCATAGATGCACCCTGCCTTTCATGGTGTTTTCAGCGAAGTGCAGAGCACCCTCAGGTCCTACTCGATAACGAAGATGCTGCAGCAATCCAGGGAAACAGAAAGAAGAAGGAGAAACAAATCTACTGACTCTGTGTGAAAGAAATGTCATTATGCCTTGAAGTGATGGAACTGTGAGAGTGGAACAAAAGGGAAAAGGTAATTACTGACACCACATCAAAGTCAGTATGTGGAATAAACCTTATAAAAGGATTACCCACTCAATGGCTTTTTTTCTTTTGCACATAAAAGAGAGGTGCTTAGAAGCACTCCAGCCCTGTCTAGACAGATTGACTGAATTACACACAAGAAAATTACTCCTTTTGTAAGGGTCTCCGTAACAAACCTAGAAGGTCAAGGAGGTGAATAACAGTATTTGTCACTCACAGCCAATATCCTGCCACCTTTTTTTTTTTTTTTTTAGAATGGCAAATATGGAAAATAATGTGGTCACTTAGACAGGTGTGGGGTACTCAACCACACTAATCATTGCAGTAGTTCTTAGTAACAAATATCAGTATTTCTCTAGCAAACAGAAAATGGAAAATTTTAGGGCTGAATCTAGTGTGGCATTGCTGATTCCTCCTAGCTAAGAACCTAAATAACACTTTTAAGTTTTTCTACAGCAGCCAAGCATTGCAGCTAAGGAATAATAATGAATGTACTTAGAGGATCAAGCTTCCCTTTTACAAACTATCTGATATTTTGAGGCATTTCCACTTGCAAAGTCTCATTTTCTGCCTTTAGGATAAAATCCTAAAATACTCTGTGGAATTTAAACAACAGCAGAAACACTGGCTGATGAACACATGGCCATATTTTACTCTCTCTTTTCCAGGAGTGCTGACTACTTGCATCTCCCAGGGTCATATAAATTTGGATGTCACTCAGCCTCTGTGGAAAACAGCTTTTAGGTCACTCTGCTCAGCTTTTCAATAAAAGCAGTACTCCAAATTAGTGAAGTCATGTTTTACTTTCAAGGCCTTATTATGAAATCTGTTAAAGGATAACAAAAAAAATAAAACACCTTACATACACTGCTGTAGACAAGCACTGTGAGAAGCACACTGTGATGAGCAGGTCAAGAGATATTACTGCAGTTACTTATCATTTATACTGTTTCATAGATGAAATATTTCACAGACAAAGGGACATGAGAGGGCTTTGGGAGTGAAACATATCCTTGCAGTAATGAAGATGTCTCCATTAGTCTTAAGGGACAGACAACTTCTCTTTCATGCCCACAGAGATTTTGAACCTTGACATCTTTTCTTCTTCCCTCTCCCCCTTCCCTTTTTTTTTTTTGTTATTCTAATTCAGCAAAATCTGGTTTTGTAGCAACCTGCAATGTTTCCAGCAGCAAGGTATTCTGGAAAGCTCAGTTTCCTTCCCAGTGAGCTGCAGACTACTTTCACCCCTACTAAAAGCAGAGCTTACTTACTAGTAGCACCTGGTCTGTTGACTGTAGATAGACTTGTGAGCTTTGACTTTGATATCTCAAACCTGGCAAGATTGCAAATACCAGGCTCAGGACACATAAAAATCCACTATCCTCAGCTTTATTCTCATTTTCTCTCTTTATGCTCATTGCACAGTACAGGAAAGAGGCCTTTGATTGCAATACCTCTGACACTTGTAGGGAATAACAAGCCCAACATCTTCCCCTCTAACAAAGAAAAGGGGAAATAACACCATGCTCTCCCTTATTGTTCTACCTTGACTCAGTGTGAACTAACAGCCAATGCAGCCAACAGGTTTGATTATTCCTTGCAACGATAAGGATTTCTTCAAGAGGATAAACAGTGATATTTGCAGTGCTTCCATTTTAGGGACCTGGCTAAAATAACCCTCCAAACACCTTGGATAACACTCCTTTTGTCAGACAGGGTGTGATCTCTATGAAAAAAAATTCAGCTATTTCAAGAAATTACATCCTGGTTTCTCCTTTGCCCTCTACCCCACATAGTACAAGGTCCTAAGAGCTTTGGTGTGATCCAGAAGGAGGTTAAGCCCTCATTCAAATCCCAAGTGATACATGGGTCATCATTCACAAATCCCCAGTATGTTCATACATACTAAGTTCCCTGCCCACAAGGCAACAAATGAGTCAGTGGAGTCACAGTAGCACAAACAGAAAAAAAGCAGGGAGATCTGCACTGCTTCTGGACACATAGCTGAGGTTTCTCTTACCAGTCTGTTTTATCTTTAGGCCAGCCTCGTCCTCCCAGCCCACAGTAGCACCCATAGCCAATATATGCCAAGGGAGACCGTCCCGTGCCACACGTTATGGCTCCAGCCAGTTCAATGATTCCTCGAGTGTGCAGCGAATGGGACTTTCCCAGAGCACCTTTCCAAACTGCAAAGACAGGACACAGTTACACACAAGGATTAAACACGCCTGCTACTGATTTTCCTACAGTCCTTAAAGGGAGATAGGTTTGGCTTTGACTAGTTGGTTGGGTGCAGTCCTGACAATCTAAATAGTAATGACATTCAGCTGGCAAAGGGTACTCTGCAGGGAACTTTGCCTGAGGTCTAGGATAATCAAAAGGTGGATGCAGAAATACCCAAGCATGCTATTTCTTCCACAGGAGCTCAATTCAAGCAGGACTTACTAGTTCTGGTGTACTAGTGTGTGATTGCAGGTGTATTGCGCCCAGGAGCAGTGTGCCTGGTCTTGCACATCACAGAGTCCAAGCTGTTAAGGTTTGCAGGGTCTGTGCCAGCATCATGCAGGGCCACCTGGCCTTCACTGCACCCCAGAGCTCCCAAACCTGGGACAGTTTTCCAGCTGTGCTATGGTCCTGACTGGGACATGAAGCAGCAGAGCACAGCCAGGCAACCAGACCTAACCAGGGCTCTGTGGAAAGAAATGAAGTTTCTATGCTGCTCAAGATTTCTTATATTATCCAAGTTTCCCCTACTATTCAGGATCTTTTAACCCATTTTCCAGGAGGCAAGACATACTGATGGTCCTATTAATCTGCACAGAGGGACAGCTACACGCCCCTGAGCCTGTAGAGTACATACTTTGTCAAGGACAAGGTGCCTCCATTAGCCAAGATGTATGTATAGCCGCTTTCTCTTGAGACTCTGGAAGTGCTGGCAACACTTCCATCTGCTTCCCTTATTATGTTCCACCTAAGTCATAACAGGTGGGCTGCTCTAATTTGGGGAAAAAAGAAGAAAGGAGCTCTGTGTCAGCTGGAGTGTGTGGATGGCCACCCAAACCAGTCTGGAGATTTTTAAGTTACAAGTCTTTTGAACAGTCTCATGATTTGGCATGTTAATTTGGAACTTTTTTAGAAACCACAGGCTCAGTCTTGCAGTAACTGTTACGGAAACCGAGAGTACCCTGCCCCTAATACTCAAACCACTGTGATGCTCAGTTGCAAACGTTGCTGCTTCTCGTACTATAATAGGAGCATTTCATGCCTGGATTTACTGTGAAGGACCAAATGCACTTTACACTGCTCTATGGGTAGGATGAAAATCCTCAGCCTGAAAGCCTGACCCATCTGCTCATCCCAACCATGCACAGCCACTCCAAAATCAAACAGGGGGACTTGCCAGCATGCTTGGATGGAGAGGGAGGTGACGCCTGGGAGCTGGGAACTCACCACTGAAGTTGCTTTGCCGCCTGCCCCTGGCTATTGCAGCACGCTTGACCTCTTCAAAGTGTTGTGCAAACATGGGCTAATTAATCCCCTAAACCACCCAAGGTCTCAATACTATTATTAAAACAGTTGCTTTCCTTTTAAAACCTAGCCTCTAATCGCCTTGCTTGGGCCTCTTCCCGCATCTCCTGGGCTAGCTTGCCTTCCAAGCCCAATCCAACTGGCAGTGAAGATAAAGGAGGGTCTCTCCTCATGAAGGACAAGGCCAGTCTTTGCTCCCTCTCCCAGCCTGACCCCTCACCAGAAGCAGGTGCCACCATTTTCACCCCAGGGATCAACGCCTCAGGCTGTCCTGACATAGCCTCTGTCTGCTTCCTGGGGCATTCCTTGGGGATTAAATGCACATTCCTGAAAAAGTAAGCGGCAGCTCACCTAAACACTACTTGAGTGTTCAGGTTTCTTGCTAAAAACACATTGGATGGGTTTTATTGAGAACTAACGAGACCACTTATTTTCCTTGTCTAAACAGCAAGGCTCCAGAGTTAGAAGGGGGCTCAGGTCTCAGGGGAAATCACAAGTAGTAAACTGCTTTGGATTTGGGGGTATAAATTATGCTTTTTCAACCTGTTGCAGTTTGCAGACCCTGAAAATGTTCCAGTGAAGACAAAAACGTCTTTGTAAAAATCCCAGCCTTCTGACAAGCAGCTTGATTTTTTTTCGGCTGTCTTTCACTGGCCTCTTAAGCCCGGACTTCTGGGCTTGGTCTGTTGGCCACTGGCTGAAAATGGTTGAGGCTGGTGTAAGGTAACTGTACCTCACCCAGAAGAAGAAAGGCCATTCTTCTTTTGGGGATATCTCTGGGGATCAAGGAACTGTAATTACAGTGCAGAGCAGCTATGAAAGTGGAGAGAAAGCCCCAAAGGAAATCGAGTCCAAAAGACTCAATTAGTGTGCTTAGGGCTGTGTGTTCTGCAAGAGGCATCCAGGCAGCTTCTGATGTTCCTGTTCTTTGAAAGCTGTCTGGGTTTCGAGCCAGCGGCACGCTGCTGCAGCTGAGAGGTCAACCCCAGCAAGTACATTTTTAATATTCAGGTGCACAGCTAATAACTTGACCAAGAACTGAAACTGCTTTCTCTGTGCTAGGCAGCTGAGCCAACATAGTCAGGAAAGCCTTGAAAAAGTCTGAGGCTCCACAGTAGCCTGCTCCTAGTCAAATGTCCCTTTAGCAGCATGTCCAATCATTAGTTAAACTACTAATGGAGCACCTTAGAGAAGAGTGTACCTGCAGAGAGGTGAGCAGGGGTGAATCTGACAACTTAGCACTATTCCCTGCTTAAACTGGCAGCCTTTGTTGTAAATGAAGGCAGGGGGTTGTTTTTTTCTTTTAAAACTCTACTGCAGGTATAACTTCAGACGTGCGAGTTTAGTGTTTTGTTGCCTCTGTGTGTAGGGGTTTATGTTAGCAGTCATTTATGGCTTTCATAAACAGAATTTAAAAAAAAAAGATTTTAAATTCAGATGTGTTGAAAACTGCTCACTCCATGGCCACTGGTATAAAAAGAAGGTATTTTTATGAAACACGGACACTACCAACTCTGTAGCAGAAAACTATTAAAAAAAGAAAAAGCCCTGTGTTTATACAGTTTATGCAAACCATAGCTGGGGCTGGGAAGTAAGGCAGGCAGGCAGCTCACTTATACCGTCCCTCACTGGAAAACTGAGGATTGTCTAGCGACACTTTTTCCCCCTCACTTGGCCAAATCACACGGAGGTCCTGGCACGAAGCACGCAAAGCTGATGGCAAGGGGAGAGGCCGTCCCTGGGCAGGGGGAGGCAGGGCAGGGCAGAGGGACCGAGAGCTGGTACTCACCTGCCTGAAGCAGCACCAGTGTCAGCAGCAGGCGGGGGCCCATGGGCAGATCGCTCCCACACTCGGGGACTCCGGGGTTCAGCTGCCGGCAGTGCCTCGCCGTGCTGCCAAGTCAGCCGAGGTGTGGTTGTACTAAACAATCCTCCCGGGCCGCTGCCCCAGGCTTTATATACACGTGGCTCTGCGCCCGTCTGCGGCGAAACACCCTCTCCTGCGATGCCCCCGGGCCCGGCGCGGCCCGCGCTGGCCCCGCAGAGGCTCCGGGCTGCGGGAGGACGGGGCGAGGGCTGCCTCTGTTTGCCCAGCATCGCCTTTGGGAGGGAGGGGCTGCTGCAAGGGCATTAGGCTGGTAGGCTCCGGGACAGCCCAAGACCCAGGCACTAAGCCGGGCTCCTTCTTTAAGCTCTTTGCTCACAGACCCTGGTTAACCTCTGAGAAGCTGCGGCAAAGTGAAGCCTTCAACCGGGCTTTCTGTGGCTTGGGCTCGCTGCTGTGGCATTCCCTTGGCAAGGATTTTCTCCTTTTATAGATCACTTCCCAGGGTATTTTTTTTAAATTATTTTATTTTAAGACTGATTATTTTCATGTTTAAAAAAGAAAAGACAAAACTATAAAAATCCAACAGAAAGAATACTGTTAAGTGCAAGTACCTAATTATAAACTGACCAAAAGAGCTAATTTGGCACCACTCTGAGGGATAAATACCCTCTTGGCCTGTTGCTGCACCTGACTAACACCAATAGATTTCTTGAAGACTCCTCTGTATGTGGGTACCAGCCACGGTAGAAGACCAGCAGCTGGGTCTAGCCCTCTGGGGCCCTGGTCACAGCAGGAAGCCAGATCCAGAGGTGGGCACCCTGTCACACAGCCTCCGCTTGTATGGGGACACAGGCAGTGTGGGCAGGAGGAATGGCCACAGTTATTTTGTCTTTGGGCTTGAAATAGCTTTAAAACTCCTGCCTTCCTTGGTACAGCAGCCACCCAACTTGTTGGGGTCTGAGCATCTGCCCCTTCCCTGGTGTGGGCATGAAGGGCAGCGTGGGCTGCTCTGCTGGAGTGGAAGAGGGCTGCTTGCCCCTTCCCAGGCACAGCCCAGGGCTATCATAGCAGCAGCCCTTGCCTGAGTTCTACATGCTAAAGCTGCGCTTCCCTTCTGAATGGCATGGGTTTAAATATTTGCTTGCTACACATTGGTAGTGGAATCAAAGGTCATCAGCAAGTAATTTATGGGGCTCCCTTCTGCTGAGTCCTGTCCCAGTGCTGCTGCCATCACTCTTTGCCAAGTGAGATTTCAAGGCACAGTACATCCTGGGTGCCTGTGATACAGGGCAAACGAGACAGCAGGACTGAGTAAATCTCATTACAATTACCAGTCTGAAATTTCCTGCCCACCACCACCCCAGTGATGGGCCATGTGCTGGCAGTAGGAGAGGGGGGAGAACAACTTGAGCACACCACTCACCCAGCTGCTCCCTGCCCTGCACTACCTCAGAGGGGCTCGGGAGGAGCTGCAAAGCTTCTGCCCTTGGAAACTCCCTTTAGTAATTTTTCCTGTATTCAATTCACAATACCAAATCATACAGAGTCATAGAATCACAGAATCACAGAATCATAGAATGGTTTGGCTTGGGAGGGAGCTTAAAAATCGTTTGAAACCCCTGGCATGGGTGGGGACACCTTCCACTCAAACAGGTTGCTTCAAGTGCCATCCAGTCTCACCTTGAATGCTTTCAGGAATGGGACACCCACATCTCTGGGATGCAAAACAGCACACTTGTCCCAGTGCCTCAGTGCCCTCATAGTAAAGGATTTCTTCCTAATATCTAATCCATACCTACTCTTTTTCATTTAAAAGCCGTTCCCTCTTGTCCTGTCACTTCAAGCCCTTGTAAAAAGTTCCTTTCCATTTCTCTTGTAGCCCCCTTTAGGTACTGGAAGGCTGCTGTAAGATCTCCCTGGAGCCTTTTTTTTTTCCATAATGAACAGCCACAGCACTGTGTCTTTATAGGAGGAGTGCTGCTACCCTCAGATAATTTTCATTGCCCTCCCCTGGTTTCCCTTGCTCCAGCAGGTTCACATCATTCTTATGCTGGATGCAATGCCTCATGTGGGGTCTCACCAGATTAGAGCAGTGAGGGAGAATCAACCAGCTGGCCACACTGCTTTGGATGCAGCCCAGGATGCAGCTGGCACTGGAGCTGTGAGTGCTCATTGCTGGGTCATGTTGAGCTTCTCATCCACCAATGGCCCCAGGTCCTTCTCAGGGCTCCTCCTGATCCATTCTCCACCCAGCCTGAGTTTGTGCTCAGGGTTGCTTATGTGTGTGAGCTACTGCTGGCAGATGTTTGACCTTCAGCACGTAAGTTTGCAGAAAGAGGAAGCTGAGGGACAGATGTGCTGTGATCAAAAACTCTATGGACACAGGGCCTGGCAGAAGTGCAACAAAGAAGCTTTGAAACACCATGTGGGGTCTGGCTGAACTACACCCTGTTAGAGTAAACCCCACCCCTGGCAGGCACCTGGCTGGCCCAGTTCTTACTTGGGGACCAAGAGGGTGTTGTGAGGAACCTTGCAGATGCTTTACAGGATTTCTGGGGTCCCCAAATCCAGAGGAACTGTCACCAAAATTATTTATTCTCATTTGGATTTATCAGAATAATTTGGATTTGAAAACAGACACTTAATCTTGTTCTTCCAAAGCCTTGCTGACTTATAAACCTGATCAAAAATGATGTTATAAAGTTTCAGATCACAAATTAATTCTATTCTTCCCATTCTCACAGCCCAAATTACAGATTAGTTTTTTGGTCCCCATTCAGCAACAAATACAAAATAAAAAAATAGAGACTCTTATCATAGCCAAATG
This sequence comes from Chamaea fasciata, assembly GCF_029207755.1. Classification (NCBI taxonomy): domain Eukaryota; kingdom Metazoa; phylum Chordata; class Aves; order Passeriformes; family Sylviidae; genus Chamaea; species Chamaea fasciata. The sequence goes on along the minus strand of NW_027094087.1, from coordinate 22,169,363 downwards.
TATCTTCAGCTTTGGAAGAAGGCTTCTTCAGGGTATTAGGAAGGGATGCCCAAATTCAACCTTAAAATGCAAAGCAGAGTTAATATATTATATCCTCATGGTTGTTTCACACCACTGACTGGTCAAGTTTGTTAATCTGTGCAAGGACTGATTACTGTTGCCTAAGTTAATCAGCCTATTTATTAAATAGTATTAAATGCTAATCATGTTCTTACTATGTTACAACAAATTCACTGAGATCATGAGGGCATTCCTAGTACTGTTTAGGAAAATAAAATTAATTCTCCAATTCCACCCATCCATGTGAATTTTTCATGTTACCTGTTTGAGCTCCACTCTCACTAGGAGCAAGAGGCAGCACATGAGAGTATTGGACGTCATCTCATCAAACTCAGACTCACACTACTGTCTGTCCAAAACTGCAGGCAAAATGAACTTGCTTTGAGCCTCAGGTCACTTGTGTGGGGATCGATCCTTCCTGTTGGGGGGCCGTTTCTTAGATAAACTGTCTCTGCTGAAAACGCTTCCCTTGGCATGTACCACCAAACCAGCTGGCCCTCAGGGGTGGTAGCACTTCATACTCTTGGGCTTGTTATTGAAAAACAGTATTTGGGAAAAGTCTTCAGCTGAAGGGGAGAAGAGATTTATAAGGAATCCACAGTTTTTAGCAAGGCTTACCCAATGAAGTTCAAGATATCAGATGTTCTTGTAGAAGTGGGCTGTCCTTCATCTCCCAGAGGCTGTGCTTCCTCAGATGAAATACCCAGCCATCACAGTGGATGTTGCCACCAACCACAAGAAGAGATCTCTGTTCAGCATCAGCAGAATCAGTGGTGCTTTTACTGTCCAGGCCAAGGGGTTTTACTATAGGAGGTAGAGGAAGCTTTCTTGCAATACCTTGAGCATTAGAGATTCCCTAAAGGATCTGCCCCTCCAAAGACCAGGAGACTGGAGACTGAAGGATACAGAATGACTGTTGGGTAGTCAGAATTAGAAGAGAAAATCAGTTCTAAAGAGAAGCAAACTCCACATTATCTGTCTGGAGGAAGAAAAGTAAATCTAAGGCTGCCACATGATTTCTGGTGACATAACCAGTTATAGAGTTAACACAGTAATGTAATATAATAAATAAACAGTCTTGCTTAATATTGTCTTGCATGGAAGGTCTGCACATATTTTAGTGCTGATAAAGCCCAGTCAGTCTTTAATGAGGAAAGACAGTACTATTATTATTGTTGTTGTTGTTGTTTCCAGTTTCTAAGTCAGCCCCAGAAGGGGTTCTAAAAGTGCCTCCTGGTTTGAGGGTGTCCAGTATGCATGTCCTTGAGTTTCACTGCTGCTGTGTGCTGGTCTCATCTGGATGGTGGCATTTCTGAATAGTGAAGCTGGGTGGCTCCAGCCTGCAGCACCCTCTCAAAGTCAGTGCCTGCTTTTGTCTGTAGTCACACACCCCCCCTCAGGTGATAAAGGTGAAAGGCCACCTCTCTCAAGATTTCACTGTCGCAGTTTTTTCCCAGCAGTCTCAGAGGGTGCTGTCTCCTGAGCTGACTGTGGGGGAACCTTCCCCTCTGAAGTAATTTGTACATATGTTGTTCCCCTTCTGCACACTTTCTTGCACTCCTCCCATGAAGGAGTGGACCTCATGGTCTGAATGTATAACCGGCTGGAGGGAAGGCAGGTGGAGCTGACAGGAGTCAGGAAATGATAGGGAGTTAAAGCAGGAAAGTTATATGATATGCTGAGGGAGCAGCAGCTTCTTCCTTATCAGCATTGCTGAATGTGGGGTAAACACTGTGGGCTGTGAGCTAGAGAAGAGCTGCACCACCCCAGCAGGCTGCCTTGCCACCCTCACAGCTGCCTCCATCCAGCCCTCATGGGGATCTGTAACCACCAAGGTCCATTCATTTCACATGAAACCCAGAGTTGCATCCCTTCACACATTCCTTCCAAAAGCCATGGAAAGAGGAGATGCAATCCACAGAAGAGAGATGGGGTGCAGGTGTCCCATTTCTGTGCAGTCACTGCAGGTGGTGACACGCCCCAGCTGCCTTCTTCTGTTGTCACTGGGATCATTAAGAATTTCCCAGCCTTTTTCTCCCAATTGTTAGTGACACTCTTACGCTGAGGCCTCCAGAAGCACCCATTTCCTTGTTTGTTCTCCCCTTTTGCTGTAGAGCAAGCAGCCAGCCTGAGAGACAGGCTCACTCTGGAACAGAGAGGTCCTGGTGTCCTCCAGGAACTGCTGGGCTTTGGTGGAACTCACACAACCCACTGCAGCTGTCAGGGGAAGAGGGCTGCAACTCCAAAAAGGTTTTCAAGACTGCAGTCAATGTCCTTTGGCCACAGATGGTCAGAAATCATAAACACAGAATGCCCTGGCAGTGCGGAACCTGCTGCCATCACCACCTGGGGACATTGCTGTTGATACAAACCAAGGACAAGTGGTGACATCTCCTTGGAACCACATTGAGCATTGCCTGTAGCAAAAGCCAGGAATGCATAATCAGCTGAACACCCTGAGATAGATGCCTTTCAATTTAGAGCCCTGGTGACATTTCCCACTTCAAAGATAAAGTAAATGGGTACAGGTTGAATAAAGGTGTCTTCTTTCAATATGACACCCCTCAAGCTTCTTTAGCCTGTGAGATCCACCAAGAGGTTTGGCTGCTTCAAATTTCATGCTTGTCTTGCAATTTAGTGTGAACTATTTAGTGTGAATCATCCAACAGGAGACCAGGGAACACACACACACAGATGAACATACAGTCTGGTATCCGAAACAAGTTCTTAGAATGCCTCTGAGTTCCCTGAAAAAGAATGACTAACATAAATGTGCTCATTTAACAGGAACCCCTGTTAGAGACAAAGCTGAAAGACCCATGACACAAATTCATACCAATGACACCAAGATTCGTGATACTAATCCAGACTCAGAAGCCCACTAAAATACTTGGTTTGATCTGTCAGTGTTTGGAAGGCTGTTGTTTAAATTCATGGGCAGTTCTCAACAGAGCAAAATGGTACTTTTTTTTTTCTTTTCTGGTTGTAAAGTTAATGTAAACAGAGGTGTGTTCATAGATTCTCCTGGGAGACAGAGGAAGGGATGGCCTGGGTGGGGAAGGCGTAATACCAATCAGCACATAAAATTCTTATTCCACCTTTGCAAGTACATTTCAACCCTGACAACTCTAAACCACTATCCTCACTCAGCTCTGCCAGTATATTCCAGTGCTGCCTATCTACATAGTCTGCTGTGCACTGTCTCCTTTAGTTTCTCATTTGCCCACTGCTCAGGCTTCACTTTCCTTTTTTTTCAATTGCTAAGAGTTTTTCTGCTTCTACACTTGCCATCTCATATCTCTCTCCTTCTGCCTTTTGTCCCAACCTACTCCTTTCACCTAAAATGTCATAAATAGCTTGGAGACTCATGTTGGTAACTGTCTCCAGCCTCAGCTAGCAAGAGACACAGAAAAGTGCTTTTTTACTGAAGGCTTCCATTCATAACAGCAGTTGGTCCTGTTTAACTCAGGGAGCACTTTGGAGCTCCGAGTCTTCCACTTCTAAGAGGCAGGACAATTAGAGACTTCCTGAAGAAAAGAGGATGTTTGTTACAGTACCTCTGCTCCATTATTCAGATGGCTAAATTAGGATGCATCGAGTGTACAGACTAATGTCTCCTATGTTTGATATCTGAGAATATAAAGAATAAGTCAATATTGGGCTAAATTTTAGCTGGTGCTGCTACTCCTACAGGAAATGTGAATTCATCCCCTGAAGATACTACTATGATGATTTGCTATCAGCTTTCCTGTAGCTCTTCTGAAGGCTGGCCATGAGCTCAAGGTTACTGTTACAGACTTACTAGAAGAAATACAGGATAGTAAAGGTTTAGCTGCTCTCTTTTCTTGACATCAACCAATGCTGCATATGGCAAGTGAAACCATGACAGCAAGCTTTTAAGCATTCCTGGAATCCCTCTGTAGTTCATCAGACCAGGATTTTCTTAACCTACTTGGAGACACACAATTAAGCTTCTATTGATTAAAGTACCCTAGAAACTCCTCCTCGCTATTTCCACACTCACAGTCTGAATTATCAAGTCCAAGTTCAAATACTGCATTTCACACAGTGGATATCCTTCCACAGGCCCTTCAAAACCTCTCTCTTTCTAAAGATATATACACATCTGCACCAACATTCATATTCACTACTCCTGCCTTGTTTTGTTACATGACTCACCACCTCTGCTGCTTTGGAAATTGTTGTTTTCTGAGTTCCATATTGGGTACATTAAAAGGTTTTCGGGGAAAAAAAAAGAGGCAAAAAACATCAGGAGAGTGAAAAGAGCTCCACACTTCAGGAAGAAGAGAGAAGACAGCTCTGCAATTTGTTCTGCTGGTACGCAATGCTCTGGGCTGGCCACTGTGGTCACCTAGTAGGTTTGTGGTTTTTTCCTGTCTGGCCAGCCCCTAGATGAGAACATGCTGCCTGTATTACCTCTCCTCTCCAGGCTTTGTGCTTTTAGCAGGTAAATGAGCACGTTTGCAGTCCCAGTGCTAGACTTCTCCTGCCTTACATGACAAGGGTTTATCGGATCAAAGTCCATGCCTCTGTGCCCAAGGACAGGCTTGGTGAGGGCTGGATGCTGCTGTGCTCTGAATGCTGAAGAACTTAATTTCTTGTGCCCTGAGACACAGCAAGGAACTGCCAACACAGGAAGCCCCCAACCCCAAGGAGATCTCAATTCTCAGCCAAGCTGCCTCTTTTATATTCAGCAAATAATTCAGGTGAAGCATTTTGATTGTGACTTCATGTAGCCTTGTGCTTACAGGTAGAGGAAATTTTCAACTTCTACCTTACTCTCTTGCCTGTTTCTCATACCAGACATAGTACTTACAGAAAATTTAAGACTGCACTGAAGGACACAGTGTATCTATAATTTTAAGTGCTAATGTATGATTAGCACGCTGTTGGTTGTGAGGTGGTGGAATGAGATAACAGGCTGTGCCTGATGAAATGTCTTATCGCTTCATGGATGCCAGTCATCACTTGGGAGTTCAGGGGTTCACCCAGTTCCCAGCACACCAAGAAACTGCCTGCAATAAGAATGTTTGAATAGTTAGCAGGAAAAAAAAAAAAAAAAAAAAAAAAAAAAAAGATCTGCAATGATAAATTGGGTAAATTGATGTGGGGTGTGTGGCCTTCAAGGTTGGGCAGCAGAGTATGTCAACTCCAGGTATCCCTAGCTAAAATGGCTATGTTCTACTTCAGTGCATTTTCTCACAGTCTAGACACTCACCCTTCCCACTTTGCTCCATTGTATGTTTGAAACTTGTGTATTTTGTCTCTTTTTGCATCTTGTTCCTATCCACGTATATCCCACTGGACATCAAGTCCCTGATCCCTATCACTGTCATATTTGCACAGTAAGCAGCATCCATCTCTGCCTGAAGGCATTCTTGTCATTCTGAACAGCTCTGATATGTGTTGCAATCAGCTCCTGAACTTTCTGACATAAGACTTATTGAAGGTTTCAGGATCTTCATAAACAAAGCTATATTGGATACTCAATCCATTTGGGATGTATGAGAAGATGAAGCTTCTCTTTTCTCCAGGCAAAAGAATGAGTGTGAACACTGGTAAAGCTTGTGCCACTTCTTTGCCTACTCACAGTTTCTCTCTGGCTTCTGCCTGGAAATTAGCTCAGGGGAAACTCTATTGATATTTACTCCTACTTCTGTTGGATTGAGGATACAGATTGTTTTGGTTATCAAACTCCTCTGTTGGGCAGGCAGTGTATTACAGTACGACAAGAACTCCAAACATGGGCTTTTTTGTGGGGACTTTCTGCCCATCACTCCTGCCTGTCAAGGTCTGCACAGCCCTCTGGAGTATTGGCCACCCCTCCCAGCTTTGTGTCACCAGTGAACTTGCTGAGGAGGCCTCTGCCCCTTCACCCAAGTCTTTGACAGAGAAGTTAAACAATACTAGGCCCAGTATTGGGGGACACCACTAGTGATCTCCAGTTAGACCCTGTGCCACTGATTACGACCCTCTGGGATTTGCTGTTCATCCAGTTCAATCCACCTCACTGTGCCCTCATCCAGTCTACACTCCCTGAGTTTGCCTATGAGGATGCTGTGAGAAACAGTGTCAAAAGCCTCGCTGAAGTCAAGTTGGACAATATCCACTGTTTCCCCCTCATCCACCCAGGTGATTGCTTCATTGTAGAACACAATCAGGTTGGTGAAGCATGATTTACCTTTAGTGAATCCATGCTGACAACTCCTGATCTTCTTCTCATCCACGTGAAGAGATGTCTCCAGAGTGAGGCACTCCATTACATTGCCAGGGACTGAGGCACTGGTCAGTTGGTACCTTGGCTTCATGTACTTCAGTACAAGGATTCTCTCTATTTGCCAATTTCTTCTGTTACTTTAGAAATACAGCTTATTGTAGGGTTTTTTCTTCAAACCCTACAATAAGAATTCCATCAAGCTCTGCTGGACTGAGTGACAGAAGCAGTCTAATTCTTGGAGTAACTTATCCAGAAGATGTTATTTGTTTTGTGCCAAAACATTAACTTTTTCTGCAGTTTTGCTAGAGAAGAGCCAAAATTACATGCATGATCTTCCACTAGCAATTACTTTGTCTGTAGATCGACCGAGGGCATCACTTGCCATTCGTTTAGCAAGTTTAACTGTAAATATATACATCTGTCAATCAAAACATATTTCTCAGTAATCACTATATTCCCTGATATTTTAACCTTTATATTTTCCTTGGCATTGCAGTTTGGCTTTCCCTGGCAGGCTGATAGTTAGGCCACTGTTTAGCTTAAATTTGGCTTGGCAAGTTTGCCATCCTCTCTTGCACAGCGCTGAGCACGTCTTCACACATTGCAACCACTGCCAAGCTATGTGTTTGCTGCTTTGTTTACTGTTCGTACAGAGATTGTTTTTTCTGAGACTACTGCTGAAATCATTTTTGCTTATCAGCTTATGTTAATGCCAGATATGACCAAAATATTGTTTTCTGAGTCACATCTTATTTCCTTTGAAAGAAAACATTTATCTCATTTTCTTCTCTGCAGACCTTTTCTGGCTACAATTATTGTACTTGGCTAGTAAAAGAAGATTTCTGAATTTGCATTTCTCACTACCTACATGTGTTGAGAAGGGCCAAGAATGATATTTTGCCCATGGCTGTAATTGTGTACTTGTGCATTTACTTTAACTTGTATATTCAGGGCTCCGTTGTGCTATTTGCTCACTTGTCTCTGTACCATCCTACAGAGGTTTAACTGGAAGCCTGATATTAACAGGCTTTGTGGAAAAGTAGGGACTGGAAATGTTCAACTGGCTGACACTTTCCCTTCACCTTTCACCTAATATTTTTGTTGGTCTTCATAGGATAATGCCTCAGACAAAGTAAATTTGTCGACCTTGAAGCAATCTGACATTCTACAAAGCAGTATAATCACAGAGATTAAAAGTGTTGATGCAGTGATCTCTGGGGAGACAGTTTTCTTACTAAGATTTACTTTGACTCAAAAACAAAGAAAGCCTCAAAGCAAAGCAAACCCCATGAGCTGAAAGCCACAACATGGTTTCAAAACAAATTCCCTATACCACAGAGTCTAGGCAAGCAACAAAGTCCCGAAGTCTCTCCTTATTTTTTCTCTAAGTGTCGGGCGATACATTGAAACAAAATTAACATCTAACAATAAATCTTAACATTTTATTTAAAACTCTTAAGTGCATGATCAACTGTAGTTTTATCAGAGTTGAACTCACAGCATTTCCTTCTAAGTTCTGAATACCTATCACATCAGTGTCACAGACCCAAAGTGCCCAACTCTTTGTGGCTTTGAGGTGCTAGAAACTCTCTTCAAATCTGGCTATTTCCAGTTGGACCAGCTCTCCTCTCCATGGGCTTACCTGCTCATGATTTTAATGTTTTCCTCTTGTTTGTTAAAGTTTGGCATTATGAGAAGATTTGTGCAGCTTTTGATAACAGATCTGGAAACAGTTCAAAGGACTCATCTGAGAGAAGTCAGTCACACATTAGAAAGAATTTTCATTAAAAAGTAAAGACACAGAGAACAAAGGGGAGCTCAAAGGGAATTCTGTCCTGGAAATCTGTGTAAAGGAAGAGAAATCTGTAACAAAGAAATCTTGCTTAAAAACCATCATTTTCAGAGGTAAATTCCAAAGAAGTCTGTGGGGAAACTGCTGATGAGTACTTCTGTGAACAAGCTGAAGAAGAATACTATCTCAGAACAGATATGACTGTGTTACTAGTATGAAGCTGTCTGCTTTCCTGCAAGGCCAGAAGGAATCTTGGCTTTATTATTTACAGTTCAAACTTATTTTCCAAATTTTGCTCTTGTCTAGTTCTCTATCACCTCTAATTTCTGATGCTTTCCTCTGATCACTTTCAGTCTGACTCAGCATAACAAACATCAAAAAGATATCTCACTGAATATCGAACATCTGCCCTTATTCTTCTATTTAATGTAACTCCCTATGAACTACTCCAGCGATACCTAAGAGACAGCAGTTCTGGACTACAAATATGTGTGGTCTCATTTCAGCCCCACTGAAATGCCATAAATGGGACAGGAATATGGTGAGATGTATCATGTAGAGTCAAACAGAGCTGCTTCATTTACAGCAAGTGATAGAATTTCTTAAAATGCTGCACCAAGGTTCCAAACAGATATGTATCAGTTACTGTGAATTTTACAGACCAGATCTGCATGGCATCACTCAAACATCTGCAGGATTTCAAGGCTAGTCTTTTGTTTGTCCTAAATCCAGGAGAGCAAACCCCAGTGCATTTCTTCCATGTTTTATAAAATCATCTAAAAAAGTCTAGATACCTAATACCTCTCATTCACCAAATAACAGTGACATCAGGGAGTAAAAAAGAAGGGTAAGATAACCATGAACTGTCACCTAGACAAAGGATTATTCTGCTTAGAACATCTTAGTAAGCACTCAGATGCCACCTTCAACAGAGGCACCAACAGTGTCCCTGTCCTCCATGAGGCTCCTTTACAAGGAACAGAACCAGTATTGCAGCATCTCTGGCTTGAACTGGCCAATAAATTCATTCTAAAGGGGAAGGAAGGACAACATCATAAATACATAGACATCATAGTTTCCTCAGGTTTGTTTCACTGAGCAACTAGACTAAATAAGCCCCAAATGAAAAACATCTCAAACAAATACAACAAACTAAGATTTTAGGAAACACCTATATAAGTGACTTTTTGGAACACATCTTGAGACAGCGTCTCAGGTAAAATAATTGAATCTTCACCAAATTTCACAAAACTCATTTCACTCATTTGAGAGTCCATGTTTAATTAGCAATTTTGGTATTTGTATTTCACAAATAATTCTGTTACAGAATAAAGAAAGTTCCACAGAAATGGTGTCTTTAACACTCAGTTAGAGCTCTTGGGTAGATGACACATCTTCCTGAAGGTGGCTTGGGTGAGGAACAATCTAGGGCTGAAAGGACAAATAATCATCCACCCAGAACCAAGCACACTGAGACTGAGGGGTTTTTTTCTGTCCATCAGCTTAGTGCTCCTCTACTACAGACTGGCTACCTCCTGTCCTCTCACCAATGGATGTGGACAACTACCAGCAATTGTCTGTATTTATTTCCTTTGTAAAAATATCACCTGGCCCACCCAAAAAGTCCTTCCTTCCCTATCTTGTAGGTTGTAGTTTCTAAAAGTTCTAGAGGTGCTGTTCACTCCTCTTAGGATACCCCCAGCTATTTGCATCTTCAACACACAATGATAGTTAAGGCTGAATGTGGTCAAGCGAAGAACAATTATTTCCTGCATCTTTTACATACATCCCAATTTGCTATGCCCCAGAATGGGAAACCTACAGAAAACATCATCTAAGTCTGAAATTCGACTTTCTGAAACTTCATTTTCAGTGACTTTCTTTGTCCACTTCTCACTGCTTCAGCTAACCCTCATAATTTTTCATTAAGTTGGGGAGCTTGAAATCTGTGATGTGTTTGTTGAAAATATTCCTTTCCAATGAGAAGACAAAGGTGACTCCTATAATTTCTAGAAATCCTACCAGTAAATCTAAAAATTACCTGCAATGGAGGAAAAATCCAAGCTAAACATGTGATACAGCCATTTAAAAATGGGGGGAAAAATCCCTACTCTGTTTATCTGTAGACCAGAATCTTTGCATTGTGTATGACACCACCATGGCAATTTTCTCTAGTGCTCCATCAGTTGATCTGTTTCCTTGGCAGCCTGTTGAACACCACAATGTCCATGGATCAAGAAGCTACCAGCTGCCTGCTGGCATCTCCTGGGGTGAAGATGACCCTGGGCAGGGAGCGTAACAGAAGCAGAGAGCCCAGACTGTACAATGCAAATCTTTTACAGCAAATTAAGCTCTTAATTCTCATTGTGTAAGCACTGGATGCAGAGAGTTTAAACTGTAAACTGAGCACCTGGCAGAGCAGAGCAAACAGCATCCAGGCCGTGTTAAATTGAGTGCCAGTGGCTGTAGTTGCCTACCCTAACATGTCCCTCTGCCTCACATTTCCAATTAGCTGGTTTTAGGCTTCCAGATGCACCCAGCTGGGTGTGGAATGGGGATGTGAACAGATTTAAGGTCCTCCAAGGATGACCCAAAGTGCCTCTGAAGTGAGTAGCTGGGTTATTTATTGCGGTGAAAGAGAGAGAACAGGGCGGGGAGAATCAGTGGGGGGACATTCAGGAGCTGGGAGAGGGAAGAAAGGAGACACAGAAGCGGAGTTACAAGTTTGCCACCTGGATGATGCCACTCCCGTCAGCTCACAAAGGCGGCTGAAGGTAAAGCACACTTATCTGTTGCAAAACAGGTTCGGCTTCCTCTCCCCACAAGGCTGCACACTTCCTTGTGCTCCCAGCAGAGGACAGCCCTGGCTGCTCCAGCCTCCCCTTCAGCCTCCGGCGGGCGTGCAGGGGAAATCCCTAGGCGTGGTCCGTGCTGTCCGTCCCTCACACCAGATCCAGCTGTCCCAGTGCTGTTCCGGGCACGTCTGCCGTGGCTCCAGCAGAATGGTGAAGCTGCTCCAGAACCTGGGACACTCTCCACGGCTGCTCATTTCCCACTGCAGCCTGAGCCAGTCCAGCAGCTTCTCCTGCCTCACCTCCCAGCTCTGCACTGGGACACTGGGGTGCCTCTGCCAGCAGCATCGTGCTACTGACACCGCTGGTGACATTCGCCTTATCTGGGGATGGGTAAGCACTTCCCAGAACTCCAAGACCTTTAGTGAACCCGAGCAGTCCCAGCACTGGGCAGACACCGTGGTTCTACTCCACTGCTGCTGTTGTTTTGTGTGGAAGTAAACATCAAAATGCAAATCGAGGCTAGCTGGTTGAATGGATCACTTCAGCACAAGATAAAAGGGATTTGTTTGCAAGAGAAACTACTGCTACAGCCCCAGAAAGCATTCAGAAAGCAGATGTGATTTGTGGGCAAGAATCCCATCCCCTTCTTAATCAAAGCAATTTTATGAGGGCTGGAGAAATGACTTGAGTAAAGTCACTGGGACCACAGAATCACCCACACAAGCAGTTTGCTTAAATTAGGGAATTAGCGGTGGGTAAGGGAGCACTGTCCAGTGCAGGGCTGAGACCCAGGAAGGATTTGGAAGGGCTGTGGAAGCAGTTCTCCATCATCTGCTATCTAAATCACCAGCATGCAGGAAGGCTCTGGCAGAGCTGAGGCACCACAGAAAATGAGCACCCACTCTGCACTGCCAGTCTAGCACACTCCTGCTCTCATCCAGCCAGTGCTCCCAAACCCGTTGATCAACTGGTGGATTCAATCAACAACGAAGTAAACACTTCAGGTGGCCACCTTTGGTGCTCTTGTGTGTGTTTGTCACAGGCAAATCCTCTGAAAATGAGAAAGGTTCTCAGGGAATTCACATGGAAATCATTTAATGTAAAAAGGTATTGGCATGGTCACTTAGCCAACAGTATCAGCTACCTGGCTCTGTAGAGAAATTTCCCAAAAAATCCAATCACCTAAAGGTGCAAGCTGTACTTGGCCTCAGAGGATGGAAAAAAGCCCAAAATTCACTGCAGTTCTGACTCTGTAGCTCAGTCCAAGAGTGCAAATACTGATGGCACATGGTGGTTGGACACTGCTGGGACAGGCTGTCATCACACAGCCTGACATGGAGCAAAGGACATTCAATACTAACACAGCCAACGCAACTCCCCACAGCTGAGCTTCCAGGGGCAGGAATATATAAAAAATATAATATTCTGAAACATTTTAATATGAGACTTTTTTTTAGAGACACATGAAAGATGTGAGAAGGGTGGGGGGAGAAAAAGACTATTAAAAATCCCTAACTTTTTAAAAAGAGGATTCTGATTAAGTAACAATTCTTATTAAACAAAAGGTTCTAGCTTTCTTGAAGATTTCCAATCTTCACCTCAGGAAACCCAATGTGAAAGAGATGCTTAGATCCCCTACAAAAATCAGCAATTATCTTTACCCTTGTCTATACACAGAAACCATGGAGCAGAGACATCTGACACTCATGGCTCTAACCTGAGGAATAAATAAAACACTGTCCCTGTGGCTATTTTAAAAAGGGGTAAATTTAGAAGGAAGGAGGAGACAAAGGAGTGGAATATATTGTTACTTCCAGTTTTTTTTCAGTGCTCATTGGTTGGTACAAAGGCTTGGCATCTATCAGTAGGCAGAAAGTGCTTGTTAAGTGTTAATTTTGCATATGGCTGTTATTCCCATAATCCAGACACCATTGCAATCATCCAGTTATGGAGGATCCACTCTTCCACTGCCATGTATCTGAACCATGACCTGAACAAAGGCTTCAACTGGCACTCTCTAGTCCTGAAAGCCACAGTTTAAAAACATAGGGCAATATTCTACAGCAATAGGAAAGTTAAGAGCAAGGATGCAAACTTTTGATCCTTTCCTATTTGAAACCAGTTTCTTAAGTTCTATAGCGCCAACTCTAGCTATTCCTGAGGAAATGAGAAAAAAAAAAAAGCAGCTTCAAGATGTTATCATCTCAGTTGAGACACACAATCCACTCAAGCAGGAAGTACACACAAATAGGGATGGATAGTCAGTCTGAGATGTAAGGATAACAAGCTGCTGACATTTCAGAATTTTCCTTTGAATAACAGGTGCTAGCTGAGTACACACAATGCTAGAAAGTGGGAAAGAGCTCTTTCAGAACTCATTGCCTCCAATCACAAAACACTGCAAGAGACTGACTGCATGCTGGTACATAACTTCGTGCCAGCCCTATGTGGCAAAAATCAGAACAAAAAAAATCCAAACAAACCCAACCAAAATCCAATGAGCTTTCTCAAAAAATAATACTTCAGAACATTTCAGATGAAGAGAGAGGAGGCATTCACTATAGCAAAAAGACTGCAACAGACTTGCTCTGAGTAAAGGATCACCAGGCCAGCACGATCCAGAAGGAAAACCAGATCAAGAGACAGCTTCTGGCATGACAAGATTTAGAAGGGCCTCTTGGGTTGTCCCCGACTCTCTTACCATTTGCACCCAAAATATATCATTACTTTTGTATGTGGAAAACTGTCCTCTTCATGCAACAAACCAGTATTTTGTGTCTGCTCTGTACTGCTTTTCATTTTCTTATTTATTTAAGTAATGAAATGGGATTGACTACTCTGTTTTCAGCCATCTTCAATACCAGCAGGAACTGTACATACAGACACAGTGATAAATAATAAATAAAAAAACCCCTCTTTGCAGCTTCATTGATCAGTCCCTTCTCAGAACTGCTGGAGCATTGGGAGAGAATGGGGAAAACATTCATTTGAAGAAAAAAAATAAGAGACTGCTACCTACACTAAAAACGTTATTGATCTCTGATGCTTTCTGCTAGTCCTGCTTTCCCAGAGGTTTCAGAGTTGGCAGGAAAACAAACCCAGGCCTGTAAGGAAGAAAAAATGTCATACATGTTTGAGATCTTGCTGACCTCAGATCTGGGGGACAGAACCTTTAGGAGCTTCTCATAAGCACAAGAGGACAATTCACCCACTTAAATCACCACTGTGACAGAGCTGTGAGTGGTGCAGGAGCAGCAGCTGCCTTTGCTACCCTGACGACACAACACCAGATGGGGAGTTCATGCTGGAGTCCTGGGAGCCTGCTCCCATGTAGTGGCAAGAGTTCTCAGTTCTTATGCTCATTCCAGATTCCTCCTCGTTTCTCCTTTTCCTTTGACATCCCTTCTATGCACTGTCATCAGCCCATACAATAGTGTTAGAGGTATGTGCCATTTTCCCTGTGCACACAGACACACAATAGCCCCTTTTTCCACCTATTTTCATGTGACTCTTTCTGCTCCATCCCTACCTACAGCACTGAACCACTACCAACAAACATATTCCACAGTCAGACCACAGAAGACTGAGGAATACAAATACAGCCTGGTGTATTTTTATCCTCCTGAGTTGAAGCAATTCTTGCTTTTTTTTGAGCAAGAGTGTCTACATTTGCACACATGTATGTGACCACAAACATACACACATGCCTCAAGTTCCTCTTGAATGCAGCCTCTGAACATGGCATGAGGCTCTGTCAGTGTGAAGGGCCTTGTGTCACACACTCTCATTTGTCAGTTACTGTGCTTAATCACCTCTTTTACAGAATTACTCCATCCTCAGTACCTCCTCTGTTGTTCTGTCCTTCAATGCCATTTATTGGACCCAAGCCAGCAGTCCAAGAATTCTTCTTGCTCCCTTTTGCTCCCCTTGAGCAAAACGCACACAAAGCAAGCTAGCAGTACACAGATCCACCACCCCAAACAGAGAGGGCCAGCCCTCTTTCTGGGCAAGATTTGCCTCACCAAGATCCACTCTGATGAAGAAATCTTTACATAAAGGCAAAACAGAAAATAATTCCCACCAAATCTCAGAGGCAACCTTCATTTTAGTTAAAATGATCCAAATGAAGGCTCAATTAAAGCCTCTTTTCTTCATTTCTGGGCAGAGAAAACCAGAAACATTTGTCTCAGGCAGACACAAGCAAGCAATCTCAGTTTTGCTGGTATTTAAAATGAAGACAGAACTGACAGCACCTCTAACATCCCCTTTTCTCCCTATAACAATTCTTATGGAAGCAAGAAAGCCAACACTTGAAAACTGAGATTTACACTTCAGAAAAATAAGTGTCCCATACAAGAGGAGAGAGTGAGGGCTCGGGATTCCCATTGCTCAGGTTAAAATCACACAACACAATTATTCTGCCAGCTCCTGAAAAAAAAAACCAAGAAAAGAACCCCATAAACTGTACTAGATAAAATCAGCAGCAGTGTTTCCTCTCAAACTGCAGAATGGCAACTTCAGTCCTTTTGACCCAGGCTGAGGCTCGCGTGCCCTAGTAATTCTATGAGGAACATGACAAGCTGAGCAGTTAGGCCTTATCCATCTAGGTCAGGATAATTACTCTGAAAAAGCACCCTATCAGTACAGATCAGGCAGCATAGATTTGCACTTACTCCCAGATACTGCACAAATGTACCACATCCCCTCTCACAAGGTTACAACTGGCCCAGACATTGTAGGGAAGAGACTGTTAAACGAAAAAAAAAAAAAATTACTCAACAGCAGGAGAAAGAGGATTAGCTTGCATGGCCTGCCACTGCTTTATCAGAGATTCTGGTTTTCATCAGCATCTTTGTTTTACTTTGTAAAGGCTGCAATGATGATAATAAAATAACCCTATTACACACTTATGAAAAAAAAAATGACACTAACAGTTATATCTGATCTTTAGGGAAATCGTGACTAGGGCTGTTTGCTGACAAACAGCAAACGCAGCTCGGGTAGAAACACCTACTACAAAAAAAAAAAAAAAAAAAAAGGCACAATAGAAAAACAGCCATGAGACAAAAATGACTCTTTCTGTGTCATTCTCATCAACCAGTATCCCACAGAATCCTTGCAATCACTTGTTTTGTCAGGAATTATTTCTCCTAAGGCATACTTCTCTTATTAAACCTGGAGTAAGGAAACAAGGTGAGTTAAGGCCTCAGAATTAAACAGTTGTCTTGGAATTTTTTTTTCTAGATATGACATGTCACCCAGTCTGACTAGTGTTAGAGTGATTTAGAGTAAATATAACATCTTTGAACGAATTAGAAATTATGGGATGTTGTGACCACTAATGATGAGCAGGAGAAAATTTAAAGTTAGTAGGAGCTCAAGAATTTAATTTAAAAAATCCAATCGAATGTCATTGTTTCTGGTGACATTTCCATGAAAACAGAGAGTGATCTAGACACTGGTTCTTCCTTCCCCAAGTAAAATCCACTCTAGATCATTCCCTCACCCTCCCATCAGATTCATGCAATGCTGAAAATTTCTCAGTCTTTATTATTACTATTATTATTTAATTTAAACAAGATGGGAAAAGAGCAGCACCTTTTAAAAAAACCCTGTTGTGTGCTATACAGGATAAACAGGTGAGGTTTAAAAAAAGTTAAGTTTATATATATACATATACACACATACACTAAACCAAATTAAAACCAAAAAACTTGTGAGGAGGTCATTGTCAACAAGAGAGAAGAAAGCCTTATTCCACATCAAGCAAAAGCACCACAAATTAAGATTAGAGTGCACAATCACATGTAGTGCAGATACCAAACTAGCCTGGGTCCTGGAAGCAATGGAGCTACAGCAGGACAGAGCTCCATGAGGGCCATCTTTTCCCACTCCTTGGCAGCAGCAAGTGCAGAGTGTGCCTTCAGGAGGGTGTGCTGTACAGGCACTGCCACAGCTGCCTGCTCTGCCTCCAGCAGGTTTGGCAGCAGATGGCACAAAACGCAGCAAACTAGTGATAATAGGAGACCCAGAGCTGAGCTACAGACTGATTTAGCTGCAGTATTTCCATAACTCAGAGGTTTCTGAATTCCCCTACTTCTCTTGAGTGCTCCCTGTAGGTCCTGCCTGCTTCAGTCACAGAGCAAACAGCTCTTGATTATGTATTATTTGTGCACTGAGGTTCCCATTCTTGCGTACCTGCACCTTTTCTTGTCTCTCTTCCACCCCACAACACCACTTCTGTTTCCTCCAGGCTGACAGGGTAATAAAATTAGGAACGGGCATGTACACCTAACTAAGGGGAACTGTCAACAACCAAATGTAGCTTAAAAAATAATAACAATTCTTAAAAAAACCCAATTAAAAAACCTGTTCAAGTTCTGCAGACTTCTGGCAGGCTTTGGTCATTTAGCCCAGAGGTCTTTGTCTTCAGGGCCTGCAGGCTAAATTGTCTTGACTGGCAAGAAGCATGCAGCACATGATAAAATTCTGACTAAAAGAAAAAAGTAGTAAGGGCTGGGGGAGAAGAGGCTCTAACATGGAAAGCCCAGGCTGCAGTAGCAGCACTCATGCCACACGGTAGGCTTTCAGCAGAGTGAATTCCTTCCTGTTGGTGCGAGCTGCCCAGATGAAAAGAGCAGCTGCCATGAACTGCAAAGGTGCCGACACGCAGGCGAGGCAGAAGGACCAGCCGAATTCGCCCCTCACATCCTCGGGCAGGGGCAGCTTCCTATGGAGCAGCTCAATCCCAGCTACGTAGCAGCCAACGAGGCCCAGCGTACACAGCCCTGGGGAGGGAACAGCAAAGCACAGTGAGCTCACCCAGGGGCACTCTGGAGCTTCTGGGGGAGGATGGCAGGACACCTACCTGCTAGGAAATGCAGGACTCCAGTGGCAATGGCTGGGTAAAGGCTGCGACAGGCACAAGCACAGAGCCCAATCAGAGCCCCAAAGCACATGAGGCCGATGCTGACAAAGGGCAGGAGGAACTGCAATCGCCAGAGATCTGCATGTGAAAGAAACACACCAGTCAGGTTTGCTGAAGATGGGCTAGAAAAAGATCCTCTCCCACCATCTCACATTCCCTTCTACCCTGCTGTTTCTACTTCATCAGACGTTCTACATTCATAGTCAAAAAGGACCAAAAATTCTACTGAAATAGAAAGAACCTAATTCGTTAACTCACAAATCCCTGCACAGCATTCATAGGCAAAACCCTTCCTAACACATCTATGTCTTCCTTTTAAACTTTGACCTACTGCCTGTGCAACTGTAAAAAAACAATAAATGGTGAGCAAGATCAAAAAAGACAGAAGCTTTCCTCACTAGTGACTGAATTCGAGAAACAATTTTTTTTAATGCTACTTGTTTATCTGTGAGAAGTGAAAGACACTTACAAGTCCGATTCAAATCCGTGCCACTGTTGTGATTTCCAGGCTCTATGTACTTTTCTACAAACTGATCAGAGAGGGAGAAACTGATGCAATTTGTAGTCATATCAGTCTCTGGGGGTGAAAAAAAAGAAAAAGTTGCCATAAGCTGTTTCCCCTCAACCCTCCTTCCCCCCTTTCAAATCCTCCTTTCCCAATGATTTGAGCTCAGAGTTCCATTTGTAAAAAAAAAAATCACCTCTCCAAACAGATCTGCAGACGCTTTCCTATGATGCAGTTGGCATAATGTGTCTGTTACGAGGTACTGCACTAAGGGACAGCATTCCAACATGCAGCATCTTCGAGCTTCCCTGGATTATCCAGAGAACTGTGTCATGTGTAACAGTTTGGCAAGTAATGTGGTGGCATATGATGCTCAACTATGTTGTCACAAACTCTTGAGCTCAGGGTCCCTTAACTACGGTGTGCTTATCTCTATATGCAGAATGTGGTCTCGTACTACCAATTAAATCAAAAATGGGACAGAAAGGCCTGTTTAAAGAATGCAAATGATTTGCTTCTTTACACTAAGTTTCTACCTCAGATTTTACTTTGAGAATACTATTGAGCAGAACTGGTTTAAGTGTCTTCCAAAATAAGTATTTTCATGAGAGAAAAAAAAAAAAAAAGGTATTTCACCTCTGTTTTTTTCTCCACAAAATGCAATCGAAAGTAGATCTTTAAGAGGGTTCAAAATGAAGTTCACATATACAGTAAGTACCCAAAAATGACTTCTAAGCAAAATAAAATAATTGTTTACCACATATTTTATCCTCCAATGATTTAAAAAAATAACACAAATATTTCACTCTATATCCATTCAAGGAGTCCAAGGTGTGCTGATGCAGTGGTGGGATATTTGTGACTTGAACAAAGTGAATGACTAGGTAAAAGGAATGAGTGCCTCCTTGATAAAGTATTGTCTGTATTCCATTGCTGGATCTCAGGATCTGTCTTCAAAAGACAGTAACTGGTAGAGCAACTATAAATGTATCCCTGACTGGACAGCTGAGGCAAAAATAAAAATCAAGCTTGTAAGACTAAGTTTAGATCATGTATCATATGTCAAAACCAGAAACTGCAGCACTGACAGCCATGGACCATTTTGCCCTTTGCTTCTTCAAAAAGCTGGACTGTCTTTATTCAAAATCCAACCAACCAAAACAAAAGCTAGAAATAATCCTTCTGGAGGAACAAAGCGTCACAGATCTGTTCTGAGGAAGTTAGCACACCACCCCCCAGGGAAGTGACAATTGCTCTGGAGATACCTGGTGGGCTGTACCAGTGAGAGTTTTTGGGTACAGTGATGCACCTCCGCCACAGTCCCACCGTGCCGTTGCACCGGAAGAGCGCATCCGTGTACGTCTTCTCATCGGCGTCCTTGCTGACAAACTCTTCCCAGATGCTCCTGCCGGCCTCGCTGACGTTCTCGGCCGGGGCCAGGGTGTGGTACTCGTACCAGAAGTCGGTGCCGATGGAGGCGGCCATGTAGATGGTGGAGATGAGGCTGAGCACGCAGGCGATCACCAGCGCCGTGGCAAACCGGTTATCCATCATGGTGCCCTCGCTGGGAGCACAGGGACAAGTCAGCCACGCTTCTGTTATCCCAGCAGCGCCACACTCCTGGCATCAGCCCCCTCCTGCAAGGTCCCCCCAGGATATGCACGCCTTCCTTTTCCTACCTGCTACAATCAAAGGAACACTGAGCAAATCTACAGTGCTGGCCAGCATCCGCTGGATCTGTGAGTTCCAAGTAGGGATAACATCCTGGAGAGCGTGCTCTCCTGCCACACCGCACTGCCTGCTCACCCTGAAACAGCAACTGACAGAACAACACCGACTCGACCCCAAAGCAGCTGACACAGCTCGCTGCCATTTGTGATCCTGACCATAGGGAACGTCAGAGACTCCATCCACAAGGCCCAGGAAGAAGACTTAGCTTTCATTAAGAGATTATCATGGGTATAAGTTATTTTTAGCCTGCCACCCCGTACGGCTTTCACAGCTTGTGTTTACAGCAAAGACAAGAACCACAGGCATGCCAAAAAAAGCCCTTCCAGGCTGCTCACAAAGGGAACTCATGCCAAGGTGCTGGAATACCTTTAGGGAAGACAGAAATGTATCTAGGCACTAGAGACAGAATGTGAAGGAAGCACTGGACGACAAGTTTGGAAAATATGATAAACGCTGCAATAATCCCACAATAGATACCATGGTATTTCTGAAGACGTAGAAAAATGCAGGGGGGTGCCCTGTTCCATGGGAAAAATGTGACAAAACTGAAAGGCCTTCATATACTCCCACAAGGACTTTGCTCTGTGTCCCTGTCTTAGGGGTCACTTATGCCCTCCTTTGTGGGGTCATGCTCCCAAATGGCATAGATTCAGGGTCAAAGGAGGCATGGGGAAAACACAAATACCACACATGCTTATGACAATACCATGACTTTAATGAGTAACTGATTGATAATACAAGAAATGTTTTGTGGCTGCAGTACACCAGAGGACTCCTCTCAGATGTTAGTTGTTCTCATGTGCTTTCTGTGCTTGATTAAATTTATGGATAATTTTGAATGAGGCTTGAGGCACTTGCCAGAAAAAAGAAAAAATGAAACTAGCTCAGCAGCTAGAGGTAGGCTGGTGGCAGGAGCTATCTAATCAGCTCTTGTCTGCTGCTTGCTCTACCTCCCTTCTCCCACACACTTTGATCAAAATATTTTGGTCTACTTTCTTTGCAACTGAAGGAACCGCAACTGGCAACAGCAAGTGTCTTAAACCTCAACATCCACAAGATAAAAACAGTGAAGTGCCTCAAGTCAGACTTGTCAGTAAGAAATTATGAACTAAGAAACAAGCTGCAAATTAAAGAAGGAACTTTCAAAGGCAACAATGTTTGCTGTTAACAATATCATTCTTGCTTCTTTTCCTCTCCATCTGCTCCTCTATTTGTCTGAAAGCGCCTAACAAGGAGGAGAAATTATGTGTTCCCATATCATTTCCTATGCTTCATTTCCATATTAAATGAGGCACATTCTCTGCAATATCCATCCTTAAACTGCATCCTTAAGTGATAAGAAAGAATAGAACTGATTTGTGGTGAACTGACAAGAAACACCCATTTCAAATACTGCAAAGTTTGCATACCACAACTGGACTTAAATAATAATCTACAAGCTGTGAACTTTTATAAGATAATAGAAATATTGAGAGGGAGAATACATCGTATCCAGGTTTATTAATGTGGAAAACACAGAATTAAGCCCAGACTTCGAAGCAAATTCCCTGCGCAGTGGTAATGTACTTCCACTCTCCTTCGATATCCCAGCATCTTGCTCCAGGTACACAGGACATGGGAGAGGGACAGCAAGTCGCTCTACAGATCTGACCTCACCATTCAGCCATACTGAGTTAACTGAGGGATCCTCAGCCTTCACTCACTGCCCCCACAGCAAACAGGGCAAGTGGCCCCTGCAGGGCCACAGCTCCTGCCCAGCTGAGCTCAGAGCTGAGCAGATCACTCTCAGATCACTCTCAGAGCAAGCAGCAGAACAGGCTGCTGAGCAGGCTGGTCTGGATTTCCCACTATATTGCAACCACATCCACTGCAAGAGGAACCCTCTGCAACAGACTCCTCTCTTTAGAAAGGGCTCTCTCTGGGTGGAAGGATCACAGCAACACACAAGCTCCATCCTCAGAGCAGTGTCTGGTAAAAAAGAATATAACCAGGACATTACTGGGCCACTGATCTGCTGTCACTACCTTTCAGTTTAAATGCTGACAATGACAAAGCCTCGTCAAATTTATACCTAACGCAGAGAAAGAAAAGAACTGGCCCAAAAGTCTTACTTTTAGCTACACATCCTTGCTGCCACATGCAGAACACTGGTTCTGGCAGTATCCCTACCAGATCACCATTAAAAAATCACCACACACTTCTGGACCAGCCTTCTGTGTGCTGTGAACACGACAGAGTTGATGTCAGCTGGCAACCAAGAACAGCTCATAAGCAAAATGAAGGCTTAATCACCAAACAGCAAATTAAAGCATTGCCCAATGTTCTTTATCCACTTGGTAAAAGGGACATGGCAATCGACTGACACTCAGTCCTTGTCATGTAACTGCAGGCATAGCTAGAGAGCAGCCAAGGGGGCTGCAGACCCCAAAATCTAGCAGGCGGCTTTGTGTGGCATTTGTCCCAAAATGACTTTCAGTATGGACAGGACAGTGACAAGGCAAGAGTGGACCCCAAATTTCTCACAGTAAAGGTCCCCTCAGTGCTTCTGCCTAACACTTCGACTCGTTACTGAGAAGATGAAGAACTCTACAACACTTCATGCAAAGCTTGAACCAGTTTTTCCTGCCAGTGGAGTAGACTTGACTGCCCTGCCCATTCACTGTGCATATCCAGTGCATCTTCATTTACAGGAGGCACACTCCCCCTTAAATGAGGTGTCCCTTCAAAAGAGAGAACCATCCTGCCAGCCCCAGGCTGAGCTCAAATGGAGCAGGGAGCACAGCCAGTAAGAAATAGTTACCAGAGAAATCCACGAAGAAACACTCTGTGTGTTTATGGGATTAATGCCATGCTTTACAGAAGATTCTGGGCAGAACAATGTGTAGGAGGTGCTTTAGAATAAACTTACTTATGAAAAAATAACATTACTGCTACCAAAGATGACACTAATTATAAAGTCATAACGTTTGATAACAAATAAAAATGCTTTTTGTCCACAGGCTGTCAAGAAAAGCCTTCATTGTTTTGACAGGTTTGTTCATATAGCTCTGACAACATGTTTTTGTCTAACAGGACAAAATTTCAGACAAGTTACAGCTGAAACTAAACTAAGATAACACTAGGTGGTTGTGGCAAAAGTGCTTAATGAGATACTGCAATTATATTCATTTCCTAAAAGCAGAGGGATGCATAAAAATTCTCAAATTTTCAAAAAATAAATTTTTTGAAAGAAAGCTCAAAAAAGAGAAGGTAAAGGCCAAACTGGAAGCAACACTCAACAGAATGACCAGATTGCACGCA
Source organism: Chamaea fasciata (assembly GCF_029207755.1). Lineage (NCBI taxonomy): Eukaryota > Metazoa > Chordata > Aves > Passeriformes > Sylviidae > Chamaea > Chamaea fasciata. The sequence continues at coordinate 22,146,014 of NW_027094087.1, read as the reverse complement.
CATCAAAGAAGGGAAAAACAAAGGGGACAAGTCAGTAGCGCTGGGAAAGAAAAAACCAGAGAACGGAACAAAAACAAGTATTCTGGCAAAAAATCAACTCCAAGACTGAAGACTGGACAGTCTTTGTAAGAAGTTACTGTACCATGGCAGAAGGGAATACAGAAACATGCATATTTTTATCTTGTTGCTGCAGTCACTCCTTTCAGCCAATGTGGGTGACCACATTCAAGAAACTCCTTTTACATTGTGACATCACAGAAGAGTCCCTGCTGCCTTCGCCGGCATTCTCTCAGGAAACATGTAGCAATCAAAAAGGGATTAAGCAGAAGGCCTACAAGAGGGTGCAAATACGGGGAGAGGGCTGGAAACAGCACCCAGCTGGACTGTCCGTTCCATACTTAGGGCTACAAAAGGTTAGGAAAGATCGCTAGAAACACTTTTTTACCTTCAGAGATGCTCAGAGTCCCTGAGGACACACAGCTCCGATGATTCCAGGTCTCTTCAGCGGCACAGTGTTGTTTGGGTCCTGTGGCCAGCGGAGAGCATGAAATGCAAACTTCCCTTCTGCCCTGTCTGTTCCATTCATTCAGCTTCTTCCACACCACCAGTTCACAACAAGCGATCTATAAGCAAAGAGCAAATCGAATGGCTGGACATCATCATTTTACTCTGAAATTACTTCACAGACATCTGCCAGTGCTATCATTAACGGAAAAAAAAAAAAAAAGGGATAAGATGGAGAGGGGAAATAACTTGAAAAGCCCTCAGGACAAGAGCACCTGTCCCTGCAGGACCAGCCCAGCACCGGCCCGGGCCGGCCGGGCATCCCCACGGAGCGCGGCCGCCCCCGGGGGTCTCGGGGCTCCCAGGCGTCAGCCCCGCGCGGGGGGCGACCCCGAGGGGAACACCCCGAGCCCTCAGCCCCGTCCCCTGCCTCAGCCCAGTGTCCCCTCACCGCCCGCCCGCCCGGCCCGGCCCGGCCCGGCCCGGCACCCACCGCCCATCGCCGCCGCCTCGCACCCGGCCCGGCCCCGCTTCCGCCCGCCGCGCCCGCCCGCGCGGGGCACGCTGGGAGATGTAGTTCTGCCGCTCTCTTCCGGAGGCGTTGGCTCCCTCGCCGCTTGGCAGCCTTTTCCAATGGCTCGTCTCTCCTTGGGGAGAAATTCCTTGTCGTGTCCGGCCTGAACTTCCCCGGCACGGCGTCCTCTCCTCCTGTCGCTGTTTGCCTGGGAGAAGAGGCTAATCCTCCCCCCCGGCTACACCCTCCTTTCTACTTCTTTCTGTTTCTCTTGATTGCTTGTAAAAAATGGTGATGTGACAGCCTGGCTGAATGACTCGAGAAAACATCAAGGGAGGGAAAAAAAAAATCAGGAAAAATTGCAAAAAATTGGCAACACTGGCTCCATGCCCCAAACTGGCTGTTTCCCTCCATCCCTGGTACATGAAACCACGGAAATTACAAGAGGGCTCTTGAAAGTGGTTAACAACTCCCCTGGCTGAGAGACCAGCCCAGCCAGTCTTGGTTTTGCAAAACTCCAAACAAGCAAATATTTAGGGGGAAAAAAAAAACACCAAAAAACCCCCCAAAAAATCAAACCCCGAAACATCTGAGGCTTTCACACCTCTGAGGACTTCAGGGGAATTATCACGACCAACTTCTCTGCCAAACAGCCAGGAAGCATTTTTCCAGCAAGGTCAGAAACTAGAATGTAAAGGTGAAAGCAGTCATAGAAGAAACTTCTTTGGGTTTGATTTAACATTAAATTTTTAATTTTAAAAATATTAAAAATTACATTTAATTTAAGACATTTCTGTCTCTACGCCCCACTTTCTGGAACATGGAGCTGTCTCACCACTACCTCATAACGTAACTGTTTACAAAGACATATTTTGGGGTCTGTCTGGGATTTATCCTGGACTCTAAAATACTTGGCATCTTTTATCAATAGCCTGGAAGAAAGCAGAGTATTGCTGATGAACCTCCCGGATGACACGAGGGAAGGGTAAATAATGACATGGGGAAGGCACTGGGACAGAGTGACCTGATCATATTGCACCCAGGGCAAGCAAACATGCATTTCAATAAGGTCATCGATGAGCTCATTAATTTAAAAGCAAAGACTGGAGGCTATACTTACCTGACATAAAACTTTATCCTGGGATACGCAAAATCAAAAGGAAAAACGTTGGTGAAGTACCAACTGCCAAGACATGGCCCCCAAAAAACCCCCCAAGTTTCCCATAACCTCGGATGTACAAACTGAGAAATCACAAGGAGGAAAGAAGCGGTATCATGTCTAGAATTGCTGCTGGCTCTGAAATAGCATGTCTAGTTTTGATACATTGACAAAGTAGAGATAAACCTGAAAAGGGATATGAAAATCACTGAGCAATTAGAAAACCTCTCTCAATAAAATATATCACAGAAGGTCAGTCAATTTTATTTATTGAAGAGGAGTTTATTTAAGGAGTTAATTTACTGAACTAAGGACTTGAAAAACTATAAAATACATATACATATATAAAATACGTACTAGCAATAGGGAAGAAAAAAAAATCAGGGACTTTTTTCTGTATACCTGGAAAAACTATCAAAGGTTGAAGCCAGAAAACATTAAAAGAAAAAAAGTCATCAAACCCCCTGTGTATTGTAAGCCATGGTAAAAGCAGAATCTGAATCATTTACCGTAAGGTGCAATGAATTATCTAACACTGGCACGTCTTCTGTTTTCCTCCTAAAGATCTAATTTCATAAAAATGAAAATCAATTCTGAAAAACTTTGCAGCCATTGCTACTTCCATTATTAAATTAGGCTACAGCAGCCTCTTCTTTTTCCTAATCTGCCCTGATCAATATGAAACGTGCAGCTGCTCAAAAGCATCCAGAGTGAAGAGCTGCATTTTCATTTTATTAATTTAAAATAATATACTCTCTACAGATTTCACCTGGATTATTTTTTTTTCCTGGAAAAATACCCTTCCATATAGTAAGAGTAACCCAATAAAAACATTACAGATGAATGCATGGGGTCATTCCTTGCCAACAACGGTCTTTTTTCGTTTTTCTCTTTGTTTCACACCTCCTCACAATGTGCTTCAGCAGAACCTCTCGTTGATCAGTTTAGTTACAGAATAGCATCAGTTGGGAAGGTTTTAAAAGTAAAAGTTTGCTTTACTGTGCACGGGAAAGCACAAAGGGAATAATGCGGAGGGCTGTAGTATAAATGCTGTTCCTGCTTTCTGCAAAAGTGAAGTTTCTTTGATAGCAGACCTGGATCACGAGCATTACTAACTTCTCGGGCACTGACATCGAGTTTAAAATCACAGTGCTGCAAACAAAACAAACAAAAGCAAACTCCCAATATGTTGCAAAAATAATTAAATTGTTTAGTACAAAATGTCTGTAATTTTAGTTCTCACAATCTAAGGAAGTAAGTATACATTTGTAGGAGGTGGCACCGTCTGTATTAAATGAAGCTGATATGGGATGAAAAAAGAGCAACACCTTCTTCATATATCACATTCACATCAGGAGTTATTGATTCGGACTAGAAAAAGGTATTTGAAAATCTGCCCATTTTTTCCAAAACTATTAGCTGATAAGATTTACAAGATGTCATCTCCCCCAACTAATATTCTCTTTGCAACAACAAAAAAAAAAGGGCAGTTTTAGTTTTAGGCACCATCTACGAGCATTTTATACAGCCTGAGTGTGCAGAAAATCCCTTTGATTCCCCTCAGACCTCTTCATGCAGTTTGCCTGGTTTTATTTCTACCTTCTTTATTTTTCTTTAATATTTTTGTGGCACAGGACACAGTAGTATGATTTTCACAGACAGAAAACCTGCTAGATGTTCTTCTCCCAAATACCACGGAATAGCACTGGGGCATTATAATGATACTCATCCTCTATGTCAGTGGTCTCCAAATTTTTATCATGTACTTTGTCAGTAAAAACTTTTTGAGCAGGCACCCCTATCAAATATAAATATTTTTTTAGAATTATACACATGTACTACAGCACCAATAAATAATGCACATTATAAAACATACACAAAAATATAAATTAAAAAAGGATGAGATACATAGCAAGAAACAATAATCAATATTTAAAAACTAAGCGTACAAAAATATTTTCCTCCTGCACTGCATTTTGTAGACTGCTGCTCTCAGCATGAAACTATTTCAGCCTATCCTGATGCATTGTCTCAGTGCCGATACTTTTACCTGAATAGGTTCCACCCTTTCCTCTTTGTTGAGGGATGAAACTTCCATTGGTTTGCCTTCTCGTGTTTGCTTCTGAGCCTGCCTTCAACTAGCCATAGCATAGTAGGGCAGTTTCAGCCTATTTAGTGTGGGTTTTTTGATTTTTTTTTAATTAGGTCTGATTCTTACATGTTTTTTTAAGTAAAATCATTCAGAAATGACTACACTTTATTTTACAGCCAAATGAACCTGTGTCCTTCTCCGCACCTTATCACTATTAATAATTTACAGATATGCAGCTTATTTTAACTCGATGACTGTGCTTATATAAAAGTGCATGTACAAGCTGGAAAAATTACATTTAAACGAAATGAGGGTGAAACAGAGGGTGTAAAAAAAAAAACCCCAAAAAGAATAAAGAATAACCCAAAAAACCAAACCCACATCTTGTTACCTGAAATACTTCAATTGCAGAAATTGGTAAGGGGGAGATGGTGAGAAAAAGAAACAAAAGATACTCAGCAGCACTGTCTACATCCTGTGCAGATATGTTCCCCACAAATTACGTGACTACCTACCATAATATATGTGTCACAGGGAGTAGAGAGCCATCAACAAGGACATGAAAGTTTCTCCCTTGCTGATGTTGGAAATACTTCTGCATTCCTAGCTGGAAGATTTAAGGAATGATGCAAACTCTGACCTGGTAGGTCTCACAGGTGCATTTGAGAGAGGGAAAAACCATCAGAGAAACACACAATTTAAAGCAGATCTGGCCAAATGCAGTGCCACCATCACAGCACCTGTTCTGAATGCCTGGTTACCAAAGTTAAACTGGTTCTCGGGTTCAGCACTGCTCAGCACCCCAAAACTTCATTTGTTCAGAGCTGCATCAAGGGCTGGACAAGATGGGTATCCCAAATGGAAGAACATACACGCGAGCCAAACCAGTAGCTGGTTGCTTCAGCAGAGAATTTTTTGGGGAAAAACGGTTTACATGTATCTTGTGAAGCTTGGGAGGAGGAAAATGCTGGGGAAATATAGGGGTAGGATGAGGAGAGGATGGAGACTGTCCTCCTGAGTTTTATGGAATATCTATGCAGGAGTGTTATGAGAGGAATTTCCATGTACTCGGTATTTTTGATAGCTTGGCTCTGTCTCAGGAAAGAGGGCTGTGGGAAGAGTAAGACCCTAGGTAATGCCCTAAGTGAATCACTATGACATAAAAACACCCCAGACTACTGACAAATATGCCTGCTGCTGCTCCACTCAGATAATTACACTTACCACTTACAATAATATCACTTTATTATTCACAGCAATGCTTTAGATTATCTTTGCAAATTTTCTGCCCAAATAAGGAAGTGTCACATGTGGAATATGGCAACATGCAGTGACACCATAAGTCTGCTTAGAGCATTCAAGAAATACAGAGCAAATTTGGTAGAGCAGAGTTGGTCTCTGTTGGAAAAGGTTTACAATTTAATTTTTTATTTTAGTGAGTAAAGTTATTAATCTAAAGGGGGGAACCACAAACACAGGAATACACAGGCATGAACCTATCTTTATGATGCAAACATAATTTTTGTGTTTGCTCTGAGATGGAGAGGGAAGGAGTGAATTTCAAGGAGTATGAAGTACTGTGCAATGGAGGGAAGTTTGTGTCTGATTTCTACGGCTTGTAACTGCTTGTAAGCTGTTATTTTCTAACTGCAGAGTAAAACAACACACAGATCCACCTTTGCAAGAGAGGCAGAACTAGTGTAGAACTGACTGTAGGGTTCTGTAGACCAGCTGGTCTCCTGCTCTAGTACTAATGGAAAGAGAATGCCTCTGTTTCCCAGTGCTTCTTGGAAAAAACAAAACCAAAAACCAAACAAAAAAACAACCAATGCCCCTCCCAAAAAAAACCCACAAAAACCCACAAGAAACCCCAACCAACCAACCAACCAAAAAAAACCCCCAAAACAAAACAGAAAAAAACACCCATATAACAAAAAACCACAAAAAAGCCACAAAAAACAAACACAAAAACAAACAAACAAAAACACACAAAAACCCAACACAACAACAAAAACAACAAACCGACAAAACAAAAAAAAATACTCAAAAAATCTAAACCCCTAAAACATATTCCTTGAAGCAGCAATAAGCCAAGATCACACAAAATTCACCTTTGCACTGAATTCATCAAGCACAGTTTTTGTAAAGTGTAAGGTCATTGGGAACTTATGCACAAGTCTTGGCTGAAAACTCAGTATATTCTTTGTACTCTTCAGATGGTGAGAGGATGATTTTTAGCCTATGTTTTCTTGCAGATTTACACTTGATGTCACTTGCATGCCAGTTGCAATGTCCTCAGTGCAACCTGATTTTAAGGGGTTTAGGAGGTTGGTTCTGTGCTTCCTTCTCCCAGCTTTGCCAGGGAAAAAATAAGCTGGCACACAAATCCATACTGTAACTGACCACTGACAAGTCTCTCGTAAAGAAAAAGACTTTCAGCAGCAGTACCCACTCACTTCAATCAGCACAGAAGAGGCTTTTACATTTCATTGAAAATAAGAATTGTGTTTTAGGCAATCAGGTGCAGGAGATTACTTCTAGAATAACAACGAGGCATTTTACAAACCTGTGGAGTTTCTTTACTCTGATTCATGAGAAAACCAACTAAACAGAGTTGCTGCCTCTTACTTAGAAGAGGAATGATTTCTAGGGTAAATGCTTACAACCCACTTTGAGATGGCAGGAAGATGATTTTTAGCCTGTTATTCGTTACAGGTTCACATTTACATCTGAGGCATACAAATCAATCATCTTAGCTGGGGTGTTTTTATACACCTCGATCCTTTTTCAGAGTTTGTGATGGCTGAATTACACTCACTAAGTTAATGCTTACACATTCCATAAAAATAGTCAGCTAGAGTCCACTAGTTCCCTACAGATAGGAAGGCAATTGTGTATAAGTGGGTACTTACTTATTAGATATCAGCATATCTACACATGAGCCAGTGCCCACCTAAATACTCTTTCATCCAGAAAGATGTCGTTTTACAGCAGCTGCTGCTTTTCCAGGTGTCTGGAAGTCTACCAGGCACCTGCTGCACAGGAGCACATAACCTGAGCAGTGGGAGGGTGAATCTGAGTGCATCCAGAGCGCACTGTAGGGACTAACTGGCTGTCCATGCAATTTGGAGTTGCTTCTTGCATGTGGAGGTGCATACAGATGCAATCTGTCTGCCCAGGGATGCAGCATGCACCAGGAGGTGATTTCCTCAGAGCTTTGAGAATCCTGGAGGCGCGCCTGGTCTGTGAACATGCTGGTGGGAGGGAGGGGAGGGAGAAAATGAATGTATTTTTAGAAGAGAGGAAGGATGATAACGACCAATAGTGCAGGTTTCAAATTAGTATGCACTGAAAAAGCTGTAATGAATTCAGTAGTTTTAAAAATGAGAATTTCTGTTTGATTAATGCAGCACTGAAAGGGCTGTCTATAAGGTAAGTCACAGCTGGAGCAATACTGATACTGCAAATGAAAGATGAAGGAAATCAGAGCTCGTTAAGACAAGTGAGTGCTGTATATAAGAACAGCTCAAGAGCCCCACAGGCTGTGCAGCCAGAAGGAGAAGGAGCAAACCACTGCTCTGGAGGCCAGGACTGTGGCTGGTAAGGAAGGCTGTGTGGGGGATGGGAGCATCAAGTCAAGTTTCAAATGGCAGAAGAATATACAACACACTGGAAAACTGTTCTCAAAGTTTGTAATACATTCCTAAGGTTGGGTGTGGAGAGTCTAGATCTAGGGAGTTGGCGGGGCTGCAGGACAGGAGGGGGACAGTGGCAGGGCAGCCAAGAACCTGGGACCAATGAAGATCAGCAGGGCAGAATGGATACAGGAATTTTAAATGCTTCTCCCTATATATATTCATATGAGGGAATTACTTTCAAACAGAAAACAAAAATCATAAACAGTCAAGTAAAGTAAAAACCTCCAAGTCTCAGATAAGTCAGAGTTGCCCTGACAAGCACTTTATACAAAATGTTTTGAATATAGATAAAGGTTGGGGCACCTTAATTCACTGTTCTCAGGGTTCTTATAAACTGGTACAATCTCAAATTTCTTCAAATTACCAATATGCTTTCCTAAAAAAAAATCAGAATCTCAAAAACTACCTTCCCTCCACCAGAAAGAAAAGCAAAACCTGATGCCGGAAAATGCAAAATGGAGATAGATAAAACTAAATCTGCTTTTTTTAAAGCCACACACATCTATTCTGAAGGCAAGGCTTTGACTAATCAGATACTCTTATTGCTTGTTCGTTGCCTATGAGTTGGTTAAAGCAGTAAAAATTACCTGCCCACAAAACCACTTTTCTCCTCCCCGCCACTCCCGCTCCTCTCTGCTCACTGATAAAATATTTCTGAAGAAGGCCTGGAAGGGAAGGGGAAGTTCTGAGACTGTCACAGAGAGAGGATGAGGACAGCTGGGCCAGAAATGGAACTCCCCCTGCTGTCATCTGTGGCTACAGGCACCTTCAGCTACGACTACTACTACTACGATGACCAGTGCCAGTACCAGCACCTGCAACATATGTCTACTTTCCTTCCTATCCTTTACAGTGCCGTGTTCCTGGTGGGCATTGTTGGCAACTCAGTCCTGATAGCGGCCTTGGTCTTCAAGCGACGGGTCCAGAGGCTGATTGACATCTTTATCGTCAACCTCGCTGCATCTGACTTCATCTTCCTCATCACCCTGCCTTTCTGGGTGGACATGGAGGTGTCAGATGAGAGCTGGAGGGTAGGATCTTTCCTCTGCAAAGCTAGTTCCTATGTCATCTCAGTCAACATGTACTGCAGCATCCTGCTCCTCACCTGCATGAGTGCTGACCGGTACGTGGCCATCATGCACCCCTCTCTGGCGCGACGGATCAGGACAAGATCCTATTCCAGAGCACTCTGCATCTGTGTCTGGTTGTTATCCTGCTGCTTAGGGATGCCAACCCTTTTGTCCAGAGAATTGAAGAAGCAGTATGGAAAGACTTACTGCACAGACAAAGACGTGACAGAAGCCAAACAGATCATGTCACTGATGCTTTTAATCCTGGCCTTCTTCTTCCCACTGTTGAGTATCTTAACCTTTTACTGCTCCATCACCAAGAGACTCTGTGTGCACTATCAGAAGACTGGGAAACATGATAAGAAACTGAGAAAATCCATCAAGATCGTCTTCATTGTAGTGGCAGCTTTTGTTGTCTCCTGGGTTCCTTTCAATCTTTTCAAGCTTATGGCCATCCTTTTACGACTCCTAAAGCAGCCCGACTGTTTTTCTGGCACGGTTGCTCATCTGGGCATAAAGGTGAGCAGCCCTTTTGCTTTTGCCAATAGCTGTGCCAACCCTTTCATTTACTTTTACTTTGACAACTACATCCGCAGAGCCATGCTCCAGTGCCTGTGCCCGCGGGTGAAAATCAGCAGCAACAGCTCTGATACCCTGGACACACACCTGAGCCATTCCTTATCCAATTTTGTGGCAGGGGAGTATGCCACCAGGAGGAGGAAGCACTCTGTGTCCCTCTGACTGCCAGCTGGGACTGCAGAGGAAGGAGCTTCTTTCCCCAAAGATGGCAGGAAAAGAAAAAGAGAGACGGGCAACAGAGGCAGGTGCAAGTGTAATGCAACCAGTGCTTCAGGTGGGAGGGATATTGCTTCCTTTTAAATGCAGATAGATGGAATAGGAAATCTTTACCACAGAACTACTTTACAATGATTGCTGTGACAGCGCACATGGTGTAAATGTGAAACCATCCTACCAAGAAACAGCTACAAATGCTTATGCTGGAACCCCAGTACAAATGCTACAAACTACCATGAAGTACCATGTGTTTCAGTCAAGGCCTCTCTGAGAGTTTGAACTTATGTGTATATAGGTTTTTATTCTGTGCAAGAAAAGCAACCCCGAGTGTTTCTTTTTGGTTCCTAGCTTGCCCACAAATAATTCGCAATATCCTTAAACCAACCTGATCAATTCTGGGGTCTTTGGAGGATTTTTGAACTTAGAAATCCAATATTTTAGTGAATTTGTGCGTTACCAGTTCTCATAACTTGACTCTTGTGCATTTTAAGTCTCAGCTTCTTACTACAGCATTAAATCTTTAGTTTAAATTGTAATAATTAAAGTGTTTAGCCCCTCGGATTTCAGAAAAAAAACAGAACATGAAGGCAGAGAAACCAGGATACAGCAAAACCTTGAATTTAACCTTTCTCTTAAAGAAAAGAAGACCAACAAAAGCACATTTATGCTTTTTAAGACTTTTTTGAGGACCTGACACGAATTCTGATTGCTTCGTCAGAACTAGACCGTCACTGCTTTCTACTAAGGAAAAGGACACAATGAGTAATAGAGTCAAAGTTACACATGCAAATCTTCTAGAAGGTTTCAATGGAAAGACAGCTATGTCAGCTAACACAGCTCATGAAAAAACTGTCTGGACAGCAGAGAAAAAACCCCTGGAGACTGGATGATGGAAGTGGTATCCCTCCGATGTAACGTCAGCATGTGTACAATCACTCTGGCTTTCCTTTTCACACCTCTGTATTTTCTAAACACCTGTAAATGGGAATAACTCTTTTGACTGTTACAAATAAATCCTGGTTTTGCATTTTGTATCGAACCTTGTTGAACAGTTGAGCTGTTTAATGTCTGCAGAGAAACAAGAGCAAGGGCAGCGCAAATGTAGAAAGCAAGGTGTGCACATCTTGCCCAGCTCCCCAGCCAGTTCCACACTGGAGAACTGGCTAGCAGAGCAGGTGGAGAGCTGGCTCTGAAGGCTCGGGGGAGGCAGAAGTGTCTTTCAGCAATTGCTGGTGGCAGTGCTGCTCTCTGGCACACAGTGGGATACTGGGATACGCACCTGAGCTAAAACAGAGGTATCACAGAGACGCACACAAGCTTCTTGATCTCCCCTCCCTTCACTGCATGTGTTTGTGTCTTCCCTCACTAACTCTCCTAAAAGATTTTGTTTTTCTTCTTCCACATGATAAACTTTCCCTCCCACCCTCACCTAACTGCCAATCTCCTGTTCCAGGCTTATAGCTGCATGAAGAGCATCAACTGTTCCCAGACCTGCCAGTGTTTGAGAATGAGACCAGTGTCAGTTCCAAATTTAGAGTTATAAACTTTTAAATTTATTTGCAGTGACCCTCAGAAACTGCTGTCTCTTCTCAATCTCTTATCTTCTTTCTACCTTCACAAGTGTATAACAAGATTCTTTTTTTTAGAAAACTAAGCCTAAGATTTGCATTTCAACTAAAATATGATTTTTATTATAGAAAAAATCAGTAATTCAGACTTCATTATTTCCTCAATCTCTGCCCAAAGCACTACAATACTTCAGAATACTTCCAATCTACAAGATTTTAAGTAATTCTAGTTAGAGCTGCTGGTTTCTTTCTCGCTCTCTTTTTTCTTTTTTTTTTTTTTTTTTTTTAATACTTCAAAATACCAGATCGAATTGGAAAAACTACTAAGGAACTTCACCAAATCTAATGCCTAAACCTTTAGTTTCTGGAAAATAACAAATAAACTTGACAAATATTGCCAGGTTTGAGGAGAATCACGTATAAATGCCACAGCAAATATTCCACATGAGCAAAGAAATAAAATATACAAGAGGCAACCAATTTAGCAAAGGAAAACTCGGCAGATTCTTTCAGACTTTCATCCAAGTTAGTGTAACTTATTTTCTTTTGAACTGCAGGTCATTTGACACTTTCATGACATGGTAAGTATTATTTTCAATCTTCCTCTTTTTTTTTTTTTTTTTTTTTTTTTTTTTTTTAAGAAAAAACAATCTATGCTTGAACAGCTTTGCTTCAGGAACTTTTACTATTCTGTGTTAACATTTATTATTTGTTTGTTGGCACTAGCATATCTTAGGATGATACGAAAATCATTATGATTGAAAGTATTTATTGTGGTAGACTTGAATAATGTAACAGGATGCTAATTTTATCTATGTTAAAAGAATTAAGTGACAGTAAATTGGTTTGCTATGTAAAATGGAAATAGTGCAGTTCTGATATGACACCTGTCAAAGACCTTGGCAAGCAATTTGGATTGGGCTTTTTTCCCCACAAGATTTATTATTTTAAAATAAATCCAATATGACTGCAGCTTATAAATATGGTTTGGCTTTTTGTCATCTAACTTCTGCTTTCATTGTCACGAAAAAGTAGCAAGGCATTACTAGAAAATCTGTCAGTGAGTCTGGAGGGAAACATTCACCTGCCCATCCCACAAACCTTTTCAGTATTTCAGAGATGCTTTTATATTGCCTTAAAATTAAATCAAGACCTTTTGAGGTTTTTAATGAAAACAACTATATCACCAGTACCACCCCCAGTCAAGAGGCTGGTGCACTTTCTTGAGGTGTGCACAATCAAACTTGAAGTGCCTTTGCTTCCTAATATAAATCAGGATCCTGTTAGATACGTCTCCTGGTCTCCATTTTGGCCTGAATGAATCAGCAGTTTTCAGAAACAAAGTATTTCATCTCAACACAAACAAAAATTGTATCCAGACCTGATGCTTGCTTAAATAGGCAAAGAATTTTTGCAACCTTAATTGCAGCAGCAGATGTGCTAGCACTGACAACTGCTCCGCAGCTAAATGGAACTTTGAGCTGCAAGGACTGAAGAGAAAGTCACACAGGGAATAGCTTCAGACCCAGAATAAGCAGGGCACACTTGCAGCCCTCAAAACAAGAAAAGTGGTGTAGTCGCTGTGTGGAGTGACCCTCCACAAGTACTGCAGTAAGACTGGCTCTTGGAAGCCAGGAGGAGAACATCCACTGACCTGGATCCAGATTTCATCTGCAGCTTCTTGTCCTGGCTCCTTCAGACTGGTGGGATGAAAAGCCCCAGACAGCAGTCTGTGCCTCAGGTTTCTAATAGGATGGACTACAAAAAGAACATTTGTAGTTTCCTGACTTTGCAATGATCTTGCACGGATGTATTTGTCGACTACTACAAAAGAACAATAAAGTCGTTGACAAAAGAAGTTCGGGGTTTTTTCCTCAGGTGCTTGCAGGGTATATTGTACAAAGAGATGTTAGCTCATGGGTGGGGACACTTACACATATTCCCAACAGATACACTGTTACTGTTGGAATACTAATTTGTTATCCCTGTAGGATCACTTACATTCCTGAGGTCAGCAGGAACTTGTGAGTAGATTTGCAAACTGTAAGCACAAATCACTACGTGTCCCAAAATGTCCAACTGAAACACTTGGACTCAATGCCCTTAAAGGGCTTTCCCAATCAAAATGATTCTATGATTCTTCTCTGGCTTAAAAGGCTTCACCCACTTAAGGAGCACATTTCATGACAAGTGAAGAGCAGAAAGCAGAGAGCCACAATCCTGCAGTGGCAAATCCATCACCTCAGGCTGTTTACCAAATATGTCAGCATTCTGCATATTGTCAGAAAAAGGGTGATCGGTTCATGAACAGGAACAAAGAACAAGCTACCTAAATCCACAAAGGATGGAAACATGCACTGGTGATGTGTTAAATGGCCTCAGAAGCAATTACAATGCTACCAAAAGTCACACACAGAGGTGGCCGGAAACCTCTAGAAAACCAGAAAGGGCCCATGGTATCTCATCTAACATTTTAATATTATACCACAGAGCCTGCAATTAGTGCACTCTAGGTCTCAATAACAACAAAAGCAGCTGCTCAGTTTGCAGGTGCAGGTGTTCAGTACGCTGCTGGAGTGTTGCTTGCAAGTGACAGAAGCTTTTGGAATAGTCCAGTCTCTCTAAATGAGAGAGGGGCGTTGGCCCCAAGCGTTTGGGCGGCTAAGACCTGAGTTCATAATGAAGTAAAAGAATGCAAAATATGGGAGATGAGAAAGCAAGCGTATTGGAAAGCAACAGCCTTCAAGAAGAAAGGCAGGCTTCCACCTCTGAGTTGGTAAAAAGGTCAGGCTGCTTGTGTTGATATTTTTTTAAAAATATGAAACGCAGTGGGTTTTTTCCCAATTCACCTCAGTTATGTTTCTGTAAGAGATTGCAGCAGCTCTGGAGATTGAGGCCACTTGTTATAGTCTGAGAGCCCTATCAAATCAGTCACCTAAAGAATGCATTGTGAGCAAAATACGTATTTTCAAAGTCCAAAATAGTTTCATAATTAGTCAATCTCCACTAAGTCTAGTAGGTAAACACACATCCTCTGCTATGTACTTCTCATATTTTCTAGAGTACCTGGGATTTTAGAAGAGGCATCTCAGCAACAGATCTCAAAAAAGAAAAAGCAAATATTTCTCTTCAAATCTGGGCTGCATTTAGCTGCTTTGGGGACTAGAGTAGATCACAGGGAAGGTAAGGTGAGAATCCTATCTTGCAGAAAATGCTTCCCACAAGGAGAGTTCAGAGGTTTTCATTTGTATTAGCTTCAGACCCTTTGCAAAGCACTGATATCCAGAAAAGGTGAATACTCACTTACTAAACAGCAGATCCTTCAAAAGTGAAGTGGATTCAACAATATCAGGAAATAACTGGATGCATCCAAAAGTTACTTGTCAATTCTGAAAAAAAAACCAAACTAAACAACCCTCTGTATTTTACTGGGCAATGGAGTCCCCAGAATCTGATGCCCTCTTTCTAACAGATAAAACTAGTTAATATGAATATGAAAGAACAGCTGTTTCTCAAAGGATGCCCTTTCTTTAACCCTCAATTTGAGGCAAAGAAAACCAGATTGTGAAACTGTGCGGCATCTGCTAAGACTGCTAATGAAACTTGGTCAGTGGTTTTAAAATCCACCCAAATTTACAGCCTGGCCTTAAAACTAGTACAGAAAACGTCCAGAAAGTCAGACTTGGAATGCAAAGAGCAGCTTTTGCACTGAGAAACACCATGGATAAGTAAATACAGCACAAATGTTTGCCATATATAGTACCATGCACCTGACTTGACCACTCACATGACTTCCCTCCATGCACTGCCTAAAGAGCTGCGTGACTACAACCCTCATTTCCCCAGTCACCCATCCTCACCCCGCCTCCTCTCAGAACCACAGAAACCTCTTCCCGTGCCTCATACTGAATAAAACATGCAAAGCATTACAAAAAAAGAAGATTTAAAAAAAAAAAAAAAAGAGAGAGAGAGAGAGACAGAAAAGAGGCAGCTGCATATTTGGTTTTGCCTGTGTTTGCCAGCTTTCAAGAAACACATATACACTTCTGCTATCCTCATAAGCAGCCAAGACACTATGGATAGAGGAGTGCTGAGAAGCAGAGAGGGCAACAAATGCACTGAAAAGTGCAGTGGCATGCCCAAAACCTCATCTCTAGATGAGGTGTCAGATATCATTAAATCTAGTCAAAGAACATGGTACTTCTGACCAGTTAGGAACACACTCAAGTAATTGAAAACCTTTTTCAGATATCTCACCAGAAGAGAGAAGAAGGCTTTGGAAAAATCTAGAGCTAGAGAAGAGAAGAGAATAAACCTTCAACAACCCTCATAATCCCCTAGCTTCCAGGACTCGTTTTTTGGCAACTGCACTGATGGTGCTGTGACACACACTTTTGCACGGCCACTTAAGAGGCTGTGACCTTCCTGAGGCTGTTAAAAATGCCTGAAACCCCTGCTGATTCATAAAGGAGAGATAACCCTCCCACTCTTCTAATTTTTAAGTACTTGTACAACTGGACTAATGATGCTTATATTCCTTATTTCCGCTGTTGTCCAAATAAATACTAATTAAAGCCAGTATGGAAACTCTCGATTTTGTTGCAAATCAACAGGAATTTTATATGACTAACTTCAAGAAACCTGGGGTTTGACTGACAGAGAAGACTAAAAGCCTAACTCACAGACTACCTACCCAGTAGTAAACCCAGCTGGATTAGTGCACCTCTTAGAATTCATACTAATTCATACTCTCTCCAAAAGAGAGAGGAGCCATGCACATAGGTGCTGCTGGACTAGGTTTCCTGATGCTGCTGGCTGCACCTTCTTTAAAGTGCCTTTAAGCAGCTTGGATAAAGTGTAGGGCAAGGTCACAGTGGTTTAGGCATCTGTGTTCTCTGCTTTAGGCATCTCTGTTCCCTGCTCTTCTCCTGTGGCTGTGAGGACAGGACAAACTGTAGTGTAAAAACACAACGGCTGGAGTGTCTGCTAGCAGCTGTAGGATAACTACTGGGGTTTGACAGAGTGTCTCATGTTCACGGAGAGGACAAATAGTGACATGCATCTTCTTCCTTTTTATCTGAATAAAGCAAGCCTGTGTTCTGACTCATGCTCTAACAAGTGGCATTACCAGCACAGCTGGAGAAGACTGCAGGCAATCATCTGCTTCACTTAGAGAAAAAACTAAACAGATTCTTTTTCACGTGTATCTGTCAAAACCCGTAAGGGTAGGTAGCTGTCCTTTATCCCCAGAACTCACAAAATTCACTGCAAATTATGAGATGCCATGCAAATCTATTCAGAGGTTCTTTTTACTTGCTTTTGAACTTCTGGGTTTACCCTTTAACCACATGCTTTCCTTGCACACATTGGAAGGGAAACAAACATTCCTTTAAAAGGAAAGCTGAAAGGTTTTGAGGATATATTAGCACTTATTAGCATCACACATAGTCAGTCCACTCGGGGAACAGACATGCTACCACATACCAATTTAGGTGCTTCAAAACCAGGTTTTTTATTTACTCAGTTATTTAAGTCAGGTCTGAGATTTGCTTCATCAAAGGAGTCAGTCACAAACCCTGGTACCCTGTGGGAGAAAATGCGTGCCAAGAACTGAAGTACTTTCTGCATTCGTGCTCCATATTTTGATTTTATGTGTTGTGACATGAGTCTGCAATGTCTGCATTACCTGCCACTCCTTTATGAGGGATAGCTGCAAATGAGCTGCCCAAAACACTTCTAACAATGCCTACTGTCTTGTCTTTTGGTTTTGATAGAAGAATTTTTCTCTAGGTTTACAGATGACAATTGCCTGCACCGTATTTCTAACACTGCACATGAGCTGGCAAAAATTAACTGACCTACGGGGAGTCGATTCAACAGAGAAATAGTTCTTTTCCTCTCTCCTTCACCCCCAAAGTGAACCCTACAGCAATATATGATGGAGCAAAAGGTGCTTACAATTGAAGTGGAAAATCTTTAAACCTAACAGCTATTAAGAAGTCCAAAGAAGAAGGATGGAGTTTATATGAACAAAGGACGTTTTTAGAAACACAGTTAATCAGATTAATGATTGTTTTGGATGAAGAATTGCTTCTCAATAAATAGTAAAGCATTACGTGTCATGTCTATGTACATTGATTATATATTGTACATCTTTATTTTTCTAGGGTATCAAAGTACTCTTTGGAAAAATGGGTAACTCCAAGTAAAATTACCATTTTCTCCCTCCAGCAAAGTCTACCAGCTATTTTTACAAAATAGGACTTCTATCAAGTCAGCCTTATCATTAGAATAATAAAAGTTCTTTGGAAATCTAAAAACCACAAGTCTTTTCCTGACCAGAAAAGGCTTAATTAATTAATTAGTTACTTAGATTGCTAAAATAATTGTATGTAGCTCCAACTATTTTTGCCACCGAAAAAGAATAAATAGGAGACTTCCCACTTTCATGCTGAGCAAAGCAGGTCAGAAATAGGGGCGACCTAAAAGGCTGAATTAGCCAACAGCCACAGTGGCAGTTTAACTGAAAAAAGGTGGTATTAAACTAAGGACAAAACAGCCTGCGGCCATTAACGAGGTTTGATTTATGTGGGTTTCCTTCCTTAAAAAAAAAACAAACAAAAAAAACCCAAAACCAAAACAACAAAGCTTTGGATTTAGTTGACCACAACTGAAAATAGATTTCTCCTGCATGTCACACAGCCACGTTGGCTGTTTTACAGTTCTGTGGCCTCCAAGTAACAAAGCTGAGCTGAGCACAGCATTTGGGAGCTGCTGCCGAAGGGAAGGTTACCTGGGAGAGTCTGCGCTCCACTCCAAAGGGAGCAATCCGTCACTGGCAGGGCTTGTAACATCAGGCACCCCAGAGAAATTCAAGAGACAGTGAGGCCTTTGGAAAAAGAGAAAATGTTACATTCAGGAAAAAATAACTGTCTTGAAGTATTTTTTCTGAGCAGGGAACTTAATTCACTTGTTTTCAAACACTAGGTCACTCACACATTTTCCCTCACATCTGAAGTTTTTGTCTCTCAAGTGAACTGAGAATAAAACAGCCCCAACCCAACATCTGAACCCATTTAATAAAGCAGTTTTGCATTTAACAAGGATACCTGGATTAGTACCAACTGCTTTATTAAGGTTTCCCAGTGCCATAAGATGATGGTGTTCAGATGTACACCACAGCACCAGGTATATACCTGGAGATAGGAAGCTGTGAATATAAAGATGAATATATAAATGATCTGTGCTCTTCACTGGCATGTACAGCAGCTTTACTTGTAAATACTTCTCCTATTGTTCATACAATACTTGTAATATTTAATCTATTGTTAAGATCTTCAGCAATCAGTGCAACTTGGGGTTGATAGCAAATGTTCTTTAAACCATTTCCAGATACACTCCCGTATGGCAGTGAGCAGGTTAATGCTTCTCCCATGAGGTCCGGGGTGTACCTGATGCTGTGGTGTACATCTGAACACCACCATCTTATGGCACTGGGAAACTTTAATCGAGCAGTTTTTATCACAGCTACTGTCAAAACAGCTTGGACTTGTGCTCCTACTTTCTAGGTTTTTGAATAGCAAACCTTTAAGAAACATTTCACAAAGAAACACTTTGAGAAGTGGCCTGGTCGCGTATCACCCCCACATGTAAATATAAAGAAATCTGCAACATGGGATCTTCTAACTCGGCACACCCTTTCTGCCCCCCAAAAAACTGTGTCTGCAAAGCACAGCGTGGTCACTACACACCCAGACGAAAGCAGCCCCCACCTCTCTGGTGGGCACGCAGGTAAGCAAGCAAACACATACAAAACCTCTACTGTGTATTTCGGAAACAACATCCAAACACTCCCCACCCAACGCCGGCCCAGCTGCAGCCTCTCAACCCCAACCCGGCCCACGACGAGACCTGCTTGCCATTCCGCGGCGTCCGGCGGCCAGCAGGGGGGAATTTACCTGTCCCAGCCTCACCAAAGAGTGGGATTATGGCTGTGAAACTGCTCTTCCCTTCCTGCAGCCGCCCCTGCCCGCCTCCCAGAGCATCCCCTGCTGGGTTGGGAACCCCCTGTCCCCCCCGGGCAGCTCCTGTGCGCTGGGAGGGGATGAGGGGAGCCGGGGAGCGCGGGGGATGAGGGGACCGGGGCTCGCGTGAGAAGCAGCGGCGGCGGCGGTGCCGCTCTGAGTCAGCGCCCGCCCCGCGGCCGCCACCGGGAGCGAAAGGGAGCGGGCGCTGACTGATCCCGGCCGCCCGCCCGGCACGCAAGGCTCCCGGTGCCCCGCCGCGCCCTCCGGAGCGAGCGCTGCCCCGCAGCCGCCCGCTGCCTCCTTGTGCCTTGTTTTCCTCGCTGACTTCAAGTACCCACGAGCGCAGCACAAGCGCCCCGTTCGTGATTTTGGCGTTTAAAATCTGGGCAAGCCTCTTTGCCAAAAGTCCGTGGGGAAGGACAGAACCATCAGAACGATGGCCGTGTCTGCTCTGCGCCTTCGTGCGCGACCAGCAGCTCAGCCTGCTCCTTCCCCTCGCTGTGCCTGCCCGCACTGCCCTCGCCAGAGGACAAAAACTGCGCTACCCCGGGATGGAATGTCTGCGTGTAAGTGCGGGTACCGGCCATAAGTTTCAAATATTTTACAAGAATTTTTCCAGTCCTTGCCTTCTCAAACATCCTGCGCTGGACTTTGTGCTTCTGAAGGACTTGGGCTGTTCGTCGACAAGGGCAGCGACCACTGCTCAAAGCAGCACAAAGCCCGAGGCGTCCCTTCCCTTGGCATTAATGAGTGATTTTTCCAAGTGTTAAAGAGGCGAGGGGAGCTAGGAAGTGTAAAAGCCATCAACGCTCCGAGCCACTGAAAATGATGTAAAGTACCCACCATATTAAATACTTCTCAAGAAAGAGTGTTTTTTCAGAAATCGTGAACACCTGAGGGGTTATTCCCCCATCTCAGAAACAACAGAAACCTGACATTTCTTTAGATTTCATTTTAGTTGACTCAGTCGAACCAGTTACACCACAAGCTTTTCCAAAACTGCGAAGTGAATGATAATTACTCAACAAGAAAGTTTCTGACATGAATCTCACTGAAATGAATGTTTCACTTATGAAGCCTCTCCAAGAATCTTGAAGAACTCAGTGAACTCTGCAACAGACATCACTTGGGAAGTGATTTCTGTACATATTGTAAAAATTAATTACAGATTAACCTATTTATTCCAATTGAAAATTGAGAGTTGATATTAAATATTTACACATTGAAATATAGTCGTCTCATTGCATGTGCCATGAATTTGCCCCAGGGTCATTTTTTGGATAAAAATCTTTTATTTCTTCTACCCAATCCCAATCTGAATGCTGTCTCAGCCACTAGTTTCTGTCTTAAAGGTTGCCAGTAACATCAGGGGCAGAAGTGGCAGTGGAAGGTTGTCTACTTTGCTCTTCATAGGTTGCCCCACGTTTTAGATTGTACTAGAGATTAACTCCCTGGAAGGTTTTTTACTTGTTTTGTTTGGTTTGTTTTTTTTTTTTTAAGTTTAAAAATTGCATAGCATAGATAACTAACTACATGATCAGGAGATTAAGTACAAACAAACAGAGATCTATGGTCTGATTCTGTTTTGCCCATCTGCTAAAATCAGACATCAAACTGCTAACCAGGAGTTGTCTGGCTTGGATTTTCTTAGGTTACATTGCAAAGAAGCAAAAGGATATAATTAAGTGCATTTAACAAAATGTCAACTTTGTTAAGTTTTAACACAGAATTCATACCAGCTACTGTGCTGCTCCAGCTGTGCAGTGATGCAATACAGAAATGCCACTGGGTTGCATTGATGAAGTCACACAACAGGCTCAAAATACAAATGAGGACCCCTACACTTTCCAAACTTTTTTCTACTCTTTTTGGCAGTGCATACAAGTAGATTGAAAAGGCTGAAGCACAGATTTCCAGGACACCAAATTCATTAGAACAAATTCAGGCTCTTTCATGTGGCTCATGACTTTCACTCTTTCAGAAAGAAATAGTTTTGAAATGCCAGAAGAGCAAGCTCTATTCTGAGAAAATTATTCCTTGGGATAAGAGGGGATTTAAGTTGCAGGACTTTTCCTTATAAGTGTTATATTTGGGGAAAAAAAACCCAAAACAACATTGAACAGACACACGCAAAACAAGCAGGAAGGAAATCATCCCTGCGGCAAAAGAGCTAAAGGTCCTGACTTTTTCATGTGGTAAATGTTCTTATCAGCCAAAACTTCTGCTTTTCTGAATCTCCTCCTAAATACTGGTGCATTTACATAATACATATGCATGTTTGTTCATTGTGGCTGGAGAAGCACAGACTATCTAAGGAAAGCAAGTAGCAATGAATAAACCTTCAAAACGGCTCTGCAGAAGTGGTTAAGCCACCTGAGATGGAAGAACTTGCTGCTTTGCACGGGGGCACTGATTTAATTGTGATTGCACATGGTAAAAAGGAGCTGCTGGGATAAAGAAAATGGAATATGAGGGGATTTTATTCCAGGCAAGTGGTTAACTCCTAGCTTATAGCTGATCTGACTGATAATTAAAGAAACAAAACAACAAAAAAATGGGCTTGCTTTAGCCTATGCCACAGTCTCCCACTGTGACTTCAGAAAAATTGCCTACTTGCTTCTGCTTGCTTAATGAGAAAGAAGATTAATTTCTTTGTCCAGTGTGGGCATCTGGGCTGATGCAGTTAAACAGGACTGATGAGGACCTGCCAAGTCTTCATACACAGTGCTGGGCATAGGTGTCCCTCTCATTAACTGGTCGAAATAGAAATTTTCCACTCATTTCTCCTTTGGAAAAGCTCATTCAGTAGCCTCTCTGGCTGGCCAATGAAGCACAATTGCAAAGTCCTGTCTAGGTTGATGGACAGTTCAATTGACTGGCACTTGTTTTCCCAAATTATCTGAAATCTTCAGACACGTGATACAGGTGCCCCTACTTGCTTCCCACCTAACCAAGGAGCACAATCAGTTGCAGAATCAATTGTGGCTACTCTGAAAGGTGCTCAGGCAGTGCCTCCTCTGACCAAGAAGCATCTGAGTTTAGTTAAAAGTGTCTAAACATTGCCTGCAAAAACTTCTTCTGAATCACAGCTACATTCTCAGCACAATGGGTTGCCAAGGTGAGTCAGATTCCATAACTGTCAATACAAACAAGAAACTTAAGGAAGTGTAACAACCAACATTTTTTTATTAGAGGGGCAATGGCCAAGCCTTTCAGGAGGAATTAATTTTCAAGATTTGGCTACAGAAGAACTCTACAATCTCTATATTGCCTTCCCTGTGCCCAGCCGCTTGATTTTTTTCCGGAGAGGCTTCAGCAGATGCCTTCAGCAGATGCCTTCCATCTTTTGGTCTTTGAAGGTGGGTTCCCTCTAGTGGCATTAAGAGGAGCATCGATTCTGTGTTAGTGTCTGATCTTGGTCCATAGGAGGGGCAGGGGGAAAGAGGACACTGCAGGGTGTTACACACTCACATCAGGAAACACTGACTTGTCTTCAGTCGGCTAATAGCCCAGGATTCTTGTGTACCACACGCTCTTTATTTTTTCAATCAGCTGTTCAAACATTATACTGACTTTATTTGCTTCTTTGGCGAGCCTCTGTCTGCAGGAGACAACACAGTACGTGGTAAGATACACAAGTATGTGAGGGTAATCCCCATCTGCTGTAGTTACCACTGCCTGTCACTGAGAGTGCAGAGCTCCTCGGCAGTCCTAGAGGGGCTTTCCTCAGAAGACAGGAACGGGCAGTACACGTGTGCCATGAGTTACACAAAACTGTCTCTAGGGTGATCATGCTTTTCCTTTAGTGAGGAAACTCATCCCCCCACCTTGAGCAAGACATGCACAGCTAGAGCCAGTTCTGTGATTTGCATCAAGTGATCCTGGCACACTGAGTACTGAGCCCCTCAGAGCACTGCAGCACCCTTCCAGAGGAGCTGATTCCCCACCAGCCAGCAGCCTCCTCCCTCATGGCCCATGGATAAGGAGCAGTACCTGCCATCCCTGTGAACACTGTCATGTACATTGTGCCTCCCTGGGAAGAGCTTGTGCTTTCACAGGAGACCACATCACCTCACCCCACCTTCCAGCACCTCGCTCCCTTGGTACATCAGGTTTGGTTCCTGATTAATTTCCCCTCGGATCTCCCCATATAGATAGGTGAATAATCTATTCTTTCTCCCACGTCTCCCTCTCCCTTTTCACTCTTAGCCATTGGAGTGTTAGTGCAGAGAAGCTTTCCATACCTGGCTGCAATAAATGTTGGACTCTGGACGGTATCCAAAAAGAACTGACTGACTTTAGGGGACACCTTGTTCACAGCTTCATAGAAGTAAGATGCAATTGTCTCAGGGATGGCCAGCCAGTCACGACGGTCTTTCTCAAAGAGGGACTTTGACTGCACTTCTGAGAAAAAAAGGCAAAACCCCATGAGGCTTCTCATGTCACTTGTGTTTCTGGTATCTTCACCCAGGTGCAGGGGAAGAGATTTGAACTTCTGAGATTCAGAACCTCTCCCAGAATTTGCTCAACAGCATTCAGCACCCCCTCTTCCCCGAGCGGTGGGTATCTAAGTCATAGACCTTCCATGGCAGAGTATTTGCACCAAGTATGGGCAGTTTTCAAGCCAGGTCTCTACTGACTTATTCCATGCTGCCAAGCACTGTGTGTTCATGGTCTTCAACTGAATTATTTGGCTTCAATTCTTCCTCACAGTATATGGGAACCTGTAGAGCTGAGCTTTGTCTCAGGAAAACAGCAAAGCTTTTCAGACTTACCTGGCAGAGTGGTGCTAAGGAGCAGAATCAGAGCTATCACCAATGCCCTGGATTGCAGCATGGTTTGAGTACCAGTTCTGCTCTCTACACAGAGAGACCTGCAGGAATCAGCATATAATGCTTGGGTTGTTTTCAGAGAAACAAAATGTTGGTTAAACACCCAATTTTTGCAACAAACCTAACCAATAAATGAAGACAAGAACAGAAAGATCATGGTGCATTTCCTCAGAAAAAGTGAGGAAAAGACAGTATAAAAATTGTGTCCTTTTATCTGTATAATCACAAATATGCACAGTAATAAATTTCAGAGCTCAAAGAAATAAGGGCAGTTAAAGATAGTTCTTTTATATGAGAGCTAAAATCCCATTTCAGCACATGAGCAAACCAGTAAAAGTGCCAGAGGTCAGAATATGTTTCCAACATGCTTAAGTACAACCGAAAAATTAATACTGTGGGATTTCTTAATTTGATTTGTTTTGGCAAGTTGCTATAAAGAACATTGTACTAGTTAGTAAATCCCATACAGTGATCATCTTAGTGACCCAGTGATCTGAGTACTTTGTCTTGCTTTAATTGAAGAAAGTCCCAAGTAGCTAACTAGGTTCCCTTGTCTTTTTCACTTGGGGATTAATGCAGCAGAGAGTAGCCTAAGCAGAACAAGTTCCCAAAAGTGAGTGAATGCAAAATTTAGCTTCATCTGACTTCCTTTACTTTTGTCTTTTAAAAAAGTCAGCATTGGAGAATTGAAAATTTACTACTTGGTACACTGAAAACACATTACATCTAAACAAGCTTTCAAACACACTGCACTTGAAAAGGTGTTTAGAAATTGAAATTGATGTATGCCAATTAGGAGGCTACATCAGAGCAACATGAAGAAAACAATGAACATAGGAATTGCAATGGCAAAATAGGCTGAAAGTCTATTATATGTGAATGCTTTGCTAAATCCTGTACCAGGTGGTTACAAGTCAATTTTCCATCTTATCCCACAGTAAGACTTCCATCCATTTTTATTTCCTACTGTGCACAGATTACCTCCAAAAGCTACCACCCAGTTCACTAGATGTTTGCACAGTTGCTCTTTTATTACCCTTCCTTGATTTTTAATCCCAGAGCCGGTTTCTCTCTGTGTACACAAAAGGCAGAAATCTGCTTCCCAGGAGCACGAACAGGTGCTCTTATCCACTTTAGAACCTGCAGTGCCTGTGGTGAAGGCACCTGGGAAAAGGTAATGTATCTCCCTACACTGAAATTCTGCATTTCCCATCATGGGCTTGACCCTCCTATGAGTGTCCTATGGAGCATCCATCATGCAGCTCCAGAGCAGAGCAGGTGACCCCAAGCACTCCCACCCTCCTCTATTTCAGCACCATTCCTGGCTACGGAGCCTGAGAAGGGCTCACACTTTGGTTTGCACTAGGAGATGGGGCAAAACAGAAGACTACCTCCACTCACTTGTCTGATGTAGATACATCAGTCACAAAGTCCATGCCACCCAGAACAGGGAGTTCAGCTCTTACCTGTCCTGCTTTCTCTCTTTCTCAGGCCCAAGCTGAGGTAGGTGCTCATCTGAGACCCCGGCATCTATGCAGAGTTAATATAGTGGTAGCAAGGGGTCAAAGGTCCAGCTTTGTTTCCCCATTTGCTCTTTTGCAAGCACATCCAGCTCAGTGGGACAGGCAAGAAACTGTGGAGGACTCTGGACCTGTTATTGAGATTTGGGAATGGAGGGTCAGTGTGACCTGAGCCCAGGAGATGCAGAAGTCAGCTTCTGGGTCACCGAGTCCCCTACTTCTGCAGGCAACCATGTCATAGAGGCCCCTTTCATAAACTGACCAAACTCCACATTAATAGTAGCTAGAGCTGGGCTCAATTTTGCTCCCACTCTTCCTGTAACCTAACCCCACTGCTCTGACTGTTGGCACTTACCTGCAGCTGTCACACCAGTTTCCTCTCCATTTACAGCAAATGCATTAAACCAAATGGTGCACAGAGGTGTGCACCCCTCTCACACTTCTTTCCCCATGACCAACTTTTTTTGCACAGGCTGACTAGATGAGAATATACCTGAGACAGCTGTCAAAACTTACCAGGAGGAACATCCAGCTACAGGATCCGCAGCCCAAGAAACACAGAGCTGTTAGAGAGGATCCAGGGGGGCACAAAAAATGATCACGGGGTTGGAACATCTCTCCCATGGGGAAAGGCTGAAAGAACTGAGGCTGTTCAGACTGGAGAGAAGGCTCCAGGGAGATCTTATTGCAGCTTTTCAATATTTAAAGGGTTCTTATAAGAAACCCAAAGACTCGACCAAGTGTTGTATTGACAGGAGAAAGGGAAACAGGTTTAAATTGAAAGAGGGTAGATTTGGGTTGGATGCAAGGAAGAATACTGTGAGGGTAGTGAGACACTAAAACAGGTTGCTCAGAGAAGTTGTGGACACTGAAGTACTCAAGGCCAGGTTGGATGGGGCTTTGTGCAACCTGGTCTAGTGAAAGGTGTCCTTGCCTAAGGCAGAGGCAGCGTGGATGAGATGTTCTTGTAAAGTCCCTTCCAATGCAAACCATTCTTAAGATTCTATGGTAACATCTCCCAAGGCTCCCCAGCCACAGACACAAAGTGGCTGCATTGCTGCTGTAGGGAATGTTTTCCCATGGCTCGTGTTCCAAGTGCCCCTTAGGCCTCCAGTAGGTGCTGTCACCTGTGTTTGGCACATGCAGCCAGGGGCAAGAGACAGAAAGGCTGCAACACTGAACTACAAAGGGCATCAGCTGGGGGAAGAGGAGGACAGAAAATAGGCCTACTGTGTGAGACCAAACAGATTTCCATTCTTATGTCGACCACTTATTTATAAAGTGACTCTCACATGTGGGAAGTGGCAAAATGTTCAACCAGTACCTCTATTTATCAAACAAACAAGATTTCTAGAGGACTTTTCCTTTCACAGTGCTCCAAGTGCTTTAGAACCAAACATTAAGTGTTCTCATTTTGCAGACATGGCAGCCAAGCTACAGTGAGTCACATCATTGAAGAGGGCTGCCAGTGGTTTCCAGACATTTTTCCACTCTCTAGGTATTTAGCCAAATGATTTTTTTTTTTAGAAAAACAAAGAAAAAAATCTCCCAAAATAAGAAAAAAAACCAACCAAAGAAAAAACACCCACATACAAGCAAACCATTTTGCAATTTTTGTCCAAAAAAATAACAACAGAAGATTCTTACTGATGTGTAAAAAGGTTAACTCAAGAAATAAGAACAGAGACTTTTCAGCTCCACTTCTGGTGCAAACACTAAAAAGCAATTTATGGTCTAGGAAGAACACACTAGAGCAACTGGTAGAAAGTTCTCTTATATTTCAATTATACATTTGACAGTCATTGAAGAGAATATACACATTTATCATCTTCTTTTACAGCTGGAATAACATTCAAAAGACCAGCAAAAGGCACATCATAGGCAATTAACTTAGCAGTAATAGGAATGAACAGTCATTACTTGGAGGGGTTAATTTAAGATAACCTCAAGTGTCATTTCTTTCTTAGGTCAGGTCAACAAATGGGGGCTCAAAGTGGGTATATTAAACTGATGTGCAGGAGGTAGTAAGAGAAGGGACTTAGCTGCCCTGCGTGGTAATCCATACTGCTAAAGAGCTTTGCATTGTGGCTGTTATCACACAAGGCAAGTTCCCCAGCCCTGAAGTCAGCCTAACTTTAGGCAGTGCTATCATGAATACAATCACAGAGATAGCAACTGGGTGTTTCAGCACTTTCTAGTGCCAAAGGGGCACTTGCCAAGACCAGATCAATGATTGCACAGAAGCAGCCCTTGCCCACCATTCCTGGAATAGCATTCCACAATGGCAGGGCACTCTGCAAATAAGCAAGAAAGCCAGATATTGCAAGTACTTTCTTAATCAAAGAAAAATCACACGGTTCTTTATCTCTCTTATGCATCTCTGGTCTGAGGTAGAAAGCAGCTGACTGTAGCATAGGTGACCTTACCTGGCCCTGCGTGGCATGGTCACTTACTCATTACATTATTTTAAATTAGGGTAACAATGGCTATGAAGGCACTTCATCTGAGACAGAAGATTCATTCTTTGGGGGTAAGGTATATTCCTTGTTCTTCCAGCAAGAACAGAAGAACAAAAGTCTAGAATAACAATAACTCCCATATATGAAATATTCAACCTTTTAAATCACAAATGGGATGACATATGAACATCAGCTCTCTGGAATGGCTAAAAAATTAAGCATTAATAAATTGCAATGTAGAAAGAATGAGGCTAGGATATTTCCTACTGTTATTTCTTTCAGTG
The DNA here is from genome assembly GCF_029207755.1 of Chamaea fasciata. Classification (NCBI taxonomy): domain Eukaryota; kingdom Metazoa; phylum Chordata; class Aves; order Passeriformes; family Sylviidae; genus Chamaea; species Chamaea fasciata. The sequence goes on along the minus strand of NW_027094087.1, from coordinate 22,117,492 downwards.
CGCTGTGTTGGAGCTGCTCAGTTCTCTCTCTCGCTCTTAAAAAGTCAAAGACCTGGTGATCCTATTGGAAAAGGGTCCACATTGTATTGTGCAATGCTGCCAACAATGGGTTTCACTTAAGGCCAATTAAAATCAGAAATAAGCATCTAAAGCAGAGCCAATTTCCTTCCCACTTTTCTGTCTGCATGCAGTTGTAAGCACGCAAAGATAGATTTCCTTTGTCGTTATTTCACAGCCCACCAACTGGTGCTTTATGAACCGCAGTGGTCTGCAGACCAGTAAGCCTGGTATCATTTCTGCTTCCCTGCTGGATCACCCAATCTACTTCTGTCACAATTTAAGAAGTTACAGAATTAACACGGAGATACCATCAATTTTCCCTGAAAAGTTTTGTTTAATGTTTCTATAAACATGAACAAAGTGACCAAAGAGGAAATCAAGTATGATATAGCTAAAACCCTTCAAATTTACCATTTTTGAACTGTGTTCACAAATCTACAATTAGTCACCATAGCACAATTATGGGGACAGGAACAAATAAAGATGGAGGGATCCTTCATAGGTGCAGATAAAAATGCACCACCTCTGCTGTCAGTGTGCTCGTACTCCAGCAGTTCCAAAAGCTGCTCCCATTACAGAGAGAGTAATCTTGGTTTTCTTGCTGTGTGGGTGGCTTCTTGCTCTTGGGAAAACTTGCTGGGTATGTGTTGGCTTCTACACACTTGAATGTGAAGGAAAGTGTGTGAAGGAACTCTTTCCATGCAACTATCTTGGGATCTCACCACATGTCTCAAATAGCCTCTACTCTTTGATGGAGAAAGGGGCAGCCCTTTCCTGAAACCTGGACATTTGGGCCAGGACAGGAAGAAGTTCTCTTGCATGACGTATGAACCTACTGGAGGCAGAAGGAGAGAGTCAAATTCCAAGTTACCAATTCAGCTTCCAAGGGTAGAATCTGCAGGGCCCTGGCTATCTGTTAGAAGTCAGCAGAAGGTAAAGCTAATGTCTAAACTGGTTGCTAATTTTGGAAGAAGCAGCCCCATGTAATTTTCTGTCACTGCAGTCATCATAAATGCCTCTTAACTAATAAAAATGGTCCATCATACAAAAAAAGATGGTTCATAAAATCCTAAGGATGTCATAACTTTGAAAATAATGATCCACAGGCTGATAGACAGATTCAAGAGTGATCCTAGCTTTTCAAGTTCTGTGAACACAATTCCCTATGTTTCGTATGTGACTCATGGGTCAAGTCACATTGTTCAGTCTGGGCCTAAGGCAGACAAGCACTATGCTAATTAGAGCCCTCCTTTCTTGAATTCAAACATTGGAGTTAGCCTTTTAGCTATTATTATTATTGTTATTGTGATAGCCATCAATTGTGGGAAAGAGACCCTCTGTCTTCAAAAAGTGGGCCTCTAATGCTGAAACAAAGTCAACCAGAGAAGTTCCTTGGTCCTCCTGCTTTATCTCCATAGGCAGGAATTATGAATAAACATGTTCAGCCAAGAAACTGTAGGAAGATGAGCACTCTGGAGTAGTCCTGGGTTGGCAGCAACTGCATTGGATATCCAACTAGGATCATTTGTTCAAAGTGTGATGTTTCCCATCATTGTCCAAAGGAAAGAAAAAAAAGGAGCTGGACAAAATGAAAGTCTCTCCATGTCTTCCAGGAAAAAGCATAAGCACATCAGTAATTAGGAGATTAAAGAACAAACAGCAGCAAGTGTCCCATGTGGCAGTGGCTAGGAAGTAAGTTAGGCAAGACAGTCATTGGTACTGGCCAATCTCCAGTGCCTCTGGGTTGCAAAATAATTCACAAGATTCTCCAAAAGCTCCTTGCCAACCGTGGACTCTCTTAAATCCAAGAAATGCCTCCTGTTCGACAGTTTCCCATGGAAGCAGTCAGCATCCACAGAGCTTCTCTTTCTCCAGCATATTTTATATTAAAATACTGGATTAATCTCATCAAGGAGAAATGACAAGTTCTCCTTCACAACGGGTCTCAAAGCATAGAGAAATTCTGTACTCTAGTGTCAGGGTGAGAACTGAGGAAACCCTACAGTCCAGCTCCAGATCAGATGCACCACACATGCAGGGCTGGTGTAAGTATCAGGGTAAAGATCAGTCAAAATAGCGACTGGAAGAATTCTTCAGAGTCCTTTATCCCACCCCATGTATATGATACATGGCACAGAGAGGGAAGGGAGAATATAAAATGTATGGGAAAGAGTACACGGCTAGGCAAGATATATTCACCAAAACCATGCTTCCTTGAGCAGAAGGAAATTCTGGTCCGTGATGAAAAGGAGAGTAGTCACACTTTGCTCAGTCCCTGTAGGCAAGGACAAACCTTGGTAAATTTAGCCCTTTAAGTTTACAAATAAATTCAAGCCTGTATGAAAGGCCAGAACAAGTGTCTTTTAAGGCACTAAGGTCTAGGCTCAAAGTAGAGCAGGCTCTTTCAGTCAGTAAAGAGCAGATAAGCTGGTGATTTGCAGACATGCCACTGAGACCTTATTACACTGTGATCCTCCTGTTTGGGAGAGAGGTTTAGTGGGAACAAAAGGAAGCAACTGTTCCAGCTATGCTGAGCAGCCAGGCAGAAGCAACAAACGTTACACACTCTGAAGCACAACAAAGGGCCTTAAAAAGATGCTGTGCCTCCTCCCACAAAGCTCCCAGGGGACTGGATCAGATGACTTCCAGAGGCCTCTTCCAATCTAACTTACTCTACTGTCTTGTGACTTTACAACTCTGTGAACATTGGAACCTTTCTCCAGTAACTGGTGCGCAAAGCGTTCTACAGACTGGGCTCCTTGCAGTGCCACGACACTTAACAAAGAGAACTGGTTTCTCTCTATAAAGACTAGGAACACACTGTTTACTGAAAAAATCTGCTGTTTCTACTACAATGTTTTCAATGAGCCTCAGCCCATTAGAACTTAGCCCAACCTAAGTTTCCAAATCACAGCAGTAAGAATAGGTTATGTATGGCTTTCATGGCACTAGACATATATTCTTCAGAGTTGTAAGTCCAAGGAGAAGCTGCTTCATCTGTTTTACTGCTGTTTGTTCAATCAAAAGCAGCCATCCTAAACAGTAGAAAAACTAGGAGGAGTCCAGTGGGAATTTTGGTTCTTCCAGTACTGGCCTTAAATGACTATGCTTCTTCCACTGTGGGAACTTCCTCTGTCCTGCAAGAGAAAAGAAAAGATTCAGGAACAAGGAAAGATGAATGAAAATCCTGTATCTTCCTACCTGCTCTGAGCATCACAACAAAAACCATTCATACACATACACTTTCCAGCTGGAACTGGAATTGCACTTCCTTCCACAACACTGAAGATAAAATGGTACTGTGCAACATACAGCCCCTCAAAATACTCCCACCTGGTAAAATTCTGCATATGTGTGATAAAGGACACTTAACATTTTTTTGATTCGAAAGAATCTTCATTTTTTCAGGGGGAATACATTGTCTATTTTGGAGATTAGCAATTGGATATGAAGCTTTTCACACCTAGGTTGCTACCTGAAGTCTAATCCCAGTGCAAACTGACAAGAGCTGTGAACTGTAGCTGTTCACTGCCCACATAATATATGTTCAGTTCTCAGGAGTGCCAACAAGGGAGTCATCCTCTTCCACCTAGCCTGCAAAACCACACAATTTTCATCCATGCCACCCATGACCTTAAAGCCTATTTCAGGTAGCTTTAGCCATCTTACCTGGATGTTTTCCCATATGTGCCATCTTAAAAATATCACACACATTTTTAAAGAAATCAGAAGTAAACCAACACCAGAGATGGTTCCAGAGGGATGGATGCTGCTGCCTAGTCTGAAAGTGCTTTCTCCTCAGTCAGTACCAGAACAGCTATTTTAACACCAATATATACACAGAATCCCAAAAGCCTCTGGATGGGAAGAGGAACATAACATGTCACCCTGTCAGGCACTTAATTTATTTCAGAATCACAGAATCATAGCATGGTTTGGGTTGGAAAGGACCTTAAAGATCACCTGGTTCCAATTCCCCTACTCTGGGCAGGGAAACCTTCCACTAGACCAGGCTGCTCAGGGCTCCATCCAACTTGGCATTGAACACTTTCAGGGATTTGGCTTTCTACTTTGCCCCTGAACACACTACATCCAGGCAATGCCTATCAAAAGGCAAGTACTCAGCAGTCTCTTCATAACCATGCTGTGCAGAGCACTCCTTGCTCCTTGGCCTCTGTTTGAAAGACAGCAGGCTACAGAGAGTAGAAAACACTCCCTCTCACTCCCTAAACCCCACCTTTCCCTTAGATGGGAAAGCACAAAGGCAGCTGACTCACCGAGCGGGTCCCTGCGCTGCCTTTGTGCTTCTTGTCCTGAGCTGGGATGATTTCCAAAGAGCGGTAACTGGGGGGTTTATCTTCTGGCCACTCCCGGGACCTGCGGTTCCTCCGCCTGCGGTTGGACACCGGGACACGGACCTGCTCCTCTGAGGAGCTCCACGAGCCCCTGCGGGAAGAGGGGGGGGAGTAGCTGTGCCGCCTGTGGCCGGAGTAATTGCTCCTCCCAGCATGGTGCTCGTACTCTCGCCTTCCCCCGGGCTCCTGCCTCCCACCACGATGGTGGCTGGAGCGCTCCTTGGTGTCCTCCGGATAGAAACCGCTGCTGCTCTTGCCCCTCTCGGCTTGGCGTGGGGGTGACACATCCCGTCTGGAGTGCTGGGGCCTGCCACTGTAGCCGCCTGTCCTCTGCCTCTGAGGATGATCCTCCCGCTGCCTGTCCCAGGGCTCCTGGCTGTAGCTGGAATGAGAATCCCCACTGGAAGGCAAGGGCCACCTCCTGTTTTCCCTTCTGTCCTCTGCTGCAGAGTCCCAGGGCCGGGGCGTGCGGGCAGCTCTTTGTGGCCGTGAGGAGTTGCTGCTCCCATGGCTGGAGGAGATGTGGTCGGCCAGAGGAGGCGGCACGATGTCGGAGCCCAGTGAGGACAGCAAGCTGGGCTGCACAGCCTGCCGCTGGTGGGAGGGCGGCCGCAGCTGGGACATGTTCAGGTTTTGGATTTCGGACTCCAGAAAGTCCAGAACACTGTTCTTATGGGAAAACTGGGCTTGTGGCTGCACCAGTGGAAGACTGTTCTGCAGAGATACATCTAAGGATAAAAGCACAGGAGAACACAGCATGTCAAGAGGAAACACTGAAGAGAAGGCCCTTCTGCACTCATGATCCTGGCTGAGTTGCTTCTCTTCTCCTGCTGTACCTCGCTGCAAGAGCTGCGCAAGTCTCAGGCACCACAATGAGCATATCCAGACCAAATGACGTACGGTGCAAAGAGTAGTAACAAATAAGCTTCAGCATGATCTAACATGTTTTAGGCAGTACAGATGTAAGAAGTCCAGCATACCTGGAAATATAGCTTGTGTATTTAGAGGAACATATTTTTCCTACAGCACTGATACCGTATTTTTTTTACAAATAATCAGAGAAAGACCATAATGTTTCTTTTTGCATTTCATTGAACCAGAAGAAGTACTGCAGAAGAAAATAAAAATAAGAAAATTTTTATACATATGCACACATACACACATGTGTGTAGAGATATAAGCAACAAATGGAGAAGAAAATTCTTCCTGGTTCATTAAAGAGTCTTTCATTTTTTGCTGCATGCAGACTAGATCTGTTGCACAGAAGGCAGTTTGCCCTTAATCATTGGAAGACTAGGCATTTGATAAGAACTCAAACAAATTGCACCTCACTTGTCATGTCAGTTTTGGCTATAAGGAGTTGACCGTGACCAGCACAGCAGAACAAAGAGACAGTACCCTCCTCTGCCACACAAAGCAAGATAAGCTGGGTATATTTACCCTGCAGTTGCTGGGGTGTAGCACAGATACACCTTAGTGTTTAACTGCTTCACCCAGCACTGAGCCCAGCAATACACTTAGGGTAAGAGGCTGCTTTTATGCACCCAGACAGGTTTATGGCACACTGCAGATGTGGCAGAGCTGTCATTCTAGGACATGCAGTCATGCTAGGAACATCTTTCTCTCTTTTCTGGTAGAGAGGTTAAAGTCTCAGTGCTGAACTTCCCAAAGAAGTTACCTGTTCCTCATCCTGATTTCCCTCTGAAATGATGCCCATGGTCTCACCTTGTTGCAGCAGAGGGTTCAGCTGGTAAGAGGAAAGTTTTGAGTTCCTGTCGCCAGCTCCGTAGAACATGTTGGGTGATAACCAAGGTGCAAGAGCCTGAGCCCGCTTCATGAACTGGTGCCGCTCCAGTACTGGAAAGGAAAAAGAAAGCTTACGGCACCTGTCCAGAGGGCACAGCTTCCAAATCACATGCCATTTTGCTTCACAGGCTGTAGCCATTGGATACAGGAAGTTCACAAAATTAAAATCGCTCTCCACCCTATGACAAAGGTAAAACAGAGCACAGGAAATTCCAATGCAAAGTTGGAGACCTTCAAAAAAGTACGTAAAACAGAAGAAAAGCTTTGCTGCCTCGCATTCTGATCCCAGTCCCAGCAACTGGGAACAAATAACACTATGATTAAGTATGCAGCACATAACTCAGTTAAGACTACTACTTGCCCTGTAATTATGAGTAGAGCTGCAGAAAGGTGGGAAATAATGCTTCATACATCAAGACATGCAGCAGTTCTCTCCCTCTCTCAAAATTCTTTCAGCTCATCACTGGTCCTTTCCCCTTTTGGCTTTGATTTCCCGCTAAATGAGACCTTTCCTTGCCACCATTATGTGGGTTCTGTCCAGATCATATTTTCCACTCTACACTCCATCATTTTGTCTCAGTTTCACAAAGAGGGCACTCAGAGGTGCACTGTCCAGCTCTTCCCTTTCTAGTCTTTTGACCACTCCTCCTGCCACTCCGTGATTTACCTCAGAATGACTGCTAAAATTAAATCCCCTAAGACAGTGTGGTCAAAGTGGTGAACAAACTAAATTTCCTGCTCTCAACAGCAATGTCCAGTGTGCCAAAGGAGCAAACAGTGGAAATTTCTTTATTTCACAGGGCTTCCACTGCTGCTAACTCCAGATCCCTGTTCATGGGGTCAGACTCCAGTTTCACTTCCCCTTTTTCAGCATTTCTATCTCACTTCACTTGCCTTCAAACCACAGCTCATTGCTGCTTCTTTTAGGGGAATACCTAAAAACATCTTACAGAAACTTATTTCTTCTACCTCAAACAATCAAAACTTAAGTTTACAAGCAAGTAAATTCTGCAAGTCCCTGACCTTACAAAGTCTGGTTTGTCTATTATTACTGGCTGAAGCTTTTCAGCAACAGCACCTTTAAAATTTTCTTTTTTTTTTTGGCTTTCTTGGAGTTTCAGAAGTGACAGACTTTTAATGCAGCCTCTTGTCTGGTCAGGCATGAACAAAACATTACAGTTCAAGAAACAGATAGGAACATAATTGCCTTTGAGACTTTTACCCTCTGATCAATCTGGCTGAAGCTGGCTGATGAAATTAAAAGCTATTGGAGGGAAAGATACAAGGGACAGACAGACAAGTTGACTGCATAAGATTTGCTTCTTTAAGAAACCAGGCTACAGCTAAGCTCCAATTAATTCTGTCCCCTGGGTTCACTGCAGTAGGCAGCATTTAAATTGCATGCTCTTTGGGACTGAGCTCTCCACTTTAGGTAGCACTCCAGTTATTAAACAGGTCCTCCTTCAGTTGTTTCACTGGATTTATCCAGAGCACCACTTGCAGCAAAAGAGGGACTGACCATGCCTCTCAAGAGATCCTCCCTTTTCTCCACAGTTCATGCAGCTCCACTTAACTCCCCACTGCAAACTCCCTCCACCTCCCCAGTCTGGCTTCAACCAGAGGGAACTACAAAGCTGAAAACTTCCGGGGTTTTAATCCCAATAATCTGGTATCCTCAAATCTCTGTGGTCTGAGGTAGCAGCTTCCAAGACTTTTGTGTCAAACTTGATTGTTTTTTTTTCTTTTGTCCCAAAGGATATCCTTCCAGTTTACGTTTCAAATTTAGAGGATGAAAGAAAGAATAAAAAGAAAATAGATAAATATAAAGGGAAGGCCTTATCTCTCCCTCTCCCATTCCTCCAGTTATTACCCTGAGAATGTCCTAGAGCCTGCTGAGTGCATGTCCTGGGGTTTTGACCCTGGTCTTTGCCTGAAGAGTAAGAGGTCCAGCACCTGTGGCCATACCTGCTTAGTGTTCTCCCTCTTAAGGTAGGAAGGCTGTCACCAGGACCAAAGTCATCCTGTCCCTGTCATTTTCCGATCTCTCCCTACAGCTGAACAAATCCACAATTAGCCCTGGACTTCCTTCATTACCATCAGCCCTTCTTCCTTCCCCAAATATTCTGCCTTCCAATTTGAACCCAATATATACTCTGATTCCCCATCTGCACAACAGAAGTTTTTATTTTTAAAGTGAACAGATTTATCTGAGGAAGGTCAGATTCACCCTAATTCAGAAACTCCTACCCTGCTTAACCAGCAAGTTGTGTTGCTTCCTCCACTTACTCTCTGTTGGAAAAATTTGTTCTTCACCTTTGGCAGACTTTAACAGTTGCCGGGCCAATTATAAAAATAAAATATTTTGCAACTCTGTGAGACCCAGGTGCAAGTATATCCTATTTTTCCCCGATTCATTACTGGAAGAAGTCCACAGCAGAAAAGGAACAAATAGGAACAGAAGGAAGTCATATGTGTATTTACTCTGATGGGCTTTCCTCAGAGCTTTCCATGGGGAATGTAATTGGCTAGCTCCTGGGGCATGTCTAATATTTCTGTACATCAATCCTGAATTACTCAAACAATGCACTCCCTTTACTGCTCGGTTCAAACCCATGCTCGTTAATGGCATGATTCACAGCACCCAGGATTATGCTGCCTCGCCGGCACCTGTGACTGTTCAGCAGATCCACGCTGTCCCCTAGTGGCCAACGACGGGGAAGGGAGCACCCACACTCACCTTGTGCTCCCACACAGGTGAGGATTTCTGCCTTCTCCTCAGCTGTGTGGAATGTTACTCCTCAGCTCACTGTTTTTAAGATATCCCCTGAAGAACAGGCAAGAATCTATCTTCGTGTGTTTTTTGAGGCCTCCAGTCCATTTCTTGGAGCGCAAAAAAAGTAAGTCAGAGGCAGGATGAAGAGAAGGTGTATTAGCGGAGAGGAGCAGGTACATAGATCCCTTGCAAAGTGGATAAAGAGGGCAGGGAGCTTAAATGGAAATTACAGCCACAGAATCCAGCATCCAGTTAAGGAGGCTGGAAATGTCTGTACTTTCTCTCATGAACATGGAAAGGTTAAGGGAATCCTGCCAGAATCCCACCTCTTTAACAGAAGGCAAGAAGTAAGAGCAGCAGTCTGGAGTGAGCTATAATCTGCAGCACAGAAAAACAGAAAGGAGCTGACACAAACTTTTTTTTCTGAGAACTAGGAATTCTGGAGGTGTGAGTCTCTCATCTCCATCACCTCTCTCCCCCTTCACAGAAACTCTGTGAAGAGGTTTTTCTTTTTTGCCAGTTTTTCTGCCAGATTTCCATAGCCTCCTCAACACTACACATTTTACATGACAACTTGTAAAGCCTCCAATGTTTAGTTTTGGTTTTAGCAATAAAAGGGATGTTCTGTTCACTCTTTTCAAGGGCTAAACAAATTAAGCTTAAATCTAAAACTCCCACAGGTTACTAACACCCAAGCTATACAGCTATACTAAACAGCTGCTTTGAAGGTAAAGGTAAACCTGAAACAGAGCTCCTTGCTCATAAATCCTCTCCTTGTAGCATCTGGGGAAGAACCTGGTGATTTCAATGATAAATAAACTTGTTTGTTGTATTTTGTTACTGTCAGATTGTGTAAGCTTCAGGGGGCTAGTCTACCTGTTGCTAACCAAATTTCAGTTACAGGAATGCAGAGGTTTTGTGAACTTAACAGCCAAAATTCAAACAGTAGCCTTATTAGAAGAACAGGATCTGGCTGCAGAAACTTTATTACTGATAAAAGAAAACACAGCAAAGATTCTTTGGACCCTCAAAACTTCAGAATGCACTTGCAAGGCTGACCAGCAAGAGAGACCATCTTTCTCAACTTTCTTCTCACTTTTTTCCCCAAAGAAAACCAAATCTTTTACGAGTAGAAGGAACAGCTCTGAAGAAAACATGCAGATAAAAAATTTCCAATTTTTATGTAATTCTTCTCAGAGCAACGTACTTGAAAGTAAGGCTAGTTTGCAGACTAGTACCAAGGCATTTGCTTGCCTTTCTCACTGGCCCAGGCATATGAACAAGACATGAAAGAGAAGTCCTGAGCTACCTAGACAAGGGAGCTGATTGTCCCCTGGATGGTGTGCGAGAAGCTGGTAACAAGGTGTGAGTGAGGAGAAACTTCTGATAGTTGGACACACAGGAGTAAGATAGATTCCATGTATGTGAGATCCCCTCCTCTAATTTCAGATTAGCCGGTCTTGGAGCAAAGAAATGCCTCAGTTTATATGGATGCTAAGCAAAAGGGAGGAACTGGAGCTCAGCAAGCTCCCAGCCAAGCTTTTGTCTTGACAGAAGCCATAAATGGATGCACATTTGCTTGAATCTCACCTTTCTGATTACAGCAGCACCGTGTTGGGCAGCAGCCACACTGGATGTGGCAGCAGCAATACTGGGGGCAGCACTGGCACCAGCATATCCCGATCAGCAGAAGGAGGAGGAGGCCACCGAGAATAATGAGGAGTACTGTGAGCCAGTCTGTGGGGAAAAAAGGAGAGAGTAAAAGGATTGATCCTGATGTATCTGGCCATGGTAGCTTACTGAGTACCTCTCCACTGTGGGAGATGTCTTGGGGTGGAGGACAATAGGAGGAGACATTTTGGCAACAAAGCACAGGCACTTACGGAGAACAATCAGCTTAACTTCTTTGTCCGCATCTCCTGAGGTATCTCCTGGTGCTTCCACAGTACAGTAGTACATGCCATGGTCCCACCACATGACCTCACTGATGACAAGGTCTGCTCCTGTGGGACAAGGACTGAGAGGTCAGTGGGCTATTTGTGACTGACAGACACTGCTTTCAGGCTCCACCTGAAAAGAGCCCTCTGCCTGCAGGAGACACAGAGGACTGCATCTCCCCTCTTCCCAAGCACAGCCATCACCTTCAAACAATCTCATTTGAGTCCACTGAGAACTCCTACAAACAGCATTCGCTGCCAGTCCATGTTTTCTGTGTTGCTGGAAGCCAACCCTACTGGCTTTGGAATACAGACCACTGTCCCTCTCAGGTCAGCAATCTCAATGGCTCTTCTGGCAGGAGCAGTATCTGTTGCTTAATGAACAGCAGGGAGCATATAACACACCAGGGCAACTATGCAGTAGTTGGAAGAATGAACTGTTTTCTAGCCTCTGAGCTCCTCAGCTATTGTGCACTTCAGCATTCTCAGCTCACCCTTGGGTGGTAGTACCTCCAACACCCTCAGGCCAGGGTACAGGGCCCTTCACTGCTCTTATTCCATTATCATGTGCAGTATATAAGTTACAGATGACATTAGCCATGTTTATGCTTCTCTTCACTTAGCAGACCCAGATACTGGCTAGTTCCTGAGCTCATTGCCTGCCTGGAAGGTCACTCACGGTTCTGGATGGTGATCTTTCGCTGCTGGTAGTCAATGCCCAGCACAGGGTCCTTCTGCCCATATTTCTGGATGACAATGCGCACCTTCCGCTGGCTGTCATTGCAGTCGTTAGAGGGGTCCTGGCCAAGGGCTAAACCAGCCTGGTATGCTACAAACACACAGCACCAGAGATGTCAAAAAGTTATTTCAAAAGACCAGTCTCTATCCTCTTGTGAGCAGTAGAGAAATTCTTAAGTACATTGTGTGCAATTGCTTGGTTTAGCAATACAAACCATGGCTTCAAACCAGTAAGTTACTCTGGAGTACTCAAAACCAAACAGAAGCAGAGCCAAAGGAATGGCAGAGATTTTGAGAACGTGGGAGCTGCAGAGGAGATGCCTCCTGTACTCACAACTGAAAGAACAACAGTACAAAGAAGCTAATGGTGGTAGGCTGGAAGGCAGCTCCCAGTATGAAGCTGAAAGGAAAAAAGTCATAAAACACCCGGAAGTACTAGAACTAAAACTAGTGTTTTATCTACCAAGCAAAACATCCAGACATGCATGAACTGCTCCATGGATTGTCTCTCTTTCCCTCCTGTATCCCATTACAGGTTGTGGAGCTCATATAGACAGAAAATAATCCATCATCTGATTCCAGATAAGGATTAAATGTAAAGACACACAAGAGAATTAATGGAGGACTAGAGACAATTTCTGTACAATACTCTTCTGACAGACTCACATCATAAACCAACACTGAATTTCCAAGTATTTAGGAGCTGAGATTTGGGGAAACAGCTGATTCAGTCAGCATTTTCTGTAAAGAGCTCACAGTGAAAAGAGATGAGGACAAAGCACGTCTAAGGCTCTTGCACTGCTACACCTAAAATGGAGCATGAAGTCCCTTTTGGGGACTATTACCTTGGGCCTGGGCTAAAACCACTCCCATTCTGCTGGGATCAGCTGAGTCAGGGACCCACCTGCTTGGGGACTAGGCTGCAGAGCACTTGGTAACAATGCCTACCCAACCCATCCAGACTGCATAAAAGAGAGTTTGGGCACCAAGTACCCACTGTGAGCTCAGTTCTAAGTGTACAGTTGTGCTATGGCTGGCTACCTAAACATTCTGCAGGGTTTACAAACAATGGAACAGAGCAGAAGAGTTCAGCTGGCAGAGACATACAAAGGTTATCTAGTTCAACTATCTGATCACTTCAGGATTGACTAAAATGTAAAGTAGCATACTACTGATGTAGTATTGAGCCATTCCTAGACATCCTATCACTGGATACCAGGGAGAGGAGAACAGCACCTCCCTCTTCATTTCCCCTTCTCAAAAAGCTGTAGAGAACAATGAGGTCACCCCTCAGTTTCCTTTTTCCTGAACTAGATAAGCCCAAAGTTCTTAGCTGCTCGTCACAGCATGTGTCTTCCAGGCCTTTTATCAGTTGCCCTCCTCTGGATGCGTTCAAGCACCTTTATATTCTTAAATCCTGGGACCCAGAAGCACATACAGTACTCCAGGTGAGGCCACACCAACACTAAACATAGAGGGATCCTCACCTTTTTGAGCCAAGTGGTTATCCTGGGATGCAGTTTGTGTACCATATTAAACACCCCTGAATTAAGGCTGCCTGCACCAGAATGTCTGCACATGAAGTGCTCCCACCACTACTTAATGTTATTACTTAGAAGTCTTCAAGCCCTTCAAAATGCACGTGTTTCTTCTGTTTCCTAAAATCAGTAACATCTGGTCACAGGCATCCACCTCCAACCACAGGCCCCCCATGGAATCCTAAAGCCCACTTGTTGCAGCGCCTCTGCTTTCAAACATGCAGAAGCATAGGATGGGGCTGCCAAGATTGGCTTGTGTTAACCACAGCTGAACTGCCCTGTATTCTGAGTTGATGACAAGGAGGACAAAAGAGCTGCTTTGGATGTGATTTCTACAATCTCATAAGACCCTGACATTTCAAAGGAAATCACAGACATGACCTGCATTTCCTTGGAGTGCAGGGAAATGCCACCACCTGGTTTTTGGATAGGAAGGGGTCAAAAGCCTGTACTATCCCAGTGAGTCTACCTTCCCCTTTCTTCCCACTTGCAGGGGGATTCCTTGGAAGGTGAGCCTGACACTTACAGGCTGAGTAGTAGTCAAAGATGGGGTCCTTGCAGAAGGATTTGAAGCGCCAGGTCACCACCACGTCCTGCAGTTGTGCCGAGGTGCTGTAGTCGCACTTGAGGATGACAGTGGCAAATAAGGTGGTGTAACGCTCGACGTCCTGCACTGTCACCAGCAGTGAGAGGCAACCTGCCAGCAAGAACACAGGAGGCCATCAGCCCACAAACTCCTCAGGCCTCCCAACACACCAGCTGCACCAGACCAACGACCCAAGTACATCTCCTTTGGCCCCATCCAGGACCTGACCTACAGACCTCCCAGCCCCTCTGGTGAAGTCATCCAGGGTTACAAACCCTGGTTAGAACAGGTGCCCCATCCTTCCCTGACAGAAGAAAGCTTCATTGGCCCACCTTATTTTTATTATTTTCTCCAGAGCATGAGGAGGCATTATGCAGCACATCACTCTGTGTTCTCCTTCTACATGGGGTAAACTGTCCCAGAAGCACATGAGATGGGACTCCCTTGGCTTTTAATACTAATCAGGAAGGTTCTGCAGCACCATATGTTTGCATAAACACCAAATGAATTTTATCAAGGTCTTGCTCAGACACTCATCAGAATGTTATCTAGTGGTGACCAGGATTAAGACAATACAACTTTCAGGCTGTAGCACTGTAGTTAATTGTTTATCACCACTTCAGAACAGCACACATCAATTACCCCCTTTTTCCTTTTAAATTAAGCTATCATTATGTATTTGTTATATACTCATCCTAACAACCTCCACAGCACTTTCCATGCAAGCAGCTGCACACACTCAGGGAGGTTTTACAAAGTTTCTCATAGGCTATGCTGTAGTTCAGCTATATTCCAGAAACATCTCTATCTTATTTAAACTTTGATAGTACAGTAAGTTGTGCTTGTCATTAACAATTGCAAAGTTATCACCAGCTGCCTTTGATAAGGGAATACAAACAGTGCAGGGCAAGTGTGGGATGCCCTGTTTGGAATACATGCCAAAGAACCAGAAAGGGAGTGCAGTGCTGTATCAGTTGCTTCATAACTGCAGAGCATGACAGCAGGAAAGGCAGGAAGGAAAGTGGGATGCTTGAAGGTACCAACTGTACAGGTCTCCATGAACCAACACTCCATTATCATATAATCAAAGATTTCCCCTCTAGTCCATGTTTTCAGGATGAGAAGAAGAGAAAAAGTTGCTGCTACTATGTAGCAACATCTGGACCACAACTGCAAACGTCATTCTTTGTCAAGCATCATTCAGTGTCCTCTTAAGGCTGCCACCTCCACACTGGATTCCAGGCAAATACAAGCTCACAGTTTCCCCACTGTGGAAAAGATGCTGCAGAGGTGCATGCTGCCTCAACGAGTCATTCTGCAGTAGGGTATTGTCAATGCAACACTTGCTCAGTTTCTGGTTTGAAATGGGACTCTTCGTCAGCCAACTGAAAGCACAGGCAGAGCAAATTCATTTGCCTTAAGAATACCACAGAAACAGAGAGAGGGCCAGTGAAACCCCTGAATCCAAAGCTTTTCTGGAAAATAAGATGTATACACATGCACTTAAACATGGAAAAACCAGCAGCTGTGCAAACCTCTAGATAAAGCAAGTTTTTACAGTGCTGTAGCACAGCAAGGTCCAGACTGCTGTCAGGTAGCTACAGATGCTCTTATTTAAAAGCACTGTAGTTCAACACATCTTGTTTCAGCTTTTGTTGTGAAACAGCTGACTCTGGGGTCTTAATGCAGAAAACCACAAGAAACCAATTCAAACTCTCAAGATTGGCAAAACCTTGATCTCAGTGTCAATTAAATGAAACCCCGTATGAATTCCGACTTGTCAAGGCTCATGGGAACATAACGTTTTCCATGGATTTCCTACAACAGCATCTCTCCGACAAGAGTAAACCATTCAAAATCACTGTGTGCTTTCTACTAACAAAACCCACATCTCTTTATGGAAGGGGTGCTTTCTCATTACCTCTGTTCTGCAAAATAGCCAGAGTTGAAGAGTATGTTCCTTATTTTCTAAAGAGGTTGGAAACCTAGTGTTCCTCCTCAGCGAACAGTCAGATGTTGCTGCATGTCCAATGTTTCTCATTAACCTCCTCCAAGAAAATCAAAAGGTTGTGAAATTAAGGCTGGTTCCTAAACCTGGACTGCATTACTCCACCGCAGGACACTATCTTTCTTATCCTGGTTGGAAAGAACAAATATGGACACCACCAATCTAGTAAGTTCTGGCTACATCTGTGGCTTTGCAGTGAAGACACAAACTTCTGGAGCCAGTGTAGCCAAGTTTTGGCTAAAGCTTCTCCCAGGAACACAGCTGTCAAGCAAGACAATAAAGAAGCATACCCTCCATACTTTTTTGCTTCCTTCACTGGTTCTCCGTGAAAAACCGACCTTTAGTATTTAAAGCCAGATCATCAGCCAAGACCCAGGCATCCAAGAAGCAAAACAATCACTTTATTTCCAAGTGGAGGTTAGAGGCGGTGAGACGACCCGCAAAGCTTGGCGGAGAGAACTCTGCAGGCTGAAAGGCGCCCGTGGGCAGGGAGGCGAGCTCCCGCTCCCCACACGAGCAGGTGCCCAACAGGTGCAGCAGCCCTGCAGCGACCCCAGAAATCCCCAAGAGGCTGAGGCTGCTGAGCCGGCAGCAAAAGCTCGGGTGGGCGCTTGAGAGAAGCCAAAGGGGATCCCCCCGTGTCCGTGCCCGGCGCCCGGGTCCCGGCCGAGCCGGCCGCACGCGACCGATACCGGAGGCCGCCAGGAAGCAGGAGGCCACTTCCTCCTAGGAGAGAGGTCAGCCGCACCTTTGGCGAGCGAAACTCGTCTCCGCGCGGCTTCGCGCCGAGCTCGGGAGAGCCCCGCGGGAGGGAAAGGGCCCCGGCGGGGGACAGCCCCCGCCCGGACCGGGCCGCCCCTTCCCCTCACCGCGGGGCCATCGCCGCCGCTCCCCCGACCCCGCGCCACCTTAACCGAGGGCGAAACCCGAGGGCGCCTCCCGAATCCCGGCCCCGCCGCCCGGGGGTGTCCCGGGGCAGGGCGGGCCGGGGGCCCGGAGGGGGCCGAGAGCCCCGGGCCGCACTCACCGGCCGGCAGCCAGGCCAGCAGCAGCGCCCACCGACAGCGCCCGTGCGGGGCCATGGCGCGCTCTCCTCCTCCTCCTCCTCCTCCTCCGCCCGGGGACGTCGCGCCCACTGTCCCTCCCCTTCCGTGGCACCTGTCCCTGGGCCGGGCGCTGCCTCCGGCTGCAGTCCCCTCCCTCTGTACCTGGACCCTCCGCCGGAACGCCAGACTAAATACCAGCCGGCAGCTTCAAGAACTGCTTTTAACATATATGTATAGATATATGTAAAATGAAAAATGTATACTCCAAAATATGTATTCATTAAAAGTTTTATTAGATATATCTGTCCTGAGCACACAGGTGTATGGGAAGTTACCCGAGCTGCGCCGCCCGGGGCAGCGCGCCCCAAGCGAGGGGCGCACGGGAGCGCGCGCTAAAGACTGCGGGCGGGAAGAACGTCTGGAGAATTCACGGAATCACAGAATCGGATCGGTTGGAAAAGACCTCCGAGATCATCCAGACCAGCCTGTGACCGAACACCGCCTTGCCAACTACACTAGGGCACTGAGTGCCTCGCCCAGTCTTTCCTTAACACCTCCGGGGACGGTGACCCCATCATCTCCCTGGGCAGCCCATTCCAATATCTAATCACCCCTTCCGTGAAGAAATTCTTCCTAATGTCCAACCCAAACCTCCTCTGGCGCAGATCAAGACTGTCTCCTCTAGACCCGTCGCTATTTTAACTTTCCCGCTGAGTCCTGAAACGACCGCAACCGCGGCCAAAGCAGAGGTTACTTTAAAGAAAAAAATCCCGAACAACCCGAAGTAAAACAACCACCAGCCCCTGCAATTGGCCCGGTAGCGCCGCGGAGCCGCCCGCTGGCTCCGCTCCCGCCGCCGCCGCGGTTGCCTGGAGACGGGAGCGCGGCGGCGGAGCGGGCCCAGGTACGCGGGCCGTGGGGAGGCCGCGGCCGCTCCGGGCACAGCCGCCCCAGCCGGGCCCGCGGGTGCCGTGGGTTGTTCCCGGTAGGCCCGCTCCTCATGCCCCCGGGGCCCCTCTGTGCCCGCGCCCTCCCCATGGCCCCACTGAGGCTCTCTCCCCTGCCCGCCCTGCGGAGCGCCCGGTGTCCCTTGCCTGCCCTCTGCTATCCCCGCTCAACAGGAATCAATGTCCTGCAGCGGGGATAGACCGTCCCGTACTTTATCTGAAATGTGGGACTTCTTGGGTTTTCTTTGCCATGTGTGAGGCAGCTAATTTTATTGCCTCCTGCATTTGTGGTACTCCTCTCATTCTCATTTTATGATTTTTTCTTTATGCTGTAAGTTAATAAGTAACTGGTGATGTCACCTGCTCTGTTTCTGCAGAGTAAAAACTTCGTAACCTTTATTCACAGGGCAGGCTTTAATAGACTTGAAACTTTTGCTTGCATGTGGCAGAGCTAGGATATGTGGATCATACAGAGGGCTACTTTAAGACTGTAAATTAGTGTTAGATTTATTTCTCTGAATGAAATAGGAAAATACTTAGCGTGTGTGCAACATAGTAATAGTGAGGAGAGCAATAGGAGGGCTCCAGTCCATGTCTTTTCTCTCTGATGAGAAAGAGAGACAGTGGGGCTATGATAATGTGTTTAGATCCTGCTTTGTAGCTTTATCCTTGCTGTCTCGGTCTCTGACTAGTAAATAATTTATATACTTGACTGCTGTGAGAATTGATATCTTCTGTTATTTGCCTTGCTCTCAAATCTTCTAGTTGTTGTAAGAGGAGCCATATTCTCTAGTACTTTTTTTTTCCCTTGGGATCTTGGTTTGACTGCCTAAACTGACTTGTATTACTAATTTTCTAGTGCTGATGGATAATGATATACAGAGAGCACTGGTTTCTATGCCTGATTGACACTTGGATATTTTTCTTTCTGTATATAAACACTATAAGACTTTTTCTTTTTTTTCTTTTTTTTTTTTGAATGAAACTAAGATTTGCAAGACTCTCCTGTTTGCCCATTTTGCACTCATCAGAGGCCCAGTAAATTGCTGATGTACTCTGATGTGGTCTGAAGGCAAAAAGGAGTGCTGAGAGAGACGTTTGATGGTCTGCTTATTTTTCAAAAAGAAGTGAAACCTTCAGAAAGAAGTGCTGAGGAGACCGTAATTGAAAGTGAGTTAAAGAAACAGGACTTGGCAGATGGAGAGAAACCTGACACATCCAAAGCAGAGCTAGACTTGAAGAAGATGGCTTACCCTGGAAGAGGTGATCAGTATGGAATTCCTTGTGGCAGACACCCCTCACGATACCCAAAAGCTGCAGCTTTATTTTAGACCAGGGCTACCCCAGGTCAGAAAGAGCAGAGAGTGCAGCCTGGAAGGCTCACAGTGCAGTGCCAAGAGGAGTCAGCATTGGAAGTCCTGGGACAAACTGAGTTCCTCGATGTGGAATGAAAACCACTGAAGGAATAACACAATCTCTCATGAAGGAAAGTCCAAGTCTTTTTTTAAATTATTTTTTTCCCAAAGCCCACCAATGGGTAAAGCTTTTCTACAAAAAAATGAACCCATTTTGGAATGAACCAAAAAAATAAAACCCTGCAGAAGTAGCACAATGTAGAGATAATTTTTTAATCTCTTGCTTATTGCTGGTACTTATAGCACTGCAGTTTTATTCTGCAGTAATAGTTCACTATTTCTGCATAAACTGAATTAGTGGTCAGAACTGATGATCACTCCTCTGTGGATGTATAAGCTTATAGGAGATGTCATTGAAGCACACTTAAACAGTTAATGGTGGGGCAGAGACGGCTTAAAGTAACTGTTAGATCTGTTCTGTTTTCTAAAGTAAAATGGCAGGCTGCATTTTGATCATTATTTAATTTCATGTATTTTATGCAGTTGAAGTGTCAGTCACAGGGTTTATGATGGCAGGAACTGCATTTATGAGTCTTACACTTTCAAACATCTTTTTTTTCTGGAGAGAAGAAAAGTGTAGGATGACAAAATAGAAAGAAAGTGGTGTCATCTCACTGAATTTGTTTATGTGTTAGCAAATAAACACCCATTTGATTTAATTATGCTGTATTTTGAATAAATGAAACAATTGTCTGAGATGAGAAACCACTTCATGTCCAAATTTACTGAGAATTTTTGAGAGACTTCCCTACATAAAGATTCTGTGTGGCAGCAAAATTGACAAAAAAATTTAGTTTTGAAATAATTGAAGTAATATACCTGAATGCACACATTTCTCCATTCTATGGCTTTTGAGAACATAGCTAAGAAAATGGCAATTTGAAAGAAAATAAAACTTGGCTGAAATTCCCAGTTTGTAGCTCTGTCCACTGAAACAAGGATAACCTGAATTCAGTCGTGATTTGGAATGAGTTCCTGAGTTTTTGGAAATGATAAAACTGATGTGGATGTGGTACAGTTTTTCAAGTCAGTGTGTTGATTTAGTAGGACTAGGAGAAAATATACTGTCTTGGTAAGGCATTGGCAGAAAAAATATGATTGTTAACTTTCTTTCTTCCTTGCTAGACTTGTGACCCCAGTTCTACTTGTCACTGTCTCAGTTTTCGGTATCAAAAGGCTTAAATCTTTCTGATTTTGGAAATCTGTCACAAAAACCCCTGCCAGCTCCCCCCAGAAAAATAAAATCAACTTTCAGAGTGATGCATGCTTTTGTCGTGGTGAACCTGCACACGAGTTTTCTGGATCAGCCAACTCATGAAACCCAGAATCTGCAGCCAAAGTAGACACATTACCCCCTTGAGCCTCTTCTGAGTCCTTAAATTCAAAATTTGGTTTGGCACAGTGCTTGAATGCCATCCCAAAAATGTGCACAGTGGACATGGCAGTATCTTTCTTTAACTAGAACCCAGATATCAACACAAGTGGAAATGTTCATATCCTCTTTCAGCCTGAAGCATTTTCCAGATAGGAATTAATTTATAATGAAAACTCTGATAGTCTTAATTTTTTAGAAGATAAATGACTGCTAATTAGTTACAATAATTTGAAATCTTATAGCTCTTTTCTCTGTGGATATCAAAACACTTCACTAAGATGGGTAAGTATTATTATCTAATTTTTCACAGGAGATAACTGAGACAGCCAGAGGTGAAATGGCTGATACAAATTGTACACGTCATTACTGGATTTGGAATTAGAATTCAGGTCTCTGAACACTCCACTATCTATTTATGCAAATAGTCTATAACTATTTCTTCAACTTCAGTGATATCAGTTGTTAAAACTGATTAAAACCCCAAGAATTTAATTGAAATACATTGAGATACATTGCAATTGTTTTCTTTTCCTTTGTTTTCTAAATGTAAAACTTTCTGCTTGTCTATTTTCAAGTTTTTCTCAGCATTCCTAAGGGATAAAAGCTCATTTGTAATTCATATGTGAAATTGTGCAGGAAAGTCAGATTCTGGCAGGTACTCAGGACTTTGGGATGAAGGTTGGCTACATAATAACAAGAATGACATATCTGAAATATTTCTTTGTCCTCCTTGTCCTTTTCATGGGTGACACTATGTTAGGAAACTTTGCCTTTCCTGAAATATTGGAAAAGCCTAAAATTCCTCAAAATATTTTTTCCAAACAGATTCTGACCCAAAGCTGGAAACAGGAAATGCATTTTTAGGGATTTCTTAGTGGTATCAAAGTCATGATTGCACATGAAGAGAGATTTGCTTGCATCCTGTCCATATTTCTTATTTTGAGTATTCATGTTTCTTTATATACAATTTCTGAATTTTCTGATTTCAGATGGTTTTTTTAGTGCTGCAAAATTGATACAAAGTTGCTCCAATGTGCATTTTCAGGTGTTTCATTTTGAAATGGAGAACAAATTTGAAATCAAAAGGCAGAAAAAATTTAGAGTAAGAGCAATGCTTATACTTTTTTGCTTCTTTTTGAGACTTGTAAAAATGTGTTTGGTTTTTATATGACAAATTTTGACCTTTTCCACTTCAGATGACAATAGTAACTACTGAAAATTGTAGCACCCTGAAAAAGATAGAAAGATGGTCTGAAAGATGAAAATCATGTGAGGAAGGGGTGTTATTAAACTGTTTATTTTTTTTAATTGTATTAACTTTTAAAATTTGTTTTCTATTATCATAAAATGTTTTGGAGGAAGTCCTTTTTTCTTAAAGATTCATCTCTCTTGCTTTTCCATTTAAGATATTAGGTGATCTCAGAATGTCTATCTCAGGATATTTTTGTGAAGTCCACCACAAAGGTGAAGGAATAACCTTGTTGTCTCACAAGCAGATCTCATCCCAGTATATTAAAGAGAAGCTCAAGACATTTAAATCATGTCAGTTCCCACCATTACAGTGTTCAGATGAAAGTCTTGCTGTGGTCAATTTATTTAGAGCCTGGAGTTCTAAAATGTGAGCCAATTAATTCACTACAAAGTAGGACATATCTTTGGGTTATCCATATTTGTGTACAGGCAGAAGACAAATAGCATCTTTGGGAATCTCAAAGCATTTGAGAGGAAATGAAAATGGTCTAAATGGCAGATAAAGGCAACAATACTAAAGGTTTGTCTTTACCACTGCCAGGGAGAGAGGACATACATCTTTTCCAATGGAGCAGAAATCAGAAGATGCACAGGCACATCCCAGGGGTGAGTATTTCTCCATTATATTGTGATTTCAGTACTGAACCTACAGTAACTTCTGGCTTCTTCCACCATTCACCCCTTTCTTACTTCATCTCCAGTTCCTGCTCTTGGTGTTACCAAAATTTATTTTTACTCTGGTAATAGTGGACTTCTGGACTAAGCACTGTGCCTGCTGTTCCTGCTGTCCCTCAGCCCTCAAAGTCCCTTCCCTGAAATTTTTTGCGGCTTAGACCTGTCTCTGTAGTTAATACCGAAATCAGGTTTTTAACTCCACCAGACTCTTTCAGTCAGAGGCCAGTATTTTTCCTTTTATCATATTTTTCATCTTGAAATGTCTGTCCTGTGTCTATTTTGGATGTCCTACATGTCATCTAACACACCAAATCCAGGTAGCATGAGGAACAAATCCACTTTAGAAGGATTTTTTAATGCAATCCTGCATTACTTTTGGCACTTGTTTGATCTTCCTATTACACTTTTTTTTTTTTTCTGTTATAGGATATGTTTGTTTCTTTCCTTCCCCTAAGTTTTAAATTACTGTTTTTTGGAAGGAAACTTATTACACTTAATGCTAAACAGCAGGGAGTCTGCTGTTGGACAGAGGAGATTCTTTTACTGCTACAGAACTCTATTTAATATGACATGTATGAGCAAATTAGTCAAAAGAATTCATACCTAAGAGGGTGATCCCAGTTTTACTTTGCAAAAGAAAACAAAACAAGTGTTTCAAAGGAATCACCAACTGCAGAGGAACAGGAGGAAGAAGGGGAACAACTGGAATCAGAAATTGAGAGCATTTGAAAATGAAAAAAAAAAAATTGAAGAACTGGTGTCCACTGAGGAGATATTGGCACAAACTTAAAACCCCGAGTACTTTCTAGTTTTCATTGGTTTTACTGTTATTATTAGGAACAGCTTAACAACCTCAGACTGTAATCAGTTACAGTGATTGAGTATTTCTGCTCCCTTACAGTTGGTTTAGCTTTGCTCTTTGCCTGGCTGGTGTCTGATCCCTTTGCTCATTTCTCATGGCTCACCTAGGAGAGAAAACAGTCAGGACAGCATGAAATACTTAAAAAATAGATTTAACCTGAGATAACCAAATGGAAACTACTTTTAACGAGTGCTTATGACTACTTGGAAGTCAAGTTGACAGTATTGTGCATTGCAATCCAGTGAGGAACTACACTGGGTCACACATTAGCAGTTTGCTTTCTTGAGGACAGTGATGTCTTCTGGTAGTCCATTATATGTGGTTTTAATAATTGTTTTGTGTAACAATGTGCATTCAGTAGCTACTGAAAAGAGACACTTTAAAATTTGTTTGGTTTCTAAAGTGGAGACCTAAATACTAAGCTAACCTCAACCGAAATGCTTTGGTAAATCTTAAAAATTTTAAACCCAGTATTTTTCAAATGGTCTCAAAAATTTTTTTGTTTAAATTCTTCAATTTTGAATATTTACAGTGAAATTTTTAAAAGCCTAAGGGAGTATTTGTTGCAGACAGTTCCAGGACAAATAGTTACTAAGACTTGGGACCCTTGTTTTGAGCTATGAAGTATTGATTGCTCTGTCAAAGGGGGCAAAGAATTGTGACTCCTTCCCTTTTATAGTTAGGTGCGAATATCAGAACTAACACAAAACGTATCGTGAGTATAAATTTCTGTTATGTTCCCACTTCTGAGGTGCAGAACACAATTTGGATGAACAAGATAATAGTCAAGTATCCTCAGGATCACACAAAAGGCCTGAGGAGGCAAAAAAGAGAATCCCAGAAACCTTCTTCTACTCGTATGAAGATGTATTTTCAGGACCATATGCCACTGATGACACTGAGATACCCACTGACCTTCTTACTTTGAAGTATCCTTTCTGTTGGGCTTGTGCAAATTCAAAGCTAATGATATTTTTTATATGTTCTCAAGATTGTATTGGTCTAATTTGGAGTAGCCTATGTGGCATTAGTGGGATACCTTTGGTTGAGACACAGGTAAAAATCCTGGCCAATTATTCTGGGTTCTGGGTGAATTTAATCTTAAGTTTTGTCTTGACCTCATAAACATTTCTTACTGGGTGTAGTGCTTGCTAGCATAATTACTCCTGTAGAACTAGATCATGGAGAAGCTGGTGGGACCAGGCAGAAGACTGGTATAAGAATATGCCCTGCAAAGCTCTCCCTTTCTCTGTAGCCATATTGGTGTTCCCCAAGAAGCTGAGGGGAGGGCAGAAGAGCTCCTGTGTACCTCGTAAGGGAGAAGTGGGAAAGGAACCCAGTAGATTTGCATTCTGGTGCTTGGAAGATCTAAACTAGTAGAATGAAGGAAGTGGTGCCCATCAGTTAAGAGCTACAATAAACAGTTTGGTAGGAATGGTCAAGTAGGATAGGATAGGATATGATACGTGACTTTCATATATGCTGGTGGTTTTCTCTGCAGACACAGTTCAGTTGCTATCAAAGACTGGATTTTCCCTTTTTTACATCTGCCTGTAAACAATTAAGAAGTGAGCTTGAAAACTTGCTTGGTTTGATCCCTTATCTGTAGAACAGTTCCTGGTAATCTGATGCACATCTCTTACATTTTGTCTGAAAAGAGAACATAGACAAAATATGAATTCCTTGCAGCTCCAAATGATCCAATAGAAACAAGAGCTGTACCCATAGTGGAGATGAAAAGAAGGGATAAGAACTTTGGAAGGCCTTTACTTGTACCTTCCTTTCAGTTATAGAGTCAAGATATATTTTACTTTCACTGTATACTGAAGAAAATTATCTCCTGCCATCAGGCTTAGTCACTAGTTTCAGTATTCCCATTTCAGTTTCTGTTTAAGCATTTCTATCCACTTAGTAAACTGTCTAGAAAGTCAGTGTCTGATCTTTTCCTTATTGGACTGTTCCCAGACAGTCTTTTGGATATGACTGTACCAGGCCAGTAAACCTGATGATAATGGACAGACATACTGTGGGGTATATAGCAGGCAACCAGGTGGTGCTCCAGAACCTGAGAACTAAGTATCAGAAATACGTCCGGAGCAGCCGTGGCGGTGGAATTGGGTTTATCACAGTATGGCTTTTGTTTCTTGTTTAAGAGGTTTAGTCGCTTTCTGGTGAAAAAATGTTTGCTTGGTTGTGGTTGCCGGATATGAGAGATGTGTACATTTGCACATGCATATACATAAGAAAGTATGGTATTGATTAAAGGAATGTGTGGACCATGCAGCATGGATTTCTTATCCCATCAATATAACTGGCAGAGAACAAGTATCTGCCCACCTTAGTCCCAGGCTCAGTTACCTAAAAGGACTGACCAGTCCAGCTGGGATTAATTTTTAGCTCTTTTACATTATTATTTAAATCTTTTGGCTCATAGCAATTATTTTATATTTTTTTCAACACTTCATCTGTCCTAATCACAACTGATACTAATATAGAGTTTTACTTGCAATTAAAATTGAGAAAGTCAAGCTCCCACACAAATGAAGCAAAAAAGTATCTGGTTTCACTCTAATAAACTTATCAAGAGCTTGGAGTCTCAAGTTCTGTCTCTGAATTTGAAGCACCTTACCCTGTGAAAGCTCTGCCATCTCAGTTTTATTGCACATGAGCAAGGCTTTCCGACTACCAGCCTCAGACTGTCCTGCTTCATTGTAAGCAGCTTTTTCTGGGGAATCAGTGTACATTTTTACACCTTCAGAGTAGTGTCATTTAGGATGCCTTTTCTGCAGCTGTCTGCTGAAGTAGATGGCTGCTAACACAAATGCTGCTTTGGAAAGATTAGCTAGTGGGTTGAGTGAGGTAGGAATAGTAAAAGGATGCATCACAAAGCAGATTGTTTCACTGTTTGTCATGATTCTGCAATGTATGTGTGATACACCATTTTGTGTGCATAGTGGCTTCCTTCTGATACTGAGCAATAGGTTGGCAGTTGATCAGAATAAACACACAGAACAATGCAATCTAGTATTTATGGCAGTATATTTTGACCAATGAGTGAGTGAACACAATAACTCAATAACTAGCAGGGTAAAAGCAAAGGTGTTATTGCAGCGTGCTACCGGACTTCTGCTTTTTCAAGGCACACCCTAATAAGGAGTACTTTGCAGTAGGAGAAAAAGGAAAGAAGCCAAACATTGTCATCTACACATATCCTTCGGTGAGGCCTTACAGAATACTGAAAGGTAGTGTAAAAAGTTCTATTTTCGTTTTATACAGATGGGCTGGTGTTTAAAGATCCCAGCAGATGGAGTAGTGTATCATTTTTAGTTTAGAAGGAAATAGAATGTTTTGGTCCTTCACAGCAGAAATAGAAAACGCTATTTTTTTTTCAAGTTTTTTTTCATTATTGCATGGGAAGGAACTTTTATTTGATAGAAATAGCCAACCTAAAGCCATTACCTATTAAAAAAAAAAAAAAACCTCAGTGAAAGCTGAGCTCCTTCTGAGTGGATTTTTGTTTCTACCTCTTTCCTGTGATTGTGTATTGGGGCTTGTGCATTTCTTTAGGTGGAACAGAAGTAGCCTATGTTTTTGGTGATTTCAACCGTACTGGCACTTTGCTGGCCAGTGTTGGAAGCAGCCCTGACTACATGTTGACTATCTGGGACTGGAAACAAGAAGAGACTCTGTTGAGGTCAAAAGCTTTTGCACAGGATGTGTACAAGGTCATGTTTTCTGCAGAGAATGAAGAGCATCTAACTTCAGCTGGATCAGGACACATCAGGTAGGTTTGCTGATTAGGATTAAAACATAACACCTCTGCAATCATAAAACATAGGAGATGACTAACAAGATTGTATCATTAGCAAACATGTACCAGTGAGGATTGCTGTATTACCTGGCCCTTGCAATTACAAAAATGAGGAATTTCAAATCCTTCAGCCAGTCAAATAAATCTTTCAATATCTTTGCTGTCCAAATAGGAAGATGCTTGATGTTAAATGTCAGTACCTCTGGCTCCATTCTTGTGATTTCAACAAGTGCTTGGGAAGAAGTAACATGTCTTCTAGCTGGTAACATAGGTTGTATGTCTACTGTGCCTTCTGGGCTTTCTACCTTTGATTTCTTGAGCTCAATTTCAAGCTTTGATTTCAAGAACTCTGCTCTTTGGACAGCCATTAGAGCTGGTGGCCAAATCATGGATCAGAAATCCTCTGATCACACCAAAAGCCTGCAAAAGATGTTTCCATACATTCCCTTCCCTGATAAGTTCATGGGTCCTTTGATAAAAAAAAGCCAAACACCAAACAGCTTTAAACTTCCTTTTTGTGTTCTGTGTTTATCCAGTACTTGAATGTTAACACAGCAGAGACTTATGCTAAGAGTGGGATTCTGTTGTAATAAAAATGATATTTTTAAAATTATAATGTGTCTAAAGTTTATTTGAATTTTTATGGGGAAATCAGATCAAAATCTGAGATTTGCTTTACAGTTTGGTTGCAAGGTGGGTCTGAAATAGCAAATGATTTATTTAGACACAGAACAAATGTGGTTTAGAATGCATTATTTATGATTATCTGACATTATTATCTGACAAAACAAAATCTCTTACAAACTTTCCTTTGATCTAAAATACTACAAATAAACTCTGACATAGCTTTTATTACATGATAAATGTGACCTTTCACCTAAATGTGGACTCAAATTATGATTTCCAACAGTTATCTTAAAAGTAATGTCTCCTGCACACACAGGAGACATTAATATTTAGGATAAAGCCTTTGGCTCTGTGAGATTTTATAGTACAGTTTAATTCCACAAGAGGACTTGGATGACATTCAGTGAAGACCTCAATCCCTTGGATTTACAAAACTGAGCATCATACACTCCACAGCAATAATAAAATAGGTATGCCTAACTATGCGTATGGGTTGTAGCTGGAAAAATGTGGCTGTGGAATTTACACTACTTAATTTTAAATAGTAGTTTAGTCTTCATTCTGCCGATTCCAAATCTTTTTCCTAGCTTTTTCATAGGAGTAGTATAGGGAAATGTTTGTGTAGTTGTAAAGCTTTATGTCATTTTCAAAAGAAAAAAACCCCAAGTTCTCCTGCAAAAAAGAGTAATACATGAGTGGCCCTTGCCTCATGGCAAGGCATGCCTGGTAAGAGTATTGCAATGTCTAAGAGGGACTGAACAGCATATAGGAAATCTTGTATCAGAGAGAGGTGTGTTTTTCTGTACTCAGGTTCTGGAAGATGGCTCTCACATTAACTGGTCTGAAGTTACAAGGAGCTTTGGGCAGGTTTGGAAAAACAGCAGTGTCTGATATTATAGGTTTTGTGGAGCTTCCTGATGGAAAGGTAAGTAAGAAAAAGTGACAAAAAGAAAAAATATTATGTATCCTTTTAGGCTTTGATATAAAGTCTGCTTTGTAAGTTAGGCTTTGTAAGTTAAAAATGTTTTTAATCAGGCCCACGATGCACTGTTTGAAAAGAAAACATTGCCATCAATTGCCCAAACCCTGTCTTGCTTTGTAATAATTGGAAAATAGTTAGTATTGTAATTCACAGAGAAAAGATCTGTGTTGGCTTAGAGCTGAGTGTCTTCTAATGTGAAAACATTAGTGTACAGAAATACAAAGAGACAGTTGGTCGTAAGCTTTAACCATTTCACTGCATGCAAATTATGTCACATTGCTAAATTTGAACCTCCTCAACCTTTACATCTTCTCTTGCAAATGTCTGTACTTTGCCATTGATTTCATGCTTTCATAGAAGGAAGGCACAAGTGTTGACTAGGTTCTTGCCTGTATTTGTGCACGACTACATGCAGGTGCTTATATACTTATCTTCATTTGCATTGAAGGTTGTCTCAGGAACTGAGTGGGGCAATTTGCTGCTTTGGGAAGGTGGCCTCATTAAAGTAGAGCTCTGTCAAGTTGGACACAAGCCCTGTCATGAAGGCCCTATCAACCAGTTAGTTTTTGATGAAGGAGACCTTTACTCTGTTGGAAAAGATGGTTACATTCGGGTGAGTTTTTCTTTCGCTCTGCCTTTAGGTGTGCAAATGTATGGTCAGCAGGTAAACATTACATATTTCTTTACCAGGTTTGTGGAGGAAATTTTGGAGTGCAGTTTCTTTCTGAAAATTATTTTTTAGAACAAACAAAATAAGAGCACATCTCCACGGTGTATCTGTCTGAATTGGATAGTGTGGCATCCAGTTTTCCTTGTTTAATAGTAATAAATAAATCAGCTTTTACTTTAGTACAATGAAAATAATCTTTAGTGGTTTTCTAACTTTCTAACTAGTCAGGTTTTGTTCTTGACTGCATTCTATCATTTTATAATTTTCAGGCTTATTAACACATAGTGTTATCTAAAATAAAAATAATAAAGTACAGGAATATTTGAAAATAATTTTCTGAATGTTTAAAAGCTCAGATTATTAATGTTAAAATGACACAGAAATTAACTAGCATCTCAGAGATACATATCCTGAAATAGGGGAAAATTAAAAGAAAAAGGATCCTGAAGTTAACAAATAATTCTATAAATTAAGATCAAAATGTTTTCCTTATGCATAACACCACTGTTTGATCTCACCTGTCAATGATCAAGAATTTTGCCATCTTATTTCCCTGCTCTTTAAAGAGGGACGTGATGTGTCTTCAGCTGATGTGTGAAATGACCCAGATAATCAATGGGAAACTGACCTACAGACAGTGGAGGGTTTCATACACTGCTGTTGTTGTTATTGTGTTTTATAGGTTGGTGTTATCCCCTTAGGAAAATTCAGATGATTATAAGCGTGCTAACTGATATATTGTCCTTAGACTACGGAGCAGAACATGGAAGGGTTAGATTTCCTATTATTTTGTGCTGCCTCAGTATGAACCATGCTGAGTGCCCATAGATACCATTTATTCTGCATAGTTCTGATGCTGCAATGTGTAGCTCTGCTATTGTCAGGGCTGAATTGAAGCTCCTGTCACTGTTCTAGGTTATTTTCAAAGCAGTGATTTTGCTTTCTTAAAATTTTGATTTTCCATATTTATTGTGTATGAAAACAACCTGGTCTTATTAAAAAAAAAAAAAAAGCTTATTTTTTCCCCCTTTTTTTTAAATGCTTCCAATGCCATGAAGATGTGGAACTTTGAGGTAGTAGATACTGCTGATGCTATGGATAGCACAGGGTTAATGGAGATGGAGCCTATGAATGAACTTTGGCTTGGCAAGAATGTTAGCCTGAATTTCATGACAAAAATTCTTGACCATGGACAGCCCTTTTGGTATGCTCAGGTAAGACACACTCAGGTACATGCATCCCTGTGGAGAAACACAAAATGAGAGAAGGGATGGTAAGTAACAGCAGGAGGAGTCCATTGCAAATCAGGGTGTTTCTTTTTGGTAGAATTCAGTTGTCTTCTGGATATACAGAAAATCATCTTCTTATCTACCTACCTACCTACCTACAGATTTAAATTTTTTTTAAACACTGAAACAGGCTTCCTAGAGGGATGGTTTAAGTTCCAAGCCTGTCAATGTTTAAGAAGCATGTAATAGAGACCCTTAATAATATATTTTAACTTTTGGTCAGGTCTGAAGTGATCAAGCATTTGGACAAGATGATCCTTTTAGGTCCCTTCCAACTGAGTTATCCTTTCTTATGCTGTGCTGTATTTTTAGTGTACAGTAATGTGTGAGACTCCGCCACAAGAACAGGAGAATGCCAAAAGGTATTGTCCAAGTTCTATTATCTTAGAGTGATGGATGGGATTCATAAGACCAACATCATTGCATTTCTGTTTCACAGTGATAATCACTAAGGAGTTTTTAAGAAATCACCATGTGCAGTTTTATTTCCCAATTGAGTCTGAAAATGTTCAATTAATGTTTTTTTCTTCTTCAGGATACAAATGGAGCAATATGGAAGCTGGATTTGACTTTTTCAAATATGGTAATTTTGAGGATTTTTTATTCTGATTTCTTCAGTTCACTGGCAATAGGAACCATATCCTATTACATCCTGTAAATAACCTAGTTGCACGTGGAATGAAATTCGTGTTTTATGAAGTTGCATGGAAGAAAATTGTAGCATTGAAGCAGATCTTTTATTTCATAAAAATTTTCAAATGTAATTGATTGCAATGATTGTGCAGGATGATATAGAGGAATTTGATTTTTGATTCCTGAAATTTCAGCTGCCAAATTCAAGTTACTTTAAAGGAGTTTGTTTCTGATAAACTGGTAATGAATGTTGCATGAATGCAGGAAATGAGTTCAAGGAGTGTTGTTATATCTTCTATAGATAGGTGTTTGAGCCAATCCTTACTGTAGTCTTTAAATGACAGAAAGAACTAGAAAAAAACAAGAAGATGAAACACACTTGAAGTGTTTTACCCTACTGGTAACTAGTGTTACTGCTGGAGATGTTTTTGATGGAAAAATAGATGACAGAGGTGAAAAAAGGGGCATTTAATTTTTGCTCTATAACATAACAAAGTAAATAGGAACAATCCCTTGCAGGGAATAAAATTTAAATGTGAAAAGTAAAATACATTCCAAGAATTTTATGGTAAATAAAAGATGTATACTATACAAACAAATGCAAATGCAAATAAAAAAAAAAAAAAAAAAAAAAAAAAAAAAAAAAAAAAAAGGTAGTGAAGTCTGTAATTCCTTGGATGATGAAATTATTTCCCAGGCAGCATAAGCCCAAACTGGAGACCACAAGTGTAAAATGCAGCAGAATTTCTCTTCTGTTTTGTACTGCAGACCCAGGACCCAGAGTGTGTGTGTACCTTCCACTCTGGGGGGATCGAGGCCATCAGTGTCTCCCCCTTTACGCGCCTGATGGCCACCACGGCTCTTGACAGTAAGTACACTGCTCCTTTTCTCTCATGCCACTGCCATTATTGCTTTTGAAGGGCAGTGATGCTTGGTTTGGAACTACTGTGTTTTGTATTTGTGCATTTGGTCTTGCAAAGTCACTTTAAGTCACGGAATTGTTTTTCCTGGGATCAGTTCTGTAATAGTTAAGGGCACATCATTAATGTTTTGAAACAATGCATTAAGACTGCTTCATCTTAAAAACCTGAGATTTCAGCAACAGACATTTTTAATGGGAAACGTTGTAAATTATTTGTTCTGAATGAATGGCTTTATTTATTTTTTGTGTATGAAAAGGTGAGACATCTGGTTTGAGTAACAGCACTTGTATTCAGTCCTGGGGCTTAATAAATGTTGGGATTTTTATTTTGTAAGGAATTGCATACACCTCCAGCATTGTGTAAGCTATTGCAAATATTAATGTTTGTGCCTTTCTTAGAAAATGCTTTAGCTATTATGCTCTCAACAACAGATAACAAGTAATTACAGACATATTCATTTAACTTGTATAAATATTGCTGTTTAGGCCTCTCACTGTTAGCTTTATTGTGCTTTGAAAGAAGAACTACTGGCCAGAACACTAACAATGTCATTTACACTGTTCAGAAAACACTACAAGGTCTTCTAATACAATTCTTGTCAGTACTGTCTTGTAATTTGTCTGTGTTATACAGTGCACACATTCTTTTAGCCTGAAGACAAACTCCTACTAGTTGAGCAAACAACATTTCATATATATGCCAGTTGGAATGGAATTTTAGCAATGAGTATGTGTGCCTATGAATCTATTAATTTTCCCCCTGATGCAATTGGAGCTTTTGTGGACAATCTCCTGTATTTTCCTCCCTTTAAATGTTTTCCTTCCTAGGCAGTCCCAAGTATTAGCTTGTCATCTTTTCCTATGTTGTCAATACAGATTTTCCTTAGAGTATGCCACAATTCTGTGCTCACTTGGAAATTACATGTGGATTGTCAGCCTGGGACTTCTTACTACAATCCTCAGCCTCGACAACTCTTAGTTCTGTTTAAGCTGGAGAGTGAAGAAATCACGTATTTTGTTCATGAGCACCATGCTAGCTGCTGTACTCTGTAACCATCAGTCATCTTTCCAGGCTGGCATTTTGTTACTCAAAAGGGAAAACGTGCATTTTATCCAGATTTTAATGCAAATAAATAGACATTTCTCCATAAATCCTAACAATGTAAGTGATATTGCTAGCAGTAAATTCTTACTGTCTCCTTTCCACGCAGGGTCAGTGTGCATCTATGATTTTGGCAGCAACAGCCAGCTGAGAGTAATCAAGTTTAAACAGGGAGGAACAGCGCTGACATGGGCACCGGCTGTTGTGAGTTTTTCCTTGCATGTTAGCAAAAATTCATCAAGGAGCCTGTGAGCCTGCCAGCATCCAGGAAGCTGCTCACCAAACAAGCCATTAGAGAGCACTTGTTAGGCCACTGTGGGATTCACTGTAGCAGGATGTAGAAGTTTGTGGGGTAATATGTTTGTATACAGTATGGGAACAGTTTAACTTTACTGTGGGTTATCAGGTATCCTACTTTGTGCCTTCCTAAGATTTTAAAATCAGATCTCAGTGTGCAGTAGGGGAAGTAGTCTGAGTCTGTAGACTAACAGCTTCTATTTAACCCACACAGAGCAATTGTCAATTAACATGAGTTAGTTAACACATTTTGTAATGACAGCCCAGACAAATCACAAACATTTGGAGATAAATCATTAAAAACTGTTGCCAGAACTGATCATTTGTGGAGTGTGGAGTCTATCACTTGTAGACATATTTGCTAATTTTAATTAAAATAGTGTCTAGTTATGTTCTTGAGAAAACATAGCAAGCCTGGTGGGTTAATTACAAGCAATCTAGGAGGAAAATAATTACTTGAATGTTCAGGGTGAGGGTTCCACTGGGAGAGTGCCTTTATTTTATAAAAAGTATTATTTTATAAAAATATGATTCTGGCCATGTAGGCTTTCAGAGATGCTGTTAAGTGGTGATCTGTACCTTCATGAAGTAAGCTGTCTGCCCCAATGAATTGCACAGCATCACAAAACTGACTCAGTTCAGTTTTACAAAAGTTACTAGTAAACACAATCTGAAAAACAAAGGGTACTTAGTCTATCTAGCTACATTAAAATTGCATTAGATACTTGGTCACAGTTTAAAGTGTGCAAAAGTATTTTAGAATCTGTGCAATTAATCTTAGAAAACTTAGTCCAACATACTTGGAAGCATCTGTAAACCATAATCTCATAGGCAAGCTAGCAGCAAATTTGTTAGATAAGTGAACAACAACAATTCGGCTTGTAATTGACTTCAAGACACTCAAATGACCAAAAACCAGCTAAATCCACAAGTGCAGCTATGTCCAGCTAAAACGCAGGCCTGTTTCTGCTAACCTTTATCACAGTTCAAGCCTGCCTTAATTGTTAGCAATTGGCTTACCTCCAGGATTTATGGTAAAGACTCCTCCTCCTTTCCATCTCAGGTGGCAGTCCCTGTTGCCTGCTGTACTTTATATGGAGTCAGCCAGACCCAAGCCTGTGCCCTGACCTCTTCAAAAATCATACTTAGGTTTGGTGCCCCATATTATATTCAGGGTAATATAATTCCTTTTTTGAGTTCCAACTCTTCTGCTTAAGAAGCTACCGATATGTATCTTTATGTCAGTATGAATTACCTCTTCCTCAGACATTACAACCACATGCTCATTAACATCTTCAGTCTCAACAGCATGTTATCATTAAAAAAACCAAAACACAATCCAACCCCAAAAATAGGCCCCAGTCCTTTCTCTTCTTTTATGGTACTGTACTAGAGAGAATAAGCAACATTTCCCATGTATGAAATATTCTTTGTGCTTTAGCAACACTTCCATGTAAGGTGAGTTCCAGAGTGTGTGCCAGATGGATTATTCTTCTACGCTCTCAGATGTACCCTGTGATTTTTTTTTCTTCATTTCACTTAAAGGTAAACCCTGAAGGAGGTCAGATTGCTGTGGGGTTTGAAGATGGTGTTGTCCGCATAATTGAGGTTTATGATCCCAAACTGCTGCCTGGTCATGAAGGAGAAGCCGATGAGATTGCAGAGATAAATCTGAAACAAGTTTTTAAACCTCATGGTGCTGCTGTTACAGCCCTGGCATATGAACCTAAGGGAGATGTATTTGCCACAGGGGTATGTACCATTTAGTTTGGTTGTTTTTATTAAGCCACAAATGTAGAGCTTTTTAAAAGAGATAAGGTGAAGTTTGTTTACTGACAACACAGTTTTACTTCTGTTGCTCAGGCTGATTGCTTGTTGTAGTTCTCTGTGCTGGGACAAGGGTCTGTTTGCATTCACATCTGTTTTTCTAAAGGAAAGCAACCATGCACTTCACACAATTCATTTTGTGAATTACTGGACTGTTTAGTGTGAATTCTGTAATCCCCTTTGAAGATGGATTTGGTTCATTTTGGAATTAGTTTAGTAGGATCTTGGAATTAGTAAAAGCAAGTCCATTGGCAGCAATCCAGCTGCTAACCAGCACTGCTTGGCCTTACCACAGGGTCAGTCAGTCAGTTTGTCATCATGCTGGTAGTCTTTGAGATGGTTACCAGTTAATGGATTGTCTCTTTTTAAAAACTAGTCCTTACCCATGATCAGTGCAATTTGCAGTTACATGTTCCTTGGGCTGAATTGCCATGCATTTATTTCATTTAATGTAGGATTTAAGCTACAATGAATCATGTTGTATACCAGTTCTGGATTTTCTTGTTATCTGGGGAAATCAGCTTGTGCTGCCTTATCTGAAAAATCAGGCCTGAGCCTGAGATTTAAAAGAGCTCCTGGGGCAATGGGCAGAAAGCACATGACTGGGGATGCCAGAGGAGGCCCATGAGAGCAATTAAGAGCTATGGGTGCAACATGTTTCTTGGAGCAACATGGGCAGGATTTTTATTTCCTCCCAGTAATTATCATGGAAATCCAGTCCTAAGTTCCCCTGTTTAAACACACAAAAAAATGGGAGTATATGTTTATGTCATAAAGTGCTTAGTTTTTTGAATTTTCGGTCAGCTTTGATTCAGTCATCATGTTTGTTTGTTTGTTTGTTTGTTTGCTCTCCTCAGAGTAAAGACAAAACAGTTTTCTTTTTTGCAATTGAGGATGAATACAAGCCAATTGGATTCATCTGTGTCCCTGGGCCTGTACAGGCATTACACTGGTCTCCACCTTCTCATGTGAGTAATGCATATTTGTTTTCTTTCCTTCCCAGCAGTGTTAATATATCATTTAAAAAAGAATTCCCCATGCAAATAGATGAAGACCCATGACTAGTCACATCCTCTAAAGGCAATACAAATAATGTTTTGCTACTTTGCTCTTCATGCTGCTTCAGCATGACAGATTCTAAAAGGTTCAGTCACTATGGATGTGTTTTGGGTTTTGCATAATGCAAACCACAAG
This sequence comes from Chamaea fasciata, assembly GCF_029207755.1. Taxonomy (NCBI): domain Eukaryota; kingdom Metazoa; phylum Chordata; class Aves; order Passeriformes; family Sylviidae; genus Chamaea; species Chamaea fasciata. Next base: position 22,080,766 of record NW_027094087.1, on the reverse strand, counting down.
ACTGTGGTGTGCTTTTTGAGGCCTTGACTTGAAGAAACAACCTTATTCCTTAGCTTTTGGAAGGTCTGATTCTCTTTGACAAAGAAGTTATTTGGGCATCACTGTCTGTGACTCTTGCCCATATTAAAACAGGATTTCAAAAAACTTTTTGATGATATTAAGAAAGATTTTGGGTGCTTCTTGAAATTCACATTCTGTGTTTGAAATGTGTCAGGACATATCAAAATAGATTTCTGCTAGTATTTAAAAGTGTTCTAGGGTTAGGGTAGCATCTCAAATTTTGTTTGGTCCAGTATTCCTTATTTAGAGGAGAGACTATTCATTATATTTAGATGCTAGCAAGATATATTTTACAGGTGCATAGTGGCAAAGTGATGGTATTTTCACTTGTTAATTTGAACTGTTAAAAACTGGCAAAAGAAGTCTTTTTGGAGTGAAATCTATCTTACTTCAGAAAGAACAGATCTGAAAGTTGCATTTTGAGTCCTTTCCTTGAAGACAAGGTACTTCTCCTTATTAAAGAAGCACCTATTGTGTCTGGGATATGTTAGATTCTGCCTGAGTAATTCCAGTATCTGGCCTCTATTGCTAGATGAGAACACTTGCTTAACACAGTGCCAGCATCTGTCACACTACTTCTTTGCTTTGTTTGTTTTAAAGAAGCATTGGTGATTAAATGCATTACATTTAATGAATGAATTTTCAAACTGAGATCCTATAGACACAGGAACCATATCATTCCTAGTCGGGTTTCCATAGCAACTCTAATATGCCCTCTTTGCACTTTTTTAGTGGTGGGTCAGATAAAATAAGCCTCTCTGTCTTTTCTCCACATAGATTATGAAATTTGAAACTAAATACAGACTTGTCTTTTAAAATCTCAAAACACTGTATAATTACTACCCTTACCTCACCTGTTTTTCCTAACCTCGCATTTTAAAGGACATGTCAGGTACCAGAAATAAACAAACAAACTGAAAGGTAAGTAGCATTTGGCAAGACTCTAAGCCAAGTCTTGATGATATAAAGGATTTATTAGTATGGAAATATATGAAATTATCCACCCAAAACCTACTAACTCTTGGGTCAAATCCATCTTTTAATTTAACCAAATTTCCAAAATATTATCATGCTGCTTTCAAGCTAAGCAGTGTCAATTATAGCTGGTTTGGACACAGGAAGGATTTCTTCAATTCCTTAGCTTTGCATAGCATGAAAGAAGCTCACTGATTTCTGATGTTCATTTAAAAGTGTCCATAGGAATAAGAGCATGGAAGGTATGGCTGGAGTTTGGCTTTGTGCCTGTGCACCTGCCTAACAAACTTTTCCTCCCATTTGTTTGATTCCATTTGTACATCTGCCCTATATTTGTCTTCTTTTTGTTTTTTTTACAGGACAAGAGCATGCTTCTCATTCTTTGTGAGAATGGCTTTGCTGTCCAGGTTCCTGCCCCTCTCCCTGAGGAGCATGATTCAGCAACCACCTATCACATAAAAAACCTGCCAACACAGTACTTCCATTTTTATAGTATTAAATCCAAAATCAAGGTAAAAAATTCTCCTGTGGCAGAATTTCTTCTTCTTCATTGTGCCAGGTGATCAAACTACCCAAAAGAGTTTCTAGTCCCTGCAACACAGGGTTTTTGCTAAGCTCCTTGAAAGGGAATGCCAGGTAGAAGCCATTTGTGGCTTGAAATTACACTTTGATTTTGGTTTATTCAAACCTACATGACACTGAAAGCATGATGTGAATTTTGATTATAATAGGAAAACAGCATCAGAGAAAGGGAAAGGTAGTATTAGTGCATTAGTTCTCAAAAACATTTAAATTTTGATAATATTCACAAAAAGAATATTTCTTGTGGTTGATGTTGGCCCTATCAAAGGAAATTCCTTTCAACAGTTAAAAAATCCCCAGGTAGTCACCTTGAAGCCAACATAAAACATATATATATATTTAGCAGTATTTCTGACTTTTAAAAAATGTTTTAAGTTTAAAGGTGTGCATTTTATTTCTGAATGACACTTAGTATTTAAATAGAGTATGTGGGGCCAAAGGAAAGGAGTTATGCCAACTCAGCTATAGTTAGTTTTGTGAAACTGAAAGACAAGCTGATGTTAGGCTCAGAAGGAGAACTTCAGTGGGCAGGCTCTCAGTTCCATACTCAGTCCCCTACAATCCAACAGCCTCTCTGGTTCTGTTGTTACCCTGTGATTTCTCTGCCTTCTCTCTTAAGAGAGAATTACTGAATGTCAGGCAAAGCTTCATTTCATGTTGTAACTTGGAGGAAGTCAGCATTCAGGAGAAAGATCTCTAGGTGTTTTTTTCACAGCAATATCTATAAAAATGATCACAAAGCATGCATATGAAAGGAAAGATTAAAATAATTTATGTAGAGTTTTGTTGGTTTTCTTGTTTATATGTTTGTTGGTCGGTTTTGTTTTGTTGTTTTAGTCAAAAGGGAAGAATAATGTTGAGAAACACTCTAAATAGCTAAACGTAAAAATGTTTCTACAGAGAGAAAGAATATTAATGGCTCTCTTTTTCCTCTGGAAATAGATCAATAATTAATATGTTACAACAAGGATGTTTTAATGCAAGGAAAGATTTCTCATGTAGGGGTGGTGAAGCACTAAAGTGATTTTTATAGTCTATAGAGTCCCTAGAACAGGAGTTTTTTTAAAAGGTAAATCAGGCAAAGATCAGCTGATAATATTTAAGGGTTTACTGGTTCAGCTAACACCTTCTTAGGAAGCTACTGTTTTAGAAAATGTTTGGTACTTGTTTATGCTACAGTAGGATTGAATGGAAAAGAGCTTTAAAGGTTTGATAAATCTTTTCTTCATTGTTCATAAGAAGTTAAGTCCATTACAGTTTCTCTCTTTTGCTGTAGACCAGTGATGCACTACACTGAGTTCAGCTTTCCAGTGCTTTTCTTTCTCCGGGGCAGGCAGGGGACAGGACTTAGGATTTTGGCAGGAGTAAGCATAGTGGTGAAGATTTGGAATAATCTCTCTGAGGAAATCTTGAAATCTGCTTGTTATTTGGAATGATTTCTGTTTCAAAAGACCAAGAGTAAATACTTCAGAGGAGGGAATTTCACTGGAGAATCCCATGAAATCTGGTTAATCTCTGCTAAGTTGACCGGAAAGAGATTTCTGTAGATACTCTGTATGTATAATGCCAGGTCCACCTTGGATTTCATTTATGAGAATCCTTCAGTCAGTGATGTGGAGTGCCTTGGCTTCATGTCTTGGTATTTCTCTGCTTGTTGTAATAGCTGGAAGAGGAGATTGCACGGAGAGAGAAAGAGAAGCAGAAAAAGGAGAAAACAAGGCTTGAATGGATAAAGCAGCAAAAGGAGATGGGACTGGAGGTAGAAGAAACTGAAGAGGAAGAACCCAAAGAAGAGCCATTGCCAGATATCTACATACCAGAGGAGCCCAGTCCCATCCTCTGTGGCTTTTATTCAGCACCAGGAAAATTCTGGCTTTCCTTGGTAAATCAGTTTTTACTTCATGTTGATGATGTGACATCCTTTCCCTTTGAAATCTGTCATGACTAGGACATCAAATTCCTTTCATCCTTGACAGTTTCAGTGGTTTTTGTGAAGTAAACCAGTAGTGTCACCCTGATGCATATTGTTTGGTAGATTTCCAGTAGGTAGGTGCCCTTCTTGGTGGTGCCTGAATGGGCACAAAGACTGAGCTGTTCTCTCGCAAGCAGAAGGTAGAATTTTAACATTGTGGTAGAATGTCTTGTAATGCCAGTGATTGTGACAGACTTCTGTCTGTGGATAAATAGAATCTCTAGGTGTTTGGAAGTAGCATTTTCTAACCTATCATAGATCCTTAAGAAAGTAAGAATTATTCTGAAATTTGCATCTACCTGGTTAGCTGCTTCAGTTTTCTTTTGTCACCATTTCTTTATGGTCCTTCTCTTCTTCAGGGTGGGTATGACTCAGGGTTTCTCTATCATTGTGAATTCTCACATGATGGTGAAGAAGACCCTGAGAAGAGGAACGATGAACCCTTTGAAGTGATTCCTATGGAGGACACTGAAAACAATCCCATTCACCAAATCTCCTTCTGGTAAAACACTGTGATTAACAAATAGCTCTGGGATAAAGCTTGATGAAATCGAACTTGGAAAGGAGAAGTCTATGCTCCTTTGTCCCTTTTAAATTGTGGCTCAGCTCTAGTATACACAAACTCTCTCTAGTTTTCCTGGCACTGAATTTCACTTAAAATTCCTAATGGACATAGCTGGGCCACGTGTCTGACAGAATAATTTTAAAAGACCTTCAGCAATGAAAAAGTGGGATTTTTAAATATGGACTAGAACTCAACCACACTAGATTGTAGAACTCCAGGAGAACCCTTAGAAGTCCCTGCATACAGTGATCACCAGAACAGCAGTTCTTTATCATAGTTAAGAAAGAGAATAAAAACATGGAGAGGTCAGTCCATCCCTCTGGTGTAAAGAATATAGGCTTCTCAGGACATTGTGTCAACTGTATGAATGGAAAGGCTGGATTCTTTTCAGACTCCCAGTGTTAGGTTCCCTGTAAGAGTAGGCATGTTCTGCATCAAAAGGAGGCAGGTTTAATTCAGGCTTTAATCTACTGCTGGCTGCATTCACCATCATCTGTACTAAATGGGGAGCAGGGAGAAAAGACTGCTTTTCCAGCTTTTAACTTGGTGTTTGCTACACTGCCCAACTCAGGACTGAGACTAGTTCTAAGATATCTAGTAAGTGCTGGCTGGACTGTTCCTGAGCAGCCAGTGAGCTGAGAAACATTTTGTAGTAGAATCACACATACTTTAAACAGTCCAAATACTTTGCTTTCAGCTTCCAAACTTGGGAAAGTGATTTCTATTAAGCTAGATGAGCTCTTTTCATATTTTGAGCTTGCTTGTTAGAAGTTGCTGCTATTACTTATTACTGTTTCTTGTTGTTTATTTAACAGCACCAGCAACCCCCTGATGTTCTGTGGGATGCAGGATGGCTCACTGCGTGCTTATCCCCTCAGTGCTGAAGGTGTTTCAGTGGGTGCCCTGAAGGACTACTGGTACCTGAATGTGCATGACAATGACAATGGGCAGATTCGGGGCATCTGTTTAAGTCATGATAATGGGTGTCTGATTACCTATGGTGGAGATGGAAACATTTTTACATTTGACCTCTTGTCAGAGGAAGAGCTTCCCAAAGACCTAGAAGTCATAATCCCCCCTCCTAGGGTAAGTTGGTGCTCTCTTCCCCTGAATCAGGCCTATTCGGTATGAAACTACCCAGATGGGCAAACATGGTTCAATTATTTTTCTTAAAAGTCTTGCATAGCAAAAGCTGAAGTTTCCCAAACTATTTAGAAGAATAGGTTTTGCAAAACATTCCCTAATAAATGGGCTCTGGGACTGCACTGTTCCTTCGCAGTGTTTTGTGTTTTTCTCCAAATAAACATAGGATGTGTTCTTCATATGTAATATTCTACCAGTGCTTTCCTACTCAAATGCATCGTGATGCATATTCCTGGAATGAAAGAATTGCAAAGATTTCTCATACTTCATACCTGTCTTGGGTTTAATTCCAGTAAAGTATGATTCTGCTCTGAATGGGGATTCTAGAAATCCTGTTGGAGAGTACCAAATATGTAGTTTCTCCATACATCTAGTACCATTTATCTGAAATTTACAATGGATTTTTTACATTTTCAAGATAGCACAACACGATGCTGATCCTGTTGCTCTTTCACTCTTGGACAGCATTAGTAGTAATGAATTTACAGGTGTCCAGTACTCACTGCAGAGCTCATCATCTCTAGCATGTTTCAGCAGATGACACTGGAACTCAGAAGCAGTTCTACTGATAATGCACAAGAAAAGGGATGTCAACTCCTCAGCTGAAAATTTTCAGACTTTATTGAATTTTTAAAAAGTCTTAAGAGTGTCTGAATTAAATAAATATAACTGGAAAGAAGCAGTGAGAGCTGTTGAGTAAAGAAATGCCACAGTCCACAATAAACATTACACTAGATATACATTCAGTAGAGTTTTAAAATCTTGAAAGTGTCAACATAAAACAAATTAAACTTTAAAATATGTTTTAATGCTGGTTGGTAACTATATTTTGAAGGATGCTTGGCAACAGAGGCAGAGGAAATTGTGATTTTGGTCATTCAGCTAAATTGTTCATAACTAGTTGGAATCCTCTGCCAGTATGACAAGACTATATAGCACTGAGAATAGAGCCAGAGTTATTTTCCACAAGTAAATGATTAGAACCTTTGAAATCAGAGCCTTGCTGACTCCAGTTTTGCAAGTGATTAATATACAATTATAAAGCATATATACAAATTTATAGTTTTGAATATGTAAGTAACTCTATATAAAGACCTTCATGGTCAGTTCTATTGTTCACGCTGACAACATTGCTTAATGACCATCATAGCAGAGATTTTCCCTTTTCAAAATATATCTTCGTTAAGTATCTATTCTAGTTTTAAGTCATGTGGAAGATGTTAAAATTCTATCTTCATTAAACTTAATGAGATTCTTAGAGAATCAAATAAAAATCATCTGAAACTAATTGAGTTAAATTACAGATCAATTAAGTACAACTAAATTGTTGGGTAATAGTCCCCCGTCTTTTTTCAGAGCATGATTGCCTAGGGAAATGAGGCTTGTGCTACTGCAATGTCCATCCATCTGTCATTCTTCACAGCTAATAATTGTGAATCCATTATGCAGTCAGCAAAAGACAACCAGATTAATTACACATGTAACTTGGAATTAGCCCATGACACACTGACTCTTGTCAATGTGGCAGTGAGGGGAGACAAGAGAATTGGGCTGGGGGGTAGAGAACCAAAAGATGTTATGGGACCGAGTGAAGTTAGGACAAGCAATGATGTAACGATTTATGCCACTGGGGAGGTTATAGGATTTGTGTTCTCTGTCCCTAAGAACCATGTGTCATTAGTTCTTTTACATAAAAACCAGCTTCACTGCTTTTTCCTTGAAACATTATAATGTAATATTTAAGACTAGATAGCAATAGGCTAGATAATAGCATTGAAAACTAAGATTTCTTTTAGTTTTGTGAGAGGTGGTGGGGGCTCTGTCTTAATGTTTATAGAAGATTTGTTGTCTGTTGAAACTATAACTGCATATTTAAAGACAAGACAATATTTTTATTCCAGAGTGGTCTTGAGAAGGAGAAGGGTACTGAAGACATTAGGGATCCTGATGCCTACACGTAAGAGATACTTAGATAATGATGAAAGAGATTTTCAAGTGTTGGTAGCTCTTTTCTCAGCCCATCTATTTCTTTTTGCCTACAAAGAGGAGAGGCAAGTTGATCACCCTGAATTTGGGTCATTTCTTTATGAAACACACAGTTTTTTCAGCCTTTCTCTCCATTTCATCTACTTTTTTTCTGTCAGTAATTCAAATATTGTACTATGAGGCAGTTAACTTCAGACTACAGAGACAACAAAAGGTCAGAGCCCCTTGATGTTAGGAGTGTACAAATATACAGAAAGATGATTCCTTTCTAAGTTTCCTTAAGAACCATTGAGTTCACTGGGAATTTAAGACTGTCAAGGAAATCTAAAAGATCATACAAACTGTAATCTTTCCTCTCTTGCATGAGATAACACCATTTCCTTTTTATGAGTTTCAGTATTGAGGAATACAAGCAGAAAAAGGAGCATGAACGGAAAATGAAGGAAGCTGAAGAAAAGAAAAATAAGAAAAGAGAGGAGTTAAGTGCACTGAGACAAGACTTTGTTTCTCTCCTTCAAAAGAATCAGAAGTTGCCCAAGCACATGCAGTTGCACAGAGAGGTACACTTGGTTTTTATGAGGGTCATTTACCTTTAATGTTGCTTCAGGTCATGTTGGGGCCAAAGATGTCCAATGCTTTGGATGAAGGTAGTTTTAAGAATATATAAATTGCTGGGATTTCTGAATCACAGCTGAAGACTTGTGCCAATTAAGAAGCACAGGACAAAAGTGTGGTTCTCTGTGGAGATAACTTCTGAAATAAAGAAGAGTGTTGAAGTGCATGCATCTATGGCACCTAGGTAAAAATATTTATTATCAAGACCTAGTAGCCAAAATAATGTGATGTTGGGTTTTCCATCTTCCTGCAGGAGTTTGAGATGGACCATAACGTCTTTGAAGAGCTGGATAGGCAGAGACTACAGAGAATCCAGTTAGTCCAAAAGGAGCTGGCTTGGGAGAACGAGAGACAACTGATTGGACTGCAGAAACTACAAACACAGTAATTACCACTTTTCTTCTACTTCTCTCCCTGACCTTCCATGAGGCTTATTGTCTATGAAGTTGTACCTCCCACAAGGGAAAAAAAAAAAAAAAGTTATTTTTTTTTCTCTCTCATATAATCAGTATTTCATCTGTTCTGTTATGATTCTGTTCTTATTTTACTTGGAACATACATAAGAGTGTATGCTCATATTTATGTGTAGTTACTTCTATTGAATCTTTGGTAAAAATGCAGATAGTCAAATGAAGGAAATTATGTCATTTTGATTCACTTCTATGTGAAGAAAGCTGGTTGAGACTGTTTGCCTGGGGTTTTGCCAGTAAGCTCAGTAAGAACCAAGAACTCTTACTGAAATATTGAAAAACAACCTGTGAAATGAAAGCCTGTTTTTAAGACATGTTGTGTGTCTGTCAGATATTTTAATGTCATTGCTAACACGATGTTCTTTATACAATTTGAAGTTATGAAATAAACTTGCTCAAGAACACAAGTTTAAGCATGAGGTGCATTTTGGATTGGTTTTCATAGATCTAGGTAAGAGCTGAATTAAGAGATGTAATTAATAGTATTAATAAGAGATGTAATTAATAGAAGTAAGAGATGAATTACTAAATACACAATAAAAAACACCTTATGCACACAGAGTATGTGACTGGGAAAAAGGATAGAATGAGCATGTTTTAAATCAGTCCTCAATGGGAGATGAAAGTTACTGTCATGAAGAACCTGGTGTAAGTTTCTATATTGGGAAAGGTCTTAATTGGTTTCTTCTTGAACGTCTCCATTCCTAGACTGGATAAAAGTCAATAGATAGTGTCAGATGTCATCATGCTATGGCAATTACTTACTGATTTGTGGATTTACATGTAATGATTGCATGTGCAATAAGTAAACTACACTATTCATGCCCTTTTGGTCAAGGCAAAAGGGTGTGTTGTGCTCACTGACATCAGACAGTTTTGTCTAATTTGGGATTCCAGGTTTCGAGACTCTCTGGAATTTACTCTCACTGTTCATGCTATTCAAAGCAATCATCAGATTTCCACCTACAGCCTTCTAAAAGTGTCTGAGAAATATACCCAAGATAAGAAACACGAGGACAGCAAGTGGGGAGTACTTAAAGAGAAGCGCACAGCACTTAAAGAGACAGAACAAGCAGAAGAGGAGATCCCCAGAAAGACAGGCCCTGTGCGTAGAGGTAATGATAACCATTTAAATCTTTCAGTGATATGGTCTCTGTCTTTCATCTCAGTTTGCTTTCCTGCATCCAAGATAAATAAATATATGTGTAAGTGCAGATAAAGAAATATAGATGTGATTTGGTTTCTTAGTACCCACATACAAAGTAACACTTATAGCTTTTCATGTTTAGATCAATGTCAGCAGTTGTCTGTCAGCCCCATCGATAGAATGTGACTAAAAGTCAAGTCAAAGAACCTGAATACTTTCAGAATATCCACTGCAATGGAGCTATCCTGATGTACATCAGCTCTGCAGGAGTTGTCTGAGGGAGTTTCCAGTAGCTGGGACTGCACTGTGCTGTATGGTATTTCATCTTCACATGGTCATGTTTTGTTTCAGAAAGTGTAGTTTTTGAGGATGAGGATGAAATGCTGGAGACACCAGAAGTGCGAAAGTCAACCACACATTATATAGAAAGCAAACGTGAGAAAATCAGAAGACTTGCTGAGAAATATGATGCTCGGAAAGCCAAGATCATGAAGAGGAGGGCAGAGTGGCATGAATTGTGAGTCTTGAACTGGACTCTGTTGCCTTTTAGTTCTGTTTCTTGTTCGAGGTCAAGTAATGCTGTTTAGCTGTCATATGGCACTTTAATCTCCCTGCTTAGGTTTTTATATTCCTAAGGGTAGTAATTAAAACAGATAAATTTTCATGTATCTCTAAGTCTCAAGAGAGCATTAGAATATATTTACTTTCTATGGTTCCTCTAAAATATTATCAAATTTGAATTCAGCTAGGTAGCTGCATTTTCAGATAGGGAGTAAAATGTGTCTAAATTAATCATGACTGAGAGACACCTACGCCATTACCATCAACTGTTAGTGAATCCTGTCAGCCCCATACTGTAACAGCTGGGTTGGGTCAGCAGTCTTAGCATCTCAGCCATCCTGTGAGTGTTTGGGATATGCCTTCATGCTCCATGCTGCTCTTTATCTTGAGAGGCAAGAAGGGGGGACAGGACATCTTTCACAGAATCATAGAATATTCCAAGCTGGAAAGGACCCACAAGGATCATCAAAGTCCAGCTCCTGTCCTTGCACATGGCAGCCTCAAGAGCCATGCCCTGTGCCTGAGAACATTGTCCAAACACCCCTTGATGTCTGTCAGGCTTGGTGCTGTGACCACTTCCCTGGGGAGCTTTTTCCAGTGCCCAACCACCCTCTGGGTGAAGAACCTTTTTCCAAATATCTAACCTAAGTCACATCTTTGAATGACCACTTTTTCAGGCTGGTTTAGATGGGGTTTTGAGTTACCTGGTCTAGTGGAAGGGGCCCCTGTCCATGGCAGGGGCACTGGAACAAGATGATCTTTAAGGTCCGTTATAACCCAAACCATTTTACGTTCACGGAAGTACCAAAGTTCTTCCTTAGGAGATGAATGGCAGGGAATGGGACCAATGTAGAGTCAGAATATAAAGCTTTTAAGGTTACTGAATGTTTAACAATGTAAAGTAGGATCAGGTATTCTGTGCTTCAGTCTGGTAGATTGTTGATGTGTGGCTCCCTGAAATTGATAGCAGCATGTACTCACTTAACCCAGAACTCTGTCTGAGTGTGAAGGTTTAAACTTTCCCATGGCAGAGCTGTGTTTTAAGAGTTCTTATGGGGAAAAAAAATCTGGGATTTTCATTTAAATGTGAAAGGATATTCTTTCCAAAGTAACCACCCTTTTCTGAAAGAGATGTATCGCTCTTTCACCTCCCAAACTTTGCTGCACAAGTCCGAGGATATGAAATGGCTCTTTGTTCATTTGCATGCTTTCTGTCTTGAAGTTCAGCTTTATTTTGTACCTACCAGATACAAGAGCAAACCTAGAGATAACCATAAGAATGCCAAAGATGCTGAGGAGATCAAAGAAGCACGGGAGAATATTGGATGTTACAGGCTGAAGACTGCCACTAACTACACACTCACTGAAGATGATCATATAAGCACTAAGAAGAAGATGATGCAACTTGCAGTCCTGGAAGATTTGGTATGTAAAACCGTGTGTATTGCCCCATTTTTGGGGGGAAGTGAGGGTAGTGTATTATTCACTGAAGAAATTTTTTGAAAGGGATTCAAAGTGAGTGTGGGAATAGGGCTTGAAGGAGAGACGGCTGTCTTGAGTAAGATTTAGTTACAAATCAGCCCTTCTCTTGTGAACTGTCTTGTGCTTCACTAAACCCAAACCTGAATCAATCCAGGGTGGCCCTTTATAACTGAGAAAGAGCATTTACCTTTACTAGTACTTCAGCAGGAACACCTGTCTTTTGATTATAAGTCTTATAATCTAGTAAAACACTGAACTAAATAACTAAATAACCCCTGTCATGAAACACAAAAACAGGGATGTGAGCAAGGACAAATGTTCTAGTGTGGCCTCTCTCTATTTGCACTTTGGCAATCACTGCTTCTGGAATTAGAATCTTCCTGAGAAACCAGGTCTTTTGGAGCCACCTTGCTATAGTAGGACTCCTACAGTTAGCACACATGTTTTAACCACAAAGACACAGTAAGTTCAAATGTTGTGCACTATCTTCGTTGCTTTCCTTGTGACTTCTTTCCCCCCATCAATCTCATAGGAATGGTTTCTCATTGTATTTGGCTGGAGTACAAAAGACTGACACTGGATAACTTTGACAGCAAGGTCTAAGCATTACAGAAGCAATGCTACAGTCTCAGGGGATTTGTTGCATCATTTTAGTCTCACGCTTGGGCTTCAGCACTTCACTGTAGTGCTGATGCTACCAGATATCCAGTGATTAACCTAACTCATTAAGACAAACAAAGGGAATATTTCTTGTCATAAATTCTGGGTTTATACAGATGAGGAATTCCAGTTGCTGCAGGTGGGTGGTGTGTTATTTTCTTTTATAAAGATCAGAGAAGTTTCTGCCAAGTATATTAATGATAGGCACATTCAATTATTCTTCACATAAAAAGAGTCAACTAATACAGTGACCCCTTATCACAGAATGATTACTAGTCCTAATGTTAGTCTTCTTGAGTTGGGTAAGACTACTTCCTGTGGTGGAGAATCCTACTAAAATTGTTTTTCCTTTGCAGATCCATGAGATGAAAGTGAATATGAACAAAGAGATTGTGTCTTTGCGGGACCTCAAGGTTTCTACTATTGATGAAATCATGAGTTTAGTGAAGGAAGTGAAATCCATACAGGCAAGCTTAGATGTATCAGAACATCTCCCTATTCCCCTGATTCCTCAGTTACACCCAGATGAGGTTCCTGAAAAAATAGTTGAGTATAACAGTGATGTCCTCCTAAAGTTCAAAGAGGAGCAGGAGGCCAAGGCCAAGCTTAAGGAACCACTGGAAGGCTGTCCTTCATCTCGTGCATTTAGGCACGCGTTTCTTCAAACTCCTCCGGCGGAAGAGGGTCACGCATCAACTGTGGTCTCAGAGGAGAAGAATGCTTTTGGGATGAAGAAAGCAGAGCCAACAGAAATGGAACTGGAAATTTTAAAGAGGGAGAAGATAAAGAAGCTATACTTGCGGGAGACCTTGATTAAAAAGGTAGGAAATTGAAAGTTCTTCAGATTAAAAAATCCCACTAGATCATAAATTAAACCAAAATCCCTTCTGTGCCAGGAATGCAGTTAGTTTTGCCTTTCTGCAGTCCAGGAAAATGATAATTGTCACAAATTTACAGTGTAAATCAATACAAATCCATAACTATAACCTGTGTTCTATTACCACTTGAAAAAAATATCTTGGATTTCTTATTGATTGTGCCATGAATCTATGATCTTAGTGGCCAAAAAGAAACCCCAAAAAACAAAAACAAAAACCAAAACCAAAACAACAACACAAAAAGACAAGTAAAATTTTAGACATAACATGAAAAATTACAGAGTTTAAAAAGCAGCATCACAACAACTTTGTAGATTCATGTTCTCAGCTCTTAAATAACTGTAGTTTCAACTTTTTGGTCCAAAAATTACTTTGTAGGATTAGAAAAGGTACAAAAGAGAGTAATCAAAATGCTTAGTCATGGGAAAGATTCTTTAAAAGGTACATCTAAGTGGTAAAATATCTTTGGCCTGCAAAAAGGGCAACTGAAATGGTTTTAGAGATGTGATAAAATTCTGAATAGCATAGAAAAAGAGAGCATGAATCATCTTTTAAAAGGAGGAGAGATATCAAATGAAATGGTCACATAGAAAGCTTGAAGCATGCAAATGAAAATAGTTTTCCTGTCCAACAATTAGCTAAGCTTTGGAACTCAGCCCTAGGATGTGGGGGAAGCTATAATTTGAAAGAGTGGAAAATAAAATCCATTCAAAGCTGTTGAACACAAGCATCCTGCTTCAAACTCAGGATGCCCCTAAGTCAGAGTTTAGGAGGGTACAGAGAGCAATATACCAGGGGTGTGCCACTGTTCACCTTGTTTGCTCCATTTCTTAGCATTCCTCCTCTAATTTCTGCTACTGGGCATTGATTCTTTGGTCAGCCTCAACACAGACTCCCTTGTGTTTATGTGGAAGGTTTTGAGGGAATACTGAAATTTTGCTGTGAACGTCACACACCTGTAAGTTAATGTAGCAGCTGCTAGTACTTATTTAGGTGTAAGTGTCTAAGGGAAGAGCTAGCAGTTATTAAAAAAAAAAAGTCTGTCAAGGCAGAAGAGTTATTTATTGATGCATCTGGGATTGCTACATAAACCACTGTAAACTACAGCCTGCTCTAAGACATTCCCTGAAGAGTAAAATACTTGAGGGATGGAGGAGATGCAGTGAAAGATTCCTGTGGAGCCCTGGTGATTCTTTTACTATTGTGTTGAGAACAAAGACACATTTAGGATTAACTTTGTCTTTCTAAGTGCATCAGCACTCTCTAGGAAATAGCATGTCTGAGTTGTTGATTTGGCAGAGAGAATTTTTCCCTGCTGCTCCCTTCTCTAGCTTTGCATGTTTAACTGTGCTGGTAATACTTTTCCTGTTCCTGATTTGATGCTCCTTTGCTCCAGATCAACACACTGGTGATCAATTTCGATGCTGAACTTCTCCTTTTGCGGCACAAGAAACTGAAGGTGGATGTGCAGATGAAAAGTGCTGCTCTGCGCTGTCTCACATGCTGTGAAGAGCTGCTTATCCTGAAGAAACTTGAGATACATGAGGATCGTCTTGAGGAGCAAATTTGTGCCCTCATCAATGAACAGGAGGATATACAAGTAAGTAGGCCACATGTACCATTAATTTAAATTTAACAGTACCATTAGTGCATGGCTTGAAACAAAAGCAAACCATAAAATAAATGATGGCACCCCTTGGCTTTGTTTTAGCACTGATCCAGTGACTAGTGCTAAATTTTGAAAAACAGGAAACTCTTGATGATAAGCCTACTAGGATGGTCACTTCTGACTTCCAATACTTAATTTTTTAATAATCTTAACATTTGTATTTTAATAGATCCTTCATGATATGGCATAAATGACTAATCACATACTTTAGGAACATACTCCTAGGTGATGCTTGATTGAACTACGGGTTTAATCAGGAGAGAAAGACAAGTTCTGCATTTCCAGATCTTCACAGATTCATCCTATCTACATACACTTGAGTTGTACCTTTTAACTGAAATAGTTTCTTGTTTGTTTAGTCAAAATTGAAGAGCTACCTTGCACAAATAGAGGATAGAAAATGTGAGATTGTAAAGCTTCAGGAACGTGAGAAAGCTCTTTATGCCAGCTTCGAAGCATCCCTTGGAGAAGACAATGAATTTGCTGATTTTCTGACCAATATTTTGAAGAAGGAAGTTGAGTATGTGGAAAAAAAAGAAGTAGGAAGAGAAGCAGGTTGGAGATATTGTTCTTTTTGCTTTATGGATTTGTTTTGCATATTTCCATGTGGCCAAATACATGTCTCTCAGTCTAGCTGGAGCCCTGAGTATACACAACACTCCAGTCAGTTCAAAAACCCGTAGGTCAGACCTACCCAGATTTGTTTATAGACTGACAATGTGTTCTGTGGCTGTCATCTTGAATGATAACAGTGATGTAATCCAGTTTCTAACATGGCTGCAGTTGGTCTGATAAGAGCTCCTGCAATTCACATCCTGTAAGTCAATACTGAGGACTGATAATTGGTTAGAGGAAGAGGCACAGCTTTAAAAGTGCTTCCTATGCTGTACCAGTGGGAGCTATGGATAAGTGATTAGTCTGTCACATTTGTGACATTCTGCTCTAATCAGTCCATGGACTAATGAGAGATCATAAACCTAATCTGCAATCATCTATTAGTCACAGGACTAAACATATTACAAAAGGATTTAATTTGTCTTAGTGACTCAGTTTTAGGCTGTTAAAGCTAGGCAGTCTTACTGAGCTAAAATACTTGTGCTCTCTCTGACTTGGCTTTTGATTTCAAGTAGGACGTGATTAGCAAAAAGTGCAGACAATGGTGATGCTGTTATGTTCCATATTCTGCTTGGTTGATTAATCTCTGTAATAGAACAGTAAACCCACACTGTTTAAGTTCCTAACACATATGAAGAGATGAAATACATTGAAGTTAAGTCCCAAAAACATGGGCTGCACTTGTGCCTGTTCTACTACTAGGTGATCTTTCTCACTTTTTCCCCTCTTCTTTTTTCTTTTTTTCTTTCTGTGAAAATATCGCATCAGATCAATGCAATAGGCACAAGGTACCTGGATTCACTTATCACCAGAATGACCTTTCACGGATTACTGGGTTTGTGTTCACCAGCACATTGGCATAACGCATAGCTGGTGGGTCTGGAGTGTTTTGCAGGCCAGTCTCTGTTTCTTTCAGATGAAAAAAATGAGAATGAAGAGGAGGATGATGAAAAGCCTGACTTAAAGACTGATGAAGAAAATTGTGGATCTGAAGATGTAGTCCTTGGTGACTCTGTTTGCCCAGAAGGTACCTAAGCTGTTTTTTCCTTGTGTTACCTAGTTGTTTAGCTTTAGGAGCAACATCGTGTGTTTGAAAAGAAAGGACAGATTTTTTAATTATTCACTGCATGGTTAAGTCATGAAGGGCTGGAATGTGTGTACCCCTCCTGTGTGCAGCATTTTTCCCCAGGAAACTTCGGTCAAGATAATAAAAGCACTGGTAGTGTAGACTACCCTAATTTAAAAAGTTTGGAAAAATAAAACTTAGCTAAGCAGTAAGAGTTAATTATTTTGTGTAAAGAAGCATTCATCATTTCACGACTGTTGTCGGGAGAGAAAAGGCTCCTCCCTGGAGTGGAGCAATGGCAAGGCTGTAGCTGCTCTCTGGAAACCAGCTGCCTGGCCTGGCTGGATCCCTCCCTGTTCAGGGAAATTCTGAGGGGATCCTCATGCTGTTAATTGAAGCTCTTTGTTACCACCTCGTGGATTTATGCAGCAATTGCCTGTTGCTAGGCTGCTCTGAAAAGTTAGGAGCTTTACTTTGCAAAATCCTCTTCATTCGTGCATTCGAAAAAGGCAGGCAGCCTTTCTCTCTCCTTTTCTTTTGTAGGAGCTTAGCTAATTTTGGATGTTGTTTTTTTAAAAAATCTTTGAGTGATGTGTCAATGACCATGTAACAGCACTGCTTCATTTTCAAGTTCAAATTTACCAACAATTCGCCTTCCCTTTTATTTTTTAAATGGATTTTAAAATCATTTCCACAAATTGAATTTTTTATTAACTCCTCATTCATCTCATTTTTCAGTGAAATGTTGGGAAGCAGTAAAGATTTTTACTTCTTGTTAAAAAGTCCAAATTGCTAATTTAATAGGGAAATTACATGTTGCATTATCCTCTTCATATTTGTCTCTTTATGTGGAGGAGTTTTTTTGCCTTTATTGGGCTCTCTTTTTTTATTATTATGCCTGCCGATTTGGGCATAATTATGCACTTGTTTAGCATTACTGAAATCACAGTATCGGATAGAAATTCGCAGATCTTCCTTACCATGACACAGGTTCTATGAAATACAGCTTTGTTTACAAATAGAGCTATGAACGATCCCTACAGCAAGTTCATAATTTATAGTGAAGGGTGTTACAGAGAAACGACTACGTGCTCACATAATCGAAGATTTTACTGCAACACGTATTAATTACTGGGGCTGCATTACAGCTACAAAAGCTAGTATTTCAGCACTTGACTTTAATGCTAGCTTTGATGCATTTAATCTGACTTCTGGAAACAAACTGTCGTGACTGAATGTAAAGAAGAAAATGATCCATCCAAGACATTCACTCAATCATGGAGCCCCATGGGTTTATGTTTAAGGATGCTCTAGGGAACCAAACCCACGGTGTTATTATGGGGAATGCTGGGAATGTGCACAGCAGGAGAAGGTACCAGCTCTACCCAATAACTCCAGTCACAGTGAAAGTAAGCTCTTCTTTGACTCTTTCCCTCCCTAGGCTGCAGTGAGGATCTCTTCCTGAACACCATCCAGCTCCGGCAGCAGCGGATAGGCATTGAGAAAGCTTTAGCAGAGGAGAAGAAAATTGCTGCTGACCTCAGAAAGGAATATGATGCCTTGGCCATAAAGGTATTGTAGTGTTTTCTCAGCAAGCATCAGCATGTTCAATGTAGTGCTAGTCATTAGCTCTAGTCTAAGATTTAAAAACAAAATCCTAACCCTCTGAGGGGCCTCTCTTTGGGAAGAGATATCTGTGGTAGCACAGAGGCAGGAGGCAGCTTGACATGGGTCACCTGTTCTCCTGAAAAGGGTAAATCAAGTTGGTCCAGCCTTAGTTTTCATGGGGCTGGTCCAGTTCCTTCCCAGCTGTCTAGCCTCATGTAGCAGCAGGAACTGGATTCTCTGGTTTGGATGAAACACACGGTGTGGTCTGGCCTATCCTCTGTGTGTGTGTATGGGAACAGAAATAAAAGAATTCTTACCCTAACACAAATCCAGGTTAAAATAAATGCATAAAAATTCTGTTTTTTCATCTATTTTGATTACTTTTTGTTATTTTCCATTGCTCTTTGGCACAGATAATCACTGAATAAACTCTTTTGGTACAAATTTTCCATTTTGTTTTCTTGAGCTCCTGCATTCATTAAGAAATTTAATTTGTATTAATTAAAAAATATCTTATTTTGAAGGGTTATCTGGAAGAGTGCTACCAAAATAACATTATGCAAGTCTTGCACTTTTTTTGTCTCAAAAACATTCCATCAAGCATGCTTAACATACAACATTTTTTAGTTTTTGAAGACTTTCCTAAGTGCCAGTTGCCACATATTCACCCTGGGGCATGACATTTGAGTCTGAATTGTTTCTTTCTCATGCAGAATCAATAAGCATTTCCAGGCATAAGACAATAAAAATTATCTTGCAGGCCACGTAGATCTACAAGTGTTTTAGATACTAAACAAAGCAGCTGTCTCTTGATAAATACAGGACTTCTCTAAGGAGACATTCATGAGTGTACATGTGTGCAAAGGTATTCAGGTTAGAATCTTGCTTGAATATATGTAAATGATCCTTGGGTTTGCCTGTGAAACTCACCTATCATAAGTAGTTTAAAAAAAGCACATTTTTATATACTTTTTTCCCTTTGGATCAGGAACTCTAGCAGAACCCTTTGTTTGCCTTATGTATTCCAAGTATCACAGGATTTTGTTTGTCCACAATTTGTCTTTCTGCAGGCAAAAGAAATAGAAACCAGTCTGGACACAACAAACAGGGAACTGGAGGCCTTTCAGTGGGAAAAGCTGCACAGACTGAATGAGCTGGATGTAGTTGTGCCTTTGAGACTCCATCAGGTAATTCAAGATATTGTGCATCTGCATGTGCAGAGTGCCCTGTGTACATCTAAACAATGGTGTTACTGTTCTTTGGGGCCCTTAGTTCCTGATTGCTGTGGTCTCCTGGGAGGGAAGTGCCCTTATCTGAACTTCATGCTGCTATTTCCTGTAGAATTCATTTTTTTTTTCCTTTTCCTGTACTGACAGAAATGAGGTAAGGAGAGGCAGGCTGGGCCCATTGCTAAAATGTGCATAGGCTTCAAGTGCTGTACAGGTTTGGCATGGTGTTCTCCTTCAGGTCCACACCTAGTGATATTCTTCTGGGGAAAAAAAACAAAACAAACCACACTCCCAGAAAAACAAATCAAAAAAGCCCCGAAAACTATTGAAACTAACGGGAATTCTGCCCAATTCAATAATGCCAGATTGGATACAATGCATTCATTCACACAATTCCCTGGTCCTAAAAATGAGTAGTGCCCATGCTTAGTATTACCTCACTCACTAGCTCTCTATATCTCACACATTTGATACAAAGAGACATCTCCATCACCCTTAATAAGTAAAGCCAGCCTTGCTTATTTCTGGCTGCTTTTGCAGGTGCAGTGCTTGGTTGATGGGGAGATGCCCCGTGACTTCTCCCAGACTTTAGTATTTACCAACCAGTCCTTGCAGTACCTGCGGAAGAGAATTGTGGACCAACGTAATGAAAAGAGAATGCAAAGAGAGACCCATAAGAAGGCCAAGGAGCAATATAAGGAGCTTCTCCAGGACAAAAAGGAGATGGAGAAAGAGATTAAACGTGAGTAACAGAGACTCTGAACAACACAGCATTGCTAGTGGCCCTTCTGTCCCTCTCACTGGATGTGGGCAACTCACCACGTCTGTATAGAGTATACGCTATACTCGCACAGATGTCACAGAAGGTTACTGCAGAGAATAGAACAGATCAAGTGGACTGTTTTTATGGTGTTGCGGTTCTCCAGCACTGCAGAGTCATCAGGCTCTGCAAAATAATTTTGGAAGTGAGTATAAGTAGAGCTGACTGAGATGAGACACTGGAAGTGAGATCATCTGGACACAGGTTTGCTATTTCAGCTTGTAAACCAGAACTCCTAGGAAAAAAAGTAGTTTCCCCAAAGATAAATGAGCTTTTCCTGGCAATTTCCTCTCCTTTGTAACATCTGAAGAAGGACACATGCCCTAAACAAAACACTTTACCCAAGAGCCAAACCCAAAGCTGTGTCTAGAACCACAGGCCTGCAGAGGCCTTATACACCTTCTGATGTGAGAGTGGCTTTACTAGGACTGGCTTAGAGTGTGACTTAGTGACCACACAGGCATAATCATGGACAAGGACAAATGGCATAACTCAGCTGTGAGCTCTGTGTGGTTTTGTGTGAATTATTTATTACAGAGCAGATACCAAAGAGCTCAGACAAAAAGCTGAGGTAAGGCAGAAATTCTTACAGACCAATGAATGACAGGGCTGCCATTTGTGCCAATGTCCCTCTGTTAGGACTGGAGGAGAGGTGCAATGATCTCATGATGGAGAAGTTTGGTCGGCTGGTTGATTTTGAAGCAGTTCAAGTCCACTCTGTTAATATACCCATGGAGCAAATGAAAGTGAGAATAATGGAGAAAGAGTATGAGCATTTCGTGGAGCTCAAAGAATGGGAGGTAAGCAGTAGGAAGAATGTTGTGATGATCTCTTTAGGCTAAGTTTCCCTGGGGGCTGAAAAGTTACCCTAAAATCTTTTGTGAATATGCTCATGTTTGATTTTTTTTTAATTTGTTCTTAACAGACCATAGTGTTCAACCCCAATTTCCCATCATCATTCCTGCCTCTGCTCCAGTTGTTGGTGCACATCCTATTTTTCACTGAGATAGTTGATCTCTCTGTTTTGCTTTCCTCAAACACATTGTCCTACTTCATTCCCTAAGTGAAGCTCTTGCAGAGTGCTTTTCTCTGGTTCTCAGGTGGCATTCAGCACCTCCTGTCTTCTCTCAGTGCCTTTGATGACAAAGCGAGTACAGGGCAGGCCCTGGCTCATGCCTGGGGTGCGGATCTGTGCAGTGTGACAAGTTTGTGTCTCCATTTGGTGGGGCCTAAGGCTCAGCTGCCGTGGTGAAAGCAGGCAAGATGCTTATGCTGCCCTTACAGAAGAGCACAGGAGGGTACAGAAGTACTATGAACCTAATGACTTTCTTTTCCCACACTTTCGCCTAACTGCTTTATTTACTTAGGCATTTGTAATTTATATAAATTGAAAACAAAAAGATGATATTGCACTAAAGGTACTGTGGGATCAGGTGTTTGTGGCAGGATCAGTCTGTTGTTTACCTGTGACATTTACATTGGGCCGAGCACTTCTTCCCTACTCCACACTTTTTGTCCTTTCTCATCCCAGATCAACGTTTTACATCTTTCTAGGAAAGAATTGTAGTCCTGCAGCATCGGCTAACGGAGCTGACAAGGGAAAACACCAGCAAGCTGCACCAGCTGAACAGGTTTTGCCATGAAAAGCATCAGCTGGAAACTGAGCTAGAATTACTAATGTCTGGTCAGGTGAGCCTTTCAGCCACTGCAGTGCTTGCAGGTTTGGGACTGCTCAGAAATGGGTAAGGGATCATCTGAACCCTCACCAGCTCCCTGGTCTCACATCCTGCTCTGCAGTCAGCAGTTTGGGCTAGGAGTGGGACAAGCTGAATGGTTGCTCCATACCTTAGCACCTCTCCCATTTCTTACTTAGCTGCTTCTAAGAGTGAAACAAACACATTTCTAATTAAAATATGCGTTGAAGGAATTAAAAGAATATTCCTTTGTTACATGGAAACAGTCATATTACAGTCATGTAACAGCATTACAACAAGAATTGAATTTATTGCTCTGTACCAGGGAGTAAGTCTAAGTCAGTCAACCTTCACTCTTTCACGTAGTTCTGCCTAAGGTGTGGAGAAATCATGGATATGTCCTGGTTCTTGGAAAGCTTCACTTTCCCTGTTTGAAATAAATTTCCACTGTTCATGCTCCATGTTTTATAGGAGCCATTTTTTTTTCCTCTCCATTTTTTTCCTCTCCAGGGCGCAGAACTTGAGGGCTCCCGAAGTGCTGACATCAAAGAGACAGCCAGGCTGGAGTCACGGCTCGTGAACATAACGTGTGAGGTGGCCTTTCTGAGAGAGCAAATCAACCACAGCAGAGTATGTGGGAGGTAAAAGAACTTGCTTTCCTTAGCAGAAAAGGTGGGTGCCTCTTTCTACAAGCTTTACCACAGGACTCTGAGACTCCAGCTCCCTGTTCAGAAATAGTAACAGTCCAAGTCACCCTTAAAATTAACTGTGGCAGCAGTCATGCCTGGAAGTGCAAAATTAATTGTTCTGGCTATCCATGGGTTTAGTTGTAAAGAGTTATATTTGTTTTATCAAAATATGACTGTAACAACATAAATAGAATAAAAAAAAAAGCAAATAAAACAACTAAATGTTATTATCAGTCCATCGCAGAGGGTTGCACTGGACAAGGTGCCCCGCGTGTGTCCATGTGTGTGCATTATGTCTATGTCTACTCTTCAAACAAGTGGCTGTGGAAAGCTGGTTTCAAGTTTCACAGGGGCAAATACTGGTTTGGCACCTTGTTCTTGAAAATGGTAAAAGCAGTCTGCCTCAAGCAAGCATTTCTTACTGCTGAGCAGCAGTGGCCCTGCTCTGCTAACTGAGCTAGTTAGAGTCAAGGGAAGTGCTACTGGCCAGGAGAAAGCAAAGGGGCCTTTCTCCTCAGGGCAGGATATGGCATTTACCTGGCAGCAGGAGGGTGTAACAATGCAAAGTCAGCCTGTTATTCCACTGGCTTGCACCTGCCTGATCAGTGAGAGGGCCAAGCTCTGTGTGTTTTCAGGTGTCGCTCCTTTTTGCCTCTCTTATTTGGTGTGGTGGCAGCATGTGATCATTTATTGCACTTACCCTGTCTAATTGTGAAACCTTTCTCCATCGCTAGGGTGGAGGGGTTGTATTCTTCCCATGCAAGGCTCCTAAGGTGCTAATTTTTAATTGAATAAATTAAACAACCTCCAGCTGCTCTTGCTATTCCTCCCCACTTCCCACCTCTTGCCCCAGGTCTTTGTGTGTCTGTCTGGTGTGGGCTCAGCAGGGCTCCAGCCAGGCACAAGAACTTCCTGCTGGTCCCAGCACAAGTGAGTGAGTGGTGCTTGTGCATCCTGCCTTTCCATGGGGTCCCTGCTGAGGAGCAATGTCTGGTGCTGGGAGCTCTTGTGCAGCTGTAGGTTGTGCCCTGGGAAGTGGGAAATTGCTGGAGCCCCAGGCAAGGGGCTGTCTGGCACCATTCCCTTGCCTAACAAAGGGTGAGGACATCCAGTGCCAGCTGGGTAACCAGACACCCAGAGACTCAGCTGGAGACAGGCAACAAGAAGACCCCAGACTAAGTATCACCAGTGATTGTTAGGAAAACTCTAACTGCAGGAAGACGTCACCTTTCCCCAGGTGTCCTGCTCGCTGTATTCGTGCAAGTGAAAAAGAGAAGGCTCATTCTGTGAGAGGAATTAGCATAGAGCCAGGCACAGCAAAGACTAAAGCCTTTATTTTAGATGTTAAAGCGTGGATTTGTCTTTACAGATAGGCAGCTGCAGATGGCGTGTATGTGAAAGGTTGCTTAAGTTGATCAGGCAGAGTGCATAACTCCAGTCCATTCACAGGAGTGTGTTCCTGGAACAAACCTTCCTGGGGGGGAGAGGAAAAGACCTTTGGGACAGCATTCTTCATTGTGAAGCCCTCGCTGCAGGAGGGCGCTGGCTCTTGGTGGATGCAGCTCTGTTTGGACCCGTGTTCCGCAGTGTCCCTTGTCCAGCTGATTCCATTGTGTGCTCTGATGGTGCCACCAGGAGCTGCTGCCTTGTTTCCTGGGTCCTCCTGTGACCTTGCTGAGGATGCCTTCTGTCTCCATAGCATTATAAAAGGCACATATACATCTATATACAAGTGCATAAATATATAAATAGGGGTGTTATACAAAAATAAATACCCTTTCTCTTTTTCTCTTTAGAATAAGTCTTTTGCAAAAGGCAGCTTGGTCCCTAGCTGGTGGGAGGATGAGTCTCTAAGGGTCTCAGTGGTGAAGGGCTGCTGTTCAGATGTCTGGGTAGGTCCTGACCCAAAGATGTGATCACTGGATTCTGGGCATGGAGATCTCTGGACTGGCAGCAATCTAGTCTTTCTACCTCTTCAACTGGCACCAGACCTAAGCAGCAAGGGCTTCCTGAGGGGGAAAGGAAAAGAAATTATTACAATGCACACTGGAATGAGAGATGGTGTGGGAGGTTTCAAGTCAACAGTTCACTTTATGAGGAGGGGTACTCTGATCAAAGAGGAAGATCTGCATTCCGAAAGTCTGTGTGGGAATTTGATGCCATGATCACACAAAACAAGTCTGATCTGCACTACAGGGGTGGATCAATGGATTAGGTGCTAGGGAGACGGATTCACATCACTTGAACATGAGCCATCAGAAAGGCTCTGCAGTGAGATTTCCCTTCAAGAGCAGCCTAAAATGATGAGATGAAGGAGGCATGCAGTTTTCCAAACCACTGACCTTGGTGGAAGAGGGTATCCCGTCGAGCATCCAGGCTAGGGCCTCCCACTTTGCTTCCCATCACTGGATGATGGAGGCCAACAAAGTGCTCTTGAAGGTGAGGACAGTCGTCTTGTGGCTGAAGAAGCTGATGAGTGGAGTCATCTGGGAGACTGTAGAGGAAAGAGCTATCTTCTGTTCTGGAGCTGGGCAATCTGGGGAAGCAGGGAAGGGGGTTTAGTGCTGTTTAGAGATCTTTCCTCCTTGAAAGATGTAACTCATGTCATGTCTCAGCCAGCTCATCAATGTGTGACTCAGAACATTCCTAAATGAGTGGAAGAGCAGAAATTGGGATGTATTTGTGGGGTGGGAATGAGGTGATGTGGCACCTGGTATCCATGATCCAACAGCTGGTGAGTGCCACAGGAGCTGGGAGGAATAGTGCCTCAGAGAGAGCATGGTAATGAAGATGTCTGAACAGTGAGACACACAGCACTCACAACTGGACACTGGGCAGATTCTGGGGCTGCTGTTTATCAGCATCAATCACAGATGTTTGCTTCTCTCATCCTGCCTTTTAGTCTCCCACATAGAAACAGGAGGAGGAAAAGGGGACAGTGGGGAGTAAGTCTTGGCCACCTCTACAAGTAAATTATTCTTTCCTGAAATCTAAAAGGAAGGAGTTGTGCAAAGAGAATTTAGATCAAGGTGTCTTAGTGCTGGAGCATGGATTTGTTTCTCAAGAGTTGGGACAGACAGGAGTGTATTGAGGGCAGGCTTCTGTGAGCATGTAGTCTTGTGGGTCCAGTGGACTGTTCCACCCTCCCTCCACATGCCAGGACTAACCTGGAGGGCTGGTAGTCTTGCTGGGCACTCCCATTCTGCAGCACTCTTGCCTGCAGCAAGGCGTTGGTCTCCTCATGTGACTGGAAGGAGAGAGAAGGATTCTTAGCAGAGCAATGGCACACAGCAGCATTAAGAGGCAGGTGCTGATCTGTGAGTCAGAGCCCTGGGGCAGACTGCTGAAGCTCCTATAGCAGCAGGCAGAAAAAGCTGAAACTCTTCTGGTATTGAGGGCAGTGGAACTGATCACTGAAAAACTCCCTTTACACTTACTGCTGAATCAGTGGGGGATAAGCAATTTATAGTCTCAGCTCTGGCACTGCCTGTTACCCTTTACAGAGTCCTCAGCACTGTCAGTGCCTGTGAGCTTTGCTGCCTTTTCTCACTGCCTCCTCCATACTCAAGAGGCACTGGCCCAAGAATCCACCCCTCCACCAGCTTTTTGGTGACCTTCCTGTTCCCCCCACATCTCAAAAAGGGAAATCTCTTTTGGGGAGCCAGCCTTGCCGCTTCTACATGCTGCAAAGTGTGCCAGCCACGTCTGGAGAAGCCCTCTCACTGCAAGTGTGGCCTCCAGCTCATGACAAACCAGCTCTTGATCCCAGGTGTGGACTCACCTGTGGCACTTCATCAGGGCTGTAATCTCGGGGTTTGGTGCTTGTGTACCCCACTCCTGCAGAGGCACAGATGCCACTCAGGTGTGCCCTGCTGGCATAGGGCTGCCCATTAACAAAGGGATGTCCATTGGCACGAGGAGCAGAGATACCTCTCAGAGGCACCATGGTGTACTGGCAGGATGACACCAGCAGCCCAGCTCCTGGGAAACTCATGTCAATGGTTTGCTCTGCAGAGGGAAGGAAAAGAAAGTCTGAAGCAAAAATGAGAGATAAAGTCAAGCTTGTTGAAGCTCAGCATGCATAGGGTTAGGCTGTCCTATCAGCCAGCTATTTTGGCACTCAAAGCACTCTTGGAGATAAATGGTGGAAAGGGGCCCTTTGCCCCTGGTCCTTGAGGTTCCTATGCAACAAGGCAAGCAGGACAAGGGACAAACAGTGGCCTCTGTCTTTATGGGGCTCCACAGGACGTCTGAGACTTGCCCTCTGCCCAGCCCTTCCCCGCTTCCCAGAATTCCCTCACATTTTGGGTGTTTGATGCAATTACACGCAGGGTCAGATTTAATCCACAAGCAAACCATATCCTGTAAATCAGCCCCCAAGAAACAATCCTTACTCTGTTTGGACCAAGCTCTCCAAAGGCAAAAGGGGATGAAAGCCACAATGAGGAGTACGATGGAGCCCAGCACAACGCCTACAATCAAGTATGGCAAGTCGCTGGAACGGGCCACCATGGCTCCTGTCCCCAGGCCACTGTGCCCACCACTGAGTGGGGGACGCTGCTGGGGGGGCACTGTGGAGGGTGGAAGACGACCTGGCAGACCAAGAGACTTCCGAGCTGCGGAAGGAAGAGAGAGAGAACGTTAGGCAGAGACATGGCAGATGGCACAGCAGTCCAGTTCAGGGATGTTTATGCTGCTGTGGAGTGGCCAGACTACTATGGTGGCTTTAAAGAAGCACTCCGGGATGACAGGACTCCTAGGCTGATGCATATGGCAGTACAGACAAGGCCTCTGTGCTTGGCTCACAGCTTTGCCAGATCTGCTCTTGGACTGCTTGAGCAAAAGCAAAACCAGAAGAGCTTCTCCAAAGCACTCCTGGACTTAACGCTCTTCCTGTCATGACAGTGCAGCTTTCTGAAAGACAACATGGGGCCTTCTCCTAACACAACACGGAGTTCAGCACAGCAAGGGAAAGTCAGCCTTTCTGCTTCCAGTCACCACCTATGTGACAGTTAGGAAAACAAAAGGTAACTGCTGCTCTGAGGGACAGCAATGGACTCTGCACAAGGGGTGAGTACACAGACCAGTCACACTGATCAACAGCACATGAGCCTGTGCCTTTTCTCTCCAGTGCTGCCTCCACTACTTTGCTGGAGCTTGGGTGACACACTGTCAAGCAGGGTTGGTTCCTGCCCTGCTGTGCTCTGACAGCTGCAGGCAGGGAGGGCAGCAGGCTGTGCTCCCAGAGCTGCCCCAGGAAGCTGCTTACCTTTAGTTTCACAGATCATCACGTTGCTGAACTCGCTTTCGCCTCCCTCGTTGAAGCACTGCATTTTAATGTCATAGGAGGTCTCTGGCTGCAGGTGGCTGATGGAGTGCCAGTACCGATCTCCTGGGGAGGGAACAAACACATGGAACTCTTAACTTCCTCAGGGAGCAGGCAGCTGGCCCAGCTCTGTGGTAGTGCCCGGTAAAGTAGCCTGGACAGCCGCTGCCTTTTGTGCACAGGGCTCCTTTTGGCTGTGCTGGCTTCCAGTAGGGACCAGTGGCTGGGACCAGTCTCTCCATTTCTCCTACCTTCTACCACGTCCTTCTTGTAGTCACTGTCATTGTCACTGTCAGTGGGGCGGTAGTAGATGTAAAATCCATGGATGGGAGTGTTGTTGTTGCTGGCTGGGATGTACTGCAGAGAATGGGAGGGAGAGCAGAAATTAGCGGAGATGTCCATGCTCGTATTGTACTAGGTGAGGAGCAGCTGGGATAAATGGGATGGGACAGAAAGATAACCTAGCAGAGGAGTCTTCTTCATGTTGACACCTTATTCATTCTTCATTCACCTTCTTCTTCTTCTTGTTGAACCCTTATTTGCACAATAAGGGTTTTTCTACAAAAGCTCAGTGCTACTTTCTACTCTCAAGCTTTGGTTCTCTCAGGTAACTAGACAAGCTGTGAATCTGGGCCTGTCACTCCAGGCATCCAGTGCTCTGCCCCCTCTCAGCAACCACAGCCAATGATTCAGAGAAAAAAATTCCTCAACAACAGTGACTCAGCTGGGCATGGGCAAGCACACCATCATCTTGACTCCAGTAGGCTCATGGTTTCCAGACAAACTGGTCACTGCAGGAGCTTTGTGTTTCTGAAGACAGTTCTCTTCCTCCCCCACACCCAGGGCAGCACCATCCCAGCTCTGTGTGTTCTTGCTGTCTTTCACCCAGTATTTTATCAGCTACTGTTTGAGTTTTAATGAACAGCTGTGCCCATCCTGCCTTGTTGCAATTTCTGGCTAGAAGCAGCTACAAGAAGAGAGCAATGCATCCCTCTGAATAAGCTCTAAGCTGTTGAAAACACTTGGATCTGGGCTTGTGATCCAAAACATCCTACCCACTCCTGAAAATTCTCTGGAGTGGACTGCTGTAAATTACCAGCATTCAGGACTGTTACCCACCAAATGAGAGTGAAGGATGTATCTGCTGGAAAATAGTAGGACAGAGGAAGATGCTAACTGATTCCAGAAATATGGTCAGGAGAGCAAGCAGCTATTCAATGCATTGTTCAGCTGCGCTTATTGAACAAAATGGTCAAGACCCCATGGTTATCCACTGAAATCTTCCTGGATACAATGCTGGGTTCAGATGGAAAGAATTTCCAAGGCTCTCTGATGTCCCATCCTTCTGTGTGTCCCAAGCCCAGACCTCCTTTGGTGGAGGCAGCTATTGGGTCCCAGATCCATTTGTGCTGGTGCCAGGCTCCAGTGTGGTAACTGGAGGAGGTGTAAGCTGGGCAAGGAGCACCCTCACACCTGGCTCCTCCACTCTCACCCCACAAGCCTTACCATCCACTTGAGCATGATGGTGGTCTCGTTGATGGCGTCTGTGAAGGTGATGTAGGGCCCGGCCACGGGGCGCTCGTAGACGCGGCTGCTGTAGCCGGACACCACGTACGGCCGAGACGCCGCGCTGGGCTCACTCTCCCCAAGGATGTTCAGTGCCCGGACACGGAATTTATAGGATGTGCCTATGGGGAAAATGGGAGATAAAATCGTTGCAGGGATTGGAGTTTTCCAAGATTCCTACTGTCAGGCTGGCCCTGACTCTGAAGAGGGGCTGTATCTCCAGGACACAGAGAGCCTACAGTAAGTTTGGTGTGGAAGTCCAAACACTGAATGGCCACATTTCAGCCATGTCCTAGATGGAGACTGCTTTTATTTACCTCCCCCAGTTCCTGTCTGGATAGCAGTTTTGGAAGGTGTGCAGGGGGCTACGAAATGCCAGAAAGGATATCCTGACCTGAAAGCAGGTTTGGAAAGACCTTCTTCCTCTACTCCATGGAAATTAAGTACACCAGTTCAAAGCTCAAAGTCTACATAATTTTTACTCAAACTTCATTTTACTGGTCTTTACTTTGGGGTAGTTACGTTCCTCTTTTAAGCTGTCCAGCTCTGTGATGAAATCTTTTCTCATGTGAAGTGCAATGGGATTTGTATGCCCATCTGTCTTGCCTGTGGCTAAGGAAAGTTCTGTCCCGTCTTGTAAAAGGCAAAACCAAATGCCTTTAGTAACTGTATCCTGTAATACAGAAAAGCATGCCTGAGCCTCCCTGAGGGAGGTCAGACCTGTGCTGGTATCTGCAGCTGGAGAAATTGGAGAAGCATCTGCAGCTTTTTCCCCACGCACCTAAGGCAGGAGTCAGAGAAGCTTTGTTTTGCTCACGCATGCCAGGGCCCAGCAGGATGTGACAGATGGTTAACCATCCTACAGGGACCCTGCAGCTTTCCTACAGACCTCCAGGAAGCAGGGAGGAGAGCACCTGCCTACCTTTCTCCAGGCCTGGGATTTCCACGGAGAGGCGAGAGGGAGGAATGTCACTGGTGGCCAGGACCCAGTCTCCCAACTTCTTCAATTTCTTATACTCCACGCGAAAAGACTGAATGGGGAACCCGCCATTCCCACGGGGGATCCAGGTCACGTACACGGATGTCTCTGATGCCATGGAGATGGTTGGACGGTCCGGTGCCTCTGGAGCTGCAAGCGACCCAGAAGGACATCAGGATGTGAAACATGTTCTTGTCACCCTGTCTGGAGGATCCTGTAGCTCAGAGGTACATGGGTGAAGGACTACTTGGATTGCACCCAGCCACATGCGCTGCAACTCCTGAATGCTCTCTTCCTTCTGTCTCTTCATCAGAGCTAGCATCCCCAAATCCTCATGCCTTTCAGTTTGTGCCCACAAGCACCTTTTACTCCTGCTTGCATCTTGCTCCTTTTCCACTCCCAGCTCAAGTAGGATAAGACAAGGTTTGAGGTGTGATCATCCAGCGTGAGAGGGAAAGCAGTGAGAGGGGTGGGTGCAGGGCTGGAGATGGAGCAAAAAGTCTGGGTGATGTGGAAGCAGTGAGCAGGGGGAGACTGATGCTGGGGACAACTAAGGAGATGGGAACAGGAGAGATTGAGAAGAAACAGCTGAGAAGGCAATAAGGAAAAGTTCCGAACTGTGGAGATACAATTTGAGAGGAAAACAATCAAAAGATGGGAGGGAAAGAGATGAATGGAGCTATGGATATGAAAATGAAGACAACAGATGAATGAGTATGGGAGAGACTGAAGGACGGCACTTCACAGGAGGATGAGGATCAAAGGAGAGAATTTCACAGAAATTTTAAAGGCAACAGTAATGATAGAGACAAGGTGGGAAACAACAAATGAGATTGACCAGTAAGGATCTGATGTTTCTCCAGTGCAGCAAGATACCCAAACGGAGCACTCTGCACCCCTAGAACGGGAATAAATTGCCCCTAGCCAGGGCTTGGGTGAGAGAGGAGGATACCAAGACATGCAGGGACTTGGTCCCTGTTCCTCTCTCACACTCCATCAGCGCCCACTGGTGCAGTGCAGTTTGTTGTTCCTGAGCCCCACACATTGACAGATTCCAAGACAGGGCTTTCTGAACCTTCTGTGTGGAACTCAGCAAGAGGCAGAGAGTTGCTGAGACGTCCTTGCATTAAAGGTGGGGCCAGGCAGTGGGACTTGCCTGCTCTCCAGCACTGACTGTCTGCCAAGGGCAGAGGCAGGGTTGTTCGAGAAGGACCTCTCCTTGTCAGAAGCTAGAAACCACCCATCCAGCTCTGCAGTTTTGATTCATCCAGTGAAGACTTCAACCCCAGCACGGCCTGGCCACTGCCACCCACAAGAGACCCAGTGCCCCTCGCCCACCCCACTGCCAGTTCAGGGAGGGTCTTACGGGACAGGCGGCTGTTGTCGGCCTGGTGACTGCTCTGAGTGCTCGTGCCTGGGTCATCCCTCTGGATCTGCTGCTCTTTGCTGGCTACAATCTCTGGTTTTGGGCGCCGGCCTGTGCAGAAGGGAGAGGTGGCATCAGTAACAGAGAGATGTGCTCAGAATTAACTTTTGCTGTGCTGATGAAAGCAAATATTCCCAGATAGGAGGTGGAAGTAAGTACTTTCTGGACTCCAACAGCCCTAGGGACTCAAAGCACTCAGCCTGCTGGCAGGAACTAAAGCTAAAGGGGCAGATTTGTTAATAGATCCTCCTCATACCTAATTTTCTACAACTTTGAATTGGTTTTCTTGAAATGTGGCTAGATTTCTGTCTCCAGGCAGAGGATGGATTAAACAACCTCTTGACATTTATACTAGACCCGTTTTCTACAGTTCTGCAGGTGTTCAACTGAGACATCAAGAGAAAGGATTTATTCCAACCCAACAGAGGATCAGTTCGAATTTTCCCCATCCTACCCTCAACTTTCCCTTCTGACAGTTGCTCTAAGCTGAGGGCAGATGGGTTTCCAGAGCAGAAACACTCCCATTGTCCCAAGGCTGGTGCCTTGTGCCTCAGGGCTGGGACAGGATGTTCCAGAGAGGCCCTCCCCTGACTGAGAGCCCAGGGGAGCCCGGGGAAAGCTCTGCCCTTTACCGGTGCGGAAGGTGACCATGGCCGTCTGTCCCTCGCCGGCACAGTTGTGAGCAGCCATCTCCACCTCGTAGAGGCTCCCAGGGTCCAGCCTGGTGAGGGTCAGGCGGTGCTGCGAGGCTGGCACATCCCTCACGGCCCAGCTGTCCGAGGCGTTGGTGACCTGCTGAGAGACCAATGCAGGTGTTGCAGAGCTTGGGGCAGGTTGGGCTTCCTGTGGGCACTGAGCTCAGAAACTTTTTAGTAAGTTGTGTCCCAACCACATCTACCTTCCCTTCCCTCCCCTCTCTGCAAAAGAGGGAGACGTTTCCAGCCTGATTTTGCAAAGCAATTCAGGTATAAGCAAGACAACTCACCCAAGCCCCAGAGTGTTTTCTTCGCCCCAGGGTTCAGTCAGCCCTGTTCTATTCTCTGGTTCCCTTTGATACCACCACCCCTCAATTCACGTAAATCTCTGGAGCGGATGTGCCCCATAAAATGCAGCATTAGCCACAGGACTGAGCTGCTTTAGGAGCCAAATCTTTCCTGCAGCCCAGCTTCTGAACTGCTCATTTAGATACTGGCCATCTCCATGGGATGAAGTACCCCAGACACAACTTTGTTTTACTGAGTTTTATCCAGCCTCTCTCCAGGCACTTTGGGGCTGAAATGAAGAACCGTAATGCTGGAGCAAAGGTTTCTGCAGAGAACAGACTGTGTATGGCCACAGCCTTCAGAAAAGCTTGGAAACACAGTTTGGTTTTCGGTGATACCCTGATGCCCCATGCAGAGGAGGAGGGAAGGTGGAACCTTCCTCCTTCTCCCCAGCTGCAAAGATAATATTTTTGCAGGCAAATAGGCAGGACACTGAAGTGACCCGGTGCCGAAAGGAGCATTAGTAATGCAGGCAACGCAACAGAACGGAAATGCCAAGACTCTGCTGTATCATTCATCTTCTCCAAGCGTTTGACACTGACTGATTAATGCCTGCCTCGTTTTATTTTTATTCCTGAGCCTGCAAAGTTGTGAGGCCAGGGCCAGGAAAGGAAAAGAGAAATTCTTAAGAAACAAAAATAAGGGCTGCATGGCATCTGACTGCTTGCAGGCTGCTGGGAGTTTAGTGGCAGTGTAGGAACACAGTAAAAAGAGACATTCACAGATATTTTCTAGAGAAGAACCAGAACCTTGCCCAGTACAAATGTAGGTCTCCTGTCGGTAGGTTTAACTTTCCTTACAGCCATCTTCTACACAAAGAGCCTTTTCTTCTGTTGTTGAATTGATTCCTTCCCTCTCCACAGACATGCTTTTCCAGTCAGAAATGTCAAAACCAGATCATTATATAACTTGATCCTAAGGATCTTGGATAGAAAGAGACTCTTTCTAAACAAATTTAAGGGTTATTGGGACTAATTCCTTTCCACACAATCCTTAAGCATCCCAAGAAAGAGTCTCCAGCTGAGAATTTGGACTACACTGAAAACATATTACTGCAAACTGCAGTGACCCATGGT
This sequence comes from Chamaea fasciata, assembly GCF_029207755.1. Lineage (NCBI taxonomy): Eukaryota > Metazoa > Chordata > Aves > Passeriformes > Sylviidae > Chamaea > Chamaea fasciata. The sequence continues at coordinate 22,046,864 of NW_027094087.1, read as the reverse complement.
GACCTTCACTGCCCCACAGCCCCTTCCAGGTGACATGCTGAAAAACAAATCAAATATGGACAAAGTCCAAGGCTGCAAGTTAAGATTGCAAGCAGAATTAGTAGTTACATGATACGCCACTGGGGAATAAATCTCTTCTTGGCAGACAACCAGAGCCAATAGTCTGGGGATGCTTTTGGCATCTTTGTTTTTTATTTAAGCTTGCCCTATTGTGTTCCTGTGCTGGCATCTTCTGCCTTTGTTTTAAAGGGCTCTTTAAAGAGATGGTTAGCTTAAATCCTCATCTTAAATTTTTTTTAGAAAGAAATCAAGGATTGTAACAGTCTTCTATTACACTATATTTTCACAAAAGCACACAGTTCCAAGGAAATAGATACATATATTCACACGTACTTGAAAACGGTGCCTTGCAGTGGCTGGAAACCCCAAACATGCGATTGGCATGTTTTTGGAATATACTCAAACTCTCTGGGGTTTGAGGCAAAATCTGCCTCTCTACTGCAACTCCCTGTCTACCCAAAGGAAAGAAAAGCAGCAGACAAATAAATTCAAGCCCTTTTTTTCCACTTATCCCCAGCAAAATGGAATGAGGTAGTTTAGACCTCAAAAGCAGAAGTTTTCCCTCAACAATGCTTCATCATTTAAAGAAACTGCTGGGCTACAGCTGTGCCTGTACTGTGCCCGTGGTGCTATGAAGCACCCCAGAGGGAGGAGCCCTTGGGCTCCAGCAGGATTTGGCCGTGCACTGTGCTCACACGGTGGCACCTGCAAGCAATGTACTCCACAGTGCACTGCCTTCCAGCTTCCAGAACTGGGGGCTAAATCCTTCCCAGAGGATTTAGCATGGCTATGACAGCTCTCTGCTGGCTCCTTGCACTCACTGAGCATGGGCACTTCGGTGCTGCTGAGCAGGGCAGGCACATGCAACAGAGAGGCTGCTGCTCTGTGTCCTGCAGCCCAAGCTGTTCAAGGCAGAGGTGACCCCGTGGCTTGTGCCAAGACAAACGCGTTCCAGAGCAAGTCACTGTGCAACCTGTCCTCAGGGCTTCCTACCTGTGCAAGCACACAGCTGGGAATTGGACACGGAAGCTACTGGAGAAGTGTGTGCATGTGCTTTCTGCATACTTATGCAGACAGGCACTGCCACTGGGCTCTCCCTGGACAGCTCAGCAAACCTCCTGTGACAGCCTGTATCCATCACACCTCAACAGGCTGAGGCTGCAGCTCAGGAGGTCCCACTAACCAGCACCACCAGTGAGCGACGGGTGCCCCGGCCCCGAGGCGCCTGCTCACAAGGCGTGCAACGTGTGGCGAGGCCACCAGCCCGCCCGTGGAACAGCACAGAGGGAACGTGGAGCAGGGCAAACCAGGGATACCTTGCGATGCTTCACCACGTAATAGAGGATGGGGGCTCTGCTGTCAGGCCGGGGTCTCCACACCAGGTCGTAGCTGTCCGTCTTGGATGTCCGTGGAGAACTGAGGATAATGGGGGCTTCGGCTGGAGTCACCAGCTCCTTGTTGGCTGCACACTGTGGAGATGCTGCTAGAGGGGTTGTCTCAGGCTTTGGCAGTCCAGCTTTATCCAAGGGCAGCTTGAAGGCACTGTCCTTGGAAGGTGATGTTGGAGGTTGAGCTGAGTCCAGCTGGGCATCTTGCCCAGGGTTGTGTGGAGCTCCTGGAAGACAAGGTATCACAGCAGGGTCAATGCCCATCCCAGTCTGTGGTTAAGGCAGAGCTGTGAGCCCCTTGTGAGGTGCTGCCTGCTATGCCACTCAAAAAAGTGTTGGCAACAATCCCTCCTTCCCTTGCTATAAACCACAGGGTTCCCTGTCTCTCTAACGTCCCTCTTACCCTGTGTAAGTTCAACAGAGTCCAAGGAATCAGGTGGTACCTCTCTTACCCCAGGTGAATTCAGTTTTTAAGCCCTTGCTCAGTGCAAGTTCAGAGAGACAGATCTAAGCCGTGGGGTGAGGCACTACACCTAGATGTCTTATGTCTCTTGTGTAGAGATTGCCCAAATGTGCACACATGTCCCTGCTCTTAGGAAGCAAAACTGGTGTCGTATTCCCACAGGCAGCTATGCAGACCTCAGCCAGAACAGCACTTGCAGCATAGGTTAAATAGGAAGCAGAGGCAGCACACCAACTTCCTTCCCCTGCTTCCCCTGTCCCTGCCCTGTGTGCTAGGCTGTGACCGAATGGCCACGACTTTGGAGAGAGGGGCTTACCTGGGCGGGCTGTCCTCAGCTGCACCATGGCTTGGGCACTGCCCACCTCGTTCTCGGCCATGCACTGGTAGATGCCCTCGTCCTCGGGGCCCACGCTGAGCAGCCGCAGCGCGCGGCGCGACAGCCGCAGCCGGTGGCTGCCCGACAGCGGCACCGCGTTGCGCAGCCACATCACTGAGGGCTGCGGGTTCCCTCGCACCTTGCACGTGAACTTGGCGCTCTGGCCCCAGGGAATGATCTGCTGGGACAGCTCCATGGTGACCTCCGGGGGTTCTGTGTGAGGAAAAAACACAGATTGCTGAGCGCTGTTTGGCTGGGAGCACGGCATGGTCACAGTTTTGCACCTTCCTCTCTGGCAGGGATGAGAGCAGTGATGGATCCTTTCCTACCCTAGAGTCCCACTCCCTTTGTGGGAGCCCACGTGGGTCTGCTTCAATGCCCCTCCCCTTCAGCATCCTCATAAACTGCAAAGGGAGGTAGCCCAAGGCCACCTGCCCTCTTGCCCGACATCAGACATCTCCAAGTCCCATTTTTCTGAGCTGAAATGCTACTCTGCAAAGATTGTGCTTGTGCCACAAGAAGACATCGGCATCTGATGAAACACAATCCGTGAAACACAGGCTTAGCCTCCCTAAAAACTGTGAGAATGAGAAGTATGTGTGGTAGAAATATCTGAAGTGCAGCATCCCTTACGTTCGCTACTCCACAAAGAGCTTCCGTACAAAAGAGAATAAAACCAAGACACTCTAATGTCTTCCTTATGGCTATGTCAAATATGTCTAAAAAGCAACCAGGCTTTCACTAGAAAGTATTAGAACAAAAGCAGTGCCACAAATGACAGGAGAAGAGCTTCTGCAGAGGAAGGGAGGATCCATCATCTCCAGCCCATGGTGGGAGCCAAGAAGGAGGAACTACTACCCTCAAGAAAGAATTAGTCTGGTCTCCTGAAAACTAGAACCACAAGCAGGGCTTTGCATTACATCGTGGTTTGTCCAGGGAGGGGAAGAGTGCTTCAGTGCTGGTCTCTTCCCCTAGAAGATGAGCTGTCCAAGCCCTTCCTGAAACAATGGCTCCAGCAGCACTCACCGAACACCTGCACATTGTAGAAGATGAAGGCAGCCCCGGGCTCCCCGACGCCGTTGTCAGCCGTGCAGCTGTAGGTGCCCGAGTCCTCCTCGCTCGTGGGGTCGATCAGGAGGTTGCTGAGCAGGAACCGCGTCTTGTTGTAGGCGGAGACGCCGGAGCCGTCCTTGGCCCAGGTGACCCGCGGTGGGGGGATCCCGCTGGCCACACACTCCAGAATGAGGCTCTGGCCCTTGGTGACAATGATGGTCTGAGCCTCAGGAGGGTAGATTATCCGGGCTGCCTCTGCTGTGGAGCCTGGGGAGGAGAGACGAAGGAAGGAGGTGCGTGGGAAGGAAGGTGGCTGGTGCGAGAGCACCCTGTGCAGTGGCCAGGTAGGAATAATGGTAGGGCACAATGTTTTCCTGTGCTGGGGCAGGTAAATGGCAATGCAGGACAAGAGGGACATTCTCTAAGGGTTCTGTGCTCACGGCAAAGCCCCCTTGCCAAAAGGCTAAGGGCCTTTGCCCGCCTACCACCAAGGACAAATCCTAAGGAAGCATGGCAATCCCAGGGCTGCATACACATACTCCAGGAGCAGACCTTGGGGCCTTCTGCTTCTGGAAAGGAGTTTTCTCAGCAACTGACAATGGTTCACACAAGAAAATCAGTTGTGATAGCACTGGTAAGTACTCCCAGAGCTGGAGGTGTGCAGTGAAGGAAGAATGGCTTACGTCTCACACGGAGCCTCTCACTGGAGACTGAAGTTTTCACCTCCTGTGTCACAGGGTTGTAGGCAGCACATTTGTAAGTCCCCTCATCCTCCTGGCTCGCATTAACGATCTGAAGGTTCCCAGATGGCATAATAAGATAATTGTCTGTAGAGAGAGAAGAGAAAGTGGCACATGGTCACAAGATATGCTCCTGTCCGGCCTCCTGGAAGACAGGCAGTGCCCTGAAGAAAAGGTGGACCAGGGGGAAAGAAAAAAGCACGATGTCCCAGGCAGCATGGACATCAGGGTGACCATGCCAGGGACCCTAAACTAACTTGTGCTCAGATAGGTGGCAAAGGTAGAGACAGCTACTGCTGGTAAGGAAGGGCAAAACCAAGGGTCCTGTGGCGGAACCTGCTGGGACAGACCCCTGTGCCCTCACCTCGGGAGGCCTCCAGCCACTCCTGCTTCACACTGTAGCGGACCTGAGCTTTGGGGTGACTTTCGGGCAGGTCACAGGCGATCACAGCTGTGTTCCCTTCATCCACCTCGATCACATGCTGGCCGTCGAACTTGAAATCTTTGAGATCTGCAAAGAGAGTAAAAGACAAGGCATCTCCGTGGCTTGCTAAACATCTCAGTGTCAGCTCATCCTCTCCCCAAGGACTCAGGGCTGTTTCATTGTGCTGCTGGCAGAAGACTGCTCTGACCCCAGCAGCTAGAGAAACTGGCTTGCTTTCACAGTTGGGTTTTTTTTTCCTCCTTTTCCCTACAAAATGAGTAACTTAAAACACAGCTTCTGGAGAAACCGCCTGCTCCAGGGCTGGGAAACTGGGTGTGAAAAATCCTGGCCTGAGAGTAAAAAATAAGCCAACTTACTGCAGCACTGAAGGGTGGCCAAAAATGGTCCTTCTGCCGCCTGCTATTTCACACACTGCTGCTGTCCTGCTACTGAGAGGCTGACTTTGTAGTCATAACTCAGGGAGCCCAGCCTGCTTCAAGGGTGTACGGATGCCAGGTGAGAGGAAGAGTGTGATGGCCCCTGAACTCCTCTCACACCTGAGCAATCAGTGTCTCTGCTCTGGGCACTCTTGCTCCCATCAAATATCTCACAGCTGAAAGTTGGTTAACCACGATGCTTCATGTATGCCCAAGCTCCAGTTAAAAGAACTGTAAGGAAAACCAGCTCCTCCTCTACGTGGCACAGGTGCTCCTTCCCTAAAGCAGCTGTGAAAACCCTGTCCCACCATGTCCCTCTGCCCAGGCTGTGAAGGGAGTTCCCACCCTTGCCAGGCTGATGTAAGCACAGGAACTAAAAGGAAGGAGTACCTGACTTTTTGTTTTCTTTTCTCTGTTTTTTTAAAGCAGGAGGAAAGGACTGCAGTGAAAGCCCACAGATCTGGCAGGGCAGGGAGCATGCCAACCTGGCCTCAGCAAACTTTCCAGAGAGAAAACAGCTTTCCATTCTCTCTGGGCACGATGGCAAATCTTGCAAGCTTGAAGTTTGTCTCCGACAGCCTGTGTTGTGAGGGTGGGAGGTTTTGTGCCAGGAAAAAAGTCCCTCATGCATTTTTACAATGCTGTATACCAGCTCAGGTGAGCACTAGTGAAAACAGCACACCCCGCAGTTGGTTGTTGTCACAGGTGACTGGTCACCTGTCACATCAAGGCTCAGGTTGGTGCCTCTTCCCAGGACCCAGGGCTAACAGATCTCCTGAATGGCATGCCACTTAATCTGGGTGAGACCACACTTCCTTTGCAAAACCCCACTCTAAGGCAGCATGTTGCATCTGCAGCCACGGCACGGCCACGTGCTGTCGACAGCTCCCTCGCCCCTAGAAACCCATCCCAGGACGTGGCACCCGTGACCCCGGGCAGTTTGGGGAGCTGGGGGGGGGGGGCAGCAGGAGGGCAGCAAGCAGCCTCCCTTGGCAGCCCCAGCCAGCAGAAAAATGTGGGGTTTGTTCTCTGGGAAATGCAGCAGCGCTCCAAGAGCAAAAGACAACTCTGGCTCCAAGCTTCTCCCACCCACAGTCATGGAAAAGTGACATGAAATTTCTCAAGCAGACTTTCTGATTAAAGCAAGATCCTTTATGGAGTTTAAATAAAAACCAGCTCTCTTGGCAAGGCACGGAGAAAGCCTCCCCGAGCGCGGTGCGGAGGGGCTGTCGGGCGGCTGCTGGGGGAGCCAGCGGTCCCAGGCCCAGATCTGAGGGGAGGGCAGGAGGTTGAAAAGAAAAGGGGAGGTTTTGCAATGTCATAAAAATGATTTGCAATGAACACGCTTAATACTTCTGGAATTTCTTGGCATTGTTCAATTAAAAAAAATAATAAAAAGAAGGAATACGGCTGAAGTTCAGAAATGTGATTAATCCTTTCAGACAAGCTGAGGAGGGGAGCCATGTTTCCACTGGATATTAAAGCCAGATGAAAGTTAACTCTTAACTTGTGAAAAGCTGGCAGCGCCTCACGCTCCTCTGCCAATGAAAGTTACTGCTCGGGAGGGGAAGGATGATGGATATTTTCCCCTCTTTGCTTTTTATATTTGATCAAGGAATAAAATAGTGAGAGCCACAGAAATGGAAAGAGGTGGAGAAGTGGCGAAAGCCCAGTGTCCGCCTGCCCACACCGCGCATGTTTCTCCGATCAACAAAATATAAACGAGCATCAGGAAAATTAATGTGCGCCTTGGTGGTCTGGATTCATCACAGCCAAATTAAGATTTTGGAGCCAAGGCATAGGCTCCAGCAATGCTGGCAGGGATCTGCACACACATACTTACACGAGCACGTGTACATGCACACGTACCCTGAAGAGAAGAAGGGGCCCAAGAGCCTGGAAAAAGAGCAGACCCAAGGTCCTTGAGTCTGCATGGCCGAGCCATCTTGAAGATGGAAAATGATGACCCTGTGCCAGGGCACCCCCTGGGCTGGGCAGACATGGGGACCTCTCACATGCAGCCCCCCAGATGGTGGCTCAGCCCACATCTCACAGCTGTGGGTGTTACAGCCCCACAGTAGGGAGGCAGGACCTGCAGCTCTTCCTGGCTTCCCCTCAGCCCAAAAGTGAGGGACAGGGGGTGAAACTGTGGCCAGAGGGGGAAAGAACAGAGGAAATGGATCTTGGGACAGCTGTGGGAGCAAGAACCAGGTACCTCTGGAGAAGCAGAACGAAACTGGCAGGGGAGAGGGGAAAAATAGCAGAACTGGGACAAACTACTTTCTCATATGCCAAGAGTACGAGCTTCCTGCCAAACTACTCTCCTAAATTCCTGGTTCCCCACAGAGAACAAGACTGGTTTATTTGCCAGTGGATTTTGGCCATGGGCGATCTCAACTACCCCACTTGCCACTGGTATGGGCATGTATAGCCATCCTTTAGCACCCATAGGTCAGCCAGAGCTGGTGAGGGGTGGTCAGGGTCACCCCTGTCCCCCTCTGTGCATGGGACAAGCTCCCCCACACACATCCTGTTGAATTTGGCCCCAGCACAGCAAAACAGAGGGCCAGCGCCAAGCTGGGACAACCAGCTTCATCCTGCGGGGTTCAAACAAGCTGTCCCTGAGTTGTGGGGGGACCATGGCATGTCCCCCCCCAGCAGGGAGGGGTGGAGGAGAGGATCCATGCCAGGGGGATATGCAGCACTTGCCCCTTCAGCTGCCCAGCCAGCAGCAGCCAGGCCCCACACCTAACATGCAATTTGCACCAGAGTCTAACAACCACTGCAGCTGGGAGAAACCACATCCCCTCTCACTGGCTGGGTTTTCCTTCTCATATGGCAGCACCCAGCGTGCCAGCCCATGTTCTTGTCCTTAAAAGACACGCCTGACCACAGTGAAGCAAGTCCTCATCTACCAGCCGTTGTCCAGGAGGTGCTGTGGACAGATAGACTGAGCAATGCGAATCCCAGCTGTGCTGGGATAAGAGGGCTTTTTTTTTCCTCCCTCTTTTTTCCCTTTTTTAGTTTAGGAGGGAGTGCAACCAAAGGCCATTGCTTCATTGCTTGCGTCCATCTGCAGCCGGCCCCGAGGCGCGATGGGGTGAACCGGGGTGCAGGGAGGGTCAGCCCTGCAGCCAACTGTGCTGCTGTCCCTGGGGAGGGAAACCAGCTGAACCCCAGGGCTGGGGGCCAAGCAGCGAGACAGACCCGGTTAAATGAATGGGAGACCATAAATAACTTTGGAGAAGAAGCAATAGTAAATAAAATTATGGTCTCCAAGGTAAAAGTTCTCCCTGCCGCAGGGCAGAGTGACAGAGGGAAGGGAGGGAGCCTGATAAGGGGAATAGGCAGGAATGGTGGGGTCCTCCAGCCTGGGGGCAGGCACGTTTTGCTATTCCCCTCTCAGCTGTGAGAGCAGCCTAGGGCTATGGCTCCCGCTCTCCATCCAGCCAGCAGCACAGCAGCCTGGGCACTGGTGCTGTCACCACCAGATTCCTCCCACCCTGCTGACACAGGCACAGCCCCACAGACTCCTGCCTACTCACACCCCCCACATGCCTCAGCCCCACTCCCCCAACCCTGGGCCCATCTCACAGTCCTCCTCATGCCACAGCTCCGCTAGCTCACAGAACACCACCTGTGTTTTCCTTCTCTCCCCTGCTCACATCATGTCGGTCCCCGGGGCCTAAGCCCCTGTGCCTGCTCTGCAAATGCTTTTCCAACAGGCAGCCATCCCCTTCCTTCCCTCCCTCCCTCCCGCCATTGCCTCTGGGGAGTATCAGCGGAGAGGCCCGGGCGAAGGAAAATGAATGGGGCTGTCTTCAGAAAGCAGCTGCAAATTCCTGGGGGACGCCCAGGCTGACCCCGTGCAGGGTCACTGCCCACAAGCACCACACGCTGGGGCCCAGCTTCCTACACGTGCTGCCACAAGGCCGAGGACTGACCTCACCCCTGGCACCGATGGAGGAAACAGGGCAACGAGCCTCCCTTGCCCACAGCCTTCCTGGGACACAGGTGCCTGCAGTCCCTCACCCCTGGCCACAGGGACACTGGAACAGGTAGAGTTCCTTTGCTGCACTCCTTATCCGTTTTTCTGTTCTGTTTTCAAATGTCATGTCTACCCAGGTCAGGCTTGCTGCTGTGTTTGCTACGCTGATTTTCTATGCATACAGGTGAGTGCTGGGAGTTACACAGCTCTCGCTACCTCTGCTCAGCAGCTTTGCTCCAGATCTGCACTTCAACAGTCCCTGTGAGCTCCACCAAGAGCTCCTGATCTTCCAAGCCTCTGGCTGTTACAGAACCAACCCTCAGTACCATGTAATTCCCTGGTGGAATTACTTGGCCCCACCAGAGCCCACTGGAGTTGTGCCTTTTAAATACAGCACCTCTACCCAGGAGAGGGGCTGGGGCAGGGTTTTCTGGCAGGATGGTAACTTTGATACCTAGAATCAGGCACAGAAAACATCTCTCTCTTCTTTGCAGCTGTGATTCATATGAAGACTTAACGCCTGGCTTGGAAAACCAGGAATATTCCTGTTTTATCCTTACAGGCTGTCCCAGACTGCAGCGCTGCCCTGGGGCCTGCAGGGCTGGTCTTGTGCACCACGGTCAAGCCCACAGTGACCAGCAGGTGTGACCTGCAGTGACCTGCCCTGACATGCCATGGGCTGCCAAGGTTGTGTGGAGCACCAGCTCAGCTCTAACTGGACTCAAAGGTGCCCAAGTAATTCCTGAAGTGCGGCTCCCTTTGTCACCTTATGAAATCTCTCCCTTCTGCAAATCCCTCCTCCCTCCACCTCTTGGATATACAACAGCTATTTTATCTCTGCTGCAGAAAGTAAATGCAAGTTTCAACCAGCTCTCTGAGCCAGGGGGAAGAGAGATGGCCTCGGCAACATTGTGCCACAGATGAGAGGAGGAGGTATCAGTCCCAGGGCTATGCTGTGGCTGCCAGCACTGCTGTGATGGTTATCTGCTGCTGACTGTCAGCAAAGCACAGCAGGCCCCAGGGCCCGGCACACAGAGCCTGGGGCATTCCAGAGTGTTTCCTTCAAAGAAGGCCGAAAGAAAGGAGGGGAAATACCCTAAAAGTTGGCCAGATGCTGTTACCTACACTCCTTAAAACCTAGCAAGTCACTTCTTCCAATGACTCCAGGTCCTCTTCCAAAATAAACCTAAGCCTTGAAAATATTTCCATCACTCTCCTTCCCCCCACTTTTAAATGTGCTTTCATTCGCACATTCCTATTTCACTTTCCCCCTGCCACCCCAAAATAATTTTTGGATGGGACTAAGACTTTCAGAGGGTTTTCTTTCAGCCCTAAAGGTTATCTGGAGGAGATGTATCAGCTGCAACGCTGACCTGCCAGGGGCTTTCCTGGCAGGTCACTGAATCAGCTCTGAGCAAGGTCCTGAAGGGGATGTCTGGAGCAGGAGAGAGAGCCCAGGGCACACCTGCTACCACTGCTTTCAGATTCAGCCCCAACCAAGTGGTGCTCCCTGTTCTTTCAGACCACTGCAACGCCACTGTTGCAAGCACCCTCCAGCTCATGAGCATGAGACTGGTTATTTGAACCCTTCCAAAAGGTTTTCCTTCCACACCTTCAGTCCCACATTTTTACTGGGATGCCCTTTCTCTCTTCACTCACTGACTGCTAAATCTTCCCCACCTGGGTGCTCTTTGTCACCAGAGGCTATCCAGGTGTGTGGGATACAGCCTCTGCCACCCCCAGCTACCCCTGAGGACGAGGGACCCAAGCAGCACAGCAGAGCACAGCACAGCACAGGGGTTTTCCACAATGGATTACCTGCTTGATCATCCAACCTCTGGCTCCAATTTTGTGAGCTCCACTGAATGGTGCTCCTGACTTCCTCTCAGACGTGCATTTGCCAAGACAGGGACCACAGCAATGGCCAAGTCCTTCTCTTTTGCACACACATCCCCAGGTGCAATCCAGTAGGCAAAGGTAATTTGCCTCCTGGAGAGGGCTGATACACTACTCAGTGGCTTTGATTTGTCCTGAAGGACATGGTGGAGCCTTCTGGTGCTTTAGGACTTGTCTCCCATCCACCACTGATGCTAGACTAAAGCAGTCAGATAGTCAGACACACTTTTCCCAGAAGACAGAGCTGGTGGTGGGCTGGGGTGCGAGTAAAAAAGAAAAGGGGATCAGCTAAGCAGGAGCTGATCAGGCTGAGGAGCTGTGCACACCCTACTCTCGTAAATGCAAACCATGCCCGTGGTAATCCCATCCACCTCTCCCCTCCTCTCCTTCCCTGTATCAGGCCACCAGCACACACAGCCCCCTTTCTGCTCTGGAATGCATTCTCCGAAACTTAATCTCAGCATGGGGCTCAGGCCAAATCCCCCGACAGATTCGGCCCCGTGACAACCCCCTCCCACCCTGCCTCGGAGTTCAGCAACTCTCTCCTAGCTTTCCCTGGCCTCCTCCTCCCACCCAGCCTGGCCTAAACATTTCACTCCTGATTAATGTACCACTGACAAGCCAATAGTTCTTGGCTTTAAAGCAAAGCCAGGCCCCACTTTGCACAAACATCTTCACTTCTTCATTTTCTTAAGACTTAGCCCCGAACTTCTTTTTGCTGGGAAAGATGAAGCCCTTTCTACACTCAGGGACTGTCACTGCAAGGCAATGGGAACCTCCTCTGCACACACTTGCTCCACCAAACACTGTGTGGATTCTGAGAAGGTGGGGTTCTCCACTGCTCTTTCTCAGATGCAACCAAGTACATCACCTTCTGGCCAAATACACACGACACCTGGCCAAAACCAGGTGCTTGTAGGAAAAACTGCCCGCACCTCTGGCCACACACACGTCTCCCAGTGCCAGAGGGCAGCGGTGAGGAGCACGTAAGATCAGGGATAGGAGCAGAGTCCCTTGCTCAGAGTTGTGTCTCAGGAAGGCAGTTAAACTTAGCACACGTGGACCCAGTGCTGGCAGCAGTCCTGCAGCAGCCCCAGCAGCAGTTGGGCCGTCAGCACCAGCAGGTACTATTTATGAACTCCATCAATAAGTCAGGAACCAGAGAAGACAGCCTGACTGTCAGGAAACCAACCACACACACAAACCTCATAGCTCAGGTATTCCCTGGTCTTGCAAAAAACTTCTCCCTGCAGGGCAAGTCAGCAGCCTGCCACGCAGGAGGAGGACAGCTTGGGTCAGACTGGGCCACACCATGTCAGCCAATCCAAGACCAAAAATGCTACAGAAGGGCCTATACCAAAGGAGTCACCCCTTGATGCCAGCACAAGCAAGCAAGAATGGATGAGCCTCTCAAAGATGTGTGAGTGATGGCCCAGGCAAAGCAGGGGCGGCCAGAGAACTAAAGCTACTCACTGGCTAAGGTGACCACTGCAGGGACACTGGCGATGACTCCCTCAGGCACACGAGCGATGCACTGGTACCGCCCCACAGTGCGGTTGTTGAGGGCCGTGATGATGAGCTTCCCTCGCTCCACGTGAATACCCAGCACCTCGTCTGAGCCAGCCAGCTCCTTCCCGTTCAGTCTCCAGGTGAGGTTCACTCGGGGGGGTTCCACCACACACCCCAGGCTGACCGGGCCCCCAGGTTTTTGGACAATAGAAGCAGGCTGTACTGTGACCTGCAGAGATTCACCTGCACAGAGGAAAAAAATGGAAATAAGAAAGCACTCTGAGACACAGCAATAGAAAGGACAGAGGAAAAAGCTGCAGTGCGGTACATTTTGCATTCCCCACGGCCTCTCCTTGTGTTGCACCATCCCCTTGACTCCTCACATACCCATCCTAATTTTTAGAGATCTACACCAGCCCCATTTCTTCTTGGCACTGCCTGAGAGTAATGTTCCACTCCAAATGTATCTTCTCCTCTGGAGGAGGGTTTGAACCTAGACCTTTGGTCAAGGCTACTCAGGGAACAGCAGAGAGGAAACCTCTGTCCTTGAGGCACGGCTTTTCTAAACAGCATTGAGGCAAACCAGAATGGGTAAGAAAAGACACTCACTCAGTTTGGCAAAACAGCTGGCAGCCGCAAGCACAAGGCAAGGGATGGGGGACATGGGCCTCTTCCTTCCACGTGTCATTGCCATCCCATGTGCTGTGCCCTGGGGCGCCCAGGGAAGGGTCCCATAAGCTGCCTCAGGGGATGCAGTGGATCTGTGGCAGTGGATTCCTGTGGATGATAAGAGACATGATAGATGAAACCCCTCGGGCTTCTCTCTGCTTTCCAGCCCTGTCTGGCTTCTGTATCAACATCCCTAAACCGCCACAGATTCACCAAGCCAGTGGCCTGAGGAGACTACAGACACTGATGTAAGCATTTCTCTTCTCCAGCCTCCCCCCCAGGCACGGCTGGGAGTCTCCCAAGACATCCCATCCTCACAGAGACACACACCCCCTTCCCCATTTCATACTTGGCACAGTGAATGACAGTGATGCACACCAGGCAATTTTCAGGAGCAAAACACAAACATTTCCAACAAAGTGTCACTGAAGATATCCGCTGAGTGTTGCTGCCACTTCTTGGCTATGTCTGGAATATAGCCTATTTTGAACACTCAAGTAAATGAGCAGTACAAGCCCATTCTAAGTGACTCAATCTACAAAAATACTTCAAATTAACTGTTTTGCCTGAAACACACCACCTATTTTAAGTCTACAGAAACCACCAGGGTCGTATTTGAAAGCATCAACTAGCCCCAAAAAACTAGAAATGTAAGGCCACCTGTCACATGCCAGGTTGCTGTGTAGAGCTGCACACTGCAGCAGCTGCTTTGGAGACTCATGAACAAACACTAAAGCAGACAAACCAGGTCAGGGGGACTCAAGACCTCAGTAGCTGCCCCAAGAGACACCTCAGATGTCAGACTGAATTCAACTTTAATCAAAGGCAACAGGCTGAAGTCAAGAGGAGATTTCCCTCTACTGGTACCATAATGCAGCTATAAGATTTTGAGCTCCCTTCAGCTGCAGCACTAAGATGACCTGCAAGTTCTTAGGGCACTGCAGAATTGCACCTGTGGCATGTCTACAAGGAAGAAGCCCAAGACCAAACCCAAAGCAGCCATGACAGCCAGCCCAAAGAGCAATTATACTGCCTGCTTCCCCTGCAGCAATCAGCTCATTAGCCACAACCATCCTCAGGAGCACCTGACCCTGCAGAGTAGTATTTCCTACTTCCACCACAGTCACTGCTTGAGCACGTGCTCTCCATACCCATCTCAGTCAAAAAGAGGGCACAAGTCCCTTCAAGCATAACTCCCAAAATTAAACCTCCTAACTCCTGAAGTAAGGACTGACACATACTCCTCTTGAGATGCTTGGTGAGTTGTTCAAGGCAAGGCTAATTACTTTTAGCAAGAAAACCACAGCATTTGGGGAAACATCACCAAGCTGCTCTCAAATGACTGTGCTTGGCTTTTGGTGACAGCAAAGGCGCAAAAGTGAAGCACAGGGCAATTTCCATGGCCAGCCATGCTGTGGTCTACACCATGACAGCAAGAATCCAGCAGGCTGGCTTGAACACCTCCCTGCAAACTGGGCTGTCCCTCTGACAGCCTCACAAGCTGTCCCTTTCCCCCACACATCCCAGTGCCCTGCTTGAAGGAGAAGTCATGGAAGAGACATCCATATAAAGTTGAGAAGAGAGAAGCCTCCTCTGAACTGGTGATTTCAAAAGGAAAAAACACTAAGTAAAGTGATATGCTGCTGGAGTTTTGGAAAGGCCACAAAGAGCATCTTTACATCTTTACTGGCCCTCTGCAGGCCAGTATAATTCAGTGCACTGGCTGGCCCAGGAGGCTCTACACAAGGCAGCTCTTTCCAGGAGTTACACAGTCATGGGTAGAGTGGCTGTGAGGCCAAGGATGACAAGCCCTGCTGAGAGGCAGAGTAAATTAAGTCAAGCTTGGCATGGCCCAATGTGGCTTCCAGGCAACCAGGAGCATGGGCAGAGCTCAGACATTTGGCATATCCTGAAGGCATCCAGAGAGAACAGCTAGGCCATACCCCAGCTACTGCAGGCCACAGCCCCATCACATGTGAAAATGCCTGTGGGTAACCTTCAGTGCCAAAGAGATAAGACAGCAATTTCCCTCCCACACACCTCTTGGTATTCACTCTCCTCACCTGAGAAGTGTCTCAAAATTTCCCCCACCAAACAGCACAGTGTTGTACAAGATACTTTAGTGACTGACTTGGAGACCTCAAGTTTATTTCTCCACGTAAGACAGCCACTAAAGCACCCTCCATTATGCCACAGCCACCATGGCAAGCCACCACTGACAATGGCTGTGAAAGTGCCCTGGGCCTGTCCATACCAGAACATGCAGTGTTGACAGCACTGCTGATGCACAAGGTCACACTACTTACACTCATCTGGAAAAGACTTTGAGGTAGTTCAGGCTTAAAAACACTTCAACCCTAAGATGGAGATGGAAAGCCTTTCACTGATGTAGAAGAGACATTTTGGGGTAGGAGTTACTGTCTGGTTCCTCAGTGCTGGAAGCCTATGGAGCAAAGCTGACTCATTCCCCCTATCTGGATAGGTTTGGCAGCAGGATGGAAGAATGTTGGACGGAAAGGAGTTGCTCCCTGGAGCCCAGGCTGAGGGAAGGGATAGGCAAAGACATTCCCAACCAGACCTCCCTGCAGCTCTGTGTCCCACAGAGTCTCTGGCCAGAAGGGCAAAGCCAAAGGCACAGAACTGTGCATGAGACCCTTCGTGAGCTAGGACCACCCAGGCACATCAGTGTGATGTGCTGTGCTGCCTGCCCCCAGGTCTGTGAAAAGATGAAGAGCAATAGGTGGGGAGAAAAAAAAGGGAGCTCAAAAAATTTGGCCACGGCACTGGGCAGATTGAAGAGTATTGAGCAGAGAATGGGGAGAGAAGGTGTGTTGCAACAAGTGTATGCATGGTACCTCCCCAAACCTCCAGGCAAGAGTACCAGCTCTAAATAGGGACATGTGGCCATTTCTTTCACAGCTGAGTGAAGTACAAAAAGTAAATGGCCAGCAAAAAAATAATGAGGAAAATGAATGAAAACATCAATTCCAAAAGAACTATTAGGATCCAGGGCCAGATTTTGAAATTCTCAGCTTCCACAATTGAAGCCAGATTTTCAAAAGCATTCAGTTCTTGACATGCTGAGCTCTCCTGAATAGGCAACCAACTTATTTTGATGCCTAAATGGGAGCTGACCTCTTTTGAAAATGCTGCCCTTAAGCAGCCTGCAATAGTGCAAAGCAAGGAACTTGATTAATCAGGCAGCTTTCGATCTGCCTCGTGTCCCTGCCAGCAGCACCAGAATGGACTGCAGTGGGAGAGGAGTCAGAGGTGGGGAGTGGAGGAGACCTCAGGCACTCCAGCTGACTTCCCAGAGGTGGTGGTCCCGGGTAGGGGCTGCAGGGCTGCTGCATGACAGCATCCTGCTCTGCTGCCTCCCCTCCCCAGGCCGGTACCTTGTGAGGTGCCCCTGGTTGCCAACACTCCTGCAACCACCGAGACCAGTCATGACAGCTCCTGCTTAATTGCTATCTAGGAAAAGAAAGAGTTAAAGTAATTTAAAGAGGTTCAAGAGGGAGGGAAAACAACAACAAAAATTTATTTATTTATTTAAAATTCTTTCCTACCAGGTTAAAATAACAATTTCCTGTCGGTGGAGCTCTAAGTCCCTTTCAGACAGCCCACTAAATCAAAAGAGGGGCCATTAAGAGAGCAAAATTAACGAGAGCTTAATCAGTTGCGGAGGGATGGTGGGGTGTAAAATCTGTCGGCTCGGCTTCCCAGCACACACCTAAGGCCGGCGAGGCCCCCGCCTGCAGCCCCAGCTGTGCCGCGGCGGCGGAGGGCACTGCAAAGGCAGCGGGAACGGAAAACCAGAGGTGAGCATATAAAAGGGAAGAAAAGCCCGCGCCTGCGCGGGGGGGTGACAAAGCTCGAAAGGAAAAAGGGGTTTGAATTAAGCACAAGCCGCAGGAGAGGTGTTTGCTGATTAGAAACTGAAGGTTTTACTGAGGAAATGCAGCTCACAGCCCCAAGCCCCCTCCTGCTTAACAAGGGCCAGCCAAGCAGCCCTTGTTACCGCCACACCGCCTGTAATTTACAAGGCTCCCAAATAGGAACCAGCCTGTACCCCAGCTCCGGGACAGCATCCCAGCCCCACAGGCAGGCTGCGGGAATGCACAGGCACAGACCGATGCTCACGGCAGTGGTCCGGGGTTGTGCCAGGCACACGGAGCTTGGGAACTTCTTCCTCTAAGGGATGAACAGTGGGAAGGGGTAGGGACTGCTCTGCACCGAGGGAAAGGCTGCGGCAACTTCAGTCCAGCTACCAGCTGGGGACACCCTGGGTGACTCTGGAGAATTCACTGCAGCTGCTCTCTGTTTCCAGCAGGTCAAGTAGGGACAGTGATACTCACAGCTCTCTGTCATGCATTGAGACCTCAGCTTTTCAGAAAAAGCAGTGTCTTACACAGTGTTATGAGCCAATTTTACTTGTAATCATTAGTTTTTAATACAACACAGTACTCTTTTTCCCCCCATAAAGCAAAAAACACTGAAAAAGCAAATGCAAAAGAGAAAAGAGCAGCAGTACCCCTTTGTTTTACAAATTGAGGAATCTGAAGGCTAGAAGAGGAAGCCAACCTGGCCCAAGGTTAACCAGTAAAGCACTAGCAGGCAGGGCTAGAAATCAAAAGCTCTCTGACTGGAACCTCCATCCCATAAAGCAGGCTGTTCTTGGATCCCAAATCTTATCCATCTCCTCTGAAAAATCCCACTGTACAACTGTATAATCCTCTAGCCACAAAAATACTGTCCAGGTGACATACCTGAGCAGATCAGCTGCGAAGCCCCTGCATGATTCCTGGTCATGGACAGCAATCTGGGCATCCCTGACTGCTTCTCCCCAACCCATCAAATAAATAACATCCCACAGGGCAAAATTAACCTCTACCCAACCTCCACTTCCATTTCAAAGTATTAATTTCACACTGTCAAATTATGCTCATTTTCTCTGAAAGAATTTGGGAAAAGGACAGGTTAGTGTGGGATAGAAGCTCCCCCTCCCACGGAACAGCATGGGCACCTGATGGGGCCGGGTGTGCAGGTGCCATAGGGAGTGGCAGGATCCCAAATGGGAAGCAGCTGCTATCAGGAGAGGGCGGAAAGGCGGAACCCAATGTTACACCACCATGTCTGAAGTCAAGGAGGTTGCAGAGTGTTGGTGGAAACAGGGATAAAAGCTTGCCTGTTTTTCCCTCTGTAGCACTAAGAGCTGCTGATTTCAGAGTGCATTAGCTCTTTTAACATAGCCCTTGACTAACTGTATGAGAGGGTCCCCTCCTCCCTTTTTAAAAGTGATTAGGCAAGAAAGACTCTCTTAGTGGCTGCTTGTGAGCTCAGAGAGTCCATCAAAAAGCCACAAGAGAGAAAGCCTGGGATAAATTAATGCTCATAGTCAGAAGAAAAATATTCAGAAAAAAACCTGGCATGGCACAACCACCACAGATCAGTGAGTTTTCCTAAAAACTGCGACTGGGTGACGCTAAAAAAGAATCACCGTTTTAATTTAAGCAAGTCTTGAGCAATAGACACCTCTTTAAAACATAAACTAAACTTGCCAGTGAAACGTCTCTTTTCCTTGAACAGAACTGCTCATGCAAACCAAACCAGCAACAAACCAAACATGCAAACATCTCTGTAACTTTTTGTCTTCCTCAGGATGAAGCTACTTCCCTGAGCAGTTCCTCTCCACAACAGCCGGCAGCATCACCAGGGAGAGGACTGGGCATGCTGGCTTTGAATTAGCAACAGGATGCAAAGCCTTCTCATAGCCTGTCTGACTTTTGCTCATATCCCTGAGGACCCAATGGCTGCAGTTTCTGGCACCTCTCCATCCAACAGCTCCTCTGAACTGAGCGCCACTTTCCAGCTGGCATTGATCAGGCTGACTGCTGAGACCCAGCACACCCCTTCACGTTGGCATTTCATCAGCCAGCAAGCGTGAGGCCGCTTGAAGAGCAAAACGCCACCCTCATCCCTGCTATGGTGACCACTGTCACCACGGGGGTGGCACTGCAGCAAGTGTGCAGCACCTTGGGCGCTGCCCGTGCCATGGTGGTCCCAGAGTGGGACCTTCCAGCTGGGCACAGCTCTAGTGCAGGCGGGCCACGGATGCAAGGATGGCCTTGCCCCACGGGATACGCGTCCGTTTTTCCACAGTTACCAGGAGAGGAGCCATGTGCTAAAACAGAGTATACACACTGGCTTTTGCTGCCCCTTGGCGTGCCCTGAAAGCAGCTCCAGTCCTTGAAAAGACAAGGCTAAAGTGTAAGAAAAAAAGAAAACCCACGTCCTTTCTTCAATATCATGCTCCCCCCATGCCCTAGACACTTAATTTCCCTCCTTCTCCCCCCCACCCCGGCTTCCCCCTCCATTCTGAGTAAATTCAATTTGACAACCCTGCTAATTGGATAAACGCTGCTCCCTACGCTCCTTTAAGGCTGCCCGCTTTTCTCTCCTTGTTTTTGGAGGGCGATTGTGGCTGTTCTTTAACATGAATTCCATCTGCTTTATTTCTCCTCTGCCCATTCAAGACCCCTCCTGAATATGTATGAGGGGCTGCGCCCCCCCACCCCCTTTCTCCTCCATCCCACCTCCCTCCCGCATCACCCCCCCACCCCTCTCCCTGCCCTCTCCCATTGCCCGGGACAATAACCCCCCAAATGCCCCCTTCTCCCACCCGGGCCCTTTCTGCTTTAGATAAACACAGGCAGTGTCAAGTGTGAGGAGGGGGGGGGAAGGATGGGGTTCAACTGCCAGTCAAGCCTCGGGCCCTCAATGAAGCCCGGAGGCCTACCCTAATCTGCTGCATGCTTGCCATATGGGAGCTGTGTTGCCCTGGGAAACACTAACAGGCAGAACGGAGCTTAATAGAGTCCATATTCATTGTAATGCAGTGAAATGGCTCGAGGGACTATTGCCCCTTGGGTCTGTTTTCATTCTTCTGTTCCCCCTCTTTCTTTTCTCTCTCTCTCTTTTTTTTTTTTTTAATAAATTTTTTTTTCTTCCCCTCCTTCTCCCCCACCCTTTTTTTTTTTCTGTTTTTTTTTTTTTTTTTTTTTTTTTCTCTTTCCCCCTTCTTCTTTCTTCCTTTCAAAAGGACGAAGTCCCTGGAGAGCTCTAATCTGGAGAGGCTGGGGGCTCCCCGAAGGGCTGGCCAGCCGATGGGGCAGGAGCGGGAAGGGGGAAGGGAGAGGGTGGAGGTGTTTAGGGAGGCGAAGGAGAGGTGGAGGGCAAGAGGAAAGTAGTAACTAATAAGCATGCAGCCGGCCAGCTGTCAAGATGCTGACAATACTGCTCCGGGTGCAAAGAGCCCGACAGCCAGCGCTGGCACGGAGCTGGCGCAGGGTCCTCCCGGGAAGCGCCTGCCTCCGCGAAGAGCCTCCCCGAACGCGGCACCAGCGGGGACAAAAAAAAAAAAAAAAAAAAAAAAAAAAAAAAAAAAAAAAAAAAAAAAAAGGAAAAAAAAAAAGGCGCAGATGGAGCGTGCTGCACAGCCTCTTCAGAAACAAAGTGCACCTAGGAAACAGATGTTGTTGCTGCAACAAGCCTGGAAGTACTGGCTGATCTCTGGCTCCTTCTCCCAAGTGTGTGCAGGGAGAAAGTGGCTCTGGAGCAGCTGCCGGGGCTGCCCCCGAGGCTGGGACATGCTGCCTCTCTAATCAAAACCTTTCAGTCCAGCTTCACTCCCAAACTGGGAGAGCTGCCACAGTTTTAGACCAACTTTTCCTCTGCACTCTCCATCCTTCTCATTCGTGATCCACCTGTAGACTCTCCTGCCTCACAGCTAAGGTTCCAGTTTAGAGAGCGCTGAGGAATCCTGAAGGGAATGTACATCTGCAGCACTTACGGAAGGGTGCAGGTCCTGCATTCAGGGGCTTGATCTTCCAGTGCCAGAGAAGCAGCAGAATTGCTGCTATCAAGGTTATGCAGTATCAAGGCCCCACAGAGCTGCAGCTCAACATACTCGCCAAGGCAAGGAAAAAAGGGTCAGGAGGATCCCCTTGAAAACCACATCAATGTAGTCACACACTTGCAATGAGTTATCTGCTCTGGAGTGTTTTCAGTATTCCTCACAGCTGCTACAAACTCAGCTGCTGATGGTGAAGCAACAGTCTTGGTTTTTTTGGACAATGCTAAATCTTCACAGTAAGAAATATTTGAGAGGCAGCAGGAGAGGGGTCAGCCACTGATACCAGTATGATGTGAAAACCTTCAGCCTTAGAAGGGATATAGTGCAATGTATTACTTGCCTGAAGCATTCTATCTCTTGCCATATGAAAACAATACTCGCTTTATCATTCCCATCACAACTAAAGTCAGAGATCAGTGTCAATGCAGTCAGAGCTGCAGGCAGATGCTGTACTAAACAGAGGAAGCACAAACCCATGTCCTCTAGACTTCACACCACAGGGTAGAAGAGTTAGTTACTTTAGGATGCTTGATACAAAAACTAACAAAATTTACCTGTCTATACCTTTTTGCTCTTTGGACAAAGAGGAAAAGCGTGAAACAGAGAGCTGGGAATAAGTGAGAGTGTACATCCGGGCAAGAAAAGCCCAGGGAATGGCTCTGCTGGCAGTGGGACTCAGAGGATGGGTGGTGAGTGCCAGCTGATGCAGCTGGCTCTGGTCTGGGCCCCACCACGCTGAATCCTACATCAACATGAGCCGGGCCTCAGGTTGTTCCCTCCCTGTCAGCAGCTGCAGTGGAGGAGGGTGCAGGGAGCGACGGGCAGTTCCCACCAGGAGCTGTCATCACACAGGCACATATGTGCCTGTGAGTAGTTTACATTACTCAGGGCACTGCTTTTGTTTTTTCCCTTCTCATTCTTTGCAAACAAAAAATCCCCAAACCTTGAAATCTGACGTTGAGAGTCTAATTGCCTCTTGGGTTAGGGAGAGGTCAGAGAGAAGGCAGGCCGGGCAGATGCAGGGGAAGTGATGCCGGGCAAAAGCCCTCAGAGACACTAAAGGGAAGTGTGGAATAAAGGTGACAGAAAAGAAAAAGCAGGAAATTTAAATTTAGATGAGAAGGTCAAGAAAGAAGAAACAGAGGAGTTGGGATTTTGGCAGATTTCCTTATGTTGCATTTGTCCCCACTGCTTCAGGGCAAGGACATGGCAATGCCACAGCTCACCTGCCACATGTGTATCCAGGCTCAAGTCCTTGTCCTGTTTTCCTCTGAGCAGGTGCTGTCACCTCACACCATCACCTCTCAAGCAACTCTCTCTCCCCAGGTGACACTCTTCCACTTAATTTAAATGTGGCCTGCTCAGAACAGCAGGAAAACCACTCCTGCTCTCCACCAGAAACTCCTTGCTGTCTAAGACAAAAGCTTAATCAACAGATACACTTTCACAGTATACCCTGGTCCCAGTGAAACAGCATTTTTCCATGGGGATCCTGAACAGGATGCTCTTCTCCAAAGCTGTTTTCACCCTGCATTGCTTCCCCAGCAGCTCTTGGGGAACACACACAGCCAACTCTCACTCCCCAAAGACAGGACATCGAGATGTTGACCAGAACAACCATTCTGCCAATGATGTGGCAGCAACACTAAAAAACCCTCAAATCCTAGGCTACCTAATATCACCCTACGGCCTCTCTGCAGCCAGAGCAGTGGTCGAGAATGGGAAGGAAGACCACAAATCATGGCAAAGGTGTGACATGGAGTGCCCTGAAAAGACCCATCTCCATTTCATTGTTTCTGTCACGTGATGGGGTCAAGCTTGCAACAGGACAGACAATAAATATCCCAGCATCCATTCATGCTGGTAACCACCAGCTGAAACACTCCTCTCTCTGTATAATATAAACCAAAGCACAGAGGAGTGGTGGACAAACCCCACCAGTCAGCATCTGCATGGAGCACAGCAGGAGTGCTCGGGGAGGAAACACATTTCAGTGTCTGTCAGCTATGGCTACCTGCAAACTGAGACTCAGAAGCTCTTGTTCACGGAGTAGACGACAAGCCAGAGACAGCAGCTCTGGATGCTTTGTAAGAACATCTTCATAATGCTTAAACATGAGCTTACCTTTAACTACCAAACTAAAAAAAAAAAAAAATAAAATCCAAATAATCTTTGTCTAGGAACAATAGAAAAATCTTGTCCATGTCCAATTAGAAACAGTAATAGAGTGAAACAAAGACACAAATAAAAAAAAAAACCTAAACCACAAACCAGAAAAGACCACAGAAACTGCCAGTGACACTGTTAAATCTTCCTTGGGGAAGCTGCTATGGGGAAACTTTCCTGTTGGGAGAGCAAAGACTTGGGTAGCTTTCCCAGGCTCTGAACCTTCTTCCAGTGCATACTTGAAGAGCAAGGGTGCCTACAGCTGTTGCAGTAAAAAAGCTGACCAAGCTTATCATAAACATAAGCCAGTGGCACAGGAGAAATACCTGCTGAACAACACATCCTCTGGATTATAACAGAGGCCTTGATTCTACTGCCACCAAAATCAGCCTGATCTTTGCCATGACTTCAATGGGAGCAGGCCCAGAAACTGCATTAACAAGCACAAGGCTAGTTTAACACAGTTGACATCAAAATCCAGAAGAGCACACAAAAGAGACAGGACAAAGTACTTGCCAGTAACGTCAATACAAAGTTTAATCCCCAGATGGCTGGCTTTAGAGACATCCCCATCACCACCATAAAGAGAAACTGCCTTCTAGTTTGCACTCCTTTCAGCGGTGACTTGTTGCTGGGATGCAAAAGAACACAAGCCCATTTTTCTTGTCCTTTGAAGATGGTATTTAAAAGTTAGGGATTTTTTTTTTTCTTTCATAAATTTAGGAATAAATGGGAGTTTTTACTCTCCATAGCTGTCACTAAATTGCCTTTCACTAACAGTAATTTTCGTTATGGGAGCAGGTCAAAAGCCTCTAGAACTCTCTCCTGGGACAAATTTCCCCTGGAAGACATGTCACTACTCCAAAAAACACAAGAGGAAGCTCAAGGCTAGCAAAACAAAGGGACAGAAAGGACTGTCCATAGAAAATGCTCTGGCTTGTGCCAAATGCCTAAGGTGGGGTGTGGGGATTAGTGGAGAGTGCCAGAATCCAGATGGGCTGAGCCAGAGCCCTACTTTGTGCCATGATCAGCAGCTGCCACGCTGCTCCAAAACCCCCTGGGGCCCACCCCGAGGTAAAAAATCATGGGGGACACACTCACAGCGGGGTGTCAGGATGGGTGACAGATTTCCCTCTTCCCAGAGACGAAGAGGAGAGGGTTGCATTGTTTAGGCTTTTTTAAAGGTTGTGTTTGCATGTGATTTGCCCCATTTATCATCACAGCAATAAACACGCCTTTCCAAAAATGATGGTCCCGTTGAGGAGAGTGAGCCAAAGAGTGAAGCAAGACCTCAGGTCGCCCTGCACAGACAGATGGGCAGGGCTGGCATATGGTTTCTCTCTGTCGACAAGGGGATGCTCCCTAACAAAAGGATGGCAAAAGGATGCTGCCTGAGCGCCTGGGAAAGGAGACTCACCTGCCTGTGCCCCAGCCAGCTCCCAGGACACACAGGCAAGTGCCACGGCCAGGCTCGTCACAGCGCAGCGCAGACCTGCCACTGGCTCCCCACTTGTGGCTGCTGCCCATTGGCACTCGAGCCCACGCCAAAAGCAGGAGCTCAGAGCCCAGGGCCCCTCCCCAGGCCTTTCACACAACAAGCATCGGCAGCAATTCCAGCTGTAAAGTTTGCTTTCCTTGACGCACAGTTTACTTTCTCCATTCCCCCGCATCCCACCCCTGCCACTTACCCCTCACTCCAAAAAGGCTCTCTCAAACAGGCTTAAGCTTTAAACAAATAAGGGCTTGGCAAGCAGCAGCCTGCTCCCGTTTCCCTCCCCACCAGCCCCGCTCTCCCCCCGCCGCCTCCACCTCGGAGCCGCGGCGCAAGCGGAGCTGGCGAGCGCCGCGCAGGCACAGAAAACAAACACGTGGAGCAGAGCCAGCTGTGAGGTTGGATTTGGCATACAGTGTTTGCGGAATGAATAAAAGCGCATGGGAGAAGAGGGAATGGGAGAGGGGGGACAGAGTGAAGAGCCGGGGGTGCCCTGGGCTCCAGGGGAGAGCCCGACTCTGTTACAAAGCCCTGGCACAGGCCTGCTGGAGGGTCTTGAACCCTGTGGAAGTGGAGGGGGGGAAAGTCCTACAGCCACATTTCCTGAGCTATTTGGCATCACACTTCCCCACCCCTTTCCTAGTGAGCTGGACTGTTTTTGCATGTGCTTGCCCCCCTCCCAGGCAAAAACTAGTGTGTTCTGACACATGAAAAATAAATGCACTTTTACCCCCTTGGGCATGCAATTCTCCCCTTCCTTCGTCCTTAGGGTTTCTATTTCCCATGCACATTATGCTCCAGGGCCCCACAGCACAGGAAACCCTGACCCAACTGTCCCATCACCTCGGCTGAGATTACATATGTTGAAGGTCCTCATTTACACTAACCCCCCTCCCAACTGTCCCTTTCTGGAAAGGTTTCGGACAAAATATCCCTCCTCTTAAACCCAAGCTCCCAGGAGATGTTAGCTTGGGTATTATTTATTATTCTTCTCTTGATCGGTCTGGTCTAGCCATGGGAATGGCACTGGAAGGCTTTAGGAATAGATCACCTATGGCTTTACATCAACACTGGATCCATGCAGGTTTTCCTCCCTCTCCCAGGCATCTCCAGGCAAAACGAAACAGAAACATATGCACTCTGCTTGGTTTGGGGCAGAATTGAGCGATTTGACGTGGTTTGCTTGTGGTTTCCAGCCAAAACCATAAACCAGCCCAGGTTTGCTTGGAAGGTCCTCAGCTGTGTTTGGAGGCTGTAAGAAAAGCAGCAGTGTCCTACCTGGTCTTGGACCCTGTCCAGAACAGGCCAACAGCTGGATGGATTAACAGCCCAGCCTGACCACCCAGACACCTGCAGACATGTTTTCACAAGTATCATTACCACCCTTGAAACAAAGTAAGGACTTCACCCTCTCTGGGCCAGCCGTGAACACTTGTCCCTCAGCATCGCTCCAAACCACCAAACTGACGACAAGAGACAGTATTTGGATAGTTTTCTTCCTGAGAACTACATTATGGACCCCTGATCACAGCCAAGGAAGGTAACTTACCTTGGAGAAATATTGCAATTGCTTTTTTGTTCTTGGATGGAATTTACTGAGACACCAAATAAAGCCATGGATCCCTGCAAATAAAGCATTGCTCAAAACCAACCATTCCACTCTGATCTCTTTCCCTCTTGGAAGCAAATTAGCAAGAGAGGGATGGAAACTCAGAGTCTTGGAGGTTATGACACCACATTTCTGGAATTGCCTCCTCTATTGGACAAAATATACCCTGTGTCTCAGCTTTCCAGGCTGCAAAAACAGGAACAGCAAACTCCAGCTGGTACAAGCAGCAACGAGATGAACATGACTCAGACAATTTCAGATTCTCTTATGAAAGGTGCTAGACAGGTATGTGGTGTTATTATCTGTACTGCTTCCTGGTAGCCCCAGGATTTTAGGATTAGTAAAATACAGATGTCAGCATCTTGGGGATACTGCCTCCGGAACTGAACCAAGCAGGGAGGGGCATGCTGATTGCAACAAGGGGAAAATATGAATTTGCACCGCACACAAAATATTGTGGTTAAGGGAGACAGAGAGATACCACTGACAACAGAGAACAGGATAATTCATTGGGGTTTGTCAGACTAAACTTTGTGTAATCAGAGACTGCAGGGAAAGTGTTTGTCAAGCAAACATTCAAACATCTAGCTGCCAAGAACTAAGTAAACAGAGAAGGAGAAGTAGCAGAGACAATGTGGCACCATTTGCAAATACCCCGTGATCAGCAGTCACAGGCCAACTGAGCCCATCAGCAGGCACTAGTGAAGTCGAGGGGATGAACTACTGCAGGAAGACCCACCACCAGGATGGACAAACAATGAGCAATTCACACCTTCAAAATGTTTTCACCCAGAACAGGATTTGCAGAACTGGCAGGTGTGAGTACAGCAGTCTGTGTGGGTTCAGTGGACACCTTCCTGCACCACACACATGCAGCCACCTGGGCAAGTGAAATAAAGCCAAAGTCCAGGCTGAAAGGAGTCCTCCGAAAGAGCGTGCAGTACCCAACAGCTCTGGTACCATGTATTTAAGTCCCACTTTACCGAAAAGCCTGCAGTGGTATTTACTGTGCTTATGAGGAGCCAGAGACCAGGGCCAAAAATCTGAGGGCAAGCCAGCTGATCCCAGCCCTGAAGCCCAGGGTGCCCAGTGGCAACTGGGCAAGTGAGGGGAAACACTGGTCTCTGCTTCCCACCTAAGTGCCTATCCATCAGTCAGTGCTTCCCTCCCATGGTTCACAAGACTGCTGGAAAATGTACCTGGATGACTTAACGGATCCAAGAAAATGGATGAAAAATATGCAAGTTTAGACATGCCGTGCATTAAGACACACACGTGGAACTTCTAACCCGGACTGCTGACCTCCATGGGGAAGCATCCAAGACTGAGCATGTCAAAAATAAAACTGAAACCTATCACAGGCGATCCTACACATGCATCTTTTGTTAACAGGCCCCTATTCTTCTACACCTCATCCCAACAATGACACCTGAGTAGCATTGTACCCATTTCCTATAGATCAGACCTGTCTTGGCTGTCTAAAAGAAGTGTAAGAGACAGGGCATGTTTCAAGGCCAGCACTGGATGCATCACTTCTCTGTTAGTCACTGGCCATGGACTCACCCACAGTAGTGTTGGTATAACCATCCCTTGGCATGTTTGTGGCCAGCTGCGTTCTGCCCTAGCGGTCAAAGACTCTCATGCTGCAGCCAAAGGTGCTGGGAAGAGGACGTTTGTGGTTCTGCAGCCCAAAACTACTGACACCTTTGTACCTAGACTGTGTTTATGTTCAGGAGGTTCATGGGGGGGGTTAGGAAAGCTGTCATCCTCCTAGCTAGAGAAGAAGGACTGTGAGAAATCCAAGAGCCTACAGAGGCTGCTGGTCCTAAAGAAAAAGAGGCTTGCAGGTTTAGTTGTGCTGAACAGTGACTCTGTCTGAGTTGACACAAATGGACTTGATGCATTTTATGCACACAGCATTTGTGCACTCCAACTCTGAGGGAAGAGGGTGGCCTTCCACAGGAGAACCCCATCCAGATTTAAAAGGCTGAACCTCCATACTAAGAAACAGTCCAGTACCACAGACAAAAGCCCTTAAGGTTTTTTCATCAGGAAATAAATGACCTCCTCTAGAGTCCTGACATAAGTGCTCCAAGTATTTACAACCTGGAAGAGATATTAATGAAGAGGCAGAGTTGCTTTAACTTTCCCTTCTCTGCTCCCCTCCTGTATCCTCACCCTCAATTTGCTAATCTGCAGCAGTCCTTGGGCAGTGAAATCAGCAGCCTACACACACGATGCAATATTTAAGGCCAAGGAGCTATAAATATGGCAGTAAATACATGCCTATAGAGGTTTTCCACCCCCTCCCCCCCACCCTACAAACTTGCAGTTTTCTCACATGGGAGACTGGATCAAAACAGAGAGAAGGAACCAGTGCCGTGACCAGCCAGTGGTCCACAGCAAAACCACAAGCTACCTGGGGCTTGCTGCTGCTGCAGTCCCAGCAGTGCAGGGCTCCTTTGGTCACAGGACGAGGTGGTTCCCAAGCTTCACGAGGCAAAAGTGCTCCCTGCACTGGGAACAGTCCTGCAATGGGAACAGCTAAAGCCGAGTTCAGCAGCATCCCAAATCTGAGCAGGTGCTTCTGGCAGGGCAGGAGATAGCACAGCAGTCCTAATCCCTGCAAGGAATGTGCTGATCTCGTTTTTCCAACAGCAATCGCACTAGTGTTGGACCCTCACTCATAAACAAGTGCAGACCGCTCATCCACTCATTAGGGTTTCCAGCAGGAGAACAAGCACCTCAGACTATTGAGAGCATTTAGTTGCAACAGCAGACTCTGGTTTAAGACCATTCACATCAGCTGGGCCACATAACATGACACCATCCCACTTTTGGTCCAGGCCTTTGCTGTTTCCCTGAATGGCAGAAGCAGGTCACCAAAGGGTTAAGCCTGGTACAGTCTCAAAAATCACTCGCTGCTTTCTGAAGCAAGAACATCTTTGGCAGGGTCCCCATCTGGGAAATGACATCCCGTCCCCCCTCACTTCCCCTCTTTTCCCCCTGAACTCAGAACAAAGCACTGCACTGCCCAACAAGCTCCTCCGCTGTTTTCATCTTGGTCCAAACGCTTCTTGCGTTTCAACTTCTGCCAAAAAGAAATGCATAAAAAAATATAAAAAAGGCATGTGTGGGGCAGAGGGAGAGGAAACAGAGAGAGTAGAGGGAAGTCATTAAAATCAAATCTTGATTAGCTACCAGTGGTGGAAAAAGGAAACAGGGGAGAGGAGATTTTTCTGTTGTGATATACATCTTGAAGCCAAAACCTGTAGGCTCAGAGGAGACTTCTCCACACAATCCTCCACCTGGGACCAAAACTAACATACTCTGCCTTTCCAGTCTACCATGTGCCATGCCATCACCATCGGAGGAGGCATCTGCTTCCTCAAAACAATTTCTGCCAAACACCACACACATTTTTGACCACTCTTAAAGCTGTAACTCTCACGGAGTTCCTGCACCCAGCACTGAGCCCTGCTGGCACAGGACTGGAGGACACAGCACAGCTGGCCTGCCCTTTCCACCTTGATATCAAACACAAAGGTTTGGCCATTGCGAAGCCATAAGGAATCCTAGAGGAAATGAGCCTGGAAAAGATGGCTTGCTTTGTGGACAGCCTGGATGGGCCAAATGAAGAGTCCCAGACTGGCTCTGTCTCCCGAAAAGACAGACAGGAAAAATAATTTTAGAAAAAGCATTGGCTAAAGAAGCATTTAAAAGCAAAACAAAAACCCAGTCTGGTTTGTAGTCTGTAATAGCTGAACCCAGGGACACGCAGAGCATGTTTTTTGTTCCTTCAGTACAAAAGCCCTTGGTTTCCCCTCCTCCTCATTCCAGCATTTTCCCCATCGGGGGTGTCAGAGACAGTTCAAGGCCTCCCAGTAATTCAGACAAAACTGGGTCTTGCTGCCCTGAGAACAAGTGGCTGGGGTCTAAGAGAACTGGGGAGATTTGGGGAGCTGAGGAGCAGTGCAGGTTAAACTTGCTGCCCCTGGAGGATGGCCAAATGGTCACCCTGCAGGATCCCCATGACCTGCCACTGGTCAGTGCTTCCCTCCAGGGTTTGGCTTCCCAAGGTGTGACTTTGGCTCGCAGGCTGCACAGCCAGGCCACTTGGATTCCCCAGGGCTTGCTTGTGCTACAGCTGGTGCTCTGCAGCATGTCAAAGAGAGGGAGAGATTAACTCCTTTTTTAAGTATCTCATTACTGTTATATTTTTAAACACAGCTGGTTGAAAATTTTTCAGCAAAGCCATAAATAAATAAATACTTTGAGGAAATTTCCTGCGATCCAAAAACTTTACTGACTTGTCCAGCCTTTATCAGATTATGTTCCCCCTCCAGCATGCATAAGCTCCACTTGCTTCTGCTTTCTCTCCTATAAGCACCAAATCCACTGAAACATCAATAAAATATCAAGATTTCACTGCCTGTACTGTCTGTTATTTTAACGACCACTGTCCTGACCAGCACAGCAATCACATACTCATTGTCCCACCTGGTGATTTTTAATTTTCCTCGTAATCAGAGGTTTCACCTGCCAACACCCAAAGATCCAGACATTAAAAATTTACCACCCAACCCTGCCTGCAAAACACTTCTTTTCCTGCTCCTCATGAGAGAGATGACAGAACACAGTCAGCTGGGAATCTGATGTCTCTGATAGCCTTTCCTCTTCCACAGATCATGCCGCTAGCTGGGTTTAGAAACCAGTCTCTACAGCTGAGGACAACAGTCAAAATCACCATCTGTCATGACATCCTACATAAAATAAATAAGAAAGACAACACCACCCACTACCTCCTATTAGCAGACTGTTAAGGAAAGCAAACAATCACCCACTTCTGAAGAAGCCCAAGACAGGAGGAGCATTTCTCTTACAGTTGGTCCCTGCCTGCCTGGGGCAGACAAAGCCTATTTAGCAGTGTCTGTACAAGACCCTGCTATTACATAAATAGCAAATAAAGTTCAGCTGAGAAAAGGTGCCTCAAGCGTGAGGCTCTGCACATGGAGCAATGGAAATGCTTGCTCCAGAAAGGCTGCCTTTCTATAGCACTTCTCATTTTAACAGGATGGTTCCCATTTAAACCCTCTTCAACCTTGAAAGAGATGGCTTGGAGCTCCCAGCCTCCTTACCCAAATGCTAACCCACTCCCTGTAGCCCAAAAAAGGAAATAAATTCATGAACAAATCATTTCCAGTACTTTTTTTCCAGGCTATTGTTATGTGACTGCATTTGGAAGTAAGGGAGAAAAAAACCAAATGCATGACTGTGGTCAGAGTCTGGCCTAGAATAGGGGAAGGAAAAATAAAGAAACCTCAAACCCCAAACCCAATCCTTGTTTTATATGTTTAGTCATTTTTGGAGAAAACTGTAAGCAGTAAAGAGACCAGAAATAAACACTGACACCAGCTTCTGGGCTTTGGGGGTGACAACAGGAGATTCTAATCTGTTCTTCATCTATCAATGTATTCAGCTCAGCCTGAGACATTTTTAAAACCTAAGTCTGACATGCTAATAATCTAATTGAAGAAGTCTACCTCGTCTTCTCTAGCAAAGGACTAAGAAGCTTTTGTGTTGTGAATTGCTTTATCACTTTAAAATGTCTTTTCAATGTAGAAATCACCTTTACTTGAGAGGTATTAGCAAATGTTTCACAGAAAAGATCAGATTGTCTTCGCCAAAGACTCACCCAGCAGTGTTCTGGGAGGACACTGCAAACCCCTGACATTTGCTTGTGTACCAGGAAAAATAAATCTAGAACTGTTTGGATTTTCCAAAAATCCTTATATTACTGTCCAGCAAAGGAACATAAGGTGCATTAGAATTAGAATCTTTATTGTACAGAGACTCCTTTAAGAACTCGGGTGCTCTGCAAAAGCCATCCTCTGCCGCAGGGAAATTTATCTCGAATTGATTACAGGGACTGTCACAGCACCTTCTTTGAGAAGGGAAATATGTGACTACCCCATAGCACAAAACACCCCCAGAAAAACCTTTCACTGTTCAGTGTAAAGTCATCTGTAGATCAGGTGAGTCAGTACCTACCATCCAAATTACATTAAATACTGTCACTTGCTACAGACCACAAAGGCAGCATTAGAAGTGGGTAGGAAAAAGGTCATTCCCCTCGCTCTAGCAACTGTAAAAACGCACCTATCTAAGGGAAATACAATCTCAGAATTACCATTAGGGAAATTATTCACCAGTTCTTAACTTGGAAAATACCATAAACTCTTTCAGGAAGAAAAGCACTCAGTTTTGTGAAAGTGCTGCTCCATTATTTTAGATCCACTTATGCAGCTGACACACTCTGCCCTGGGATAGGTAAAACAAGCTGTTCTCATCCAGTCACATCCACAACGTGCTGCAGGATTTAATAGTTTCTCACAAAAGACATAAGCTACATAAACATAAAATGCTACAATGGGACAGAAAGCAGCTTCAAGAATTCTCTCTTCAAGCCCAACAGGGAAACAATTATAATTTTCCTCTGCATTTCTTGCCAGCTGAAGTTTTTCTGTTCCTCTGCTTTACTTTGCCGATAACAAACATCTGTTGGGAGCATCCTGCCCTGTGCAAGAGAGGGACACATCCATAGCAGCCTTCGGGGCTCTGTACTCAAGCAAAGCCTCTGGAGATCCTCCTCTGTAACAGCGACAGATAAACCTCTGCTGGTCTTACCTATGGACTACAAAATTCTTCCATGGAAAATTAGTCCTTTTTTTGCAGCCCACAAGTAGTTCAAGTAGTTAAGGAAACCTTCAGAAAAAACACGATGAGCCTCTAGCAGAGATGATCTCTTGAGATCCCCCATATAAGCCTAAGGATCTTCATTTTAGGATCTTCCTTCCCAGTTCTTACCTACTATCAGCTCTTACTCACATATTTCTTCAGCAGAAAGCTCTAGAAGCCCAAATCGGCAGGCTCCAAGATAAAGCTGACCATCTGTGGCTCATTAACATCTCACTGAGCCTTTTTGGCCTGGTTCCTACATGCCCCTTGCAGATGCTGGCATGTCAGCACACGCTGTGTCCGCTGCCTCTCTGGCTGCCAGTAAGGCGACAGGTCAGCATAAACCCCTCCGAAGCCTGCAAAACGCCGTGAGATCGAAAACGCTGGTGGGAAACGTTGAAAACGCTGCCTTTGAACCCTCAAGCCCCAGTCCACCAGCTGAGGGGAAAGAAGGGAAGGAGAGACAGGGATCTCATCTCGGCGATGGTGTTTCTCCAGGATAACCTGTGGGCAGGCAGCAGCCCTGCCTGCATCGGCAGGCAGCCACCATGCCCAGGCAAGGGCTCCC
The DNA here is from genome assembly GCF_029207755.1 of Chamaea fasciata. Lineage (NCBI taxonomy): Eukaryota > Metazoa > Chordata > Aves > Passeriformes > Sylviidae > Chamaea > Chamaea fasciata. Next base: position 22,013,376 of record NW_027094087.1, on the reverse strand, counting down.
CGGACCCGCTCCGACACGCAGCGCGCGGCGCTCGCCCCGGGTCGGCCAGGGCTGGGAGCATCTCCGCAGCACCGGGCTGGCGCCCGGGGAGCCACCCCGAGTTGTTCCTTATCAGCCTTCCCCAAAACAAGTAAGGGCAGGGGCACCCAGGATATGGCCCAACAAGCCTTTCTCAGCCCCGGCAACCGCTGCTGGCAGCACTGGGACCTCAGGGAGAGGAGGGGAAATTAAAGGCAGAAGACAGGGAGAAAAGGGGGTGTAAGGGCCTGGCAGAGGCACCCACATCCTTTGGGAGGCGGCATGCACGCAGGGAACTGGGGCACGCTAGAATCCTCAGCTGCAATCCTGTTCTCCTGTCTCATTGTGAGGTCTGAGGCAAAACTGAAAGAGGGCTGTGTGCTGGGAGAGAGGAAGAGATTATTCTCAGTAAGCATGAGGGATGGGTGGCACAAACCCATTTTTTAACACCTTTTCCATCCTATGCCCTAATTCAGCTGGACAGCAGCTATGCTGCAGCCTCTTCACAGTCTTTCATGCTCAGGGAGAGACCTGGGATCAACACAGAAGAAAAAGCCATAACTGTGCAGCTGTCTGACATGTCCTACCATTCTGCCACTCCCAAGGCACTGACTACAAGGGAACAAACACCTCATCTGAGATCTCTTCTGCCATTCAATTATTTAGCTTGCAGAGAGCAGATCAGAATGCTTGCCAAACAGAGGAGCCCTACTATAGATGGGCTCCTCTTCCTGCAGAGTAGAGCAGTCATCTCCTCACTTAGACACAAAGAGCCCCTGGCAACACAGTGCCATTAAAAACAGTATCTTCCAAAGCATTCCTCCAAGTAAAAAGCCTCTGACTGCAGTTTGGGCTGTTACTCAGACAGCAGTAGGGCATGGCCATGAACAGCCCCCCAAGACAGTTTGCCTGCAGCTTTTTGCAAACAGATACCAGAAGAGGATGCATCTGAATCCCCACCTGCTCCCCCAAACAGTGCTCCAAGTCAGACAAGAAAGGAGAGGGGAAAGAACCTGCCCAGGTTTCACTGAAGCAATCCTATCCTCCTTGAGAGACAGTTCCCAGTTAATGCATCAAGCCAGGTTCTGCTCATTTCCTGCCATTGGTGTCCACACAGCTGCTCCCTACTGGACTACCTGTGCCTGCAGGGGCCAGATTAGCATTCAGGTCTCCCTGTATGTCCCCAGAACGTGCTCAATGTGCTCAGGAAGAGCAGCTCTTAGTAACCCTGCTGTCCCTGCGCCTCCTTACAGTGTAAGGTACGTCTTTGCTGACCTGAACATCTCCTCTTGCACCTGGGCACAATAAAAGCCATGGACTTGGCCTTAGCACCATCTGTTAGAGCTTATTCTTGGCTCGTGCACTGAAAGGCAATGTCTCCAGAGCAGGAGAAGCAGTCCCAGACTCCCTGTGGAAAGAAGGCACACAATATTTATGTAATGGTACTGTTTAACTTGAGATTGCATGCTGCAAGCAAAACTGTTACTACACTGGCACTCTCCTCTTCCAGCTACCTTTCCAAGCACGATGCCGCAACTGCAGACTGGCTGACAGGAGAGAATTAAAGACATGACTGGCTCCTTTCCTTTCCCTTCAGCCACAAGCTCCTGCTCTCCACCCACAGCTCTCCCGCTGCCTGCCCCAATGTAAGGCACGCACAGCAGCAGGATGCTACCAACACCACCTGCAGTGCCAAGAGCCCTTTGGGAAATCACTCCCTGGAGCGCATGCAGCCACTGATGTGAGCTGAGGGCTAAGGAAGATGAGACTCTGCTATGGACAACTCTCAGCTTCAAGCTTCAGACAACTTTCAATCAAGGTTTAGTGACACTCAGCTTTGACCTCTTCTGAGCAGGGCACGGTGGAGGATGGAGCATGAGACTGAGTATCAGGCACCCTGGGCTCTGTACTTAGCTCCAGTCCTGACCTGCCACCTCACTCCAAGGCACATGTGTCCTTTCCATGCTCTATTTTTATCTCCTCTTCCACATTTGCCTCACTGTTTTGAATGGGGATGTAGGAACAGTCTCCCACTACAAGTTAACACAGCATCTATCACAGCTGTGTCCCAACCTTGGTTAAAACTTGTAGACATAACTGTAATACAAATAATAATTTAGGTTTTGGAATATGGTGATGGGGGAAGATGGCATAGCAGGCCTTTCTCAGGCCTTCATCCAGAGAGTCAAGAAACCTGTACTTATCTTCGGTGCTGAAGCTAGGTTAAAACTGGGTTATACTCACATTTTTGTGGCTGATGAAATTTGCACTTGTTTGTTTGGTCACTAGTTTGGGAATTTTTTTTAAAGGTGGTTCTTTCAAGTGGCTCAGAGGTTAGGGATGTCCAAAGCTATCCCCAGGGAGATTATAGGGTCAGACATCAATGATAAACACAGCCTGCCACTTGGTCTTGATGTTGTTCTCTCTGTGCTCCTATTCCCTTCTCCCCAAAGCTGCAGCCCAGGCAACTGTGAGGAAAACAGAACAACTGTATATTTAGCAACTATGTTCCTGCCTAAATTGCTACATGATGTGAGCAGCAGACCCTTCCTTCTAGAAAAGACCACAGGCTTCCCGATGTCATCAGCAGGATCCCACAGCCCGTACTGCAGCAGGGAAGCACAGCCAGCAGCTCTAGTGGGAGCAGCAGTAGACTGGTGCTGGTGAGACAGGGGGCTGGCTTGTCTTGCTGTAGCCACATAAACGGGATCACTCTCCCCCAAGGCTTCCTGAAACTGGCTGCATACCTCCCTACCAAGAGGTGAGTAGGGTCAGCAAACACACCCGGGCTCCTGCAACTCCAGCTCTGTACCTTGGTACTGACCTCCCTTTCTCAGAATACGTCAACAGACTAATGGGCTGCACAGTTATCTGGCATAGTTGATCATGATTCCAAGACCTTCTTCCTCTCTGCTGCCTGGGCAGCCACCTCTGGCAGGATCTGGAGCTGGGGTGACAATAGCTGAACTACTCTTGTAACATTTACAGCACTTCAGGCACCCAGAGCAGCAAGGTCCTCAAAGGCAACCAGTCCTTGCGTGGCCCTGGGGTCTTTCTCTACAGCACTACTGAGGTGTTCAGGCACAAGCTGGCATGGAAGCAGGAGCTCAGCTCCTCATCTGCTGGAAAGCAAACACCTTTTCCCTTCAGGCCAGTCCCAGACACCCCAAGGGAAAACTCGGAGTGGTGAAAGGTGATGATGGACACATCTAAAGCAGCTGGCCTGCTGCTCTGAGGAGCTTTCCATGCACCAGCTTCTCACAGCCTTGTCTTGCCCTACAAGCCTCCAGCTGCAGAAAGGCCTGACAGCTACAAGCCTGATACCCTGCTTGGCCAGCTGGGGGTAGGGAAGTCCCCGCAGGGACTCAAGAGCTAGCAGATATCATGCCCTCCTCCTGCAAGGGTCCACAGCTCTGCTGTGGTCTGGCTGGCCATGCCCAGAAGTTGTTAGTAATGGGGTGCTCCTCACTGGATTCAAACTCCATTACAACTGGATTACTGGGGCCAGTAATCTTTCTGCCCAGATGACTCTGGCTTAGAAGCTGCACTTCAAGCGCTTGCAAGCCAGGATGTGCCTGAACAGGCACTTAGGAAACAGGGTCCACTTCCATGCAGGGGTGGGTGGTCAGGACTATTCTGGGCAGCGGTTACACTGGTGACACTGGGACCATCCCACTAAACATGACTCTATACTGAAAAGTGAGGAGGGGAGCTGGTCTCAATGCACGAGTCTCATTGACTCTCCACTGCATCATCAGAGTCAGCCCAGGGGTTTCTGAAGTATCTCACCCAACATGTTTCTGAAAACATCTCTTGACAATGGGACTCAAACCCAACCCTTCAATCTGACAGTTTGTTAAACAGGGAGCTTTCTTCTGGAGAAATGAAACACAAAAAGCGTATGCCCATCACCATTCACAGGCCCCAAAGAAATCTCTCACTGGCAGCAGCAGGCTCCAAAAAAGCTGGACCAGCCAGTCCTTTTTTGCCACCCTCCAGAGGGGACTGCCATCCAGAGAAGTGCTGGAGCAATGAGAACGCTCTCCACATCAGCTACAGGTCAGGGAGAAACTTGGGACAGAAGGCACTAGATTAAATTTCTTCGGCATCCAGAGCACTACTGGCGTCCAAATAATTGTCTATTTGTGTGCGTGCATGCACAAGAATCCTCGCTCCATGGTCTGTCTTTGTGCCAGCATATTCCCAGCATTGTGACTCTCTAGGGACAAGGCCCATACTTGTATTCAATCTCAGCTTTGGCTCCCAAACACTAAGGTTTCAGATTATGTTTTAAAAAACATTTTCTCTGGCAACTGGGCTGTTAATGGATGTGATGTTTTTGCTCTCGCCTTCTCCCCACCTTTAAAAGCTTGGCACTAAAGGGCTTCTTTGAAGATAAGGCCAAAATTTCAATTTAAGGGGAGGAACTTCATAAAGTAGATTTGAAGGAATGGAGAGGAGGAGGGGGAAAATAAAAAAAACAACCAACCCTGGAGCCACTTTGCCTGTTGAGATGTACACTGCACAGCACATAGGATTACAATGGACTCTCTGTACCACCGCTGGCTGGAGCCAGAAGTTTGCTGCAGCTGCACTGCTGCTACCTACGCGAGGCTCCCCGAGGGTCACACTCAGAGAGGGCCTTTGCTATAGCTGCACACCAGCCTGCCCTCCAAACCAAAAGCATCCTGCAGCCCCTACAGAGCCCACATCCACCCAGCAAGCAGGGGTACACATCCCCCCCAGAGGCAACCACAGGAGCTGCCCACTGGGCTGTCAGTGCCATGGGAGGCTCTCCACTGAAACCAACTGTGGACCTCATCCAAGAGATTTTTTAGATGGCCAGCAAATCTATGGTCTCTCTTGATCTCCAGCAGACCTATCCTCAACACCACAAGGAGGCAGGGAAGTGCCATTTAGTTTTGCAGGTGGAGAGCTGAGGCAAAGACCAACCTGCCCTATCTTGGGGGGATATCCGTGGTGCAGAGGAGAATCAAATGCAGCTGCCCTCACATGCCAGGCTTGCACCCTAAAACACTGGCATCACTAAGCAAGGCGGCTGCTCTTCCTAAAAGTACCGGGATAAATTACAGCGGCGTTATCAGAAGCAGCTGAATTTTGCAAATAAATGCTGTTTTCCAGGCGAATGTATCCATATTTGAGGTTATTTCTCAAAGACTACCTCAGTATGTTTGTATTACCACAGGCTTTCTAAACCACACTAAACTCAACACATTAATACACAGGGCTCTGTCTAACCTGTCCTTTTGTCAACTAAAGGGAAAAGAAAAAGTAACTTCATTCTGGTATTTGAAAGCTGACAACACGGCTCTGACAGGGATCTTTACACCTTTTTTCCTTGCACTGGTGATTTAAAGAACAGCAGAAGGGCCTGATGCACAATCTTCAGATATACAAGCTTGTTCAGACTCGCTGACATTACGACCAGTGAACACAGCCCTGCACTTGGCAGGGCCCTGGGTCTATGGCGGTGCATGAAAGTACAACCTGCTAGCTAATGTCTCTGCCAGACTGGACCTGAGAGAGCTAAAATGGCATTGCCACTGCAAGGCTCGGGGTGAATGATTTACTGCCTATGCCAGGCACGGAAGTTAATGGAAAATGACCGCTTTCCAAAACACCATCTGGCTTTCACACACACATACAGAGACACCATAGCCCAAAACCTCTGCAAACTTGACAACAGTGGGATTCCATACGGGTAACATGCCGTGGTGTGCTGTGGACTTCGCCCAGCAAACCTCTAACACTGCACAGGCACCAGGCACAGTCGCCATCCTCACATCTAATGGCTGCTCAAGGAAGATGACTGGACACAGGGCAGCAGCCTCTCAAGAGCAGCTGAGCAGAAAACAAGGATAAAGTCTGGCTCTCACCTCTGTGCTGGCACACTGCCCACAAGGAGGGCAAAGAAGCTCAAGCACGTCCCACATGCTCCCTGACGCACATTTCTCTCCATTGATGCCACTAGAGCCAAAATAAATTGGCACTGCTTCCTACTCAAGAGCTCCTACAACACACAATGGCAGCCCTCAGAACCACTCACAGGCACCCAGTCCAGGTGCTCTGCTACCAACCCCATCAGGCAGAGCTGAGCCTCCCATCCCACTTGTCCTTTTGCAGGGAAGAGAGGTCATTTTAATAAAAGGAGTATGTAACATCCTCAGGGCAGGGATCTGTTCCTCCCTGTTTAAGCAGAAAGCTCTGCATCGCCTGCAGCAGCTCTGGGACTGTGTAAGCACCAAGTGGTTTCTTTTCCCTGCAATAAATATCCTTCTGAGCTTTCCAGCCAACTTGCTTCCACTGCGTCCATACTCCTTTTGTCTTAGCTTCCCATGGACACTCAAGACAGCTGTGTTGCTGGAGCACACGCTCCTGTGGAGAGATTTTAGAAGGCTTATGCACAAATATGCATACAAAGCAAATTTTGAGAACTTCCCATTCTGCAAGCATTCCCTCCAGAGAACCAGCTTCAAGCACTATGCTCAGCCAGTGAAGCAGCAGATAGGATGATTCAGAGCCAAGAGGAACTAAAGCCAGTATCAGGAAACAAAAAAATGCATGCGATACCTTATGTTGAACAATTACCCAAAGTACATTTAGAAACCTGAAAGATGATATTCACCCTCATTCTACCTAAGGACCTGCAATTCATTTAATCATTATTCACTTTAAATTGTTCTTGTGGCCTAGGAACTGGAATACATAACAACCTCTTAAACTGAGACTGACCACAGGAGCACCAGAACACACAGCAGCAGGTTTTCCCCCTCAGGATGTTTTCAGTCTAACCAGAAACAGGAAGTCTCCAAAGATTTTGCAAGAGAACTTTTTCCTTGTGGGATATCCCATCCTAACTGCAAAATTCACACTGCAAATTTTTAGCCTGGGAGGCAATGGTTTAAACCAAGAGATTTGCAAGCCTTGGTCTGTAACACAGCAGCGTAACGCATCAAAATCACCTCTGCACGTTAAAGAAGTCCAAGGGAATTGTGCCTCATGTCTCTGAGGCACTCGCCATCAGATATTTAAATTAACATCTCACCATTATTTACAAAGGAACTTCTGTTAACCTGGAGTTACCCTGGCCTACTGCTGTGGCAACACCTTGCAGGCTGAGTGACTGAACTGAGCCCAGCTGAGCTCAAGTCTCTGAAAACCCACCTGCAGGCCAACCTGAGCTAAAACAACCAGCATGGTCCCCAACACACTTTTCCCTGTCGTTGCTCCCCTGCTTCGTGAGGCACACAAGGCAGGTGCTGGGAGACAGCCTGTCTTTGCCTGGGAGGAGAGTGGTTTTGGAGGCACAGAGGTGCCTCTCCACCCTGTGGCAGTCCTGAGGAGGCTCAGCACAACAGGAGAGTTCTCCCCAGTGCACCTGAGTTCTGCTCTAAGAGCCATGAGGGTGGGTACAGGTCAGCTGGCAAGAGCCAACATACACAGCAATAAATGCCTCCCTCCTACAGCGCTCAACCCATCAGCACAGGCTCCAGTCCCATTTTCTGCATGGGAACAGTAAGGCACAGGGCTGTGCAGAAAATTCAAGCTCACAACAGGGCATGTGCATGGGCTGAAGACCCAGCCCAAACACCTCCACTTCTGAACACATGCTTCCAGCTGAAGTGCATTTCCTGTCCTGTCACCCATGTTCCCTCCCACAGCCCAGGTAGAAGCAGCAATAGTTGGGTTTTTTTTCCTATGTTTGTTATCAGATTGCAAGGTTTCTGTGCGCCTAAGGGCATGTGGTTCAGGAACAGACCAGGAAACACTGGCAGGTAGATCTGGTGGTGTTTCAGTCAAGTGTTTCACTTGCAATGACAAGAAACTGCAAAAATTCAGGTCTGCCCTAAATGAGTAACTTACTCTTAACTCAGGAAAGGAAGTTTCTCCTCTGCAGCACTGGGGAGCACGAGGACAAAGCAGAGGCTGCTTGCTTCATTGCCCCGCCCGTGATGCTTCTTGCTCAGCAGGAGGCTCCAGCTGGCTCCCAAAGAGGCAATTCTGCGGGCCCTAGTCAGCCAGGAGGAGCTGTACCAGCAACAGGAAGGTATTGCAGGGCTGCCAGTTTGGTACTGAAGATTTGGAGGGATATGTCTGCTGTTAGGTTTTTGAAGACATAGCAGAATTTCAAGCAGTGAAATGGACTGAACAATGATGCACCTGTCCTTCAATGGAGCAAAACTCCAAGCCAGGAGTCTCACACTCTGAGGGCTGGAAGGCCCTCCGCAAACACCAGACACTGGGTTTCACTTTGCAATGTCAAAGAACCTCTTGCTAGGTGCTTCTGTATCATGTCAATATCACGTATCATGTCAGTGGAAGGCACAGAAAAGCTGCCTTCTCCAGACTGCAGGGATACACAGAACTCATACAACTTACGTGCCAGTCTGGAGGACGCACAGGCAGAATCATGAAGCTCCAACGCTTCTTCATTGTGCCAAGCAGAGAAGAAACGTGTGGATTCAGCTGCTCGTACTGGGATATCTCTCAAATAAAGGTCCTGTGGGTGTGCGTGCATGAGTGGGAGAAAACGGAACTTGCCTTTCCCATCTGCACAGGACCTCTGTGCACCCTTCAGATGAACCTGCCTCACATTCCCCAGCAGGAAGCAGGGAGGACTGCACTGTATCAGACTTCAACCCTCACAGCAAACACCTTCTGGGACCTCTTCTGCTTGGTATATGCAGGATGAGTCCCTGTAACTCTATCTGAACGGGAGGATTAAGAAAAGGACATGGAACAAAACTCCATTTACATTTCTCCATTTCCATTTAAGAGAATATCATGCACCCAGCAGGGAGCTCACAGCTCTTCCTAATTGTCCTATTTACTTCGGAACATCCCCACATGACTCCTACTAGCATGGGAATTTATTTCACCTTCATTTCTTTAGGTCACTTAAATAAACAGAACAAACCTTCACTGCAAACACATGATTTCTAATGAAGTCCTTCCCCAAGACATGAACCTCAGTATTCAACCCATTAATTTGAAGTGTCTGCCATATAAGTACATAGGCATAAATATGGGGGAACCCTCCTCTTAATCGTAGGCACACTGAGTCAGTCAGTCTCAAAAGAAAACTAAGATAAAATTCTACTTACAAAACGCCCACATTCTTCTGACATTTTCCATGGTAGTTTTTTAGCCCATGGGAAAATAAATTTTAATGGCAGATTGCAAATGAACATATCAAAAAGACACTATGGTAGCAATATGGAAATTAAGAGAACTTGGCACCAAGAAAAACATTGAAGACATGCTGGGAATTACATGCGGGTGCTGAGTGTGTGTATGGATTCCTGTTATCCCTCTCACATAATGCTGCAGAGAGGTCAAGAGAGTTTCTTTAAAACAAACAAGGACAAAAAAGCCCAACTTTAATAGACGTGAACTGCCTTTCACACAATGCCAGTGAAATAACACTTGGGGTAGCAGAATCAGTTGGGGAAATGCCCAAAGACAGATTTGTATTAAGCAGCTTCTGCCAGCCAGGGGTATTGGTTAAAGTCTATTATTTTCCAACGTAAGTATTAGCATTTTCAGAGCACTTGAAAAAGTCTTGGTTAGACACGGCTACGAATCCAGCATCCCACTTTCTCCCCAACACATTTTCTATTTACAGTCACCATCCAGACGATCTGCCAAAGTTGCAATCCAATGCGCGCACAAATCCTACCACATCCCACTGCCGGGCAGAAAATTACTTCTCCTGACCCAAATCACTCTTCATCCCCGCACCAGGGTTAAAAACTCCTCGGTCACAGAAAAGGACAAAAATTCTACTAACAGACAGACTACCCACCCCCGCTTTTCTCTGCGGCAGCCCCTTCACAGAGCACGAACCGAAATGCCTTCGCATCTGCCAGAGACAGCTCTTGCCTGTGAACTCCCAGCAGCTTTTGACAAGAGTTGGAGCAATGGAGGATGGATCTGCGGCTTACTTTGCACAGCTTCCCCTTCTCCCTCACTGCTCACCGTACCTCCCCGCCCAGACGGCAGGAAAGACGGGGTAAGCTCGTGGACCAGGCTGCTGGGGAAGTTCCAGGCGAGCCCTGGAGCACCGCGGAGCCGTGTGCGTGCCCTGGGCCCTCCATTAGTTCTGGCCGACCCGCCGAGGAGGAAGAGCTGCAGGGAAACATCCGAGCCCCACATCTCACCTGCCTGAGCGAAAACAAGCCCGGTCCCGCTGGGGACCGGCGGGTCTCCGCTCCTCCCTTGTCACGTCTCCTGCATCCCTCGGCAGACCCCCTTCCTCACATCCCCACACCAACTTCCCAAACTCAGCCGCTGCCTGAAGAGGGATGGGGCGAAGGCGCTGCGCCCCATCGCCCGCCACCGCCGTGCGTCCTCCCAGCCCCGCGCCAGGGCCAGCAGGCCCGGGCCCCCTTCTCTTTCACTCACCGCGGTCTCCAGTGGAGCAGGCGGGGGGAAACACAAAGATGCCCCAAACGAAGGGAAGCAACAAAGAGGCTTAACTCCAGGAGCTGGGAACTTCCAGGCCGGATCTGCGGGGAATTCACTACACACACTCACACACACGCGCACACACACACACGCACAGAGAGAGAAAAAGACAGAGAGAAAGAGAGAGAGAAAGGGGGGAAAGGCTGTTTTGTGGGGAAGGGGAAAGTGAGGGCGCCCTTGGTTTGGGGGTGGTGGTTGTGCTTTTTCTGCGGGCTGGGGATGGGGGCCGCGCTGAGCTCAGGCGCGGCGGGAGGAGGAGGAGAAGGAGGAGGAAAAGGAGGAGGAGGAGGGAAGAAGCGCCGGGATGCGGGAAGCCAGACCCTCCATACGGGAGACGGCTTTTGGATGACTGAACTCCCAAACAATTCCCTGCTCCGGCTACTCCTGCCCCAAGAGCCTCCCTCCTTCCCCTCCCCCTGAGGAGGAGGGAAGAAGAGGAGGAGCCAGAGGAGGGAGAAAACTCCAAGTAAAACCCCTTCCCCAAAGCCGGGCAGCGGTCGGGCCCCGTTCCCTGCCAGCCTCGTCGCCGTCCTCCCCGCACCGGGAACCGAGAGCCGCGGGCCCCCAGGGCCGCTCCCCGCCGCCCCCCGCTCCCGGGCCGGCGGAAGCGGGAAAGTTGGGACGAAGAGTTTGTTACGGGCGGGGGAGGCGGCCCCGGCGGCCCGGGGTGCGGGGCCAGGGGCGCGGGGCTCCTGGGCTGGCATCGAACGCTGGAGTGGCAGCAGCGGCTCACGGAGCGCCCCTCCTGGGCGGCCATCCCGCCCCATCCTCGGCGGTCATCAGGTGTAGTAAATGCCAAAAGGATGAAAAGGTCTTTCCTTCCAACCATCCCTTCCTAGCAGGTGCTTGCTCTCACGGAAAGTGGCACAAATTTTCAGGAGAAGCCGTGACACCACTCCTTGAAATTAAACCCCAGCACTTTGTCTCCTCCACCAAAGAGTGAATTAATGCCCCCAAACTTAAATTTACCCAGAGGTGCAGGGAAATCTTTGGTCTTTCAAGGCCCTTCAGTAAAGATTATCTTGAAACAAGTCTGTCACTGAAAGGTCAGGATAGGTTTCTCATATTTTTGCCATGTACAGAAGAGCATAGATGACAAACGTGATCTGTAGTTTCTAAACGTGAAGTCTTCAAAGAAGAAGGTGAAAGAGTTGAAGCTTTTCATCATGTCATCATAGGGTTTCAGAGTTATTCTTGCTTAGCGGCACTTTAGGAGAGTTCTGACCTGGCTTACTCACTTCTCATAAGGATGATGCAAAGGATTTTGTGGGTTTTTTTCTATTTGTATTTGGGGTTCTTACTTCCTTGGTTTATTACATGGGTACTGGAAAGATTAAGGCTGATTTTTCTGTAGGATTTTTTGCATTCCAAGGGAGTGCGTGTTGATGGCTTCTTCAACTTTCATTTCAATGGTCAGGTTGAACATAAACTTCCTTCCTCTGAAACCTTAACTTTGCTCTCTAATTATCTTTTAAAGGATTGTTTCCAAGATTCCAAATTTTTCCTTATACTGCTCAGTAACACACTCCTCAGGTGCTAAATCCATATGTAGACACCTCACTAAGTGGCCTAATTTTTACAAGTGCTAAGACCTCTAGCACCTGCCTTGTCTGAAAAATGCTGGTTTCCTAATTTAAAGAAGTCGTAAACTCTCCTTAAATTAAAGCAGGAATTGAATTAGCCCTGACTAGTTTTAGGCTTACAAAGGTGGGAAGAAAAAGAGGAGAGAGCAGAATTAGAGCTGCGTTGTGCAAAGAAGCGCCCCAGGGCTTGTTAAACAGTATGAAAGAAAAGATTGCAGCCCTGTAGGATTACATTCCCTGTTTATCCCTGGGGCTGAGGGAATAGATGGACGCAGCAGTGCCCTTCGTATGCTGTTCTTCTCACCTGCCTCCTGAGAAAGAAATGCCTTGGGACAAAGCAGGGTGCTAGTTTGTGCAGCCATGTCCCCTTGGCATCCCTGGACAAGCCAATGGCAGTCCTGCTCTCAGGAAGCTCTCTTGTTGCTGTACTGGGGTTGCCTGCTCTAGGCTGGCATGCATTTGTTTCAAACTCCCCACCAGAACTGACTTCTGGATGCCACTGGCCTGTCTGAAGCTCGAAGTAGTGTGAAAGCCCAAACCCCCTCATTAACCCCAGTTCCTCAGGGATAAGGAAACTTTTACTCTGGGCATTGACCAAGCACAGCCTATGGCTGGGGGGTGGGGGTGTCCCATCTCCTTCTGGAGATGCCAGAGCCCCCCTTATCCTCGGCTGCCAATTTGCCCATATTGGCCCTGTCCCTCTCTGATCCCAGACAAAATTCCCACTGCTGCTGCTGTCAGATGCAAAGGCTTCTCCTTGGGGCCGCTGAAACTCCAGCTGTTTGATATTGTGAGGAGCAAGGCAGGGGGCACAGAGGGACTCCGCATGAAAGGGCGAGCTCAAAGGAAACCGGACCCTGGCATGTCGGCACGATACTCAGTGGGTAACAGGCTCAGTTAAATTTGCTCATTCAGCCAGCTAAGAGGGAGAGTTTTCTCATCTGTCCTGCTATGTTTAATTCATCCACACATGCCTTCCAATTACAGCAGGAGTAATAAACAGAAAGGGATGTTGGGGGTGGGGGAAAGCCAGCCAGGCCCCAGCCACCAAACCTAAGTGCCCTGAAAAAATGTGAACTGCACACTGCTGGGGTTTGCTGTCCTGGGAGCAGCTCATCAGCAGCTCTGGCTCTGAATCCTTATGAATTTTAGCCCAGATTCATACCTAAATTTTGATGTTTTGTCTGTTTTTCTACAGAAAAGTACATTGAAAGAGGTGTGTTGCAGAGTGCTGCTTTAGGTGTACCATGTCTGCCACCTGACTTAGGCAAAACTCCCAATAAAAATCACCGTGGTATCCCTGCCTCCACGGAGGCTCCCAGGCTCACCACCAGGCTCCTCTAGCTCTGCATTTTTGCAAAAATGAAAAATTGATGGAGGGAATTGCTGTGAGGCAAAGACAAGATGGATAAAATGCTCCATCACAGAGTAAGTTCAAAGCTGTCTGGCCATGTTGTTGGAAATTCAAGATAAATTTGTGGAAGGATGGATGAGGAATTGATGACTAGCTCAGGAGTGGCCATGGTCCAAAGTGACCAGAAAGTCATCTTGTGCACTGTGTAGAGGAGAGGGGAAAGACTCACATTACGAAGGGATGTGAACGGGAAGCCCCCAGTTCAAAGGACTTTCAGCATGAATTTTACTTTGTTTACCCTCTTGTAAAGCTATTTGTTACTTCGATAATCCATAGGAAACGGGATCATTTCTCTCCAGCATGTCAAATTAAATAAACAAATAAAACCTTGTTTGGCTGGTGAGAAGCTTAGAAAGGAAAGTGTATTTGTATAGGGATTCAGGAACTAAGCATCTTTCAGGAGCAGAAGATTAGGAAAGAAATCAGAGAAACAAAGGGGGAAGTGATTCAGTCATCAGAACTCAGAGCCAAATTAAAGAGGGGGGTGGGATGAAAGGACAAGAGATAGGACCTGCCTATATTAGGAAATCTCTGCTGGTGTAAACTAAACCAACTTGATGTCAGTTTAGTTTTACCACTAGGGTCCAAGTCAGGGACATAGACTTGGTTGTGACAAGCTCATCCTGATGTCACACAGAAATATCACACATTCACTGACGTTTCTTTTATTTCAGAATATATATGTTACCCCTCATGCACGAACACAAGCACACACAAGGGATAACATACGTATTTTGAAATTAAAAAAAAAAATAAATCGTAGTGAACCAGCACAAGCTTTTCCCTCTGAGAGAGGCGTTGGTAGCAAGATAGTTTTATTAGTACTGTTCCTGTTTCAGACATGATAAAAACAATATAAAAGAAACACAGCCCCACAAAGGTATCATTCTCTTTTATTTGCAGTTACACATATATTGGTATAAAACATGTTATATATTGGCATTAAATGTGTTATATGTGGGTACAGCTGTGCCTGTTCTTTGCCACATATCCACTGGGGATGTTGTAAAGAACTACCATTCTGTTTGTAGTCAGGTCATTGATAGGAAATATTCGGAGAGTTAGTGGGCTCCCAAGTCTATGAGAAGATTTGGTTCAGGTCCATTTGTTTCGTTGTCTTAAAATGTTCAGGGATCAGCAGTCAGAAAGATCGTCTTGTGTTTGGCAAGTGTTTTACACCACCACTGAACATTTTGAGTGGAGGACAAGGTCTTTAAGAAAATGTTTTGTTAATGGGAAATTATCAAGGACAATTGTTAAAACTTATTGCTTCAGACAACAACAGTGAAGATGGGGAGGCATCTAAAAGGTGTTCCAGATCTGACAAATGCCCTAAATAAATACCTTTCCTCTCTAACCCCTCTAGGACCCTGCTTTCCTCCCTCAGAATTTAGCAACTACTTTCCTACAGTTTAAAACTTCTCTTGCAGTGAAGGCCAATATAACCACAGTTGTGATCATGACTACACACCTCACTGCCAGTGCTGGATGTGGGAAGTCCTGAGACTGGATACAAGAGCACCATGAGCCTGCTGAGTGCAGAAAGAGGTATGACATGCCGTTCTGCCTTTGGGTTTCACTCCAAAGTGAACCCAAAGTCCATCTCAGAATAATGATAAGAAATGCTTCCCTGTTGGACAGGATGTAAAACCAAGACCATGCATGTCATCTTTTGCAGTGACAGTGTTGCTCTGTGCTGTTAAATAGGTGTTGTTTTTTATCCAGAGACAGTGAGATTTCGGTGGCAGAGAAGCTTATTCTCATCCTTGAGTGGGAAATTATTTGGAAGCTTTTGGATGCATGTACAGTGGATAAGACAGGACGGGGTTCTATAAAGTAGTTCACCCTTCCAAGTGGAGATGGGAATTTGGGCAGCAGATGCTGAAAATAGGACTTTCATGAGTGAAATGCATTAGGTAGCATGGATCATTTCAAGTAAACATTGTGAATCTCAAATTGGAGGAGAGATGTTTTAGCATATGCATTCAAATTATGTGTATGTACATAAAACTGCAGCATCACCAGCTCTGTAAGAATCAGTTTGGGGGAGGTTTTTTGTATGTTTGCACCCCTTCAGCTGGAAATCATGGCAGAGTATGAGATGTTTTAGTGGAGTTGGCTTAGGTGGCTTTGGCTGATCCTTTCCCCCGGTATCCATTTTTAGCTTTGTAGAGGTTTGTTGTAAAAAGCAGGTTTTTTCTTCTCACATGAGATTTGTTTTCTCATCCATGTAGAGAGAGTGGAGACACTACATGGAAACCTGATGCTACAGTAGTTGATGGGAATCTTATTCCCATCAGTACAGACTCCTCTGGGTTTAGAATTTCACACTTTTTATGATTCCCTAATCTGTAGTAGGTTGTTGCAGGTTTACAGACAACAGTGAAGATGGGGAGGCATCTTAAAGGTGTTCCAGGTTAATGCTGAAGACTGAAAAGATCCCTTTAGGTGAAGTGTAGTCCCTGGATAATTACACCTGTGGGAAATAGCTACCTGTCATGTCTGTCAACAAGGGAGCTTACCTTTTAAGGCACACAGATCTCCCTTTACATCACATTCTCTCTTTGTTGTAGTCCATTTATTCACCTATTATTCACCTATAATCTCTCTTCCCTTACCACTTTCCCACACACCTGTTGCCTTTCCAGCTTTCTTTTTTGTTGCTTAAGGCTTGTGCTCACCCTGTCCTCTGCAACAGCTCTCAAACAGGTCCTTAATTTCAGGAAGCAAAGAGCCTGCAGATCCCCAGTCTCCCCGGCCCCCACTAGCCCTGCATCTATCCCCGTGCCCCCCAACAGCCCCCCTCCCATCCGTCACCCACATCCTGAGCATGAAAGCCAGCCGGATTAATCCGGCACAGAGCACATTGTGTGTGAGTCATGACAGGCTCACTAAGGCGTGCAGTGCTGATAAAAGGCAGCTCTGATGGGCTCTGTCAGGGATCCCGGAGAAGCAGCGTGGAAAAAATCTGCTAACCCACATCCCAGCCTGGTAGCCGGGCCTGGAGACAGCCAGGCACCGAAGGGAGTGCGGGGAAGCCCCCGCGGCACTGGCAGGTCCCACTCTGGGCTCAGCCTGCGGGGAAGCCCCTGGTCCCAGGCTTGAGCTGGTGCTTGCTGGCGTCATCCAAGAGCTCATGAAGCCAGAGGAGGGCTGATGCAAGCCTCTAGTTGTGAGGATGCACCCTGGGATAACCTCCCTCTCCCCAGCTGGCCATTTGGCCAAAGGATATTCTTGACCCCCAATGTCTGAGGTGTCACTCTCCTTAAACCTACGTTCCCCTGCTCTGTGCCAGTGGCCAGCCCTGCTAGGGGAGCCTGAAGGAAACTTCTCTTGTCTAACTAGGAGGATGTGTCTCTCAAAACAGTGTTATTTTACAACCTGCACTTTCCCATTATTTATTCCTTATTTTTCATGTGACCCTTTAATATCATCTTCCTCAGTATCTTCAACTCTCTGGTATTAAGCCTTGCAGACACTGATGTTTCAACCATTATGAGTCTTTCTCCTTTTGGTCAGCCAGGCTATGCATTGTCTATCTGCAATATCCTCTTAATACTCTCCTCTCTTCTTGTATATGGTGTCCACTGAATGCCATCACCCCCCTGCAATCTGGAGACTCAGGCAAAGGCAAAAAGAGAAAGAGCTGGTCTTACAGCTCTGTGCCTCTGGGCATATATGCCCTGCTTTGTCTTTTAATTAGGCTGTGCACAAATACACTTCTACTGCATTTTAAACAGCAGGATACCAGAGCACCTACCAGTCATTTCTTGGAAGCTTTAGGAACTAGGTCTTCTCCCAGAAGAAAGAATCACAGCTGATGCCAAGGCCATGGTGTGGAGGAATTTACTGCCCCTGAGAACAAGGGTTAGGTGAACTTTAAAAAGTTACGTAACTTAGTGTTCCTGATCCTTTTTTAATCCAAAGAACAAACTAACCCTTCAGGGAGGAAAAAAGAAATCCACACATTCTTTCATGGTGTGATACGATGCAGCAGCCAGCACTTATAGGCAAATAAAATCAGGCGAAGCTTTGAAATTCTTCATTTTTCATTTCTACCAGCTGCTTTTATTTGTCGCCATTCCATTTGACTCCATGTGTTAGATATTGCATGAGGCATGACTGTATGGGTGGGAATTTGGAGAAGGATGCTGTAATCCACTTGCAGACTGCCTTCTGAAGTCTTGCAAGACACCAGTGCTCAAAATACTCCCATTCCAGTCTGCCTGCTGCGTGCCAGGCCATGCTGAGCTCAAAACCCATTTAATCCCCTTTTCTGACTGATGTAAGCCATACCTAGAAGCATCTTGTGGAAGGCAGAACACTTGGCTTAGGGAATGGATGTCAGCTGTAATCTTTTTCTCTACAACTTTAATTTTACTCTCGTATACTTCATTCCATTACTTCTGATTCTAATATTTTTGGACCACCCCTGCTTAGCATTTACAGGTCTTTAATCCTCTCTGTTGTCAGACAGATAAACTGGGTCTGGGCCCAATTCTCCCTCAGTTAGCTGGGTGTAAATGTCTCTGAATTCACACCAGCTAGATGCAATGTAACATGAGAAGTGTGTGAGGCCCTTTATTCTGTCAGCCTCCCCTCATAAATCAGCTCCCACAGCAGCACCTGAAGTCATTTTCTCCAGACCAAAGAAAGCATGCATGGAGAAGGTTTTGTCAAGAGTCTAGGGAGATCAAATGGTCTCAGAAGGTTTGCTGTTCCCCGCAGTGCTGCAGGCAGCTCAGCCAGGGTTGCTGAGTGTGAGGACCATGCACAGCATGGCTTGGCACCAGGAGGGCTTGTGGAAAGGGGATGTTAAGCCACCAGAGAAATCGTAGTTGTGTATGCTTGTTGCAGTATGATGCCAGCTGAAGAACCATGGATAACGATGCCTCTGTTTCATCTCAGCTGAATACAGAGCCAGTTTACCTGCCCAAGAGGTTTCAATTTATACTAGCTTTTTGGTAGTGAAACTTTGCCATGAGACTGAACTGCTAAGCAGCTTTTTTTTGTGGCCCTTTCTGCAGTGTCTCGTGTGTGAGCTGGAACAAGAATGAAATTCCCTCCCACCCAAGTGACTTGTGCAGCTCCTCGCCTGTGTCTCATGACAAGAGAGACAAAGCTTGTAGGTTCCTGGCAGCTTTTACAGTGTCTGTTTGAGGTATGAGCCAAATATTGGTCCCAGCACGGTACTATGACTTGAAACACATGACACCAGGCAGCACCAAAATTACTGAGCACAGTTGTGCCATGGGGAATACACCATGTCCTTCACTGCCATTGCCACTCAGCATGTCCTTGTCCACTCTCCCACACAGGGACAGTGCTCTCCGTGGCACAGGAGCAAGAAGAGGGAGTAGAGGCAGATCCCTTCATGTGCTTTCAGAGATATGTGGCATTCCAAAAATGTAAGAAATGGAGGAGGTAGAGCCAGATTAGAGGCACCTACACATGAGGAAGATAGAGCAAATGGCAGTCCTGATAGAGCAAAATCACCTTTTGCTGCTGTTCCTTGGAAGTGTGTTTCTTGTGGGGTGCTTCACATTTTCTAATCTGGCACCAAATTCTTCTTCCTAGAGTGCCTCTAAAGATTTTTACCAACTAAAAGCCAGAGCCAGACCCCTGCCTCCTGCTGAAGTCCTGCTAACTACTTCTCAGACGGCAACAACCTTCCAATAGGCGTGTGGCTTGGCTCCTCGTATAGGAAGTACAACATTGGTGTAAAACACAGGACAACTTGGCCAGTGTAGTTCTTGATACCACCATTATAATCACTGCAAAAATAAATACATCTTTACCCAAGAGATATTCATGTCAAAGAATATATTTTTTAAAATAATATATTTGGGGAAAATCAGAAGCTACCTTGTTTTCTGAAAGACAAGTTTGGCTGGTGTCCTTGACCTGCCAGAGCTGTGATTTTCTAAGGACCCTAAAGGAGATGAATTTCCTTATTGAAGTTCAGTGGGATTTGGGGGATGGGGTGTGTGATTCTTCTCTCCCTTGAAAATTCAAACAAGTACTCCTCAGATATCTCTCTTCTGCTTGTCACTCTTTGCCCTGTTTGTTTGTTTTTTGCACTTCTCGCAGCCTGGACAAGGCAAACAGGCCAGTCTATTGTTGGTGTGCATCTCTTTCACTGCAAGATTTGTTTATGTCTTAGCACAGTGATGCAATATTTGGGTTGAACGCTTCAAGGGGAAATGTTTATAGAACTAAAAAAATATTTCCATTTGATTTGTTTATAGGAAGTTTTTTCTTGTGGTCTTGAGTTTTGAAAAGGCCTTTGCATGTTTTCTTTTCCGCCTCCCCCACTCCCCCTCTGCGGATTTGAAGTTTGGTGCCAAATTCAGTCATGATAATGCCATGACTGACTCCTTAGGTATTTCTACCATGCTCTACACCACTGGAGTATCTTCATCCTGGCCTCCTAGATCTTCTCAACAGTGTTATCCTTCTTACATGCTGAGGTTCCCAAAGCTTCTCGGCAGGACTGAGGGTTTTCCAGCCCCACGGTCCAACAACTCCTCTTTGTTCCTGAATTATTTCTGACCTAGGCCGGCCCTCAGGCAGGGCAGGCTACACTAACAGGGGAGAGTTGGAAGAGTTAAATAGGAACATTGCTTAGAAGGAAAAACAAAAGAGTAATAGGAAAGGCATCTTTGTGTGACCGAGGCTTAACCGAAACCAGGCCTTCTCCCTCTGCCTCAGCCAGGAAAACAAGAGAGTACGTGCAGGCAGCCACCGGCAGAGCGTGCACGGGTGTCCTCCTCTGTCTCCAAGGAGGCACAGCCACTCACAGCCAGAGGGAGGGCAGACATTCACCCATGTGGCACCCCCAGGGCACAGCACGGGTGCACTTCCCGACACCCAGGCACTCACAGTCTTTACTGCACATCCACTCCCCCCTTTCTGCCCCTCTCCCATCTAGTTGGTGTTTGTCACCTAGAGGAGGCTCCCACATGCTGTTGTACACTATCCTCCAGGCATTGTGCCTCTGCTCTTTGGGAAACGCTGAGTACCACTGGGCTGCCTCATTGTCACATTGGGTCAGTGAGCAAGGATGCTGAAAGGGTGAATGCCACAGGTTCTGCCATCCCTGACTCTGGCCACAGCTTGCAAGCAGGAGGCATAGATGGGGCGGGAGGAGGCTCAGGCTTTCTCTTGTGTCTTGCAATTTTGCCTCTTTGTACAAAAACCAGAGAGAACACTCACAGGGTCCTTCCAGCCACTGTCCTTCTAACCTAACCCAGCATCATCCATTGCCAGTCTCCGTTCTCTTGACAGGATAAACCATCGCCACCTTTACCTTGTACCTACCGGGGTAACCAACAGAGAACACATGTGCCCAACTCTTTGAACCAACAAATTTCATCAGCCCTCAACAAGGCACTCCCACACCTATGTCACCACAGTTTCAGGGCTGGAAATCTTCAGAATATGACTGGCCCTGGAGCCCAGGTGCGGCTCACTTTCCATGAGCTCATTAACCAGCAGAGCCTCACAGACCATCGTCTGGCAACAGCCGGTGTAGGAAAAATTACTGTTAGAGATGTTTCCAGCTACTTCCAGCTGCTGCCTGCACAGAAATAACATGAGATCACTGGCTCAGAGGAAGCCTTGGCTTCCCCAGCCCCTGGCCATCAGCATGTGTCCCCAGGAAGTGGAATGGCCTGTGTGTGCTGTGGCAAGGGGACCTGGCATGTGGGCATGGGGATCATACACAGATGCATAAATAAAAGCCAGCCCCCTTGCTTTGCTGACTGATGGGCTCTCCTGCAAGAGGTGACTGGGATTGGTGTTTGGTTTTTCCCTGGAATGCTCCAGTTCAACATGCACTGTTTCAGAGCCATGCCAGCCACCTGCTGCCAGATGCCCCCTGTCTCCCTCTGGGTCCTGTGTCCCAGCAGACTGCTCGGTCACCACAGAGGGACCCAGGACAGCCCCCAGGCCCCCCACTCCCACCCTGCCTTCTCCCCAAAGCTGAGATCCATCAGAAAGGAAAAGCAAAGGTAATGAACAGGCTGGCTTTGGTACTCTCACTCTAACAGTCACCTTTTCCAATGGACAGTAATACCGGAATCCCTCAGGGACATGTTCTGTGACAGCATCGTTGTGCCTGTGAAAGAGCCAGGAGCCTTCTGGGAGCACAAAGGCTGCCCTTTGAGTGTGTTTGCTCTGTCCTGTTGTTTAGGACTGAGATTGCCCAAGAGTCACAGCCTCCTGTGCATCCATGCACCCCAGCTGTAGCCTGGAGCAAGCTGGCAAGACAGCAGGGGATGGCTTGGGTCTCTGCTGAGAGCAATGCCAAGGTCTTTCTAAAAGGTATCTACAATGCTGAGTGAAAAAAAACTAAGGCAAATATATTTTGCACAGAATCCTGGTCTTGATGAGAACTATTTTATCTGGGGACTATGTCTACCAGACAAATAGGCCGTGATAACTAATACCTGGTAGTCTGTCTTGGCACTTCACACATAAGACAAGACACCACGTCATCATGTTATCAGGGATTTTAGTGCGCTGGGAGCCAGATGGAAGGCAAAGTAGACCAAGTTCACTTACAGACACCATAACCACAAGCCTTTGTGAGAACAAAACAGGAGGGATATCACCCATAAGGTGTGGCTAAGTGCACACCTTTATGCCATCTTGGTCCCTTCTTGGGTAGGATAACCACATCCTTCAGGAGGGAAGGTCTATGGGTCACACCATCTTAGTGTGTCCCCCTCAGATGGTTATTGCACGTGAGTCTGCGCATTGCTGTCAGATGCTCGATGGTTGTTCCTAGGAGAGGTAGAAATAGCTTATTTATTCTGTTTGGCATCTATATTCATTCCCTCTTCTCCTCCCAACCCATAACCCCCTCCCCCAAACGCCAAGCTAATGCCTTCCAGATGAGGTGCTAGAAGCTGCTAATTGCACCCGGATCCGTCCTGATTTGTGCTTCAGTCAGCAAGGCACCTCGCTAATGGATCTGAGACTTGGCAGTGGGCCTGGGACCAGTGTCAAAGGAAATGGATGAGAGGGAAGGAGAGAGCAGAGGGTTAGAGGGAGAGCAGGGAGACCCAGAAAGGAAAACGATCCCTCCTCCTCACAGCAAGGGGCCGAATACTGATAAGGACTTGCGGTTGTCCCCCGAGGCTAGGTGGTCCTGTGTGGGATGTCAGGGCCGAGGCATGTTGCCTTCTCCTGTGAGAGAGCCCAGCCTATGCTGGGGTACTGCTCCTGAGGGAAGGCTTAGCCTTGCACTGGGGCAGCAAGGCACACCTGGGCTTTATCACTTCCCCGACTGGTGAGGGCCTGAGCTCTCCTGATGGGAAGCTGGGACATGAGAGCTGGGAGCCAGCTGGGGGCTGATGCTGAGCCGTGGCTCCCTGTTGATCCAGAGCATCTGTCTCACATTCCTGGTGGGTTCCAGGAGAAGAGGAGCCAGCTGGGGTGATTGGATGTGGATCAGAGGCAGAGAGGAGAGAAAACAAGAGGGAAGGGGGTTGGGGAGGTGATAGCAGGCAGGATAAGGAAAGAAAGAGGCCTGGAGAGGAAATAGAATAGTAGGTACCACAAATGGAAAAAGCAAGGGGCAGAAGTGGAAAGGCAAGAAGCAGAAGTGCAGGCTGGAGAATAAGGAGATAGTGTATAACATGGTGTTCTTGCTCCCATACAGCCTGCAGCAGCCACACTGTGGCCTGGGGAGGCTGTGCTAGCAGTCAGACAGGGCTACAGCCTCTCTGAGAGCCCCAAAGGGAACTGTGCATGCTGTCCTGCATGGGAGCCCTGGGACCTCACTGCAGAGCCTCAGGGATGGAAAACTTCCTATCAACACATAAATGTCTAGGCACTATTCCTCAGTGTCTCACCAGGCTTAACTGCCTGAGGACAGGTCTGTTTCTGGACATGTGGATGACATCAACACAAAGAGACTTTGCTTCAGCGTCTCAGCCTGGGCCTGAGAACGAGGCTGTTGCTGAGTCCTTGGGAGTTAGCTTAAGGGTGGCATGAAGAAACCTCCTTTCTGTGTGCTGGAGAGCCCCAGGAGAACTGGGAGTGGTTCCTCTCTATTTTGAGATACCTCTTCAGCATTAAATCCAGTGTCTTCCCCAAATGGAGTTTATTACGCTCATTTTAATGGTGGAGAAAAGTGAAGTAACATTGCCTTGGGTTCCACAAAGAATCCAGGTTCCACCTGGGAGAGGACTTGGGGTTGTCAGTCAAGGGGTACCTGCTCTGCCAGACCATGAAGGTCTGGCATGATGAACCAGGAGAGCCATGAAATTGTCAGAGAGGGAAGGAAGCTACAAGGGCAGAACTGCACCAGATAGCTGGGAACAGAGAAGATCTTTAAACCCACACTGGTGATCTGGATAGATGGGCACTTGGTATCAGCAGGTCCTCTTCATTGAAAAAAACAAACCCAAAACTGGGCGACACTGGGGTGGATGGAAGCCTGCAGCTGCCAGGACCCTGGAGGTGTGTTGCAGCATCAAGTAATCTGGATGATAATCCTGGGAAAGATGCTCCAGATGGAAAGGTGCCAAGCTGAAAGCGGAAACAGGACAACCAGAAGCAACCAACTGCAATGGGAACCCAGTTGGTTGGAACTGGTAAGACACTGTGCTAAAATGCCTTTGGCTCCGAGTCCCATTTTCATCAACTTTGCAATTCTTGGCAAAGATGAGAGGGAGTTTCCACCAGACTGTGATTCATTTAGTGAAATTTGATCATGGCCAGCAGGGGAGGGAAGTAGACAGACAGACAGAGAGACTGTATTTTGAGGAGGCAAGACTGTCAGGCCTCTGCAGAAAGGGCAGAAAAAGACCTGTTCTGTCTGATAGGAATCTTGGTAGGCAATCTTATGGGGGAAGGGGTAAGGAAGTAGGAGAGCAAACTAATTACAGACATTGTGTGTGCTTGGATGCGCCTGCAGACTGATTAGCTCATGTCTCCGAAGCACTTGGAGATGGAAACCAGTCAATTATCCTTATTAATTTTTCCCCTTTTGTGCTCCTAGTTATTTTTGGAGACCATTTTAAGCACAATGCACCACCCAGGTGTTGGCTGCCGCAAAACCCATTGGAATTCCCTATTTGTCTTTTCCTTTCCCTACACAAAGTCCAAAACAGTCCCAATGAGAGTGATTCCTTCCTCCTGAAATGAGGACAAATAAAGAAAAGAGGAAGAAAAAAGAAATATAACATATCCCATGGTGGCATGCCCAAATTGCATCACACTTGCCTCTTTCTGTGCCTCTGGGGGCCAAAGGCAAGGGGGGTGCCTGTCTCTGAACTCATCAGGGCCTTAGGATACTGTCAGGTCAGTATCCAGGTGCACAGGAAACAAAAGTATACTTGCTCTGCAACTTGTTGGAGAACAGTTAGGACTTAAATTTAGCAAGAATTCTCTCCAATCTTCTTGTTGTGGGTATCTACCAAAAGGACACTGAGGAAAACCCTTGTGAACATCCTGAGGCCGTTTCTGACAACAGAAGCATTTCAGGCTTTGAGAGTGCAATAGGAGAAGTTATTTTTTTGAGGGAAACCACAGAAAAACCTGGCCTTTAATTTAATCTGCCACCTATTTCCCTTGTTCCCAGACAGAGGTCATGGCCACTGGATGACATGTGAACTGTTACCTTCTAACATCTGTGACCTTTTCGTTGCTTGGAGAACTGAGGAAGAAGCCTCAAAATGCTTAGATGTGAATGAGGACGCTTTGGGATTGAGGATTTGGGGGCAGACCATGCTTTTGCACCTGCAGTTGGTGTGCAGGCAAAGTGGTGGCAGCACCCAGCAGCCTGTGCCCCAGGAGATGGGCACACAGCCTGATTTACCTCTGGATCTATGTGGGAATGGGCATGTCCAGCCCCACAGCCTGCAGTGCTCCCCACTGGTTCTGTGTGCCCAAATGCTGCCTCAGCCCTTGGCTGCTTGCTTCAGGGCATGGGGGTCATGCAGTTGTGTTCTGGACTTCAGGGGCTGCCCTCCTGGGACTTCCTGGGAAACTCTGCAAGAAGCCCCTCAAGAAAAATCTTGGAAGGCTCTGGCTTTGGAGAAATGCCTGGCTCTTTTCTTCCCCTCCTTCCAATTTCTTGCTGCCTGGGTTCCAGGCACACGCTGGACAACCAGGTGGGAAGCCACAGTCCAAGAAGTGGAGAATTAACAGGTTTTCAGCACTATGCCAAAGCATTAAATGCTGGGAAACCAGACCATGCACACCATGTTAAAATAAAGGGAGAGCTGAAGACTTCCAGACCATGACAGGTTTGATCTGGCTTGTTTATTTTTTGGCAGGAGGGACCGAGTGAGGCCAGGGCAGGGACCGAGCACGTGTTGTATGTGCCAGAAAGAGCACATCCACATCTCCTCCAAGTCAGCTGCATTCTGTCTGCTTGCACACGTGGCCCAGCAGTCCCATTATGGTGCTGCGCTTTGCCTGGTGGGCTGAATGCAGGAACCAGGTCCACTGCAATGTGATTTATGAATCCTCTCTGAGGTCCCATCTTTTTCCTCCTCCTCTTCCTTTTGGGGACTTGGGGATTTGGTTGGTTTGGGGCTTTTTTTTTTTTTTTTTTTTTTTTTTTAATAAAAAGCACTTGAAGTTCATTTAAGGCAGAACCCCTTGATTTACTGTGCTTTGGTTTCAGAAACAAAAGACTTTAATGGGGGGAAGAAGCCATTTAAGTTTTTCAGTATTTTTTCCCTGTTACACCTCAGCCTCTCTGTAAGGACACAAAGCATGCTGTGGTACAACACCAGCACTTGTCTGGTGCTGAGAAGCGCCCAAATCAGTTTGGGCCACAGATGCTCTGTCAGAGTCACATTTTCTCAAGCAGGGAGTCAGTCCATCAAGAGAGAAATCACTCCACTGTGCTGCTTCTATACAAAATGTGTCTGCTGAGATCTTGGAACCCAGCAAAGTCAAAACAGGATTTTCACCAAGATACAAGGAGTGGTGTTTCAGATCTCCAGAACAGAACTGAATGAAACTGAAGGACAGCTGTCAATAAGGGAAAATTAGGAGCACGGCTGAGTTCCCATACTTTGAGGAGCCAAAACTGATTGTTTTTCCTTTTTTCCTGAAGTCCAGGTTTGGCTTAACTGAAAAGCAGACCTACTTGTTTCTTTCTGCTGCAGCATATCCTAGCCTAAAAATCTGTCATCTGCACTTTGTGCACTTTTTATAGGTAAGAAATGAAGTGGTCAGATACATGCTAAATTACACAGAAAAAAGCACACTCACTCTCAGGTAATTTATTTGGGCTGCTCAATATCACGTTCACAGGAATTCTGAATATCCAGGAAAGCATCACTGACAAAACATACATGGACCTCTTGCACCCTAAAAAAACCACCAGTTAACAAAACCGTCTGCTAAACCCATCCAGGGTGCCTTGCTACGCTGGGAAATCAGACACCCAACTTCAACAGCTAGTGCCACCAAATGAGTCAAAACCTCCAGAGTAACTTTATCCCTATAGTTCTGTGAGCAAGTCTTGCATGCTTTAGCAAGAGCATGCATGACAGCTTCAGAGCAGAGTGGGGCTGCTGGCTCCTAAGTGGTGTCAAAATACTGCCATGAGGCACTATTACTCAGCATTCAAGGGTCAAGACCAAAATCCACTGGGAAAAGCAGTTTGTGCTTACGAAAATCCCCACATTCAGACTTTGTTTTGCCACTGGGGCACCAGGAAAACCTGGAGTGCTGCTCAGGACCTTATTCAGGGCACAGGTGATGGAGAATGGTTTCCGTTTCTTGCCATTTGCACTGGAAAGAGAAACATTGAGAGGGGATGCGACAAAGGCTAGCAGCATGGTCAGGGGAAGAGAGTGCCTATCTGGAGGCAGGAGACTGTTGATTTATTTTGCCCAGTGAAATGCAGGCTGAGAATGGATATGATTGTTCTTGGTAAACACATCAGAGGGATAAGCACCAGGGAGGGAGCAGAGCTATTTAAGCCTTGGAACAATGTTGGCGCAAGAACAAGTGGGCATGCTCCAGCCAGGAATAAATTGAGACTGGAAATAAGAAGAATGGTTTAAGCCTCAGAGCTGTCAAGTTCTGGAAGAGTCTACTAATTGGGGGTAGTGGGAGAATCTTAAAACTTATTAGGATTGTTTGGATCTTCACATTTGTGCGGAAGATTGCACGATGTGATTGCTGACAATAGCAAGGGCCAAGACATGGTAAAATAGGAGATCCCTTCCAGCGCTGCATCCCTACTGCGAAGCACTTGGGATTATTTGTGTCTCATGTGTCCATGTTAAGGCAGGAGAGCTGCAGGATCCTTTGCCGCCCAGCCCTGCGGGGAGATTGTTGGCCAGCCAGTTGCCAGCAAGGAGATGAGGATATTTTCTCAGATAGCTGAAGATGATATGATGGTTGCTACTAATAAGCTGTGAGGAGAAACGTGTCTCTTGTCCCAGGAGGAAGATTGCAGGCATCACACCAGGCCACAGCCAGGCAGCAGGGCAGAAACAAACAGCAGAGGGAAAGAGTTGAAATTCCAGAGGAGAAAACCAAGTGCAGGCATTTTCTCATTAGAGAGCAGGGGGCTTCATGTGTTCTTTGTCTTTTCAAAGGCAACAGAGGTTGAACAATAATCAGGGAAAATTTACATAACCCATTCTGTCATTTGGAGCTGAGGCAGCTCGGCAACAAGCCCCAGGATCAGCTATGCTGTTTAGGCCATGAGTCAGTCTCAGAGAAACTGTGAGTTTATGCAGTCATATAAATTTTTCTCTTTTTAAGGAGCCCTTCTTTGTCTACTAACCACCCAAATCCATGGTCCTCCTTGTTAGAGCCTGCTGCTCTTTTCAGTATCTCCCAATGGAAACTGGAGGTTTCCACAGTGCTTCAAGCCTGTGGCAAACTTTGGCGATCTCACATGGTCCACCCCACACAGGATCTGAGGTGTGGAGCCAGGTGGCTCCTGACCTGTGGGAGGTGCCGGAATGCAGGAGCTCCACAGCCAGAAGTGACAGTTCTGGGAGCTGGCAAGGAGGAATCACCTAGCAAGTAGCTGCCTCAGGCTTGAAATCACTTATCTGTGCTCAGTGTGAATGAGAAAACTTGCTGGCCAAAAGAATCACTGTGCGAGGCAGAGAGGGTGAGACTGGGATGCCCTGGGCAAAGACTGAGAGATATGTCTTCTCTTGCACCTGGGATGCTTTACCTCTCAGCCGTGTTGTGTTTCCCCAAGACTGTATCTACAAGCTGTCAGTGGGCTCACATGTGTTAAACCCAGCCGCCTTACACATGGCAGCTCAGGAGAGAGGGTGCTGACAAACTGTTGAGAGGGTGCTGAGCAAACTGTCCTCCAAAATCAGTGGCACCTAGGCAAAATGGGAATGTCACAGCTCTCAGCCTCTCACTGAAGGTAACCCAGCCCAGTTTAAATCCTGACCTCCCTTAGTTGCAGCCAAGCATATGGAGGGGCTTGTGCTCAGGAAACAGCACCTTTCTCATCCTTGGGGACCCCACCCTGAGACAGAGGGGGAACGAAAATCTGAGCAATATTTCAGTGGGTGTGTAAGATAGAGTAAATGTTACAGCAGCTGGTTAATGCATACCCTTCCACATGGTGTGATAAGATTGAGTTCTAAATTCCCTTTCTTTAGTTCACTGCACGCACACATGCAAATTCCCTCCCTTCTCCTTAGGAAATTGAAAGAAAGGAAAAGCAATAATAAAATATTTCAGATGAGAGAGAAAGAATTCTCCATGATTGAGAACATTTAATGGGAACCAGCTGCCTGAGCAAGACCAAAGGCTGATCCTGCTGGGGGTTTGTTGACAGTGTCACTTTCCATAGGTACCTGCTGAGGAAAAGGGAGGGATGCTCAGGAGACAGAGCAGAGGAGGAGGAAGGTGAAAGAATGCACTGCAGAGTGTTTTACCTCCACACAACCCTGTCTCCCCCTCTCCTTTTTATCAGGAGACTCTCCAAGCTCTTGCAGAAGAGCCATGACAGGACAAAACAAGAAAGCATGAGTGTGTTGGTGCGAGCATGTGGGTGGCTGTATCTGAGCAAAAAGAGGGTGGGTGGAAGAAAGGAAAGAGGAGCCCAAAAGTTCAGTGCATGAAACAAAAGCCAAGGCTGTCTCTCTACTCCCCTTCCTATTCTTCCTTGCAACCAGACAGCTGCAATTAAGACGTAACTGATACACCGAGAGCTGGTCCCTGGTGCCGGTGCTCCCTCACCTCCTCCACACCTGTCTGCCCATGGTGGCAACAATTCCAGGCATGGACCCAGCTCTGCAGAGCTACTGTGTGATACCAAACCCAGCCAGAGCAGCCACACCTTGCCAGAGCAACCCACAGGACAAGGAATTTTAGTGGTGTGAAATATGGGCTGCTTCCAAGTTCCCTTTTCTCCTGTGGGGAATAATTGTCTGCATGGACTTGCCCATGCTGCCACCTACGTGTTCACGAGGTGGTGGGACCTGACTCATGTCCTGCTCTGTCTGTGGCCCCAACCCCTCCGGAAAGAGCCCTTACTCCTGCAGAACTTGGCACACCACTTGCAACCAGCCCAGGGCCCTGATCTTGACCCAAGCCCATCATTCAGGGCCCCACTTTTTGAAAGATGCACTCAGCCCTATTCCTGTACCTAGGGATATTCACTCCCTGTTCAAGGCTACATAGATCAGCATCAGGAAAGCTTGTCAGCTTGTCCCCTGAACAGTGATACTCGTGTAGATCAGGGCTTCAAGTGTGCAGAAGGTTGGAGCAAACATTTATACATCAAAAAACATAATATGAATTGGGTGATGTACTCTGAGGTAAATACTGGTAAGGAAGCATAGTGCTTCATTGGGCCACCTAGCAATTCTTTATATGAAAGTCATCTTTCAGCTAGAAGAGGTAGTCCTGTTGGCAATGTTTTTGCCCAGCTTTTCCAGGTCTTTGTACTCTGTTTTCCATGATTTCTGTTCACAGCCTTCAATGGAATTGTATTCTTAAGAGTTTCCTCAAAAGCCATGGACCAGAATGCCCCTTTCCCGCAAATCAGGCATTAAGACCATCATGTTTCATCATGCACTCCACACTACTTACTTTAATCATGGGTTTGTGCTAACTTTTGAGCTCTAAGGATTTATACTTTCCCACTACAGGAGAAAGTCCCAGTCCCGGATATTTTACTGGTTCAAACAGGCAAGAACAGTTGGGGGACATACCAATGGAGTCACTGCATGTACCATATGTTCTGCTCTCTGAACACCTGAGATGCCAGGGTTTAATGAGACGGCACCCACAGACCCTGCT
This sequence comes from Chamaea fasciata, assembly GCF_029207755.1. Lineage (NCBI taxonomy): Eukaryota > Metazoa > Chordata > Aves > Passeriformes > Sylviidae > Chamaea > Chamaea fasciata. The sequence continues at coordinate 21,982,608 of NW_027094087.1, read as the reverse complement.
CGCCTCCAGGAGGGCTCTGGCACCTCCATGGAGTTTTGTCAGTGTGATGGTAGGGGAGGTGATGCAAACCCCATCATAGCTGACACTTTGACACTGACTGTAAGATCTCAGCACAGCCGTAGCTGCAGGCTGGTGACAGGACTACCTGTTGCAGAGATCAGAGGAGAAGGCATCGTAACATTCTGGGGCTGAGAAGAGGGAATGTGCTAGCAAGCTGTGGCATGGATCTGATTTTCCATTCAATAATCCCATGGTAACTCAAGAAGATGGTAAATTGCAACTGCGACAGCTCACTAGCAGCCTAACATTTCCTCATGGTGCTCCTGAGGTGTGGAAAGATCTCTGCAGAGTGAGGCCCATGAAGGGGGGAAGTGTGCAGCAAAAGTTTTGGAAAATTGCCCTGCAGCCTCCTTCGCCATTACCCTTCCTCTCAGCAGCGTGCAGCCCCCTTCTTTTCGGTTCAGTGCACTCGTGCGTGTGGGGGCCCACAGCCAGAGGGGCAGGAGCTGCTCCTTCTTCACCTATAACTTCATCTGCCGCTTTTCTTTCCAAAGGAAGCTGCAATTAAACCCCAGGCTCCAGTGCAAGGAGAGTTTCCAGGCTTGGCTGTCCCTCCCCATGGGCAGCCTGAGCACCAGCCAGGCTCTTGCCACGGAGCCCCTGCTGCTCCCTAGGACTGAGTGGAACCACTGCCAGTTTACATCGGCAGCCAAGTGACCATCTGGTACAAAGGCAAAATATGATTATTATGTTTAGGTGCACGCAGTCTTTGATGTAGTGCCCAAAGGTAACAATAAAGTTTTATTAAGTTTTTTCAATTATGTGGATCGTGACAATACTATGACAAGGCTGTTGGAAACAACCTTCAAAATGAGGTGTGGGAGGCAAGCAACACCCAGCCACATGTTGCTTCTTAATCCTAGCCCCACTGACATTCATGAAACTTCAGCTGGTGTAAGGGATACGTGCCACAGCTGCTGAGGATGAGGGTTCCTACCCCAGGGCAGCCTCAGCAAGGGGCTTTTAGCAGAATTCAGATGAGGACCCTGCCTTAGCAAGCCCGTGTTGCTGCTTTGCACATCAGCCTCAAGCAAGTCTTGCCTCCTCCTCGCACCTCAGTTTCCCCCTCCTGGAGGCAGACATGGATCAGTTCCTCTCGCATGCTGCTGAGCATCCTCCCTTCTCTCTGCTTCCTCCCTAACCTCCCTCCCTTTTTAATCAGGATTTGTATGTGGGTTTCCAGGCTTCCTGGCTGTCCCGTCTCCTCTTTCTCCTGCACTGCTTTGATGTTAATTGTCTCCAGGGCTGGAGCGCTCCTTGGCTGATTAAGTCCAAGAGTCCTCCCTGGTTTTGTTGACCCATGAATGGGGGCCTCTTCAGTGCTCAGTGGAGTGCGGGCTCATTGCCCCTCCTCCTCCCCCCCATTCGGTTTGATGGATTAATCGTGCTGTGTAAAGGAAAGTGGGGTGGGAGGGGAAACTGAAGCAGCGGGAAAGGGGGGGAAGGAGGACGGGAGAAAGGGAGCAAGAAAGAGAAGGACCTTCGGCAAATGCTCGACTGCCCTTGCTTAAAATAACACCGTTTATTTAAGCAGGTCAGGCACACAATGGCTTGAGAGGGGCTGCTACTCAGATCATGGGACCCTGCATATGCTGAGTAAGAGGCTGGAGAGGTGTTAGCCAAACTCTGAAAGCTAGTCTGTTCTTACCCGATGTCTCCATCTCCCCCCAGCACACACACACATGCACACAGTTGCACCTCCTCTTTTTCTTCTCCCTCCCCTTCAGACACTGGAGTCCTTTGCCTTTTTGGCAGTGGCACGGCTCAGAGCCAGGAATGGAGGGGCTCTGAGAGAAAAAGAGGGCTCCAGCCTCTTGCCCTGGACCTGCTATCCTGGCATGCAGCCAGGTGAGGAGAGGCTGCTGGCCCTATGGAGTGGGCTTCCCACAAGAGTCTGTAGCGAAACAGATGCCAGCATTTCAGAAAGACTTGTGTCTCAGCCCCAGCTGCCACTGCTGCCTTGCTGAGGGCCTAGCTGCTCCTGCTGAGGCACAGGGTATCTGCAAAGCTTCTGGTAGAAAAGCATGCCTCCTGCTCGTTTCTTCCAGAAAACAAGTGGTTTCATTCAGAGATGAGATTTGAGTAGCTGCAGCAAAAACAGCAGTATCAGTGTCAGCAGGCTGAGTGGTCTGCTGACTGTGTTAGACTTGGTCTTTGCTCCATCAGGGATATAGTACACCTCTCCATTATCCAGTTGCTGGGATGGCCACAGCGCAGCCTTGCTCGTGGTCTGCAGCATCCCTTGGTGTAGCAGTCCTGTGCCTCTTCATTCTGTCCCATCTAGGGATGTCTTAGTCCCTTCTCACCAGGGATGGCCAAACAAGGTGTCAGGAGGCAAGAGGAAGCCCCACAAGTGTCCTGGCCCAAGCCATCTGCATTGTCAGTTGCAAGTTGCTCTGGTCTCCAAGCCTGGCCAATGTCAGCAGCCTCCTTCCCCTGAGCAAGACTGACCCAGTCCTAAACACATGTACGAGAAATCCCACAGCGACTGCAGTGGATTCCTCTCCCTTCCCCACCTCCCCCTGCTCCAACCTCCCATGCTGCTCCTATCCATAACAAATGCAGAGTCAGGCTCAGGAAATGAAAAGGCTCTTCCCAAGAGGGACCTGTGCAATTTTCCAGCCTCTCCCCCCCCCTGCCGCTTCCCCTTCTCCATCCCCCTGCCCCAGTTTTCCCTGGCTGATGGCAGCAAAGGGCCGTTGGTGTTGGCAGGGTGCTGCTGCCTGCCTGGCAGGCTCTCCCGGACAGCCTGCCAGGCTTTTCAGGGCTCATTCTCACTTTCCAGAGGCTGGAAGTGCAGAGCAGGAGACAGGCTGCCTTGGCAGCCTCACTGTTTCCAAACATTGAAAGGCAGAGAGAGAAAAGTCTGCTTCTCCCGGCTCACCAAAGCCACCACCACCATGGATGCTGGCCAAGTCTGCCTAAAAATAACTGTGGTGCTACCGGACACACGTGCTTCTCGGGGACAAAGCAGGACAATGCACCCCAGGGCAGCAGGGATGGAGCAGGGCAGGGCGGAAGGAGAACTTGGGGCTTTTTCCTCCACCCCTGCTCTCACCAAATAAAGCTGTCTGTGTTGTCCCAGCAGTGCTAGTCAATAGCAACCAGGGACGTCTCCCTCTGTTTGTTTTCACAGGAGGGCTCCAACCAGTACAGCTCAGAGTAGCTGCAAATTGTCTTTTCCCAGCTGGGAGTGCCTCGCTTCCCATTGTGCTCACACGTGGGGAAGACAGCATGACCAGCATTCTGGTATAGGTGACCCTACAGCCCAGGGCTGTCGTTGCCTGAAGGTGAGATCTCCCTCACCTCCAACTCCACCTCCAGGACATGTGAGATCTGCTGGGATTGCCTCTCCATCAGTTGTGACCATCCACCCAGATGTGACTGCAGCACATAATTAACAAGAGGACTGAGGAGAAAATGGAAAGTGTGTGACTGGCACAAGCATGACTCTGGCCTCTTGGGAATGTGTCTCACTAGCTGTGCTGCCCAGCTTCGACAGAGGGGGGTAGGTGCTACTCATCATCCATCAGCCCCTGGGCAACCACGCTGATGCCTCCAGATCAGAACGTGGCACACCAGGTCCTTCTCACACTCCTATGTCTGCTACCTTCAGTAGAGACATCAAGTCTGCCTTTGGAAGCAGCTCTGGGACTCCCCTCCAAGTGCAATCCAGATGCACTTGGTGTAATGCAGATACCTCTCTGCTTGTAAAGATACCTGCCATGTGTTTCTGCTTGAAACAGGAGAAGTGAGAAGAGATGTAAAACCAGATGTGTGATCCGGGGCACTCTCTTCCTTCCTGCTGTGGCCAAGACGTCCCAGCCCCAGCTGGAGGGTCAGCACAGACAAAATATCCAAGCCCCCCCTCTTGGCAGGAGGGCAAGGGTAACTGGAAAAGCAAAGCTGTATTTTACCAGCAGGAAAAGGCAAAGTCCTGAATGTTTCCACAGGCTGGAAGAGGCTCCACCAGCCCAGGCTGTCCATGAAGCTGTAACACACCTTCTCTCCAGCCCATGCACTTGCTGTTTCTTGGTGGGGGAAAGCTGACCACAGTCAAAGGCTGAACAACAGTTTTTGCTAAGTCTGACATATGCTGGGACACCTCACTTCCATAAAAATCGTGAAGAACTAAGCAGGAGGTTGGGTGTTTCTTATCCCTGCAGACAAGGCTCCTTTTCTTTAAGTCAAAATAATTCAGCAAAATTGACGTCAATTTGCTAAATGTTTCAGGTGACCCAAAGTTTTAGGGTTAAGCACAAAAAATCCTACCCCAAGAAAACAGTTTCAGCTGAAACTATTTTCCCTGCTCTAAATCTAGGGAGTTTTGGCTTCTTTTTTTCTTTTTGTGCGAGGAAGAGTGTTTAAAGAGGGTTTGGCACAGTGAATCTCAGTCCCAGCAGATACATACTTGTTTGTCTATTTACAATCAGGACAATCCAAACCCATTAGCAGATGTAACTGAGTTAAGACATGAACATGAATTTAGAAAACAATATGAACTATCATTTGTAAGAAAGGCTTGGAGGCGAAATCCAAGTAATTGATATCGTAAATCCCTCAAGACATTATTATGGGGTATTTGTCACCTCAGAGAAATTCAGGATCCCTTGCTTACATGCCTGCACCTACTTTTGAGGCATAACTTCGGACATTCAAGCTTCAAATGTCAATGTGTAAGCTAAGGCAGACATTATATGGCATTTCTTCTCCTCCCGAGGTATTTCAAAGAGTATTTGCCAGATCTCTGAGAAACTGCTAAGTGCTGAAGCTGCAGTGAATGATGTTTTAATTTGGTCTGAGGGCTTGAAAGAACATCTTGAAAGACTTAGACAAGTCTTAAAGGGAGTATGAAAAAGAGACTTAAAACTGAGCTATAAAAAAGCCCTATATCTGATGTAATAAGTTATTTAAATGAGGCATAAATTGAGCAAAGATGGTGAACGGTAATGTGCACAAAATGTTGAAATGTTTAGCTCTGCAAAACAGAGTGGATTTGTGACAATTTATGGAGATGATAAGCTGGTTTTGATAAAATTAATTCCAAATGCTCGGGGAGGGTCTGATTTTGCAAGGTGGCAAGCATTTATTTTTTTTCCTCTCATCCAGAACAGCACTTAAACACATGCTTGGTCGTGCTGACTTGGCTTATTTGTTTCTGGGGTGGGATGCTACACAACACAGCGCTCAGGAAAGGCCATGTCTTGATGCTGCAACGGGAACCCAAGGCGTGTGTCAGGGAGCCCTCATTTCACTCACCCTCCATCTCTGCTCCACATGGATAAAACGGGCACAGGTTTCTTTGGTTGGTTTTCATTGTTTTGTTTTGTTTGGAATTTTGTTTGGTTTTAGTTTGGGGTTTTGTTTTTGTTGGTGTTTGGTTGTTGTTTTTTGGTTTTTTCCCACAGCAGCTTTGGAAATCAAACATCTGCTGGTGAGGAGGTTTGCTGGGATGCAGTTCCAGAGGGGATCAGCAGCAGGATGCAGACTGGAGGTGGCCAAGTCCCAAAGGGGCCATGGCAGCAGGGAGGGTGGCGTGGCTGGAGGGGGCACCTCGCACACGTGGGGCACAGCCGGGCTGGCCGCTGAGTGAGCGTGCACAGCCTCGGCATCCACGAGGGAAAGGGAATTGGGAAAGCCAGGCTGAACCCAGGCTTCTGCTGCTGCCCTCCCCGAGGGAAACCATCACAGCTTCCCTCACGCTGACGAAAGCCAAATATAGACCACATAACACGTGGAGTGTCCCACTGCCACTGCTGCCACCTCCTCCTCCTCCCCAACTCAGGGGGCTCATGCCTTGTCAGAGTCCCGAGGGGCTACTTTTCACAGAAAATCAAGTGCACATACATATGATTGCTAGAAAGAAAAACAACTTTCAAGAATGAGCCTGCAGAAAAGGGGAAAAACACCCCAAACAAATCCTCATTCCTTATAGCGTTACTTCTAGTGCAGGCATGCATGAGGGCAAGAGAGTGTTTAAGAGGAGACAAGGTCTCCCTGACAGGAGGGACTCCTCTCTCGACCCAGGTTTTTCTGGGCTTGCTTTCCTCCAAGCAGCACATCACAAAGCCATCTTCTCCCTCTTCCCCTCCTCCCCGGCCCAGGTTGTAAAATAACGAGTTTCTTGTTATTCTTGTTATTGCTGAATGGCAGAGGTCTGGAGCCCTGTGAAGGGAAGGAGGCAGCCTAATTAGGGTAACGAGAGCCATCCTTAATGAGCACTCCTGACTAGGTGGGAATTTAAAGAAAAAGGAGGGGGCAGGGGGGAGGGAGGTCAATTCGTACAGCTTTCTCTTCCCTACCCGCAGCTCCCACCCCTGCCCTCCCCTCCTCCCTGTAAACCTACCGCAGTTTGGGGTCTGAGCATGGGGGCTTCTCTATATCATTATCAGTCATTAAACTATATTTCCCTGTTTTGCCTGACTTCATAGGGAGTTGATTTCGTTTCACCTCCTTTGCCAATTTTCTCGTGTGAAGGTATGTCAAGTGTTTGATTGTTCCCATCCCTGGACCTTATGGTGTCCTTAGGAGTGCTCTAGAGTCCCTTCTGGTTGATCTCATCAGCAGGGTGGTACCTGAGCAGAAGTGACAGCCAGTTGTACCAAAACCTTCCATCAATCCCCAGAATTTTCTGCTGGGTGTGCAAAACCTGCCACATCTATGCATTGAACTGCTCCACATTCATGCTCCACAGATCACCCATGTGGTTCCACTTGTGGTTCCTTTGGACAGCGCAGAGTACTGATGCCCCCACCTACATAAGTGAAAACTGGGCTGTACTTGCATGTGTGGGTGCAGCAGATGCAGCTTTGCAGCTTGATCTTTCACAGGTGGGTGTCTGTCACTAGGAACCATGCCACCATGCCACTGGGGCAGACTGCACAGCCTGGCCATCAACACTTGAGATGTCCCAGATGTAGTTCTGGTACCCTGTAATTCAGTGTTAGTTGCTTGCAATGTTCTCCCTCAGTAGGAACGAGCCTCTTGAGTTCCCCTGAGTTCATCCCTTCCTAGATGTACATTGGCAGGAGCTGAAAGCCCCGTGCGTGGAAATTCGATTGCAGAAACTTTCTCATTCCGCACCCAACTTGTTGGATTTCTCTCCTGTTCTGCTTTCCCTCTGCTTTCTGCCTGAGCTGTAACCAAAGGCCCCTGCTCCCCCTGAGGCTCCAGCTCTGGAGCCGTGTGCTGCGTCTCCTCCGTCTGTCCCAGGGACACAGCAGATAGACAGAGCAGGGTGCCAGGCACACCCCATCTCAGCGGATGGCCAGGGGAGTCTCCCAGGGCCTGATGCTCAGAGGGGCCCTGGCAGAGGCTGGGAGCACACAGGGATGACTGGGTTTCTCTTTGCCAGCCTTGTCCGCCTGAATGCCCCGAGTCGGCATAAGCCTGTCACCTCCAGCAACTCCTGTGATGTTATTTGCAAAGATCTGTCAGAATCCATGCCCAGTTAAATCATCACATGCTGAAATGCTTAAACAGGCTTCCAAGGAGCAAGCTTGCAGCCAGAAGCGTGGGAGGAACGTAGTCTGACAGAAAGGAAATAAGCAGGGAACATTTTACCCATAAAAGCACTTTGCTTTCTCTTTGCTTCATAAATCAGCTTTCTCTGATCTCATCCAAAAAAAGGCAATTAATTCCCCACTTCTCCCTGCCTGGGAGATGTATTCTTTTCTGTATTTGGATCTTGCCTCCGAGAATTTAAGAGACCTAATTGTTTCCACTGCTCCTTCCAAAATCAGGGAACAAAATAACATCAGAACTTAGGCCCTGGGTTACACCTCCCAAGGTGCCAGGCCCTTTCCTTTGGGAGACAGCTCTCTCCCCACCTGAAAGAGCCAGGTCTCCCACAGGGGTCCCTGAACCTGGGGACATTCCTGTCAGCACCCAGCACCTGGCACTGAAACCTCTGGCCTAAGCATCATAGCCAAAGGCCAGGTAGAGCCAGATGAGGGGTGAGCATCCCACTCTTTTTTGGGAAGAAATCACTATTGGGGTGTTCTTGCTGCCTGTGGTGGAACAGGTCAGGCAGATAATTATTCACCAGCAGGAATAAAAGATTTAATGGACCAGCAGTGCATGGCCCCGGAGTAAAGACCTGTGCACAGCCATGCAGATTCCCTTCCCATACTGAGCACACTACATTCTGCCAAGCCTACCAGAAATGTGGCTTTTTATCAGATCCTTTTCTCTTCTCTGTTTATAGCTTGAGGACACCAGGGCCCCTCTGGACTATAGTTTGAACTAATTTAGCATTTTTTGTGGGTGAATTCCTTGGATAACCAAGAAAGTCTTGGCACAAGGGCCAGTTCCTTTCTCTTCCTGCCCTGACATGCAGGCTTGCTGGTACTCTCACCTAGCAGGAATGACCACACATCTCCAAAGCACATGGCCTTTATGGCTGCTTCTGATGACCAAATAAGAACAGAAAAAATAAAGTAAATTTGACTTCCATTGCTGGGTACAGAGGATGTGCTCAGCTTGCACTCCTGTTATTCTATTGATTCCTGCTTCCTCTGCCTTACCAGAGGCACTTTACCCTATGCATTTCTGGGTTATTCTATAGGAAAGCAAAAAAAAAATCCAAGAAAATGTGGGGGGAGAGAGGACAGGGACATTTCTGAGGCAGTGGTGTTTCACAGGGAGGCTGTAAAAACCAATGGCATTAGATGAGCACTACCAAACAAGTGAAAGGCTGAATTACAAGCTGAAGGAAATGTGCATCTGGAAGGTCTTGAAATAAAAGCATCCCTTCCTCAAGCTGTTCCCCAACAGCTGTCTAACTGGAGGTCTGCCTCTTTACATTTCATCCATCTTAAGTCAAATGCACTCAACTGGTGCCAAATTATGGCAGGGGACGGCATGCCCTTAAGTGTCCAAAAACATGCAGCTGTCCCCCAGGAGGTCTGACATTAACACTGACATGGAGAGGATGTTCCCCTGGCATCCTCATGGCCCTGCCATGGTGCTCAGATGTCAGGACATGCTCCTGCAGTGGTGGCATGCACAGATCTACCTCCTCTGGTGGTTTGCCAAGTCCTCCAGCGTGGAGCTGTGGTTACTGTCGGTATGAGAGAGACCCATTAACATTGTATTACCCAGGGCCTTTGTGCAGTGTTTTTCTAACAGGAGAAAGTTTGCACAGCTTGTGGGGAGTGATTTTAATAGAATAATTAACCACTGTTGCTTCTTCATCCCAATGTACAGTTGCCAGGTCTCTCACCCTTGGGTTCCCTACCTTTTCTGAGCTCTGGCAACACCTATAAAAGTACAGAAAATCTCTGCTACAAGCACCTTTCAGTCCATTATAGTGATAGAGAAGCACGATGAGTGTGATGTTCACTTTAAGGGAGTTTTCTGATTGCCACTGACCCTCCCTGAGGCTGAGCTGGCACACTGTGCTTTAGAAACACAGCGATGGGCACTGGATTGTTGGCAGGAGCGGGACATCCGCTCTGGCCTGAGAGCCCCAGGTTTGCCCGGCTCTGCTCTCAGGAGGCACACACACCACTGTGTGGGAACCCTGGGCAAACACTCCCCCCTCTACAAACCAAGCAGATGCAGAGATCACCCCACTGCACCCAGCACATTGATTTTGCTGGACTCAGGACAAAGAACATGGAACTGGCTCTCTAATGCTCTGACAGCACTGTAACTCCTGGGCTAGGGGCCTCAAGCATAGCCTCAGAGGGCTATAAATGACCAAGCTATAATTGACCTCCACAATCGTCATTAAATCTGCATTCACAGACCACCAGGTCAGAAAAACCATTTCTTAAATGTATGCCCATGTTTCATGTTCTGGGGAGCACCTGCTGGCTTCATCTTTCTGTCTGATTTTTTTTTTCCCCTCATGGAAAAAAAAAAAAAAAAGGAAAAAAGAAAAAGAACAACCAACATCTTAAACATTCATTTTCTCCGCAGCATGGCATGAACGTGAACAGCCAAATGTCAGCATTCTTCACAAAGTATAAGCCTTGTTTTGCAGCCAGCTGAGTGAGTGGAGCTCAAGCTGGGTGTGTGGATGGCTGTGGAGGCAGGTGAAGGTACAGGCAGAGTCTGCACATGCACAGCAGGTGCACGGAAGTGTGAAGAGAGGGAAAGCATGGATGTCATAGCATTGGATATATGACATGCTTGCACACGTGTGCAAGGGTACGTACACATGCACACACACACACACACACGTGCATATATAGATGCATATTCAGTTTTGTGAATATCTGCCCAAGAAGACCCTGGGTGTGCAGGTCTGTGCAGAATTGGGTATGCTGAAGAGCTCCCTGGCTCCTCTCTCAGGAGACTTGGCAGGAGAATCGGGACGGTCACTGTGAAAAGCCTCATTTTCTGTGCTGGGTTTGTCTGGGGGACTGGGCTGCTTCTGAGCCTCCCTCTTGTACCTGCTCTCAGAACCTGTTTTGCTTTCTAACTTTACTCCTATTTGCTATTTTTTCCTTTCCCCTCTTTCTGGCTACTTTTCTGTTATTCCTTTACCTCATGTTTCCTCCCTCTGCCACTTCTAAAATGTTTTTCTCCCTCCCTTCCATTTCTCCCTTCTGTTCCTCCTATCTAGGTCTCTCCTCTCATTCCTCCCACGCTGGCATCCTCTCATTTCTCTGCCTCCCTCTGCTCCCCCACCCTTGCTCTCCATCCTGCCTCTTTCCCTCACTCTCCCGTCTCACATGCTTTTGTTTTCCCTTCCCTCTCCCCCTCTGCTCGGCCTCTCTCCCCTCTTCTCTCCCTCCCGCTTCCTCACTCCCTTCTCTCTCTGAAATAAACTTCCCCGTGTGAAGCCCCTGGCCACCTTCCAGCCTCTGGTGAGATGAAGGGGTCCCTGGCATACACTCAGCTCTGTGCTCCATAGGGCATTGTAACCACTGGTACCAAGGCTATAAAATCTTTAGTGTCTCTAGGAAAGATGACTGTAAATTCTTCAGAAGTCCCACCATGGGTGTAAAGACTCCCCCCCCCTGCCCCACACCTCTGCCCTCCTTCCCTGGGCCTCTGTGAAAGGAGCTGTGTAGTAAAGCAAGGGGCTCACTCCTCCCCTTTGCTAAAGCTCCAGCTCTGATCAAGATTTCAGCAGAGCATGGCTCTCCCCATTGACTTCAAGAGGAGATTTCAGTTCCCTGCAGAGCAGGGAAGCAGTTCTCGCCGCTCTTTTGGTCACTTAGGTATTTGACTTTATAAACATGATTAAAAAATGCTAAGAAAGCACTGAAGAGAGGAAGGCCTCCCCTCTAAATGTTGAGCAAACAGAAACACACGAAGCATTGTTCAGCTCTGAAAGATGAACCAGCCTCCGGCCAGCAAGGGAGTGTGGGGAAAGCAGGCAGTGCATTAAAAATCGGTTAATTCTCACATATTAGGGATTTGCTGGAAGATCCCAAAGGGTGTTTGTTTTTTTAAAAAACTGCTTTTCAACCTGTTGAACACCAAGCAGATCTTCTCAGAGATATTCAGCAGGGAATTTAGACAAGGCTTAGCAGAGGCAGCACAGATTCCAGCTTTTGGCCCCGGGGACCTGTGTTTAGCAAGAGTCAGACCTGGTTACTGTCAGGCTGGTGGGTGGATGGAACTTGGATGTGCAGAAGGCCATCATGACACTTTTTTATCTAATGCATGAGTTTCCTGGTGCTGGTCATAGGAAGAGGGAGCACAGGGTTGCCATGTGAAGAGCCATATGGCAAAAGCTTTTTGGGACTCCCACACCACACACAAACCATACAATATGCTCCCATCCCGTGCTCCCAGTCATTGCCAGCCCAGAGCAGGACGTCTCCCTGGCACTGCCATACAGAGAAGCTGCAGCAGAGACAACGTGCTGGCCGTAGAGAACCTATAAGGTGCAACAGCTGCAGCAGAAGTGAGCCTGACTTCTCTGCGTAATTCTCATTTTCAGTGTGAAAAACTTGACAGGCTTGCAAACACGGGGCCCATCCTTCCTACTGGGTTGTACTTCAGCATGTGGCAGGGGTGGTAAATTCCCTAAGGCTTCCAGGTTGGTGCTGGAGCTAACAATCCCATGTTTACCTTCTCTAGACTATGGGCCAAGTTCATTTCAAAAAATACAGGATGAGGAAGTCAGGGCATTCATATTCTCATCAATTACTGCCCGTAGTGTGTCTCATGAAGGGCAAGCAGTGAGGGGAAATGGGGTGGCAGGGTGGTGTGTGTAGGAGTGCCCGTGACTGCAGCAGAGGCAGAGGGGGCAGAGTGGGCCGTGGGAAGGGGCTTTGATAAAATTGCATCTGTGAAAACTAGCAGAGAATTTTGCAGCTGAGGGGTGCTGTGAAGTTGGCAGAGCCTTGTGGAAGACCATCCAAAGCACCTGGCTCTTTGGTTGCTGTTCAAATACCAGATTTGCCCAAAATGGAGGAAAGCATTGAGTGGAAGTTGCATGGCTCTTTTGTTCTGCTTCTCCCTTTTGCTTCCCTTTGCCAAGACCTGCTCCCCACGTTTTCTGCTGAAGAACTGCAAAGCCATTTCCCACCTCCCCACTTAACTGCAGACAGCTACAGACAGCTCCTTTCATCTTTGCAGCCTCCTCCTCCTCCCGGGGTGTTTTAAGCACAGCCAAGCTTCCTCTCCAGTTATTGCCACCTCCACATCCTCTTCTGAGCTTTTGGTGTTTCTGACCTATTGTTTCCATGGCATTGTGGGGATCAGCTCCACTGGGTCATCTCCGGCTTTCCACTAACATGCCAGTGCCTCCAGCCCTGCTGAAACTTGATGTGCTTAGCCCATTGTACAGCAGAGGGCATGGACATGCCCCACTTGTTCAGCTCTGGTGGTCTGCTGTCTGGCTCCTGGATAGCACCATAACTAGAGTGCAAACAATAGGACCTAGGCTTTATTCCCAGCTGTGCCACTTTTTAAAGTAGGATGCTTTGGATTGAGCCACATCTTCATCTATGCCTCAGTTTCTCCAGGCAGAAAAGAGGGTTACATACTCTGACTGGTTTTGGCAATTGATCTCATAGTTAGGTGTCTACTGATGCATATCTGATGGCCTCCTTCTCTAGATGAGCTTCTGCAGTTTGAAACTTAGATGTCCTGGTCTGAAAAAGCCTAGATGTGACAAGCCAAAACAAAGAGGGAAAGGTGTGTACCTGGGTGTTAATACCAATTGTCTTTCCCAGGGGGTGTCATGAAGTGGTGTTCCCCACCCATTCCATCAGTGTGATGTCTGGGAAGGGGCAACACCAGACACAAACCTCCAGCAGCTGATGTGGTGGACATGCCAGCCAGACTGAGGCCTGGACTGGTTGGTGAGACCATGCAAAAACTTGGAGGACTGTCCCTTGTGTGGGGGAGCTCATGGCATCAGCTAACCAGTGAGACAAAGCGAGCTGTCCAGGGAGGAGGGAAGGGGTCATGGGGCCAGGAGAGGAGTGGAGAGATAGCCCTGGGGTACCACGTGGGGTGACAGCCTCCAGGCTGGGTGCAGTCCTGTGAGAGGACTGGGGTGTGTGAGGAAATTGAGAGAGCCCCCTCTGTGGTGCACTGCCAGCTCTGCCCCACTGTTTAGCCCAAGACATGTGCTGACCTGGGTAGTGCTAATGGGGGAGGAAAAGAGGGGCTGCAGGTTACAGCCTTCTTCACCCTCCAGCAAATCCATCCTTTGGGTTTTCTCCAGACAGCCCCCCCGCTTGCCAGATATTTCAGCCATGCAGCCCTTGGAAAGAAGGTGCAGGAGGAGGAGGGAAGATTCAGGTGGCAGCATTTGTTCTGTGTCCTCCCGGTGGCCCTGAAACCCTCCAAACCTCATTTTTCAATAGGCCACCAAAACAACCACTAGATGTTTAATGACTTTCGATCTCTCCTGCCCCAGACTGGCTTTGAAACAGTGACTCAGATGCCAAAGTCCCAGTAGCGAAGTGGCTTTTTAATGACACAACTCGAGCTCGAATTCCAGGCACAGGGGAGGCTTTGACACTGCTGTTTGTTTTCTTATTGGAGAAGTTCAAGAGAAGCTCAAGGCTTAAAAGCAAACCCTTGAAAGCAAAGCATTGCTAATCACATAAAAGTGTCTGCGCAGGCCAGGGCTGAAGAGGGGGCTTGTGACTTTAATCTTTGCATATCCCTTTCTTTCTTCAAGCATCTCTCCCTCTCACAGAGGGGACACACACACGCACACACAAAACTCTCCTCAACACCAATAGTATAATGCTCCAGGAGAGGAAAGAGGAGGAAGAGGAGGAGGAGGAAGCCAGCCCGCCTGCCTGCCCCCATGCTGAGCCTGAGCAGACTTTGTGAGAAAGCTTCTCTCCATCTGCAGCCCAGCCCGGTGGGAGTCAATTAATTCTGAATAACCTAAACCGACAGAGGTATTTGCATTCACAACCTGACTGATGACCGTATAAAATTGATTTATGAATTGAAGTACTTTCCCTCCCCTTATCCCCAATTCAAGCCATAATTGATTATACGTGCTGCAGCGAAATTAAAGAAAGGAAAATTAAAAAAAAGAAAAGAAAAAAGGGAGGCTCCACAGACGCTGTTCTATATTCTCAAGGTTTCCCGGGATTAGCCGATCTATTCATCACTTATTTTTTTTTATTTAAAAAGTTGCTTCCTTTACCCTCTTCACCAACTTCTCCCCCCGCCCCCTCCCCTTCTTCCCTGCCCCTCACCACCACCTCTCAGCCCAGGCAACAACACAGTGGGTCGTACCTCAGGAGAGATGGTGGGAGGCACAGAATCCACTCAGCAACATTCCCACAGTGTGACAGTGAGGCGAGAAGACTTTAAGCCTCACACCCTTCCAGGGCAGAACAGACCCTTCCAAAAGGAGAAGGAGCCTAAACTGGAAATCCTCAACCCCAACACTGTCCGAAGGCCCAGCTTAACTTGCTGCCTTGTAACTGCTGCGTTGTAGACATCTATGGGGTGGGGAATTCACTTGGCCCTTCCAACCAGTCATCTCTTATTAAAATGCTTTCTTATACTCCTGCAGTGCTCATACAGTGCCCTCCATGACCTAGGGAGAAGTGCTGTATGAAAACAGGTACTATGGGGCAAGATCCACTTGCCCGATGTCAATAGGAAGTACAAGAAAATCTTGTTGGAAGCAGTTGAATGATGCAACTCCACAGATTTTCTCCTGGCGCGTGGTATATTGAGCTGAATCAATAAGTATGAGAACGGATGTCCCTTTTAATCTTTTTTCCCCCTCATTATCCACCTACTCCATCCTATCTGTCATCCCATTTTCATTATCTACTCATTGTTTTTCTTCCCATTTTACATGTGGGAACACAGAGAAGCAGACTGGTGGTGGAAACATAGGTCACCTATTAGTCCTCCTTTTTTTCTTTGTTTCTTTGTAAATCCTTTTTTTTTTTTTTTTCCATTTTTAAGGAATGGATAGGTTCTCTTATTTTCTTTCTCTTGAGTGGGAAGAGACAAACAAAAACCTGGTATAGCTGAACCCATGTATGATTTCACTAAAACTCATTTGCCTGGAGTGCTCTGCAAAGCTCGCAGACCTCTTGAGTGTGTAAGTACAACTTCATATCATTTGCACAGTTGCAATGCTTATTGTTCCTTTTCCTTTAGGAAAGCATTTAAACCAAGTCTTTCAAGCATCTGGACACAGCTCAGCAATGCCATCTGCATTCCACCTCCAGTGAAGGCAGAAAGACTGTGATCCAAGCGAGGCAAGGCAGGGATTTGGAGCTTGCCCATTCCTAGTATCTACAGGTCTGATGGGGAGAGCTCATTTATTTCAACCTCCACAAAGTTCTCTCTCTCTATTTGGGTAAAACTGAGAAGAAGAAAAGGGCTCAGTGGAAAACCATCAAACAAGACCACTTCCCTTAACTGTTCAGAGAGGCCTTCAGCAAGGAGCTTGTCCAGGGACTCTTTTGTGTGCTAACTATGGTGCTACCATGGAGTTCAAGGAGAAATCACTCTGCTTTCTCAAGGAGAAACGACTCTAACAGGCCCTAGAAGGATGAGGCAGGGGCAGGCAGGGAGGCAATGCTGTGCAGGGATCCAGCTGTGCCTCCTCCACCGCAGCTGCTTGCCTGCCCCTCACGTCCCCGTCCCCCACTGCCGAATGCCTTTGTCCTGCTCTGGGGCCATTTCCCTAAAAGTTCAGTTTTGCAGGTGTCTGACCTCATTGTGCTGGGAACAAGGGGAAGGCTGGGGGAAGGGGGCTCTGTGTAATTAAAGCCAAAAGCCCTACGCAGTGCTGGAAAGCTGAACCTTAACTGGCATCTCACATCTCTGGTGGGGGCTCTGGGCGGGACTTCGGAAAGCTTCAGAGCAGAAAGCTTCAGAGCAGGATTCCGGAGATACTGCCAAAAATCTCAGGGCACCCAGGAGGCAGAACTCCACATCCCAGTGGTCAAACTCTGTGCAGAATAAAACCCACTTCACAGCAAATAAAGCCTTTATGCTGCAACCTGGGACATCATTTGGGAAAAAGCTGCCTCTGCTTCAAAAATCTACAAGGCCCTGCTTCTGGAAAATGGTGCTGTGTCCACCCCACCTGTGAGCTCTGATATGAGGTGCACAGCCAGGCTCTGCAATGGTCTGTGGCTCCCTCATTGCTGCAAGGCTTGTCAAACATTTGCTGTGCAGGGAGGATGTCTTGCACCCTGAGGTAACATAAGGATTGTCTTGGCTCTGGGGGTGTCCTCCCAACAAGCCACCCATTTCAAAAAGCAGCAGCTCCAGGGTGCAACAAGGGGCACTGTATGTGGGCAGGGCTTTCTCACCAAGAATGCCTGTTCAAATTAACCTGATAATAAGGATTGTGTCTTGAGGAGGTGAGAGCCAGCAGTGCCATGAGCAACTCAGGAACTCCTGAGCCAGCAGACAGCAGAGGGTGAAGGCTTCACCAACACTCATGTCTCATCTGGGAGCTGCAGACCAAAATCTGTGATTCTTTCATCCCAGGCTAAGCTCTGGGACGGGGAGCCAGCAACACAGAGTGGAGGTGGGCAGCAGCCCTGGCAGGGGAGGGCATTGCCCAGATCCCACATCTACCCGACTCCCTCCCATCTCCACCACCAGGAGTCTCGCAGATGTCAGCCCCGACAAAAGCACGCAAATGGGAGGGACGTCAGCGCAGATTTACATCCAAAGGTCGCCATGTCCTGAGTGGTAAACGGGTGGACAAAGAAGTTAATCGAGGAGTCAAAAAGGGCAACCTGAAGGGGAGCGGCAGCTGGGAATGTGGAAGCAGAAATCAAGGCAATTAGCAGGAAAAAAAGAGGGAGAGTTTTGCATGCCTTTCTGATTTTTTCCACATGGAAAGAACAACGCTGTATTATCTGAAACTGAATTATTTTTACTGTCAGCTGAGAGAGAGCAATCAGTAGGCTTGAACTGATGGCTCTGCCAGCAGTCACAGACTTTCTTCCCACACAAACCAGCGACCCCTGTGCAGACAAAACAGCTGCCTGAAATTCCAGAGCTCGAAGGGGGAGGGCAGTGCCATCCCTGCTCACACCTGCACTGACAGGCTCTGCTATCCCTTATCTGCTTCGACAACGTGTGGAAGCATCCATCAGAAAACTGATACTGGTTCCACACCGGGTGCTCTACAAACATGGGGCCTAAAGATGGTGGGAGCTGCCCGGAGCCTGCAGTGCAACCACCACAAGCAGCAACAGGTCACTGCAGCCTGCAGCCAGGCAGGCATTTCTGAACTATTGTTCAGGGTACAGACTAAGGTCATGTTCCCTTTTAAACTGAGTCAATTTTTTTACTGAGTTCATTGGAAGCTTGGGCTCAAGCCAGTGGTTACTGGATGGACCAAACATCATCTTTCAGAACTTGGACAGAGCTGTATTGGCCCCGGGAGTGTTTGGGAGATGGAGAAACAAACACCATCACCCATGTGACTGAAACCAAACCAGAAAAAAAGTTTTAAAAATATTGATAAATACACTTTTCTAATAATAATAATGTTTTTCTCTACTGCATAAAAAAACCCCCACCAACATGAGGAACTGCTTTTCCAATTAGTCAAGGAATTCTCCTCTTTCAATAGCACAAATTGATCAGCCACCTTTTAATACCAATAATTCAAATGAGGAGAGACACTAGCCAGCTGCTGGATGGGTACCAGAGGGGCTGGATGCTCTGAGCAGGCCCAGCCACCTGCCCAGGGCTTGCCCTGCTCCCTGCTTTTAACATGACCATGCTGGGTTCATGGAGAAACCTTACCACACTGACCTATTGCTATGCAAAAAGCTGTTTACTGTTCCCAGGAAATTCAGCTCTCCTTTCCTGTAGTATATAACTCACAGGCAACTGAAAGAGTGAGGACTCATTGTTTCAGCCACAGCATGAACAGTTTTGGGAACTGGAATACTTCCAGGGGTCTCTGGACTTGACCTGGGAGATACATGGGTACCTTTCTCTTTTAGCCTAGAGCTGGGCAATTAGCCTTGCTCAGCCGGCAAACCTGTGAGGATCTGGCTTTCCTATGCTGTATTGCCACACATAGGATCTAGCAAAAATACAGCATCTACTTAAGTGAGGCATATGCAGAATGAAAAATGCATATTGCCAAATGCCTGGGAGCTCTTGACTGGCTGAGTCCAAGCATTTTTTGGATAGGGCCTAGCTGAAATAAAGAGAAAAAGGACTATGACAAAGGGGGAAAAAAAGTGCCTACTGGTCAGATACAAGTCATTTAGCTCAATATAAACGAAATAGGGTATCATCCTGGGGTCTTTATAACACAGAAGGTCAGACTAGCTGGTCTAATGATATCTTTTGGCCTTCAAACCTATGAACTGATGCCCCATATTTCAAACACTCACTTTCCCTCTCAAAAACTGGGTACACATTAGGTCTAAAATATAAGTGTCCCTTGTTGCCACTACAGTTGTGGTGGGCTTGTCTGATAGTTGCACCCTTGCCCAGCTGCCTTGGGAGCTGTTTCTTCTACACTTGTCCCCGTTTGGTCGCTTCTGTTATTAAATTCCAAAGTGACAGACCTCAGAGAAATGCAAGGGGTTAATTTCTTTCTTTCCAGTTGTAAATGTGCAAATACTTTTATCAGAGATTGTTTCTTAAAATGTCACAGACAATGGGGTATTTTTGCATGAGTCAAACAAAAAAAAAACATAAAAATGTCTCCCGGACAATATTTTGTCTGTGACACTGGGATATGTTTGTGCAACTGGCTTTAGGACAATTAAAAAAAAAAATATCTAGCCCTTCCTCTGGTGGGTATCAAAGCATCCTCAGGAAGGAGTAGGATGACCACAGGGACAAAGCTACTGGGTTACACCTGGGAGGGGGGAGATTTCTTTGCCCGTTCCCCAAGCCCAGAAAAAACACAGCAGGGGTTTTGTTTCTCCAAGCTGCAGCTTGGCGGCCGTGCCGGCGGGTCATATTTTACAGTCTGGGCCAGGGCAGGATGAAAAACAGAGATCTAGTTTCCCAATGGCCCCATAGTTTCCCTCTGCCCGATGGCCCTGGCTTTACACCGAACCCGCAGCCGCCTCGCTGCTCGCAGCTCCGACGCCTTCCGAGCGCGCGGGGACCTCGCTCCTCGCTGCGTTTGGGGCTCTTTGCTCCCTCCCCCGCCCCTTTCCTCGGGGACAACCTCGCTTGAGCACGGCGGCTTCTCCCTGCGGCTCCCCCCGCGCCGCCCTGCCCGGCATCCCTCCCCTCCCCGGCCGCAAACCCGCCACACACACGCACGCACGCACTGCGGGCGGGCACAAAGGCTTTCAAAGCCGCCCTTTATATCCCCCCACAGCTGCCCGCGCAGCCCCTGCTCCAGCGCTCGCCCAGCAAGGATGCGTATTCTTCGGCTCCCAAAGGCCCCCATTGCTGTCAATTAGTTACGGGACGCCACCGGGATTCAAGGCTGACAGCTCCGGCAAAGCAGGAGAAATGGACTCAGTGGGGAGCGAGGGGGCCTGCCCTCTTTCTTCCCCCCCGCCCGCGTCTTTCTCCCCACAAGAAATACCTTTCTCAGCGAGGCTTTTTAAGCCGCCCCCCCAATCCCACCGCCCGCGCCTGCATGCAGGGGCATGCACGTAGGGGGATGCATGGCGCCGAGAGATGCCAAACGTGCTGTGAAAGGGGCGCCGGGGACAGCCGACCTGCCCACCTAGGGGGTCATCAATATCTCTGTGTGTTTCTTTCTCCCCCGCCTCCATCCTGGTCTCCAGTTACAAATCCCCCGTCTCTCAGCTCCCCGGGATGGATGTAACATCTTATTTCTCCTCGACTTTCCCACCCAGGCTGGCTTTCTAGAAGGGGAGGGATGGGACAAGGTTAAAACACGACTCTGCAACAAGTGTGGGTTTCACTTGGCAGTATTTTATCTGTCGCTTCTGGGGATTCTCAGCTCATCTCCCTGTGTGTAACCTGGAGTGTAACCCAGCAAGGTCGAAGAGAATGGGGGAGTAAAGCCAGGAGGGGGATGCTGACCCGGTGATTTCACGGCAAACATCGGTGCTATGAGATTTAGGAAAGAAACAAAGGCTGTAATGGATTGGGAGTGAGGGACCTCTTTAGCAAGACCGTGGAAATAAGATATATTTCAAGAGAAGGCATTCCCACGCTTTCAGCCTTGATATTTGGTATGGAAGAAAATCCAACTCAGGCACTGGCTTTGGTGATTTGAAATGAGATGTGTTTCATGTGAACTCCAGCTTTGGCTCCTGTCATAAATTCCAGTTAGAAATGGGGATCACTCACTCCTAACTCAAGCTTTATGTCTGTATCTTTCCTAGACATTTGGATAATATGGAGGAGGGTCTTACGCCAGCTGCGGGTTTGGCCCAGCCAAAGTAGTCTCTCTGGATCAAAGAGGGATAACAAAACAATATTTAGATAATCTTTTCCTTGTCTCTGCTACAGGCTGTTTGTGTGTCCCTTGTCAAGTCACTTCATCATGCGTCCACCCCAGCCATGAGCAGCTTCCCTTACTGTCCCATCACATCTCCTGCCTGGAGGCACAGCTAAATCAGGGTGATTGCATTTCACACGCCTTCTTGAGTGCAGATGATCTTTTCATCTGAAATACTTGAAGATAAGAGCAGCTCAGATTCAATTTCTTGGACCAAAATCTTCCCTTGAAGTTTGGATTCCGACTGGTCCCAACCTAGGAAAAAAGCAGTCTTTTGGTTTGGCTGCATCTGAAGGCTCCAGCTCAAGCCCACACGGCAGAGTCTTGCACAAACAGCTCATCTCGAGAGACTTCTGCTTCCTGGAGAGATGAAATCTTTCAGAAACAGCTCAAGAAGAGATTTCAATTCCCTAGGAAAAAATCCTCTCCTCTGCTCCCACCCACATCTTGGCATTGACATGGAACCATGGACCCTTGCCTAATTCAAAATCAGATTTAGACAACAAGCTTTGGGCTATTACAGTGGGAATGAGAAACCTTCACTCGTAGTGGGAAAACCCATGGACACCCTTGAAGGCCAGCAGAAGATGTTGGGAGAGTTGTGCATGGCTTAAATTGGGTGTGCACTATTAGTTTCGTGCTGTGGGGGCTGGAGAGGGAACAAGGCAGCAAAATAACTTGGTGTTACAAAAGGCAGATGTGGTAAATAGTTCACAGGAGAGGCTGACAGCATTCCTAGGCCACTGGAGGAATAAGCTGTCCAAGGAATGGCTTCTAAATGAAACAGCCTCCGTGCAGTTTCTGCATCAGGACAAAGAATAGGTTTATTTTGGATGTGCTAGTAAAACTGCTGTCTGCGAGCCATAAGGTCATACAGCTAAGGTCTGGCTGCTGTCTGGTGAGGAAGCATTCCTCTGGGCCTCCTCTATCAGTGTGCAAATGCAGGCCTTGTAAAAAAGAATAATATATTCCCCATTCCCCT
Organism: Chamaea fasciata; assembly: GCF_029207755.1. NCBI lineage: Eukaryota > Metazoa > Chordata > Aves > Passeriformes > Sylviidae > Chamaea > Chamaea fasciata. The sequence goes on along the minus strand of NW_027094087.1, from coordinate 21,960,733 downwards.
ACAGAGCAGTACTGCAATGAGTGAACTCACTACAAGGAGTTCAAATCTACTCGTGCTGCAGCTGAAAGGGTTATTCACATGGAGAGTACTCAGTAACAAAATGCTCTGTATCCTGAGCAAGGGATTGGTGATGGTCAAGGATTTGTCAGATGATGGCACATGAGAGATGCACTGATAATGTCTTTTATGGTTTCCTTGTGCACAGCAAGGCAGAAGAAACCTGTAATCATGATGGCACCAGCTGGCTGCCTCACTGATGAACTATCAAAACATGAGAGCGTCCAAAAAAACAGTGCATCTGAAAAGATGAATTCTCTTTTCCATCTTTTGACATGGTTCTGGTCCATGTTACTGCTGATGGTATGGTTATATATTTTACAGTCAGTCTGAGAAGGCAGTAGCTTCCATAGCCATGAATCCAAAACTTGTGACTTTTGCTTTGTTTGTACAACCATGTGCAGCAATCACACATTGCTCACTTAAACCATGCTAGAAAGGAAATGTTCAAGGGATTTGTGTTTGGTAGATGAGTGTTGAGCCATATTGACTTCTGGGCCATAGACCTCTACATGCCAAGCAAAAAGCAGTAAGAATGAGAAACGCTGAGCTGGAAACACCAAGGGACATCTCATAAATAATGGAATGCATTAGCAGCACCGAGGTGGGAGGTGGGCGGGAGATGATGACGATGGGGGGATGGTGAAGAGTGGCCAACACAGCGAGAGTGTGGAGGAGAGTGGATCTCACACAGCGCTTCCTGGGAGGCCACTTGGGTCATGGGCGTTCTCATCAGGCTGACAAAGAATGTCAGGGCGTGAAAAAGTTAATGTAGTCACTGTAATTAACACCTCTTCACTGGGTGAGACAAGAAGCTACCTCCCCTCTCCACGCCTTCTTTGCCGTGCACCCCACAGGGCACCTCGTACCTGAGCTGCCGAAAACAGCCTCTGGTGAGAGGTGCTTGTCACCATGTCTAAGTGCATCACTGACAGAGTCAAGAGATTCAGCTCACCACCTCGGGGAGTGAGCAGGTAACAAACTCAAAGGGTTTTCTGCTGCAGTCAGTGTTGGGGAAGCAGTCAGGAAAAGGTGAAAGCAATCTCTGGGCTGAAATCCTCCCAGAAATGTTGGCTCTCTTCCATCTTGCATGCTAATACCGAAACTTGAGTTTCTCAGGCAGGGATGAAAGGAAAACACATCTCATATCACACAGGACCCTTGGGACTGAGACGGGGGGTAGGAGGATTTGAGGCAAGAAAGAACATCTTTCTTCTCCTTTATATTCCCTTTAGCACTGAGCACCACACAGGAAGGAAAAGGTTTGATGTCACAAGACCAAAGTGCTCTCCCTAGTTCTCCTGAAGGAGATACAGGTCTACAGGAAAGGTCCTACCAGTCAGCACCCTGGTGGGATGGAGAATTCCACTGGTCCTGCTGGGGCAGGTGAAAGAGACTTTTGCCATTTGCTTTAGTTTACAGAATGGGAGACTACAACAAGTCTGTAAAATTCTTCCTGAAAGGTGAATTTTAATCCAGTTTTTGATGAAAAGTTTTGTGGTCTGCGTTGGAATAGTCTCTTGTGGTGCTCTCTGCTCAGATACCCTATGGATTTACTTCCCAGTCTCATCAGATGGGCAGTAGGGGCCTGATTTTCCCTCAGCTTAAGACTTGTAGCTCTGATTAAAATACACAGCTGTGAGAGATGAATCCTATTTTTCAGAAATGCAGTTTAGTGGGAAAGGCTGCCCAGACAGCTCTGCCTGGTCTAAAGCTCTTGAGGAGTGGCCTCACCTGGGAGAGGATTCTGTGATGATGAGCCAGAGTTAGAAGAGCAGGGTTCAGATCCTGCCGTGCTGCAGATGCTCTGGGTGACTTTTTGCAAATTACTTGGCCACGGACAGTGTTTCATATTCCCCAGCTGTTGTAGCCAGTGCTGGTTGTACCCAACTGGCTGTACTCTCAGATGGTTATAACCCCAGGGAGCTGTGAGTGTGGTGGAGTAGCAGTGTCTCAGCATCTCAGACTCTGCATGTTACAGACTGTTGCACTCCAGCAAACAAGTGGAGATGCATGTGGGCACTGGAAATGCCATTCTGCATGAGCTCTGGGCCTAATAAGCACAGCAGTGATACTGGGCTGCAGGGCTTACAAACAAAGCTCTCCTTCCCATTGCTGACACAAACATCTTTCTATTGCAAAACTGGGCAGGGAGATAATTTTTGCACTTTGTGAGCCTGAGGCCTCATTCAGAACCTTTCCCATTTTTATGCCATACTACCACAAGAAGTTAAAATCTGAAAAATCGGTGTTGCAAACCAACAATTTTTTTTTTTTTTCCATATACAGACTTCTGTGGCTAAGCACCCTTTGATCCAAGAGATGAATCTGTTCCTCCAAGGCTGCTGGTACACAATGTGCTGGCCAGTTTGCAATCTCTCTCCCACCCTCCCACTAGTGAGGGTCACTCTCAATTGCTCTGACCCACTCAGCATGCCATGACTTCCTCAGCAGCAGACACAGCAGAAGATTTTATTTCACTGGTCCTTTCACATGTAAGGAGCAGCCCCTCCATGGCCAAATGCATCTGTCAGGTCTCCCCCAAATCTCTGCTCCGCTGTCATTCTGTGCATGGCTGTGGCTACATCTTGAAGGCATCAAGCATCCCGTGCTGGCAGGCAGCCCTTCACAGCACCGGTGAGGGTTGCAGGAACAGGTGTGGATGCCAAAGGATATTTAATGCCACATGGCTTAATCTGGAAAGGTTTGAAGTTTGGACAACCCTCCCTACGGTGTGCAATTTAAAAAGGCACGATCTCCCTGGTTCTTCCAAGGAGTGATTTGATCTACAGGCACCTCAAGGGAGAGAGAGAGTCCTAATATCAAAGGGTTCTTTAATCTGGCAGAAAAGGCCATTTATGAGAACCAGCTGCTAGCAGTTGAGGCCAGACAAATTCAGACTGAAAATCAAGGTGCACATTTTCAACTGTGAAAGTAATTAATCTGTAGGGCACATTGCCTAGAAGGCCAGCAGTGGCTCGGTCGCCAGCAGGCCTGAAATCAGGACCAGATGTTTTACTGGAAGAGATGATATCACCTAGCCAGGGACAGCAAACTCAGGGAAGGAACTGTGCAGGGCCAAGCTGGAAAGTCACAGTTGCTGCCACTGCCACCAGCCTTACAGCCCATGTTCCATGCAGGAATGTGTTTTTTTATATACACATACACATGTATATGTGTAGCTTCACACGTACGGCCCCAGTTGGCATAGACCAGCATGCCTCCAGCCAAAGGTCTGCTCTGTACACTCTATTTATTTACCCATTTCAATCTTACAGACTTGCACAACTGCCTGGCCTGAGCTCAGGGGCCAAAATCTCTGCTGGGAGATTTGACTGGGCAATATGACAGGGGGAAGGGGAGAGAGGCTGGGCTCCTGCTCACCTGCTGGGAGGGATGCCTGCCATTGCCTGCCTTCCCCCACAGCTCAGGAAGGTTCCTTTCTTCGGGCCTGTGCTGCCTCACAGCGCCTTGAGTGTTGCTTAGAGCCTCCATTGAGAATCAGTGGATTGGGCAAAATCCCATATTCACTCTTCCGTCCCCGGCCCCAGCCCTCCTTGGCTGAACTGCAGCCCAGACGTCACGAGAAAAAAGCCAACAAAAAACCAACATAAAAACCACAGACACACATACAAAAAAAACCCCAAACAAATAAACAAACAAACATAAACAGGTAAATAAGGAAAAAATAGGAAGAACATAAAAAAGCAAACCCCAGCTCTCCCTTCTGCCAACATTGGCAACAAACAGGCCCTGAGCTCTGTTGCTGATGGCATCAGCAGAGGGACCCTGCTTGTCTGGCTGCCTCTCTTGCTGCCAGCCCCCTTCCTGCCCAAGCCCCTCATGTTGCTACATCTATGCTCCTCTTTCTCCTCCTCCTCCTTCTCCATTTTTTTTCCTGGTTAACAAGTGTGCACTGTTATAGCTGTGGTCCCTGGCTCCCTCATACTTTTTTGCCTTTCTCGTGGCAGCAAGGGCTATTGGCTTGGGGCAGTGGGTACGTAGGTGCAATTTATCCTTGCACAGGTTGATGCCTCTCTGTGTTGGCAGTAGAACACAAGGAATGGCTGCAGCTTGTGCTCCAGGGCTGAGCAACACAATGTTGATGGGCTGGGGAGAGGAGGAGGGGAGGGGGTGAGTCAAAAGGGCCTCCTGAATCGATGGGGAATAATATGAAAGGGAAACTCTGGCAGGCATGGGACGACCCAGATGGACAAAGTGCAGTGAGGCAGCTTCGTTAATGGGCTGCATTAAAATTAAACAGAGACATTTTCCAAGCAGTACAGTGACTGCAGAAGGGTTTCGCTGCCCCAGTGGGAAGGTGGTGTGAAACGAAACCAGGGAAAACCTTTCCCTCCTTTCCTGCCCCTTCCTCAGCAGGTGTAAACTGGGGCCGCCCTGCTGTCCTCCCCCTGCCTGTGTTAACGCAAGCCAGCTCCCAACATCCCTGCCACCAGCCTGCATTTCCATAAAAGGGATGATGATCTTGTCAATGTTGCTGTAAATCTGAATTTTTTGTACATGGTCGCAGCTCTCAGAGAGGTGACAGCCACTTACCAGCTGGTCACCAGCACAAGGAAGGACCTGGACTGTCTGCAAGGCCAAGTCAAGCTTTAAAGAGGAGGATGATAATAAAATGCATCCCTCCCCACTCCCACCGCTGTCAGGAGGAGGATTTATACCCCTCCTTACAAAGGACTAAAAGTAGTAATTTAGGCTCTGCTTCAGCAAAGCACCTGCTTAGTTGCTCAGTTACTTCACTGCAACTGGAGCAACTGGAGCACACAGTTAAGAACATGCTTAGAGGCGCTGCTGGGTAGGAATAAACTTAATTATATGCTTAAACTTAAAGAGATGTTTAAACACCTTGCTAAATTATGGCCTTGCACCTGAGGAAAGTGAAACGGAAAAGCTGACAAAGCAGAACAGAAGAGCAGCTTTTGGAACAATGAACCATTTTAGGTTCTCCATTTTACAGTTAATGAAGATAAATGAAAATCTTTGTTACTCGGTGACTGAAGATTAAATGATCAACCACTGAGAAAGAGCTATGTGGTGTTGCATTACACTACTGAATACTTTTAGCTGGCAAGAAATATGTATATACTTTACTGCATCTTCCTTCCTCTTTCTTCTTTGTATTGACTAGAATATGAAGAATATGTCTTTGTTCAGAAAGGCACAGTAATGTTTGATTTCCATTTTGCATACCTCAAAACCATTAACCAAGATGTCAGTGCATATCAGGGCCCCCTGAGCAAATTTACCACTCTTAATTTAAAAAACAACCAGGCCATTTAATCAAGTGCTGGACTGATAGCCCAAAACCCCTCGTGATATACTGTAGGAAAACTCCCAAAATAGTCTGGTTTTGGTACTGCAGGCTGTAATTGCCCAGGCCTTTGTGGTGTTCCCACTAGGAAGTTGCCAGCAGAGAAGGCAGCAGCAATGCCCATAACCTGCCCTACAAGGTGTATCAGCACCCGGAAGGTGAGCCGAGCTCCCTCCTCTGTGCTTGTCTGAGCTGTTGTGACTGTCACCAAAAGGCACTAGTCAGGTTGCAGCTCTTGTCATGAGAATACTTGCTCCAAAGAGAGTCTGGAAGACACAAATATGACTTTTCTGCACTCCTCTTGAATTGCCATAGTTTGGACATGATTTAGGAGACAAGTTGATTGCCCATGATGATGGACTCACAGAAATTAACTAGGCAGGGAACATAAATTACTGGGTATTTTTTACCTTTAGGAGAAGTAACTCTCTCAGGTCAGCTTCACAGTTCTTTATTTCAGAGGCAAATAGTTCTCTACAAATAAGCAGAAAGAGATCCCAAATTTGCATAGCATGCAGGTAACTGGGATGAAAAGGAAGAGCTTTCTCTCAAGCTTCCCACACATTTCAGGGAGGACTGTCATGGCAGCCCTTTCTGAAGACATCCATTTCATAAACAATACATTTTTGAGAAATGTAAATTACTTTGGAAATGCAGTCCAGAAAAGAAGAAAGATGAGCTATAAACATTGTCCTCCCTCACTTCATGCACCAAGCCTTCAGACCTATCTGTTTAACAGACACGTAAGCCCCCTGAGTGATCTACTTTAACAGATGTGTTTAGATATCAAAGAAATGTCACATCTAAATCAAAAGTATTAACAGCCCTAAAGAATGTTTTTGCACATGCATTAGCAAATATCTGTCTCTCTCTCTCTTAGGGTTGGAGAGATCTATGTAATGGAGATGAACACCAAACTATACTCATGTCCCTGCAACAACATACAGGCATGATCCCAGCTGGACCAATATCACATTGAGTCTCTGGAGCAGCAGAGCTGCAGGAAATCTTCCATACATGCTTAGTACTCTGTAAGCCCACAAGCTGGGGATAAGTTATGGTTGGCTGAGTGGATGATTTGGTGGAAGAAATAACATGGGATATGCCAGGAGCTGGAGGGACTCAAGATGTGGCAGGAGACAAAGCCAGAAGGTGACAGCATGCTCATGGCTTTGGGACAAAAGGTTAACTCTACTCTTAACCAATTCCACCTACAAAATACTGTGTAAGTAAATAGTAGCTGCATGCAATGTCTTATATTTGCTGCTTTTCATAGAATCTTGGAATCACAGAATGGTTTGAGTTGGAAGGGATTTTAAAGCTCCTTCAGTTCCACCACCCTGCCATGGGCAGGGATACCTTCCACCAGACCAGGCTACTCCAAGTCCCATCCAACCTGGCTTTGAACACCTCCAAATGAATGCCACGAGGATGGTGAAGGGTCTGGAGGTGAAGCCTTTGAGGAACAGCTGAGGTCGCTTTGTTTTTCAAAGGAGGAGGAGACTGAGGGGAGAGACCTCACTGCAGTTACAACTTCCTCCTGAGGGGAAGAGGAGGGGCAGGCACTGATCTCTTCATTCTTGTGACCAGTGACAGGACTCAAGGAAACAAGATGCAGCTGAGTCAGGGGATGTTCAGGCTGGATATCAGGAAAAGGTTTTTCATCCAGAGGGTGGCTGACCAGTGGAACAGGCTCCCCAGGGAAGTGGTCACAGCACCGAGCCTGACAGAGTTCAAGAAGTGTTTGACAGTGCTCTCAGGCACACGGTGGGATTCTTGTGGTGTCCTGCACAGGCCAGGAGTTGGACTCGATGATTCTTGTGGATCCCTTCCAACTCAGCACATTTTATGGTTGTAGGTGGCAAGAGTTGCCTCCCACCCTTGGCTCCCTCAGGCTAAAACTCAGATACTCTTGGGAAGTTGGAAGTTAAAGCTACGGGAAGGAAGTTAAGGGTGTGGCAGTGCAAACAAACTCACTGATGGAGCTGAACACCTCTGCACAACTCCCTGGCATGGCTCCTGCTAAAAAGTCAGAGCAACAAGTACCTGCAGCTGGAAGGCAGCATGCCACCTGTTGCTCTCCTTTCATTTTTGTGCCTGTGGGCTTGTTGTCTCTTTGTCCCTCCAGATCATACCAAAACAAAGTCCTCCTCCTCAGTACTTCAGGGCCCTCAAGGCTGCCCATGTCCCAGGCCCCCACTAGCCCTGCATCTGTCCCATGCCCCCCCCCACCTCTATCCCTTGCCCGTCACCCACATCCTGAGCATGAAAGCCAGCCGGATTAATCCGGCACAGAGCACATTGTGTGTGAGTCATGACAGGCTCACTAAGGCGTGCAGTGCTGATAAAAGGCAGCTCTGATGGGCTCTGTCAGGGATCCCGGAGAAGCAGCGTGGAAAAAATCTGCTAACCCACATCCCAGCCTGGCAGCCAGGGCCTGGAGACAGCCAGGCACCGAAGGGAATATGGGGAAGGGATCCTGATCCAGGCTCAGCCTGTGGGGAAGCCCCTGGTTCCAGGCATGAGCTGGTGTTTCCTGGGGCTCTTGGGTCATTCAAGAGTTTGTGGGGCCAGAGGAAGGCTGGTGCAAGCCCCCAGGTCCTAAGGCTGGACCCTGGGATAACCTTCCTCTCGTCAGCTGGCCAGGGTATTTCAGCCATTTATGAAGCCACATAAAGGGAAGTCTGCCTGATCCTTCTGTGCATCTTTCTGCCTGAAACTTCCCTCTGGATAATTTTCTCAGTTCAGTTTCTCACAGCTATGGACCACAATTTTTTCCCCCATCCTTTGCACTTAGCAGTGCTGCTCCCAGAGGACCAGCAGATGAGACCATGGCTCAGCAATACCCAGTGGCCTCTGGTGTGCTGCAAAACTGCCCCATAAACCACCAGGAACCTGTGGTGTGTGAAATCCTGCTACAAGCAGGTGTGTAGCTCACTGTAACACTGTCCCAAAAGGTTAACAACTGTATTTGCTGCAAAAAGGGTTCAGCCCCAAGCTCCAGGCAATTCAACAGCTTGCCTGACCACAGAACTGGAGATAATAGGGACCACAGCGTCAGGGATGTTGCAGAGAAATCAGGATAACATTTATGTGCACTACTGAGCTGGGAGGAGTTGCAGCCATGGGGTCTGTGTGGAGGGGAATGCAGCAGCATATTTGAAAACAATCTAGATAAATTGGAGAATTGGTCTCAAATCAGCAGGATGGAAATCACACAAGAGCGAGCTCAAAATACCACAGTGAGGTGTTGGAACTCAAATGCAAAATGGGGACTAATTGGATAAAGAGCACTGCTGCAGGAAAGGCTCCTAGGATTGCAGACAAAAAATTAGTCAACACTGTCATGCTGTTTCAAAACACCCATTAACGAGAGATTCACAAGGCAGGCATAGGAGAAAATGACTGTTGCAGTTGGCCCTGGGCACAGCACTCTCCAAACTGAGTAAACAAACTGGGGAGCCCTCCAAGGTGCAGGAGCAAACTCCACAAAAGCTTTGGAAAACATAATCTATGAGGGCAGATTGAAAGAATTGGATTTGTTTAGTCTGGAGAAGAGAAAACTAAGAGGGAGCATTAACAGCCCTTCAATACATAAGGCCTTGTCCTAAAGACTGCAGAGTCCAAGGAAGGAGCATGAGGAGAACTGGGGCTGGTTTGCAGCAAAGATTTAGGCCAACAGAGCAATAATAGGGAAACTTTGGAGCTGATGAGGGACACTGTAGAGTCTCATTCATGGGTGCAATGTAAGTGGAGCTGGAGATACACTTGTCAGGAAGGGTTCAGCTATAGCAAATCTTGCTTCAGAAGATGATGGCACCTACAAGACCATAACCAAGTGCTCAGTGCTGCACTCCTTCCCCGCCCTTCTCCCCAGGTGAGCCTGCAGCTTTAATTACAGCCCCTTTCTGACCTTCAGCAAGGCAAGGGAATAGGATTACTCCAAGGAGAAATCGATAAAGTGATCATCCATGTCCCTTGCCTCCCCACTCCATTTGCCATGCATGTACCAAATAATAATATCCATCCCAAAGACCTTACTGTCTAAATAGAGGAAAATTACTGCTCAGTAAGAGATGTGGGGGCTACAGAGGAGTGTATCAGCAACAGCTGATAAACAGGGAACTGTTTAACCTGGAGGAAAAAGGGAATCCTGGATATGGGGGAACCTACTTGCAGTATTCAATTAGCTAAAGGAAGTTAGGGAGAAGACAAAGCCAGGCTGCTCTTGGAGGAGGCCAGTGAGAGAACAAGAAACAACAGGCACAGGTTGCAATTAGAGAAATATTCACTGAAGCTAAGGAAAAAAAAAATCTTGTCCAGAAGGGTATTTCATCATCGGAACAGGTTTCACAGAGAGATTGTGAAATCCCTATCCCTTCAAAATTCAACTGGACAGAGTCCTGGACAACAAAACCTAAACAACACAACCTGTGGAAAACAGCCTTGCTGTGAGTGGGGGCCAAAGTTGGAGCCTGCCAAGGTCCTGTCTCACCTGAAGTATACTGTACTACAGAAGCTACCTATGCACCTGAACCCTGCCACTGACACTTCATACAGGATCCTCTCTTCTACACTGGGCCCTCCTAACACAGGCTTTTCTGCCCTTTTGCTCCGTGAGCCTTTCTTTGGGCTTTGTGTTCTGCAAAGCTGAATCCCTGTGGTTCGCATCAGGCCCCAATCCAATGTAAAGCTCGATGTAATAACAACATTTCTTGACTATGATTCACAACAATAGCTACCACCCAAGTTCTTGGCTTGTTGTGTAGCCCAATTTCTAATGGCATTCAGTTCAGCCCAATATTATCTGCATCTCTACCCCCTCTCACTCCAGTTTCAGAGCCTGGCCAGCACTGAGCCCATGCTGTTCCTATTCTCAAACCTTAAGCACCCTGGCTGCTGCTTGGAATGAAGAGGGTGCACTTGGAGATGAACTTTTAGCACTGCAAGCTCTAGGGAAGGCTGAAGTCCTTGCTTGTCTGTCACTGATTTATTGATGCTTCCCTAATTGTGGAATGCCAACCATACATGGAGATCTGCAGAAAGAAAGGACTTGGATTGAAGCAAAGAGAGGTCATTGCAGGCAAATCAGATGCAGGCACCAAGAAATTGTTTTGGTTTGTTTCATTTTGTTTTATTTTGTTTTCTGTGTTGCTGCAATGAAAATAATAAATGTGCATCTGCTGAGCTGTTTCTACTGACAGAGTTTTTCCTTGTTTCAGATTTGGCCTTAACTCTTCTTAGTAATCCTGATTTGCAGTGATCTGCCCAGCAAGAGTATATGTGCATACATATGAGAGAGGGAGAGGCAGTGCTCATTCCCAGAGCAGACATTTTGCTCAACCCCTGCCAGCCATTTTTTGGATTGAAGTATTTTTTTCCTTCATTATTTTGGGTCACAGTGTAAGCATGAATTTGAAAATGATCCATAGAAGTAAGATTTAATGAGCCTGTTGACATAGTAATACATCAAAGTGACAAAAAGAAGGAAAAAAAAAAGCAAAAATCACAGAGACTTTCTCTAGACCTTCTTCTCTACAAATCTGGGTTCTTTTTTAATTGAAAGTTAATCGGTAGCAAACATTAGAGAACAACATTTGTTCATTTCAGAGGCTGTAATCTATAACAGTTCTTTGTGTACCACTCTAACACACATCTTTTGTGCCTTCTTCTCTTCCCTCTCTTGAGATGAAGCAGAGCTCTGGTTCAGCAGCCGGCATCTGTCACTGATTACAGCGGCTTAAGGTTTTACCTCTGAGGAGCAGAGGGGGAGCACACTGGGGTCCCTGTGAGTAACTGCACACAGCTCTGCTCTGGCACTTCACTCCACATGCTGTCACTGCTCCCTTCCAGATTTGCTCTTCCAGACCTCCTTAAATCAGCCCTCTCCTCCATTAGCCCTCTTCATACATCATGCCCACAAGACGGATCCTGTTGATCTGTCCCATCCCAGTACCAGAGCTGAACAGCTCTGACTCAACAGCACATCAGAGAAAATGCAGTTTGCTTTATACTTTGGGTTAATCAAACTAATCCAGCACTTTGAATCTAGCCTGCTGTGGCATGGCCAAATGCAGCATCCATATTAGGCTCTACAGCAGACAGGCTGTCGTTGGATTGAGGTTTCTGAGTCACGCTATTGAAGCCACACTCGTGGGGAAGCATTTTATTAATAACTTTTGTTGCAGAACTTTATCCCAACAGTCTAAAAATGGCACTACTCATAATTGCACTTAGATCTTGAGCATGGGGTTGTTTTGTCACTTATTTATGTCAAGTGGGTTTGGGTTGCCTTTTTTTTTTTTTTTTTTTTTTTTTTTTTTTTTTTTTTTTTTTTGCTATTTTAAACTTTCTTCACTGTAAGCTGAAGGCTTGCTCCTGCCCTGCTTCAGTTGCTCTGTTTACTAAAGCAGGTTTTTCCCAGATGTGCAGACCTGAGGGTTAGTTTTAGTTCAGGTCTAGGGCAAGTTTGCTAACAGAAGCCAGATAAGGTGGAGACAGCGGGTCACAGACACAGCTGACCAGAGCAGACTCTACAGAACTCAAGACACGTTGGTTTGAGCATGGCTGGTGCTGAGGAGGCTCTAAGAAAGAAACAGCTTCTTGCAGCACAGCAGCAGCAGCCTGTGGGTGGCAAAGTCTGTGTAGCACCTTCCTGTACTAAACTTGGACCTAGTCTCTGGAAATCTCTCGCATTCTCCTGGCAACAGATTCACTTTCCAAAACGAAATGAACTCAAACAGAACCATTTCCTATGAATGAAGCCGGGATGGAACATAAAACCCAGGCAGAGAAATAAAGATGTGTGACATATTTGAAGCAGCAGAGAGAATGATTTCATCCAGCATCCAGCTGACTGGTAAAGAGAGTCAGCCGCCCCGAGGAGAAAGCCATTAACACACAAACACATTTTATGCTGGCCAAGGTGAGAAAGGAAGGGCTGTAGGTACTGAGGTGACAGCTACTTTAGGATCAAAGGAGAAGGCTGAGAGGAAACTGTAAAACTAACGTCAGATCTGTGTGGGGGAGGCTGTGTGAACAGAGGGGGAAACTTAATTAAATGTGGCAAACAATGACTATATTTTCTGGGAAAGGAGCAGCAATGATTTCACTTCCAAGATACTACACCTGAGCAAACATTATCCAAAGCTGGCTTCAACTAGAACTTCACTGCCAGTATGGTAATGCAGATCTAACCTTGACTTTGAAGGGTAAGAAAAGTAACTGAGTTGGGAGACTTTAGTTTGCCAGTGGTCTTCAGTATTCTTTCCCTCTCCTGTGGAGTAGCTGGAATGGATAATTGCTGGGCATGGCAGGAGATGTGCCTGTCTTATTCATGCCAATTTTTTCTGACAAGGCCTAAAAAAACAGAAAGAAGATGGAGATGGCACCAGTGCTGAGATGCATGTCCCAGAACTTCTGCCAGGTGAAATTCTGTAGCTAACACGGCTCAGGGAGGAAACAGGAGCATCAGCAGCAGAGGGTGGCCTACAGGTCACCAGGTGTGGGCCTCGTGACAAGTGTCCTGCAAACCATCGAGCCAGGAAGCAACTAGCAGACTTCAGGGGATGTTTTGCACCCAGCTAGATGCTGAGCTAGGAAGGCAGCAAGAGAGGTTGTGCCCAAGCAAGCTCTACACCACTGCAGAGAAAGGAATATAAGTACAAGAAAAGAACAGATTGACTAGAATGCCACTACTGACCTTGAGCATAAAGAAGACATTTATACAGAGTGAAATCTAGGCTGATTTACTAAGAATGAATATAAAAGCATAGCAAATGCCAGGAAAGTTAAAATCAAGAAGTCTTGGGGGGTGGGGGGGGAAGAGGTGTAGAATTATAGGCTAATTAATTCAATTTCAATTACAGGAAAAATTCTGGAATTAGTAATAAAAAAAAAACCTATTTGTAAGAAACTGGAATGTAATGGGATGAGTAACAACCAATATTAGCTTCATAGTCTGGTCTTGAAAAATCCGTCTAATTTCCTTTTAAAACAAGCAGACAGACCTCACAGGCCAGTAAGGAGAAGCAGATGTCAGTATCTTGACTCGAGTGGGCCCTTTGACACTGTCTTGCATGAAATTCTCATAAACCAGGAAGGATTGTGTGGTCCATCTACTGCAGAGCAGACATAGCACTGGTACTCAGGAGGCTGTGAGCAGGACTTCATTTTCTGCAAACAGGAACTTATTGAACAGAGGTGTACAGGTCTCTGTGTCCAATTGCAGTCTATTGGTGACTTGGACTGTGGACCAGAAGAAAGATGACTGAATGTGCAGAATGCCCAAAGCTGGAAGGATTTACAAGGACATCAAAGGACAAAATTAGAATTTTTTTAAAAGGCAAACAACAGCCTGACAAATTCAAGAAACCATCAGGGGAAAAAATGAAAGGATGTAGTAGGAATCCATGTGAGAGTCCAAACGGAGAAATAACTGACTGCACAAATATGGACATGGAACTACTGGAACTAAAGTTTAGGGTTAGGGTAAGGGTTAGGGTTTAATGCAGATTAAAATCTGAAGTGTTTGTCATCAGTGCCATACTCTTGGAAAAAGAAAAGAAAAAAAGAAAAGAAAAAAGTGGGCTAAATAAATGCAATTCAGACAAAACCAAGAAGAATAATTAGAGTCTAGAGAATATGATCTGGGAGGAAAATCTGAAAGTCTTGGTAAAGCTTAGCCTTAGGAAAAGAAGAACTATAATAAGCACAGTAAGTCCGGTAAGTTCATGAAAGATTGCAACAAGGGGAGAAAGACACCAGTCACTTCTACCTGCCCAAAACAGACAGGTTCAGACATAATAACCGACTTAAACTGCAGCAAGAAAGATTCAAAGTTGATGTCACAAAACAGTTAGGGCAAATAGATGGAGGCAATGCATAAAGTGTCCAGGCATGAAGCCTCCCTAAGGGGAGAGCTTCCAGACCATTGGGTAGCTGTCAGGAATGACAGCAGTGTCCTGCCTCGGGGGTTTGGAGGGGTACCAGAGATTTGGGTTTAGGCTGCATCTCTCCTGGGAGAGCTGAGGGGCAGGAGTGGGAAGGGCCCACTGTACATGGAAGGCCTTGTTAGGAGTATTCACTTGGACAGGAAGGGAGGAATACTAGGATTTCTAGGAAGGTTTCTCCTTCCTCCTTCAGTCTGCTCCCCAAAACTTCCTTTTCCCTGTTTCCACTTACTCCCTTTGCAGTCCCTCATCTGCAGCAAGTATCACTGAGATTTCTGCACTTCTCCAGCTGCTGCTGAATGCCTGGGGATCAGGAGGCACCCATACAGACCAACCTTGTCCTGGGAAGGATGCAAGGCTAGATGGGAGAGCACTGAAAGCCCTGGAGTTAGGGCCTGCTGCTCCCAGTGCCACTGGAGACATGGGGTGAGGAAGCAGCTATTGCTGCTGTAGAAGGAAGCTGCCTGCAGCCAGCATTGCCCGTGGTGACAGGAATGGAGGGATAGGCCTGCCGGAAGGTGAGGCACCAGTGATTTGCCTTCATGGTCCCTGTCACCTCCAGCGCCTGTCTCCTCTGGACTAAGCGAAATGATGGCAGGTCTGGCACCTGAGCACTGCCTGTGCTGCCTGTACCCCAGGACATGTTACACATCCCAGCGTGAGGGGCTTTCCCCCAGGGGCCAGGACAGCCAGACATCAAAGCCAACCTGCACCTCTAGCCTGATCTCAGCAAGGTTCCTGCCCTGGCTGCAGGGCAGCAGTGTCAACAGAGGATGATGCTTTGGGACCTTTGAGTTGTGTTTCTGTTATTTGGGATCAGAATTTAATTGTTCCCCATTGCCATGATGGTATAGGCTCAGCTTTTCAGTGGGTAAGTAAGTGCCAGCTGAATCACTTGGAACTGCATGTATATGCTATACACTAGGACCAACAGCACACTCTTTAAAACCCCAACTATAGCAGTGAATGAAAAGCTATTCCCTTAAATATTCAGCTTTAATAATGACTTTGATGATCAATAGAAAACTTGGAATAAGATTTTCAGCTCGTGTAAACTGGCTGATTTAGATTTTATTGAAAGTAACAGTGCCAGGACATCAACAAAGCAACCTGGCCCTATGAGCTCACAAAATCCAATCTAAATTATTTATTTTCAAAGAAAGATTTGTTTTAAGTGTTCTCCCAGCCTTCTGAGTGTTCACAGATAATTTGTTCAATGGCAGTTTCATGTGCATTGCTAATTATTGCTAGTAATCATATTGCATTGCACTAGCAATTCATCAGAAATGCACTTGTTAGTACATTAGCTTTCTCTTTCCTTGTGTATTTTTACTGGCAAAACTCATCTCTGAGTATTTATTTTCCTTCAGCTTAACATTGGTGACATACACAAAAGGACCAGGAGCTGCCCTAAAAGGTGCTATGTGCAGCATGCTATATTCCTAAGGATCAAGTCCTCTCCTAATGTCAATCAGCATTAAAAATAGAGGGAGGCACTATGTTATCAGATGTAGGAGCATAATCAAATATGCTTTGTCCCACACTCCTGCCTTCCAGATCATGTCCAGAGCACATGGCATAGCCCCTCCTGCTTCACCCTTGGCACCAGCACTGCACACTTTGCTACCACGTGGTTTGTGAGCCTCAACTCCTGTTGAGTCCCTATCCCCTCGGCAGGATGCTCTCCCTGTGTGCCAGGGCAAACAAGCACCTTCAGCCAAACCCCAGTGCAGCCAGGGAGAAGTGACAAATGCTTTCTTGGTGGCAGAAGCAGCCCCATTGTCAGAAATCAGAAGAATAATTTCCTGGTTACAGTAGCCTTCAGATACTTTGGTCCAACTTCAACCCCCAGATAAAACAATGGGAGTGATATATTGGCTATTCTGTTTCGGTGACTGAGCACTCGAGAGAAGGAATGCAGCTCCCAGAGGCGCGACACAAGGACTTGAAGAGGTTGGCTGTATTTTCTTCCACTTAAAACTGGGAGAGGTGAATAGCTGGTGAAAGTGGGGAGGAGATTGATGGCTTTGGAAACTGCAAGGCCCTCTCGCTATGTGGGACAGCTTTGGTACAGAGAGTCAGCTTCAAGCCTGACCTTGCCCTCCCTGACCTGTCAGTAACCTCAACCCTGACCTTGGAAGGACCATCCTTCTCCCTGGGGAAGAACAGTTTGGGGAATAGCAGGAAAATGGGAGTGGTGATCAAGTCAAGATTATTTTGTTTTCCAGGAGAACACAGGCTGTGAGGCATGCAGAAGCTTGATGTCCTCCTCATGCACTGGTATTCAAGGTGCAGGAACCTTGTTGTGCTCACACAGCATTAACTCCAAATATCTATCTCATTACACTCCCGCATGGAGTACCTTCCTGTCTGCTCTACTGAATCCCCAAAATTGCATTTTTGGATGCCATCACAGCAGTCAGACCACATCCCTGATGGAATTTATTGAGTCTCTCCTTCTTCAAAAGTTACTGAGATTCAAACCAGGCTCTTTCCAGACCCAAATATTTCAGCAGCATGAGCCCCAAACCCATCTTGTAGCTCTCTGCTTTCCCCTGCAAGATCACCCCCTTGCATTGGAGTTGCCTCCCCGCTGCTTTCCCTTTCTCATAAGCAGCCATCCTTCACCGTGCCGTGTCTATAAAACACTCAGTACTCACGGCAGCCGAGGGGGAGGGATCGAGGGGCTGGTGGAAGCCACTCAGATTTCACATTTATTTAACAGCCGTGGCTGTGCTTGTTTGATTTATCTTCACACATACGTTTGACAGATATGGTCTCATAAAAACTCCACAGAGTAAAAACAGCAGAAAGGCCTGCAGCCATACTGTGTCAGCATTCTGTCTGGCTCCAGCTCCAGAGCTAAGCACAGATCAAGCTCACTGCAGCTGGCAGCACCCCTCACTTGGGAAACTTTGGAGTTTTCAGTGCCTGAAATGCAGAGTGCTTAAGTGTAGCTGGTCCTGAGTTTCCCAGGTGTCTGGGCAAAAAATGAAAAAATGATTTTCTCTTACCTTGAAAAATCCTGTTGCATTTCCCATAAATTGCTTTGTTCAAATGAATTTACATTTAAGTGGCGAATCTCATCCTTTCCCCAAATCCTGTGGGATTTAGCAGCATTCAGAATATCTTGAGAAAGTTATGATTTTTGTGGCACTTCCAAAAACTCCCCTCCCAAATTGCAGCAGTTAAGGAGTAAGCTTGCTTCACCCTTTCCTTGCAAGGGCTTTATAAGCTTGCTCTATCTGTATTACTCCCAACATTCCCTTAAAAAAAATGAGGTCTTATTTAATGGGTCAGATTCATGGTGTTGTGGTTCTGACAAATACATTTTCACTGGAGTGGAATTGTAAAATTTGTGCACAAAACGGCTACTATATAGTTTGGGATATAGGCTCCACAAAAGCACAACCCACTTCAACACACGCATATTTTGCAGTGTTTTTTTTAAAAGGAGAGCACACCTGAAAGTCCCATTCCCAGCATCAAGAGAGGCAAAGTGAAATAGCTGTAAATAAAGTCCCTGGCGTGCTAACGTTGCTCGAAGGTAGGACTCCAGCTGCATTCAGGTGGCGTTTTATTACGTGTATAAATAACAGCCACGTCTGGGAGCTGGCAGCCCGGTCTGGAAGAAGGAACTCAGAGCTGAGAGTGAAAGGCCCTGTGTTCCAACCTGCTGCTGTGGTGGCCATTCCATTTCTTTATACATTACCCAAATGTATGAAACGAAGTTCTTAATGCTTGTCACGCAGAGATGAGACAGATCTTGCTCTGTTAACAAAAGCAAATGTGAAGGCCCCTGCATAGGGCCCACAATTATCCTGGCAGGTAAAAACCACTGCATAAGATTAGTGGGAGAATTGTGACTGCTTCTCTGTGGGCAGATATTTGTGGTTCCCTCTCTCATTAGGAATGATTTTTCTCAGCCATAGAAATGTCACCTTTTCTGGTTTAGGTAAACAACTAAGGAGTATGCAACACAGGTTTAGAAACCTCATGTTTTCCTGACTATGGATAACCTGTTTTGGTTTATGGTTGTCTCCTGTATTGCTGATCTCCTAGCTCTGATCCTCTTGGTGCTGTATTCACCCAGTTTTCATGGTCACACTGAGCAGGGTCACCCCCCCACACACTCCATACATGCAGTTCAGTGCCTGGCAGAGAGTTACTTTTCGAAGGAGAGGACTTACAGGCAGTAGTTCCCTCTTTCCTTTGGGACAGTTTTTCTCAGCTATGGAAATGTCCTCTTTTCTGTTTTATGCAAAAAACGAAGGAATTGCAGACATGCTGATTTCAGGACACACTTCCCAGCTCTCCTGTCTTCCAACAGTGCTGGTCAAGGACCAGATATTGCTCATCATGGCCTGACGTTTTTTCTTCCTCTTAACTCTGTTGCTGGCAGATGAAGAACATAATTCACCTTCATTAGTAACTTCAGGGGACCCAGCCCCAGGGCCAACTTCAGACTTCTTTGTGGAGTCTGAACCATTTGAAGACAGATTACTTGTGAACAATGTGTTACAGTGCCTGTTGTTGTACCCATTGTTACAGAGAAGCCCCAGACACCTTGGGCAGTGTCTGGGCTTGGACACTCAAACCTTATCATACAACCATAGAATTGCTAAGGTTGGAAAAGACCTCTAAGATCATGAAGTCCAACCATTAACACAGCACCATCATGTTTGCCACTAAACCATAACCCCAAGTGTCACATCAACAGGTTGTTTGAACACTTCCAGGGATAGTGACTCTGCCCTTTCCCTGGGCAGCCCATTCCAGGGCTAGACAGCCCTTTCAGTGAAGAAATTTTTCCTCATATCTGATCTAAACCTCTCCTGGTGATTTCCTCCTGTCCTGTTACCTGGGAGAGCAGACTGACCCCCAGCTGGCTACAGTCTCCTTTCTGGTAATTGTAAAGAGTGATAAGGTCTTCTCTGAGCCTCCTTTTCTCCGGGCTAAATACTCCTGGGTCGCTCTGCTGCTCCTCATAAGAATTGTGCTCCAGACCCCTGTGACAAACCAATAGCAAAGGCCCATGGTCTGAAATGATTCCTTTCAGAAACAAGCCAGCCTTGGCCAGAGGCAGGGCAAGACAAACTGCCTCAGAAGGCTGCAGGCAGCATAGAAAGGCAGGTCCCTGGAGCGCACAAAATGAAATACCCGCATATGAGACTCAGCCATCTCAAGAAGGGGACCATATCTCCTGCATAAAAATGTAGAAAACATGGGCACCCTCACACTGATGGCATAGCCACCAATATGCAGCATTTCTAGCCCTTCTTTTTTATCCTGTGTAGCTACAGAGCCACAAGGAAGGTACTGACAAGCAGTCAAGGAATTCAGCTGCTGGTTTGCTGTGCAGGACTTGGGAGCTGGAGGGCGAAAGTGATGCATGGAAATTAAGTTAATTTTAAACCGCAGGCAAGAGAAGAGACTTGCTAGCAGTTACTTAAGAGAAGCTGCTGACTGTTTAAATACCATTAAGAAGATTAATGTCAGCCCGCAGAACCACTGAAAAATTAGGGCTGAAAGGGACCTTGAAAGGTCACACCAGTCCCTTCCTCTAACCCAAGCAGCATCACCTAAACCTTGGACATCCCTGACAGATGTTGCTTAACTTGATCTTAAAGCTCTCCACTCCCTAGGCAGTCTATTCTTTATTATCCCTGTCATTGGAAAGTTTTTCCTAACATCTAAATTGAGCCTTTCCTGCTGTGACTTAAGCCTTCTTTTTTCTTTTCTTTTTTTTTTTTTTCTTTTTTCTCTCCTCTCCTCCATCATAGACAAGGAGCAATGGTTATGCCTTTTTATGTGCTTAAAGACTTCAGTTCTCTCCTCCTTTGGGTTAGAGAATTTCAGTTCTTTCAGGCTTCCCTGGTGGTAGGTAATGGTTTCACCATTTCCGTTTGTTCTCCCTGCTCTCTGCTGGGCTGGATCCAATTACGCCACATCTCCCCTTAACTCATTTTCCATCACCTCAACACCATGACATAGCTGACTTGCATTCAGCTTTTGATCCTTTTCCTGAAGAATTGCTACTTAACCCGTCATTCCCTCCTCTGTACTCTGGGAGTTCATCTTGTTGCTCAAGTGTACGACCTTCCACTTCTCCTTATTCAACTACCTCCTGTTTCTTCCAGACCATTTCCCCAGTTTGCCCACACAGTTTTAAATTCTAATCCTGCCCAACACTACATCTACGGCTTTATTTTGCGCATAAAATGAAAGTCCTCATGTTTATCCTTTATAACAAAACATTAAAAAAAAAAATTAAGCCAAACTGATTCAGACGTAGAGGGAAACTCCACTCAAAGCCAGCTTTAACCTGGACAAGAAGATGTTGGCAGTGGTGCCCTGGGTGAGGTTATTTAAGCAGGTTTGCAGCAAGTGACCTCAGGCACTCCGCATAAAACTTCCAGACACTTCACCATCCTCCTTTGGAGGTGTTCAAGGCCACACTGGATAGGGCTTGGAGCAGCCTGATCTAGTGGAAGGCCTCCCTGTCCACGGCAGAGGCTTAGAACGAGATGTTCTTTAAGGTCCCTTCCAACCCAAGCCATTCTGTGATTCTGCCGGAGCACGTTTCCCCAGCTGGTTTCAAACAGCAAACACCAAACTGCTCTGACAGCCACACGATGTTACTGCAGTCCGGCCTCTCCCGCCTCTCCCCTCCACCTAAAGCCTCCTTTTTGTGCTGCTGTGCCTCTGTCCCGGCTGTCTTTGACACCCTCACCTTCCCCCTCAGCCTCCCCACTGCTGTCACCCAGGCCCTGTGTGCCAGTGCACCTTCCCCGGCTTGGGGAAGCGCCACGGGAAGGACAAAATTAAATAAAGATAAATGAGGAAAGTAAAACCTGGGTTGTTTTGGAGGTAAATCTCTCTTATTTATGAGGTAAATCTGTTATTTTCGAGACAGCCGTGTTTTGCCGCCGCGGCTCTGGGCGGCGCGGCCCGCGGCTGCCCCCTGGCGGACAGGAATGGCTCAGGCGGGGTGAAGAAGATGTCCGGCACTCGGGCACAGGGGACAGAGGTTTTACTGCCACTGTCCCGTGGCCACTGCAACCACTGTCGCTGAGAGGAATGATGGGAACAGGGGTTATCCCATCAGCATGCTAGATCAGGGACACACAGGGAAGGTCAGGCTGTCTCTTAGCACAAACTCTCCCCCCTCACTTTGTCTGTTCTACAGGTGAGTGCGTTCCATCAGCCCTGTCATGGTCACAAGGTAGGGGAAGATAAAGGCAGTGAAACAAGCCCATGTGACCCCACAACAGATGTGCAAGAGACGGAACCAAGAACTACCTTTGCTCTACAGGTGAGCTTAAATCTACCTCAATGCCATACGGACACCTTCTCTCCCTGCTGCTGCACTCAGGCTCTGAGCAGCATTTTGGCCTCACACATTACTCAAAGCAGGCTGATCTGAGCTCAGTTCTGGCTCTCTCTAAACTACCTCACTCAGCAAGCCTCCCAGAGCACCTCATGCCCCTGGCCCCACACTGCACCCATCCTGCCAGCAAGCACACCTGCGGCTTGGCTGCCATTCCCTGCAGCCTGCAAGGAGCCCAGCTGCCTCCCAGCAGCACCAGCCATTGGCACATACAGGAGGGGACCTGGGCAGGCAGGCTGCACCCCTCCTAACTGACTGAAGGACAAGGTACACTTGAACTTGCTCCAACAGGAAGCTCAAGCTCCAGCTTCCCCACATTCAATTACTTGCAGAGCTTGCCCAAACCTGCAAGTAGGCATCAGCTTGCAGACAGGCAGCTGGGAGGAAGCAGAGTCAGGCCAGTGCAAGTCAGCTGGAGGGATTGACCCTTCTGGCAGTTTGGATGCAGACCTTGGGCTCAGCTTAAACATGTCTTTCTTCCCTTCTCCTCCATCTAGAACTGGCCCTTCCCAGTCATTTTCTGCAGCATGACTCATTCCAACTACAAGTCCATTCAATACTGTCTGTCCAGGCCCTGCAAAACTCACCAAGGCAAACTCCATCAGGCCCCACATCCCTTCCATACAAGCAATTCCTGGGGATAAATAAAGATACTATGCAATATCTCATTTTTTGTTTTAAACACACACAAAAAATCACTGGAATTTTGCAATAGTCCAGTTTATTCCAGGCCAAGGGATTAGGCCAAGACAATGAACAAGAATCTCTCAAGCACAACTCTCTACCCTTCAGGTGATGACAGCATTGAGAGGTACTTCTGTGAGATGCACAGAAAGCTCTGGTGCCAAAGCATGATAGTGGACAGAAAAAAAATCAAAACAAGCTTCCTAAATGAAATCTGCTTCTTAATGCAAGCAGGCAGAGCAGCTATCACTGCCATTTTACATGGATCAAAGCTATGAGCTTTAAATGCTATGAGAAGTCAGGAAGGAGTGTTTGCAAAATGCAGAGTGATGTAATCACATAACTGAGAGCTCCACTTTCCAAACCTCTCATGGGGGTTTTTGGTTAAAAGTTTCCCTGTGCTCAGTACATTGGATGAAGTCTGCTCAGCCATGAATGCAAAAAGTGCCATGGAACAATGACAGCTGCAGGTGCAAAGAAATAAATGCTAGAGGCGTGATAGTGCTTCAACATTTATTTTCCCCAAGACACATAAAAAGAATTAAAACAGTTCTAAAACCCACAAAGCTTTAGAATACTTCACAATACAGAAATGCTAACTGTGCTTCCTGCTTAGACTAACCAGCAGGGAGGTCTTTCATTCAGGCCTTTATGTCAGTAGGTGCATAAAGCTGTTTCATTTATTTCAGGTACATAACAAGTGACAGGAGAAATGTATGGTAGAATCATTCCAGTTTGGTTCAAGCACAGGAAATTCTCCTGAGGGGGATGCTGTGCTGTTGACTGGAAGCCACATTCAACAGGTATTGCTCACAGCACGTACAGATGTCTGCAGTCAGCCAGTCTGCCATGGTCCCTGTGTAACAGCACAGGGGCTGTGCTAGGCCACGGGGCTCCAAAACAACGGGTACACTGGATGGGCAGAGAGAAAAACAAAAGCAGGAAAGCTGACCCAGGTTTCTGTTGGAGGGCATGGTGCTCTTCCACCCTTCTCCCAGGCTGCCAAGTGATTTAGCTAAATGCATAGGTTCAAAAGAGCCATCAGCACCACTTAGGAAGGTTAAAAAGCACCAGAACAGCTTCATTTACTAACACCTCTCAATTGACAGTTTATCAGCCAAAAGGCAAATGGATATCTGTGTCTGGTCCAAGGTTATGACTGCATCCTCATGCTGAAGGATTTTTTTTTTTTTCCCATCCTGCAGCATGACAATAATGCAGTCTCTCAGGCCTATTCTGCAGCACTTGCATTACAACACAAACCAAACCACTGCCTGCTCCATGCAGTTAACTTTAGTAATGAACACTACGCCTCATACCAGGGTACCATAAGGCTGGTAACTGAAGTACCAGCCTTAGAACCACAAACTACTGTGTCTTTATTCTGGCCACATTAAAGAAAGGTTTCACAGGAAGAAAAAGAAGTACCAGTTTGCCCAGTAGAAAATTTAATTGCTTTGGAAAGAAGAGAACATAAAGAAGAGATAATGTATGTTTTCAGTCCTGTATATTGCACTTATATGCACGTTATCTATCTTTTTCACCCAGAACTGTCAAAAGCTGTTTTTGGAATAATTCATTTTCAGGGAACAAAAAGGAAAGGGTCTGTATGTGCATGGAGGGACTGAGAAACCATTTGTGGCATCACTGTTCAGTCAATTACACCTGAGTCACAATTAGGATATTTCATGTCCAGGTAGAAAGGGGCTACTCCTGGGTTGTAGTGACAGACCCCCAGTTGTGGGGGATAGAGTGTGATGGGGTCTGGAAATTCTCATACTATGAAGCTATTGCAAGGAACCTTCTATGTCTGAGCTAATATGGACACTTCTAAATTCATGTCACAAACCTGATAGTTAAAACAGAAAATGCAGAAAATTACACTTCCTCCCTTTGGGTCATCTAAAATCCACAATACTTCCAGAGAACTGTGGACTAGTTAGACCAGTGGCTAAAACCAGTCATTCAACAGAACATTCAGCTGACCAGGCCAATATTACACACTGCTGTCTGCCTGTTTGTCGCTTTGCATAAGTAACTGGTAACATCTTTCAAGGTGAAAATAGAAGAAACCCGTCCCAGCCTACCCAAAATACTGCTGGTGCTCTATTTCATGTAGCAACTTGGAGCTCTTCTGCTCTTGAGTAGCTGGATCTTCCTCTCTGGAGAGTCTCAAAAATTTTAGGAATTGAAGTGGGAGATGTACACATGTTCGGAAGGGCATGGACATCTAGACATGGAATCACATCACAAGTCACCTGAGTTCTCAGGGAAACACATCCTCCTTCTTAGCAGGACAATTTGCATGCCATGCAATTGATTTATTGGTGCACTTAAAAGGTAGACATTAATGCAGTGAACTTTCTGACCCTTGTATAAATAGAGCCCAGTGTAATCCCAACCACTTTACACAGGATGAAAGAAAGAAGAACCAGAGTTGTTTTAGCTGAGTATGACAAGAGATATCTGTGTCACCCTGGCTACTTTTACACCTCACACTATTCCCTCTTCTACTTTCCTAGAAACAAGATAGAGGGTAGATTTGAGGTATCAGTGGGATGAAGGAAAGCTTCTTATGACTAGATGAGGAGGAGGGAAAGCAGAAAATGTAAAAATCCCACGTGCTGTTGTAAAGACTGGACTTGCCTTAACGCAGCAATCACAGCAGACAACCCTGAAAGAAAACTCTCCAGCATTATCATTTGAGTAAAGCTCAGCAGATACCAATATAGCAGCTACAGAGGACATTCCCAAGTAAGTCTGAATTCATGATTGTGGTAGAATCACTTGATAGCAAAGTGAGCAAGCTGAGAACTCCACTATTCAGTTTGTCAGCCTTCCTATTTCTGGTAGTTTAAATCATCTGAAATGTGTCAACATCCATAGCTTCAAGGCTTTATCTGCAAAAGCTCATTACACTTCACCCAGCACTACCACCAGACAATTGCTCAATTTCCAGTGGTTGTTTACTTGCTGCTTATAATCAATTCAGTGCTTCACAACTGCTTCAAATAGATTTAAGTGAGCCTTAATGAGCCTGAAGTTCCTCTCTCACTCTCCCATGAACAGAAAGCCTCTAACAAATAAGTGGATACAAGTATGCTCCTTTCCCAGTCACAAGGTCTGAAGTTCTCTTTTTCAGACCTCAACAGAAGATTCTGGTATAGACCCTCTCCCAGAACCTGTTCAAGCCCTTGGCTGAAGTCAGAGCAAACCTTCAGAGCAAAACACAGAGAGCGATCTCAGAGAAGCTAATTTAATACTGGCACAGGAAATTTGGCTATTGTTGACTTAATACTAAGAGTTAAAACTAAGATTCTACTTCAGAGACAAGATTTTCTACATCCTCCCCAGCTGTAGACACTCCAACCTGGCTTGTGCAGTAAGGCAAGGCTGAAGGGTTCAGCAGTCTGTTACTATCCAGTACTACAACCTATGAATATTGAAAATTCTCAGCACTGTTCTTTCATTCTTTTCTCCCTCCTCATTCAGTCCTTTTGTACCAGCTCACCTGCTGCAGAGGTAACAGTTGTAAGGCCACTTAAGAAACATCTGCTTATGGCAGCTGAAACAGATCTGTGGAAAGGAAAGTTATTTTTGAATGCAAATGGGAAACATCTTTGTACCAACAGTATCTACTGCCTGCCAAAGAGCAAGCACGTAAACAAACTTTCTAAAGGCTTTAGATTCATATACAATAACAGAGATACAATAAAGGATAGCAAAGACACACGAATTAAAAACTAAAAAGGCAAAAAAATTCTTACTTGTAGGCCAGTGTTTTTATAACAGAGGTTTGGGGCAGCTGCCAGACAACAGGAGTTTAAAAAAAGGCTCTTGAGCAAACAATAGCTGTATTGTGCAAGAGTGTAACAGTAGCTAGTTAAGAGAGAGAAGAGAGACATTCTTTGAGGTAGACTGCAGCAATCCCAAAGAGATTAAATCAGGGCAAATTTGAATTCAATCCTGAAGCAAAAAATGAGTCATAAGGAAGCTGATGAGTCGCTTGAACTTTATAAAAAAGAGCCCATTCATACACAGCTGGCAGTCAGAAGTGATATTATCTTGAGAAGTACTTGAGAAAGCTAAAAAAACAGCAGTGGGTAAGAAAGCCATTTTAGAATAGTCGTAGAGCAGGCAAGTTAAAGCAGGGTCAGTAAGGTGAGAAGTAAACAAGGATTCAGTCTCAGGAGCATCAGAGAGCCTGTGGAAGTAACATGGCTCTGCTAGTAGAACCTTTGACTCTGTCCGTACTGCTAAATAAATGAGGGCAAAAAAATGACCCAAAAGCCAAGAAGCACAGACTTCCTCACATCTGTGCAGCAAAGGGCCTGTACTCAGGACATCTGCTCTGGAGGGGCAGTTGCCACACCCCCTCTAAAGGAGACTCAGGGATAAGCCAGAAACGGAGAAACATGAACAACCAACAGTCCTGAGCTATACAGCTCTTTCCCTATCCCCCCATGTCCCCCAGCATCACGTCCACTTGGCAAGGTGGTTTGAGTCAGCACAACTCAGGTGTGGGAGCCTGGGTCAAGCACCTTTGTTTCACTATTTACCAGTACCAGATCCCAACTATTTGCTTTGGGGTTTCAGAGCTGACCAGTGGTCATGGCAGTCAGCTCTCCTTGCATGGAAATCAGACAAGAAGCAATAAGCAAAGGCTGGGCTATTTTCTAGGCAACTTACACAGCTTAAGATAGAGTAGAAGTCATCACTGCACAAATACTAAAAAATTTTTCCAGCATAGGGCCAAATTCAGATCAGCTGTTATGAACAGGGTAAGTTGAGGCAGAGGGTGCCCCTGCAGTTCAGCACTGAGGGCCATGAAACCAGCCAGCTTTTGAAAAGGCAAGGGCAGCATGAAGTGAAGGAGAAACATACCTTTGCTCTTGGAAAGACACAATCACTACCTCCTTGGAAGAGGCCTTGCCCTTCCAGCACCATCATTGCATATCTGGTTCCAATCAGCTCAGCAATGGTTGGCCACTTGGTAGAAAAGGAATAGTCCTATTGAAAGACAGAAATTAAACATCAGATAAAGTTGAAAAAAGCAGCTATTTGGGGAGGTCATCTCAAAACTGGGTCCCAGAGGATCAGGAGTATTTTTCTCCAAAACCCCATTTTGCTTGTGATGGGGAGTATCAGGTGACTCTTTGACAACACTAGCAGAGAAACCACCACAGGCAGGTGAGTGCTTGTTACAGTTTTCAAGCAGATTCCTTTGAGACATTTTACCCTTTGGAACAGGTGCCACCCTGGCCTCTCCTGGACCCCAAATTCCTTTCCATAGCAT
This sequence comes from Chamaea fasciata, assembly GCF_029207755.1. Lineage (NCBI taxonomy): Eukaryota > Metazoa > Chordata > Aves > Passeriformes > Sylviidae > Chamaea > Chamaea fasciata. The sequence continues at coordinate 21,933,023 of NW_027094087.1, read as the reverse complement.
AACACTCTCTTGCCCTTCCCTTTCCCAAGACCTACTGACCCCATACAAATGGAGGCTGTGGTCTCATGGTCAGCCAGGAGAGACAGCTGTGCTTTAATCCCCACCACACCTGCATCCCCCACCACACTGCTGAACAAAGAGGCCTCAGAGAGGTCAGTTAGAGACTTAACAAGGTGGGGCACGGAGGGATGCAGAAGGAAAGCAGGAGACAAGGGCACAACACACCTTGTCAGGGCAGCTCAGGGTGAGGCCACAATTCAGATGGTTGCATAGAAGCACGCAGACCCCAGTATTTCTCCCACAACCATCATTCAGAGCTTCATAACTTCAGTTCTACATATATTATACATTTAAAAGTCACTGATGCTGTGCCATCCCCATTTTGTTAACTACCTATTGCCCTTTACTGCAGCTTAAAAGATAACTTGCGGGCATATCAGAATCTAGAGAGAAGGAAGGGACAAGAAGAAAGCAAGATAGTCCCACTCTCAATTACAGTCTGCTTGAAGAAGCCTAGATGGACACTTTCATGGTATTTTTCCCTTTTTGTATGAGAAACAACCTTATTTCATATCATTCAAAGGGGGAAGCCACCACAAGGACATTACAGTATCCAGTCTTCTATTAAGATGTCTCCAAGGAGAGAATAATATACCAACTTCAGGTGGGTATACCACATGTCCCAAGACAAAAACCACAGAGCGTGCTTACTGCCTTCATGAGGATCAAGGTGCAAATCATTAGCAGATGCATCAGACCAGGGTTGCTTGCTGACATGTTGGACTTACAAATTCCTTGCTTTGGCTTTGAAGGCCTCTCTCTAAAGATCTGGACCTTCCTCTGTAAGGAGGCAGCTGCTGTTGGCCAGTGCTCTGGAAACACTTAGGCTTAATGTCTCCTGGTGTGGGTGCACTCATGGGAGGAGACATGCAATTTGCAGTGAGACCTGGATAGGAAGAGAGAGTTTATGGGTGCAGAAAACCCACTGTCAGGGTATTCACCCTGAAAGCTGGACACTCAAGAGCACTACACTGCCTTCTGAAAGTAGCAAGGCTCACATCTCCCTCCAACCCATCTGCTCAGATCACAAAAAAAGCAGAGGTTACAGTAATTATGCTTGTCAGTGGGCACTGATGAGGCTTCATTAGCACCACTTAGTTTAATAAAATGAAGTGCTGCACTTTCTACTTGAATATTCAAACCACTCATTTAGCTTTTACTGCAAATTTCAGTCAGGCCTTTGGGAACATGCAATCACTGTTTGAAGCTGCAGGAGCTACACAAGCTTCAGTCAACTGCAGAGAAATTATCTTCTATGGGCTCAGACTCTTTAATTAGTATTGGAACTTCTCTTGTGGAGTATCTTCAGGTGATTAAAGAAGTGTACATTAAGTGCAGCCCAAGGGTTTGGGAGCCCATCAGGCCACTGGCTGTACTTTGTCACCTGGTTTAGATGTGCAGCCAGAAGTGCACTGACCTGTGCTGATGCAGGATACTCCTGGTGGCCTGGAGGAGGGAAGACAGGTGCTGGCAGGCAACTTGGGAGTGGTTTCCTGCGGACCAGAGGACAGGATATTCATAATCTGCATGTAAGAGACACCAAGGCCACTTCATCAGAAGTACTGCTGCCTAACAATACCTAGGACACCCACAACTCATCAGAAATGTTCAAGGCTCAGCCAGAAGTGGAGAGAGAAAAAGCAATGGAGTATATTTAAAAACTTTTGATTTCTTCTTGGAATATGAAGTTAATTCCCAATGCACTCCACAGCTAGGAAATTCCAGACAAGTTAGTGCAGTTTCCAATTCACCTGTTCTCTCTCTTGCCCAAGTCCAACAGTGGATACTAGTACTAAAGTTTCATCTGTTCAGGAACCAACTTTCCAAAATGTTCCCCACACAACCTATGGAATACATTGGAACCATTTTCTTGGCTCTAGCTCACATGTAGCAACACTGGAGAACAGTTCAAGAGACTGTGACTAACCCAACTCATTAACTCAACTCAAACCCAATGCTTTATCCCAACAGCATTGTTTCTACCTTGCCTAGAAAAGTAGAAAACAAATATCAGTCTCCATATGAAAGTCCTTCTAGTTTAGCAGTAATACATCAACCACAGAGTTCTCAAATGCTGAACATTCCTACAAGTGGCTCAGACTGGGGCAAATATAGCTAAGATTTTCTGCTTTTATAATTCATTTCTGTTTTCCTCAGTTAGGCAACTGCATTTCATGCAGAAATATTTACAGAAAACAGATTCCACTTTGTATGCCAGAGCATCTGTGCTAGACATGACGTGTTAGGGCTTAAGTTCTGTTCCACAGAATTTCGGAATATGCTCAGACTGAATCCCAGAACCAAGCAGTCAAGCTTTTCATGACAGAGCCAGGAATTAAAGAACCCAAAGACTGTGTGTTGTGGTTTACTGAAGAACAGTGCTCCCAGAATAACTTCACAGACAGACAAGTGGGAATTCACCCATCAAGTTCTTTCCTCAAAATACATCATTAAGTTCTCCTTCTGTGAGCTCACATACCACATGAAATCAAAGTATGTCAATACATCTAGCATCAGATGCCTCACTGTGAGGTAAGAGTGGGAATGCTCTGGTCCATATTGGCCAGACACCTATGCTGTTATAACTTCTGCAGGAGCCAGTTTTAAGAGACCAGAGCAGACTTCAGTTCAGTACAATCATAGAGTACCTGAGTTAGGACCCACAAGGATCACCAAAGTTCAACACCTGTCCCAGCACAGGACCACCCCAAAAGTCACACCAGGCATCTGAGAGGATTGTTCAAATGCCTCTTGAGTTCTGTCAGGTTTGGTGCTGCGACCACTTTGCTGGGAAGACAGTTCCAGTGCTCGACCACCCTGCAGGTGAAAAACCTTTTCCTAGTAACTAACTTAAACCTCCCCTGACTCAGCTTCAGGCCATTCCCTTGGATGCTGTCACTGGTCAGAGAGGAGATCAGTACCTACAGGCTGCAGTCTTGCCACAAACAGAAGTGTTTGAAGACGAAATGAGTTTCTGTAGAGGAAGGGGCTTCAGTGAACCCAGTAGCACCACATTTGTTCACTTTTGAGACAAGATTTCCTGCACCAGGATTTGTTCCTGCCCTTCCAGGCTATGTGTATGCTTCCAGCTCTAATTCTTGAAGTATGCCTGTCTCTCCATAGTCCTTTCACCTAGAGTTCCTTACCTGAGCTCCTGCTCCCAGCTGCTGTGTTTTAGTGTTGGCAGTTTTATAATCAGTACTGGCATCTTGGAGATGTAAGGAATTGTTGCTTGGAGAGTTCAAGGTAGCATTTGATGCCACAAGCATTTCTGCAGGGGAGAGGGAGAACAAAAAGCCTCATACTCAGAGACAAAATGAGATAGAGCTGGGACAAGAAAATGACAAATTTGATACCCACACATTGGAATTTGAGATTCACCTAGGCTTTGTCCTGGTAGTTACATTATCTTTTATTCTTAGGTGATGGTCAAAATCCTGTAATCGCACTTAGTGGACAGACATGTTTGAACATCCATAAAAGGAAGGGCAAGTTGAAATATCTTTTGAGTCCTAATAATCCACAAACAGATTTTTTAGAAATAACTATTTTTATGCCATGCCACCTCTATCACACAAAATTTTTGTTCCTCCCCGCCCCTTACATTTACAAATGTCATTGAAAAGATAAGTGGGCTTGCATTTCCAAGGCCATCTATTATTTTTAGCCAATGCTGACTTTGCTTGCTTGCTTGCTAGGTCAGTGTAGCAGGTACCTTTGGGCCTGCTCCTCTTTTCCTGTGCTGCTGCCCGAAGCTTCGGTGGTTGTTTTATTTCTGCCATGAGCTGTTCATGCCACCTGGGCTCCTGTGGCACACACTGTTTCAGCTTCACCTTCAACATCTGCAGGCAAAGCACAGCAGCATTGGACACAGCAAGGAGACCAGTGGTGACAGAAAAACTGCATCAGCCATGCCGCTGTTGTACAAGTGCTTGTCACCCAACAGGGCACTGGGCCCTGCACATGAGACAGCCTTCAGCACTATGCATAGTAAAATACTTCAGTGACTCTCAAATTTGAAATCAAGAACTCCAGGAGCTCTTACAAGACCACAAAATGTTCCAAATTAAAGAAGCAGTGGAGGAAGTAGGAAGATCATCTTTCTTCTACAAAGATGTCAACTTCCATTTTTCTAGTACCATGTTTGGCAGGAGGATCTAATCAAAAGTTAAGTATGGTCAATATAACCCCCTCCCAAATACAAACCAGTAGCTAAGGTATTGGATTTATATTCCTTCAAAATGTCCTGTTGCCTCCAGAATTATCTTGTTTTGCTGCCATCAGATGCAGCCCCAGGTCACCTACCGGCTTTAGATGAGGCTCAAGAGCAGCTACATCAACTTTGGAGGCCCTGTGCTTTTGCTGGAGGGTCACCTGAAAGAGCAGAACTGATGCTTAAGAAATCTCTGCTCCTTGTACACTCTGCCATTCAGTGGCACAGTGAATGATACAAGGATTTGGGAACAGGGGAGATGGGGAAGGCATTAAAGAACAAAACAAAAAAGTCCCAAACAAACAAACAAACCCCAAAACAAACCAAAATCCACCTCAAAAAACCACAACGCCCCCAACAAAACAAACAACACCTCACCTCCACTCACCCCACCAAAACAGGGAGTTGGGAAGTGTAGAATAATGACGTTTCCTTATATGGGGTTTTGGTAGGGAAAGATTTGCCCGGAGCAAACGAGAGGCAATCAGAAGTACTGCACAGCCCTTGGAGGCTTGCACAAGGAGCACAAAGCCTTCTAGCCCCAACAGCTCATGAACTGCTCTGAGAAGCAGCTAGAAAACACTGTACTCAGATATTAATGTCAGGAGTGATCCCAACAAGCACCATGGTCACATCATATTCATCAGCAAAAGCTCGGCTCCAGGGAGGAGAGCAATTGAACGGGTTAACGAGACTGTACCAAGAACTGTTGCAGCTGTATGCCTAAGCCAGAGTCCCAGAGACTGGCTTACAGCCCGACATGAACTAGGAACAATAGCAAGATAGAATTGCAGGGTAGATATTCATGTGAAGCATCAAGCCCTGAGCTTGCTGCATAGGGGAGAACTGACAAAAAAGTCAATTGCACATGCACGTCTTAGGCTGCCTTGTTCACTTATTCGTATTTTGAGGCTGTGCCATTTACTTTCACTTGTGTGTACAGCTTCAGGACACGTGGGAGTGCAGGTAGAACAACACTACAGCTCCTCACGCTAGCTGTGCTTTCATTCATTTGCAAATTAGACCACTGTTTGCTAGAGAAGCATTAAAGTAGCTTTGCAGATGGGGAAATCCTAGTTTAAGAGGCTTCACAAAGACCTGAGCAGTAGCACTCTGCTTTCTTTCAGCATTTCTGTCTACTACTCTTCAAACATGTTTGTGCTTCTCGTGGACCAAAGAAAAAGTTACCAAAAAAAGAAAAAAAGAAAGAAAAAAAAAAAAAAAGAAAAGAAAAAGAAAAAGAAAAAAATCCCCCAAGAGCCAGATCATCCTGCCACCTTGAGTTACAGTTCTGTACTGCACAGTACATTGACACACAGTACATTGGAAGGAATACAAGTTAGTTATGATGCACTGTCTCCTTACCAATACTATTAATTTACATATCCATCATGATACCATCTCCAAACACATGACATAGCATTACCTGGAGGCTGGAGCCACAGTCATGCCAAGCAAGAGCTGGGGTTTTATAGAGGTGCATGGTTTAACTGAAGCTTTTAAACCTGCTACACTCTAGCAGCACCAACAAAGAGGGAAAAAAAAGCTGATGTCTAGTGTGCTATGCAAAGTTTTCACTTTTTGTAATACCTCTCTTCATTACAAGAAGAGTTGTTTCATCTTCTGCCAAGACATCTTTTGCAAAGCATGCCAATGCCACATGGCCTTGTGCCAACGTTTTAGATCTGCTCATCATTCCCAGCTCAAGCTGCAGCAAGCAAAGAGCATCACAAGCCTTTAGAGACACCCCAGACATTTTTGTATATGGTCATCTTCACCAACCAAGGGGTGAAGGTGGAAGTCTCTGCCCTTCCCTATAAGGGGCTCAGCATTTTTTACCCTGACTAAATTTCTGCAGTAGCTGAGTGCACTGCCCAGAGAACTGTCTCAAAAGTGCTTTTGCACTTGCAAACGCACCACAGCACCTGGGAAGGCAAAGCAGCAAGTAAAAGATGCCAGGCACAGCTCAGCTCAAGGAGTGTGGAAGGACACAAGTGTCCAAGGTGGAAAGTACAAGGAGTCAAGAGTGTGTTCCATGAAGCTGTTGTGTGCAGGGTAGAATAACTGCAGCAGGGAAGCGAGTGGCTGACCCTGGAGGGAGAAGAGGTTTACTATGGCAATTCATGAAACTGTGGCTACTCCTGACTTAAAAAGTTACTGGAAATTAAGTACTTGAGTGGACAAACAGGGTGATCTATTGTTGAGCTGCAGCTGCGAAGTAGCCCCAGACACTTCTGGACTTTGATGTACCTTTGAAAAAGACACTCCTTTGGAGAAGAGGTCTCAACACATACTGCTCAGAAACGAAGCAGAGACAATGATCCCGAAGTTGTTCTGTTGACCCCAGCCACTCACCTTCCTCAGGGTGTACCTCTTGTGCTGAATGTCATCCAAAAGGATCTCATAGGGAGAGCGAATCTGTTCCTTCAGGGAAACTGGACGCCGCGGTCGCTCAGCAGCCTTGCGCAGTCTCACGCCCGTCTGCAGCTCGCAGATGACATCGGGCCACGGGGACACCTTGGAGAAACCAGCCAGGGACAAGTCAGCAGAAACGGCTGGAACTTGCAGAGCAGCATCCCCTCCCTCCATGTAACAAGGCACACTTAGCAGCTGGTCATTCACAAACACAGAATTGCGTCCTAAACATGCCCTTCTACTCACTTCCAGATCAGGGTGCAGTACCAAAGCAGAGAATTGCTTTTCTTTCCAGAAGTTAATTTACAACAAAGGAACTCGTAGCTGGCTCACCAGGCTTATTCCCAAAATTTGTCATTAGCTTTATGGATGTACTTCAGCAAAATACAGCTTGTGCTGTCAGGTAAATAAATAGACCCATTTTCTTTCTGAAAGTGCTCCAGGTGCCAGAGTGTTTTCATATTACTGGATCCTAGGAAACACTGGGAATAAAATCCCAAATCTTACCATTAAAACCCTCCAAAATTTCAGAGAACCAAGGGTTGAAATGTCCAGAAACGAAAGAGGAAAACAAGTAGACAAGGAATCTCATACTTAACAGCAGCATAGGTTAGCAGTCTCAGCCTAGAGACACAAGCTAAACACCCTGACATCTGCTCATCCTGTTTCTGTACTAGTAACTGAGGATGTTCAGGCATGCAGTATAACCCAGTAAAAGTTAAAGACAGGCAAAAAAGTAATGAACTCAATAGCATGTTTAGACAACATTGTAATGGAAGTGCTAAATCAACAGCTTATCTGGATCCCAGTGGCAAATTGAGTAAGAACAAGTCATTGTATTATAAACAGTGAAAGGGAAGCAAAACATTTTAGAAAACTGCCTCAGAACAGAGTATCTGACTTAGGCTTCTCTCTCTTTTCTACTTACAGCATGAAGCATCTTCTCTCTACTTATCCCTTCAGATATCTTGGGATAATACCAGAAGAGTCTTATGCAAGCTCTGACTAATGGCTGCCTTCAAGAAGACAGATACTTTTGTTGGATTGTTTTAGCCTGGATTTGGTAGTCATACCTCAACTCCAGAAAACCAGAACTCTCAAAGAATGACCAAACACTTGCCATACCTCCTAGGCTATATTTAATACTGTGTGGGAGAACACACAAAAGTCTCTGGGCCAGCTCATCAGTACTAGAGACTTTTGAAATAGATTATCCCAAGACATTTGCACTTTAGAGTTGTATTTCACATGGTGACTGAACTTGAATGAGAGACATGACCTGAAGAGAGACTTCTGTACTGTAATATTGCCACATTAGTATGGGGGCAAAAATTGCCTTCAGCTGAGCACTTCAGAGCAATTTACACACCCAAAACATTTTTCAGATGTTGGCAACATCATTATCAGTCATGCTTTTATTTCCCTACTGATTGGATCACTGCAATTATTCTATTTTTGCCATTCCATGTATTGTCAAAAGCCACCTAAACTTTCCATAACCTATGCAGTACAACACAAAATGCTACAACGCTCTAAACCCATTACCTTGAGCTCAACAGGTGAGTGCTAAGACAGCTGTGCTTCTAACAGGTCTCACTGCTTAGATTTCAAGGTGAACATCAACTTGGGACATGTACAGATAAGCTCTGCTGAAACTGTACAACACTGCACACTGTCAGGCTGTGGTTTGCATTTCTGAAGATCTGTTTTGTATCAGCTGACATGAGAAAGTGTGGCCTATAGAGCAGCTTACCTGCTTAGCACCATTCCAGACATCAGCTCTAACCTGTGGGATCCCAAAGGAACTGGCATCCTGGTTATTTTAAACTCAAGAGATTGTCAGAGCAATGCAATCAACTGGTGCTTAGGGACTTGGAAACTAGAGGCAGAGGATTTGCAACAGACATCCAGCTTTTGGAATCCATGCCTCCTGAAGGAGCAGAGGCCAAACACTCTGGCCTTCAGGCCACACGGCAAAGGCCATGTATTTATTCATGTATTCCCTGCAGGAAAGAGCTATAGCAGTTGATGAGTTTGTGGTTTGAGATAGCTTGCCAGTTTATTTTAATAGATCACAAAATTGAGAATATGCCCAAACACACATTTCACAAACATTTTCATACGAATAGTTTGAGCACGCTTCAAAGCAAGTGCTATTTAGACAAAGGGAGCGAGTCCACAAGTCTCTCGGGGCTTGCTGTTTGTCTCCACAGACTCCAGACTACAGAGCATTTGTTTATGCTGGGCAGAGCTCCAGCCTGAAGACCTATTTGTTTCTGATTGAGCCCTGACTGTGTAGGGCCCTGAAAAAAGCACAGTAAGTTGCCTTCCCTGCCCCAAACACACAGTCCAACATCTGTGGAAGCACAGAAGGCAAATGGAGGCACAAGAAAGGCAGTGCACAGAAAGCAGGAGTGACATCTCCTCACCCTCCTTCACTCCTCTGTTTGACCTGCTGGAGCTGCACAACCACAAAGATGGACAGTGCTACTGGCCTTCAGTCCCTGCCAGTCCTGACCAACAGAGATCCCACATAATAAGAGTGAAGTAGTCCACCCCAGGACTACCAACAGCAGAAGAGTTTTCTGGAAGTTTTCAGTCCAGCTACAAAAAAGGAACAGATTGCTTTTGGCAGGTGTCAGATCCTGCCAAAAGCTGGAATTTGCGGCTCATTTGTGGGAAGAAACAGCCTGCTAACTACTTGTGGGCATTTACTCCAAAGAGTGCCTCCAACTTCATTTTTAGAAGTGATTTAAGTTGGACCACAAAGACAATCTCTGGGTAGAACAGAAGTCCACGTGAGGTTGACATATGAAATAGTTTAACTTCAAGTTCACTCCCCAGCTTGTTTTGCAAACAAGTCTTTAACTACTCAGGCTCCTGAACAGCCTAAGCAGTTTAATTTGCTCTATTTTTCATAGAAGAATCAATAGAAAGCCTCAGAGAGTCAATACTGACCAAAAAAACCCAGTCCCCCATTATAAAGAAAATACATCTCTTACGCCATGGGTTTTCTTCTTTTGAATGGGATTTTCCACCCAATCTTCCACATCCATTTTTCTCAGTCTCTGAGGAAAGCAGGCACATGAGGTCACCACTTTATACTCTTCAGTGATTTCCTATCTATCCAGCATAAATTACTAATGTTTATCTGAAAAGCCTAGAAGCTCTAAACACCTAAACTTTCAAATGCTGCAATAAATAAAAATGGTCCAGAGACAGCAGCTATTTACATTGTGAAAACAGAACTTCATGCAGGTGGCTCCATTTCTAGTGCAATGAGAAGGTTACTTTAGAACCCGGTGAGTGTGTGAAGGTAGAGGGAATAGCAGCTAATGGGTAATCCTAAACATACCTCTTTGGAGGTCTGGATGATGGTCACAAGCTTCTGAAGTTCCATATATTCAGTAAACAGGCTTCTACAGGTCATTTCATAATGGCTGAAAGCCTCAGAAGGCCTGGATAAGTGCTCCTCACAGGCCTGAAAGATGTGCAGCTATTTAAAAAAGATCTTGGGGGAAAAAAAAAACCCAACAAAAACCAAAACCAAAACCAAACAAAAAAACCAACAAAAAACATGGTAGGAGGGAACAAAACAAGATTCTGTTTCCTCAATCCATGGTTTAAAATTTTTTGTTCTCTCACGGCATCTTCACTGCCTCTTTTTATTTTTCTCCTATTGCAGATGCAGAGAAACAAAGAAGGAAGATGTTCAATCTTATGTATGTAAAATGGTCTCGCCTCTTGGTCAACAGCACTGTTCCATCAACCCCTCTAAAGCTGCTGTATTTACTAAGGGGGAAGAAGGAAACCTTGATAACATCCTGCAGGGTGACTGGTGGTTTTGTTGCCTCATCATCCAGTTTCAACATAAGGCACAGCAGCTTCTCCAGAGGATCGCTCAGTTCTCGCTCCACTTGGCTGTCGATTCCCCAGTCCAGGGCTTCATAGATCACCACTCCCAAGCACTCCAACAGCTGCAGACAAACACCAAGGAAGCACTGCAGCACAAAGCCTTGTGGAGAACATCACAGCTCTTACTTTCCAGCCACGTGTGTGCCCTACTCTACTCCTGAGGACTGAGCACATCTCTCAGGATGAGAAATACCCTGCCATTTAAGCTGGTTTAAAGTTTTTAAATGACCTTAACTGGCACCCCTAAGATATCTGTTGTTAAGACAAGACTGTGACCTATGCCACAGTAGACAGCATCTGTGCACATTGTTTCCCAGTCCCGTTGTCTTACTTGAGTTCAGTCCAAGCATTTTATTTCCTTTTCCAGGTTCCAGGGGAGTCACTCTCTCAGGGCACAGTAAATTCAAGCACCTTGGTAGTTTCCCAAGATATCTGCATCTCCTGAGCAGACCTTCTACTACAACAGGATTGTATCTGCACACACGATGAAAGTAAAGACACAGGCTTACCTTGTCCTCTGACTGCTGAATGCTGCCAACATCTGAAAGGGAAAAATGAGGGTCAGAGGAGAAAGAGCTGTACAGGCAATGATAAATAGCTTTTAGAACCCTTTTCAAGAGAGGGGAATAGGAAGCATTGCTTTTTTTAAGGTGACTAACTCCTCTGACTAAAATGAGTCCCACCTGGGGAAGGTAGGCCTGTATTTGGAGAGTCCTAGAAAACAACACAGGAGACTCATATTATTGTGAGCATTAGCCCAAAGTAACAGCAGCTGCATTTTTTTGTTCGCTAATTGATATCCAACCTCCAGGGGAGGCACAGGATCTTCACCTTTATTCTTTATGACCCACTCTAGTCCCTGAAGAGTGGGTCATAAAGAATAAAGGTGAAGCAGTGACCTAGCCTAGCACTGACCTCTGCTGCAGCCCAACCCAGCCCTACAGAGTTATTACCACTTGCTGGCTACACAGTGACCAAAAAAAGGGAAAGTACCAATCATAAATCTGCTGTGAGAGTTACCATAACAAAGGAGCCATACACTAGAACATGAACAGAGCAGTACATGTAACAAAGCCTCAGACTATTTATTTCAAATAACATAAGTGGTAGAAGGCTTTCCTCACAGCTATTCCCTAGAACCAAATGACTCAATAGAGCACTACTAGAGAAATTAGTAGGTCATGCATCTGTATTATTGCTTATCTACAGTCCTCTGAAATGAAGTGTAGGCAGGAGAATGGTTTCATGATAACACACAGAGAAAAAGAGAGGGGAAAAGAAAAGCAAAAAAAAAGCAGGGGAAAAGAAATTTCCCCTACTTTGTCCTCACATTTCAGCCTGTTATGGGAACAACCCGTAGCATCCGATGCTCTTACCAGGCTTGTGGTAGACCTTGAAGGAAGCAGTACCATCAGCATGGATAAAGATGCTCCCAGTACCTTTTATGAACACAGAACAGAATGGTGGGCACAGCCCCTGGGCCAACTGCTCTATTTTTCTGCAACACTGAAAGCAGATAGCCCATGCTTGCTCCTCACTTATAGGATGTTCAAAACACCTCAGAAGGTCTGATAGAGAGACCTTTGTGATCCCCTGCTCACACCCTGGAGGCTCCATTTTTCCTTTCACCTCTAACCTCCACTCTTAGCCCAGGGAGCTTAAAACTCCCTTTCCCAGGCTGGGCAAGTGCTCGCAGCAGCTTTTTATGAGTTCTACCTCTCGGTTGACTCTTATCTCTCTTCCCTACAGGTGCAACCATTAATGCCAATTTTTGCTCTGTCTTTTTAAAGGGACATGACTTCATCTGTATTTGTATGAGATTTCTTAAAAGAATAGAGTAAGTGGAAAAGAAAATGGAATCGAGAAAAGGTAAGAGTGTACAAAAACTGTGCTCAATTTAACTCCTTTGTTTCTAACAAATACATTAATTGCACCAGTGTTTGCAAGTAGGAAGAGTACATTCAACTTCATGCAGGGAGGGAAAGAGGCAGGAAATGTCCTGTACTTGCGGGAGGAAAATGGAGAACACCACAAAAATCATTTTGATAGGAAACTATTCCAACAACGCTAATAAATTACATCAACCAACTCCATGGGGCACCTGCAGAGGCCCCCTGCCATAGCAAATTCCAGCAGCTCCATGCTCCATGTGAGCATGGAGCGATCGGGATGGCGGGGCGGGTACCGGGGGCGTGGGCAGCGAGGCCCTTCCTTGCTCAGAAGTGGATATCCTTGCCGATATCGCAGAATCACAGGATCAGTTGGGTGGGAACTCTGAGAACATTGAATGCAACCTGTGGCCGAACACCAGTGCCACCTACACCCTGGCACTGAGTGCCACGTCCGCTCCTTCCTTAAACACCAGCAAGGATGGTGACTCCATCACCTCCCTGGGCAGTCCATTCCAATGTCTGAGCACCCCTTCTGTGAAGAAATTCTTCAGGATGTCCAACCTGAACCTTCCCTGGTGCATCTTAAGACTCCATCCTCTAGTCCGGACATGAATTGCTCATGGTGTGAAGCCAATCACGCAGCTGTTTCAGCCCATTGAGGACCATGACGCACCCCCGCGGGGTGACTTGGTCCGGCCCGCGACTCTCCCCGCCGGGGCGCGCGGATGGTGCCGCCCTGACCGGGGCTGGCCGTGCGCGGCGGGAAGATGGCGGCGCCCAGGGCGGCGTGGGACGGGTGGGACGCGCCCTGGAACCGGCTGGACGTGCCCTGGCCCGCCAACAGCGCCACGGTGCCGCTGGCGGCCCAGCACCCCGCAGGTCCCGGCGCGGTGCCGAGGGGGGTGGGGGGTGTTTGGAACCGCTCCCGGGTGTTTGCGGTGGGTGGTCGGTCGGCGGGAGCCGGAGCAGCGGCCGGAGCGGCGGCGGGCGCCGAGGGGAGCCCGGCGCTGAGGCGGGGCCCGGGTCTCCTCCGCAGTGAGGTGTCTGTCGGTGCTGCGGCGGCGGTGCGACATCGCCGGGAAGCGGCTGTCGGGGCCGGGCCTGGCCGCCGAGGGACGCGTCCTGCGCTCCGTGCTCTACGTGTACCACAGCAGGCTGCTCCGGCACCGGCCCTACCTGGCCCTGCAGCAGGTGAGCGCCAGCCCCGGCTGGGCGGCAGGGACACGGCAGCTGGGTACTCCCGGCCCTCAGCCACCACTCCCCGAAAAGCCTTCGCAATGGCACGTGGCGTCCGGAGCATCGTGAAAAAAAAAAAAAAAAAAAAAAAAAAAAGTTCGAGAGCCGCTGCATTTTTGTCTCTCGCGGCTGAGTCCAGTGGGTTTCTTGGCCCTGTGCGGCACGTGCAATATCCATTTTCCAGCCCTTGTCTCTGATACGCACGGTGAGACCTAAAGAAGGCACAATTCGATTCCTTTGAATACATTAATAATACAGGGACATCATTCTCAACTAATTGTAACAATGGGAGGGAGGAATAATAATCCTATCCTACTTATTAGATACTTTCTGTTTTAAGATGAAAAGTGAACACCTCACCAGTTTTCCATGAAAGGGGCTGTCAGCATCTTCAAATAACTGTTTTGAAATGGAGCAGGAATGGTCCTTCTTGATTTGTTTATGTGTTTTCCTTCTTAACATCCAGTACTAAAGGCCTTTGTATACAGCAGGGAAATCATGTAGCACCAATTAAACATGGCCTACTCCAGTCCTTCACTTAAATCTGTATTTACAGTAAAGTGATGAAGGGATGTTTTTCATCATAGTGCAGATACAGAAATGTCTCAGAACATCCCATCACACAAACCTGCAGTGTGGGCTGTTAAACTGATAAGGAGAAGGTGTCATTTAATCTAGTAACACTTCTTAGACCAGGGCACTCAGTCTCTCAGAATACCAGTCAAAGGAGTTTTCTTCTCTCCTAGGTAGAGCAATGTTTGAAGCGCCTATGGAAAATGAATCTGGTGGGCTGCCTGGAAACTCTGGTAGAACTGATTCCCAAGTAAGTGTCATGATCCTGTATCTTGTACTATGCATTAACTCAATCTGCAGAGCTAAAGGAAGAGGATACTAGATCATAACCAGCTCTTCATCTCTGTATCAACAGGAAAAATGCATCCAAAGCCCACGCAGAGTGCCTGGTTCCCAGCCAGCCCATGCTGGAAACAGTGGCTTTGAAGGTGTTGGGAGGCTGCAAGCTCTTACTACGTCTGCTGGATTGTTGCTGTAAAGCTTTTCTGTATCCTTTTTTCATCACAAAAACATTCTTAGGGTTCACCAGTAGCACCTTATGAGACCAAAACTAGGTCTCGTGTAGGCCCTACACTGCTGATGGACTCAACTGTGTGATTCATATGTGCAGTCTGAAATTTCTTTGATAGCCAGACACCTTCTTTTCAAGTCATTATGTAGGAATTTCAGGCTGTTTGGCTGGCAGTTGTTCTGGCTTTGAGCAATCCAAAGTTTGGATACTCATCTCCCAGATTACTCCAGGATATCACCTTATGAATTGCCTCTAGTTGGTGTGTTCAGCAAGTCTCATTACATGCTGTTTATTTTTTTACCCTTAACTGCTGTAATCTTCAGCTTGTCCATTAAACACCTCTGCTCCAAGGAATTCATACTCCTGAATACTCTGGCTTCGGGGCTCCTGAGCCGGCTCTGGTTTGTGTGTTCAAAAGCCTGTCTTGTTTGTGTCTGTCTGTTTGATGTGCCTGTCAGGGAGAAGGGCTTGGAATTAGGCCTTGCTGCTAAGGGAGTTTTATTCAGTTGAGAGTAGGAGAAGGGAGGGTCCCTCCATGCCTTTGGACTTGATTCTAGCACTTGCAGAGTTGTCCAAGTGCAAAGACTTCTTAGGCGCTCTTCTGGAAGGCTTTGTTCTTGGATCTTAGCAAACTGTATGGAGTTCTAATGAAATCAGTGTTAGTGTCAGCCTGCCACAAACACACGGTACTCTGTGCAGCGAGGGGTAAGTCCTCCCTCATGCTGAAACTGAAAGGTTGGGATAAACATTTTTTATTATACTGCTGAGTTTTCCAGGGAAATTGGTGTTCCAGTGTCTCTCAGTCTGGGAGAATAACTGCTGTCTGCAGCTGAGGGAGTAACAACATTGGCAGAACAAGTTTCTTTGGCACAGGACATCTTGTAACTCCAGGAAGCAGAGCAAGCAATTGCATGGCATCAGGCCTGAGCTGGTGCAGGGTGCTTTTGTGGGAAGACCTCATGGCACCTTGGATGTGACCCAAGAACCTGATGGCTCCCAAGTGTGGCACTCAGCAAAACTCAATAGAAGCAGAGGAGCTCCTGATAGGGAATTTACCAGTTAAGTCACTCCTGCATTCTGATCTGGAAGAGTTCCTTAAAGCTCACACTTAAGGAAAGCAGGGTGATGGAGTGTAAAAAGGTAAATTTGTACTGAGGGGAAAGAGGGAAAGGGCAGCTGAGCTGAAGGTAGTTGTTCAGTGAGCATCATGTTTTGCTGGAGGAGACTCCATTCTTTTTTGTCTTCTGTCCTCAGGATTCAGTACAGGTGTGTGTTGCAGACCCTCACATCCTTGTACAGTGCCTTGTCGACAACGCTCCATCTGGTGTCTGAGACCCAACAGACCCCTTATATCAAGGGGTTTACCTTCCCTTCTGATATCAGTGACTTCCTTGGAGTTAACATACCTTCTGAGGCAAAGAAGCAAAAGGCTCTAATGCTTACAACAAAAAAATCCACCAGCTGGATGAAGAAGCTCTTCCCACCAATGCCAGAGGCAGTGTCAAAGGTTGGGAAAAAGAGAAAATCAAAGACCTGCGCAAGTGCCATGAAAAACCGTAGCATCCCGTGTGCCATGGACATTGGAGAGACAGTTGTGGTGCCCACAGCCAGGAGAGGTAAAGCCTTGTGCCAGTGTAATGGTTTCTGACATCTCAGAAACTGACTGCAACTTCTGTCCAACAGCACCAAGCACTTCTACTACCCACAGTGTGGTTCTAGTACTGTAGGATCATCCGCAAACTCCCTGTCCTTGGAAGAAGAGAATGCTGCATGTGCCCTCGCCTTTATAAAGCTGTGGATAATGTCAGTATTATGACTTTGGGGGGAGGGGGGTTATTTTAAACAGGAAACAGCCTGGAGAGAAGGAGGTAATGAGTGCAGTATACAGGTCATGAAAATAGTTATTTCTACTTTCCTGCTTTTGCATAGCTAAGAAGCTATGGGCACTGTCTGCAGTCCATAGAGTAGGTAAGGCTGTAGATACAGGATACAAGTATCCTGTGCTTGCTGGTTCTGAACTGTGCCCAAATCTTCCTTTGCAGTCAGGGCTATGGCCAGTGACTGCAGCTATCCACGTGTTTGTGTGAAGCTTTCACCCATTAAGTTCTCCTTTGCAACCATCTCTAAACCTCTGCATGCTCTGCATTTCTTGCCAGCTGCAATGCACACCGAGTGTAGTCCCCTTGAGTTTGCCTGGAAATGCTGAGTACAGGTGTGAGCCTTTTGAGAGCTCTGTAGCATCTCTGTGCAAAGACAGAAAACTATCTCAGTGTTGTAATGGGAACTCTCCTCTCTCTCCATAGGGAAGCACCCAGGGTTTGATGTGAAGAGCTTGCTTAGGCCAGCCAGACACCCAACACAGGAGGTTTGTATGCTATTGTTTTACATCTTAGGTTGGTGGTTTGGATTTTTTTTACACAGTAGGTTTTTCTAATTATTATTTTAAAGACTCTAACACTTGTAACACAATATCCCTGATTGAAAACATTCCCTTTCCCTGCCTTATTTTTGCTTGTCTAACAGCTCAGGTTAGTGTGGAAGCTTTGCACAGAAAATCAATCACTATTTATTTCTGCTTAGGAATTTGGGCATTTGTTGGTTTGTCAAGTGAAACGACCAGAGAGCAAGTCAGTAGTAGACAGGAATACAAATTCTAAATATTTGCCTCTTCTCTTTGTATTTTCACAAAACAAGACTGCTCTTCCCTTTTCTCCTTAGAAAATAAGGGATGTTCTCACAAAAATCCCTGTGTTCTGCTCCCTTCCAGCAAAAAGGATCTGACACATCATCTTTTTAAAACACTATTCCTGTTACTGTTTTTTCAGGGTCTAAGCATTGCATCAACACCTTTTAAAGCAAAGTCATCACCACTTCCGTCTCGGATAGCAAAATCACAGTACACTGGATCTCTTGTACAGATGGTCCAAACAGCTGCATCCTTCGGGGAGCTGTCAGAGGCACTCAGAAAAGCTATTCTGTGGTGCAAAAACAACAAATTCAAATCAGAAGCTTATTTTCTGCGTAACAAGTTGTTGAAAAGCAACCGGTTACACCATGTGGAGGCTCAAGGATGCAGGTAGTTTTGCATGGGTGTGGGATTTCTGAGTCTAGTACTGTATTTTAATATTATGGGTTTTGCTATAGTATAGTGAAACACAGTGGTCTAAGCCATTCTTTTAAAACTCAGGATCACTAATTCAGGTTACTGGGTGCTCTGACCATGGGCATTCTGTTTAGCTTCAGTCACTTGTGATTTAAAAAGGATTTAAAAGGCTAACAAATGTACAATACTTAGGAGGGACGATGAAAATGCAACTTAAATCATCTGCATGTTTTATGGTAACAACTGTATGAGGCAAAGGTTGTCTTTATTCAGACTGCCTTGGCTACTATTGTACAAGGTGCTGCTCTGTTTCCTTGGTATGGTAAGGAAAATGATAGAGATGGGTAATAACAAAATCTCTCCAAACTCCAAATGAAGTCATACTTCAGTAGCTGATCAGGTTGTTTTGTGCACTTTGCTCCCCTTCAGCTTGAAGAAAAAGCTGGGCTGTGTCAGAGCATCTGTCTGCAAATACCTCCTGTACGGGCCACAGCACATGCGCTGGCCGAGGCAGCACCTCTGGGCACGGACCTGTCCAAGGAGGATCAGAGCATCTGCACTCCGGAAAACAGCTCTAAAGACTGGTGGGAAAAAGCCTCCTGAGCCTTGGGGGCTCTGTGGGAACAGTTCATCACTCATCCTCCCAGCTTACCAGGATGGGTCTCCGAGTCAGGAGGAATATTCCAGCACTGATACAGGACGTGTCAGACTAAGCACAACAGGGACCCCTAAGCGGCTGCTGCTGGAAGGAAGCCCTGGCCCTGTGTGGAAAGAAGTTGCTGAGAACACAGATATTGATTCTATTTTCGCAACAATAGGTGTCTGACCCTGGACTTGAAGGAGGAAAGGGGTCAAGTAAATCTATTTTTTTGTTTTATTTTAAGTAAACCTCTCTGAACTCTAATGGTGTCTCAGTAACTCACGTCCTGAATTGTGTTAAAAGAATAACAACCATTTTATTAAGTTTTTCTAAAACAGCTTTTTTTAAGTGTCTGATTTTTAAATTTTTAAGGGTGTTCTAAATAACGGAATGGTCTCCATCCTTTTACCTACCCTTGTCCCAGAACAGTAACTTTGTTACCCTTACTCAGTGTCCCCTCCCCACTGGCTGACCACATGTTAAGTGCTGCTGTTAAAAATGCACAGTGCAAATAGTTCCCATCCAGGGCAGGAAGGCTGCAGCTGATTACCCCCTGCTGCTTTGAACAAAAAAAACTTGCCAACACCTTTCCAAGCCTTACACCCTTCCTTCTGTGCTGCTTGTAGAGGGAACAGCCTTGATGTGCAGTATTATTGCTGTTTCAGGATTTGTTATGCTTGTCCTGAAATAACTGAACCAACCTCCCGAGTTGTTCCAGGAGTAGGGAAAAGCACAGCTGTGGCCTGCAACAGTAACCCTGTATTACCCACCTTGTATAAACTGATGAATGTACATTTAGTTACAAAACCTGGGCACAAACTTAGGCTTTATTCAAAAAGCATATACAGAGCAAAGAGCACGACTTTAATAGCAGTTTGGGCTTAAGGTCTTTAATACAGATAACCAAGATCCATTTTCAAGGTTTCCTGTCAAAAGAATACCCAGTGACAACTGAAACAATTTTAGAGAATCATGAATCATCAGCCCTCAAGCCATCTGATTCAACACAGGCCTACTTCAAAGAGACTCCTGCCACTGCAGGAATTTTTAGAGCTCTTTTTTTCATTTCATCAGATGGTATAAAAATATCTAAGTATACCACATACAATCACGTAATGTGTCAGCTGCTTGAATATTTCTCAGCAAAGGCTGGGAGTGAGGGCAGACATCCCAGCAGTTTCCTCCATCCTGAAAAACCCTTCCAGACAACACGCACGACCTTCCTTCTTACTGGGCAGCAGGTGCCCAAAGAATGCCCCAGTGCAGCTTGTGTACAGAATCAAGACCCATAGTTTGCTTCATCAAAAGCCTTTCTGGCTCGTTTCAGTTCTTCATTCATAGTTAGGAGGTCTTTAACTCTGGCAAACTTCCGGGGGTCCTTGCGTATGAGAAAGACAATGTCCTCAACCTGTACCCGACCCTGCCGCCCGATGGACATGGCCTTGTGTGTCTGTTAGAGAGGAAAAAGGAGTCAGTAGCATTCCTTTGCCATGGTGGTCTTTTAAGCTCTCAATTCCACTTTATTTCCTGCCATTTTATAATAAAAAAGCAAGCAATTGCAGGTTCTGGACACCATCATCTTAGTCACAGAGAACTTCCCAGTAAACCATGGACATACTCTGCTGTCCCCAGCTGCCTGTCACACCCTGAACACAACCACTATATACACATCACGTAACAGGATCAAAACTAAGGCCAGATTACGCACAGGACACCCATCCTGCAGAATGGCTGAAGATTAGGCACAGCTTGGAAGCAGTGTGAGGTAACCATATCAGAGGACAGTGTAGGGTATTTTGATAAGGATAGGAAAGACCAACCTTTCAAAAGAAAGGGGAATATTTGTATACTTAGAAATGGTATCCAGGTCTGGAAGAGAAATGGCTTCAGGCCCAAGAATGCATTTCTTTTGTAGGGCAGAGCTAAGTTCCCATCCATGTACAGACATTGGGCAAACAGAAAAAGTTGACAGACTTTCAAATCTGTGCCTTCGGTCAGCTGCACACACAGCGACGCCACAGTGAACCCCAAAATCAGGTGGTTATTTACCCTCCTACAATACTAATCTCACTGCTACTTAAAGACTAAATCCACATGGAGCAAGATGCATAAATTTTGCTTTAATCTTGGAAAAAAAAAATCCGAGTTTATGTTTCTCCTACTAATGCCATGAGTTTGGGGCCTGGGATAATGCAGTATTTGAGTCAGAGGTATTAACCTTCAGAAAGCTGAAGTTCTGGTGAGGATGTTTCGACCGTGCCATCTACAGCTGACTTACCATTTCAGTGATAAACTCTATTACCAGGTCCTCAAGAATGTCCACTGATTCTGTGTAAGGGTTCTGGTCGTCCCCGAATCCATACATCATGCACCTTACTGCACAGAGAAACACTCGGCGTGAGGCTTCTTTCATCCATTCAGTGCTGCACACATCTAGTTAGAGCTCACCACCCTGCACGTTCCTGCACCAGGACAGGACAGTTCTTGGGGAAACACACAGGAAATAAACAGAAGCCAACAAGAGCCCTGTGGGGACAGGAGCTGTACATACAGAAAAGCGTGTCTGAGGACGGGCTCTCAGAGTATTCATTTAGGCTGCAAAGCACTGCAGAGTGACAGCGCAGCTGACTTCGGGCACAGCTAGGTTCAGAGGTGCGCTAGCAGTATTTTTGAGGGGGATCTACATGGAAGGTTTCTGCAGTTGCAGCCAAGGCACGTAATGAAAGCCGCTGTTTTGCTAAGGAAAAGTGACTTTTGGGATCCCATAGCTGCCAGCTCGGGGTTTCAGCTGAGGGGCCCGGCCCGACTTACGCTCTTTGGAGAACAGCCTCTTCCTCCTGCCCTGCCCGCCGTCCAGGCCCCCGCCGGCGTCCTCCGCGTCCTCTTCGAACTACACGGGCACAGCGGAGGGGAGGCCGCGGTCAGCGCCCGTCTGGCCCCGGCCCCTTCCCGCCGCCCCCTTCCCGCCCGCGGCCGGGCTGTGGCTCCCCGGGCAGGGCAGCCCCTCCGCCACTCACCGGCGCGTCCTCCTCCTCATCCGCCATGGCTGCCCGCCGGCCCGGAACAGCTTCCGCGGCCCCGCCCCGCGGCCCCCGAGCGGCCCCGGGCGGGGCGGGCGGCGCCGCCGTGCTGGTGTGGCCAGGGTCTGGTGACCCTCCCCAAACCTGGGAATGACACTCATTGCTGGACTGCCGGACGGGGATGGCCTGGTTTAAGGTGAGCTCGGGAGGTGTCTGTTAACCCCCCGAGGTCAGAAAGGGTGTCTTTGCACAGTCGGTTTGTGCGGTTGGCAGGAGCTTTTCCTTCCCTTCAGCAAGGCACGCCTGCCCATGTTCACAGAATCACAGAATGTAAAGGAGTTGGGATAATGGCCCCTAAAGATCATCTAATCCCAACCCCACCTGCCATGGACGCGGACACCTCCCACAAGACCAGGGTGCCCAGAGTCCCCTCTTTCAGTCTGTACCCATTCCCCCTTGTCCTATCCCTACAGTTCCTGACGAGGCTCTCTCTGCCTTCTCTTTAGACTCCCTTCCATAATAGACGGTTGCCATGAGGTTTCTGCCTTCTGGACAGCCCCAGGTCTCTCAGCTTTTATTTGTAGGGGAGGTGCTCCAGTGCTGTTGTATTTCACACAGTGCTGTCGGCCCCTTTCCTCCAGCCCTGCCCTTGAGCATGTCCACCATCCCCCCAGTTTGGTGCCCTAGGCACGTTTGATAGCAAAGCACCTCCTCTAGATCACTCATGAAGATGTTAAACTGGACACATTCCAGAATGGATCCTTGCTGTGTTCCACTTGTAACAGCCATGGAACTACAGTATGACCCACTGGCTTCTATGCTCTGAGCTCAATTATTCATCCAGTTTTTACTGATCTACTAGTGCACCTGTCCAGACTGCAATGTTCTAATTTTGGACACTGTTGCAAAAACACTACCTTTGTAGTGTCAGGGTTATGGTGACAGACCAGACCAGACACAAGAGACAGTAGAGGAAGAAAAGGAAGAAAGTACCAGGGAAAATGCACAAGGTGAAACCCTCTTCCATGGAAGCTAATACTCAGCATCATTTCTGCAAATAACAGCTTTAGAAGAGGCAGAACTTTACTAGGTAATGACAGGAGCCTTAAGGGAATCTTATGCACTGCAAACAACTAAAAACACTTGAATTTAAAACTGAATTTAAAACTGAAATGATCTCTATCAGTATGCTGCCAGGCCCACCCACCACTCATCAATGAGGGGGAAAGAAAGAAAGATCTTTTTCGTCCGTGGCCTGAGAAAGTGCAGCTCCTCTCTCTGCAACTCAGCTGGTTCCTTAAGAACCTGGCAAAACAAAAAAACTCCAGTAGTGTTTACTCAAAGCCTGTTCCCAGGAAGGTACTTAAATATAAATTTTACTGTTTAGGAATAGGACTTGGTTTTATTTATTGTTTTGTCACAGGGGCACTGTCACATTCAAGAATCAAACTGTAGCATTCTCTCCTGCAAATGGCTGAGCAAAATGCAGGAGTTACCCCCGTATTTGAATAACTTCTGAATAAAACCAAGATGTGTGCAGCGGTAAAGCTGGTTCTTCTGGTGAGGATGGTATGTAATATTCCATGCACACACGTCAAGTTTGTGAATATAAATGGATTAACTGGACATATTTAATGTATTTAAGTGGTTAGTAAAAGACTTCGTAGCATTGTAAGGGGTTGTAATGTGATGTAAGGGATTTTGTTCTGAAGAGGGACTAAAACCAAAACTGCCCTTTTTTACATATTCAGGGTTATTTTCAGAGGCTCTTCAGTCAAGGCTGAGGCACTCAAAATTACAGCCTTGATAAGATTGATGTTTTTGGAAGATCCTGGTTTTAAGATACTACAAAAAGACCCTTCCTGAAGTGTTCATTTTGACTTGTTCCATCTGTATAGCTACTACTGCATTTCTAGGATTATGCATCCCTTGGGCTGGTTTGCCCCGCAGCATTTTGGGATTAGAGAAAAAATATTAACAGAATTACAGGGTTGATCACTAAGATGCAGAAGCCACATTTACTCCATTCCTCCCATTCTCCTCTTACATTCATGCTGAAAACAGATCTTGTCTCATGACTAGTGTCTTACAAGAAACTGCATAGTAAAGAAAGTGATATTTCTAGTCCTTTTGCACTGTCAGAGTGGTTTAGAAAAGAACTTTCTTTTCTTCAGGTTTAAACGCTTAATGCAAGTAACTTTGACAGCTGCGTAACCACATTTGGCCGCGTTAAGACATGACAAAGATTGAGTGCCAGGGTTTGACACAGGCACTCCATAGCTTCAGACTAAGTTCTCCTGTATGAGTGCTGCTATTGATGTCTGTCCTTTTGTCCAGCTCTGCCTTGTAACTGGACAGTTTCAGGTGCTCTTAGACAGACACAGCTGCTGTGGGACACAGTTTCCCTGAAGAGCACTGGACACATCAGTGTTGTGCTTCAGCTGCCAGGGTAGAGCTGATACAGGTCACGGATGGCGTGCTTCAGACCTGGCAGTTCATCCAAGTGGAGCTGCAGAAATTCAAGCTGGATCTCAAAATATAAGGCTGGTGCAGCACTGACTCATGACAGTGTGCAGGACAGGGCTCCTCTAGATATCAGTCTTTTATTCCACTCTGTTTCAAGCCAACACTCATGGAAAAGCAGATCCCATGAAAGATGTGTTCTTTCCTTCACCCTTGTTGAACAGGGACAACTCAATGTCTGCAAGCAAGGCATGCTCTCCTGCTGCACCTACTGAACACAGGACACAGAAGAGTTACAAAAGTAAAATATACAAGATGTCAAACACACCACAGACAACAGGTTGGCTATTTCCACTCTGCATGGCCTTAGAGCAGGTAGGTTGCACAGGAGATAGTTTTTGGCTACTGCTATCCTAACTCTAACCCCAGCTGAGAGAAGTAAACCTCTGTGTATCATTCAGTTCAACTGGGCAATACAGTTTGCTTCATGTTAGGTCTGTAGTTTTTCTTTCCTAGATTAAATGCTTCTTTATTAATGATATTACTCAGCTGTCTCTAGTATCCTAAATATAGCAGAGGTTAGGCATGGAGTAGTAGATTTTTGAACATTTCAGTGAAGGGAGAAGAAATGCTGTATTAAAACTTCCCTTCTCTATGGAGGTTCCCTACTTTTTTTCTCCTTAGCACAATCATATAGGTTTTATGAAACAGTTTTATATAATAACCTGGATTAATTTATGCTGCAAGCTTCTTGAACTGATGAACTTAATAAAGAAAAAAATTGAGCTTTATAAATACTAATTTATTCAAAAATACCATATAGCAACCTGGGTTACTTATAAGAAACGCCCCAGACCTCTGGTTGTGGTACCTTTTGTTCCTGATGAGCCAAGCAGACCAGCAGGTGTTTTCAGCGGGCCTCAACGGTGGGCAGGTTTCCAGTAACATGGGCTACAAAACACCTGAGCAAGTGAACCCCCGAGAACTCCACAGAACTGTGGAAACAGAGGCACAGATGTTCAGTGCCAGATACTGCTGTGTCTTGCAGTAATAAAGGCTAACAGCCACTGGCTGTGTTCAATTACATGACCCACAGCACACCTTGGGAAGAGCCTGCACTTTGGCTATGTAATCCAACAATTACAACTCTTACCAGAACTCCAGATAAAATGGCAAAGCCTGCTACCATGCACCACAGGGACTGCTGCCCTGCTTGAAGAAAGGCCAAAGGAAGAACCACCCTTGGGAACAAACTTCACTCGCAGAGAAGGGGGAAGAAGGAAAGGGACACTTCCCCATCAGCAGCCCACCCTCTATCCCTGGGGAACAGTGAGGTGCTGCCTCTAGAGCAGACAGGCTTGTTTTAGGTATCACCCTACTGAACTCATCACCAGAAAGGAAACAGTAGCAGAGGAGAGGAGCTTTACCTGACCAGGAACAGCTGAGGAAAGCATCCCTGAGTGTTCTCCTTTACAAACTCCTGAATCCCCAGTACGTTCTTTAACAACAATCCCCTGGATGCTCGGTCAATTTTTGTTAACACCATCTACATGGATCCAGAAAGGGAGGATTAAAAGAAGAAAGTAAGCTCATTTTGCTGTTAACCTGGAACATCTGTAAGAGTCCTAGACCATCTTACAAAGCAGTCTGAAAGCTCTAGTCATATCTAGGGGGGAAAATGGTCTAACACAGTTCACCAGAACACTTCTGTGGCTGCATAAGGAGTGGGCCTTTTATAAAAAAGTATCTATTTAATAAACCACTCAAAACCCCCTCTTAAATCCCACTTGTCTCCCTCAACACATTTTAAACCTGTTTTATTAACAATAAAGTGTGTGGTTGACTGCTTAGGCAGGTCAACTTTAATAACCTCAGGTATGAGGGTACACACCTTTATAGGTTACCTGTACCTTGATTCTTGTACACCCAAGAATCAAGCATTACCTACCACATAAGGAATCCCAAACTCTTCCAGCATCTCTACTGCAATGTGATCTGTTTTCTGGAGTCCAACTACACCATCCACTAATAGGAAAGTCCTCTTCAAGCTGCCAGAAATACAAGCAACAGTAATTGCCATAAACCATTATTTTTAAACAGTAAACCATTATTTCATGCCTGCTCTGCTACTTCCACTTCCAAATTCATAAGCAAAAACAAGTAACATGGGATCTGGGGATAGAAAGAGACAGGAAAAGCCATGTATGGAAACTGAGGGTCAGCACAGAGCAGCACCTCAATCTTTCCTGCTGTTTTGATCTGTCTGAGCATGAATGAGTGACACTGCAGAAGCTTCCAGGGAAGTGATGTCAGGATTAATGGATGGAAGGAGCTACCCCTCTGCATTTTCCCCCCTCATTCCATGACACTGTATAGGGGTGTCTGGCTGGCATTGCCTGTGCTGTGAGGTACAGGTAGGTCCCTTACTTGTGCCGTTCCTGCAGATAGGCCTCCACCATCTCAACAAAGTCCTGTGGGGCGCGATAGCCGTATCCTGGCATATCCACCAGTGTGAAGTACTTCCCGACTTTGAAGAAATTCATCTTCTTGGTGTGGCCCTGAAGAGAGGATTTAGGAAAGATGAAGCACGGTGGTTTTTAAAAAAGCTGCTTTAAGCAGTATACTAGAGACGCTCTGCAAAACATCTCTATACCAGACCCCTGCCTCCCCCCAAAATACCTTGAACTGCCCAGTCTCCTACTTGTGTAGCAATCCTATATGGCTCCATCCATGAAACAGACTGAAAACACCTTAATGGGTCTCTGAGCTTGGTTCTTCTCAAAGGGCTTTACGACATCCCTGTTCAGGCTGTGCAGCTACTTTGTCTGGCTGAAGGGCTAGGCTGGGCTCCTTCTGCCTCTTCCTGGGCTAGAGCACGGCCAGTGCCAGCCACGAGGATGGCCACCAGAGCTGGCACTTTCTGTCATTTCAGGCTACTCAAGAGCTCATTTCCCCCCACCCTTCTCAGTCCTATCCTCTGGACTGGTAGCAGCTTATGACCCTGTCGTGGTTTAACAGACTGACCCAAAGGGAGGGAATTTAAAAACATCACTCACCGGAGTTTTTGACACTCTAACTTCCACTTCTGGAGCCAGTGAAAACAAGGCCCGGATTAAAGACGATTTCCCCACATTGCTTCGGCCGATGAAGCACACCTGCAGGGGAGAGGCAGAGATGGCACATGTACACCTGCCCACCTCTCGCTGCAGCCAGTCCTGGGTCATTTTTCAGCCCGTGCTGCCAGTGGCCAGGGACAGGGGTGTCCTGTGCCACGGACACGTCAGGCTACCGAGGTGCACACCGGGGTACAGCAACAAATAAACGATTTTTTAAAAAGCAGCAGTAAGTGCCCCACATATTGCCCAGCGCTCTGACAGAGCTGCACAGCCACTGCAGCACCCCTTTACCCCGCAGCTCAGCCCGGCCCGGGCAGGGGACGCGGGGTCAGCGCCGGCCTGACCTCGGGCAGGGCGGGCGGCGGGGCATGGTCCATGCGCACGGCCGAGCTCACGTAGTCGATGGGGCGCCCGCGGTCGGACCTGAAGAGCGCTTCGGCGCGCTGCAGGGCGGCCAGCCCGGGCTGGAAGAGGCGGAACGGCGCCGTGTCGGTGCCGGGCGCCAGGTACCGCTCCAGCTTCTGCAGCGGGAACACGATGGCGGTGCGGCGGCTGCGCTCCAGCCGCAGCACCTGGGACAGGGCGGCCAGCGGCGGCGAGGCCCGGCCCGCCGCACCGGCCGCCCGGGGCAGCACCATCCCGGCCGCTGCAGGCGGGACGCGGCCGGCCCCGGAAGGCGGCGGGCGGGACAGCGGGGCGGTGCCCAGGCTGCACCCACCCAGCCCCGGGCTGGCAGGGCCCGCTACGGGCTGTAAGGCCGCCGTCCGCTGCGATCCCCGGGAGTTGGGGGCGGTCCTAGGGCTGGCTGTTTATAGAATCACTGAATGTGCTGGGTTGGAAGAGATACACCCGCAGCGCACCAGCACTTCTGGCCCTGCACGGCGCCATCCCCAAATCACACCCTGTGGCTGAGAATGTTGTCCAAACGCTTCCTGAATTGTGTTAGGCTTTGTGCTGTGACCACTTCTCTGGGGAGCCTGTTCCAGGGCCCAACCACCCTCTGGATGAAGAACCTCTTCCTAATATCCAACCTAAACCTCCCCTGATACAACTTCAGGTCATTCGGTCGGGTCTTGTCGCTGGTCAGCACAGAGAAGAGATCAGTGCCTGTCCCTCGTCTTCCTCGCACGAGGAAGTTCTAGGCTGTGATGAAGTCTCCCTCACTCTCCTCCAGGCTGAACAGACCCAGTGACCTCAGCCCCTCCTCATACGGCTTCCCCTCAAGGCCCTTCTCCACCCTCGTTACCCTACTTTGGAAGCTCTCTAACAGCTTTATATCCTTCTTATGTTGTGACCAAAACCATACACAATATTCAAGGTGAGACCACCCCAGAGACCAGGACAGAGAGCCGACCAGGACAATCCTCTCCCCTGCCCGGCTGTGATGCTGTGCCTGATGCCCCCCCAGGACAGGGTTGGCCCTCCTGGTTCCAGGGCACTGCTGGCTCAGGTTCAACTTTCCATTGACCAGGACCCCCAGGTCCCTTTCCATGGTGCTGCTTTCCAGCATCTCATTCTCCAGTCTGTCTGTACATTCCGAGTTGCCCCATCCAAGGTACAGAATCCAGCACTTTTCCTTGCTGAATTTCATATGGTTGGTTATTGCCCAGTCCTTTAATTTATTGAAGTCTCTCTACAGGGCCTCTGCCTTCAAGTGAGTGAGTCAACAGCTGCTCCCAGTTTTGTATCATCTCTTCAGCTTGGTGTCATCTTCTGTGTGTTCTCAAGCCAAGCCCAGCTATGCTGTGGAGCTGCTGAGGGCTCCGTGCGCTGATGCCCTGTCTGGCCAGGGAGTGGGGCAAAGCAGTCTTGTCTATCGCACCATCCACCTCCCAGGTGCAGCCACCGGTTTTCAAGTGCTCATCTGATAAGTAAAAAAGTTAAGTAATTTCAGAAAAAAAGAATCCATTTCTTCAAGGTGAACTATGTAGAGGTCAGTTCTATTTTGAATAAAATAAACCCAAACCAACCACAAAACTGTTGGCGCCTGTATTCACATTATAGTAAGAAGACCCCTGAAGTTTTACTACTTCATTGATATGTATCGGAGTGCTGTTTTCCTATCAAAAATCCACATAAAGCTTTTTACATTGTTCTCCTTCATGACTACAGTTCATAGGGCTGTAAAACCATAGAAATAAATGTATGTCCTTGAAACATTTCAGCTTCAAAGTACTGCAATTTTAACATCATCAAATGAAAGTAATCTTAGTCAGTATCTTTATAAAAGTAATACATGAAAATATCCTGATGTTCAGCCTTACACCCAGGCCAGCCTAGACATTCTGTGGAACACTGCCTTTCCTTTGAGACAGAGACCCCTTTTCCTTCTGTAGTCACAGCTCTCTGTTTAAAGCCATGTAAGTCGGGATGGTTTAATTATTACAATGAATAGATTCGAGGCCAGGAAGGACCGTTAGAAAATAACAGTGGCTATATGCTACTTTCTTTGTATTGAGCTCAGTTACAAAGCTTTGAATATTCTGTAGAAAGACAAACTTCTACTGAAATCCATAAGCTGCTTCTCAAATTTATCATCAGTGAAAGTGGTTAACAGTGAGAGGTTACTGGTGTAAACCTAGGGAAAAAGCCCTGTATTCTACCCCAGTCCAGTAAGTTAAGTCCTCTTGAAACCTGCTTTGTTTCACAGCAAGATGGAGCACAAATGTGAGTAGCTCAGGACAGACCACAATCACTGGCTGCTACATGCATACTCAGAAGAGCGCTCCCAAAAAAATCTACAGATTACTTTTATTTGGCTCCAAACCAGTTTGAAACCTACAGGGCAGGCCTCTCTCCTGTCACTGCCTATGGCACAAATATTTATAAATGCAGGAAAAAAAGGCAAAACCTTTCAAGAATTACTTCAGGAGCACTGCTAATCCTTTTTTTTTGGGGGGGGTACTGAAGAAGCAACCTAATTGAATTGAAGTCTGTGGTGAATCTATTAACAGCAAAACCACACTGGCCGGAGTGAGACATGTTCATAACCACACTTAGCTGGCAGATTTCCCCATTTCTATGCCAAACTGTGACACAAGAAGCAGAACAAGTGCTTTTACCTACTTTTGCCTCAGAGTCACACACAGCTCATGGCTGCAGGCAGCAGATTTGCCTGCTTCAAATTACCCTTGAATAGTTACCCCTGCCAGGCACACATTCTGCAGCACAGTACACCCAGACCAGTTGGGCGGACACAGGAGGGAAGGCAGAGATGGGCCCATTTAACACCACATCTGCAGGTGTGGTGATGGGAACAGGGGTGGGTGCCCAGTTCACAGGTCAGCCACTAATTAGGTATCTCTTTTTAATGCGACTACATAGGTGGCAGGAACAAATTAAACTAAGATCAGTATAGGACCTTTTGAATACTTCTATAATTATAGCAGAGGGTGGATAAGTGAGAACATCCAGTAAAACCATGTCTGAAACCTGCAAACTGGAACTGTACATTTCAGTAGAAGGTGGGTTTTTTTCTTGGACCAAACTGCAGTCTATGTTCTCTGGGGCAGACCATAGGGAGATGGAAAATGGCAGGTTACTGTGGACAGAGCTGGTAAATTACCAACATTTAAGCCTGCTTTGTGTCTCCCCTGAAAGACTCTGCTTTCTATTGTGCATGTTATTGCCAAACATCAGGCATTCACATTGGCATTGCCTATGGCTCATGTCTGTGGCAGCAGATGTCTCTTTTCAGTTGCTGGTTATGTAGTTCAAATGTTAGGGAATTGCTACAAAAGTAATTTAGTCCACATTAAAAACTCTGACAATCATTCCTCTGGAGTTTGAAAGAGGGATCTGTAACCATTGACACTGACCTAAATCCCAAACAATAGTCAAGAGCATGGAGCTGGAAAGAAGTGGCAACCCCAGTTGTCTTGTCTGGTCTGATCTTGTCTATCCCAACATTGTGAGACAGGTCAAACCATCATTCCTTTCAGATATCTGTCAGAGAAGAGTAGCTGTGAGACCAGCTGGAGATGGAGTTCTGGGAGAGCAGTGAAGTGCATTTGGTATGGTTGGTTTGGGTCCTGTGAACCAAAACCAGCTGAGCTCTTGAGTTTCATTTCCACCAAGGACCAAATATTGTCACCAGGAAGCATGCTGTGAAGGACAGGGTGAACACACCAGCCTGCCTGCTTTGTTTTGTGTCATTAACAGCACTATTGACTGTCTGAACCTCTGCTGCCCCTTAAAGTGCATCTTACCTTCTTTTCACTTGGAAGGTAGTTTAGGAACTAGAGTTACTAGGATATGGAGTTTTAAAGGATAAATTATTTGTATAAAATGCTGAAAAGCTCTGCACTTTCCTCTATGCAAACTACGCAACGGGGGGCAGGGAGAAGTGTCTCTAGTCCCAAGAAGGAATTCAAGGCCACAGATGTCTCAAGGACTGGATATTCTGAGACATTAATAAAAAATAGTTTAAAAAATTAAAATACTCATTATACACATTAGTAGAAAAGGTTTATTTAAAGATTCGATAGTAAAGTAATGAAAGAGAGAGTCATTATTGTTCATGTGGCAGCTAACACTACTAGTCCCAGCTAAAGAGTAATTTCCACTGGTTTTACAGAACTGAAATTCTCTTTTCAATATCCATGTTAAATTTGCTGGTTATTTTTTTCTCCTGGACCCAAACTTACTACATCAATACTAGGGAAAAAAAATTAACATCTCTGAAAGTTAAATGTTTTGGGGTTTTTGACTGCTAAGTAAAAAGAAAAAGAACATTTCAAGGTGAATGCTGTTACTTGCTTTGAGAAGGAGATGGAGAAGAAAGTGCAGCTGTAACATGGGTCCTGTCAAAAACTCTTGTAGCAGCAGAAACATCAGCAGCAGCAGAAGTATGAAGCCAATCTTTGCAAAACTCTGCTTTCTCAGGGGCTGGACCACTAATGACCATTTGCAGCTTGCTCTGAAATGTCCAGGAGGGCAGTTAAACCAGAATTTGTTAGGTCTGTTATGGGGAATGCAGGGGGAGGCTAAGTTACTCTGCTAGGGGTGTGATGTGCATCCAGAGCCAGAAACAACATAAAGGAAACAGGATGTCATGCAGTTGTTCATGGTGATTGTGAGCTATGAATTCAACTAAAACAGGATCTGGGAACACAGGAGCCTTCTGAGCTGAGATAGAAACAATCTAACAGCGAAGAACACTTGAAACCAGGTCCAGGGCTGTGCTGGAGGTGGTTGTAGAACAATCAGCTCCAGCAGCACAGCTGCTTGGATCTGCTGCCTGGGCACAGCACTAGTCCTCTCCCTGCCAAATCACCCATGAACAACCTTTCCACTGTCCACAGTCATTCAGTAACTTGCTGTGTTGTGGCCAGGAAGTAATCCAGAGACTCAAATCCCAAAAAGCTAATTAAAGAAATACCAACAGTTTTCCAGCCATCTCTCTGAATATCAGAAATGAGGCAGAATCTTTAGCAAAAAGCCCCAGACCCAAAACCATTAGGCCTTTCCCCAAAGTAACTGGACTAGGTTGTATCCCATACTGTAGAGAATTCTCCCCATTTACCAGGAGTTTTCCTGCCTTAGTTTCTAAAATGACCATCCATTCTCCAGATGCCTGGATCTGTTCCTCCTGATTAAAGCCCCAGTGATTAGAACCTTAAAATCTTCTGATTTTCAGGACTTGGAGCATTATTTCATGCTGCCTCTGCCAGTTAGCTCTGAACTACCTTACCCACAGACTGTATGGTTGAAACTATGGTATGTCTCACACCACAAGGATCTCCATGTGATCTTTGCATCTTGGACGTGCCTTGAAACATAAGTTACGATTGTTGCGCTTCACTGCTAAACCACACAGCGCTGAAGCAGAAGCTGTGTTGACCAAGATGCAGGTTGCTATCTGAGATTAACTGACAGAGTGACTTTTTGGAAAGTATAACTGAAGCAACAAGACATCAGAGATGAGAGTTTCATTATATTGCTGCTGTTGTCTTTCATAAGAAGTGTAAGCAGAGGTTGCCTAACTTTCTCCTTAGACTCACCCAGCTTTTTCTCGGAGTCATTTATGGATGCTATGTCTCCTCTTAGTTAAATAGCACCCACTGTATGGGTGAAGGGTGGGTTGAAGGAAGTCATGGCTGTCTGCCTGCCAGTAATCCCTCCAGTCACGGGTGTCTTGCATCTATTTGACCACAAAATGGAAGCCCTTGAAACCGCATTTCACACAGCCACGTAAATACATAAATCTGCTCTGACAGTAGCTGTAGGGGGAGAGTTCTGTTCTTAGAACAGTCAAATAATCATCAGCTTATTGCATCTTGGTGGCTTCAGAGCGTGGGGAGGCAAATATTTCTCTGATAAAATTAAATTCATTGATTTCCAGGGAGGTTCATCTAGGAAAGCTGTCTTTGCTGGTATGAGGCAGGAGTCTTAATCACATGGGAAGACAGACAGTAGTAGCTTAGGGAAAGGCCTTTAGGGATCTTGCGTAAATTAAGGCCCTCTTCTGTCTCTACACAAAATCCCACAGCTCAATGCTCACTTGTGTGAGTATGTGGTGGAATATAGGGCCAGAATATATTGAGAAACAAAACAGTGGTGCAAAAAAAGGCAATCTTGGCCTAACTGTAGGTGTACTGTTGTCAGAGGAAAAGAGCTGTAATATAAATGTAATATAAATCCTTCCCTCCCTCCCTGTAGGGGAGAAGTGATTCCCAGTGCCTTTTAGAGAAAATGTCTTTGTCTATTACATATGTGGGGAAGGACAGAGTGGGCAGAACGAGAAATTTTTTTCAAGAGATTTTGCTTTTAATATGTTGAGCATCCTTTAAGTGGTTAACTAAAAGTATCCTTCCCCTAATTCCCAATGAAAAAATTCTCACTGTGAGTGTTGAAAATTTTATGTTATTTGAAATAGGCGTTTGCTTGAAATAAACAGTTAGAGTTGGTGGGCTGCAAACTGAGCTTTAGTTGAACTATACAAATATGTTGTGTAAATCAAAGATGGATTGTAGTGGAACTTGGAGATAATTATCTGAATATTCATGATAGTTACGACAGGTAAAACTAGGAGCTTAAATATTACTTTAATATTAATAGCCAGAGTGGCAGTCCATAGATTGGGTGCTGGAGTGTGTCCAGAGCAGGGCAGCAAAGCTGGTGAAGGGTCTGGAGAGTAAGTCCTGTGAGGAGTGACTGAGGGAGCTGGGGTTGTTTAGCCTGGA
This sequence comes from Chamaea fasciata, assembly GCF_029207755.1. Classification (NCBI taxonomy): domain Eukaryota; kingdom Metazoa; phylum Chordata; class Aves; order Passeriformes; family Sylviidae; genus Chamaea; species Chamaea fasciata. The sequence goes on along the minus strand of NW_027094087.1, from coordinate 21,898,682 downwards.
GAAGGAAAGACTCAGGGGTGACCTTATCACACTCTTTAACTATGTGAATGGAGGTTGTAGCCAGATGGGGTTTGGTCTCTCATCCCAGGCAACAAGCCACAGGACAAGAAGACATAGCTTCAAGGTGTGCCATGGGAGGTTCAGGTTGGACATCATGAAGAATTTCATCACAGAAAGGGTGGTTAGACATTGAATTGGACTGTCCAGGGAGGTGGTGGAGTCACTGTCCCTGGAGGTGTCAAAGAAACCGCTGGACGTGGCAATCAGTGACATGGTGTAGCTGACAAGGTGATCGGTCGCAGGTTGGACTTGATGATACTGGAGGTCTTTTCCAGCCTAACTGGTTCCATGATTCTGTGCTGTGATCTGTAACAGCCATATTACAACAAGGAATATGGGACCGACCCAAACCCCCACCAACACTGACCTAGGAGGATGTGAAGATGACCATGTAGCAACCACTTGGTAATGGAACAGAGAGCCAGTGAAGGGTGAGAAGATCCCAGACTTTAATATTGCTGTGATGTTAGCAATATTGCTGTTGGTCCAGACTGGCATGTGAGGGATGGGCAATCAGATTGTAAGGGTATAATTGCCCAGGGGTGTCTTTGTTCCTGGTCCCTCTTTTGAGATCCCTAGCTTGAGCTGCCAGATGTCATAATTGATCTGTGCTAGTATTCCTGCCAAATGTCGATGAGAGCCTTGTGTTAAAAATTTTGTTAATAGCAAGATCTAAGCCAAACATGAAAAATCACACTGGTTAGGCTTTGTTCAAGTTCTGCTGTAGACTTTGTCTTTTCACAGTAACACTGGGGACAGTGGGCCAGAAGGCCGCTGGACAGAGAGCAAATACAAATACCATTTCCTCTCTGCTCACCAATTGTCATCAGAGAAAGCCTCATGCTAGGAAGAAGAACTAGCTCTTTTGTAACTACACTGTGGGGCTCTCAGGAGGAGTGACTCTGGCTTCAGGGTCACTGGCAGGGAATGCTGGGGATCTCACAGCAAGATGGAGGGTGCAAGAAATCCTCACCTGCAAGAGCTACTTTGAAAGTTGTCAGGAGGAGCATTTGCACCATTGTCCTTCTCACCATCACTGCAGTCACAGGAGCTACAGGTGTTTCTGATGTTTCTTTGGCACCACCTCTCTGTTAAAGGGCAGGGGAGAAAAAGGCAGGATATCAGAGTGATATGTCCTCAACTCCTCTTTGGGAAAGAAAAGTCTGGTACAAGGGATCTTTAAAAATTGCTGAAGGGACTTTTAGATGGAAAACCAATAACCTGCAAATCGAAACATTTCTAGCTGCAAATTGATCTTTTCAGTCTTTCAGTTGTCAAGCAATGATGTGCTGAAATTGGACTTTTCAATGCTTTGATGAAAACTGGTAATGATTTTGTTGGAGTATAATATTTTTTATTAAAAATGCAATTGATGGGAGGTTTTATGATCAGTGTGATCGCCCTGTCAAGCTCTACTCTTAGGTCTCAGTGACTTGTCCTGACAAAGAGAAGTATAATGGGATTTTAAGACACTAGGTTAAGAATGGAAGTTTCAATAAGACTTAAAATATAAGCCTTCTACAAATTTTCTGTAACCCTAAAATTGTATTTAAACTTGATTCAGCAGATTTTAAGCTTTCTGATGTGGTTTCTTACTTGAAGTGAATGGTACCTGATTCATTCAGAGGAGAATATGACAGAAAGGCATAGCAAAAAGCACCACTTTCACTGTCTCTTTACAGCCTCGAAGCATGAAAATACATTATGTTGAGGAACTTTGACATTGCAATGAGCTGCTTAGGAGATACTGAGTTGAAAGACAAATAAAATGCCGCTCCTTTAATATGTAAATGAAAGTGTACACAGTTCAATATGCACAGCACTGTCATTCTTGCTCAACATTTGCAAACATTATCCAAAAACCCCCAGTTTGAACACACGGGATGGTTAAGTGCTCGGGTTTGCTCAGTCATTTTCAGCTGAGGTCAGGCATACTCTGCATGGCTCGCAGCTCTGAGGCTCTCAGCAACGTTGAACTAGGAGAGGAAACACTTTGTTGTCCAGTCCTCAGAGACACTCAGTGAACTCATCCAGAAAGGATCCTGAGGCAAAAGGCTCCTTTCAGTTCTGCTCCTGGGGGAATCATCTGCGTTTAAAACACACACCTCAGATTTTCTTGGAATGCCATTAAGGAGAAAAACACTTGTCATTTAAAAACACCTCCAGAGTAATAATGCATCACAGAACACTCTTAACAGCTGAAGTGTCTTCACCTAAAGGATACTTAATGCCCAAAATGAAAAGGCAAAAACCTTTAAAGGAATACGTAAAGATTTAAAATGCAGCCAACTGTGTTCATTTTGCAAGTCAGAAATCATTTCCCAAGAAAACAGTCAAATAAAACCAGTAGTAGTTGAGTTGAAATGATTCATTAATCTAGCTTAAGAAGATAATGAGATTTCAGGCAATATTATTAAAGTAAAACCAATTGTAGTTTTCTCACAGAGGCTAATAGTAATGATTTGACCAATTAAATAAAGTTGATGCTCATTAAGACCACTTCTTATAGCATTGTAAATGTTCAAGAACTGGGCTTCTTAATGTGCTGGACAGCAGAAATAATATAATTCCCGATCTGGGTAGGGAAACCCAACAAAGTCAGATCTTGTACCACGGAGGAAGATTGACAAGGGTTTAACCAGTCATGCAAAAATGGAATCTTCTAATTCTTTGCATATTCCAGATGAACTTTCAATTGCTGCTTTAGTGTATTTGCTTGTAAGGTTTGGGGAGGGGATTAGTATTTCTGGAATAACTTGGGAAAAAACTTATTTGTCAGTACCAGTCAGATTGGTTAACTTTAGTTGTCTGTCTAGATTAATGCAGGTTTTAAAAGTTGTGCTCTGATTTTCTCCCCACACACAGCTTTCAGACTGCCACTAAAACCGTTGTTCAGCCAAAGGAAAGAGCAACTCATGTTCCATCAGTGACACGGAGAACTGAGAGATCAGTTCCCTAAGTTTAATGGCCACATACTAAGAGGAAATGTGAAGTGGTAAATAGAAGTTTATTTGGACTACAGCTATGGGTATTATTCCTATAAACCCATTATTTGCAAAGTTTCATTCACATACATTTTGAAATCTAGGGATTGCTTGCTTTCAATTTCTGCAGAAGCCAAAGGACACAAAAGTCCCATTCCCTCAGCTGCTTTTCACACTGGATTACAACCTGCACATCAGACTCTTTATTTCCCTCAGTCTCACAAGTGCCTCACAAAAGAGGCTGCCTTTCTGCATGTAGGCAACACTAATGCACATATCAGAAAACCCTGAGACATGAGGCAAAATCCTCCTGCACAAGGCTCCACCACAGTTATGTGTGCCTGTGTGCCTGAGAGGTGTAGACAAGGCCTTTACCCACAGTGCTGGATTTCTGATATGAATGCAGAAGTGAAGTTTACTTTTCTGGCAGCTACAGTTACAGAGAAAAGTCACTATCATGTGGCCAGATGCGGTAGTCATAGTTCTGTATTTTAAGCCCTGTGAGCTACCACTGGAGGATTTGCTGGTACAGGCACAGTCTTTGGATGTGGAACTCCTAAAGACAATGGGCAAGGGTAGGGTCCTCCTCCAGCATCCAGTCTTATCCACTAGGATGATCCTCAGTGGGAAATTTGTATTGCAAAGGTTGGCCGTGATAGGCCCCTGGCTCCATAATCCAGAGCTGTAATAAGAGATGACAATGTGCAGATGAGCACAGCCATGGCCTCACACTTGTTTGTACCACTGCAGACATCTCCCTGTGGAGTCCAGAACACAACTCCTGGGCTCCTTCTCACACATGTTCTCTTTTTTCCTCCTCAGGGAACAACACAGAGTTAGTGACCACAGTAGGTGACAGCTCAGTTCTCACCTGCCCTACCAAAGGACAAATAAGTATGCTAATATGGACAATAAACCCCAAGGCTGGAGGCTCTTGTACCTTGGTATATAGGACTGATAAAAACATGACATCCAGAACAAACTGCAGTGACAACATAAAGTGGAAATTCAGAGCAGGTCTGGCTCCTGCCCTTGAGATACAGCAAGTGGGAATAGCCCAGGAGGGAAGTTACAGCTGCGAAGAGGCATCAACAGAAGGAAATTTCCACACAACGTACCACCTGACTGTGCTGGGTAAGGAATGTGCAAAAGTGGAGCTTGTTTTTTTTTTTTTTTAAAGTAAAGAGGGTAGGGTTAGATTAGATATTCTGAAGATATTCAGTATTGTGAGGGTAGTGAGGCACTGGGACAGAGTGTGCAGAGAAGCTATAGACGTCGCAAGGCCAAGTTGGGTGAGACTTGAGGCAATCCAGTCTTGTGGAAGGCATCCCTTTGCATGGCAGGGTGGTTGGAACTAGAGGATCTTAAAGATCCCTTCCAAGCCAAGCCATTCTGTGATTCTATGATTCTTGCTAGGATAAACTCATGCATGTGTCTCCTTTCTCGTCCCATAACTCTTCTCCCTTCTGCTGTTCCCTTTTTCCACTGTCTAGTTAGAAATGACAGGTGTGAAGCAATTTCCCATGTACACACAGAGGATATGAATGGCTGGAGTAAGGCTCAACTAGATGGAGGAGGGTTGTGTAAAAGGGAAAAAGAGAGCTGTTGTTTTGTCTCTTGTGTTTTGGGCCCATGTTGCTGCAGTGGGATGGGATGGAATAGCACCCCCAAATGTATCCTCCTCTTTTCACTGGGTTCCTTTTGGGTGGAGAACAAGAAGATCCCAGCCCAGCTGTGCCAAACTAACTCCATGCTCTCCCCTGGCTGGTGCTTTGCAGCCCCCCCGAGGCTGAGCCTGTACTGTGATGAGCAGGGCAGCCCCGTGTGTGAGGCAGCGGCGGGGAAGCCGCCGGCTCAGCTCTCCTGGGTCCCAGAGAGCAGCTCCAGAGCAGAGAAGTGCCACGACAACGGGACAGTGACTGTTCTGAGCAAGTTCACAGCGTGTAGCACCAATGGAACCAATGTGACCACCTGCATGGTGTCCCACCCATCTGGGAACTGGAGCCAGTCCATAGCGTGCTGTCCCTCAGGTGAGTTTCCCTTTGTGTGTTTCATGTTCAGAGCTCTGTTCAGCTCTCTGTTCATGCATGAAGCAAACATGAGTGGCACTGGTGGGATTGCAGCAGGAAATTTGCAGCTGAGTTTCCAGTAAGAAATTTGCTGGGAGGGGGATGGAAAAACACAAGTGCTGTCAGAAGTGTAAAGGCCTTTGTGAAATTGTAGGAAAGGAGATGGATGCAGTGGATTTGCCATCCACCTCCAGGGCCGAATGGAAAAGTGGGATTAATTCAAAAGGTGATGAGACACAAATCCGTCAATGGTGCGATCACCCAGATCTATGTTTTATAATCCAGTGAATTCCACCTGCAGAGTTGTCTGGGCTTGAGCATTACATGTTGCTAATTGTTTGGTTCCACATGGGTTGTTACAGGAAGACTGAAAGCCAGCTTACAGCTTCCCAAGGCATGAAGCTGAAGGTGTGGCTGGGAAGTTGTGTCAGCCATAGGTAGCTGACTGAAATACTCAGCTGGAAGAGAATCAGAGCTGAGATTTGCTGGGATGCACATGCAAGGCCTGCATCAGTGCTGTGGGCAAAAGGCAAACTTCCTTCATCAGGGACATGGGGGGGATGTTTGTTCCCAGTTGTGTGTCTGGCACTGTATTAGCAGTGCCATAAGTGTAAGGCACAGCTGCATTAGGTCATCCTCTGAAGTAAAGCACACAAAGAGCATTGTCCAGAAGATGCCATCCTGACAGAGGCACAAGGGAAACAGGTTTTGTGAGATGTATCTAAAAGAGCATCTGTTTCTCTTCAGAGGAGAGTGGATGCTTTCTTCACTGTGTCATCAGCCTCACCAGCCTCATGAGTCTCCTTTTCTTGACGGGTGCTTTTCAGCTCTATATTTTCTTTAACAGGTATGCATGAGACACAATACACAGAAACCCCTTTGGCCAGTCCAGAGAAGCTTAGTACTTCTGGTACTAATTCACATCATGCATGGTCACCTCAGTCTGTCACAAACCCATCAGTCCTGCACATGTTCATGGAGGTTTGTTAGAGGACTGGAACAGTTCAGTTGGGGCAGAGGGGAAGGGAGGGGAGTCCATACCTGACTCTTCCTGCTGCCATAAATCATTCAGAAGAAAAATACAAAGGGAAAGGTTAGGGGTTTTCCACGTGATGGAGGGATCTGAATAAAAATTGCCAGGCTATGAAGATTAAAGAATCAAAATACCCATCTGAGCTCAGAGCCAGACTTTTGGTCTCTTTTGTGCTAGGTAAAGAAAGCCAGGGAAGGCAGGGTCAGTATAGAAAGGCAGGAAGTATTGCGTGAGAGCTGAACAGGTCTGCTGCTGTTGTCCTTGCTGGGGATTTCTGACAGCTTGGCTGAGTAGTCTGTCTAAGCTGGCCTCTCTGGCACAAGGTGCAGTCGCTGCCCCCAATTCCTCTGCAAACACCACAGAGGCAGAACTAACTACTGTCTTTGAGTTACACTTTAGCTCAACTCTGTGCCAGGGCTCTTGGCAGCTCTCCTTTGGGTGCTGGCTGGAGCATGGCTAGCTCTGGTCATGCTCATGTGAGACCATAGACATGAAGCCTTATGGCATTGTGTTTCTCTTACAAATAAAAGGGAGGAATTCTGGTTTTACACTCCTAGAAACCAAAATTGCATTCCCACAACAGCCTTGTCCTCACACTTACAGTGTTGGTGCCTTGTTTCCTAGGACAAGGTGAAACTGGTGCAAACTGGGGCAGCTTCCACCTGCAGAGGTGTCTGGGCTTGAGCAGAGATGAAAGAAAGTCCTGTTATGTGTCAGTGATGTGGCCTGCAGCAAGAACTCAGCAGTACCAGAGCTCTCAGAAGAAGGAAGCAAACATCTACATGCAGCCAATGTAATTTTACAGAAACACAGCATGCAAGCTGGATCCTCCCCAACCCTGTCAGCTCTGTCTTCCATCCTCTCTCTAGTGCAAGTACAGATGCTGTTATCACACCTGCAAGTATCAGTCTTTTTGTATAAGGTCAAATCTAACATATGTGCAACTGGAAATTAAATCATGTTGTATAAAATTAGGTCATTCCATTTCAGGTACATTGTATCCTACTTTTTAAGTAGCATGTCTTCTAGAATACAATAAATCAAGAAAAAAATGTTGGTTTGTAATACTTGAGCACAACCTTCCCAGGATGACCACACAGGACTGAAGATAAATTTGAGCAACTCTCATTTTTGCTCTAAAAATTCTGAAGTGTTTCACCACCAGCTACAAAAACAAAAACAAACAAACAAAAAAAAGAAAATCCTTCTGAGGTTGAGCAGTTATTTCTGTTCTAAATGAAGTGCAGAAATTGTACAAATCCTGAGGTCTAAGGCTCACACTAATTTACCTCTTTGCATTATCCAGAAAGCCTGCAGAACACAGCTCTTGAATGTTAATTTCTTTAAACTGCTCTCACTGGTCCTGTCACAAGGAAACCCTTGAGTTTAATTTTTCATCTGATGACATACTGCCATTGTTAAGCCTCTGAACCATGGAAGAATACTTGTCTAAAGCTGAGTAAGTTTGCATGACAAGTGCAAAGAGGAGGAGAGGGTAGAGACCAGAGAAGTTCAAGCTGGACCACCACTTAGATCTTTGTTGTTCCTTCACTGCTTCTACCCAGGCCTGGCCCCATCTCTCGAGCTTTGTGAGCCTCATTTCACATCTGAATCAGCTACTGAAGGAGTCAGGGCCAAAACCCTCACCTAAACATCGGTGATCAAAAAATGCTGCTTTTCAGCCTCAGCTCAGTAACCTTTGCAGTAGTTATCCAGCCTTATACCCCAGAGGAAATGCTGTGTCACTGCATCCCCTCTCCTCTGCAGGTTTTCTACCACTGCCCTGCTGCCTCACCCTTTCCTGGTGCAGCCAATAAACTGGTGTAAACCCCTGCCTGACAAGGTTTCTGCAGGACACCATCAGGATGCAGACACATTCTGCTGGCACAGCACCATGAAACTGCTCCTTTCACATTTACAGACCCAGCTTCATTCTGGCCATCTGTTGACACATGGAGCTGTTTGGTCACAGCAGAGTCTGCATTCTGCAGAGCTGACACACAATGTGGATGCACCCAGAGATAAGAGCTAGAAGAATAAGCAATTCAGAAGCTAAAACAACGATACTGCTAATTCTTTATGGTAACCTAACTGCCTGGAGGCTAGCAAGCAGAAAACCACAGGGGCTTTAGCTGATACTTGTAGCTGTCCTGGTGTCTGAGTTTCCACAGTTCTCATCAGCTCTGTGCCTGCAATTCATGCTCAGCTCCATCTCCTCTCTGCAGCAGCTGAGCAGCTCTGAGCACCTGCTCCTGCAAACCTCTGAGGTTCAGATGCTCAGAGCTTCTCTGCTCGCAGGCTCGCTCTGGGGTCGGACCGTCCGCAAAGCCGCAGCTCTGCTTGGCTCTCACGGGGGTGTTACATACCAAGGGACCACACAGAGAGGATCATCTCCCTTCCCTCTCTTCTCAGGCTCCAGGGCAGTCACAATTTCAGAGAAATCAACAAAGATGTGACCTAGGTCAGCCACAGCCACCCGTGTCTGTGGTATTCAGGACATGTTCTTTGTGAGCTCCACTTACTGTGTTTCTTTAGCTTTTCTCCAGATTGGTCAGGTCTCCAGCCAGAAGGGAAAATATCTCACAGCTTTTGTTGCAGTTTCCATTCAAATAGGTCAGGATCTCTCTTTCCTCCAGGAGGGTAAAAGAGATCAGATTCACATAACAGAGAGTCCACAGGGTTCTGTAACCAGCCTGACCCCTACTCTTTGTTCCTTTTACTCTCAAAGCCATCCCAAATCCTTCTGCAGGAGGGAGCATACAACAACCTGAGCATTCTGCAGTCAGAGTCTCAGCACAGGCTCCTGGGCAACTCTCAGAGCAGATAAGATCATCTCTGTTCCTCTCACTGAACACTGGCCTTCTTGCTGGTGTGTTCAGTACATGATGAGGACAAATTTGGTTGAAGTGTGCTAGATTGAGTTTGTAGCCATGACTGCTATTCAGCTGTTTATCAGCATGCAGCACACCCTGGCAGACATTTGGCATTATGACATTTGTCTTCCCAAGGCACTGTTATGCCTGATGGATCCCTGCTTTGCTGGAGATATCTGAACACCTGCCTGCCAATAGAAGGTAATGACTGAATTCCTTGGTTTGCTTTTCTACACACGCAACTGTGTTTTGCTATTAAACTATCTTCTCCTCAACCCACAAATTTTCTCATTTTTACCCTTCCAATTCTCTGCTCAATCCCACCTGGGGAAGTAGCAAGTGACTGTCAGGGGGATTAGTTGCTGGCCAGGGTTAAATCACAGCAGAAAAAAAATGCATGCATTTTTTTTTTTTGTGCTAGTTGTCTTTTTGTTTGTTTGTTTGTTTTGTTTTGTTTTTGGGTTTGGTTTGGTTTGGTTTGGGGTTTTTTTGGTTTTTTTTACATATACCAGTATTAAACTATTGTCTTCCTCACAAAAAAAAAACAAACAACAAAACAAACAACAAACCCAAACCAAAATAAAACAAAAAACCAAACCAAAAAAATAGCCAACTCCCCCTAATACTAACTAAAGGAAAAAGGTTCTAACAAATCTAGTGTTGTTGACAAGAGTGATGCCCCTTGCTATTTCATCCATGGCCCAGTGAATCAACCTGTTTGGGAGCAAGGAGCTGTCAGAGCTGGAGGTCAGGGCAATGTACACCAGTTGCTTCTTAGCATTGTTGTTCCCACTGCTGTTGGACACTTGTGTCAGGAACAGGCTGCTGATCAGCAGCTCCATGAAAAAATAAAGGAAGAAAATTCACTGCAGGAGCTACAATATAATGATATTGGCCTGTGTTCTCCAAGAATTGGAAGTCTTCCAGAAGGACATGGCCAGTCAGGGGGTTGCTCTTCAGATTTCCTTGTCATGAGGTCATGCTGCAAACTCACAACAGAAAAAGTATCACAATGACCTTTTTTTCATCCGCTCTTGGAAGAAATGGAGAAAAAGGAGTGAACGTCATAGGGGTTTGTTTTTGGGGTGACAAGTGTCAGGAAGCAGCTTAGGAAAATGTTAATCTTTTGTTGGGAAAACAAGAAGCCCCAAATCTAGAGGTTTCCAGCTGCATACCCAGACATGCCAGTTGCTCCTATGTGACTTTTTGGCCTGATGTAAACTGATGATTTCTGTGTTTGGGCACTCATAATGAGATTGATCTCAAAAAAAAATAGATTGGCAAAGATTCTTATTATGAAGATCTTATAACTGAAACTGCTCAGAGCAATGAGCATCAAACTGTGCTTTTTACTGACATGTAAAGTTGAGGACAGGAGGTAGTTCTGGAGCAGACTGCAGATCAAAGTGGCTGCTTGGGGCCCCTGCCCAGTGAGACACAGGCCAAGTCACATGCCTTCAAAAAGGCACATCAGGTTTGGATATGATCCAGAAAAACAAGAGCATTTTCTGGGGAAGACAAGGAGCACATTTTAAGTGAGAGAAATTGTGGACTCCAGAAAATTAACTAAGTTTACTTCTGTGACGGCTTTTTTGGTGTTTCATGCTGTCATGGCAGCACTCTCACTAGTGATAACATGGGCTTCAGCAGTGACTGTGTAACCAAGGTAGTGACTTGGACTTGCTCTGGGCAGTAGGAAGAGCAAGGAATGTTGTGTACCTTGACCTAAAGACTTTTGGCATGGTCTCCTACAACCTTCCTATGGACAAGCTGGGAAAGTAAGGGTGAGATAAGTGCACAGTGACATTGATGTACTACTGCAGAGCTGGAAATACATTTATGATGGATATTGAATTTCTGACTGCCTCAATTTGCTTCAACTAAAAATGCCCTAGAATTAAGTATTCAGATTCAACATTTAGAAAGACCTTTGAGTCTTCCCTGAAGTGTACCAAGAATAAAAAAAATGCACAAAAAATTTCCCCACAATGAATCAAGTGCTGTTTTGGCTCAGTTGAAACTCTCTGTCTGCCCTTAAAGATAAGTGTTGTTATTTGTCTGACACATAAGATAGAGATTAAAGAATAGATAGCATATTTTAGAACTGTTACCTTGGTTTTACATGTAACAAACACATGAGAAAGAACATTGGAAAGTATATGTGGTCTTATGCACCAAGATATGAATAACCAGATAAAAAAATATCTGGAGGCATATCAATAAATGTGTTCCCATGCAAATGTAAGAGAAATAGCATTTTCAGTCCACTTTTGAAGCAGAGAAAAGGTTTGAGGTGAAAAGAAGATAATTACTCCCCCACATTCACCCAGATGCTTAATTGTTCTGTAAGTCAACTCATGATGTAGCAGCAAAATATGGTACTCATGTAGCACTTGGAATTATGCTGGTGAATTTAGTCCTGGCTGAATTACCCTCTATGTTACAGTCATTCCTAACAATGCTCTGAAGAACTGTACAGCCTGAAACTCGAGACAAAAGAAATTGCCATGTAAATCTAGAATCTTGAATTTTATTTTAATTGGGTCTTTGCTTTCATTTCTTCTTCAAACCTAGCCTTTACCTCACCCTTATTTGTAGAAATGAAAGAAACATACTGTAATAGCTCTGGTGAGTGAGATTCCACAGAAAGGTAAACCTAGCACAATGGAAAGCACTCAGCTGATTTGAATCAGTTGAGCTTTGCACACACTGTCAGGACACATCTCATTAACAAGTGCACTTGTACTGAACATTTCATTCAACTTTGAGTCCAAGGAACTTGTTACACCCAGGAGCCATCACTAGTCTGGATCAAAATTTCCCAAGTGCCACAGAGAAGTTGCTCTGGTCCTCCCCTGCTGGGGCCTTCAGGCTGAGTTTGAAGCAGTAACATCATCACTGCAGATGGGGATATCCAGCCAGAGTATGAAAGAAAAGAAAGTGGGAGCATCTCTTTTAGCAGCGCCTTCCTACAAACCTAGCCACAGGTTTTGCTTCTCTCAAGGACAGCGAGGCTCAGCATCGCAGCCTGGACACCACAGGATCACAAACAGACTTTGGAGCTTTGCCCATTTGCAGATAATCTATTCTTGAACTCTCTTGGAGGAGGAGAGAGAGCGCACCTCAGACCAGGAGAAGACACTACTCCAGGTTCCAGCACGGTGTCTGTGTCAAACAAGTGAAAGGCTATCACCAGATCTTCTAATAAAGCTGCTTCCCCTGAGTTTCTTTTCTCCTACAGACACAGTTTGCCTCAGCTGCAGGTCATTCCAGTGAAGGCCCAGTCACAGATGGTCAAAATAACAAAGTCCCTCATTAATTCTTTTTGCATAGTGTTTCCCTGTGGTTTGTGTACACTGCCACATTGTGACTAATTACCGACTGTAAAATAATGCACATATCCTATGCAATGTTTGGGCCTTTTCTTACTGCTTCTAACTGCCTAATTTACAAATCTTTAATAATGTGCACTTAAGATATGCCTTTCTTTGCCATTTTTTTCCTATCATCTTCTTGATTCAATGTGTTCACACTAATGGTGCAAAGAGAACAAGGAGTAGGTGGAGCTTCTTGTGAGAAAACAAGCCATTACTTCTAACTTTCCATTACCAAAACAGAGATCAGTAAGTTTCAAGTCTTCCTCTGCCACACATGCTTATTTGCAAGGCAGAAAATCTGTGACCACAGGTTCTTTAAATTTTACTTGGTGTATCTGTCCATCAGAGGATTATGAAAAATACACCCCCGTGTTTTCAGTATGTGAGCTCTCCAGAGAGCTCTGTCCTATCTATCTTAAGTTGGCAATACCTTGCAAGGTAAGCACCTCTTAATCTTCAGCATGTTTACACACACAATAGCATTTCTAATATGCATAGGATTATAATTAGAAAACTACATGCAATTACCTGCTCATAGAAAACAGGAAGTCTGAAATCTGGAACAAGGCTGAACTTAGCTATGTTAGGCTACAGAGTGTGGCATCTTAATCCAGGGACCCTTTACTTTCATGCAGTGGGCCTAATGGAAGTCATAGCAGTGGCTTTGGGACCTTCTGCTAAGTGAAATGTGTCACTTTGGAAAGGGATTAAATTAAAAAGGAGAGGCTAAAAAGCTTTAATCCAGAAAAGAACACCCTGAAACATGAGTAGGAGGAAAAGCCTTTTAGTCTGGTGAAATCATACTATGTTTTTTTCACAAGTAGGCTTTATGCAAGTCCTGTGCAGAAATATGAGTGAGTGCTTGTAGATAGGATGGATACAGATCTTAAGAATATGAAACAGTTCCCATTGTAAAAACCTGTTTTCCTCAGTTTGTAATATTATCAAATGTTATGAGTTTGAGCTGGAATTATCTGTGGTAAATATCTGCCTCAGCCTGATTTTTTTTCTGTTACTTTTTCATTTAGATTAATAATTCAGTAACATTTTACTCATACCAGAAAGTGTAGATAATCTTTCATTTGAAAACCTGTAGCTGTGACCTATCTGAGATTTGGTGGTTTAATGTTTTGTAGTGTTTGCCTTCCTGTTAGTGCTGAGTCCCCATAAAGGCCTGGCCAGAATTAATCAGGGCACAAAGACTTCAGAAGTGTACAATTCATATATGCAGTGCACTGTTCACTGAATCTTTCTTCCCAAAGAAGATATTAATGTATGTTCCTTTCTTCGCAAAGGAACATCCAGAGAGTGAAAGCACAGGTACAGTCCAGTGCTGCTGTAAGATTTTATACCCACATATGTGAGTATAGACCCAGACCCTAGGAGTCTTGGCAAAAGCAATGATATAATTTGAAATGGAAAGATTACTAAAGACAGGAAGATCTCTGTAAAAATTAAAATTCAAGCCAATTCTAAGCCTTTAAGTAGAAGCAAAATAAAGGGCTAGGCCTGCCATTTCAGAAAAGGGAAATGGAGCAGGAGTGACACAGCCCTAGGTGAGTAACAGGACAGAGAACAAGACTCATGGCATTTCCCAAGTCAAGGGGATTTAGGATTGCTAGATTTGTCATGAGCCTCTAGGGTTCAGAGGAATAGTCCACAGAAGTATGTCAAGAAGAAACCTATAACCATGACCATCAAACCAAATCCCAAATACTCATGAAGAGGAGCAAGGAGACTGAGGAAGAGTGACAAACAAGTGTTCCCATTTAGTCCATATGCCCTGTGCAGAATGAGCTTGCTTTAGGAACTTCCTTATAAAGGCTGTTTCTTGTAGGTCACATAAATCTGAAAGAGAAGTCTGTGTGCCAGAAAGATGGCAATGGTGAAGAGCTGGAAAAAAACAGAGTCTAACTTTCCCTGCGCTGTGTGGGTCAGTAGCTGTCCTGGCAATCTGTGGTACTGAGATCCTCGGATTCCACTTTGCGAAGGTATTCCAGATAGACACTTTTCTCAAAAAAATGGTCAAAACCAGCAAAGTCAGTGGTTGAAGCAGAGAGTCATGAACCAGCCTTTCTTTCTGCTTTTGCCACTACCTATGACAACACCATGACCAGGGGCAACTACTTTGAACTGGCCCCTTCTAGCCATTGATGAGGAGGAGCACTGAACAGTTTCATTACTGGAATTACAAGTGTTCAAAGTGCATGTGAAAACCTTAATTTCATTAAGTATTTAGTATCTCCTGTCTGGGATGCCTCAGATCTGTCAGTGAGTGTGCCCCTTGAGAAGGGAGACATTGTAAGGATGCTTTTTTTTACAGAGAAATTCTGTGGTTGGTTTTGCTTCTGGGACATAAATAAATCAAATTGTTCTTTGGAAATAAGCTGATGCTATAGATAGGTTTCTTTCCATTTTATTTTGTCCTGCATCACTGAGCCACATGAAATTGCAACCACTGTTGAGAATTTTCACAGAAGCCATAATGTGTCTGCATTGATAAAAAACTCTTTGTTTCAGTTGGTTTTTGGATTGGTTTTGTTGGTTTTTTTTTTTTTTTTTTTTGCCTGCCCTGACGTACCATGCTCTTTCTTATGACCAGAAGCATGACCATATCAATGGCTAGATACAGCAAGAGGCAGAGACAAACCTGTTATGGTCTGATTTTGGTGTTTTTGACATTCCTTGTGCCCCAGACATTTCTTATGCTCTCTCCCTCACAGCCACTCTCTCATCAGCAGTACATCTGAAGAACACAGGCAAAAGTAAGATTCCCACCTAATACAGTCAGTAGTTTGACTGTTAGTCAAAAGAAGCTTCTGTACAGCCCCATCCTTGTTTTATTAAATATTTGAGAAATGATAAACATACTAAGAGGTACCACCTAGGCATGCAGGTTTAAATGAGTGCCTGTGTAGGGCATAAACTCTGTTTTCAAAAAAGTGTTTTTTCAAAAGTTTCTTGAGAAAAAAGGCTGTGGAGTGTGTAAATCAGCCTTCAGAGCAAAGAGAGCATTTTTCTTTTGCACTGAGAAGCAGCACAGTAAGCACTTCACAAAACTAGATTGGGGCTGCTATTAGCTCTTTGTGGTAATGCAACTGCATAACTGAAAGCCACAAAAAATCTTATAGCAGAAAGCTACACTGCCCTGAATATATATTTTAAATTATCATGAAGATCAAGTCTGCAGAGTGAAAGTGGTCTTGCTGCAGCAAAAAGGTAATTGGTTATTATAAATTGGAGTGCTGATCATGTATCTAAGCAAGGAACTCTCTACCACTAAGATAAGTCAGGTGATTGTTTTAGTATTTTGGAGATGGGGAGCAAAGGACAGAAACCCAGGATATCCTGTCAGGCCTGCAAATAATTGCCAGAAGCGACAGGAGCAACTTACAATAATACAGGATTCTTTCCAACACAGCTTCTCACTTAGGCAAGTATCCAATGGACAAATAGGCCTGACAAGTGCTCCAAGCTCCCCCAGACTATGTGATTTTGCTTCTGATTATCCTGAATTTTCCAGAGATAGACAGTATGCACTAGAACAGGCATATGGAAGAGGATTGGTACCACTTCCCAAGCCTGAGGAGAATGTGCCAGGTGTCCATGACCTCTGCTCCATTCCTTGTGTTCTCTTGAAGTACCTGGGAGGCCTTCAGTTTTCAGGACATCAGCTCAGAACTCCACTCTTGCTAATGCCTGAGCACCACTTCACTGCAAAAACATCAACACCACAAACCTAAGAAACCGTCCATTGTTACATTTTGTAGAAGGACTGGAGGCTGTGTAATTTTCACATTTTCAGTGCTAAAGAAAGAATGTTTTTTCCACTAGCTTAAAATAAGAAAACTCTCTCTGATATGAAAAACAGACAAGAAGAAACTCCTACCCCATTTGAGCTTTGCTGTGGGGTTTATCAGCCACAAATCAGCCCCATAACAGAGGCAAGGCAGAGAAGGCACAGGAAGCCCTGCTCTGCAAAATGACATGGGGTGGAAGCTCCCCACCTTCAAGGACCTAATAATCCACCAGAATAATGGGGTGTCATGGCACAGAAATGAAGAGAGAGCCATAACTCTGGTTGCTGAAGATGTCCTGCACAACAGGAATCTAGCACAAGCCAGGCTGTATGGAAAACCCATGTGAGACACAGACAAGACCAGGTGTGAATATTAAGTGCAAGAGCTGCTTGTGCCTTGTGTGAGAAGAGCACAAGTGCAATGGGCAAGTCAGACTGTTCTTTGGGACTGCTCTTCCAAAGATAAACATGTTCCAGGATAATTGGATGATATGACAAAAAGAGCTTGCCAGAGATCTAAGTCCTCTGAAGTTTAATTGTCTTCATCTGGCATTAGGACAACAGACTTTAGGGAGGAGTAAATACCTGTGAGAATTCAGTATCAAAAACTTACAACATACCTTGTGAACTAAATCTTAAACCTCTGAAAACTAAATATCAAATAAATATCACTGAGGACATGGAGTACGCACACAGTTTTTCTGCAAGTGCTTAAAAAGTTGTTCTAAGGATTGCATCCCTTTGTAATGTCTTTTTGGTTCACTGCTGAAAATATGACAAGATTTTCTGAATATGACACTTAAAAGGAAATGGTGTCACCCTTGTCCTCAATGAGTTCTGCTCACAGCACCATTGCACGGGGGCCTTGAAATCTCATTCAGACCCTTAATTCTAAGACCCCATGGCAATTTTTGTCCTCATCTTATCAGTGACTTAGATGCCTTTTTTTTTTCTTTAGAATTAAAAAAAAATTGCTGAAGAACTAATGATATAAGAATGCAACCACCATCCTTTACTGCATCAGTGAAGATTTTAGCTACTATTAAAAAGGGTTTTTATAGCTTGGCAAAACAGCCATAAGGCTGTGAGGCATCTATCAAGGTTTGCAGACATCCATATATCTGCCTTCACCTGGATTTCTCTCAGTAAAGAGATTGCAAACGCAGTAACACTACTGGAGGCAGATGAAGCTCCTGTTTACAACAGAGTAAAAGGTCAGAATTTCAGCTACAGGAATATCTGCTAATAAAGGGACCTAATAACAAAGTTGAGTGGTTGTTTTTTTGTTTTTGTTTCTGTTTTGTTTTTTTAAGTACAAATTGCTATTTGTAGGATCACAGAATGGCTGTGTGTCACTCGTAGCCACCACTGAGCAGGACATCCTTGGCCCAGAGGGCTGCATTTAAAGCGCAAATAATGCTAGGGCTTCACATGGACTTCGTAAGCATCCAGACTTTTACTCACAATCAATTTTGGATTTTGCTTCAGCTGGATTATTCTTTGGATAATAATCAGCCTGGAGAGAACCCTACTTATCTCTGTGCAAAAGGATTTAAAAATCTACAAGTTCTAGCCTGACCAACAGTGCAAAAGATCTGGCTGGGACAATCTCAGAGATTTGGAACTGTCTGGTGTCAAATCCTCAGGATGAGATTGCAAATGCTCACAATGCACCTGGTTTAGCAATACAAAAATAATAGTGCCTGCCTAATCTTCTCTTACTGCTATCTGTCTATCAGCAGGCTTGTTGGCTCTTGCTTATTTTTACTGCATCTGGTATTTCAACTCACACATATGAACTTTTTCCTATTAAGTAATTTGCTTAATATCTTTACATCAGGAGTTTATCTTACATTGAACCAAATAGAGTTTATTCATTTCAGCTGTTGCCTGATAATGTCATCTAAACACAACATGTTTACAGACAGGGCAAGCACAAACAACCCTCTAAACCAGTGAGTCTCAGCCCATTACACCAGGAAAAATGTTGAATTATGAAACTCCTTCCTATATGTACCTTGTCACAACAAAAACTGTGCCTGTCTTCTGGCCCATTTATGTACACTGAATTGAGAGGCAGCTACAAATTCAATGTTTTATTTGAAAAACAACAAATACAGCTATCCAGGGGCAATGTTCCCTTGATTCAGTTCTGCTTGTTTCAGGTTTCATGCCATGGGGTTGAAGCATGAATTCTTACAATGCTTAAATTCTTAAGTCTTTACACTTAATGTGAAAAAGATTCTCATTAAATTATATTTTGTCACTTTTCTTATTCTCAAATATACAGAAGAATAAACTTACTTTAAAGAGATGAATCTTCACAGTAGTCTAAATAGAGGTGAATGTCAGTATGAATTAAAAAAAACCAATAAAAATTTTCAATTTAAATATTTTAAGACAAACCTGGATATAATGATGACCAATTATTATGCCATACCTATTCAAGCAATTACATTGGGTAAAAATCCCACAGTGGTACATTCTTTTTCCTAAAGTTTCACAAAAAGTAGAGCTTCTAAATATTTTAACACCACACCACCTTTGCCAAATTCTACTCCTTTGAGCAAATAAAATCTTGGACTCTGGGCTGAATAAAGTATTTCATTCCAATGTCTTTTCATTCCAAATTCATTTCAATGTATATTTGAAACAGGACAGCATCATCTGGTATGACCACAAGGTGTTGATGACAGGGTAACTGGCTTTTTTAGTCTGCTAAGATCACACACAAGCCAAATGTGTGTTATCCTAACTGCCTGGTCTTATGCACTGAACAATGAGGAAAATAAGGATTATCAGACAACATGTTTTGAAAATGCTGTGAAAGAAACATTTTGGATCTCAGTGAATTCTAGCAAACCCAGGGGCTAGTACAGAGAAAAAGGGTTGGTTTTCTTCTAAGAAACAGAAGTCCCATCTCTCAGATCCTGCTGCTACAATAACTGAAAAATAGGGTGGAACGTGAATAGATACAATGTGAGGACTCTGCAGCATAGATGAGATGTTACTTTTAAAGTAAATTCTGGTCTTTCAGTATTTCTGGTGAAACAGGAGCTAGTAACACATTTCTCAGCAGATATATCAACGGAGGAGAAAAGGCAGTTGGTAAATTTGCAGATCCCTTCTCACACATTGTATGGGTGGTCAACTATATCAAGTTGTCCAATGAAACAAATATTAGTTATTTCAGCTACCTGGGCCAGGTATTTTTAAGACAGTGGCATGATTTGAGTTTTCAGATAATTTTTTTTACTCACGACAGTACCTGTGAAAAGGTTTGATGTATCTGTAGGGTACAGAGCCTGGGCTGAACTCCATGTTGCAAGTGTTCTCCAGTGACTTTTAATGTGTTTGTTCTGATCCTTCTGGACTTAAGTTTAGATTTTTGATTCTCATAGAAATCAAACACTAATATGTGCCAAAAACACCTCTGTGATTTCAAGGCATGAACTATATATGCCATTCCATATACAGTCATTCTGTCTTCTAGATGGTATTACTGAACCAAGTCTTGGCAGGGAAAAGTTGGGAAGCTTGAGGTGGTCTAGGTAATGAAGTAAAGATATGTATCCCAAGCTGCCCTGAATGCAAGCAAAATATTTAGTCACAGAAAATTTAATTCTCTGTTCAGATATTATTTGGATCACAATAATATATTGAAAAGGTGATCTGGGGAGAAAACAAAGCTGCTGTACTCTTGCTGCATACTCACTGAAAGCCATGCAAAACTCATTAGTTAGCTACTGTTGGCATTTATAGCTTATCAGGGTAAACAGTTCCTTTTTGCAGGGCACAAGTTTTGAGTTCCCATTATAATCAAAGGGCACAGGGTTCAGAAAGGCAGCCCAAAGTGGGAAGCTTAAAATGCTCTGCTCAGTACCACACTTTTGTCTCATCAAAATTCATGTTGCAGCATTTCCTGGATTTTAGTGCTGTTTCATTCTACTTTCAGCATTTTTATCTCGAAAAGTAGCTACAGCAGTTTCTAAAGAAAGAACAGAGCAGCATGAGGAAGCACGTCCCCAAATTAATATTTTTGAGCTTCTGACTCACTGGCTTTTTCCTCTTACTATTCAGACAAGCTTGCCAAGCTCTAGGGTGTTGAAAATGTCAAATGCCATCGCTTGTGTTCACCAGTATCTAGTTTAAAATTTCTGACCTGATTAAAACATAAAATCCCAAGTTTATTGTCACTACCAGCATTGTACCATCATGTTCTTTTCTTCATCTGAAGTGTTGACAGTATTGCCAAGTTCCCAAATTAAGTGATATTTGGAGTTCTGCCCCAGATGGAGCCATATGGTCTTGAGATCTCATGTTTTAGCCATTGTTGTTACAGAGCAAAACCACCCAAGCAATTGCGTTTCTTTGGCAGTGATATGAATAGTGGACAGCAAGCTGAGAAATTATTTTTTCAATTTTCAGGGATATCCAGGCTCTATTTTCCAGATCTAATAAATGTCATGTACCGCTGTCTGTGCCAGACAGGCCTCGTTTGTTCTGCTGTAACAAGCAGGGCTGATTTCTTGTTATACATTAATATCAGAAAAAATAGAACTGTTAGGTTAGCAAGTCTGCTTACATGGAAGAAGTTCATGGGTTCTCAATTTCCAATTTATGCGTTGCCATCTTAGTACAGGCATTATATATATGGAATACATGAAGCCTGGGGAGTGGAGCTTCTCTGAGACAAAAGCAATGTTTACAATTCACATATAAAAAGTAAAGGTGACAGAATGAGCCAGTAGAAAAACTGTAAGAGAGATCTTTAGCTCTGCACTATCCTGAACCCCTGAGATCAAGACTGCCTTCCTCAGAAAATATCAAGAACAGCACCATGAAATAAGGAAATTCCATCCTGCACATTAGAATAATTGAGGCTATCAGGAAAAAAATCAAGGCTTAATGATTAAGCTGACATTTCTGGAGTTATACTAGAGATTCTTTTGGATTTACACATCTTAATTAAACCAACTTTAACAGAACTATTTTATGCCTAACACAGCTGTGATGGACTAGTCTCAACTCATCTCACTCTAATTCAAGGCAGGAAAAGGAAGTAATTTTACATTAGCACATAAATGAGCTGTGTACATCCTTATCACCAGATATTGTTGAATTTCAACAATAAGAAAGAAAGCAAGCCTGCATAAAACATAAATCATGAATTATGGTAAACATGAGAAATTCAAACAATGCAGGCACAGTACTGAAACAGATACTAAGCTTTATGTACTGTCATTTAAACCAATACCTAACTTCTGAAGATTAGAAAGTGTCTTGCACCTTTGAATAATCTGATGTTGGACTTGAATTTCTTCAATAGAAAGAGAAATGTCCATTCTACTAAAATCATCTGCTCTCACCCTTACTGCAAAATAAGACAGAAGTAACTGTCCAAACCTGCAAAACCAGGCAGAAGAATCTCCTGCTTCTGTTTACATGTGTAGCATCTGTTGCAGAAAATGAAATTATTACCTCTACACCCTGTAACCATCTCCATCCACCAGTTTCTTTCCACTAACTTCCATTGACTTACATCAGCAAAAAATTCCCCACAGGTTTCTCATGTTTTCTTAGTCTGGGTACTTGAACTAATGGAGGACAGATCACATACAGCCTTAGTATTCTGTGCAGCCAGTGGGGATAATAGACACAGCACAACATTCAGAGCAGTGCCAAGGTTAGTCCCAAACTAGCTGAGCTAGCAGACTTCCAGGCCACATCATTGGAGTGCTGCGAGGGGTTTTCAAATGCAAAACTTCTTCCTTCATATCCGTAGTTTGCCTGTGGTGGGAGATTGCTAGGGAGCATCTCCACTGGAAGAAAAATAGCCTCACTCCTTGTTGTCAAGTGAAGATATCCTGTTCATTTCTCAAGTCAAGTATCTAAGGAATCAGAGAAGTGAAATCTTCCTGTGGTTCAAGCAGAGCCTTAAAAATTCCTCATTTCTTTGTGACCTCCTGACCAAAGAAAAGAGGGGCAGACTCTAGTGCTTTGGGCATCTAGAAGTGAGGGGAGTTAGGCTTCATCTGAACGTTCCTGCCCCTTTCCTCTCATGAAACATGTGCCATTTCATCCGGTCCTCTGAGCCACTTCCTCCTCACTTTGCAGTCGTCTGCTCTCAGAGCACTTCTGCAAGTAAGCCCAGTCTTCCCTGCACAACCTGGAGCTGTGCTCAAGGGGAGCCTTGCTGGGAGGTAGGCTAGAACATAACCTCAGTGTGTCACAAAATAAAGCAACTAGGCATTGTGACCTGCTCAGCAGCCTGGGTGGGTGAACATTATGCATTTTAAGGATCTTAATGCTGATTTCGAGAGAGCCACAACATTTCACCCCAACAGGAGCTGTGTGCCCTTGGTGTGTGTCAGTGACCCAGAACTGGCTCCAAGTAAGCTGACAGGCCATTGCATTGCACTGGGTGGACTCTTTCATCCCCCCCAGGTAGCACAGAGCTGCACCCACAAGTTGCTGTGCCCTGGCTGTGTGCAGTGCTGTGCTGACTTCACTGCACAGCTTCTCTGTCTGAAGCCAGCTCAAAGGCAGCCCAGGGAGCTCTGCACTGTTGGCATCCCCACAGCACAGACATGGCCTGCAGAAGCTACTAGGACAGGACTCCCAGAAAGTGATGGGAAGCAGAATTTCAGACTAGGCTGCAGGGAGGCCTTTAGTACTTTTATCACCTACACTCAACCCCAGTAGTACTTTAAAATGTGTAATATTTTATTAACCTACACAAGTGTATAAAGGGCTCACAACAGCTCTGAATTCAAAGTCAGGTCCCCTGGTTTCAGTCTTGTTATTTAATGTAAGCTTCCCTGAACGGAGAAGGACTCTGGGAATGTGGGCTTCACCTCAGCCTTACCTACCCTCCAGCAGGACTTGTGTAAAAGGAAATTTAATCTCATCAGGACTTTCAGGTGCGTGGGTGTTTCTAGGAATAAGCAACACCCAACCACAGAACCACCAGGAAGAGGCTTTATAAGCATATTGTGCCACTTTTCTGCCACAAAAGTTATGAATTATATCATCATAGCCAGCCTGCTGCATTATGCTGTTCTACTAGGGGACTTGCTATGTGATGGGATCCATGAGCTAGGAAATGACCACTGCACACTGGCCTGCATGGCATGGTGAGCACAAAAGCTCAGATTACAGAGTCTGCAATTGCAAGCATTCAGACAATCAGATCTGAGGCAGACTTGTCAATCATGTTCCAGGCAGACTGGATGAACTTTGTTAGAGTCAAGAAATGGAATAGCTGGAGGAACATCAAAATGCATCAGCTAAGTAGATAGAGAAGTTTTGCATCTGCCTACACAAAAAATGATGCTATGGATACTTTCATTTTCTCTTTCACATACCTCCATATGCAAAATAAAAGTATTTGTTACGGAATATGCAAATAAAACTTCTGATGTTCTTTTTCCACGATTGTAACAAGTTCTAGGTTCTAAAACAGGTCATCAAAAGGCAGGAAATTTACTGACGAGTGAGACAGACACAGCAATCTCTGAAATAATTAAATTGGTTTTAATGCCCTGCACGATGAACAAGGCCATTGAATACTGTAATCCAGCCTTATTTTACCTTCTTGCCAAATTGCCAGACAAAACCAGGTGAGTACTTTGTGACTGAAACAGATCTGTCAGTACACAGAGAATCATAACCCTTTCCCAGTACCATTTCCAGCTTCAGAGATTTACTCATTTATTTGCAGACTATCGAGCTATCTGATTCTTTAGGATTTTCAGCTGACATAGAAAGAAACAGCAGGGAGAATTCTCACATGGAGAAAGTCGTGGTATCTTCATGAGAAGTCAACAAAACTGGGCCAGTTTAAGTTTGTACCAGATGGGGTTCCAGCCCTCTGATATTCATGTCATCATTGGAAACTAAGTTCCTGGAACAAACTTAATTTCTGTCTGCACTTGGTTAAAAGTTAAAAACCAGCTTTACAGTTCCTGCACTTCTCGTTGAATTAGTTATTAACTTGGAATCTTCTGTCAGCAAGGACTCTAAGCTGAGTAAAACCACTTCAAACAGAGCAGATCACAGAGACTGCCAAATAATACCTGATGACATTTATGATAATTAACATAAAATGGCACTGCAATAACCCACACTGAAAACCACAGGCAGAACCTAGATCTGTGCTCTTAGAACTCAGAAGACAGGGAAAGTTCAGTCTTCAGCAAGGCTGTGAGGATTCTTCATAGCATCTTAAACAAAAAATGCTTGAGTTTCTCTGCAACTGTGTGGAAACAGGCACTTACTCGAAGCACATCTTTAATTGCACTTGTTGGCAATGTCTTCATCCGCAACTGTGTCTCAAGCTTCAGCTATCCCAGTCTCTCCACCTTTTTTCCTTTACATCAAATGCACACTATGTTTTTAATTAATGCAGCCAGAAAATCCTGACAACTTTCAGTCCTCTACATGCGTTATTTCTTTGTCCAGGTCATCCTCTGTCCCACTCTGTCCTTTCTCAGGATCAGATGTGGCAATCTGGTGAAGTTCCCACTGACTGGAAAAGGGGAAACATACCCCCTCCCATCTTCTAAAAAGGAAAATAATGAAGACCCAGGGACCCTACAGGCTCAGTCTCATCCTCTGTGCCTGGCAAGATCATGGAGCAGATCCCCCTGAAAATTACACCAAGGCACATGGAAAGGAAGGAGGTGATTTGCAACAGCCAGCATGGCTTCACTGGCAGATTTGAGGTCTTTCCATGATGGGTGAAGGCATTGGTGGATGAGCGCAGAGTAACTGATGTCATCTACCTGGACTTGTACAAACAAAGCACATGACACTGTCCCACACAACATCCTTGTCTCTAAAGTGGAGAGGCCCAGACCACACCACAAGGATTTGGCTGGATGGTCACACTCAACGCAGTCACTGGCTCAATGTTCCAGTGGAGATCAGCAATGAGTGCCATTCCTCAGGGGCTGGGGCAGTTTAACACTTTTGTTGGCTACATGGACAGTGGGACTGAGAACACCCTCTGTGAGTGTGCCCACAACACCGAGATGTGAGGTGCAGTCAACACGCTGGAGGGAAGGAATGCCATCCAGAGGGATCCAGAGGTCTGAGAGCTGGGCGTCATGAAGTTCAACAATGCCAAGCACAAGGTCCTGCACCTGGGCCAGGGCAATCCCAAGCACAAACACAGGCTGGGTAGAGAATAAATCAATAGCAGGCCTGAGGAGAAGGACTTGGGGGTGTTGGTGGATGAGAAGCAACATCCTCTTGCAGCCCAGAAAGTCAAACACACTCTTTTGCACATAGTCAGGATGTGCTTGACTTTCTGGGCTGAAACCAAAGCAGTGTGGCCAGCAGGGCAAGGAAGGCCATTCTCACTCTCTGCCCTGCTCTGGTGGCATCCCACCTGGAGTCCTGCATCCAGATCTGGAGCCCACAACATAAGAAGGACGTGAACCTGATGGAGAGAACCCAGAGGAAGGCCACCAAGATGATCAGAGGGCTGGAACACCTGTACCATAAAGGCAGACTGAAAGAGTTGGGGTTGTTCAGTCTGGAGAAGGCTCCAGGGAGATTTTAGAGCCACGTTCATAATTGCAACCTGCTAGGAGAGCTGGAGAGGGACCTTACAAGGGCACGTAGTAACAGGACAAGGGGGAATGGCTTTAAACAGAAAGAGGGTAAAGTTTAGGTTAGATACAAGGAAGAGATTCTGTTCTGTGAGGGTGGTGAGGCACTGGAACAGGCTGCCTAGAGAAGCTGTGGATGCCCCATACCTTGAAGTGTTCCAAGGCGGGGTTGGATGGGGCTTTGAGCAACTTAATCTGTGGAAAGATGTCCCTGCCTATGACAGGAGTGTTGGAACTAGATGATCTTTAAGGATCCTTCCAACCAAAACAATTCTAGGTTCCTGTGAATTCTAGGTCATGGGATGCCAGCTCTCAATATGTAACTTGGAGAAAATTCTGCTGTGATTACTCATCACTTCTTGTGGTAAACTTCTGTTTTCTGTCATGACCTGCTACAGACTTCTCATATATCATTTCCCAAATTCTGCTGCCCTCAACCAGAAAGTTGCTTCCAAAGTATCTTAGTCACATCTTAAAAAATTCTTCCCTACCTAAAGTACCTGGCTGTCTAATTCCTGGTTCTGAATTAATTTTTATAGTAAAGATCTTCCATGATGACAACTTAAAGTTGGACTTTTCTTATTTAGAAGAGAGTTTGCTCTCTTCCAAAATCTCTTCTATTCCATTGCATCTCTTATTTTTTTGGTTTATACTGCAATCTTGTATCTGGTGCATTACAAGACTACACAGTTTACGCGTCTTAATATCTTCTCGTCTTTGCATCAGGTTTGAGCACCATTTCTTTTACATTTGAGGCCTGACACTGGTTACATTTTGCCTATTTCTCTCCAGTCTTCTTATCTTTACTTACATAAACATATCTTTTTCCTCTCCATGCCCTTGTCTAAAATACAGCAATTATATCTATTCACATGTATTACTAATTCCATAGTCAATGGTAAATACTCAGAAAATAAACCAGGGTTACTGTGAAAAGCACATTGAAAACCTCAGAACAGTGGAATGTCAAAATCCTGTACTGAATTTTAAAAGTCAAGTGGATAAAAATATACAGAACACCCTCCCACAAAAAAGCAGTAGTCAATGAGATGTTCCTGGGTCCAAGATAATCCATCTGAATTGATGTTTTGCCTTATTTTCTTTAAATGATCATTATCAGTCTTTCTTTTACTTATTTGCATAAGACTTTAATCCACACTCCTCTGTTCCAGTGAACAACAATGCAGACCATTTTGGAACACCAGTCTGATTAAACAAAATTACCAGTACATCAGACTGCAGTCATCAAAACAGTTTAAAGATGATGTGCAGTCCTAGTGCCTGAGCGGTTCATTTCCTGCCACCTTTGATCTGTTTTCTGTCTTTTCCTCTTATGTCTCTGTCCTCACTGCTAATTATTCTGGCTTGTAGCTTTTAATAGCTGAGGCGTTTTCTCTACCACTGACCCACAGAACTGTGCTGGGGAAATGCTGTGGCTTAAGAAAGGAGAGGGAACCCGGAGTCTAAAATTATTGTATCCGTGAGGAAGTGGAGAAACTGATACAATATTATTTTAAAGCAACCCACACAAGAGTATTCTGAAAAAAAACCAACTCCCAAACATATTGTTCACTGAAAGGTGTGGGTGACATTCAATTTCTGGTGACAAGTATGTAACATAGACTTCTCATTCTGAAACAGTTTCACCCTTCCCCTTGAACAAGGGCATGTCTCTTCTTCATTCTGATTGCAAGACTGTAAGTATTACCTGTCCTTATCCGCAAATATTGTTGTTTCAATTTTTTTTTATTCATAAACAAGGAAAAGAGAAAAGCAGTTTAAGACAAAGTTAAATGAAAATCATCACTTCTCTTCAAAATACTGATTTAACTTTATATTTTTGAGGTGTCTTTTCCTCAAAGGACACCCCAATTTCTTATTTAAAGACAGTATTTTCCTGTGGAAATTTTCAGAAAAATTACTATGTTGCCAGTAGCAGAGTGAGCCACAAGATTTTGAAGTTCTTAATTCACCCTATACAGGACTAACATAATACACAAATGTGCTTTACTCAAATCCTTCTCATCTGCACAAAACTCCTGTCTGTCCTATTTGTGTCCCCACACTGCTCAGCATCTTCCCCACGGTACCAACATTTATGCTGCTTTCTGCATCCCATCTCTTTACTCTCAGCACACCCACGGGTTGGCTCCTCTCTTCTCCATGAAGTACCTCCATCTCTTTGCTGATACAAAAGTCAAAGTACTTGCTGAAAAATTTTGTAAAAGAAAGGAACCTTATCAAACTTCAAAAACAGGTCTCTGTGCACAAAGAGTGCTTCATTTCTTTACAGCTTCTAGTACCCATAGAATTCGTGGTGTCACCTGGTGAAATTTCAGTGTGCAAAATTCACTGCTGCTCACTGGAAAGCCTATCCTCTGGGATAACACATTTAAGCAGTGGGGGTGCAATGCCCAAGCAACTTCACCTGGCAAAAGGAGCAGGAATATGTGAAAGAAACAGCCCTGCAGACCCCGAGGTCAGAGAAGGAGGGGCAGGAGGTGCTCTGGGTGCTGGAGCAGTGATTCCCCTGCAGCCTGTGGTGCAAACCATGGTGAGGCAGCTGTGCCCCCACAGCCCATGGGGATCCACAGTGGGGCAGAGATCCATCTGCAGCCCATGGAGCAGCCCCACACTGGAGCAGGTGGATGTCTGAGAGGAGGCTATGACCCCATGAGAAGCCTGCACTAGGTTAAGGGCACATAATAGTGAAATAATTTTTTTTGCTTTTGTCATCCAGAGAAAAATGTAATTTCAGTTGTGCCAAAAAAAAAAAATTGCTCAATATTTTGGTTTTTGTACAGATTTCTTCCCTCTTCAAATTAGGCCAGTTTCTAAACAAAAGCATAATTTAAATGTGAAGTATCAGTGTTTCATTTTGGAAATATTTACTGTTTCCTTGTTTCAGCCCTCCAGAATGAGACATTCTGCAATTTTTCTGGAAACTGTCCCATATTCACAATTTTTTTCAGACTCTGCAAAAAGTGAGGTTTGGATTTGTAATATTTCAGCTGGCAGGGGTGGGGATGGAGTAAGGGTACACCTACAACTTATTTAAGAGTTTACAAGGCCTGGACTTAAAAGTTCACATGAGGCTGTGTATATATATGAGAAGTGCAGAATTCCATGTACTAAGTAGGCACTTAAGAGAGAAATAATTGAAAATGTCACTTACAGAGAATATTTATGACTGTCTTTTTTTTTTTTTTTTTTGAGGAAGACATGCAGAAGAATTTTCTTGGAGGTTGTGCCAAAGGTGTGATAAAGAAGTAGCAGAACCAAAAACAGCGAGAAACATGAAGAATAAGTCTCTCTCTAGCTTCCCAAGACTAAGATTTCCTTTTTGATATTAAACTCAACATTGAACAATCTCCTCTGGTTTTATTCTCTCTGAACTCTGCTGCAGGGTTTATCTTCACTCATCAGCCTCCTGAGGAGAGCCAATGAACAGAAGGCAGAATTGCTCAGCCTGTTTCCTCAGCGTTTGCCTGGGTTCTGAGCACAGGAAGCTCTGAATAGTGCTCTGAAAAGTCAGAAGGAGGAACCTCTCCAGCTTTGAGAAGCCAGTCAAACAGGGGCATGCACAGCTAAAGGAGAGACATGGGAAAGGGGGAGAGGAAACACTGACACTGACTGCTGAGGATGTACTGGCAGGCAAGAAATGCTCCCCATGGCCACAGTTAGGCTGGTGGAGGGATGGATGGAGTGACGGAGCTGCCTGAGCCATGAAAGCAGGAACCAACATGAAGATTGCTCAGAAGACTGTGTCTGTTTTTGTGCTGCTCGCCATCACCACGGTCATGAGATTAGCAGGTGAGTCTAACTGGGACCAATCGTTCATTGGGGTGTAAGAATGGGAAATGTGCACAGCTCCTTTCTTTCCATAAAAGCTATAAATAATTCTGTGGCTTTTATTAAGTGCTAAAATTTATGAACCACTATTAAGATTTGCTTTCCCAATACCCACTTCTGCTCCTCTTTTCTTAGTGGTCACAAGGCTGCCAGGTATTTTCCCTGTGACTTCCATGTAGGCAACTATGTAGTGACCCTTAGCTGGGAACGTACAATTTGTCACAACCTTTTTACTGAGGCCTCCAAATCCACATCATCTGAGAAACTGAACTTTTTGCCACACTGAAAATATGCCTGGGAAAGTGTTTGGGAACTTGAAGCTTTTGGTCACATAGATTTTGCTGAAGAGAAGCTGCAGGCTCTTTGAAATAGGGCAGGGATCTCTCGTGTCTTTCAGAGGAGAAGTGGAAGGTCACTGATGTGCTGAGAGAGGGGAGCAACTTCTGCAATTTCATTCTAAGGAGCATGGTTGGTATCAAGACGGGAAAGGCTTTTGTACCAAGGGCAATGGCAGTCCAATTTTTCTGTCTTTTAGTGTAGCTGACATCATTTTGATGCAGTTTAGCTACAACAGTTAATATTTCCCACATACTGCTTATTTGCATTTTTAGAGCTTGTGGTCTTCCAGACACCATACAGTAATCCAGGGATTTGATAATGAAACTAAAGATTTGAGGAGCAGTTCCAAATACTTTAACTGTTTCTGTACAGAAGGAAGAAGGCAGATAGGTCCATGAGGTCCAAATTAAACTTCGGACATCTCTGAATAATATGTAACATGCATGTGACCATTCCTAAAATGGACAGATAAAACTAAACTACATGGACATGAGTTACTTCATTCGGCTTGGTCAGAAAATAAAAATATCTCCTTTGTGATATTTTAAAGCAAAACAGATGCAGTCATTTTTGGCAGTGATGGAACACCCATCTATAATGTGCTTGGTGTGATAATGAGGGATTCTAAATAGTTAACTCAGTGCTACCCACTGGAAAAAAAAATGAAATACTTTATGAACATTATTAAACTTTGGATTACTAACCTTACAACAGGCACACTGGTGGTAAAAGATCTGTTCCTATTCTCTAAGTAAAGAACTATCTCAAAAGAATACTTAGGAACCTGCTCAAGTTCATGCAGATCAATTATGTTAGCGTCAGAGACAGTCTACACTTTTGAAGACAAGTGCTCAAAAAGTAAAGGAGTGTGGAAACACCACAGAATGTTGAAGAAAAATGGAGAGACAAAGGGGAATCCTACTGGCAAAAGTTATTTTAAAAAATTCACTTTGTTGGAAATATTTTTTAAAAGTCCAATGCCAAAAAGTGGCAGGTTTTCACCCTAAGGTATTTGGATTTAAACTTCCTGGTGCCTTGGTTAACCAATTATATTGCCCTTCAAAGAATGTAGAAAAAGATGTTCCATTAAAATCTAATTTCACACCTGAAACCTCTTCCCCCAGCCTGCTCCCAGTAAAAAGCAGCTGACAGTTGATGGGAAGTTTTTAGCTAGTACCACTCCTAAACTTGTTCCCTTCATTATTGGGGTGGCTCTTCTGAGCAAGATCAAGTGGCAAGGGTTTTTTTTCTTCAGAGATCACAAGCTAAATGGGTCAAGCTGATCCAATGTGCGTATTCTTTCCAGATAATTTTAGTTTTCAGTGTTGCATGAAGCTCAGAAGGAACTATGTCCCCCCTTCTGAAGACTAGAGCAGGCTACTCCAAAATAAATAAAGTCATGGAAAACTTGTTGTATGCAACCAGGCTTTATCTCCATTAACATTTCCCTTAACATTTCCTTAGCATGTTGTTTTGTGTTGTTTTGTTTTGGGTTAGTTTTTACCACAGCAGATGGGGCAGCTCAGAAAAAAGCCTGAAGTTGCTTCTTAATTGTCATATCTAGATCTGCCCTCAGGTAGAGTTGGAAAATAAGCTACTGGATCTGTTGGGGCATGATCTCCACTAAAAATCCTTTTGTAACAATCCTCAGTAGCAGCAGTGAAAAAGACTCAACATTAAAATATTTTTGGTAGTGCTCTGAAGATTCCTCTAGTTTAACGACGCACACATGACACCTCAAATGTTTTTGTATGCTCCAAGGGAGAGTGGCAAGGACAGGCAAGATCATCCATGAGAAGTCCATGCAATAAATCTCTTTTTATTGAAATAACATTTGCAGCATTTGACTGGGTAAATCCTGCCTCTGTATTCTATCCTGTGACAATGGATAATGTCCAAGTACTTCACAGGAAGCTGCAAGAAATCCAGTCTCAGTAATGAGATTCGATTCTCTGTGGTTGTTCAGTTTTATCAATAGTGAAAACCTGAAGTCATTGACATTGTGCTGGAATAATAGACTATGAGGTGAATTAAAGTAAAGTCGATTTACAGAGCAACAGTTCAAGTTTGCCTGCATACGTAACCTCCTTGAATGCTACTGCTTTCATTTAGTTTCTTTTCTTAATAAAACCAGTACATTCTTCTTCACTAGTGTACTAGTGTTTTATTGCCTTTTGACTCTCTCTGTCCTAGTATGTTTCACTGCGTCTGTCTCTGTTGCCCTCTATTCTAGTTTATGATGGAATCTTGCTCCAGATACAAAAAATCATAGCCTAAAAAACCCTATTATGGTAAACTTATATTTGTCTCCATTTCACTATTTCTTTGCTGCTCCTTTGGGACTATGTTCTGGACTCATTCTGACTTCTTTTACCCTAAAAACATCTGAATCCAAGGAGCCTGTTTTTCTCATCCAAATTCTTTAAAAATAATTATTTTTAAAGCATTAAATAGAGCAAAAATTTTCTTAGAACACATCTAAAGTGCCATAGTACAGTCTTTCAAACACATCCTTATGATGCCAACATTTTACTTTGCTGTGGTCCAAACACAGAGTGCAGTCGTGTCTGAACTTGTTCGCTTGCAAAACTATGGAAAGAAGGAAGTTCAGTCTTCCAAATTGGCTACATACTTCATGATTTACAAAGTAGGCAGATTTTCTTTAACTGTCAATGCATTTCTAGACGTACATGCTACTTACAACTCACAGCTGAGATATTTGGGAGTTAGAAGTGCAATCATTCATAAGAAAAAAAGCATAGAGGATTTTCTTATGCTGCCTTATCTTGGTGTTGAATAAGACAATGCTGGGATGAAAAGTGCAATGCTAAAGGTAAGCACTGACCAAGGTATGAGTGAGATTTTAACCATATAAAAGTGAGGTCAAAAGTATGTTTTCACAGCAGTTCCTTATCTGCTCTCTGCAAAGTATGAAAAAGAAGGCACACAGCCTACAGTTTGCAGAAAATGATCGATTTTTGTTTAGAATAGTAGAATATGCTTAAGCATAAGTGAAGAGTACTTGGTTTATTTTTCTTCTCTCGTGGCCAAGAGTAAAAGGCCAAGTTCAGCACATAGGACAAAATACAGAACAATCTGTATCTGTTTCTATACTGAGAACTGGAAGCACTTTGTTACACATGGTGTCACAGTGCTACTCTGAAATCAATACTACTCAAGGCACTTTGACATCCACTGCAAATCCCTTTTGCCCTCATCCATTCCGGCTCACATACTGCAAGGAGGAAGATCTACTTACTTTGCACAGTTCAGAAGAAGCAAAGTTCAAACTTTACAGCCAGACTGGTATACTACATGACAACTTATTAATTTCAGTGATGATTTATTATCAGCTGAGGATTTGGCCAACTGTGTTTGTTCTCTAAACTCATGACTCCAACACGTCATTTAAGCATCAACTAATTTCTTCATTTAAGAAGTGTGCCCATCCTTTTTTTTTTTTTTCCTACACAGTTGTATTATATTGACACATAACCTATTTATGTGAGGATAAATCACTGAATCACTGGATCGAATTGCAGGCATTGTATTAGAAAACACTTTTCATAAACAATTTGAGCACCAAAACAAGCACCCATTTTATTGAAAAACTGGTTTTAATACCGATTAAGGCATGGTTCTGTATTCTACTTTCAAGTCAAAATTTGTTGTAAGACCTGTTTTTACTATTATGACATTTTTAGCTGCTGAATTTCAGCACACATCTAACATTCTACTCGTCAAGGTCAACTGGTTCTTCTTGTGTGACACATCAATTCTTTACACTAGTAACACTGTGTTCTTCCTTCTTTCAACAAATTTCCTCACGCACTCCTGTTACAGCCAGTGCCATTAGTAAAAAAGTTAAACAGAATTACGGCAAAAATCATCTGCTGAGAAACATTATCAGCAAGCTACCTTCAACCTGGCATCTCCATTTAACTGCCTTTTCTTTCTCTCCTTAACCCAGTTCTTTATCCATCATGTAGCTGTCCCTTTATTCTTTCAGCTTAATTTTTTTCAAGGGGACACTGTATCAAACACATCTTTACCTAAGTGAGCTTTAGTGTCTTTCCATTGCCCTCAAAATCTTGAAAGTCTTGAAAGTCTGCTTGAAAACATACTGGAGAAAGCTTAAAGAGGATTAAAAGATCATAGAAAGCTTACACACTAGGAACTGGCAACTGCCAAGGTATATTCCACCTTGGATGGGAAGACTGAAACCTTGGGATCACTGTTGAGGTCTATCAGTTTCCCCAGCCCTTTGCAACATATAAAATCATGTTTAAGTTTGCAATCTAAAAAAATCCAGCCATTCTATGATCACTTCATATTCTAAAACCAATGACAAAGTGTGTGAGGTTACTACTTCAGCTTGTATGAAACAGCAAGAAAGAGTGACAGTACTGGTGGCAAGAAAGTAGTGGCTGCAAGTAGCATGGTAGTGGTGACAGAAAAGAAATGTGTTAAAAGATGAACAAAGTAACAATTTGAGTACAAGGAAGAAAGGAATTTCTGAAGATAAGGAAAAAGCCTAACTAGAGTGAACGGAGAATAGGACATCTTTTCAAGGAATAAGTCTGGACAAAACAGTGTGAGTGTGAAACTAGCAGTAAAGGTTTAAGTCTTTTAATGTGTCCTTTTAAAGATACATCCGTGCTGAAAAAGCTGTGATCTGGGTTTCAAGAAACAGAACATGGGTCAGCTATTTGATGCGTTTCTATAATGAAATTTAAAGTAGTCTAACTACTTACTTCCCACCTAAAACACAGGGGTGGCTTTTAGCCTACGCTCTATCCTGTGCTGTTGTAACTATGTTTTCACAGTCACAAAGCTATGCTATATAGGAGTCTGTCAGCACAGTAGCAATTCCTACCCTAGTACAAAGCACTGCTATTTATCTTTATTTCATTCCATTCCAGACAAGCCTTGCTGGGTGTCACAGGAACTCTGTGGCAGTAGAAGGGGAAAACAGATGCAGAACACAGACTTGTATCTGAACTCTTCCAAGCGTCCGGTGCTGACTTTTTGATTATGACTTGCTGTGACTCATATACTACATTCATTCCAAGATACAGTTAGTCATTGGCTGTGGTATGATCATTGTTTCAGTTCATTATACCTCTAAGTTTAATATCTGCAGGGGGTGTAGGGGAAAGATGCATAAAAATGTGCTGGCAAATATTACAGTAAGAAATAAAGAATCAATAGGATGTCAGAGAAATATGTCTGAGAAAGTAAAGCAGTCTCTTTATAGTGAAAAAACTCTTTAACAATTAAATTTTGCAGGAGGCTGTCATGGAAATTGGGGCAATAAAAAATTCTACTGTGGTTTAAAACCTGCTATGGAGAATAACAGAGGCTGGAAATCTTTTGTGTTTGAAAGCAACCAAAAGCACTTTCAATCTGCGTAGCTGTCTCTGATTTTGCAGTGATTCCCCTCAAAAGTTTAGTGGCTTTACAATCAAATGTTCCTATTTTTAAAACCTTTCTTCTTATAGTGTGAGAAAGTGTGTGAGAAAGTATGTGAGAAACAGGAGAAATGACAAAACAAATGATACTGCAAAGAAGCTGGTGCAACTAGTTATTCATGAGACCTGTCAAACACACTGCATAAACCACATTGAAAAAAAATGGAGCAGTCTTTCCCCCAGACTTTTCAAATTACAGTAATCTTACCATGACAACAATAACCAGCACATTTTTGAAAGACAAGTGTGAACTCCTCAACCGAGTTTGTTTTTTCCTGAGAGAGGATATGTCCATTTTCAAACATAAAAGCGGAATCTGTCAGTGTGTTGGAACGTGCACTCAATGCATTGCAATAGAGCTTGAGAACCTTCTCAGACATGGCTTGAAGTTTTCTGCAACAGTCAAGGAGAGACAATGAGAGATGGCATAATTAGATTTCGGAGGCTAGAGTCAAATTGGAGAACCTCAGTTTAAGACCTGCTACTGTCAGATGAGTCTCCCAGGTGAAACCTGATCACAATGGATTTGCATTCATTACCAAAATAAAATGGCTCAGTCTGGTGCTATACAGAACTCCCAGAATCTAACTCATCTGTTTTCCACATCAGTGTGACAGACAGCACGTACTCCTGGTTTCCTGAGCTCTGCTCTTTCTGGCTAACAGAAAAAATGATTGCCGTTTTCCAGAGTCAAGTCAATGGTGAAGAACATGACTGAAAATGTGATGTTATTTACAATAAATATGTGACCCTTCATTTCACGTCTCTTGTGTGCAATGAAATGGTTAACAGTGCTGACATTTAATTACCATCCTACAGTTAGCACTGCACCAAGATGATGCACAAATAGCTCACACCTCTTCAGATCACTTGTTCTCTGCAGGTCCACAAAGGATGAGGCCTTCGTTGCACTAAATATCCACTTTTTCAGCCACAGCAAGCTGTCAGTTCAGCTGTAAGATGGGTTTTCACCTTGAGAGATGTAGCTGTGCAACGTGCTTGTTTGTTTCTGAGCCTTTAAGTAGATAAGTGCTGATGTGGATGCCATATATCTGCCTTAATGCACTGGTCATAAACCAATTGATCATCACAGAGGAAACGGCAGCAAATGACTTTTAGCCAATTTTCAGCATGAAAAGACCATTCCAGAAAACAGTGGTGGGGTGAGAGATCTGAATTAAAACACTTGCAGCACTAAACCTTTTCTCTTTAACAGAATGGAATACTGTGCTGGTTTTTGGCAGGGATAGAGTTAATTTTCTTCATAGCGGATACTATGGAGCTGGATTTGTGCTGGAAACTGTGTTGACATGACAGGGATGTTTTGAACAGTGCTTACACAGAGCCAAGGCCTTTCCTGATTCTTACACCACCAGTGAGTGGATTGTGGGTCCAAAAGAGCTGGGAGGGAACACAGCCAGGACAGCTGATCCCAACTGGCCATAGGGGTATTCCAAACTGTGTGGCATCATGCTCAGCACATAAAACTGGGGGAAGAACAAAGAAGGGATGCTTGGAGCTATGATGTTTGTCTTCCCAAGTCACCATCATGCATGATACAGTCCTGCTTTCCCGGATATGGCTGAACACCTACCTGCCCTTGGGATATTCTGTTTTTCTTGTTTGCATAGCTTTTGCTTTATCTATTAACCTGTGAGTTTTCTCACCTTTCTCATTCTCTCCCCGTCCTACTGTAGAGGGACTCTTCAAGAGTGAGCCACCAGCTATCTGGGGCTTTTTTGCCAGCTGGGATTAAACCACAGCTGTTTGTTTAGTTCTCCTTTAGTTTTGTTTGTTTAGTTCTCCTGCAGAGTACATATTCACCCTCTAGGTTTAGTGGAATTCCCAGAGGAAAGGGAAGAATGTGTCTTCCCTCAGAGCCTCTGAGTGCATATCCAAGAGCACGGACCGGGGCAGACAGCATAAGGAGGACAAAGAAAGCTGATCAGGAGAACTTGGCAAAGGGCTTGATCATAGCAGACCCACAAGACGTCATGGAAGTGAGGGAAAAGGAGCTCAGATGCAATCATGTAAAAAATTTGCAACCTGACAAGTTAACAAAAGCTTGTGGAATGGAAAAGAGGACTGAGGGAAAGAACCTGTTTTTTAGGGGTAGGGGGAGCAGAGGAGATTTATTTTCACATCTTTTACTTCCACGAGTAAAGCCAGTCCCCTGCAGAAGTGTCAATTTCTGGCATATTGATTTATGATCTGATAAAATATACTTTTAGACACTTAAATGGCTTTTGGTATGCTCATTAGAAAGAGAAAGCAGAATATGTCCAACTTGAGCCCAACATGAGGTCCTAGCAACATCTTCAAACTGGAGGAAATGCTAAGGCTGACCAGGAAGAATAGGATAGGGATGAGGATGATTTCTATTTAAAGAACTGCCTTTGTGCCTGGGGATCCCATGGCTATTTACATATTACTTCTGGGAATATACCTTTTGGGGTTGCTTCTGAATAAAGCTAATTCTGTGGTAAAAACTAGCAAGTTTTGACATTTCCTGAGGTTGTATTTTAGCTTGAAATAGAAACTTCATCAGAAAATTATATGAAAATGGATGACATTATTCTTCATGGTTTGGAAGTTCCCCATCAAGTATTACCAAGGCCCAGCCCTAATTTGCTTGTGACTCACTTCAAAATCACTTCAGAAGCACAAATTAACCAAACCTTCAAGGATTTTTGGCAGACATATTCTTTTGTAAAAGCATACAAAAGATCATGCTTCTAGCAGCATGTACCCAAAAAAGAAGCAAATCAAGGAAGAAAATTCACAATGAATATTTACACTAAAGCTATTTACCTGCACTCTAACAACAAGAGGGCAGTAAAGTGAAGACAGTTTAACCTTTTATATTAATGAGACCAATTTGCAAAAGTAGGAAGCTGCATGGATAAGCAAGAAGATTTTTACTAATTAATGTGACATCTGGGGAAAACTCTTGCCTTACTAAAAGCCTTCTAAATTAATAACAAGATACAGGGGACTGCATAAGCTTTCTACAAATTTTCTGTAACCCTGAAATTATATTTAAACTTGATTCAGCAGATTTTAAGCTTTCTGATGTGGTTTCTTACTTGAAGTGAATGGTACCTGATTCATTCAGAGGAGAATATGACAGAAAGGCATAGCAAAAAGCACCACTTTCACTGTCTCTTTACAGCCTTGAAGCATGAAAATACATTATGTTGGGGAACTTTGACATTGCAGTGAGCTGCTTAGGAGATACTGAGTTGAAAGACAAATAAAATGCCGCTCCTTTAATATGTAAATGAAAGTGTACATAGTTCAATATGCACAGCACTGTCATTCTTGCTCAACATTTGCAAATGTCATCCAAAAAAAACCCAGCTCCAGCCCACGGGATGGTTGAGTGCTCAGGTTTGCTCAGTCATTTTCAGCTGAGGTCAGGCATACTCTGCATGGCTCGCAGCTCTGAGGCTCTCAGCAACGTTGAACTAGGAGAGGAAACACTTTGTTGTCCAGTCCTCAGAGACACTCAGTGAACTCATCCAGAAAGGATCCTGAGGCAAAAGGCTCCTTTCAGTTCTGCTCCTGGGGGAATCATCTGCGTTTAAAACACACACCTCAGATTTTCTTGGAATGCCATTAAGGAGAAAAACACTTGTCATTTAAAAACACCTCCAGAGTAATAATGCATCACAGAACACTCTTAACAGCTGAAGTGTCTTCACCTAAAGGATACTTAATGCCCAAAATGAAAAGGCAAAAACCTTTAAAGGAATACGTAAAGATTTAAAATGCAGCCAACTGTGTTCATTTTGCAAGTCAGAAATCATTTCCCAAGAAAACAGTCAAATAAAACCATAAGCAGTTGAGCTGAAATGGTTCATTCACTTAGATTAAGAAGATAATGAGATTTCAGGCAATATTATTAAAGTAAAACCTTGTAGTTTTCTCACAGAAGCTAATAGTAATGATTTGACCAATTAAATAAAGTTGATGCTCATTAAGACCACTTCTTATAGCATTGTAAATGTTCAAGAACTGGGCTTCTTAATGTGCTGGACAGCAGAAATAATATAATTCCAGATCTGGGTAGGGGGGTAGCGAAACCCAACAAAGTCAGATCTTGTACCACGGAGGAGGATTGAAAAGGGTTTAACCAGTCATGCAAAAATGGAATCTTCTAATTCTTTGCATATTCCAGATGGACTTTCAATTGCTGCTTTAGTGTATTTGCTTGTAAGGCTTGGGGAGGGTGTTAGTATTTCTGGAATAACTTGGGAAAAACTTATTTGTCAGTACCAGTCAGATTGGTTAACTTTAGTTGTCTGTCTAGATTAATGCAGGTTTTAAAAGTTGTGCTCTGATTTTCTCCCCACACACAGCTTTCAAACTGCTACAAAAACCATTGTTCAGCCAAAGGAAAGAGCAACTCATGTTCCACCAGTGACACGGAGAACTGAGAGATCAGTTCCCTAAGTTTAATGGCCACATACTAAGAGGAAATGTGAAGTGGTAAATAGAAGTTTATTTGGACTACAGCTATGGGTATTATTCCTATAAACCCATTATTTGCAAAGTTTCATTCACATACATTTTGAAATCTAGGGATTGCTTGCTTTTAATTTCTGCAGAAGCCAAAGGACACAAAAGTCCCATTCCCTCAGCTGCTTTTCACACTGGATTACAACCTGCACATCAGACTCTTTATTTCCCTCAGTCTCACAAGTGCCTCACAAAAGAGGCTGCCTTTCTGCATGTAGGCAACACTAATGCACATATCAGAAAACCCTGAGACATGAGGCAAAATCCTCCTGCACAAGGCTCCACCACAGTTATGTGTGCCTGTGTAATGCCTGAGAGGTGCAGACAAGGCCTTTACCCACAGTGCTGGATTTCTGATAGGAATGCAGAAGTGAAGTTTACTTTTCTGGCAGCAACAGTTACAGAGAAAAGTCACTATCATGTGGCCAGATGCGGTAGTCATAGTTCTGTATTTTAAGCCCTGTGAGCTACCACTGGAGGATTTGCTGGTACAGGCACAGTCTTTGGATGTGGAACTCCTAAAGACAATGGGCAAGGGTAGGGTCCTCCTCCAGCATCCAGTCTTATCCACTAGGATGATCCTCAGTGGGAAATTTGTATTGCAAGGGTTGGCCGTGATAGGCCCCTGGCTCCATAATCCAGAGCTGTAATAGGAGATGACAATGTGCAGATGAGCACAGCCATGGCCTCACACTTGTTTGTACCACTGCAGACATCTCCCCGTGGAGTCCAGAACACAACTCCTGGGCTCCTTCTCACACATGTTCTCTTTTTTCCTCCTCAGGGAACAACACAGAGTTAGTGACCACAGTAGGTGACAGCTCAGTTCTCACCTGCCCTACCAAAGGACAAATAAGTATGCTAATATGGACAATAAACCCCAAGGCTGGAGGCTCTTGTACCTTGGTATATAGGACTGATAAAAACATGACATCCAGAACAAACTGCAGTGACAACATAAAGTGGAAATTCAGAGCAGGTCTGGCTCCTGCCCTTGAGATACAGCAAGTGGGAATAGCCCAGGAGGGAAGTTACAGCTGCGAAGAGGCATCAACAGAAGGAAATTTCCGCACAACGTACCACCTGACCGTGCTGGGTAAGGAATGTGCAAAAGTGGAGCTTGGTTTTTTTAAAGTAAAGAGGGTAGGGTTAGATTAGATATTCTAAAGATATTCGGTATTGTGAGGGTAGTGAGGCACTGGGACAGATTGTGCAGAGAAGCTATAGACGTCGCAAGGCCAAGTTGGGTGAGACTTGAGGCAATCCAGTCTTGTGGAAGGCGTCCCTTTGCATGGCAGGGTGGTTGGAACTAGAGGATCTTAAAGATCCCTTCCAAGCCAAGCCATTCTGTGATTCTATGATTCTTGCTGGGATAAACTCATGCATGTGTCTCCTTTCTCGTCCCATAACTCTTCTCCCTTCTGCTGTTCCCTTTTTCCACTGTCTAGTTAGAAATGACAGGTGTGAAGCAATTTCCCATGTACACACAGAGGATATGAATGGCTGGAGTAAGGCTCAACTAGATGGAGGAGGGTTGTGTAAAAGGGAAAAAGAGAGCTGTTGTTTCGTCTCTTGTGTTTTGGGCCCATGTTGCTGCAGTGGGATGGGATGGAATAGCACCCCCAAATGTATCCTCCTCTTTTCACTGGGTTCCTTTTGGGTGGAGAACAAGAAGATCCCAGCCCAGCTGTGCCAAACTAACTCCATGCTCTCCCCTGGCTGGTGCTTTGCAGCCCCCCCGAGGCTGAGCCTGTACTGTGATGAGCAGGGCAGCCCCGTGTGTGAGGCAGTGGCGGGGAAGCCGCCGGCTCAGCTCTCCTGGGTCCCAGAGAGCAGCTCCAGAGCAGAGAAGTGCCACGACAACGGGACAGTGACTGTTCTCAGCAAGTTCACAGCGTGTAGCACCAATGGAACCAATGTGACCACCTGCATGGTGTCCCACCCATCTGGGAACTGGAGCCAGTCCATAGCCTGCTGTCCCTCAGGTGAGCTTCCCTTTGTGTGTTTCATGTTCAAATCCCCGTTCAGCTTTGTCAGCTCTTGTTCCTCCTAGGAAGGAAAGTCTCCAAGATACAGAAACCTTCAGTAAAGTCCTGCAAAGACAAGAGTATCATCCCCGTGTGCCTTTGCCCAGAAACATCACCTGCTTGTTTGTGCTCTGGACAATATTTCCTAATGTTTTGTTCCCTAAAAGGGATACATATAAGTTTGGTAGTATTCTTTTCATAATGGAAATGCTTTTGGAAACAGAGAGAAACCAGTCATGATCTTTGTGTTCAAATAATCACTTGGAATGAGAATATTAGGCCTTTTTTTTTAATGTAAGTTTTAGTATCATGGTAAGAGAGAGGGAGAGCCAAGTCTTGAGTGGCTAGCAGAAAAAAATACATTCCTTCATTCCGAGTTGTGAATGTCTGACACTCTACGACCCTTGGGTTATGGTCTTAGATTTTCTTGTTGCTTTTGAGTCCCTGAGAGAAAGCCTGGTGTGGCTTAGTGAAAATATGAGTGACCACTGTGAGATTTATGGAATCTTCTTCTGCCTCTGACACAGACTCCATTTGTGTTTCTCACCAAAGTTTCATTACTAACTTTCCCGTCTGCTGACGGACATTCTATTTGTTTTACAAGCATGCTGAAAATGCATGTTTGCACTAAAGCAACTTTAATCTTCTACTGAAATGATACAGAAACTGAGAAAATCTGTCTCTTTATGTTTAGAGAAAACCAACTTTCTCCTGTATGCCTGCATCATTGCTTGTGTTCTGGTCATTACCACCTTGTTGGCTGTCATTTACTATTTCAAGCTCCGCAGTGGTAGGTATGTATGCATGCTAAGGTGCAAAGGAAAAGTTGTCTAGTGCTAGAAGAAATTTTAAAGTACTCTTTTTGTCCTGAAGTCATATGATTCTGTCAGTCTGTGCTGCTGTGAATAATTAAATTATCTACATCAAATAT
Source organism: Chamaea fasciata (assembly GCF_029207755.1). NCBI lineage: Eukaryota > Metazoa > Chordata > Aves > Passeriformes > Sylviidae > Chamaea > Chamaea fasciata. The sequence continues at coordinate 21,855,729 of NW_027094087.1, read as the reverse complement.
TTCTGTACTGCAGACACTATGTACTGTGCAATGCACACATCTTTGCAGAATTATGCCTCTGAGTAAAATATAAATAGGAAAAAGTTGGCCCTGATTGCATTGCTTCCTAAAGGGGAACACTTCATTTTGATAGTAATCTGTGAAAGTAAATCTTCTTCAGATACTGTGATAGTCTGCCAGTATCTCTCTTAGTTAGATCAGGGCATTGATTCTGCTGCCTAATAAGTTCCACTAAATGCCAGAGGACTGAACAATGCCAGCCTGCCATATGAATAGAAGGGACAGCAGATTGTATCTATATTTATTAAAATATTCTTTGAGTGAAGCTGTGGTTTAGTCCCTTTAGGATTTCTTATGAAGAAAAAAAGTAGTTCTGAGGAAAAACTACAGAAATAATTTGTGTAGTGGAAGGCTGAATTAGCACCTGTACTGAAAAACCTCAGCTAGGTTCTGCGTTTGCCTGCTCCAAACTGTTTTTCTTTCAGGCCTCTTCCCTCAGAGGTGAAGAATTAGCTCAATAGAATTTCACTAACTGAAAAATGTATATCCTTATAGAGGGTTTTGATTCTAATCTGTTTCCATTTTATGTATAAGTTCCCACAACCATAAGAAAAGAGTCTAAAGAAAGGTAGGGTGAAATTTCAGGATCAAAAGTCAGGGAAAGAGAGACATGAAAAGATTTTACTCTTGAAGACAAGAAAAATAAATGTTTCATAAGCATTTGATCAAAGAAACCAAGCTGTGATCCAGCCAAACATGTTTTAATACTTGTTTTCTTTTTCGCAGACTATGCCACAAAACCAAACCTCCTGAAATTGCTCCTATCCATTCCCAACAGGTAAGGAAAATGATGCAAATTAGACAATCACTAAATCATGGAAGCATGATCCATGAATGGAACACATTAGATTTTTACTCTCAGCTTTCAGCCGGTACTACTATGTCTGATATATTTACTCTTAGCTCTTGATAGGACAGAACAAATCTTATCTTCACCATAACTTTGACTTGGAGCAAACACTAGAGTGTTTTTCCAACAGGAAATACTCAGCTCCTGCCATCCTTTAATTTTAACAAGGAGTGAGTCCCACCACATTTCCCTTGTATCAGATACTCTGACCACAATTGCTCTCCAAAGAATAATTAGGAAGGGAGTCAATAGCATAGGTTGGGGGATATTAAGAAAACTATTGGTGAACAAGAAGATTAAACAACAAGATTAACAGACACCAAGAGAAAAGAATATCCCTTTTGGTGTCCAGTATGATAATGTGTGAGTTTTGAAGGCCACTCTTTATTTTGCATGGTCAGTCCACAATCAAAGAAACAATCATACTCAAGACAATGGAAGGAGACCTGAGCTGCAAACTGGGAGATATTATTGGATTCCTTATGTTGTTAGAAGCTTCCTGTGTAGCTGAGCAATGCACCTGTAAGCTCTGTCTCTGTTCTCTGCTGCCAAATCCAAATAAAAGCACCTCTACGCAGACAAGGTGTGTTACAATTATATTGTATCTGTGTACCCACAGTATACACTAGACTCAAATTCTGTCATCAACTTAAAAAGATGCTTCAGTTGCTGAAGTGACTTAGTCACTTCTAGTTATTAGTATTCCTGCTGTTCTGTTACCCTCCCTCCCAGCTGTTGCTGACAGACACACTTGCATTTATGTTAAATAATGGTTTCAGTACCAGCATTCTTGCTGTCATGTCACAGGACTTTTTTTTAGTATGTCTGTAGACTGAAACTGCGGACTGATGAGGAATGAATCAAGGTCAAGACTCCAGCATATTATTTGCTCTTTCTAGAGAATTAGACCCTAATGAAATTTTTTTTTTCAGGCCAACAAAAGTGGAGTAGAAGAGAAGATAAAGGAGGCAAGTGAAGCAATACCTCAGCTTCACTCTCCAAATCTTTGACCAAAACAGCAATCCATGTTCCTTGGTAGAAAAAGAAATAGAGGGCATTTTTTCTTTAGTTGAAGAGGAGTAAATATGAGAGCACTGTTTCCCAGTTATTTTCTTCAGTCCAGACAAAAGATATGCAGAGTCTTGCCAAGCTAAACTCCTCCCTGTATTCACAGTTTTTGGTTTTGTTTTTCTAGGATGACACGATGGAAGTGGAACCTTATACTACTTATGTGCAGAAGGAAAATGTAATTTACAACTCAGTGCTGGATCTGACAGTGGGGCAGAATCTTCCACAAGAGCTGTGTCGAGAAACATGAATGATTCAACACCAGAAAAGGAAAGAGATACTTTATAGAAGACTGGTTATAGAAGGAAACTTTTCAGAGGATTTCTTCAGATTTTGGGGCAGCCTAGATCACTAGGTCTGTTCAAACGCCTCTGCTTGCTGATGAGTCCATAGTTCTTTTTTTTCCATTTTTCTTTCTTCCTTGGGAAAATGTGTTATTCCTTGGGGACGTGACTGACCACACACCATAGTTTTTCCTGGAAAAGTTGTGACCAGTCTTCCCTTTGCTGTTCTTGCCTTGGAGATTCTAGTTCTGTCAGTCACTTGTAGTTGTTACTTTGATGCACTTAACACTATGATGCACACATTTGGGAGACCAGAGGAGTGTTCTGAACTAAAATAAAACACTCTTCCACCAACAGCCACTTTTTTCTAATGCATGTGTTAGTAACACATGACCTGGGTACTGATCATCGCTGAATACCTCAAATAGCAGAAGGTAAGGAAGACTTAGTTATGAAAATTGAAATAAGGGATAACTTTAGAAGGCCATCCACCAAGAAGGAGACTATACTAGCATGACTAAATCATTTGTTAAGTTCATATCCAGTATTTCGAGATGCCATTATGGGATATCATCCAGAAGAATCTGGACAAGGTTGATAAGTGGGCCAATGGGAATCTCATGAGATTTAACAAGACCAAGTGCAAGGTGCTTTACCTGGGCTGGGACAACCCCTGGTATCAGCACAGGCTGGGGATGAGCAGATTGAGAGCAGTCCTGAGGAGAAGGACTTGCGGTGGATGAGAGGCTGGCCGTGATCCAGCAAAGTGCACTTGCATTCCAGAAAACAAATTGTATCTGGGCTGCATCCAAAGCAGCATGGCCAGCAGGGGAAGGAGGGGATTCTGCTCCTCTATTCTGCTCTTGTGAGAAGCCACCTGCAGTGCTGCACCCAGCTCTGGGGTCCCCAGCACACGCAGGACATTGACATGTTGGTGTAGATCCAGAGGAGGCCATCAAGGCCATTAGAGGGATGGAGTACCTCTCCTGTAAGGAAAGGCTGAGAGAGCTGGGATTGTTCAGCCTGGAAAAGAGAAGGCTTTGGGGTGACTGAATTGTGGCCTTCCAGTACCTCAAGAGAATCTGCAAGAAAGACAGAGATGGACTTTTACAAGAGCATGCAGTGACAGGGCAGCGGGGAATGAATTCACACCAAAAGAGAGTAGGTTTAGATTAGACATTAGGAGGAAATTCTTTTCTTTGAGGGTGGTGAGACACTGGAGCATGTTGCCCAGAGAAACTGTGGATGCCCCATCCCCGGCAGTGTTCAAGAACAGATTGGATGGAATAATGTGGTCTAATGAAAGGTGACCCTGCCAGTGCCAGGGGGGGTAGACCTTAATGATCTTTAAGGTTTCTTCCAACCCAAAGCACTGTATGATTTTGTGATTTCCACTAAATATGTTCATTCTGTGTTTCAGATCACTGATATGATTATTTTTCTCTAAGATTCTATGAAGATATGGCATTCTTCTCTTTCATAAGAGTATAAGCATTAAGATACTGTAAAATACTTATGTTACTCAAAACACATAGGCTACTTTTACCAAAAACAAACATAAAATATTTCACAACACCAAACAAGTATATCTTCTATGTATCTTCTATAAACGTGCAATAATGTACAAAAAGGATAAAATGCCTGCTAATTGTAGTCATATTTATTTTAACTACCACAATTGAAGTTTTTTTCATTTGTATGTCTAGTATTTTACTGATATTCTTTTTAAAGTACTTGCAAGTTCACATTTTGTATGTAAATTAGCGTATGTATCTTACTGTGTCTCATTTTGAGGTGACTTATTGTGACCTTCACAAAATGTCCCTTGGGAATAAGTAAAATAAATTGTCCTCTATATAGTAGCAGTTCTCAAGTTTTTTTGATTGATGCCTTTCTAGCTGAAGTATGAACTGACTTCATAGTAAGAGTAAAGAAATATATTTATAAACCTCTGTTGACTACCTCTTATTTAAAAGTCTGACTGGGTACTTGGTCTGATTGCAACATCAGAAGAACAGGATTTTTCCTTCAGATTTAGAAATGTCTTTTGACACATATTGTTAGAGTTTTCTTTCGAGCTAAGCTCCCAAGGGCTATGACTCAGTGCTTGGAAAACAGACTTTTAAACTGATTGCAGTTCCTAAATGTATAACTCATGTAAACTGATACAGCTGGTTATCTATTCTCACTCTAGCAGCTATGAACCAGCCACTCTTGCCCAGGTGCTCTCTGCACACAAGTATTGCTCTACTCCATTTCTGCATGTCATTTTAGAGTGGAAGGGAACAAAGCTGAATATCAAGCAGCTACAAACAAAGCTACAAAAAAAAAAAAAAAAGGAACTTCAGTTTCCAGTGACTGACCAAGGAAGACAGCCAGCTGACACAGGGGTAATCCTCTGAAATGCCTCACTTAAAATTGGTGTTATACTGACCAGTGGTCTTTTTTCCCACTCAAAAATAGAGTGCCATCACTTTTTAAGACTTCTTTTCTGTGGACTGAAACGTGTTTTTTGTTGTTCAGTGTTCATAAATGGGGTTCATCAGCTCTTGAAGGTAGATTGTTGCCAGTTTATAAGCAATATATATTATATTCACAGAAGTGTATCACCTGCTAACCCAATATCTAGCTGTAGGGTTTTATGATCCTTCACAGGTCTGTCACACTGGACTAAATCACATAAGTTCCAGACCTGGACATTGCTAAGTTGCTAATTGGTTGATTATTTTCTTTGTCCTTTACTTTGTTCCACATTCAGACCTGCTATGGGCAGAAAACCAGAATTTTAGTTTGTGACTGCGATAAATAATATTAAGAGTCTTTGTATACACACATGCACAGGTACACACTCTTGATCCCCAGCAGCACAGAATTCTAAAGCAGAGAGTCCCTTCGTGCACTTCCCTTTCTCCCTCAGGGTGCTTGCTTGTTCCTCTCTGCACTGTGCTGCTGTTGTGGTGCAGACATCCTCCTCACAAAAGTGCTGTGTTGGCTGTTTCTTAGCAGTCGAGCCACCCTGCCCTCTAAACTCCCCAGCAGGGTGCAAAGTCACAGGAAGAAAGTCAGCAGCTTTTCAGCTCATCCCGTACAGAAAGGTTTTGGCTTTGACCACATTCACCAATGCTGTATCTTGTGCCGCAACATTTAATTTTGGTAAATTTGCATCTTGCACTTTTACTGCTGTATTTTATCTTCACATGCATGTTTCAGTCTCCTGACAGTTTATAACTGCCATTCCTGCTCTAAACAAGCAGTTACTAATCACAGTTATCTTATGACTGTAGACAGTCCCGAGCGCCCAGCTCACATGCACAGCACGTCAGTGGATTCTCTGCTGCTGTGCATCCAAAGAGTAGCTGCTCACCTATTCTTTACGATGGCAATGGAATACTAAAAAATGGATGCGCCACAAACCCTGAGGCTGAACATAGCTTCTGTACATGCATCAGTTTCTGTGTGTCTCTCTGGAATCTATTTCATGGGAACGAGGTCAAGTCCTTCATCACCGTGACGACACATGTAAGATTTGGTTAGATTGCAAATATCAGCAGAAAGGTCATTATATCCTCACTTACCTGCTTCAAACAGCTTTCCTAGTAATAGAATCCAGTAAAAGTGGTGTTTCAGACATTACCTAGTCTCTGCATCCCAACAACTTGCAGGATTTACAACTACATTCTCCTGTCAGTATCACCTACTCATATTTGATGGCTTACTACTTACAGCCTAGTTTGTAAACCTGCTGTCCATCGTAACCCTTTAGTTCAGTGTGTGACTGCTGAAGTACTGCTCAGCTTACTTTCAGTTATGAATTAAAATAACCTGATAATCTTCTGTGTTTATCCTCTTGGCTACATAAATTTAAGTTTTCCTGTTAGAGCTGGGTGACTTTCACATGAACATTCTCCCTCTAGACATAGCAGGGGTTTCTTCATACAAATCTAAAGAATAAGTGTACTTATACAAATCTGGAGAATGAGTGTGTTGGCAAGGGAATTCTAAATAATATTTTTTCAAGACCTCCAATTTATTAAAATAAAATTTAAAAAATCTAAAATCTCTAGCAGAATAAAAACTGATTCTTATTTAATTGGTAGGAAAAGAAAACTGTGAAGTGCATTTAGTCATAGCTAGAAAGAAGGATAAAAAAGTACATTTCCACAGAAGTTATGCAGTCAGATCAAAACCTATTCACAGAAAATACTAAGTAAAGAATATTCACTACTAAATATAATTAATATGTAAGAAAGGTTTCCACAGCCTAACCTTTTCTCTCTTGCATTCACCATTGAGAAATCTTTTCTCTCTGATGGACTAAAGATGACAGCTATTTTTGACCATGTGTTAAGTTTAAAAATAATTCACCTCATGGTTTTTGTCATTGACCTCAGATAGCACTGTCCTCAGTCCAGAAACTGCACAAACATCCAGAAAGGTACCTCACCACTTTTATTCAATATCTTTGCTAAACCTCTCCAACGACATCTGCTCAATAGCAATTACATTCTCAAGGGTGTGGCCATACTGGAATTATTGCTAAAGACATAAAGACTGTCTTGTAATTTCCTTGTGGCCCCCATCATCTGCTTCTGTCAGCACTAGCCTTCAACATGTGCTTAAAACTTTAAGCATTACAAGGCAGATGATATCTTGAAGTTCTGAGTTTTGCAAAACACCTTGAATAAAGGGATCCTAATCCAAAACTAGGCATCCACCACCTTTTGAAAATACAAATTATAAACAGAATCTGGAAACCAAACTGGACAGGAAGCTTGTTTGCTAAGTATTATGATTTATACTAGCCAATTCACTCCAGGAGATACTGCTTGCATAAAAGCTTCCTCACTCATCAGTACACAGGAATTTGTCCATTAAAAAATCTGAGAATCACACCTGTTTCTGTCCACAGTGTCACAGGAACTACATGCAAGTGCTAATGCTTTGTTGTAATATTCCAGCCTGAGTCATCAAACTCATAACACTGCATTCTGCTCTGCCAATTTTCCTTTTTTGTAAGAGCATATTATTATTACACCATCTACCAGTCCTGCTGTTCTCCACATTTATTCACTGAACTCCAGTAGTTATTATGTAGGTGTTAGCATTACCTTTACCAACCAGCAGCTGCAAAACACTGGTACACAGAGAAGCTCAAAGTGAGGAGATGCACACCGTCAGCTCTGCTCTGATAGCATCGACATGCTTATTGCAGAGTAGTTGAGACTGACTTGTAAAATGACTGTAGGAGTATAACTATTGAGAGGTTATTTTGATGGCCTATTTTAGCTTCAGTTATTTTGATCTTTAGCCTCCCACAGATCTTCAGTAAGGCAGAAAGTGATATGTCACTGTGGTAAATTGTGGGAGAGAGGAAAAAAGGACTTCACAGCTTTGCTGCATGAAGTTATAAATTTGTTTATTCTTTATGAAAGATTATAAGGTTTTTTCACTTTACCTCAAAGCCTTTCAGACACATATTTTTTTCCTAGCTTGGTATTTTCAGGTATACTTCATATATTTCAGTATATTTCATCCTGGGTATCAGAAATATTCTGGTTATATCCAAATGAAAACAGTAATTCAGGAACAGATTATGACCACTAGATGACAGTTTTACCTCACCCCATGAAAAACTGCCACAGAGAAGCATTAGTTCTCTGCATACTTTCTTATTAGATTTGGGATAGTAATTTTCCTACATTTTCTACATTTCCTACAATTTCCTGCATAGAGCTTCATTTGTGGCAGAATGTTCTCACAAAAAGAAAAAAAAGTCACTTTCTTGTGCATAACATTGAGAAATAAGGCAATTAAAAGGAAAAACAACAAAAATAGCATACTATCCACCAAGAAACTAACTCAGAAACCATTGGAGATTTCTCCATGATATACACAGCACTCAAATGCTCAGTGGTAAGTAGGTTCTGAAGGTACAGAGAAGAGAATAGAGAAAAATCAGTGTAAAAGGCAAACGAGGGAGTGATTAATGAGAATTCAAAGGACTGCAGGTAGGAACAGGAGTTCCCTTCCTTTTTCAGCCCTCCAGCTTCACAGTGGAAGGCTCATTCTCCTCCTCTTTATATTAAGCATCAAAATCTCTCTGCTGCCTGGGGTCCACAGAGCAGCTAATTCCTCCCTGCAGACCCCACTGTCTCCATACCTCCTTGGCGCCTATTTCAAGGCACGAAGTAGGTGTGTGTGAGGTCCCAGCACGGTGCTAGCAAAGGACCAGCATGTCTGGGCTAGTTAACCCTCTTGCTGGTAGGTCCAAATCCACAGATTTGCAGTAGAAATCTTAGGAGACATTCCATGCCTTCAGTAAAATTCATCCCCTCAGTTCCACAGATCCCTGACCTCACTATGAGTAACAGCAGATCAGACCATCTGGTCCAGTGATTACTCTGGTCCTCATAGTCTAGAAAAAATAAACTTCTGAAGTCAGCTTTGTCCAATTTTCTTACTCCTCTCCCTTGTACATCCCTCACCTGTAAATCAGAGTCACACAGTGCTTGACAAGGTGTCATCTCTTAGGGTATCCATTGACAGCACATGAGAGTTGTTATCAAGCTGATCTCCATTTTTCAGTTTGGGCAGAGGAAAAGGAAATGGATAAGAGATCACTGCATACCAGCCCAAGAGGTAACTGTGATCAAAACCCAACGGAAAACTCAATGGAAAAAGCACGCAGTGATCACTTTTGGCTTCCATGAAGGGCTAAGCTGGGAAGAGCCATGTAGACAAAGGAAGTTGATTAAATGACCTTTGTATTGCCCATCTGCTATGAGGGGCCTTTCTGTCTTAAAGCAATCCTATGAAAGTGGCCAAGAATTTCTCATCAGGGGAAAACATACACACCCTTCATGAACATTTATTTCACACCTCTTTTGCTCTTCCCCTGCACCCTTATGGCTCTCTCTGGTGAGAACCAGGGACCAAATACTATTAAAAGTTTGCATCCCATCACAGTCACACAACTTAATTCCCTTCACATTTCTAACGAGTTCATATCCTCAGTTCAACCCACCCCTCTCAGCACTCAGACCTCTCAATACTGAAATGCTGCTAAAAACGTTGAATGCTACCAACAAGAGGCTCCTGTGTCGTCACTTTACAGACACACTGCAGATGTCTGATGACTGGCACACTGGGCTATATAATGTGAAAAACTGTTTTCCCAAACAGGAAGCAAACAGATGTCTGGGCATGGACATATGTGATCCATCATGCTCCTTGGCATGCTGTTTCAGGGAAGGGAAGTGGGTGGGTGTAGGGTTCCAGCAAAGAACAGGGACATCTGGGCTAACTTGTCCTGGTGAAAGGTGGGACCAGCATAGTTCTGCAGGGGAAACTTAGGGGAGGTTAAACGGAGGTGGTTTATAGATGAATGACTGAAGTACCATGCTTTTTAGAAGTGTTTACCACTGGCTGGGTGAAGTGCAGCTCCTCTTTCCAGCTCCAGAACCTCTACTTGAGGAAAGCAACTCAGCACATTACAAATCTGCTATCAAGGTGAAATTTGATTTAGGGAATATCCAAATCAAGATGCTGCTGCAAAAGTAGGAACTGCCACTGCCACAGTATGGGAGGTGACAAAAAAAGTGATTCTTTAAAAAACATAGTTGTCTTTACCTTGTTAATCCAATAAGGCTCTTGTTAGTAGGCAGTCACACCTCTCTGGGTTTAGTGTCAGAATTTCAAGGAGTCCAGAATATCGTAGCAGACAAATAAAATTTCCTTGCCTGTCATTAAATACTTCCTAGTCAAAGACCTTGCAGCGCTTCACCATTACTTCTAAATGAAACTTTATTAATCTGCTTTGATTTATCATCAGTATTTTAAAATTAAAATCAAAATATCTCCAATATTTTCAATAGACAAGAATATAAAGGGAAAGAAGGATTCAGTGATTTGCACGCAATCACCAAGAACCACATTTTTCCTGCTTAAAAATCAGGACAGATCAACTGCAGGAGTAAAAAAAAAAAAAACCTAGCATGTTCTAATCTTCCTTAAAAAAAACTTTATATGTAATACTTTATATGTAATACTTTAATAATCAAAAGCTAATTTCTTGACCTCTAAAAGCCTTGTTTTTCCCTCAGGTAAAAGGATAATGATACAGATCTATTTTGTGAAGTGCATTGTCTTCTACTTATGACAGATATTGTGTAAAAACTAAGTATTGCTTTTATAATCAAAGCACAGCCACCTCTGAGCCTGAACACAGAAAGCAGAGGAAACTGCAAAAATTTTTAAGGGTCACAGAATAGAAAGTGAAAATTGTGTCATCAAACTGAAACTGGCAAATCAAGTTTAGATGGGCAAGCTGCCCTTCAGTCCCTAATATTTGCACCATGTCATAGAAGCGTATAATACCCTTACAGAGAGTAACACTGAGCCTTTAAGGGAGAGAGCTTTAATGTCTTTTGGTATTTGATTTAGGATGTCACTTAGCAGCAAATAAATCACTGTCTTTTGTCTATTCATTAGGCATTGCTTTCCACAGGACACTGTTTTTTGTTTGCTTGTTTGTTTTCCCATGGTCTCCCCACTTCACACTGACCAGTGCCCAGTAGGGGTTTAGCTGCACAAGCTGAGGAACTCCCGCCCTGGAGTGGAAAGGTTACACAAGACTCAGCTGCGAACACTCCCAAGGCTCAAAACCTACAAACACTGCCACGTGTGTGTGTGCGGGTGGGAGTGTGGATTTCAAAAGAGCTAGGAAAAAAGCCCTGCAAAACCAATGTACAGTATTGAGACTTCGGTTGTTCATCATCTGCTTTCACTTACTATTTCAGGCTCTATTGCACCAGCTGAAAGTAAACACTTATTTTTTCCTTTTTCTATTTGTAAGCATACAACAGGACACAGACAATCACTTAGATGGCCACATGACAGTGAAAGAGAGATTTAGGGAACTAAAATACAGTAGGACAACCTTGAAGAATTTTAGGTATTATTCCAGGTAGATATATGCTCTCCTTGGTTTACTCCTCACATACCATCAAAAGAAGGAAAAGTAGTTCTAGAAATGAAAAAGTTACCTTTGGGGGAGTAAAGAGGAAAGAAAGTTCCTAAAAATTTCCGTGGTGATTTTTCAGCTTAAAGCCAGATTCCATGCAGCTTATTCATCCCATAAAGGGGCAAATTTCAAGTCACATACAGTCCAACAGATGATCACTTAAATACTTTTAATGAAGGAGGATTGTATTTCCCATGCCCTGGCTAAAGATTAAAAGAAAACTATTAGGGCTGGAAGTGGACACCAAAACTTTTTTTGATGCCAGCTCTTTTTTCAGACTTTCATCCAAAACATACTTAATTTGGCAGCCTACAGAGGGCTGTGAAATCATAAAGAGCCACTGTCCAGTTCTTACCTCTGTAGGACAGTGGACCAGATCTAATCCTTGCAAATTGCAGCTGTTTTGATCAAAAACTTTTTTACCAAACTAGACACTCTTTTCTTTTTCCCCCTGCTTTTCTGTTTTTGTGTTGTTGTCTGGACCCAGAGGGGCTCAGATCACACATTTTTTCCAAGAACTTTTGAGACTATTCTCTTACCTGTTTTTTAGCCACATAAAGAAAAAATAAGAGATGGAATTGCTGGGAAGGAGGAGGTGGAAATATCTCGTGCTGAAAAAGGACTGAATGAATGGCACAAGGGATTATGAGGCCTTGCCTTTATGCTTCTGGTTCAAATTTGATGTGACTGAGGATTCCTAACGGCTTTGTTTATTATTGTAATGTCTAGGGACTAATCAAGATGGACAAAGCTGTAGACAGTCCTTGACCTAAGGAACTTATAAGTTAAACAGACACACCAACATCACAGAACAGGATGTTATCAGTGATGTTGGAAGTCATGTGCAATTGTGGCAGCCTGTTTCATACTACAATGCCCAGTCACGCCTTTGGATCAAAGAGAAAATTTTCCAAAAGGGTGTGAGATACGCAAATGCATAGAGGAAGTTCACCTTAAATTACTGACTCTGTGAGCTAGTGAGGAGATAAACTCTTCACTGAGTTTCCCTTTCCCTTACAACCTCCTGTAGAAACAAATGCTGAATCTTGTGCCATTGAAGTCAATAGTGCATTTTCCATTTAAAAGTTCAAAGCAAAAATAACAAACTATGTTGTTATGATGACTTTTATTGAGCAGGCATCAAGGCAGTTAAGTCAAAGGCATGTAATACAGGCACTGTATCCCTGTTGAGGACTGGGGAAAGTAGACAGCAGATAAAATTTAAAGCATGAAAGATAGGACAGAAATTATCTACAGATGCACAATAATTTGGAATTAGATTGGTAGGATAGAATTCATGGTCTATCCCATCATCTTGAGCAAGACTGATCAATAGACTGTGTATTGTCAGAAATCTAATAATTGCAGGTACAGTGAGATGGAGTAGAATCCATATGTAAACTTATATAGAATAATTCCTGCACTAATAATTCCCTGATCTTTGAGTGCATGAAATTCTCCCTTTGAAATTGTGTTGCAGTACTGGGAGTGATTTAGCATAGAGAAGACTCTTCAGAAGTTACATATATGAGGATAACAAGTGAATTTCAGTTCCAGGGAGATTTACGGCAATGTCTCTGGCATCACATTCAAATTTTAATGTCCTATGAAGTCAAATTTTAGTCACTATGGTCTGCTAGGTGTTAAAAGATGATGCTGTAATGCATCCATGAGTTCTACTCCCCTTTGATCTGCAATTCAAAAAACCCCATGTGTCAGTAATGTGAGAATTTGATCTCACGAGAGAGTTGAAGGGCAGATAAGCTAAAACCTAAAACAAGTAAATAATGTTCTTTGGGGAATAATATCTGGCAGTTTACTAAGGAAATTCAAAAGTATAAATATTTACAATAGGAGGTACACAGATTTCTCATAATATTATAGCTGATTCCAATTTGGAATACATGCTGTTTTGCTTAAGTCTATTCCATTTGCTTTTGAAATCTGATCCATACTTTACATATAAACTTTACTATTTGCTCATCCTTTTTGTCCCAATGCCCACTCTATTATTTTTCTAGAGTTTGTCTTTTATTGGAAATTTCATGTGCTTTTAAATTTAACCAAAAGATAGCCTTGACAAAAAGCAGATATTTAAATTGATATTTACAGAACACATTTTTGTTGTATATATACTGTATGTATTTATAGATATATGTATGTAGCACTACTATTATTTAATGTTGCTTATGCATTACTGGTATATTTAGAGATTCTAGTGAAGACCATGGATCGTTTATTATCTGAACAGTCAAAATAGGTACAGTGTGGAAGAAAAGAACTTCAAGTCTTCATGACACATGTATACTTTCAATCTATTTTACCTCCTGCCTTTCATTCATCTCATAAAGAACTCTCAAATTAAATAACAGTGAGTTTTATACCCATCATAAAAAAAGAAAAAAAAAAAAAAGAAAAGAAATGAAATGAACCAAACATTTTGTAATAAGCGGGGCCCAAAGAATGAAACCATTGTCAGCACAGAGTGACACATCTGCATTAGGAGCATGCAACAGCCCTGCCACTCATGCAAGGATGATCACAGTTAAAATAAGCTGTGAGCATCTAGCTAGGGCTAGGCAGACTCAGACTATGCAGAGATTCCCAACAGCTTTTAAATGTGCAGATGCTGTCTAGGCCTTCTCTAAATAAGCCTCAGAAGACACTCAGAAGTGTCACTCCGAAGTGTCTACTCAGTCCTTCTGCCACAGGTGCAGGTACATTCCAGGGTCGCAAGTTGTGTCAGTCCACTATACTTGATACAGATGCCCAAGAAACGTATGGGCAGGTCTGCCTTGAAAGCTCAACCCTCAGAGATTTGATTCAGGCCTAGATCTGGTGGCCAAACACCATTAATGTAGCAACAGTTGAACTAGGCATTAAGAAACCAGAAATACATTCTTGCTCCTGGCCTCTTTTATTTGAACTAATATAACTGATTGGACAGGTCCCTAGATTGTTGCCAAAGGATTGAAATAAGGTCTTGTTATCCACTGAAGCCTCAGAGATCCAGGAATATAAGGAAAACTTGTCATTCTCTTACAGATAGTGGATGACTTTGCTTTCAACAGTCTATCATCATTTGGGCCAGGCAGATTCTGCTCCACAGGAAGTATCTAAAAGAATGGATTGCAGAGGCAAGCACAACCAGGCAATAGAATCCCAAGGATTTAGTCTTGTGGGGCTAAGTAATGATCGGCAGTCAAGTAGCTCCAAGGTACGGATTTTAGATTTAGAGCAAAGATCTGACAGCCCGTATCCAGCTTTGCTGGGAAGGGGAATGTGTATGATAATACCACTTTGTGGGGCACTACATATGAGCAAAGCAGCTCCCACCATAGCAGGTTTTCCTGTGTGACTGCAGCCAGAAAGCACTTTGATCACAGTGACAGCAGCCAGTGTAACAGTCCTACTCAGAAATTACATTCCCAGCCACTGTCTCTAGTGTGCCTCATCCAGCTGGTTGAACAGCCTCTGGTTTGAGAGCATTCACAGCAGTTCAGAGTGAGTGTGGACACAGGACACAGCACATTGCTCCCATCATGTTTCTGACATTTTGCTTTGTTTCTGCAGAAGTAATTCATGGGCTGTTTACAGCAGCAGTGGTTAAAGAACGGCCTCAGAAGCAAGCTTAGGAATTACCCTCTCCTGTGGCAAGAGAAAGCTGCTGTATAGTTATACCACTGACTAATTAAAGCTAATTAAAGCCAACAGAAACCTTCATCTGACAGGAAAATGGAAACAAATGGAGAGTGAGTAACATGCAACACATGAAACTACGTCCATGAATGATGAAAACTATTAAATGATGCAACCATGAACAATGGTTTTGAGAGGAAGAGAAATGTCTATATGTTAAAATGCCTCTTGGAAGCCAAATCAGAACATGGCTCCAAATTCTCTATCTGGGCTGAGCCCATTCCAATACAGACCTTTTTATTCTAGGTCACACCTTTGGTGTTTTCAATACACAGAGTATAAAAAGGGGAACAAACTAGTTGTCTCTGTTCACCAGGAATCTCCAGCTGTTGGATTTTTTTTCTTTGACCAGTTTTATCCAATGCCAATAGCTGGCCAAAGACTAGAGGAACCCAAGAACAAGGAAGCTGTAAAGGATGGTTAAAAACTAACCATAACTGTGTGTACAAGACAGACCCCTTTAGACTTGTGCTAGGTACAGTCCAGGCAATCTGGAGACCTTGAGCCAAGCTGTACAGTGCAGGTCTGTGGTGGTTTAAGACCTGAGGCACATGAATACTGTGAGGTTCAAAGGTTGCAGGGAGAAAAAAGCACACAGAGCACAAAGCAATGTCTTTCTGTAGCTATGAGTTCTAGACCCACGAGTTACTGCCTTGTCTCGAGCTATAACCTGGAGGCATAATCAGCTCTGATCTGTTTGTTTTCATCTCCTCCTGGGAGCCATTATACGATATTAACAAAATAAATCAATTTTAAATAACTGATTGTGTAAGCTTACAACAGCATGGTTGTTCCTGGCATACCTCAGGGACATTGCACAGTCTACCACCATCATGCAAGAATGAATGAATGGGCCTTAGCTGTACTGCAATAGAGTAATTTGTTTTAATAATGTCTGAATATATACTGAGGTAATATTTGTGCAATCCCTAATAGAGTTCTGGGGTAGAAACTCACATATTGAGAGAACAGTGTTTATTTACATTTAAAGAGCAGTTACAGACAGAAAAGAGGCTTTAAAAATGACACAGGAGGATCATATTTACTCTCTCCCTGTGGTTTCAGTTCAGGTTTGCCTGCTGTACAAGTCAAAGGTGTTTTCTTTTAAATGACAGTTACAGAAACTTTAGGGGATTTGAAAGATTTGAAAGCTTTTTATCCCCATATGCCCAGTGTATTTAGCTGAAAAGCTAGCAGCAAGGAGAGACTCCAAATGCCCAGAATCTTTTAGTCCTTTCCAAGAGTCAGTCTTTCTCCTCTTAGAAAGGAGCATTTTGGTTGGTGGTAAGTGAAATCCATACATAGACTTGAAGCACCACTGTAAAAGCACTGTTTCAAGTTGGGAGTGTTTGGGGTTTTTTTTAACTTTTTCCTAAAGTTAATACCTTCTCCAATTAAAAAATGACAGGGAAGAGAATGGTTGAGAAGGGAAGATCATACCAAGTTCTTCAAGAAAGCCTTCTTGCGGGAGATTGGATGAAGACATATTGGTACCTTTAATAAAGTTAACAACCAAATATTGAATGTCTATCACTTTTGATTCGCCACGAGTATCCCAACCAGTATCTCTTGCTCAGCCTGATACAAAACTGTTTTGAAGGCATTTCCTATGTGACTTGTTTCTGCAAAGATTCTACATGTTTCTTTTTAATTTATGGTAGGTCCTTGGAATGTTTAGTTCTTAGTCCAAGAACAACAGTTTTTCAAAAAACAGATGAAATATCATCCACAACACACAAAAATAAATTGCCATAGGCCAATTTGAAGTCACAAATTCTCTGTTTATAGCCAACTATTCACATTCATTTGATAAAGGCTAACCTGTATTTAATTCTGGCAGAACATCTTGTTTGACCACACAAATCAAAAAATCAAAATCAAATTAAAAAAAAAATTGCTGAGTTTTATGCAGTACATTTATATTTTTTGGAAGGAACACTAACGACTGCTTTCTGTTCTCTGGGCTACCTGCTTGCTAGACTACCTGTTTCTCAGTGTGGGGATTCACCACAATTTTTGTTAGAGCAGTTTGTTGTATCATGAAGGTGGGTCTGCTGCTCCTGGATTGCTGCTTCAGCAGTGGCAGAGCTCGTGAGAGCACTGCAAAAGCATGATGCTGAAGATAAGGTTGAGATGGAATTTCCAGGCTCAGCATGGCAATCAGTTATTGCTGTCTCTCTCTTTCCAAACAGCAATATCCCTTCTGGGCAGCAGTTACTCATGTTTGGCTGTGACTCAGAAACAAATATTTCCAAGCTTTGGAAAGTTTGAATGTAATCATTTGGCTGCCTTGCAGTTATCTCAAGTGAACAAAATTGTTTTTCATCTGTTAGGAACTACATTCAGCTCCAGGCAGCTGAAGAATCATTCCATCACTCCAGAAACCTGTGTGCTTCTCCCTTCAGCATTTTGTTTTGTCAGATTGAGGATGTAGACTCCATAGAAACTGCTTAACACAGTGAATAAAACTCAAATGCCTGATACTGCTGTGGAACTCAATTTCTTTGAGGGTCACAGCCCTGTATTTTATCTGTACCTGACACACTCTGGTAAAGTCACCAGTGACTAATAAAAGTTCTTCTTGAGGAAGGCACTCAAGCAACATTAGTAAAACCCTTTGCAGGTTGTTATTTAGAGGCAGGGGTAAATTGTTCAACTCATACCTGTAATGGAAGCTCTGTGACAATTTATGTGACAATCCCTATGCTAAAGCAGTTTCATTAATCCACACTGACAGGAAAACAAAGGCCAAAAGATGAGTTTTGAAAAGAATATTCAGTACATAAAAATACAGAAGAATATTAACAAAGTTTGCTTCTTCTAAAAGGAACCTTGGCAATCATTTCTAGGTTACTATAATGTATTAAATTTACATTCAGCATTCTTTACTTCATGAAAGTAACAATGCGATAATAGGAAATCTAATCACAAAACTGTGAACCTGATTTACAGCAAAGATATATATCTTTACATCTTACTTTAAGAGTACTTTAATATGCTTACAGTTGATCAGAAGCATCAAGTACATTTCTGAATTGGAATTAGATCTCAGTATATATTTCCTCTTGTTTTAGAAGAGACCATTGGAGGAGTTATATTATAAAAGTGGACATACATGGCTTTTGCATAGTTTCAGTTGTTTTTCATTTCCTTACATCTGTGCATGGACAAAACAGCAGCATTTTCATTAAGTAGAGCACCATACAAAGTCCTGATTTTAAGTTAGGATGAAAAAGAGCTGATTCCTGCATCACTGCTGAAATCCATATTCTGTGGAAGCAGTGAAACAGAACCATTTTCATGAGAAGCAGCACCATCAAAATTGCTAGAGAGCTCCTGAAATACCCCAGTTATTTTCTGCCAAAGAGCCAGCTCAATGCCCATGACAACAACCCCACCCTGGTATCACCTACCCGTTATGCTTTACACTAAACATCTTTAAAATTGCTCTCTGATCCGAATTGCTCTCATCAGAGGTTCTCTAAGGAAATGTGGGTTGTTGTATCTTAAGGCAGCTGTCTGGTGAGAAAGTGCCTGAAAACAATGTAGGAGTACAACTTTAGATCAGATATATTTCTTCTAATGAAGAGTGTGGAAGCAGTGAGCAGGGCCAGGACAAAGAGGATAATGCTAATTTGATGGAGCTTTTTAGTATCTGTTAGTCAAAATTGTATGTACAAGGTCCTATTAACATAGGAAGCCTGAGTATGAGAACAGGGTGAAATTAAAAAATTTCTCCCTTTACTGTAGTTGCTTTAATACAACATTATTTGTGTCAGGTATTCTTTGACAGCAGTTAGTTCAGGCTAGACTTGGCTTAAGGATGTGTGTGTCATCTTCTAAGAGGAAAGTTCAGAAGAGTAAATATACAGCTTTCATCTGTTTTTCAGAAAACTCACATAGTGTTTATTGGTGTGACATTAGAAAATCAACATTCAGAATCTGAGCCAAACAGCACTAATGCAAATTAGAGGCTTTTTGGCTGACTTCAAGGGGAAAATGGGATACCATGTACTGAGGAGATTTTGTTAGTGTTACAGGCATAAGACATAAAGACCTGCCTATGATCTGCGTAAGCACTTTCAAGAGGCTCTTCCAAGAAGATCAGTGAATTCTAGAATAATAGAAAGAGCAATTAGAAACCAGCTAAAGAGAAACTAACACCCTTTAGCAGTTATTATTTTTGTGTGTGAAGAAAAAATGCCGTTTCATCCACTGATGACAGAAAGCAGAGCTACATCAGGCTGCACTCTAAACTAAACTGATTGGAGAGAGAACCTGCTCTTTTCCCCCGTTCCAAAACTACATATAAATGTACTTTCCTTCACTGGAAGAACAGAGTGATAGAACTCTTGGTTCACTGCAACTAGTTAAAGCATGCCTTTTTAATTTTTTTTTTAAACTCAGTCTAAAGAGTTTTCTACTTTTGTCCTGAATTACAAGTCACAACATGGATTTTGGGGTTTTGATTTTTGTTTGCTTGTTTGTCTGTTTGTTTTTCACTAAAACAAGCTTTGTGGTTTATTTATTGCTGGCTTTCACAGTCTGCTCTGCTCTGGAGAGATTCATCATGGATATTCTCCAGATTATTTTTCACAGACCATGCATTGTTTTAAACAATTCCTAGGACAAAAGATTTCAGTTTAATGACATTTTTGCAATGGCAGTTGGCTGACTTTTCCCTATCCTTTCTTCCTCCCTGTTGCTTTATGTTGAAGCACATTTCCCTTGGCAGTCAGCAGGAAATGAGTCACTGTCAGCATTTGAATCCTCAGGTACTAATCAGGTCCTAGCAATATCCAGCAATTAAATTGCTACAGATCAGCCTGAACTACAGAATCTGCACATGGATTCAAAATTTCCCCATTGCTTAAGTTCACCGGAAATGGAGATTTGCTTCAAGTTCAACTTGATTCACATATTTAAAAACTACACTGCATTTCATGACAATATTTTATGGAACTGGGCCTTTTTTGTGAGATTGGAAATATAAGGAGTTTTTTGGCTCCAAAAACCAGCATCCACGTGCACCAAACCCAGGGCAGTCTCAGAAACAAATGTCATGCTTGGTACGATGCAGAGAATACTTTCATCCCATTCCATTTGGTCTTCTCCCTAAATAAGTTTACTGACAAGGTACATCTACAGAAACACCATGAGACTTGAGTAGATGAGGATGAAAATGTACAAAAGCAAAAGTCAGTGACAACAAGCCCTACAAAGCAAATAAACAATGAGAAGAACTGCTTCATATTAAAAAAGAACAAAATGACTGCTTAAAAGAATAATGAAATTTCTGGTTTGCTAGCAATTAGAAATTTATTGTAATAGTTAGGAAACTAGATCTGTTCTTAAGACAGTACATTAATGTATAGAACACTTGTTCCATTAGGGCTGTGATTCTGTCTAGGAGCTCTGTGTTTCTGGAAGAAATATTATTATTTCTATTATATTCTATTATATTTCTAGTATATTCTATTATAATATACTATAATAATAATAATAATAGTTGCAATAATTCTTCAGGGCAGGTGTCCTTAGCCAAACTGGATGCATCCATGTGTAATAGTAAAGTATAGCTGGAAAACCGCAGAACCAAAATATTAATGTTGGATTGTTGGAGATGAAAGGACAAAACACAGGATGAGCACAGAGTCTTGCGTTAGGAAACACTAGTCTGAATATACAAACTTTGGCAGAGGAGATAAGATCTCCCTCAAAACATGGTTATTTGTAGAAAAGCAACACAGCAAACTGACATGGGTTTGCCCTTGTGATGAGTCTAAAGTGCCACATAGCTCTGTCCTGTTCTTACAAGTACAGTTTTCACTCCAGGTGAGCCAGGATTGTGGACTGCTCTGTTTCCTGCTGAGGTTACACATGCAACCACCGTGCCACACACCCAGCCTCAGCCATTATGAGGTGGGGTATAGTCTGCTGCAGCCATTGCTCATGTAGCTATTGTCTTGCTTCCAGCAGAGTATTTCCTAATGGTAACGTATGGGAGGGGATAGAAAAAGTCCAGCTGGGTTTTCAGAGGGATCAGCATTTGCCTCATTAGTTTGCTTATCTGGATTTGAAAAAGAGTGAAATTAATGGAGCTCTTAAAATCTGCCTGAAAACTCAACTGAGTCTTTTGGACAAAGTCAATAAACACAAAGTCATTAGAGAACAATTTATCAAAGCCTGATAACTAACAGTATGAGTTGATAGTAACCACAAAGCACAGGTACCTTAACCACCCAAAGCACAGGCAAATGAAAAGCAATTTGGAAACCTCACACATCAGCAGAATGGCTTCATTAGGTACATATTTATATCACAAGGGCATACATGTTCTGAGCATTAGAGTAGGGGACAGAGTTACTTAAGTGAGAGCAAAGAAAATAAACAAAATTCAACACTGAAGTAGAAACACTGGAAACTCTGTGAAAAGGTCTAGAAAGGCAGCTTTCACCATAATGTCTCTGAAAAGCTAAGAACTGAAAACACCTTGATTCCTACTGTGTTTGGGGAATGTGTTCCTGGTTTTGGACACTTTGTAAATGCACAAGATGACATGCAAGGTTTGTAATCTGTGTTTGTGTCGTCAGGCAGGATAACGATCTCCTCAGAAACAATGATGTTTTGACATTCAAATCTTACTCATCTAAGTTACATGCAGAAAACTGAATGTTGTGATATTCCCCTTGCAGGGTTCCACTGAAGATTTTGCTCTCGAAGGTTTCAAAAGACATGATGCATTAAAACCCTTAGTTCTTGGTAGAGTTTGGGTACTCAACAAGAGATGCAGCTCTTCTGGGTTCCACCCTACGGAACATGGAATTTGTGCAAGACTAAAGCTGCAAAGCCAATGGGTTCCTTCAATGAAAACACTTTAAAAAGCAGGTCCAGCAGGCTCCATTCAAGACTGCGTTCAAGAGTATTCAAAATTTAAGACCTAAAGCTATGTCCTCAGCTCTTAGGCAAAAATAATCATCATCATCATCATCTCTACTGTCCATTTCCACGGAGCTTTGCCAATGCACTTGCAGCTCCAGGTGAGCCCCACCAGATATGGTGTCACAGCTGTTGCTGGACTGGACCATGAAAGTCAGGATTCCTGGACCACAATCTGACATGAACAGAGGTGAGTGAACACAACATAGCAAAAATCTTGTTTGCTGAACTCTCAGCTAGAGTGTTGAATCAGCTGCTGGATATGGTGATGGAGCAGTTCCATGCACACATATGTCTAAATTTGCAGAAAGAGCCTTGATGTCTGTACCTGTATTCTCACAGATCTTGCCATTTATTTCTGGCGTACCTTCACACTTTGCACATAAGAAACCTTTAAAGAACAAAATCAGCTTTTTTTATATTCATTCTCTGCTCAGGTTCAGTGCAAAGAGTGGATTTAAAAATTTTCTTTTGTTATTATAGATACATAAAACAAACAGGATTTAAAGTTGTGCTGATTTCTCAGATAAACACTTTACTTTTCTGATTGCTTCATAACAAACCACTTTTACACACGCTAAGGTATAAGGAAGCACAAAAGGATTAAGGAAGCTTGCTGAGATTCTAATGTGTGTATAACAGACGTTGCCTTGCAAGGGAAAAATAGTAATTATTTTCAGTGTTGCCTTACTTCTGCTACAGTCTTGCTCTCAGTGCATTACTGAGAAAATCGGCTGAACAAATGATTCCACCATCTATCCCACAACAGATTTAAAGGAATCGAGATGTTATGCTGAGACATTTTCTTCTGTCTGTGGCTTTAAGAGGTGGAGGACCTAGTCAAGCCCAGGATAAACAAACATGTCAGGAAGTCAGATGAGAGACCCCAGAGTCTTTGCTAGAGAAGAAATAACAAAAATAATCTCCTTGTGCTTAGAAGGGAAACCAGGGGCCCACATTTTACAACCAGCTCACTATAGACTTTTGGAAGGAATGGGCTTTCCAGTAAAGGAATGAACCAGTTTCCAGACAAGCTCGCCCTCCTCAGTGGCTGGGGATTGACAATACATATGTATTAACAGTGCTGGGAACTGCAAGTGTGATGTGAAAGGAAATATTTATGATGTTATTGCAAGCACTACATACTTATAAACTGCAAATTCCTGTAACTTTCACTGGCAAGCTTGTTCTCCACAAAGTACAGGCTCACAAATCCTGCATGCTTCCAGGGCTACAATTTAAGCTCCAGAAAAGCAGCTTTCTGGCCTGATGACAGACAAAAGTATTTGTAAGATAATGTCAATATTTTTTTCTTATGAACTTAATGCATTCTTGAGTTTTCTAAGGATGAAGTTCCTATTCGGAAAAATACAGCCTCTCTCTTTATGTCCTCTTCACCAGCCCTGGCCTGATGCGCAGAAATTTTAGTAAGGGGATAAAATACTAAGAGACAGAAACTGTCTGAGTCCACAAACTTCTGCTGGGAAAGAGGAATTGAAGTCTTCCACTGTGGTGATTTCTTTAGCATCACAATGACTGTTCTCTAGGCACTTCATTGAGATTGAGTCCTGCCATCCACAGAATTTTGGCAACAATCCATGCGATATGCTGGTAAGAACAAACAAATCTGAAGTTTCTTTATTGCTTATTTTTTACTCTTTTGAACAGAGTTTAAGGTTATGCAACGAGGCTCCCTCTCTCAATTACATCAGGACATGCAGAACAGCTTCTGTAATGTGAAAATAAATCACTGAAGAAAATGGTCAAAAATTGTAGGTCAGAGCAAGTGAAATTTTCTTCAGTGTGCCACAGTGATCTCCTCCTGTCAAGTTCTTCTTCAGGTTTGATATTCATTTATATACATTAAGACTTTTTTCCCTATTACAGTTGGGTCAGAGCCAACCGATTCAGATTACCAATGAATTTCTCTAAACTCTGGGATGTGAAGACATGGGTTACATATATCTCTATTCAGAAACAACAAAGCCAGGCCCTGGGGATCATTGGGAAGGCACCAGTATCCCAACAGATTTCTATACTGCATCTACCAAAGGCAGTGAGCAGAGCTGTCCCAACCTCATTCCTGTGCCCAAGTGTGGGGTGGCCCTAAGCCACTGCCGCTTCCTCCAGAGTAGGCCCATTCCTGTAGGAATGCCCCACTCACAGTTATTAGGCTCAGCTGGTTACAGAGGAAGCGCCAGGGTATAAACTTGCAAATTCACTTCCCAGTTCTGAACCTATTTCAGAGCCTTACAAATCTTGGAATTGTTTGTGGAATCATTTGTTTCTCTCACAGCTCACAGTGCAACAGCCTCTTAAGTCAGCCCAGAGCAGCAGAAGAAGAAAGAGTTGGAGCTATGAGCAAGTGTTGAGGCCCCTGCAAACCCCTGAGTTCAAGACATGTGGAAAGCCTGCCTGGCATTCAAAATTCTGAAAGCTGGAATTCAACATGGGCATTTGGAATCTAACTGATGAGCTCCTGGGGCAGGAATCTGCCTTAGTTTTATTCTGTACAGTACAAGACTTTTTTATACCTCTACAGATGCATTTTACTATGCCAATAAAGCCTTCAGACTCTGCTGTTCAGTACTCTGTGATTTTCACAGAGGATGGATGAATGAAATTACAGTGTCTGCAGAGTTCCAGCACTAAACATCCACGGCAAAATGCATCCCAACATCTCACATCCATCCAACCCAATAAACTGAATTTCCTCAGCACCTCACTCTAATCCTGCATACCAGAATGTCCACAACTTCTGCTCCTCTAGTGAGATCATTTGGAGTGCCTACATTTCCTTTTCATAGGATCAGGTGATTTTTTTTTTCCACCAGCAGCTAGAAGGGACTTACCTCATTAGTAAAGAGCTCTTGGAATGACAGGTTTCTAATAGATTTATTCAACTTCCAGTGAAGCCAGGTTCTGACCTGGCCTGAGTTGAGAGCAGAGCAGCGCATGTAGAAGAGTACAGAAGAGAACAGGTAAGTCTGGTGGCATGTTGGTGTGCAGTCATGACTCATGTGCTCATAGATAAAGGTCATGGGAGACCACTGATTTAAACATTGTTTGCCAGAGCTGATTGCGGTCACCAGCACCTGACTATTCCAAGAACAATCAGCAGCAGGATCATTTTAGTCCTTCTACTCACTCACCACAACTAAAGACAGATAAACTTTTTAAACATATCACTGCTTCCAACATAATTACCCTGAAGATGTGTCTTACTGTCAATTCAACACAGTGGGTTTCCTTGTGTCAGGTAAAAGCGGAAGCATTTTTTAATGGGTAACAAGCAACCACTTTGCTACAGAGGGGCTCACACTGGTTTCTGTGGATCAAAGAAAGGTCACTTGTGCCCAGTCACATCAAGAGACCTAAGAAGAGAGGCAACACCAGGAGCTGCTCCTGAAAACTGAGCATCCACCCAAGTATGTGCTGACTGTAGTGTCTAAGGCCGTAAAAAGCATCCTAAAGTCTATCCTTTGCCAGTAAGGAAATTTATTTCCAACCATAACAATGGATTCATTTAGTAATGCGCTTCATCAAATGCCAGGCAGCAGGTGGAAATAGGTCAGGGCTCAGAGGAAAAGCTCTCAGAAAACAACCGAAGTATTTTTAAGCTAAAAGGTCCACAGAGGCTTGTTTTTTCTCTCTCCTCTCCCTCTGTCCTGTTTGTCATGGTTTGGGCTCACAGGCTCACAAAGGCTTGAAAAATCCTCACACCAAAATCTCTTTTCAAATCAAGTCAATTCTCTCAGCATAATGCCTGGGGTTTTTTAATTTCTGGCCAAATAAAAAGAATTTCAGAACTGGAGGGCAGTTTGCTTTGTTTCTACATAACTGAGAAGTTGAGATTTATTTGATCTGATCTCCAAGTGAAGTGCAGAGGGAAAACAGGATACTGTATCTGGCAGCAAATATGTGGCAATCACGCAAAGTAAACTCTTGATATATCTGTAATCTCTTCATTGGCTTATCCCTGATTCAGTTAAGGCTCTGGAAAAAGCTACCAAACCTCTTCATATGAAGTGTGAGATGGAACTTATTAGTCATGGCAATTTGCTTCTTATGGGATGCTGACAGTCAGAGAGCACAGTGTACTGAAAAAACAAACCTAGACTCCTGAGTCTCTTAGTCCTCCTTAGAGTTACCAGTGAGAAGAGAGCTCCAGGTTAGCTTAACACACAGAAGTTACACATATGAAGGAAAGCATGAGGAGAAGTCAAACTTACAAAGCTTTAGGGTTTGGCTTTTGACAATCTTTTTGGGTTTTGTTCTCTTCAGCCCATAGTACACAAATACAGTTGCCATAAACCCATTAAATCTGAGGGATGAGAAAGCTGGTTTCAGATTGTTAAGGGGATATAATTCTAAAAGGATGCATCTAGAAAACAAGAGGTTCTTCCAGTTTCTCTCCAGGCATCATTTTTCTTGCACCTTTTTCTTGTATTTTAGTTCCCAGGTGACAAGACACCATGCACTGAGAAAAATGGACTCATCTATGCCTGTTCATATTTTCAAAAATCAGACAGTGTCCCCTCTCTTCCTCCTACCCCTTTCTAGACAGATGAAAAAAATTTTCTTATTTCAGGCAGACAGGACATACACATAGGTATCCCACATACTTACACATCCCAAAATTCTTCGGCAAAAGTGACAGATTTCAGGGTATTTGTCACACACCTAAAATCCCTGCCAAGGCATATGGGGCTTGAAATAAGCAGTAGGATGAAGCAGGAGTTCCCTCCTCACCCAAATAGCCCGGTCCTTGCCTGAATCCCACAGGAAGTGCCCATACTGTCTGGCTGCAGGGCAGCTTGGCCACCTCGCATTAACTGGGGCCTCTCTTCCCGCTACAGGAGAGCTCAAGGGAGCCATGGCCACCAGCTCTTACCTCAGCAAGGGCTGCAGGGAATCAAGCCCCCTTCTTTGCTCCTCAGGAGCAGCTCCCCAAGCCTGTGCCTGTGTCACATTTCTGCTCCCCATGCCATGGAGTGCCCTCCTTTCCCCTCCACTCGCAGCTGTGGGGTCAGAATATTTTCTGTCCAAACACCGCCACATAACCTGCACATCCACACAGGCCGAAACCTCTTGTAGATTCAGTGCTGCTGTAGGGCAGAATGGCCTTTTATGCAGGGCAGGAGGGTCAGGGCAGGGTTAGTGCCATGTGAAATGGTGGTTTGGCAACTCAAGAGTGCTCAAAAGCAGCTCTGTTTCCCTCCCTGCACAGCACAGTGCAGTCTATGCCAGCTCCAGTGTCTGGTGCACTGCTAGCAGCTCCACCCTATGCAGGCCGACAAAAATAACCAGTCATGTTTTCCTTTTTTTTTTTTCAGTTGCTTTTTTCCCAAATGTGGGCTGAAACACCTTGTATGTCAGGGTGTCCTTTGTAGGGCAAAGTAAGGTGAAACTGACATGAGGGTGAGCTATGCCAGTTTAGCAAGAAGCTGCTTCAGACCCAGCAGAGGGACACTCACCACAGGCCTGTTCCTCACAGTAAGATTTTGTCCATCTTACTGCATATCCACGTGTTTTAGGGTGAAAAAAAGGGCCAAACTAAACTTCAGAGAGATTTGGTTTTCCTCAGTTTCCAGCTATTTAGTAAAAATGCAAAAAACTTGCAAGTTTTTGTTTGGCTTTGTTGACCATTCTTTTAGCTTTCTGCCTTTTTTCTCTCTTTTCCTTTAAAGGACAGGCAAAAATTTTTTGAAACAGTTCGCTTAGCTGGAAAGTAAAGGAAGAGGCAGTGAGAAATTGTGAGTTAAATGGAAAAAATATTTTTGGCAAACTTTAAGGAAAACACTTCTAAATGCTGATCACTCTTTAAAGTGAATTCCTTTAGCTAATTACCTTGATTCTTTTCCTGAGTTATGAAACAAGCTGCAGAAACAGATGGACAGAGGATTGTACTTAGCTGTATCTAGCATTTCTCTGTAAATTCTTTGCCCTTGGTTCCTGCATCTCCTTCCTTTTCCTCAGTTAAAATGATGCTGAAGGGGGTATCAGGCTAAATTCACAACTCTGCTGAGAAAGTGACTACAGCCTACACGGGAATAAGTATGGTGCATCACCAGGGGCTCTCTTATGTAGTTCTTAGCTTAGAAAAGATGAAGCAGATTAGACCCAGAAAAGAGACACAATAGAGATGTTAATCCTCCCCCACTTCAGAGTAGTCCATGCAGAGATGTGTAACCTTGCTCCAACCTGGAGCAGTCCCTTGGGAATGCTTGTACTGAGGGCCACATTTTGCAGTTTTTTAGGAAGCAGAGCAGAGAGCCAGAATCAGCATCCCTATCTTCCAAAATGACTGTAGAGATATTCCAGTACCTCAGGAAGCTCTATCCTCCATAGCATCCCAAGAAACAACAAAGAAATGCTACCATGGTCTAGCGCAGGCTCACTCCAGACATCTTTTTTCAAGGAAGAAATTTCAGAAGGCAGGATTCTCTTGTATGACTTTCCTTGTCTCCCAGTTGTCTCAACACATTTTTGTTCTTCCTGACAGAAAAAAAAAATCACTGACCCATCTGTCAATGCCATCTCTGCTTCAGTGAGCTGTTTCACGCATTTGTTCACAGAGGGCTGAATAATGGACCAGCGCCAAAGTCCTAATCAAGGGAAAAGCTACTAGTAGTTACAGCTCCTCAGCATTATACACGTCTCCGAGTGTGACTGATTAAGACTGTTGTTTGGAACAGGGGAACTGTGTCAGAGGTGCCACATCCCATAAATTAGTTTAAGCTGAGGCAATGTATGCGCCAACATACAGCAATGTGCCTGCTAGCTCAACAAGTTTGGCAAGCAAATGTCTGGGAAAACAAGACCATTTTTTAGGCATTTAATCCAACTAAGACAGAGTGGCACAACTGAGGAGACCCTTCCAGGAAAAACTTTCCATTTTATTGATTTTTTTTTAAGGGGAAAGAATGTATCTGAGAAAAAATGCTGGTGTCCAGACTGAGTTAAGTTAGACAGGAAGAACGGTCTAGTTCTCAAAGTAAGGCATTTTCCACCAGGGACTCCTGGGTTTTAATCTGTCCCCTCTGTAACCTCTGTAGTGCTCTACAGAAAAGTCATTTAATTCTAGTCCAGACAGTGAATTTTGTATGCTGCTGAGCAGATTAGTCATACAAGTGTGTTCCTTTCTGTGGGACTACTCATGTGAGGAAGTTATCAATGGGGAGAGGGGGAGCATATCTGGCCCTCTGTATGGAGTCACACAGAGGGAGAAAAAGCTACCACAAGTTTTAATTGGTCTGGCCTTCTTGGAGGAAAAACTATCTACAGTAATCCTGGAAGAAATTGTAAGAAAATTAAGGGACCTTTCTGATAGGAAGATCTGTTAATCGGAACAGCAGTCTTTTAAATAAGAGAAGCTTTATTGACTGTTTAAAATACAATTAACTGGACTAAGGAATTGCAAATGCAAGGAATCAAATAAGCCCATTTCACCAGAAACAGTGAGTAAATGAGTCAGTAGGACTTTAGTGTTTGTAGCACCCATCACTTCTTACAGCAAGTGACTAAGATACCGTACTTGCTGGCAATGCAGCCAGAGAAATGAACGCAAGCAAAAACCACCTAGAAATGTCATTTTTGTTTTGAACCAGAATTGGAGTGTAGTTTTGGAGGCTTGAGGAACCTCAGCTAGAACTAGACCCTCTCAAAATTTACTTTAGTTATTTAGCAAGAGGAGGTAGTATTTTCTGTGCCTGAAGCTGTTCTACTGAATCTTTTTCAGCAACTGACTGTTGTGAGTCAGGTGCAAGAGGTTAACAAATTGTTAGTGACCTGAACTGAAACTGAGTAGGAACAATGTCAGTTCCACATTAACCTGAACTGGAAAGGAGGCAAAAAAGCAACTTGCTTGACCTCTTGATGTGACAACATTCTTGCTGACGCTACAATTTCCTAATCACTGTGATTTACCTGAGGGGAAATCTGACATGAAGCAATCACAGGAAACCATGTTTTATTCAGCATTTATAACCGTTCTGTTACTGTCAGTAGATTATATGTGTCTTCACTACTTGCATTTCATGCAGAAGATCCCAGAATTAAACTTTGTGAGGCCAGGGAGAGAGTGGCTTGTTTTTCTTTAAGAAAAGTAAGATGCCATACAGAGTATCCAAAGCAGGTCAGGAAGCAGGATGTGGGAATTCTGGTGCTAAACCAATTTTCTGCCCTACCCTACCTGTACAGTTCAGTAAAGTGCTGATGTTCTAGGTACTTGCAACAGACCTGCTTTTCTCCTTAAGGAGCCCAATAGGCATGTCCTGAGTAATTCAACCCTCAAGAACACCATTTTCATGAGCACATCTTCCTCAGCCAGGCAGTACTCAGCTGTATTTTGTGCCAATGACCATGTACAAGTAGAGGTTCAATTCTTCCTTCTTCCCTGACCCCTCAGATTAGGCATATTACATAGATTTTCTGAATTGTGATTTTCAGTAGTCTAGACCTGAGCTGGGCTGCAAAAATGTGTTTTGCCAGGACAGGAAAGTGTATGACTGAAACTGAAACACTACATGGCTCTGCATCCCAGTTATACCTTACATAAGACTGATGTTACTGCATCAGGTATTACCAGGCCTTGATTATGACACCTGGATGACTCGTAAGTGTAATATTCTCATAGAGAGGCTGGGGAGAAGAACATGTGAAAGTGAATCTTCATGGATACATGCCATGTATTCATGCATACAGTCCATGAATACACTGCCTTGTGCTGTGGACAATAAAAGCCGTTAGCTCACTTGGAATTTACTAATGTTATAGTGTACTGGAGGACATGTATCATAGTTTATTCATTCTTTCCATACCAGAGAGGCCTCTCTCTGAGCAGAGCTTAGTCCATTTTCCATCTGGAAATATTCCCTTTTTAGAAGCCCATGACCTGGGAGGGTGGTTGTTCTCATTTCGGGGGAAAGAAAAGAAAACCTCCATGAATTTCAAGGATTTAGTGTCACGGATTGTGTTGTATTATCCAGAATCAAAGAGCTTAATCACCATTTACACTAAAGCCTTTAGCACTGCTCAGGCAGAAAATTGTACTGTCTCCTGCTCTCATGTTCCTGCAGTCTTACATTGTCAAGAGCTTTAAAGTGCCTGGGAGAGGAACAAGGGCACAAAGATGAGGCTTGTAGTTTTTACAAGCTTGTGTACAAAGGATAGAAGAGAAATCCACAGCCCGTGTTCTAGAGAGATATGGTGGCACCATCCAGACACCAAAACTACTTCAGAAACAGTTTAACGGAGAAATCTAGTTGGGCTAATTGACCTTGCTGAGAAAATTAGACTACTTCATACATGGGACTGGATCGCATCTCTCTCCAAAATACTATTCTTGGGGCATGCTTGTGCATTATATAGCAGATATTATATTGGGTTATTCAGTCCAAACTCAGATGGGGCATGAGGGACTTCATACTCTGTAAGTATTAAGTCATAAAAAGATCACGCAGCCATCCAGCATATTCAGACATGCAGCATGTAATTAACACATTACAGGAGACTGAGAGCTGCAACTGGAAAGGCAATTGCTGGACAGCCTGAAGAACAGGACTGTGCTTAGCAGTCAGAAGTGTTAGGCCTGCTTGGAATTTGTAAAGGAAAACGAGTTAGAGGGCAACAACTGTGTGTTTTGTGCAGCACTTGGCTGTGCTGCCAGTGAAAGGAAAAACAGACTCAAGTTCATAAGCATTTCATGATCCCTTGCTTTGTTTTCCCTTCCCTTGCCCTAACACCTTTCAAATTACCTTATTAACATAAACCACCCATTCATTACACAGAGGTTTAGTATTTGCAGGAGTTCTAGGGAGGAGTAACAGTTACACAATGGCATCTGCAGCTGATTTACATTTATTTATCCAATGGTGCATTCAAGTCTCTTGCCCAAAATCCAAACAGACGCCTTCTCAGGAAATGCAGTGTCTAAAGAACGCACACATTCAAGGCTGTCTGAAATTTTAATTGCAGAAAGATCAGGAAGTTCAGACTGAAGGTTCGCAGAGCAGCTCTAACCCCTTCTCCCTGGGTGTATCACGTTGTCACAATAGGGTCTTTCATTACATAATCATGCAGAATGAGCAACTGAGCTTGCTGTTTGACATGTAGAACCATCTCACACACTGCAAAGGGTTTCAACTCCTCTTCTGTCACCTCAAAAGAACTTCTTTGTTACCTTTACTACTTCTTTACTACCTTTTGGAATCATTAGGAGTGCTAATAATGTTCTGAAAAACCCTACAGAATGAGTTACAAGGGAGCCTACATTTCTACAGTAAGGACATATATTCAACAAGGTGCTAAGTACATTCATATCTTGAAGAACAGTGGTGGACTCACTGATTAATGCACTAATTTCAGTTTAGGTACATCTTTTAACAGTTTCCAGGTGAGTAACAGGAGCCCACGTA
Organism: Chamaea fasciata; assembly: GCF_029207755.1. Lineage (NCBI taxonomy): Eukaryota > Metazoa > Chordata > Aves > Passeriformes > Sylviidae > Chamaea > Chamaea fasciata. The sequence continues at coordinate 21,823,389 of NW_027094087.1, read as the reverse complement.
TGAAGGAAGGGATTGATTCCAAGTTGTCCTAATTGTTGCAGTGCTGTACAGAAGTCAATAAAGTAAATCATCATGAATCATTTTTAGAGCTCCCAAATAATGTAAACAACTGTTTTAAGATGAGTCTGATGAGTTTATGAAGAGTGAAAAACTAGGAGATAACATAAAAAACAGATTTAGAGAGTCTGCAAATCTTTCCCATCATTCTGATCCTCTTTTCCTCTACACTCATTTGGTTTATGCATCAGTGACTCAGTTCTGTAGCAGCAGTTCAGGTGTTACTGCCATGTCCCAGCAATATTGGATCAGTCACCAGGGCTGATGCTCTGTAGGAGATTTCAAAAGCTCTCATAAAAAATGTGAATCATTTTATATTCAATACCAAACAAAGCAAGCCTCTGCCTCTGAAGACACCTGCAGTGGGTCTGACTGATTCACCTGGCATGTACAGAATGCACAGAATAATTATAGAAAGGCTTGAGTGCAAAAAAGATGCTTTGTTTTTCCACATGGTTAATGTATGTGCTCATCTGGGAAAGCATTCTGTCTCAGCTTAAAATATTCTGAAGAGGCCAGACCATTAAAAACAACAAAAACAGAATGAAAAGGGATACTCTCCATAACAGTGTCAGTGGGTAAGACATCAGCTTTGATAAAAGCAAATCCCTGATGTTGAGTGGAACTTGACACAGTTTTGTTCCAGATTCAGAACCTTTTCTTCTCCATGTGAATGTAATAGTGCTTTGATCAAGCATGAAGTATAAATGCAATACATGTAACATAATACATCAGATGTAAAGCCAGGTGTTAATTACAAATTCCCCACTTCCTCTCCTGGCTGTGGAGTATTCAGGTACTGGCTTTACCTCTCCCATCTCTCAGTGTTAAAATGTCTTGTCCTCAAAGACATTCCTGCACAAATGAAAATAAGATAAGCTTAATCAGAGGGAATGTTAGTCCCCTAGGGAGTGATATATGAATTTTACATCTCAAGCACTAAACCAGGATTAATTTATAATAGCCGCTGATTTAAAAAGTGAAAAGGACCAGACCTTACATTGCACAAAAAAAATAAATGAACAAATGACTGATGTCAGCCAGATGCTGGAGCAAGTGTCTACCTCTCCCATTAAGATATGCTGCCTCAGACTTTCCAGGAAGCCTTCCCTAATGGCACCGCTATGGCAAAACAAATGCTTGGTTTATTCAGTCACTGACACCATACTCCCAGATCTGTGGGGCACATTCCTTACCTTCAGGATTCCTTGCAACATTTTCAGCAGTTAAGCACTGCATCATGAAGAATTTGTAGGAAGAGCTAAGATTCCATATTTATGGCTTGCATGTGACGATGGGCCTCTGCCCAAAGCAGTATGTGCTTAATCCTAGCCCAGCTGCTTCATTGCATCTCATTACCAGGAATCAATGTTGAGGCAAATTTAATTTAAACATAATATGCAACAAATACATGTTGCATATTTGTCATTGCATGTATGGCAAAGAGATGTCAACCTTTTGACTGGATGGGTCATAGTCTCTCCTTTGCCGAAGACTTTGAGTCAGGAAGATTTTCTTGAAGGTAAGTGCTAGCTAACAGAGTTAAGGATTATTGTGAAATCCTAGTCCACACAGAATGGAAGACAAGTAACAACCATAGATTTTTCTCTGCAAAACATCTGTCTACATAGGTCGCAACTCACTGCTTATACGGAATCCTGACACTCTACAAAGGTCGACACAAACCTACATATTCCCACAAAAATACTATGTGTACCAGTGCAACAGCCATTGATGGAGCATTTGGGTGCAGGATGTTGGGGAAAATATTGATCAAACATCTTTCTTCTGACTAGACTGCTGTGATTAATTTTTACCTTTTTAATGATACTTTATTCCTTAAATCACTTAGGCAAACAGGCTGTTTGAGCAATCCAGAAAAGTCACAAAATGTGATTAGAACTTGGTAAAATAGAAATTTTCTTTCTGTCCAGAAGGAGAAAAGAGAAATTCAGTGAGTGTTGGTAGAAGTGCCTCTTGGTTGAATTACTAAAGTATTATGTAATGTACCTTGGCTCTCCCTTCCAACTTGGGAGCAGTTCGGGCTGCTGTTCCTGCCTGGAAATATTCAGAGCAGGCACCATAAAGGCAGATGTGAGCTCAAACCCAGGGAGAGGTTTTGGCTGAGGTCAGGGCAATGATACAGACTCCACTGCAGTGTTTCCTTGTTAATCAGGGTAAATCAATCGTGATGATTGGAGCTGTGGAACAGCAATCAGGTCCAGATTATTACTCAGATAAGGTGAAAGCCTGTCTACTTCTTCCTGACTTTCCCCTCCCAAGTAATTTTAAATATAAATTAAAATAAACACTTTGTCTGAAAAGCCTGTCTGACCACCACTTTGTCAAGCAGGAGCCTGTATCACCTTGGCTAGGAGCCTTCTTTAACAGATCCCATTTTTATTCACATGAATATTCCAGGGTCCTGTGGTGAAATCCAGATCAAGTCAGGGTTTTTTTCCAGTGTTTACATTAGGACAAGAATTTGCACTGAGCAGTAAGTGCATTCCTTTAAAGTTTTGTTTAGCACTAGTTTAACAGCTTTCCATATGCTTCTTCCCCACTATGAAAGCTGCATAGGAGCAGTATAAATGCACTGATGCCTTATGTTTTAGCTTTTATATTTTTCAGATTCTGTGCTGCCAAGGTGTGTAGCTTGGAACTTCATATTAAGTGTCAGTAAGCTCTCTTCACAGGGTGGGTAGACAATACAATCCCTTTCCAGCTTGAGACCAAGGAAAACCATTATAAGCTTAAGGACCAAAAAGTATAAACAACTGAGAACTGAAGACAGCAAAAAGGAGGATGAAACTTCATAACCTGAAGTAATTGGACAATTAACCCCAATATGCAAATGGACCAAAACTTACAAAAGTGTGAAACCTCGTGACCGGTCATCCATTTTGTGACCATTTTGGGTTCATCTTGGATGTAGCCTTGGCCAGGCTCTTGTACTGCCCAAGGTGTATCCTCAAGGGCCTTTTCATAAATATCTACTTTATCCTCTAGCTCTGTCTAGTCTCTGTTCTAGGTCAGCCTTCTCAAGGCATCACCATCTCAATGCTACTTTCAGACTAGCCTGAGGGTTCAGTCATCCATAGACTTCATGGTGTGGCTCGCTGCAGAACACGCTGCAGTTGGAGCTGTTAGTGCTTGTTATGATAAAAGCGTTCACTGCAGCGAGAGGGAGTACAAAACAACCAAAGAGATTCAGGACTAACCAAGTTTTGTCTACCACAGATTAGAACTACTGACCTCCAGGTGAAAGGCTCCCTATGTTAGTAGTAATTCCTCTCATCCCTCCTTCCTTTTGACAAAATGCTCCTGTAATCTATTTTTTCACAGTGCTTCTGAGAACAGCTGGATGTTTCCAATGTTTCCACTTTTCCAGTGGAGCATGGCAGCAGAAAACCTTCATCACCTTGGACTTTGGCTAAATGAACAGTGTTGAGTAGCTAACTCTGTTGTCAGCCTCTTCAGACAATACAGATAATATGCTGTCAGAAACTAGACACTCTGAAGGAGCAAATAAAAGAGAAACAAGCCACCAAGGCAGGATAACGGACACACTAAAAGTCCTGATGGGACCAAAGGACAGAATGGATGAACTGCAAATGAAACAATGGGCTTGTTTTATGCATGACAATTTCTGTGATGGATGACTAGAAGACATGAGTATTGCACTACCTGCTCATTTCCTAAGACTTAAAAAAATGCTTATTATGTCAGAATGAGAAATAATGCATTGAACTTTATAGAGGCGTTATACGAATCAATGGCACACACTTGCCTGTAATAATGTATTCACCTCCAAAAGAGCCACAGAGGACTTACCACAGTTAAGTAACAAATATGACTAGGAGCAGAAAGTTTCTGTACAGAGGAGACTGAGATTATTGAGGTCAGAACGAAGATGCTTAAGAAAAATCAGGAAATTATCCAAAACCATTACACTATAACTGAATACTGGATGACTGCCACAGAGGCTGTGTAAATCTGTAGCATCAGTTTTGAGTACGGTGGACTTAATCTTATTGCTGTCATGTATGTGCAGTGATTTTGAGGAATGTTAAAGTGGGGGGAAATTTGGCCCAGATCAACATCAAACTGAAAAGGAGAGTAGTATGCTGTAAAGTCCAGTTCACATCTCAGAGAGAAGAAAATAAGAACCCAGGCAGCCACTGAGGCAGCCACTACAGCCAGGATTTTGATGGCATACAGGAAGGAATTGAAAATTTCATAGGGGAAAAAAATCCACACAGAGGCAGAGGGGGTGACTGAGAGAATATACTGTGAGGTGTATTGTGCTAGGCACAACTAATTCTTCAGCAATGGAGGGAAAAAGGTGGAAAGACGTAATTTCAAATGACAACCAGTATTTAGTCTTGACTGGTGATACTGTAGCTTTCCTGAAGCAATTAATAGGAATAATATATGGATACAAAGTATCAGAATAGGCTTAACTAATTCTATGTGTCATTTCTCAAAGTTTTGGAAATAAAAGATTGCTTACAGAAGACAAAATGAAGTGGAACAAATTATGAGAGACATGCACTTCCCAAGGGGACTGCCTATGATTTCACAGGTTATTTTGAAAGAATTAAAATAAGCTAAAATTAAAGACAGTGTGATAATTGTTGAAATCGGGTAAGTCCAATTCTGTGTTCAGTTACACCAGTTATAATTTTATTGTTCTCTTCTTGTTGCTTTCCCCTCTACTAAAGGTATGACTGAATGGAAAATAAATGCATCCAGCAAACCTTTTTTCTTGTCACACTTCTCAGTAGATGTTTTACAAACTTTACCAGCAAAAGGAAGAGTCACTGCAGGACACGTAAGGGAAAACAAAGCCTCTTTTGGAACAGCACACTGACAGTTATGGAACAAGTTCAGTTGTAAATCAAAGGGGAATCCTTACTATAAAATAAAACAGTGTTCTACTGCCCAAACACAGCAGAAAGGAACTGTTATGTAGTACATTGCATCATAACCAGAGAGCTTCTGCCACCCTATCTATAGCAGCAGCCTTGAATATTGTGGTCCAAATTCTCTCATTTGTTACATGTGCACAATGATTTTTAGGGCTTTGATTTGGGGAAATTTGGCCCAAAATAAGATAAAACTGATAACTTGATAATTTTGCCTCCTTCTGCACAAAATAAATTTGCTCACTGTAAAGCAGCTGCCTTTCAAATGCCTTCACAGTTTAGGATACCATACAGTAGTCTAATTCCTTGCCAGTGAATTCAGGCTGTAACCATGGCAGCTGGGAGTGTAAACCTTTGGTGCATGAAAACGTCCAGGCTGATAAAGCAGATTGTTGTATAAGTCCATATGTGGTGTGCCTGTGTATATATGAAGCATGAAAGCGTGTGGCTTTAGGGTGGGAGCGAGGCAGAGGAGAACAGCCCAGCAAAACCTTCACCAGAGCAACTCTGCGTAAGCTGCCAGCTGGATCCCAGCACTGCAGGCACCCTAGGGACACTGCTGTAAATAGGGTGAGGGTCACAAGGCAAGGAGGCAGACAGGATGGGAAGGGATAATCCAGCAAAGCAACTTCACCCAGTGCAGACTGGCTTATAATACATAATACAGCAGTGATGTCCCTCAAGGGGAAAAGCACTAATTCCAGTCTGCCCCTGCATTTGTTGCACAGAGAATAGCACAGAAGATGGCTCTTTTGCTCCAGTGAATGCAGAGTCTGGGGCCCAGGAACTGGCAGCACACCTACCTACAGAGAAGGGGAATTTTTAGTCTGGCATTAGGTCAAGCTTTTCTTCATCCTTTTCCAGGGAAACTGGAGCCTTCATTCCATCCTTTCATTAAAATAAATGAATGTATGATTGATGATCCTGGAGCCTGATATCTTCCACGTGTTAAAAGATTAGCTACAGCAGTGGCTACTGCCAACAGCATATGCTGATGTGTTGCAACCCTAATCTCCAGGGTCCTTTTCAAGGGCAAGAAGCCCATTTCCATGGCCTAGTCAGCCACTGGCCTCTTTAATTTTGTGAAGGTACAGGCACAACAGTGATTTTGTAAAGATGGGTCTTCACCCACCAGGAATCAAGATGTGACTCAGCTGCTCATTGCAGTGAAGCTGCTGAGTGAGTAGGGGGCAGTGATGGAGTGATTTGCACAATGGTAGGTGCAACAAAGCACAGGCGAAATTGAGGTCAAAATCCACAGAGCAATTAAAACATTTCCTCTTACCATCCAGGCACACTGGTATGCTCTGAGCATGAGTGGTTCCTCCAGAGTGCCTTTTGGAGAGGGTACTGAACTGAATCTGAACAGAAAACCATTCTGAGCTGCTATTTCTTCATCTCAGACCACACAGGAAACTATTATGATGATTTTGCTGAAGTTGAGCCAGGACTAGCAAACATTGACTTTTCTGGTTCAGAGTAACAGAACAGGACTTGACAGCTTCACCAGGGACCTTTCTGCATGGGAACAGCTTGTTTCTAGCAGGCCCTGAACCTCACAGCTTTAGGCATTCATCAGCTTTCCCATCTGTTTTGCCCGAATGTGCAGTGATGCTGCTTTCTTCTGCAGACCTTTGCAGCAGGGTGTTCACCACAGCAAATTTTTCACCTTTCTAAACCGACGCTACTTACTGGAGAAACCTGCCAATTTTTTTGTTCCTCTGTCTGAAATGTCCTGTAAGACTGCTGAGATCCTCTGTGTCTGCTCCTTCCAGTTCAAGCACCTGAATAAGGCCTTCAGTGCAGCTTCGATGCCAGATGTTGACATGTATGTTCCTGCACTGTACAGGCATAGGTTAATCAGGGAAGGCAGAGAAGCCCCTAGTTCTTTGACACTGGTGAGCCAGATTTTCCTTGCCCTGCCATAATACTGTAACTACCCACTGTTATGCTACAGCTTAGCTCCAATTTTTTCCGCTAAAAAAGGCAGATTTAGAAAGGTACAGAGAAATAGTCATGCAATAGTGCCAGAAATGTAAGTAGTACTGCAGCCCTAGCAGAGAAGTAGATGGACAAATTCTTCCCTATCTTGAGCATGTAAAGTCAACCTCATTGCAATGACGGCCCCCAGCCTTTGTTGATACACTGATAATACCAGTGCCAGACAACATTTCTGTGAACATCATGCTATTTTACCACACACATACTGTGTCATCCTCATCCTGAGGTCCAGAGAAGCCCCAGCATGGCCACACAACTTCCTGGGCTTGCTTTCATCCACCCAGACAGAACTTCTGATGATGAAGAGGACTAGAGGACCACAGTAAACCATAGGATGGAACCCGTCCAGCTGCCCCAAACCAGAATTATCCTCATATTCCCTATTTGTTTAGACTTGTGCCCTCTGTAATGTAGTGAGCCGTCACTGGGAAGTCACCATAAACAGTGGAGTTTTACATTGGGATGAGCAAGAGTTGAAAGTTCTGGAAATGAAGTACTTAAAAATGGCTTGAAGCAACTCTGAATGGCTTAGTCTCAGATATATCTCCCAATTAACTACTCCTGGGGTGTTTCCTTCCCATTCACCTGCACACACAGGTTTTCTTCTATGAAATCCCCATCTCTTCAAGTCAACTTTATTTTATAATGAGACTAAAACAGGACCATAAAGCTGGAGACTGCGTGCAACTGAAAAGATCAAAACCCATGAAATTTGTTTACAGAATTATTTGATAGATATTATGAACTGCAAAATCAGAAGAGCACCAGCTTGCAACAACTGTGCCCTTTACCGGCAAGAGCTGAGAAACAACAATGACAAAATTAGTCAAAAATGCAGATCTCCTGGAGAGAGGGCTTCTGGCACAGCAGGGCAACATAAACAAGTGTGCTATATATAGGACTGGTCCTTGGGTGAATACACAGATGTTAAAGATGACCTCAAACAGAACCTCTGTTCAGATACACACAAAAAAATTACATAGGATAGCTGTGTGGTTTGAAGCCTGGGCTGTATGCCAGTAGCTTCCAGTTTCCTTTTTTCCCAGTTCATTTTATCCCGCCGGCCCCCAGCCTTTGTTGACACACAGGCAGTGATAGTGAGGAAGTTATGATCTGCTGGGAAATCACGCACGGCTCTTTTTGTCAGCCAGTCATGCCAGAGGCCCTGGGGACAGCCCCTTGTCTCAGGCTGTGTGCTCCTCACAGCAGCGGCTGTGTCTTGCTTTGGGCACATGCCCCCCTCTCAGTGTGATTTGTCTCCCAAAGTGGGCAGCCACGAAACTTTTCCAAACTCCCCCGTAGCGTGTTCTCCTGTCCCACAGTAAGCATTAGTGTACTCCCCAAATTTCAAGTATTAACTTTTGAAACTGAAAAGGAGAGGTTTTTAAATACTTTAGCTATGGGCCCTTTCTATGTTTACGGCCTAGTATCTTCTGTATTCTGATGCACTGTTTTACTGTAAATGTATTAGATGCTTATATCTACATTAGATCAAGGAGGAATGGAGAGATTTATGCAATGTCTATTCTAACACTGACACAAAATGTTTGTTTGGGGGAGGGGGAGTTGGGGGAAGAAAGTATGGATCCTGTGTTTTAGAAGTGATGAAGTTGTTAATGAAGGGGAATTTAAAATATGCCCCTTGGCAACATAGTGGTTGCACAGAATCAAAATGCTCTTGAATTCTATTCTGCACTTCATAAATTTATGGTGTATTCTGGACAACAATCCTTAATTAATACAATATGATGATAAATTATGAATATTGGACAATCCCCTACACCCTTGAGATTAACTGGTTAAAGCATGGTGATAATAGTGCCATGGTTGTGAGTTTGATCGCTGTATGAACAATTCATTTAAGAGCGGGATTTGATGATCATTGTGGGTCCCTTCCAACGCAGAATATTCTGTCATCCTAATGGAAATGCCTATCTTTTAAAGAAAATTTTCCCACAGTCTTCCTCTGGGCTTCATTAAGGAAATGCTAAGATGACTCTCAGAATTTTATTTCTTAATAAAAATAATCCAGGAGTAGCAAACTTCAAGAAGACAAATTTGCTATCATATAGTATGCTTCAGCTTCAGAAATAGTTGAATTTGAGAGAAGACATGCTTGAACTGGTATATACATTTTAGCTCCCTGGATCCTGGATGTCAAATCATTTGCTGTGTTTCTTTGAGAGCTGAAAGAAATTACGTCCAATCTATCTCTTAAAAGACCCCTTCAAATGTTTTTCTGATGATTTGAATGAATCTGAATTATTCATTCTTCTTTCTACAATTCTAGAAAACAGCTGAACTTGAACAAAATTTATTCTGTCAGTTCTGAGACAGAAGCACACAACTCTCAAAACAAAGACTAGGTAAATGCTATACTCTGCCTTTTCTTGGGGCAGGAGAAGGTGTTAGTATTTTTCCAGAATGGTTTCATTCACTTTGCCCAAAAATTGTTACTTGGTGTAATGACTTTGTAAGAATCTTTCCCCCTGCTTTCTCCCACTTTGGTAAAGCTTATTTCCACTCTAAAAAAAGTCTTCTTATGCAAACTCCTGCATAAGAGATAGCATGGCTGGTGAAAAAAATAAAGCCTGCTTGCCTTCTGACTCTCCTTCATAAAGGCATTACTTTGGACCTTTTTTCTCTTCTCAGTTGCACAAAACCTGTAGGAAAATATTTATCTTCGAGATTTCCATCAGGTTCATAAGTTTACTAGGTGAAAATGAAAGTCAGGGTTAGGAAAGATAGACTACTAACTCAGCTGAAAAAAAAAAATTCATCAATCTCCTTTCACTTCATATTAAGAAAACATTATACCTGAGAATTTTTGCCAGAAAAAATTAGAGTGAAGGTAGGTTAGAAGCAACTTAGCCATTGTTTAAGAGTCGGAAAAGATGATGAGGGACTCCACGTTCATTCTGGTTTATTTATGTAATTTCTGATATGGACACATATACTGCTGATATTAAGCCCAAAATCAGCATTCTTTCTTACAGAGTTGTCTCATTCAGCTAAAGACTTTTTGAAGAGATTAGCAATTTAGCTCTAAATGTTTCACCCAAAGCAGAAATACACTGTGAAGATGCCATTCTTAGTTCTGTAATTTCTTCACGATTTGAAAACAAATTATTTTTATTTATTTCGGTGCAATTAAAGGCAATAAAACCTAAGGATGTGGCAATGTCTTCTTGTATGACTCAAAACTAGCTACACTTCTTTATTCCAATCAAAATATTTCAAGCCACTGGAATGTATTGTAGTCTGGTTCCTTTGTGCATTTGGGATCAAAAATAGCCAAGATACTTCATTTTTTAAATAGTCTTCTATATTATAGAGCTGATTGTTTTTCCTCCTAACAAAAAGTTAATTGAAGTCTGCTGCACACATTTGGATTCATTTCATAATGCAGCACGTGATGCACAGCTCTACCACGAAAAAACCCTCCATTCTTTCTGTTCCTTTTCTTTTATCTTTTTTATTATTATTATTATTCTGCTTGGTTTGCTTTAACAAGGGAAATTTCATCATGTGAAATGTGCACCAGGATAAATTCTGCACTCAGTCCTTCCCACTGTTCCCCATCCAACCACATTCATTTAAAAGACACATCCCCATTTCACAAGGATGTTCCTTTCCAGCAAGCCAAACCTTCTGCTTTGGCACAAGTGCACTAGAAAACTGGGTGATGAAGCCTAGAGCTGTGCTCTGATCTCATACCATTTGTTGCTTTGGGATATGCTCCCAAGAAACTCATTTGGCAGAGGAGAAGGAGACATTTTGTACCTCTGCCACATCCCAGGCTGATTCTCTCCCTCTGACCGGACTCAAAGAAAGATTCCACATCATAGGGAGGGGCAGCCCAAAGTCCATTCAACTTATGGTTGCTGTCAAGAGATGTCACAAAACATGGCTGACATAATTTCCAACCTCCATGCTGTACCGAAGAGTAGATAGGAACAGAGAAACAAGTTTCACTGGGTGCACCAGCCCAATTCTCTACTAATTGGCACAAAAGACCTTTTTTCAGTGGAAGATTCAACACTGAACAGAGCAAAAATTTAGGGTCCTCAGGGTAGAGCACAGAGAAATGTGTATGCAAAAGAAATAAAATATATGTCTCACTGACATCTATCAGCATTAGCGTCATGGCTGAAGCCCCATGATCAGTTTGCTGAGTGGTTACAGTGTGACCTTCCTCTTGTTCAACCTCAGATCTCTAAGTTTCTGAGTCATAAACTTAAGAGAGAGTTCTTTTTAAGAGCTCAAGGTATTTTACAGAGGAGGAAACTGATGCATGCTGAGATGATGCAAATGTGGTGATCAATTTAGGCAGCAATAGAGTGGGACAGTTCTGAGAAGAAAAATCTGGCAGATTTCTGGAAGAGCAATGTAATGTTCTAATTGTTTTGAAACTAGAGGAAGGAAAATATAAGAAAGTTCTTTTTTTTTTTTTTTCTCAGTAAACTCATCATAGGTCAATCAGTGCTTTCAGTAACAAAAGAAAAAAAAAAAAGAAAGAGAAAGAGAAAGATCATCTGGTTCTTCATCAGCTGTGCAGTACATACTCTTCCAGTTACTGTCATTTCCTAGCTCTTCAAAGGATTTAGTACTTTCTTTTTCACCCCTTCCAAAACAGAACAATAAGGACTGTAGAGACCAAAATTATTCAACGACATGGTACAGCTTCCTCAATAAAAACCAGCTGGTACTGCACAAAATAACAGCACAGCCATGGACTAGCTTGCTGTTTGCAGTCCTGTGCTCTCAATAGTAAGAGCCATATTGCTTTGTTTAAGCAGAATGCAACTCAGCATGAGCCACGAGATGAGAAAAATAGATAATGAAGACACAGCACCCTGCAACCTTTTGCTGAGTTTTAATTCCAATGTGAACAGTTGAACAGACTTAATTAGAAAATGACAGAGCACTGCTGCTAGAGAGAGACAGCTGACACAAAGCATTCCAAGGTGCCTTGGACAAGGGTCAGTCAAAAACTCTATCTTGCATAAACACCATAAATGCAAATTTCATAATTTTTATGAAGTCAGATTTTCTGCAAGAACACATGTGCTTTAAGTCATCTATTTGTTCACATCCTCAAGTGTGGTAGATACCTCATTTGCCTATGAGACCCTAAACCAAACAACTGCTTGGCGGACTGAATCAACCTTGTTTCCTTGTTTCTCTTGTATTTACCCTTTTCAAAGAGATATTTACACATTTCTTCTTTAACATAACTGCTTATTTACTAGAGGAAAAAAAATGCTCCAGATAGCTGAAAGATTAGCAGAGACAGATACGAACCTTGGTGGGCTGGGAAAGGTTATCTAAATCCTGAATAAAACATAATTTCTAATGGAGGCTAAGAAAACTTATCTTGAATATGGAGATGAAAAATACAGGACCACTTGAGTAAACAGTGATGTCATCAAATGGCCACATGATAAGTGCCAAGTGTCATTCTGAGGCCACACCTGGTCATGAGATCAATAAATCCAAATGAAACCTGAAGGTCATTTATCCTTGTTTCTGCAGCAGGAGAACTAATGCAAGGAGAGAATATCACAAGAGCATTTTACATGTTTAGCCATTCAGCCACTAATTATGGATGAGGCTGTTGCTTCCACAGCTAGCTACAGTGCCCTGCTGTGACTGGCAAAGGAGGGAGCTTTTTCTGCAGAATGGCTGCAGCTTGGCATCACAGTATCAACACTCAGGGTTTGTCTGAGTACAAAGACCGCCTTCTGATCATGAGAGATATTCCAGTTCTCTTAGAAACTACAAGAAATTGCCTCTGCTTCTAGGACCAGACTCTGATCTGGATGGCTGCATTTCACCTTCTGTGGGTAGCCTGGCCTCAAGTCCCTATTCATCTAAACCACTACAGTCTGGGATTCAGATAAAAAGTTTCCGTTTATTCTTATCTCTGTTATGAGAGGTAGGCTTAGTTTGATGTCAGAAAACCTCACCAATTTTGGTTTTGTTCTCCTAGTTCAGGCATGGGATGGCTCATACCAGTGTTCCTTTATGACTAAATCTCAGTGGTTGAATGGGTAAGATGATAACATTCCAATTTTAGATAATTTCTGTTTATAAAACACAGATGAAACTGGTAATAGTCTTTAACCTTAAATAATGCTAATTTTTGCAACTGAAGTGGTAGAGCTTGTCAAAAAGTACTTGAGGATCTGGCATTTCTGATGTTCTGAAATGGAAGCAATATAGTCTCTGTTTCTACATTAAAGTTACCAAGAATTTCAAGCAGCAGAGAGTATGATAGGTTTTTTTTTTTCTTGGCTTTTGTGAAAAATACTCTAGTGATTTATTCTTTGTGATTTGTTGCAATGTACAAAATCCTGCTGCAGTCTTACCTCTGTGCAAGCTTACTCAGAAGAAATGCACCAAGGTACAACTATCCATTAAAAGCAGAAGAGTTTATAACAGCAAAGTTTATAATAGCAAATGTTATAACGTTTTTAATAGCAAAGGCAAGAGGCAAGGGGCAAAATCCTTCTGAGGCAGAAGTTCAGTGCAGTCAGCAGAATTATGCCACAAAACTGTATCCTCTTTAGAAAAGTTGCCTTATTCAGTGAGATGCTTCTCAGCTTATCCAGTGGAAAAGTTGTTTTTGATGGGTTTTAACCAGTGGAGAAGTCATCTTTTGTGTGGCAGGCCCTCAGGACTTTGGTCAGCCACAGTCTTGAAACCCATGCTTTCCTACGGTTAGATGATATAAATACCAAGCTTTAAAAAAGATGAAAGTAGAGACAAGCTCTAGGAGCAGGGCTTAAATTTTCCATAAATATTCACTTAAATATAGTACAGCTATTTGTAAAACACAGAACACAGATTTCAACAAATAGACCTAACAACTAGAAAATCATTGGACCAAACTTTGTAAAAAGTTGTGCCCTGGCAAAATTTTTGTTTTGTCATTCCCTTCAGCTCTTAAAAAACTATCTGCAGCTTCTCAAAGATAATTTCTCTACTTTCTGACAGGTTCTTTCACTGTTGACGCAGGCCACCACAGAAATGCCCATAAATAATCACACATTTAGCATGTATGGACAGGTTTACAATTGTAGAGCTCATGCACAGCAAAAGGAAGGAAATAACAGATTTTCATCATCCAGATGAGGAAGATTCTTATCACACAGCAGACTTTTATATCAAGACAATATTTTACTGCAGCTAGCTTAAACCTCCTCTGCTGAGCACAATCCCTTATGAGAGCAGGCGTGTTTGTGTAGCAAAGCTCTGTTTATCACAGGCAAGGGCACTGAAGTCTGGCCAAGTGCATCTAGTGTAAGCTGACACAAGTTTGCAGTAAAGACACATTGATGGATTCTTGAGACTGGCAGAAAAAATTCCCTACGACTAAGAAAGACTTTAAACTGAGAATTTGATGAACAATCAATTGGCCCCTGAACGAAGAGAGCATTTAAATAGAAACAGCAGATTATACTGTGATGTCCAGGGTGGGGCAATCATATCTCTCCTTCCCACTGTAACAGAGAATTGAGTAGACTACAGTGAATATTATCGGGGGGTTTTCCTCACATCTTTACTGCTTTTGTCTTTCTGCAAAATCAGGTTTGGTGAATCTTTGGACCTAGTTAGATTTCTGTTGAAGGAGTTAGGAGCATAGATAAAGGTATTTCTTACTGCAACTCTTCTACTTGCATAGGTCCTGTTTAACTAAGGAGAGGAATAGTGAAGACTGCCTCTGTGTTTCTTTCAACAGAACGATCTTCCTAATGCCTCACTTATTCACCCTGAGTGTAAAACTCTCCATTGGTTTCCATCCTTACTTAACATATTTGTTTATCATACCCTTTCCTCAGCTGTGGCAGCAGCAGGAAACTGAACTTTCCCCTCACACTTGGAGTCTGAATAGAATAAATTCCCGAAGTCCACCTTTCTTCAGTGGTTGACCTGGCTGAAATAGAGTTAAGCTGGTACCAGGCATTACCTTGGGTCATGACAAAGAGTTGTTCAGTCAACTTACTGTGACAAGAAGCATGAAATCCTTGTATATCCCATTGGTTCTAGTTCACAGGCTTTTTCAACTTTCTTTCTCTCACATAAGTAACAGTAAGAATTACCACTTTACCCTCCCAGACTTCATATCCTTATCCACCCTCCAGGAAAATAGTGCCATCCAAAGCCATCCAAAGAGTAAAAAGAGAACTGCAGGAATCATTTATTAACTTCGACAGAATGCAAAGCATTGGACTACCTAACTTACTTAAACTTCCTCATGTTATTTGTCACCAGCTGGGGCCAATATTTTTTTGCGGAGCATTTGGGAAGGTGTTGTCATTCCTAAGATCTGTCACTATAAGATACAGAAAGACAGCAGATTATAAGTGGTGGTGATGGACTGATACTGGTCTATCCTGTCTTATCCCAACAGGGGATAGTATAGTTCTCAGATGGTCCGGTTCTTGCTTCCCAGTCAGCAGTCTTCATTTCCAGATTTTCAGAGGAGGAGCCTTGTTTGGATGCGGTGCAGTGTCCCCAGTGTCTGATAGCCTACAGCTCGCTATTGTTAGAAGCTAGAATAGAGGGTGACCACAGTGACCACACTGTGAACTAAGGTGTGAACTGCAGAGGGTAGGACTGTAGCAACAGAGTGGAAGAGCCAGATCAGCTCAAGGTATAAAGCAGGCGCGTGGCAAATGAGCCTGCTAGAATTGAAATATGTCAGTCTACTATACAGATATGGGTGAGACTCAAGACAGACCAAATTAATGCTGAAGTGAAAGTGCCACCCTTTTCTTCATTTGCAAAATGGATAGATGAATACATTGGTATTTTTTAGTGGGGTTACCAGAATTAATGCATTAGTGCTCAGCTGCCGCAGAAATTTTGTCTTTCCTGTAGCTTAAATAACAGCAACCTGTGAGGTGCCCTGTAGACTATCTAGCCAGTGCCAGATGCCGGAGGGGACAAGACTGGGGATAGAAAGTGGGGTTTTTCTTGCATTGTAATTCCTCTAGATCAATCATTTCCTTAGTCATGTCAGGCAAGTTTGGCTAGTGATATATTTGCAGTTGAAAGGCTGTGGGCTTTGTCTCCATTGTGTCTGTTTTGGCACACAGGAATAATGAGTTTCACTAACCAACAGTACAAGTATTCATTAGCATTGACTTCTGTTGACCATGGGAGTCAACCTGATTTCTTCATGCTCTTTTTTTGGAAACTTTCAAACGGGGATGAAGAAAATTAGCTGACTCTCAGTAAGCAGTTTAAAAATTGTTCCCTCTCTGCTCACTGCCCCAAATAAAAAGCAGAAAATTACATTTTGTCTAAGTGCTCAAACTGTCTTGATTTTGCTGAGATGTTATGAAGGAACTTCATCACAACAGAAGGAGAATTAGTTTACATTCTTTCCTTTTTAATAAGGCATTGAAAATATTAACACTGGCTCTGCCTGAGTAGCATTTAATGTCAGTGCCTCATCATTTGAGCCAAGTGCAATGCTGACTTTAAAAGCAAGCTACAGTCTAAAAAGTAGCTCCGTGAAAGTGCTACTGATGTACATTATGTTCAGTCTTGTCTATCTCTAACAGAAAAGATAAATGTTGAAGCAGCTTATTCTTAATCTTTTAGATTCCAGCAGTATTGAATTAAAAATATTGGAAATTCTACAAGAAATAAACTAGAAAAGATCAGTTGTCAGTCTGATAAAGATGGCAAACAAATGCTAACTCATTTTCTTCTAGCAGGAGTGGCTGAATGTCACTAAAAGAAGAAAAACATGTCACTTAAAGAATACGAAAAACAACTCAGTAGCTCAATTTCCTCCTCCTCCTCATGTCAAAATCTGCAAACCCGGAAGGTGGCATTTCTGTCAGTGCCCCATTCCACAGTTAACTGATGTTAAAAAGAGTACATTTCAAGCAGTTTTAGAAGCACTGCCTTTCACCTTTACTCATCACCTTCATTGTTTGCTTGTTTGTTGTTTTGTTGGGGTTTTTTTGACAGTGGAAGCCAGGACAAGAAGTCTTTGTTCTGTGTACTGTTGGTCACTGTATTTAAAGTACCTTCATACCCAGCTTGGATATGGTATTAAATTTGACTCCACCCTTTCAAGGAGAAAAAGAGAATACAAAAGTTTTCAGATGAAAGGATTTCCCACTCACCACTAAACAAAGAAGCAATGAAAAGATATAAGGGTTTTTTTCTTTTTACCACCACCACTCACATTCCTCCCCACCAGAAAGCACATCAGGCACAAACAGCATAGTATGTAAGAAGGTTCGGGGAGTGGTTTTATTTCATTACTTGAGAAGATGAGGGCTATTTGCAAGTATTTTGAAGATGAGCTGATCACTGTCAGAGATCACTTTTGCTTCCTTTTGCTGGGTAAAAAACAAGGGAAAAGGAATGAAAATTATGTGGGGATGCTTCCTGAAATAACAGAGTTACCTGAGAAAGTGCTGTTAAATATTTTTAAGCTAGGACCAGCTAATTAAACAACTAAAGGTTGCAGATTTTACCCTGAATATAGGGTCAGGTGCTGAAAGACTCTTTTGTAATTGGTGAACTGCTGTGGCTAGACAGAAAGCAAACTACATGTGTGATCATAAGCCCTCAAAAACCAGTCCCGTGTGAAGGACTTTTAAAAAGGAAAAAACCAAACAGGGAGCCATTCAGTTTTCAAATCAGATGGGAACAAATTCTCTTACTTTTGAACACTTTTTTCCCTGCCAAAAGCAACAAGATAAAAATGAAAAGGGTCTAAATCAGTCTATGCGCAGCTACTTCAGATGCGCATAGTGCAGACCCAGCATCCTAAGTGAGATCAAAAGCATGACTCCACAGGATACTTCCTTTGCAAGGTGACTGGAAAACAGAATGAGAAAACCCAAGACCACATTACACAACTTGACAAAAACAACTGTGATCTTTTAAAATGACAGTTTGCAAGAGAGAAGGCAATCACTACCCAAGCTCCCAAATGAGTGAGTTCAATTATCCATGGCTCAGTGTTCTGCTTAAACAGAGGACCTTGGAGGCAGATGATAGGAAATGTTCAACAAATACAGGTGTTGGTCTGCAATAACTCAGCACTCTGATGGAAAGAATGAAAAAGCAAAAGAAACAACAGTATTGAAAGGACTCGTCTATAAATGTGAGTGACAACTACAGATGTCTTAGTACCCCATGGCAGCAGAAATTAAGACTGTTTAGAAAGTGATTTTCTTGTCCCATTCATCAATGCCTTGGGTGAAAGGGCAGTTTCCTCCCCTGCAGGTTCACTGATGACTCAAAGCTGGGAGGAGTGGCCAGAGGGGTGTGCCTAGAGACCTGTGCAGCCCTTCAGGAGGGCCTGGAGGGCACAGAGGGACCTCCTGAATTCCAACGAAGGCAAATGTAGGGTCCTGTGCATTAAAAGAGGGTGTCAAGAGGATGGAGCAGGCTCTGCTTGGTGTTGCCAAGAAAAAGGAAAAGAGACAATGGAAAGAAACTGATGCACAGGAAATTCCACCTGAACATGAGGAAGAACTTCTCTACTGTGCAGGTGACCAAGCACTGAAACAGGTTGCCCAGAGCAGTTGTGGAGTCTCCCTCACTGTCTTGATGCAATCCTGTGCCATGGGCTCTGGGATGACCCTGCTTGGGCAAGACGGCTGGACCAGATTGTGGAGCCTTCTGAACTTACCCAGTCTGTGATTCTGAGACAAACAACCTAAAAGTACTTCCAATCTTAATAAACTGTCAAAGGACTGAACACTATTCATGCACCATAATTATTATTAAAACCTTTTCTTTCTGAATGACCAAGAAAATTCATTTTAATACCCTCTAAGTACTTCAATGAGATTTCAAAGTTCAGGTTAAAAAAATGGTGTCTTGCTTACCTTTTCAAAGGCAAGTTACTTTGCATTTGAAAAATCTTTTTTTTTTCCTTGAAAATTGCATTTTCAATGCAATGAATTCCTGTAATGAGTCAGGAACACTTTAAAGTGACTCTCTTCCAGTTCCTACAAGAACTTAGGGGTTTTCTGGCAAACCAAAGCATTTAAACCAGGGCTGCTCTGGAGAGAATGCAGTTCCTTCCCATCACCATCATAATAATCCATACCACCCTTTTTAAATAAGACCATCCTCAGAAAAAAGTATCTTCCCCTTTCTATTTTAGCAAGATCTGAGGGAAATAAAGGGTTCTAGTATAGCTCTGTCTGCCTCTGGTTTGTTTATCTGAGCATGCCATATGCTTTCTAGGGCCACAACTAAGCCCCAGTAAGGTATCACAGAATCATAGAATATACTGAGTTGGAAGGGACCCATGAGGATCAAAGGCCAGCTCCTGGCCCTGCACAGGACCATCCCCATCAATCACACCGTGTGCCTGACAGCATTGGCCAACCACTTGAACTTTGTCAGGCTTGGTGCTGTGACCATTTCCCTGGGGAGCCTGTTCCAGGGCCCAACCACTCTCTGGGTAGAACCTTCTCCTGATATCTAACCTAAACCTCCCCTGACACAGCCTCAGGCTGTTCCCTCAGGTCCCATCACTGGTCAGCACAGCGAAGAGATCAGTGCCTGCCCGTCCTCTTCCCCTCACGAGGAAGCTGTAACTGCAGTGAGGTCTGTCCTCAGTCTCCTCTTCTCCAGGCTGAACAGACCCAGTGCCCTCAGCTCCTTCTCATGCAGCTTCCCCTCAAGGCCCTTCACCATCTTCATTACCCACCCCCGGAAGCTCTCTAACAGCTTTATATCCTTCTTACATTGTGGCACCCCAAACTGCCCCCAGCACTCGAGGTGAGGCCACCCCAGCTCAGAGCAGAGCAGGACAATCCCCTCCCCTGCCCGGCTGTGATGCTGTGCCTGATGCCCCCCAGGACAGGGTTGGCCCTCCTGGCTCCACGGCACTGCTGGCTCAGGTTCAACTTTCCATTGACCAGGACCCCCAGGTCCCTGTACATGGCACTGCTCTGGCCTTCTTTCTGGCCTGCAGAGAGTGCAGCTCACTGAACAGAGATCTTTCTGCGCGGTCTTTTGTGCTGGGCCTTGAAAACCTGTCCAATCTGCCCAAATGCTAATAATTCCATGGTGTTTTTCAGTGTTACCAGGGTTGTCCTTAAACAAAATCTCACTTCATTTTCCCCTTTTAGGCAGAAAGCCCAGAGCTAATTGAATACATTCTCTCTCTTCTTCAGTGACTAAATGCAATGCTGATGTGTGCATATAATGTGGGAATCACGTTAATCATAGGCACACAGATTTCAAAGCCAAGAGTGCTGGTTGTGATGACCTAGTCTGATCCGCAGTGTAACACCAGGCATAGAATTTCTGCCAGTGATTCCTGCCTCAAGCCCATGATTTTGCACCTCAGTTCCCATCTGTATAAACTGAGCTGCAGCTTCCAGACACAGGGTTTATTATGCCTCTCCCTGCTGCATAAAAGAGTTCTTTGTTCACGGAAACCTTCTACCACACTAAAGTCTTGTGGATTCTGACCAAGCCACCTCTTCACCTTCTCTTTGCTAAAATGAATAGATTAGACCTCTTATATCTCTGCCCCCAAGGTGAGATTTCCAGGCTTTGAATCATTCTGCAGAAAGACCACATAGACCTACGCTCTTGGTATCTCACAAAAATCTTGAAGATATGAAGCTCCTGCAGTGCAGGCTTTTCAAAGATCACATAGTTAATCAAACAGAAGTTAGTCATTTCAGCCTTCCAGTCAGGTCCACAGCCTTTGCCTTGTCCCCAAGCACATGTTATGTTTTCATCTCTGTCACCACCCGGTATTTCTCAGTTTATGCAATAGAATATCCCTTTGCACAAAGTAAGTTTTAAATGGATCTTAACAGCTGTACATATGCAGGGCTGTGGGTCCATATTCAGAGCAAGAGCTCAGAAGCTCTGTACTCATTCATAATAAACACAGAAAGCAGTAATCAGAAAAATGTAAGCAATTAGGTAGAGTAACACACAAAGTCTTGGCTGTTCTAGTTTAGAGTTAGACTTTCAGTTTGGTCTGTTACTGCTGACTTGGTCCTTTAAAAACCAAACTTGGCTGGAAGAGCTGCTCCCAGTAATTTCTGTCACCCTGCTTGACCTGTCATACTTGTACCCCTGTCAAATGACAGCTCGCCAAATGTGCTATTCCTGTAATTACTAGCAAAAATGCATGTAATCCATGTCAAACTAGCCCTAATTTTCATGGTAAGATTCCCAGGTTTTGCAGCAATCTGATGTGACAGAGAGGTTTCAAGAAGTTCACAAATCTGAAAAGTACTAACAGTGTGAAAGGATTCATTAGAAAATTATTAAATAATGCAGAATTCCCTTTGTGCTGGTATCTCAGTGTCTATCTTGGAGAGATGTATATAGATATATGCATACGTAACTCCAGATGCCAAAATCCTTGCACATAATTGTTTCGTAGAAATCACTGATTTTAAGATGGCAAGTGAGATTTAGAAGTTTAAGAGAGGTGCTTAAGTGCCATGTAAGTCCTTTAAGATGCTGAGGATGTTCACCAATCTGTAAGATATGCCTAATGTCACAGGGAAGCCAACAACAGAAGAGTTATTTAAATTGCTCTACTCAAGCTAATAAGAATTGAAAGCTCACTTTACAGAATAAATTTTTTTGTTTGCTTTCCAACATTTTTTCAGGTTTTTGTTTACCAAAGTCAGTCATGTTTTCCATATTTTTTAATAAATGAAAAAACTATTCACCTCAAGCCCATTTGCAATATGCAGCTGCTTTTACCTGTTTATATTTATGATTTTTGTACTTTTTAAAACTGGGAGCAGGAGGAGAAGCTTGGCAAATAGAGCAAGAAAACAGCATTAAAATTCTTCACTAAAAACACTTGTTGTTGCTGTTGTTTTTAATTCCAACTGAATACATTGGTACAAAATACTTCTCTTTTCTCATTTTATCATGAAAAATCAATAGGCTGTAAATACAGCAAGTCATACAATTTCAAGCTGTTATTTCGGGCTATCTGTAGACTCCAAAAATGTTTTAAGATTCTTTTCACAGACAGTAAGACTAGACATGTCTCTTTTCTTTTTCTATAAATACTGGAGTCTCAAGCCCCTTTCCGTGGTAATAGATGGTCTAAATTTTTGACATACATTTGGCACTATTAGTATTTACTGTAAGCGTAACGTTACTATTTTCTTGCAAAAGTCTGAGACACACAGCCCATTGCCTGAGTCCATACTGAGTGTGAGGTAATGCCTCTATCCACTGATCGAGAAGAAACCTAGGAACCAGAGAGCTGCTTTTTCAGCAGAGTTGAGTCGGTGTTTTCATTTTCAACATGCTTTGCACTAAACATCACTAAAGCCCTTTCACTAATTCTGATCTTGTGATTTCTGCCATTGGCAAGTAGAAGCAGAACCCAGCAGAGCAAAGTGATGTAGCATTAGGGTATTGTTTCAAAAGCAACATCTAAATGTGACCGCTGCTCCATTGTCTGGCTCTTTAAACCCAGCCTAGGATTTTCCTTATGGGACACTGCTCCAGCAAAATAAATAAATGGGCTGTAGTCTAAACTCTGAAGCCCTCTATAAGATGTTATTGTGTTCCAGGCTCAGCAATAATAGAGGAGACATCACATTACAGCAGACGTACACTATTGCACTTTTGGAAAGATCAAAGCTTGCCTTGTCTGCACTAACTTTGGACAGATACAAGATGGCTTGAGCTAGCATGGTCTAAAATACAGCAGGGGGAAATGTCATCAACATCCTATGGGCCAGTATTGCAATTCTTCTTATTGCCTCACTGACTGAAAAGCCTGAAAAGCAGCAGCTGGTAAGTACCTCAGTGGTGGGGGAAACTGCAAGTGGAGGAGGAAGCAGCATTGAAAGGTTTACACGTCTAGGGGACTCTGGAAAGCAGGGAGAGCAAAGAGGCCCCATGTTCAGGTTGAAATGCTTCAAAAAGGGCATGTGCCCCACAATATCTACACATCACTCTCAAAACCAAATACTCCACCAAATCTGGACCATTATCCTTACAAAATGGCACAACTTGGGCAGAGGCAGTTCAATCCAGGTGGAGCAGCCATCACCTAATGCCAGACACTCTCCCAAGGAAATCTCTGTGTCAGTCACGGTCCTAACTACTTTACCTCCAGACAATGTCTACATACATTGAGTGAAGATGTTTCCCTTACCTTCGGCCACTAGCTCAGACAATGTGTTTGTGACAGGCTGGACACACTGCCAAAGTGTGCACTGAATGAGTCTCAGTGTCCTTTAAAATGACACCATTCAACCTTCATAAGCAACCCTTCACTTCTGATTTGCCACAGGTTGAGGATATTTGCTTTGGACACAGAGGTGGATCAAGAGCTCAGCACACACCCTCCCCAGCAAGACACTGCTCCCCTGAAGGGATTGTCCCAGTGCCTGCTGGGCTACAGTGCTCCCGCAAGGGCTGCAGCCCCAGGACAGTCAATGCCCAGGGTGATGGGAGGGTCACAGTCCCAGGCTAAGGAGTGGGGGACTGTCAGGGGACTCTGGGCTGGCTGCCTGGATACAGGGAGGGAGCAAGGTGGACCTGGAGGAGGTTCCTGAGGGCTGCCAGTTTTCCCACAGGAAACCTTGGCTGTGTTTTCTGCTGTGCTACATGACACTGTTTGGGCTGTAAGTCTGGATGCTAATACAAAAGCAACGTGTGGTCCTATGCAGACAGAGGAGGAACTAAGCCTCTTCTTCCTCATTAGGGACAGCAATGCCTCTGGAAAGTCAAGCACAGGATGATTGTGGTTTGCTCAAAGACACGAAGTAGGACATATGACTTAACCCTCACTTCTCCTTTTGCCTCCAAAAGAAGGGCCAGGGTCTGATCACACACAAACTTACAGTGTTGGTCCTGCCTTACTGGGCAGCTAATGTGGGTAGCTGACACATGAGGTCTGGTTGAATCACATGTCTTCAGTGGATTCCTATCAACAAAACTGATTACACTAGCTCAAAAATGCATGTAGCACAGTGTATCCTTCCAAAGCATGAGATCTTACTGCTGACCTGCTGCTCTCTAGTGAATACTTACAAAACACCAAATGTGTTTCTCATGCAGCTTCACATAATCAGTCACAGACCTTTCAACTGAAACATACTGTACCTTCAACATTGCAGTTATCCTGCCATAGCCAAGAAGTAATATTTCATCCAGCTCAACACAACAAACATCTTTGGCTCTCTTTAATGCTTAACTGCAGCCAAAGTTAGAACTGAGTTATTTGTAGAAGAGTGATAATAATGATAATAATAATTATCATTATATATGTTATTTCTCCTGTAGCATTTTCCCACTCTAGTCTGAGCTGGGGCAGCCTCACCTCGAATCCTGTTTACAGTTTGGGGTGCCACAAATTTAAGAAAAATATAAAGCTATTAGAGAATGTGCAAAGAAAGGCTGTGAAGATGGTGCAGGACCTTGAGGGGAAGCTGTATGAGGAGGAGCTGAGGTCACTGGGTCTGTTCAGCCTGGAGAGGAGGAGACTGAGGGGAGACCTCACTGCAGTTACAGCTTCCTTGTGAGGGGAAGAGGAGAGGCAGGCACTGATCTCTTCTCTGTGCCTGAGGGAATGGCCTGAAGCTGTGTCAGGGGAAGTTTAGGTTGAATATCAGGAGAAGGTTCTTCCCCCAGAGGGTGGCTGGGCCCTGGAATGGGCTCCTCAGGGAAGTGGTCACAGCACCAAGCATGGCAGAGTTCAAGAAGTGATGGGACAACACTCTCAGGCACAGGGTTTGACTTGTGCACAGTACTGTAGAGAGCCAGGAGCTGGCCTTTGATGATCCTTGTGGGTCATTTCCAAGTCAGGATATTCTATGATTCTAGAATCATGGATTCTAAGATCATTTGGGATTTCAGTGACAGAAAAGACAGAAATCTTGCTATGCTAGAAACCATACAAAACAACAGCTAAATGCTGAGCTTTGCTACTCTACAATGACAATGTCCAAATTCAAGGTACAGAAATTACAGAAACACTAAAATCAGTCGGTATTTTCATCTGGTAATATGAAATGGCTCAAGAGGAATACAAGATACAGGAAAACACCTATATGTGGGAAGGTGGGGAGAGAAAATGAAAAGAGGTGATTGCAAGCAGCTGAAATTAGTCAAAACTAAACAGAATTTGAATTGGTAGTGATCCACAAAACCTATTGTGGAAATGCAGTGAAATTTTGGGGTCCTGTTTCTTCAGTTTTCACCTATCCAGCCTTTTCATGAACCTTTTAAGAACAATAATTCTACAAGTCCCTAGACAGCCATTACTCAACTACCGTTACAGCTAGAAAGATTTTGGGGTTTTTTTCCTACCTTTCTTAAATATCTAATGTAAGTCTTCTTTGCTGAACTTGGGCTGATTTCTCCTTGCTGTACCCCATGTTGACCTGTTGACTGATCACTGTGTAACACCACTGAAAATGTTCAAACACTATCATTTTTCTCACCTCTGCTCCTGCCATGTTCTTTTTCCTAGACTAAACAAAAGTGACTCTCTCAGTCTTTATTCCCAGTTCATGTTCTCTAAGCCTCTTATTACTTTTCCAGCTCCAGAAGTGACTCTTTCTTACTGACATAAGATAGAGAAATCTGTCAGGGTGTGGAACGGACTTAAAAGGAAGGAAGAGCACTTACTCTGTAAGAAATACAACAAAATATCAGCATTATAGTAAGAGTTATTCCATAGTGCCAGAGATTGATTAGGTGAGACCAAAAGTATTGCTAGTACCTTCGGTTTCTTCTGGAGTGGAAGTAGATGGAAGAAGCTGAAACAGCCAATGATGTATTAACTCATGCATTCACAAAAAAGTGACTAATAAGACACCTCCTCCCCTGTGTGTGGATACCAATCAGTGTCCTATCAGTGAAAAAGCTGGAGTGGAAGATCCTGTGGTTCATAAGCTTTAGTGTCACTGAAATGCCTTTTTCTCCTGCTGCTGAAAGAGGAGCATGATGGTATCAGATCACAGACACACAGACACCCTGTGAAGCAAGGGTATAGAGAAAAGCATGTCCATGCTGTGCAGAGCCACACTGGAAATGCCCTTCAAGCTGGTGTCTGCTGGCTCTGGAACAGAAGGCAGTCCTGTTGTAATGCAGGTGATGGGTTTGGGGGATAGGGTTAATTAAAAGCCTTGTAGCAGAATGAAGCCCCTGCAGCACATTTATAAGCCAGTGCAAAAGCCATCCAAATCCCTTATTTTTTTCTGGGCTCTGAGCTGAGATTTTTGTTTGGCACAGTGTCACACTATGGTGGACCTCAGCTGCAAAGTAGCCTACCCTGCCTCCCTCATTTTTCCCTTCCAGAAGAATCACAGGGATGCACACACCTCTGCCCCTTTCTTCTGTGGGAATTCTCTGTCTCCCTCGCTGGATCCATCTATCAACATCAGCTTTCATGAGGAAAGACTGAAAATCTTTCCAAAACAGGCTGGAAGAGTGTGAGAAATTGAATGGGGAGGGAAGGGAGGGAATTTTTCCTCAAAGTTCAAAAGGAAAGTTTGAGCCTACAATTTGTTTATCCTTTGATTTTTTTTTTTTTAACCTTTACTATGGGAAATCAGGAAGGGGAAAGTTAAGGTTGTCTGGAATAGGTTTAGATCCAAATTATGCTGCTGAGAAAAAGGAAAAATAATCAGAAGACTCACTTGCATAAACAGACAGCTAAGTCCATCAATTCTTTGCTTGACCAAATCATTCCCCACCCTGTACACCTCAATTACTGCCTCACCTATAGCCTCTTCAAACTGGAGGTTGTGCTGTGCTGCTTCTCCAGAATTCCCAGGGGCCCACAGCCTGTATCTCTGACCCTCATTTTTTAAAATCATTTACACCGATGTCAAGAATGAGTAGAAAGCTATCAGGTCAAGAGACAGAGCTTCAGCTAATGGAAATCAGTTAACCATCATCCATGTTAGCAAGGGATTCTCCCTGCCTGCACAGCTCTTCATGGGATGAGATACAGGAAGAGAACCCTAACACACCTCAGCTCGTCTAGGCATGTACCAGCACTTTCCTGCATGTGCCTTCACCTCATCTGTCAATTCCCTTTTCCTCACTCACTCCTCTGCAGCTATTGTCATTTCCAGCAGCATTTGTAAGAGGCCTTCTGTCCCCTAAAACCTTCACACCACAGAAAACCTTCTCAGTATTTCCTTTTCTGTGCATGTGTGGCAGGGAGAGGAGGGTGGTTTCAGATTCTCTTCCCGCTTCTATCTCAATCTGAGGAAGAATTCCAGACCCAACACTTGCAGGGGAAAAAATTATCTGCAGAGCAGAAGACTGCATTGTAAACATCCTGTTGTGGCCAGCCTGCATTACTAGATGCCTTGTGGGATATTAAAATAAAAAACAAAACAAAACCCCACACCCACAAAAAGCCCGGAAAACAAATCAAAATTAACAAATCAACCAAAAAAAAACCCACTAAAAAGAAAGGGGGAGATGAAGAGAGGGCTAATTTAAATCAGAACTTCAGGGGGCTAATTTGAATCAGAACTTCAGTAATAATACTACCCCAAAACAGATATATCTGTTCTTCTGGAATCTTTGGTCTTAAGAATTCACAGATGGAAAATATGGATGTCCTTCTGCATGTTATTTTTCCCAGTGCACTTTACTTGGCAGCTCAAGACCTTATAGCAGGAAGATGGCTGTAGAATTTCAGGGATCAGTTCAAAGCCTTTTGCTGTAGCAGATCATCTGGCACTTGACCTATACACCAGCTGAAAGCCTTGGGAAGAACTCCACCCTGGACTTTTCAGCTCCTTTAAAATCAAGATCTGTGTGAGCACTGTGCACATGCACATTGCATCTAAAACACACAAAATGAGTTCAGGTCTTAACAGGAATTAGGACGCCAGTTGATACTCTCCACATGCAACAGCAGTAACAAGCTGAAGTGTTACTTACAGGTATCCTGCTCACTGGCAAAATTCAAGTTTAAGTTACAGCTCAGGTGAATGACTTGACATATGTCAGGCCTTTCACTGGGGCAATGAAAGTAATTAATGATACAGTAATTACAGGCTAGGCAATCTGAAGCATACCCCGTCCTGGCAGCACAGTTGGCCTTAGATAACCAGGTAAGCGGTGATAACCTCACCACCTGTCTGAACCAGAAGGTGCCCCAGTCTTCTCCATAGGGATGAACTGAATTTGGTGTCTCTGTTCCACCTTGCCCCTGTGCTCTTGCCTATGGAGGGAACAAGTGTCTCCAAGGGCAGTGTTTATGATGGGCACATGGAGAGCATGCACATCTGCGTGCAGACACAAATGGTCCATGCACGCAGAGCCCGCCCTGCGCTCCAGCGCTGTTGTCACACACACAATCCAGCCAAAACTCCCTGTGTCACCCACCCTCGTGAGCCAGTGCTCCACTCTTGCCACCAGCCACTCTTGTTTGTTCTGCATCTGTCTGCCTTTCCTGCCACCCCGCATGGTAGCATCTAAGAGCCAGCAGGGCGCAAGCAGTTGGATGGATCAACTCATTTTGTTCAGGTTTCCAAGTAGCCTGTGGGTGGGTAATGGCTTTTGGTCAAAAGCCATGCTAAGACAGTATTGAAAAGGAAGGCTTGACAACAAACTACAGAACTCCAAGTGCCCAGTCTCTAATTAGATGAATGCAAACAAGTTAAAAATCTTAAAAAACAATTTCCTTGGACATTGGAGAAGTTAAGATCATGCTGGGATTTCAGGATTCACATTGTGACTCATCATAGGTGACATGCTATTTTTCACTTACTTTCCTCAGCAACAATCACTTGATGTTTTAGAATAAACATCTGTCAGGAAACAGATCATATCCTATAGGAACAGAAGGAGGAAACAAAGCTTTGTTCATGAAATGCTAAGAATGTATTTTTAATGACAGAAGCCTGGGGCAGTTTCCCATAATTAGTTTACAGGAGTATCTCAGAAAGGCTCTGGCAGGCTGCACAGTGCTCATAAATCTGTGCTATTGTAAAGTGTTCCAGGGTCCCTTCAAAAGGCCTGGACCAGAGGCAAAAATAGCAGGATGCCCTTCATGCAGTAATCCCAGCCCCTGCAGACTGGGAGGTATTGGAAATCTTAATGAGGAATCCACTTTCTGGAGAAGTTTACCTCTAATCTACACCAAAGAGAAGGGAGGGGAGAATAAATAAACAGAAGTGCTCACAGTGCTCTTTGACAGGTCCAAAAGTGGGCTTCCAGAGTGTTCTAAGTTCCTCCATTGCTGACCAGCCATGACCCTGCATACAAAAGTAGTCAATATATTTCTCATTAAAATAAGATCAAGTTTCCAGCAAGTTTAAATGCATCTTCACTAGTGTCACCTGCACCTTCTCCAAGAGAATCCTTTCAGGGGAATATCAGTTAACATGGAAGGCAGGATGTATTTTCAGCCAGGGCAGGGGAGCTGGTACCTTTAAGATTCAGGAAGAGAGGCCTGCTTCAGAGAGATCAGTGCTCACAGCACTGGGAAACTGGATATGAGAGAGGGCAGCAGCTGCCTGTATTCCCAGAAGGGAGAGATGAGGTCCCTCCATGAAAACTGCAGTTCTACAGTGGTTTTGGTTTGTGGAAATGGTTTCTTCCCAAGAAGAACAAACAATTTTTCATCAATTTATCCTAATTTTCTTTTTCAAATCCTGGAGGTGTTGCACAGATGCCCTGGTGAATATCAATGCTCCACTGGTAGGTACCATGGAGTACAATGGAGAAATTTACTTTTGTTTGCTTGGGGATTTTTTTTACCCCTAGGGAAGAAGGCCATGCCAGTAGTTTTCATTGCTAACTATCCTTACAGCCCTACAACAAATTTCCTTTGCTTGCCTCCCACAAAGACAAGAAAACATTTCCTTATTCTCTGCTTGTGGTTTGCACAGACTGAAGATAAAATCTGAGCAGGTTAAGAATGAGGAAGGAGTAAAATTGAAACAATAATACTAAGAGAGATAGCAGTATTTACTAGCTCCTTCAAACCTTGTATCCAAGCATTTTGAGGCTCTTTACACAGCCCTGACACCCTGGTGTTGAATGTTAAGTGCTATTGTCCTTTTCAAAGGAAGGAGCAATAAGCCAGAAAGTGAAATGAAGTCTCCTGACATGTGGATCTATGTTTTAGATCAGAAAACTTTTGTTATACTCCGGTCTGCAGATTAACACCGAAATAGTTACATGTTCCAAAACAGGGACACTTCCTTTAGAAATCTCATTTCCAAACTTTTTAACAAATTTAAAAATGAAAAATCCTAATTGAAATCTTCTCTTGAAATAGAAAGAGCAAATCTCAGCCTCCAGAAAGCCCTTTTAGAACATGTAGAACTAATGGCTTTAATTCCATTGTAAATGTTTAAGCACCAGAGCACACCGAAGAGAGTCAAACTTCGTTTATCTTTCATTCCTACAGAAGTTGTCTTAGCTCTGTTAGTAAAAGACCTTGGGACCATCCCACTGATTCATCAAACTTGAGATACTTCACATGAGGATCTATACTAGGTTAGACAATACGATCTGCTTCTTCCTCCCTCCATTTCTGCCTTCCATAAAATGAAAACCCTTCCACTACGTAAAGAGCTTTAAAAGTTACAGAATAAAAAAACAAACTGAAATGCAGTGAACCATCAGCTAGATTAGTTTACCAGTATATGGACTGAAGGAAGCCAAGATGTCATGCCAAAGGCAATGCCTGCTGAAGGCATTTATTTTTCAAACAAAGGATTTACCTTTCAATCTTAGCTGAAGAAATTAATTGTCCAATATTTTGCATTTGTAGTAGCTAAGAACTTAATTCAAAATTGGAACCTGGACAGCCCCAGTGAATCAGTGGCTTTAATTCTCATTACATTCAGAATGGCAGGGCCCAGCTGGGAAAGGCAACCAGCTACCTTCTCACCAGCTGGCAACAGCCAAGGACAAAGTGCACGGAGTTAGTGAGTGCTTCACTTAAGACACTTGAATGAAGTAATGTTTTACAGAGCTAATGTAAATACAGTTCAATGGAGAGGATGCTGGCAGGAAGCCACAGCAAGGACATAAATTCATGGTGCTGGAAGACCAATTTGGCTTGGCCTGCCAGAGCAGTTTGCAAAGCAATCCAGGATTTCATATAAATAAACTTTTTACTCAGGTAGTAAACCAAAAAAATGGCTGGATTTCTGGATTTTCTATCAGATGTCATGATTCAACAGATGGTTCCATTTCCTCCACAACTCACCCTTGTTCTGAAAAGAATGAGTAAAATGAAAGAGTTCTCAGATATGTCTGAGTTGTTTCAGCTAGCCAGTTCAATTGGACAGTGCACAACACAAATGAGAAACTACTCTCTTCTTGCTCATTCTCACTTCCATTGCACAAGGAACTAATTGATGCTGTCTCAAACTAGGAGATTTGGGCTGTGAATATGTATCTTTGGTAGTTTCGCCAAAGGGGAGAAGGTCTCAAAATGTTCCTTCAAACAGGAGCCATAGAATCCTCTTGGATTATTGGTTACTGGTATTCTGCAGCCTTCTCATTTGCCTCTTACAATCTCTTTATGAACAGTCCTATGAATATTTGGGAATCCCTCTAGCACCTGGTTCAATGGATAGAAGAATAGCACTGGAGGTGGACGACATCGATAAGCATTTGTCATAACTGGCACCTGCAAATAGTCTGACAAAGGCAATCTCAACCCAGTGAAAACATCACAGAGGACTTTCACTTCTTTTGCTCCTGGTAAATCAAGTATTTCCCATCATGCCAGATTCAGTGTTAATACAGTGAAGATCCTCAGTTTACCTCACTGTTTACAGGCTGCAATAGCTCATATTTCAAGAAATGTAGGGCTATTCCTTACAGGCTTTCCAGTCCCTTCTCCCTTCCTTCAGCTTGAACCAGTGCAGTGGCTGGTCACAAAAACCTACTCAAATATCTACTAATGTTTTTGCTCCCTCCCCCGAACAATGTTGGTATTTTTGTGATTTTTTTTAATGGTTAGATTTGTTTTCTCACAATTTTTCAAATAAGCTGGAATCACATAATCATCAAACCACCTTCCCTTTAATTAGAGAATCACTATCTCTGAAAATGTATCTGTGGCCACCAAGGCTGCATATTGTAACATAATGTACCCACAGATTCCTTATCCCTGCTCTGGTTTAGAGAAGGAAACAAAATTGTCTCCTCTCAAACCATCTGGGACCACAGAGCTTCATAGACATTGACAGGACTCATCCAAGTGCCTCACAGGTCTTACAGCATTCCCCAGGGTAACAGATTCCCTCACACCACCATGTTCACAATGTTCAGAAGCCAAGGAAAATGTAACAAGCTGTTGCTGTACAGAGGCCACCAGCAATGCAGCATGCTATGCCTGCTCTGCAGGAAGACACCTGGGATGTCTGAGCTCTGTCTGAGAGGAAGACTGTGTGTGCACAGTAATCTTCACTTACATCTGGAGTTCACATAGCACACTACACAGTCCATGTCCTCATCTCTGACTTTAATCCTTCTTTGGACCTATAAAATTTCCATGAAGATTAAGGCTGGCTCCAAGGTCCAAGACCTGGTCCAAACAAATTTAAGCTCTTTCTGAAATCAATTGCTTAGGCCAGCTCTCCAACGTGCTCTTTCTCCTTTTCCTCATCAGAACTTCTAATTTTCTAACTGAGCTGGCACTCAAACTCTGAACTTGAAGGATCAGTCTTCTCACATCCAGGACTGTCACTGCCATCTCAGATTTGTCATGCTGACCTTGGGTGCTGCAAGCAGCCAAAGTGGAAACGAAATGGGCAAAGAGCAACAATCATAAGCAAGTCATTCATAACCAGGTTTAACTCCAATCTTCCAGCCAGGGGAGGAGGAGAGAAAGGGAGAAGGGGGTCATATCCTGTGGAAGTAAGGAAGAAAGGAAGAGTTGACAACACACTCAAAAATAGTGGCATGTGTGAAGAGTTAGGACAGTAGTGCACACAGAGCTATTTTTAAAACCAAAGGAAAAACTTCCCAGCCATGATCAGGGTAGAAGGGAAGGTGCTGAGAAGGGAGAATTTAGTGGTGAGTTGCAATTTATAGCCTCCATCCTGCCATCAGCCAATGTGTTTATGCTCTGTAGGCAAGGCCATGGTCTCTCAGTCCACTTGGCCTGGGTGAGCCTAAAAGTTGCTGCCTGGCTTTGAAGCCTGCCCTGTGCTCTGCCTGCTGCCTTCCTTGTGTGATTTTGGATCTCCATCCTTAATGGGTTTCCTTTTATATGCACAGCTGCTTGCCAGGCTCACTAAATTGTAAAAAACCTTCCTCGACATCAGGGCTGCATAATCATTGCTACCCATGCAACATGTTCAGTAAAAGGGAGCAGAACACTTTGGGGTGTTTCAACAAACCCATGGCTAACACTGTAGCATTTTATGGGATGGAAAAGCTGCATTAATGGGGAATCCTATCTTTTGTCACTAAGGACAGAAAAGGCAGAAATACACAGAGGAGGTGATAAGAGGCCCACTAGTCGCAGCAACAGGAAAAAATACATTTTAAAAATGAATCATACGTTCCAGAGTTTAAAATAGGCATTTTCTTAAGACTGGCTGCTTTAACAGGACATTTATAGGCCATGCATTTCCAAACTAGAATGATGGAACTTGTGTCATATCCTAGAGAAACTTTTCAAGAACTACATAAGAATGAAGGATCTACATGTTTGTTCATGTACTTTTCCCCCCTTCTGCATAGTTTAATTGACTAGAAGTGATGATGAGAGATAAACGCACTTTCAAGAACAGCAGATATGAGTCCATGTCCTGTGCAGGCTAAAAGGGAGTAGGAGCTGACATTGTTGAAGTCTATTCTAAATAGAAGGAGTAACCGAGAAAACCACCAAATTTCTTACAATCTTTGTTTCTGTATTTACAGACTGTGGTTGACCAAAAGGCTGTCATGAGGCAAAGACTGTATTTCAAAAGTGCCTTGCAGACTTGCCTTTACATATTGCTAAATGTCAGCTTCCAGTTTAGGAACTCAGATAGGAAATAATAGATATAGACAACATTATCCTCTGAGATAGGCCACGATGTGTGAAACAGGAAAAAACCCACAGCACTGCCGTAATATCTCCTTTGTGAACGGCGCGACAGGGACTGAGGTTTGTATTTATATGAGTCTGTACAGATCCACATAAAAACACTGGCCTGAGATGGGTCAGCGAATGTACTAAATGAAGGCACCATGGCATTGTTCAGCATTGTCTCCCTTGATTCTAATAAAAACACTTAGCAATGCCTAGACACATGTATTTCTGACCTGTTACATAGTGTGTTACTACACTTGCTCCCTGGAATAACAGAAAGGGAATTTACCTCCCACAGACATGGATCTGTGGGCAGAGATTTTTATAAGTAAAACAGGTTTATCACACAAATGTGGCTTCTGGTTATCACTGCATTGCATGCACCCTAACAGCTTCTCCTCAAACTACAGGCTGCCTTCTAGAGGGCACCCGGTATTCAGCACAGATGATGGAGAATTCCCCTGGGCAGAATGTGTTCCTCTTTTCCCCACACACATGGAGTAGAAAGTTTTAAGTACCATTTTTTCCCCCTACAAATGAGTTTGGCTTGCACTGGGTGCTGCTGAGAGAATAGCATATCCCTTAATCACACAGCCCTCTGGCTAGAGAGTCAGCTAGAGAGAAGGATGAGGGAAGAGATGTCTGGTTTGGATTAAGGGATTGTTCCAAAACTTTCTGTTCAAAGCAAAAAACATACCACCAAACGTTTGTGCTGTGAAAAGACCAAAAGGGATGAGATGGGAAGAATTTAGCAGATGCAAAGTAACATCCCATTATATCCTGTCCAAGAATGGCAAATGGAGAACCAGAGTAAGAATTATTATTAAAAAGGGAGAGAATTCAGTTATGAACTTGTTACGTTAGAAAAAGGGCTTCACCATTCCTCCAAATTACTACATTTTTCAAGCATAGGGTTTTTATTAATCCTTTTCTGAAAATAAGTTGAGAAAAATATACCAGTTCCAAAAAAAAAAAAAAAAATCCAGCAATAATCCAACACTTTCTAAAATACTAAAGTTTTAAAAACTAGGGGGGAAAATAGTTTGTTGCTTTCTAGACAGCTAAAGATTATAGAAGGAGGTAATTGGTTTTTCTGGGACTGTATCCCTCTTCTCCCCTCTCATTACTCAGAGATTTATAAATCTTGGAAGCTGGCTATGTAGCGGGTTCATTAAATGGGGAACTCATCAGTAACTTCTCAGTAAGGCTTCCATTTTAATAGGCCTATGATTAAGTGAAGGGTATTTTAATTTGCTCTAAAAGAGCACCATCATAATTTACATACTATGCTTATTTGGGGACTCTTTTTCCGTGGAACATAAATGGAGATAGTTTTTTGTATTGACATTAAAAGCAAAGGGAATTTGTGTATCATGAAGCCTCACACCAAGACCTGAAGCTGGGGTAGGACTCTGAGTACCGCCTGGGAACTGGTCATTGCTTCGGTATACAATTTTTTCCCCATTTAGAATAAACTAACAGCTCAAATCCTATGGATCAAATGCTCCTCTCTGTTGGTTTAATTGTCACTGCTGTTAAATGCAAACATTTCTTCTCCTTGCAAAGCCATTGGCTGTTTAACTCGTGCAACAGAACCAGAGAAAAGCAGTATCCTGAGTGCTCCGAGGATCCCCATGTGGCACTAGATGGCGTTGCAAAACAGTTTCGGTACAGTTTAGTGGCAAACGACGGGGCTCGGAAGGTTGCGGAATAGGCTGGTTGGTCTGTTACGGTGCAATGCCCCAGGGAACCTGTTTATGTCTACCAGGTCACTAAAACAGCCTTGTGTACCAGCTCCAATCTCTTTTAAGCATATTTAACTAATACGTGAATAAACTGAAAGACTCAACACATAAAATTCATCCATTTTCTTTCTCTACCACAGCCCCTACATGCTGCTCCTTCAAATGTAGCCAAACACTCACTCATACCAAGCTAATCCACTGAAACCAGGGACAGTGGCAAAGCTGGGGCTATTTCCATACTGAATATGGCCCTGATTTGGAAAATTTGTCAGGCGCTTTCTAATGTCAAGCTGCCAATTCAGTCACCACCTTCCCTTAAAGCTTGTGGTGTAGCTGATTTTCCAAAAATTATATGGAGAGGTCATATGTCTATTAATACTTAAAATTAGCTGATGGAACCCTAACAATATGAAAAATAAAAGCTAGGAGTTATCTTGCGTCTCTGGCGGGAGCTTTGGGAATCAAGTCCATATCCTATCTCCCTACTTCACCCAGACCAGGGCTGTCAGCTGAATTTACCTCTGAATTACAACTGCACTGCCACTTGCTTCTGAGGTCTGTGCTCAGTTACAGCTGTGTAGCTGCACTGGAGGCATTAGATTTGGCAGATATTAAAAGGGAGAACAATTTGCTGCCTGCACAGTTTAGCTAAAGAGTTTGCTGATGATGTGTGAGCCTGGCACAGCCCAGCTCCCTTGTCTGTCTGTTCAGCAGTCAGCAGGCTTGTGTTTACAAAAGGTCAGGTCACACCTGTAAGCTTGGGTGAGCACTTCCTATTTTCCTTCTTCTTTCTGCTGGGACGTGTGTATTTACCAAACACTCTCCAGGACTGGAATGCCAGATTGAGATGAAGCAGATACAAAAGGCCAATACAGTCATCTGGAACTTAATCCCCGGCCAACAAGAGGTCCTCTAGTGCCCTGGCCAGCTCAGATTTACGTGACTCACAACCAGCTCTTATTATCTCCCTTGGAAAGTTACTTGCAAAGTTTTAATACAATTCCTCCTTAGCCTCCAAAGCTTTACCCTGGACTTGTCTTTGACCAGTGATCCCATTGCTCTAGGCTGCCCAGCAAGAAATCTCCTCCTCTCTGATTCTTCATATCATAGGCCGGTGTCTGGTTGTTTGCCCAAGCTTAACATACCTACCTTTTTCACTACCTCCTCATAACTCAGCCTCCTGGTCTCTCAATCACTTGTGCTGCTCTTCTCAAAAAAAAAAACAAAACAAAAAAAACCCAAAAACAAACAAACAAACAAACAAAAACCAAAAAAAACCCACCCAAAAAAACCCACCCCAAACCAAAAAAACCTCCCTCTATAAATAGTTCTGGTGTGTGTTTTAGTCTGCTGCTGATCTTTCCATAACCAAAATTTCTTGACATTTTATAGCCCACCATCTGGCTGTGCATGATGGCATGCAGATGTTAGCCATGCAGATGTCAGACATTTTTGGCTACTGGTGCAGCAATAAAGAAATATTTCTCTAACACAAAAACTTAAGATCTTGCCTTAAATGAACTAAGTAATGGAAGGCTGGTTCTGTACTGGGCTCCCTTTGCTTCTTGCTGTTGATGAAAAACATCACATTTTGCCACTTACATTTGGGAAAAATAGTGGCCATTCTTCTTCTTCATGTTGTTCCTTAAAAATCCCTAAAATCTCTTCTTAGCTAACATGTCCCCACACCACTGCCACTGAGTTAATTGACAAAACTTTGGCCACTGGTGTCCTACCACAATGACCTGACACTCCTGCCTCCATACTCTCACTGTCCCTTGAGTCCTGCATCCCTCTCTCCACCTTGTCTCAACAGAGATTATAATCCCCCTGAAGAGGAGATTTTTTTCTTGTCCTAGGTTTTAGACTGCAGGTACAATAGAATCACAGCCACAGCCAGGTTACTGATAGCCACCACGACTAAAACCATAAACTCCTTACAGGAATTATAGCAGTTAGCAAGAATAAGGGTTTTTTCGGATGTAATAGTATATTTCCAAGGGTGAGATTAAGGACAGATAAGATCAGAGTGCTGGCTACAGTTTTAGCACCAGACAAATATTGGCAATAGATATTTGCAGACAGTTTTCAAGGAAGAGTGGGGGGCATTAGTGGATGAGTGAAATGGTACTTTTCAGTAGGTAGTTTTTGATAAATTGCAGTGTTGTTAGTCCATAATAGGACTGGGTTGCTTTATCTGTTTGGTTTTTGGTGTTTGGTTGGGGGGTTTGTTGTTGTTGTTGTTGTTGTTGTTGGGGGGGGTTGTTGGTTTTTGGGGGGTTTTTTGTTTGTTTTTTGTTTTGTTTTTCTCTGAAAGGGTTAGGAACTATAATCTTAGTGACACAATGAAAATCAGAGAAGAAAGTATGTGGAAA
The DNA here is from genome assembly GCF_029207755.1 of Chamaea fasciata. Taxonomy (NCBI): domain Eukaryota; kingdom Metazoa; phylum Chordata; class Aves; order Passeriformes; family Sylviidae; genus Chamaea; species Chamaea fasciata. The sequence goes on along the minus strand of NW_027094087.1, from coordinate 21,785,258 downwards.
AGGAATTAAATGGACTGAGTATCTGATCATCTCCTTTGTATCCGGCAGAGATGAGGCAGATCCCAAATGGTTTTGCAGAGCATGGATATGTGCTTATACTTCTGGAGATTAGAAAATAGTTCATTATGGGAGATGAAGTGAGTTGGCTACCGTAATACTAGTCACCTCTGTAGAAAGGACACTGAAAGGAACTGGAGCTCCAAATACAGTGGCATTTCCAACAGCAGCAGATGTGTTGTGTCAGCTGAAGGTGGTATCAGTGTCAATTGCACTTCCTTACTCCAACAATGTGACTTTCAAAGATAACTGAATGAAATAAGATATCTAAATCGTGTTTTACCCATGCCTATATTACTGCGCATTACTTCGTATTTAAGACAATCTCTTCTTGGTAGAAAAAGGTTTTTGGTTCCTTGGTCTCCATTTTGAGTGCATGGATGCACAAATACACTCACAAAATTTTGTTTTTGACTAAATGATGTTGGCTATATCTTGAATCTCCCAGTGCTGACATACATAAGTAAGAAAGCTTTAACAATTCTGGTCATTTGTGTGTTAAATTTCCATTGCTACTGGAAAAATCCCAGGTCACCTCCCCTTGGTGGAAGCAGGAGTTTGTTATAGTAATTATGGAAAAAATAACAACATCCAGACATGAAAACTTGGACCAATTATTTCACCTGGGATCTCTTTCACCACATATTTGCTTTCTCATTTCTTTCTCTCTCCTCTTTAATTTTTGGAAGGCTGTGGTCTCTAATAACTTTTCAGCTTAATTGTATCCTATAAACATGAGCAAAATCCAAGAGTCTTAACTGAACACAGGAACCTTGCCATTGATTTCAAGGCAGCTGGGTTCCATATATGAGGAAGACAGGTGGCTTCACATACAAGGTTGCCTTTAACATGAAGATAAGAAAAAAAATAATCCAGCAATGGAAATATCAGTCCTTACCATGTATTTCTCAGAAGAAACCTGTTATACATATTTCCCTCTCTTTTTTATTATTTTTGAAGATTGTGAACAACCAGGGAGTTTTTATCATTAACATAACTCTCTAAGGTGAGGTGACACTGAGGTGACAGTTTTCCAGGTCTTCTTGGGCCTCCTGGCACTTCCAGTGACTCAGCTCATTCATTGGACAGAAATGTTGGCAGCACTGAACTGCTTTATTCCATGTATTTAGACAGAAGCTACATGGAATGGAAAGTCATTCTCTAATAATAAAATACATACAGAGGTACCAAACTTAATGGTAAGAATTAGCTGCACTGTAGTTATACCTGTGCTTCTAGCACTAATGTGCTTCATGAACAGCCCACAATGATCTTCTGGAGAAGGGCACTGAGGGTTTTTCTCTGAATGCTTAAAAATAGAAATAGGCATGGCCCCTGTATACTGTAAGGGAAACTCATCCAAAAAATAAACCTTGAATTGCTATCTAATATATAGACTATCAGATGTGTCATTTCAGATGTGAGCCTCTACAGCGGTATAATCCAAGAACAGCAGCAATATATTAATAAAACATGCTTGACCACATTTTTTCTGGCAGATTGTACTTTTGCACTGTAGCCCAAAATACATAATGAAATCCAGATCTCACTAGTTGCTGGAATGTCCTTTGTCAATAACTGTGAAAAATGTCTCTTACCCTGCAGTGCAAAATTGAGCTGTGGAATTTATGTGCCTAAGTTCTTCCACCCTTTAAAAGTATTTTATCTTGAATGAAAATACTGACACTGATTGTGCCTGGCAGAGACCACTCCCTACCTCTGCTGTATATCTTAATCCCTTCTGCCCCAATTTTGTTTATGTGAATTTATTGCCTGTGAAGTAACTACATCAACAACATCAAAAAACCCAGTTTTTTTATTATTGTTTGACTCAAAAGTAGTACTAGTATTACCTATCAGCAAAGAGATGCATATATACATCTCCTCAATGTGAGACATTCTGTCAGGGATAAGCCTTTTTTATTTTTTGGGTTTTTTTTTTTTCTGATGCAGAAACCATTAGGATACAATTGTATTGTTAGGTTTTGGCCTGGTGGGAATTTATCCACATGACACCAGGGTTCAGTTCCAACCTGAGCTGAGATTATGTCAAAGACTTAAAAAAAAACAGACAAGAGAACTCCTAATTCCCAGCCTTTGGGCCAATGTCATGACTTCTCACACTATTTTTCACCCTCTTCCTGTGTTATCAGCTGAAAGCACCAGAGTAGTCAGGATTGTTCTGTTGGCAGCTGCTGACCACTTGCCATCATCTCATGAATTATGGTTTAAGAACCAGCTACCTACATCATTCTGTGCTTACTTCTACTCCCAGAAGTAGCACAGGGAAGTCACAGGATTCATGTCCCTGTCTGTAGAACGATGACACTAACCTGATTAGCCATTCTTCCCCTCTCCCAGGTGAGTAGGTTCTGCCCCTACAAAGCCACAGAAGGGAAAAAAAAATCTGTAAGGAAATAGGAATAACTGTATTTACCAGCCAAAGTGTGTATTCAGGAGGCTGGCATGAGCCTTCCCAAAGCAAATGAAACCCCTGAAAGGAGGACATGGATCTTTTTCTCACTCTAAATGAGATAGCGTCTGACTTGATTTTCTAAATACTTGAGTTTAAGCCAATACTTGTTGTCCCCTTCTTTTCTGTCTCCCAGTGGACACTGGATAGTAGACTCTGCTGCTGAAAACTACTTCAAGAAAAGAACTAGAGAGGCCTGAGTTTCCAACTACTTGTACTCTTTTTCCCCAATTTTATGATTCCACCTACAGACACCCGGCCTGTGGAGCACCTGACAGAGCACCCCCAGCAGTGGGTGCCCCCCTCCTCTGCCATCCATCAAGGAAAGATTCCAAAAATCTCTGGCAGAGAAGATGTGGTTCAGGCCAGAGGAGATGAGGGAGAGCCAAAGGTTGCCACTGAGTGAGACACAGTGGTGCCTATTTACATGAAGGAAAGAGAAAAGAGTGGCTCCACTGAAGATTAAATACCATGATGTACCTGATAACTTATAAATAAAGACAAAAGCCATGAATGCAAGTGAGCATAAACAGCCTGAAAAGAGGAGTGGTACATTATCTGCATGTGATATTTCCTGCTGTCACTTTCAGGCTTGAACTGTCTTCAGTCTGACCTGAAGTAACAGGACATAAATGTTAAATTCTCATTCTGTCTCAATCTTTCGCCTTGCCTTGCCTTCCCTCCACTGAGACATGCAAGCAGCAAAGTGAGGTGGTACTTCAGTATATGCTTAATTGCTCTTCTCACTTAAAACCATCAGAGAATTTGAATCTTCTTCATTGACTACCAATGAATGTTAGTCAAGAATGTGTGCAGCCACGTAACTAGTAATTTTTTATATTCATCCCCAAGGCATTCTGACATGTAGTCCCTGAAAGTAATCACTGTGCAAAGCCCTGTTTTGGAAGACTCTTTTACAGATGAACTGTGGCACAGTCTGTTTTTTAAACATGATACTCCTCCATTCCTACCCCTTCAATTTCATAATCAAAACAAGTCTTTAACAAAACCCAAACAAACAAACTAACATTTTTTAAATTTAAATTAAAGGGTGCAAGAAAAAATTTGTAAGGCAGGATATTTTCGGATAGATAATGACTCCCACAAATACGTAAGAAACAATGCCTTCCTGAATCAGTGGGTTCTGTTTTATTGCAGAATCTCATTGAAATTCTTCTACCAGTGCAGAGGAGAGCTGAGTCTTCCCTGATAAGTGAATGAGATGATTGTATTGCAGGACAATTTATACTTGACCTTATTCCAAGTGTGCAAATCCATAAGTGATTGTATTTGGGCAAAACAGCTGTCAAAGAGACCAGGCCTGGGAGCTCTACATTAAGAAACCAAGTATTTGTGCAGAGAGAAGTTGCATAAACACTAGCTTCTATGCTGCTTGAAACTGCTGTGTACCACGAAGTGGGGCTGTGAGAGCCACGAGATAATTTCCCCTCTAGCTCAGAAAAGCTCAACATCAGCTGGCAGTCCCCCAGACAAAGGGAGAAGGACAAAGGAAGCACACCAGAGAAAGGATGTGGCATGGATCAGTGTTCAGACCTGTGCTAGCATAAAGCCCTCTCTACAGAGGTGTGAAATTGAGATGGGAATCCAAGTCCTTGCAGCTGGTGACTTCACTGCTGTGGCCAAATTCATTTAGCTGTGCAGGCATGTGACCTGGGAGCTGTAAATAACAGCACTTTATGGGACAGTCTTCAAAGTCAGGATTATGAGATGCCTGTAGCACAGCTTCCCAGTGGGGTTATATTACTTTAACAGAGGGATGCTGGCCTCACCCAGTGACAATTTAAGCTAATTTAAGCCTCATTTTCCTTATCATCTCAAGAACTATTCCTGTGACTGTCTGTCTGTCTGTCTGTCTGGGACTGTTCTGAGACTGCTCCTGTGGTTTTCTGTGGTTTCCACCTCAGCAGATGCATCATCAAGAGACCTCTTGCAAAATGCTAATGTGGCTTTACTACTCCCCCCAGCCTGTGGCTGGGTAACACCAATTGCAAGGCCGGCAGATGGCAATCTTTGTATTCATTTGCTCTCTGTATAGAACAGTTTCATCTTAGTGAACACAACACCAGTTGCATCAGTCAGTTTGGTGTAGAACTTGTGTCAGTCCTGTCCAGGAGATATTTTGTTCTCCTTGGCTGATGCTTCCATCCCAGATGTCAACCAGATGTAGAGCAAGAAATGGGTCTATGTGAGAGCCTTCCTCTCACCAGGAAGCTCTGTAAACTGGACAAGCAGGGTGCTAAAGTCAGGGTCAGCTTGAGCACAGGCCAGTAATAACATCCAGGCATCAGAACTTCCCTGAATCTCAACTATAGCCAGAACCTTTGGGGCTGCAACCCTATCAGTACCTAGGAAGCTTAGCCGTGGTTCAAAACATTTAATGTTATAGTTTGTAATATTTTTTTTAAAGCTTGAGTGTCATATTGCATCACCAGTTTCTTAGCAACATTTTTGAGGACGCCAAAGAAAAATGTATATTTAAAAAGTGAAGATTCAAATGAGGCCAGCCAACCCATTTATCAAAAGCTCCTTTCTATTTTAGGAGCTTGATCCGTCTAACCAGGCATTGCTCTTTTTATCACGGGTCACTGCATTTGCAAGCCTCCCTGTACTGACTCCCTTTCCTGCTCACATACAGGGGGCTGAAGTGCAGTTCCCCTGTTTACACTACTAGTTGTTATTTCTCCAGCTGCTGGCTGGGTTATGACCCCAGTCAGATTACTAATAATAGCCTCTTTCCCCCTCAGGAAAGTGAGGACCCAGCAGGGTTCAAGAAACCTGTCCCTTTTTAGAGCGTCAACAATGTCTGGCTTCACAGGATTCAGGCTCTGGTGCTCTCCACTCTAATAACCCCCCACTGGCATCAGCAGGAGAACCTACACCTGCTTATCTGGCTCCCAGCTTCCCAGCACTGTACAAAGCAGACAATGCCAGTTCTCCTAAACCCCTTGTCTCCTTTCACCTTTCTTGGGAGCAGTTCCTCCCTCACTCTCTGGAGGATTGCCTGGAAGTCTACTCCAAGGAAAGTTCTCAATTTGCCTGCTGGCTGTCTCCTTCTTGCTGCTGCCTTATTTCTCCAGGTTTTGAAGGACTGAAAAAGAATCCTAGTTCACAGGGTAATTGACTTTCCTATTAATTCTTTAGCAGCTGAAATAGTGTAGTTGTGTGCACATCCCTTGACACATTTGATATATTTAAGTCTGATACCTAAGGCAAAGCATAAAAAGACTCACAGTACTGTCATCCTTAAGCAGATATATAATTTCCCTTTGTGGACACAGCATAAACTTTCAGTTCCTTATTAAAAGCACTCTAAGGGATACAGGTTTTGTACATTGCATTCCACCTTTCTCAAACTGCCCATTTCAGTTCAAAGGGCTACAGAATTCATTTCCATATGCCTCCAGGGAGCTGCACTTTTCAGGGGTGGGTGTCATTTTGATCTCAGATTCTCCATGTAGAGGTGTCCAGGGGGATTTCATTCCATCCTTTTGCGATTACTTCCAGTCCAGCCAAGAAGGTCTCTTAAAGCCTTGATTTGAAGACTAAGCCAGAGAAAACAGCTACATTCTTCAGCAAATTATCCCAGGGTTAACTAAGATAATTAATAAAAATTTAAAGTAATTGCAATTACTTCAAGTCTGCATTTAGCAAGATTTAATTCCTAATCATTGGTTATCCTTCTGCCTTCCTCTGCTGGATTAAAAAGCAATTTATTTGCAGATGTCTCTTCTGTGTATGCATGAGAAGATCATGAACAATGTGGGGCTGTGCCTTCCACAGTTAATTCTCCACCTCCCTTTCAGTAGGGTCATATCCAGCTATCACACCACTTTTTGAACCCTTTGCAATCCTTTTGAAAACCCTGATGTGTACAGCATAAATCATGTTATTGACACTACACATGACTTTCCAACTTTTCACTGGGCTGCTGGCAGGCTTTCTCCTTGCTGCAATATCAGACCAAAAGCCTATTTCCAGGGGCTTATATACGGTGACCTTTAAGTCTCTAACTGAAAAGCTGCCTTCAAGTATATTGTTCTGTATCTTATGAATGTTTTATGTCTTTATTTTTTCTTCTTGCTGTACAACCTTGCACTGGGCCCTTAAAGTATATGTTCACTTTACCAGGAGTCCCCTGTTGGCCTGTATAAATTATTTATTTTCTAAGAAATGTTGATGTCAAATATTTCCAGCAGTCATTTCAAGTTTATTCTTTGCCTTGGACAAAGTTACTATCAAACATCAGCCTTGAGAATAATCCCCATGGTTGCATGTTTTCTTGTGTGCTAGATCCTCCCTACAACTGCCTTACAATCTTCATTGATCTGCCACCCTTCAATACACTTAAGGCAGATTCTGTAGCATGCTTCTTCTTCAATCACATTGGGAAAGCAAAGGAAAGTCCTCACAGAAGTTCTTCAGCCTATCTATAATTGTATGGAATAGACAGCAGAGCTAATATGGAAATCTGTTTCTTTCCTCGTGCACTGAGCATATTTTCCTTGGCACCATTAGACTTGTGCAGATGAGTGATGTTTTGCCTCTGTGTGGTTTCAAATTATTACCAAACCAAGAAAATTGAGGAAGTTTAAATGTTTTAATTGATTTACCCCAAATCAAATACTTGGCTTCAGCACTGTAGGGTCACTTCTTTTTAAAATCATTGTAATGAAACTGGATAAAACATTGAAATGGAAACCTCATTTTTATTTACAGTCTATTTAAAATGTCATAATGAAACAAGGTAATTTTTAATGACATTTTTTCCTTGTCAAGATAAATAAACCAGCAGGCTTGACACTCATTTAAGTGGAAAATGTTACCCACCCTTGCTCCACAGAACTCTAGTTTTGTGATTGTAAGAAGTACAGTCTCCTTACCTCCCAGTGAATGTAGGATATGATATTTTGGGCTGAGCATTTTTGCCCTCATGTTAATATGAGCACAGGCATTCAGCATTCTCCCCTACCTCCAGGCCAAACCCCTGGCCACAAAACACAAACTGAATGTGTACTGGCAAAACCACTACTAATGTTTATCAGTGCATTTGAAAATGAAAATAAAAACTAAGAAAATAAGACAGAAAGAAAGGAAAGGCTTTTTCTTTGAAACATTAATTTCAAGGAAAGTAGAAGGTGCACCTTCACCTCCAGACCACATAACTAAGATCAAATCCAGTGTGCTATCACAGACATTTAACAGCATCCCTGTCAATAAGCAAAATCTTGGAAAACAGTTAAAGTAGTATTAAGGTCTTGAATATTTTTAGGTGCTACCCATCAACTACAATTAAGTGATGTTTTACACTGAAGGTGCTCAGCACACTGAAGCCAGTGTGAATCAGCTAAAGACCAGGTGTTGCCAGCAAAGCTGTGCCAGTTTACGTCAGCTCAATAGAATGGTGTCATTTACACCATGAAGGGAGAGCAAAGGACATGACCCTGCCTTTACCCTGGTCTCTGTAGGTATTTTTGTACCTTTTCTCCTTTTTTTTTTCCATTGCTGGTGCACATTCATGGGAAATAGATATGGCTCTAATTTTAGTACAATAGTAAACAACCTGATCTCTTTAAAAAACAAGAAATTAACAAACAGACATGGCCATATGATGTTTGAGGACAGAATATACTGACACACAAGAGGACCTGAAAGAGAAACTGGCTGGAAAGAGAAGAAAAAATGGATTTTACTGAGGAACTCCCAGAAAACAATAAAAAACAAGGAAAGGGGAAAGACAAGGCAGAAATAATGAGGTTTAAAATAATTATTAAACACCAGAGCTGTTATTGAGACTGATGGAGAAACATACTTTTTTATCCAGACAGTGTCCATTCGGTGGGAGGAAAGAAAAAGCTGAGGTCGGAGAACACCAGAGAGCTGGGATACGTGAAGGAAAGAGTTAAGGCTGGAGTCACCCTCTCTGAAGTGCTCTGTGATGCTGTGCAGTGTTTCAGCCCCCAGAGCCTTCCTCCTCCTCCCTCCCTGTGTCGGAGTGGGGAGGAGGCGGGTTCTGCTGAGCTGTTAAATCCTGAGTGAAGTTTCCCCCATTTCCAGTGGCCACCGTTGTCTGAGGCTAGTTCAGAGCAGGGCTGGGGTTGCCCTGACATTTCTGGGACCGCGGCCAGCCAAGAAGAAAAAAAGACGAGTGTTTTACAATTTGCTTTTGTCAAAGTGTGGAGAAAGGGGAAAGGGAAGCGTCCTTTTTTTTCAGCATCACATTCCTGTGTTTTTCTCCAGCCTGGAAAATATATTAGTGCTGGTGCTTTCCTCTCTGGAAACAAAGGAGCTAAACGGCACTGAGGAAGCAAGGAGTGGGAAGGAGGTTTGGGAAGTTTAAAAGAGAGAGACTTGGAGCAGCCAGAAGTTCCCTTTTCTTAAATGAAATCCCTGCCTGTGTGGGTAACCGGTACAGCAAAAATCCAGACCTGCAGGTAAATGGAGAAGCAGAGATCACAAAGGAAATTTCCGCTAACCTCATCCCGCCTGTCAAGAAGGTGAAGAAGAAAGTTAAGATACACAACAGGCTCTGCGACCTGTTGGGCTGCGTAAAGATAAATCACTGAACAGTAAGGCTGTATGGCATTGGTCTCCTTTTAAAGGAAAAAGACGCGGAAACTCGTCTCTGGCAGGGGAACTTCCCTGAGAATGTAAGTTTCAAGTTAAATTCTTGCCTTTCTGCTCTATGTACAGCACCCTTTCTCTGTGTGTCTTTGCATGCATGTATAGGGAGAGTGTGAGAGAAACGGCGAGAGTGAGAGAAGGATGCCGATCACAATGTTGTTTTAGATAGGCAGTATCGTGTTACAGAAGGATGATTTCTTTTTTTCATAAAGTGATTCATTCTGTGTTTTTCCAAAAATAACTGTAAAACTTACAAAGCTTACAAAACTTACTAGGACAGGACTGAGGTGTAATCAAGCACTTTGAAATCACACAAAATAGCCAGCCTGTGCTTTGCATTTTTAATCACTTGTGCAAGATATCATCATACTGCTAACATCTAATTTTTCTCCTTCTCTCCTGCTGCCCCACAGATTGCACAATGAACTGGAGACCAGCTCTCAGCTTAGCCCTGCTGTGGGCAGCGTGGTTAGTGTGTGGCTCTGAGAAGACAGAGAGGCTAGTGGAAAGAGGGAGCCATGGAGTTAGGAAAGTGCCCCTTGCTTACAGGGCATCAAACAGCCTCCTGAGAAGGTCTGGAGCACCCCTGAGGAATTCAAGCCCAAATCCTCAACAGCCTGTCACCAAGAGGGATTTTTCAGCATCTCCAAAGCCACCTGCCAGTCTCGTGCAAGGGGAAGCACGTTCCCAGGCCAGGGGCACGGGGACCAGAATGAGATTGGTACAGAGACTCACAGCTGCAGCCAAATACCCCAAGTCCGAGATGATTAAGGATGAAGGGATATCCTCTGCCACCCAGTCACGAGTGGTACGTTTCCCTTCAGGGTCAAGTTCTCCCAATGTCCTGGCCAGCTTTGCAGGGAAAAATCGGGTGTGGGTCATTTCTGCCCCTCATGCCTCTGAGGGCTACTACCGGCTCATGATGAGCCTGCTGAAAAATGACGTTTACTGTGAATTGGCTGAGAGGCACATCCAGCAGATCGTGTTGTTCCATGAAGAAGGGGAAGAAGGGGGAAAAGTTAGAAGGATAACCAATGAAGGAAAAATCCTGGAACAGCCACTAGATCCCGCTCTCATCCCTAAGCTCATGAGCTTTCTGAAACTGGAGAAAGGGAAATTTGGCATGGTACTGTTGAAGAAAACCCTGCAAGTGGAGGAAAGGTATCCTTATCCAGTCAGGCTAGAGGCCATGTATGAAGTCATTGATCAAAACCCCATCAGAAAAATTGAGAAGATGAGGCAGAAGGGCTTCATCCAGACGTGCAAAGCAGCTGGGGTGGAGGGGCAAGTAGTTGAGGAAGGCAATAATGGGGGCACCATGCACCCTACCCCTGGCAGTGAACATGTCCAGGTGTCAGCAAGGAAGGAGGATCCAAGGAAGAGCAATAATCAGCCAACAAGGACCAAAACAGTGAGGAAACCAATGACAACCACAGTGGCCACTCCTCTGCCTACAGTAAGGACCACTATCCTCCCTCCCACCACCACAACTACTCGTGCCACCACCCATGCAGTGACAACAGCCACCCGGTCTACAACAACAACTACGCCCCTCCCCAGCACACAGAGGACCTGGACCATGAAGTCACATTCCACCACAGAGTACCACAGGCTGCCAGCAGCCCCTGATGCCACCACGCCACGAGTCACAGCCTCTGAGGACTTCTACTCTCCTGTGTGGAAAACAAACCGCAGGGACCGGCAGCGCGGCCATCAAGAGAAACAACTGGGAGCCACCCGGAAGCCAAACAAGGCTGCCCGCTATGACAGTTTCACAGAAGTCCCAACAACCCCCTCAGTGCACTACACAAAGGCAAATGTGGGTAGATTTAAAGATAACAGAACTGACAGAAAGGACTTTAACCACAGGGACCTGAATGTCACTCCTGGGCAACACAAACCAACTAAGACTAAACCACCAAAAAAGAAGACCCAAGAAAAGATACTCAGTAATGAGTATGAAGATAAATATGACCCGAGCAAGCCTGCTAGTTCCCATTTAGAGGAACAGTTTGCAGCAGGGAATATTCCCCAAAAGAAAGGAAAAGAATCAAAGAAGCATGACCGAATGGATAAACCTGAGAAGAAGAAGAAAAAGGACAGACCTGACAAACAGCAGAAGAGTGAGAAGCAGTCCAAGAAGATCAAAGCTGAAAAAAAGAGCAAGCAGGACAAAGATCGCAGTAAGAAGAAGAAGGGAAGCAGGACTGAGAATGAGGATTTTCCCAAGTCCAACAAGAAGACTTTCCTACAGCCTCCCAGGAAATCAGTAACTAACCTCCTGGAATATTTTGAAGGCAAGAGGAGGCTCATTGTAAGTAATTCATTCATCTGAATTTTAGTACCTAAATAAAGTCATATCTCCCTTGTAGTAGGAATATGTGGAACTGTAAGTTTATAATAGGTTTGTATTACCCTTTTTTGGTGCTTTTGTCTTAAGAGGTAAGACTTGTAGACTCAAATTATTGTTTTCAACAGGTTTCACAGCCTCATATTGGAAATCTTACACACAGTATAAAAACCAGTCATTCAGAGATGAGGCTAAAACCTGTTCCCAGCCACTTCCATGAGCCACCAGATTATCTTGCTTCCAGTGGATATGTAGGTGTCAGGATCTGTATCATTAAGATCAATAAAATGAGGTTGCAGTGTGGATTACATCCATTCGTCACCTTGGGGTACTTGCCAAAGTTACCACGTTTCAGTGCTCTGCATGTCCTGCCAGCTGGCACACCTGCTTCATATTGGTACTGGTGTCCTAAAGCTGGAAGCAAGCCAGGTGGCTTGGCAATAATAGTGCATGTCTGACTGAGGATATACACAAAGGCTTGTGATCAGATGCCCTGAGGGATAAGGAATTTGGGATTAAGATCTGATGAGAATTTGGCATTCAGATCTCCTAGACATCTTCAGAGATCCTGTGCAAACTTTATTTCGGTTTGGGTTTTTCTCCTGTTGTTTGTATTAAACTGTAACACTCCAGTAAATTTTCAAGCCTGAGAACTTGAGCGTGGTCTGGAGTTACTTGTCCCCAGGTTTTATAGCGCTGTATGTTTTTCCAACTACTTATAAAAACCACTTCACCTGGGATAGGAAACAGTTTTAGTTATAGTACAAATGTTTTTTCTGGCAGATGACACATATCCTGAAGGGCACACTTTGGAAAACGGTTCTTTAAAAATATTATTGTGGGAGCTGGTTTCTTGCAATTATCCTACTGCAAGCTGGTCTGTTTCACAGTTATTGTCCAACAGTCATTGTCACAAATGCCTTTGACTTTCATGCTCCATGTTCCAGTACAAATAGCTAAGGTGCAAACCTAAGATGCCAAGTTAAGATTTCAACCATTGGAATGCAATGAATCATTCTGCTGATGATTCATGGGCCTGAGAACAAGGCAACTTTCTTCTCCCCCTCCCGTTATTCAAGATGTAGGGTCTCTGCAGAGCTAGCACTAGAAGTGGAAAAAAAAGCCATATATTTGAAAAAAATTGAACCTGACTGAATTTTGCAAATAATGCCTATTAGTTACTCCTTAACTAATATTTAGCCAAAACAAAAGCTCAGAGAGAGAAACTATGTAGAAGTTGGGATCCTTGAAATTTGGTCTCAATGTTGAGGTTTCCAAGAATATATGTAGCATCAGGACAAATATAAACAAACTTGAAAATAAAAGAGCCAAAAGTAAAGCTCACAGATGTCAGGCTGCTAATTCATAACACCACCATAGTTCTGGCAACCTAAAGGATTGTCTGAAATTTGAACCTTCTGATGCTGGGACACCTCACAGCTGGATCTCTGAGAAAAGAGTTGCACAATCTCAGGTCATCAGGCCAGAACTCACTGAAGACAAATGATTATGCCATACTGCACCTCACTTCTCCAGAATTTACCAACACCCTGAACCTGCTTACTCTTAAGCTCCCTGATGAATAGGTTTGGTTTGGTTATTAGTAAAAGCAGTGGCAAAACTATTTTGTCATTGCCTCTAACGGCACATGGGGAAAACAAAGAACTTCTCAAGCTTCTTTGAATCCACACACGTGCCTATTTGCATTCCTTCTAATCAAATTGTTCAGTTCCCTTAGGGGAACAATCCTTACAATTAACTCTGTCATTCATGAGTCTTTAAACTCCCTCTCTAGAGAATTAGCCCACACTGCTGCAGAAGCAGCTCTACCCAAGTTGTTCCCAATTGCTTTGCTGAACTTTTTTCTTACAGACTGACTTCCAAGGACATTTTTTCAGTCCTTTTCCAAATATCCTTTAAGAAGGAGATGGGGTTTTAAGTTCTATATCATTAACAATTTCAGATTTCAGTGTGAATTTTAAACATCTGGAATTTTGAAGTCTATTCTGGGTTAAGTTCAATTAATGACAAATATAGGTCCCAGGTGCAGAAACTGAAAAAAAAGTATGGGTTTTGAGTACAACAGCCTCACCTCTCTATAGTGGGGCTTTTATTGCAGTCTCACAAATGTTGAGAAATTTTGGCCTTGTGAGTTTGGGTTTTTTGTTTATTTCTCTGTGGTGATGAAATGCCAACTGACAGTTTATTTGTAACACTCCATATATATCCTCCTGCATATATACACATATGCACGCACACACACACACACACACATGCATGCAAACAAGGAATGGGAAGATAATCAGAGGACAGGAGCACCTCTCCATGGAAACAGGGTGAAAGAGTTTGGGTTGTTTATCCTGGAGAAGGCGCCAGGGAGACCTTATAGGAGCTTTCCAGTACCTGAAGATAGCTTATAGATAAGATGGAGAGTGATAGTTGTGGATGCTCTATCACTGTACGTGTCCAAGGCCAGGCTGGATGGGGCTTTGAACAACCTGGTCTAGTAGAAGGTGTCCCTGCCCCTGGCAGAAGGGTTGGAACAAGATGATCTTAAAGGTCCCTTCTCACCCAGACCATCCTGTGATTCTGTAATGCAAACACTGATAGAGACAGTGCATATACAGCCTGGGTTAAAACAGACCTGGCACAAGGCTTTGATTGGAAATTTGCTTTGTTCTACAAGGTTTGGTGAAGCAGATCAGATTGAGGCTTGACTCTGCATTCTAGTTCATGACCTCCAATACTAGGAGGAGACAATACAAACCAATGGCCTGTTTTTCATCTTAATCCTCAAACCCTTCTCATGATCTCTTTTTTTTTTTTTATTTGAAGCATTTTTACATGCAATTTAAAAGCAATGTGTTACATGCTGTAGCCCAGAATCCAAATCCTCTTTGTGTCTGTCACTCTCATTCACCTCCATGTCCCAAAGCTGTAGTCATGCCAGGCGTCTTTGCATAAATGAGAGGCAGATTTTATAACCCCAGAAATGTTTTTACATTGATAACTGGATTTATAAAGAGTGTACTGTAAAAATCAGCCTTCAGGCCTCACAAACTTCAGAAGGCAGCCAGAAAATTATTACTCCTGTGCTACAGGTTAAAGCATAAATTTGCAATTGAAGGATTTTGGTGATTATTTGTGACCTTAAATCATAAAATTTGAGTCCATATTCCAGCTCTCTTTGTATTTGGGGGATCAGTGGCAGGTGCTTGATTGCAGTTCACTGCTGCCAGTTAGAATTATTCCATTCTTAGGCATCTTCTGCTGGAAACTGCTGCATAGGATCACTGAATGTTGTTACATACACCCCTTCCCTGGAATATTTTCATCTCACTCACTGATGAAGGATCTGAGTTGTGTGCTCTCAACTTTTTAAAAATTAAATCTTTGCAATCCTTAGAAGGCTTTGAAGTACTGTAAAATGTAGAGCTTTTTATACTTTTGTTGTTGTAATTGTTCCTCTTCCTTTTCACCCATAGCTGTGCCTTCGAGCAAGTATAAGTCCCATAAGACATCAAAGTGGATAGAACAAAGGAAAGCAAAATCAGTCATTTTCAGATGAGATCACAGTGGCCTTAGCAAGTCTTCAAGGTCTTCTTAGATGGCCATCAGTTACATAAGAGCTCATGTAGCCCTAGTTGTACTCACCCCTTGGCAACCAAAACAGCCACGGGAGCCCTGCCTGGACCATGGGATGAGGGCAGAGTGGTTGCCAAGTTCCCAGGGCTCCCACCGTGAGTGCATCATAGCATCACTGAAGGCTGTGAGGGAGACCTGGTGGCACTGGCAGGGCAAGGGATAAAAGGAGAGTAGGTGGCTTTCTGTAAAATATAGTGATATTTCTTCTACCAGCATTGTGGTAGAAGCAGCAGAGGAGCTGGTGCAACCAGCTGCACATGTTTTCAAAGGTTTTTCTGTAGCTGGCTGAATGTCTTTGGGTCAGGCCTGGGCAGGAAGGTACAGTCCAAACAGAAATAAATAACAGCTTTATGGGAAAGAGAGCCCAGTTTGCAGACAGTGACAAGTTCTCCTTGAGTAAAATCATCATCTGCTTCATTCCTTATACTAAACAAACTCTTTTGTCTCTTCCTACAACCAGCTGATCACAACCCCCAAGGCGGACAACACCATGTATGTACAGCAGCGAGATGAGTATCTGGAGAGCTTCTGCAAGATGGCAACAAGGAAGATCTCAGTCATCACAATTTTTGGCACCATGAACAACAGCAGCATGAAAATTGACCACTTTCAGCTAGGTTCTTTTTCTTTTAATACTTTTTTTCCATCTCATGGGTACAATACAGACAGCAAAGGGGAAAACTGCCCCAACCTTAGGTCAAAATCTAAGACTATGCAGGACCTGAAAAATAGCTCATTTAGACATATTTAGTGCCACCTACTTCACATTCAGAGTTTCCTTGTAGACAGGTGACACTGATCATCCATCTGTCTTAGGTAGCTTTGAAACAACTGCCATCAGTGTTCAAGTCCTTGGGAAGCACCCACCAAAGCCAGTGAAAACCTATCCTTTTTTAACAACAGTGGTTGGACAAAGACTTCAGGTTGCAGTCCAGCAAAGCACTTAATCTTAGGTATCTCTTGAATCACTGAGCTAATTAATTTCTATCTCTATCTAAAGGTTAATGCCACTGTGAGTGCTTTGCTGGATGAAGCCAAAGAAATACAAATATTCTACAATTCTATACTGCAAATAGAATAAAAGCTTCCAATTCCACTTACACGTCCACCACATCTTTCCCCTCGAAGTTCATCTGGTTTTACCAAACCTTAGGAAAAGATGTGTGATGGAACAGAAAGCTCAAGACATGACCAGCTGCAGGGTGTTTCAGATCTGGCATATAAATGGCCAGATGATCACAGATTTATGTCTGGCTTCCAGCTGTGCCTCTGCTACTCTCAGAGGGACAGGATCTAGCCTTGTGTCCCTGAAAGACAGTGAGTCACAAACCCTGCCAGACTGTCCATTTGTGCACCTCCTTGACAAATCTGGAGCAGTGCAGGATTTTCCACATCAGGCCAAGGTTACTCAAGGTCACTTTTTTGTGTACCTAGATCCATCTGCCTGTCAGTGGACTGTTCAGGATTATATTTAGCTCTAGTCTGGCTAATATTCAGATATTCAGTCTGACATAGATCATACTCTTTCAGCCTGTTCCAAACTTAACCTACATCCAAACTTTCCCCAAACCACGTAAGTGTATTTAACAGCTGAGTTCTCATAGAAGGAATTAAATTCCTGAAGAAAAACAGGGCTTCAAGGCTCACTCTCTGTGAGCATCAGGGGCAGCAACTGCTCCTAAGAAACAGTCTGTACACAGTGTTTCTGTAGTGAAAAGCTTGAGCACCCAGCATGATGAGGTCTACTCAGAGTGCTGCCTCTTGAGACAGAGATACAAAAGACAACAACAGAAAAGTCAACAGAAAAGACTTTTCACTTGAAAGTTCAAACACATTTAGAAGTGGTGAATGAAAGAGCCCAGTGACACTGGTCAAGATTAGCTCACAGTGAAACCAGAGAGTATTTCCCACTAGAATGACACAAAAGCTGAGTGTCACTGCAGAGGTCTTCTCTTCAGTCCAAGCTAGTAGATATCTTTTCTTTTCCCCATGGGAAACAGGGCTTTAATCAACTAAACATCAGCCCCTGGCTACCCATCCTATAATCAAAGCAAGTACCTAATCTATTAGGCCACTGTACTGCTAAAACAACCTGCAGGCCTTCTTGGTAACCTTGTTGGAATTATTTCTGAAGATAACTCATCTTCCCAGCCTGTCTAGCTGCCAAAGATGAATGGAGAAATGTTTCTCCATTCTTTCAGAGAAAACGCAAAGAGAGCAAAGACTTTGCAGGTAGCAGCATAGTCTCAGCTCTGGAGGATCTTCATGCAGATCCCAGATGTCCTTTATGAGGCAAGGGTCAGGGACAAGTAGTGACTTGGAAAGAGGCAATTAGATTAACAACTTCATTTTCTCTCCACAGAAATAATTTCCAAGTTTGAAAGTTTGGACAGCCTTTGTGGCATTATATTTTTCTTTGATACAGAATTTCTCTGCATCACTCTGTAATTTAATTTTCTTCTTTTCTTACAAAAAATTTAAGTTTTAAAGAAAATTTTAAGAAAGAAAATCTCCTAAAAAAGGAAACTCTAAAGAGCTAACTTCATATTGCGATCTAGAGTTTAAAGCAGAAGGGTGCCATAGATCAGTTGATCGAAGGTACTCCTGTACCTTATCTGTTCTCTATCACATTTCACAATAACAACTTTTGCATTTTTCTGTCTCCCTCTAGGCCAGTGAGATAGTCTTTTCTTTAAAACATGAACTTTTGGTCTATGTTTTAATGGTCATACTTGCCACTAGTAATACAGAAATCTCACTCATCAAGCACCTGAAGCAGGATTTACATATATTTATGAAGTGGATAACCAATTAGCACATCCAGCAATCCATCCAATCAAAAGCTGAAACCATTCCTTTTAATTCTTTATAAAACTTTTAAATGAGGTACATATAACAATAAAAAAATCATATAAATTAGACATATAGCAAGATAAGTATAACAAAATTTTAATATTTGATGGCTTGACTTTTTTTTGGTAAGCAGCTGGTTCAAGATGTGAAACCTAAAGATCAGATTCTAATTCAGACATTTTCCCAAAATTTTAATTCAGATGTTTCATTCAGTCTACACACAGAATGGACCAACGGTAAAATTTGAATCAGATCATAATGCTCCTTAAAAGCCATGTACATTTAGAAAATTATTTAAAATGTTTTGCTGTATAATGACTCAAATATTTCTTGTTGCTGTGTGCTTAACTTGGATCAATTCACCACATCTCTATTTGCTGACGAATAATTATGGAGCAAGTGACTGAAAAGCTGTACCTCTGGATAAACTGCTGTGTGTCTGACTTCAGGGAGGTCACTTAAGCCATGGCTGGGATTTCTAAGTGAGGATATAAATTCATAGTGGTGTCACAGGCCACAGGCAAGCAGTGTCTGCAGGGAGCCCTTGGTGCCCAGGTAACCACACTTGGTGTGTGGTTTAGCCTGTCCTTAGCTTTCCAGGCCTACAGCTGCATATGGAGGCTTGTTTCAGCACTGTTGCAATTGTATAGGGCTGTGCTGGAATGCTGCTGCTGAGGCTGTGCTGATGACACTGAGACTTTCAGGACTTGACTGCAATGCACCCTGGCTCCATAGGGTGTACAGAACCTCCATACCTCCACAGGCTTGTCTTCAAATCTGTCTTCAGAAGCCTTTTTCTCATTGCTTCAGGATGTTTTCTTAGAGTGGACCACTGAGTAGGTACAAGTTGTACTCAAAACTAAGTTTTGGCCAGTCACATTGCTAGAATCAGCAAGCAGAAGGAGGGGGTGCCAAACTGGGGTATCTAGAGAGGTATGCTGCCAGCACTGCATCATTCAAGACATGTTAAACAGTTTCTGGTTTCTTATAGACACTAGATGTAAGTTTTTAAGACTGGTAAGGTTAACTCTACTGTCCTGGCCAACCTCAAGCTGTTCTAGCTATATTTTACTGACCCCAAATCACCTATGCTGTTTCATTCGCAAATGGCGCACTTTGTAAAAATTTCTATTTTCAATTACAGAAGTGGCTACATTTCAGGAGCTGGTGAAATGATTAGTACATGCATATATGTGTATGAACATATCGAAAAAATCTCAAGGCTCTTTCCAGGAAAAAGCAAGATTTTTCAAAAGAACGTACAAATGATGAATGCTGAAGTGCATGAGCCCTAGGACCAACTGATTTTCAAAGACTATTCGGATGGAAAACGAGACAGTTAAAAGTCACATGAATAAAAAGTTCACACACATGGTTTGTAGTACATTGAATATGCAGCAGGAAGAGAAACTCTGAGAAATGAATTCTCCCTTTTCTTTTGAGGCAAAATTAAAGGCAGAGTGCTGTGTGATTCCATGACTATTTTTGTTTCTCCTTTGCCTCACATTAAGATAACGAAAAGCCCATGAAAGTGATAGAAGATGAAGATCTTGTGGACCAGCAGCTCATCAGTGAGTTGAGGAAAGAGTATGGGATGACCTACAATGATTTCTTCATGGTGCTGACAGACACTGACATGAAGGTCAAGGTGAGAGTTTCAACTCTTTGAACTCAGCTCTCTTGAAAGAAAATTCATTGGAAACATGTGAAAAAAAATTGAAAAAATTAGGAAATTACATTACACGCTTGCATGTGAGGCACATAATATACTGATGCAGGACCTGGTCATTGCTGGAGAACAAGCAAAAGAATAGTAAGAAAAATTTTCAGAACTTAGGTAGCTATCTTCACTTTCTGCACTTAGGGGATCTCAGGAATTGCGTGTTTATGCTGGAATGATGAGGAACAGAGCCTCCCCACACCTGACAGGGTTTTAATGTAGTACCTGGCATTCTAAAACACACAGTTTGGCTGCTCAACAGGATGACAGCACATTGCAAAAGGACAATCCTCTAGATGAATGGCCCTACAAGAGAATATAATAACTGCAATGTCCTGGCCTTATCACTTCAGGCAAATAGTGAAAATATGCTACTTCCAAAGGGCAGTCTGACTGCAAAAACAATTACATTTTCCATAGTTTCTGATCTGTTTTAGGCCATGTTACCTGTGTGCAAATTAGAATACTTGGATCTCTAAATATCCTACAGTGCTGTGATACATGCAGAAAGGCTGCTAATATGAGCACCCTTATACCCACCTGTCTTGTTTTCTCTTTTCTCAACAGCAATACTATGAAGTACCCATAGCGATGAAGTCCGTGTTTGATTTGATTGACACCTTCCAATCACGAATTAAAGATATGGAAAGACAGAAAAAAGAGGGCATTGTCTGCAAAGAAGATAAGAAGCAATCCCTTGAGAGTTTCTTATCCAGGTATCACCTTCTGTTCTTATCTGCTGCTACTTCTATTAATTACCATTGTAGCAGAAAAATACCCATGTAACTATTTCTGGGATTTTTAAATACAGATTTCTCAGTATTTACAATGTTAAGCAAATACAAAGATGCAGCCAGAACTGAATGCAGTCTTGTATAGAACACTGAAAGACAGGAAGCACGTTTCCTGATGAACTAAATCATCCTTGGACACTGATTTTCAGTACCTCAGTTTCCCCACCATGACATGGAGATAATAAAACTGATTTGCATTAGAAGAACAAGTAAGGATTAATTCACAGATGTTGGCTCAATGTTTTGAATGCATGAAGCACAGTGTTTATGTGTTTTGATCACCAACCATCCCAATCTCATTAATCCCATTCTAATTCCTGCCATGTAGTTCAAATCAGTAATTAATTCCGACTTCCTTCTTATCCTGCTTAACAGTTTGTCTTTGCTAGTATTAGTCATGCGTATTATTAAAGGTCTTGCAGATGTCTTTTGCAAAATGTTGGAGACCTTCTACAGAAAGACAATTTTGTTTATGCAATCTCTACATGCTGTGTTATTACTCTACCCTGACACCTAAATTCCAGGCAATAAATTCATCTGGACTGTGGGCATTCAGACCCACAAAAAAGTTGTGCAGCTACAGCCCTCTCTCAGTTTTCACAGACATGAAATTAGGGCTACCCCAACATTCTAGACCTTACCTGTCACAACTGCATCCTCCTCACCTACTATGAGAATCCATGGGAATACACTGTTAATGCCAGGCGGCTTTAAAAATAACCAAGGCAGCATGATGGATTATGACGAGGAGGAAAGGAGCAACAACTAAATGAATAGGTTGTTGGTTCATAAACATTTTAAAATTCAATGGCCACTTCAACAGAAAGAGAACCTTTAACAAGATCCACCCCACCCACCTCACCACCTCCTGTTTAGGTCACAGTGATTCATCCTTGAGACCACCAAGAAGAACCACAGTTTGGAAACAGCTGATCAGCACAAGAAAGAGCTTGTATATTGGAAAGGGAAAGGACCCAAATCCTTCTTTGCTTGGAAACAGCCCTAGTAATAAACACACATTAAAAAACTGGGCAAAAAAATGCAAATGTTGCATCTATAAACAGAACTGCTGCTGCACAGAATGCATTTGTTGTCTGTGAAACAAGCACCAGGCTTTAAATATTGGGTGAACTTCTCCGGCCACATTAACTGGTCAGATTCCCAGTAAAATTAATTCCAGCTTTGTCCAATATCATTTTCCCAGTTGAACAAGAGCCCTGGCATCATCTCTCTGGTGTTGCTCCTTGCAGAGCTCAGTTATAATAATGCAAATATTGTTCGTAAGAAACCTGCCTGGTGTGAAAGGAGACCATGAGAGACAGAGCCAGCTTGAGTAATGCTTAAAAGCCACATGTAGAAGGAAGAAAACCTTGAGTTTGGAAGTGAGTCCCCCTCTAAGACACAGATACTGGCTGTGCGACTCTCTAGGCTCACACATCAGAACAGGTTGCAAAACAGGTAGAAGAGGAAGGAGAGATCTACACGGGGAAAGAGTCTGGCAGATTTGTCAGGAGTATTGGTCTGTGGCTTCTGATGTCAGAAATAAAACAGAAATCTGTACATTAGTGTTGGTGAACTAACAGCTGTGAAGGACCAACTGAATTAATTTCAAAGATGTAGTCCCAGATAAGCACACCAAATGCTCCTGGGGCAGGAGACTAAAAAGCTTGAATGGCTTTCAACACTTTTCAGCTCTGTGTAACTCCAAAGGAGATATTAAAAAGAAAACAAAAAACAGAAAGAAATATAAAAGTATCATAAAGTGACTCACAGTTTTTCCCTAGGGAAAATATGCTCTAACGGCCACATTCTCACTTACTGTTCATATAAACCAGGTGCTTTTCTATACAAAATAGCACAAAGATTATTTTATTCCTCATTTTCAGAATAATGACACAAAATTTCCGTTCTTTTCTTCACATCACATATGTGATCCTTAATGCTTCTCATTCCTATTCATTTAACTGTACACACACATTGATGTCTCTTTGCTGTTTCTCTTGAGAAAGATGAAAACTGAGGTTTGTTTTTCAAGGATTTACTGTTCTAATTGAAAAAAAAAAATCAGTAACAATCAACAAGCAGAGACATCAGCATGCCCTGCTCTTCTAACAACTTCTCTAACTTTGAGCAAGCCCCACCATGGGACTGGTAATAGAAGCCGAAGATTCAGCTTCTATCAGTGAAGCTTCTCTTAAGTGAAGCAGAGTTGACGCTTTGCATTAGCCTTCATTTTGAGATCTTCACATGGTACAGCAGAAAAGCAGACTATTATTATAACAGAGTAACATCTGCATCCATTTAAAAGATCATTTCCTGCTGTAAAAATATCTCTGCAGCTTTGCAAATTCCTATAAATCTGATTTATTTAGGTTAAGTGGAGAAGTAACTATATTCAAAAAACAAGTTGTTGAGAAAGTATTAAAAACCTCTTGAGTCAGAATTTTTAAAGATTTCAAGTGCCCTTATGGCACTGCCTTTCTTTGACAGGAAAGGAAGGAGATCCTCATGCAAAATCTTGGGTAAATGGTGCAGTCCCTATTAAAGAAAGATTCCAAGATTTACCTTATTGCCTCTTGCAAGCCTTATACAGCCACAGGCTGACACAACCACACACTTACAAACAAGCTCAGATTTAAAGCCATGTTGAAGGTATTTTGAGCAAACGTGGTGCAGGAAAGAAGAAAGAGGTCAGTGATTATTTACACAGAAGTATGAGTTATGTCTGAAATGAAGATACACCCTAATTCTCAGACAGCCCTTGGACTGCAGAATAACTGTGCAGTTCCAGGAGTGGTGAATGACGTAAAAGCTAAATGCCTAGTGAGGAATTCCACAGGAATCCTTCTCTCTTGAATATACACTTCTCAGCACTGCGGTAACTACTGAAGGGGCTTTGAGCAAAGATCATAAACTTTGCAGTGTTTGTTTGGTGAAGCAGCAGCACTGCAGGTGTTTCTTTGAAAGTTTTGGAGCTGTAAAATTCAAAACAAGCTTTATCTTCTCCCAGTGATGGACAAAACTGGGAAGTTTTCCCATCCAGCTGTTACTTAGAAGTTGTGAGAGATAAGACATATCTCAGCCTACAGAGAACAGAAATGCTGAGAGGACTTGAGTCACATGTTATGACCATGCCTGGCCACACTCTCATTTCAGGTTCCGATGGAGGAGGCGGCTGGTGGTGATCTCTGCTCCCAGCGATGAAGATTGGGCTTACTCCCAGCAGCTTGCTGCTCTCAGTGGACAAGCCTGCAATTTTGGTGAGTCAAAAGGAATTATATTCTGGCTCCCCCAAACCACATCCTTCCTGGTGATGTGATGGATTCCTTTGCTCAAGTTTGAACCTGAACAGTCTGAGGAGTCTGACAACTGAAAACCTTCCTGCAGATCCAAAAGGAGGTAGTACAGCACACTGGCAGCTAAGACAGCTAAACAAAGTGTTCCTGGAGTAATTTTCGAAACAATACACGAATGGAGCAGAAAATGCTAGCACTCTAGAACTTCTCTTCAGGCTTGTACTTCAGGACAGTAATAGATGTTTTGGGGGTTTTTGTACTGCATAACTTAACAACACAAGGAACATGCTTTGGTAAGGGTAGATCCTTTAAGATCCAGATGAGAACTGGGCCAGGTATCAGGGATATGGATGCATGGACATCAGGGTTTTTTTATTTTCCTTACTACTTCATTGCCAAAATCTGTAAAAATATTAATGGAAGCCATTTCAATCCAATACAGGCCCTCCCAGACCCAGAACTAGGTACTTAAGATCCACCTGTATAGTCAGTGGAGATAGAGGGGCTCCTCCAGGAGACAACTAAGGGCAAGACCCAGAGGCACTCTTCTGTCTTCTTGTCATGAAGTGCAGAGAGACTTACTCCTTAAGTTCCTGGCAATGCACACACCATACAGGGTCTAGACCTGACTCCTTCAACAAAATGAAACAGGTCCCTTTCAACAGCTGCTATTTCAATGCATTTCAATTGCACCAGAAGGGAGATCTGCACACTATGATTTTTTATTCAACATCACCTGGCTTTCATTCAGAGCATCAGCATCACCTCATTTGGAACGTACCAAAGTAAACTGCGTCACTGGCCACTGCAAAATGCTTTCTGAAGAATAAAATATCAAAACAGTTGAGTATCCCCACCCTTTGGTAGGGACAGCTTGAACATGATTCGGTGAGTTTCTAAAGCATTTGTCAATAGGTGTTTTAACTAAGTGGTAGGTTTCCAAGCATCTTACCTCCCAGTTATGAAAGTAGTTACATCAAAGGTTTTGTAGATTATACCAACTCATGTTACATGAACAGCTTCTGCTGTCCCTAAGGTCTTTTTCAAAGCAGAGGCAATAGTCCAAGCCTCTGTGCAGAACGAACGGAAGAAGTGAGTATCTGTCATAAACTATTCCCTGCAGTCATTCAGAGTTTAACTGGCATAGGTTATATTGCCTCTAAATATTTTTTTTTCTGTGTGTATAATAAGTAAAAGCTTTACTAGTGAAGAAAACAGGGCAGGAAAATTCTGCAGCTGGGGAATGGCCTCTGCAATTTTACTGGCGTATCTGATGCTTGTATCCCCATGCTACAGAACCACATCACCATGCTGCTGTCCTTGGAACAGCTTTATGCAACTGATACCACATGTACTCAACACATCAGCTAATCCTTTTGGGACAGGTGATGTGACTGGCAGGATTCCACAGAAATTAGTAACTCTCCTGGAGGGCTGGCTGAGACTGGGCCCTAATTTAGCAAGCACAGACTTGGCTGATTAAACTGAAATCTGCCCAAAGATAAGCACAAAGATTTTGTCTGACTCAAAAACTTCTTCATTTCTTCCACAGGTCTGCGCCACATAACTATTCTCAAATTGCTGGGAGTTGGAGAAGATATTGGAGGTGTGTTAGAGTTGTATCCAATTAATGGTAAGTGACTGTTTCCAGTTTCTTCAGTACTACCCATGAAGGGCATTATACAGTGCTGAGTGCTGCTTTTTCTGTAATTTCTTTAGAGGGATGAGTATGACTGCTTTCCTCTTTTGCT
The DNA here is from genome assembly GCF_029207755.1 of Chamaea fasciata. NCBI lineage: Eukaryota > Metazoa > Chordata > Aves > Passeriformes > Sylviidae > Chamaea > Chamaea fasciata. The sequence goes on along the minus strand of NW_027094087.1, from coordinate 21,759,677 downwards.
TCTTTTAAGAAATAAGATGACACAAATGGAAACAAAAAGCTTTCTTGGTGTTTCTGTGCTAAATATTATATAGGTTCTTCAGGACAGAGAAAAGCACAAATATCTGAAATTCATCTCACATTTTGATTTCCCACCTAAGCTTACAGTCTCCAGCACATCCTTCTGCCAGCCTTGCTGTCAAAGACAGGGATGTCTGTGCCTTTTTACATGCTCACGGGTTTCCAGGGCTAATGGAACACACTCAACAGATTCTCCTCTATGGATCCCTAATTTATATTCATAGACTGGCTTGAAGTGAAAAAGACCACTTAAAGATGATCTAGTTCCAACCCCCAGCCATAGGCTTGGACATCTTTCACATCATCGGGTTGCTCAAAGCCCCATTAACCTATCCTTGAACACTTCCAGAGACAGAGCATCCATAAGGGCAACCTGTTCCTGGGTCACACCACCCATATCCTAAAAATTCACTTCCTTATATCTAATCTATATTTACCCTCTTTCTGTGTAAAATTAATACCCCCTGTTCCGTCTCTAGGCCCTGGTAAAAAGTCTTTCTCCATCTTTCTTATAAGCTCTCTTTGGTAGTCCACTTGCAACCCAATACTTTAACAGGAAATGACATCTACCACATCCCATACCTCACATATCATGACAATTCAAGAGTGAGGCTCTATATCCTGCAATTCTTCTATCACAGTTCAATTCCTGTAATTTCTTTCACTGTTACTGTTTTTCCACATATGCCTTCTGCAATACATAAATTGGTGACCCAAGCTGCAAAGACATCAAAGTTCATGGATTTGGGGTGACAAAAAGATGTACCACACTACAGTAGCTTCAGGATGGAGAACAAGGACAAGTTTACTAAACTTAAAAAAGCTGTTAAAAACACATCCTTACTCCACAGTAGAGTAATTTCATTTCGGATCCAGGAAATGGATCTGAACTTGCAAATGACAAGAATCTTATATTGCCAACTCTTGAGCTATATCCTGCCTCTTGTTGCTTTTTTTTTTTTTTTTAACCTAGAAACCATCACCATCGCCTAAACAAAACATTAATGCTGATTTCATGTGATCACTTTCTAGGAAGCTCAACTGTAGACCGAGAAGACATCCCAGCTAATTTGGTGAAGGACATTCGGAACTATTTCCAAATTAGCCCAGAATATTTCTCCATGCTTCTAGTGGGGAAAGATGGCAATGTCAAATCCTGGTATCCTTCTCCAATGTGGTCTATGGCGATCGTGTATGACCTGATTGATTCCATGCAGCTGCGGCGCCAGGAAATGACAATCCAGCAGTCACTGGGCATGCAGTGCCCCGATGATGAGTATGGTGGGTACGGCTACCACAGCTACCACCAGGGCTACCAGGAAGGTTACCAGGATGACTACCGTCACCACGGAAGTTACCACCATGGATATCCGTACTGATCAGAGCAGCTTAGCCTCTGGCTGCCCCCGTGTCTGTCTTCCAATAGCTATTCAATCAATAGGTGGCCAGCTGCAGAAAATCCTCCCAGGCCACCTAGATATCCATGCCTCGTTCTTCTACTGTTCAATCAAGGGACTTCGGTCATTTGCCTTCTCAAAAAATGCAGAAGCCTTTACAGTGAAGCAATTCAAACCAGTAGTACTGAAGCTTTAAACAATAAAGACTCCTTTATATTTTTAAACCTTTATAAACAAAGGCCATCAGCAGGTGCTGTTTGTATTAAAACCAAACAAAAAAAGCCTACAACCCCAGCCCATGGGCACTACAGTAGGGCAGGAAACAAACTGTCCAACAATGGGCTTTTTACTTCTTTTTCTAAGGACAAAAAAAAAAAGTATATTTATTGGAAAGTGAGATTTCATTATGCTTATGAAGAGAAACAAAAAACCACACTTTGGGTCTCTCCCAGAAAAGGAAAATTTAAGAAAGAAGCATGGGGCATGCTCTCTAATAACAACAACAACAGTAATAAAATCTTTTTGAAACATCATTTTTAAAAAGACAGCATCCCTTCCACAGTGCATTACCATTGTAACTAGCTGACTTTATGAATGAAAATAAGATTTATGGCTATGGCAGAACTTGTTCCAATACAATGCAATATAAAGTTCTTAACTACAAAGCTTACTGCATGGCTATTTATTCTTTCAGTTGGGGTCCCTGTTCTCTTAGGTCCTGCCCACCTCACTGTTAAATCCAAGTTAATGAGAGCTAAGTGGAAACACCAACCAGGGTTAGCACTGTCTGAAACACAGAAATCTGAAAAGCATTATTTTCATCAGAAAAAGAAATCTCATTCAAGTATATTTTCAATGAGTTGTAACTAGCTCTCTATAATAATGCTTTTAATTAAACTGTTACTCTAAATATCAGATTTTCTTTTACCTCTTCTTCTCATACCCTCCCCTATAAAAAGCGATCTGGATTAAATGTTTATAAAAGTATTTGAGATTCATTTAATCTGCTAAACCATCTCTATTCCTGCCACACTTTCAGAAATGTTTTTTTCTCCCTTCTCATTGATGTCTTTGGGCATTGGAGCTGTAGCACCACCCTACCCTGCTGAAACCAGTGGCAGGAACTGCATGCATAGCCATGGTTTCAACAGCCCTCGGGTTAGATCTCTAAAGATGCAGCAGAAAGATTATGGAATATCTTTAAGTGAAGACAGATACTATGTCAGCCTTTATAATGGCACACTGGCCACTCCTGATGTCAAAGGTGTGCCTGACCAGTCACATTTCTTTTTATAACCCATGACGTGGGTGCACATCATATACAGATTAACACAACAGGACTTGTATTGGGTATTGCCATCACAGAAGCAGCACAGGAACAGGGAGAAGCAACAGCTCTAAGCTGCCCAGAGCATGCTCTGCATTTTGACTTCCGGCATTTTCCCGATATTTTTTTCCCTAGATGAAAACAAAACTGGCTAAAGCAACAAGTTCACTCAAAAACAGATGCTTTCTTTAGAAACTTAAGTCACAAAAGATCAGGCATTACTTGTCCTTCTGAAAGTCAGAAAGGCAGACAAATGGTCACAAGGCCTTAGCTTTACAGACTTGGTCACTCCCCGGAGAAGGCTGCTCTCCCTACCACAAAGTCTAGTCAGTGCAGGGTACAGCTCCTGACTTACCTTTCTCAGGTGACTGGAGCTAATTGGGAGAAGGCATTTGACAGAATGCTTTTGAGAGGACTGCTGCCTGCAGAGAGCTTCTGAGCTCTCAGTGATGGTAACACTACCACAGCTGAAAGCAGTGGACAGAGAAATTCAAAAAACCAAAAAGAATCACAGGACGGAAGGGTTTCTAGAAGAAAAAGGAGTGTCCTGTAGCTCAGTTTTAGAAAATGAGAACTCATTGCATTGCTGTATCAAGGTCAGCTGCCTAACTTTCCTTGCCTAAAGCAAAAGCAGAAGAAAGTATACCAAATGCCTAACAGGCACCTCCTGTAGACAGAAAGAAAAACACCCTTGGGGCATTTTCTTTTACGTGTTCGTTTAAACTTTCCTGTAATCTTGTTTTCACGTGAAGTCTTTAAATGAAAGCCCTTTTAACTCACACTACAAATCACATAAATTAAATGTCCTGTGCTGTGAGGATTAACTTACATAAAAAAGAATGCAGCACCTGATCCAAATGGCCTTTTTTTTTAATACCCTTGTCTGAAATTCAAAGTCAAATTGTGCAAGTACCAAACCCAGCCTAGGCATTGAGTGGGAGTTGCATTAAAAAGGCAACTTGAAACAAGTTGTCCACTAATCAAGGGAGGTAGGGATGGGCTCTTAACCAAAACTACACATCCAAATATTCACAGAATTTGTAGAAGACTCTGTACTATTCTACATTCTGGTGTCTATTTCTGCCTTCATTACATAATGACACTAAATCACCAGAAACTTTTAGCAATGATTTAAAATCCTGATTTTGCAACCCACTTTTCCCTATGGAAAGCTAAAAGCAAAGCCAGAAGGAGCACCAAGCCAAAATATTCTTTCAACGACAACATGTAATTATCTTGCAGGCTATAAGCATTCAGAAGTTACATTTCTCCAAATGAAGACTTCATTTGGCAAAACAAATCAAATCCAGATCGCTGGATATGTCCCTGCATCATCACTCTGAGGACACACACTTACTGAGATTAAGGTCCTATTTCAACATACCTTAGTGAGAAGATTCTACATGATAAAAAAAATCTTTTTCCTTATATATATTTATGGCATTTTATTCAGCTCCAAGATGGCTGTTTTCCTCCAGTCTGTCTTTGAAGCAGCTACATTCACAAAATAGCTGAAATTAACCAAAATAAATACTTCTTTAAATGACTTGTTACAAGCAAGAGAAACACGAACACACCTCCCTTCCTGGGATGTTTTGTGAACTATTTCATCCAACCTGGAGGGAGGAACATAACACCCTCAGCAGCAATTAAGTTCAAACGCTTGTGAATCTGGGCTCTAAATCAAAGCTTAACATGAGCACTCTGGCCAATGTATTCATTAAAGACTGTGTGCCAAACTAATGCTGCTCTCCAAAAACATGCTCATAAATTTCGCTATTGTAATTTTGAGCAAATATATATTAAGCTTTCCGACATGGAGTAGTTTCCATATAGTGGAAATACTTAATCAAGTGGGATTTCACATGATCTATCTGAAACACGTAACTCTATAGAACTGCTCCCCCTTGCTCACCAGGGCTGCTCTCCAGCTGACAACTGCTCACAGTCACTTCCTCTAACAAATCTCACCTACACACTATATCATGGATAGCACAGCTGCAAAGATTTGCATGATATACTTTGGGTTACTATTTAGCCTATGTTACTGCTAAGTGGATGCAAATCCTTACCCATGTAGACATCAGTTAACATTCCTGTTGCTACAAAGGGGATATACGATTCTCCTTCATTATAGTAAGAAACCTGCCTGGCCATCCAACATAATCTCTCTGAGACCTCCAACCTGAAGACAACAGAAAGATTTCTACATGTTAGACAGAACCAAATCCGCAGCATGAGTAAAAACTTGGATCAACAGTTAAATAACCAATACCTTTGCGCAATCTAGACTTTGACAAATAAGTCAAGCACGATAGCACTAGAGAAATTTACAGAAAGGAAAATCATTAAGCAGGACAAGAGTTGAAAGCAAGAACTAAATGCACTTTATAATAGCTGAAGATCAGTCATTTCCATAATCCCTGTCTCTTAATGCAGATATTTCATGCACAAAGGTCAAACATGGTTTTTAAGACATTCATCTTTGGTTTGATGCTCTGTCTTTAGAAGTACAATCATGGCTGATTTCTATGTTCTCACTCGATGCAAAGCAAAGGTCTTTGGAACTTCACGTAAAAAGTTACTGCTCACATAAGCGCAAAGCAATCCAAAGCTAACAGTACTTTCACTCTTTTTGAAACTACCTGTTAAAGTTGGTAGCTGTGACTGAAAAAGGCAACAAACTCGTATATACTGCAAAGCTGTATGCAATGAAAAAAAAATCTTATTGCCTCTAAGCCTTTAAGAGTTTGAGGATTTTTTTTTAAAAGTTTCATTTCCCAAAATACAACATCATAAACCAATGAGAGCAATGGAGTTTCTGGAATTTACACTGAACCATGCCTTCTATTCCTCCTGTACAGATGCAAAAGCCTAGGATTCCTTATGTTGAAATGACCTGCTATAAAAGCACAATGAAATTAGATTCTTCTTCTCAACAACAACATTAAACTAATTTTGTACTGTTACTCTTAATATAGACTATAAAAATACAGAAAAAAATAACAGAAATTTTAGATTCATAGTTTATAACTTGACAATTATAAACCATGGGCCACATATGAAAACAGGCTGCCCCTCTTGATGGATCAATGACAGGAGGTATGTTAATATAGCAATAAGCCATCAATTCAGTACACATAAGCTTTATACACAGAGCCTGGACAGGATGGCAGAGGGGAACAAAGGCAGGACTGTCTTCAGTCCAGAGAAATGCATCACTTACTGCTTACTATACACTCTGGTATGAGGCTCTGACACTGAACTCATTGCTTATCTTAAGAATTCTTCTGACAGTATCTTTCAACTATGAAAGACACATTTTTGAAGGGAGGAAATTATAAACCAACATCTTTTCCACTGCTCTGAGAGAAGAGGTTTTAGGAACATACCAGGAGTCCCTTATCAGCATCCCTGCTCTCTTGTCTGTTTCAAAATTCTCTGAATAATTTGGAACCTAATTTTCATCTCAGTCAAAATACAATCCAGCAGATGCCTCAACAGAAATTCTGAGATCACTATGCCTGGCACTCTGCAGAATGACTTCTCTCTCTACAAAATGAATGCAAGACCTTATCAGTCTGCCAGGGTAGAACAACACCAGATGATATTGCCACCTGCACTCTCTTGCTCAACGCTCCAGATGTTGAAGGGCATTACTGTAGCTGCATAAGCCACTACACAAAGCCTTTCTAAACACACACAAAAAAAAGATGATGTATTCATACTGTTTAATAAACTTTTGTTTTATTCAAGCTCTTTCAAAGTTAGGCCACGTAAGCTGCATGTAAAATCCACCAGCTGCTACAAAGGCATTCCAGATTTCCATTTCCCCAGACACTGGGAGACAGGCACGAAGGAATACAGCTCTCCATATATACAGCTTGAACATTGTCCTCATCCACATTTGACATCCAGCCCCAAAACAGTTCCAAATAGTCTGTCTGTGGGGAAAAACAACCCTTCCTTATGTCAATGAAAGATTAACTCTCTCTCATTGTGAGTAATTGCACTCCTCCAAGCCAGCCTCATGCTAGAGGGAATCTTCATCTGTATCAATGTCACTGCTTGGTTTGTTAAGCCTCTCAAATTCTTCTCCATCCTATGAGAACCAGAAGCAAAAGAGAACAATGTGAGCAAAAGTCATGTTATTATTAATACCACAAAAAAAGAAGAAAAACAGTAAGGTTTATTCTGAAGGTATCACTTAAAGCAAAATCAAGACCCTGCAATTTAAATCTCTTACTAGTGTGTTGTAAGGTTTAGGAAATACATACACATAAAAAACATTCCCTGCATCTTTAATACTTTTCAGTGACTCCCTGCCTAAACCAGCTTGTAGCCTATTCTTCCATACAATCATAAAATGGTTTGGGTAGGAAGGTAGTGGAAGGATGCTTGGTCTTCCCGGAGCCTTTTCTTCTCCAGGATGAACATTCCCAATTCTCTCAGCCTGTCTTCATACCACAGGTGCTCCAGCCCTCTGATCATCTTCCCTGGACTTGCTCCAGCCAATCTAAGTCCCCAGAGCTGGACACAGTACTGCAGGTGGGGTCACACAAGAGCAAAGGGGCAGAGTCACCTACCTTGACCTGTTGGTCATGCTGCTTTTGATGCAGCAGCCCAAGATATAGCTGGCTTTGCATGCTCAAAAAATGCTGTTCATTCCTACAACAGCTGCTTAGCTGTAAGTGCTAAAATAGATGACACCTGATATGCCAAAAGTATATGAATTTGTGTTACTGACTGCTCGTTAAACAACAACCTAAAAAAGCAGCATGTGGAATTTCTGGAAAACATTTGAGAGTTTAATGTTTGTCGCAACGCAGTGGGGACAGCGCTCTCTGCTGGTTACAGTGTGCATCCACACCGCCCGTCCCTACACAAACATTCACCTCCTCAGGTGACTGCCCAGCTCAGCTGAATGACAGCCCTAGTGCAAGCCGCCTCTATCACCTTCTAGGTAACTAGATCACTGTTCAAATCAGAACAAAAAACACTAGCAGGCCTGGAGGAAATATACAGGAAGAAAAGAAACCCAAACCACGTTAAAACTGTGTATTTAAACATTGCCTTTTTGTCTTCAGCTATCTTTGACTGTTACGGTAGAAAGAATCTTAACATCAAATGTGTTAACTTCCTTATTATGTGGTCTAAGCTACGCAGACTTACCAGTTCTGCTTAGGTACAATTACTTTCCAGACATCAATTCCAATTTCTGAATGCCCTGGGCAAATAACTCTCCTGGTTATAAAGCTTTCAAGGAAAGATTTGTACAAAGCTAAAGTTGCTCCCAGGACTGTCTACAGTCACAGCAGGAGAGCAATGCTTACTTAGGCTTCGTGATTTCAAAGAGTGGCACATGGAAGCAATACCCAAGATTTTAAGAAATACTGCAGAGCTTTAGTGTTGAGGGATGAGTCCAGTCACACACAAGTTGTTTCTTCCAAACATTTCTTAGCATAAAGGGAGCTGAAACAAAAGAGAAACCAAAGGAGACAAGTACTGAGTAGCCTTACCCCACTTGACCTCTCCCATGCATCTCCTTTGATGAGTTTTCCCCTTTCCCGCAGAGTGGCATATTCCAGGCCTCTTGCTTTACTGGCATTATAAATGAATATGGAGAGAAGCACCACAGGAGCTTCCAAAAAGAACTCAAGAGAAGGCCTGAAGTCAAAGACGACGAAAGACACAGTGGTGATGATGACAGTGTTGATCTGAGCAGTCATAACATGGAACATGTTGTCTCGGAACTTCAAGATGAAGGCCACAGACAGCCCCAGAAAAGCTGTGACAAATATAAGAGCCACAGAGAAGATGTTGTGCCCATAAAAGAAGCCACAGTTCCCTATCTGCCTCCGGTCCTTAGCCTGCAGCACCAGCATAAGCCCATTGAACAGCACTCCAAAGGCATAAAGTTTGCTGTTCTGTGTGAAGATGCTTTCCCCAAGCTGATCCACATCTTTCAGCATCTTTTCATTGTAGATGTTAGCCAGGGCAGACACAAAACACTGCACTAGAATAAGAAGATGGCCCAGGCTGAGGCGGAGAGGCTTCAATGCTCCTGCCATGGTACTGGTCACATTCCATTGGAAGCTGTGGAGGAAACTTGGTGCTGCACAGTTGTTCTTTTCCACACATGCTTCCTCAGGTCCAGTAGCGAGAAGGCAGTGGTTAGATGGCCTAAAAAACATACTGTGATGAAATCCATGTGCAGCCAAGCTGTGCTGATGGCCTCCAGTTCCTCGAGTCAGGGCAACGATGGACAGGAATAAAATCACCAGGGACGCCCACTGTACCCAAGAGAGTCTTCGCCTGGTACACAAAAAAGCCACTAAATTCAGAAACGCAGTGGTATAAATTAAATGACAGAACATCCAGATCTATAAAACATGTAAAAGACATAGTGCCACAGATAAGGAGACAGACAGGTGTAAAGAAAGTCTTTTCAGAGTACAATAAAATGCCAAAACGCAACATGATTTTCTATGGCAAAGAGGGCTGAGACTGGCAATCAAAGAAGTACACAATGAAGTACACTTCATTTGGAAGAATAAGGAAAAGGAAGGCCTTTCAAGATCCCATTATTTCTAGATACTGATTGCCTGACAATTTAAAAGCAAATCCCATCTCCATGGCAACAATGGTCTAATGAATAAAGTAAAAAAATCACAGACATCCAAATAATTACCATCTTTCTTTGGAAAACGTTCACTATAATGGTCTTTTCCCCCATGATTTGGAGCCCTTTTATAGCATTTTATGATGGTAACTCTGATAAATCTACAAATGTAATTCATAAGACCATTAGAACTATTTATACTGTTTTTCCACTCAAAGCCTGAGTGGAAATTTGGGATATTAACATCTACAGCAAGGACTTATTTGTGCCATATTCAACACAAGCAACTTTTAGAGTGTAAAGTTAACACCCATTTCCCTGACAGTCTTTTTTGAATCTAAATCAAACTACAAAGAGTACAAATTCAGCAAAGCGGAACACATTGTCTGGCTTTTGTCACATGACTAATGAACCAAACACACCTCTGCCTTTCACTCTTGTGTATCTCATTTCCTCTTACTAGACCCTGTTTACATTCAATTAAGAACTGCAACAGACTGGTAAGAAGTACTGGCAATCATGAAATAAGATATTTAATGTATAAATGAAAGCTTTCTTCTTACCTTTCAATGACTATATAATCATGATTTCAACTGTTTCTACTAGAGTTTACCAAATATGTAGACTCATGAAGGGACTCCTAATAACATAGTATTTCTTACACCTTCATAAGTAGAAAACAAAACCACCTGTCCAAGCTGGTATAGTTACAAGGAAAGAGAATTACTGTTGCCATCAGACAAAGAGAAAAAATGTAGCTTAACTTCATCAAAGCTAGGAAGATTTAGATTTCATTTACTTTAGCAAATACTACTTACTTTAGCACTATCCTGAAGAGAAGAGCTGTTGTTATAATGACAAAATTTGAGAAGAGTACAGCCATTGCCTTGAAAGAGAAGGAGAAGAACAAAGTTATACTCCAGACACACCATGGACACCAAAAACCTACAGACTTCAAGTGTTCACCTTCCTGCAAGGTGTCACAGTGAAAAGCACTGGTACTGAATTTTCTTCCTCACCCAAAAGGTACAATAGCACATCTGTAAAATGATATTCAAGTCCCATTTCAAAATGTCAGGGAAATCACAGAGCCCAAGCTCCACTGTAGTGGGGAAAGCTACACTGAAATGAAGATGTGAGGAAAGCAATTCAACAGAAAACTTACATAACAGAGAACAGTTTAGTTTTCAGTCAGATCAGTTCCCCAGCTGGGCTGACCAGTCAGTTGCAAAAACAGCTGCATTGACACAAAGGAGGAAGTTGCTCCAAAATGAAAGTAAGCAAAGAAAGAATTAAGCAAAGAACAAAGAATAAAGCAAGGTGAAGCTGCTCCTGGCTACAGTGCCATTTGCAGTGTTCATGAAATTCCAGACTTGGACAAGGCACTTGCACTAAACAAACTTCTTGTATATCAAGTGCTTCTGCTAGAGAGTTTATCATCAGTTTATCAAAGATAAAGAGGTGCTTGGCTTGAATTTTGATTCAAGACTTCAACTGTAATTTTAAAAAAATCTATTTCAAAGTACAACTGAAGACAACTCTAAAGCTTCTGTTTCATTTGGGAATAACAATATAATAACTTCAGTGCTCGAATCCATGCCCACGATGCCAAGCTGCAAACTCCCTGTGGCAAGGATTGTCTGTTTTGTCTCTGTTCTAGACACTCTATACTGAGACACTGGACCAAGAAGAGGCTCTTTTAGGCACACCGGTTACCTGTAAAGACCAGAATCCACCAGCACCAGTAGGAAAAAAAAAAATCCTCTTTTTGAGGGGCAGAGGTGTTTTGCAAACTGTTATTCTGGACTGCCCTGTATAGTCAGTACACGGACAAAAGATCCAGGCATCTGAACTTTTTGGTCCAATTAAGCCTCAGAGTGATCTCACCTTTTTTGGACAATTTTACATAAAAGCATACATGGATTCAGGAGTACAAAATACAGATTTTTTTCTTGAATTTTCTCATAATTTCCACATTCCCAACTCTGCTAAGACTCTAGAGGGTCTTTTTCATTGACCAGAAGAAAAGCACAGACTCTTTTCTCATTATCTTCCACTTTATCCCAACATACTGTCTGCTGAGCAATAATTCTAACGAAACAGCACAACACAGGCTCTCAAATAAGCTGAAGACTTACTGACAATGAGACACCTGCCAAAGAAAACACATCTTAATTTTCCACTTTGCAAAATTAAAACCCAGTAAATATTCATGTTAGGTGAACACAGTGGAAAGAGAAAAATGTTGAATAAACGAGGAAATCTGGCAGAAATCACTCTGAAAAAAAAAAAGCCTTTATGCAAAATGTAGAAGTGTTCCATGCACACTCTGGTTTTGCTTTACAGTCAATGCCCCCCCATCCAAATAAATTGATTTTGAGTCACTTTGTTCTCTGAAACCTCAAGAGAACTCTGTTCTAGATGAAAAGGAACGGGAATATCAAAGTTCCCCACGCCACTAATCTGCACACCACAAGCAAAATCTCATAAGCTAAGTCCCTAGGAAATTTAGCCACTAAAAGGTAACCAGAGTTATAGCTGAAGTTTCAAGCAAAAAAAATCTCACCAAAGCAACTCTAATTTCAGCAACCGCTCACCCAGGTCCTACTTAATCACAAAACTACTTCGTATTTAAAGTCACATAACCAGGTTCAGTCAGGTATGGCCTTTTAAGCATCTTCACATTTCACATTCATGATCTTGTACACTACCAAGATATTCCATCTTAGAGATATTTAGTTATCTCTTTTCAAACTTCTTTATCATAGCAATGTTACAGTTTCAGCTACCCATCACAGAATTTCTCTAATTAAAAGATGCTAGAAGTTCTAAAAAGGGGAATCTTAGAGCACATGTTCTGAAGGGAGAGAGACAAGCTATCTCTAGGTGTGTGTGAATGCAAAACAAAAGCTTTGTGTATTACAAAGGATTACCTTCACTGAACCAAATGAAATTGCTTAAGAGAAAAATAGCATTTACACACACCAGGCTTTGCTTCTACTAATATTATAGCTGAATTTCCTTCCTAAAACTAAAAACCGAAACAAAACAACTCACAAAAAAGAAATTAAAAAAAACCCCAACAAAACAAAAAAAAAAAAACCAACCCCAACCAACTAAAAATCACACCACCACCACCACAGAAATCCCATCAGCAAAAAACCCCCATACAACAAACCACAAACCCAAGCAGCTGTGCATGTTTTTTAAAGATATCACACTCATGATATTATTAGGTTTCTTCAACTGAGTCCTGTTCTAGACCCTGGACTGGTCTGTCAGTGACAGAAATAAACACCTAAGAGAACAATATTTTAAAGAGAAATTCTGATAGAGGAGGTAGAAAACCATTTATTTTTAATGTTCAACAGGGGCAGCCACAGTATTTTATAGCAAGCAAAAACCATCTGTTTCCATCTTACTGCAAACATAGATTCTGAACCAAAAAGTATCATGATTCAAAAATAAAAGCAAGCACAAAATCTGCACAATTTCCTAAGCATATGATTCATCCAAAAGGATGAGGGTAGCTAGAAGGAAGTACCAACTAAATTTTGTACCTAAACATAACTAACAAACAAATGCAAAAATTAAGTGTGTTTTCTTCTTCCCCTCCTCACTTTCTGTTACACTTATTCCCTTTGTGAGATTACACTTACTTTATGTCACATACATGGAGTGGTAAAAGCCCCACAGAAAAGTGCAGCTCAAGTAATAACAAGAGAAACAAATGGATTGAAAGAGAAATAGAGTTGAAGAAGGCATAGAAGGAAAAGTACCAAAACTCTCCCACTACTTGACCACTTCACCTTATTTCTAAATCACTTTTGATGGAGAAAATACAAAGACTCTTCTCTGGTGAAAGCTGTACAACACTGATCAGTCAGCAAGACAACGGGAAGGTAACATATTATTCTTTCACATGCCAGTGTTAAAAGAGCAGACAGACTCAGTTACAGTCTTGCCTTGACAGTGTTACCAGGGTAGACAGCCTAAGAGCAGTATTACCCACTGAGATATTAGAAGACATGTTATCCAGTATTAGTATACTTACTGGCTGGAGGTAGGACAGTACATAGAAGACAATCAAATTATCCAAAAAGTAAAGAAAGGCAGGAATTGACCATTTCATGGAATTACATACATTCTTCCAGGAAAAACATTCAGAGAGATGATCCATACAACCCTTTTCTGAAAGGAAAAGAAATCAGTAAGAAAGACATCATTCCTATTATTTTGAAAGCCTATTCCCTTGTAATAGAATAGGTATCACTGTTCTCTTTTGAGGAACACCATTAGACTGAAAACACTTGGGTTCCACAGTTCTCTGGCAATACAGGAACCTGTGTTCCAGGGCAGACAACAAAGCTGGAGCAGCAACCCTGTGTGGTGTTCACCTCCTTGCTTCAGCAGAGAAAACAGAACCTGTTACATCCATCACAAAACAAAAATTCCATTGTCAACCAATCTTTGTGGGCCAAAAAGCTCCCCAGAATCCCTACAGAGCAGTGACATCCTTACTGGGTGTAATCAACTTCCTGTTGATTATTGATCAAATCTACAACAGGAACTATGACAGAGATAGTGCATTCCTCCACAGAACACCCAAAAGTCAGCCAGTAAAGTCAGAAGTACAAAATAAACCAGAACCTGGTTCATTCAGACAGTATTTGCAGACCACAGCACAGGATCTGGGTATAAAGAGAACATAGAGGAAGAAAGGAAGAAAGAAAGGACAAAGCACAAAGAATGATATTTACTTAGGTATTCAGGACACCAGCTTTAGGAGGAAGGCTGTGATAAACTTTAGACTACTTCAGAGCTCGAGCCAAGAGTACATTATTAGCACAGATTTAAAACTATCCAATGAGAGCTAATCCTCTCCTGAAGCATCAACACATCACGTTCAGAAAAAAATCAGACATTGGATTTAAAAAAAAAAAAAAAAAAAAAGAAAAAAAGACAGAAAACCAGAAAACACACAACCAGTGGTAGGCAATGATGGCAAACACCAATATATTTACTGTCGTAGGTAAGTCTGTACTAAATGGTGAAGGTGAAAGTTTTATTAGCTTGCCAGAGCCATAACTGTTTCCTGGAGAACTAGACAAAACCAACAGTTCAAGTTAACATGAACCTCCAGTGCCTGACACCTTCTTCCAATTCAAATATTTGTTCTGCACCATTTTGAAATGCTATGAAGTTAATCTCTTGTCGTTTTTACATCAGGACAGAAAAGAAAGAAAAAACAAAAATCACCTGCAATGCAAAATCTGTGGCAAGTGGAGACTATCATCTATTGTTTAAAAAAAAAGTGTTTGCAGGACAGTAAATCTTAGAAAGTCAACATATATTAGGGATTTAAAATGTAGGTACTTACCTTTTTTCCTATTCCAGACTGCCAGCACTACACATAGGACCAGTTTTACTACTTCAGAACACATGTTCACTGTTGTAGGAAGGTAATCATACTTGTTATCTGTGGGATCCAGCAAATCAGAGAATACACAATCAGTTTCTGTCTCCTGCATTCCTAATTGGAGCAAGAATCTATTTTAACCATTCCAGTCACAATTTTAGTCACAAAAGGCTTTGTCAGAACTTCTGTTATGTTTCAAAGTTTATGATATACATCTTCCTGAATGGCCTCTTTTCTGAGTTGAACTCTTTCCTCATTTAGTCCCAGTTTACAGCAGAACACGGCTGTTTCAAAAACAAATTAAAATGGCAAGGTTTTCCCCAAAGGCCAATGTGGTATTTTTTAACCCTCACAAAAAAAATTACTTTCCAGGATGACAAAATCTTCTTTTAGGACTGGCAACACCAGCCAGTTTTAGCACACCCACTAGGATACCACTTCTCTCCTAAGCCTGTTGCAAGAAAAACATTTCAATTAAATCACGTACTGCCAATAGCGCTTACACAACAATCCTGTCTTTGAAGAGTTGGCTATAAAATGAATCACCTGCCTCATCTTATAAAGGCAGATCACCTTAAAACCCAAGTTATACCTTTATGGTAGACCATTGGCTAGATGGAAATTTTACAGCGCAGAAACACATGTCCCTATAAATATAACAGGATGTTTATGCAAAGAACTCTACAGGTGGAGAAGTAGGTTTTTTGGGTATAGCCCAAACATCAGTGCTTTCTTATTCAAGGTACATCATGGATATTGTCCAACAGTACCTTCATTAGCAGAATACTTCATCAGGAGGATTCGACTTGAGCCCAAGGCAATGAACACTCCTCCAAGCAGAAAGGTCTGGCTGGTTGTCTTGGAGCAAAGGGCAAACCGACTACACCTCTCCAACTTCATTCTGGTGCCTCACCGTCAGTGCCCTTTGGATGGCAGGATAAAAAACCACTATGAACAGTACTTCCAGAAACTGGTTACACAAGGCAAAATAAGTGTATTTTACTGTTTTGTGTTATACAAAGATGCTTACATCATAGAACAAGCCATGCTCATGTTCTACAACTATTGTTTTCTTATAAAAACAAAAAAATCGAGTTCAACCTATGACTGAACACTGCCATGTCAATTAGACCACGGCACCAAGTGCTACGTCCAGTCTTTCCTTAAAACACCTCCATGGATGGTGACTCCATCACCTCCAATTCCAATACATAATCATCCTTCCTGTGAAGAAATTCTTCCCGATGCCCAAACCTAAAGCTCCCGCGGCACAGCTTAAGACTGTGTGTGTCCTCTTGTCCTGTTGCTGTTTGCCTGGGAGAAGAGGCTGACCCCCACCTGGCTACACCCTCCCTTTAGGCAGAGAGCGGTAAGGTCACCCCGCAGAGAAGGGTATGTTACAAGGACCGTCAAAGGGAGAAAAACGATGTATACACAGGGACTCTGAAAGTGGCACAAGGAGGCTGATTCCTGAGAAGTCTGCGACTACGGCATACGGATTAGCTAAAACAATTAAATATTTCACACGCTTATTTTTCTTTAATATTTTTTTTAAGCGCTCTTGCTCCTAATACCAGCACGGAGAAGCGCTACAGCAGCGGAGCGAGACCAACCCCTGAGAGCTGACCCGGCGCCGGCTCGTTCCCAGCGGCGGGAAAGGCACAGGGCAGCCGGAGCCGAGCACCGGAGCCGCGTCCTCGCCTCCAGCACCGCTGTTACCCGCCCGAGCCATTCATGGGCCCCGGGGCCGCAACAGCCGGCCGGGGGACGAGCGAGGAGGGAGAGCCCCTCTGGGCCAGCTGCGGGCCGGGCTCCATCCCATGGTGACGGTCCGTCCCATGCCGGCAGGGCGGCCGGAGCGCGGCGAACCGGACCGGGGGGACACCCACCTCGCCGCCTCCTCCGCAGCGGAGAAGGAACACCCGCCGGGCTTTGCCGACCGCCTCCTGCCACGTCGCTGCTTCAGGCTGCAGCCGCGAGCGGCGGGGCGGCGGCCGCGCGGGGCGAGCGGGGCTCCGAGGCAGCAGCGCCCGGTGCGCGGACGCCGCGGCCAGGCGCACCCCGGCGCGCCGGGTCCCGGGAGGCTGAGGCAGCACGGTTCCCCTCACTCATCCCCGCCGCCCAGGGCCGGGCTCCTCCGGGCCCCGCACGAAGCCCCTCCAGCGCTCCCCCCGCCCCGTCTCCGATCCCGACTCACCGCCCCCCCACCCGGACTCACCTGGCGGGGCGGAGCCGCGCGCGCGCGCCCCCGCCTTGCCCCGCCCCTCGCGGACACGCGCGCGCGCCCTCCTCGGCACCACCGGCCCGGCCCCGCCCCCGTGACTTCGAGGAACCCGCGAGCTCCGCCCCCCAGCTCGCGCACGCCCCCCGGCGGCCGCGTGAGCCGCGGCCCCGCCCCTCCCCGCCTTCCCGCCTGGCGCGCGCGCACCGTGTGTCGTCACGCGCGTGCGACGGGGGGCGGGGGGAACGCGAGGGGCGGGTCACGTGGGCGGCGGGGGGGCGGTCGCGGGAGCGCCGTGCCGAGGGCGGGGGGCGGCCGCTGTCCGTCTGTCCGCCCGTCCTCCGTCTGGTGGCCGCGATGCAGAACGTCATCAACACGGTGAAGGGAAAGGCCCTGGAGGTGGCCGAGTACCTCACGCCCGTGCTCAAGGTGCCGGTCCTGCGCGGGGGCCGGGATGGGGAGGAGGGACGCCCGTGGCCGCCCCCGCCTGCGGGCGCGCTTCCCCGCCCGAGCCCCGGGAGCCGCTCCGCTCGTCCCGGGAGCTGTCGGTGCCCTTGTCGGCCGGGCCCGAGGAGCTGCGTGCCTGCGGGTCTCCAAGGGCGCGGTGCTGGGCGTGCCGGGCACGGCCATCGGCCCTCATCCCGCAGCGGGCCGGAGGGCATGGGGGGAACCCCAGCTGGCGCTCACATCCCGCTGGGAGCGGGGAGCATCCACCTGGGAGGGCGCGACTTTTAAAGAACAGGCGTTGCTGCTCCTGCTTCTCAGGGAATGACTTAAATGTTGTTGCCGTTTTCTGTTAAAGTCAGGAAACTTTCACCTGCTTGTGTGTCCAGGAATTGAAATCCGAACGTTGAAACCAGACAGGCTTGAGCGTGGTTTCGGGAATTGCGTTGCAATGGTTATTTTGGATAAACGGCAAAACTTTTTCGGCTGACATAAAAAAAAAAAACCAAACCAACAAAATCAGCCACGCTTTCGTTTTGTGAGCAGGTTTTATATAGCACAGCTTATTCCCGTGTCAAAATTACAGTATTAATACGAGCCTCTGTGCACCAAAGTAGCTGAGAATAGCAGAAGTGAGCCATTGGGTCATTATGAAGGTTGGCAGCATATCTGTCATAATTCCTGTTACTGCATATTTAGGTAGAAACAAATAATGGTTTTCTGCAGCAGTTAGACTACATCCTATTCTCTGACTCGTATTTTCAAACAATTTTTTTATGTAAATGCCGACTTTGTGTATGAGTGCTTAACTTGGCAGCAGTTTTTTTGCTAGTGATTTTGTTACTTCTGCATGCTTTTGAAAAAAACACTTATTTATGACAACAGTCTCTCTGCCTGTGGCTTTGTGGTTTGAACTTTTATGTGCTTTGCACCCTGCAGCTTACATTCCTTGGCACATAGCAGTGACAGTCAATTGTTAATTGAGTTTGTTCCTCTGTGGTATGTGGGATGCTCTTGTCTGGCTAGTGGACCTTCCCGGAGTTGCTCACCAACATGAAATGTATGGGTTGCAGTAAAGTTGTGACATGGGAAGGTGAAGTCAGTTGTTTAGGATAGTACAGTAGTTGTTGCACAGCTGGTGTAATAGTGAACAAATTCATGTGTCCAGATGGATTATTGGGAGGAGGCAGGAGTAGAAACTTCCAGAAATGTAAGGTGTTGATGTTATGTTCATATGTTTCCTTTACAGGGGGGAAACAAATACTGTAACTCGGTAACTTTTGAAAGAAACTAGACCTATGTGTCTCTCAACCAAAGAATTTACTTAGATGTAAAAATGAGCTATTTCCCTTTAGGGAACAGAGGATGACTATTTTACATGTTTTCTTTCTGTAATTCCAGAGACACAAGTTCCCTACTTTTTATGGTTCATTCTGAGGGTAACCACATAGTTGTCTCCACTGTGGTGTTTCACAATGTGTTATTGAGGATTCTGAGTTTTGTAGCAATTCAAATTACTTTGGTTTCAGTCACCTAGCATATAATGATGTTACAGTGTTTGTACAGCTGCTGTTTTCCTTATCTTGTTCTTATGTCTGTCTTCCTTAGAACTGGGCCAGAAAGGCAGTAATCAATACCATATCAAACAAGTGTGCTCCTTTCATTTTCTGCAGCACAGGTGATAGCACATATGGGGGAAAGGAACAAAAAGAACAAGTTTAGCTGGGGCTTCTTTTCTTCAATGTTTTCCACCGGATTGGATATGGTGAAACTGTGGCTGGAAGCAAGACATTTTCAGTTGATGCTTTTAGTCTCAAGAGAAAAAAAAAAAAAAAAGATTTCTTAGGGTAAGAAGTCAGCCATGCCATAGTTCTTTTTCAGAAGCCTGTTTTGGATAGCTCTGATGCTGAGGAGTGGTAGGATTCCTTGGTACTCGAGGCTTTTCTGAAGAAACAAACAACCAGAAGTCATATTACGCTTAGTCTAGATTTGAATATACAAGACGTGTTGTTCTTAAGCTTCATAAATGTTGCCTTTAATGCCAAAGTGCTTCATTTCTGCCTGCAGAATAAATTTGGTATTTTCTTGCCATCTATTCTTTCATCTACAAAACTCCCCATGACAATATACAAAAACTGAAGCCGTTTCCATGGGGTGCCTGATGAAGGCACAGAAATGGGCATTAAAAGAAAGTGTATTACTAAGACTTTGTGCTTCACTTTTTCTACCCCAGAGAAGAGTTGGTTTTGTCTTTCATTCGTGACTTCTTAACTGCAAAACCTCATTTTGATGCATTGCAGTGCTGTTCAATGCTAGAACCCTGGAGTCCTTGACAGTTAGAATCCCTGATTCCAACTGATTTTCTGTTTCTTACTGGCAAATGTAATACTGAGTGCCAGTCATCTTTTCTTCACTATTGTTATAATTGGCAGTAGCAAAAAAAATCATTTTGTATAGGTGATCATTTTTCCTAATACCTCATATTTTGCAACAGGTAATTTTGGGGAGTCTTACTTCCTTATTTTCTAATGTAAGATACCTATTAGTCATGGCAGAGGTTGCCTCCAGGCTGATTCTTGGATCTCTGGACAGAATGAGTTGCAAAATGAAACTAGAGAAGATGTTTGTCTTTCCAGTAAAGTGGAGTGTGTTTATTTGTCAGCAGTTCTCAAAATTTTAAACTTTCTTTTCTTTCAGGAGTCCAAGTTTAAAGAAACTGGAGTAATTACACCTGAAGAAGTAAGTATTAAGAAACTTAAATTTATTTTGAAAGTCGTCTTGCATTTTTTTTAATGCAAAACAACCATGTTAAACAGATCATGTCTTTGCCAATTATTGCTTCTTGAAACACTTTCCACAAAGTGAAATTTCTAAGTGGCGTTTTTTACTCTACAGATGAAGTAGGTCAACATAATTTTTCTTGAGATGGCATTAGGCATCTGACTGTGGGATGCTTCTTTCCTCTATTATGCTGTGAAAAGATTGTAAAAAAGCTGGGTCAACAGCTCCGTTTGTCATGGGAGTTCAGGACTGAAGCAGGAATGTATTGATTTTTAAAGCCTTTCCTCTGAGGAACGGGAAGGGGAGCTTTTATATTTGGAACAGTCCTTGTTTGCCTGTTTTTTGGTTCCTTCCAAGGCTCTGTGAAGATCATTACATATATTTGTCCACACCATGTATCCAATGATTATTATTTCTCCCTCTTCTTCTCTATAGGCTGCTTTAGGCTGGTTGTATTTTGGATTGGTGCCAAGCAGTTGTATTTTTTTAAGAACTCCAGTGCAAAGAGCAACAAACAAGTTTTTTTTTTTCCTTGAACAGTAAGAATACTGACTGTGTTGAGCTATTTTTATTTCCCTGTTACACTTATTAAAGTGCTACTGATCTGCAAATACTTTTCTTTACAGAGGTCTAATAAAACAGTGTCAAGACTGTTAGGTAGAATGAAAGAAAAATGAAACAAGAAAAAAGGTAAAGATGAGAATGGAAAAAAAATTGAACAAATGATGACTGATGCAGGTAGACAATGTGGACAGAATTATTTTTCTTAATATTGGGGCCTGCCTGTATTTTTCTGCTGTGTTGCCTGGCAAGCAAACACTCATTCTCTGCCTTTGACACAGAGGTACCCCACAGACAAACAGGCTTGGCAACGCGGTGTTCTGTTCTGATAACCGCGTGTGTGTGTGTGTATAAATATTCATGTGTGTTAAACAATAATACCTGATCTTTGTTGTATGTAAACTAGAATAATAGAGAAGGTCCAGACAAATGTTCTACCAATGCCTAATCCCTTCGTGATTTATGGGAGAAGAATTTGCAGTAGTGCTGTAAGAAAAGGCACCTTCTGTAAGCCACAGCAAGAACCACACTGTATTACATTAAACAGTTTGCAGCATTAAACACCACTAGGACTGTGAATAGTCTGTTCTCTGTATCAAGTTAGATGCTGCTGGGAGGAATAAATTGGGTCCTTCAAAACAGTAGTCAAGGGAACTGGTTATGCAGCAAGATTAAAATTTTTTGTAAATTTAGATGAAGCTGGAGCATGGATCTGCTGATTGTCCTTTTGACTGTCTTTATATAAGAATGATTGCTAAAGAATAATGACACTAGGATGTTTTCTTTGAATGGGTTTGGATTTCTTGGGTAATTTCAGATGTATTTTAGTCTGAGACGCTAACTGGTGTATAGGTTTTTGTGGGGTTCCGTGGCTTGCCTTTGAGGATGAATAAATTAAGACTCAAGATGACTCATTAATCAAACTCAACACCTACTCCCTCTTTTCACTTATCTGTGTACTTGATTTAATCACTTCAAAAATTCTTGCCTGTCATGAGTTCTTACTAGTTAATACCTCCAAAAGACGACACTTGTTTTAATTATGTATGCAAATCCAGGGAAATTGTTAAAGAAATTCTCTTCAGGACAGAAATAAGATATCCTAAAATTGTTCTCCTCCTACTTTCCAGTACTGACTCAGATAGGAGGTAGCATCAATACTTGAGAAATAGAAAGTGAAACCAGCTAGATAATTTTGCTGCTTAAGGTGAAAAAACTGTAGATAAAATTTCAAATGCTGTTTTAGGACTATGTGTCTGTTAAACTCACAAACTACATTGTTTTTTCATCTTTAGTAATGTGTTTTAACATTGCTGTCACAAACAGAGTTCCAGTTCTTTGAACAGAGAATTTTAAACAGTTCTGGAGTTTCATTTATGTTTACTACATAAGAGATAATGAGTTTTAAAATTTCCTGGTGTATTGGGAGAGTTTCCTGGGTTTTTTTAAGGATTCAGTTTTGCTAGAGGCTTCTGTTGGAAATAGGTGAAAGGGAAGCACTTTGCAGAGATTAAGCCTGTTAATCCATGAGCAGTGCTCGCTGTGGTGTTTCTGCGGCGCTGATCCGCCTCCCTTTGGAGGATGCCGTGAGGAAATGGCTGTGACCCGCTGCAAGCCTCTTATGTCACACTGCAGCAGCCTCTGGGCAGCTGGGGAGGGTGCTCTTAGAAACTGGCACTTCTAGACAAGGAAGCACCTGTAGCGATAGCTGTGCACCTCATATTCCAGAGGGACTGCTGCAAAGCCCACAGAAATCTCTTGAGTGCAGGCTTGCCTTCCTCAATTTATGTGTACAAAAAACAAGCCCAGAGGGTTAGACTCTGCTGAGTGAATTTTGAGTTTGTACACGAGTCTAGCATGACTTTGCTGGCAAGTTTAACTTGGCGCTATCACTTTGAAATAGTAATGCAATTTTATAAAAGACTTTGTCTTTGTATCAAAGAACAAGCAGAGTGATTTTTTTTTTAAAACTATTTCATTAGAGCAAAATTACCTGTAAGAATTTTAGTGTACTAATTAAGTGGTAATCCATTTTTAGTTAAAATCAGTGATCAACTGTTATAGTGATGGTCATTATATAAAATCTGTGCTGTTTATTTCTTTTTTGCAGTTCTCTCACTGATTCAGTGGATTCATGGTCTCGCTTTTCTTACTGCAAAATTGTTTTGAACAAGGAAAGAGAATTAAACATATTTTTTTTTACATTAAGCTCTTCATTGTCTTTGTAAAAGTTTGAATAGTGGCAAATAAAAATAATTTCTTTATTACAAAGTTAACAGTCTTACTAGGTCCAGATACTTTTTTTGGTTCTTACTAGACTGGCAGGTAGTATTGCAGCTTTTGAAATGCTGAGTTTGCTACAGTGCTTAGTAAGGATTTCAGGTGAAGTTGATTTAATCTTTGCATTTTCATGGTTAGCTGAGAAATGGGATTAAAATAAAGCATCGAGCTGATTGAAACATTTGTTAAAAACAGTTAATTACAGTTAATAGATCAAAGAAGTGTGGAACTGAAATACTAATGCCGAGAAAAAAATGGAGATTGTTTCCTTGGGCCATATTTAACTGTTTTTTTTTCCCTGCCTTAACAGTTTGTTGCAGCTGGAGATCACTTAGTTCACCACTGTCCTACTTGGCAATGGTAAGTAAAATTGAAAGAATTGTAGAAGAAAGCGTTCCTATCCGCTTTGGTGTGTTTCCATTGGATTTATCCATACAGTTGTCTCATTTCAGAGCAGTAAGTGGACTTCTCCAGTAAAACTTTAATGATGGCTCTATATTTAAGTCAGGCAGGGCTTACTAATTGCTTTATAGCCGTAGTTGAGATGAGGATTTGCATGGGGATTTTTTGTTTGTTTTTCTGAGATTCTAGGGGAAATAATCTGTTATTTACTATGAATGCTTTTAGCGCTTAGCTGCAGCAGCAGCATGTCTACCCGTGTTTGTCTTACTGATGGAAAAAGCAAAGGCCATGTGCAACTGGAATTGTTAGGCAGTAGTTGTAAATGGTGTATTTTGACAAGCATTTGTTAATAAATGTATTCAGGTTAGCCCTTAGCACTTCACTTTGTATAGTGATTGCCCTTGGAAATCCCTTCCGTGTCATGGACAGTAAGGGTGCAAATAAGGTGCTTCCTTATGTTTTACTGGTGTCTTGCATTATGAAACTAATCTGCTCCTAAATTAACATCGTCTGTGCAGATTTTATCATCAGGGTCTTGGCTCTGTACTGGGCCTCGAATTGCTGAAGGAAAAATTACTATGTTCGAATCATTGTTTCCCTGCCCCTTTGCCACCTCCTTCAGAGAAAACATGATGTTGAGTCTGCCAGCAGTTTGGAATGGGCTATTTAGAATGTTGCTTTTATTTCAAACCAAAAGCCACTAGAGGTGAAGGCAAATGCTTGGGTAATGTGAAATTAAGAGTACTTAAGCACTAGTGACTATGGACAGATTTTGTATTTATGGAGGTGTATTGCTTTTCTGAAGTTGCTTTCTTCAGGCATTTGCTACTTTGTTGTTGCTGATCCTAGAAAATTTTATATAGAATAGGTTATTCTGTCAACCTGTCTTTGCTTGGCCATCTCAAAGTGAAAGTAGTTTTTGAGGCATAAAATGGTTTTGATCTCAGAACAGTTAGAGGTGGCTAAGCTTTCTAAAATCATACCAAATATATGTAGGGAGGAGTAAAGTCGCAGCAAACCGATTCTGAGAATAGGTCAAGAGGATTATATAAAATGTTCTTGACACAATGTGAAAATAGAAGGGTTCTTCTGTTTGCAGGTCATCAAATTCTCAAATGGTGCACTTCATTTTACAGGGCTTCAGGAGAAGAACTAAAAGTCAAAGCTTATCTGCCAACAGACAAACAGTTTTTGGTAACTAAGAATGGTAAGGCTGAAATTCAAATGTGAGTGTTCTTAGAATTGACACCGTGGTTGACTGTGCTGTCAGCTGTACCGACTGTCTGTATTGATAGGGGAAGCAAACAGCTCACACTTTGGATGCTCTGGCTTTGCAGTATTAAAGAAGTTTTTCCTGCACTCCTAAATTCTTTTTCTTAGACCACTTTATAGTAGAGCTTAGTACGAGACACACAGTTTGCCTTGATGAATTATAAACTAACTTTAAATATTTTTAACATCTTTGTCTTTGCTTCAACTCATGTTCAGTGTCTAAAAGGAAAATATGTTTATTTTCTTCTTTCCTTTGGAAACTCAGGCTATTGAAGAGTTCTCAAAATGTTTTTCATAGTGACACTGATACTTGTAATTCAAGTATGTAGTTAATGTCAATATCCTTGTCTATTAGAATTATAGAAATACAATCTTGAATTAATTTTTTATCAGCTTCACAGTTGTGTTTATGTAATACATGTGGTGATTACCTTTTTGATGGATAAGAAGGATAACATTTTGGCACAAATATGGAGAAATCGAAAAGATCTCTTATCAAAATGTGTCAAAGCTATTAAATGAAGCATTAGCACTAAGAAAGCCTGAGGAGATTTTTCCTGCAGAGGGTTATATTATATGCTTGGGTTTTCCTCGCTGGCTTTTGGAGTCTTGCAGTGCACTATCATGCAAGAATTACTACAGTAGCATTGGACATCTTCCTGAGATGGGCCTCATGGTTTGATGGCCCACTGATCTGCTTTGTTTCTTTTCCTGCCACTACTGAGGTTCTTCGTTGCTCTGATCCTTCTTGATCAGGTTCCAAAATAACATTTTCTGCTGCTGGTGTCACATTGGCTTCCCACCCGAGTAGAAATTGTGGGCTGTAGTTGAGACTGGGAGTCATCCTACAGACTTATTTTGGAAGTCTTTGGATGACTTCACTTTGACTTTCACACCCCATTCATCCCTTTCTGAAAGGTCAAAGAGCAGTTTTCAAATGCTGCATTTCATGCAGCAGATTTGTTTTTCTCCACATTAATAGAAAAGGAAGGAGCATTTTCTACATAGTCCTTGTTTACACTGTTGGAAAATGCCTGCTTTGTCTTAATTATATATTCAGTCTTTCTTTGACTGTTTTCTGAAAACATTATCTAAATCTCTAATGGAATGGCTCTGTAATGCATATGACAGAAGTTATTTTTAATATCACATGAATTCTGACCTTCTAAACTTCTAGATGTTAAATTATAATTAAACATACCTAAAGTATTGCATAAGTAGCTGATGCAAGTTTTAGCAGAATTCTAAATGAGTTTGGAAAACTGATGAAAATCCAGGCAAAGTTGTCCTTGGTTGTTTACCAATGTGAAGAAAACTTACAGGTTCTCTTCAGTTGTTAGCAAATGAGAAATTAATTCTTTTCTACTCCTTAAGAGATTGGATGAACTGTTCTAATGCTTAACAGAAAGATGAACTTCTGAGGCTACAGGAATTGTTGTATTTTACATTAAGTAAAATATATGGTACAGCACATCAACGTATTTTTGTAAGTTCATACTTTTGCATTTGAAATACAGCCTTAGGATTCCTTAAATAGGGATATTTGAAAGATTGCCACATTTCAGAAGGCCTTGCAGGACAGTATCATGCTCCAGTCTGGTTTTGTGTAAGAATGACTGATTGCATTCTTTTTGTTTTGCCATTTCTTGTAGTGCCGTGCTATAAAAGATGTAAGCAGATGGAGTACTCAGATGAGCAGGAGGCAATTATAGAAGAAGATGATGGTGATGGGGGATGGGTAGACACTTTTCACAATGCAGGTATTCAAGGTCTTGCTTCATGCTTTGCATTTGGTAATCTGATTTTCAGTCTCCACTCTTAGAAAGTAAAATCTTTCTTATATACACGTCTGTGTACCAATATGTAGTCTGCAGGAAATAAGTTACATTGTCATCTACCCACCTGATTGGTATATAATGTTTAACTATGTGGCTGTATATGCTTGAAACAGGCTCCTTTTCAGAGATGGTGGGAATTATTTCAGTATTCTTACTAAAGTTCTAGGAAGTTATTTTAAAATAAGAGTTGTGTAATGACTCATTCCTTAGTAAGGAAATCCTGTGAAGAGGGTGTTAGTTTAAAATGTGGATGCTGTACTAAAAAGAAAGAAGATGTTAAGTACAGAGATGAGTGTGGGAGATGATCCTTTTTTACAATAAGCCCTTAAGTGCTTGTGTTTGTAAAGAGTTCTAAAAAATACTGCTTGTATGAATCCGTCTCACTGGCTTTTCTAGCACAGTGTCTTAGAAATACTTCTGGTTTTTTTCTAATTGGCAATTATGTTAGTTTTAGTCTGTTTCTTGATGTTCTATCATGTGCTAATACAATTCTGTCCTTCAGTGATATTTTCCCTACCGTTTCCAAAAGTACTCCTCTCAGTTTTTACTTTCTTTGGTGTAATATTTTTTTGCTGTAATGTGGAGAAAGTTCTCTGAATAGTTTGCCAGGGTGGGAAGAAAAAGGGTTGGAGATGATGCCTGTCTTTTCTGTAGACAGACATTTTTCGTCATTGGCAATTCTTAAAGGCATCATAGTTCATAATCGAATGCCCCGACACCAAAGGAATAATTTGGAATAGCTTTGTCATGTCCTTGAATTAAGTGTGCAGTATCCATCCCTGCTGTGAATAGACTCTTCTGCCAGGTTTTACTTTTAGAGTGGGCTGGTTTGGGCACCATACAGTACAGCACAGCTGTAATATCCATTACTAAACCCTGCCAGTCTCTAAGTGCTGGCAAATGAGATAAAATCTGTTTCCAGAAGCTGAAGACTTAATCAGATAAATGTACTCTGTCAAAGCAGAATCTTGGCACGTATCCCAAAAGGTACTGAGTGAGAACTGCAGTAAAACTAGAAAGCTAATGGGGAGGAACTCAAGAGTGGACACTACTATGAATTGGGATGGTTTTATACTCCTGCTTCCCCTCAGCTAAAAGCTCTGAGTGCTCTGCTACATTTTCCTTTGTCATTGCTTTCAGGAAGTTCAGAAATACTCATGAATGCCTGCCTTTTTCGTGAAGTTGAGTTTCATTATTGTGATGTGAGTGCCTTTCCTGAGCTCACTTTTATGCAAAAATACCTTAAAACAGAAGTCCAAATTTGCGGAGTTCCATCATGGGCTTTGTAAGACACGGCACATCTGTGCTGTGGTGCCCTTTGTTCCTGTTACGGTTTGCTTAGGGGTTTCCAGCACC
The DNA here is from genome assembly GCF_029207755.1 of Chamaea fasciata. NCBI lineage: Eukaryota > Metazoa > Chordata > Aves > Passeriformes > Sylviidae > Chamaea > Chamaea fasciata. The sequence goes on along the minus strand of NW_027094087.1, from coordinate 21,731,698 downwards.
TAGCATGTTACCAGTATCAAATGAACAGCCCCTCACATGTCAAGGTGGTTGCGAGATGTGACATGGAAAGATGAGACACTGCTTTCTGAAATCCTTGCAAACTCTTTCTATGCTATTCTCTAACCAAGAACCAAGCTTTTTTTAAAACAAACTTCTTGTTCAATTTACAGGTATAGTGGGCGCAACAGAAGCAGTTAAGGAGATCACACTGGACAGTAAGGTACTTGGTTCTAAATTTTTCTGTTGCTTTATTGCAGACCTGAAAGTAATAGTAGTTTTACTAGTGGCAATCTAGTACTCCCTGTGAAAGATTAAATTATACGTGGTCACTAATTGTTTTGCAGATGTACGTTGACCTCAGAGCCTGTGATATTAGTCTAAGCATGTGCTTCTCCTTATTGCTGTGTTTACTGAGACATTTGTCTTCTTGAAATGCCTTTAGCCAGTATGCTTCTGTGCCAGGCTTCTACAAACTGAAAATTAAATTCTGTTTATACTGATGCCACACATTTGTGTTCCAAGACATTAGTGTTTGGAAATCCGGTGTAAAGAAATTTTTATATGGAAAAGTAATGTGGGAATGTAAAGTATTTCTTTGTGATCTTCAACTGCAGCACATTGGTCCAGTTTGACAGGTTTATGCCCTTCAGTTTAGAAGAACTTTACCTGTTTAAATGTATACACGTTATGAAATCCTCAGTTTCTGCACATTTCCACAAAGTCACTTGAGCAGGAGAAAAACCTGAAACTTAAGTCCTCAGGAAGTACTTGAAATGCAAATGTATTGGCTAACATGTTTAAGAAACATGGAAAAAGTCACAGAGACACAAAAAGCTTTTAAAGATGAGTTTGTAAGGGGAATTCTGTCTGTGTGCTGTGAGAGTTTAAACCATCTAAGAAGCTTTGGATTCTAAAAATTAGGGGGAAAGAAAATGGGCTGCCCCATGCGACTGCATAATTATAAACAGTTCAAAATGCACTGTGAAGTGCAGGTATTCCAAATGACTGCTGTATATAGTAAAAATACCGCTTTTTTAAAAGTCAGTAACATGAGGGTGGAAGAAATACTCAAGGAATAACTAAAATTGATCTCTTTTTCTACAAAACACAATACTTGCAGAATATTACTGTGATTCATAAGTGCTGTTGTGTGTTTTGCATTGAATTTCATTTTTATTGTATGTAGAAAAACTTGCTTGCTTGCAGGTCCAATCCAGGAGGACAACTCTTTCCTGCTGATGATCTGACAATGCACTTTGTAACTTTGTTTCTTACTGGTCTTGGTGGTTTGGGTTTTTTAAATGAAAAATCAGCCACCTGATGCTCAGAGGAGCTTCTAACTGTAGTAGTTATTTGAAGTATTCTAAAATCTTTATGAAATCTCTTTAAAATGAGACCTTTACTTTCTGGATTTCATTGGAGTTGTCCATTGGACTGTAATGCTATGCAAGGCCTGAAAGTCGACTGTGGGCTTGTGCTGTATTTGTTTCTGTTGGACTATGTTTCCTTGCAGAATTATATCAAAATGTGATACCCTTTGTTACTCTCTTGTGTTTTAAAGAAAATAAGGAACTGGACAGGGTTCATAGTGTGTGAAACTGGGTGACACTTGTGATATGATAGAGTTTTATGTAGTCTCAGAAAGAGGAGAGGGTTGGACTCAATCATCCTTATGGGTCCCTTCCTTGAGATATTTTATGATAACTGCTGCACAGTTGGCAGAGGGTTAGAACTTAAAAAAGTCTTAACCTACATGTTTAATCTTAGCTGTTTAGTCATTGCCTTTCATTTGAGATAGGAGGATCTTTTGATTGCTTAACACCATGGTCACTTTTCTTTGTTTAGGAATTAAATCACCAGATTGCAAAGTCAAAGGAAAGATTTTTAATGGATTTTTAATGTTGTACTAGGACTTTGAAACTAAAATGAGGTATTAAGCAAATATTTGAGTTCCAGTGTAGTCCTTCTTAATATTTCAGAAATTATCATACTGGATCACTGAATATGTTGACTGGACTTAACACCTTAAATTTTTTGGGCCTGTTAGGCTATGTAGATGAAGCAGTCATTAAAGCAGTATTTTCAATTTAACTTCTAAAGGATAATATAAAAATACCAGAGTGTTCAGCATCTTGTGAAGATGATGATGAGGAAGATGAAGGAGAAGCTGCAGACATGGAAGGTATTTCCTTAAATTGGGTGGAACATATTTTATTTCAGGTCTTTAAAGCAGTACACTCTAAAATACCACTTATTCTTTGCAAATTTATGCTGAAAAATTTGAGTAGGCCTGTGCTCTTTAGCATCTTTCGTATTGTTTTATTGATGCATGTTTACTCTAACTTGTATGCCAAAAACCTGATCGGAAAACTGTGTAGCAGAACAGATCTAAGAAAGTATAAATTAGGGATTTGGCACAGTTTCCTTCCAGCTTTGTACCTACACTTAAACTCAATCTGTATAAAATCACTGAAGTATTGCTCCTCACCTGCTTACTGCAGTCTTGGGCAAATTTGTGTTTGAAAAGGGATAGTCTGCTTTGGGGATCAGGAAATTTACCTGAATAGAACTTCTTTAGATAAATGTAGATTTTTTTTATTTTTTTAAGTAGTTGTTTATGAATGACAAATATAATGACTGGCTACAAGCTGAACACAGAATTTTATGGGTCTTCTTTTCAGAGTATGAAGAAAGTGGGCTATTGGAGACAGATGATGTGAGTGAACAGTTCTCTATCTTGCCTGTTACAATATAAGCACAAGGAAAGGAAAAATAATGATAACAAATGGCTGCAATAACAAGCTTATGAGTAGTAGGGTTATTGAGCTTGGATTCCTATGGATTTGTCTCCTGCCAATCTACTGCACTAACTTGAACCCTTGGGTCCTCAAAGATTTTGTCCACAGAAATTTTCCTTGGTTTTGCTAATCCTTTTTGCCCTGCTTGTAGAAGTTAAAAAATGCAGTGGTGGTTTTGGGGCTTACACAGGGAGGATGGGTGTAATCTACTGTAGGTTCAGTAGATTATACCTACCCGTCAGACATCTATGAGAGAAAACAGAAGGCCTCATTATTTGTGGTACTATGCTAAGGTCTTCGTGAACCTGCACAAACTGAGACCTTTGCCTTCTGAATTTCATTGGAATTGTCTGTTACTTGGGAAAGAAGGTAGGGTGTGTAACAACATAGCTGCCTGTTTCCTTAAGAAATTGGACCTTTTTTATAAAGTAAAAAAAAAAAAAACCACCAAAAATAAAACAAAAAATATTTATTGGGGGAGAAACTGATGCTCCTAATTTAGAAATGAAAACAAACCATGTGTTGGGGGTTTTTGTGCCATCTTAAGAACATTATTAAAAGTTTTACAGTTTTACATAACTATTTAGAATGGGAAAAGAGGGAACCCAAGCAAGACCATACTAATCTTGTTATTTTTACCTTGAACCAGGCAACTCTTGACACAAGACAGATTGTAGAAGCTAACAAAACTAAAGTTGATGTTGGAGGGGAAGATGCTATTCTACAGACTAGAACCTATGACCTCTACATCACTTATGACAAATATTACCAAACTCCAAGGCTCTGGTTATTTGGATATGATGAGGTATATCTATGTTGGGTTTTTTTTTCCTGCTTCTGTGAAATTAGACTCGCTGAGTCAAATAGAAAGGATATTTTGTTGCATATTCCCAATAGAAATTTAAAGGAAAAAATGGTGAGAAAACTGTTAAGCAATATAGGCTTGATGGCAGAGCTTTTATTGTACTTACAGCAAGTTGGAACAGTTTCACTGAAAACTGCACATGATAACTGAGCACATTTTGAAGGAATCCATTGGCATATTTGTTAGCACTGTAGAACTGGTAATTACCCCAGTAAACTCAGTCAAGTAAGCAGGTATGTGCTTCATCACCTTCAGGAGGAATGGAATATAGAAATAGTTCTTCCCTTTGATCACTAGGTTTCTTGAGTTAAAGTTGGGTAGGACCCATTGCTCAAATACCAAGGTGGGAACCTAGTTGGTTTTCAAATACGTTGACTTCACCACTCAAAGGAAAATCTGTGCAGTACTATTTCTATATCATATGGATTTTAACCCACTCAGTTCTTTCACTGTACCTCCAGAACTTTTTTATTTCAGATGCCAGTAATTTTTGTGGCATCATCTGTTGCTGATGTTAGAAAGGAGCGAGATTCCTTGTTAGTAACGCCTTTGTTCTCGTGTTCCTCCTTCCTCTGTAGCAGCGGCAGCCTTTAACAGTAGAGCACATGTATGAAGATATTAGTCAAGATCACGTCAAGAAAACAGTGACCATTGAAAACCATCCTCATCTTCCTCCACCTCCCATGTGCTCAGTTCATCCGTGCAGGTAAGTCTTTGTTTCTGATCTGATACAGCCTGCAGATAACAAGGCATTTCACTGCTCTTGTTAAGGATTTTGTTCAGGTTGTCTGGACGTACTTCTACAACTGGCTGCTGTAGTGGTCTGTTGGCTTCTGAGGCAGTATGAAAGGAAGGGATCAACAAGTCTCTGAGTTCGTTCCAGTGCTCACTGCAGCGTGTTCTGCAGTTAGCACTGTCTTCTCTGATCAACTTGCTTTTTAACTAAGCTTCCCTATGTACTCCAGAAGATGGCAGACTACCAGAACTCCATGAAATAAATTTTTATCCTTTTGTCTACTTTTTGGGGAGGGTAGAAGTAAAGTGTATACTTTGACAGCAGAAAAAGCTATTGGAACATTAAATAGCAGTTTCTTATTTTATGTTGACCACTTCCTGCTCCCCTTCAAATTTTGCACTGATAAATAGAGATCCTGGGATTGTCACACCGAAATATTTGTTGAACACAACTGCAAAACATGCTTGTTTTTTTGGGATATTTTCTGTTCTATTTTCCACATTTCTCAAGCAAAATGTAGGTGACTTGCTGCACAGATATTTTTTCTAGGTCTTTGAAAGGTGCATCTTGTCTTAGATGTAGGCCCTAACATCCGTTTAGGTGTCTTAGTGATACAGAGCCAGTATCTGAAACAGTGTAATTCCTCTTGACAGTATGAAATTGCTGGAGATAAAAGTTTGGGCTTCTATCTTTTAAGAAAAGATACTCTTTGTATGATTGCATATGTTTAGAAGAAAACGTTCAGAGATCAGATTGCCCATTTAAATTGAATTTCCTTTGACTTAAACACTTTGGTTATCCATGCCACTAGCTGAGTGTCAAATAATCAGCTTGTTGTTGTCAAGCTTGTGGTCATTTTCAGAGACTTAAAGCATTCTTGCTTCTGGTTTAGCATTTATTTCTTCATCAGTCTTTAGAGAAGAGAGCAAGGGAACTTTGCAAAAAGTATTTTATGGCTAATTTTGGTCTTATGAGAATATGTATTCATATGGTTTGTAAATCTGTATATCATTCTTCTTGCAGTTCACAGTTCATTAGCCACTGCTTTTCAGAAGCGTTTGCTTTTGCCAAGCAGGCAGACTTATACACGGATAGTATTGAGCAGAGAAGCTGTTGTACAACTGGGAAATAACTTTTTCCCCTCTAGAGATCTAGTAGAAAATTTTGGAGTTGTAAAGTTTATTCTTGGTCTTTAAATCATCAGGTTTAAGTCTGCATTAACATGAAAATGTCAGTCTGGGTGCTCAAGAGTAATACAAGAAGCAGAACTGAGAGAACTGTAAAATAAAGAATAGAACAGAAAACAACAGAAGGCCTCTGTTAATCTGTGGTACCACCACATGTTGATTACTGCACTGTGGCTGTCATCATCTGTTCTGTAGTCTGTGAGGTGAAGGAAGACTAAAACCGGAAAAGATAACAGAGATTTGTCTGGGATAACTGAAGTTATAAAGCTCTTCCCATAAGAAATGATTGAATAATCTGTAACCCTTAATACTTGCAAAAAGCTGAGCAGGGAGTTGTGATATCAGTGACCTTCATTATGAATAATACAGGAGATGAAGTAATAGGATTTAAATTTTCTTCCAATAGTGAAACTGGTGGCATTGAATGCTATTCTGCTGGCATGTTCAAAGCCAGAAAGGATTGATTTCTGCACGCACCACCTAACTAAACTAAGTACTTATTTAAGCAATAATATGTTAATGAAATAAAAATTTGTCAAGGTTATTAAAAATGTTGTTACTAGAAGGGTTCAGAATAAGAAAGTTCCCGGGTAATTTCTAGCATACTGATGGAAATTAGTAGTGCTTTGGACAGAGCATTTATGCTTGTTCCAAAGCACTGTTTTATGCTCTAAAGAGGCTTGTTCAGCCTCTTTATCGAGGATGTACTGCAAGATAGGAAACAGAACCAGGTAGATCTTTGGTTTGATCCAGTAAGGTGTTCTTGTACCGTGTATGAACATACCAGTCTTAATCTCAACCTGTTAGTGACTTTTGACTGTCTTACTGTTTGCTGTCTGAGGGATTTTGGACAAAAAACTGATGCAGCTTTTTTGTGCAACTAGTGTCTTTGAGGGAGTGTCAAGTGGGAGGAATGTAGGTCTTAACAGACTGACTGGGAAGATGACTAATAGGAGAAAAGGAGGGAAAAGAATCCTGAAGCCAAAATTTAATTTACTTTGTGTTTGCTGTAAGCCTTGCTAGTAAATTGCTTGGGAAAAAGCTCCAGTTGATGCATATTTGGAGGGCACTCATGGAACAAAGATGCAAAGATATTTGGGCACGGCAGCCCTCATTGACTAGGTAAAACTACAGTTTATCGCTGTGGCTGCAATGCTATCTGCTTAATTTTGGTCATTACTCTGCACAGGTGTTAGCAGTGCAAGGCTAATCTGTGAATTTGGGTTGAGTCTTCACAGGTGAGAGCCCTGTCATCATGTTTTCACTTCTCCCTCTGAAGCCATTGAAGTGCCAGTTCTTTGTAATGTAATCTACGCTTATGCTTAAAGGAATGGTTTACATCATGAGACTTGTTTCAGCTTTAAGCATGAACAAAGTGGTTGATAGTGAAGGGAGACAGGTTTGTTGCTAGTCTTAAAAGTGGAAGAGACAGTAGCCCTTTTCAAAAAGCGATGTCACGGATCTGCAACTGCTTAACATTAGAGTTTAAAAGGTAGTGTTGAGGCTGTGAAGAAAGAGGCTAACAGCATATCTAAAATGGAGGCTTTAAGTATGTTTTCTTTCTCTCCAAGATGAGCTATTTGATTTTTTTCAAATTGGTTTTGCTAACAGCTAAGCAGGTCTGGGCTTCTGAATAAAAACTAATAGCTTTGTTTTTAATTCAGGTAGGAACTATGAGTGATTAGTTTTGTCTGCTGCTGATGCCTCCCATCATGTTACAGAAATTGTGTAATGTAGGATATTTGTATGATTTTTTGAACATTTTTCTTGTGACGTGAGTATCCTCATGTTGGGCGTCAGAGAAAGGAAAGAAACAGCAGTCGGATGCCACTGTCAGCTGCTTGAGATGGCTTCTATTTTGAGTAGTTAGTGAAAATTATTCATCTTACCGCTCTTCTGTAAGTTGTAGTTCTTGTCAGCATATTTATGGTTCTGGAAGGAACATAGTCAACTTCCTCATTAATTGCTGTAAACTGCTTTAATCGTGATTCTCAGCTTTTTCTGTTATGAAAAAGTGTTATGAAGGGACTATCAAACAAGTTAACTACTAAACTCATTTACAATTAAATCGTAATTACTGGCACTGATTCCAAGGACATTATTTTTCTCCATTTTAGAATAAATAGTAATAGGCTTCCGAACTCTTGTTGCTACTATTGTACTCTAAATATCTGCAGGGAAAGATTTCTAGATAGCAGGATATTTTAGCTTACATTTCTTCAAAGATATTTCTTTCCATTGTAATGAAAGCAGTATTTACATATTATATATTCATTCTTCAAGGTTTTTTTACAGAAGGAGACTGAAAACAGGAAACAAACTTTATAAAGTTTATAAGGCACCTGCAAAGCTTTTCATCAATTGCTGTGTGACAGCAAGAATGACCATTACTCTGTGACAATTGTAGAATTTGAAGTACCTGAGTAGTTCTTAGAAAACAGAACAAATGTCATTAAGATGTATGAAGTTGAGCCAGTATGCTGTTAAAGACTTCTAATGGCTGCATGGTGACCTGTATTCTGTGCCAGTAAAAAAAGTAGTCCACAGTTATGCATAAGGTCAAAACTTAAGTTTTGGCAGTGGCCAGGTTCCTACAGAGAAGCAGCTGGCCTTGGCACCTGAAATGGCGTATGTTCCACAGGGCATCGTGGGGATCCAGAATTGGAATCAGCTCTGAGGGTTAGTTGACTTGCAAAGACCAACAGTAAATGGCAAATGCTGACCTTTAATATTTCCCCAGACTTGCATGTTCCTGTTTACAGTGTGTCTTGGTAACTTTGCAACAGCTTCCTTCCTTGTTTGCAGTCACTGGTAGCATGTTTAACTTCGGAGGTGACTACTAAATGCCAGTTGCTGCTCAGCTCTTTGGATTGACGTACTGGTATCAAGGCATGGTCAGAAAGTTATGCAAACTCTGCTTCCCACTCATCCTTCTTCTCAGTTGGCACTTCGGTTGTTTTGGAATGGGCATTTTGAACTGCTGCTGCTCACTAACGTGCAGTGCTGTGTAGATGGATGCCCATACCCCTCTATTATGTCACTGGTGGAGATTACTTATGGAATCATCTATTTAAAATAAGGTTGAAGTATAGTTTAAAGTAAGATTAACTATACAACCTGGGAGTTTGTGTTAAAGGTACATAAATAAAACATAGTTTAACATACAGTAGTTCTCCCATCTGATTTGATATGTTCTTCATCCCTTAGTTTATGGGATAGAAGAACTGCCTTGAGCACAAGAATGTTATTTCCACATTGTAACTGGTCATTAAAAGATTTGAAGTCTTTATCATTAAGGATATTCCAAACTATAGCAGACTAGGTCCTGAGTGATCTGTTCTAGCTGACTGCCTGTTGAGCAAGGAGGGTTTTAGACTCGGTAATGACCAGTCTAAATAGCCACTCTTCCAGTGCTGGCTATTCTGTAATTTCGTGTTGCATTCCCAGGACTGGCTTTGTACACAAATATTGTGTGGTTCATGGTAGGTCTGGGATGTCACTGATGAGGATGTAAAAACTCAGTGACCTGAGGAGATGTTTATCCTTCCCTGTAGTGCTTTACAATAACAGAGTTACAAGAGAGAGGAAACCAGCTTAAAAACTGTTGGTTTGCCGTAGAACCCAAGTTACCACCAGAGAAAGTTTCCATACCCTAAACCAGTCCTCCAGCAATAGTTCTGAATTTATGCAGGATTGATTAATCTGCCTTTCCTAGGAAAGTATGAATTGTTTTAGTGTTTTAAACCTCTTCAAGCTTTACAAGTTTGAGTTCAGCAGAGGCAGCTAAAAGTGTTACAGCAGTTTCTAGACATCATCTTCAGGGGGCATCTGGGAACTTGTGGTGGCTGGCGGCTGGTCAGTATTACCTTCTGGGGACTCACCTGGGGGCTTTATTGACATTTAGCAGTCAAAAGTTACACTGGTGTCAAGCAGTATGCATTCACTCTCATGGCACTCAGTCTACATTGTAACGTACAACATTTTTTGCTTTCTGTGGTAATGTAAGGAGCTGTTAAATAATGTTACATTTTTCACTTAATTTTCAGTTACTGTTCCTATTTTACTTTTTCAGTAAACTGAAAATTTCCTTGCTGCTTCTGAAGCTAATGGTCCAAAATTATTTTATTTGCACAAAAACTATTCTTGCTGATGAACAGGGAGTTGATGCTTCTTTAAAATATTTTGTTTCTGATCTGTTTTTCAGGCATGCAGAAGTAATGAAGAAAATAATCGAGACTGTTGCAGAAGGTGGGGGAGAACTTGGAGTTCATATGTATCCTTTTTCATTACTACTCAGTTTCTTGGAGACTTCTTGCAGTGTACGGTCTCTTACTTCAAGGTTCATAAGCTGCAACAACTGTGTGTGAAAGCAGTGAACAGCTGCTTGGGGTGGCACTTGGTGGAGTTCAGGGATGAGCTCCTTTGTGCAAGCAGGCTCCATTAAGTTTTTGGGGGAACATGAGGTGGTGTACTGCAGGAGCAATGGGGAAAGCAGGTAGGTTTGAAGGGACAGGATTGAGCCCTTGTTTGTAAGGGTGAACGAGGTAGCTGTGAGCATGAAACAGAAATGGCAGTGTTAGGAGGGTGAGACTGGAGGTTCACAGACTCCATCCAGAGTGTAATCACTGCTTAGCAGAGCAGATTTTATATTAGATTTTAATCTAAAATTAATTTCTGAAAAGTGCAGTGGTCCTGATATTCTCTATTTTGCGTGTGAGCAATATCTTGGTAAAGCAACACTGCTGACAAAAAGCAGTGAAAATCACTTAAGCTACTCTGAACATCAATATCAAATGCCTCACAATTAGAATTTTCTTTCAGGAAGCTGAGTGATCTTAGTTATGCTTTATAGTAATCAGTAGATTACTTTCTGACTGGAGCAAATTCCATGATAAAAAAAACCCATGTGTGTCCTTTCAAAATAGTGTTCTTTGCTGTTGTGGGGCAAGTAAGCAGGGATTATCGAGCAGCTACAGGTCATGAATCAGTAAAATTCTCATTTACTGTATGAATTGAGACCTACTCAATTTGTGCAACAAGCAACTGGAAAATAACTCGTCTGACACAGTTGTTCAAGTCTCCTAGTCCTCAATAGTTGCAAATAGCTTTTTTTTTTTTCCTTCTTTTTTCTTTCTTTTTTTTCCTTTTTTTTTAATCACTTAACAGATTGGGGCATTTTTAACGTTTCTTTACTCATTTTCATGTATCTTCCATTTGTGAAGAAATGGTCCATGAGACTGTTATGTCAAAACAGTTGGGTTTTCTTACATCTAGTACCAATATAACTTAATAGTCAGTTGGAAGTAGTGATTTCTGTTAATTTTTCAGTTCTCTGTCTGCCTCTTTCCCACATGGACAGAGACTTTAGATTGTAATTATTCAATATACTCCAGACTGCGAATTCAGGCCCAACATGCATTTGAAGGTGATGTATACAAGGGAACTCTTCTCTGCAAAGGCAAACTGTTCAGCTTGATAAAGCTAATCTCTGCACCTTCCCTCATGAACAGGCAGGAGCTCTTTTGAAGGATGGCTCAGAGTAGGAGCTGATTTCTTTTTCTGAGCCTCTGAAGCACTAAACAGAGGATCCTGCTTTCCCTGGAGCTACAGGAAGGGAGCTAGGGATTAGCCTTGCTGGGTACAATTCACGTTGGCGTTTGTTAATAACATAAGAATATTAAGAATGTACATGGAGTCGGTAATGTTTCTGTGATGTCTGCACGATATATTGAAGATAACTTCTGGTTCCCTGCATTAACTTAAACCAGGGAGGTCTATTTTTGGTCAAGTGTCAGATGTCATTACCAGAATTCTGCAATATTAATCTCCCAGTCTCTTAACTCTGAAGTAGCTAGGTGTTACTTTCCTGTTAGCAAATAATACTGCTGAGCAGACCATTGAATGTGACTTCTGCTTTGTTTTGAAGGATTTCTTGCTATTGTGCATTTTCCTTAATAAGGAACTCAGGTACCTTCTTATTTTCTTGAAATTTGTACAGGCGGTCATTCCAACGATAGAATACGACTACACAAGGCACTTTACGATGTAACTAAAACAAAAGATGTGTTCCTCTAATTATCAAATCTTTTTTTAAGTAGCCCATCCATGTGACTTATACAACATTATACACAATTTCTGTAACTAATCTTTTATCAACTTGATGCATTAAAATAAAATGTTCCATTACCAGCCTTTTTAATAAAAATCTCTGTGTGTAATATAAATAAATCACTTTCATTCCAGTACAGATGCTGCACTAAGAGGTGGGATTTTTTTTCCTCCATAATTCCTCTAATTTCCTTCCATGGGATTATTTTTGTGTGTGTTGAAAACTGAAATCTACTTTTGTAGTAGAAGCCTAATAGTTTTGATTCGTTAAAATGTACATTTCTTATTTTTCCCCTCCCATTTAAATTCACTTGAGAGTTTTGTGGAGGGCGTTTTTTCCAGCTTTGAATGGCTATATTTCCTGTAGGTGGAGGAAGATTTTAAAAGATGGAAAAAATAAGTGATGGTCTTGTTAGGAAAGTTTGACTGCAGCTTAAACAATTAACTGTAACTAACCAGTCTTTGAAAGGTGATTTACACTTGAGTAAGACTAGAGATGGAATATTTGAGGAGACAAAGGAGGAATATTGATTATGTAGTCTGTTTAAAGAACAGTCTTACTGACCAAAATACAGCTTCAGGGTAAAGGGAAAAGATTGGCAGGGCAAGGTACAGTCTTGATTATTTGTTGTCATGGGTTTTGTAAAGAGCATATTATTCTATTCCATCTGGGTGGAGCAGAATTGCTTATCTTTGCCCAAATGGGTCAGTGTCACTTATCAGATGGTGGAGTGCTACTTATCTCTCTTCATTGTTTCACTACTTCCATGGGAATGTCTTCTGCTAATGGACCATTAAGAGCTCATGAATGACATTACACATTACACTGCACTATTGTAAGCTGCTACACAGGGAGGAGGAGCCAAACCATCTTAACCTAGATAAAAAGGAGCCACAGTCCCACTAGGTATCCAATTTTTCCACCGGATCCCTGGAGGAAGACCAGACCCATCTCACCATTACTGGACCCTTTTTCTTCAACGGGACCATCTCTACTCCAACACAACCACATCTGCCACTCCAGGAGGGCTTACTTTGGACTGCTTCCAACACCCTGACCAACAGGGTGTCAGGTTGTATTTCTGACTCTGACAGGGTTTTCTAGGATTTCTTGTTTGTTTATTTGCTTGCTTATTCTTCTGTACTACAACATCTGTATTTTTATATCCCTAGTAAAAAACTTCTATGCCTATTCCCAAAATCTTTGCCTGACAACCTTTTAATTGCAAATTTATAATAATTTAGAAAAGGGGGGAAGGGGCTTGCATTTTAAGAGAGACTCCAGCCCTCCCTGGCAGATACTTGTCTATCTAAACCAAGACATTTGTCTACCTCAGCTAAACTAATTGCCAGTCTAATAGCATGGTTTCCTCCTTGGGATGAACATACATGGAGTTGTTTGTGGATTCGGATATTGCAGAGGCATCCAGGCTTTAGCAGCCACTTTCTGCCCTAAAATGTAAGGTTTTTATTAATGAAAATTGGAGGAAAGGACCATCATGTCTCTGCATATATATTTGTGCATATATTCATAGTCATTAGATTCACTTAAACTGGCTTTCAGGAAAGCACTTTTGTCTCCCAAACACCCATCTTGCATTTTGCAAGGTAATCAGAAGTTGGATGTCTGCAATGGATTGAATTTACTGTTGGATAGGAGGATTGGTCCCATTCCTGGCACAGCTGGTGTGTGTTTTGGCTGTCCTGTGTACCATGCTCTTACTTACATGAGAACACATAATCAGGTTCTGTATTCTATGCTAAAATTGACTTTGCTGTTCACTTCCTCTTTTTTGGACAGTATCTTAAGCAATTTCTATGTAAGTGAAGAGTAATGCTGGCTGAAACCTGTTAAAAACTTAACCACACCCACTGAGTCATGCCATAGAAATTTGCCTATGAGACTAATCTCAAAGATGTTTTGGGCTTTCTGGTAACAAAGGAAGCAGCTGTCCTCCACCCAATAAATAGGGGGGCTTGGAGTGGGGCGAAGAGGGAATTTGACTTAAAATAACCAGTAGTGATGTATATATTTTTCCTTTGATGCATCAGAATCTTTTGAAACATCCTTGTCCCTACAAGGCATCTGTTTTGCTCCTTTAAGAAGGTGAATTTATTTCATAAATCTCCAGTAAGTTAAGTTACAAAATACCACATTCTTCCTTGACAGACTTTTGATGAAAGCAAGTGGCATGATTTTTTTTTTTTTAATGTGTAAACCAAAAGCCTTTTTCTCTGACCCTAACAGAAAAAGAGGCACAGCAAAACTGAAGAGAATTTGCCAATGGCTTCCATCATCACCGTGATATTAAATGCCTTATGGCATTTTTAGCCCTGCACTGTCTGGTGTCACAAAAGCCAATCCTTGGTGTCTAAGACTTGGTGCTCTGCATGGCTGCTTATCAAAGTGGCTGTACCTGCAAGCAAATTTGACCTGGGTGCACTTGCCGTAGTTGTACTGTACCTAAATCCTCCTCTTCCTTTTGGATTAATGTTTAAAATTCCTGATAGAACCAAAGATTGCTGCTGTAGGAACTACTATAAACATGCAAACATAGTAACTTCAGTTAAAGCTTCTGTCAAATCCTACATGATTATCAATAACCTGAATTTTGCGTCTGCATCAGAAGAGCTTCTGAGAAGTTCTGCTCTGCTCACTTTCCTACTGCATACCTTACAGTTCTTGTGTCTCTTTTCTTGCTTTCGGTTTCTTGATCTTGGACTTTGGGGTACATTCTTGTTTACAGGTGCTGCATACAGTGAAGGTGTGGGTGAAATTTTGATTCTACTGAATCTAAAGATTATGCACAGTGAATGAGTTATGATGCAAAGGGAATAACCTCACAGAGATGTAAAATAATGACCATCACGGCCTATTGTCAAACTTCAGATATCTAGTCTTCAATTTACATGAAATGTAAAACTAGTGTAATAGTAGTAAAAAATTTTAAAATACCAATAAATACTTGCTTCCAATAAAGAATAAATGTGGAAGATAAAAATCAAAGCAGTAACTGTGGGAAGTGCAGTTCTGTATTAGTATTTTAAAAGTCTAATCAAAGCCTAAGCTACAAGTAATGCAGGATGGAAATAGTGTTACACAAACAGGGCAATTTCAACTTTGTCCTTCTGTAGCAGCATTTTTAGGTGTGGGAAAGCAGTTTGTTTAACCAGCTTGCTAACAAACAGCCTGAGCCATTGCAAGAGAACTAGATTACTTTGAATTTCTCTGTGTTGTGACGTCTGTAGACAGAGTTATAATTTAAGGTCTTATTATAGTAAAAGCTTATTGATTTCATGTTTCTTTCTGAAACATGCCTATCTGCTTTTCTAGTGGAAAATAGCCTTTTATGCCAGTAACTTGAAAGATCTGTTTTAAGTCTATTATTTGGGGGAAAAAAAATCTGGATGTAGAAAATTAAACTGTAGAAATAACAAAATATTTAATTAATTCAGAATATCATCCTTATTGTTGGAAGCAGGTGTGTACAATTTGATAAGAGGCTCTTTCTTTTTTTAATAGTACAGTAAGTTGCAACAAGGATTTATGATGAAAAAAAAATGAATCTTCCTTGCTCCAAACTTGCACTGGTATCTTTAGTGTTATTCTCTATGGAAAGAAATCCAAGATGGATATGCTGCTAGACTGACATAGCATGAGGCCAGCTGCTCCCATGATGCATATCAGTTGTTAGCTTGGGCAAATACAGAAATCTCTTAGTAAAGAGGACAAACTGGAACACAGAGAACACAAACAATGAATAGGGACAAAATTCTTTGTTGAGTCAAACTGGAATTTTTCTGGCAAAAATTAAACACACAGGAAGAAAAAATTTGACTTCACTTGTGTCAGTCCAGAATTTTAAGTGAGTTGTCACTAATGCAGTTTTTGAAGAGAGGAAGCTTCTATATCCTTGTTTGTTCCGTAAAATGATTTTTTTTTCAGACCACGAGCCAGTGGTTTTAGACAAATTCCCCGAATCACTGAAATTAAGTTTTACAGCGTTTAGAAAATAAACATGTTTATTTTTTTTTTCTGTAACTTTACTGAATTAAGCATCTCTGTACAAATAGTTTTGGGTCCTGCTAAATAATTGATTTTGGCAAACATCGACTGGAGAAACACCCAATTCTACCAAGGGACATTTGCTTTTCTGCCAAGGAAAAATACAAGTTTAAAATGTGAATGTATTTAGGTTTAAATCAACATGATTATTTGTCTTCTGAAGCACTTCTGAAGTGCCAGAGAAAACTGAAATGCCCTTTTACATTCTTAGTGTCTTTTAGTTTGTTTATGACCACAGAAGTCACATAGCCTGCCTTCCCTTGACAATGTGTTCTTGTGTGGGCTGTCATCAAAACACATACATCTTCCTTTGTGTAACTCATTCTCTGAAAGAAAGCCTTAGTTTCTCCTGCCATCTTTTCTTTTTGCCTGCTCATGTTTTTTTTGGCATACCACATCTACTTTCAGCTTCTAAACTGAGCTGTTTCACAGGTTAACCTTTCTTGGCTTTAGCACCCACTTACAGAAGTGAGGGTATTCGGCTGATGACTTCTGTTCCCAGTTGTGCCTGGCAGATTTGTAAGTACCCCCTCTGTCTTTTACTTTCTTCCGAACCATGTGTTCACTGCTGATTCAATAATTAACTCCTTGTTTGCCCATGAAGCCTCTTCACCCTGCACTAAACAAAGTACACTTGCTGGGCTGCTGTGCATTGACTTGTTTGTTTGAATGAGAGAGAGCTCTCTTAGGGCATTATTAGCAACCAATTCCACAACTGTACAACTTTTTCTTCTCTGTACTAGCTCCCTCTCCATCACCAGTTGTGGAAGTTGATGGCAGGCATCAGGACATGACTGCCTGCTGGCACTTAGGGTATTTTTTTTGATGAAATAGAACCAACTTTGTTGTGGATCCTAATTTGTTGTTTGCAGCAAGTTGCATATCACCACTTTAGATCTTTTTAAAGATATGTTCTTGATCGCACAGAATCGGCCTAGGCTATTTCACTCAGCCTAGGTGGAAAACTGGCATTGCCAGTTAGTTTTACAGGTCAGCTATTAGAGCAAGCATATACCCGTAGTACGTACTCACATGTAGCATAACAAGAAATCAGGACCATAATAACTGGGTGTCAGAATAGACAATGGTCTTGCCCAGTTGGAAGATTGCAGACCTGCTCTTAGTGCTGA
Organism: Chamaea fasciata; assembly: GCF_029207755.1. Lineage (NCBI taxonomy): Eukaryota > Metazoa > Chordata > Aves > Passeriformes > Sylviidae > Chamaea > Chamaea fasciata. The sequence continues at coordinate 21,714,808 of NW_027094087.1, read as the reverse complement.
AAGATAACTGCTTAGGCTTCTCTTTCCATGCTTGGTTTTCATTTGGCATTTCAGTATCAGTACATCCCAAAGGTACTGCTTTGTTCTGGGAGTAGCCTTGTTCATTGTGCTGCAGAGATTGTCTTGGCAGCCTGCACTGGACCCACATTCCTCCATGCATGGTGTTTGACCACATGATTTTTTGGTGTTCTTGTTGACTTGTAATTTACACTTGAACATGTGGGTAAGCAGTGAGGATAAAATATGAAGTTTGCAGCATGTGCAGTGTTGTGAAGTAGAAAAAAAGATCAGAGCTAAATATATAAATAGCAAATCAAGTTGCATTGTCTTGGAAGACTCCAGCCTGAAAGAATATATTCTGCAGTCACTTGTCAGGGACTAAAGTTATAGCTTGCAGGCAAACAATGTTAATTAAAAAAAATTATATGTATGTATTAGACTTTTGCAACATCAGACAGGATATAGTTGCAGATATTAGCAGTTAATGATCAGGTGGAAGGAACAATATCTCTGGTTTATTAATAATGATTTTCAGAACACTGAAACTTCACAGAGCCTAGAGGATACAATGCGATGGAATAGCTTAAATACAGGAAGAAAAAAAACCTAAGGCTGATGCAGATGATTTCAGGCAGGTCAATTTTACACTGATTCTTAAAATGTGAGGAGATAATCAAGCAGCCAGTATTGGATATCTTGTTCTTAAAGGGTTAAAGAAGAGTAAGAAATGGTAATCAATGTAGCTTAATGGAAAGTATCTAGTGCAATCTGATACTGTTCTTTAAAACTATCAATACATTCAGCCACACTTATGAAAGGAATTCTTACCTTTAGAGTGATACTGCATAATTAGTTGACTAAGAAATTTTAAAAATAGAGCTTCCAAATTCCTCAAAATGGATAAAAGGGAAGTAACCAATTGATGTCAGCTTTGATTCCCAGCTCACAGGCAGAAAGGGGGTGTTAATCATATAATCTGGGTAGTAATTTTTAGCCTGCAATACATTGGCTTTTTATGAAAAGGAAAAATTATTAGAAGCCTACTTATAATGGAAATTTCAAATGCAAACACTTAGTTCATTAAACTCAGGAAGATCTGAATCACAGGAAGATTTGTTTAAAGAAATATACCATGGTGTTGGTGTGTGCTAACTGAGCACAATTGTTTTCAGGTTTATTCACCAAATGATCCTGAAGTTTGGTAGTGAGCATTTAGCTGTTGGTCTTCATCAATTTTTTTTTTCAGCCATCTTCCCTATTTCTTCTAAGTATCATATAGTTTGGATGGAATTAACCAAGCTGCCAGTTAGACCATTCTGCTGTTAAAAAAAAATCAAACCTAGAATTGATCAAGTTTTCTTTTGAAGTAATCCAAAATGAAATGTTGTCCTTTTTGTCTAGTTCTGCAGTGGAGTTATTTTGATTGGGGGGTTAGGTAATTTTTTTCATTAAAATATTAGGAAAACATTATTGAAAATGTTGTTCTCGTTTTCTGGCCACAAAAAAGATTGGTAGGATTTTTTTCTTTTTCTACTAATCGAGTGTGTGGAAATATGACCAACAATTTACTTGTTTTGACCAGCTTCTTAGCACTGGCAAAAGCAAGGAAACATTTTTGGTAATACATTTGACATTGGGAGTTACCTTATCAAAAGGTATTTTCCTAATCATTTCTTGTTAGATAAATGTCAACAGACCCTAGTCAAGACTGGATTAAAAGTCTCCAGTCTGACCTGATAGCTGCCACTGAGAAGCCCGTTGGTTACCTATTGCCTGAGGTATTTGGGAGTGTATGGGGAATCAAACTGAAACTGGCAACGTTTGGAAAGGCGGCTGCCTTACTGTTCTGAGCATGCAGTACACGGTGAACTGAACTAGATTTTAGCTCTGCACCCAATTCTTCTACTCATTCCTAATCCTTCAGTATTTCCTTCAGCTTTTAACCTGGGAGTGATTTCTTAGGAGGTGTAGCATCTACCTGGGAAATTTCCATCTGTGCCAGCCATGAGCTGGGTTTCTGTTTTCTGGGAAGATAGAAAATATGCCCCCCTTCTTCCTAACCATGCAAGTTAAACATCCTGTAATTGAAGTAATCTAAATAATCTTCTGCCTCTGATATCCTGCTGCTTCAGTACACAGTGACACAACCACCTAGTGGGGCTGAAGCTGCTTCTCCTTGGTGCTTGTCTCTTGCTGGAGGTGGTGTGGAGGAAGGGAAGGAAGGTAGTTTAAACAGTTTTTTATCTGTATTGGATCCCTGTCAGTAAAGGGAGGCGGAGGTGAAGAGCAATGACCTGTGCATAGCAAATGTTGTTACCCGGTTGCATCACAATTATTTCATTTCTGAGGGGAAGTTAGCAACAGCAACAGCAATAAAAGCAGTGGTTTCTGCCTTGTCTTCCAGAGCAGCATCAACGGGCATCTCTACCATGACACTGCACTGCTTGCAGCTTTTTCTCTTGCTTCTGCTTGGTTCCTGGTGGCCAGACTCAGAGCAGCATGTGGTGGGAGCGGTGAAGGTCAGGGAGCACTATATAGCTGCACAGATCACTAGCTGGACCTACAAACCAGAACCCGAGGAAAAGTCCAGGTAACAAAGTAAAGCACAAGAAGGATGATACTAGTCCTCCCTTGTGACTGAGGAGTGGTTTGTATCTCTCATCTCTTGTGGAATTGCAGAGCCCAGGAGGACTTTGGAGCCCAGTCTGTTGATTTCATAGGAACTTGGCTGACTTTAAACAGCATAATCTGAACTAGAGACAGTGACATATTAAAAGCTCCTTTTTATTTGTTGCATTGGTGGATAGAATTATTTTTATGTTTTCAGAGCACTTCTGTTAAATAAGCTCCAGGACTTGCTTTTGTCATTTTTGCGTAGCTGAATGTTGGTTGCTTGGGATTTTTTAATGTATTTATTTTAGGCACATGGATGTTGAGCAATGTTAGATTGAGCCATGGTTTGGTAAGATTTCAAAGACTTTAGAATTTGCTGAAGGAATAATTATGTTCCAGTTTTGTTGCTATCACTTTCACTTAAATCAGAGCCAGATGAACTTTGGAACTAGCTGTACAGTTTGAGTTGTTCAGGGGTTTTGTGAAATGTACATTCTGAGTTCTGATAAGCAAAGGTGGTAAGATCAAGCACTAATCTGCTTCATTAAGTGAAAAGAATGATTTTATTTTTTTCAGATATCTTTGCACAGTGGTCAGCCTACCTGCATCCACCAATCAAAAATATAAAATGTATTATTTTTATTACTACTACTGTCCTTAGTATTATAAATACTGCAGGTGCAATGCTACAGATTACAGAACTTGGATGTAATTTCGAGTTCTGTTTAAATTAGGGGGAAAAATTACTAAAAATTAAACATTAAATTTAATTAAAATTATATGTTCTCCTGCATTAAAAGTTGTTGGTTGAGGTTTTTTTAAATACACCTGCTTATATATATATATTAATATATAGGTGGATGCCTTTCTTTTTCTTTTTCTTTTTCTTTTTTTTTTTTTTTTTGTGATTTTTTTTCTAAACATGTATTGCATGTCAGGATAATATGGAAAATTCCAGTTCAGATTAAGACTTTCTAACTTTTTCTTTTCCAAGATTTAATTATAAAAAAGTTTCTGTGATTTCTAAAACCCCCTTGAAAGTTGAATGGAGTTGGTATAAACATAATGTCAAACTGGCAAGACAGAAGAAAATAGGATTTAAAGGTAGGAACATGAGGCCAGATGCCATTTAAGGATTGGCCTGGACCTGTGAATTTACTAGTTAGAACTTCATTCTCTTCTGCACTAGGCACATCAATGTAAGCATCAACAGCTGTTTGGTTAAATTCACACTGTGGATGGAGTGTTTTCATGCAGTAGAGACTCACAAGACTGTCTAAAACCTCAGTTGAAATTCTCTGAGATAACGCAGCAGTATTTTATATGAGATATCTATTGAGTTACCTTGCCTAAGTATTTACAGCAAGTCACATCCCAGATGGGTCTAATGAATTTTGTAGAGCTTATAGAAATGTAACTAAAACCCAAACCAAACAAACAAGCAAACAAAACCCAACAAAACTAACAACTTTAAAAAACCAACAAAACAGAAAACCTCACAACACAAATACACTCACTGAGGAAGAGTTAATCGCTCGGACCCATTGGTATTGGAGTATGTAACTTGTGCTGATTTCAGTAAAGCTGAATGTCTAAATGTAGAGTAAGGATCTGATAATTTGGTGCTTTTATTCCTAAATAACTGAAGAAAAGCTGAGAGGAAAATGGATTCTTCCTGAACTACTTCCTTAATTTTCCAATCATACAGGCTAGAAAACGATGCCTAACATCTCTGAGTGTCAGTCTTATCTTTGCAGAGGTTTGTTACCATGTACAAGTGCTAATTATTTGTAAGGCACTTCAGCACAAAGTGAAAATGAATTATCTGTACATCTTGCAGTGTTGCTGCTGCAATTCCTTAAAGTTATGTGTCTAGACCTGCTTGTGTAGTGTGATATTTCTGAAGTGTTAGTGCACTAGGTATTTTATTCCTCCTCACTATACAACTGGCACTGATAAATTTCCTCTTCTACCCTACAGTCTTAACGTGCATATTCTCTTGAACATTGCCACATTAGGGCAGCTCTTGTCAATGAAGGTTGTGGATCCCATCCTTCCCCTCAAAGAGTTAAATAAAAATTTTACAAATATCTTTAAGGAGAGGGGAATTAACTGAAACACCAATTGCTTCTGCCTGTCTTTTCTGTGGAGAGAGAGGGTTGCAGAGGAATTCACAAGAGATCTCTTCCAGAAGAGATCTCCCTCTTACAAACTCGATGTCACTGAAGTGGGTTCTCTCTGCTCAGTCTCCCCATGCTTGAGCAGCCCATCAGCTCCTCACTGTCAAATATGCCTGAAAGGGCATTACAAAGAAAGCAAGTGGAATTACTGTTGGATTCAGTCATCATACGTACTATAGTAAATCAGCCAATAAATGTGATAAAAGGGCTGTTATCCTTTCAGCCCTCTTCTAGTCATTATTTCCATTGCAGAAGTGTCATGTGCTGGTTTCCTTCTGCTTGCCTAAATATTTTCTAAGAAAACATTTTGTGGTCTATTGGGTGCCAAACTGTTTACATAACAAGACTAAGGGCACTTGCAGTGTTTCTCATTTTCTAACTTGCTGTGAGATCCTTAGTTGTTGTCAGAGAACGGCTTTGTGCTTGCCTCCAGAGTCATTCCTGTGACAGGAGCCTGCTGCTAATGCTGTTGTAAAACTCTTCTGATGAGTCTTAAAGTTCAAACATAGGGCTGAATAAACAGAAATTCAGGTTTCTTTCACTGTGTCTTGTCAGATGTTTTCTAGGTTAAGTATAGTTGGGACATCTTCTGTAGTTTGGACAAAACAAAGGCATCTTCACCCCAGAGACAAAAGGACCCATAAAAACCACCAGTAAAATCAGTGGTGAACTGTTCTAGGTATGCACATTGGATGCCTTATATGAAATGATCTGGCTCAGGAACATCACAGGTTCAATTTGCCTTCAGCAAAATGTGCAAGTGATTAAATATATGTCCAAGATTCATTTTCTGAATTAAACAGCAATGGCATCTCTGAGAATCTTTATCCTTTCAATATTTTTTGTAACTCTTTTGGTTTCAGATTGGAACATTCAGATCCTGTATTTAAGAAAATTGCTTACAGAGAATATGAAGTGGATTTTAAAAAAGAAAAACCACCAAATACATTTGCAGGTAAACAGGAATGACATGTTCTGACTATTTTCATTTGTTGCTTGTTTTAAAGCCAGTGACAACCTAAGCAAGCTTGTATTTTTGTGTCCATTATTTGCACATAAACCAAATAGGCACAGGAGATGAGGTCTCTACAGTGCAGAAATGAGGCTTCCAAAGGCCATGGAGAGGTCAGGCTTTCAGAGGATGTGGCTGTCTGTGAATCAGTTGCACCATACAAAGTTGTTCCCTTTGTTTTCAGCATCTGATGAGATTCACCACATGCATGTATATTTGTATGGCACAGCTGCAGTGATAACACTGTGAATTCACATGGAAGGAGCCTAAGACCTGAAACTAAATATTTACAAAATACTTTACAAGAAAAGAGACTAAGAAGCCAAAAGTTTTCTTAGCAGCCTTTTCAATTGCTTATTTTTGCAACATGGGGAGTAGGGGTACAAGCTCTTGAAATCTTTTGTGGGAAATGTCTCAAGAAATTTGCAGTGTGGAACTGATTATTTATTTGGATAACATTTGGGAATTGAAAGATCTCTTTGTTCTGTGACTTCTGGCATTCATACTTCTACTTAAAGTAATGTGTTTGACTGTCTTTCTCTAAACTCTTAAACTCTAAAATGTTTATCTTCTAAAACTATTTAATTAAATTGCCTGTGAAAGATTCTTAGAAATTTGTAATGAACCTCAAGATGAATCTTTTGATAAAGTTTCTGTATTTGTAAATAACTTTTTTCCCCCCCTGAATCTACTATTTTCCTGTGACTTTTAAGTGCTAGTTGCCAGATACATAATTTATAACATTTCTGACTATGGATACAGGCTTTAAGTACCAATATGCCATTTTATGGGTAAGTCTTCATTGCATTGTTATTACATTCTCTGCATTAATTTTGGAACTTGTACTTTGAGAGCTAGTATTTTCTAATAGGGGAGAAAATTCTTGGTTTCACTAAACATACTGTTTTATTAAGGTTTTCCTCTATCTTGAATAACTACAGGACTTCTGGGACCAACCCTGCGTGCTGAAGTGGGAGATACTTTAGTAGTTCACCTTAAAAATATGGCTGACAAGCCAGTCAGTATTCATCCTCAGGGCCTCATTTACAGCAAAAATGAAGAAGGTAAATACTGTAAAAACTCCATTTTTTGTTCATTTACTTGTAGACTACTGCATGAAATGTTGAGAGGGATCCAGATCAATGTTTGAGGCTATGTGTAACACCAAAATCTGTTGATCCTGGATTGCAACCTCACATCCATTATTAGCTTCTTTCTTGTTCATCAGTGTAACACCAGGATTATGAGTGTCATGAGCACAGTTTCCTAACAGTGCTGATTGTGCTGTTCTGATCCTCAGCATTTAAGGCTCAGCTTTGTGGTGCTTTGCTTCACACCCTCATGAGACGAGCAAAAAGAGATGCTAAACTATGACCAAATGGACAGTAAAATGTCTTTACCAACACGAGTTTGGTCGCTCATGCTTCTTGGATTGCCCTGTTCTGGGTGCTGAGCCAGAGGTCTGACCCTCAGTTTACAAATTCATGCAAGGCTTTGTTTTTTATGTGGGTGCTAAAGGAGTTTTGCAACTCCACCTCATGGAGTTGAACAGAACATCTCATTGGAAGTGATGGGCAGTTCAGTTTGACTGTCTTATTAATTAATGTACCTTTTGCACTTCAGATTTCAATTCTCTGTCTCCCCTTTGTCATATTGCAGATGTGTTGGATATGGCAGGCACAGACATGAGCCCTTAGTGCTCAGGATGTGGGTGTGCAGTGTACAAAAGGCCTAAGGCAGCAAAGCAGTGCCTGCCCATGCAGTGGCCTTATGAGAGACAGTTAGAAAGGTGACAGTGGGCAACACTCCTCTGCAGAGCATCAGTGAGCAGAGGCTGAAGCTTCATCCCATCCTAACCCTAGTCAGACTGATGAAGAGCCCAACCTTTTGGCAGTGATGATACTTCTAGGAAATCTTTAATCTGTAAGGAACAGGATGGTGGTGGACTAGCTACTCTCCCAATGCTACTCTCAACAATGTGTTAGTGGAGTCATAAGTTATCTCTTTGAAATGGAAATATCATATAAGCAAGATCAAACCAAGCTTTTGGAACTGATTTTAGGAAGATACTCCAGGCATTTTAATTGCTCTTTGTCTTCATGCCACCCTACTGACTCTTTTCTTGGCAGGCTCCCTGTACGATGACAGAACATCAGCTGCAGAAAAACGAGATGATGCTGTACTTCCAGGCCAGCTCTACACATATGTGTGGGATATATCAGAAGAAGTTGGTCCAAGAGAAGCTGATCTTCCTTGTCTTACTTATGCTTACTATTCTCATGAGAATATGGCAATGGATTTTAACTCTGGTCTGATTGGAGCATTGCTGATCTGTAAGAAAGGTAATGAAATGCTGTAAGACTACTCTAAGGTAATACATTTTCATTTCTTAACAAAGATGATGATGTGTGATAGTGAGAGGAGATACATTATTTTCTTTTTCACATCTTTACTTGCAGTATAAAACAAATTTTTTAGCATCATTCTTTTAGATGTTAAAGTTTTTAAATGCCAGCTCTCATGCAGTTCCATCCTATAATTATAAGATCAGCAGAAAACATTAATAAATTTGCAATGCATTAATTTATTTGCATTGCAAATAAATACATTTGCCTGTAGTGGTTGCATTTTCAGTTGCTTAACTGCTAAATATATGACTTCAAATTTCTTTTCTTAGAATACATATTTTCTAAAACTTCATTCAAGATGGTTTGGCCATTTCAGAGAATAGGGCAGGAAATAATTGTTTTACATTGTTTTTAGAGGCTGTCTGATCAAGAACCTGGAACACTCTTCTGTAACATGGGTTAAAAATTGCAGAGCAATGTGTCTTTTGCTAGTCATTTGAAGATATGACCAAATTTGAACAGATTATAAATATTAAAATAGTTTTTGTATGGGATCAGAGACTTTAGATTTTAGCAGTCTGAACCACTGAATTCCATCTCCACTAATAACTGGTGTCTTGTAGCACTTGCAAATAGCTGCTAGACACATATCTCTGGTTTAAGGGATAACTGAAACAGCATGCCACTGTGTAAAGTACTTAAACTACTTACTGGTCCTTAAATCCAAGGTTTATCCAAATTATATATCCTTCCTGTGGTGAACGTGCTGTGAGCTATTTAGCTTGATTTAGTTTGAGTCCAAAATTTTGTGTAGACTGCATGGACTTGGACCTCGAAGCTTCCCTGAAAGTAAACAGAGCACTGGTTCAGTGTGGGTTGCACAAGGACACTCCTCACCCACAGATGCCCTTTTTAATGCAGAACACACCTACTCTTATCATCTCAAAGGAGTGGCATTAGTATTAATTTTGTTCCTCCTGATTTTTTTTTTTAATGATTGGTGCTTTTAACATTATCTAGGACTTGTTATTTTCCTAATTTTCTTGGGTTTCCTTTCTCTGGGTTTGTGTGTACAAACATATTTTATGGCATACTGGTTGAGCTAATCTAGGCAAATACTTTGAAACTACTTCCTTCTCAGGCTTCTCAAATTCACTCACTGGGCTTGAGTAGGATATGGATTTGAGATGGACTGGTGTGACCACTACCTTTAAGAAAATTCGGGTGTATGTTTCTGGCTAGAACAAAGACAAACAGCTCACTATGCATATTTTTAAGATTTCTGAACACAGTTTTTTTGACTGGGCACTGTGTCTGGTAGATGCGCAATGTACCTCTGTGTTTGGTCTGCCTGGCAGGGAGTTTAGTTTCTTCACAGCAGCTCATATGGTGCTGTGTAGTTTGTATTTGTGGCTTATTAGCATGGATGATACACCCACCCATGTTTGAGCTGTTGCTGAACAGTGCTTGCAAGGCTTTCTCTTTTTCCTGCTCATGCCTCCCCAAACAGTGGGCTGAGGGTGGACAAGAGGTTGGGAGGGGACCCAATTTGACAGATGAAACAAATTGGCCAATGGGTTATTTTCTACCGTTAACATCATTCTGCAATAAAAAACTGGAGGCAGAGGAGGAAGCAACAGTGTGGGGAGAATGAGGGTTGTTGACTTCCAAGGTGACTGTTTTTGAGAGACTGACTGGACATCAGTCAGCTTGTGGGAGATGATGAGTGATTTCTTCTGCATTGCTTGTTGTTTTCCCCTCTTTCCTTCACCTTTGAACCATCATTATTGACTCATGAGTTTTTTCAGTTTTGTTCTTCCGGTATTCTCTCCTGTCCTGTTGGGGATGGGGAGGCATTGAAGTGGGTGTTTGGCTGATGGTTAGGGTCAGCTTCCCATGGTCTGACACATTTAAGAGGTGGTAAAGTTATGTAAAGTGAACTTTTGAGTTAAAACACTGCCTGAATGTTTTTCGCGTGGCAAGTAGATAAGTTCCTCTGTTGATCTGAGGCTTCTTTTGTGAAGAAAGACAGAACTTTGTAGCTTCTCATAAATTAAAAAAATATTTGAAAGATAATTTTTCCACTACCTCTTTTCCTAGGTAGAGTAATCAACAAGTTTGCAAATTTTTAATTCCTGCAATCCAGAGGGACCAGATTATGTTTTGAAAGTAGCAAGTGTAAGTTTTTGATATGAGCGATCTACAGAAAGAATCAGTAAAAATCCCACCAGTTCTATGTGGCATGTCCAGAATGAATTCTACTTGACAGAAATTACATCTGTATCACAAAATCAGCCAGGACAGTTTCTTGTAACTAAACTAGTGCAGCAGTGTCTGTTGAAGTGTTTTGTGTATAAATGTTGTTTGCTGAGTGGTCAGTTTTAAGCTTTTTAAAAGTGCTGATGACCTCAGTGCTTGAAAAGGTGCTGCTCATAATGCTGGTGACTCTGCCATCACTTTTCTCCTTGCCTCACAGTCTGAAAAGAGAGGGCAGCACCTGATTGTGAATTGAAGGTGTTTCACACTCCCCTTCCTTAAGGTCATCTCTGCAACATGTTGCCAGAAATTATCTGAGACAGTTCATTGCATGATGTTTATCCTCTCTGGAATACTTCAGACTTTCAGTTTGGTGATTACCCAATCCTAAAGTACTTCCAGAAATAAAATCACATTATAAGCATTTTTAAGGCCTTGTTTTGATCAAGCTCAGCCATTACATGCTAATAGGTGAAACAAGCTTATTAAATATACATTAATGCAACTGCATGTGAAATCTGCTTTATTTCTGCTTCAAATTAAGACCTGTTTTTTCTCCCTCACAGGAAGTCTAAATGAGGATGGCTCACAGAAACATTTTGACAGGGAATATGTACTGATGTTTGGTGTGTTTGATGAAAACAAGAGTTGGCAAACATCAGCATCAGTCAAGTATACAATTAATGGCTATACTGATGGAACATTACCAGGTACTGTTCAGGCTTATGTGAAATTAAATTAACATTTATGAGCACTGAATATTACCTTTAGGTGCTTTTCATGCACAAGAATGGGAATGTGGAGAAATGGGACACAGCCTTTTTTAGAATGTGTCTGTGAGTATCTAAATTCTGGAAGAAAAATTATGCTGCTGAAAGCAAGTCATGCTAAATTACTGCTAGGAACAATGAGATTGCTTCTTAGAAGACTTCTGCTTGAAGAAAAGGATTGCTAACTTAAAAAAAAAAAGTAATTTAATAAGCTCCTTTTTTTTAACAAGCTGATGGTGAGAGAGTGATTTGATAAAGTGAATTGTTGGTTCTACAGCATATAGAACATACTGGGTGCAAAACTTTTTAAAAGTGGAAAGTCAGTTATCATTAAAAAACTCAATTAAGTGAGAAGACTAGGGAGATGGTGGTGAGGCTATTCTGTTGCTAGTGCTTTTCTGTTGTTCTTCTGAGAAAAAAAAATCATATCTCTCTCCCGTCCATTGAGCAAATACAAAAGGTTGGCTTTAGTGGAGATTTTTTTAAGGAAAGATTGAAGAGGGTAGTTATTGTTACCAGATACTGTCATCAGTCTTCAGCTTAGATCTTTGCTTTGTTCTTTGCCTTTCCTGCCCTGCTTTCTCCTCACTCCCCAGGCAAGGACAGGTCAGCTTTCCAAAAGGAGGCATGGTTATTTTTCCTTTTTTTGCCACCTTGTTGTAAGTCAGTTTGTCACTTGCAGGTAAGATTTAAACACCTGTCTTCCACCGACCTACAGGATTTTGGTGTCTGCTCCATTTACATGCTTCTGAAACTTCTTCTTGTTACAAACATCAATCACAGCAGTATTTTAAAATGTTTTCAGTGAAGATTCACTTCAAACCTAGAGTGCATGGGGAACTTGCATGATTTGCCTGTATTCTGAACACTAATCTCATGTCTCTTTCAGATTTAGAGGCTTGTGCATATGACAACATTAGCTGGCACTTGATAGGAATGAGTTCCAAGCCAGAAATCTTCTCCATTCATGTCAATGGCCAGTCCATGGAGCAAAAACATCGCAGAGTTTCTGCTGTTAACTTGGTGGGAGGAGCCTCAACCACCGCGAACATGACAGTGACTGAGGAAGGAAGGTGGCTCATATCTTCTCTTGTCCAAAAGCACCTGCAAGGCAAGGAAACATCTAGTTATTAGACACCTGTAAAGCTGCCCTTCTTTATGTCCCAAATAGCTTCCACTGTTTTGCAACAGTAGAGTTAATCCGTTTCAGGTGGTTTTCTCATTTCACTAAGAAACTGATCAAGAACAGGGCATTCTGTTGGAGGTGCATGGTGAACTGAAAGATGTTCTTACCTGCAGCTTTACTGCAGTGTCCATCTCACAGAGCAACAGTGATTCAATTCTCCACCACCTAAGTCTCTGTGAACTGTTCAGATTAGCACCACTATAAAATCAGTAAGAAACCACCTGTTTCCTGAGAAACTGAGTATTTTCAGCTAAGGGTATTTCAATGCGATGAAAATATTTTATGTTCATCATTTGAAAGTGGTATCTTTCAGCAATGGTCAGAATTCTGTTCTAAAGAATGAGAAAAATATCTCGTCTTATAAGAGCTGGAGAAATCTTAAGTGGTAAGAGTTCCTCAGATGGGAAATCACTGTGGTCCTGTTTCCTCTCAATCAGCTGGAATGCACGGTTACCTCACTGTCAGGGACTGTGGGGACAAAGAGGTGAAGAAGAGTCGTCTCTCCTATAGAGAACGTCTTATGGTCAAAACCTGGGACTATTTCATTGCTGCAGAAGAAGTTACCTGGGATTATGCCCCAAATATTCCAGACACCCTTGATAGGTAAAATAATACTTTGTCAGTGTAACAGGGAATGTTAACATGAAATCACAGGATAATTGTGGCTGGAAAGAACCTCTTGGTATCCAACAGCAAGGTTGGATGCAGTTGCACTGGACCTTATGCAGTTGCATTTTTATTGTTTCCAAGTACAGGGACCCCTCAGCTTCTCTTGGCACCTTTGCAGCTTCACAGTGAAAAAGCTTTTCCTTATATCTAAATGTTCTTTCTCATGTTGCACCTTGTGTCCATTGTGTCTCATCTCTTCACCCTGCAGCTCTGCGAAGCACATGGTCCCGTTTCCTCTCTAATGCCAGTTTGGTAGTTGGGGTTAAAGATGAGATGCTCCCTTAGTTATGTCTTTGCATGACTGAAGAAACTGGAGTTTTGCTTCTATGCCAAGTGCTCTGGCTCCCTGATCACCATGGTGGCCCTTCACTGGACTCTCATCAATGTCAGTGACATTCTTTGCTGAGAATCCCAACAGTGGACACCTTCTTTTGGCTCTCACAGGGAGCCCAAAATTACAAGGTTACTTAGGAATTGTCCAAATTAGCATACAAGCTTATTTTCTAAGATACTTTTCAACATCAATTCTGCTGAAATTAAACAATCCTTAAAAGGAAGAGCAAGGGAGGGAGGGAATATTTCTGGAGATTAGAAGTTTTTAAAAGATCAGTAAAATAAGGTGTTTATAGAACAGGAGAAAGAGCTCTTTGCATGGTACCAATGTAGATGGAGTACAAGTCATAATGAGTAACCATATTGGGCTATTTTGCTCAACTTAAGACAAATAGAAGGAATTCTGTAGCATACACGATGTCATAGTATACAGTGCTATCAGTGCACTGTGGGGATAAATTTGCAATCTGTCAATTCCCTAGTGCTATTTGTGCCTTTACAAGCTGATATTCATAAGACTCTTTAAGGATCTAAGCAGACCAAAACAAATTCCTTATTCTGTAAGGATTATAGTTTCATATACCTCCTTAGAAGTACACTGTTTGCACAACTCATTTTTCTTTGGCATGATTTGCTTCCCTTATGTGCTTTTGAACTGCACAGAACAAACTTTTATATCTTTCCTGCCAGGCACGCTGCCTTACTTTACCACCTCAGTGCTCTGATTTTTCCTCCTCTGTTCAAAACTGCAGAGTTTATCCCTTTACAGTAACCTTTTTTGAAGTGTGAGTGACAACAAACAAGTTGCTCTGTGTAAATTCCAAGTGTTTATTCTAGTATTTTTTCTCTCAACATTAACAATTTTAATGTTTGAGACCTCAGTGTAACACTCCTTAATGTATGGTGCCTGACTGGGATTAAGAATGGGTTCCTGTTTCTCTTGGGGTCTTTGCTACTGTGAGCAAATTGGTTTGTTTTATGATTTTGTTTGTTTGTTTTTGTTTTGTTTTTTCTCTATGCTCAATTAGGCTTTTGAAAAAGGAGAACAGGGATTTCTATCTTACCTTGGAAGTGTATCCCCTGCTTCAGTTTGTTTCTTGCTTGTATATACATTGTTAAATTAAATGTAAACTCTAATGTTAATTGGTCATATGTAATACCAAAACACAAGTAATGGTCCAAGGTTCTTCTTACCTAATTTAGGTTAGAATTTGGGGTGAAAAGCATTAGGTTAGTTTAGAGTTTGGATTTTTTTTCAAGCAGTGAGATTTCTACCAGTTGCTTGAATACTAATTTTGTATTTTAACAGATGCTACTATTCAAGTATTGTTGAATATTTATTTTTTAATTTTTTTAAAAAAATTATTTTTCTTTTCCTTTATTTTTAAGACACTATAAATCACAACACTTGGACAACTTCTCCAATCTCATAGGTAAAAGGTATAAAAAGGCTATTTTTAGGCAATACACTGATGCCAGCTTTACTACACGTCTGGAAAATCCTCGTCCCAAGGAAACTGGAATCTTGGGCCCTGTTATCAGAGCTCAAATCAATGATAAAGTCAAAGTAAGTAACATAAACACAGAGATTATTTATGCCGTAACATGTTTTCCATTGAGGCAGCGATACAAAGGAACTAGTTTGATTTGTGTTGTCTTTCAAATAATATAGCTGATGTTCTAAATATTGGCCCTGTTAAAAGGTATGATCACAAGTAACAGTGATTAGCTTGCATTTTTCAGTGTTTCTTCTATAATTTCCATGATTGTGCTTTGTTTTACAACATAAACATGCTTCAGTCACACTCTGTAAAATATATGTTGACACTATGTGATCCAAAATGGGAAAAAAAATCCTAGACCTGGGTGAACTTCTGAGGGGATTTGTATGTGAGGCTGAACTTCATGAGCCTCTTGTTTCTTATGATGATATTTTTTTCTGGCTGTTTTAGACAAAGGTACTCAGTTTCTGTAATCAAATGTTATTTCATGAGGTTATACCATGAAACTACAAAACATTTGCATTACAAACTTGTGCTGCTGCAACATCCATTTGTCTGTTGTTACTTAATGATGCATCACAAAGTTCCATGACCTTTAACTTCTATAATTTCCACCATGACTCTGTGGCTCTGAATTTGAGCTTAGCATCTTCCTTTTTTTTTTCTTCTCTCTCTTTTTTTTTTTTTTTTTTTTTTTTAAATCCTGATTTTGTCAAGAATAGGAAGGAAATTTTGCCTTTTCCCTACATATCCCCTCTGGGTCTTAGAATCTGGGACAAGCTTTGGTTTTATTTTTTTTCTCCCATATTGATGGTTTTTAAGAGATTTTGTCAGAAATTTCATATTTCCAGAGATAGTGTGTGCCTAGTTGCTGGCGGAACAAGTGTTCTTTTTAGACCTTTCAGAGCTCAGCTGTAAGCAGCTGAACTTCAGTCAGTGGGGTCTACAAAGTTCAGCAGAATGGTAACAGCATTCATTCTGTGGGTTTCTCTATCAAACAATGTTTAAGATGCCTTTGTGCCTTTCTGGCACTTTCTGGGCTAAACCCAGGCAAATTCTACTGTAGTGGTAGCTTCATTATGTATTCAGACAAGGATTTGTTGAATCCTAATTTTTTTTTTCATTTGCCTATCAATGTAGATTGTATTCAAAAATAAGGCCAGTCGACCCTACAGCATTTATTTCCATGGAGTGACACTTGCAAAGAATGCAGAAGGAGCTGATTATCCTCTGGATCCCACAAGTAAAAAATTTGTGAAATATATTTTTGCATATCACTAACTGTTCAGGATGGTTTTGTTGCTTTGAAGGAGGTGTTGTGGCTGGGAATGTGCATGACTGGGAGACCTCAGTTTTGTGCTCTGCCTCTGTTGTGTTGCCTTATAAAGAAACCAAGGTATTATCTGCAAAGCAGAGACAAATATCCTCTGTTTGTTGTCTTAGTTTTCTGTTCTTGTTTGCGATTTTAAAGAGACAAAAGTTCTTGCTGAACTTCAGTTATCTCAAGTTTGGCTTTTAATGGCCAAACCGCATCAATATCATTAGAAGGTGCAGCCTGATATTAAGATCTGGCCCTGAGTCTGTGTCATTACTGTTCTTGTTTTCCCTTAGGCAATGGCACCCAGAGTAGAGGAGTTGAACCAGGGAAGACGTACACTTATGAGTGGAAAATTGCTAAAACAGATCAACCCACTGCACAGGATGCACAATGTATTACAAGGCTGTATCACAGTGCTGTAAATATTGAGAGAGATATAGCCTCTGGACTGATTGGCCCACTTCTGATTTGTAAAAGTGAAGCACTGACGCAAAAGGGTGTGCAGGTAACTTGTTTGGGCAGATTTCGCTCAAGTAATGTTATTTGGTCTACACTGAATTTAGTTTTACTACCCTTAGAGAACTGTTCTGTAGAGAGCAGTTAAACCAATAGGCTCCTGAAGAAACAGTCCCCTAACAGTCCACAGCAGTAAAGGAATTGTGTTCTATGTTTCCTAGCAAGAGCTAAGAAAGGTCAACAAAAGGTCAGCCTGACTCAAAAGACTATTTATAGACTTGATAATAAATTTTCCTGCTGCTATTATATTTTCATTTTCTGAAGATACTCAGATCTGACCTGGTCCCTTTCTGTAACAGAGACAACTCCACAGCATCTGACAATCTCAGGCACAATGAATCTAGGACAACTGAAACAGCATGGGAGAGCTCTGGGAGAGGGCTTCCCTTTACCAGTTATTGAAATCTTGCTTGGCAAAGCTATAAGCATCACTTGAGAGAAAAAAATGTCAGAAGTTTTCTCAGGTCAAACCAGAAGTCTGGTGCTTTTACAGAGAGCCCAGTCATAAACCACCTGTGTATCAGCAGTGCTAGAGGCTTGCTCAGTGTTCCAGCACAGGTTGGTTGCATTAGGATTGAAGTCCAGAGCCTCTACTCGGTTCCCCTCAGCCTTTGGATCACACTTACCAGGACTCTGGTTAAGCTGAAGTTGGTTACATAGTAAGAAAGAGATTGTAGGATTGAGTTCTTAATAGATGTGTCTGCTGATAAAATATAACTGCTGTGTTGATTGTCTTTCAGAAAAAGGCAGACGAGGAGCAGCAGGCAATGTTTGCTGTGTTCGATGAAAATAAGAGTTGGTACCTAGAGGATAACATCAAGGAGTACTGCAGCAACCCAGCTACTGTTAAAAGGGATGACCCCAAGTTCTATAACTCGAACATAATGCACAGTAAGTGGGATATTGAGATGAATGATAGGAAAGTTTATATGAACCTGAGCACTCGGTAACTGCTTGTTCTCAGAAGTATGTGTTATCAGGGAATCCTCCAGAGAGTCAGTGGACCTCTAACCATGCCAGGTGGCATTGGACAGAAAGTGGAGATATCATAGCATTAGAAAGGTTGGGAAAGACCTCCAAGATCAAGTCCAACCTCTGACCTAATACCAGCATGCCCACTAAAACATATCACAGAGTGCCACATTCGCTTGTTTTTTGAACACTTCCAGGGATGGTGATTCTGCCTCTTCCTTTGGGAGCCTGTTCTAATACTTAAACACTCAGTGAAGAAATTTTTCCTAATATCCAGCCTGAACCTCCCCTGGTGCAACTTGAGGCCATTTCCCCTTGTTTTATTGCTATCTGCCAGGGAGAGGAGGCCTACCCACACCCTGCCATTAGTAGCTAGGCTGGCTCTGGACCCTCAAGCAAAGACAAGGGTTAACTAAATTTTGATGCAGCACCCTGTCTTCTTAGAGATAATATTTTCAGAGATGGAAATTATCATAGTTTCAGCCCTGTGCCAGTCTCCTTCTGGTGCAAACATGAGTCCAGTGGACTGACATCAAATAACAGGAAGCTTTAAAATAAAAATACTGAAACCACTTTTACTTTGCTTTCTTTTCAGCAATAAATGGCTATGTGTCTGACAGCAGTGAAATCCTTGGATTTTGCCGAGACACTGTGGTTCAGTGGCACTTTTTCAGTGTTGGCACTCATGATGAGATTGTCTCTGTTCGCCTTGCTGGACACTCTTTTCTGTATCAAGGGAAATACGAGGATACATTGAGCCTTTTCCCAATGAGCGGAGAATCGGTCACAGTGGAAATGGACAATGGTGGTAAGTGGTGGAACTGCAGTGTTTGAGAGCTCTTCTAAGGCATTATAGACATCCAGTCTGTAAGGACTTAGCTAAATAGGAAAGAAGACCCTTCTGATAAACACAGTGCTGGAAAACATAGAATCAATTCTCCAGTGCAAGTGATGTGCATGGAGTCTTGCTGGCTGCACCAACTTAGCATAACTGTATGCTGTACTGAGGCTCCTTTTGTTGGTCATCTTGTAATTTGTTTTTCTTCACTTCACAATTAATACTGGGGTTAGTTATGATAATTTTAGGGCAAGATTCTTCTTTGAAACCGATATCAACTCCATGGTATGATTTCCAGGTTTGCCACATTCTTGTCTAACCTGAGCAGTCTAAAAGGGACTGAAACTGTCAGATCCTGCTGGTCATTACTGGGCAAAATGGCTACACCTGGCCTTAGGCTTGTGGTCATTCAGCAGCAGTAAACTCTGCTGCCTGACCCAGGTCACTGCTCTGTGGAGTGCATCTCAATGACTACCCAGAATTACTACCATGTCTTGGAAGAGGGGGCACCAGAACCCATGTAGTCCATATTTAAGGCATTACTTCCCAAAGGACAGATTCTTTGTCATTGAAGTCTGTGCACTTTGAGTGATCATTCTAAAATCCCTCAAGGTTAAAGTATCCTTATCCCATTTAAAATATCTTATTTTTTAAAAAAATATATTTTATGTATTGCTCAGCATCAAGACCTTATAACTTAAAAATGTTTAAGTGGCTTGTATTGCTCAAGACTAGGCAATCATTAAAACTCTATTAGACTTTATGGAAACCTCCCCAGTAATAAAGTTGTATTTTTGCTTGATTTTGGTATGCAATCTATTCTTTCCATCGAGGGCATATTTTCTTTGATAAATTTGCGGTTGTTAGAAATCAGGAAAGCTGTGCAGGTTACTTTAGGCTGATCAATACAGGAAGAATTGTATATGGCTTTTTTAATAAAAAAACCCTGTTTCTCAGGGTGCTAATTCTGTCTATTCTGTCAAATCTGCTAGTTCCAAAAGCAAGGTGTAACAAGCAATGAACTTGATTTGATGTAGTTTAGGGAAACAGATTTTGTTTTCTTCTCTGAAGATCCTAGTTTCCAATAGAGAACTTACCTTGTGACTAGGTTTTGGAGGAGTTATTAAAACCTTTAAATTAATCTGAGATGCCTCAGATTGACAGCTTAATAGCTTGTGTCAGCTTGGAAATTCAGATTGCTTTATTCTTACTATACTTATTAAAGATCATCCATTATTCATTCAGAAGCTTTTAAAATACTGTGTTTGTCAGATGTTTGCCAACATTGCCTCACAATGTACTTGCTCTGCCCAAAATGTTCTATCTGTGTAGCAGTGCATGCACCAGTAAGGACAGGATAAAGTTGAAACTTTATCTCACTCTTAGATCCAGATCTAAACATAGAATCCTTTAATTTGTTTCTTTCTCTTTAATATGTGTCTTTTTTGTGGGTATTTTTGGCTTCAGGTTCTAGTTACAGCTTAATCTATGGAGAGGAGTGCCATCTCCTAGATGTATTTGTATGTGCTCTTATTTGTCTACATTTAATAATTACTTTTTCATTGCAATGAGAGCTCATGAATATCTCAGATAAAGATTAGCAGTCTGCGACAGCACATGCTGTAGAACCAACCCCAGCTATTTGCCTTGGCCACTTACATGATAGACAGTGTCCACTCTCATAACACTTTTATTTCAATTGCAGGTACTTGGCTTTTGGCGTCCTGGGGCACCCCAGAAATGAGTTATGGCATGAGAGTGAGATTCAGGGATGCTAAATGTGACTATGAGGAAGATGAAACATTGGATGTTGTGGATTTAACTCCCACCAAGACTGAAAAAAAGGCTGTTCCCACCTCAGCTGAGGAAGCTGTGCAAGAAAATGAGGAAGGCAAGGACGATGATTCAGATTATCAGGATTACTTGGCTTCTTTTTACTCCATCCGAGGCTCGAGAAAGGCAGCAGGTGATGAAGAAAAACAAAATCTTACAGCACTGGCCTGGGAGCAGTATGAAGACACTGATGCCATGGGTTCTGAGGTGGCAGCTGGCTCAGGTCTGACTGCTATAAATAGTAATGGAACAACAAACAACTCTAAGTTCTTAGAAACTCCTATCACTCCTCTTCCCCCAGTCAAGGCCGACACATTCCAGTCAAATCACACATCAGTCACAGCAGAAGAGGATTTATTTTTAGCTGCCACAAGTGATAGAGAGGCTGACTTGGTATTTGAGAATAGAAGCCAAAACAACTATGAAATGGCTCGCAATAACATGTCTGCAGGTGAACACTTGCTGAGCAATGGGGAAGGCCCAATGAATGTTGCAGAAGAGCTTCCAGTTGGTGGAGAGGACAGTAAACCTTTTTCAGACAAACATCAAGAGCAAAGCACAGGAAGCAGAAATTATACCACTAACAAGAAAAGGAAAAGGCGAAGCTCACTGGCCATTAAGTTTTATGCTGTCCAAAAGATGAACGCCCTTCTAAATCATGTCCGAAATAAAAATGTCTCATTTTCTGACAAGACTGATGCACCTCGTTCTGTGCATCATACAGAGAGCACATCCAATGAAGCCGTGGTGGGAACTGGCCAACGGCCAAATGATTATGATGATGATCTGGAAGAGGAGGGAAAGGAGATGGAAAATACCATGCACACAGTTAACTTGACACTGGATTTAGACCACATAGTAGGAGGTGGATCTAATGCCTCCAGCCTTTCTGAACCCAGGATATCCAAAGATAAACCAGCAGATGCTTTTTCTTTAGAATATATGTTAGACAATATAAGCCCTAATTCCAGCCCTGCTGTAGTGAAGAACTTACTAGAAGCATCATTGCCAGGGGCTGGGAAATATTCATCTAAAATGACTAGTGAGGAATGGAATTTGGTGTCTGCAAAGATGAATCTGGGATTAGAGGCAAGCTTAGATAAATCTGCTGCTGGTAAATTAAATCATCATGGCAGAAATGGTACAGCATCCCTAAATAAGGAGGATATGAAGAAGTATCAAGGGTTCTCACATCTAATGGGGGAAAACCAGAAAGGAAGGTACATTCACCCAATTCAGAAAGGAAAGGAGGGAAACAATGATACCTTGACTTCATCTGGAACCTTCATCAAGATCCGTAAGAGAAAGAAGGAAGATGCAAAAATTACGTACTTGCTGAACCCAAGGAGTAGAAACCCCAAAAAGCCCGCCAATTCCTCGGCAGGGTTTGGCCATGCGTCGTTTCTGGGTGGGACCAACTACTCAGACACCACCAGGGCCCCCAGTGAGGTCAGCCAGAGGGTGGATCTGAGCAGAGCCAGGCACGGGGAGTCGCTGAGCCACACCCTCACCCCCCGGCAGTTCAGGCCATCCATCACCATTGGGCTTCCCCGAGCTGATGGAGACTACGAGTACGTGGTAGGGGAATCCTACAGTGACGAAAGTTCCGGTGGGGAGTACGAGTACCATTATGTGAGCTTTGATGACCCCTACCTGACAGACCCCAAGGTGAACATCAGCAGGCAGCGGAACCCTGATGACATTGCTGAGCACTACCTGCGCAGCCGAGGCAATGAGAGGAGATATTACATCGCAGCTAAAGAGGTCTGCTGGAACTATGCAGGATATAAGAAAAGGTTTGCCTAAATCCTTTGCTTTCATTCGGCACACATTCCTGAAACCTCCTTGCAGAATGTTAATTCACATGCTGATAAACTTAAAAGCTTCCATAATGTGCCATCTGATTTCTGACATTTCAGTGGCAGATCCATAAGAACTTTCTATGGGAGAGTAACACCCTTTAGAACTGTTAGAGTGAGATTACTATAGTCAAGGACAACACAGCTAAGAATTCTTTTTTTTTTCTTAACCCTTTTGTAGAAACAGTCTTCATCAGTTAGAAAAGTCACTGTAAGAGGTCAAGAAGGAATCTTGCAGGTTGTTTTGTTATACTTGAATGACCTGTTTTACTTTGTGCTTCAGTTTTTGGTACCTGTACACAGGGCAGAAACCTCCTTGTGCAAAGTCTTTCCAGGAATTTAATGGACTAACTGATTGAATCTAGGATGAGATGTGCTTATAGGCAGATGAAATCAGTTTCTAGCACTAGCAGGAAATAGTTCTGATGTCTCAGTTCTCTGCTGGAAAATGGGATAACAGCACTCTCCAACTTCATAAGGCTGCAGTATTGAAAAGTATATGAAAGCTGCAAAGTGTTTCACCACACTGGTGAGTGCCTTATATTAAGAGTAAAACCAAAGCTGCATAAAGTATTATTGTTGCTCCTGCTGTTAAGAGAAATCAGACCCTGGATCACAAACCCTAATGTTGAGGGATTTTCTTATGTTTTGACAGGGAAGACTGGCTACTGTGCCACAGCAAAGAATATGTGAGAATATACTGAGAGAAACACTGTACTAAAAATTCACTCTCTTTATTGATAGAGGTTAGGATCAGTGCTCACCCAACAAAGCAGAGAATTTCTTGTCACTTTTTATCAGAAAGCTGAACCAAAACTTCCATAACTTAGGATTTTTATCAAAAGCAGCCAAAACAGGAGCAAGAAAATTTTCATTATGCAAAATGAATCACCCAACATAAATTTCTTCTCAAACTGAGTTTCCATTTCATTTGATGGAAATAAAAATAAAACTTTTTCAGTATTCTCCAGGTTTACTCCTGCCTCATCTCAGTCCATATAAATGACAATTGCAAAATAAGCAGAAACAAGACAGTTTCTTTGGGCACTTGCAAAATCAAGAATTTTTTTATGTTTAGACCTCTGTATATGTCTCTTGAGAGACGTTCATCCTCAGCTGGTGTGAGCTGCATAGTTCCAGTGAATTTAACAGAGGGCATGGCATATCCTGTCTTAGTGTGTTGAAGAGCTAAAACCCAGCCTTTCTCCTGTGTAACTTACATTAAATTTCTGGTTTTTGCAGAATTGATAATAAAGCAGGATTCATAGGGAATTATAATAGCATTTCAATGCTTCTATTCAAGATCTGCACAACAGTTTGAAAGTCTAAAAGCTTATTTTACCATGCCAGCTCTGTGGTGCAAAATGCAGATATTATCAGATGTAAAGTTCTGTGAGACAGTAGGGTGTAGGTGATAGGTTCACTACACATGAAGCTCCAGTTATGTTATTAAGGCTAAGAAAAGAAGGGAAACAGAGTTCAGGTGGGTTTTGAGAGACTTGGAGTTTTTCATTAATAGTTGACCAAATGGTTGAGAGATCTCTTATCCAACTGTAGAACTAGAATTTCTTAAACATTGCAAGCCATGATTTTCAGAATCACCTGACACTCATTTCATGGATTCATAAAAGGTTGGAAAACACCTTTAAGATCATTGAGTCCAACCTTTACCCCAGCACTGGCAGGTTCACCACTAAACCATGTCCCTCAGAACCACATCCATATATCTTCTAAACACTTCCAGGAACCAAGACTCAACCACTTCCCTGGGTAACCCTTTCGGTAAAGAAATCTTTCCTAATATCCAATCTAAACCTTCCCTGATACAGTTTGAAGCCATTTGAGTGTTTATTCTTTTTATTCCCATGATTCTAAAATGTTTCTGCTGTATGAGTTCTCAGGTTTCATCAGCCCTATTATTTCTGATTCAGTGTGTGGGATGTTAACTGGGGTTTTCCTTGCAGTACAATGAGGAATGACAAAACCTGTAAAGATGGCAGCAGACGGAAGGTGGTTTTCCAGAGTTATACAGACAGTACCTTTTCGACTCTTCAGGATGAAGATGAATATACAGAACATCTTGGCATCCTGGGACCAGTTATTCGGGCTGAAGTGGATGACGTTATCCAAGTAGGTCGATGTTTTGCCTATATGTGCAGGATAAGATTCTTACGGTGATCTTGGAATGTGACAGAATGGATCTAAAGATACCACAGATTTTTAAAAGATGATGAAGGGGAAACAGTTTTCAAAGCTAAAAATTGCACTTTGGGCATGTAAACACTGTGATGTTTTTCCAAGAAACACATCTTTTTTCTCTCCTGTCCCCAGCAAATTAAATTCTGGTTTTCTTTCTTATGTTTCCCAACATTAAATACTGGCTCATTGGTCTACTGTGAAATAAGATTTAGGTTTAATGCTACTGAAAAATGAGTTTTCTAAACTCCAAAATTAGTGCATACGTGTTCAAGATTAATATATACTTTTTGGGAAAATTTATCATTTCCTCTAAAAAGTTTTGCTATGTAAATCTGCAGGATTTTATTATAACTATCAACAAGGATGAAGAGGAGCCATATCCCTGGTGCTATTGTGGTATATTTGCATTAGGAAGCACAGTGCTGTAAAATTTCCTTTCTCTCATCCTTCTTCATCCAGTCTTCCAGCACACTGGGATGGACTTAGATAGGGAAAATAGATGTCAGTGCTTTTTGCTTATTTCAGTAGGAGTGGTGTGCAAAAGGAGCACACCAAGCTACATTTAAATCATGAGTAAGAGAAGAAAAAGATTTTGTAGCTTGGGAGTGTTATTCTCTAAGGAGAGGTAAATATGTAATCCCACTATCCTGGTGTTTCTCTGGGACAAGTGGGAAGCACTGATTTCAGCAAGAATGATACATACAGATGTCTAGAGTTACTATATTGTAAAAACTGCAGCAAAGCATAAGAGGGGGAAACTCTCTATTCCCCTGCTAGCAGTAACTAAGCAGCTCCAGGTATGAGGGGCAGCAGTAAATGTCCTGGGAGCCTCGACTTGGTGGAAGACAGGGAGCTAGACTTGTGCTGTCTGATTTTTCATTAACTACCTGCATCAAAGGTGGAGACTCTGCACGGAGATGTCAAAAGCTCTCTCTGCTGGCTTTTCCATGTACAACCTAGGCTGTAATCTTTATGCAAATCTTGACCCTGCTTTGAGGTCATGGGAATGTCGTGTGTGGGAACTTTGGTATAGACCTGAGTTTGCTGAACAGATTCTATTCTGGTTTTTTAGGTTCATTTTAAGAACCTGGCATCCAGACCATATTCCCTCCATGCCCATGGAGTCCTCTATGAAAAGTCCTCTGAGGGAAGTGTTTATGATGATGAATCTACTGCTTGGTTTAAGGAAGATGGGGAAGTTCAGCCAAATAACAGCTACATATATGTATGGTATGCAAACAGGCGCTCGGGCCCTGTGCAGTCAGGAGCAGCTTGTCGGTCCTGGATCTACTACTCTGATTTAAACCTGGTAAGGGAATGAAAATAGAAGAGGTGGTGTTGCTGGGGTTGATCACAGAATTATAGAAACACTTGTGTTGGAAGGCATCACTAGAGATCATCCAGCCCATCACTGCAACTCAAGCAGGCTCAGCTGGAGTAGTTTGTCCAGGATCAATGTTCAGATGGGTTTTGAATATCTCCAAATGGTGTATGGCTGTAGAAGTGCAGGCTGCAGAACATGTTTTTTGATAGCTGTCCTTTCTTTTGGGCTCGATGTTCCCACCTGACATTTAATCTCTTGCACTCAGTTAAAGCAGGACATAAAGTACAGGAGAATTTGGATTGGGCAACTCCGGTAGACTGAGCAGGGACAGTAAAGATGGAAGGGAGCAGTAATTCTGGGACTTGCTTTAGAGTTTTAGGGGCTGATGCATTCCTGCAGAATATTATGGGGGGTTTTTTACACCTTTTGGGAATTCCACTTTTACCTCTAATATGAGTTTATTACCTTCTAGGAGAAAGACATTCAGTCTGGTTTGATTGGGCCAATACTGATCTGTGAAAAAGGAGCCTTCAGCAAATCAAACAGCAGCAGGACCTATACCCGAGACTTTTTCTTACTTTTTATGGTCTTTGATGAAGAGAAAAGCTGGTACTTCGACAAACATTCTGGAAGGCCTTGTAATGAAAAGACACGAGAAACACAGCAATGCCACAAATTCTATGGTACTTATTTCATTTTGCCAAAGATCCTTAATGGGGTCGAGAGAAACATGTCAGGGGAAGTATCTCAGCTCACAGTCCTTCTCAACATGCATAAATCCCACGCATTAGTTACGTGAAATTTTTTTGTTGCTATCCATTGTACCCATAATAGTTGTGAGTTTACATGTAAAAATTAGCAACGATGGGAAGTTTGCTATTAAAATGAAGAAAGGACACATTAGACTGAAACTTTCAACAGAAAACTTCTCTCTTGCATTCACATACATATTCTTCCCCATATTAAAAGAAAAAAAGAAACAAAAGAAGTCTTCTTTGCAGTAAGAAGCTAGTGCCCTGACAACACTTGCAAGAAATTTAAAAATATTTTAATAATTTGACAAATCAGGTAGTTCTATTGAGGAATTTGAAGCAGCTGTAGAACAGCCGTTCATGTACCTCTGTGGATATAGAGGTATGTCAGTTGTGACTGTGTGCCTGTAGAAATGGGAGCTGCAGATGCAGAAAAAGTTTTGGACACCTGTCTTTTCTTTTGGGCCTGATATTCCCATCTTACATAGAAATCTTTTTGTTCTCCTGGCTGCCATGTGTTGCTGTGCTCAAATCTTCTGATGAGGTCCCTGGATTTTCTGAATTCACGTACATAGACCATAAAGTGTGTTGCACTTTAAATTGGAAGAAAATATATTTTTCCCAAGTGCATTACTTCATTAAATATTTTGCTAATTTCAATAATTGCTTTCTAGCACTTTGAGACCAGTTTTGTGAGCAGTTTTCCTGACTAACAATCTTTTTTTTTCAGCCATTAATGGGATTACCTACAATTTGCAAGGCTTGAGGATGTATGAAGGTGAAACAGTCCGATGGCACTTGCTCAATATGGGTGGGCCAAAAGACATTCATGTTGTTCATTTTCATGGGCAGACTTTCATAGAACAAGGAAAGCCAGAGCATCAGCTTGGTACATACACGCTTCTCCCAGGTAAGCATCAGAGCAGAGTAAGTTCTAAGGGTGCAGGGTGACCTCTGCAGTCTGTCGTCATCATACCAATTTAAAGGTCACCATATGGTGAGAGTTTGGGGGTTTTAATGTCTGGGTAAGTGATACAGAACAGAAAGAACAACTGTGAGCCCTAGGAGAATTCTTATTCTCTCTCCAAGGAGAAATAGGCTATAACTATTCCTTAGGCTACAGGATGAAGTCCTTTGCCCCATCACTATCACCAGTGCCAGTCTGCAATGACAGCACTTATGAAGCCTGTATTGCCAGCTACAAGAGTTGAAGAAAAAAAAAAGACAACAAGGTGATCAAAATAATGGGAATGGCTTGGAATATTGGGAGTTTTAGTGAACATTAGGGGTAGTTTATTCACTATTTTATTTCATTATTTTCAAGGTAGTGCTTTTCACTGTGAAATCTACATATTGTTGTTTAAATGGGAACCAGAATTAGCTGGAATTACCTGAGGAATTGTCTGCTGTAACTAGGAATATACGAAAAGCAATGAGAACATGTCCTGTGCTTTCTAAAAAGTGCAGCAAGCAACTGAAACCATATCTGCTTTCCTGCTCAATCCTTGGCACTCCTGGGGCATGTAGAAAGTGAGGAGAGGGCCCATACTTCTAATTTTCCCACTTCTGCTTTTGGCTTCTTTACATCTGTCCTTCCATCCATCCATCCTTTTCATTATTGATCAACACACTAGCACACAGGAGTAAGCAGCACCACAGAATTAAAATCCCTGCATTTTGTAATAAACACTGTTCATTACACTGCTCAGCACTGTAATTAATGTGGAGGTAATCTGTTGTTAGGTACAGGCAGCCAAGGTTTTGTACTTTGCACCGACTGTAAAGGTTGGGTTTTGATCTGGCTACTTGATTCCATTCTCAGTCTCCAGATAAAACTAGCTTGCTAAGAAAAAAACTTACTGACATGGTGGAAGTTACTGCTCTTGCTGCAATGTATATTTAAATTTTCTGGATTAGGTCGTAGGAAGGTATGGTTTAAAATTCAGCCTTACTGACATCAGCCTTGTAATGGAAATATTTCTGATACATTTCATTTCCTTTTTTTTCAAGGCTCATTTAGAACAATTGAAATGAAACCACAGAGTCCTGGCTGGTGGCTTTTAGACACTGAAGTGGGGGAATACCAGCAAGCAGGAATGCAGACATCCTATTTGGTTATAGAGAAAGGTATGAACTACAGTGGGTTTTGGCTGGGAAAGTCAAGCTATGAAGTCTTCTCTACCATTCCAGGATCACTGAAAATAAATCTGGGAGATTATTCTGCAAGAAACACTGACATAGAAAATGATCCACATTCAAGGACATGGTGGAGTGGTTATTGTAAATTTGTTCTAGAAGAAAAATTTTTTAGCTTCCAGAAATGCTGGCTTTGAATTATTTAGCACACTACCTTTATTCCTTTAGCGTGCTAGCTTTGAATTTGAGGTTTCCCCACAGTGACCAGGGGATTAATCTGTTGAGAGAAATTGCAAAGATCATTTTAGACTTCTCTGGGAAGAGAGTGGTGTTAGAGAATTACTAGGAATTGTTCTGAGTGATATTGTCTTCAATTTCACCAAAATATATATTGGAATAGCTCTCATTTTCTTTAACAACAAACTTACTGTGCTCCTTTCAGAGTGCAGGATTCCAATGGGCCTGGCAAGTGGAGTTATACTCGATTCGCAGATCGATGCTTCCCATCACATAGGTGAGTTCATCCTTGAAAAGGTTCACGCGTGCTCCTGAGCACCCCCAGCAAAGTGTTGCAGTTCCACCTTCTTTTGGCATATCTCACGTCTTTCAAGATCAGTTCAGCAGTGAATCAGCTGTCAGGCTAAAAGTCTCTCCAGTGCTGCAAGCAGAGACTGGGAGCTCTGTTAGGTAACCATTATCATTGTATTTTAAGTGTCACAGATCTGCTATTAGCATCACAAGCTAGAGAGACAGGGAGTGCTCTGTCTGTGGGCTGCTGGATGATCAGGAGCAAATCCAGCATTCCTTTTGTCCCTTGGATTCCTTGCTTGAAAATGAACACCAAGCATTCAAAAAGCTTTTGAGATTTGCATGTGGTATGAGATGTGAAAGGTCAAAATGTCTCTGTTATGAAAGACTTAGGAACCCTGGCATCCAGAGCAATTACAGAGTTTTTAATCTGTCAAGTGTATCTGTGGTACAAAAGTGGCATCAATACATAGAGAATTTTCTTAGAATTTTACACAGTGTCAAATCAAAGTGTACAGGTTACACACACATGCAGGAATGCTCATCCTTTTCCTTGAAATAAAAAATAAATTACTTATTTTGTAAAACTAAATTCTTTGTGCATTTGATTTTCCTTCTTTGTTTCCTCATAGAGTGTTATGAAGGCTTGAAAGCTGTTTTGTAATATATATTCTATACCAGTTTTTAACTTGGAAACCTTGTTATGCAGAGGGGAGCTCTCTTCCATTAATGAGAGTGCATTTTGTGTCTGAGCCTGCTGGGGGCCAAAACTCGTTTAGCAAACTCTAGACCCTGGTTCCAAATTAGCAGACAGTATATTACATAAAAGACTATTATTTTTGTCATTTTGCAAACTCTAAAGCTTTGCAGGGTACAAATGACTTTCAGTTGCTGACCATGTCCAAATGATCCTAGATTATGGTTTTAGAGTCTCTTTTTTGTATTTTTTTTTTTTAATCCTTTGGGTGGGGGGTGAGAAATGGAGCACTCAAAGCTAATTACAGCCTCAGTTTATGTATTTTCAATGCCTCTTAAAATTCTCCCTTTATTCATATTTTCTGTCTAGATTATTGGGAACCTAAGTTAGCCCGATTAAATAATTATGGAACATACAATGCTTGGAGTACAACAGTGGAGAAGGAACTCCCCTGGATCCAGGTAAGTTACAACATCATTGAGTTTTGATTTTCCTACAGCTTATTTTAGAAGATCAAGCTGCTCTTGTCACTGAGGAGACTGCAGGGGAAAACTGAAAAGATGTGGCAGGATTGGTGATGCCATGAACTGTTCTTCTTCCCTGGGGTAACCCAGTCTCTGCTGCCATTGAGGCTCATTGGCTGGACAGTTACTCTCACAATTTAGACTGTAACCATTTTGAAGGCAAATGGACTCATTCTTTCTACTACTTTATTTTTCCTTTGTCTACCTAACAGTACATATTAGTATGCATGTGTTTGCTGAGTGATCATTTAAAGAGCAATATCCTCAAGCCTTGCTTCAGATAGTTTTTGCTTGGTTTGTACGCTGCTGTCCCACTTGAGACAGCTCAGTTGTCTTCACAGGGAAACGAAACTTATACAAGCACTATATCATTCAATCACCTCACTTCTGTGCTTTTCTTCTATCTCAGTGACTTTTGCACAACATAGCAAGTTTGCACACAAATTCGGGGAGAATAGCTGATTTCTTATTAATCTCATTAAAATTGGTTGGAAGACAAGAAAGACTCAAGTTCAGCAGGTGGCTGTTGTGTTTGGCTTGTGAACATTTGACATTCTAGCAAGTTAGTGGAAGTGAAGTAGGGGGAGAAAGTTGGGAGATCTGATGTGGAACTGGAAATAACATTGGAAAGAGAAAGAATTTAACCGGGGGCTGTGGTAGTGAGAAGCTGAGGTTGCTGCAGTGAAGCATGCAGAGGTGTGGAGGGCATGTCCCAAAAAATGAATTTCACTGCTGATAGGCACACCTTCCATATTTGTTTTTATGTGCTAAGTGCTTAGATTTGCTATCAGCAGGAATGGTGGCTTTTCGGCCCTTCAGAATGTCATATGCCTTTCCGCAACCTAGATATCCAAAATTAGAGGTGGCTTCTAAAAGTGTGAGCCTTTAATTTCTCTGTGTTCCTTTAACCTACCTGTAAAATGGGGTGGGGGGAGTTGTGCCTATCAGAGACACACAGATACTTTTGAGGTGCCTTTGTGGTGCAGTGCTGAACCCTGTAAAATGGCCTCTGAAATTAAATGCACACACAAATACACAAATAAAATGAGCGAGCATTGATTTGGACTCTGGCATCTATTATTCCTTTAGAGAATGTTAGTGTTGTGCATATTAAAATGCAGGGCTCAAAGCTACTGTGTAAATACCAAAGAATTATATGGGTTTTGCTGTGCATTATTGACTACATAAACATTCTTTGCTGTTCCTAGGTGGACTTTCAAAAACAAGTTTTGCTCACTGGGATACAAACACAGGGAGCCAAGCAGTTTTTTAAGTCCTTGTACGTCCAGAAGTATTTTCTTGTTTACAGCAAAGACAAACGGACATGGAACACCTTCAAAGGAGACAGCTCACCAACAGGAAAGGTCTGTCTTTGCTGCAGGGGTTGCAACAACCTAGGCAGCATCACTGAGTGATACAGTCAGTCTTGTTTAATGTTAAGAGTGGAAAAAATTGTATGGCCTTTAGAGCCTTCATAGGTACAGCTTGAAGCCCCAAAGGGCATTTACCAAACGAATGAAATTCAGACTAGAGGACAAATTGTAAGGTGAGGAGCTACCTCGACTGGGGTTTGGATTTGCCTTGTGACCTTTACTGTGTGGAGTCTGGCTTTCTCACAGGCATCTCTCCCTACCATGATTTCTTAAGCCCATGGCAGCTTTTTTGAAGGAAGCAGGAAGCTGAACTAAAGATCAGGCCCTTGCTTCCTTTGGGATTAGATTCCACGTCTCCCCCCTTCCTTTGATCTGTCCCAGCAGTTAAATGTTGAACTGTCTGATTTGTCTGCAGAAGGCCTGTGTGGTGAGTGTGGTTGCACACTGAAAGAGGTCCATCGTATGCCCAGCTGCTCCAGCCCTGCCTATTACAGCTCCCTTCAATTTACACTGAGGTTTCTGTGGTACAGCTCCCAAACTGAAAGCTGTTGTCTTTTACATCTCCTTTTGCCTCTTAGCTCATGTATTCTTACAGATTTACATTAGAAAGGTTGCTTATTTAAACTGAGGCCTTCAGGCACTTCCAAATATGCTAAGATGGGACCATGAGGTATTTCCAGTGGCCCTGCAGCATAGGGTGTGCTATCACTGTGGCTGGGCTAAGAGCATAAAAAAGACTACATTTGTAACAGAGCAGGCTTTCAGCATCCAAGCTTGCGTTTGCATTAAATTAAGTACGTGTGGGGGTTTTTTTCTTTTTTTTTTCTTTTAACAGATTTTTGATGGTAATTCCAATGCCTATGACATAAAGGAGAACATCATTGATCCCCCTATTATTGCTAG
This sequence comes from Chamaea fasciata, assembly GCF_029207755.1. Classification (NCBI taxonomy): domain Eukaryota; kingdom Metazoa; phylum Chordata; class Aves; order Passeriformes; family Sylviidae; genus Chamaea; species Chamaea fasciata. Next base: position 21,682,167 of record NW_027094087.1, on the reverse strand, counting down.
GTACATCAGACTCTACCCCATCGAGTCCTACAACAGGCCTACTCTTCGCATGGAGCTTCTGGGCTGTGAAGTAGATGGTGAGAATTGGTCAAGTGTTGATACTTTCATTCTGACCTAAATTTTTTACCTAATATTTTAACATTAAGTATTTTACCTAATACTTTAAATGAAGCTAAAACTGTGGGTCTTCTCCATTCCAACATTTAAGCTGCTCTCGCTGTGGCTGGTTGGGTGTACTGGAGATGACAGGGTGCTCCTCCCAACAGGTTGCTCTTTGCCACTTGGAATGGAGAGTGGAGAGATCAAGAATACCCAGATAACAGCCTCATCTGCCAAGACATCCTGGTTTAACACATGGGATGCTTCACTTGCTCGTCTCAATCTGAATGGAAAGATGAATGCCTGGCGAGCCAAGGTAACAAGACAAAAACATGGAAGGCAGCAGAGACAACTGTTTAAAAAAATTGTGCGGCCTGTGGGGTCATGGTGCTTCCTGCATGCTCTGTCCAGTGCTGAGAGTGATAGGGTCACTTCATAACCATCCTTTGGGAAGAGCACCACTCAACTATACAGCAGAAAACTTGTTGAGCTTCTGGCAACAGCAGTGAAATACTTTGAGAGCTGGATGGTCTCCTCTGGGCCACAGTCTGCAGAACTTCCCTGTGGGAATAGCCTGTTTAATTCCAAGAGACAAGTGCAACTCAAATGTTTGTCTCAGAGGGGTTAAAGAAACCTATTCTGGGTTGGCTTATAGGCAGTGCAACCTGGTGGATCTGGGTGTGGGTGACCTTCAGCAAGGCATATGAGCTTCTGTGTCTTTGAAATGGAGCTGCATTTCTTCACAAAGCACCTTGAGATTTGCTGGAAGCTGCTTTTTTGTATAAGCATTTGGTATTAGTATCATGTTTTAATATTGGAGGTAAATCTCTGGTATATTTCCTTATGTACTGGAAATTAAAATGTAAATCTTAAGACTCCAAATACACTACCTGCAGTGATAAAGTTAATTATTATATAAGTTACTAAGAATGCTTGTGACTTGCCACAGCTTTACTCTTCTGGACTTCTTTGATACCATTTTGATGCATTTTGATACATTTTTAACTACCTATAAACACGATTTTTCACTTAAGCAAATACAGACATAGACACGTCTGCTAATACACAAACTTTTCTGTCAATTGTAGTTGAGCAACAACCAACAGTGGCTGCAAATTGATCTCCTCACAGTTAAGAAGATCACTGCTATTGCTACACAGGGGGTCACGTCCATGTCAGCTGAAAACTTTGTGAAATCCTATATTCTTCTGTACAGCAACGAAGGCTCCGAGTGGAAATCCTACACAAAGGGTTCAAGCTCAGAGCCAAAGGTATCACTGTCAGCCCAGGCAATTGAACTGTTGTTTGGTTTTAGGTGCTAGGCACAGTCAAGGCTGAAAGGCAGAATGCCCAGCCAAGCTGATATTCTCACTGGACTGTAAAGTGCTGGGGAGCTGGGGTTACTACAGATAATGTCACAGTATCCATCAGATTTTAGCAAATATAATTAATCATAAAAGGATTTTAATCATAATAAAAGGAACGAATGCTGTATCTGCAGAGAATGCAGCCAACAATGTGATAAAAGGAGCTGACACTGTTTGTAAAGGAGGACATTTAGTTTGAATGCACAAGGACGTTTAATTTGAGTGAACAATGGATTCCCCAGGGCCTCTTTTAGTTTGTTTTTTTTTTTTCTGCCCTGATTTTTCAGCGAAATTAATGTTAGTCAGCAGTATTGCTATAGCAGAGCCAGGGAACTTCAGGTACCCACAGAGCAGGCATAGTACTTTTTATTTTTTCCTGTATTACCTTACACTAACCCAACCCACAAGGGCTATTAGCAGCAGTAAAATTAGGGAAGTTGGGGGTTTGGTCCATTAGAAATTAGAATAGCAAATTTTCTGGTGTGGATGGAAACAGAGGCTGTTTAATCCATTCAAACTCAGCTATTGCTGGCTGTAGCGTGGCCTGAACTACTTTTAACCCAGCACTTTAGGAAGAGACTTGTTGTAGTCGTGTTTAAAACCAGAAATGAGCAAGTCCATCTGCCCTGGGTGTGACTAATGCAACAACTTAGAACTGTTGTAAAGAGAAAATGCGGGGTTTTTTCAAGTGCCACCTTTTAACTAATTGTGTTTGTGTATTTGCAGATTTTCCAGGGTAATGCAAACAGCAATGGGCACGTCAAGAATTTTTTTGACCCACCCATCCTGTCCAGGTTCATCCGCATTGTTCCAAAAACATGGTACCGTGGGATTGCCCTTCAGGTAGAACTCTATGGCTGTGATTTTGGTGGGGGTCTGGCTGTGAAAAGGACTGACAAGTCTGGGAGCTCTTAACGTGCCAGCAGTCATCATGCAGAACAACACTGTTTGTTAAGAAACGCTTAAAACAGTCATACTTAGTAGTTTGGATGTGTGCTTCGTCAAAGGAACATGATGTTTTACCAGCAGGATCGAGAGATTTCTCTGGCAGATGTTTCATTCCTACACACTTCAGAAAACAGCTTCTTTTCTCTGGGAAGAAATAGTAGTCCTTTCTGATTAGTATTATCACTTCTTCGTCATAACCAGTACTCTGTCTAACTTTTTACTTAAAATTAAGTCCTGAATCTCTAGGAATGGAGACTCTGGCCTTGATCCTGAGCCCTGGGTATCTCCACTTCGTAATGCTTTTGTAGCACAGATGAGGAATAGAAAGCTATAGCAGGTAAATGTTCTCTATACATAAGGCTGAGAGGGAAAACCAGTGCTGATCTGGAGTTGGTGGTGCTGCATTCCAGCAGTGCCTTGGTGAGAAATGGTTGTAGGGGTGGCCTCTCCTCCACGTCTTTCACCTACACTGTGTCAGAGGCAGGACATGTCTCAGCACTGAGGTATGTGCAGCCCCTTCTCAGAGAATGTGTGTTGGTATTGTTGGTTTGGTTCTTGCACACCCAGCACACCTGAATGCTGGGGATTTCCCATAATTCATCTTCAGTGCCCTGGCAACGAAAAAGGAGGGGTCAGCAGTGCCTTTCCATCCCATAAATGAGAAGGGAAGTGATTTAACCTGGCAGGTCATGGAACAGCAATGGGAGAACCAAAATGAGAATTCAGAACTTCTGATGCTCAGTCCCAAAAACACTTTCAGACTGTTGGGACAGGGAGCTTCCTTGGTGAGGAAAGCTTTGAGAACTGCAGCTGTTCAGTGGCAGTACAGCCTGGGGGTGGCAGAGGAGGATTAGATGAAACTGGATAACAGAAACATCTGTATTTCTCTTACAATTTAAAAGTGTTTTCACTAATGGAAATACTCTTGTGCATAGATTTTTACATGGATTTTTTCCAGGATGACTACATTTGAAAATAGATACACAGTCCATGAACTCATTATTCCAGCAGAATTTTAGCTACCTATCAGGAGTGTTCTGGGCTTCTATCCTGTAAATTGTTTATTTGCAGCACTTCATTCACACTAGGTACCGTTCAGCAGGCTGGATTTTTAAAGTAGTTTGTCTTTGAACTTTGGATGGTGTTAGCCAGTTTTATTTCAGTAGTTTTTAATTTCTTTCACTTACAGAACATGCATTTTAAAGAGAAGAGATAGAACAAGAGTGAAAAAAGTGTAAAAACAAAGCAAATATTTTCTTCTTTTTTTTTATGATGTCACTGAGTTGTAATTTTCCACTGGAAAATAAAGCTAATATTGTAGCATGAAAGGTGTCAACATTTTATTTTGTGTATTTGCCTCTACAGTAGTAGCTCTGGTAATAGTGAAATTTTGCAACAGGAAAGTAAAATTTTCAGTGCCAGTTAGAATTAATTTTAAATGGTGAAACAGTATGAATAATGGCTTCATCTTTAAAGGTCAGTTTCCTAGTATTTTGTAATAATGCTTAATTTATTTTTGTTTGACACCACCATGAAATTTCAACACAAGCCATATTCACTAAAAGAAAAAGAAAGAAATGTAAACTTTGGAATGAGGAAACCCTGGAATGATGACCCTGGAAAACAGTCAATAAATGCTTGCTAACTTCAACAGAACCAGGTTTTTATGTGATTACTGTGAAATCATTTATTTTTTGGAAGGCAGGGTTCTTTAATGTTATAAATAAGTAATTTGTTCTTTATATCTAGATACATATAGATATATAGATATATAGATGATGTGTAATATAGATATAGATTAGGCATAGATACACATAATTCTATGTAAAGTTACATAAATGCAAAACTGATTGCAGGAGCATGACTCAGTACATCTGCATCAGTTTTACACGTTGAAGATTCTGCTTCTACTTACTAATGATCAGTAATTTGGTCAGCTGTTCTGCTTGCATTTCTTCCTCAGCCCCTTGTCCATGCCCAGCCTACTCACTAGCAGAGCAGAGAGGTAAAAAGCAAAGGCCTTGACAACGTGCAAACACTCTTAAGTGTCACCTAAAACACCCCTGTGTTGTTAACACTGCCCTAGTCACAAATCTAAGCCACAACACTCTGTGGGTAGCTATGCTGGGAATTAACCCCATTCCACTGGTGTTCCAGCCTGCCCAGTGGAGCAGGGACGTCTGGGCCCTGTGCCAGCCCAGACATGTGGCCACTGCTGGTAACAAAATGTTCCCTTGCACAGCAAAGTAAGATGATAAGTGCTGCAATAAACAGCAAAAGTCCAAACCAGTCACTAATGTGCCAGACTCCAATACACAGTAAGGCAAAAAGAAAGAACCTCTACCACTAACAGCTATAAATTCTGCTTTGCACACTCTGATCAGGGGTGTTATCTCAAAATCCTCTTGCCCCACACTGGACACCAAAAAGGACTGCAGTGGGTTGGCCCCAGCTGGCAGCTGAGTCCTCACTCAATCACTTGATAGCTTTCCCCAGGCAGGCTGGGGGAGAGGATTGGAAGAGCAAAAGAAAGGAAACTTATGGGTTGAAATAAAGGCAGTTTAATAAGCAAATCAAAGCTCCACATGCAAGCAAAGCAAAATAAGAAATTCATTTGATACTTCTCATCAATAGGCACATGTTCAGCTGCTTCCAGGTAAGCAGGGCCTCAACACACCTGACAGTTGCATGGGAAGAAAAATACCATAACTCTGAACATTCCCCTTTCATCCTTCTCCTTTCCCCCTGCATTTCTTTCTGAGCACAATGTCATACGGTCTGGGGTTTTGCATCCCCCTGTGTCCTCTCCCAGCCTCTTGTGCAGCCCCAGCCTCCTCACTGATGGGGCAGGGTGGGGAAAAGAAAAGGCCTTGGTGCTGAGCAAACACTGCCAGTACCAGCTAAAACAAGGTGTGTTATCAGTGCTAGTTTAGTCAAAAAACCAAAGCACAGCACTACACAGGCTGCTGTGAAGAAAATTAACTCTATCCTAGCTGGACCACATAGACAAAGTATTTTAATTTTGTTAAGCAGCCATCTTAGATTGAATTAGCCACAGCTTTTGAAAATCTGTAGTTAAAACAGTCAGTCCTGCACAGCCTTTTACACACTGTAGAATGAAAGTCTGTATATGTTGAGATTATTTGCAAAATACACAAAAGAGAAAGAATTTCTGCAGTTTTCTCAGAGACTAAAGAAGTATGTGACAGCATGAAGGTTAGCAAACACAAGCTCTTTTGGACTGAGGGAGAAATGTGGTGCCAAAGTGCAGAGTAATACAGCAAATAATTTCTCCACAAATCTGGATGGATGCCTTCACACCGGCCTTTTGATCCAAGGGTACAAAGTTAACTGCTTTTAACCTCAAACAGCATCACAGTGGAGTTGCTGCCCTCTAATGCTCATTCCAGCTTCCAAGAGCTGCAAGGTGTCCAAAGCCGACTATCTGCAGGTGACAGTAGCACATGGGTGGCTTGTGCTTGAAGCCTTGTGCTTTACTCACAACCACCTTTGCTTGGTGCAACCAAGTGTTTCCATCTTCTTTCCAGAGATGGTGGCTGTTCTCCTTCACACAGACACTGAAACTGGTTGTGTCTGCACTTGGATTGGAAAGGAGTTGGAAGTATGTGTGCAGACAGTCGAGCAGCTCTGAAATAGATATTGACAGCAGCACCACAGTAGTTTCTTCAGAGCCTGATGCAGTAGTCCAGTATCTGGAGAGGTTTGTAGAGAGCGCCCTGTACAGTCGAAAGAAGCAGGCAGTTTCATGTGGATGGGTACAGACACCTCTGGCTTTTAGAGGAGATGTAACCTCCATTTTTGCCAGTTTTTCTGCTGGTTGTTCTGAATGTAACACCTGCACTGCAGGGATACCTGCACTGAAGCTGGGCCAGCCCACCTTCACCAAGGTTCCCAGGAGTCTGCAAACTGGATGGTTTCCTCCACACCGCTGGCAGAGCAAAGTATGGTGGAGACATGGAGCTGCATATTACCCATGGACTAGAGCCAATGCAGATCCCGTTTCGGCATCCACTCAGAAACCTGAACTGTGCACCAGCACAGATGCAAAGGTGGATCTGGGCTTTGGGCCTCTTATATGAGAGACATCCGTGAGGGTGCATGGCAAGGGTATGTCTGAGTGAAGTGCCAGGAGAACTCGGCAGGAAAAATATCAAGTGGGAATGTGGTCAGGACTCCAGACAAATAACCAATCTTCTGAGCATCCTCCAGCACCCCCCGAAATGGCTATCAACACCGGTGGGTTGATCTGAATTTTAGGATAGTGCTAAGGGAGAAAAGGAGGGCTTGCAACTTCACAAGCACTCACACTCATGAGGTGTCTTTCGTGACAGATTTTTTTGGCACATACCCGAGAGGGGAAGATAAAGGCTCTGCCCATGCCCATGTATGTGCTAGGGAAGACTGTTTATCAACGTTACTATGAAGCACGTTGAGATGCAGCACTGTCTTGTGGGACCAACTGCTGTTTTGTATGAGTCAGTTACTCCTCTTAATCAGTGTAAAATATTCCTCTTCTTGCTGTGTTTATTTGTGCTAGCTCTGCGTCATAACCAGTTTATCCACCTACACTTTCCTATCATTACTGTGCCCCATTCTCCATTTGTTTGTTACACCCAGTGTTTGAATCATGCTTTAATTACAATCTCCTCCAGGTAGGGACTCCATCTTCTTGAATGTTTGTACAGCACTCTCCAAAACAGGCCATGGGACCATTCTCAGGGTTCCTGGGCACATCTGTAACACCATTCCTAATGGGAGCAATTCTGTGTTAAGCCCACTGTGACCTACATACACCAAGCACCAAGTAATTCAGACCAACCTATTTGCTTCTTCATTTAATAAAAGTACGTGGTATGTTTCTTCTAAGTGCTTGTTTTTCTTTGTAACGCCACTATTGTACTCTCTTTCAGCATTTCCCATGAAAATTTTTCCACTGTTTGTAGCAGACTTAAGTGGATTTTCCATTTTTTTCCTCATGTAGCTAACTGCAAAATATTCTAAACTGTTACACCTATAATGGAAATGTATAGTGCTGTACAACATGACCCACCTTAGCCCAGGAGTTATTCTGATATCCTGTGGCAAGTAATTCCTTAAATTCAGCCATGAATGCCTCATTTCTAGCAGCACTCTGCTTCAGTCTGCATTGGACACAATGTAGAGCCTGCTGTGGTGTGTGGGGCAGAAGGGAAGTTCCCTGCCAGAGGTTTTTGATAGTAACCTGTGTCTTAATGATGCCCATATTTTGGAGAGATGGCTGTTTGTCCTGATGCTTCTGCAGGCCTTGGAAGCTTGGATTTTAGACCGGGCTCTGTATCAGCTGTGTTCCAGTGAAATACAATGTTGTGTTTCCCCACCACCCCCCATGCACAGGGGTTTGAAATTGACCCTTTATGGCTGCACATTTATGAGTTTCCTGTTGAAAGCCCCCAGATTATCAAAGGATCAACTGAGGGTTGGAAGTAGGAAGGCACAGGCCTTCAAGGTTATATCCAGTCTACTGTTCTAACAGATAGCTATCATCTGTAGGCTTTGATCTAATTATCCTGCATTTCAGAAATAATTTGGATTTTTTTTGTCCTTGCTAATTCTCTTTCATTCCAACATAGATACTAGTTAATGGAGGCTACTTACCCAGATTAGTCACAATGGCCAAAATAACAAAATTTAAAGAGAGTGGTTGCTGCTGTTTGTCACATTTTTGCCTTTGTTCCTTCCATGCTCAGCAAAAGACAAATCTGTTTTATTCTCTCCTTCTGGATACTTTCTGAAATATTTCTACCATCTTAGTGCTCTCACAGACTGAGGAAGCATTCTGAATAACAGCTTCCCAAGAGTGCAGTTTTGAAAGTTTTTAATTTACAGAAGATTTTAGCCAAACAACTTGGCAAGACTTTGGGAGAACTTTTCATGCACATATATTTTATTAAGTCCTCCACAATACACTGCAGACCAGAAGCTGAGATAAGAAGAAAATAGGTAAGGTTAAGGAAAGTGTGAGAAACCCTTCTTTTCACAGCTTATGCCTTCCATCTTAGAAAAACATATTGGAAGCATTGAGGTTTTTACTATCAAACATGTTTGACCTTTCTTTACTTTTTCTAGTAGAGTGGGGAGATGGAAAGAGAAAATGTGGAGGAAGGCTAAGAAAGAAAAGATAGAAGTAAAAAAATCAGGGAATAAAATTTTATCTGGTTCCCAAGGACTGAAAATATTCCATGAAAACAAAACAAGGTGAGTTCTTCTGAGAACAAAACTGAAACCCTGAGAAAACCTGGAGTACTTAAATCAAAATTCTGCAGTTTCTTTTTCTGCTCCAGTTTTTGGAGGAGAAATCTAGGTTGCCTGACTGACTGTGTTTTGTTTTTTTTTAAGGGAAAGGGATGAACGGATGTAACCCGTTCTAATCCACTGGAAACAGCAGTTGAGCTCCAGTGGTGCAACTCTAAGGATTGTTGTTTTGGAAAAGACCAAGGCCACTCATCAGATCCTGTGAGCAGCCTGGAAGTTGTGGGAACTGTTGCCTTTAGGTAGGGCACACCAAGAACTCCAAGGTTTTGTTCTTTCCTGCCAACCCTGCTCAGCACGGAGCGATGGCCCCGATTGGCCACAATGTGCAGAACACCTCGCTAACAGCCCATGTCCCTTTGTCACCGGCTCCTGGGCCACATACCAGCGGGGCAGAGGCGCTGCTCCGTGAGACGGAGCCCATGGCAACGCATTTATCAGTCGTTGTTTCAGCTCATTTCACCCTGACCATGCTATTTGAAAAGATCAGCCGTTCCTTGCCTGTGGCTGAAATGGACGCCAATATCAACAGGAACTGATTCTTCGTATGTAGACTTTTGGTTCAAGCTAAAGGGGTAGTGAAATGGCAATATCATTGTTTTTTTTATAAATAAAACCTTACAGGTTTTCTACAGAAGAGAAAGTGGAGAACAATAGAAAGGAAACTTTGCTAGACCCAGAAAGCAGCAAACCACTGATGCCAGATGATAAAATCCAAAATATTTAGGTGTGTTTCACAGACAGTTGAGTAATCTTACAGCCCAAATCCTCTTTGTAGCTATGTTTATAAAGGTATGATAATGGTAATAACAGCAATAAAATAGTAATAAATATATAAAAGTAATAGACAATAGTAAAATCCTGCGCTGCAAGGAATCTCTTCTGAGGCTGAGAAGAACTTGTTCTTTCCCACCCAAGTCTGTATATCCAGATGTCTAGGAGGCAGGACATGCAATTGCACAGGTGGGAGGCCTGACCCCTGGTGTGAATTCTCTCTGGCATCAGCCAGTTTGGAGAACCAACTGTAGGTATAAAGTAGGAAGCCCTGGGAGTGGTAGCAAAGTCGTGGGAATGCAATGCAAGGGAGTGGAGCAAAGGGAAAGGCAAATCAAGTAGATAGAAAGGAATAGATTGAGAAGAAAAACAGCAAATAGTTCAGAGGATTGGCAAAGCCCTAGGAACAATAGTACTGGGCAAAACTTTAGATAATGACTTCGAATGCAATAGTCTTATTTTCCCCGCTTGTCTAATATTTCTTCTGGATGCACCTCAAGGTGTTGCTGTATTAAACCACAGAAGTGATTCAACGTCTTATCTCGCGAAAGGGGAGGCGGCGGCAGAGGTCAGCGGCCGAGTGCGCCCGGGCCAGGAGAGGCCGAACAAGCGCAGCCGAGCCGGCAGGGATCTCTGCTGAGGGAGTTTCTCGGGTTTCCGGGCTCGGACTTGCCCCCGGAGGAACGGGGGAAGGACGAGCCCCCGGGGGGAAACGACGAGCTCCGGGGGCGACCGACCGCGCGCCTCCCGCCCCTGCCCCGCCCCTCCCGCCCGCCCGGCTGCCGGCCCCGCCCACGGGGGCGCTCTCGACCAATCCCAGCGCCGTGAGTGGTCCCGCCCCTCGCTCGCTGGCCAATCAGCGTGGGGCGGAGCGCCACGGGCCGGGGCCGGAGCCTCCTCTCGGGAGGTGACCGGGACGCGCCCGCGCCGGTCACCGGCGCCTCCGGCTCCGGGAGCGCCTCCGGCCAGGCCCCGGCCCCGGCCCGGCCCCGAACCGGCCCCGGCCCGGCCCCGGCCCGGCATGGCGGACTCGCACGGGGGGCGGCCGGAGCGGCGCTCCGCCCGGGCTGCCGGCGGCGGCGCGTGCTGCTGGGCGCTGCCCACGGCGCTGCTCTGCGCCTACGGCTTCTTCTGCAGCGTGCGGCCGTCGGAGCCCTTCCTCACCCGGTACCTGCTGGGGCCGCACAAGAACCTCTCCGAGACCCAGGTACCGCGGCCCCGGTGCCTTTCTCCCCCCCCCCGCGCCCCGCGGGATGTGTGTCTGTCTCTGTTCCTGTGTGTCTGCGCTTTTTTCGCAGAACGTGAGTGCTGGCGGTCACCGCCGTCTTTTCCCTCCCGCAGGTGTTCAACGAGATTTACCCGGTGTGGACTTACTCCTACCTGGCGCTGCTCTTCCCCGTGTTCCTGGCCACGGACTACCTGAGGTACAAGCCTGTGGTCCTGCTGCAGGGCCTGAGCCTCATCGTCACCTGGTTCATGCTGCTGTACGCCCAGGGGCTGCGGGCCATCCAGTTCCTCGAGTTCTTTTACGGGATGGGGACAGCCGCCGACATCGCTTATTATTCCTACATCTACAGCGTGGTCGATATCAACCTGTACCAGAAGGTCACCAGCTACTGCCGAAGTGCCACCCTGGTGGGCTATACGGTGGGCTCGGTGTCTGGGCAGGTCCTCGTGTCAGTGGCGGGATGGTCCCTCTTCAGCTTGAACGTTATCTCCTTAACCAGCATATCCGTGGCCTTTGGCACGGCGTGGTTCCTGCCCATGCCACAGAAAAGCCTTTTCTTTCACCACCTCGCAAGTCAGCGGCTTAATTGTGAAATGAAGGTCATGGACTGTAAAAATGGAGCGGCTGTCCAAGATCATCCCGATGTGCAGAGGGCACCTGGCTGGGAGGATGAGACAAAAGTTCCCTTAAATGGGGAGGGTCATTCAGCAGAAAAACAGGTGAGTTTACATGAGTAGAAGTCACCATACTGACGTGGTTGTCACATGCATATATGTACATAGCAGTAGAGATGTAATATCTAACAGCAAAAAAGTATCCCTTTACTTATCCCGCGTCCTTTTTTATGGCACAGGGAGAATTATTACTGGCATCCTTTTGCTGTTTGAGCATGGTAGGTTGCTCCTTAGTTTTTCTGAAATTGCTCTTCATGTCTCACCAGGCTGCAGTTTGAATGCTCTGGGCATCAGATTGCCATCCAGTGGGACAAAGCAAGAGACATCTCTGGGACACTAAACATTGAGCATATGTCCAAACTCTGTGTGTGCTTCTGGATGCACCCAGTGACTTACAGGAAAAAAGGCAATTCTTGTTGCACTCACATTTTGACATTTTTATTCCAACTGTTGTGCAAGTTAGGCTGTAATATGCTGTGTAATAATTGGGGTTTATTGTGTGATCCTGGCAGGAAACTGGTCTAGGAACGAAACTGCTGTAGTTCTTGAGAGCATTTGGAAGCAGACATTGATTAGTTATAGAAGGGCAGAATGCGGATAAATTGCAGGAAGCGTATCAGCATAACATCAGCTTAATGCAGCCCCTGAGAACACCAAGGTAGTGTCCTGACTTGTGGCTCTTGTGGACTGCAGTCTGTGTAGCTTGGCGAAGTCATTTGTGTGGAAACAAGTGCAGGGACCCTTGCTTGGTGAAGGCACGTGCGGGTCCCACCCTGGGTGAGCAGCCTCCAGTTCTGAGGCTCAGTGTGAGTGTGTAGTTGCCTGCTGGGCAGGTCCCTGCTGGGCACACTGCTTCAGGGAATGCAAACGTGGAGATTCCTGGCAGGTGGACTCGAGGCCCTGGGGAGAGGCCAGCCTTGCTCCTCAGATAGAAGGAGGCCGTGCTGGTTCTGAGGATAAGCCAGAAAGTAAGTGCAGCTGCTGGATTGGTCAGCAGTGGGTATTTCTTAGCAAGTAAGCCACAGGTAGCTGGTTTGGGGGAGGCAGCATCCAGGGCTGCTTTCTGCTTCTCCAGTTACAGCTGGGAATTAAAGGTATTAACATTCCAGGGACTTAATCCTGCCCCATCCAGCACGATCTAGTGTGACCAAGGATATTTTTACCCAAGTTATGCTTGTGTGCTGAAGGGTATTTGTTAAGAGAAATTCTGTGCCATAAAACATAAAACTTATCCATCCCTTTTGTTTACCTTACTCTTCTCCTGTGAGAGTACATGTAGTACCCAAGTAGTGGAGTAGAAAAGGAGCAAGTACACCTGCCTAACTCCCCAGAGGTCATGTACACCAAGTGCTGAAGGCTGAGAAGCACTGGAGTGTGATGACTGTCCTTACTGAGGTAACAGTGACCATATTTCACAAACATGTATGGCTGTAGGAATAATTGTACTGAGGAAGCACTGCCAGGGCAGGGCAGGTGGGCCTTTCTGCCTTATCAGACGCATGCTTGGGGCTGAACAGCCAAATCAGTTTTTGCATTGTGTGTGACCGTTCCCTTCTTTTGTTTTCCTGTGTCTAAACTTGAGCTTCGTGTGGAATCGTCTGTGTGGGAGTTATGTGCTAAAGTCACATTGCCAAAAGCTCACCTCTTCCCAAGTTGTTGTGTTTTGAAGGAATGGTATCCACATGCAGAGCAAGAGTTACACCATTGGCAAAGCACTGGTGGGACTGTGTGGTGTTTAATAAAGATGCTGAGAAATCAGTGACACTTGAAGGGGTGGAGGAAAGGAAGTTCAGGACAGGTTTCAGGCTGTGGTCTTCTGGGATTTTAGTAGAAACCTTTTGAAATTAATTTTATTGCTCATGGGAAATAGTCTTTCCCAGGCACACACTGCATGATTCCCCCAGGGAAAAGGCATAATGCCAAGAGCTCAAAGTTGCTGCTGCTGTCTGGAAACTGCTCTGAAACTGGACGTGTGACAGCACAATGTGCAATAGCTCAGTCCTGTGACAATGCTGTGTGTTTCCCTGCAGGCGATCCAAGTTCACCAGGGCCTGAGGTGCTGGGTGGGCCTTGGGGCTCTGCCCAGTCCCGCATGAAGTAACTACTCCTACTCAGCCTAGGAGGGTCCTGCACTACAGAGCTACACTATGTCTGTACATGTGTGCATGCAGCAAGTGTAACCAGGAGCTTTTGTCTACAAAGTAAAGACATGCTCTTTTCCTGGTAAAGAACAGGACTGTAACAGCCTGTATGTAAAAAGGAATTTCGATTGTTGTCATCCCCTGTTGCTAGAATTGATCTGTTTTCAATAATTTTTAAGGGTCTGCCCCCTTTCATGCTCTTTCTAGAAGGATTCGGAGTGGAAAGCTTCAGTTTTTATCTCATGCCATTTGTCAGGGCACTTGTATGTGCAGGAGCTGCTGTTTGCAACAGCAGTGTCTGGTGGAAGTAACTTCTGTTTCCCTTTGGATCCCCAGGTGACATCTCTCACCTTCTTGAAGCCTTGGTGAGCTTCAACAGGGGCAGAGTGTTTGGTAATGAGATTGCTTCTTTGAGTATTTATAAACTCCCAATGCCTATTCTAAAGAAAATCAACTTATTTGGGGACAGATATAGTTCTCTGTGCTACAAAATTTGGTTGTATTCGAATCAGGACTTAAAAGTGTCAGTGATACTTTTTGCCTTTATGATGTAAATAGCTGACTTCTGATCCTGTCTTGTCAAAGTAGATATTGTGTCCTGTTCTCTGGTGTTTCTTCTCTGGTACCCTTCAGTTGCTCACATAACATGTGGCAGTCCCTGCTCTCTGCTGGGGGGAGCCAGAGATGGGGGGATGCTTGGGACTGAACCCTTTCTCTGTGTGTAGGGATACAGCCTTGTTTGCCACAGAGACTGTGGGATGGGAAAGTTTTTTATTCATTACTCGGTGGGGCTTTGTGCCCAAGAGTGGAATTGTCACTCACCACTGATCAGACCACCCGAAAGGGGCAACTTTGTGGAGCAGTGTGATGTATTCATAAACAAAGACTTAACATTTCTCTTCCCTTCTTTCTCCAATCTCTGCAGAAGCATAAAGTAGACATTGTAAAGGTGCTCAAAGATCTCTGGCGGGACTTCCTGCAGTGCTACTCATCCAGGACCATGCTCTGCTGGTCCGTGTGGTGGGCACTGTCCACCTGTGGCTACTTCCAGGTCATCAACTACGCTCAGGGCCTGTGGGAGATGGTGCTGCCTTCTCCCAGCGCGGACATCTACAATGGTGCTGTGGAGGCAGCCTCGACCCTCCTGGGTAAGCTTCTGGCTTAGCTCCTGCTCTGCTGTTAGAAATGTCCTGTTTCCCTCAAGGTCACTAGAGCATGATTTGGAAGTGCCATGCATTCCCCCAAGCATGCAGGAGAGGCATTTGGGGCGAGTCTTCCCTGACATACACAGGTAGGGTGCTCAGTGTGAGTTAGTTGCTGAAGCAGCCCTGATTCAGTACGTAGGTGTTTAGAGGAACCTCCCAAGCCAATCTTCATTCTGAAATACTTGGCAGAAGGCTCCAGGCATGTGGCTGACTGTGTGTTCTTGGCTGTCACCATCACAGTGGGGTTATGTTTGTTTTAGCCACTCGGAGTCAGACATGGGGTCCTGTGTGTTTGGTTTTCTTCCAGGGGCCTGTGAAGGTTTCCTGTACACACACAGCATGCAGTGAGCCATGGTTAGTCACTTCAGCACTGTTAGGAGCAGAAGCTATTAAGATGAAAGAAGCAGGTTAACTTGAAAGGGACAGGTAGGTCAGTCAGCACAAGCATTTGTTTATGAAGTTGTTTAATACTGTTTCATTACCAGAACTAGGACAATACCTTTTAAAGTAGCTAACATACCCTTACAGAGGTTTTCTAGATGTAGCTGCAGCATGGCCCTTTTCTTTGATGGAGTCATTGTTCCATCATCTGCTCTGGACATCACCTACTTGGGGGCAAAAGAAACCAAGGTACACAAACAAATTACTGGGGCTTCCTTGGGCGTGCTCAGCCCCTTCTTGAAGTTCAGTAGGAAGAACTGGCTGGTTTATAGTTCTAAAAGCTGGTCCAAAACCCATTGTTAGTTGGGCTTGAAACTGTTGGCAACTTGATGACTTTGTTTATTCAGTCCTTGGTGTGCTAAACCTGCCCTTAAATAGCTTCCTCTCATACACTGTTTCTCTACTCTAGCATGAGCCTGTGGCTCTTCTTGTTTGGATTGTCTTCCTCTACCATCTTACCTTTGTCCCAGAAAGAGAAGAATTGGTGTCAAGGAAAAAAAGACCCATAATGTGACCTAATAGCAGCACAATTTTAAAAAATTTAAAAAAAAAAGGGGGGGGGGGGAGGAAGGGTATTCTTCAAACCTTATCATGAACATCATTGATAAACAAGGTCCTTTTTTAAAAGACCTGTGAACAATGGACCTAAACTCTTGTGAGACTGAAGTTTTTAGTCTCCCATTTTGATTTTTTTTCCTCAAGTATCATATTTATAAATAGTTGAATCATTTTGAGTGATGTTTTCAGGCAAATTAACCTGAACTGCTCAAAAGGCAGAATCCTTCCAGTTGATAGAGATTAATTGCTTGAAATGAGCAAAGTTTAATGAATTAATAGTCACACCTAAAAGCTTGAAGTGTGTAACACCTGTTAAGAATGAGCATGCAGTGACCTGACTTCCTAAATGCTAGTGCAAATGCTCTGACTTCTGATTTCCAGTTTGAATTTATTAATGAGCTGTTTATTTATCTCTGATGTCATGCCAAGGTTGTATTTTAACGCAAAATCTTTGCTCTGGGCCAGACAAGCCAGGTTTTTCTAGCTGTTCTTTGGTGCAGTTGAGCTCTTTGTTCTCTTCCTTATTAGCCCGTCTTTGCACCAAACCTGGTTTGAGTTACATCCTTTTTGAAGGTGGATAATCAGAATTGCACTCAACTTTATTCAGTGAGGCCTCAGACTTACAGAGGAACAGGCTGTTCACTTTTTTTTGCTATAGTAGGAATACCTCTCCTGCATCCCAGATCTGGTTTGCCATTTTCTTTGCTCTTAGTCATTCTGTGCTCAGTTAGGAGGAACATGTGGCAACCTTTGCATAAGGTGCTGTTCCCATCCCTGCCCTGCAGAAGGGTTTAAGTTGGCATGGTGACTCATGTAGCTGTCAGCTCCTTGTCCTGGGAAAGAGAAATAGTATTCCTTCCAGGGAGAGCAGCTGACTGTTAGGTTGCATCCCTGCACCTTCTTCGGAGTGTGGCAATCCTTTATCAGCTTGGGTTGTGAAATTAGTGGATCAGCTGAATGTGTCTCATTGAAGGACAGAGACTGAATATCTTAATTAGGTGATACAACCTTGGCACATCGGGAGAGTACAGTTTCGTGAACTGCCACGAGATCCTCATGTCTGTTCCCAAATTTCAGAATTGCTGAGACAGTAGGAAGAATGCTCTAGGCCTTAGCTTCTTTTTGCATCTCAGAGTTTTGCTACTGGAGAAGCCAGACTTTCAAAGAACAAGACGTTAGTCAGGTCGTGTCACAGTAGGCACCAAGAAGACTTTAGTGGGGGAAAATAAATCCTTTCCCTTGGCATAGTGCCCTTCCTTACCAGTCTGCTAGATTGATGTAAAGTCTGACAGGATTGCAGGCTTGTGCAAACTGGTGGTACATAAGGAGTCTTGGTGTGCTTGAAGGTTTTCTAAGACAGCACGCCAGCTAAGGGCTACAAAGAGCTTAGATACTGCACTGTAGCACTTCTGTCCAGTGGTCTACTGCTGAACACAATCCTGTTTTTCAGAGATGTCCTGTAAACCTCCCTTTGTCAGTATGCTGTTTGTCTGGTTTGCTGTGTACAGCCATTATACTGGTTGGTTGCTATTTGACTTGTTTGCAGAACAAGGCTCATTTGGAATGGGAATTTTCTATTAATGTAATACGTATTTAGGCTGCTCAGTAGTTGCAGCTGTGATAGTGCATGAAACACACCTTGTCTGCTCATTGAATTGCAGGAAATACCACGTGCTTTCCCATCCTATGATTTACCTTTTATCCCCATCCCCCCCCTCATATAATCCAGCCAGATTTACAAACCTGTCTGGGTTGTAAAATATTGTTCTTGCACAATCAATAGTACATGATTATAGCCTGTGATTAGGCTGCATCCCAGGAGATGTGGATTTGGACTCCTCGTCTTACTTACTCTTACAGCCTAGTGTGGAGATGACAGTAAATGTAGGTTTTTCTGCTTCCTAGGAGAGAGTTCTAACAACTGTGCATTAAAGTGAGCAGTGTCTTTCTCCCTCCTACCCTCTGATAAAGCACCACTAAATAGTTAGGTGGGTGCTTTTGAGAACCAGCGTTTGCATTTCTCAGCAGAAATTGCCCAATTATTGACAGCACTGCCACAGGCAAGCGCAGAGGACTGAGTGGCAGTGGTCTGAGCCTGGGGCTGTCATGCTTCTGGAGCCAGAGAGGAGACTTTACAGGCAGTCAGCATTGACTTATGTATTTTTTTTTTCCTGTTTCTGTAAAAGTAAATGGGAGTTTACAGCAGGGTTCCAGGGGAGGGAGAGGTCAGGAAGGAGAGCTACTGATGTGTTCCCATTTGTGTCCTCCACTTCATTCATTGGCTGTTAGGGGCTGTAGAGCTCCCAGTGCAGCATCTCCAAACTGCTCCAGCTGTAATTACTAAGATTGATGCTTTCCTTCCCCTCACAGGAGCTGTTGCAGTCGTCGTTGTGGGTCACATAAAAACATCCTGGGCAATGTGGGGTGAAGTGGCACTTGCCCTGTTCTCCTTTCTTATTGCTGCTGCTGTGTATGTCATGGACACTGTTCGTAACATCTGGGTGTGCTATGCATCCTATGTCATCTTCAGAATTATCTACATGATGCTAATCACAATAGCAACGTGAGTATCTCTGTAGTGTAAACTGCTCTCAAGGTTACAGCTGGTGTGAAAGCAGTGGATTCCTGCGTAACAAGAGTCTGTTGCAAGGGTTTGTGTTGTGATTCAGGTTGGAAACTGAGGCATGGAGATATATTTAGCTGGCAGTGTGCCCAAGCTTAAAAGTCTTGTGACACAGAAGTGACTACTTCTAAATATTAGATAGTGCTGATTGCTAGGGGGATGTTTTTCATAAACGTGGCTGGACTGAAGTGTCAACAGATGAGGGAAGGACAATGCTTTGCCAGGGTTGAAGCATCTTCCCCTAACCTGTAGGAAAACTACTTCAGTGTTGTTTGCCACTTTGGGGAGGAAAGCATAGCTAGTTTTGAAAATCACTCCAAGACAGCTCAAGCACAAGACGAGTTGCTGCTGAAACTGGCAACTGCAAAGGGAGTTCTGGTTAGAAGGATGCAAAAGGTTATGGACCACACAGTAACAGACTGAAGCTTTGAGACTGCCAACAGCTCTCTGGGGTCAGAATGCATTGCATCTTCTCCATGTGACAAGACCCTTAACATCAGAGAGCAGGGCTGCTTCAGTAACACTGAAACCCACAGAGCTTCCCAAGTGGTGTGCTGGGTTGTTTGTTTGTTTTTCAAAAAAGGGGTTGCATATGTCTATGGGTCTCTTCTAGCTTCTGAGTTAGTCCATCATGATCCTATTTAGAAAATAACACTACCTGTGCAAGGTAATTTAGCTGTGGAAAAAACTAAATCAGTCAATGTATCTCCTCAGGTTGCATAGTCATTCTGTCCAGAAATGTTCCTACCATTCATGCATTCCCCTGCTTTTTCCCTTATGTTTCTGGTCATCCTTTTCTTTCCAGGTTCCAGATTGCCACGAATCTTAGTGTGGAGCGGTATGCCCTGGTGTTTGGGGTCAATACTTTCATTGCCTTAGCACTTCAGACGCTGCTCACTGTGATTGTTGTGGATGCCAGTGGGCTTGGCTTGGACATCTTCACCCAGGTATGATAGATGCTCTTACCTTTATTGATGGGAGGTGGGGAAGGGAGGAAGATAAACCAAGCTGTAAAGCTTCCCAGCTACCTGCTTCTGGGGCAAGGGTTTGACAGAGAAATAACCGCTGATTCCTGAAATTTTAGAAGGGAACTCATTTATTTTATTAACACTCCTATAAATATGGTAACCGCTTGGTTTAACCACTTTTTATTTTCTTTTCCTCTACTCTGCAGTTCATGATTTACGCCTCCTACTTTGCGGCCATCTCACTGGTGTTCTTGGTCAGTGGCATCTGCAGCATTGTGAGAGCTTACACAAGACTGGAGCAGGTGCAAAGCAGATCTCCTGAAAGCCAGTAGTGCACCAAGCAAAGACTCTTGGTGACTACATATGAAGACACAGATCTGTTTTTTATCTCTGCCTTTTCTTCCCAAGGCAGTCACCTTAATGGTATATGATGCATATTTATACTATATTAGTAGCACATTTTAGAAGGTGAATGTATTAGCTCTTACGTAAGTAAGAACAAATATCTTCTTTCTAAAATGCCTTTTGTTCTTCTGTTGCATGTATGGGATGTGCAGCAAAGAACAGCAAGTTTTCTCAAAGAATGAGAACCTTGGGAGGTTTTAGTCTAACACTGTCCATCTGCAGGCAGTTTTGTGATTGTCTGGTCAACTGCTGCTCTCTGTCATGAGGTGCTGCTACAGGGCAGAAATGAGGGCACACTAACAGACCTCTCTGTGGAGAGCCCCAGGCCTGGGATAGAGGTGGGTTGAGGACTGTTCTCTGCAGTGTGGCTCTCACTGAAGCTGCCCTGTGATGCTGGATGCCCTGTTTTGAGTACTGGTACACTTATGTTTCTGCATACGCACATGCTTCCTTGAGGAGCTGGTACTGTTTCTCCTGTTCCTGTCTGTCATCCCTGCTGCTGGAGGTTTCCCTTAGCTGATCAAGGTGCTTCCCGAAAACATAACTGTCCTGGGGCAATTTGTAGCACTGGTGGATGGGCTATCAGCAGCACTACTTGTGCCACAAAGGCCTGTGCCCAAGGGACTATAACTGGAGAGGAAACTTGGAGTTGAAATAGGCAAAATGCTAATCCAAGGGACCCTTGGATAACTTTGTTCCTTGGGGTGCAGGTTCCTGTGATTACAGGAGTCATTGCCTTACAACCCACAGGCTGGACTGTTTCAGGTGGTGGTGTATGTTAGTATAGCACTGAGAAGGAAGGTAACTCACAGGATTTTAAGCTACTCTTTGTGCCCTTAGAGAATTGTGACTGTGGTAATTAAATTGACACCTTCAATTATGGTAGTTAGCCAAATGGCTGCCTGAGGCTTTGGAAAACAATGATTTATGGTCTGTCATTTTTCCACTGTTATTTTAAAATGCCTTTATGCATTCATTGTGCATTCTGGTGGGTTTCTGTCTACTAGTTCTACCTCTTCTTTCCACATGAGCAGAACAATGAATGTTTAGAGTGGGCAATTTTTTAGTTTTGTCCAGTTTAAGCAATTTGGGACTTGCCTCATATCTGTTTTTTAAAATAATTTATTTTTTCCAAATTGCTTCAACACTAAGGAGGAGTTACACAGAGTTGTTCTGGGCTTGGGCACCTGGATACTCAGGCAGCATGACCAGCACAGCAACAAATGCCTACGGAGTGTGCCTGTTGCTGTGCAGGTTGTGGTGGATTTAAGTGTACAGAGGGCTGGCAAGGGAGAAGGTGCAATGCAGCCTTTCCCTCCTTGCCTTCTCTCTGTGTGTTCATTAGAGCTCCTTTCTTCTTTCAGCTGAAGAAGCAGCTTTGGTTCATTATCTGCTTTTAGTGCCATGGAGACTTCACAGTACTGGGGTTGGGAAGGTGTTTTCTCATCACTTTCTGTGAGCCTCAGCCTTTACCACACAAGGTGTGTGATTAATGTGTTCGGCATGTGCTGCCTGGGATCCAGGGAGCCCTTCCAGGCCAGCTGCTCAGGGGAGCCCACTCCCCAAAGCTTTTTTTTCCTGCAGGCTGCCTCCTGAAATAGCCCCCTAAAGAGGGGCTCAGCTGCACTGGCATTTACACATGTAAACTTAACTGCCTTATCCTGAAATGCAAACTTGAAGCCACCCATGTATATATTCCTTTCTCTACATTTTTTTTGTTTTTAAAAAAAAATAAAATCTGAAGCCATGAATTGCTAGCTGATGAGCTGTCCTGGGACAGGGATAGTCTGTCCTTTGAGTTCCTTGGTCTGATGGCAGTAACAGCAAGGCAGGGGTAGTGGGTGTACAGCACTCCTGTCAAGTGACCAAAAGGAACAGCTCAATTTTAATGATACTTTTCATACAGACATCAAATCTTTGATGGGGAACAGGCCAGTTATTTTAAAAGCAAGTCACAAATTAACTAATGACTTACAGCAATCTCAGTGATTTTTGTACCAAAGTAATGAAACTGTGGCAACTATGATAGAAAGGCTTGCTATGCTGTGTATGTCTTCAGGCCCACAGTGGGTGAAAGCCACACCTGGATGTCATTCAGGTTCTGAGCTGTGCTGTCGCTGTGGTGATGAGGTGACTATAGAGCCTGATTGGAGCTGTATGCAGTCAATGATGCCTATGAAAATCTGTAACCATGTGGACATTGTTGGTTTCTAATTAAACAGCTATTTTTGTTAAATAAAAATACTCTGAGATATCCTGTGTGGACAGTGGTTTTTTTTCTCTTTTGATATCCTGCTAATCCACAGCACTGCTCCTGCAGGTTGTTCTGAGCATCTTTGTAACAAAGAGATAAACAATTTAGAACAAAACATGCAAAAAGAAGCAAGGCTTCAAGAAGCTGATAGTTGCTGACGGGCTTGTGCAGGTTTGCATAACTCTGTGCAAGTGTCTTGTACTGGGGATTCTTAACTGCTGAGCAGTCCAGAAGCACCACTCTAATTCCAGTGCAGATTGGTCTGGTGAGGGAGATCATCACTCACCGATGCAGGGTAGCTCTGGCCTAACTGGGGGCGACAGTGAGGGAAAGCAGGTGTGACTTTGCCATGCAGGAGGACCTTTCTACTTACATTGACCTAATTACAAAATAGAGGCCTTAAAGGAGAAATGCTGTAAGCTCCCCAGCCTGGCCCACCCTGCCTTGGAAGACTGTCCTGTGCTGTTTCTAGAAGACATGGCTTGTACTTCATAGTACAGGCTAGGCTGGAGGGCACAGTGGTTTGTGTGGGTAGTAGTCCAACAAGCCCTCTGCACAACACCAAAAACGAGAAACGGGGTGTTCTGGGGAGGAAAGGGGGAGGGGAGGCTTTCTTACACATGCTTCCGTCAGAGCTTTATTGCTGAGTTTTATTGCTGAAGGACAGACTGTTGGCATGTCAGGTCTGTTCTGAATTTCATTCATCTGCCTTCCCTGGGTGAATACAGGAGTCAGCTGTAGAGGGATGAGTTTCCTGACAGTGTGGAGGATTAAAATCTCTGCTTGCATATGTCAGGAATATAATTAGTAAGTTATACAGGTATAGCATTATCCTTAAGGTGGGTTTAAGTGTTTCTCATCTGGTGCTGGTGAAAGGCTGCCCTGCCCTGCAAGTAAAGCAAGCCCACGTGAATTGTGGCAATCCTTGCTCCTCCCATTGCATCCTGCCACATCGTGTAGAGCTGAGAGAGCTGAAAGGGGCACGCAGCTGCTGTGAAGGAGCGGAATTTCTGCACTGGAGATAGAGCGCGCAGTGCGGTTTGGCGGTGATGAGATAAACACTGCACGCGGCAATCTGCCTGGGATTCTGTTTCTTTGTTCCAGTTGGTGCTGGGGGCTGCTGGAGGTGAGTGTTACAACTGAATGTCTGTCCTGTACTGGGTTTGCTAATGATGCTGGTAGGATGAGGTGTAGTTCCTGAGATCACTGCTACAGTGAGAGACTGGCTGCAGGGCTTGTTCTGTCCAAAAAAGCAAGGAACAGTAAGAGCCGCCAGATACTGCTGTTTTGGGAGCAGCACCCACTGCTGTCCCCATGGGCTAGCAGTGGCTGTGAGAGCCCACCAGGGCAAGGCAGGGTTACACTCAACCCCTGCTGTGGCTGTGTGCATGTGTGACACAGCTGGCTTCTCTGGCAGTGCTCTCAGGGAAAGGGAAGCACTCTGTGAAGAAGCTGTTGTGTTTTCTTCTCTATTGGTATGATTGTAGCCAAGTACTGGAAAGGAAAGAGGGACTTTGGCTATGGAAGGGAAATGAAACTGGATGCTCTGAACCCTATTCCCAGTGTTTTTTGACAGTGTCAACTGTTTCCTACACTACATAAAAACGGTGTTAAGGTAGGTGCTTGTTTAACGTTGCTCTGGAGGTGTTATGCAGCCTTTCTCTGTGAAACACACGCACTCTGCATGAATCTGTTCCCTGAACACAGTGTCTGATGCATTAGTGACATGGAAAACAGCAGCCAACATGTCAGGGTCTGTCCTTGGAGCCCTGCACTGCTTTACTGTTGTTTTTGTTACATTTTTCATGACTCTGCAGCTTCCTCACACATGGGAATATCTGCAAACCTACATTTAATGACATGTGGGTTAATGAATGCATAGATGAATTTTGATTGACCTTAAATCATTAAGTTATTATAATCAAACACCACAACTTGACATCCCAATGATGGGGTCTAATCCTTGTCTTAATCACATTGATTTGTAATTATTCACATAAAGCAGCTCTTGTGAATGAAAAGGATAGTGCTGGCTTTTAAGATGAGGGATAGAGCAGAAAGCCTTGGCATTGTACCCAGTTCTCTGTATTTCAGTCTGCTATGAACTTGTGAAAATGAAATGTGGAAAATCAGAAATTTGGCATATTGCCTTCAAGGGTGGGATAACTGCATGCCCTGGGCGAGGTCACTGGTTGAAATTTTTACCATGTACAGCAGGTACCAGAACATTATCTCTGATAAGTGTAAGGGAGCCCTTTCAGCCCACTAGAACAAATGTCAAAACCTGGTTTTCTTTTTCACTGTATGGTGTAGGATGAACAGAAACCCTGAGGTCATGGACTCCAGTCTCCTCCTATGGCATGTGGCCTTTGATGAGAGATGTCTTCAGAGAACTCATGCACCCCACCTTGGAGGGGTTCAGCTTTTCTGTCCCCTGGGACTTTGAGTGAAAGGGCTCCTACTTGAGTTACTGTGTTATCAAAGCTCTGGCTTTGTGGCTGTTTTCTGCCTGTATTTTCTTTCATTACCATGAAACCTTTAGTATAGGGGAGGTGCTGCTCCCTGAGGTGTGTGGCCTTGTAGACAGTGATCCTTTGCTTTGCCAGGCCAGTGTATTCAGAGCTTGGGAACACGGCCGTGTGAGGCACAGTGTGATGGGCACCATGTCAGTGCTGCCAGTGAGGAGAACTCCCTCCCTCTCTCCCTCTTTCCCCTCAGACAGGTCCATGCTACTGCAGCCCCGGTTGGTAGGAGGGCTGAGGAGAGTCATCCCCCAAAATGCAGTCCTGGGAATCATTTTGTGATGCTGAGTGAGCTTCATCACCCTGAACGGCTGCTGACAGCTGCTCGCCCTTGCAGTGAGTTCTCTGTGTGCTCTGTGTGGAGTGTGGTGGTCACACAGCTCTTTGGGGACCTGCTGGCCTCAGGGGCACAGCATCCACTAAAAGCCTGTGGGGTGCTTGGTCCTCCCTAGAGGAGACTGCAACCTGCCGCCTCCCTCCAGCTCCGCTGAGGAGTCTGATCCTTCTCCCTCTGCCAGCCCCGCAGGTAAATCAGGGTGGGGAGTTTTTGTTGTTGTTGTTGTTTCCTTTTTTTTTTTTTTTTTTTTTTTTTTTCCAGATGGGAATTAATTCAGGGCGTTTTCCTGGGTTTGTTTGTTTGTTTTTTGTTTGCTGGTTTGGTTTGGGTTTTTTCCCCATTTCCAGGTTCAAGGAGCAGTGTATGGCTAACATGGAGAGGTGTGTCTCTGGACATTCAGTGCCGTCTTCATTAGTGGTGAGACGCTGGAACAGGTTGTCCAGAGAAATTGTGGATGTCCCATCCCTGGAGGTGTTCAAGGCCAGGCTGGATGGGGCTCTGAGCAGCCTGGTCTAGTGGAAGGTGTCCCTGCCCATGGCAAGGGGGCTGGAGCTTCAAGATCGCATTCCAACCCTAACAATTCTATGATTCCGTGATTAACAAAAGCCCAAATCCTGACACTGCTGGTTCTTGGGCTGATCCGATTGCTCATTGCCAGCCGGAGCATGATGAATAATACAACACGCAAACCGAGGCTGCTTCCTGAGGAGTGCATAATTTAACAGCATCAAAGAAGGGCTTTCAGCTGGACAGGGTGAGCTGCCTGCCGCACTCCTGCCCCTCTCCTGGTGGGGTGTGTGTGCCCCCCGCCCCCTCAGCGCTCTGCTTCCCGACAAATTTCAGGCGTCAGGTTGAACTGTCCCACACGGAGAAGGGAGCGGGGAGGGGCGGCTGGAGCGGGCCCGTCTCCATGGCAACGGGGCCGTGCGGCCCGGCCTGCCCTGCGGGAGGCGGCGTTCGTCCCTCGGGAGGCGGCGTTCGTCCCTCGGGAGGCGGCGTTCGTCCCTCGGGAGGCGGTGTTCGTCCCTCGGGAGGCGGTGTTTGTCCCTCGGGAGCCGCCGTGGTGCTGGCCGGCGCCGCAGCTCGGTCCGCCCCGCCGCTGTCACGGCAACGGCAACGCCAACGCCGGGTGGCGGGCGGCACCTCGCCGTCCCCGGCAGGGAGCGGCGGAGCCCGGCGTGTTCCCGGGGAACAGGGAATACTGGTGAGGACGTCCCCCGCCGCCCCGGTCTGTGTATGTGTGTAATGGTATAGTGCAGAAGGACAAAGGGACAGAAATCCGTCGCTCTGTCCCTCCTTTTGTTGCCACTGTGCCTGAGTGTAACCGCGTAGAGGTGTTACTAAACTGTGCACGCCCCAAGTAGAACAGAAGCAGGTGAAAATGAAGATTTGAGATCTTCTAAATACATTCGGTCCCTCTTAATGCTGAATCACTTTACTTCATAATATCCAAAATAGAATAGGAGCCGATTCAGGATTTTCTGGTGCCCCCAACATAAGAAGGTCATGGAACTGCTGGAGCAAGTCCAGAGGAAGTCCTGAGGTCGGTAAGAGGACAGGAGCACCTCCCTATGGAGACAGGCTGAGAAGGTTGGGGCTGTTCAGCCTGGAGAAAAGGAGGTTGTGTGGAAAGCTCATTACAACCTGCCAGTGTCTGAAGCGGCCCGTAGGGAAGCTGGAGAGGGAACTGCAGTGACAGGACAAGGGGAAGTGGGTACAGACTGAAAGAGGGGAAGCTTAGGTTACAGACTGGGAAGAAATTCTTTACAGTGAGGGTGGTGAGACACTGGAACAGATTGCCCAGGGAGATGGTGGATGCCCCGTTCCTGGAGAGTGTTCAAGGCCAGGCTGGATGGGGCTTTGAGCAACCTGCTCTAGTGAAAGGTGTTCCTGCCCATGGCAGGGGGAGTTGGGACTAGATGATGTTGAGGTGCATTCCAACCCCTTAAACTTCTGTGATTCTATGAAACAAGTCATCGAATTGGAAATGCTCTCTTCAGCCACGGCTACTTTATCTTACAGCAGGAGAGACTGACTTTTATGCTGCTCCCCGTTATTACATTTAACCTAAATGAATTAAACAGCATGTTCAATGTGTTTGTATTGACCCCCACAGACTGATGTGAACATATTTTTTTTAAAGGCACAATTCATCTGTGCAGCTTTTGTATGATATTTTTATTATCATTATATGTTTTTAAATATTTATTTTGTGCTGAATATGCACTAGCGCAAAGTATCTCCATTAAGATCCCAGGTACGTCATCACCCAAACCAAGGATATTTGTGAAGGAAGGGACATTTCCCAGCAGAAATCATTACATGTCATATGAGGTGGTGCAGGAGAAACATGATGAAAGTAGATACAGTGTGGAAAGTCAAGGCAACATTCTGAATGAGCTCTAAAAATTTAAATTCTGAGAAATCTAGTGCGAATGAGTGATTCCAGTGGCAAGTGGTAGCTAAAAAGAAGTGAATAAACTGCCAGGTTTTCAAAACTTCTAGCTAACATAAAATAGTGGTCTCTTTGTCCAAGCACAAGGTTAACTGTTAAAAGATCATGGGTTCTAGTTCTCTCTGTCAGAGACATTAAATCACCTTGATTTTCTTTAACTCAAACCTTCTCCCAGTAGGCAGAGCTGGAAAGGCTGGAAACCATTCATGTTTATGAGCCATCAATGATCCTTAGTCCTGAGGTGCTGTGGCACTGTCTAACATGCTTGTGTTAATACTGCTCACAAGTTTGATGTGGGTGTCACAAGAGATATCAGCATCAGTGTGTCACTAGAGTTTGAAAACATTTTATTCCCTCTCCTTTTTGTAGTGTAACTCTAACACATCACCAAAATGAGTGACAAGGAAGATCAAGGAGATGTGGGTGATTTAACAGAAAATGCAGAATATGAGGATGATTTTGAAAAAGACCCAGAAAGCCTAACTGATGAAGAACAAAGGCGTGGTGAAAAAGAGGTATCTGTTACATTAAATGCTAGTTGTGTTATTTAGAAGACAAAATTGAGTAATATTTGGAATCAGAGGCACAAATTCAGTATTGCTTGAAATGTGTAGGTGCATTCACTGAATTTTGCCAAGGAAGATTATTTGGAATGATAGTGAAGAACATTTCAGCGAAAAATTTCAGTTTGTTTATAACATCTGTAAAGCAGAAAATTCAGTGTTCATTGAAAATGATACATTTTATTCAAAAGTACTCCTGGGTTCCTTTAAGTGTTTGTGCAACACTTGTTGTGGTTTTATGCTGTCACTAATCACTTTACTGGTTAGTTAAACTTTGTGTGAATGTGAACATGAAGAAAATGAAGAGACTTGTTAGTGCCAAAAAAGCTTTTAGTTTTGACATGCACTATTTGACAGCCTGGTTTAGAATGCAGGTAGTTTGTACTGCTCTTCTCTCTCACTGTTTCTTTTCTCTTTTCTTTGATAACTGTTCTTTTATTGAGAGAAGAGACTAGTTTATTTTAATTTTTTTAGAATCCTGGTGAAAAGGATGCTGAAGCACAAAAAGATGCAGACCGCTCTTGGGAAGACAATGAGGAAGTGGAAGAAAATCTAGATCAGATTGCAGAGGAAGATGTAAATGTGAAAGTGATATACTCTAATGAAAAATACATGGATTCCAAGGCAGATACTAAACAGAAGGACCATGAATCTGAGAGAGAAAGCTCTGTCCAGGAATCCAAGCTGGAAAATGAGCAGGACAAGGAAGAGGATGAAGAAATGAAGTGTTCTGTCATGGGAAAGATTGAAGAAGCCAACAAAGACCTGGAAAATCAGAATCCTACGGATCAAAACGGAGAACGGAAATTAAAATTTAGGGATGAGATGGGTCATCAAGCTCCTGCTCCAGAAGATGCTGAAGCTGGTAAAACTGACCTTGCAAGGAGAGACGACATTTCAGCTGGGCTGTCTCAGCTGCAGATTTCTGATGACAAGGAACAGAACCCCACATCACTTTCAGAACATGCTGCCCCAGATGAGGAAACAACAGATGGTAAAATTCTAGTAGAAAAAGATAGAAAGTTTGAACTCTTAAGTTTATGTGATATTGAAAGCCAGGGCATTTTGCCCTCAATAAGTGTTTCTTTTACAGATACTGAAGCTCAACAGACATCTCCAAAATCTAGTTCTTTGCCTGCTGACTCTCCATCTGATTCTAAAGATCATCCAGATTCTGCTCTGGATGGTGCAAAAGATCAGGGAAAACAGAAGACCGAGTCTGCAAGCAAATCGGTGAAAAGCTCCACTTACACTCTTACTCCCAGACAAAAAGAATTAAGGATGCAGATAGAACTAAGGAAGGAAAGACTGAAGAGAGAGGTAAATATATAGAGAAAAGTAAATCACACTGACCATCCTATTCCCCTGCCCCACAAAGACCATGTGCTCAGGGTATTTACTCCATTCTTCCTTGAAAAAAGAGAAAGCAGTAATAGTTGAAGTAGTAATAATAATAACAACAATAATAATAACAATAATTCTCTGGGGTTTGTATAGAATCTCCCAAAGGTTCTTTCCCAGAGTGGCATAGGATCATGCCTTGCTCAGAGGAGAAATGAAGTATTTATTTAATATATCGTTCATAAATAGGCCTTCTTCTGTTATACTTTTCATACTGCTTTTGCTTCTTGACTTTCTCTACCTACGTTCTGTTACAGTCCCACAGTTTATGGAATGTGGTGTCACATCTGCATATATCATACTGCAGTGCAGGAAGTTTCCATTAACCACAGTAAGGCAGGGGCACATTTGGGTACTCAAGAAGTATGGATTAAGCAATTATCATGTGGGAGAGTGTTCAGTCATAATATAACATTTACACAGCAAAGTGACTGTAAGAACCATTTTATTTCTTTCCCAGCTCCTTACGCAGAAAAAAAAATTTAAATAGAAATATATTTAATAGAGAGTCAACCTCTGACAGCTGTAATGGGCCTCATTTTTTTCAGAAATCTTTACCAGAGAGTTAAAAAATGTTGATGTTTTTCTTCTTTTTGCATTATGATGATACATTTACAAAAAGGTAACTTACTGTGTGTATTGCTCTATAAAAGGAGCGTGAAGCATCTGCCATTTTTCTGTGCCATGATGTACTAATTAAGCTGGCTAAGTAGCTTCCAAGGTTATATTCTATCTGTGGAAAGAGCTCTAGCCTGCTTTATTTGTAAAGGTTGCTGAGGCTCAGCTTAGTAATGAGGGGTATGAAAACTGATGAGCAATTGAAGTGCTTTCTTTGTGCACACAAGACTATATCTCTTGAAACTGTGGTCTGTGTATTTAAAGTAAAAGGTAGGGTCATGAGTGGAAGGAGGGTTATTTTCCTTAACAGTGAGTGCTAAATTCTTCCTTTGTTTGCTGACTTATGGAAAGGTAAGGTTGTGTTACCTTATTTCTTCATTCTGGAATGGAATTCTTCCATTCTGTGATGGATTTCCCAGGCATGAAACATTTCTTGACATTACTAGAATCCATCTGCTTCATTTTGGTGGAGTTTCTTTCATTCCAGTAAATTAGAAATGGTAAGTTTGGAGGATATCTGAAAGTTGTGTGTAGGTGGGAGGAACATCATCTGTTTGCAAGAAGATTAGATTTCTCAACATATTGAAATGAGTAGGGATTGTAGCTTTTGTGTCACAGAGAGTAAAACCTGGTAAAAAATGTCCTAGTCAGCTTTCTGAAGCATTAATTGAAACTTTTTCTCCTCCTTGCAGATACTTATCATTAGCTAAAATGTAATTTAATAAATAATAGAGACTTTTCTCCATTTTGTAAATATCAGTTCATTTTGTGCACTTGAAAAAAGCCTGAAGCTGTTAATATGCCTTAATAAGATCTCCTTAAGTAAATACATTGCAACTTCATGTCCAAAAATGGTCCTTATCTATAAGGTAGTGCCTGCAGTCCATATGTTGTTAAATATCTTTTAAGGTTTAGTGGTCCATCAAGCCTGAGAGCTGCATTTATTTTTAAAATTTCTCCATTTAAAGTGATTTTAAGCTAACTAGAGATATCAGACAGACTTAATTTTAAGAGTTTTTGCCTGTTGCTATTTAAATGTCTGTGAGTCGAGAGGTGTCGTGGAAATGAAGGTAATCACAAAAAGGATTAGACTGAAAGTATCTGAGTATATCACAAACCACAGAAGTGCTCCAAGCAATCTCTTCCTAAATGTAGTATCAGCTGTGATGCAGTCTTTGAGTATTCCCATTTCATCTGTATTTTATTTTCATCTGTATTTTACATCTGTAATTGTCTCTCATGCAATTCAAATGGCTTACTTATTGCCTGCAACAGTCTTTGCAGATTAAGATCATTCTCTTAAAAGCTAAGTTTATTCACTTTTCTTTCCACCTAAGGAAGAAGAAAGGAAAAAGGAACTAGAAGAACTGAAGAGAAGAGAGAATGAATTAGTTTATAGAGCTTGGTTACTGAAGAAGAAAGAACAGATGAAAGAAGAAAAGCGAAATCGTCGTGCAAAGCAGTTGGAAGAGCTGAGAATGAAAGTAAAGTCTCCCTAATGTGGAACTGGGATCTGTAGTGCTCTTTTTAAATAGGAAAACCAAATTCTACACCTGCGTTCTTAGCTAAGTGTATGAAAATTTACAGCAATGGATAATGTTCTTGTTACATCATTTTCAGTGAAGAGCTAGACTTGTAGGTTTAGGATTGATCTGCTTGGAAGAGTAGTTTGCAATGTAGAAGCAGCATACATGAACTTAAGTATAAAATCACAGGGGATACAGTGATGCTCCCACAGACCAGGAGAAGGACTTGATTGAGCCCTGCAGTGAACAAGCAGCCAGGAGACTCCTTGGAGTTTGTTCCTTACCATCAGAACTTGTTAGCAAGCAGTTAATGCACATGACCTAATGAAAACCTGGAGATTCAGATACTCTTCTAAAGTTCTTCTGCCTTAAAGTGATGAGCTAGAAAAGCTAAAGTTTTTAAACATGGTGCTTTGAATGCTTGCTCATATATATGGTCTATGCCAGATTAGTATTTGCTCTAGTGTGTTTATAAAGTATGTTTCATGGAGGGGAGATGACAGCAGAATACAAAGAAAACTATTATAATGTGCTCATTATAAAGGTCATTTACCCTTAACCTTTATAACATGTCTTTTTTATTAACTAGGAAGTGAACAGGGATCCAGAAGAAGCCTACAGGTTATGGCTTAAAAAAAAGCACCAACAGTACGTGAAAGAAAAACGGATAGAATATTTGAGACGCCAGACTGAGGAAGTGTCCTTTTTTCCAAGTGCAGAGGAATGTGACAGAGCTTTTAAAGAGTGAGTAGGGTCATTCCTAACGGACCACATTTGAAACTTTTGTAGTCTATCATCTCGCAACTGTAGCTATCTTATGGTACATCTTTGCTGCTGATGTCCTCTTTGTGTTGGAGCGTTTTTTTTTTGTTGTTGTTGTTGTTGTGGTTTTTTTTTTTTGCATGAATATGCCCTTTTAAACTTACACCCTAGCAAAAATGCATCAGTGTTTTGATGTTGTTTGTTCACTACTATGAATTTATTTGTCAGAACTGGAGTTGAAAAGAGTGAATTCCTTTTGCTAAAAAGGGGATCTTCTCCTCAAACCCTTGTTGCCTGTTCTGGAGCAAGCTTGGGTTGATTCAGTCCATGAAATGAGCATAAAGTTAATCTAATTTAACAAAATGGGGGAGGTAAAGGTGGGTGCAAAAGCAGGGGAATTGGGCTGGGAAAGTAGTGTTTCCTGTGTTTGGGTGTGGCAGGCTTTTGGACTGCCTCAGCTGTGACACCCAACTTCACCCTACAAGACAGGGTGGGCTCCAGTTAACTGGGGGACAAGTCTCCTTTGAATGGATGATGTAAAACTTGAAATGACAACTGCCAGTACTTCTGGTCCTCTTTCTCTCTCCACAGCTGGCTGAGAAGGAAGAGAGAAGAGAAACGAGCCGCAGAACTGGATGCTAAAGAGAGAACCAGGCAGATTAGATTTGAAGCCAGAAGAGCAAGGAAGATGCGGAACATCCAGTATATTTAAGTCACAGCCAGAATCCTTTTGCTTCATAGATCATTACAGTTGAAAATTTGATGTAGCCACAGAGTTCTTGGTGACAATCTTAATTTTTATGGCTTGAGTTTTTTGTCCTTTACAGCTACTGACTTTTTGTGATGTTTTTAGGGCTTTCAAGCAAGTTTAACAATGATTTTACTATCTATTTATTTGTAATTTAGTTGAAAAGCCTGCTTTAATGCATAACTCAGGGATCTTCTTGGTTTAACCAAATCTAAATGAGTGCAAGATGTATATATAAGGGTGGCAAATACATATTCCCTCCTTTAAAGGGCACTTTATACTCAGCTCCATCATGGATTCCTGGATGCAGGCTACTGTGTAAAATGTTGGATTTTTGGTGGATTAATATTGCTGTTTGATGCAGCTAGTGATTAAGACTGTGCAAGGTGTTATGTTGGAAAATGTTACTTCTTGTACCACTTCTTATTGATCTGTTGACCAGCTCTAGACCAGGGCAGTGTTCTTTGAGGTTCCTGGAAAGTGGTCACTGAAGACTAATGTCTTCAATGTAGGTGATCGTGCAACAGGTTTTGAAACTTTTTTCTGTGAGTCATATTCAGTAGTTTTCTACTCTATGGAATTAAAAGCTTGTGCAAATTATGACCTTTTCCAGTAGCAAGGAAGCTAGGTTCCTTATATAAATGTCAATGTTTAATATAATAAATCTACCAAACTACATTACCTTACCCAGCTAAATTGTGAACTCTTGACATGCCCAAGTCACTCATGAAATCATAAAGTCAGTGAAAGAAGAGGAGCATTCTGTCCAACTGTATGCCCCCGCAGATTTCATGATCCTGGCATTGCTCTTGAATTTTTCCACATTCACAGTGTTTTCTGGGAGTACTGCAACAGACAGAAGTGTAGTAGATGCAAAACAGATTTGCTGGTAGTATTTTTCTCGGTTACTTCTGGAGCTAGTTACAGGCATACTGAGAACACTGGTGTTAGACTGGAGCCTGCTCTGTTGCAGCTTTTGCCAGCATAGAGAGCGAGCACGGACACAAAATGAAAATTTCACACACTAATGGGACATGTAAGTAACAGGTGCCTTCCTCCTTCCAGTACCTTCCCCTGACACCAAGGGCAGGAAGAGCTTCCTGTGTCTAGCAAGCAAATCCAGGGGGAATGTTTGCAAAGGTTCACACCCCCCATCTCCCTAGTTGTAGTAAACAACAAAGGTGTTTCTCTGTTCATTGCCTCACACCAGCGGAGTGAAGGGTTTTACAGTTCAATGTCATACAATTCTGTTTATGCTACAGAGAAAACAGGGTCAGAAATGTGACTTCATTAAATCCAAAACTGCAACTTGAAAGCAAGCAAAGGAAATTTATTGTAGCTTTCTTCATGTAAACCAAAGCAGAGCCAGCAACAGCAAGAACTTAGAACTTACATATTCTGATCCATGGGTATGATATTCAAAGGAAAATTGGGTAAAAGCAACCATTTCAGAAACCTTTTCCCTAAACTAGACAGCTTCATATGGTAAATTTGGGGGTCAAACTAGAAACTTGAATAAGCTTCTTTGGATTTAGCAGATTGTCTCCTAAAAGTTCTCTTCAGACTATGTCAAGAACTTCAAATTTACCTCAAGATTATAAAACCATAAAAGTAAAAAAATACTTTTATTTTTTAACAGTACCTGTGCAAACTTAGTGTTTATCTTCATCTTCCGATAATACCCAGGAAGACCTTGGGCAAGGACTGAGCCCTAATGCCAGGCCAGGATTCAATGTTATGTACTAAAGGAAGTATGTGGGTCTGCCTTTGCTGAGGATCAGCTGTGCAGCAGCTTCACTCTAGAAGCTGAAACAATGGAAAAGTCATTATTTCAGCTCTATGGAAACACAAGTATAATCTCACCCTACCGGGATTTCTAGAATCCACTTGAAAGCAGTTACTATATATTATAGCTAGAGTTCATTCAGGCTTCATCTCCTTGACAGGAGGGCTGACATTGCATATACTCTTGCTTTCAGAACTTACAGCTATGAAGAATCATTGCACATACTCCTTTTTATAACTAAATTTAAAAGGTAGAACATAGACTTGGGGACAGTTCACCACCTTGGCTAAAATTTAAAAAAAAACCCAACATGTAACTGACCATTTACCATTATTTTTAAATTACTGATCAGCACTTCATTTGCTTTGGTATGGTTACACTTCTGTCTCCCTCTGAAAGGAAATTCATTATGATTTGCTAGTAAGACTATAAATGTTAAATAGTCAAGAGCATCTCTATGCTCTACAAATTGGACCAGCATAATGTTTTTTGACTTGCCTTTGTATAAGAAAATAAGTAGCTTTACCCATTGAGAAGAAGTAGAAGTATCCCAGAGACTGGAAATCCTGTCAATCCCTAACTTCAAGAGGTAGAGAAGCAGAAACTTCATAATTTCCAATGCCAAACCCACCCATTATGGAAAAAGGACAAAGAGAAGCCCGATGAACATCAACTAGTGTAGTTCAGGAAGAGTGCATGTGCAGCTTGGCTGGGCTTTTAAAGGGCTATCAGCTCTCCCTGACAGTGATTGCAACAATTGAAGGTGACATCTTCATATCTTGTATATGGGTGAAACCTTCCAATACTTTTCTTTGTTGAAAGGAAAGAAGATGGAGAAGTCTCAGAAAAAGAAACTTCTGTTGATGTTTCTAGATGTGCAGCTGGATCCAGGACATGTAGCATCTAAGGATGGAAAAATTGACACTGAAAATATTTTTATACAGTTTAATGGGCTTTTTCCTTCTCTAAGAGCTAGAAAGGATTTCTGCTCATAAGCCATTTTTCATCTTTTTTCCAAGTTGAAAATGAAATACCTGTTTACCCAGCACCTTAATATAAAGATTAACATGTATCAAGAGTTCTTACCATTTCAGCCATTTTCTCAGCAGGTGTATTGCAGAACTCCACAGGTGTGGAAGTCTTTTTTGGACTGTTAGTGCCAACATTTCCTAGAAGATGTGAGCTCACAGCTTTGGCTAGCTTACAGTTCACAGCTGCTAGCTCTGTTGTAGTGAAAGGCTGGGCACTAGGATAGTATGTCTGTTGTCTCCCCCACTGAAGAGAGACCATGAGCTCCTCCAGCAGCCTGTGCAGAAAGGAAAGAAGCACTTTTAGTTAGTGGGGTTTGTATTCTATACTGTATAATCAGCACCCAGCACACTTCAGAGGAATCATCTCTTCCCAAGGCTTACTGCATAAGCTAAATCTTAAACCAAAGAAATGGACAAAAAAGGTGTTTAAGAACAAGGAGACAAACAGGCTATTCTCCAAGGCAAGGCCTCACCAACACAGGACATTAATACTGGGAACACTTATTTGACATCTGGCAGAATAAGCACTATAAAGTCCATGTAGGTAGAAGAATCTCTTTGATATTTTGGAAGGAAACTGAGAAGACTTGAAGTCAAGACAGTAAGTGATTAAAGAGAGAAAGCCTGAGGATGTGAGGGATGTCAGTTCCACAGTTTATTACCCTTAAGACCTCAGACCTCTAGGGAATGAAGAAAGTATTCTATTACTTTTGCTCTTTCAGCTCTAAAACTGAAAAGTGACCATACTATACATCAGTATAACTGATTTTTGTTGAATATCACTGGAAGAGGGGAAGTTATTTGATTCTCCTCTAGCCTAAAATACACTGACAAAAATGAAGTTTGCACAGAGGATTAGAAAAATCATACTTGTGGGTATCAATCATCTCTTGACGGAACTGATCACGTTCGTTCAGCAAGTCCTGGATGGCGCTTTGTGCATCCCTGGTTTGGCGCTGGAGAATTGCTCTGGTGTTGGTCAGCTCATCAGCCATCACCCTGAAAAGGAAATCTCCAGTCAGTAGTGGAAGTGAACAGTTTGAAAGTCACTGCTTTCTACTACAGACCGTCATTTGTCTACTCAACCTGAGTATTAAGCTGCTATTCTCTGTCCCCTCCCCCATGCAGAGCCTCTATCAACCTAATTAAGAATAATTTCTGTTCAACTAGTGCCAACACCAATGCAAGATTATGTTTTGACTGAGTTTAACAATATTAGGTCATTTAATACAAATCTAGTAAACAGACATTTCAAGATACCTTGGGGAAAAGTGTACATGGCTGACAAGGATCCTGTGAAAGAAAAAGCTAAATACATTTTTTTTTTACTGACAATTCTCACAAGTATGCTGTAATCACATCTGTTCACTCATCTCTAAAAATGGAAGCTATGGCTATAGATTGCATTCATTTACCTCTCTGCCCTTCTCAGGGGCAATCACCAGATGCCAGATATGAGTGTTTAAGAGCTACAAAGGAGACAGCTGTTGTCACATTTTTCCATGCCATGAGGCTTGGTACTGACCCCTCCAGCAGGCATTTCAAATGCCTGTGGTGTTCCAAACGCAAAAACCAGAATGACATTTAAACAACCAACAGCTAGAAATATGAGATAAAAATGGACCAGAATGTTACAATATTGAAGAGTGCTACTTTAAGCACACTACTGAGACTCACAGCCCTGATCTCAGAACTCCCCATAATGTAGAAAAAAACCCCAAGTTTGCACAGTAACTCTTGCTCAGCTAGAACTTACAAGTGCCATTACACCCCATATGTTACACAAGTTACCATTCATACCCCAAATGCTGAAACTTCTTAAGAACAGCAAATTAAAGGGAGGAGACTGTACTCTATTGCCATTTCCTTCAAGCAGTTGAGGTCTTTTCTGATATGCATTAAGCATCATAATTCAGTCAGTTGTATCCAAGTATAGAAGAAAATTAAAAATATTAGAACACTATTACAGATCTGGTAAGACAACTAAGCAAGTTTAAAGTCATTGTGAAATGAGATTTTGACTTTCAGATTTGCTTTTATGGTTAAAGAAATAACAGTAGGGTTCTGAGCAGTAACACAAGCAGTGTTTGATAAGGAGGTCCCCCTACTCTTTCTTCTATAGTAGATCTTTGGCTTACTATAAGCAGAGCTCTTAAACACATCAGCTTCTCAAACTGATGACTGTATCATACTGGGGGGGTTAGGGATGAAAATCAACTAATTACCTTGAAGAAAAGTTAGCTGCCCTAGAAGACATTTGAAAACACTAAAGTGCACGTGGCTAGTGTTTAGCCAGCTTCTCTGGCTTTCTTGACAAGAACTGTAGTTGAGATTTTAGGAGGCTTAGGACTCACTGTATTACCTCTGAAAAGCAGGACGATTCAGATTTACAATGATCTTACTTTCTTTATACCTCTTCTGTAATCTCAGATTTCATAGTAGGTGTCAGTATGGCTATTATGGCTGTCCTCTGCATATGTAAGTAATGAATGTACGTGACGAAAGACTGAAGAAGAACGCTGTTAGGACAGCTCCATGAGAGGGAATACCTGCTTGCTAGGAATTTGCTTCTCCACACATCACATTGTATGGACATGCGCTCCAATTGTTCAGACAGCTGAGCCATATTCCGGCCCAGGACTTCATTTTCTAGGATGAGCTGATTCTTCTCACGAGCCATCCGTTCAAAGTGATACTGCAGATCGTCCCCAACGGAAGCAACAAGTAATTTCTTCAACTCCTGATTGACCTAGAATTCGACCAGACTCTCTTGTAACTGTCAACAGAGAATAAACGCTCCAAAGAATGCAGTGCAACTTACTGCAAATTGCTAAAAGTTAATTGTCTTTCCAGAATGGGACGTATCCAGGCAGGCATAAACATTTGAGCCTAATGCATGTCCTACGCGTTCTTGTTTAAATTCTAACAGTCAAAATGGAAGAATGAAAGCCTGCTGCAGGAAACAAAGTTTCAGTAGTGTTCAACTCCTGAATCAGTAAGATAACAAAGGATTAGACAAGACATCCACAGGTGTACGAAATAGAAAGTTAGAGTCAATCCTCCTACCGCGTAACATTTTTCATTTAGTGATTAAGGAGCAAAGTCTTTCCTCATGAAAGATTCATTTCCCTGCAGCTGTCAAGTGTGTTTCTCCCAGCTAAGTCTTTGACTCTTTCATCTGTTGTCAGAGAAGCAGCACTGGAATACTTTGATGTACTTCTACTCTCTATCTTAGCTGGTAAGTTCAAAAGGGAACCTATTTGTTTCAAGGCTAGAGTGTCATAGCAGTTCTCTTTGGTCACATTCACAAACTGCTTATACAAACCAAAACAGTTCAGCTGTGGGGAAGAAAACACCTTTAATTTCTTACCTCTGTCTGTATACGCAGCTGATTAGAGAGACCTTCTTTATCCTGTAACAACCGCTTTTCTGAATTCTTTAGCTTTTCAATTGCATTTTTCAGCTCTGTCTGTTCTTTCTTGGGATCTGTGGCTCCATCTGACTGATGGAATGTGTCCCCTTTATGTCCCACAGATTTGGCTACCTTTGCATTTTTACTTGGAACAACATGGGTGATGGCTGCTTTGGGGACTAATATTCGAATAGCTTCAATCTCCACGGATTTATCTGCATGTACTTTCCCCAGCTGTAGAACTCCAGGACTCAGGGAAGAGGCTGTCTTTTTATGGGGGCTGTTGTGGATGTGATGGCTTGTAGTGCTGGCTCCAGTGATTACTTCCACTGATCCAGCTGGTTGCTCTGTTTCCATGCCATCTCCAGGTCCTCGAATGGGTGCTGAGGCATCATCAACTGAAATTTAGAAAATGTGGAGGAAAAGTTTACCACCTTTCACTTAGTTATAGTGTCATTGTAAATCCTCCCTTAATTGCTGTACTTCAAAGTTAGAGATTTTAATTCTACACTGCATGTGTCAAATAGTCTACTACAGCAGTGATAATCAAACACAAGTCAGAAAATCATAGATTGCTTTGGACTGAAAGGGACCTTCAGGATCATCTTGTTCCAACACCCCTGCTGTGGGCAGGGACACCTTCCACTAGACCAGGTTGCTCAGAGCCCTGTCCAACCTGCTCTTGAACAGTTCCAGGCATGGGGCATCCACAACTTCCCTGGGAACCTGTTCCAGTGTCTCACCACCCTCACAGTAAGCCCTTACTCAAGTAAGTCCTGACTCAAATGTGCATTGCTCATTAACTACAGCAGTAGAAGACACAAACATTGACCTGAATTGCATTAATTTTAATTTCCTGCTGCCATACAAGATTAAATACAGACACAAAAAAGAGTTTTCCTGGAAAAAGAAATTCTTGACACCATTACTCGTAGGCTGAAAACAAAATCAGGTTTTGGGAGCTGGCAGAATGAGAGCAATATCATTTTAAAAGCAAGAAGCAAAAGAAAAGCAGCTATTACCCAGACAGCTACTGACACCTTAAGAAGTTTAGCAGACTTTCAAGTACCAACATGTTTTAGTTGCTCAAGTGGAGATTTAAGGAAAGCCATCAACCCAGTTCTGCTCCATTTCTGAACTACAGACTCCAGCACTCCCAGTAATGCTGAGAGTCCAATAGTCCCCAATATACCCACTGTTTATTGAAATTAGTTTTATTTAAGTCCACTAAGTTTTTAACTGAATGAATTATTATCGTAGTACAGTTTCCTCAAAATGGGTGAGAGATACAAAGTTTCTGAGGGCATGGCTACACATACTGCTTTTTTTACTCATACTGCAGACAGTAATGTGAGCTTGTGTCCTCTATCCAAATATTAATGGATTTCAAAACTCCTGTAGTAACACCATGATCTTGCCTTACTTTCAAGTTTGCTGAATTAGTACCAACAGGTTCTAAATACCAGAGGAGGCTGTCAGACAAGTGTACAGACAAGACAGATCACAGTACCAGTGACAAATTTATTTTTCAATATCAAGCTGGATTAGAAAAATTTCATTCAATTGCTGTTCAATCCAGGGAGCTCTGGTTTTCACTGCAATAATGAAGTCACGAACTACTTCCTCATAGCTACATAAAAGGAGTAAGTTTAAATGAAAGGAGCCTGGTATACAGTGTAACTCTGGTGTTTAGAATTCCAGTTAAAGTACTTTTTAATCTAGTCTGCTTAGATGTCATATGAATGACCTACCTTTTTCTAGAGATGTCATTTTCTCTTTAGCAGTCAGCTCTTCCTAACTAGGTAAGTCTGAGGAAGAAATAAGGAGGGGGGTAAAAAAAAAAAAATCTTTAGCAAGGTAACAGTGACAGTTAATTTTGGATTATCCTGTTTTCTAGTACAACCTCTAAACTCCAGTTCAGTATTGCACAGTCAAAACACCCATACCAAAACAAAGGAGAAAAACACAAAATTATAAAAACTACACCAAAACCCGCAGAATTAAAAGGGGAAGACCGTGAGTCTTCTGGCACTTGTGTCTTTTTCACCAAGAGCTGCACTTCAACTCCTTTACATTGCTTCTCATCTTGCCCTAGTTTCCATCCCTCAAATTTTTTTTTCTGGCCTCCCTCCTTTTTTTCAGTGAGCCACCCTCTTACCCTTTAAAAGCCTGTAACATTCCCACAGTACAACAGCAGGACTGTGCCAAGATAACCTAAAATAACCACAGAACCACAAGAAAAGGACCCCCCCCCCCCCCGCTTCAAGCAGATCGAGGT
This sequence comes from Chamaea fasciata, assembly GCF_029207755.1. Classification (NCBI taxonomy): domain Eukaryota; kingdom Metazoa; phylum Chordata; class Aves; order Passeriformes; family Sylviidae; genus Chamaea; species Chamaea fasciata. The sequence continues at coordinate 21,640,734 of NW_027094087.1, read as the reverse complement.
GAGGAGGAAACAACGGCAACTACACAACTGCACAATTCCTTTAGTCCTGCTTGCTGAAACAACATTTTTGGGAGGGCCGATTCTCAGTCAAAGAAGGAGTCGGTGCCCTGAGTGGGTGCACATGGTTATTTTAACCTAACAACAAAAGCTGACCCCCAGTTTGGCCCAAACCACCATCCTGGCCATTTTCTCCCTTATCCACCAAAGGTATTGACCATCGCCACCTTCATCCACATGGCCATCCGCTCTCAGTGATACAAGTCACTCATCCCTCTTTCCTAGGGTCTAACTACATTAGTTTGAGATCAGTATACCCCTCTCTTGTTTGGCTGGCTTTTTTTCCTTGAGTTCTCCCCAGTATTCAAGGGAGATCCCCAGGGCCCTGGCTTCCTTTCGCTGTAGCACCAACTGAAAAGGTTTAACTACAGCTTTTTCACTTCCATTGCAGCAGCTCTCTGCCCTAAAAAGAAAATGGCAGCAGTGAGCACACGGCTACTTTTGGGTTTGTAGACTAAAGATATGCTTTGTGTCAGGCAGGTTTATCTTTTGTGATGAACAGAAGACAAGAGAAACACCTTTTTCTCCTTGAGCTTTCTCAAACTACAGATACAGAGATGCCTCACCATCTGTTGCTTCTACACCTGGAGTTGCGTGTTTGCTTAATTAATAGCATTAGGTGTTAATCACCACTGCTGTTCGTTCCTTTTGACTGAGGATCTCTATTTACTTGACGAGAACGAGGAGAATGAAAGCGTAGCTGCTCAGGAAGAGGCAAGAATACTCAACCAAAGACTGATAAGGCGCATTTGGGCTTATCGGCCCCACCAGACACGGTGATCCTGCTCCTTCAGAGTTCACGCTATAATCCTGGCCAGTTACGTGCGGGGGCAGCCTCCCCCTCCTCCTCCATCTCCCTCACTGGTTGCATCATTACCCACCGCCCCTCTCAGGACGCCGAGCCCCGCAGGATCCAGGGCCTCGCACAGCCACCCCCCGCCCGCCCGCCCGCCCGGCCCCGGCCCCGGCCCCGGCCCCGGCCCCGGCCCCGGCCCCGACAGACCGGCCCGCAGCAGCGATGTGGCCACAGCCCCGCGGTTGTCACCTCCGCGGCTTCCGCGTCCGGCGGCGGGCGGGGCGCCGCGCGTCGCGTCCGCTCCCGCCCAACCGCGGGCCCGGCGCGGGGGCGGCGCTTCGGTTGCCGGGGCAGGGGCGGGCAGCGCCGTCAGCGGCCGCATCGCCGTCATCGCCATGGTGAGCGGGGACTCGGGCCCGGGGGGCAGCGGCGGCTCCGCGGGCACGGCCCCCAGGGCGGCGGGAGGGACCCCCCGGCCCCGCCCGGCCCGGGGCTGTGCGGCGCAGCCGGGGTGTTCGAGGGCTCCTTCGGGCTCGTTGGCGCTGTTGCGGAGCTGCTGCTGCTGCCGCCCCGAGTTGGGAACAGGCCGGGAACTCGGGAGACCTAGCGGGAAGGCAGTGGTGCGTTTGGAGGATGGAATGCGTTTCAGGTGTCACAGTCTTTATTCTTGACTGGATCTGCTGTGTAGTAATGCAGGACAGACGACAGGATGTCACTGCAGGGGCAATAATAATAATAAAAAAAACCAACCAACAACCCAGTTTGCATTTTAATCTCGGGGAAAGGTTCTTCCCCCGGAGGGTGGTTGGGCGCTGGAACAGGCTCCCCAGGGGAGTGGTGACAACACCAAGCCGGAGAGAGTTCCGGAAGTGTTTGGACAAGGCTCTCAGGCTCATGGTGTGGCTCCTGAGGCTGCCATGTGCAGGCCCTGGAGCTCCACTCGACGGTCCTTGTGGTCCCCTTCCATCACAGCATATTCTGTGGGTACGATGAAACTCAGCTGAGTCCCCTTTGCCCAAGACGGTGTACAAACCCCAGTGTGGTAGAGCTGATTAAAAAATCAACAGCTTTGAGTTGCATTTTGTACTCAAACTCGTATGCAAGACACATGCAGTAGCCAGGCAGGTGCACCTGCGGATGGGTCCACCTTAAATACTCGTCTCCAGCCACTCAAATTTTCCCTAGCCCTTCCAGCAGCTTGTTTTGCACCTTACTTTTGGAACGTGAACTCAAGATTAGCATTTGCCACTTAAATAGAAGTGCCGCTGGTTTGTTTTCACATACAGGGGTTACAAGTGTTCTGTTTAATCCAGGTAAAACTGTAATTTTCAATTCCCGTGTGGAATTTATTCACGTTGGCAGAAGTCCTGCTTTGTGAGTTGTACTTGAGGTAAAGCATTTGCTTTGTTTTAGTTGATTGTCACTGAGTTTGACATGTTTCCAGCCTCCCTTTATTTCTGAGATGACACCAACTTCATGAAAGCTATGTGGAATCTTACAGCAGCCTCTAACAAAATGTTTCATGGCATATTTGATTAATTTCTTTTGAAAAGCCTTCAGTGATAGGAATTGCATGATCTGTTGACATAATTCCATTGCACAGTGATTTTTATAGGTCACTGAGTTTTTTCCTCTTATATTCTGTTCTGGAAATGATACCAGTGATTATTTGTTCTGTTCTTTGTGGGTTAAAGATATCACATTTTGTCTTTTATTTGTAGAAGTACTTGAAGATTTTTAACTTTGCCCTTTCCTCATTTCACATTTTTCTTCAGCAAACAAATTTTGTTCTTTTAAACTTTTGTTCTCTATCTCTGCTGATAACTGTGGTTTTAAAATTTAGCCATTTTCCACTCTGCCTGCAGTTTTTCTCTAAATGTGGTGTTTAACCTGCAGGTTTCTTCCCAGCTGCATTGTGTTCCACTGCTGCTGAGCAGAGCAAAATATTTGTTTCTTGTGTCTTAGATCTTCATATTGCCAAATTGACCATTTTTTATTTTTCCTGAACTATTTTGCCTCTCACTCTTACTGCAACCTACCGTAACTATCAGATTTCCTGTGGTTTTGTTATCTGGCCAATTTCTACCCTTGCATATGAATTTTTACTGTAATACTTTGCATTTGTTTCTATAGAATTTTCAGATTATCATTCTGAATTCTGCTTCTAAGATGCTTGCAATCTTTCCCACACCTTAGTTGTCAGCCCAGATTCTGGAAGTGTGCTTTCTCAGTTTCATTTTAGTAAGAAAAATCCAAAATAAAGCAGGGGCATGACAGATCATTGTGGAACCCCATCTGATTCCCAGTTGGCAAGGGAAGTATTCCTAATTACATCTTCATATGATAGACATAACTGCTCTTTAGTGTAGGCCATAATGCTTTACTCAGTCTGTCAGATTCTCAGGTGGCAGATTAAAAGCCTTATCAGATTAAAGGCCATGTTTGTCACAACTGTGGCTTCTCCCTTGCTCACTGTGTCATAAAAAGTCTTGTTCTTGACAAATTCACATTATCTGCTTTTTATTATGTTGTTGTTGTCTTAGATGTTCAATAACCAGCTACTTAATAACTTGTTCCATTGTCTTCCCAAACTCTGCCTCTCTTGCTCTTCTCCTGGTCCCTGGGACCTTTCTTCTCTGGTCTTTCAAGTGTTACAGAGTCCTGCTTGCTTCTTTTATACTTAAAATCACACTAACTTTTCCACTCATGTACCCTTCATCCTAACAGTTTCCTAAAAGAGCAATTTGGCAGCTGGAAGATGATGGGAGAATAGATGTTTGGGAAGGAGTGCTGCTCAGTTATGTATGGACACAGGATACTGGGATAGGGCTATGTGACTCTTGGATGCCATGACTTTATGCACCTGTCCTATCTTAAACCTGTTCAGAACATCTTTCCTCAGGAGCAAAATCAGAATTCTAAAAATGCCTTCTGGTGGATTTTAATACTGATCTGCAAGCTGAGCTTTACCCTCAGGCTTTTAATTAGATTCTGAAAGAATGAATTTTGGGTTAGAAAGCTTGACCAGCCTTTAGTACTATGTTGCTTCCACTTAATTATGTGGCTTTGAGTAAGCTTTAACATATATACCTACTCAGAAAAAAAACCTGTTACAAGTCATATCATGGCCACAGAAAGAAAAAGGTAATAACTTTTAGTGGAATCATTTTGGAATGTACTTGTGTCACACCCTGTACTCCACTCATGTGCAAGCTGTGCTCTGGAAGTGATTGTGTGCACTGTGAAACTGGGCAGGCATATTGCTGTGGTGGCGGAAGCTGAGGTAAAGTGACAAATGTTCCGAAATATCCTGCAGTTATTTGTCTAACAGCACTTTGGCTTTGCAGCCTGCTAGTCAGTGGAGAGCCGCTTTCCTTGTCATCAAAAGGCAGCATTTCAGATCAGTTCTGGTGCGTTCTGGTGTCTGGTTTGTGATTGTGGGAGCCCTGGCTGCTGTGGAAGGTGAGCAGTAAATTCCCAAAGGGAAACCTGCTTCTCTCCACCCAAGATGTGCTCTCCCTCTTGGCTGCTGGAATGCTCTAGTATTCTGTAATGGTACCTTTCATCTAATCACATACAGAGATGTATTTGTCCATGATCTTACCAACATCAGTTTCTTTTGATGCATGAGTTGGGTGCACTCTGACACTTGAAAGTGTTCCAGATCTGGAAGTGCAGCTTTTTTCCATAGAACAATGAGCTCTGTTCACCACAGACATGCCTGATTGCAGTGGAAACTCTGCACATAGGTGCAGTTAGAGGATTTCCTTTTCCTCCACCCTTTGAAACAATTATTGTTACCCCTGCAGTCTGACAGCTGCATTCTACATTGCACAGACTCTTTGAACAACAGGACAGGCAAATTATTTCCTTCTTGTGCATAAAGAAATCAAGGCACATAAAAGCCAGGTGACTTGTCTAATTGATGCCATCTGGTTTTGATCTTGTGGATGTAGAGACATACACGGTTAATGGAATTTAAGTGTCCAACTACCTTAGTTCTTTTTGCAGAGTTAGGGGAAAGTATATGTGAAATTTGCTCTCCTGGTTTCCAGAGCTTGCAGTCTTGTAATTTTGTCAAAAATCTTCTATATATCAAGGAATGAGCAGTTCAGCTCACTTCAGCAGGAAATTTGACAACTTGTATGTTACATGTTTTCTGTAATTGTTCTTATCATCAGTTCATTAGTAAAGTCTACAGGTTGGAGAATATCAACATGGAACTCATCAGTCTAGACAAGACAGGGAAGAAAAACGAGAAATGTTTTAAAGTGCTTTGATTCATCAGTGGAAAATACTTTTTTCCTTTTTTGGAAATGGGTCTTAGGAAATGATTCAGGAATTTCTAGAACTTCACAATAGTGAGGCCCGGGTTTTCATGGCGCGTTCAGATTTTCAGCTGAAGTCTTTATAAAGGCAGAGCAGCTCATGGGGCTGTGTTGGTTTACAGGAGTTTCTCTTAGGACCTGGTGATCTCAACCATACTGGATGAGCTGGTAAAATGGAATAATTCTGATGAAGATCTGTCATTCAGAACTGATCATATAAACAGACTAAACTCTTTCCTGCTAATAGACTTTCCTGAACCAGTGCACATTTATAAAATGACTTTCCATAATTTTCAGATTGCTTATTTCCTGTTGCAAAAGAGCTGCCATAAAAAAAAAAAAAAAGTCATTTTAAACTCTTCCAGGAAAAGATGCAGTATCTCCACAAAAGACGCTTTCCTAATGCTTGAGAAATTTTGCTTCTTTGCTCTTAAAACAAGACTCAGTTTCTCTAGAGTGACAGCTGATGATTACATTGAGTTTTTCTCAGCTGCATAGTGGCCTGATCCTGTCAGTTGAAAGTTGGGAAGACAGAACCAACACAAAGACAACTCTCTGTACTTAATGGCCAACTCTCATTTGCAGCACTTCATCACAGGGGAAAAAAAAGTTTGTATGCAATGTGAGGGGAAAATAAGCAAAATGCTATCAGGCAGCCTCTAACTACTTATTGCATGGTGGGTCTTCCTGTGATCATCAGGAGTATGAACTGGTGATTCCAAACAGTGGAAATTTAATTCTTCAGCAGGTAGGCTGTGTGCATTGCAGAAGATGTAGCTGATAAAATAACAAATTCTTTGGCACTCTGTCAGGCAAGTGAAAACTGTTTGAAAACCCCCATAACTTTCCTTTGTTCCAGGAGCTCATTTTGGGTTTGATGCTGACATCTTTATGACATTATGTGCTTTATAAATTACATAGTTGACAGGTTTAGAATCCATGGGATAAATTACCTCCTACTGTAGCCAAGTCTTGGCTTTGGCTTGCAGAAATTACCATCTCTCTAAATGTAATTTTAGATGAATTGATGGCGCTTCTGATGGGGTGGCTCAAACAGGTGACGTTGTGATAGTCAAAGTTACCTAACATTGATAAGTTTGATGCTAATCTCCCTTTGTCACCCAGAGTTGTCTGTCCAGATATTTTGGGCTGTGGGTACAGATCTTAATAACTAACATGTCTGTCCTAATGGTATGTTGGGGGGGTTTAAATATATGTATTGTCAGAAACTCAGGAAGTTCAGGAGTTACTCAGTGAACCATTGCCAGGAATAAAGAAAAGCTACAAACTTTCAGTTAGCAGTAAAAATAATAGAATTTGATGAAAGAGACAGTTGTTATTTAGAGAGATGTTCCAGGCAGATTTGATGTGGGTAAAATTTACATTTAACCAACAGAGCTCAGCATTTTTTGAAAGTACATCTAAATTGTTAATACAGGAATCCAGCTGTAATCCAGGTCTTATGTCAGATCTGGAGCAGCTTGGAAGGATGGGCATTACCTTTGGGCAAAGAGACACCAAGCTATAATTAGAATCATAGAACTATCATTTAGGCTGGAAGGGACCTCCAGCCTGTTGAAAACAGGTCTAACCACACCAGGCTGTTGCAGGCTGTGTCCTGGCAAGTCCTGACCATCTCCCAAGATGGGGATTGCACCCTTCCTCTGGGCATCCTGTGCCAGTTCTTGACCATCCTCTTGGTAATTGTTTATTTTTCTGGTATGTTCTGTGTTTCCACGTTTGTCCTTTGCATTTTTTCCTCTCAGTGTGCACCTTCAGGAAAAGTCTAGACCCATCTTTTTGGTGTATTTCAGTCAGGCAGTCGTAGGCAGCCGCAAGGTCACCCTCAGCCTTCTCTAACGTGAGTGGGCTCAGTTCTCCCAGCCTTCTCTCTCATGTCGTGTTCTCCAGACCCTCATTGCCTTGGTGGCCAGTGGCTAAGCACTAAAATCAGAACCCTTTAGGTTTTTCTGTTTGATAGTGTCTGTTTCCTTTAAGCCAAGGGAATAGTGACCCTCCAAAAAGTGGTTTTGGCTGTTGGGTTGCCCATTTTAGTGTCGGTTCCTAGAATCCTATGGTGATCTAGTATATCCAGGGGGGACACTCTGTTAGGAACTGACTGGTGAGAAACAATGGTTGTAGAGAACACCTATTGCTCAAAGTCTGAAGAGGGTTTTTTCATGAACATTGACTTTTAACTGAAATTGTAGCTGCCAGGAATAATCACCAGAAGTACTATTTCCTGCAAGTAAACACTGTGCTTGGCCTAATGCATCCAAACTATTTTGTGTTCCCCAGTGTCCTTATACAGATGGAAACTAGAGGCCCTGGTGCCTGGGCAACACACCAGGGTCACTCAGTAGTGTTGTGTGGGTGGGTGGAACCCCATAGTTCTCTCCCAGTCAGCAAAATGGAAAGAAAAAAACAGCATAAGGTTTGATAAAGGGAGTAAATTGTGTGCAGCAGGGCTTTGGCACCTGCTGTCACAGTTTAATGCTAAGAATGACAGCACATATTTTCATCCATAATGAACATATCTCAAATCAGATGAGCACATACAAGAGGAAGAAGGTATTATTTTTTTTCTCACGCTCTGTGCCTATTATAATTATGAGATAAACTCAGTGAGGTGCCTTTATGAGTTGTCCTGGAGTGGACAGCTCTGATACTCGTTTAAAAACTGTGGTACTGGGATTTTTGGGAGGCTGTGGGATTGGCACTGGGGGAAAGGCCACCTGCCCACGTGTCTCAGTTTTCCTGTGTGAAAGGACTGCATCACCGTGGCTGTTGTGATCTGTGCTTTATCATTTAGTCATTTCTACCTTCTCTTACGAGGTTACTCATTTTGAAGCTCTAGGCGTACATTGCTAATGGCTTCTGACTGATCCTTTCAGAAGTGAATTCCTGAGGTTTAAATAAGGCGCTCATCCTGTCCTTGGGCACCAGAGGGTGCTCATGTCTCTGCAAAGAAGTGGCTCTCTCCGGAGATGTGTTCATGAGAGCCTGTTGCATGATCCTTGTTTGCATGGGATCCTTCAGTGATTGTAACTACCTTAAATATCTTTTTAAAAAATCGTACTTTTTCTGCAGAATACTCTAACACACTTGGAAGGAGAGCCACATATCAGAGAGGGCTACACATGGGAAGTGGAGGGAGGTGGGTAGGCATGCTTGAGCCTGTGTACCTGCTCTTCCACATACTGCACATTTCAGTGTGATCCCTCACTAAATTTAGTACCTGTCCTATTTTTATTCTTTCCCTGTTTTCTTTCTCCTGCTGTAGGGGCTGTATCATGCTGTATGTTTTCTAGTTACACAGGAGCAATGCTGTCCTTGCCCTGTCCCATGGTCTCTTTTACAATACACTCTTTGATAACTGAACTGTGGTCTTTTAATTCTGAAGACTCCCAAATCACTGGAGTAGAGGAACTGTGGTCTGGATCCAGTCCTTGGCAGCCACTGACATTCTGGTCTAGCAGTGTTTCCTTGAGCCTGCTGCAGGGGCAGTGGGCTGGGCAGCATTTTCCCTTTCTGACTTCTCCCACAGGTGCCTGGTTCCTGTGCTGCAGTGAAGGGTCTGTGGAAGCAGGAAATCAGGATGAACTGACTAACCTGCTTCTGCTCTGTTTTTGTCAAAATGGAGGGGGATTTATGATGCCTAAATAGTACCAATATTATAGCTATTAAATCTTGGTATCCTTCTGTGAAAGTAGTGATGGTGATGATTATTCCCATTTTACAAAAGTAGGAAAAATAGCCGCCTTTTTGAAAAGATGCTGGGCATCAAATGCACTAATGCAGGGGGCAGCTGTGTAGGTGGAACTAAGCAATCTTATTCTCTTATTCAAAATATGTATGGGATTGGGATCTCTCAGTCACTGTCTTTATCCAACAGAGACTTTTGCATCTCAGGAGAACAACATAGTTCAGTTGTGCAAATCTGATGACAGAAGTCCTATGCTTTGGGAGACAAATAATCTGTGAATTATGGAACAAATCTTCATAAAGGGAACCTGTAAAAGTCACTTAGGATTGGCAGAGTTCGGGAATATGATTATACTCACCCACTTTGCTTCTGTACCCCACAGAAGTTTTTGAGTTCTTACTTTACTAATGGGAAATCAGCTTTTATAATGAAAACTTCTATTTGCGTGTAACTTGTCATTAGTCTGACTTCAGAATAAATTATGGCCATGACATCTGTACTAGCCAAAATCTGGATTTAGTCCAACTACCTTAGAATTTGAGAAAAAAATAAAGCCAGCATTTGGTTAAGCAATAGTGCAGACAAAATACTTGGCTTTAAGTGCCCACAGTAGTGAATGAGAAACGTGTCAGCAGAGTTGTTTGTCAGCCTCATAGGACCATAAATTGTTACTAGAACATGACAAGCTCTGACTGTTCCAGGTGGATGCAGCATGTGTGGCCTTCAGAGCATTCACACAAGCTCCTGGGTGCTGGTTGCTCATGGTTGGCTGAAGGACCAGCTCTCCCTTAGCTGTGATTCCAAGGCAACCAACTAGTTCTTGTTAAAAAGGCTTTTCAGAAGTTTATTATGAGCTGAGATAATCTGAAGATGCTGTAGGCTTTATAGTGCTTTGAAGTGCTGTTGACAGCTTTAGTTTAGGATTTGTAGGTGTTTCCTTTCAAAGTTCTACTTCCAGCTGCTTGTAACTTTCTCCAATTTTAACCATTCTGTGTGAAAATTTCCAGATTGATTCTATAGGAGGTTGAAAATTTCATGGGATACCTGAATAAGAATGTGTGGGGAGAAAATTTGAAAATGCTTCAGAATCCTAATAAAAATACTTTAAAAAAAAAAATCAGTGTTCCTTTGAAAAGCTTTAGTTCTCAAAATATTGCAAGTTGGAAGCTGGAAGTTTGGCAGAGGAATGGTTTTCTATTAGAGAAGACTACCTTTGAGTATTGACATCAGCTTTAATGTTAGGCCAAGTTTTGAGCCTTTCAGAGATGTTTCTCCTGTAAGTACCATATTGGTTGGGTCTTGTCAGGGGGTGTGCACAGGTCGCTCAGAGTTTCTCTTCCTGTATCCCATGGAGGCATTAATCTCCTGGTTGGAAGGTGGAGGCACAGCGTTCAGCACCTGACCACGGCAGCATTAGTCCTGCCACTAGTGGCTGATTAAGTGCAAAGCACCTAAACTTTGTGCTCAGGTGTGATTGTGTGGGGTGACCTGCCTTGGAAGTTGTGCTCTGAGTCAGGGTACAGCTCTGCTTTCCCTTGAATCACTGTCAGGCTCTGCTGGAGGTAGTGGAGGCAGACAGGCACGTGCTGAGCACTACTGACTGCCCTGAGAGGAATTACCTGGGATCCTGTAATTACCACTGCAATAATGTATGATCCTATCATCTGCAGCTTTAGAAATGTGCATTAAATGGCATATTTTCCTGAAGAGATGATGTAGCTGGTCTTCTAAAGCCAAACCTGTTTGAATAGAGCAGTGAGGAGCAGTGTGGGTCCTTCATGTGTTTTAGAGAAATTGTTTTCCATAATTAGAAAAACAATATGGATCCTGTTACTAAGTACTTAATTATGACATGTAATTGCAGAGGATTGAAGTTATTGGTTGAGGATTTCAATTCTTGATTGTTTTATATGAGAGACCACGGGGAAAAGAAGGTTAGGTTATGCTAATCATACCTACGTGCTTCATAGGAAGCTTACATAATTTACATAGTAGTAAAAGCAGATTTCTTGCTTCGTAAATTGACAAAACAGCCAGATGATTTTGCTGATGTGGCATGGAATTGCTGATTCCTAGCTGGAGAGGAAAATTTGAGGCCTTCAACCTTCTAGAGCTGTGTTTATCACAACCCCTGAGCATAAGGGGATGATTCACTGAACTGAGATCCCAGCTGAAGAGGGAGATTCCCTTGGTTAGTGCCACAGGGACTGAAGTATCCCCATGCCACTTTGGCAACACATGGTCCAAGCAGCAGGAGCTGTATGAACATATCCAGTCCAAAAGGCACCTGGGAAGCCTAGGGACCAGTAATATTGGAAGTCTGTGGATCCAAAGGATGTAGCACCAATTGGAGGAGGGTAAACACAAATGCAGAGGAGTGTTTGACTCAATAGATTTCAAATATGATTAAGAATGTTAATAAGTTATCCAATATTTGCTTAATTTGAAATACTCTAGAATTTGTTTGAAATTTTCACTGGGCTTTGCTTTCTACAAGGAGAGGATAAAAAGAGATATGCTTACAAGATCCATCAGTGAGCTTTTGAATATAAGGCTTAGGTTGAGAATTGTCTGTAGTCAAGACATTGTCATGGAAATTACAGTTGCCAGCTGTTTTTCCTTTTGAAAAGTGATCTTTGATTTTACTTTTTCACTAAAGAAAAGCCTGTTGAGAAAGTAGTGGGAGGTGCAACAGCAGTGAGGGGGCTTCAGAATTGGAGTTCTAAAAATTATTCCAGCTCGTGTGTCAGAAACATGAATAGAAGAGGAGGAGGAAAATGAGTTTTAAGAGACAGAGCTAATTGAGTGCTCTATCTACACAGTGTTGTGGATTTAAGTTTTGCCTGGAAAATATCCTGTATTACATAAACTGTGAAGACAGAAGATGGCTTGAATAACACAGCTTAATAAGCATGCAGCGATGAGAATTCATTTTGGGATTTAAGGTGCACTACAGTGCTGAAAATTAGAACACTTTCTGCCATGCAGAATGTTAGACTTCACTGTGAGCTCAGCCATAGCTGGACTTCAGAGAATCCAGGTGGGTATGGGCCTTTATTAAACACCTGAGCTGAAGAGAGGCTCTGGTCACAACAGTCAGGGATGAGAAGCATGAATATCGAGAACCAGGCATCGTTATTTCTCATGCTTGCAGAAGTACTTGACTTTTTAGAGACTCCAGTTGTTTTAAGTGTTTTTGAATTTTCTTTTTCAGCTTTATGTCCTGCAGAGGATTGTCACATTTAAAATGTCCTTCCATGAAGGAGTAGCACTCGTCCTCCACTGGTTGAGACTGTCTTTTAAGCTAATTGAAGTTACATTGTTTTGGTCTGGAGGTCTGAATTTGTGACCACTCGATGCCACGTGGGCAGTTTGGCATCGTGCAGGGCCTGCATCTAAAAGCATTCAGGCGAAAATGAAGCGGGGCTTGCCGGATGTTGGAATGGGAGAAGAGGAAAGCTGACAAGTGAACCATTTGAAGCCATCCGAGTATTTCTGGGGCTCTCAAGCGAGGCGGTGCTGCTGTGTCTGGCCGGCGGGGGGAGTGCGGCACCGTCAGTAGTAGCTGCTGCCTGCAATTCTTGGCTCTGGCTCCTCAGACCAGGAGTTTGTCAGTTCCTGCTTTTCATTTCTGCTGATGTCCTCCTCAGGGCTGGGAAGCAGCATTAAATCTGAAACGGGGATTGGTCTGGAAGAGCAGTGATTGGAGATTTATGAGCTTTGAGGAACTGTTTCAAATAATTCATAACAGGACTTAGATTCCTGCTGTTAGAGCTTGATCATACATTTGTAGCTGTAGCTTCTGGACTTTGGAAGTTGATTATTCGTTTGTAACAACAGTTCCTGGGCTGAATTTTGAAAATAATGTTCTTGGTGAAGGCAGCTGCTCAGGTCCCCCACTTCACCCTGTCTGAAGAGCACAAAGCCAACATCTGTCTAAGGAATGCACCGGCACGTATGGCACGAGTTGGTGGGTTTTTTGTAGAAACTATAAAGAGGAAAGATAAAGATACCTCTTCACTGGCTATTTCAGCTTTTTTGTTGTTGTTGTTGCTAAACTCTTGTAGAATTATGATTTTTTAAAATCTTTTTTCTTCCTAAAAACGTACGTTAAGTACACGTTGGTGCATAAGCAGACTATCTGACATTGGAGTCAGTCAGCCTCATGATATCTTCACCCGAAATGTTTTATAATAATTAGTATTCGTATGCTTTGAAATCATCTAATTTTTTTATAAAAATGCTCTTGCTCTTCCAAAGTATTTTTGAGAGTTCCACCAACCTGGTTTGAGGAGGGAGCAGGTTGTGAAAAAATGTTCCCGTGAAATTGTTTAAGGATTTTAGGAAGCTTCAGAACAACCTTTCCAGAAAGCTTTTTTGGTACAGTAGGAGAAATACCCATTTGGTGTGAGAATAGTTCCTGTCTGCTGGTCCATCCTGTTTCCAGTGATTTTCATAGAAACAGCTTGGTCTGTGCATTACTGGAGATTTTCCTCATGACAGCAGTTTTACAAAATGTAGAACAAAGATATAAGGACGGATTGGATTCGGCTTTTACCATGGTTTTTGCAGTCTTTTTATTGCTTCATTAGGAGATGATTCAAATCCTTTGATTCTTTTTCTCTTTGGTCTGATTTCAGAGTCACTGAGTCACTGAGAAAAATCGAAGGAGCACACTTAAAATATAGCAATACTCTGCATGACTAAAGCTGTAAGATGTGAGCAATGGGCCCTGAGCCTGTGTCAGATAATGTCATGCATGCTGAAGTGTCTGACAGCCTGCATAACCTCATAGAGACCAGATTGCTAATGGCATGTAAAGGTGCACTTTCTAGATACCTCAGGGCTTTCTAATTTTAAGAAATATTTTGGTACTGTTTCATCTGAAATTCTTCTCTTAAGCTGAAAAAAAACCTCAGCAGCTCCTGATTCCCTGCATTCTCTGTTGTATGATAAACTCTGGGATGAAATTTCTAGTCAAAACCAGAGGAGGAGGAGGACAGAAGTACTCACCCCAGAATAGTACAGTAGTGTGTGGCTGTCAGGTGGCATCATGAAGCGTTTGGAAAACCAAATCCAGATCTATATTCCTCATAGGTCAGACCGGAGGGATAAAGTTGTTTCTCCACCTTTCCATGGGAGTTCCTTAGTCTTTGAGCTGCTCTTCTACCACTGTTGCTTCTCATGAAAACCTCTGGAAGATTTCCTCTTGTTTTCCTGTGGACAGAAGCTTTCTGAAAGTCTAAAAGGTTTACAGGACAAGACATTGTGTCCCGTCCAGCTTGTTAAGAATTCTCTTTTGAATGTCCTTGGCAGTTTGGTTCCAAACACACTGTTTCCCTCTGCACAGAGTTTTCTGGGAGCACAGTCCTTTGATGGATGCTTGGATTTAGCTTCTAGAGCTTAGTCCCATGCTGGCTAAGAATGACTGCTTCCCCCATCACTTTCAGAAGAAAGTACAAAATTTCGGGTTTTAAATTCAGCTGTACTTCAATAAGTGTTTCTCATGTGCATGCAGCCATCCTACTGCATATTCACACATGCCAATAGAAACAAAAAGCAAAAGGTAGCAAAACCCACATGCATTTAAATGTTTTTCTGGGCAACCTACAGAAGGAAGAGGGAAAAAACCCCTATTCTTTCCATCTTCACACAAGGTGAACTCTTGACATTGCTGATCTCAGTTCTAGATTTTACCATGGAAAGGAGATGTAAACTCTGAGCTCAAGACAGCTATTCTGGAAATATCAGTATGTAAAGTGTATAATCACTGCTGGGCTTTTTAGCGGTAGTAATTTTTCCACTAATGTGAACATTTGTGAAAAAATATTTCTCTCCCATTAAATATTGCTTGTTTAATTGCATAGTCATGAGAGCAGAGGCTATGTGTGATTTTAATGAGGGAATGGTACAGAAATGAATGGAAATTAATTCTTTAAAGCATGAATTTTCTGAGTTATAATGTATTTATCGATTCACTTGATTTGTTATTACTTGAGCTGTTCATAGGAATGTCATTTCCGTGGTTACTAACATGCCTGTCCATTTTTTGGGGGGAATGAGGTGCTCTCTGGTCAAGAGCAGTGAAATAGTCCCCTTCCAGGACTCACTCTGTCTGGAGCAGTGTGCTGCATTGAACACGTTACCTGACAGTTCATCACTGTTCTCTAATCACTCTTCTTTGGAGAGTTATTTTCTCTGGATTTTCTTTGTTAGGAGGAGGGACAGAAGCTAACAATGAAACTTAGCTTGCCTCCCATAGTACTTCCTCATCCTTGAGACTCCTTCCCACTCTGCAGTCAGGACACACTAGTGAAGTGGTAGGTAAAAAGGTTGTTTGCCATACAAGTTCTGTTGACTGAGTGGTAAACTGATTGAAAATTAATGTTCAGAAATTAGAATTTCAGGCCTGTGAAGGCTTGAACATTTATTGCAGTCCTTAGAGTATGTGATGGGAAGTGAATAGTTTTTTGTTTGGTTTTTGCCTTCAAAATCCTACTCCAATAAATAAGTAAATGAAAGTTTCTGTTCTCATTTAAAAACATATTGTGAACTTAATATGTCTTCACCTTTAAAAACTTACATTTTAAAATTGGTTGGCATTTTAGATGACTTGGAGTGGCAGTTTCACAGCATTGCCTGGCAAGGGCTTCCCAGAATAAGTTCACCATATCATGACTGTGTTCTGTGTTGTCTTTTATCTGTTTTAACACTATGTGCATGAATCAGCAGTAGTAAGATTGGAGTCCTGCTGTGTTTTAGGTGCTTGTTTGGCAGGGTCTTCAGTTTGTTTTCCGTGTTGAATTTCTTCACTTTGCAGTGTCTGCCTCTGGAACAATTGACATGTTCACAAATAGAATGTTTGCATTTTTTTTTTTTTTGTTTCCCATAAGCTTTGAACTTTTTTCTGATCCAGTTCTCTGCATGTATAACTATTTATTGTAATAATTCTATGCCCATACAGCAGAGAATATTCTAGTTATGGCTCAGGAGAAGCTTTAGAGACTTTGTTTTAGTCATTTTAGAAAAATACAAGGTCTCCATATTTTCTGGACACATAATAGTAATGGATTCAAGCTGTCCTGCTTACTGACAGCATTTTCTGGGTGTTTAGGGATTAGCTCTGCAGTTTTTCTTGAGCCTGAGTAGCATTTATTACCTTTCCTTAGCTTACAATGCCAAAAGAAGAGAATACAGAATGGTGATTTTCTGCTATTCAGTGGCCAGCAGAGCTTGCTGAATAACAAGTATTAATAGCTCAGGCATTGAATAAGATCTTATAAAATGAATTTCAGATTCTTAATGAAATACAGATTTTTAAAACCAAGGTTGTGTTAAAATAAAAAAAAAAAAAAGCAGACCAATTCCTCACCACATAAGGCATACACTGCAGTTTCTCACTGTAAACGTGAAGGTGCTGATGACTGATCCTGGTGACTAAGTAAAAAATCTAACGGTGCTTTCTTTGGTTGTTCACATAAATACATTACTTCCCTGAGACAAGTGAGCATTTACAAATTTTGGAAGTTTTACTTAAATGAAAATTCGTAGCTTCTGTGGCAACTACTACCTGGAAAATAGAGTTGAAAGCAATGCTATAACATGAAAAAGTAGCATGTAGCAATGCAATTATATGTCTTCATGTTATGAAGAGCCATTGATTGAAGATGGTGCATCTATTTTATTTCATCCATCGGTAGTCATTTTCTGGAGGTAATACTTGAGAAATGCCCTATCTCTGGAAGTGTTCAATGTTGGATGGGGCTTGAGCAACCTGGTCTAGTGAAAGGTATCCCTGCCATGGCAGGGGGGTTGGAACTGGGTGATCTTTAAGGTCCCTTCCAAGCCAGGCCATTCTATGGTTCTATGAAACCAGACTGTTTTTCTTTTTAGACAACCTCTTTGGCAGAGAACTGCTTCTCTATAAAATCCATTCTTGACAAGATGATGGTGAGTCAAATCAATTGATCAAATATCTTGTTGTTGAATAGTAGGAGTTTAAGATCAAAGTTGAAATCAGTCTGCCAACCCTTATTACTGCTTATTGCCTATATAGAAAAATCAGGAGTGAGTTTTGCCATAAGACAGCTTGTTCTGATTTCCATATCTCCAGAATGATGGCAGCAGCAGCAATGACACAAACACATCCAGCACAAGCAAGGGCCAGAAACCAGGCTAAGTCTCTTAGGAGTTTTCATGTGGGATGCTGCACGTAAAAGACGAGCTTAACTCTTGTCAAAGGCTGCAGTATGTGCTGTACAGATAATACAGAAGTTGGAGTAGCTGATGCTAATAAGGTTTCCAGTGCTGCACGGACTTCTACAGAGAGAGAGGAAAACTTTGCCTCCTTCACAGGGCACTGTGCTGCCCCCATGGTGTGGGTGTTTCTGCAGTACAATCAGACTTTGTTTGCCGTGTGGGGGGTACCATAAGAGCTGACAGGAGGGTGGGGCATTTGCTGGACAGGTACTAGTATTCATCACATTGTAAGATTCTGAATTTGTCCTTCATGATCTCATTCTTGCCTGCTCCTGCTTCTGTTAGGACTTGAGCCTGCGAAAGCACTTAGTCCTAAGGCAGTGGTAAGATGAAGATGCTGGAAAATTATGATTCTTTTCCTGGTGGTGTTTTAGAATAGTCATGGAAGCTTACAGGAACTCTGTCTTTTTGCTTATTAAGTGGTCTTTGTAACAACTGAAATGCTGCCCTTTTCTAAAATCTGAAGTTCTGAAAAGGCCCACATGCCTTTAAGTTAAACTCCCAGTGGTTCCTCAGTGTTTAAAGTGTGTAAGAAGAGTACAAATATGTGTGAAGTGTGGAAATCTGTGATAAGACCATGCTTGCCCTTAAAAGTAGCAGCCTGATTTAGAGGAGATGTGGGAATTAAAATTTAGATCTCCATTTAACTATTCTAGCTATCAAATAACTGATATTGCATCAATAACTAACAAACATGTACCACTAAGAGGAACGAGAATGGCACATCCCCGTGCTGTGCCTCACCTTTGTGCTTGCTTTGCTGGGAGCTGTTATCTTCCGAGGGTGAGGTGTGGAGAGGAACTAGCAGGTAGTTACACTTCTGGAATTACTGCAATCCATCTTCCTCATCTGCACTCCTTAGGGGCAGAAAATGCGTTGTAAATGAGGTCAGGCTATTTATGCTTTATGTAAATTTCAGGAAGTTAAGCAGTGAATCAATCTAATGTTGTCCTTAACTTGAATATGTTTATCTCATCATGAAGAGTCGTTTAGATATGACTAGTTAAGGAAGAGGAAAGTGTTTCCTTGTAGGATGTGTAGAAAATGTGTTAAGAGTCTGTAATTTAATTGTAGGTGAACTCTTTTTTTTTTAACAAAAGAAAGGAAATCAAGTACTTTGACTAAATTGAGAAGTCTAACAGCAACTTCAAGAGCAGTCCATGCTTCATGACTGGTGAAATCAGAGTAAGTTATGGGATTGTCTGTAAAACTGCCATGGTCCAAGTTCCATCCCATTTAAAAGATGATTGCTAACAAGTGAAAAGATGTCACCAGCTGTAGTAGGCAGGAGATAATATGCAGAGTGTGCAGGTCCATTTACAAGTGATTTTTTTTAACTTTTCTGATAAGAAATGAAGGAAGTTTTGATTTGTGTATTTTTTACATATAGACTATGTATGCTTTCTGTACTAGCCAGTTTTGCCCCTTTTCTTTTTCCAGAGTCAAGATGAGAGATATGCTTTCATTGCTGAATGGTATGACCCAAACGCTTCACTCTTTCGGCGTTATGAACTTCTGTATTATCCAAAAGATTCATCAATTGAAATGGTAAGGATGTGAGAAAAAAAATCTGTTGTCATAAATGTAATATCCAATTAAACTGTTCATAAAATGGCAAGCCATTGCCTATGCTTATTAATTTTCCAGGTAAGAAAATTTAATTTAAAATGTATCTTGCTCTGTTTCTAAAACTAAAAGAAAAGCAAAAATATGAGTTCACAGTGAAGCATATGGAATAGCTTCCACATTTATGTTCTTTTCTTTCTTAAAGCTTGCTTTGGTGTGGAGGGATTTAATTTTCACAAATCCGTTTTCTTTCAATTTCTACTTTGATTTCAGAATTGAAACTCAGCAACACTGGCCTACTGCTTGAGAAAAGTAAGCTGAAGCTAATTCCAAACAGGAGAATAAGCTTCAGCAGGAATTCCAGAAGTCTCTGAAAAGTAAAATGTAAAAGAGTCTTATGAAAGTAGAGGAAATGGTAAATGTGTTTTAATGAGAGGTAGGACATTTCTGACAGTGGGATCCAAATTTTTCATCAGTGGTGCTTGCACAGACCTTTCTGACTTGTGGTTCATACACCTAATCCCATTGCTTATTGACAGCGGTGAAAATCAGCATTTTGCACTAGC
Source organism: Chamaea fasciata (assembly GCF_029207755.1). Taxonomy (NCBI): domain Eukaryota; kingdom Metazoa; phylum Chordata; class Aves; order Passeriformes; family Sylviidae; genus Chamaea; species Chamaea fasciata. The sequence goes on along the minus strand of NW_027094087.1, from coordinate 21,621,456 downwards.
AGCATGCCTATAAAAATATGATATGTACTGTAAAGATAATCCTCGTGCCAACCAATGCTTTGTGCTTCCTTTTAGGAATAAGTAAGTGGCATGGACTAGTCTGTTCCGATTCTTAGTGAAGAGTCTAAGAATAGCCTAGGTTTGGATATTCACACTTAGTAATTTCATTATCAAATTTTAACTTCGCTGCTATAGAAATCAACTACAGAAATAAGAAATCTAGTGGAATTTGCCTTTTCTTACCCAAACTGCTCCTCACTGGATCAATAATACCCAGTTGTGTGTGAAGATGCACTTTTGGCAGTGATTACTAAGTTAGTTCTTAGTACAACGTCTGTATGTGCACGGTTTTTAAAATGTGAGTTTCTAATTTATATTTCCCAGAGACAGTTTAGCTGATCAGTCAGGAACTGTAATAATCTTCCTACACAACCATGTGTAGGCTGGCAAAATTGTTGTTCATTTCACCTACATGTCTCAAAACCGAAGAGCTTCCAAGGTGTTCTTGAGCTTCTTAATGCACTATCTATGTCTTGACAGACTTTTGCATTTTGTTGGTGTGCTCTTAGGTTAAAGTAGCATGGTGTGTACACAGTCATAGACTGCATGTGGGCAAGACAGGAATTAAAAGAACAAAAATGTATGTGAACACCCTTAGAGAAAGAATATCCCAAAATCACTTTTGGGGGTGAATTTGTGGACAGATAGTACATTTAGAATTCTTTTCTGGATTGCGGGTTTTTTTTATTATTTCTGCAGAATTTGGTGGTCTTTTCTTCTTTATTACTTCCTAATTCTTCTGCATCTTTTAGTACTTTACTGAGGACATGACAACCTGCTCTTACCTCTGACATATCTGAGAGAAGAGAGGTGATGGATATGAGCCAGCTTTTCCCCATATATGAGAAGGATGTTTCATCTCCTTTCCCCCATCCCTGACAATACCTCTGCCTTATCGCACACCTCACTTGAGCGTGGAGCAGAGCTCTTGAAGGCTTATGTTATATGAAGTCCTGAGCTTAATTTTCTTTCTGTCCTTCATGTCTTGTTTGGTGAAGTAGATTGACAGTGGTAATAATGAGAGAAGTTTCCAGCTTACTTTGCAGCTGTAAGAAGACAGCATAGACTTTTCTCCAAGGACAGCAAGCAGTTCTTTCAGTCAAACTGGGTCTCTTGACAGAGAGGCCCCATTCTCCGAGTTTTCCATAGTTAGTAACTCTCATGGGGAATTCCTAAAGCCCTAATAACTTTTCTTTCTACAAAGGATTTCCTAAAAACAGAGAAGAAATCTTTAAAAAGGACAGATTCTTAGCAAGAACTGTTTTGTTTTGGGTAACTTACTTCTGGAACAGTCCAAACAGTTTTATATTTCTTCTGCTGTGGCTTATCATTCAATTAACAAAAAAGTCTTTTAAACAGGTTCAAAAGTCCACTCTAAGGAATAATTCTTTAACACAGGTAAACCCCTTTTCTTCTTGAGAGGAGAGAAGCACCTCGGGGTGAAATAACCAAGGAAATACTCTGATTTTTTGTCAAGATATGGAAGAATTTGCTTATGGTTGAGACAGTTAATAGGCTTCGTGGCAAAGTCTGGGAGAAAACAAGTAGTTGAATTCAAGTTGGTTTTTTTGATTTTTTATTTTTTTTTTTACCATGTGGTCATTTCACTCCCTACTGCACTTGAATATGAACACTTAGTAGGAGCATGTATGAGGGGCTAAGGACATTTCAGCAGGGAGGGGTTCTTCCTTAAAATCATGCCTCAGCAGAAGGAAGTATCAAAATTATTTACAATTCTTTAATCTGCAAAGTTCTGGCTATCCTACAAACAATTACAATTCTTCCAGCCTTCTAACAGAACTGTATTCACACATTTCAGAGCATGGGATTTTGCTCTTAAATTTTTTTTTCCCTCCAAAATTTGTGGGAATGATGTTCTTTCTTTTAATGCCATTCTAGTGGATACAGCATTGCCGTGGAGGACAGCACCTGTAGGTCTAGACAGAAGGGCAAGTTTGGAAATTACTTTGAGGAGGACAAAGTTCCTTTCGTAGGCTTCCACTTCCCCAGGAAATGGAAGGCATCTGTAATATCTACTTGCAGTAATATCTAACTGTTCAGCAGGTTGACTTCTGTGTTTTGCCAGCCCACCCAGAAAACTGCACATTAATGTCTGGCTTCTTGCTTGGAATGATGATACATAAAGCTGAATTGTCCTGACAGGCTTTTGAGCTTGCAGCTCTAGGCAGTGAGAATATCTCAGCCAAGTGTTGCAATCATCTCTCTGTCCCTAATGCTGAGTCTTACACAGTCAAATAGAGCATAATATCACTGGAATGATGCCCTGAAGAGGAGACCTGCCAGTGTGTATCCTGATCGTTCTGATGCGAGCCACTGGGCTGTGAAACAGCATGGATGTGCTGGGGGAACTCTCTGAAACTGGGCAGAGGCATCCACCAGGCACCTGAGCCTTTCATCACAACCTGAATTAGAGCACGCAAATGACAAACAAAAAAAAAAAAATTTCAAAGTTAGCTGTTGGCCTGAGACTATTTAAATAGAATAAATTTGTAATTTTGGTTTAGTCTTCTAAGCTTTCTTGACGCACCTCTAATTTCAAAGGGCTTGGAATTAAATTGTTGAAGTGATCAGATTCAATCCCACAGTACTGTGGAAATTCCTAACAGTAAAGATTGAGTTTGCCCACAGCTGAATCTCTTGCTAAGGTAGCTTTTAATCCTATTCTTGCTGCAGTACGATGTGAAGAACCGTCGCACGTTTCTGCGGCGCACCAAGTACGAGAGCCTGCACCTGGAGGATCTCTACGTGGGCAGCAAAGTCACTGTCTTCTCCCGGCACCTCACCATCGTGGACTACGGCAACCTGTACACGTCCCGCAAGCTGGGCAGCCGCAAGGAAAGGTGACAGGGGGACATCTGGGGGTCTTGTGGCTGAGTTTTCCAAGTAGATGTTTGCTAGGAATGAGGTGTCTGTACTAATGTGGGCAGAAGAGGAGGTGGCTGCGTGTTTGCATGCAGTTTGAAGGGGTCTGGTTTTCTGGTGGCTGCAGAGAAGCAAAGTGGTACCTGCTTGTGGTACCACTACGTGGCCAGCTTCTCTGTGGTGTCAGCTGCTGGCTGCTCTAGGTGTCTTGGGAGAGAAGAGGGGGAGGAGGAAAATGGGTCTTATTCAGCTTCGTTACTCAGCCATGGCAGGCAGCAGCAGGGTTCTCGTGATTCGTGGATTCTCCTGGGGCAGAATTGATATGGTAACTGATGCATGCTGGGCTTGAAAGGCCTGGACCTTGTAAGAGTTGCAGCTGTCTCTCTGGGATCTGTGCAGAAGCCTAGTGCCTCACCAGTCTGATCTACTCTCTGTTAGTAGTGATGAATGAAAGTACCAGAGGACCACTCCCATTGTTTTTCCTCACTATGGACATTTTTTCTGACATTTTTTTTGAGCTTCTCTTAAGCTCTGTGTGCATGAGGACAGAAAGTACAGTGTGAGAATGTCAGTAAAAATTACTGGCTTGTTTGTTAAGACAAAGTTTGTTTATCATGGATGAAAGTAAGTCTCATATATTTGATTTAAAGACTTGCTTTGGAAAAGACCTTAAGAAGCCATCTGAGAGCAAATATTAGGACTAAGAATACAAGGACACTAAGGTTAATTCACAAGGAATTTAGGTCTGGTTTAATGGCAGTGCAAGTAATCTCTGAATTTGCAAATTAATAAATTTTTATAATTTCCTCCAGCCTTTTTGAGGAGATCACAGAACATTTTCTTAGGTATGATATTCCAGTGAGCCTTAATCACTTGTTCTCTTGCTCCCTCCCAGTAAATGGGCTTGTTTTGTACTCTTCTTGGAGAGTTGTACATAACCAGACATAGAGGAGGAGCTGCATGTTTTAACACGCATCTTTGTCTTAACTGCACAAAAAAATTTGGGGTGAAAATGCCCACCATAATACCTTTCCAGAGGAGTTCTGATGCTTCTGCAAGCTGGGGTTGGGCGTGGTGAAAGAGCAGCAAAGGAGGTAGAGAACACAAGGGGATGCATTCTGTGTATGTGGCTACTCTTTTTGTTCCTCTGTGCAGCTTTGGGTAGATTCCATCTTTATATCCGTGTAAAGTTGTGTATTTCCTGCTCTGCCTAAACTAACATAATCCCTGGTGCTCTTGCAGTGCTCGTGCAGTTATACCAGGAGAAGGCAGCTTATGATAAAATGACATTTTCTTCTTGTGAGGAGACCTTGCAGTCTACACGGCAGCACTGTAATTGTTCAATGAAGTGGTTGTTCTCCGGAGGAGGCAAATTTTTGTACTGCTCTACAAAAGGAAGAAAAGGCATTTATGACATGTCAGCTGTTTGGAAAATACTTTAGGAATGTTGGCTGAAAGATAACATAGATATTCAAGTGGTGTTACATATTCAGAATAGCCCAAAGGAACAGTAGTGAAAGGTGCCTTACTCAGGCAAGGGATCCTCCAAATCCAGTTTCTTCACAGGATCTTCCACTGAGTAAACAGGGTCATATTAAAAGAGTTTCCATGTGCAAAACAGTTGCATGTGAGTTATTTGTCTTCTTGGCCTGTTCCTAGTGGGTTTTACAGCAGTTATTAGATGTAATAAGATTTCTGCAGTGCATGATAGTTCCCAAAATGATCTGCAGTTGGAATTATATTAATGATTCTAAGGTTGCTGTATGAAGCAGAATGTTTCTCTGTCTTTTTTTTTGCTGTTGTGCTGTACAGGACTATTGGCAAACCAGTTTGACTTTGGAAATGCATTCTTTGGTCATGCAATGTGTGCTCAGACAGGCTCAGTGGAGGCCTTTGAGGGAGACTGCAGAGTGAATATAAAAAAAACCAACTTGAATGCTTTGAGTTAGGAGCATTTATTTTTGTCAGCAAAACGAGTGAATGTGACCCTAGGTATACAAAACTGATGTGTAGAAAAAGGCTAGATTTGCACAGGCTCTTTCTAGAATTAGAAAGAAATCAAATTGTTAAGACAGTTCTATTTCAGTTTCTATACGTACTTTTCTGAAGTCTTGGGTCAGTTTTTAAATATTGTTGTACTTAAGTGTTCTGCATTTCTGTTCCCCTCCCAGTGTATCACAAGAAAACCATCACAAACAATGACTAAAATGGTTAAGTCAGCATGTGCTTACTTACAGTGTGCCACATAAGGAATCACTGACATGGGACAGGGCTTTCTGTTTCTGTAGCCTTTCACTTGTGATCCTGGGTGGCTGTAACCTGAGGTAAACATTTGTCTGACCAGTGTGTCTTGTCTAAGTAGGCTTTACTTAGAGTCAGTATCACTGATATTGAAAAGGATGTTAAAAGACTTGTGTGTCACCCAGAAATACTTGTGTTCTGTTTTAAGTGGGATATGTTATTCTTATGCTTCTAGTAATTGACATAATCAGCATTTCTTCCCCTACAAGATATAAGCTACTGTACATGAAGCAGTCCTATTATTAGGTAGGTCTCAAAAGCATAGTCACAGTATGCTTTGTGCATTATTCCTTTGATCAGTTCTCACTTTCTGTTGTTTCAGTACTCATTGCAGTACTGTCACACAGTCCCTCTGAAAATGTAAGCAAGTGAGCCTAATTTTCCTTCTTTCTCCTTGGTTATTAAACATGAAACTGTTTTCAAATCCACAGTGCAGACTGCATCATGCCAAACCCCATGAAACATATTCCTAATTAAAACTAAAAATAGGGCACATGAATTGAAATCCAATCTCAGAAACAGTCTTCAGCATCCTGGAGTATGCTTTTTGTATCCTGCTTGTTTCTGAAAAGCTCATGCTGAAATGTTAAAGTTTAAATGTCAGTGTTAGACGAAAGATATTACAAGGGTTGCTCATTGCAGTTTATATTAATGTCTTCTAGGTAAATTGCTTTGTAATGCAGTATTTCTTTGCAAATTTGTAGGAATTACACTATTACTTAAACCCTTGAAATTAGAAAAGTAAGGGACAATTTATTTCTAACATTACCAGTCTGTCTCAAACCACCTGTGTAATAAAATAAAGTCAGAAAAAGTGTTCCTTGAGGAAATACAAATGATGCTGGAGATCCCATTCCAGGGGTTTGATCCTTATTGTTCCTGGGAAATTACAGTGCTGAGAACCTCTTTTGCTAGGATGCAGGTCATGCATTGTGTGATTCTCACTGGTCAAACCTGCAAATTTACCATATCACAGGGTGTACCAGGTGAATCGAGGCCCTCCTCCTTGTGGGCCATGATTCGCGTGGTACACCCTGTGATACAATAAATAATATCTCAAGATGAAGCTGTGAAATCCTTAGGGAAGAGGGGGCAGGCTGTAAGGCTGCATGGAGTGTGCTGGCAAACTGTGTTCAGTGCTGATGAGAGGTCAGCCTTTGCTGATCTGAAGATGGGGATAAACCAACTTTAGCCTGCACTGCAGTGGACTGAAGCACACTCTTGGTTGGCTGCTTTCATGCAGTTTCTGGCTGCAGCCTTAGTCCATCAGTCTTTGTATCATACTTGCCAATGGGTGTGAGGCTGAGGTGCTCTGTGTGTAGGAGCTTCGTGGTGCTTGAGGAAATGTGTTTGTTTCTGAGCTCTGAAAGCCATCTACGCCTCTCCCTTAGTTGCAGATAAAATGTCGCATATGTTCAAATCTTCCTGGTTACATTTCCTGGTCCTAACACCTCCCTTGCTTTACATTTGCTGTGAAATAGTCTGTCTCTTGCCAAAGCATCTGTCAATCTGGGGTCACTTAAGGTTCAGAGTAAATGTAGTGGAAGTTCATCCATCTCCTATAATCTCAGCATATTTGCCCTGGCTGGAAAATATTGCTGCTAACCTAAGGGCTGCTTTCCGTGCTATGCTGGTACATAAAATAGGACATTTGCAATTATTTGTCTTTCGTTCAAGGAAGTACTACAATAAAAAATTCCATCTTGGAGAGCTTTCTTTACTGGGAACAGTGTAAAAGACGGAAACTGCTCTTTAGGATTGTCAGAGATGTGGCGTTTCTGAGATGCAGGGTTGAATAAATCTGTTGGTTTGTAAGCCACACACATTTGAAGCTGACTCACCACAAGATGAATGCAAATAGAAAATACAATTTTACAGACCTTCTTTTTGTGCTTGTTATTTTTGATTAATAATATGTTTAGTGCTGATGGTGTTCTTGGTGCTATGCAAAGCTCACTAATAAAACTGCCCTGGCCCTGGGGATGCACAGCATAAAAAGATAATTACCCTAGAAGACAGGATGTACTTGAAAAAAAAAGATGTGGGGGAGAGTGTAGATTTTTGGATTGATGTCCCTTAGAATATAGAATATAGCTGTCAGTCAGTATAAGAGATGTAATCCCTCCTCTGCCATCCTTTTATTGTGTCTATTAACAGTGTCAGCTATTTGGCATGCACATTCTATACCATGAAGTTTTTATACTGTACCAAGCACAAGAAGATCTTCTTCTCACTGAGGACTTCAAATATTTTAAAAGTATTAATAAAACAATCATTTAACTTTGAGTTTTATGGGAGAGGCACATGTTTAAGTAATATTTTTAAATGGAATTTTAACAGCTTCAATTTTATCTGTATAATTAACATTAGGAAAAAAGGGAGCTGAGCACGCACAGGGAGATATTAACAATTCAGTTGTGTTCTAACCCAGAGTGAGGAGCTGTCGAGATACCAATTAGCTAAGAAAGAAGTGGTCAGATTGTGTGCTCTGAGAGCAAATGGAGAAGTTAGTAAATAATAACTCCTGCTTGGAATACTGTGAGCTGACTTGGATTAGAAAGCCAAGGAAATTATAGTGTGCAAAGTTTGTTCTTATCAGAATAATGTGTTGCACAGGCAGTCAAGAACAGCATGGAAATTGATGAGGCACTGGGACAGTGAATGTGTGACTGGCAGAATTTCTCTCTCAGACATGCTGGTTTGTAGTCTGAATATGAACCCAACATGCACACCAGATGCTCAAAGGAAAATCATGTCACCTGTATCTCTCTGCTATTTTTTTTTCTCCCCAGAACGCTGGCTTTGGTTAAACCTGATGGAATGTCTAAGATTGGAGAATTATTTGATATCATTATTAATGCAGGATTGACAATAACTAAGGCCAAAATGATGCTGCTTTCAAGGTAAGGAATTTTTAAATTTCGCTCTATTGAATTTAAATATTTTAACAATTAAGAATATTCTCTAAGAATAAAGCTATTCTGTGTTGTTCCATGTGTCAGATCCATTCCAGTAAGAGAGGTAACTCAATGAAACTCATTAGTTTCATAATTCTGTAGTTTCTGAAAGCTAAGTATTAAAAAGTGATGTGCAAATGAGTATGGGTGATGAAATATGTCTGCCCTGTATGAACCCAAGGTGGTTACCATAGCTTTAGCAATCCAGCAGTGTTTACTACTGGCATGTCTGTATGTCCTCACCTCAAGGCTTCCTCATACAGATGGTATTGCTGATGATAATAATGTTGTCCTTAAAGTATTTGCTTGCTCTCAGTAAATCTGTTGTCTTAATTTGTGCTCTCAGATTTGTGCTTTTTAATCACTGAAAGTCCTAGGCAAAGCAAGTGATCTTCTGATGGTGCAGGGTTGGACAGGTTTTACTCATGCATCTTCCTAGTCCCCCACCTTCAGTGTTCTCCACTTCTTATTGAGCCCCAAGATTTGAATGAAGGCGTGCTTCAGAGGAAAGAGAACGTAATTAATTTACCTTAGGAGACTTTCCCGGAGTTACTGCATTATTTCTCCATTGCTTTTTTGCCAAACCTATTAGTATGCAATGTATTTTTGGAAAGAAAAGCTCTGTCTTATATAGTACCATTTTCATGTGTTCTTATTGTTTATGTGTGAGGTCAGGAACAATTTTCCTTCACTTCAAAACCTTTTTGGCTTTCTATAATACTGATGAAAAATAACTATAAGACTTCCTCATCTTGTCTCTGCATGCACTTGCTGCAATGTCTGGATGGTACTGGTGCCAGATCCTCCATCCAACAACTCCAATTCACGAGTTCAAACAGCTTTCTAATGTTTCTTTACAATTCATAATGTCTTTCAAATTAGCTTTTGTTTGTTTGTTTTCTCTCTCCTGCAATCTGAGAGATTTGATCCTGAAGTGTTGTTTTGGGTGGTGCTTTATTTCATTGTCTGTCTGAGAAGTCAAACTATTAAGCCAAGTCGTGTGCTTTAGAGTTGACTCAGACTGAAGGGAAGAAATGGAGGCTTGAACTTTTACTGCCTTCTGCAATACAAAAATTTCTGGTTGTCTTGTATAATTGAAAGTAATTATTCATAAGCACAAGACTGGGCTGTGTTACTTAATGTATTTAAATAGTGTCTTGAGTATTTTGTGGCTTCTCTGTATGCTATCTACTCTGTTTCTTGGGACTGTGCCATTTTAAAATGATAGAACTATTGCTTTGCCAAAGTCTTCTACCCTTAGATTCCTGCAGGTTTGCTTGTTCAAATCATCATCATCTACTGCTTTCTTTAAGGGATTGTTAACAACGTTTGTCTGTCAATCACTGTTAAGTAGATTCATGCCTTCTGTAAAAGTTGTAGCCAAGATACGAAAGTGTGGGCAGGCACTTGCTTCTTCAGTCTCTTCCTTTAGTCCTGTGTCAGTTCAGTCTGTTACACATAGGTGAACACTGTTTTCCATTATTTGAAAACAGAGAACTGATAAGGAAATTAAAAGGGAACGAAGTTATACAACACAACTGCACTTTGATATTTATTTCAATGGGAATTGTTAACTGAGTAGTAGAGCTCAATTTGTTTCAGAAATAGACCTCTCAAATACTTCTTTGCAATCAGAAATGGTAATACTTAATTTCTTCACATACCTTTTTCATATTTGCTTTTCAGAATTATTTGGTGAATTAATTTCAGAAGAGGATTTTCTGGTGAACTAATGAATTGTAGGCAAACATTTTGCAGAGTGTAGGCTTGAAGCATGAGATTGCAGGGGTTCCTGTGTCTAGCATAAGTTTTACATCATGCTTCTGCCTTAGTTTGAAATGGAAGGGAAGCAAATTTACTGTATGGTTAATAAAAATACTTTGGATTTTGAATGGCTCATACTTATACTGGACTAAAAGCAACAAACCAGGAATTTTTCAGGTCATTTTGATAAAAAAGCTGGAGAAATATGTGACTGTTCAAACTTTGATAAATGGTAAGAAAATTAAATTCTTCTTAGGTTCTTCTTGATGTTATTTCTTTCCTCTGGCAATATTTGGTTTAAGTCTGGATTGCAAATGGGAGAGAGACATCTAAAGTTCCATTTCAGACGATAGAGCTATGCTTTTGTTCATACTTGGAATCTGTTATTTGAAAAACATGCAGGCAATTTCTGTCAGTAAAGAGAGCTGCTCAAAATGAGCAAACTCATGAAGACCAGAAAAAAGAAATCAGAAGACTGTGCTGCAGGTAAAAACAACTTTCTGATTTGGAATCTCTTAGTCACCCTACAGCACTGCTTTGATTATGAACTTTGTACCCAGAGTGGAGGTCAGCAATGCTGCTTTCTTTCACCTGTCAATCCTCTTGAAGAGCTTGTCCTTCTGTACAAATTCCAGCTTCAAAAAGTGGCACACACCAGGATTTGGAGGAAGCCAATACTAAACCTATGTTCTCAACAGGAATTCTGAAGCTGCAAAATAGCAGTTTTAGAGCTGAAAAACTCCATGGATTTTTCTAGCTGTTGCCATGCAGAAAAAGAAGTTCAGTAAGCAAGAGTAAAAAGTGAGAAGCAGCTGTGGAAAAAGACAGGGAAGAGAGCAGGTTGGCTGGTGGCAGGGGCTGGTGGGGTGAAAAGCCACAAAATGGTGTGTCCATTGGTGGATGGATGGTAGCTCTGCACTGTGGTGGTCCCCAAAACTTGTGTAGCTGGGAAGCTAAGCCCAGTGCTGGTAGGAGTGTGGCTGTGGCAATGCAGAGCTTGGGAAGGGCCACCACCCTGTCTGAAAAGGACATTGTTTTGCTTCCAGCACCTGAGGAAAGGCTGAGTAACAGCTGTGCTGCGCACACACTGGGTATGCCTGGTAGCATTTATTTGCCTGGCACTGTAAGGAGATGCCTCACTGCAGGAACTCCATTGCTCTGGAAGAAAGCAGTGTGTAGTCACTGCTGTGTTCCCTGAGGAGACGTGCAAGACCAAATTGAGTTTTGAAGTGTGAAAGTGTGGGAGAAATCCGGTTTTAATATGGAGAGCATTGTGCTGCCTGTGCAACTTGTAAGATTTCAGGACACTGAATGGAAACCAGGTTATGCAGTATTTTGTTATGCACCACTTTAATCAAACACTAGCCTTGATAAAGAAGTGTTCCAGTGGAGCAGATAAATTGTTTGTTTATGCTTTAAAACCAAACTTCATTAACCAATATCCCCACTCAAACTGATGGATGATGAAAGCGATGTAACAGCAAATGGCTTGACAAGAAGGTGACTCTGCTGCATTTATTTCTCAGCCTGAGAATGTGGGGACCATAAGTGACCCTGAAATGGGCTTTAGTAAATCCTTCTCAGAGCAGGAGCAAAAGGAGTTGTCAGCTATGCTGATAGCCACACAAAATATGACAGAAATTTAAATGTAGTTTCTGTTATTGGACATGAATACCCAACAAGTTGTCCAGCTTAGGAAGACATTGCCTGTAGAAACATGTTAGGAATGATATTTGAATGAATGATAATTGTGGTTTTTTTGGGGGGTGGTTTATATATATATATCTGTGTGTGTGTATATATATATATGTATAACTATGTGTTTTTACTTTTCCAGAAAAGAAGCAGCTGATTTCTATGCTGATCATCGAGCCAAACCTTATTATCAGTAGGTATATTGATTTCAGCTTGGTGTGTATTAGCTTATTTATTGAATGCACAAAATTCATTTACCATATTTGGTGCCACAGGACCATGGGAAAATCAGAGCTTGTCTTAGTTGAGTGGAGCCCTTTGCAAAACATGCACCTTTTCTTTTTCCTCCAGGGAGAGATCCTTATGTCAGCTATTCAAGGTTTTAACTCACACTTTTTACAACCCAGTGGTATCAGGGGAATGTCTTTTGTCCCTCAGAACTGAAAATGCTCCTAGCAGGGCAAAACTTCAAAGCCAAGAGAAGGGATATCTTCAGGATTGGGGTGGAGCTTGCAGATAATGAGAATTAGGAGGAACACTTAGTTGTAAGAATTGATTTGGTAACAAATACCTCAAATCATAAATAACTGAAAGGATAGTGCATGGGACAGTTTTTGTTGTACTGCTACTCTTGGACAAATGTCAAACTTCCATGATGCCAGACTGTTCCACCTAACGCGAGAAACTATAGTCTTTCCATAACTGACCAGATGGATGCTTATGACCCAGAGACTGAGTTGTTTCTACTTTCCCTAAAAGTGCCAGCAACTTTCTTTTCCTCCCTCTCCACTGGGCATTCTGCCTCTTTTAGGAAGAAGGTGCCTTGTGTTTTTCAGCCATGTTGGTGCCTGGCTTTGCACTGATGTGGTTGAAAGACCTGGTTTCAGTACTGTCACAAAGTGCTTGAGAATTAGCATTGCCTGCTGCTCTCCTGCAACAGCAGCTGATTTTTGTGGGCCCAAACTCAGGCCCTTCAGAGAGACATGGCCCCAGGCTATGTCTGACCATGAGAGGTCAGAGAATGGATGATTTGGAATTGCCTTTTCTTTGCTGAGTAAGCCTGCTTGAATATGTTGATAAATAATCAAGAATTTTGCCTGGAGTGTTATTTCACAGATGTCTATCTACACTAATGGTAATTGTCTGAGAAACTGCCTTTGTCCACTGTGATGTGCCTGTCTCCCACCCTACAATCCTATTGGCTACATCTTCTCTATAGAATTTTTCTCTAAATTAGAAATAAATAGCTCTAGAGCATTCCTAATCAAATAGAAACAAGAAACTTCAAGGCAGTAAAGTGTGAAATCTATAACTCATTTATATTTGATTGTGTGTCTTATCTTTAAATTCAGATTTAGTTTGCAAGTTCACTAGTCAGTGTAGGTCTAGTGAATAGTAAGGAAAAAATAACAATTATATTGTTTGGAAAATAATGGTTTTCATATTAAGGAATTTTAAAAAAATATATTCAAGAATTAGTCTGCACAGTAAATAGTGTTGTAGAAATTGCTTTTTTCTTGGGTGTACATATATATGTGTACTGTTTACCTGTCCTAAATAAGCAGACTCTGACCAATAGAACCTGACTGCCGATAGATTTTTATTGTGTTGTTGCTTTATGTAACTTTTCATAGTTTTAATATTGTTTCTTTTTCAAAAAACTACTAGGATTTCTCTTCTCTTCTTGACCAGTGATCATTAGGAAAAAGGCAGTAGGAGAAGCATGCACATCCACAATTATAATTGTGTAAAACTGTTCTTTTAAACAAAACAGTACAAAAACCAGAGTCGATGTTCTCCTTTGTTGGTTCTGTCCAGATAAGCAGTGAAAAAACAGGCTAATTGGTATGCGCGTTTTGTGAAGACACTGAATTATAGTTACGGCATTTTTTTTTAGTTTTGAAATGGAATGTTTGGGTTACCAGTTTTGGGTGGTTGTTTTCTATTGTGAGGTGGTCAGGACAGGAGGCAGGCTGCTCCTGACAACCTCTTCTCCTTACTTGGATTCATCCCATTACAATCACTTGAGTTATGCCAAGATGTAGTAACTCATTTTGTAAGGAAGTCCTTTATCCCATGCAAACTTCTCAATTCTTTCTCTTCTCTCCTACTTTGGACTTTGGCTGGGCAAAATCCATGGGAGAGATCTGTGGGGCAGTGGAAAATTCAGCTTGAAAGCAGTGCTGACCTTCTGTGCACATCCAGGTCATGTATGAGAGCCTTGAAATGCTGCTGTGTAGAAAAGGAAAGCTTAGGAATCATTCCTGTCAGACAGGTGGTTACCAGGGTCTCTTTTACTGTTACCAGGACACCTGTACTGATCCTTTAAAAATCCTTTTGAAATCTAAGACTTTACAGAGTAGCTTCAGTGAGTTTGAGTTATCTACATGTTGGTTTTTTCCTACAACCATAATAAGGGAATGTCTGCACATGACCTAATCTAACCTCTTCCTCAGAGCAGAGTCCACTTCAAAGTTAGATCAGGTTGTTCAAGGTCTTGCCAGGTTGAGTTCTGAGCATCTCCCCTGGATCATGTTTTTGTTGGTTTTAGTTTGTTGCATGGGTCACCGTGTGCTGTTTCCATTTTGCAGTGAGCTTCTCCAGCTTATAATGGGTGGCCCCATCCTTGCTATGGAACTCTTAGGAGATGATGCAGTGAGCAAATGGAGAGCAATGGTAGGGCCAGCAAACCCTGCGACGACTGAGAGTGATACACTGGACAGCATCTCAGAGAGCTTTGGACATTATGGCCTCAGAGATGCAGCTCATGGCCCAGATTCTGTTGCTTCAGCTGCTAAAGTAAGTTTCTGACTCCTTCTTTACTGAGGTTTATTTTTACTTTTATCTGCTAACAACCAGATTAGGAATTTCTCATTTTGTTTCCACACTTGAATTCAGAACTAGTTTACATATTCTTCACGGCTCCTTTTTAGCATGGAAAAATAAACTGTCTGAAAACAGAAATCTTGTTTATCACAAAGGTGAATCTTGGGAGCTTTGATCAGGAGAGCATGCCTGGTCATTTTTAATGTCTCTTATACATCACAAACAGTGAGTTAATTGCATAGTCTGTGTAGTCTACTTGTAGTCTACCAATGTTGGTCATAAAAAGAAAGACATTAAACAATTAAATCCTTTTGTGTCCTCTTGTGATTCACATTTCTGTTCTCCTTCACGATTCTCACTAGTGCTCTGCTTGCAGCCTACTTTGCTGTTACCGTTCAGAATGAAAAATTTTAAAACAGGCCACTTTGTGGTGCTTTGTGCTTTGAGAGGTAACACAGTGGACATGGCTTTGAGGAGTTTGGTTCTGTTTTGCTTTGTATGCAGTGTTTCCTTTCTCAGTGCTAAGAAAAAGCCCTGGCACTGGGTAATAGATATTACCATTTCTGTAGAATTAAGGTGACTTTTGTGTGAATTGTTGTGGGATAGATATGCTAATAAATGACGGCAAGAATATCTCATGGTTGATTGATGTGTTGCTGTGGTGTCTCATCTGTAGACCACTTTAGCTGGGGAAAGATACCAGTTGTTGGTTCCTTGATTCTAGTCTTCCCTCTGTTTAAATTGGAACAGCTGCAGTAGCACAGCTGTAGAGAGACATGCCTCAGAATACCTAATAAGCTGCCAAGTAGTGTATGCTAGAAAATCTGCCCAGAGGTCATACCCTGGTGGTGAGGGCAGAGTTGGGCAGCCTCCCCTTCTGGTGCTGTTAGGCTGTGAGGTGCAGCAGGCTGAGTGCAGAGCATGGGTGGTTTTCTGCTGGCCAAGCACTCACCTTGCTGCTCTGCCCTGTGTCTGAGCTGCTGGAACCTCTCCCTGTGCCTCGGGCTTTGGCAAGAGATCACATGTTGGACATGAAGTTGGCTGGCCAACTTGGTGAGCATGTTACGGACTCAGAAGGAGTTTGGATGAAAGTGGTCTTTTCTGATGGAGAGTTAGAGTCAGCAAAGTCTTTGGAGTTCTGGTTAAATAGTCGGACGTCTTCAAATATAAGGGTGGAAGTTTCTCTTTTTTCCTGCATACTGCCATGACAACTGTGCCAGCTTCTGAACTGAGAGTGTAGGAAAGAGTATTACCATAAATTCTTGGTTAGAAGCATAAGTGTGTGCCTAGGTTTTAGTTTGTTGTTCTTGTTGCATTTCATTATTTTTGAAATGCTGTCTGAAGGCCCCGTTCATCTGCAGCATTTTTATGATGCTGTAGGTGTGTGCCTCTTTGTGGTGTTACTGATACTTATCTTTAATAAATCAAGCAAAATTGTGAATTTAGTGCCCCTGTGGTTTATTAATGTAGTAGGCCTGGTATTATGGGGCTATATAGCTGTTGCTATGGAAACTAGCTGACTGTGCCTTCAGAAGATTTGCTGAAAAGAAAGAAATATAAGATAAAGAGACCTAAGTGAACTCTCCTGACAGAAAACTGAAGTCTCAACCACATTTAATGAATGCATTGTAAGCTGAACACTTAGAGTGGAAAGCTGCATTATTCTTTTGATGGCTAAATGACAAGTGAATGTCTCTGATACACTCTACGCTGCTGTCTCTGCAGGCCAAATTTTGTAATTTCTTTAGATCAGGAATAAAGGGTAAGGAGAATATTTTTTTTTTTTTAAGGCTCCACAGGATTGTAGTTTGACCTTTCATTATGCCTGTCCTTTGGCATTATTGAGTTAATTTCCTTTTATGAATTTCAATGGATAAAACTAAGTGTTAAATACTATACACATTTTACTGCCTTTTTCTCTCTACTTCTTTTAGAGAAAATAGCAATTAACAGAGTGGGACAGGTTCCTTGAATCATGCAGCATTTTGTCAGTAGAAGGATGTAAGGAATGAACCCTATTGTCTCAGGTGTGCCCACTTAAAATGTGGATTATTTGCCAGCAGAAAAGCAAAGGCCCTTTTGCCTTCTGTTGAAAGATCCATTGTCCAGGATCCATTGTTCAAGATCCAAACCAGGACAAGTTTTAATAGTGTAATTCTTGAGGGAAAGATTACAGAAATTGTTGAAGTGCTATGAGCTAAATGTGAGTCTATTCCATTTAAGTTGAGCTGGTAAATTAAGGGACACAATTCCAGGAAATGGCCTTTAGCACTGCTACTGTTATACCGGAAAAAAAATGAAATACATTTGATAGTAGTATTTCTTGGATGCATTTTTTTCTCTTAAATAGAAATGTATCAATTCTCTTGCTGAATTTAACCAATAGGTATGAAATGGAACCTGTGTTTTGCATTTTTTAATTGGTAAATCGTGTAACATATGTGAATAAATGGTATGGAAGAGGTGTGAAGCTGGCAGTGAATAGTAAAAAAATATCACTGAGAAAAGAAACCTGACTGCCAAGTTCACCCCAGCATGGTCTAAGACCCAAGGTATCTGATATCTAACTAATGATAGTGGGAAGAAAGAGATTGAAGGCAAAATATTCCTTTGATTTATGTGAGAAATCAAAGCAATTGAGTTCATCAGCTTTAATTCAGTAAGACTTTTTAAAAAATTATAGGGCAAATAAAGCTTGAGAAGTGACTCAGCATTTTAGAGACAATGTAGTTGTTTAAGACAAAAAAAAAAAAAAGGAGGTCAGTTTTGTGTATGGAAAGAAAACATACTGAGAAATGGATAGTAGTTGTGCCTTTGCTTATATAGTGGAAAAGATGATTTGAAAAAAGGAAAAATAAAATATGTGTATAAGGGAGTGGATTTGGAAAGATATTGAGGAAAGAGAGAGAGCATTGGTAAAACTGGGAACACCTCTACCAAATGATTGTTGCATCAGCATTTTGAATGCTCGAAGTGTGAACGGATTGCATTGCAGAACTGAAAAGGAAAACATTGCAAACTCCAATCCTGTTTTTATGATTGTAGCAATGATGCCAGAGAGGAAAAGATATATTTGAGATAATATTTTAGGGAAGAAGTATTTGTAGAAAAAACCTAATCTGCATGGAAGGTTTATCTTCTGTGATTATGGGTACTTCAGATGCTCTTACTTAGGATAAAAGCTGATGTGTGCAGCTAGATCAATCTAAAATGTGTTTAATTACAATTGTTTTCAGGAGCTGGAGTTGTTCTTTCCCTCCAGTGGAGGTCGTGGACCAGTCAGCAGTGCAAAATTCACAAACTGTACTTGTTGCATTATTAAGCCTCATGCTGTTAATGAAGGTAAGCAATGCAGATAGCAGAGGAGAAAGCAGTGTGTGTCCATTGTATCCATGATCATTCCTGTGCCCTCTTTTTGGGAGAATGAGACTGCATGAGTACAGGGTGTATTTCACAGTACATGCAAAGCTTGCAGATAAATTGTCTTTCATTCACATTTACTATTTCTGCAGTTCATTTCCATGAAGAGTGAGTGGGCCATGTGCTTTCCATGCAGATACTTGTTCACTTCAGAATAAGAAGGGAGAGGTGAAAAAGAGGAGGGTTAAAAGCTACATGAGGTTTGACATATCTTCTTGTGACAGCTTCCTGTGTCCTTGCTCCTGTCTGCCCAGCCCAGTCACCTGCTGGAGGTTAGCATCCTCCCCACAGAGTGAAAGCAGGACACCTGGCCATGAGCCAGGGCCCTCCACTCAGGCAGTAGCACGTCAGATTAAAACCACTCACAAGGGGAGATTTGTACTGTTATGAATCTTGTTCTGCTGAATGTAGTGGGGATAGAAAGTAGGAAAGGCTTGTTTATGAAAGTGAGCCAAAGACCTTAAGCATTTGGTGGATTCTGTGATGCTTTCTGTGCTGGAGAATGCCCTGGGAGTTTGCCATGTGAGTATTGGAAATGTTCAGTGCTGTACTGTTACCGTGCAAAAATAACCTCGCTTGTGTGTCCTCTACTTAGATCCAGGAGCATGTGTAGGAGCAGTGAGTGCAGTAAAATATTTTGACTCAGGCACTGAAACAGTCTTTTTGAATGCAGAATAAATATCACCATATGAGAGCATAGAGTTTTTTCTTAGTAAGATGCAGAGCACACTGCAACATTTTAATCACTTCTTTGTGGATAGCTTAAATGGAAACAGCAGAAGTGGCTGGAGCAGTTTCCAGGCCTTTCACACCTCAAGTGGGATGTCTGGAGAGCTTGCTGAAATAAAAAAAAGGCTTTCACAAGAAGGAGTTTTGTGGTTGCTACTGATAATGTGCCTGTTATCTCTTCCAGACCTTGCATGGTATCTGCTACTGATAAGTCTGCCATGCAGCAAAGACACAGTGATGTTCCTTTTACAGAAATATGGGCAGCAGCTGGGACTATGATTTTACCTAGCTACGTGTTTGCAGAGGAGAAACTTTTCTGTGACAGGATTGTTAGGGTCCCTCATTTGAGTGTAAAAATAGCAAAGTGAATGGCTTGGACTGGTTTTTTCAGATAAAAATTCTATTACATACAGAGGCTCAGGCTCTTATCTTAGTAAGCTCAGGTTTTCTCCTCCTATTTTTAATCTTTCTCATCTTTGTAAATTTCATAGTGTGCTGTCTGTTCCTTTTTTTTCTTGAACTTCTCTGAATTTTCCTGAGTTGCCAGAAGACTAATTGTGACCCTGTTTGCCCATCCCTCTGGGAGTGTGAACACCTTTAGGAGGGTGAGGGTGGTGAGGAGAGGAGGTATGGATGTAGGTAAACAAAAAAACGTATGTGCACATCCAGCTTTGCAGTGTGAGTGCTGGTCTTAATGTCCCCTACATAGTGCTGGCATCTTACACAGCCTGAGGTCTTAATGTCCCCTGTATAGTCCTTTTTCTCACACCACAGAGGGCTGGAAAGTCAGAGGACAGCTGCCAAAAAACAGCTAAAATTTGAAAGACAAAAAGTATACCTTGTGTGAGCATTCTCCCTCCATGCAGCTGTGATTACTACCCTCAACAGAAGGAAGAAATCAGAACTGACTTTTTTAAGTCAGCAAACTGTTCTAACACTTTGCTGTGGTTTAACGGCAGCTGGCAACCAAACCCCACACAACCACGTGCTCGCTTCTCTGGAATCAGGGAGAGAATCAGAGGAGTAAAAATGAGGAAACTTGTGGTTTGAGATAAGGGCAGTTTAATAGGTAAAGCAAAATCTGCACACACAATGAATCAGGTACATGGAAACACAGCAGCTGGAGAGGAAAGGAAATCCTGTGTGGCCTTCAGTGGGAAAAGGTTTGGCAAAGCCAGAGGCACGGAGAGAAAATCATGTGGGTCGAAGCAGCAGAGCCTCTTTTGCATTGGAGTTTTGATTTGTGCTCTACAAATTTTCAGTATTGAGTATCTAAAAATAAACCTTTTTGCAATTTCCTATGCACTGCTGAGGCTTTGAACTTGGCTATCTAATTACCATGAATATAAGCTGCTCATTGCATATTTACAATTACATGAAGTTTCATTTATGTACTTGAGTTTATACAGAGATTCAGTCTTTATTTTTGTAGAGACATTTGACTGAATTAATGATTTTAATTTTGCTTTTTGGCCCTTTTCCCCAGTGTTTGTTTTTCCTTCAGAGTCTATTGCATAACTGATTCTTAGAAGGAAAAGTATTCCTGGTTTTCTGTCCTGGAAGATGATTTGCTTTAATGGCAGCTGTAAACTAGGGTGCTTTTCAGTGAGCTTAACTTGCTTACAAAAGGCTGGATGTAATCTCTAGTTCATGCTGGTTAATTCTTGGGCAGAATACTTTCTTGGAAATGACTTTGATTGCCACAGCTGGTTCCTATCCAGTGATAAAGTAGAGGAAGATCAGTGTTGGTTTTATCTCTGGCCTTGCTGCCTCTCTCCTGATGGACATACAAAAGTGTCTGGTCCTGGCCAGCCAAGCACAGCAGGACCTGGTGCAGTGCCCAGGCACCTGAGAATTCCTATAAGCAGGAGTGTCAGCATGTCTGCCAGCCTGCAGGGGAACCCTGAAGCCTGATAAAGGGTGTTGAGGTACTAAGGTGAAGTTTAACTCAGCTGTCAAGAGTGCTGGTAATGCTGGAGTGATGGCATCACTGGCCCTCTAGGAATGTGTGCCATGCATGTCTCTTGAAGAAGTAAGGCCATAGCTATTTTGTCAGTCTGGTGTCAGCATAACATCATCTGTGGAGGATCAGAAATGGGTAGGCCATGGAAGGCAGTGTAGCCCGGAGCTCTGGACCAGACAGCTTTAGCTCACTGGTGGCTGCTCCCAGTGGAGGTGGAGAGCTTCCCTGGCTGGCAGCAGTGAGGTGGTGGCATTTTAACTCTGAGGAGGCTTTGCAAGAAGTCCAATTCATCTTCACTGAGAGCTAGAAGAATGCAAAAGCGACCTGATGCTACTCCAGGCAAATTTGTTCTGACCAGGGTTGCATCAGGGAGACATAATGTGGTTTATCTCCTCTAGAATCTGTTACACTTCTCAGTGTCTTTCAGTTTCTCCTCATCTCCTGAGACCAGTTTTCAGTCAAGGAGGATTGCAACTAATAAGCACAGCTCTAGGATTGTATAGTTAAGTTGTTTATTAATTCGAAATTTTTAGTGTGGGTCTGTGTTCTGTAATCCTCCTGCTTCTTGTTCTTCTGATACTTGAGATAAAAGGTCATAGTTGCAATCACTTAGACATTCTCTATTAGTCATTCCCCTCATGTTAGTACATCTGGAGGTATTAGCACTGGTGCTCAGAAGCCAAACTTGTAAATTTACCAGAATGGATAAACATCAGTTTAATGCCCTTAAGTTGATGGTTTTGTGAGCAGAAATAGCACCATATAGGTCACTGGGTAGGATTAACTTTTAATATTTTTATGTGTAACAGTTTAGTCATGTTTGCTGTAGGAAGTAGACTTTGGTATTTCATGAGTGGTTTTAAATTTCTTTGATGTGGCTTTTAGCTTCTTCCTTGGAAAAATTATCAGGAGAAAAATTTTAAAATAGCGATGATCAGGCTATAAAGGCTGAGGTCAGAAGTGTGTAATATGCAAACTGAAAGGTCTGCCTAGAGGCAAGGAAGCCTCTGTGATTTTGAGAAGTCCTAGGCATGAGACTAACTACCCAGACACGTTTGCACTCCTTGTATGTGTTAAGCTTGAGATTTTGTTCTAACATGTCTGGTAAGTTAAATCCTTTTTCCTTTTAATTAAAAAAAAAATACAGTGCTGTCTTCCACAGTGTTCTTCAACTAAAGAAAATTTAAATCTCATAGAAAATAAAAGGAGCAGGAATACCTTCTTGCCAAGTGGAAGAGGTGTTGTGTGGAAGTGTGGTTTTAGAGCTGTCCTGAGTG
This sequence comes from Chamaea fasciata, assembly GCF_029207755.1. Lineage (NCBI taxonomy): Eukaryota > Metazoa > Chordata > Aves > Passeriformes > Sylviidae > Chamaea > Chamaea fasciata. Next base: position 21,599,581 of record NW_027094087.1, on the reverse strand, counting down.
GATGATAAAACTTACAGAGCTCTTCTATATTACCTTAGTAGCTAGTGGACAGCTATAGAAAGTTGTAGAACTTTACTTTGATTAACAAAATGTTGCACGACAGGAAATCGTAAGAATCTTATTTCCTTCTTTATGTGAAGGCAGAAAAATTCCAATTGAGAGAGTAGTTTGTAGCTCCAAAGACAAACCTGAATGTGACAAAAAGAATACCAAGAACAGTAGTTCAGTCACAGGCAGGTACAGAAATAAGGTTTACTTACGTAGAATCTCAAATTAATTTAGAGTGTAAGAGAGAATGAGGAGAGGACTTTAAAACACGGGAACCCAACATTTGAGTGGATTTTCTGACTTACAGACAGCTGAAGAGCTGTCCTGACACACAATACACTTGATGCTCTTTGAAAGAGAGAAGGCATCACTATGAAAATGTCCAGTTCACCTCTGTATGATGCTAAGTATACTTACACGTGTGAGGTTAGAAAATTGAATAAGCTGGAAAACAAAAAGAGGATGGAATAGTAGAGATACAAATCTATTATCACTCTCAGCACTACTTATCTCATAGGTTTTCTCAAGTTTTCATAGTTTTTTTCTCAAGATAATTTGTACTCATTAGATACAAAAACCCTGGAAATGCTTTCCGTTTTTTACCCTTTTAGGCATAAGTTTGAGTAATTAAGTATTTTTATTTTCAGGAGACTAGAATTAAAACAGTTGTCAGAAGACTGGCTTGAGAAAAAATGAGGAGTAAAATTTTCTTATAAGTAATCTGAAAGCTCATCTTCTGTCTGTGATAAGTGTGCAGGTAATAGAAAAGTGAAGTGCAGATGCTGGGGAGTTTACCTCATTGTAGGCAGAACCTTTCTTTGGATTTTGTCTACAAGACTGAGTGCTGTTCCAGGGAGCATCAATGCTAGCCTTGATGCACTGAGCAATTTGAAGTCTGGAAGGAATTATTTGCAGATAGAATCTGCAAGTGAAAAAAAAATATTGTGGAATGAACACAAATCTTTGCAGATACTTCAGAGTGGATGGTTTGAGATGTGACCTCAAGGTATTCCCACATGCAATATGTCAGTCTTAGTGCTGCAGTCATGTGAGGACTAACTAGTAAAACACTGTGCTTTCAGCTGTAGGCATTCTTTTGCAGACAGATTTGCCCAGGGAGGAGACATACTTATGTCAAATGAAATGCCGTTTGTTTCTTATGTTTTCCTTGTATATATATAATATTTAGGGTGTTGAACCATTTGGTGGTGTCTAGTGGTGCTGGGGTTTTGTTTTGTTGGTTGGTTGGGGTTTTTTTGCCTTAGAGAAGGTAGGAAAAAGTGATTGAAATGAAAACAACCTACTTTGCCACTTCATCACCATTTTTTAGAATAGAAAAAAATCAGCTTTCATGAGATCAGTCATCCATATGCTTCCATCTGTGTTTTTCATTCTTTGCTGTAATTGTAATGATGGATATTCCTTACCGGGGATGTTTGGTTTTGAAACCAAGCCAATAGTGTTTCTTGTTAATTTCTGCCTAAAGTTTTAGCACCTTGGCATTGGTTTCCCAGCTTAGACTTATTCTGGATTTCAGTGGGTAGTGGGGAAGTGACATCTGTATTTTTGAAGTATGAAAAATATATTTTACATTAGAATAGATTTTGGTGGGGAAAAGGTGAACTGAGTTTGAAATCCTTTCTGCCAGTTTGAGACAGGAAAGAAGAGGAGGAGATACACTTCAGAGAAACAAACAGATCAAATGGTGCAGCCAATCCTTGCTGAAGCTCATAAGTATCCTCCAGCTGGAAAGAGTGTATTCACTGCTGTGTGCAGTAGCCTTGTATTGGTGGTGCAGGGACCATGGTATGAACGTAAAAAAAAAAAAAAAAGAGACATTAGAAATGAGTGTTGACTACTGCATTTTGGGATTTTCACTTGTAATGGGTTAGAGAAAAGTCCATTTTAAGAGTGGACCAGGGATTTTCAGGATAGTGAAACTTCTTTCATACCAAGGAAACTGATGAATCAGGAGTATGTAATTTCATTGAAATCACTCAGTGGTTGATGGACATGTGACAGATAATTACCAGTGTGTCTTTTGTGAAGGAAAATATGCTATGTTGATCTGTGAATTCTCCAAGTATGCTTTCTCTAAAGGAAGGTAAAACAGAGTAAGATAGCCTAATTCACTTGGTTATCAGTGCCTTTGTGAAAGTTCTTTGCTGTTAGGAAACCAGAATTTTCCTTTAGTGGAGTAATTTGTATCTTTAGATCTTCACAGCATAGGTATCCACAAAGCTTTAAATGTTTCTCTGACTGTTGGACTGTACGTGAGCATGCCAAATTAAAGGCCTTTTCAAATGAAGTCTTGTTGGGCATCCTGGGGCCAGTTCTTGTCAATATTGTTGTTAATGGCTTGGATGGGTGAGGGCAGAGCATGCTTCTGATGTTCATACATGGTACCAAGTGCCTACTGAGATTTTGAAGGATGTGGTTAGAATTCAGAATATTCTTGATGAATTGCAGAAGTGGTGCCATGCAAAGATAATTAAACTGAATATAAACTGCATAGCACTACCATGGAGAAGGGAAAATAAATGCACAGATATAAAATAGAGAAGAACTGGCAGGGTATCAGTGAGAAGTTTGTAGAGAAATGGTTGGAATAATGATGAAACACGCACAATCTGTGTTCACTATGTACCCACTAGTTCTGCTCAATGCTCCTCAGAATCCAATTTGTGTATCAAGTCCAGTTTCTGGACACTCTGTTTCAAGGATAACAGAAAAAGAGAGCAAAAGGAATAAGAGATTTAGCCAATGAAAACTTGATGGGTTTAATTTATTTAACCCAAGATGGGTAGGACAGCAGCTTTCTATAAGTACATTTACAAAATATGAACGTATTTACTAATTTAGATGAAAGAAGATTTAATGTGATCATTAAGGAAAACTTTGTAGGGTATCACTGGCCTGATATTTGGTGCTGTAACAGAACCTGAAGTTACCAGAAATTTTTGAGAACATTTTAGAAAAATTAAAAAAATGTGGCCGTGCCTAATCTAACGCACTGTACCTTGAAGCAAAAGGTAAATTTTTTGAAGTCTCTTCTTTTACTGCCCTTTTCAAATCAGAATGTAGGGAGAAAGGCAAGATACTGGATCTGAAAACAGCCAAGGCACAGAATGTAGGAATATGTGGTAGTCTTTTGCCAAGCTGAAAGTAAATTATAGAGCTTACAGGGAATTCACTACTGTTCTAGGACAGTGAGTTGGTGAACCTTCCAGATTGTAGGGGATTTCATGAAGATTTTAACCTGCAGAAATAATTTAATTGACAGTGAAATAGTGGATTAAAGTTCTTGTTTATGATTATGGGCTAATACACATTCCAAGGAGTAATTTTAACCACTTCCTCTCTGTAGCTGTAACCATTCATGAGAAGAGCCATGCACAGTGTTCAGCAGGGATAACCATAAAAAAGGAAAGAAATGTTACCAAGGTTGTGAATGGTTTGAATTACAATACTGAATGCCTTTGTATAATCCAGTGGTAAGGCCTCAGCTAAAATATCAGATTTAGTTTTGTTCAGACTTAAGAAATAAGCAAAAATAAATGAAATTCATTAAATGGAAGCATTTTACTAGCCAGAATGATTGACCATAATCTTCTTAAGTTGAAAGAAAAATAAAATCTGAGTGGACATGCTAAAGGAGTATCTCTGTACTGTAGTAATGAAGTAATGAACATCTTGAAAGAAAGAGCAAAGTAAAATGGATATTTCTTTTAAAACTTTCTCTTAACACAAGAACAAAGACAGAAAACTAAGCTTTTCTGGGTTTTGGGGTTTTTTTGTAGATATACAACTGTCAGTTTAAGTTCAGCCTAACTATTGCATAGATATTGACCTCACTTCATAGTATTGCTTTCTTCTTCAAATTCTCTTCTCCAATGGCTCACACTGCCCAGCCAAATTTCTGGATACTTTGTGTAGTCTGGCTGTGATCTTTGCCTTGAATTTCTCTATGGGCCTTTGTATCTGAACGCTAAGTATGACTCTTCTCATCTGTTCCCATGCAAGAATTCCCAGAAAACCCTGTTTTCCCTGTGGATTTTCATCATTCTGCTGCTTATAAGGCCCTGTCTGGCATTCACATGTGTGGTCTTGCCTTGTTCATAACAGTTCAAAAAGTTGCAGCTGGAATTAAGCCTGTGTACCTTTCACCCCCTTTGAAGCTGTCAGTTCCCATTCTCAGCCACATCACACACTCTGTCATTTTGGTTTCAAGGCCCCCTGAGATTTACTGTCTGCATACGTAATTTTTCTTGTGCTAGCACTCTCCTGACTATTTTCCAGTAAGGCTGTAGTGATATCTTTTGTCTTCACTCCTTTAACTTTTAGTGTTTTCAAATGAGTATTTTCTGTAAAGGTTTTCACCAGTGCTGCAGTGTTGACAAAGTTCTCCATAAATGTCTGTAAAACTGCCCTTCAAACTTCTCGAGGTTCTTCTTAATACAGTACCTAGACAGAAATGAGGAATAATGGAAAATCCTGGACTCTGTGCCTGTGAACAATATTCTCTCATCATTTCCTCACATGCTGCTCTCTCTCCCATCTGTATCCACTGGTCTTTTCTTTCCCTCCTCATCGCTAGCCTGAGTGGCTTTTGAGGTCCCCCTCTCCTTTGCTGGGCCAGAGTGTGTCACTCTGGAGACCTTCTGTCATTCCTTGGTGTGCCAGAGCACAGGTGCAAAAATGACTGCATATCCTTTTTCATACTGTACACAGCGGGGCTGGGAGACCAATAATTATAGATTATCACCATCAGCAAACTTTCGGGCAGTCTAGAAATGGTATATAAATGCTTCATAGTAAAAATGCCTAGAGTTGTGTTATTCCTATGTAGAAAAAGAAGAGAGAGAGAAACCTTGTTCTTCAGGGTATAGGTTGACCAACTGATAGGAAGAAGTGCACTTTTTGAGAAGGACACCTGTCATTTACTTACTGCCCAATAATTTTTTAATGTTGTCTCAAACAAAGATTAGCAAGAACTTTAACTGAAATACATTGCAGGAGGGCCCAACCCTAAATCCCACTTTTCCATCTTCTAGTGTTAAAAAAGGACTTTACTTGGAGTCAAGCCTGATTGTGATTCTCTGGAGTTTTGAAATAGGACCTTACCACTTGGCAGTAAAGAATCAGATGATTTCATTATACTATAAAGGAAAATTGCATTTCAAAATGTCAGAAAAAGACATGCAATGAAATTGCTACTTATAGTTAGTGATATGTTAAGCACCCAGTACAGGTTACTTTTAGAAATATGTTACTGGATGAGGTGGATCATCAATCTGATCAGTCATGGCAGTTTTTGTATTCCTGTCGAAAAAACCCTGTTGTTTAAGAGGAATTATTTTTAATTATTGGAAGGTTTTTACAAAATGACATATGGAGGCTGAGATGAGGAATCGAGTTCTTGCCTTGCTCTGAAAGCAGTCTGCTGTCTTGCCTAATGAGCTTTTAACAGAGGAATGGTTAAATTAGGAAACAGGCCAAGAAGAAAGGGAAGAGAATGTAACATTCCTACTCATGGGGCTGGTGGTTCGTAGTGCACTGGGACAGAAAGGTCCCAGTAGCACAGCTGCTACGCCTCATTGGTTAAAGTGCTATTAGGTTAAAAGTGACTTTCGTTAAACTGTTTTATTTTACCCAATGCCTAATTTTGCAAACATTTGTAACCTTTTTCAGTCTGATGTCTTCTCTGCTACTTTCTGTTACTCAATGAAGGACAATTTTCAAATACTGTATGTTGTAAAGTAACAAGTTGTATAATATGAATGTTTCAGGGAAAGTCATGGTACTTTATTGTTTCACCTGAGTAAAATATATTGGAAAATTATCTCTGTCTATATTGGAAAATTATTGTGTCCTGTGCTAGGTATGTAGTAACATAATGCTGCCCAGTAGATATAAAATGTGTGCCTGTGCTCCCTTTCTTTCACCCTTTTTGCTTGGATTAGTGTTAATTTCCCTCAGTTGTATTTAGTAATGCTTGGGATTCTTTTGTGCCTTGAGACTGAAAATTCGTCATAACTGGTGCCTAATCTGTGGCTTTGATTTGGGTTCTTACTGTAATCACATTTTAAACATCCACTGACCCTTGTTGAAGGGTCCTTAGAAAGTTGTTTTTTCACTACAGATTTGGATTTTAAAATTGAAAGGAATTGTTGAAAGCTGCTGAAATGATACTCGTTAATTAGTTCATCTTTTCCTGAGCCTTATCTGCCCCCAAAGAAGAGGATATGTCCCAGTTCAGTCATGCAACTGGCTGAAAGCTTCAAACAGATCCCAAGCCGAGCCTTGAGCTTGCACTCTTCTGTTGCTTGGGGATTGCCTTTGTGCTTTTTGTTTCTATTTTGGTTCAGGTAGAATTTAAAAGGGAAGTGTCCCTAGGAGAAATGATACATGGATTGCCTAAACTGGGACGAGGGAGGGCAAGTCACTGGATCTGTGGATCTGTGCCGCCACTGGCAACTTGCTTATGTTCCTCAGTTCTCACGTCTGGGAAGTGGAGCTAACGTCCTGCTTTGCAAACATAAGTGAAATCTCATGGCCCTTCTTCCTCAAGGCACTTTGAATTTTGTGGGTGAGGTGTCTGTATGAATGGTGAAAATAAATCCTTTGGTTAAACCTTTTGGGTGTTGCAGACATGGGCAATCTGTCTGGAGCAACAAAGTGCTCTGCTGCTATGATGAGTGAGAGTGAACTCAGAAATACAGTGTAGAGGAAAATCTTGATAAATTTATCACCATTATTAAAGGAACCTTGCATTAAAGACCTTTATGGAAAATACCTTCCTACCTTAATTTCTATCATTAAAGGAGACTATCTCCTCTGTACAGGAGAGATAAGTCTTAGTGACTTCAGTAGAGAAACAGCCCATAAAGCTGAGTGGAGACCCCCTTTGCTTCTCTAAAACATTGATTTTGTTTGTAAGTTGTGAAACGGCTGAAAACAAAAGTTCTGTAAAAAGCAGGTCTCCATAATACTCTATAACTTGATGTATTTTAATTAGATGCTTGCTGGCTGAGAGTGCCTATGCAAGTAGCCCATTCTTGACTGATTAAGTGTAAAAAGAACATCTGTCGACAAAGCAGCTGTCCCTTACCTTTCTTGTAGCTTTTTCCCTGCAAGTGACAGTGGCCATTTATCTGCCAGTGCCCTTTCTTCGTCTTTGGTTAATGGTGAAGCAGTTGACCAGCGTGTTGCCTTTGAAGATTGAGAATGAGGAAAAGCTTATGGTGTGTCACATATTTAATTAGTTAATTAATTAATTCAATTTATTTATTCATTTCCTGGATGTTTCCCAGCCAGTCACTTAATCTCTTTACAAACTGCCCATTAATCTCTGAAAACAAGACTGAAGGCTCACTGCCTCAGTGGAACCTGTGTGGGAGCATCTGAGCTGCTCAACCTTTCTGGCAGGGTGGACCAAAAGAAGCCAGAGCTCTGGTTTCCATCTCAGATGTGGTCTTGCATTTCCTGGGCAAACCTGTCCAAGTCTCTTCTTTTTGGTGTTGCAATTATTTATTTATTTATCTTAAATAAATCTTTTTTATCTTAAAAAATGTGGGAGTTTTTTTGTTTTGTTTTGTTTTGTTTTTTCCCCTGGGTTCACAGCAGTGTTAAAAGGAAAGTTCCACCAAAACATGGTGGAACAGTATAGTGGGACAGGAATTGTATTTGCCTCTGCTTGTTTCTATTTCTGTAAACACAAAGAACTACATGGACTGAGTATGCACTGAAATCTCAGGTTTTCCCTTTACTAGTTGGAAGATTTTTTGAAGAAATATGCAGTGTTTTGTAGAGGGAAGGCTTTTCTACATAAATCTTAGTGTGAGAATATGGTAGCAAATACTTCAGGGACACGTTTTTTTCATTTTCATTTGTAAGTACAATTTTTGACAGTCTTTCAGCTCTCAGTCTCATTTACTCAGAGCTTTCGTTGACCTTTTAATGTGGTAGGAAGCTCCCCAGTCCTATGCCACAGGTACAAGTAGGCTGTGTCTCAAGTATGCTATAACTTCCATACTGGCTTTGTTTTATTGTCATCTCTTAAAGTTATGTAGCGCTAAATATCCTGCAATGTAAAGATTACTTAATAAAAGGATCTAATGACTAGGAGTCACATCCTGCTATTGTCATTTGTTACAGGGTATTCTTCTATGATTAATTCTTTTCTGGATAAATGTCCAGAAATTCGTAGTTTCTCACAAATTGTACTAGAGGACAGGCATTTGGGTTCTATAAAAAACAATGATTCTGTAAAATTTACCCACACAGAGTGCTGTGCTTGGCTGACATTATCTTCAAAACTGCCTGATCTTATAAGCACAGGCAAATCTAAGATATACATTCAGTGGAAGATCAGTGGTTCTTGTTTACTGAAATTCAATGTTTTGTTTTACAGTATCATTCAGTCTTTGAGGATGTGTTCTGGAGAGAATAAGCAAGCAGTATCGTCAGCAATAGCATATTTGGGAGCTATAAACTTTGAAGGAGTAGGTTATTTTGCACTGATGTGTTTTTTCCATAGAAGACATGAGCTCCTATGCTAGTTTATTGGCAACATTTGTTATCTTCCTGCATTGTTTCTGGCTTAGAGTAAGACCCGCAAAAAGAAAAAGACAGCTGGTGCCCTGAATTGATGACTGATAGAGCATCAGTATTGCCAATAGGTTTTCATTAAAAATATTAATATTGGTCTTGCAGCAACTGCGTGTTTTGCAGTTGATCTGGGAAAAACAAAGGCTTCACTAATTACCTTTCTTTGCTAGAAGTGTTTTTCAACAGCTGCATAGAATTTAGTTATTTGAAACCATCAACACATAACCTCATATAGAACACAGAGTGTGTGAACTCAGCTCTGGTCTCTGCTTCCTCTCACAGCATTTTACAAACATTGTTTTTTCAGTTCGAGAATAAACAGTATGTTGGCATAATACATTTAGGTTGTGAATTCTGCTTTTTAAAATTGAATACTGTATTTTCCGTGTTTCTTCAGGGCTTGCTGGAAAGATTATAAAAGCCATCCTCAAGGAAGGATTTGAGATCTCAGCTTTGCAGATGGTAGGTTTCCTTTTGTGTATTTTTATGATAAACAGAAGTTGGAGTCGTGCTGTATGCATGTCGTAGCAGTGCATAAGTGTCTTCCTGCAGTAAAAAAATAAAACCCTTGTGCAGACTGTAGCAATGTTTTGGGATCAGCATTGTCCTTGTGATATTTGTGTTTTAGTATCTGATTGATCAACTAATCTGTTTGTTTGCTTGGTGACCTTGAGCCAAGACACTTCTCTTCCTTATATCTGAGTTTCCCTATAGTTAGGAGGGGATGTAATTATATCTGTCACTTCTGGAGCAATTTGAGATATCTTTTCAAAATGTACTACCTAAGATTAATGAAACTTTTGTTAATATCTTTCCTTAATTTTTTTAACTTATATATTTAGTATGAATTATGGGGAATGCTTTTAAAGGTACTTAAGGGATTTTGACACCCTGAACACCCTCAGCAGTTAAAAGAGATTGTTCCCAAGAGTCCTGCCCTTCAATTCTGGTGGAAGTCTCAAGATCTGATATTCTCCAATCACTCAAATCCCCATCACAAATGAAGAATAGCCCCTTTCTTAGTGGGTGTCTTGGTTTAGGAAGACAGGTATTTGCTAGGTAAAATTACAATTAGAGGCTCTTTGGCAAAGATTTGGGAAATAGGAATAGCAGTTCTTTACTAGTATGTAATATAAAGCAAACAAACACAAAAAAACTCCCCCCACCCCCACCAAACAACTACAGCATTAATGACAAACGACAACAGTACCAAGAACCTTGAGGGCTTTGTTTCACAAAACCCAGGGCAGTTTGGTTTCGGTGTCCCTGCAGGATCCTTAGAGCACTAAGCTGAAACAGTGGAAAAGTCCCGGGCTGGTAGCTGGGATGGCAGGGTGTTTCGGCAGGCAGGGGCAGGATGTCCCGGCAGCGCAGGGGGTGCAGGGTCACCCTGTAGCAAGAGGAGCAGCGCCGAAGAAGCCGATGGCGAGGCAGGGCCTGGACCAGCTCCCCGCGGGTGGCCGGGAAAACTCCGGATTCAGGCCGACCCAGTGATAGTAGATTTCCTAGGACTGGATCCCTTTGGCCACAGTGAAACTCTTCCAGCTAGCAACAGCTGTTCTTCGCTCGGCGTGCTTTGCGACGGCGGCTGAGCTCCTCGAGGAGCGGCAGACACGCGTCTCCTCTAACGCCGGAAAAAGAAAAGCACGGAAAAAGAAAAGCACGCAGCTGCCTCAAGCTTTGTCTTTTACCTGCGTTATTTCTCCCTTCTACTTTTTGTCCACCTCTTTGTTTCGGTTAAGTACTCTCAAGTATCCAACACTTGGTCTCCTTGGTAACTTGTGGGGAAAAAAGTTTTTAGAGAAAGAAGGAACAAACCTAACCTCCAACAGTGGGGTCGGCCAACACTACATTGTCTACTTGTATTTGATTGTATTTGATGTGGAGAAAGATACTGGGTGCTATGTGGCCTGTGGCATCACTTAGTTGCTGACAAGCTTTATGTTGCAGTGGTAAAGCCGTTCCTTTCACCTTGTAAAACTTAAAGGATTCTCAACGTTTGCTGGTTAAGAAGGGAGTGTCTCTGTATTCCTGTTGTTGTTTAATTCGGACTGGCTAACATTTTGGTTTTCTTAGTTCAACATGGAGCGTACAAATGTGGAAGAATTTTATGAGATTTACAAAGGCGTCGTCCCTGAATACCTGGTAAGCATAAGTTTAACAAGAATCTGTTTAAAATAAGATATGCTCAAGTGAGGAAATTACCACATTTCTTATTGCTTGGGATTGTGATGTAGTTTCTTTTATGAACCTAGTGTTGAAGAGTTCTAGTTTGTTCTTGAATAAATTAATTCATTGTGAGAATTGTGTTATGTGTGTCATAATAGAGAAGAGCCTGTCATGAAAATTGTTCAGCCAGGGAATTTGTAAAATACAACAGAGTCACATCCCTGGCTTCCCCCAGAAAAGTTACTTTTTGATTGAGCTATGAGAATGTATATCACACCTGTGTCTTTGATTGGCTATTGCAATAGTGGCTTGGACCAAAATACATATTTATCATTTCATTTACAATGAGGCTGCTGTATTGAAGGCTTTCCTAATGACATCTTGAACTATTCTTTGGTTTATTCATATGACTTTCATAAATATTCAGAAAATTTAAGAAGTTTAAGATATGCCGTAATCCCAGTGGACATCTGAGACTCTCTATAGTATTATGCTTTGTTGTACTGTCACACAAAACTTCCTGACAACAGATGGAACAATGGGAATACAAGAAAATAAGCTTGTCTTACTGGATCACCTTCTCTCAGAGGATTTTGCTTCATTTTACTCATAGTAATTTTTACTTTACTATGTCATTTACTCATAGTAATGAGTTTAGCTTCACTGCCATGCTATTATGTTGCAAATTCTCCTTAATTTTTAAATGGTTACATTATTTTAAATGGTTACTTTCTACATATTTACTAATATTACTTTGAAAATGAAAGTTTTATTATTTTTTCCTCCTTTATGATTGTTCAGTCTAACTTCAACAGGGTTTGTAGTTTTGTCTTTAAATGGGAGTACTGTTTGTTTACTCTCAGGCTGGGGAATACTTATAAGGCCTCCTCTGAACATCATTTTTGACAAATATCAAAGGGGGATTGGCATGCTTGGGGGTATGTGGCAGAATTAAAAAATGGAGGTGTCTGACCAATATTTCAGGGCCTGAGGAGTCCTATAGTGCTGCAAAAGTCTCTGCTTTGAACAACGTGGGAAATTCTTTACCTTTTTCTGCAGCTGCACAATCTCTAACCCTCTAAAAAGTTGCAAGTTTTAGTTATATAATTTAATTGGAGAGTTACTCAGAAGGGAAGGTGACATTTGAACAAGGTAAGTCAATAAATGAAATATGTTTTAGGTGATGTCAAGGAAAGTGAGAATCTGTGGCTCCGTCCTGCAAGTTATATGTGCTAGATTGACTCAGTTGAAAATTAATCAAATTAATGTTTTCATGCACTCAGGATATCTGAGAAACAGGAAGATGTGGAAAAGCTAATCATGATGGTAAAGGGTTCTAGAGATGGCACACAAGGGAATAGCAGCAGATACTGTCAATGGAGTCCAAATAGGAAAGTATGTTATGAAATAGGATATTGGAGAAAGAATCTGACCTCTTCTATACGTGACTCAGAACCATCTGGTTTGATCTAAAATTTATTTATCATTCCAAAATAACTCAGCACAGAAGATACCGGCATCCAAAAATCCTTTTAAAAAACTGTACTTCCATTTCTTCCAGTTATTTCTTGTCAGTCAGATAAAGGTTTGACATTGTATATAAAGTACTTTGTGAAAAGAGAAAGCTGTACAATTGCCCAGAATTTTAGCTTTGTTAGTATCCCCTGCATGGGATTTTACATACTGTTGCTTAGTTTTTGTGGTGTTTTGCTTTGTACTTCCCACTCTAGCCAGAACAGAAAATGGAGGGAAAAGAAGTGAGATTATTTTAGATCAGCTCAGAATCCACTTCCTAAATCAAAAATCCTTGCTCTTGATCCACCTCCAGGAATGGTTCTGGTAGACCACAAACCATGCTATTTGACAAATGAACTATTTGCAAAATGGACTAATTTGAGAAAATTTGATGTAGCTGTAACTGGGAGCCTCACCAGACAAATTTTAGACTCAACTCTGGACTTGATGGGGCTATGTAAGTAGATCAGGCTTGTCTGACACAGAACCAGCTGCCTCTGTGCTGTACCTAATGGCAGCCGGTCTTCAGGAATCAGCTCTGTGCAGTATTGAAAGAGTCAGGAGTTACTTTGGTCGTGTTGTTCACTGTTGCTTGTGGGATGTCCGTGCTTGAGACAGGAACAATAAAAGAGGGAGGACCAAGAATAACCACAGTTTGCAGGAATTGCAGAGAGTTGATTCAACTTAAGTTAAAAGCCCATTTTTTTCTGTGCTTTCCTCTTAACAGTTGTTTAGATGACAGAATTTAATGTAATTCTGGGGAGTAGTGACTTTAGGGCAATGTTTCTTAGCAGAATGAAATATGTGCTCTTGGACCTCTTTTGAACAGAGGATCTGTTGGTGATAACACAGTTTTTGGAATTAAAATATTTATTTATATTGTAGTGCATGAAGCTAGTCTGCACTCTTTGCATGTCCTTAAGAAATACTTCTCCCTAAATGTCCTAGGATCTAGTTGATGATCGAGGCACTGGATAAAATTCAGAGAGGGGAGCTTAGGCACACATTCTCAGTATGGAATCCAGTATGAGGATAGCAGCTTTTTGGAACAGTGCTGCCTGACTCAGAGTCATTGTGTACTTATTTTCAGTCATAATTCATAGAAGAAAGAGAAAGACTTAGTTCTTCTTTTCCTTCTGCTCTTTTGTCCACTCTGTATGTTTTGTCATGGTTCATCTTTGAGCCATGAGCATACAGGCTCATCTACCTGTGGCTGGTGGGCATGATTGCAGAACCTTGCTAGTACTTACCTGTCCTCCCTTACTTTTTGTGCATGTTTTGTCCTTTCATCTTTCCTCATTGGTTTTGATTCCTTTAATTGTCTTGTTTTGTTTAAAACTTGTCTGCCCAGATTTCTAGACAAGTGTGCAATTACAAGGGCATGATTTGAAAAAGGAAGTCAGACTAGAACATCAAAATAGATTTTCTGCTTGTGAAACCTATACCTCTAATTAACAAACTCCAAATTGGCACTAATGCCCAGAGTTAATTTAAGCTTATGAAAACTAAGACCCATCTTCATCACCCACACAGAACTCACGATGTCTCTTTACTCTCCTGGAGACAAAGATGATTTCACTGTAACTGAGCTCCTGGTATTAGTACATCACAAGAATGTTGCCAGACCCTTTCCCTAACAGGTTGTGCCACAGGCGCGAATTCTGTTGGCTTGTGTGTTTCAGCTTCTGTAGTAATCTGTGAGGAAAAGACAGTGAGAACCAAAAGCCCAGGAGACATTTTAATGACTTAAAGTCATCAAATGAGTGTATATTTGGAAACAGATATAGGCTGTACTGGGCTTCTGGTAGGGAACACTGCAAAGTACATTGCTGTCTGTGGAACTGGCTGAACATGGTGTGATTTTTCAGGCTTAAAACTCAGCAGAGTGAATTCCAATGATTCAGTCTAGTTTGACAAGTTATGAAATACTGCAATGCAATCTAGGTCCAGATCAATAAGGATGTACCTACAAAAGAATTTAAAGTATTATGGATGCTGTTATATTCTGTTCAGTATCCTGTTAAAGTTTAATATTCAATTTTTCTCAATTTCCACCTTCTAAACCAAGCAGCAGAATGGAAAACATTTCTTTTGTGATTAATACTAATGGTATTTGTTTACTGTCCTCGCTCTCCTAAGTGCACTAATATTTCTTGATTGTTCCTGTCCTGTAAGTTTGGACTTGTTTTGGGGAGAAATACAACCCTTGCTAAAGCCCAAAGAGTTCAACTTTTTTTCTGTCTTTTTTCTCTTCCAGGAGATGGTTTCAGAGTTGTGTTCAGGTCCTTGCATAGCAATGGAGATCAGACAATTCGATCCTTCAAAAGTGTTCCGAGACTTCTGTGGTCCTTCTGACCCTGTAAGTACTTTCAAGTGACAAATAAATCGTAAAAAATTTGATTTGCTCAGTGTGGTATGGCTGCCACATGCCGGCTGCATTCGTTAGAAATATGTCAGTATTACCTTATTACAGAGGTCAAAGGCTAGCCTTGGTGGACCAATTTGCAAATCCTTTAGCAACCCTTCTGATCTTACCTAAACCACACGATGAAATACTGTGATGACATTTATGTGAAAGGAAAGGTATCTAGGCAAAAATCTCTGTTAAAGATTCACAAATAAAATAATGCAAGGCTTCAGAGCCCTGGAATGATCGGCTACTGCTTGTGGATGCCAGTGTAATCAAATGTTAATTCACTGCAGTCTCTGGCATTCTCCTAGGATGAAACTGAAAGGAGGGTAGGTTCCTTTGATTTTCAGAAGAAAGCAAACAAAAAAGGGTGTCAAAGTTCTCGTACTTGTTTGCGTCTAGCTTTTGTTTTTCATTTCTTGAGGCGGATAATTACATATGTGTGATACTGTGTGCAATTTGAAGACAGGCGTAACTACTGTCTCAAAAAGTTTGCAGATTTTTGGTAAACAGTGAAGGCTGCTCTACACAGAAGAACAATGAGGTGAAATATCCAGGTGCAGGCATTGAAGTCAGGGTTTGTATGTTTTTCTTGTTATGATTTAATGTTTTAGTTGCAGACCTGAGGGAAATTCACCATCTT
This sequence comes from Chamaea fasciata, assembly GCF_029207755.1. Lineage (NCBI taxonomy): Eukaryota > Metazoa > Chordata > Aves > Passeriformes > Sylviidae > Chamaea > Chamaea fasciata. The sequence goes on along the minus strand of NW_027094087.1, from coordinate 21,584,186 downwards.
CATGGAAAAGAATCACACAGATGAATGTTTGAAGGCGAGAACAAATTATTCAGGATATATTTTTCTTCAGATCCCGAGTTTCGATTATAGAAAGCACAGGTTGAAGGCATTATCCAAACCTTTACTGCCTCTTCTGTTTGGTAGCATTCAAATACTTCTCTATTGGGTTAGCATCTTGTAAACAGAGCATAAGCCATTTATCTGACCTAATTTTAACTGGAGGATAGTATATCAGTAGTAATTTGCACAATATAGTGGTTTCAGTTTTGTTTCAAATTCCATGTTTAAGGTTTCTGGTCTTTAAAACATTGAAAGATGCAGTCATTTTATTTGGGCCTGTTACATCCTTTTCATGTGTCTGCTTGTTTAATACCTGATCCTTTAAAATCAACCTATGCTTGCAAACATCACAGTGGCTTTTGCTTATGAGAGACAATTGTTCCTATGTAAGGGGAATTTCATTGGTTTTCTGTACTCACATGAAAAACTGTCATAACTGTACAGTGTGTGTAGGCAGCTGTCGAGCTGAGGAACTGAGGGATGTTACATTATCTTAAATGGTTACTTTCTACATACATTTTCTGGGTAACAGAATAAAACCATGAAGGAGGGAGCTAATTTCCTGTCTCCCAGTGACCTCAGTGACCTAGTGATGCTGTTTGTATTTCTCTGGTAATGGTTAACTCTCTGACTTGTGAAGTGAAAATGAATATCTGCCTGCTTCAAGTGAAAGCTGGGGCTGTAAGTTTTGGACACTGACTTCAGAGCAGTTTCATTAATGGTATGTTTGGAAGACAGGCAACTGTGTTACATTTCTGTGCACTGTTTTCTGTAAAAATTGCAAATGAATTGATTCTCCAAGCACATAAAGCCTACGTAGAGTAACTGCAGCTGCTCTCAAGACTAATCATTGCTTGAAATTAATCTGTCTCTTCAGATAGTGTTTGTAGCTTGTTCTTGAGGATAAAGGGACTAAGGTATCTTGGCTTTTGTCATTCCCAACTGGAATTGTCAGAGAAGCTCATACCTGCACTTGGTGGATATAATATTTGTCTAAAACAGAAGTAGCAGCAACCATAACAGGCAGTTTCATTACTGAAAGAGATTCTGTGCAGACCATGAAGATAATTTGGACTTTATACTCTAGTGGTTAAGCAACATCTAAGTGTCATGCAAATAGTGCATTATCATTAAGAGATCTGGGTCTCTTTATAACTTGTCTGTTGACATATGCTAGATCCTGATGTGTATGCAGTCTGTTCATAAACACAGGAGAAGACCAAGTTCACTATGAAAATGGACCCATTTGGGTCACTTTGGTTCCTGTTAAAGAGTACCCTGTCTGCCACTGAAATCACTGTCATTGCTTTCAAGGCAAAGTGCTATTTGAAGTGAGTAAAGGTGTTGGAATTTGACTTATATAATGAATTTCCCAATCACCTGGGCTGTTAATTATATCTTAAATACATAACAAATGTAATAATTACTTTGTGGCATGTCAGATATCTAAACTGGGTGTGAATGTTAGCTGCCCTTTCAGTCTGTTCTTGGTTTTGCAGGATGCTTAGGGCTGAAGAAAAAATTAGAATGCTTCTGTTTTGAGGATTAGACTGTAATAAGTTAACAATTTATTACAAGTGTATAATGCTAAAAATGAAATGGGACTTGGGCTATTTTCTGTAAGCGGGTAATATTTTGTTAGCACTGCAGGTCAATAAAGCTCTCTGCCAAAAATATCCTTCATTATAAACCAGCTTAGAAATACTTGGTTAAAACCTCCTCTGTGGTAGACAACTAAACAAAAACCTGGTTTGAGCCTCTTTGTAGTCATGTATGAAGAGCCCTATTGGATCTGGAAAGCAGGCGGTGGGATAAAGAGACTTCTCTGGAAGGAGCTGTGCTGAACTTGCTCTCTCTCAGAATTACTGTGGTCTGATTGAAGGGCTCAGTGTGGCAGATTTCTGGCTTGTGGAACACTTGTCCCCAGCCGATAGTACATGCAGTAGGATATATACCTTGCTGCTTCTTGCATCCTTCTTGTACACTGGCACTTTTGTACTGAGTGTCTGACTGGCTCACTGTACTCTTGCTGAGCTGTCAGCCTCTTTAATCAAAACTTGACTTCAGCTCTTGGAATGCAGCTCATTCTTTTGTGTCTTAGGCCTGAGGTGAGACCACCATTCTGTGGTCCAGTCGTGATGCTTGTTCTTGTCTTCCAGTTGCAGTCTCTGGGCAGGTCCCAGACTACTTGTGTGCCTTGCTCTTGGTGTCCCTCTGTGCCTCTTCCTCTTTGTTCTCGTTTGCCTCTGTGGCTGATATGTGAGTCTTGGAAGTGGGAGGTTCTCTCCAGATCTACTCTAATTAACAGCTATTTACTTATTTTTGCAGCACCCCTATAAAAGGCCATCAGTCATACTGATGCTCATCTTGAAAATGTTTCTTTGCAATGTTAATAAGAGGTGTTTAAAAAGGTCTCTGAATGTCACGCGAGACTGCAGCTTTTCAGGGAGGGGAAGTATCCTCAGGCTCTGCTATGCACACAAAACTATAAGGTTTGAAATGCTGACATGCAATGAGCAGCTGAGAACTTTTGTTCAGATATTTAAATTACAAGTGAGAATGGGGTTTCTGAAATAGCTTCAGGTCCCACTGATTTTCATGATTTGTCTGAATGATTTAAGCCCTTTTTAAAAATACACTATCAGATCTTGCTATGCAGGTTGTTAAATTGCACATTTTTTGCTGGGTGCTATTTCACTCTGTTTCTACTGATGCAGTTGAAAAGAAAGAAATTAAAAGAAAAAAAATTTGAAAGAAGAAAATTACACTTAGGGCAAAATGGTAGCTGTTCTAGAAAGCTAGGAAGAGGACCTAAAAAGTTAATTAAATACGACTCTTACAGAACATGAGTCTTTAGAACTTTCAGTACACGTGATTACTTGGAAATAAAAGTTAGTAACTGCAACCAAAGTCTGACAGAAATGAAGTTGTGTTTCTCTTTCATTGTAAAGAAATGAAAATGCTTGGAGGGTTAGGGATAAATGCAGCACAGTGTGCATTATCAAGAAAGCTGTTTTGTTTAAGTTCAGTAAAGAAGAAAAAGAAAGCAACCTACTCTGCATTGATTGGGCTTTCTTTGACATGGACCAGGACATAATATCTGTAATGGAAAACCTTGGAACAAGGGGATGGTGGCTAGGGAATCCTGTCACTGCATGAGTTTGCTGGCATTTATATTTCAATTCACTAATGTTTGTATATTTTTGGCCTCTGGAGCAGTTAGAGGCTTTTTGTTACTACTTAGGTCTGAAGCTGCAGCATTAGTTTGCACATCTCTGTAAAGCTTCTGTGTTGAAATAAGTGCTTGGTAACATTTTGTTATGGAGTTGTCAAGATGATTACTTAGTATTCATAAAACACTTGAAAAATGCTGTAGAAATTAGGGTGAGGTTTTTTTGTTTGGTTTGGTAGTGTCATCTTTTTGGTTTGGGGTTGTTTTTTGGTTTGGTTGGTTTTTTGGGGTTTTTTGGGGGGGTTTTGGTTGGTTTGTTTGGGGTTTTTTTGTTTGGTTTTGTGGGGGTTTTTTTAAACTTTGTTCATATACAAATCAAAAAGTTGGTTATAATACATGATTCCAGGAGTCTACATCAGCTACATGTGCTTGGTTGACTGCATAACTTTTAGTATTCCTAAGAGCTTTTACTTGGAATTGGCAGTACACGAAACGTGACTCAAGTCCCTTCTGTTGTCAGATATTATTCAAGTGATGGGATGTGCTGCAATATTTCTGCCTCCTGTGGACTGAAAGAGGATTTTCATACACTTGCTTTAAATTCTTACCTGCGTTCTTTTTGCACTGAGGGTTTGCTCTTTTAAGTGTAACAGTGTATCAAGTCTTTTGTACTTTAGCATGAAAGAGCTGAAAGGGAGATTAGATGGTTTGAAACAAAGCAGTGAACTGAAAGAGCTGGAGTCTGCTTTAGCTCCATTCCTGACCTCAGTGTGTGACCTTGGACAAAAAGTTCAATATCTTTCTGCCTCAGTTAATCACATCAGTTAAATAGGGATAACAGTGTGAGCCAAAGAGCACTGTTGCTGTAAGATCTTTGTTTCTATAGACCTCCTGTGAATCTCTAGCACTGAGAAATAGGTCTATGTGAGGCTAAAATGTTCATGTTCGTTCCTAGAGCTACATTATCAGCATGATATTTTCATATTGCATCATACAAAGACTAGTTCAGTGGAAGATGTAAAGGAATATAAAGGCTATTTTTGAGTCTCCAAGTACACGTTTTCTGGTAATACCTTTAGAGCTATTTCAGGGTGGATTCTCCCTATAGCCTAGTGAGCCCTGATAGGAGTGTTGACAATGAAGTACATAATGTCTTTTGAGAGAAATAAGATTTTTAAATCTAATTCTGTAACAAAGAAGATTTTAATATATTGATTTTCTGCTCAGATAGTCTAAGTCATGTAATAAAAATAAAAACTTTCATTCAGATGCAGACTGTTATCAGCTAGAGTAGCAAACAGACCAATCAATACCAGTTACGATATCCTGCTGTCTAAGCCAGCAATGGGAAAGAAGTGATTGAATTGCTTAGATGTTATTTAGGGTCAATCATCTGATTCTGTCCTTTCAGTTTTTAATTTCTACATTAGCCTCTGCCTGTCTAATTAAAAAGTGTTCTAAACAGAGTTAAGGTCTCTTATTTTGGAGACGGTAATTTTTTTCTGTGGAGGTGGATTCTTCCCCTCTAGTGCAGCCCCGTTTTTCTGAGCTGGCACTGCTGATTCATAAAGCCCAAGGTATCTGCAGGTCCAGGGCTTCTCCTGCCTTGTTCCATGTCACCTGTCTGTGCACAGGCAGGAGATCTAGAAGAAAGAAAGTGCTAAGATAGCTGTGCTCTAGTAACCCACAGCTGCAATGTGACTGCAGCTAGGAGTAGTCACCACTATTTTAGACTGCCAGGATGTTGGTGTATGATTTACCTCCAAAAGTATTAGTTTCTTGTCAGAGACAAGCCTGTATCTTTGTAGATGCCAAACACCACACCTGTGGCAGTGAGTTGCTTTCCCTGGTTTAAAAGTCATGGAGTCTGCACTGGCTGCACCAGGAACAAAACTGATAATTATTTGTTCTTCTTCTCAAAGCTCTGTCTGGCCCTGGGAGCAGCTGAGAGTCAAGAATCCAAGAAGAAATTTTTACAGGCACAAATTCAGTGTTCATAGTAAGTTCTCCTGATGTCTCTTTTGCATCTGAGTATGTGCTGTAGAGGTCTGGCAGGCCTTGACACCCACCCTAGCCCTGCTGCCCTGTTTGCTTTGATCACATGTGTCTGTGCTTTGTAGTGGCATGGATACATGATCTGCTTATAGTTTTGAGGTGACCAGCTTAGAGCTGTGTTTCTTGCAGACTCTCTCCTCCAAGCCACTCTTTGCAGGTAGTGGGGCTGTCCATTGATGGCAAGAGAGATTTCGGCCTCGGGGCAATGTGTCTTTGTGCAGAGATTAGAACAAAAATCAGAGCAGTAGCACTGGAGGAGCCTTTTGCTTGCAAGTGGTTTGCTTTAGATGTGGCTTCTTGTTGCCGCAAGGTTGCTGTCAGATGATGGCTGTTCAGTGTCATGTGGAGCTGGAGCTTGTAGGCTCACTTTGATTCTTGATGGCTAGATTGAAATTTGCCGTTATTAATGGTGACTGACAGTCTCCATCAGGAGACTAAATATTGACAGAGCCCTCAAGACCTGACTCTGCTTTAAATCCAGTGTGATTGAGGCATGTTGGCAAAGTTACAGTTGGGGGAAAAAAATGCTTTTATCTGCCACTCCTTGTCTGCGGCTCCAGAACTGCTGAACTTGAATGTGTTATCAATGCAGCTGTTGCTGCCTAAACACATCCTGGATGTGAGGTCACTGGACTTGAGTTCAGTGTCCCAAATACCAGTAATTTGGTAAAATAGTTAATAAAAGATACTGCATTGTCTATTACTGGGCCCACTGCCACCACAGAGGCATGATACTGGAGAGTCTGCTGCTTTCATTCTCTGGAGAGAAGGTGCTGGTGCCCTCTGGGAGAGGACTGAGAGTATATTTGCATCTTGTTTCCAGTTGCTGCAATGCCTTTTTTTATAATTAGTTGACTACCAAAGCCCCTCTAGCCTGTGTAGTAGGGGTTTTTTTGGAGTTTCCTCTGCTACCTGACACTATGATATTTTAGTATCCTCTGATGACAAGACATGTTTTTAACTGTGACTTGTGGACATTGGCAGGTAGCTAACAACATCTTGTCGAAGATTCTATATGTCCTCCTGGAAAGTAGCATCAACTTCAGAAGCTTCAGGGTTCCCATCTGCATTCCTGTCTTTCCCTTATGTCAATCTGTCTCTGGCTTTGAGATGTTTCTTTCAGGGTACCTCTCGCCTGGTTCCAGGCTGGAATGACTTGCTCTGTTTTAGCAATAGGAGTGAAGCTTAACACGAGCCCAGAGACTGAAGAAAAGCAGTGCCACAGAGCATTTACAGCACTGGTTACTGATCTTCCTTGACTTGCTGAGCTACCATGCAGACCTCCTAGTTACTCTCCAGAATGGCTAATGTGCCAGGATTTCCTGGAGATGGATGTTTGGGCCTTTCCCTGCAGAGTGTCACAGGACTAGTAATTTTGGTAAGGGTTTAAGCTGCACCTAGAATATTTACCTTTTAAGAAAGCTCAATTTTTTGGTCAAGGCCTTGGTACTATTCAGCTCTGCAGACACACAAAGACATTTGATCTGATCTGAAATCACACAAACTAATTCTGTCTGTAGGGAGGTGGGAATGAAGACTGAAAGACTGGCTTAGAAATCATAAAGGATCCCTTTGCACTCAGATTGAGCACATCCCAAAGTAGTAGGTGTGTGTTATTAAAGAAGAGGTTATTTTAAGCAACTATGATAAACACAGGATTCTTAAAAATGCTGTGAGTTACATAAATTTGTCTATTCAGGCTTGAGGAGGTGGAGTTTTTCTGACTGCGCAGAGTTTTGGTAATAACTGTCCATCTGCAGGTCTTGTTCTGCGAAATTAATGCTTCCACATCCTGTTTGCACTGGATCTTCCTGATAATGTTCTTTCCAAGCTTTGAATAAATGCCATGCTTCAGGGTGGTGTTTCAGATTTAGTGTCTCATACTGATGGCTCATATTTTATTTTAAAAGTGACCACACAGAGTTTTAGAAGTGCTTGCCTTGTTTCTTTTGGCATTTTCTTGGTTTATGTCTAAATAATACAAAATCAGTATGTTTCAAAATATCATATCTTTGTTGTATTTCTGCTTAGGTATCTTAGATGGATTAAAGGGAAACGTTTTGGTTCCCACTACTGTAGAAAAAGAGGTGGGCTTCTAATGTAGCAGCTGATGGTGTGATACCAGCTTAGTATAGACAAATACACAATGTAATTTTGCACTGCTAGGTTGATCAAAGGTAGTCTGCAGTTTTCTCTCTAGGGCTTTTCTCACAGCTGCACTGGATTACAATATGGTTGACCTGGCCTCTGGGAGGGTTTTAATACTGTTTAAAAACAAGAATACACCCACCTCATGAAAACAGTCTTTGTCAGCAATAGAAATAGGTGTTCATCAGAACTTTTAGGTTGTAGTATACTCCTGGAGTCAGAGGATGTCTGTCTTCCTTGGTGATTCCCTTTCTTTTCATTTTTTTTTTAGTATTTTTTCCTCCCTTCTTTTCCCTTTGGACTGTTCTCTTTATGGTTCTGCTGTAGCTGCTGATGATTCTGGGAATAAATTAATTAGTGTATATTCAGTCCATAAAGGCAAGGTAAGAGCCTTTTTGAGAATGTGATGGTTCTAGGTGAATTTCGGTCTGTGTGCTTGTTTTCTTTGCTTCTCTTTGTGTTCTGTTTGGTTACAGCAGACAACAAATCACACTTTTACCTTGGACACCAATGTTTTTGAATATATAAAATACCAGAAAAGAAACTTTGGAAAAAAAAACAAACAAAACAACTTTTAGCTTCAGTTCTTCCTTGCAAAAAGGGAGCAGTGTTTCCAAAAGATATGGCAAGTTCTGAGGTCACTCTGTCTGGTAAAGAAAATTATACTATTACTGCACTAAACGACTGTTTTCTCCTTTAGTTTCTTAGCACTCGGGTCACAGTGACCTTGTGTGTTTGTAGAATCTTTGATTTGAATAGATTAAGAGTGTTTGCTTATATGCCTGACTCAGGTTTTTGTCGACTGTAGATAGCCTTGTCCTTCACTAGAATTTGTCCCAGCCTCCAGTTGGAACATATTGGTCATGTTGCCTGTTGCAAATACTTCAAGTTATGAGGTAATATGAGCAATATTTCATTTTTAAAAAATTAAGAAAATAATAAAGATAGAATTTTTAAGAAAATTAAGGTAGTACATGGTAGAACAGGCTGCAAGTGCTTTTTCTAGTGCTCTGTAAATGGCAGTTAGCAAGAGTCAACACACAAAGCTGCTTGATGAAATTGTGCAATAGAGAAAGTTATAATGTGGTAGAAAAAGGGCAGTAGAACAGTTAACTTCTCCACACAACCATGATGATGTTGTGATCGTGAGTAACCTGAAATTGGCTGTAATTGTCCCAGAAGGTTTTATGTTTTTCAGTTGGCAGATTATGAATGATAGGTCAATTCCTAGAGGTGCATGACTTACTTTTTTTCTTATTCCAGAGGACTTCTTATTCAGGCTCTGCTTGGTCAATACATTGGTAGTAGAGCTAGTAACAGCCAAACAAGAAAGGAGCTGCCGCTCACAGTGTTTCTTAGGTACTCTTGATGATAAATTGTTATATGAGAGAAATTGGAGTTAGGGAGAAGATTATTCTGGGAGGTATTGAAAAACACCTGAAAGACAATTAGTCATTGGTCACAGCCAGCATGACTTTCTGAGAGGAAAGTCCTGCTTACCAAACCTGATTTCCTTTTATGACAAGGTGACCCACTGCGTTGATCAAAGGAAGCCAGTTGATGTAATCTTTTTTGGATTTTGGTGAAGTTTTCAATACTGTCTCTCGCAGGATCCTTCTGAGCAAGGTGTCCAGCATACAGCCAGATAAACACGTCATGGGATGGGTGAGCAGCTGGCTCACAGGTCAGGCACAAAGGGTTACAGTGAGTGACATCAGACTGGTGATCTGTCACTTGTGGGGTTCTGCAGGGCTTCATCCTTGACCCTCTGCTCTTCAGTATCTTCATAAATGATTTGGATGCAGGGCTGGAAGGGATACGGAGCAAGTCCGCAGATAATACAAAACTGGGAGGAGCTGTTGACTCCCTCAAAGACAGAGAACCCACAAAGAGACCTAGATTAATGCGAAGGCTGGGCAATCAACCGTGTGAAGTTCAACAAGGGAAAGTGCCAGATTCTGCACCTAGAATGGAGCAACACAGAATGCACAGACAGACTGGGGAATGAGATGTTGGAAAGCAGCACGATGGAAAGGGACCTGGGGGTCCTGGTGGATGGAAAGTTGAATCTGAGCCAGCAGTGCTGTGGAGCCAGGAGGGCCAACCCTGTCCTGGGGGGCATCAGGCACAGCATCACAGCCGGGCAGGGGAGGGGATTGTCCTGCTCTGCTCTGATCTGATCTGGGGTGGCCTCACCTCGAGTGCTGGGGGCAGTTTGGGGTGCCACAACACAAGATGGAGAAGGGCCTTGAGGGGAAGCCTCATGAGGAGTGACTGAGGTCACTGGGTCTGTTCAGCCTGGAGGAGAGGAGACTGAGGACAGACCTCACTGCAGTTACAGCTTCCTCGTGAGGGGAAGAGGACGGTGCCTGCCCCTCTTCTCTGCAGTGATCAGTAACAGGACCTGAGAGAATGGCCTGAAGCTGTGTCAGGGGAGGTTTAGGTTGGATATTAGGAAAAGCTTCTTCACACAGAGGTGGCTGGGCACTGGAACAGGCTCCCCAGGGACGTGGTCACAGCACCAAGCTTGACAGAGCTCAGGAAGCATTTGGACAATGGTCTTGGACACATAGTGTGACTCTTTGGAGTGTCCTGTGCTGGGTCAGGAGTTGGATTGACAATCCTTGTGGTTCCCTTCCAAGACAGCTTATTCTGTGATTCTGTACCTGCAGTTTTCTGCTTGAACTACATTAATGAAGGCTTCAAAGCAGATAAAAACAAATACTGTAGCCTAAGCCTTGCCTTCTGTAACAAAATCAAGTAGCCTGGTTTCACATTTACAATGATGATGGGTATTGTTCTTGTTATTACTGTTATTATTCTTTCTCCTCTCATCAACTGCTGACAGCTTTAGCGTAGTTGTGAGAAAAACTGCAGCAATAGTTTTCAGTATGTATCACTGGTCTCATTGCCTGGGGATACTGTTAATTAAACAAAAGCGTTTTAGAAGCTGGGTATAAAATGATTAATTCAATTTCTGAGAACTCGCTGAAAAATTTGGGGTGCTGCTTGCTGGTCTGTTTGATTCAGGCTGACATTCTCTGTTCTGCTGCAGGGCCACCTGAGCTGAATTTTTATCAGCTTCTTTCACTTACAAGTATGATAGACTGCATCTGATGTGCACATGGGACTTCCCTTGAATACTCCTAATAAGAAGTTTTTCCTTTCTCTGCTTCCATTGACTTCCTGCATCAAGGGACTAGAACATGGTCAGGGTGAAAGATGGGTGAGCAGCATTTCTTCATATTCCAGTGGCAGCTCTCAGGTTCCCATAGGTGACCTGATATGGTCCGAGTTCTGCAGACTCTGGCTTATCATCAGAGTGCTACCCAGGAATTAAAAAACGGTATGTCAAGGAGAGAGAATAGTTGAGGAACTGATCTGAGATTTCGAAAGATCTGAGCTGAAAGTTAGACATTGAACTTGTGATTCTTGTGAAATATCTTTTCTTTTGTGCTCCTGGAAAATTACTGTCTCACTGTCTTGGTTTCCCACTCCAGAAAATGGGGTCCATTCTGCTATTTTCTGTTCTTTGCATCTCTTCCTAAAAGTTTTCCAGGCCAAGAACCATCTGTTAGTATGTATAGGCACATGGGGTAATACAGCTATTCCTGAACAGAGCAGGGGCTTTTTAAAAGCAGTTGTAACACAAATAATGAGTGATTCCTTCCATCAGAACAGGGCTGCTCACAACTGTGTGGGAAGATGGCAGCACTGCTGCCTCCAAGATTGCTCTGGAGAGGCTTTAGGGCACAGAATGAAAGGGTAAAGTCTCTCTCATGCTAAGGATAAAGGGAGAGGGATCTCTGGGGTTTGCAGCAGACGTGGATTTTATCTTTCAGTACATCTCCATCTTCTGTTGAAGTGGATGGTCCAAAACTGTTTCAGCTTGGGAAGTCTCAGTAGAGTTTCAAAGCATTTTTTTCTGCTTTGCAAAGTGTAAAGCTCCGATACCTGGATTGCAGCACAGATGTATAATCTAATCTCAAAAAAATTCAGAGGAAAAGATAATTTGTAATTATTCTTGTTCTTACTGGGGAAAAATCGGCCAAAATATCTGCAGATGAAAAATAATTTCTTGCAACTTCATAGCGACTTTTACTGGAGGCTTTTCACATATTTTGCTAATCTGAATTAATAAAATCCCAAAATATCTTTTGCAGCCTAGTGTGGTTTTGTCCTTGTTTTACAGGTGAATTAATAAATGGATGATATTCTGGATGTCTTGGAAGGCACTGGAAAAGCATCAGTAGGACCATCTCACTTTTAAAACCTAAAGCATCTAATAATGAAATTTACAGTTATACTGCATGTTCTGATGTCTTACAGGGTTAGTTGCTTTTCACTTGTTAAATGCTTCCTTTTTCCAGCTTGTCAAGTAATGTAAATATCCCTTATGACACCCAGATAATGGGACAAATAATGGGACAAGCTGGATATTTTATCTTTATTCCTATTTTGTGACCAGCTTGTATTTGGTATCTCAGTTATCTTCAAGGCTTCACCATCCAGTCTAATTTACACTTAACTCAGGCACGTGGCTAGCCAAGTTCAGCACGTTGGCAATGGCAGACAGGCACACAAACTTTCTGAGCTGGGCACTTATCGTTAGAATCACTTAAACGTCAGCCAGAAGCACCAAGACCAGTGAAAATATTATCTCAGGCTGGCAAATGTGCCACGGGTGCTGCCCACAGCAGAGAACCTGCAGAGAGCTGGTGCAGAACCCTTGGGCTGCCAGGGAGGAGGAGTGGTAGGGAAGGTGTGGGAGTGAAGCAGAGAGAATCTAAGTGCCTGAGGGGATGGAGGGTGAGGAGGAGACAGTGTAACAACTTGTACAGACTTGTGGGCTTCCAGAAAACTGCCAACACTGGAATATGGAATATAATTTTAGGTCCGTTAACAAAACTTCTGAAGATACAGGGCTTCAGACTGGTACTTCAGAGGTTGGCTGACTTTAAAATAAACAGAAAAGTAGAGGGATTTTTTTTTTTTTTAACTCAGACAAGAGTAAGGTTGCGTAATAAAATAAACTATGGTTTGAGAAGTTGCTGCTACAGTTGCAAAACTGTTTGATTTTGGAAGGAGTTGCACCTTAGGTGCACTTTTTATAGGCCTTGCAATTAAAAATTTGACTGCTGTCACTTGGATGAGATCAATTCATTTGCTGAACAAACCTTTACAGCCATGCTCTTTCACTTACAGAACTATGTGCACACAGACTTGACTCAGTTAAAAGTATGAGAACCTTGTCAGAATGGACAATAAGTGATCTGTTCTGCCATCAGCCAAGAGAAGACTAGGTGGAAGTCAGCCTGGAAGTCTAGGTGAAGTGCACAGTGCTAAGGGGAGAGACGGTTAGGCTAAGTGTTATAAAGACTTTGAATGCAACTTTTCCAGGTTCTTGAGTTTGTCTTATGATAAAGATTAAAAGTATGGGGAGCTTAGTGTGTGTGTTTAAAGGAGGTTGTTTTGGCTTGATTTTTTTTTTTTTTTTTTTTTTTTTTTTTTTTTTTTTTTTTTTTTTGTGATAGGTGGAAAGTACAAAAGCACTTTCAGGTAACACTGACTCCCTTGAAGTCTGTGTGAGACCTTTGATACTGACTCTGTATTTGTACATAACATTGCTGCAGCTCATGTGGAACACAAAGAGAAAACATGTCACTGTCAACAAGTGACTTCTGTTCTGGATTGGTTTGAGAAATATAAGCTGAAGGAAGCCTCTTGCGTGCTCTTTAGCTCTGACGTGGTTTTGTATTTAGAAGCTTTATGAAGTACCTTTCTACAGGCAGACTGCAGGTGTCAAGGCAAAAAACCCTTCCCCAGTTTAAGTTTTTACAGTGGCAAGAGCACCACAATCTTACGTAATTTTTCTCTGTATTAGAGACAGAAAGGTTAGTACTGCATTTAGGGGTGATGAACTGGACCTTGAATTGCTTCAGGAGTAGAAAATTGTTGCGTTCTGCAGCAGCTGATGTTGGTTTCCAAGCGGCCTATTGCATGAAGCTGAGTGACATAAACCAGGGCAAAGCTGAGGTAATAAATCGGGAAGCACACACATCACAAGTGGTTGGCTAGAGTTTGGGGGGAGTGTGAGCTGCAAAGAAAACATGTGAAGCAAGCTAAGGCAAGCGAGGCCTTTTGGTATCATGCACAAGGTCACCTGTGACCACAGATTTTGCTTTGATACTTAAACATTTGTCTTTGCATGAGAACTTTTGTGAGGAATCTCTTGGACTGACCTGAGGTTGTTCTCACTGTAACAGTAATGTTAAAGTGTTTGTAGCTTTGATCAGCATTGCAGGAGGTGCTTGTCTAGTATCCTGTTTTGTATGACAAAGACTGTAATGCTTTTGTTGTGTTACCTGTTGCTGATGGCTTGTAGGAATGAGTATTTTGTCCAGCTCCCTACTGCAACCATCAGTGTTTGATATGACTGGTGCTAAAAGGCCCTGAAAATAAAACTCCCCTGAAGACCTGTGATGATGCAAAGGGGGAGAGGCATTTATCCTTCCTTATCTTCCAGAATTGCTGTGCTGCAAATGTTGTTTTAGATCGTTTTTATGCACTACAGAGGAAGCTCAGGTGCCTTGCTTGGATGAGGCGATAGGCTTTCCAATGCCTAAAGGTCAGCCAGAAAAATTCCAAGGTGAGCGGTGGAATTTACATTATTTTATTTGTTCACAGTTAATCTGTATTCTGTTCTCTTGACAAGGGTGTAGCTGGTCCTTACAAGGAGAAAGGCACTTGCTTGTTTGGCTGGGGCTGGCTCTGCCTTCTGGATTAGGTGGCACCCTCAAGGGGAGAGAGGGACCATCTCATTCCTGACAGCAGCAGAGCATGGAGAGCTGCAGCAGGAAAAAGCTTCATGAGTGCGGGCTGGGGAAGGCAGAGGTGGTGGCACCAAGTCAACACAAAGCCTTCAGAAAGTGATGAATGAGGAACGCCAAGAAGAGCAAGGAGCAGGCACACAGCCAGGGCTCAGCTAGAATAGGAAAACTGTTTTACTACAAGCGTAGAGGGATCTGTGCAGTCTGTTGCAGCCCAAAAGATCCTCTGAATGCTACTGATACGAAAGCAAAACTAAAAGAAGGAATCTGCCTGGTGAGCACACTGTGGCTAGAGAGGGTTTGATCAAACTCTTATTTTTATTCTGCTTTGTTCAAGAGGGCTGGTAAATTTTCAAGGTTCTTTTGTTCTAGTTCATGTTGAAGAAGAACAAAATTTTAGTCTGTAAACGTTCCTTTGTGTAGTTTTGATCCATTCAGTGGCCTTTCTAGATATCCAATTAAATATTCAGGACAGTGCTTAAAAAAAGCTGGCCAAATTTTCTTGAAATTTGCAGTTTGGGCTAAATTTTCTTGAAATCTGCAGTTTTGGCTGGAATACATGTTACTATGCTATATAACTTCCATCCAGCCCGTGACAAAATCCCAGCCTTTTGGAGGAAAAGCATTTAATGAGCTTTGCATATGAATGTGTTCATGAATTTCTCAACTTGATTTTGACATATTACTGGCATTGGTGACATTTTTGTTTCCTTTCACTTGTGTAGAAATAGAAAAATTTTAGAAATGTGCTAAGCACTTCTTGCAGGCAGTGTTACATTGGACACAGTTACCTGTTAAAGAGAAACATGAAATACATGCATCTGTATCTCTGCACGGGGTAAGGATCTTTAAAGGGCTATCTGTAGATCAAAGCCCAGCTGTAAGGGGAGATCAAATAACCTGCTGAATAAGACCAAAGAGGGTGAAGCATTTAGGTACAGCAGCCCTGGTTTGTTTTGCCATAGACAGTGTCGTCTCGTCTTGTGTGAGGTGCCAGTTTTGTTTAATCCCCGTTTACACATGCACACAAAGCTCCAGCACACACACATCAGTCTCCTCTCATGCATATGGTAGAGCTGCAGCTGCTCTTAACTCCTCCATCATCCCACTCTCAACGCCTTTCTAAAAATTCTGAAAAGCATTGCACAAAACACATGCTCCAGAAACTAGATTCAGCCAAAAGTTTAGGAAAAAAGTTTAAAAGGGGATGGTGGAGCATGGGGAAACCAACCCAAAGCCCACTGTTTGTATCTCCCTGTTGTGACAGATGAGGCTCTATAAATAAAATAATTGGTATGCTTCCTGTCATGGACCAGAAGAGTGTGTATTAATACTTGCTATGAGTAGTAAGTTCCATTATGAATTCTCTTCTTCCCTGAAACATTCCCAGGATTTCCAGCCATACATACAGAAGAACACAATATATGAGCTGTACAGCTCTTTGTATCTCCGTCATTTACAGAAGTATTGTTTCTTCATGATTCCTCAATGGTGTAATAAGAAGGCAGTGGAATAGTAAAACTCTGGATTTGACAGTTATTGGTTTTGGGTATATAAATGTAAGCAGAAACTGATTCATCATGTTTGTTAATTAATGGCAAGAAAGGCTTATTTAAATTCTTAATAATCAGGTGCTAACAGTGTAAACTGCTGAATGACCTACCTTTGGGCATTTCTGATCCATTGCGATCCCGGGCAGAACAGAATGCATCCTTCTGTGTGCAAGAGTTCCAGGAGGGCACTAGAATGTGTAACAACCTGTGCTGAAAAATGGAAAGAAGAACAGGAGATTGCACAGTGCAGCAGCAGAAGCTTTTGCCCAGGTTAGAGACAGTGAGTCCACAGGAAGAAACATGTCTTTTGTCATGAAGTTGTGAAGTAGAAATGATGGCTTCGGATAAATGGCAAGTCAGGAGACCATAGCTGCTCTTAAAAACGGAGAGGAGAGGAGAGGAGAGGAGAGGAGAGGAGAGGAGAGGAGAGGAGAGGAGAGGAGAGGAGAGGAGAGGAGAGGAGAGGAGAGGAGAGGAGAGGAGAGGAGAGGAGAGGAGAGGAGAGGAGAGGAGAGGAGAGGAGAGGAGAGGAGAGGAGAGGAGAGGAGAGGAGAGGAGAGGAGAGGAGAGGAGAGGAGAGGAGAGGAGAGGAGAGGAGAGGAGAGGAGAGGAGAGGAGAGGAGAGGAGAGGAGAGGAGAGGAGAGGAGAGGAGAGGAGAGTGGGTTTAATGAAGAAGATGACTCAAGGAAAATCTTGTGGAATTTTCATAAGCAGCAGCATTTCTGGACCTGTTGGAGGACAGAACAGTTTGAGCAAAAGAGTTTTTGATGGATAGAAAGTAAACAGAATATATACCACCAAGCTTTATCTTTTTAGACTTGAGCTGTTTCTAAATTGTTTACAAAGTTTTCATAGCCATGATCATTTTTTCTAGTATTCCCAAACTTTCATTAAACTGATTGAAAGCTCCAGTGCTATTGCCAGCTTCCTGACAGCTAGTTATTACGGCAATCAACAGTTGCTTGAAGGAAGGCTTGATTAAAGTGTCACATAGTTGTAGTTAACTGGCATGTGACTTTTGTTTCTCCAGCAGACTTCCTTATCTCAAGCCTTTAATGGGGACCATGTAGAAGAGGTTTTTTTTTTTTTCCCTTGAGGCTTTTTTTTTTATGTGAAACTCTTAAACTTTCCTCTGAAGTAAAATTCGTTTGATGTTGAGTGTGTTTTATTCAAATGTCCTTGACATTCATATCAAAAGATCTTGTATAACCTGTGATGTACATACAGTAACAATGAGGAACTGAAACTTCTCCTCATACCATGTTTTGGGTTATACACACTCCAAGCATTAAAGCAGTTTAATTGTCTTCCAGGTGGGTAACAGATCATAATAATCATTAATTTTTATGACAGGAAAATATCTAGGACTTGCTGAGCTATAAGAAGTTCTTGCTCTTAAAATCCAACTGTCTTCGTTTTGTACTGAGATGTAAACAATGGGTGAATCTGGAAAGTGGACAAAGGGTGTTGTTGTCACATAATGCTCTTGTGAGATCTTTCCGGACTAGCTTAAAATATTACTGCCGTCCCAGAAGAGACTGTGCATCATGGACTGTTCTCATTTATACCTCTGCAAGGTTTTCCAGGTCAGCTAAGAGCTACTGATGAGGTCAATTTGAACCCATTTGACACTGAAAGTTAAGAAATGCTTGGACAATCCAGTTTGATGACTCAGTTGTGGGAACAGTAACCTGCAGCTGTGACACTGAAGCACAAACACCCGGGAGTGGCACAATGAAACTGCACTGGTCACTTCCAAAGGGATTACACCCTAATGTACCCAGTACCTATTCAGAAAGGGGCTGATGAAGGCTTTGTTGGCAAAGAAAGAGTTCTTTTCTTTTTTCAGTAGCTGTATTGTGAGCTTGTCATCCACCTGTCCACTCACAGGCACTGGTGGGAGAACATCAAAAGGGTTTTAAGGACAGAAAACTGGGTTAATTTCACTGTGCACGAGATAGATCTTGGAGAAGAGCCTCCAGGGTGTCGAGAAGAGAGGCCAAGTTCATACCTGGCATAGGAAAGGGGTTAAAAAACAACAGTGCAAGGTGATAGTGCAGAGAAGTACAGCAGGACTTCATTGTGGCTTGAAAGAAAAGAGTATGATGGAGGGGAGAGCCAGTGAAGGCAGTCCTCTGGGGTATGAAAAGAAATAC
This sequence comes from Chamaea fasciata, assembly GCF_029207755.1. Taxonomy (NCBI): domain Eukaryota; kingdom Metazoa; phylum Chordata; class Aves; order Passeriformes; family Sylviidae; genus Chamaea; species Chamaea fasciata. The sequence goes on along the minus strand of NW_027094087.1, from coordinate 21,566,211 downwards.
CACAGTAAAGATGTAGGGGAGGAATGTTATCTCAGGACCTGAATATCTGCTGTTGTAAAAAGGCCTCTGAGATGCTTAAGAGGTATTTGGCATTGTAGATGAAGAAGAGTATTGAAATGTTAATTTCAAAGAACAAAGAAAGATGTAGAGTCTGGATTGATCCTTAGAGGGGATCAGATGTTGGCACTAGTCAGGGTGTCAGAGGATAAGACTGAGGAGTTGCTCAGCAGCTGGACTTCACAAATGTCAGGTTCTGAAGCAAGGAGCTCTGTGTTAAGGGAAGCAATCTTCAAAGCAGCATATTTGTGTCTGCTCATGGACAGCATATCCTGTGCTTGAGAGCTGCAAAGGTCTCAATGTGAGCTGTGTTAATACAAGTACCAGTAAGGTGTATCTGGAATATGAAGGGTCCTGTATGCCACCCAACATGGCTTGATTGGCCCAATTTCAACCAGATATTCGTAGTCTTGGTCATGTTTTTTCAGCAGTTGTCTGTGTGTGTAGTACAGGTTGGAATTTCTCTCTTTATAGAATCATAGAATGGTTTGGGTTGGAAGGGATCTTCAGGATCGAGTAGTTCCAAACTCTCCTACCGTAGCCAGGGACACCTTCCACTAGACCTGGTTGCTCAGAGCCCCATCCGTCCTTTCCTTGAACACCTCCAAGGATGGAGCATCCACAACTTCTCTGGGCAACCCGTCTCAGTGTCTCGCCAATCTCAAAGTGAAGAATTTCTTCCTAATATTTTTCTAAACCTGCTCTCTTTCAATTTAAAGCCATTCACCCTTGCCCCATCACTACCTGTCCTAGTAAGGTCACTCTCCAGCTCTGTTGTAGCCCCCTTTAGGTACCAGAAGGCTGCTCTGAGGTTTCCCTGGAGACGTCCCAGATTGAACAACCCCAGCTCTCTTAGCCTATCATCACAGGAGTGGTGTTTCATTCATGGCCCTCCTCTGGACTTGCTCCAACAGGTCCACATCCTTCTTATGTTGGGGGCCCCAGAGCTGGATGCAGCACTCCAGGTGGGGTCTCAAGAGAGTGGAGCAGGGGGGCCGAATTCTCTCCCTCACCCTGTTGGCCGTTCTCCCTTTGATGCAGCTCAGGATGCAACTGGCATGTTTCTGGGTCGTGTCAACCTTCTTGTCCACCAACACCCCCAAGTCCTTCTCCTGAGGGCTGCTTTCAATCTATGTTTTCTTTTATAGTGTACTACACATATTTTAATATACTACACATATTTTAATTGCATAATAATATTTTACTTTTTAAGGTTCTCTTGCATCCCTGATACGAATGAATAGTGTGGCTCACAAAGGTCTTCTGGTTCGCTTGTGTTCAATAGGCATTGGCACGTCACCTCCGACCCGGCACTCTGCGTGCTGTCTTTGGGAAGGACAAGATTCAGAATGCTGTTCACTGCACAGACCTGCCTGAAGACGGACTTTTAGAGGTAAGGCTTGCTAGGCAAACATGTTCTCATATATCACAGGAAGTTGTAAAGTAAATGCTTCTCTTGACACTCTTTTAAGCCACTAAGTGTTTTCTGTGTGGAGTAGCTGTGTTGTAGACCAGACTAGACACAAAAAGAGAGAGTTTATTAAGGGCTTTTGACTCAGTTAACTCTGATACTGTAAAAAAAATTCATCCATGCAGTTTTCTTGAATGCTTATAGTATAATGCAGTATTCAATGTAAAGAAACTCAAGAGTCTTCTCTTCATCTGAATGTGTCCTTGGGTATGAATACCAGTACCTAACAGTGCTTCTGCAGGGACACTTTCATAGCCCTTTCTTGGATGATCACCCTGACTCCTGATGTAGATTGTCTCTACACTGAGCTTGGAATATTACAGGCCCTAGGGATTCAACATACGGCCTATGTTTATTTGTAGACAGTCATACTTGCGCACATCAGTTGATATTTCCTGTGTTTTATATTAACTTACTAATTATTATCTGATTTTGGCTTTGTATGCCTTCATTAAAGTCCAATAAAATGAGATAATGTTAAATTAAGGGAATTTGTAAAGACTGAAATAGTCACTATGAAAACCAGAACAAGCTCATTCGCTTAATTCTGTGCCTCAAAACTTAAGGTCCATAGCAGTGGGTTGAGGTGGTGTGTAATCTTGGATAGATCTCTGTGTCAATGGAGATGCTTTTCCAGTGCATGCACAACTTATTTTTTACCATCTCGATATATTTGTGAGTGCTTTGCTGTCAGGTATAGCAGAATCATGGAGCAGCAAGTGTTGTCCTACTTACATAATTTTACATTGCCAAAATGGTGGTTTCATGGAGGAGTGAGGAAGAGCTAATTTCATCACCATCTTCCTCCATGAAATAACCTGTAGGTTAAAGTGCTTTTGCTAGGAAATCCCATCTAGTTTAAGGCACAGACTAGTGAAATTCAACACTGAGAAAGGCAACCAGTATAAACAAAGTTGCAGCTTTTTTGAGTGTTTTCTAGATGTCATTTAAAATTGACAAGTTTTAGTTTGTTCCCTTAGGGTTTATACCAGCAAACAGGTATTTTTCATCACATGCCTGAAGTTCCTCAGCCATGGCTTTCCAGTGGCAGCAGAACAAAAGGCATAGCCTGTAAGGGAAAAATTAAACAGGCCAGCATTCAAAGAACATTTTAATACTCCATCAGAATTTTCCAGTCTGTTGCCTTTACATTGGTGCAAAGCAGATTCTGCTGATTGTTCAAACTGAGTTTAGAGCTACTATAAGTCAGGCAAGAATTGCTTCTCCAAAACAAAAACTGAGGCTGGCATTCTTTCTGAAGGGTCTCCATTACGTGTGTTTGTCCTTTGAATCCCACAGCTCAGTCATAACCAAAGTTGTTGACCTAGTATTGCTCTGACTAGAAACTTTGCAGTTCCTGCTGCAGTCTGATCATTTTAACAGTCGTTTATTGATTGTATTTTTTTGGGAAAGGGATCTAAGATATTTTTTTATCATAGGCATAATTGTGTGCAGAATATGGCTGTTCATCAATCTGTAGTTTCTTCTGTAACAGCCCAGGTTAAGCCAGCAGTTGTAAAGGACATCGCTCAATCTTGTTTAGTGAGTAAATATAGCAGTGTATGTTTTGAATTGAGTACAGTGGGTTTGTACAAAGAAAGCCTTGGCTGTACCTGTTGGTTGATGTGTGGAGTATTTACACTGTCAATGCTAAAGCAGCTTATTAGGCGTCCCTGCCACAGTTCTGACTCCTGCTGTCGCTGCATGTCCTGTGTGCACACAGGGTGTGTGCAGGGCCTGCAGTGCCCAAGGGATCCTGGAGGAAATGTGGAGGAGCTGCTGCTGTTGACACTGCATATAGAAAGCTGAATAGGTTGATTTGTGTGTTAATTGGTCTTGTGACTTTTGAACTTCCAGAACCAAATGGAGATGGAAAAGAGAGATCTCTGGTTGACCAAGTATTCTATGATGGGCCTTAAATGCATAGTGTTTATGGAAGCACAACAGAAGCATGTTCCCTTGTAGAAGGGAACACATTGGTGCCTTCCTGAGAACTCTGGTATTTTTAGTGCTAGACACTGTTTATCTTAAGATTTCTCCACCCTTCTCTGCAGTTTTCTTCACCCAGTTTCAGATCTAGCTGAAATTTAAAGAATTTGCAATGGCAGCTGCTGTCTCATTGTCCACAAATGGAGGTTTCTTAGAGGAGATAAGGATTAATTTGAGGATTAGATAAAATGCTTCCTGAAGTTAATAGGCAAATTCTAGGTGGCTTTGGTGTTTTGCACTTAATTGACTGTCACTAGGAAGGGCAAGGTTGTGACCTTTCTCCCAAAAATCATGACTAAGGAGTACTCAGTGAAAAGAGACAGAACAGCACTGTCTTGGAAAAAAAAAAGAACTAATAAACTAAATACGGTCACCTCGTGCACCTAATTTAAAACACTGTACTTAAATAATGTAGTACAGCCGTTTTTCAATGTTTTTCTCTTAGACCTCTTTTCCGTGGATCTGAAAAAAGGAAAGTTCACTTTTAATCTTAAAACCCCCTCAAACAAACAAACCAACCCCAAAAGCAAATATGAGCACTTGCTCCCACCGGTCTGACCCTTAACTCCTGTCTTTGTTCTACAAACTACTTCACATTTTAGGCAGTGACTAAAGAATATCAGAATTAATGAATAACTCACTTTGTCTCAAAAAAGGAGGGGAGATGCAGTTGAGCCTTAAATGTGACTGGTCACAGTAGAAAAATCAGTGTGTTTTCATTTATAGAGCTGTAAGTGCTCTTTTTATTCCTAGTTTAGTGATGCAGGAATGGGAATATTGCCCTGAAATCTCTTAGATGAGTTGTTTGACTAACTGGGTCAGGCACTTATTTATTCACTTCATAGACTTGTGTGTCCTCTTATCAGTACAAAATGTATTTTTACAAGTGACAATGGATAGACACAAATAGCTCAGAACAGTCTGTTTTCTCAGCCTTGTCATCAGTTTCCCATTTTAAAGAGAAGAGGAAAGAAAGGAGGAAGAGTAGAGAAGGGAGACTGATAGCAATGGAGTGAGATGATGTAGTTCATGATTGAAAGTTCAACCAGCTGCTGATGTTGTGTAGGACATTAATTCAGAGCAGGTGGTTGCATTTGTTTTCCACATCCAAAGCAGGTACAGCTCTACCTCTTGTCAAGTTTTTTCTTCTGTTTTGTAGAAAGCAGGTACTATTTGGAGAAAACAATTACAGTGCTCACCTGCTTTCATATTCCTTCTGAGTCAGGTAGAGCTAGGACTGGAACATGCATATTTTATATGCCAGGGCACTGCTGTGTTTAGCAGACTAGAGATGTGTCATCTACATGTGGTGAAAGATGATTCTGTTTCTCAACTCACTGTCTTTGACCTGAGGAACATTTCAGATAAATATCTTGTTGAAATAGAAGCTTGCAAACCATTGGATCTGATGAATCATCATTCTCTAGACAAAAGAAATTTCCTTAAAATTGATCATTCCTGGAATAGCTCTTAATCAAAGTAGTGATACAAGGTATTGTGGCTACCAGACTTCATAGTTTGTGTCCCTCTTTAAAGAAGCGAAGGCAAATTAAAAATGAGTTATAAAGGCCTTATTCGCATCACTGAAACTACAGTGAGTAAAACTTCCCACAGGAGGTGGTGCTGTACACACACCTCAGTTCCCTGGGTCTCAAGTGGCTCAGTACCTTTCAGATTATGCAGGAAACCACATAATTAAAAAACTGGTAGCCTAGCACTGCAGTTATGATGAAACCAGAATTTCTGGGATTTGGCGTGCGCTGCCTGTAACTTGTTGCTCATACTGTGCAGTTCAGGGTTTTGGTTTTGGTTTTTTTGTATGCGTGAGCAGTTTCCTGAGGGCATTTGCAGTGCAGAAAAACCTCTGGGGGTGATAGAAAGGTTTCTCCATTGCAGTGCAGCCGGCTGAGCCACCCACGCTGGCTTTGTGCTCCTGTGCCATGGTGTTGGGGCAATCAGTCAGTCTCATGGGGCTTCTTTGCATAATTACCAGGTCCTTAATAGTCATACATGTGTTTGTGTGTGTGTGCACTTAGACACAGAGGGAGAAGATGCTGCCCTCAGCGAGATGAGCTTGAAAAAGGATTTGCTGTGGGATGGATAAAACTTGAGTTCTGAGTGAAACAGCCTTCTTTTCTCCCTGTTGCCGAGGGCGACGCTGTTATTAGGTGACTAATCCTTGGACAATATCGTGACAATTGCTGCGGGTGCGTGCTTACCCGTGCCTTTGTGTGTCTGCTAGCCTGCGAGTGGAACTGCAGAGGGGGTGATCTCTCAAGCCACTTTCCGTGGGAGTGGAGGATGTGCCAGCTGCCTTCCCAGTCTTGAGTCCCCACGGGCGCTCTCGGCGCTGGCGCTGCGTGTGCCACCGCATGGCTGCCGGGTTCGTCAGGCTCCTCCCTGGGCATCGGCACCGTGGAGAGACGTGTCAGTTTTCAGTGTCATGGGCAGCTTTCCAGACGGGCAGGAGCGAGGACCTCCTCGAGTATCGTTTGCTGGCCTTCTCCCTTGTCTCAGAGCTATTTGTGGCACTCACAGACATGAAAATAACCTATCAAAGGGGGTGACTTTGCTGTTATCAAAGAAGAGTGGGTTTCATCTGTCTTCTGAGAGAGCTGTCATGATGGTTGGTTTTTTTCCTATCACTTCTTTGAATTTCAGCTGTGCTATGGTGTTAAGCGTAGTCAAGTGTAGGGCTGGGGACTGGCAGACTGTGCAACAAGCTGCTGGAGGCTCTTTGTTCTTTTGCTCAGCCTCGCACCAGTGAGACTGGCTTACTGCTCCTAGGGCATTAAAGCAAACAAATAATATCACTCAGGGACAGATCAGCTATGGTGGTCTGCTGGACAGAGACTCATACAGCTCTGGCACTGGAAGTTCAGCTGCCTGAATCTGGCCTTGGGGAGATGGGAGGTGATGCTGTGCAGTAAGCACTGACTGGATGGTTCGGTTCAGCAGAAGTGTTTTGTCCGGGTGGTGCTGTGGACAACGGAAACCGTGATAGTTTTCCTCAGACTTGGTATAAACTGAATGCTCTGCCGAGTGTTAAGAGCTGTGCTGCTCCTAGGCTTTTGGTGCAGTGTGTATTCCACCTGCTAGAGGCCAGCTGTCCTTGGCCTGACATTCCAGACTGTGCCAGGAGGAGCATGTCTTATTTCTCCTTTCCCTTTCCATTTATTCAGGGAGGCTGAGGGCAGGGTGGTATTTTAGCAAGCTATTCAGAGTGGACAGGAGAGCACTGGCTTTGGAGGGAGGAACACAACACATGCTTCCATAACCACTTCCTGTTACAGAAGCTCTCTGCTGGCTGCCAACTTGCCCTTTCCTGTGTTCTGCCTCCTTGGCTGCCCACTGCCGTTGTCTGGACATGTGGGTGTGCTGCAAGGTGCTCGCTATCATGCACCCTGGAAATGCTTCTGTACCAGTAATGAGCTGATCTGTGGGCTAGGTTAAATGCAACAGTTTGGGACAGAAGGCATCAGAAGGATGTAGCTCTGTTAAACTAGTCCTTTTTGGTTCACTGAGGTATAGTCCAAGCAATTTAATAAAGCATGTCAATGAGTAACTCTCAGAAGCGTCAATGTGCTTAGTGTGGAATTTGTGTGTGTCACACTTGGAACAAAGGTCTCCTGCATTGCTTGTTACCGATTAACTTGTCTGGTATTATGCAAGCTGCCTCTGCCAGGCGAGAACTAACTCTCCCCATTCACAGAGCAGCCCAGCTTGTAAAACATTACACAGCAGAAGTGCATAGCATGGCAATGAACCTTTCACTGAGGGCATTTCAGCCGTCCGCATTTCCCTCAGGAGTCTTTAAAATATTTCAATAAAGAAGCCATTGTTTCACTCAGTCATACAGCAATTTTGCAATGAAGTCTTGTATTAGAGGCCCATACTGAGCTGCATAATCCAGGGTAAAATGCTTTTCACTGTTCCCAGTGAAAAGTAATAAAGATTGAGTGGTTTGGGTGAGGTTGGCTTTAGCACTTTTTTCTCCCAAGTTTTCATCCAAGCAGTAGCTATTTATGTCTGTCAGTTGGAAATTTCAGTCTCTCCTGGTACAAGATGATTTCTAGGGAGGTCTATCAGATAATGGTTATTATGATTCAAGTGCTTCTCCATTTAAACTTTCTGAGACTTTTTATCCAACACCTGTGGGAACAGATTGGAAAGAATCTGGAGTGTGGCAAAACTTAATCTTACTTGGTGGTGTTTTTGCTTATTAGAACATGTTAGCCAGCACTGGAATGCTGTCTCACAGTGTTTCCTGGTGCTGTATATATAACTGTACAGAGAATTAAGTAATCCTTCTGCCGAGGCCTATCTGAAGGAAATTAAGAATTAAAAATAGCAGTAATGGATGGATATTGGAGATGTTGGTAATTCCTCTTTTAAAGATTATTGTATTATTAGGTCACGTGCAGCCTCGTTTTGAGCATAGGTTGTATAATTATTATACTTGTGGGCTAGACAGGCAAACTAAATGAGGAACTTGTTTAAACAGAGTTGTGAAATAGTTCACCTCTTGTGCTTCCACTTCTGGGTAAAATCCGAGGTCCAGTTACCCCTTGTTCTGCCAAGTCTGAGGTTTATAAGTGCCAGAGAGAAGAAGTTAATGAGTGTGAACCAAGCAGCTGCCAAAGCTCTTTAAGTTTCACCTGATCCTGAAGGTAACCTCTGTGATAAACAGGGCTTGGCTCTTGGCACCTGTTTGTGTTGCGCTGAGCAAAGTAATTTTGTGGAGGGGAGGTCAAGGTGGAGGGAAGGCGTGACACTTCTTGATAACTCATCTGAGGCCCAGTTTGTGTCTTTGAGGCTGCTACCTTCTTTCTTTTCCTCAGTGTGTTCTCATTTTTAACCAAAAAGCCCAGGTCCTTTTTCCATTTCTCCTTTTCCTCCAGCTGAAGCAGAGCGACAGTTGGGCTGCAGCTCAGCTGCACCATGGGCAAACTACAGCAGAGGGAAACAAAAAGCCCAGGGGAACAGCTTATACAGCAAGAGCAGTAAGGGCATGCTGTAATTGTACAGCCATGTAGAAGCTCAGAATATCCTTCATTTCTGGAGCAAAGGGCCCTGCACCTTAATTTGGGGGGTAAGAGAAACACTGTTGTTCTATAATACACATGTTGTGAGATGCACATAAATTCTTACGTGGTTTCCTGTTATTACACTCAGCCAGCTGCACCTCCCACCTCTCTCTCTGAGGTCAGATAGACAAATGATTAGCTCTGCTGGTGCTTCCTGGGTAGGGTTTACCTCTTCTCTTTTCAGTGCATTTTCCTTCACTGACTGCCATCAACCAGCAGTAATTAAGAGAAGAATTTAAGTCATCTATTTTCATACATGTCTTGAAAAATTTGTGGAACATGGGAGGAAAAACCCAAAGCCAAATGTGTTAATATGGGTAGAAAACGGTGAATAAGGTTTCCTGTCTGTCACAGGTGCTAATACCATGGGATATATTGAGTTTAGAGTTTGTCAAGCTCTAGAAACTACTTCTTCTTTCGTAATTAATAATAGCTAATGATTCAAAGCATAGTCCCATGTCACTAAACATAGTTTTGTGCTGTTATAGTGCTGAGGGCTTAGACACTGTGTTGGTCCTGTGCTAGCAACTGTGCAAACAAAAAAGCAAACAAAAAAACCCAGGATGGCAGTCGCCACCTGAAAGGATGTTGGCTGTCTAGGGCTCCTTGAAGTCACCCCGCATCTTCTGGTTTCATTAAAAGCTGCATTCTTCCTCTTTGTCTCTAACCCTTAAGTGCACTGGCAGATAGGCAGGAATGATGCATCCACAACTATTCCTGAGATACACTGACGTATGTCACCAAGTCTCTGACCAAGCGGCAGTTCTCTCTAAAATATTCAGAGTTGCTAAGTGGGCAGGTTTCCTTCTACGTTGGTGCCAGTTACTGCTGTTCTGTTGGGGAGAGACAGTGTGCCAAGACTGTCCAACCACAAACCGGGAGCTGTGGGCTTCCTCAGGTAGCTGCCTTAGTCCAGCCATTGAGTAGTAACTTGATCACTGAGGTGTTGAGTCCAGTTCTGCCATGGCAGTACTCATCAGTGGCGTTGAGATCACTAAAAGCTGATGAAATTCAAACTCTTGGCCTTTTAATACAGACCCATTCCACAGGGAAATGGAGCTTTCTAGATTCAGTGATGTCTCTCAGAAGGTACTTGGCCACTGTTCTTGGGGAATTTATGCCATTAGTTTGGTGGGATGTTTCCTGTCAGCACAGTGAGCCACAGTCAGTGCTGGGGCTTGTGATGGTGCATGTAAGGCCCCTCCTGATGGTGCCTTTGATTGGTAGTTTCTTTCAGGATATTTTGTTGCTGTCTCATCTCTGTGATTTTAACACTCTTGCCATGTGTAACAATGAGACCCTATTGGGTCTCCAGCACAAATAATAATCACGGTTGCTCAGGAAGGGCTTTAAATGCCGGGTGCCTTCTACTTTATTTATTTGTTTGCTCCTTCCATCCTCACTTGAATCTGTGATGTGGTTGGAAAACATGTTCTTGTCTCTGTGTGATCATTTCCTCCTCTCTTGGCCATAACCTAGTAGCTTGTGAGGACCAGGACTGTCAGTGCTCCGTGAGCAGGATGGGGGGACTTTGCTCGGCATTGGCAATGCCTGTGGCTTGTACGAGCACATCCAAACTTGGCTTTACTTAGATACTGCAGGTGCGAGCGGCAGGCGCCCTTTCCAGTGTTTTTATCCAGTGCTTGGGATGTGTTTGCAGCTTGCACTGACACCTGTGGTGCCTTATGGTGTCTTGTCTCACCTCAGCTCGCTGCTTCAAGGGCATCCTATGAGACCTCCACAGCAACTCCTGACTGTGAGGCAGGCAAGCAAGTGTCCTTCATGATAAGTGTGAAGTGCAGAGGCAGTGATCCTGATCACTCAGTGAGCTGCTTGGGATCCTCAGGAAAGCAGTACTTGCTGTCATGTTGGAGTTTGTCACATCTGATGGGAGATGGGATCTTACACTTCGTTTCTTTCCAGTGACTCTACCAAGCCATTGATGTGTTCCAATGGTGAACAAAGATGTTACTAAGTAAGAAGTAGAACTCTAGCTGAAAGAGTTCTCAGCTAGTATGTTCAGCTCCAGCTCCAGAGCAGTTGGCCTACGATGGGGACTGAGAAGATTCAATGAACCTGGACCTTCTTGGTAAATCTACAAGTATCTATGCTTCAGAAATCAGTGATCTGAGTCAGCACAGTAGTTACACGTGATAGAAAAACTTCATCTTGTTATTTTAAAGTAGTTTCTGAGTTCACTAATTTTTCTTAGAGTAAATAGCATAAAACTCACTTCCTTGGTATTTGTGCTTGTGGTATAGTGAACTGCTGTCTTGTCCTCTCATTTCCATCCTGTTCGGAATTCACATTTTTCTGATCTTTTGTTTTATTGTTACAATTTCCAAATAGCTTCCCTTGCCCTTCTCTTCCACTGTGTTTCCAGAGTTGAACATAACCATAAACAGTTTTTGAGGTGACTGTGTTAACAGCACACAACATGAAAGCACAGTGTACCCTGTGTTATCCTGTAGTGTTTATGTACTAAAATATTCTGTTGCAAGGTTGGTTTTTTTGGTGCATAGGACTTTTTATCTCAGCTCTACTTAAGAAATTAATGTGGCTAGTTAAAGTGGATGTGTACAAATTTTTCTGTCTTGGGCAGCCTGGCTGGCTTTATTTCTTACATTGTGTGATGCTTGGGAGAGAGGCAGGAGTGATAAACCTGCTTTTTTTTTCTGCCTTTTTTTTTTTTTTTTTTTTTTTTAAATCAGACTAAACCCTCTTCAGATTTGTGCAGGAAAATAACTTTATTTTCAGAACACATACAGTAGTAAGTAGGTAGACTATCTTCTTTGACAACCACTTTTCTTTCTGGACTGCTTGTGGCTGAAAGGATGGTATGAATCCATGGGGATTTTGGTGTGTTAATCTAATGATTTAGTTGTGTGAATCAGCTGAGAGAACTGTAGCTGAAGTGTGTTTTAGGTGTTAGGTGTTAGCAAGTGTGCTTGCTAACAGCATTGGTGAGTTTGTGCAGATGTACAAACCAATGTTAATGGGCAAAAAAAAGCTTTTCATTTCCTACTTGTGACCTCAGACTGAGATAACATGTAAAAATTTATTGGACCTAAATGTTTAGGGAGAGTGTACTGATGCTGAAACTTCGGGTGAGCAAGGACTCTGGACCAAGGAGACGGTGTTGTGGTTTTGGGGAGAGGGTGCTGGTGAGTGTCTGTCTAGCTGCATGGAAGGCACCAAGATTCCTGACAGGCTCTAAATGGATACAGGGATACAGGCTTCCATCTCCCAGCTGCCAGTTTTGGTTCTGCAGAGATGAGGAAGGACTGAAAATTACTGTCACTTTTCTGGTGATGGATGAGAAGTCAATCTGTGCATTCAGCCCTTTTCTTGCTAGTGTGTCACCGTGTCAGCCCCCTGCCATCTTCCATGAAGGAGGCTAACAGGATCTCTTACCAAAAACTGCCAGCCCAGGGGAACAGGCGTTGAGCTGCCCTTTCAGTGCCAGCTTTGAGGCTGCAGTTCTACCTGTGTGGAGTGCTGCTACAGCCCAAGGTGTGCCTGGGTCTGGCCTGTAGACGAAAGCTCTGAGTCCAAAGCTGCTCAGCAGGCACCTCTCATCAGCACTGCTGCCTTATGTTATTTTCTGGACAGAGGGAGAGTTAAATTGTAAGTGCTTGTAATTCTTACACTTGGAATCTTCAGCACACTTTGTGCCTGTGCAGGGCCCTGTGTTAATAACAAGATCTTCTGCTCTCCCTTGAAAAACTGGCTGTCTCACTTGATTTCCTTCCCTCTTTATAATTTTGCCTGGTCTTTCTGTGCACTTAGGGCACACATTGTTCAGAGGATACTTGCTTGTGCTCAGCCAGGGCATTAGACTGGATTTTGTTACTGCCTCCTGTATTAGCTCCTGAAACTCTCTGGTAACACATGGAAGTGCTCAGAGAGAGCAGCCAATTTCATTAACATGAGTTTTGCTGGGAGTGAGTGTGACTGAAGCCAAACTTCATGGAACTGAAGCAGCTCTCAGCTCCTCCTCAGTGAAGCAGTTTATGGGGTCAGAGCCAGAAGGTCAGGGTTATTCACCCGTTGTTACTTCCTGTGCATTAGTGCTATTTGTCCCTGAACAGGAGCTAGAGAGGGCATAGCTGCATGCTGCAAAGCAGGTAGATGGTTCCTGGGATCTGCAAGGGGAGTACTGATGTTAAATTAGATCCTGTCTCATCCCTGGGAAACAGTGGCTACACCTGAATGTTGACATCATTGGAAAGGCATTTGGGTGGCATCTGTGAAATGTGTTTGGCTGGTTTCAGATCAGCTCCTGGTGTGGATTTGTGCTCTGTCACCCTTGGATCCTGTAAACATCAGAGGTGTGCTTGGCTCAGAGAAGCTGACCTTGCCCTTGGTCAAATGTGAGGCTTGTTCAGGTGTTCTGTACTGGCATCGTTCCCCTTTCTGTGGTTTGGACTACGCTCAGACCTTGGGAAAGAGAAATTGTATTTCCTAAAATACAGGATATTTTGGAGTATCTAACCCCCATCCAGATGCTTGATGCAAGGTATCACCAAATCCTGCACCCCCTTCGAAAAGGACCTGGTGCTTTTAGAATGGCGGTTCTTCAAGGTGTCTCCAGCTAGGGCCCCATAAGATGGGGGCACCCCAAATCTCTTGGTAGTGCTGAAATCTTGGTTCTTCTGAAGTCTTGATTCTTCTCATAACACCATACCTGTGGTCATGGGATGGGTAACTAAATTCTGGTGGTTCTTGTCCAGCACTGCCGTGCTCCCCAGGGCGAGGTTCTTAGAGAGAAGGATCCTTTCTGCATACCACAGATATGCCAGTTCTTAACTGGTTTTACTGGGAGCTGGGTGGCAGCTGACCCACATAAAGGTAATTATAAATAAAGGGAACATACTGGCACCTGGTTTTGTGCAATGTATGAAATGCAGTGTTGCTTGTTCTGATGTCTGAGCCTTGCCAGAACAGTCTCTGGATCTTGAACAATCCAATAAAAGCTAATTGAGGAGGAAGAGGTTTTGTACAGGTTGTAAGTAAACTGAGGTTGTAAAGCCCTGCTTGGGAAGATTGGTTGCACACAATCAAGGGGCTTTTGGAGACTGAAATAGCACAAATCCTTTTGTAGCTAGTGGCAAGTGAGCAGGCATTGGGCAAGGCCAGCATTCACCTGTGTCAGTGTGTGTTGCAGGGGTGCATCAGTACCTAAATCCCAGGGAGCAGCCATGCAGCTCCAGCTGAGGCAGCCCAGGCGGGGGTGGGATTGACTCAGCTCTATTAAACCTGCTCTATGGCAGGGAAATGGGCCTGTAGTGGCAGCAGTTGTCTCAGCACCCCAGGCTGAGGCTGGACACGGAGTTATTACCTAGGAGGAAGCAGATTCCACTGCACTTGGCCTCTTTCTTTGCTGTTGGCACAGCTCCCCACCCACACCAAAGGTTGTGCCTGGCCCGTGCTGGACACCTGCCCTTGGCCAGGCTGGGAACAGAAGTCTAGAAGTGCCAGTGCTCAGAGCTGTAAAATCAATAGCTGGTGTGTGTTAGTGCAAGTGTTTGTGCAGACACAGCCTTCAAGGCTTGTGTTGTTAAGTATATGTGTGTCTCTCTGCTTTTTTATTTTACTAGTACTTTTGTGTGTCTCTCTTATGAAATGCAGGTGTCCCATATAACGAGAAGGGAGATAAAATTCACTTTAATGGCTACAATTATACTTAACTATGCTGAGTCAATCTGGCAGAAAGAACAAGATGTTCAGACTGGCAGTTTATAATGTAATGTCCTATTAGGCAGTAAGGAAAGCAATGCCTTCCTGAGGAGAGTGGATAGAGCACAGATTAAAATAAAGAATCTTGAAGGCAATGCACATTTTAGTTTGGGTTGGTGAGATATCACATCTTGAGGCCCTTGCTCTGCCTTGCAGCCCCTCTGCCCCCAGGGCTGTTGACCAGCCCCAGCCCAGTGAGGCTGTGTCAGTGCCACTTGTGAAAGGTCACTTTGATATCAAGGCTGTTGTGTATCCAAAGCACTGGTGCCCCTGGGCGAGTGGGGTGCCCAGCTGAGAGTCTACACCTGCGTGGGGTGAGGTTTTCTTGGACTTTGGTTATTTGGGAATTTTTTTAACCATCCTGCAGTCTTCCAGTGCTGTATCACTAGTAGGTCTGACAAATTACAGCAGCATTTCTAAGGGGGGAACATGTCTGACCAGGTGCACTGAGGAGGGTGTTTCTTTTGGGGCCATGGGGGGGTGTGGTCCTTTGGTAGCAGAGTTGTCCTGAAGCCTGGGACCAGGTGGGTCTTTTGAGTGGGCGGCTGCAGGGCATGTGGGTGCGATAGCTACTGCCCTTCCTGCCTGGTTAATTAGTGATCTGAGCAGCCATTATGCTTTCACTGATGTGGGACAAGAAAGTGATTGGGGCGGGGATGTTGGGTAAAGGTTTGTTTCTGCCTAATTTCATATGCAATTCTTAAGAGTACATTACACCAGCCCTTTTAGACATTTGTTCACTGAAGCGAACACAAGCACCTTAAGTTTTCCACAATGGTCATCCCAATCCCTGGAATAAGCCAGAATCTTTATTAATAGTTCATGCTTGAGCTTTGCACTCAAATAGAGAACTAAAAGGTAGTAAGGTACCTAACCATGAATTTGGTCTTATACAAATAAAAATTGGGAATTTGTTTTGGTGTGTTGGTTGGTTTGGTGTTTTTTGTTGTTCTGGGCTTTTTTTTTTTTTAATTGTCACAGACTGTTCACCTAGGAACTGAATTGTAGGGGCAGTTGATCCTACCAAACCTTGAGCCATGCAACAACATCCCCACTCCCCACCCAAAACGGTAACAGTAGGAACCCATCAGTTGCTGGGAGTCAAGATGGCTCAGCATTCCTGCAGTTCTTTTTGCAGGTGGAGCTTTCATTAGGGAGTATTTTAGGGCTTTCATCACAGCTTTTAAAATCTTTGCTATAAACATACAGCAGCAAAAGAAAGAGCTGAAGGTGTGATTTCTGCTGGCACCTGCTCCTTGGGAACAACATGGAACAGCTAAAAGGGTGCACTAACCACCACAGCGTACCATAACCACGCTATTCCTTCTAACAGATGGCAAAGAGTTTAGCATCTTGCTTTTCCAGGATTATGCGTTCCAATTAGGAAGTCTTTTATCAAGCCACTTGCTCTAGGATAGTCCTGTTTTGTCACTTTACATGGAGAAATTCTCCCTGGTAATCTGCGTCATGCAGCACAAAGTGAGCCTGACTCCTGCACGAAGTCAGCTGCCACGTTTTGTCACATCTGAGCAGCCCCAGCAGGCAGAGCCTGTCCTCAGCCCTGGCTACCAGCCCAGCAGCAATGCAGAGCAAGTGGCTGCCCCAAAACTCTTGTGGCTTCAGCGTGCAGCCTCGCTTCTGGCTGCTGGCAGCTCCAACCTGTGCTGAGGATCGACAGTTGTGTCTGTTGTGTTGTGTCTGGAACATAAAGTGCCGCCAGAGGTGGAGCATGTGCAGTAAAGGGGAAGAGACTTTTTGGGATGCTGATGGGCACAGGCACATGTGCCACAGCAGCCTCATATCCGGGGTAGGGAGAGGGGAAAACAGGTAACTAGCTGACACCAGCAGGATGTGTAACAATGCAATGTTTCAAGTGTTTCAAACGTGTCAACTCCCTTGTGCTGAGACTGTCTGGGAATGATAAAGATGCATTTTTCTGTTTGAAATAGGTGCAGTACTTCTTCAAGATTCTGGACAACTAACAGGCTCCATCCTCACCCACTGCAACAGACACACACACAGAACTGTGTGTTCATTCATTTATTTGTCCAATGTTTCAACCTGACTGAAATACAAGATCAACAAGAGCACTGTACTCCTGGCTATTATTACATGTTAGAACATAGAGTTTTGCACTTTAGACAACATTTAACACCATTCTATGGGGTACTGCATTGCTTTTATAAAGTTTAAAATAAAGATTTATTTTCAAACATGTGACTTTGGTTTATTTCATACATTACACTTTCTTGCAGAAAAAATAAAATTGTACAACTGCATAAATATAAAATTCTTCCACCATGAAAATGGCTAAAACATTCAATAAAGACATTAGCACCACAGTGTGCGATGCCTTCAGCAGGAAAGAAAAAAAAAAAAAAAGAAAAAGAAAAGAAAATATACAAAGCAAAGAGTTATGCCTATCACTGAGGAGAGTGATAGTCTGACCCAGTCTCTCACACAACATACTGGAGGATAAGGGAAGAGGTGGAGAGAGAGACAGCATTCGCTACAAAGCACAGTACACAATCACCTATTCTCTTTAACTTCACTTAAGTTAGTTTCCCTGCCACCCCTCCAAATAAAATACCCTAACACCACAGAAAAGCCAGAAGCCTTATGGAGTGCTGTTAAATATCATCTCACAGGTGGGCCTTTCTTTGAAAAGGAACAAAATAATGAGAAGTTTCATGCCAGTTCTAGTCCCATTGAGTATTTACACCTTGGACAGCAAAAGTCTTTGCTCACAAGAAGTAGAAAACAGATACAATACATGGCTTGAAAAATGACCAGAGTATGCACCTATAGTACTGTACACTAAATAAAATACACAAGGCAGCAATACTTAGGGGCCAGAAACACTGCTTACTACAAGTCAGTTATGGAATCATAATTTACAGTAAAAATGGGCATGTCCCAAGGCTCAATTTTGTTTTCTTTTGTCATTTACAGTAGAATAAATATTTGTCGCTATTGCTACACTTGGTTTACATTCTAACCTAGTAAATGCAGAAAGCTAGTGTAAAGCATATAGATTACGTGTAGGTCCCATACGTATGACAGTTTGTTCAAGACTAGTAGGTTTTCTTTTTTGTTCTTTTTTTTTTTTTTTTTAACCTCTTTAAATGGCTAGGAGGAGGAGGAGGAGGAGGGGGGAGGAGGAAGAGAGTTGTGCTTACGATCAGCTGCTTTTTATGTCGAATTTAATATCAAAGCGTCCCTGGAAGCGGTCCTTGTCGCTGTAGACGATGTTCTGCCCGTAGGCCCTGCACTCCACGCGCACCTCCACGTCGTAGGTCAGGTTGGTGAACTGCACGGCCACCAGCGGCTGCAGGTACCGCGGCTGCAGCAGCTTCCCGTAGTAGGGGTAGTACTGCAGCCCGAAGCCGGGGTAGCCGCCCATCCCATAGTACTCCACCGTGCCCACTTTGTCCGCGTCCTCCTCTCGCTGCGGGGGGAACAGGAGGCACAACCAATGACAACCACCCAGACTCCGCCTTCGGCAGCCCTTGGCTGGATCAGCAGCTGATTCCCAGCGAGACCCGAGACTGTGACCTCCCATTTGGTCAGCGCTGGTCCCCACCGTGACAGCACGAGAGCGGCCAGTGGCTCAGAGGACGTGTCAGCACTGCCTGGTCAGCACACGAACAACAGCACCTCCCAGCACACATCAGCCAGGAAAAGCTTAATTTAAAACCTCAGCCACTTCACACGGTTTGAAACCACCACAGCCTCCTGTGGTACGATTGCACAGCCTTTGGCTACAAACACTTTGCTGTTTCTCAGCTGCCTTACACATGACAAGTATGAAATATCTTCCCTGGAGGCCTTTTTTCCACGTCCAGCACAGCGCTTGAAAGGAAATGGCTACTTTTGGAAATACCTTTAACTATCTTGCCCTGCTTTTACCCCACACTGTGAGGACAGCACTAACTCATCTATCAGCAGGGCTCTGAGAAACTTCTGTTCCTGAGGAGGAGATATCCCAAGTAAGAACCACCCCATTTGTCTATGGAAAGGCAGGCAGGGGGGTAACTACACTTGGACAAAGGCTTACTCATCCCTTGCAGCTTCCCAACTCTGCTCTGTCGCATTTCAGCTTACCTTGGCAATGCAGTGGACAGGGATGAGATTTGGGTTGTATTTTGCCATAACCTCAGGAGGGAGGCTTTCATTGACTGGAGCCTAGAAGAAATCCAGAACAAGGGGAAGTTACACACTGGACACTCCTCTGCAGACTGGAGCACCTTTCCAACAGCAAAGATCAACAGTACGGAACACACACCATTAACTGGAATCCCTTCTAAGCACAGTTGAGAGGCAGCAGCTCTCAGTGGTTCTTGGGACAGACAAGTAGTGTAACACAACTGGAAGCAGGGGAACTTGACCAGAGCAGAACTGCTGGCTGTTCTTACAGCTTCACCTGCTGTGGATACAAGCAGGTCAGGCTGGGTTTAGTTCCATGGTGTCCCTGGGGAAGGCATTTCATGGCAGAGTATCTATAGCTAGTGGAGCTTGTTTATGCAAGCTCAGGCAGTGGCAGGATTGCACTGGTGCAGGATTTGCCACCTGGCTGGTGGCATTTGCCAGGTGTGTGCAATCAGGACTGGAAATGCACAGGAAAGAACAGAGGGTGGCAAGTCTCACCATGACACTGCTGAACTTCAACACCACCAATAAGGAAGGACAAAAGCTCTGGGTATATCAGAGAAGGGTGCGAGTGCCAACTCTCATAGTCCAACCAATAACCCAGTTGGTCTTTGGTCTTTCAAAGTGCAGCAGTATTGCTTGACAACACTGCAGTTTCAGATCTGCTTTACAAACGTTTTTCCCAATACAATAACTCCGGGGTCTCTGCTGGAATGTGGAACCACAAAAATAAATACTGCCTTAGATACGTTGTTTGTAAATGAAACTTACAAGGTCAGTCGGTGACTAGACCCTGCTGTCTAATGTAGTCTGGAGGTCTCCAGAGCTCCATGGCAAAAAAAAACCAAGAGGAACACACCAAACCCTTCTCTTTCCCATGCACATCTCATGTCACCCCACAGCCACCACATGCCAAGCCACCACTGTACATCCTGCTAAAATATTTCCAGCATACATCAGATAAACCAAAAGTTTGCTCATTTCTTGAAGCACAGGACAAGCTCCCTTTGAAGAAAAACATTCCTCAGGAGTCATTATACAGCACCATTTCCCATCTTCAAGTGCCCTGACAGATGGGAATAAAGGTGGCGTAGAACGCCATTTGCGCTGTTCTCCATCAAAAAGATGGAGTGGCAGGTTTTGCACACCACCTTGATCAACAGCACATGTTTTGCCACTGAATTCTTAAAAGAAGTTTTTAGCATTTTAATGCATCGGGGAAAAAGAACAGAAGGAAAAGCCATGAATGTCCAGATTAACACCCTTCAGCATTACTGCAAACTTGCCTTTGGGTAAAGGACAGAGCGACCAGTTGGCAGAGATGTCCTACAGCCTCTGGAAAACTACATTAAATTAACTAAAGACCTCCTCACCTTTCTTGCAGCTGTGCCTGACTTTCAAATGTAGCTTACTCTGTAGAGCCTGTGTTTCACTCTGGTATTTAGTATTAGCATTTCATCATTTAATTAAGCAGTTTTAACAAGGCTGAGAAGTCTACACTGCCTAAGGAAAGGAATGGAGTGGGTCAGGGCATGACAAGATGTACTGACGTTACTACAGACAGGGTTGGTCTGGGTTGGTCCCATGGAAGCATACAGGAATTTAAAATGGAATATATCATTTGAAGAAAACACCCCTTTATGGTGACTCAAATAGCAGGCTCAGAAGTTACCACATAAATAATCAGGAGGTTGCACTGTGAAGTTCACTACCACTTGTCACCAACTTGCAGTGCACAGCTTTCACTGCTTTTCAGTTAAAAGCATTTTTAAAGCAAATTACTCAAACTGTCTCACAATTTATCCTCTGCAGAAAGGGTTTAATACTGATCTCTTTCGAGACCAAAAAGCAGGCACAGCAAATCTGCAGCCAACCACTCCTCCTGATCAGTAGCTTCTGCTAGAAAGGGAAGAGTGATACTTGCCTGAGGTTTGAAGCCAATAATTCTGTTGAGCTTGACCAGGATGCATGGTTTGCCATCCTTGTACCCATAGGTGGGATCATTTAATCCAGAACAGTTTTCCAGCCATTCACGTTTGAATTTGCAGACCTTCTTCTGGCCCTGGGCATCATTATATGGTCCTCTCTCTTTGTATTCAGTAGGTGTGTCTGTCATGGTGGGGGAAAGAAAAGAAAACACCTGCAGTGAGATCTTTTGCATGTCACTTACACTTCCCTGGGCAGCTGGGATTTCCCCATCACCAAGACAGTTAAGGCACTCCACAGACCTATGTCCAGCCACCCCCCACGTGGGGCTGCTCCCAGACCAGCAAGTTTTATGGAGTTTTGTTTTATAACTGATTTCTTCCAGAGTCACCTGGCTCAGAGACTCTTTTTTTTCTGGGCAGCTTTTACATGTGGGTTCCCCTCAGATTTGATACAAACGTATTATGAGATGAGAGTCTTGTTCACATGATTACAAATAACCTATTAAAGGTTAACACCTCCCAGATGTTTGACTGCATGGTATGAAGACGACCACCACTGGCTTTAGCAAAGTCATCAGCAAAACCCCTGTGGCTTTCAGAGAGAATAATGTCAGTGCCACAGGCTTCAGAGTCAGCTGCAATGTTCTCCAAGTGAAATGTGGGGGTTCGCAACCCTACAGTAAGCTGCTATGGCCCAGCATAGTCTGCACAAAGGAAATTAATGAGCCAGTTAACCAATGTGCTGCTGGAACAGCTGAAGACCAAGAC
This sequence comes from Chamaea fasciata, assembly GCF_029207755.1. Lineage (NCBI taxonomy): Eukaryota > Metazoa > Chordata > Aves > Passeriformes > Sylviidae > Chamaea > Chamaea fasciata. The sequence goes on along the minus strand of NW_027094087.1, from coordinate 21,545,023 downwards.
TACCACTGCTCAACCTCAGCTTCTGGTGGACCTGACAGCGGCATCATTCAGAGCCCTCAGCTACAGGAAACAATCAAGACTTACCTCCACAGTCCTGAAACACGATGTTTTCAGTTTGCTGCTCAGCACTATAGTCCCTTAAGAAATTATCAAGGTTCCTCACATAGGGTTCATAACTTCTGGGTTCAGAGGCAGTAAAGGAGATTTCTGTCTTTTGAACCTGGGGCACTTGAGTCAGTCCTAAGAAAAGCAAAATCAGGAAGAAAACATTAAGTACACCTTAGAGCTGCACAGCCTCCAGGCAATACCATGAACATAACTCCTGATAACAGTCTCTATTTTTCAGACTTAAGAACTTTGACAAAACAGCCTAAGCTCACTGGAGGAGAGGTTCTCTTCCCAACAACAGTCTTAGATATTCATCAGTGTTTACATCCAGTAAAAAGACAAAAATCACAAAAATGGAGAAGCGAGGCTACAAGTCAAGACTTCCTTCTAGAAAAACAGCCAACCACAGGTCCACTGTGCACTTCTGCCTCCTCCTTGAGGACAGAAGGGGAGCTGTGTGTGAGACCAACCCCACAGAACGTAAGTATCCCTAACAGGCTGCCTTCAATGTCTGCAAACACTGTGTTTAGGATACAGCACAGCTGTCCACTCGTGAACTCCCGCAATAAAAGACAAGAGAGCAGAGAGGTTTCCCAAGTCTGGTCACGCTCTGCCAGCTGGAATCCACGTGGCCTTTGTGTGTCTCCTGTGGGATGCGGGGCAGGAGACATTTTCTCCCTCAGTAAAGTTCAGCTGCCTAAGCACTGCCTTCTCTCTTTTCATTGCCTAATTGGGTATTTCTGACTGTAAAACCCATCTTCTGAGCTCTCTTATCAGCAGCTCATCACCAAGGAGGTGAGTGGGAAATGCCACCACACAGAAGAGTTGCTTAAAAGACACTCCAGATTCTGGGCTGTGCTAATCAGCTCAGATTTAGACTATAATAATAATGCATGGAGAAGAGACTATAAGCCAGAAATGCGTACAGATAATAAAAAGCACCAACTCCTTTGCTTTTCATTGTGGAACTTGGAAATAGTTGCTCCTATGCAATGTTTAGGTCACATTTTAATTGGAAGTATTGATGCATGGCTAACACTTTAATTTAAGTAATGGGAACCAAGTTCATGCTGCTTTTGTGGCGGCCACTGTAATTATTGAGGTCTTGACTTCAGTTCAGTTTGTCATCTTCATTTTAGCAAGATCAAGAAAAGGAGCAGGGGAGCAGCATTTGCTTTGACAGCTTTCAGAACAACCCTGTTGCCAAAAAGCTCCTCTGGTGCAAAACTCAGGCAGCTTAGCCGGCTGGCCCCAACCCACAAGAGCTTGTGACTCCAGCAATTTTTCCAAAGCCACTTGAGTGCTTCTGCTCAGTCTCTCCTCAAACCAAGTCACCACTCCCCCCACCCCCCTGCCACTACCCACTAACTTGGAATTTGTAACCTAGGACAAAGATTAGCTTTGTTCCCCTAAACACAGCTCCTGGTCACCAAAGATTGCGAGAAGTCCAGCAAGGAGCTCGGGTGTTTCAAGTTTTATTCCTGAAGCAGCTTTAACTGCTCAAAAATTCCTCTGGTACAAACGGACCATGTTGAGTTCACAAGTTTAGAAGCAATTTACTATTTCTCTCGCAGAATGACATCCTACCTTCCAGAGTCATTGGCTTTCCACCCCTTTTTGAGCAATTACTCATCTTCTTGCTTCACAAGCAGTTATATATAGAATAAATACACCAGTTTCCATTTTAGTAAGGGACTTCAATCCCATCCTGCCAAGCTGTTCTCATGTTACCACTCAGCTGGGAAGCAGCAGACTTAGTCACCTGAAGTGGCTGTCTGGAATTGCAGCAGAGGCAGGCCAGGCCTTGGGTCCTCGCCTGAATCTGCCTTTTCCAGAGTTCCAGGTGTGTCATTCAAGTGTATAATTTTTTAAAACAAAGAAAAAAATCAAGAAAACATGGCCAGGCTTGTTGAGTTCCAGTCAGGCAAGCGAAGCTGTCAGTTTTGCTCAGCACCTCCCCATCTCTGTATCTTGTCTTGGCCAAGGGCACACACAGGCCTAGCAAAGGTGACGTGAAGGTCAGCAATAAACCCTGTGGTTTGTAAAAGCCACCCAGCAGAAGATCCCTGTTCTGTCTTTAAGAGAGCCTGGCCACTGACAGGTACAGTCCAAAGGCATCCCTCTGCCCATCAGAGAAGTGACCTGGCTGGAGAACAGACTCCCATCCCAAAGCATCCCTGTCTTGCATATCTCCACAGAACTGCCATGAAGCCCAGGCAGTACCACCAAGCCGCTGTTCCAGTGACCAGCACAAGGGAACCATTGTTCCTGCCAGGTAGCCTGTGGCCAAAGCTGGGCTGTTTTCTGCCTAATTGGGAGCATTTCCAGGTGGTTGGATGAACCAGACTAGACCAGGCTTTCGCACACGAGTGGTTGCTTTGTTTGGGATAGGAGGAAAGTAGAGATCAATCTTCCCACTTAAAAAGCAAGAAAATCTTTATGAATATAAAAGCCTTGTCATGAGATTTAACTTTATCATAATTTAAAAAATGTGTTACTGGCTTCTACCACAACCTCCATTCTCACTTGCCTGCAACTGACTGGATGCAAAGCCCTAAGCCCTGATGTATCATTTCCTTCTGTACATCCCATAGCCAAACTAAAAGCTGCAGTGCTGTTAGCAGAGCAGCACTATGAAGCCTTAAGCAATCTTGTGTGGAAAACCAAGCGTGTTGTATGATGCCAGAAGGTAACCTCTGCAGAACACTAACCTTTCTGGAACATTCTCTCACCCCCACTTGGGAATTTAAGCAAGCAGGGACAAGAAAAAACATTTAAAAGCTGAGCCCTTGCAGTGCTACCTGGCATGTATTGCTAGACACCCAAGGAAGCATGTGCCTGGCATAAATAAAGCTTTTAGGGGCTTGCACATGAGGAAGCCATTCATGAGCAAGTCCTTTGGGGGATAAGAAATAAACCCAGAGACGCTTTCATAGTCAGAAGTCTAACAACCCTCTCCCCATCCTCAGACTGTAATCTGTATGACACAGCTCTGCATCTCAAGCTATTACGACAGAGATGCACCATGGTGTCACATGATGATGCTGTTCTATCCACAGGAAAGAATCAAGTAACTCGTTGCTAAAATACTGACAAATTAGAAAATTGCTGTAACTGGCACTTCAAAGTGCCTTGTTAGGATATAAGAGTCATTTTCACTTGGCTGACATTGTCCATATAAATGACGAGCAATGCCTTGAGTTGGTAATGGACACCACCTTCTGTTGACTGTGACTATACAAGGACATCAAACACCAAAAAAAACCCATAAAGTCATTTGTGGGGAGGGGTTTCAGCTACAGTTCCACTTCCAAAATGCCGCTGCAGATTAAAATCCTGTTTATTGAAGTTCATTTAAAAAACCATTTTTCACATAGATTTTATCATTCTAAGCTGCATTAGCAAGACTTCAGGAGAAGTGTCCTGAGGGTAAAGAGGAAGAAACTAAAAGTGGGAAATCAGGTCTGTTATTAGGAATGGTTGTATAAGGCCGTAGTAACCACTTTTGCTCCATCACACCATGCTCATTTCCAAGTACCGTGTAATCTTTGTTCCAAATGAGCATGAACACTCCTGAGATGACACAGATGACAAATTGAGTGATCACTACACCCTCCTCCAGTTCACTGTGTGAGGATAGATTTTAAAAGCCACTGTATCAAACAATGTCCTTCCAACCTTCCAGTCAACCTCATCCCGAAGTGCAAAAAGCAGGTGCAAGTCTTCTGCAAACACAGCAAAACCTGCTTGGCTGTAACATCCTGGAGCCTGAGATTTTCCCAAGCACAGGTGCTGCTGAGATGAGAGAAGCAAAGAAATGCAACTTCACAGGAGGCAGCACACACTCCTTTGAAGCCTCTCTGCAACCTTGCTGCTGCTGTCCAAGCTAAATAAACCAAGTGGGGAACACACACCAAGGCAGCCTTTTCCATGACGCACTCACTGCCCAGCAGTGCTTGAAGCAGGGACACCTGAAATCCCCTGGCTGGAGCAGGGATTCTTCCTTCCAGCCGCCACTTACAAGGCTTTGCCTCAGGCTGCAGTGAGCTGTCCCCTCATCCTGCCAGTGAAGGAATGCTGTTCCACAGGATGCACACCACAAGATGGCAGGATACACAGCCCAATTTGTACTGGGGAGGGGGAGAATGATTTTTTTAAAACTGTTTTTTAGGGATGCTGCTTAAGAGGCAATATCCTCATCCTTCACTACTAGCAGGGTAAGTCCTCTGTGCTCAAAGCAGAGTCCGAGCCTGCAGCACACGTGGAGCTGGGGCTGTCGCAATGGCAGGGCTGGACGGGCAGGTGAACTGCACTGTCCCTTCCCCCACCGCAAGACAAAAGAAAGAAAAAAATAGTGTAATGGAAAGGTACAATACTCAGCTTGCCCTGAAGCCCTGTATAACATTCCTGGTGTGTTCAATGCAGAAACCAATTACCATATTAATGACACTTGGCTACAAAAATAGCACTTTATGGCTTTCAGTGTTATACCCATGTCAATAACTCAATACAACACCCTGCAGGTTCTGTTGCTATTATGAAATCTGTTGTATTTCAGAACAAGAACGATATTATAGCAGCCCCTACAGCATTTTCTCCTGCAAGTCCTAAAGGCAAGTCTAGTTTTCCCTTTCTCAAAACATTCTGGGCTGGCAAAACAATGACTTGCCCAAGAAGAACAGAGTCCTGGAACAAGGATTAAACCAGCTTTCCTGGCTCCCTAGAAAATCCAGGGCTTTATCAAGCTGCCAGTATACTTACTGGGCTCACAAATGTTCCCACAAGAACCAGGAATTAGAATTGCACAACATCCTATTTTATATAGTTCATTATCTGCAGGTGTCTCAGATCACAGAAAGTTCAAGTTGGATGCTCTTCATATGCATGTTCCTTGTCAGAACAGCAGCTGTGCTTGCAGCACTGGGGAGAATCCTGCACAGCCAGGGAATACAGGGATGGCTGACCCCCCAAACAGCAGCAGTGCAGCCACTCACTACCTGTCAGAGTCTCTGAAAGCCTGCATTAAGGGGCTGTTTTGGACTCACAGTTTCACGGCTGCTGTGCTACAGGACAAGGAATGTACTGGATATTAAGTGCCAGCCTCCGCCATGCCCTACACCAACTTGTCCACATCTGCAGGAAGAGCTGTCAAGTGATGCTTTCCAAAGAGCCCTGTGCTATTTACTAATTTTTTTTTTTTTTAAGTTTTATGCATATGCCATTGCAGCTTGGTTCAAACCCTTTGTTTACTGGCTCCCCACTGTCACACATTCAAGGAGGTGAATTTTGTTCCCCTTGATTTCAGTACCCATCCCGAAAGCTCATTACAAAAGATTCCTGACAACCTTTTTATTGTTCCTCCATTTTGATTTCTGCGGTACACACTACAAGAGTGTCTTGAAATTCAATTCATTTTCTTTGATAAAAAAGAAGCCCCAGAAAAACTGGTGCAGTATACAATTAAGATATTAATAAAAACCCTCTGCAGGCTGAAATCTTTCACAGAAATTTTACCAGAGTTGCTTTGAAATTGGAATTGTAAACTGCTGTTTCACAGAAAGCAAACAGTTTACCTAGAATGGGTAATTATGTGACATCTGGCTGAACAGCATGGCTATCTGGGTGAGACCTCAGATCCATGGACGCCTTTGCTAATTATTTCATGAAGGGGAAAAACACGTTACGGAGTAACAACTACCCCAGCATTAGCCACGTTGGCGTTTTGGATGCAGCCAATGGCTCTGGGCAGTATCAGTGACAGTCTTTCCTGCAAATGTCAGGGTCCACTGCAGAGACTAAAAGAGCTGCTTTCAGAGCTTAAGACAGCATTTGCCCCAGTCATGGTGGTGGTACATGAAGAAGTGTAACTCACTAACACAGCAGTTCCAGTCTCTGTTCTGTGTTTAAAGCATGCTGGTAGAAAAGCAGTTATCTGGAAAAGATGACTTAGCTGAGCTATAACACCATTTGGTGACGGTGACATTCCCTGTGCTTAGCGCAGGGATTCACAGCACAGCATTACAGTGGGGCTGCAAGACACAGTGCAGCACCAGGGCCAACTTGTGTAGCTACAAGCCATCAGCCTCACAATTGTCACTTAAATACCACTGTTATTAAAAGCTTCTGAACTGTTTTACAGAGCAACTGGAGACGGATCGTTAGGATGCCCAGTGCCAGGCAGCCTCAAGGTCATTTGCAATGTGGGAGAGCAGCAGTTGCGCAGCTCCCCCCGCGCTCCAGCCCAGCTGCGGTGGGAGTCAGATAGCGCAGCCTGGGCAGGCGGAGCCAGCGCGGACCTGCGGCAAGGGCCACTCGCCCCTTCTGCCCTGCCCAGGCATCATTCTGAGCAGAGATTTCTACTGTCTGTGAGGACAGGCCGCACATCAGCAACTACCAGACCCACCCTCCCTTCACCTCCCACATCAGTCAGCTGCAATTCCCACTAGTGAGTGCCACAGCCTCTCTAGAGCATGGGGTGCTTTGGTGTTGGATAAAGCAATTCCGTGAGCACGCCCAAGACTGGCACTGTCCCCTTTTTCGCCTTGTGCACACCACTTCCACAGATAGAGCCAACATTTTATCTTTATCCCTTCACTTACCCATGTGAACAGAGTGGTTCTGAAGAAAGAAAAAACTGAACCCAGCTTCCTCATACAGCCCGTTCCCAAAAGTGAAGCCTTTTAGCCTCACCCCATCACACAGCTTAGGGGAAAGGAAAACCAAACCAGGTTCAAGTTTCTCTCAGAGAGGAGACATTTTTCATGTGATGCAACCTTTAATTCTAGCAGGATTGTCTTCAAGCCCCAGTACGGTTAACACAGAAGGCTGAGAACATACCCACCCCCTACAAATATGTGTTGCAGCAACGACACGCTTATTTCATCCTCCTTCTTGAGGTGAGTAACCAACCCCGCCTTCCCAGAACAGCTTGCACAAAGGCAAACACGGGCCTCCTGTTTAGTTACCTGGAGGTGCCACTCGATCCTGGTATTTGGGCTCAAATTCACTGACAGTGAGCAACATCACTTGGATGGTCCCGATGAATATACCTGCCAGGCAACCGTAGAAGATGACATAGAAGAGGAGGATCTTAACTGCAAGAGAAAACAAACAAAGAGGAATCAAATCGAGCCCTCATGGCAGTCGTGTTTCAAGGACGATACTTCCAACCTTTGCCACTTGCAAGGAAGAGCCTGGTGCATGAAATTCCGATGTTGCAAAGACATCTATTAAACAGGGGGATTATGCCCTGATGCGGACAGGAAATGTAAGGCACTCCCGCTGTTTGGTGGTGAGGAAACATGAGCCCCTGGAAACTTAGAAATCTGTGAATCGGGGTTTGGGCTTATAAAATATAAAGACTAAGCCACATTCCCCACACCTTCAAGGATCCCTTGGCTGATCCAGCACAGGCCCTCACACTTGACACTGTCAGTGATCCAAGTGCCCCACAGCAAGCATGGGTGTGCTTGAAAGTTACTCATTCCACACAGCTCTGGGGCTCAAAGCTATTTCCAGGAGCAGTAACGGTAAATGTTTCATTCACATTTACAAGCCACTGTAAAGCCTGATCTCTTCTACTAATTCAGGCCACCACCTCCAAAAAAAGACAACGGGAAAAGCGTTCAGGCCCAATTAACTTCAGTACTCTATCTCAAATGTAGGAAAGTACTCTTAAGGTGTCAAAATACTGCACATTTACCAGCCTTGTGTGCCTACAAAGGCACTCTGGCACTGCTCATATCAATTAAAGAGTGAATTACATAACAATGAAAGATTGAATGGAGTTTCAGTCTAAAGGGAACGTCTAGAATAATCTTATGAGGGAGTGGGAAGAATGGAGAAGAGTCTGGAGATGCAGCCCAGATCTGGGTATCAGTTACCCAGTTTACAAGGATTATCTGAACTGATTAGCTGCAGGGTAACATGCTGTACTACACACCACCGGGCCACCTACAAGGGTAGGCCAGCCCGTGCCAAGCAACTCTATTGCTCATCAAGCTGCAGGGACAGGCAGAGGCCAAAGACAACTGGAGAGCGAGCCTGCTTGATCTCAGACTGTCCTCACCTAATCACAAACAAAACAGATGGAGTTTATTGGAAGGACTTGAAGTGATGAGCTACCAGAGAAGGGGAGTAAGTAGTGGGTGGAAATATTCCTCCTCAGTCCCCAGCTCCATCATAAAAAAAAGCCCCTACATCATTAGAGAAGCCTCACAATGCAAGCTGGCAGTTCTGGTTGTTCTAAGTCTATGAAAGACAGGGAAGCAGGAGGACCACCCAGAGAAACAGAGGCTGAGGGACACTGTCACAGAGGCACTCCATCCTCTTGTCTTCCTCGTGTGCACCGGAGGTAGCCAGGGCTGGAGGGCAGAGCTGGGTGCAGTAACGTGGTGCTCCAGGAGTTAAAGCACTCTTTGGTATCCAGGCAGCGTAAAGCAAATGGCCGTGACGTCAGGGATGTGTGGAAATTTTTTCCAGAGCACGGTCATAGGAGGTGCTGTTGTAACAAACCAAACACTAATGCTGTTGTCTGCAGCGTAATGCCTTTGCGCTTTGTAACATCAAAAGGCAAACGCTGGGAGGTAGCTTATTTTATCAGGTTCCCAGCCAGGATGCTCTAAACGCCAAAGACACCTTAAAGGTCAAAACCACTCCAAGGTCTCAGAAAATACGCAGTGGGTCTAGAAATCGAGCACCACAGGGTTGAAGGAAAAAGCTTCTTGCAACAGGTAGGCTTATAACAGAAGAATCTGATCATCAGCCTGCAGATCGACTCAGCAAATGGAAATCAGTCCTAGGCGGATAGGTACGGGCACTCTGGGAGAAGGACCTGGTTCAGCCTCCACGTTTGAAGCACTGCGCAGTTGCCTGGTGCCTCAGGAGCAGAAAATACCTCTCCATGCGCACCCACAACCCCATTCTGCTCACGTAAAGATACGGCAGAAGCCTGCTCTAGTCCGCCTGCCAGAGCTGCCGGCCTTGGATGTGGCACCTCCGGCCGATCCGTTACAATAAGAGCTGAATTCAACATCCCAAGGGTGGCAACACCAGCTGTGGTTGGCAGCAACTGGAAGGCTGTCTATTTGCATAAAGAAATTAAAAGCCTCTTTAAGCTAAATGCTATGAATACAGCACCCAAAGAATACATCATAAGCATTTACGAGGAATGCACATAGAGCCATTTCCTTCTTGCGGAGATATTAAAAGTCAATTGCTCTTTCTCAGCGAAGTAAAACTCGCTTAGTTTCATTTATCCAGAGAAAAGAGAAAAAAAGAAAAAGCCTCTGTAAGGTCTAAGGCAGATGAAAGCTGGAAGGTCAGGGTCCCCCGACGGCGATGCTCCCGGGCCGGGCCAGCCACCGGGAAAGGAAGGAGACCCAAGGACGAGGCGCCCTCGACAAGGTCGGCCCGACCCCGCCTCACCCCCGGACCCACCTGGAGCCGCACTGGGGGGGGCAGCGCTCGCCGGCCCCCGCGGGGCCCCAGCGGACACCGAGGGGAGAGGGCAGGGGGACCTCGGCCCTGCCTCCCTCGCCCCGCGGGGACGCCCCGTCCCCAGCCCCCCCCCCGCCCCGGCCGCAGCCCCGCCGCAGCCGGCGGAGGCGGAGCGCCGGGGCCGTGCTGCAGCGCCCGCCGCATCGCCGCCCCCCGGCCCCGCACTCACACCAGCTGCCCCCGGTGCGGCCCAGCAGCTCCTTCTTCTCCGAGTTCCAGATGAATTTCTTCCAGTTGCCGTCACCGTCCTTGGCCTTCCCGCGGGCCATGGCGAGCGGCGGGGTGGGCGAGCGGCGTGCAGAGATCTACAGCCCTCGGCGGGCGGAGCGGGCAGGACCCGGCCGGGCGGAGCGGCCCCGGAAGGTGCGGGTGGGTGCGCCCGCCCCGGCGGCGCCGGCCCGGCGGGGCAGAGCGGGAGAGGCGGCCGGGGGGACGCGGGAGCGGTGGGGGGAGCGCGGCGGAGCGCACGGGGCACCGAGCAGCCGCGCTGCCCGCGCAGCGCCCCTTCATATACACCGCGGGCTCCGCCCTGCCCGCGCCGCCGCCAATGCGGCTCCGCCGAGCGCTCCGCGGGCGGGGCCCGGGGCGGGCGGGGCGCGGTGGGGGCGCGCCGGCGGCCGGAGCGTCAAGGAGGGAGGGGGCGGGGGGCTGCGGCACCGCCACCGGCGCCGGCACCGGCACCGGCACCGGCACCGGCACCGGCACCGGCGGGGAGGGTGGGCCGGGACGCCCGCCGCTCGCCGGAGCGCCGACCCGCCGCGCCGGGCAGGTGCGTGCGCGTGCCCGCGCGTCCCTTGCCCGGCCGTAGCTGCGGACGCGTGTGTGCGCGCGCCGGCCCGCACACGTGCCCGCCCGTTCCCGGTGTTCCCGCCCCGCCCGCGCCCTGCGGGTCCCTGCTCCCCGCAGTAGAGCCGATCGGCCGGGCGCTGCTGAGCGCCGTCCCTCTCCCTCCCCTGCTCCTGCTCCTGGCGCCCCGCGCGGCCGCCCGCTCCGCTCCGGCGGGCTCACGTGTAACGCGGCTGCGGAATAATGAGCGCCGGCAGCGCTCCCGTCCCGGCCCCGCGCTCCGCCGCCCGCGCCCCGCCGCCCGCGCCCTGGGAGCAGCAGCCGGGAGGGGCGGCAGGGGCTCCCCGGGGGCAGCGGGACCTGCCCGTCCCCTGTGGCGGGAGGGACACGACTCGCACACGCGACCGCCGCCGCCGCCGCCGCCCTTGCGGGGTGACCTTCAGGGCGCTGCACAAACGCCACTGCCGCCTCCGGGTCGGGGGACACCCAGCCGTCGGCAGCGCACCCCTGACCCGGCCGGGAGGGGTCGGGGGGTTCTCTGCGGGGTCACCTCTGTGATCATAGGTAACCAATGTGCCTTGGTCCCCTGGTACCATTACAGGACAGTTAAATTAAATCTGTGCATCCAAGCATACTTGGGTTCACCTCTGAACTTCCTGTCGACTTGCAATATTGTATTCCACATATTTTCTTGCCCTTAAGCTACTGATACATTCTCTGAACTTTAGCTCCGTCTTCCTTTTTTTTTTTTCTCAAGGTCTGGAATCGCAATGAATGCTCACAGCTGGTGCACATTCTGGCCGTTGCCTGCAAGAATGACCTAGCCTGGAAATAAGGACTACCCAAACTCAGTATGCTCTTTCTCAGGTCTCAAGAGAAAGTGGTCTAGCCACCATCATCATATACCCTTCCGAAGACATTAAAGCTAGCATTTAGGGGACAAGTCATAATAGGGCACCCTTTTTCAAGTGATCCATGGCTACAACCCTAAACCAGCCCCTGAAGCAACTGAGGGACCTGCATTTTTAGGCCCTCAGCCACTCTAGGTCCAGACAGGCCAGATACCCTCAAACTCCCAACACCATTCATGGCAGCAGCTGAGTATGGCTTCCTTAGCTTTCGACATGCAACCAGAATTCTCAAAGCCATGAAGGCTTGTGGGTTAGAGATAAACAGAGGTTGTGTGCCTAGAAGGCCGTGTGTGTTTAATTGGGAGTGTCTGGTTTGATGAACGTGCCATGACACATTATCCATGACCAAAGGGAGCCAGGTGTGCCAGGTGGATTTTCATCCTGGGTTAGGAGAATCAGCTCTCAGTGGTGTTTATGTGATAGAGAAGAGCTGGAAAGCCAAGGGGAAGAGGATAATTGGAATCTCTCTTTTCTCCTTGGTGTCTGGTCAGAGCTGATCTTTCAAAGAGTCCTGGTGATGGTGGTTGATAACGAAAGCAAACACAGACAGCAGTACCTGATACCCAAGCGAACATCATCTACACTGCAGGGAGGGCAGTATCAGTTACAACTTAAGGCAGCTGTGATTACAATCAAGCCAATAAATACACAAGCACTGCTGAAGGAAAACCCACCTATTTTTGACTCTCTAGACCACAGCGCAGTTGCTGCTCTTGCCAGCTAGTCCATTCCTCTCAGCTGCTGGGCTGCAAGTCTGCAGTGGCAACTGGGGAGCTGAACCAACTTTCCTTCTAATGCCCCGGGTGCAATTTATAGCTCAGGTATGCTACCCTACAAAGGACAACAGTTTGAGAATTATGTATGGGTGCATGGGCGTCACACAAACATGAAATCAACTCACCAGACAGCCTGCCCTGCAGTGCTGTGTCTCGTGTTATCCACAGGCCAAGACCCAGTTCATCTGCCCTGTGGAAGAAAGAGCACACAAGTTAGCTCAGGGCACATGCAACAGCAGCAGTCAGTGCAGCTCTCTCCTTCTCGCCTTCTGCCTGAGCAATAGGGTCAGCCAAAACAAAACAAGCATGGGATATTCAGGGAAGTTCAAGGTGATACTGAAATCAGGGACGATTTGAACAGGGATACATTCTACCACAGCATTATTTCCTATGACCATAGAGAATGAGTTTGTAGAAAGCAACTAGAGAACATCTAAAGGACTGTATCACAATTACACAGTAAATGGCCACCCAGAAACACGATCTTCCTCATACACATTATCACTAGGAGCTCCAGAGCTGCTGGTGGAAGCTGAGCTGCAGGAGCTCCTGGCTTCATCAGTGTTTGTTCAAGGATCACTGAGAAACTCTCTCCTCTTCCTGCAAGCATCTGTATTTCTGTATAAATACACAGACAAGTCCTGTTGGGTTGGTGGTGGCCAGAAGTATCAAATCCCTGGGGCTGCACAGGCTGGGGCATGCAGGATGTGGAATGGGCAAAATGCCCTTCATGAGGGTCACAAACCATTCCTGCCAACCTTTTACAAAACTGAAGACACTGTCCTGTGCATGCTCAGGACGTGCGCTTTACTTGATGTCTGTGGATTATCCCCTCGGAATCAGCAGAACTAATAGGCAATGAAGTGCCAAATTTTATTCAAATTTGCTGTTTGTTTGGCTGCTCAGATATCAATCAGGCAGTCTCTAAGGCCACCACCGTATGATCTGATTTTCTAAGGCGATAAGGGCCTGAGGCAATGTTGGAAACTGCCAAGAACAAAATGTGCAAAGCAATGCATGTCCAGGAGATTAGCTGCAGGACCGAGGATGGGGTTAGGGAAAGCTGTGCACTGACACCTAGGAAGGAACAACCTACAGGATGGAAGTTGCTAAGTGTTTATCTCACTGCCTTTTGAGCATAGTCATCAAAGAGATTTCCTGCTTCCTTTCGATCTCCTGCCTTGTGGGACTGGGAAGAAGGCACCTAGAGCAAGGGAAGGCATCTCACTATGGGGCAGGATGGTGGACAATTATTTCTAATGTAGCAGCAAAAGAGAAATGGCCAGTGCAGAGCAGAGCAAAGCAAAGTAAGGATTTGTCTGGCTTGATTTCTGCCCCTTAGTGCCATTTTTTGGGGGGAAGGAGACTGGTCACACACAGAAACTTTGGGCAATGTGTGATCTAGAAACATCTCTGAAGGTGGCTGTGAGTGATGCTGTGATGAGCAGCAGGAGAGAGGCATGACAGGGCGGGGAACAACTCAGGCTGTGGGACCAAGGGCAAGTTATAAGGTGACAGAAATGTGCAAAATGGCCTCAAGTCATTAGTATTCCGTGGTCTGCCACTGCAAACAAATGGGGATGGGCCTGCTTGGACAGGCATGCCTGGGAGCTGGGAAAGGGCAGCTGCTCAACTGCTTGGCAACAAGCCTGCATCACACACAACAGGTGAGAGAGGAGGAGGAACTGAATGGCAGCCCTCAGACTGCCATCAAGATACCAGGTGGCAAACAGCCATTTTATAGTTCTCTGGGGGCCTTGAGGGGGAGAGTAGTGACCCTCAAGAACTGCCCTCAGGGTCCCAGAAAGGACATGCCAGTGTTTGGTCCCCGTGCCAGCATTTTGATCCTGCAGGCTGCTGCCTTGGGATTTTCCTCCAATTTTCTGCCTGGGAGGTTCAGGGGAAAAAAAAAAAATCCGCTCAGGGGCTGCTACATGTAACACTGGTTCAAGGAGGGTATGTTGACTCCCAGGACAAAACTGTCCTTCAAGTCCTCCTCCTTCCTCTCCTTGTCCCTCTTATAGGTGCGGGGTCACTAGTGATTAGATTTACAGACATATGCAGTTGGTTCTCTGAGCACAACGACTGCACAATTTAAACAGATTAACTGCATATAGCTGTGCAAGGTGAGGTAACTAAGGTCAAGGTTTCATGAAATGGTAGACCCTGAGAAAGTAAATATATGTAGAAATAACCTCCCCCCAAATTCAGACATGAGGACACTATTCTTTTCCCTAATATCCATTCTAGTTAGGTTGGGGTGCTTGCACAGCTCGCCCTTGGCAAAATGAGGTGTAAGACAACAGCTGATAAAACAGGTGACTCTATAAAGAGCATGGATGGATGGAAAACCCAAAAAGTGTCTGAGGCATTTGCCCCAAACCTGTTTTGCCAAAGAGGAAAACAAATACCAGACCTCACCTGATCATGCTAATGAGGATGGCATCTGTCAGCTGGGTTAAATGGTAACCAGGGGATGACAAAGACAATTTTGAAACAAATAATGAGTTGATTGGAAAGACTATATAAAAGAAAAATCAAAACTTTAACAGACCAGGGAGAGGCCTCAGACTCTCAGAATCCAGTGTGGCACATCCCAGCCTCTGTAGAGGTCAGATGCAGCAGTTCCCCATCCATGTGACACCATCAGCAGCAGGTACCCAGCACATGGCCTGACCCCATGGAGTGCAGTTGTGTGGGACTCACACTCTGGGAGGGGCTGTGACCTGCTGGTGTCCCTTCCTGCCAGCAGGTGCATTAGCTGATTGTAGGGAGTGTCATGGGCACCCCCAGAGCTGGAGATGGCCACAGCCCCAGTGGGAGCAGGATATAACTGGGGCCACCTGTGCTCCCAGAAGTGACCCCCATGCCAATGAGAGAGAGGTTGGTGCCCACGTGTCTGGGGATTAGTTACAAAAGTGTGTTTAGGAACCAGCAGGAATTTGTGTTTTCTAAGTGTCTAACCTAGTGGTTGAACTGCTGTATTGTTGACCTTGAATGTATAGTTCATGGATTGTCCATTAATTTCATGTCCTTAATAAATCAATTAACCATTTCAGTCCCAATTTGGTTTAACTTATGTGAGCTGAGCCACTTTTCTATGCCACAATGACTAGCTGATGCAGGCTTCTGACCAGTCCTGATGGGAGAAGGCATAAATGCTCAGCAATAGAAGTAAAAGATTCACTTCATGTTGAACTGGTGACCAGGTGCAGAACAAAGGAAGGTTTTTGGAGTGGACAGGATTGCGGTGAGGACAGAGAAGGGGGATGCAATAGAGACAATGTGATGTGTGCCTGGTGTTTGATAACTGGGATAAATACTTCTAGTGGACAGTATAGAGTTCTGGTGATTGCTACAGTGAAACCTGCCAGCTACAGATACTGTTCTAATGGAGACAAAGGCATCTTGGGAAGGCAGCAGAAGTCACATCATATTGCCAGAATTTAGTTTTTTGACTGATATGGAAAAAATTACTCTGATCTCACAGGAAATAATATGAAAATACTGTCTTGCATGAAATCTACCCTGTTTTCCTTGGCATATCTGGAAGTGATCACCACACAGGGAAGCAGCATTACCCAGGAACTAGCTATGAAGCTATCAAGAGCACATGTTTTGTGATAATGGGCTCCTGGAACTTTATTGGAGCAGTAGCCAGCTTCCTGGTATGTAGTCACCAAGCTCAGGCAGCTACATGAGCTCCTGATGAAGCCAACAGCTGCAAATCTGAGGCGCTGATACAGCTTCACCCCTGCTGGTCCAGAAAAATTGTCCCCATTTGGTTCCTACTGTGTGTAGAAGCACTGTGACCACCACAACAGGCTGCCAGCACTCTTCTGTTCAGGCAGAAAGATTGCAGGACTTCATTCTCCACTTGGCCCTGACCACAAGCCCAGTATGGGGTTTCTGATGAAGGTTATGTTTGGGCACCAGCCTGCTTGTCTGCTCCAGTCAGAGCTCTGCTGTCTCCAGTGCCAGCCAGCCAGGGACGTCCAGCAGGAAACCAAGTCATAGAATGAGAACTAAATAAACTCCAAAACTATTTTGAGGCCTTCTCTAAAAGACAAAGGAAAACAAAACTTCTAAAAATGAAAACAAAATCAGAGTGGAAAAACATTTCTATTTTTAGCCACCAGGAGCAAGACCTATCTAAGCAGCACCACACAGGAGCTGGCAATGGGAACGGTAAGTTAAGGTTCGACTTGTTCCTAAACATCAGTGGGATAGTATATGATTTACCATGCCTGTCAGAGGCCTTTGTCCTTCTCCTCATGGGAGGTCTTTTCCCTGAAACTGTTCACTGATGTATGTGGTAATTTTAAAGATTACTCCAGCATTGTCCACACTAAAACTTCTTACCAGCTGTAGGTGGATGTCTCTGCAAACTGGAGAGCCTGCTGCCCACTGTGGGCTTCTTGGTGGGCTTTGATTCGGCTTGGATTGTCTGGTTTCACTGTGACATCCTGCAGTGACCAACACTGCACCCTAACTTGAAGTGACACATGACGTGTTAAAAACAAACAAATCTTCACTGGACAATCCCTTTACAGTCCTGAACATCCAGTTATTATGACCAAAGACATCATGCAGCTGTGATGGAAGCTGTCTGCCTTCGTTTCCCTCATGTGAATTTGGTGCCGTGGTAACCACTTTGGAGTCTGAAATTCCCTTTTCTCTTTTAGCCAGTCCTGTAGACTGCAGCACACTACACAGCCTGAGAGGCATTATCATGCAGGCCAAAGGGGGCAGGCACATCCAATAGGTGCTTAAAAAGCACTTTTTTTCATTATAATTCTCCAATATTTTTTTATTGCAATTAGTAGAAGCTAAGAACCTGACTCGTGTGAATGATTTAAAAAGCTGGAGGGGCCTCAGTGTGTGTTTTTAGATGCTTGGATACCTTGGAAAATCTGCTTTGCCTTTGTGCTCAGATAGGCAGGATATGTTTGCCAGGGACATTAGTATCAGAACTGTGTCAAAGTTCTGATATCCATCCTGCAACATTGTGATGGGACCTGGGCATTTGTGTCGCTGGTCCCCACAGGTTAATCAGGCATTTCCCAGAAACTCTCAATCCTGGCTAAATAAGATACCACAAGTGACGGCCACAGGGAAGTGAACGCCATGAGCAAACAGCTCCACTGTGTCTGCCCTAACAACGAGACAGGTCGTGTGCTGTGATGATGCTGTTATTGACATAAGGCAATATCTTTGTTTTTCCCTTATTTAAACCTATTTATCAGCTGAATAACACAAATCCTTGGAGGATATAATCGTGACAAGACCTCCTAGTAAGCTAGTTTTGAGTTGCACTTCTTCTCTCATGGGAAACATCTCCAAAATACCAACATGCAAATCTGTTCTTCTGCATTTTAAAAGAATTCCCCAGGCAACCAGGACCAGGAACTGAATAGAAATTCCTTTTTCTCCCCACCTATATTTCCTTCTGGAAAAAGCAGTCGCTGTTGGCAATCAAAGATAAGCTACTATTGCCTGATATTCAAAGCACTTCACAAATGAATACTCCTTACCAAAATGGTCTTAGCTAACCAGTTTTGTTACAAGCTAGTTTTGATCACTGTAAGCAAGTAAGACTGGCAACACCTGGAACACACCGAAGGTCTATTTAATCCAGTGTGTCTTCTCCAGCTGTGGTCAGTACGGAATATTTAGGAAAAGAGCCTAAGAACAGGGCAAGTACACAGTGACAGTGTGACCTCCCAGGTGCCAGCAGTCTGCCACCTAGGGATTTCCCAAACCAGGGAGTACACCGGCAGCTAAGTAAACTGGGCGTAGTCCCCAGCCTAATCTGTGGCTCACTTTGGAGAAGCAGTTTGTATCCGGCGTGTTGCACCTCACCCTCCAGCCCCTGCAAGTTCACCGGGGTGAGCTTTGGAGGCCAGCGGAGGCCAGCAGGGGTGAGCGAGGTGTGACCACAGCCACACGCTGCACAGACAGGGCGAACACTGGCCTGTCACTGGTGCATTTCACCACGGCCCAGCAAGAGGGTTCAAAGCTGTCCCTGGTCTGGCTGAGTAAGTCACCATTATCCTCAGGGCGCCCACAGGTCAGCCTTCCCACGGGGTGTGCAGTTACAGGTGAACCATAAACCCCGCTGGACACGCGGGAGCTCACCTGATGAGGGTGGCACCTGTCTTACTGTCACTCTGCTGTTTGAGCACCCACGTGTCAACACTACCAGAAAACAAACAACAGCCTACAGCACAAGAGTGCACAAAGACAATCTTTCTCCTTCTTCAGATGCAGCCTCCTAGCACAAGGGAATTACCTCTCATTTTTCAGGCAAAATGACCGGCTGAGGTGGCCTTTGTGTCACCTGTGGTGACTCACCGACTCACAGTCTGTCCTTGCTGCACGAGGCTTGCCACATGGAAGGACATATTCTGCTAGGCACATACTTAATTTATAAGTGCTAATTAATTGCATAATGGATTAGATAGCAAAGTCCCTGGTCTATATTGTGTTCAAAATGCCATCTGGAAATAGGCTGGTGTGGTTAGTAAGATGGCTGCTCTCTTAAACCCGATACCTTTGTAAGAGAATCTGTCCTGGCATTATTGATGAGGCAGAACTGTACAATAAAGATGTGTACTTTATTCTCCAGGAGAATGTTTTTGAGATGGCAAACATTTGGTCATTGGGAAGGCTGACCAGTATGCTTCATTCCCATGGCAAGTGGTGGGATGAATATCCTGTTATAAATGTAAAGCAAATAGTTTACTCAAAGAGCTTTAAATGTCATCAGTCTCTTAGAAAGTAGTGCTCATGTGACTCTGAAAGCAGTGTGGCTGTTTAATGTAACTTTTGCCTCCACTTAGGCCCAGTGGGTGCCTGTGAGTGAGAGCAGCTGTCTTTATACTGACAGCCCTGTTCAGGTCAGGGAGGCTCTGACCCTCCTCTGAACTGACAGTCTGAAGCACTGGACAGACACTGCTGTTTCAGTCCTTCCACGTTTATCTTGGGGATCAGGTTTCCAGGAATCTGCTGCAGTTGAGTTCCCCTAATGAAACGGCACAGGGAAATCACCCACATCAGGCACCAAACAGGCCTGCAAATCCCCTTCTCCCCTCCTTGACTTCCAAGCACACTAACGAGTAAATGCACATCCACTATCTGACTCCATTTCTGGTAGGCGCATGTGGGACATGGGGAGCTGGTGGCAGATGAAAGAGCAGAGCCAGTGTTTTGCCACCTCAGATATGGCTCTGTGCAGGTGACAGCACTGTCCTGGCCAGCTGGCAGGTGTCTGGAGAGGCCGCAGCTGGGATCCTTGCACAGAGCCACAAGCAGCTGCCCAGAGCCCGTGCCTGCTGCACTTAGGAGGGCTGTGTGTGTCTGGCCCCGTGCCTCCGGCAGAGCAAAGAGCTTTCTAGGTACTGGGGAATTGCATCTGGCAGCAGCACCCTTCTAAGGCAGGGAAGTCCCCATTTCATCAGTGGGAGTAACTGTGGGTTTATCTGCATGGAGATGCTCCAGAAACCTAATTTGAATGAATTTGGCAAGGGATGAAACTTTAAAAACTTGTTTAAATCACATTAAAGCCACATGTGGGCATTTTAGCTTAAGAACATTTGATTTAGCCCACCCTAATTTAAAGCTATCCACTTTATTGCAGTTGACTCACCTATTTAAAATTCATGCCTCTAGTTCACTTAGATGACTTTTCTCCTCCATTTTCTTTTGTAAAGAAGCTATTTGAGAGAGAAGGGTCTTGTATGGGATTATCTAAAAGAAATGTCAGGAGCAGAAGTGAGGAAGACCAGACATACACAAGTACTCAGGGAAGAAGCTTTTCTCTCCACTGTCATTCTACCACTGCAGGAGTTGCTTTCTGCCGATCTAGCACTCTTTTTCTACCCTTTCCACATCAGGCTTTGCAACAGACCCGAACAGGAGAGGCAAGATGGGAAGAGCAAGATAGTGGTTGTCTTGTCTGGCTCCAAGCAACACCGTTCAGAAAATTCGTGAAAACGCCACAGCCATTTGAGACTGCAGTCTAGGGATCATTTATTATGCCCTTCCAGCACAACACAGACAGTATAATTTCATTCCATTACTTCTTCAGTCTGCCTGATAGTTTATCTTTGGCTGAAACATAAAGTCAGGTATTTGCTGCAGTCAAATTTCCCAGGCATTTTGCTGGATACATGTTTTCCATTGAAATCAATTTTGCTTTTAGAAAACTCTTTTATAATCTTTTCCCTTCTGACAGATATGCCTTTCTGTGCAAAATCATGGTCCTTGCCTTCTTGGGGATGCAGCTTTGGTCAATAAGCAGTTTAAAAAGAGGGAGCACCGATATTTTTCCAGGGTGGCTGAAATTATTACAGCAGAACGAATGCAAATTTCTCCTAACTTCAAGTACCTCTCTCTCACTGCCACTGCCATGCCTAGGTTCTTAAGGACACAGGGTGAGTCCTTTTTTTATCCCAATGTGTCAGCAAAGCCTACAAGATTTGCAGGGTGGTCCCAGCCTCAGGCATGCTGCAGGAGCCAAAAGAGGATCTGGTGGGCAGCTTCAAGGTTTCTTCATATGTAGGCCACAAATTTAGCCTTTTCTATCCCCTCACCCAAATGGCAGCATGAGGCTGGGCAGTGCCGAGAGATGCAGACACACATTAGAATAAAGAATAAAAATGAGCAAGACAGAAAAATGGAGATTAGCCTCTCTAGGGTAAGTAATTCACTCTAAAATATTTCAATCTTAATTCAGGACTTAATTCAAATATAAGACCACCCTCACTGTGCTGCACTGTCTCAGCGTTCTGGGATCATCAGTAATGCTCAGAACATGTGAGCAGTTTTCTAGTGCTGGATCTTAACATGACGCTAAGGGCAAGAGTCTCTGCTTCTTACCTTTTCCTAAGGCAGAAAGCAAGAGATGGGAAAAGTGACTTGGCCTTGCTCACAATGGATAGATGTTTACCAGGGCACTGGAGACAACACTCACAAGTCAAATTATAGTGACAGTGTGTTTGGACCATGACTCATGGACCCATCTGGCCAAAGCCAGGGGTCCACAGCCCAGCAGGGCTGGGCACAGTTGTTAGGTAAAGGTCTACAGACATGATCTTCTCTTGCAACGTTCATAGACACTCACATATCCTGCTTTCTACTGCCAGGACCCCTTGGGCCTAGACCTTTCCTCAGGCTGCCAGTCCTCCATCTGGAAAACTACAGTGCTCTGAAAAGCCCTGTAGAAACAAAGTTCGCGTTATTAACCTGTCAGGGACCTATGCCCAGCCTCTTCTTACAGTACTCTTACATGAAGCCAAACAAAACTGTATTCAGCTGAGTCTATGACAAATGCATTTGTTTGCCTAATTTTCTCATTTGCCACAGGAAAAAATCGGAATTCTTCTTCCTGACCAAATGAGTTTTAGCTTTTCTCATTAGCCTTTCATAATCTGTAGCACACAGATTGGGAGGAAAGGACTTTCAGCAATTTTGGCTGAAAGTAAGATGATTAAAGCTCAAAACCCAGAGCAGGAGAGAAGGCTTTGATGGTCCAGAGAAGTTTCCAGCCTCCTTCTATCACCCTTGATTTCAGGAGGAGTTTAAGAATGGCAAAAAATGACAGAACCAGACAAATCCTTACCCAGGTAATGGAATGGGCTGTTCAGGTCAGATGCTGTGACTCACACAGGCTGATCTACTGTAAAAAAACAACTGAAAAATTAAGGGCTTATCTGTACTGATGCGTCACTTTTAGCTTGGTTACAACAAGTTAGATCACTGTGGCGAACTTTATGTGACACTAGAGCTGTGAAATCTCTCATGGCCTGAGGCAGACATGGGATGTATGTACATTCCACAGCGTCCTGCATACACGCCTGCATCTGCTGTTGGACCTAAATGACCATCCACTCTCCTCCAAGCCTTCCACTTCCCTGTGCCCATGTGCTGGAATTGAAGTAAGCTGAGGTGAATGCACCCTTGAGCACGTGGATGCAGTATCCTGAGTCAGAGGCTGGTCAGAACCCTCTCATGTGTCCTCCTGGAGCCTAAACTTTGGACTAGATGCATTCCTCTCCTAGGAGCTGCACCAAAGACACCAGGCTACTGCCTGGACAGAGCAGGTGCCAGCAGCATACAGCTGGAGCCACAGCCAGGCTGGACTGTGCCCCTTATCATTTCTGCACTGCATGATCTGTGTGAGGTGGGGCTCGCCTCTACAGCAGTGAAAGCCACAGAGTAGAGCACCTCAAAAGGAAACTAGTTCTTGAGACAAGTTTGGGGGGTTTTTTTGTTTGTTTGTTCGGGGGGTTTTTTTGTGTTGTTTTGTTGTTGTTGTTGTTGTTGTTGTTGTGATTTTTTTGGTTTTTTAAAGTTCGTTTTTGTTTTTGTTTTTGTTTTTGGGTTTTTTTGGCTGACATAAGTGTGTCAGCACTAGGGCATTCACAAGCTCTTTTTTTTTGCTCCTATCCAGCCCAGCTTCACGAGCAAAATGGTGAATTGTAGGCCAATGCTCTACAGAGTCAGGTAATCCTTTTTATTTCTGTGAGAGCAATCTAGATGCATCTGACCACAGGCAGTGAATGTTGCAGCCCATGGCCAGTGGAAGCAGAACATGCTTCATGGAGTGCTGCTTTCGGGGAAGCGGGACACATTTGCTTGCGCACAACCAGGAGTGTGGGCAGGGCTCTGGGGACTTCATGTGAAGGTCACCCTCACACTCCTCATGCATGGCCTGCCTTGCCCCTCTCTGTGGCTTTGGGACACCAGCCCAGAGGGTGCTGGTGATGACACTGAGGCATCGAGAGGCACGAAGGAGCAGGGCAGAAGGAGCCCTTCTGCACAGAGGCACACACAGCACACAGGTCCCCAGGCTGCTACTCGTCACACCACATATGATGGAGAAAACGAGACCTAAGGGAGATGATGTCACTTGTGGAGTATATCCTATGGCAGATGAGCTGTAATTCTTTGTCTGTACAATGTTAGAAAGCGGGGGCGGTGTTTTAAAAGATATTTTCTTCACTGGAGCTAAGAATGGCAGGTTTCACAATGAAGCTGTTGTTCAATTAAACGTGAATCAGTGTGTTTGCAGACCTGACTGAGACAGGGAAGTAATAAAACAAAGACACTAAAACTTATCAGTAATTCTTACCATTTCTTAGCGATGTTTCTAATCTATGCCTTTGACCCTTCAGTAATTCTGCTTGGTTCTTTGCTGCTGTAACATTTAGAAAGTAACTGAAAATTTTATGCCACTAGTTAGCTTATCATATTTGCTTTACTACAGCCCAAGACAAAGGCCAATATATCATAAGATAAAAGTCCAACCCCATATTTGGATTCCTACATGAATGAGTTTAATTTTAAATGAGCAGAACTCACAATCTCTCTCACTTCTTTTAATAGAAACTCAAGGGTTCCTGAGAAATCAACTCTTTTATCAGACTTTCAGATATGGTCTTGGGGACGTGGCTTTTTAAGCAAATCACAGGCACAGGTCTGCATGAACTTTGTGCCATTCGTACAGGTGTTGAGTGGGGTGAAGATATTTTTACTTTTTCTTTCACATGACTTGTGGGACAGCTTTGCACCCCGTCAGGCTGGTTTAACCCCAAAGGTTGGACTACCAAAGACTTCTGTTGGCCTACAGATGGGTCTGGTGGCAAAGAGGGGTGAGCTGCCTTGCTGCACCACCCTTGCTGCACCACCCTTGCAGCAAAGCCCTGTTTTCTGCCTGTGAGTTACAGGCTAGTACAAAGCACAGCCTTGACACACAGTCTCCACAGAGAGACACCTCCCTGGTAAAACTCGCTGGTGTTGGAAAAGTGTTTGTACAAAGCTGTGGCTGAAAGACAAGCTTTTTTGACCACGCCTGCTTTCTACAACTTTTTTGTGAGGGGAAGAGGAGGAACAGACACTGATCTCTTTTTTGTGGTGACCAGTGACAGGACCCAGGGGAATGGGCTGAACTTGTGTCAGGGGAGGTTTAGGTTGGTTATTATGAAAAGGTTCTTCCCCCAGAGTGTGGTTGGGCACTGGAACAGGCTCCCTGGGGGAATGGTCACAGCACCAAGTCTGCCAGAGCTCAGGAAGCACTTGGACAATGCTCTCAGGCACACAGTGATACTTGGGGTGTCCTGTGCAGGGTCAGGAGTTGGACTCAATGATCCTGATGAGTTCATTCCAACTCAGCATATTCTGTAATTCTGTAATGTATCATTGCTTTATGTTGGCAAAGCTTTCACTTCCAAGAGGAGAGAAGAGTTTAAACATTGGCAGTCCTATTCAGGTCATTGTAAAGGAATTTTAAATTGAGAGTTCTATTCGTATGGACTTGTTTAAGTGAAAAACAACCTCTCCTTGACACATATGCCACATATACCGACAACATAACCACATCATAACCGCAAGTTTCACAGATATGCAGCTATAGACAAGACACCAGCCTGAGAAGTGTCCTGGTGACTTGCATGCAGTTTGGTCACATGGCAGGATTAAACAGAAGAAACAGCATAAAATAAAGTTACAAGGTGGCAGATTCAAGGCTAACAAAAGAAAAAGCTTCATCAAATGGGTAGTTAAATTCTGAAGCTGGCTGCCAGCAGTGCTATGGATACCTAAAATAGATTTCAAAAAATGATTTGACAAAGTTGCAAACAGATCTATTAGGTGCTATTAAACAGCAAGATTTTAGGAAGCTTTCAAGAACCCACCGCCTGGCAAGTACACCAGAGAATTACCACCACATGCTTGCCTTTCTCATAGAGTTTTCTTTAAAATTCTCTAAAACCACTGGCAAGGAGAGGATACTAGACTAGACAGACATATAGAGGGATCCAGTGTGCCCATTTTTCATTTAAAGTTTCCTATGTTGGCGCTAATTTACTTTAATGATGAGGGTTGTAAACCACAGGGGTTCACCAGCTGCATTCCCCAGGAGCTGGGCCATCCCTGCAGCCCAGACAACCTCTTTGAGTGACAAGATCTAAATTGATCAGGAAACAGTCATGCCATGTTCTCCTGGATGAATTTATCTGACTGCTGCCTACAGGAAGGTATAACTTTTCAGGCATTTACTTCACTTGATGCAGACAAACCCTAAGTGGTTCACCCAGCTCAGATGCAAAGGAGTGCAGCAGGCAAAGATATTGACTCCAGTTCCCCTATATGCTTTGCCAGCACCCAAACACCTGATCTTCTGTGCTTCTCCACTCAGGAGACAAGAGCAGGACAGGGAAGCGGAGATAAAATAGGCAAAAAATAATAACTGTGCAGATTTTTATAGGTCAGGACACCCATCTGCCCTGAGGTTTACAGTGCACACTTCTCTTTGGTGGCCTTCTTCACTGGCATGAGCAGATTTGTCTGCACAGAAAACTGAACACACTTGGGAGTCCTCCTGCAACAGTGGTCATTGCTGCTGCTAAACATAAGGTCAAACTCTATTTCAGCAAGGAATTTGTCCTCTGAGCTGTAACATGGATTGGACTTGCATACACAGGTGAGACAAAAACATGCAGTGACATGGTTAGCAGAGAACTGGGCTGTAACGTGACCTCTTGGCATAAAGATCTGCCCGCCAGGCGTGACGGAGGGAAAGCAGTTTCTGCTGCATTATGCTACTGTTTCCCAATGTAACAGATCCCAGACTGTTCTGATTTCTCAGAGTTTTGCCTGAGCCACTGCTCCCCTTCCTAGGTGATACTTGACTCCATGGGCTGGAAGCCCCTGAGGTAACTCCCCAAGGAACACCATTGGGAAACCTGGGTTCAATTTCCGGTTCTGCCCTAAAATTTCTCATCATTGCTCAGGAAACTGAAGAGATTACAGGTGACATCTCTGTACCTCCACTTGTCTCCTGTAAAGCAGCGCTTGCAGCAGTTTTTAGCCCCTTAGGAATGTGAGGAGAAGGTAAAGATTTGAGGTACTCAGATTCGGTGGTACCAGACATAGGCAAGCCCTGTGGATGATGCACAGAACTGGGATGAGCTTTTCCCCTGACATCCTGGGCAGGTGGCTGCAACGGAGGCTCACCCTGCCTGTGGGAGACTTTCTGCATGAGTTGAGGTAAATCCAGACTTTTTCTCTTTCAGTGTGCTCGAATTTTGCTTTGGGGTGGCAGCAGAACAGATGGCTGGCCTGTGTAGCATTAGGTCAATAACTCAGGACCTCAGCTGCGAGGGGAGTCTCTCTGCACCAGCATCTCAAGCATCTAGTGCTGTCACAACTGCACAGACCAAAGAGCAAATATCCCGGCTCCAGGTCAATGCTGAGAAGAACCACAGTTCCTTAAGGCTTCTCCAAATAACCACAAAAGCGCATGTTCCGGAACAGCTTGTTCTACCTCAAGCCATGTGGTTATTTCATCTAGCAGTGGGCTTTAGCGGAGTTCCTTTATCACCAGCTGCAGCAGGGCTAAACTGTTTCCTGCCATTGATTAAGGAAATAAAAGTCACCAAGCACAGATTTTCCTGAAATCCTTGTGTGAAGCTCTTCCCCTGAGCACGCTCTCCACTGATTGTGTTGCTTTGCCAAGCCTTGTTAAGGCTTCTCCATTGTTCTTTCGTGTGCTGTCAATCAATCACAGTTGCCTGTTAACACTGACAGGCTTTGCAAAGACAAATATCCAATTAAGATCCTTAATTACCACCACGTAACATTCAGATGTATTCACTGGGGAAGGGACACGTGAAAAAAATCAAGGAAGAAACTGAGCAGAATGGGGGGAGGGAGGTGGACCCCTTCCAGTGATTTTATTTGCAGAAGGATATAATTAATCTACAATAATATGCAAGCTCTTTTAAAAAGAAAATTAACACCAAGAGAATCTGAATCTCAGAATCAGCTGTCTCCTCTTTGAGAGTTAAATGCATTAGCTCCAGAGGCAGGAAAGAAAGAGAAAAATAGGTTTAGGATTTTTGTGTGTCTTAAAACAAGTGGAATCTACACCCACTGGTATGACACTGCAAATATTCCACGTAATTTGCATCACAGGTGCAGGTCTTGTCGCTAAAGGGAAATGTGCCTCTATTTGCCAGTTAAAAACACATTGTTGACAGACCTCATCCTACCCTTCTACTTTCCCTCCAGCTCAGCCCAGGCTTCCACTGCCAGCTTTACTGCCTGGGGCATGTGTGAAAGGCAGCGCTGCAGGCAGGGTGAGCAACAGGTAGGCTGGATTTGGGATTGAGAGAAGATGATACCACATTGTTCATCAAGACCTCACAGGGGTGGGAGGGAACTTGGTGAAATGTGTTAAGCTGTTATTCCAAAAGGGAAACTTCAGGTAGTGATTTTGAGTATGTCTGAGTTAGATATGTAGGTGACCTTCTCAGCCAGATGGACACTGATTTCCTCTACGGTACGTCTAAAATGGAAGTTTTCCAGCATATGTATGTATTGCTAGAGCCGTGACAAAAATACTTCAGTAATGGAGATGCCATCCATACCACAGAGAAGTTATTTTCTCACCTATTTAAATAGGCTATGCTGTAATTTCTTTTTTCCAAGCATAATTAAATTATGCTAGGGCCAGAACTGTGATGAGTTGGATGTGTATTCTCCAGTATACTCCCAGCTGGTATACCTCAACAAGATAGCAAAAATTTTTAATACAGAATAATCCATATGCATGTTATCACTATCAACATTACCCCTTAGAAAGGGAAAAACAAAACTGGGGACAAATATTCTCTCCAGTGTGAGAAGTCACACAGCTTTGCTGAGAAGCCAACAGCGGTAACTCTGATTTTCCCACCTTTTATTTAACTACTCCCTTCAGTGATCTGTCCTCAGCCCTCAGGACATTGAGGATGTCAGTGGTTCCTTTGTGGTTTTGAAGTTTCTACCCCATCTAGGCATTACCAGAAAATAAGTTTATACCCATGAGCTAAACCCATCATGGAATCACAGTCCAACCTGCAAACTCTGCAGGACAATAAAGAAGTTGAACAGCCTTCAGAGCACAAACAACATAAAGTGCAGCAGTGACTTGTCAGAGTTTTTTACCCTCACTGCTGTAGTTGTCTATTAAACAGACTTGTAAAATATTACACTGTTATAGATGGATTTGCTCAAATTTTTGTTTTCCCCTCTTCCTTAGCTGAAGGGTGGAAAGAAAAGCATACATTTCTATAGTCCTGGAATCAAGACTGGTTTTGCCTAAATATAGAGCAAACCAAAGGATCTATTTTTTCAGGAGACCAACTGTTTTTCGAAAGGGAGTGACCAAGAAAGCATATATTGCTGTGATAAGACTGAGAAGACCAAAACAGGTGAAAGGCTATAATTCCTTGCCCACTTGAACCCTCTCAGGTCTGGCTGAGATTTAACCACTCGTTTGACAATGGTCCAGCCCATTTGTGTGAGCAATGCATTGAGCACCAAAGCAGCCCGAAAAAAAATTCCTGAATGCCTGTGTGGAGAGACTTTCTTTAACTGAAAACAGGATCAATCAATCACAGTTTCCTTTAGTGCAGCGCAGTGAGAGTGGGCTGGTCAATACATATGTCAGAACACAAAAATGAAATAAAAAATGTAAACACGTGGAGATCTTAATTATTTGGAAACAGGAGAGGGCAGTTACTAATGTCAAGTAGTTTTTCAATATAAGGATGAGTGCTCCAATTGCTGGAAGATTTTTAAATAGAAAATGAATAAAGAACAAGCAGGATAATAATGAATTATTGCATACTTTATATGCAGATCTGTAAGGCCTGTGTTATTCTTTAAATAAGAACAAATAGCATATAAAGAAAATAAGCATCTCCAAAGCCAGATCTGCATATCTTATGCAGCAATAAAATTACCTCCCCTCCCCTAGTTTTATTTGGGGGAAATTATTTAGAGTTTCTTGAGTTTTTAATTGTGGTTTCTCAGGCATGTCTAATGGGTCATATTTCAGCTGCAGCATAGTGTCTCTAGCTTTCTATTTAAGTAATACTTTGCTTTGGCGAAGAGAACAAACATGGCCTGGGAAACAGTCTGCAATCTCCTCCAGTCAAATTCACAAACATAATTCTAGGGTTTTATCTGCTGCTGCAGTCAGCTGCTGAGAAAATTACATTATTATAAATGCAATTATTAAGGTAAACATAAAACACAAAATACTGACTTTGCTACAACAAGCACACCACCCCCCCTGCCCTCCACCTGCCCCCCGGCCTGCAAAAACATCTTTACCTGCATCACATCAAGGCTGGCTCTCTGACTGCCACAACACTTTTTTGTCACCAGTGGCACACTAGGATACTTTATCCCGGGTTTTATTCATATACTCAGGAATGTTTGACATGACTATAAATAATTCAGTGCTGACACACAGATTTTCAAAAAGATTTAGTCTCACTTATAATGCAAGATAAAGCCAAGTGCCTGGTAGGAAGGAGGCAGCATGAGAACCATTCTCGAACTATTTTCTTTACCTGAGTGACTAAGCAGTGAAAAGGCACTTATAAGACTACATCTTTGTGGGAAAATGCACCCAGCTGAAAAGCTGGAATAGGCAGAGCTGGTGGAAAATCCCCGGCACAAAATCCCCAGAACGGCTCACAGCCCCTGATGGGAGAGTCAGCCATGAATAGTTAACACATTCCTAGCCTGAACAGATTTCCTTTCCACAAGTCTTGGCTTGTGGAGGGCAAGATGGTCTGAGACAAAACACTTACTGGACACATTTCTCACTGGAAGACATTGCAGAAAACAGGGGTTAAAAAACATATAACCTGTGGTAAAAGGATAGGAACTTTGCATGCTCCTAGGATACAAGAAGCACGTGAAAATCCCCAAAGAAACACAAGGATAAGTTTCTTAATTCTGTCCACACCATCAGGGCCTCAAGACAAAAGAAATTCAAAAAAGAAAATGAAATAATCCAGCCTGGCTTCATCCCTTCTAGCCTGACAACAGTGGGGACCGAGTCTCAGCTCAAGGTCTAGGATTTGATATTTTGCTGGTTCCAAGGAGGCTTCCTTGGCTTGATGACCTCCAGAGCAGGAATCTCCAGCTAAGACTCTGACTGGCAGAAGACAGAAGCCAGCCTGTCCTTGCCTGATGCCCTTTTCATCATTCCATGCCAGTCCTTAGAGCAGGAGAAGCAGAAAGAGCTGTTAAGGCTAGGATGACATGTTTCTGGCCTCCTGTGTGGCATTTAGGCAAAATCCCTGTCAGCCACACAGAAATGCCTCAGTGGCGAAGTGTGTTGCTGCATTTACAGCAACATCAGCTTGCTTTCTGGAGTTCAAGGAGAAAATGCTGCAGAACAGGACTCCAACCTTGGCTTTTTCCACTACCATCAAGGGCAACTTGGGACAGCAAAAGAGAGGGGCCTTGAGAGGCATTTTCCTGCACGGACGCTGTTTTCCTGCAGACCATGCCGCAGCGCTGCCGGTGCCCCGGGCGGTGCCGTGCCCTGACCCTGGCACACGAGGCTGGAGCTGGTGTGCAGCACCTCCGGCCTTCGCTCGGCTCCTGAGGCTCTGCCGTGCCTCGCTCACCCGGCCTGACCCGCAGCTGGCCCTGGCGCTGCCACCCGCTCCTTCCTGCTGGCCGGGACACCACGCTGCCTTCCCACAGCCCATGTGGCAGCACGGGGCCCTTCCTGGGTGGAACCTGCTCCCTCACCCGCGTGGGCCAGCCTAGCCCCGCCAGGGGCCGAGGAGCGCGGGGGGCTGGTCGCCGCCGCCGCCGTGCCCCGCGGAGGTGCCGGAGGAGCGGCCCTCAGGCCGGGCAGCGAGGTCTGGCAGCGGCTCTGGGCTGGTATGCTGCCCAAACCAGTTACACCAGCGCCGCTGCCCTCCCAGCCCCCACGCCGAGCTGGCCAGGACACTGGGAGGCCTCCAGGCAGACAGGGGTGGGGATGGGACCTGCGGAGCTGCTACAGCTCCTTCTTGGGTGCTGGCCAAGAAGGAAAGCCGTGTGGCGCCTTGACCCACGTGGTTTGGGAACAGCCATCGCAGGCACTTGCTAACAGTGCAGGGTTAAGTCGTGGCATCAGCAGGGCTGTGCTGTAAGTACTAGTGCATAGCGGAACTAAACAAGGGCCATCTAAGGAAAAATGTGAACCTCTCCGTAGGGCTGCAGCTATCCCTATGTCTCACATTTTCCAAGATGAATACTGGTTTTTTTCCCTGCCCTTAGCAGCCTTTTGACAACTTTCAGACTTGGAGACCTTTCTAGTAAAATTTATCGTGTCTCTCACCTAGTTCCCTTAGGGTGAGAACACCTTTCTAAAAGTCCTGTTCCTTCCTTTCCTTCACATACCCATCCAGTAGCCTGGGATCACACACTGATCTAAATCTTCCTGTCCATTTCTTTTGATACCTCCCTGCACTATCTACTCATTTCCCTTGTCTAGTTCTCTAGATATTTCCAGATCCAGGGAAGCTAAAGCAGAGATTTCTGATGTGGACTTTGTGGGTCTGGGACAAATACGCTTCTCACTGGAAAAAGTGGTCGAGACACAGAGAGCAGACAGGAAGCCTGACTTACCAGGCTGATGACCAGACATTTTTTTCCCAAGGCAAGCTTTTCTGAGGACTGACACAGTAGGTAGGTGGAAAGCAAATGGCTTTCAGAGAGAAACAACCAGTGTTTCATCAAAGGTCACAAGGAGCCTGTATGACCAGATCAGGGCATGTGCACCACTCCAAGCCCTCTTGTCCAACCCAGCACTCCCATTCCACTGTGAGCCACACACCAGCTCCTCAGGCTGGAAGACATCTGGTTCATACTAAAGAGAGGACTTTTCCCATCAGTTGCTGTGTTTGTCACTGCTTTCCTTCTTCATTCTGGTGAAAGAAAATATATTATCCTCCACTTGTGCTCACATGTGATTAGAAGTTATTCATGAGAGATGGGTCAGAGCTCCTGGATAGATGTAGAGCAAATACCAGATAGTAAGAGGAAATTTCCAAAACACAGTAATATCACACCACCAAGTCATAGCCCCTCTCTTGAAGCAAGGGCCCCTACCCTTTTCTTGGTCTTAATTCACTGATGAGTTTTCTAAAAAAGCAGAAAAGCAACACAAGCATTAGCGAAGGAAATGACTTTATGCCAGGTACACATTCCCACTCATAACTGGTGTCCTAAAGTCACAACCATGTATATCTCTTCTCCCCTCCATTTTGACTGCATTTGAAAAGAGAAAATGGTCCTCTAGGTATGAATGACACAAAATGCCGATATCCTTCACTCATCCTTGCAACACATGTGGCAACACTGCTTTGACGACACATCTGTCTCAGCCTGCAGCTCACCTGGTATCGGCTGTTGTGCAAGTGCTTCCTGAAAACCCCACAGTGTTTTTCCTGTGAGGCCAGCAGGGGCTGGAATTGGGTCAGGTTCTGAATGCAGATCACTGCTTTGGTGGGCAGGGTGTGAGGAGCTGTCTGAGCCAGCACCACTCCAATGCTCGCCCTTTCCTTCCCGCACACCACTGACCTGCTGCGGCACCACAAGCTCTCTGCGTAAAGGCTGTAGTAGGGAGGTTTCGGTTTCAGGGAGCTTACGCTTGACACCATTTGGGTTACAATAGGGTGGGAGCTAAAGCCCTGCTTGCTACCTGGAAGTTTCATCCAGCCATTCCCACCTGCATTGCTGGCATGCTTGGGACAGCCCTGGCTGCTCGCGAGACAGACCGTCCAAGCATTGCAGACAAAATGTGCTCCAAGCCCTAACTTGTTGCAACACTTCTGGGGTTATAACCTGAATCTGTAGATGTGCATTGTGAAAACTGGGCAGCAGAAGGGGTGAGAAATCAAACCTGCTGTGAGTGCCCGGGTGGCTCCTGTGTGCTTTAATTGCCTCTTCACCATACTGTCCTACTCCTGGTGACCTTGACTTCAGCAAGAAGGCTGCCAGCTTAGATGAAGCACAGACTAGGAGTGCTTAGCTGTCAAATTCCAGTTGGTGACTGTTGGCAGGATGAGAAAAATGACTTCTAATCCTCGGTGGTTCATATCTCACTTGCAATAGGCCCAAATTAGCTGATCGGTTATGGGGCTGAGATCTGAATGAGCAAGTGAAGCTGCTCTAACCCTAGAGAAAGGGCAAGGATTTGGGAGGCTCTGGTATAACTGCTTGTCTTGCAACAAACCTGTCATGTAACCATGCCCAAGTCACCTGCTTTTAGGCCCCTTATCTTGCTTCCCTGAATGCAGTGTAAGCACTCTTCAGGTTTTGGGGGCTGGTACTCTGAGGTCTATAAGAAGTTTGGCCACTAAGTATGCTCAGAAAAGTCCACAAGAAAGAACTGGCTATCACTAACAGTTGCCCCTTTCCTGCAGTACTTCACATGCACGGATGCAAGGTCCCAGTTCACCTAGAAAACGCAGGACAGGGACATTAGCTCTAGCCCTGCCTATTTCCCATGCCCTGTGGATAAGACAGAGCTTCAGGCTCCAGGTTTGGGAACAAGTTACTCTCCTCAATGCTAAATTCATTTTAAAAGCAGCAGCATCATTTTTTTTCTCACCTCCTCCCTCCCCACAAGAGCATGAAGTGCCTTTCAGGTAACAGGCCATACCCAAGGATTCCTCAAGATGTTAGCACAGGAAATCTTGGCTTAGAGAAAGCTGCTGTTGTTAGGACAACATGTATCACAAATGCTGCCATTGCTGCATACTCCCTGCCTGGTCCCAACCACTCTCCTTATGCTTCACGGCCTCTCTCCCACTTAACAGGCTGAAAATGAGGTCAAATGCTCTGGAAATGGTTTGTTCCACTCTTTTCTGTGTATTATAAAAAGGCCCAAATGAAAGCATTTCTGAAGTAGCACTGTATGAGCAAAGATGCCTAAGCTGAAGTGTTGTATTAGAAGGTGTTGATCAAACTGCTGCAGTTGACTGACTTTGCACAGACAAACCAGGCCAGTGAAGTCAGTAAGCCATTCATATCTGCAAGGACCGAAATGCCCTTCTCTCACACACCTGAGCAGCAGATCTGCTTAATGGTAATACATGGCTTACATTTGCAAGGTGCACCCATTCCATAGCAACTTTTTAGCAGCAAATAGCAAGGCTGAACATCTGGACCTGTACTGCTGTCTGGCAAGGAGGAGGCTGAATATAACCTATAAGATCTGCAACTAGAGGGCACAGCAGAATGGAAGGGAGGGAAACTAAGTCCGAATGTCTGGGACGTGGCAAAGGTGTGCTGTTAACAGACTGCAAAGAAAAATTAAATCCATGTGATTAGAACCAGTACACAAAGTATCCAGACCTCTCAGTTATGCATCTCACTGAAGACATGGCTGGTGGCAAATTTTTCTAGCAGTGGTGAGCCTTTCCTGCTTCAGATTGGATTGCCACCTGCTGACCAGTTGTCCCTACTTTGGGCAATACCCTAGATCCTGAGCCTCCATTCCTCTCCCATTATCAGCAAGACTCCACTGCATTTAGTTTGTGCTATCTGATCAGATTGCAACCAGAGGTCATATAACTGTACAGACCATTAAGTACCAGTTCACTTGAGCAGAAGTAAATGGCTCCATTCTACTGAAGCACCATTACTCACGCAGTTCACCTTAAGTACTGGGATATCATCTCAGCAAGGCAATGAAGGCAATAAAAATGCAATCTGCCCACGACATGGTTTTTACTGGGGAGATCTGGATATGGAAAGTATTTCCAGATCCTTCCAGATCTGTGCTGCTTAATATGTAATGAAACATGTTGTAAGCAGCTAGATCTAAGTGTTTGGGACTGGAATATTTGCGCACATGTTTTTGGTTTGTCGTACCCTGTCCCTACCTGCCAAATGCGGAGGGTAGGCTTTTAAATGACTTTTCATCCAAATGCATGTGGAAAAATATCACTGCTGGAAACCTCTCACTGTAGCACAGTTCTGTTTGTACTGGAAAACCCAGCTATCACCACCCAATAAACCAGAGGAGTGATCTTGGAGGGATTCTTCTCAGCAAATGTCCAAAAATAGCAGATATTGCAAGAGGGTAGAAGGTCATGTAACACCCATGCTACCACGCTCCTCTGAGTCCTGTTCCTTACCTATGACAAGCCAGCCACTCCTTTCCTTGCTGCTTGCTAGGCAGTTTCTTATTCACATAGTCTTTCTTTAGCTGCTGTTTTGCTGAGTATCTCACACATTTTTGAGGCCCAGTTTTCCAAAGAGCTGGGGTAGCCACACTGGGCTGAAATCTGTGCATTTCCAAGTTTTCGCTCTCATTTCAGTCACAGCCTCTGCCTCTGACTCAGACTGGTGTTTCTGATAGGATCTCAGAGAGGGAGGAAACAAGAATAAATAGCATCACGCCCTCCTCACGTGGGTTGTGGTGCAGAGCTGAAACAAGATGAGGAAGAGCCTGGGCTGGAGAGGGAGGGGGCCCAGCTGAAACTAACCCACATTTTGAGGATTCCTCCACTCTAATGGGGCACTGCAGCAGCGGTATTACCAGCCTCTTCTTCTCTCATCCCAGGACCCAAAGTGGCTATTACTGGCTCCTAACTAGCAGAAGCATGAGCTGTCTGTCCCAGCTTCCCAGAGCTGGCAAGAAAGCTGCCCTAAGAGGCAATTAATGCTGCTGGGCAAGATGAGGGCAGGTTAGCATGGCAAAGGTCATGCACCCAGGGCACCCAACCCTGGCCCAGGGTGACCCTGTGTTTCCACCTCTCTAGGGAGCTGCATTAAGGAGAAGTCAGGCACAGGCCACTTTGAACGAGCAACACTTTGAAACAGTGGTGGAAAGCTAAAGAGCTTTCCTGGCAAGTAGGAATAGAGAGCTTGAGGATTTTGACAATAAACAACTGATCCTCTGACCTGATTCAAAACCTGGTCTGGTGAGATTCAATGGTGACTCAGCCTCAGAGTAGTACTCTGCATGCCAGGATATACTGGCCTCAATTTGGTTCTTTGGAGATACCTGCATAATAAAGAGCTCCTTATATCTGGCACATACTGAGAGTTTCAGGAGGCCACCAGGCTGAAACTGAGTCAGACACTATTACAGTCAGTACCTTTCAGCCAGAAAGGCCTGATGATATCCCAGCCATGGATTCCTTGGTATCTCAACAGAGGCGAGATGGAATGAAAAGAGACACTCAGAGTTTTGTGAAGGTCCCCTTGGAAAGGCCCCATAAGCATGTGGATGTCTTCTAAACATTATCAAATGCTTTTATTAGGTACTTTCAGCTTAGTTCCTTTGCTCCTTGGGTGCTGCAACATTTAATGAAATCCTGCCTCGCTGGTTGCACAGTTTCCAATCTCATTCTTTGCCTCCACTAAACAAGATACAGCTACAGGGGCAACAGTGTAACTAGCAAACCTCAGTACTGCATTTGGAGTTTATTTTCTCAGTTAGTAATAATAAGCCACACCAGCAAAAAGCCTCCTGCTGCTGCTTTTTCCTCTTATCGCTGCGTTTACAGTAAAGCTTGTGCTGATTGCAGTTGGCTGGTGGGAGGAGAGGGAGAGAAAAGGTATTTTCCACACTCTTGATAGCTCTATAATTTCCTAGTACAAGATAGGGCTAGGTCATGTCATTGATCCCTGTAACACAGGACATCCCGGGGTGGACAGGGGCAGGCTGCTCATTCAGGGTGAGGGACAGAGCCTTGCAGAAGAAAGGAAAGCAAAAGTTCGCACAGGACTGAATCCACACTGGGAGATCATTTTTCTCTTTTCAGCAGAGCTATTATGGTGGAGATGAGCTCTAATACGACGCAGGAACAGCTGTTTATAACAGTGTGTGTTCATTAACATCTCTTCAATTGAAAGGACAAAATAAGCTGTTGGAAGGAAAAAAAGACCCAGCTACTTTCTTTAAGAATTCAAAGACTTTACAGTCAACATCTGAAGGTCACCACGAAAGACCTCCAGGAAACAGACTCAGTGGTTGTGACAGTTCTAAAAATAGACAGTAATTTTCAAATACCTAAACATTTTCAAACCTTCCTATATTGCCTAATGCAACAAAACAAGAAAAAATGTCTTTTCCAATTCTTTTTCTCAAAAGGGGGGTGAAACGAGGGTAAAACGAAATACAGTACACTGGGAAACACTGAATGTTAATATTTACCTGTTTTTTTACATCTTTTTTTCTTTTGATATTTGTTGTCATGTAGGCCTCTTCCTGGTGTCTGCCTGAGTTCATGCACAGGAGAACTTCACTCTTGATTTGCAAGGCATAGCTGTAGTATATTCTAATTTTCCCAAGGTCCAGCTGGGGAAAAAGAAAAGGAACAGTGCATCACTTTACACCTTCACCTCATTCTCCTTGCCTTGGGCTTTTGCTATCTCAGCCTGTTGCACGTCACAGTTTGAATAACACTGCTTGGCAGCCCATTGCAGCCGTGGGCCAGGCACAGGTTCCCAAAGGGATTTTCCCTCTGCTCTTACGTGAGCATCTGGGTGCCTCTTGGTTTACATAACACTGAGAAACATCTGGGGTTTAAAATTCCTAATACCTCAATTTGTTAAGGAAAATAAATACACTTGTAGGATAAGGATGCTATTTGGAGCTTACACCACTTGTTGAGTCAGAGGGAGGAGGAAGAGAGGAGAGGCTGAGCTAATGTGTGCAATTCTATGTCCCAATTCTTTTGATAGTGGTTCTGGGCAGCTGATTGCGTCCTTCCTGAACCACACAGAAAATACCAGAAGACTGCTTTCTGCCAGCTGAGCTGAGGGTCAGGCTCTTCACACGACTGAGTGCACGGGAGGGCACGTTTCAGGGAAGTATTTTTAGTGCAGGGGAGCTGACAGACCCGGAGAAGGAAGGCACCTCTCCAGAAGATAAATTGGGCAAGTGCAGAGCATCTGTCCACCCCATCCCACTGCCAAAACCCTGCCAGCTGGAAAGAAGCCACTTCTTACAGCGGTGAGCAAGCTGCTCACCCACCTGCCCAGGCTACCTCTTCCCCAACACCTCTCCACACTGCTGCAGAGCACCCTGCCAGTTTTTGAACCACAAACACCTGACTGGCAGGTAAGCAGGAGGTGCCCCTGCAGTTGCAGGCAGCCCCCTCGGTGCCCCCAGGCAACTCATGCAAGGCTCACACCAGAAAACCAGTTGAGGATCACTGATGAGCAACCACCCTGCCCAGGAAGACAGTTGTTTTGGGGTTTTTAACACACTTCCTTTTGTTGAGGAGATTAAGGATGTAGCTGAGGCTTATGACATTTTTCTTCTGGGATTTAATTACAGAGGAGGAAAGACAAATCTGTGTATTTATTAACTCTTCCAAATCCAAAATAAGACATAAGAAAGGCCCCAGCAGAGGCTTATTCAGCCATTGCCCAGGTTCTGACAGTGGCTGCTACCACATGTCCAGGGATATGGTAAGACACAAGAAGATCCAGAGTGGATACTTGTGGAAGGCACCCAGTCAGCCTCCAGCACTGCTCTGTGCCAGTGGAAGTGTGCCAGGAACCGGATGATACCAAAAAATCTGCGTACTTTCATACAGGGAAGTTTTGCAATATTTTCCTTAGAGCTGCAATTCCTGGTATCAAGGGATTGCGTAGGTACTTTGATCAAAGGGAAATGGGATTTGAGCTGTCATGACTGCGTAAAAAATCGTGAAAACAGAACTCTATTCACCAACGTATCCCATATTCAGGGGGCATTAATTTTTTCCCTATTTATTTATTTGCCTAATAATTTGATTTCTGAACTTCGAAGGCCTCTTCCTTGATGACTAAACACCTGAGATTAGTAACAGTGTACACAAATATTTTTTTCTTTGAACAAAGATAAGCATTTTTATTCAATTTAAGGTACCTTTTACCTCTTCAGAGACAGCAAGCACATGGTTGTCCCATGATCTCCACTAAGCTCTCTGCCTATCCCAGTAAGAGTCTGGTAACACTCATATTTAGAAGCAGGTCACAACGAATAAAACCGAGCTTTGAGGCCACCTACAGCTGTATGTAAACTCAGAAATTCTGCTGACAGGCTGTGCATTAGTTTTCTCTTTCATGACCACTGATACACCTCAGTTAGCCAACTCACTACTTAAAAACAAGATTAGGTATTTAATGCAAAATCTTTACAGGGAAGACTTCAATAAACCTGATTTCTCATGCACCTTGAACTGTCTTATCTACACTCAGTTCCAATTTCAGTAAGGGCCACTAAATCTTTCAATTAATACAAATGAATGTTTAGGAAGAACCAGTTGGCTACAGAGAAGTTTCCTTTGTATCTGTCTTGGAAATCACACAGACATGTAGCGTTTGATCTCCTCCGACCAGCTGGGTTATGGTACTTTGTCCTGTGAGAATACAAAAGGAGTTTTTGTTCTGAGGACTACATTTTTAATATCACAGACTATGAAATTATGAGGCATAGACCCAGGTATTGTACAGGACATTAGTACTGGTAATTACTTTTCTTCTCCGACAGCCTTAGATTCACCTGAAGGGTCTTTTTAAAAGTGAGAGAGTAAATCACAACAATATGTTTAGGAGTGCTTTACTGTAACAATTGATAGAGAGCACACGCTGAGGTACCAGCCAGGTCCACTGATCCTCAGTTGAGAGGAACTACATAAATTATTTCCCATTTTGCCATTTCTGAATGATACAGTTACTTCCTTGTCCACTCTTAGATACCAGGATATCCCAGTTTTTAGACACCTGAATATAATTGCACATTTTTCTCAGGGTGGGATTTTCTTTATTTTAAAATGTGTGTAGTTGAACAAGAACTAGTTGAAATGGCTTGGTTCTTTCTGTAGATTTTTAGGTGAGTGCCTTTCTCTGCAACTGGGCTGTTCAAAACCAAATAATCCCTTTAACTCAGTGGTATAGATAGGGAGTGGAACAAAGAATTTTTCCAATCTTAAAATCATTACATTCAGGACTCATTAATGCCTAGGGTTTATATTGGCCTGTATTTAAATCTTAACTGTGACCCCTTCCAAAACATGGTCAAAGTAAATGAGATTACCCCCTCTGCCAAAAAGATGTGACATAAAAATTGAATGTTACTTAGCCTAATTAATCTGAATAGCAAGCTTTTCCCTTTCTAATCACATTGCCCAACTCTGGTTTTCCAAACTGCTGTTTAGATAAACCAATTTGTGTGTATATGTGTGCAGTGTCAAGAACTATAAAAAGAATTAGAATTCTTTTTTCATTAAATTCCAGAAAGTAGCTTTTGCTGATTTATTCCAGGAAGTCTTGTAAAACAATGATCTTGCAGTGAAGAAAAGGAAATAATGTCTTCAAATAAATGCAGTTTTAATGAGAAATTATTTTTGAGCATAAATACTAAAAAAATCTACAAGTGTTTTTTTAGTGTAAATGTGATACACAGGTGAATGAAGGAACACCAATCTGACACAATTGTAATTTATGCAACAGTATCTATCCTCAGTTAATCACATAGGAAGAGATCAGAAAGGAAGAGGTTAAATTTTTAATTGCTTGTTTACTGTTTCAGTTCCAGGCAGCATTTATGTATCTGCATAACACTGAGATGGCTTAGGAATAATAGTGGGTGTACTGACTGTAAATAAGCTGCAAACTACAAGCCCATGAACAAGTCATGATCTGATGTAATAAATCACAAGTCAGATGCTCTTGGGGTTTGTGACATCATGGGCACTCAAAGTGGTAT
The DNA here is from genome assembly GCF_029207755.1 of Chamaea fasciata. Taxonomy (NCBI): domain Eukaryota; kingdom Metazoa; phylum Chordata; class Aves; order Passeriformes; family Sylviidae; genus Chamaea; species Chamaea fasciata. The sequence goes on along the minus strand of NW_027094087.1, from coordinate 21,504,383 downwards.
TTATAAGCTCTATCATGCACTGTCCAAGATTATTGCCAGTTCAGAAATTAAAATGTTTCGGATTCTTTTCTTACAGCCTTTCTTAGATAGGGCGACCCATTTGCAGCAGATTTAAACCAATACAGAGGCAGGACTGCTTGGGGCCACGGGTCAGGTGAGGCCAGGCACTTACATTCGAGGGAACCTGGTGGAGTTGAGTACACAGGAGTGGTGGTGCTGAGCTATCACTGTTGCTCTTTCATAACCAGTTTTTCTTCCAGCTTCACTTAGGTGACCTAAAACACCAATGCAGACATATTTGAAGAGTGCAGAGAGGAAAACATGGAAGGTGGATGAGGATAAGATAATGGGAAAGCAACAGAAAATGACCTGAAGAGACAGAAGACTGGAAGAGTCATCCCTACTACGATCTGTGATCAGGTAGTGCAGTTTTCAGACGTCACTGCCCACAGCACTGCTTGTGGTGGCTCTCCAGGGGGAAGACAGTAACAATCAAATTCTTTGATAGAGTACCGAGTTAAATGGTTTTGCCTGCACCTGCTTTGGTCGTAGCACCTGACACTGCTTCAACACAACTCCAAAAGCAGGTGAAGCATCATTGTAATTCAGGAAAAGGCTACATCTTTGTTCCTGTGTGTTTGATACCACTGTATTATGGCAAAGCATTGTCTGCTTCTCCTGGCAGTCTTATTCAGATCAGGATCAAAATATTTCCAGGATCAGTCCCCTCCACAGAGGTTAGGGCAGAAGTGGTGCATCAGCAGAGAAGGGCAGGCAGCTGCTGGCACAAAAGCTCTGCTGAGGTAGCCGTGGAAAATTGTCCTGTGTGTGCAAGGCTAGGGCTTCAGAGAACAAGAAACCACAAACATTTCTAATCTGATCAAAGAGAGACACTGCAAAATCCTCAGGCACAACCTCTGATTGATAAAACGAGAGCAGGAAAAGAGATTTATGATAGAAAGGAAGAGAGAGTAATAGCGAGCCTCAGAGGCTTATAACTATTTAATTCAATCAGAAAAGGGTAACAGATGTTTAGTTAAAAGCAGCATTCCTGTTTAATTACTGCAATTATGCTGAAATATTTTGTTTGCACCAGATTCACTGCAAATTTGCTCTGTGCTCAAGACATTTATATGGGTAAGGAGCACACAAGCTAAACAGGTCTGGTCCTCTGCATCTGTGGTGCCAGCGTCTCTCTGAGGTTTTAGGTCCTCTGAATGGACTCTCACAGTGGCCACATTGTTGTGGCTGGGAAATGGTTAAAAAGTCCCATGTAAAATTGTTTTAGGGAAAGGAGGGGGCCTTCCTGATACTGTGTTGCATGGAGGTTTACCACAGAGATTGTTAGCAGCACTGCTATAACCAGGGTGATCTAGACTTATCAGCAAGGTCATCTTTGGGTACCTCCCTCCCTTCCCCTCTGCAGCTGGGGTAAAATGGATATCCACAGGCACAGACGCCTCCTTTGTTATTCTACTGGACTGGAAGACCAACCTATGCATATTTTGTTTGCCTGTGATTTTTGGAAGAAATGAGCCTGCCAGCTGACACTATTGTTGTTGGTCTGCAGAAGAGGAAGCCCGTTTCTCTGGTACGAAGGCATCAGTATTATTGCCAGCAGAAATTACAGGCAAAAGGACTAACTGCAGGTGCCAAAGAGCTAAAAGCCAAAATGCTTAAGTAAATCCTGTATGAAATGTGCATGATACAATTTCCCTGTTCTTACAGGATCAAGTGACTGATTGTAATTAGTTGTATTGTTGAGGTAAAACCCATCTACTAAAGGAACTTGTAAAGGATTTCCTATAAGAGGCCTCCGAAATTTCCAAGTCTCTTTTATGTTCACCAAACAAAACTGTAAAGCAGCCGAATAGTCTTAACTGGAAGTGTCTTCTCTCTTTCCCTGCTTCAGAAAGGTGGAGGTGGTGCTCTCTTGACTTTAGTGATGGCTGCAGCTTTACCCTTCAAATGACCTCTGTATTTCAGTGGAAATAATGCTGGTGTAGAGCAGGAAGGAACTAGGAGTGACTTGTCACTGCTGTGATAAAGAATTGCTTCTGTGGGGAAGCTTATCAAAGAGGTCTGCCCTGCTCTTAGGCATGAACACAGTCCATCCTACTTTCCAGTCAAGCTAAAAATTCCCAGTACCCAGCAGTAGTTAATTCAGACTTGGTATTTCCTACACGCATTCATCCCAGTAGAACAGACTTTGCTATCTCAAGGGCTCGAAAGGGAAAGCAAATGCCTGGGACCTGCAAGGCTGGCAGGTCAGGAGCCTGGTTAACAGGCTCCAATCGAGCACTGATGGCTGCAGATAGCGACCAGAAGCGGCTCCCAGCTGGCAGGGCTTCAGCTTCCTGTGTGACACAAGTCAGTGGCGCTGGGCCAGGGACCAGCACACAAAGTACCCTCAGTACAGCAAACAGAGATGCTGGGGACTGTGTGGCCTAGCAAGGGCTAGGCTTTTCTCTGAGTTTTTAGACACAGCCTCCCACTGCTGGGCCAGCCATACTGTTCAGGGTCTTTGGTTGTTGGGACCGTGAGCAGAGGACTGGGTGGGTATAAGGCTGTTTAGAGACTTTCACTGGAGGCAGGGTAGGTATATGGAGAAGCAAAACTGTGCTGCTGGCTTGCTGATACTACTAATTTCATCCTCCACAATACTCCACCAGAGATTTAGAACCCTGAACAGCAAGTGTCAACCCTCTAGAGACATCTGTCCTTCACACAAGATGGTTTGTGTTTCAGCACTGGAACTGAGAGCAGCGGAGCCACCCCTCTATTCCAGCTTTTTGTGCCCTTCCTCTCTGTTACACATTACAGAGTTCCAGGCCTGAACATGAGACAGGAGACACCTTCAACTTGAAGTAGCTTTCTCATTCTTCTGAGGTCTAAAATGCCACACCTAGAAATTTCTGAGACAGGAAGAGTTAGCATTTCAAATAAGCAACCTGATATCCAAAGCAGTTGTCTCTGACAGATTCCAAATCTTTAGAACAGGGTTACGCCGGGACACAAGTGAAGAGAAAACACTCGGATTAATGAAAGAAGTGAGTAACAATAGATTTAATTAATCAATAACCACATAGACACCCTTTGGAGCCACTGCTAGCCAGCTGGAAAGTTTCTCTCTTGCGTAACAAAGTCAAACTCTAAGTGCCTTATTGCTCAATGGAGGTTTTTTTTGTTTTGTTTTTTGGTTGTTTTTTTTTTTTAAGCCGCAGGTTTGCATTTCATCTGGAATTACTGACCTTTCAAAAACATTGACCCTTTTGTGTACACTATGGTTTTTTCCTTCTGGTGAAAGGATGAGAGAAAATGTTCAGTGACATTGAACTGATAAACAAGGTGTAGATGTCTCAGAAGTATTTCTGTATGACTTCTCCCGAACAAACAATCCGTGCCGGAACACATTTTGAAATGTGGACTCTGAGTTGATAGCTCCCAAGGATGTACCTGCTCCTTGTGTATATGAACACATGCTGGAAAATGTTCAAAAAATTTTTGAACTTTTCTCATGATAAGAGGTTTTCCAAGCACTAAACAGGCAGACAGCTCGAGACATAAAAACTGTCAGCCTGAAGCGACAAGATGGCCATAAAAAGGAGAGCAAACAGTACTGAAGAGACCAGGCAAGGTAACACTGAGTAGCACCTATAACCTAGTACAGGAGTGGCTTATCTTAAACCAGAAAAAGGCACTCCTTTTCTGGAATAACTACAACTGCAGGTAGAGCCAGATATGTCAAGGAAAGGCACCACTAAAATGAAACATGAAGAACACTAATTTTAGCCTAGTGAGCAAATCAGCTCTTTTAAGACTGTCATCCCTGTGTGGATTTAATACAGCCCCTTCAAACCAAGCAAATCAAATACATACAGAAGGATAGACTTCCCTTCTCATGTGACCTAGCCTACCAGCCTCAGTGGGACACTCCAGTTCATCCCCACATAAGCAGATGAATCTGTTGTACAGAAACGGATTCACTTGGAGTGCAGTTTCCTTGCTCCTCTTCCTGAGATCCCTCTTAATCACATACAGGTAAAGAAAAGGTGGACACTGATTCCTGATCCTTCACTAGTGACCCAGTGTTTGGGAACCCAGGTACTGGAATTTGAGCTCCTTTTCCACAGTTCCCAGTAAGTTCAACAGTAATAGCTCTCATAGGCTTTGGGCTAGCTTTGGTTCAGTGCAATGAAAAAACCCCTCCTACTGCCTTACCAATACTTTTGGGACTGTATGTTTCTTCTGGAAGGTATTTTACAGTTGTCAGTAACCTAAGCAATAAAGTGCCTTGCCCTACATTACAAATTTTCTGCCCTTAAGATATTTGACTATGCTTTTAAGATCCCCACCTCCCCTCCTGACGCTCCTCCGTACACATTCATTCTTTAAATTTCAATAAGTATTCTGAATCAGACAGATACTTAAGAAGCACAAAGAAAATTCCACTGGAAACAAGTACATATTCATAGAAGTTTTAAAGCTATGATCACTGCTTACGTTCTAATCACCACATCTAATAAAAATAAATCCAACAGCCAAACACCAAATTCCACAGTGACATCAGCACCATAAGTTATGGAATGCAATTACGATTTTACACACCAAGAGACTATGGAAGGAGCAGAGAACAGCAAGGAAAGCAAATAACAGAGAATCGCAAGTGCATGGAAAACAGTGGGTTTCCTTCTAATTTTGCAGTTTGTAACAGCCTGGTGTTAGCTGTTTTCTCTATTTTTTTCATTTTCCTTTCCTGTCAACATGCAATAAGCACTACTGAGTAATCATATGCATACGATTCTATATAACCATCTACAGCTCTGCACCAAATTGAAGTTTTTTGGACTAACTGCAAAGAGCTGACCCCCAGTGAGACCAGCTAACCAGCTTTCAGATCCAGGCTATGCAGCTTGGAGAGGCAGGAAACAGGAAGTATCCATTTCTCTAAGTCAGGATCCAGGACTGGATGTTGTTCTGCATTTCCATTAATCCTTTTCAGTGGTCCAAGCCCTGCTACTCTGAAGCAAGAAAGAGATGGAAAACAGTCCTAGACACAGGATGTAGATGCTGCAGTATTGCAGGAAAATGCTGTTCATCCAAGAAACTTGAGAACAAGCAGAGGCCACATGATTCAAATAGGCTTTTGCATTATTCATTTCTGGGCCACACTGAACAAAGCTCTGATAGACAGAGAAGTGGTGACAAACATTTAGACCCTAGGATGGATCCAACTGCAGGACAGTTTATTCTGTGTGTTTCCCATCAGTTTTTGTGCTTCTCTACCCTGTGTAGTGGAGCATGGGACAGAGATGCTCATGGCAGGGCTGAGCCAAGGCTCCTGTGTGTGAGCTGGATTGAGACTCATCAATTCACAGCAACCTGGCTAAACAGTCCATCTTTCCATGCCATTAGCAATGGCAGCATGACAGAGCCTGCTTTTTTCACCACTGTGGACTTCAGACAGGACTTTTAGATACTCCAAGCTTAATCTTCTTGGAGAATATATATTTATTAAGTTATGTAACACAAAGATAAGTAATTTCTACAGCACCTGGGCAACTTCTTTCTGTCATAAACCAGTGATATGTATCTGTTATCTCAATTAACTGATGCTATTTCAAGTGAAAGAGATCATGTTGAAAGCTGGAATCTAAAGGGAGAAAGGACCTTAGGGATCTAGATCTAGTTTCACTTACCCTTGCATACATCACAGGAATTGCACCAAAGATAAGGGAGTGCACTTCATTGCTATGAACAAATCTGCACTGCTTCTTTTTATCCCAACAGGTCCTGATTGAACTGCTCTCCTTCCCAGTGCTTCGGTTGGAGCACACAAACAATCCAGCTGAATCAGACTATTCCCAGGACAAGTACAGTTTGCTGGACAGGAGCCACAGTTCTTATCATCTTCCAGAGTTAAGCTCACAGTGTTTCAATTCTTACACACACACTTGCGTGCTTAAGGTAGGATCATCAGTTGTGATCTATCATTGTTTAGGAGCCTCTATGTTTGACACAGAAACCTCCTTTATAAACAAAAACAAAAAATAAAGGCAAAACAAAAACCACTGAGATTATAGAAAATGAATAATCAGTAAATTATTTGGGATGAAGAAAGAAATCCAATGGAGCTATCGCAAAGCAAACATACTAGATTTTCATGTATACAGTGCCAAATCATGTGTAGTTTTATTAACTAAGAGAACTTACACTTGAGTAAATCTAATGTTTCAACTCAAACCCGATGGGTGCTGTTTAAAAATACTCAGCAATCTTATCTGTAGTACTTATGCCATAGGTAATTCATAATGTAATTTAAAGTTCATGTACTTTACCCATGTGCTATTCAGCTTTCCCCTCTGATTTTGGACAGGGAATATAGACATCTTAATTTCACAAACCTCTCTCCTATTCCAGCTTTGAAATTGTGAACCCCTTTAACTACCTTGGGATATTTCCATCAATAAAATTTTGTTAGATGTTTTGTTTTTTGCACATTTTGAGTGTAGTCACTGAGATATAGGCTGGATCCCTCTGCCAGCCCTGAAGCCACCTGTTTATACACAGGATCAGCCGGTTTGTCCTGCCACAAAACTAAGGACAGGGAGTAGGGATCCTTTTCCCCTCTTCAGCCTACTTAACCCAGTACACTCTTCACAGATATTCCCAAATAGAACGACAGGGTCAAATTACACCTATAAATCTTTAAAGGTTCTTGGGGCATTTGTTTTCGCCAAACTGTCTGTTTCCCTTTCCAGGGTTGGTTGTTTGGAACACAATGGAGATTTCTGTTTATTTATATAACGAGATTACATCTTGCAGCCTTGCTCTGCTAGAACTGCAGACTTAGAACAAATCACAGAAATATGGGGCTGGAAGGACCTGAGAGGCCCCTTCCTTATGAAAAAGTAAACATGCCAACACCATCACTGATTAACAAAGCTTTGTTCTTAAGGGACTCCATAAACAGGGACTTCCCAGCCTTCAAGGCTGCTTCACTGCTTCTTTCTTCCTATTTTCAGAATAAATCTCCTTCAGATATTTAACCAAAATCTTTGTTTATGCTAACAAAGCTGGCCACTATTTGTGGCACACCCCTCCTGTCACAGAGGCAGAGAACAATTAAACCCTGTCCTTTTTATAGCTTTGCTAGAAGACAATTTCCCATGTTCCTCCTCAAATTTCTCATTCCTAAACACAGTAAATGCAATTCTTTCAATAAGTTTTCTTTACCAGGTTTTCTAGAGCTGTGACAGTTTTCACTGCTCATTTCTAAACCCACCTTGCTCTGTATCTGAGACTGAGACATGCTTTAGGTAGGAAAATTTTTTTCTCTAATGTCAGCAGAGAGCTTCTTAAATATGTAAGATATGTCAGATGATACCACAAACTGCATCAGATTTTCTCCAGCAAGGAGAACAAGTACAAATTCAGTAACTTTCTTCTTAGAAATTTTTCGGTATTATTGTAAGTAAGAGTACTCTGGTATGTCCACCACACCATCATTGAAATCATCAGACTGAAAATGTCACTAATGAGCACATCACATTAGTTTTGTCACCCTAATTCTTGATTCTCTCATTCCCACAGTCTACCTCTTTTCTTCAGTAATTTTGTTTTTTCTTTGACACCTCATGGGCATTTTGTGGGAATGCCTGTCCTTTACTGGATCTGTAAACTGTCAGTTAATACATTGAGGCTTCACCTCAGTAAGATTGTGGGCTTTAAAATTCGGGTATTTAAAGTAACACGATAATGTATCAGATGACAGAGCACCTAAGAGCATAGATGTCAAGGACAGTAAACCTGGTATTTTTGAGAGTAACAGGAAGAATTCAGATTGCAAAAGAGGCGAGCAGAGCACTCGGTGTAGCACATCCTTTGCCCTCTAGTGAGAAGCCCAGTGAAGAGAAGCAGCTCAGGGAATTGCCTGCATGCTGGCACAAAGAGCTCCATGAAATCACTCGTGGAGCCGGAAGGGGAAGAGGCGAGGTTATGTCCAGTACGCGGATGCAGTCTCCTTAGCAGAAATGGCTTTGGTCTTGGATTGTCATTGAACCTCTTTGTTCTCCTCTGATTTATTGAACAATGTGATTCTGTTTCTCTCCATGAATGTGACTCCTTATGGGTTACTGCAGTTTTGTTTATTCTTTATATAAAACTTAGGGACTGGCCAATCCCCCCCCCCCCCCCCAAACTTCATAGCAGACAGGCTTGTCTGATCTTTCATAATTGTGCTGTGCTTCTCCAGAAGAGCAGAGAGAGCTGGGTCATGTCTGGATCATTTTCATAAAATACAGTCAGGAGGAAATATAAAGGAATTCAGCTGTTGTAAATAGTGCCATACAATGTAGGACAGCTATTTAGGTACTCACTTCTCTCCTCACAGGGGTTCAAGTTTTCATCAGCCTGTTCTCTAGCTTGCCAGCACAATATCACCAGGTGCTACAGAAATTGCAGGCAAGCCTGAGTTTAACAAGTTCTGTGCTTACAAACAGCATCCCAGTGAGATTCAGGGAGACGAGCGAGCTGTTTAACAACAGAGATGACAAGTCACTCCACAGTTAGTAGCCTGGCACACTTTTTCTCAGCAAGCCAGCTTTATAGGCCTCCTGTTCATCACTGTCACAGAGGCTGGGAGAGAGTGTCAAAAATGCATAATGGAACGGTGGTCCTCTAGGGAGATTATCAGGCCACTTAGTCCAATGTGCTTACCCACTTAAATATTTTGCTTCCTCTCAGCCCTTCTTTCTTACTGTTTCCTGTGATCCTGTGATTCTCCCCCTTCTGCCTGCAGACACACGGCTCTAGCTGTTGCTTGATCTCATTTCTGTGACATTTCAGGCACTCTTCCTGCTGACTTGTTCCATCTGGTTATTACCCTTTGAGTGAGAAGTAGCTCTTGCCTGCATCTCTGCTGAGTCTCTTAGACTGTGTGTGGAGTGTTTCAGCTCCTCCTTACTGAACAAGCAGTCTTGAGCAGGTTTATAAATAGGAGCTTTCAAGTTAATGAGAGAGGGTGCGGGGGTGAGGAAGAGAGAAACTGCACTGAAGTCACTTTGGAGGCAGCTCCTAATGCTCCTCAGAATGACAGCTTTGCAGGCACAGCCACAGAGGGATATTTGGAGAAGGGATGGTTAAGTACTGAAAGGGGGAAAGGGGTTTAAGTCTTGGCTCCGCCACATGTTTTATTCCAACTTGGGAAAAGTCATACTTCCTCTCAGTTCTCCATGGACTGAATCCTCTTCCTGCTTCCCTCTCAGCAAATGTACTGTAATGGCTGTGGGGCAAGAATGGTCTATTCCTATGCATTTACTTGCAGATCAGTTAAACAAGGCTTCTCTCTTACTGGGGTGTCAGTATTGTCAGGCTAACGCAGACTTCTGTTTAGAGGCAGTGCCCTGGTTCGTACACACAGCATCCTCTGGCTGGGGCACAGCATGCACCTTGTACTTTATGACATTTTCCCCCCTGTTCATTTTTATTATCCCCTCTTAGGGCTGGTAAATACCACAAGACAAGTCTGCTGGGACTAAAATCCTTGTACTGACTTCCAGCCCACTTTCCACAAGGATAAATTATTTTCCTTATCTGTACTGTGAAGACAAAACACAGCCAAGGTGACCTAATTCATACAGCTGGCATGTGGGTCAGCAGCTTCATGTTTGGACAACACTCTGCATGGGCTACATGGTTGGTAAGTGCCAAGCGTCACTTTATTTGGACTCCAAACTAAAAAGCAGGGACCTACACCAAAATGACAGCAGAGGCAGCTCTCTAGTGACATATGAGTATGTGCGACAAAAAAGAGGTGGGGACTGGACACACTAGAGGCAGTATCAGACCTGAACACCACATCCCACTCCTGAGAAGCTTTGCAGGAGTTCCAAGGTTATTAGACAAGCACTCTCCACTTGCAAGTCCTTGGACTCAATGTGACATCTGCAGCGCTTAACAGATATGTGGAGGTGACACAAGGTCAGATGTAGACTAAAAACTGCATACAAGCGCAGTGGGTCATGGATGTTTGTCTGGAACTGTGCCTGGTTGCCTCCAAACATGAAGGTTCTGATGCAAATCACAGCAAGTTCTGTCTTTGTGCGGGGTGGAAATAATCCAGATTCATTCTGCTGCAGGAGAACCAGAATGCAGATTTGTTTGAAATACTCCCTGTATGTACAAAAGTGATGCTCCTTCATGCGTTACTTGTGTACCTCACACAGACTAAATCTCAAGCACACTGTTTGCTTCAGCCACCAAATTAGGACTGATTCCTTGCAAAGATGATAGAACAAAGTCCGTCCTCCCTCCCTTGTATTTTCTTCTTCAGAGACTCCTGCCTGAAGAGGTTCAGAAATTTTCATTTCCAATCATGGAAATGTTTTAAAATCCTCATATACTGTCTCTCCTTCTGAGAGAAATCCTTGTTTGGTCCACAGTTAAAACTGATGACTAAAAACAAACTCTCTGCTTTCCAAACACCCAGCTGCAAGAACTGGCTGTTCAGGAAAGCAGCAAGAACCACTTAAAACATTCTGGCAAAGTGAGATATGAAGCATTAGTGGCAGATTTTCAGGAACCTGTTCAGCATTTTGATGCATATCCAATCAGCAAGAGAGCAGCCCTCATTTCCCTATCCCATCTTAGAAAGTCAATATCCAGTTTGCTCCTATGTTTCTATCCATCAGGGCTAAAAGCATGTTCAGTAGGAAGATGAAACTTTCTCTTCCTTCTGGACATTCACTTCTCCATTCACATAAACCTTGCAAAAATTTTCATGACTCTTACATAGAGTTTGAGCAGCCCAGTAGCTTACTGAGGCAGTGTAATTTGTGGTAATGATGTCCTACCAGCAGGTTGTGTTCAGACAGCAATTTGGAAGAAGAATGAAAAAGTTAGTCCTAGTATTTTATTAGGTGAATGTGATGCTCCTCTGAAGCCTGTTGGCAAAGTTAAAAGGTTGATGGCATCTTTAACAAGTAGGCTGAACTGCAGCCAGCTCACACAGTTTAACTGGAGACATGCTGAACTTCTCAATGAAGTACTACACTCCTACTGCCTCCTGTAAGACAGGAGAAACAGGTTTTCTACACACCAAAAAGGAAATTTGTTCTGATGGTACTGGGACATGGAAAAAAAAAATCTCCAGTGCTGTTCCTACTGTCATGACTCTAGGAAATCTGCTTCTGTTAACACCCCAGGAATATGTCTTTCTGTAGTAACACAGTATGTCAGGAAAGGTCTTTTTCAGAACTTCTCCCATCCAAAAAATGTGTTTCATTACTCGTCCCTTTCAGAAGCTGATTTTCTATCCAAAATTGCTTCTATGGCTCCAAAATATTGGGCTAAGTGCTCATCTCACCTCTCCACAAGCATCAACCACACTTTCTGCTTTGCAGAGCATGATGCACAACTGTAGGTCCTGCTTGCTACTCAGTTTCTTGACTGCCAGATCACTGCTTTATGCACAAGAGCACATTGTCTAACAACAAACAAATGGAACTGGACTAACTTAACACCTACTTCTGTATTACTTGCAGCCAGGAAAAAAGGTCTTTATTTCACCAGGGGATCTGTTTACTGATCCAGTACTGTGGTTCTCAACCCACGCAATGTGAGATCACAGGGGTCTGTGAATTATTTTTAAGGAGTCCATGGATAAAGACCAAGAAAAGAAAACCTACTCTCTCCACAGGAACCCACAACTCTGCTAGAATTTTTAGTGGCTGACAAATTGGAAGAATGTGGAAAACCATTTGTCTGGTGTAACATGATAGGATATGTTCCCTCAGGCATAAAATTTTGGGGAACTGCTGAGGAACTCTGCCAAGTTGTAACAGTTGCAGTGCCTAGTTAGCACCTGTCTGTGAGAGCAGCATTTGTGACACATCTAGGGGTACACTGAGCATGTAGAAGCTATTTCTTACTCCATGCCTGGATGAGAGACATCCCATATAAATGGCAAACTTTCCTTGGGGTCATTTTAAGCCAGTGCCAGAATCACAAAATCAGAGAACTATAAAATACCAGGTTAGAAGGGACCATAAGGATCATCTGGTCTAACCTATCTAGCCAAAACCACAGCCTAGACAAGACACGTGAGCACAAATGGACAAATCTTAAAACTGTCCAATACTGGAGAATCTACCACTTCCCTCAAGAGCTATCTCAATGGCTGATTGACTTAATTGCAAAAAATTTTCCTCTTGTGTCTAATTGGAATCTCCCCAGTAGTAACATGGACCCATTACCCCCTGTCTTTTTCATGTGATTTAGGGAAAAAAAGGGAGTCTCCACCTTCTTTGCAACCATCCCTTAAATACCAGATAAACACAGTGCTAAGGTCTACCCTGAGCCTTCTTTTCTCAAGACTGAGAAAAGCCAGTCCTCTCAGCCTTTTCTCATAGGACAGGCTTCCCACACCATTGATCACCTCTGTGGCGCTTCTCTGGGCCCTCTCCAGCTTGTCCACACCTTTTGTGTATAGCAGGGACCAAAACTGAACACAGTACTTCAGGGGTGGCCTGATAAACACTGAGTAGAGTGGGACAGTGACTTCTCTATGTCTGCTGGTGATGCCCTTGTTGGTGCAGCCCAGCATCCTGTGGGGTTGCTGTGAGTGAACCATGTGCTGCTCTGGTGCATTAAGCTGTTCCCCACCAGGACCTCCAGGTTCTTTTCCACCAAGCTGCTCCTCAGATGGGTAGATCCCAGCCTGAGCTGCACTCCAGGATTATGTTTTCCCATACCTTACATCTGTCTTTATGGAATTTCATAAGGTTTTTGTTGGCCCACTCTTCCAGCCTATCCAGGTCTTCTTGCAGGGGAGCACTCCTTTTCAAAGTGTCCACTTTTCCACTCAGTTTGGTATCACTGGCAAACTTCATCAAGGTATCCCTTGATCCCATTACCCAGATCACTTCCAGAGATAATAGACAGCCCTGGGCCCAGCACTGATCCCTGGGGGACCCCACTAGTGACAGGCTGCCAGCTGAAGAGGAGCTGTTCATTCTCACACCCTGGCTGCTGCCTGCCTGTCAGTTCCCACCCTACTGCCCAGACCCCTTGTCCAGAGCAGACACATCAGCTCCCCTAGGAGGAGGCAGCAACCAAAGGAGAGAATGCTCTAGGAGAATACAGTATATTCAATCACATGCAAAGTCCCATGTACAAAAAACTGCTCATTGCAGGCTCCTCTGGCCCTTCCAGCTCCCCATAAAGCAATCAAGCCTTTTCACAGGGTGTGCAGGAACCATTCACAACCAAGACCCAAACATTCGTGTTTTGGAAAACACAAGGTAAAGTTGCACTGCCTTTGCAAGAGCATACACTGATGGCAATGATATTCTGTCTAGCAGAATGGAAAAAGAGAATTTTCCATTTTCAAACTTTCTGAAAATCAAAAGGTCAGCAACGAGAAGGAGGAAAAGATCTCTCAGCCACTTGAGTGGATTCAGCTCTACCTGAATGTCAACTGCACATTTGAAAAACTATACTTTATGGAAAACATCAAAGTTCTGTATAAAACCCACACTCAAAAATAAAAAATGTTGCAGAATAAAATGTCTTTTTTTACTCTCCTCCAGGTTATTACCCCAAAAATCCCTGTGGAATCAGTTGTCTAAGTTGGATTTTTTTCCTTCCCTTCACAAGTATGCTGCTCTTTGGTACAGTGCTGGGTGTTCACTTGGCACCTTTGACATAGGAATCTTCCCCCCACACCTGAAAGCTTTGCTCCTTGCACATATAACCTCTGCCCCTTTTCACCATGGCCCTTTGCTCTGGCAGGTCAGAAAACTGTATGTGAAGGAGGACTTAGAAGCCAGGGAGCTCTGCAGAAGATGAACTTTTCTCTTATTCTCTTATTATTCTTATAATGCTGCTATTGACACACGGTTTTTTGAGTAACAGAGTTAAAAAGGAGTTGATTGTAGACACCCATGCTCTCTATAGACTTCTTGAATGGTTTTGATGGGCTGTCTGTGCCTGCTGTGCCTAGCAGCAACCTCAAATTCTATTAAGTGCCTGTGTGTTGTCATCACTGTATGGCCTTAAAAAAATTCTTGTCTTGCCTGCAAAGCCAGACCTATTTCAAAATTGATACGCATCAAGACAGAAGTGCCTTAAGAGGGACTGTTTATCCTTACTTTTCCATCAGTTATCTGTCATAGTTTCTGAAGACAAATGAAAAAATCCAAACTATACTAAATAACACAAATGATGATAACACACAGCTTCTGATATGTGCTCTCAGTAGTCTGCAAATATCTGGAGAGAATAGCTTCTGGTTTTTGGGTGCATCTCCAAGGTCATAAGAATCTTTGCACACTTTCCTGCTGGGTGCTCAATGGCAGAAAAAGGATGTTGATGCTAATGGGAACATGGACTTAATTTCTTATTAGAAGCCACACTGATCTCTGAAATGGAGGTGATGAATCTCAAAATATGTAAAGAAATATCCACCACTTGAAGAATAAACATGAAAAGCTCATTGGGTACAAGGAATAGGTATTTGCACATAACCTTTTTTCAGTGTGTTACACATTAAATTTTGGACTGAATGATCTAAAAGTTCTTTTCAACCTGAACAGTTCTATGATTCTATGACTTCAGCACCAGTATCTGGAAATCAAATCTATGCATTCAGGTTTGAATGTCAGCAAGGAAATTTATACAAGAGCAGCTCTCAGGCCCCAGCCTTGCCAAGGACCAAGTCACAGCGCCAGCCAAGCACTTGTATAGGGGGAGCACAGGTAGGAAGCTGTGTCTCCATGCAATTCTACTTGTACTAAGCAACTGCAATTTCTGCTTTCACTGCAGAGCACCTGCTCAAACCACCTTCCCTTGCTGTCTTGCAGTACGTGCTGTTTGCTGAGTGCTACCCCAGCCAGAGACTGTACACTGGTATCAACAGAGGTACCTACAGAAAGCCATGTGGGACCTGGGTACTTATAAATTTTTATGTTATGGCTCTGCCTAATTTCAGGACTTTTCCTTCCGTTCCCTTCCCCACTTTTGCCCACAGGCAACAGTTGTCTCCATTACCTTTTCCACAAACATCTCCTATTTCTCCATGCATCTCTATTAAGCCGAACTCAGTGCAAGCCTCATCTACAACAGTAAGCACTAATGGGGATTTTATTACCCACCTGGCAGCCCTGGATCAAGAGGGTACCATGTTTATAATGTACTGGAGTGGAGTTGACAAAGCATCCTTAATTTTTCTCTTCCAAGCATCCCTCTTTATATTTTTCACTCTGACAGTAGTGAGCTTTTCCTTTCATTTAGCTCTTGTTTTATCATAACCATTGGAGTTAATCTTCTCACTGCTATCATGGCAACTTGCTGCTCCAATGGCCCCATTTCAGGGGTCTTGATGAGGTCTTGAACCTCATCTGGGAAGTCCAGGTATCAACCCATTTTCAGAGACAGATTTTGCTGGGCTGTGTGGCAGTTACACCCTGTTCAGAAGTGGGTGGATGTACCTGCTTTTCAGCTGCTGTCCTTCACTGCTGAACATCTGAGTACAAGCTTAAACTGAGGTGAACTCAAGGTATCATAGAACTATCTAGGAAAAGACCCTTAAGATCATCGAGTCTAACTAAATGCATCTGTCTATAAACTGCAGCAGTTTGGGGGCAGAAATGTGACACCTCACACAGAGGTGCAGACCCTTCTCTCTGCTCCCACCCCTTTGTTAGATGTCTTGCCCCAAATCATAGCTGTGTTCTACGAGGTCTTTCCATGGCCTGTGGCTTTGGTCATTTGCCTTGCTTGCTTACTCTCCCTTTCAACAGGCTCCAACTTTCTCTTTTCTTGTAATTTCTCTCTTCCTTGATTCATACCTTGTCATAAACAGTAGGAGATAGAGTTGTGCCAAAGGAGACACCATTTGTATAATGCGGTGGACAAACATGAAGCTGTGGATAACATGGTTTTCCCTTTAAAAAAACCCTCCCTTGGCTCTGAATGGGAGCTCTTTTCACTGTGACGTGGTAGCACAATGAATTCCCTGCACCGAGACATTGCTCACAGCCTTGAGACAAGGCACAAAGGGAGTGCAAATAAATGAACAATACGGTGGAGGAAACAAAGAGCAAAATGAAAGCAAGCAAGCAACAAAGGGGGGAAAGGGGAGAGGCAGGCTGCAGTGTTTAAAGCTGTGCCACTCAAACACCACGTAAAATGATGCAGAACTTCTGCAGAATTGGGCTGGCATTTCTGTGGAAATGAGGAGTCCAGTCTGAAGAGGAAGTTGACTCCAAGAGCAAGGACAGAGCTGGCGATTAAAGAACAAATTTCACATTGGCCTATTGCATCCCATCTCATGGGATCTCACTAGGGTATAAGAAGGACTTTTCCTGCTCCTGAGACACAGCCATACATGTAGTAACAGATTAGCAATGTACAGCAGCAGCACACAAGCAAAAAAATATACTTTTCATGTTGCGTGGGTCCTCCTTTCTTTTGTTCTCCCAATTCCAAAAGCTCCTCTAAAAATAAATACTCCTCACACCCACCAGTATCTGTACAAGACTGACTGACTCCCTTAAGAGAGCCATGGGGAGTCTTCTACCTCAGAGTCATACGGGCTAGCAAGGAAAAGAGAAGAAAAGGAAAAGATAAAACATGTACTGCAAAGAGCTGGGTGCATGGCTGTGTTGAAGGTTGGCAGAAAAAGACACGGAATCAAACCAGCAAGCTCAAAGCTGTACTCACAATGTCATCCATTTCTGCAATTTTAAATCAGGTATTTCTTCTTGAATAGCAGTTTGCTCCTACATCCTCCTTTCTGATCCCCTCAGACCAGCCTCCCTCTAGAACTCGTTCTCACTTCTCTCTTTTCTACTTATTTTTCCCTCACTCCCAGTCATCAAAGCAGCTCCCTCCTCCCTGAGATCCCATATCAAATTACCCCAAAAACCTGCACCAATGTCACTGTAGAATTGTTATCTGCTGGATGCTGAATAGTCCTATGCAGATGACAGCCCTTCCCACAACATCAGAGCTCTCTCTGGAGACTTTAGAGGCTTTTTAAACACAGACACTCTACCTTGGTGTCATGTACAAAAGATTTGATGCAACAGTATCCAAATCTCAGTGTTTTTGTAACATAGAGCTCTTGGTGGGAACCATCTACCCAGTCTAATGTACAGTGTGCTACACGGTCAGCTGTGCTACACCTGCTTAACTTGGCTTAAAAAAGCCTTGATTTTATTCACCTTTTATTAACCCTGTACTCATGCTCCTGCATCTCACTTTTGCTTGAACTGAGCCTGGTGTTTGACCACCTGGCTGTTGAATTAGCTCAGAATGAAAAGTAACTTTCCCCTCAAATGTCTGTCCGACATACTGCTTGTACCAGCACCAATGGGACAACTGAGCTGGGAGAGAATGACGAAAAGCCACTATGGTGAAGTGGGAGAATTACAAGATTTCAGCTGGTTACTGCAAATCACAGCCTTAATGTACTCAGCAGTTGCAGCCTTCTAGACAAAAATTGCTCAGCCAACTGCATCCTGAACAGGGTCAAAAGCTCAACCCTTAACTATGAGTCCTGCATCTACCTTCCTGCAATTAGACAACAGAAATGTATTTGCCAAATAACAACACCTCCTCCCTCCTTCTTCTCCAAACATGTGATTCTTACATGACTAGCCATGACCTGCAATGATTCTTGTTTATTACTGTCTGCCTGGAAAATCTCACAGGGTAACAACAGAGATGTCTGTTTTTCACGGACATTTCTTTGCAAGGTGACTGAGAGGACCTCAAAGCCCTTTGCAAACATCCTTTAGGGATGACTCACAGCACCTTCTCTCATTTTTGTTTAATGCTAAAATGGAGGCCACAGTGTGTCAATATAAAGGATGTGATGGCGGCAAAGTCTTCAGCAACTGCTGCTTCTTCCTCGTCCCCACCCCTCCTTTTTGCCACAGCCACCTCCCTGGCTGAGCCTCAAAACAGTGTGTTACTTTTCAAACCTGGTGGTGTAGTTTCCAACTGAAAACCAAACAAAACTAACACAGGGGGTTTTGTTATTCTTGTATTGCTTTATAATCTCATCAGTTACCAGAGGGACAATTCTGCTTGGAAAATATTGACTAAAGATGAGCGTGGTGGTAACACTTGTCAGTGTCAGAAGAGCAGAAATGAACTGTGAAGGAAGGAGAAAGCAAAGCAGAGGGTGATGATGATGGGAAGTGAAGTAGCAATACCTAAAGCTTGAATTACCAAAGAAGACTCTGTGTCATCAAGCCACCCTCCCAGGCACAGAGAAGCTGAATAACTTGTCCAGACGAAAAGAGCAAGTTATTGGCAGAGAATAAAATTTTAGGATATGGTGGCTCCTGCTTATGTCCTCTCTCAACTCCAGGCATGGTTGTGCTCTGCTTGGTGTGAAATCACAATGAGAAAGTAACTAATACAAATCCAGCTGGTGATTGTCCCACATAGATATATTATCAATGGTTGGCAGCCCATGAAAATTTCTATTCTTGTTCCTAAAGAGAAGAGAAACCATGACATTCAAATGCTTGAGCCTGGTCTTGTTTATAAAGGTAGCATGCACACACACACATGCACACAAGAGGTGATCTACCTCTGCCTTTTTACCTTCCTTTTTTTCACTTTGCCTCTGCTACCACAAGGAAATTGCACTAGCTAGGTTTAAAAAGGATCTTATGAAGAAATGTTTAAGTAATTTCCAAAGATTAGTTTTAGAACTGTGCAAAGAGCTGGGTAATCACCTCTTAATTTTTGGAGGGCTCTTTCAGTTGAGGAAATCTCAGTCACTAAACTGGTACAGTGGAACTGGTGAAAATGTCTGCATGGATGCTCAGCTTTCTGTGATTAGAGCCTCTGGGTATAAAGATTGAGGGAATAATTTTCAGTCCCCAAGATATTCCACATTCTCTCCCTGCATGCAAGCACAGGGCACCCTCCATGAAGGAGCTGTTTGGACAGTAGGGTGCATGGGAGCAGCAGGGACACTTCCCCAATCCCATCCACAACTTGCTGTGGCATATTTCTCCCTTTTGTGCCTCCAGAGGAACAGAAACACCTTCTAGCATTTTTTGAGATTCAAACAAGCCTGCCGCATATACATTGTGTATCAGAAAATGGAAAGAGAGTAGAAGCCTACATTTTAAACTTTGCAACTTATATTCAACAGCAGAGCCTAGCAATTTACTAAGCAATTCTATGCAAGCCTGTGATACAGTTAAACCATCTCCTGAGTTTTACTCTGCAAGCTAGCTTGGCTTTTCCACTTTATTGCTGTGCTCACTGAGCTTGATATTCATTCTGACCTTTGGATCACAGAAGGCACTGCAATCTCCAAGTCAATGCCCTTAATAGGCTAGCACTCTCTGTTCCCGGGACGAGTGTTCCTGAACATCAACCACTTCCCCAACATATGATACTCTTTCTGCTTCTACCTGCCAATTCCTTTCTGTTCATCACCTCCCTTTGGCTGATGCCCCATTCCCTCACTCCTGTAGGTGCACTGCCTTGGCTCACATCTGTGTACAGCTGGCAGGTCCTCAGGGTCCAGACAAAACGGTGGCTGTATTCCATCACATTCTCTCAATTAGAGTTCGTGTTGGTCTCCTACTAGGGACAAAGGAGAAGCTGCTCACTTTTCATGTGCTTTTCTGTCACTGTTGAAACATAGCTACAACTTCCATGCCAAGGGTATCTGAGGCACCAGCCTCCTGGCCACACTTCCATCTTTTCCCACTTTGCCACCCCTCTCAACACCTCTAACATGAAGCTTGTGTAGCAGGTTTTTGTTGTGCTGGAAGAAAGTGGGTTTGGCTGCAACACAGAGAAAAATTCTGGCCTTGCTTTCCTGGATGGATGTAGGCACATGGGTGGTTTCCCAGTCAGCACACCCTCAGCATTCTGCAGACAAAAACTAAAGATGCTGTTGCAAATGTTATGTGCTGGCATGAAAGAGAGAGAAGTCTCCACTAATGAAGCTAATATTTACCCTCATTGACAATTTGGAGCGGTGTTTATTGTCTTCTCATCTGCTTGATGTGAGACTCCATCATGTCAGTGCTAGATCTGACAGGTTTGCAATAGCCCACCCTGCAGAGGAGGGCAGCTGGAGATGGAAACAAAGATGTTCACTACAATCACACAGACTGCTACCATTTGAATTAAAAGAGCATCCCTGTTACAAAAGAGTGCTGGTTAGATCTTTCCCTCCCAATGCAAACAAGAATGGGCAGGGATGTAGCTGAGAGAGGGAAAAAGTAGTGCAATGCAAACATTAAGATAAACAATTGAGGCCATATGTTAACAGGTGCAGGGCTGGCTCTAGGAATTAATGAAGCCACTAACTTCCCAGAGCAGGAAGCCAAAGCACACAAGCCAGCTAGAACTCAGATGCCCATTTTGCCTATTCCAGGGTGCTGGAGAGTTACAGTGTTCTCTGCTGCCTCCATCTCTGGCTGACTGGTGATAGAATATATGGCCAGCTGCTGTTTCCAGCATTCAGGGCTAACAGCATGATCTGTCCTTGCTCCTCTGATCTCTAGACACGGTCACCACCACTGCTCTTCCATCTGTACCCCAGCCCTTCCCTGTTCTATCACAGGAGCAGATCTCAGGATCATAGATCAAAGGAGGCGTGTTGGTGGGTGAGATGCTGGACATGACCCAGCAACACCCACTGGCAGCCCAGAAAGCCAAACATATCCTGGGCTGCATCCAAAGCTGTGCGGTCAGCAGGACAAGGGAGAGGATTGTCTCCCTCTGCACTTCTCTGGTGAGGCCTCACCCGGAGTCCTGTGTCCAGATCTGAGGCCCCAAGATAAGAAGGGCATGGACCTGTTGGGTTGAGTCCAAAGGAGCCTACAAAGATGATCAGAGGGGTGGAGCACCTGTCTTATAAAGACAGACTGAAAGACTTGGGGGATTGTTCAGCCTGGAGAAGAGAAGGCTCCAGGGAGCCCTTAGAGCCCCTGCCAGTACCTGGAGGGAACCTATAACAGAGAACCTACAACATACCCCTTTTTGATAGGGAATAGCATTAAGCTGACAGAGAGTAGGTTTAGATTAGCTGTTAGCAAGAAATTCTTTACTGTGAGAGTGGTAAAATACTGGAAGAGGCTGCCCAGAGAAGCTGTGGCTGCTCCATCCCTCCAAAGTGTCCAAGGGCAGGTTGGATGGAGATTTGACCTGGTCTAGTGGAAGATGTCCCTGCCCATGGCAAGGGGGTTGGAACTTGATGATCTTTAAGGTCCCTTACAAGCACACCATTCTATGTTTTTACCTCAGTATCTGTACCTCTTAGTTAGGGCAGCTAAATTCACTTCTGCTAAGTTGCTGAAAAACCTGACACTGCTCTAGAGAGGTGCTGCATTTATTTAAAAGTGTGTTCCATTTGCAGTATGAAGGCTTTTGATCTTACCAAGGACAAGCTCCCATTTAAAAGCAGGTGATCCCATTAGGTAGCTCCTAATGGGATGACAGCCACCAGCGGCCCCTGGTTAGAGACGTGGTGAGCAGCCTCACAGCAAGGAAGGCTGCTTGTTCTTTCCTGGCAGAGGCACAAAAGCAGCCTCACTTCCAAGAGCTGTGTAGCAAACCAGCTCAGTGTTTGTCCCAGGTTGGCCTCAACACCTGGCACCTGGCACAGCACGTGGCTGAATTGCATTCTGGTGAAAGTCACCCTGAAGTTCACATGCAAAGCTGGCTTCTAACACAGTTGTGTTATTAGTTTGTTGAATGACAGAAGGAATTGCATGGGATGCGGGTAATAAAGGAAGCAGTATGTTTTAAAACTTAACAAAAAATACTGATAGGAGATTTCAATAACTTCCAGTAGGAACCCATCACAAAAGAATCTCTGTTTACAGCAGCTCCTCAATGCCAAAACATTTAGTCTCATTATTGTAGATGCTTAAGCAATCGTATCTTAGACTGCTTTGTTTCATAGCAGAATTGATCGCTAAAGATTATAAACTGAGCAGTAGCAAAAGTTCTACAAAGGAAGACACAAAAGCACACTGTTGAAGAGTTATAGACAAAATATCCAAATATTGCAAAGAAAATGCTCACAAGTGTAGACTTATGATCATATGACACACACAAAGAACATCACCAAAGGGACAAATTCAGCCTCTCACTGATAGGAAATGCCAGGATTAAAACTGCCTATGAAACCTTTGTGCCCTGCTGGTGGTGAGGCACTGTGGTACGATCTCCAACTGCAGGATCACAAACCCTTTTGTCTGAGGAACCCCACACCACACTCTGCACAGGAAAGGGGTGGACATGAACGCTGATGCTGCAACCATTGATACATGGCTGGCACATCACTGGGTCATGGCAGAACAGATCTCATCTGGATCAAATGAAAGCATACAATCACATTTTAATAATCTTTTCAGCCAAAGCTCACAGGATTTAGTGCTGTTAGGAACCATTAAATTCATATAGGGGACTTATACCAGCTGTGGAAGGACAGACCACACTTGACTCATCACGAAGTCAGTGAAGCGCAGACAGACTGTGCATGATATACAATCTGCCAGAACAGAGTGTCCCTTCACTTCTTTAAAAAGCATTTGACACAGCAGAGTAAGTATGTACCATTTCAGCACTGAGCATCATGCAGCCAAGGTGCAATCACCCTGGTCCTAGAACTGGACTAGGAGAGACTTACCATCTCATACAGTCATGGATGGAATAAACAAACACGTTGATCCTTACTGTCCTCATTCCATATGGATCTCTGCATCTGCCCACAAGCTGAATCCTGCACTGAATACAGAACTGCTATTTCCCCTGGATGTATTTCTCCCCAATATTCTCAGCACAGTATCACACTGCAGGTCTCCATGGCATGATGAAGTGCTAGGCCAGCTTACTGGGACCAGCTCTTAGAAATCACAGGCTCTAACTCTCTCTGTCTTGCAAGTTTAGACTTGCAATTTAAAAAGGATTTTTTTTTTTCAGAGTTCTTCCTCGCTCAATAAAAGTGGTCAATAAATCAATTTGTACTCTCCCATAAAATGGAATTCCTGAAGAAAAAACCTATAGTCCATTTTAGCTTCACTTATCTATTTAGCTGGCACAAAAATTCCGCCAGCAGTGCTTGTCCCTCTGAGGTGATGCAGCAGCATCTCACAGCTGTATCAACCTGTGCACCCAAGAGCAGGTGAAACCCATTGATAGCATGTGGATGACTGGATTTTATTCCTGAATTTTCCCCTGCTTTGTTTCTCTGCAGCTGAAGAGCATTAAACTGAGGGGGAGGTAAACATAAGCTTTTGCTTCTTTTGATGTGATTTGTTGTGTAGATCTTCCACAGGTCCCGGGGGGACTAGTCCCTGGTGCTCAGGTCTCTGTTAGATTGTTTTCTCTTCTCCCTACCTCCCCATTAACCTGGTGACATGTATCTGCTAACAACAGGATATGCCTCCAAAATTCATCCATGAGGCTCAGAGAGAAGTCCTGCCTGATGTCTGCAGGGAGAGAAGTAAAGGAATTCAAGGACTATTTTGAGAATTATTAAGTATCCTTGTTAGAAAGGAGATTAGCTTCATGAAAATCACAGCTGGTCTCTCTTTTTCAATTTTCACATTAGATTTAAATTGACTGCAAGTTCAATAGCTCTGAGGGCAGAATACAGCTCACTACACTGGAAAATGTTCACCTTTTGTTCAGCTTCAAGAGATGAGGGATATCATCCTGTCCTTGGAAATGAGAAGCAGAAGTTCAACCAGAGAGGTCATCTAGTTTCAGATGCAGACATGGACAAAAAGTATCCTCCTGACCTGTATGTCTTCTGTATTTATATTTAGCAAATTACTTCAAGCCTCTTTCATTCTTTGAACGGGAATAACTCTTAAAAAAAAAACTTTAGTCACCTTTTCAATCTCTTCCTTAGGACAAGCTTAGAACAAGCCTGCCTTTTTGTCTTGTCTTAGTCCAAGTTTCAATTAGAAAACTCTTTTGATACTGAGATCACTTTCTTTGCCTTGGAGGATTATTACAGCATCCACACTTTCATCCCAAGAGTGAATAATATATATTCATGTCCACAAGAATTTCTTCCAGCATTGGGATAAATCCTTGCATCTACTCCTGGACTTCCCTGACCTCCAGACCTAGTTTTGGCTTCCCTTACTTTTATCATTCCATCCCCTTAGATTGATTCTTTTTCTCCATCTTTTCTCTTGAGGGCAAGAGAAGTAGTCTGGGACACCACCAACCTTGCACCAGCACCTTTGATTGGACTCTTTCTCCAGGCTTTGTGTGAAAGAAAGTAAAGCCCAGGCACTATGCTGAGCTCATCACTGCTTTCACAGCTTTATAAAGACAGGCTGATACAAAGCAAGTGAAGGTTCTGGTATGGCTCTGGTATGTTTTTCTGTGACAGTGGTCTTACCCATTCACCTTTTAATGGAAACCCTTTATTTACTACATCTCTGTTGTCTCAAATAACAGCAGAAAAACCTTTTCTGAGCTTTACATTTTCATGTTTCACAGTAATTGCACAGGTATTTTTCTCTGGATTCTCTGGAGAGCATGCTTTTCATTTTTGTTCTGCATTCCAGGTACAGTTTTACGTGTGCCTCTGTTTGTTCCTACATGACTTCCCATGATTAGGGATATTGTGGGGACAATTAGGAACCAGCAGAACAGGGTAGTTTAAATTTCTGATCTCTCTCACACATTAGCTCTTTAGGAGAGTTTGAGACAGGCTACAAATAAGCAGTTCATCTCTTCTCTGTCCTTTTTGTAAGCTGTTCTGTGATTTCTTGCTAAACTGCTGGATGTAGTCAGATTGCTCCTACATTCTTTTTCCAGAACTGACTGCAGTAAACCTGGATATGCAATCCAGAGCTCTTGACAATAAAGGGAGGCTATGCAGAGCAACTAATATCTGAGATTTAAAGAGTTAATATTTTGGGTTTTTTTCTACATCCTGATCTAGTGCAAAGGGCCAGTTTCTCCATGTGCTTTTATCCTGGAGATTTTAAGTAGGTGTGTTGATGAGCTTGTTAGGAAAGTGGCCTCCTCTGCTAAAGTCCAGTGGCTTGCAGAAAGTCTGGAACTTAGGAAAAGCAGGTTGAGCTCTCTGACTTGCTGAAATGTTCAATGTGCTCTTGGGTAGTCTACTTTATCCTCTTGTCATATAGTTTCTAGTGAGCCACATGGGTCCAATAACAGTCTCTTTCCTCGTGAGGCAGTTGGTTAAGTATTTGTAATATAAAGTAGTTAAGTGATGATGATGCCAAAGGTCTTGGAGTGATGGGTGAAAGGGGAATAGGAGAGTGGTCTGAGTCTCATCCTAAAATGGCAGAGGTGAGGCAGAGCCCAAAGCCCAAATCATCTGTGCCTGCGACTTAATGTGTCTGTGCCCAATATACTCTAAAAATGTAATTAGGAGCTGCAGGGAAACAATGGCACATTTCTTATTTCTTGTTGTTCATCTGTATTTCTTACCATCTTAAGGGTTTCTGAGGTATCATATAAAATTATATATAAAAATTAGGAACACATCACCATTAGGTCTTCAGCGCAAAAAGGATTTTTCTGTAACTGCCCCAGGTGAAAGTACTGCTGTAGTGTTTTAGTCCTTTCTCTCCTGTGTTTGTAAAGACCTTTACTAGAGAGACAGTACTGCTATTATTGCTAATGAAATATTCCTAGCAGTGTGCCAAGCATGTTAAGCATCTTCCAGACAGAAATATTCACTCAGCAAGGTCCATTCTTACATTTCCGACTGAATCAATGGCAGAGCCCTCTCTCCTTGGAGGAGGGCACTGCCAATGAGTAAATAAACTCTTGGAAGGAGTGAGGAGTTGTGATCATCTGGCTTGGACCCCGTCAATACCAGACAAGAAACACAGGGCTGCACCCCTCCTCTGTAACCTGAGTTCCAGAAAAGCTTTCAGCACAACTGTATATGGCATGATACAAATTTAATGCAATGTATTGAGAACCAATTTGTGCTGGAAAAAGCTAGGCTATGCAGATAGTGATTAGCAAAGCTAGCATTCACCAACACACAGCCACAGCTGTGCACACTGTCACCAACTTTGGGACCCTCTGTGTTCCCTGCCCAGTCCAGGTCTTTACTGCCCTATCCCTTCTCTCTGCCCTGGGGCTCTTCTGGATGCAATGCATGGCCATCTGCCTTTGCCTCCTACATGAATGCTTCCAAGCAGACTGCTGGCCTGCTGGGTCTTTGAGGTTCAGCCTTGTTTCATGGGAACAGTGAGTTCCCTCCCCAAGGGGAAAGGAGAGGAACTGGTGTCTTCTTACTAAGTCACAGTAAAAATGAAGTAGTTGTTGCAAACCTATGAAACTTTGTCAACTGCCCTTCTTCAAGCTGGAGAGGGCAATGCAAACAGTCACTTTAATGAGCAGATGAGAAGCACTACTTAAAAGCCAGAATCTGTTTCAATGATCTATTCCTAGACAGCAATCCTAAGACAGCAATGAAAACCCCAAATAAGGAACATGCCAAAAGGCACTGAAATATCACTTCAGATTTTCACCCTTTAGTTCCAGAGTTAATATTTAATTTCTGAGGAAATTAATATTTTTCCTGAACCTCAGTGCCAAAAAGCCTCTATGTTTATGTGTGAGAATCCTCTAGTAAAAAATAAATAGGGGGGAAAAAGCCTGAAAATTATGACTGCTTCAACATGTTGAACATTCATCAGGGCTGAACTCTATGACATGTCCTGACCATACACTGCTTTAACTGGGATCCCTCAAACCCTATGAACTGGCACAACTGTAAGTTAAACTGCTTAAAACAGTCTAAGCCTTTAGAGCAGTCTAAGACAACCAAACCCCTTGAAAATCATTAGTACTAAAAGTTCAGCAACATCAAAAAGGTATCAGAGATTCTGTATTACAGCCACTTTAGCACTGCAACTTTCTCAAACACAAACATTTCCAGTTTTATGACCCTGCTGCAAATTTTTTGAACGTGTGCACAAGTAAAGATCTCCATTCTGATCTTTTGTGGATGACCAATCCTAATATAGCCCACCACAAAAGTCAGATTTGAAGCTGCTGTGGTTATCCATCTTTTAATATTTATCCCAAGAGCAAACTTGACCAGAAAATACAAAATACTGTCTTGCTGGTTTTGTTGATATACTTATAAAAATGTTATATGTTTACTATTTTTTGACATCACTTGTCTCTGCATTTGTCATAACTTTTCACCTAAGTGTGTCAGGGAGCAAATTGAAGAAGAGCACATGTAAAGAGCATGTGTGGTTGTGTGAGGCAGCTTGAGGTTGATATGACCACATAACTGATTAGTGGCAAATCCTCAGTCAGTCTTACTTTGTTCCTAGAACTCAGAGTCCTGCATTTTAGAGGAAACACTCTTAAATATTTTTAAATAAGTGAAGTTTTTCCAAGAATCTTATTTATTCAGCAGTAACCCCACCTTGCCCTATTCAACAAATTGATTGAGCTGAATGGGCAAAGTTACTGATGCTGCTCTGAGAGGGGAGGCAGGTGTCAGTTCAGAAGGATGGCAGGAAGAAACAGGAGAATGGGAACCAGATGTGCTGAGGCCCTGTCCTCATTCATCAGGGTCCACAGCAGGTGCCAGGGAAGGCGCCTGGCCCTTCTGCAACAGCACCAGCTCCAGCAGTACCCTGAGTTTTTGTGCTGGCCAAGCAGGTCCTGTGGCAATCAGCACCTTTCAGCCCCCAGCACTGCTGCCTCAGGCAGCCCTGTGCTGCCTGGGCTTGCAGTAGAACTGTCCCCAGCTGCTCCAGGCTTGTGGCAGAATCACAGATCTGCTCCTACAGCTTCTGTCAGAAGAGGAAAAATGTAACTAAAACAGCTTATGCATCCAAAAAGGTGCATTTTTGCATTTTCTTTTTTGACAATTATTGTGATGAGAGGTTTGGTATCTTGCCATAATGCTTGCTTTTAGCCACATATATGGTCTTTCTCTCTACTACACAGCTCTCACTGTGTAGTAATATTTTCATTAACATAAGCCGGAGGGAGAGGGGATGAGAGGAAGAAGCCTGACATAAAGAAAATGGAAATACTTTGAAGCTTCTTAAGGGAAAGTCGTGAGTCCCAGAGGAGACAGTTTAATGAGTGGAGTCCAGAGGTGGATGTGGCTCTCCAGTTGGTCACGCTGACATCATAATTGCTGAATTGTTTCTCTGTGCTCTCCACACCACTGTCATGCCATAAAGAGGAGCTGAATATAGTTGCAATGGCAGATCTGGCTTCTGAATGGCTGCAGTGTTAATGGTGGTGTGCAAAGTACATTCCACAATGCTTCTGAGGTATTAAAAGGAAACTAAACAATGGCAACATCAAAATTTCACCTTAGTGCTCACAAGGGTTATCTGATATAGCTGGAACATCAGCTCCTCATTAGCCCTTTCCTATCTGAGATTACAGAGAAACTACTTCTGGTGGAAGACTCATGTCCATAGGCTTTCCCTAAGAAGAAAATAGAGTAAATTATGTGCCGAACATGAACAACAAACCCAGATTTTACTTACTGACCTGGAGAGGAAAATCCTCTACCTGTGACTGACCCTCTTCTCTCTGGTGCCTGTGCTTTTTGCCTGAGGCCAGGCAGGTGCTGTGTCACTGCTGTGACACTTCAGACTGTGCTGGTTTCCACGTGAAAGGCTGGCACGTTTTTACAGGATTTAGTTTGCAAACTATAGGTTCCTTCTAACCAGGCAGAGCTGAAGTGTTTCAGTCCTGCACTTTTTCAAATTTCCAGAAATACCACAATAATGACAAAGGCTCTTCTAAGAAGCAGGGCAGCTTTGCACTGACCTCCAAACAAGGCGAAGGAGTGAATGCACCAGCGCGCTTCAATTTACAGTAAGATTTCTTATGTGGGAAGTGCACACGTTTTGCATCATCTTGTTCTCAGAAATGGATGATAATGAGGCTGTTTTGTTTTAAATTAGGGAAAAGAGGCCTGAGGTACGCACCCAGCATGGAAAATTTCAACCTGAATGATCAAGTCTTGCAAAATTAGAAGCAACTTTGGGGGTAAAAATAGAAACAAAACAAAATTTAAAAAAAAAAAAAAAAGAAAGAAGAAAGGACTCTTGAAATGGAAACGATTGTGCAACCCCAACTATGGGTGAAGGTAGCTATTGCTGCCTAGATGAGTACATTTGAGAGGCTGCCTTTTCAAATAAAAGCTGCAGAGCAGTAATAGGGCGTTGTTTGGCATTGCATTCTTGAATAGCTTTAGCAAACACTGAAGGCTGAAGACTAGGAGAAACCAGGTAGATAAAAAGAGAAACAAAACAAAGGCCTACAGTAAACTGAGAGAACACTTGCATTTTCCATACAAACTGACAGGATGTTATAGTTTCTGGAGCAGGGCAGGGCTATATGTTCCTGGTTTTAGCAGAAGGGTTATAAAAATGCAGTGAATGAGTTTCTAGGTCATAATGCAAGCTGTCATGTATTTCTCTTTCAAAGTGTGATGACTTCTCAGTTTCACTGAAGTTTTAGTGAACTCCTTTTAACTTTCCAGGAGTGCTCCTCCTCTGGGTTAAGTACGTGCATTAGCACTCAGGAGAGGTCAGGATCCAGCCTATTTAGCATCCTCTTCACTGATAGCTTACAAATAAAATTTGGAATTTAAAACACTTTGTATGCACAGTCTATCACTATCCATCCAAGTTGCCATTATTGGATAATTAAACAGGACAGGAGATAAAAATGTACTTGAATTAAAAGGTTTGGACTCATCACTACAGTTTGTCATTGAATGACTCATCTACAATTGATCAAGGCCTACAATTTTATTACTCTTTTCCCTAAGACACAAAAGAGATGGATAATTTGTCACTACTGAGTACTGCACTTAAAATGTTTAATTTTTTCAATAGCAATATACATGTGTGATGGTTCTTTGTATTTATTTTTTGTCTCACTCTCTCCAAAAAGCATGTACTCTGCTTCAAGCCTCTTGTTCTAATAGAAATCTTGACCCGCCACAATGAATTAAGCAACATTTTACCTTCTCATAAAGTAAAAAAGCATTTATGCGTCTCCTTAGACCACATCCACTTTTGGAAGTTGTATGCTAATAAAGGCTTGAACTTGTTAATCTTATTTCAGCAAAACTTCTGTTCAACCTCCCTAGCTGCATTTACAGCCAAATGGGTTCAGGGCAGCTGCAAGTGAAGTGAAGGTCTGTGTCAAGTCAGGAGATAAAATTGCTGACTGTGGTGCAGGCTGTGCTCCTGTGAGCTCTGAGGGCTGATTGCTAACCCAGCCCTGGAGACTGTGCATCAAAGCAATGCAAAGCCCTCTGCAGGTCATGAAAGTGGGAGTCAGGGAACAGCAGCTCCCAGGTTGCACCAACACCAAGATTAACCTTCTAGATATCTGATGGGGGTGGAACAAATCCTCTTTGCTCTGTGCCTGCCCAGGGAAGCATTTGTTTCTTGTGCAATGTTTTTCTGTACCTGCGTGTTAGTCTGGAAAACCTTCCACATAGAGTAGAGAAGCAACAGCACAGGAAAGAAGGTGCTGTGTGAGGATTTTGCTTGCATGGTGTGGGTGTCCCCAGCAATAAACTGCAGTGCCTCTAAGAGGACAGTGATGCCACCTTGAAAAGGCACAGGCTGGGAAAACCACAGAATTCTCACTGAAATCTGCATATGTGGTGGATACTGATGAAAGTTTGGCTTGCCAACTCCTAAACCAAAGCAATATATGCTGCATGTCAGTAGGCTGCCCATGTTTAGACCTGATGCATTCCTAGATCTCTGTACCAGAAGCTTTTTCAGTCACATTGTATTTTCTTGCCCCAAGGATCGTAAGGTTTAGTGGCCTCTGAGGACTTCTGTAAAGGTATAAAATAACCTTAGGATACAACCCTCCCATGCCCTGGTTTTCTTTAGGAAACCTGAGGCAGCTAGGCTGCTTGCACAAGGCACTCAGGGCTACCAGAGCACTGGCCCCATTTGCTCTGGGTCTGATTCCTTGGATGTCCCTGCTTCCCAAAAGCACAGCTGTCATCAGCAGGCTGTGGGGCATCACTGCCTCGCCCAGACTCACTGCCACCCTCTGTCCAGCTACACAACACAGCCAAGGCACTGTGCATTCAGCACAGCCCATCTGCATGCCAAGAAATCTAAATTTGCCCCCTGCTTTTTAACCATCCTCCCCAGGACTCTCCTTTCTGCACTGCTGACCAGTTTGCCCACAACTCCTGAAAGCACACACATTCTTTATTCTTTGTGAAAATAAACAAGCTTTTGAACATTGATATGTTAATCCTGAAAGAAAAAAGAAGATACAGGAGCAAGCCACCTGAAGAAATGTAAGCCACAGCCTGTCACTGAGATCAGTGAGTGTTTAGGTGACTGTATTCCTTCTTGGATTTGGCCATTTGCCTGACAGCACTCACCATCAGACTTAGCTTTTCACCAACTGTTTCCTGCAAGTCACAGTGAAAGCAAACTCCCACAGACTTCCACAGGGTTCTGCCAGCGTAAGGCCATCTTTTTTCAGAGCAATGCCCCAGCAATGGTGAGAAGAGAATTGGTAGAAAGCCTAGGCTGGGGATATTCTTCCTTGAATAATTAAATAATTATCAGTAACATTCTTGGTGGTGTTATTAAAACCCCATGACTCAGATATGGCTGTGAAAATGTTAAGGACCTGATTTATTTTACTGTTAGAAAAGTTGATTTGTGTGCTTGGGATTTTCTCTTTGCAGGGTCAGAACAACTCAAATTCTTTATCTTCACCACTTGCCTCTAGCTAGGTTCACTTTTTGCTCTGCACAGGAGTGGAAAGTTTTAAATTAACACGTAATACACTGAATTGGAGAAGGAAATCATGCTGCTTGTTCTTTATTTTCAGAATCTTGTAGCTAAACTACAGTGACGTTCTGACCTTTTATTTAGGATAGTTCTGTAAGCAAATGGGTAGACACATGCATGATCTTTGCAAACAGATGCTTTAATATATTTTGGGCCTCAATGTGACATTGTGGGGTGACTATCTGACTATCTTGCCAAAAACTCAATTAGCTCAGTCAGCACTCATTTGCAAATACAGAGCCTGAGACCTGGTCCTTGAGGGCTCTTTTTGTCTGGTGAGCATGCAATTTATTTTTTTAAACTGACACCAATTTTCCCATATCAAATAATGCATTTTATCTCAGAAGACGTACTAGGTCAACAGTTTGGACTGATGGGAGATGAAAATAGTAACATGTTCAAACTAAAATAATTCAGGGCTGGAAAAGCTTGGTATGGAGAAAAAAATGACCACCAAACCCCAGACATACCTAGAAAAAGTGTTCTTATACCCTGCCTCCAACAGCTTAACTCCCTTCCCCGCCGCAACAGGAAAAGTTGTGATGCTTCTCTGTCCCACTGGCAGAAGAAAAATGTGATTCTGGCTGATTTGCAGTATGCAACATTTGAACAACATTTGAACCCTTCCCAATTCAAGTACCAGAAGAGTGTGGCAACACCATTAAGCCTTGTGAATGAGGAGCCAGTGAGATTTCAAGGAGTATGAGTGTTTCCTTCTCTTCCTACTTTAGTTTCATGCTATTTCTCTGTCGTAGGATCAAGCTGCTCTATCCTTTACTGAGCTGCTGCCCTTCCTGGTGCTCCTCAATCACTCTCTGTGACAAGCCTACAGCACTTTCTGCACCACCTTGTGTGTTAATTTGGACAATGGTGGTTAACCCCAAAGTGCCATTTCTGGGCCAGCTCCACTTGGTACCACCAACACCACTTCCCAGCCTGAACAACAACTGGCACTCTGTACACACTCAGTTCCAGATATTTCAGAGTAGCTGGAACTCACAGAAGCCTGGCAGAGGTGCTGAAGTCCCCACGGTTGCCTGCACAGATACCTGTGCAACACCAGACAGCATGGGTGAAGAAGCCTTGCAAACACTCACACTCCTTCACCCCTTTCCCAAACCCACCCACCAGTGAAGGTCTGTGTCCCCAGTTCTCTCCCCCTGTCACCCTTCATCTGCTCTGTTGTACCTTCAAGGAGATCTCAGTCATCACTGGTCTCCTTGTGCTGGGCCACTGCTTGTGCACCCTCCTCACCTCACACTCCATGAGAGCCCCCAGGGCAATCCCCAGACCCAAGCAAGACTCAGGACCTTGCCCCCAACCTCACATTCAGACTCCTCTGCTCCTTTGGAAAGACTGAGGTGTGTACACATCAAACTATGGCAAGGGTATCAGCTGCAAGACTTTCTCCTGTCATTTTGTGTGTGACTAAGAGCTTCCAATCTTCCTGCCACAAAACTGAAATTAGTTTGTTGCATGCTGTTAGAGAGTAACTGTGATTGATTCCTGCAATTGCTCCATATCAGAGGTGGGTAAGTGAATGTTTACCAGATACTGGCACTTTGGAGTTTGCTCAATATTATTAGATAGATCGGCATAATAAAGCACTTTAGGAACCCTTTGATCTAAAGGCTGCACATATATTTCAGATCTAAAATGTCCATGGTACCAGAATATTTGCTTATGTGCACACTTCCAGATTACACTGCACAGCACATGTTCTTCCTGGATTTCCCTTCAGCTCTGCTAAGTCAGGCATCTTAGAGTTCAGTGTCAGCTGGCTTTGCCCTACACATTGCCACAATCTATTTGTGAAGAAATAAGCATATTAATTTTTTGCTTAAATAAAAATTAGAATTTGAGAAAAGCAGCATTTCTAGCAACACAGTACACAGTACAAATCTTCAAGGACTTTTAATGTTCTTGCTTCAAGGTGATCACAGCTGTTCTCAGGGAGGAACTTCCTTACAGACTATGCCATTACACACCACCAGGTATTTTACCTTTGAACCAGGTTGGACCTGCTGTTACTGGAAATAAGTAATTGTACTAACTGGATGGTTAGTTCCCAGAATAGTAATTTTATAACTAGGGAGAGTACTTAGACTGCAGACTTTCAAATCTCTGAATATATTACAACTTAACTACTTGGCAGCATTTAGGGGACATAACCCCCCTGAGTGCCACCTTAGTAAGTTCTTATTTGCAATGCTAATATTTGAGCTTCTAATATTTGGACAAAAGATGATTACAGGTTAAATGATATTGGAATAGCATCATGTGGTTGATTAAATTCGAAAGAAACTGCTAATGCCATAAAGAATGCATCTATTTACAGGCCTGAATCCACTACTAACACAAGAAGAGAAAAATTTCTGAAAAATTTTCTCATTTTATGTACTACTGTGTTCAAGTTACCCACATGGTTTCAGTTAGGCATTTTTCCAAAGGAAAAGGAAAGCAAAAAAGGCAAAAAAGGTGAAATACATCTTCCTTTAAACCCAGGCATAATCATTGAAGGTTTTAGGGCTTTGTTTGGAATTGTAGTGCTAGTCTAGTAAACTGTTATGTAAAGTTACTACTAAATCAACAGAACTGCTCCCATGGAATTGGTTCTTAGTTCAGTGAAACACAATAGGGTTTGTTGCTCCACCACCCCTTCTGCTCTTACCTGGATATATTCTGCGCCATGAAGGCAATATAATGGGCTTCTGTCCTTGGGCATCACCTCTTTGGTATTTGCCTTCTAAATTAATCACACTATCTGAGGCCCACCAAATCTTATGGGAAAAAGCATTGAGAAGGCAGGATTTGACTTGCTGAGCTTTTAAGAAGGTTTATGTGGAAGGCTTAATGCAGGTCAATGGAGAGTTTTAGAGAACTGTAGAACAGTTAATTTTTTTTTAAGATACTTTTCATGTTATATAAACTTAATTGACAGAGTCCAATGTATCTGTGCTCCCACAATGATATGCCAGGAACCAATCTGATATGATGTTACTTTTGGCGCAAGGTGACAGACGAAGGGGAGGCAGTACTGGATAACACAGGACAAAGAGGAGACGTGGAGTGCCAAGGAGCGTTGTCAAGTTTCTGGTCTGCCACTTCTTTTACAACCCAAATCACATCTTCAACCTCAGCCTGCACTGACACAAACAGGTAGGTTTTAAACTGGCCAACAAAGCTACAGGAAAAGGCACAACTGCCCAAGGGCTCTGTCAGCACCAGAGCAAGCACTGGGCTGATGGAATTATGCTGCTGTGTATCCTTCTGCCCCATGCAAAAGTGATCTAGGTCCAGCTTTATGGGCCAGCATTTTCTCCTTGGGAATAGTCCCACCTCTGTGTTGTGAAGCAGTTGTCCTCTTTATGCCTCTGTCTTCCGGTTTCTTATTCATAAACCTTGTCTACTATCACTGCCATGAAGAAAAATGCCTGAAACAGCTAACATACCTCGGACAAGAGAAAACCTGGCACCCAGCTGACCTGAAATGTGACTGAGTTCAGTCCCTTTGTCCTTTAATGCCTTTGAAGTGGTCATTTTATGATATGAAGTCCTACTGTTTTCCCTACAAAAGAGAAAGCAGAGTGACATTTCCTACCCTTCCATTCTCCAAACTGACAGCAGTTCACCCGAGTTGTGACTTCATTTTTCCTTGTTAGCAGACAGGTACTTTACACAGAGTATGTGCTCTGGACAAGTGCCACTGTGGTCAGGGGAAACATCTGAAACCCTAGATAGCATTCTGAGCTTCAGAGGGCACCCACCTCTCCTCACAACAAAAATAGGCCAGAAACACAGTAAGAATAGGCCTCTCTCGTGGGGTTTTGACACATCAGCTCCAGTTTGAGGGCAGAGATGTCTGAAAATTTGAGAGAGAAGGTTAAAAGAAATTTTGGTGCTCATAGAAGAGGAGACATAAAATGGAGAAGGAGACAAGTAAAAAAAAAAAAAAAAAAAAAGATGAAAGGGAAAGGAGAAGGAGAAAAAGGAAAGGACCTTGATGTTTTAAAGAAGGATTTGAGTTTGGCTTTATCTTAAAATTATTTTGGTCATGCCCAAGAACTACTAAGTCTCAGTAATCAGAACAAGCACTTCCCAAGGCCCTAGCTCTCCTCCTCCTCACTGCCCTGCATCACGTGCTGTCCCCTACAGAAATGAAGAGTACAAAGGTGTTGTGCAAACCATGAAATCAGAATGGTAGGGCTTTGCACTCCCTATGTCTTTATGCTGCGGAAAAGGATTACACACAGCACAGGGAAATGAAACATGAATCTCCTATAGCCTCAGCCCAGGAGCTAGATCCCTGCTGGGGCATCTGATGCTGACATTGGCATAAAGTGTCAGCACCCAGCAAAACTGTTGGGAGTTTAGGGCATGAAAAGCAAAAGAAATGTAGGACTGGTAGTGGAATATTCATTTAGAGCCCTTGACAACAGTGGGAATCCCTTCCTGGGTTCACCTGTTCCAGACCAGACTGGAAATGCCAGGCAGAAAACAAAGCAAAGAGATGCTACTGTTGCCCTTTATTTATTTAGATTTACTGGAATGTAAACAGACATGAAACCTGAGAAAGCAAAAGCTCAGAGTGCACCTTGTGCTTTGAAGATGTTTACAAATTGCCAGTTCTTTAAAAAATAGAATAAACAGGAGTCAGAAAGAAAAAATCCCCTGAAGATATTTCCTGGTTCCTGCTTAAGCACGTGAAGGAAGAAAGACTACTTACTCAACCTGGAGCAGGTCCAGATGCACACTGTCCCCTCCACATGGGGCTTTGCTTTTGGTTGTGCTCGTGTCCGTGTTTGCCATTGGAGCTGACGGAGCCCTGAACAGCAGCGGAAGGCTGAAAGAAAAGCTTGTCTGGTGCAGGTGGTGGAAAGCCAGGCTTGGCAAGTAGTGGTCTGCAGACAGTCTTGAGCAGTGCACCTGAGGGCCAAAGGAGGAGGAGGTTTGACCAAGATGGCTTGGTGGCATGGCTCTCAACTAGTGATAATAACACATCCTCTATTTCTCTGCCTTTTTTCAGCTTTCTGATGGAAAAAAACAAGCTCTTGCCCAAAATCCATTTGGGGCCATTTGGGGCCATTTGGGGCCATTTGGGGCCAATCTGCAAAGTCAACTGCTCTTTACAAAAGCTGCTATTCACTTAACAGCATGGTATTTCTGTGAAGTTCCTTTTTGGATATAATTTTGTCACGTTTGTGGTGCTGTAAATCTGGCTGCACACAAGGGCAGAAATATCCAAGCAGGTGGTTGCCAGTGTTCTTCCTCCAACATAGCATAGGATCTGCTAGGCCAGGTCACACTGGCACCCACCAAGTTCACTATCTTGTCTGAGGCATCAGGCAACGCCTCCTTCTCAAGAGGCAAATTCCGAATTCCATGAATGATTCAGTGCTGGCTACAAGGGAGAAAAAAATCCTTTCTCCCTAAATAAATCAAATACTCAGCGTCCCAGAACTATTGCCAACAAATTCCAGTTTTGCTTTGGCTTTGTGCTTCACACACACTTCCCCACTCACATGATGGCTTACCTTTCCAAATACTGGATGAACTCTGTCTCATGGGAGCCCACACTCTAAAAGGGTCTACCAAATCCCTTGTCCTTGTCATGCCACATGCCACAGGGCACAGCCCAGAGCAGCCTATAGCCAGAAGCAAGGCATGTTCAGCTACCCTGGGGAGAAAGCAGGTGAGGGAATGGGTACTCTTATTGTCTTGCTTACAATTCAAACAGGATTTAAGATGTTGCAGGGCCTTCCAAGCAAGTGAATGCAGTTGTTTATGAAGGTGGTGTGGAGCAGGTCAGTTGGACTTGTGAATAGCACAAAGCTTTGCAGGAAACAGAAATGCTTTGGTGGCTTCAGTGATGGTATAAGGGACTATGTAAACCCATTCACACTGATTTTCCAGACAATCGCGAGATCTTAAATGTTTACTGAAACCAGTGGCAGCTGTCCAAGCCCTGTCCTGCTGGAATCATGGCCTTCAGCCACTGCACTTCAGTTTCTCGTTCATGAAGAGAAGTGGCAGTGCCTGTGCTGCTCATTCCTGGCCCTGGTAAAGGACAAATACTGAGGTGCTGAAGGACAAAAAGGCAGGTCCTGAGGCTCATCCCACCTTTCCTGGGGCTGGTGTGACACACCTGCCAGCTGGTGCAGCTGACTCTGACTGCCCTCTAGTGCAGGGATCAAACTTGCTGAATAATTTAAAAGATAGGGATAGGTATGAATGGAACAGACACCTGTGGGTGAATGGTGAGCCAGCTCTTGCTCAAGTATCAGAGGTCTATGGCTGGCAAGTAAACTCCCAAGCTGTATTCCAGGTGGCACACTGAGAATGAATATGAGGCTACCAGTGTTCTTTAACAGTGCAGAACAACCAGCTGTATCTGTTTTTGCAAACAGAAATTCTCATGCAAATCGCAGGTAGAACAGTAAATTGTCACCAAATCATAAAATCATCATTTTACTTTTTGGAAGTGTCAGAAATGGCTTTTGGGGGTAATGTATCTAAGAGGATACTTGGCTAATTCAGTCTCTGCCTCACGTGTTGGTGATTGACTACTAAACCAATTAATGGATCTTCTCACCTTACAGGAGGTTTTAGAACTTTTCCATAAAAGAAGACAATGGTTTTGAACTACTGGAATCTATGAAAGCCCAAGAAAAATATCCTTCTGTGCATCAGTAAAATCAATCACTCCAGATAATTTTAAATAATCTTGATTTTTCTCTCATTGCTTCAGGCTTTAGAGACATTGTTACGACAGAAAACAGAGCAATCTCATCATTAGATTCAGCAACCACCTGCATTAGATACAGCAAGATTAAATTACATTACTGGAGAGAAAAGATCTACTTACAGTGGTTCCACACAGACATCTGAACTATTTATCTTCTTCTGTACACCTGGTGTATTCTGTCTATATTTTTATCACAAGACAAATGAATCTGAATGAGCTGGGTCAGGATGACCACATTCTTGGAATCCATTTGATAGCTTCCTGTTGAAAAGAGGTATTATAAGGGGATGAAGTTAATAATGTGGACTATTCAGAAGAATGGCAATGGACTATAAAGCTTTTATCTTCTAAAAACTTCTATGTCAGATCAGTTCACTCAAGATCTTCCAGTACATAGTATTTTTTCTGTGAGAGCATATCTGGGCAAAATATGAGAAATTATATAAATTTGTCCTGTAATCCATAATAGATAGAACTTATTTCAGAAGCATGGTGCTAATGAAGCACCATTAGACAGTCAGTGGCAGTAAGTACCTTGGCTCTGTGGCTGCAGTTAACTCACATGAGATGTATTAATAGATCCTATGTGCCTCTAGCTCCCCAATATTCACTAATATACCCACATACTTGCACAGCCTGCTGCCCATCCCCAGATTTGGCTATATCCCTGCGAAGCTTCTCACTCCTTACAGATTTATCTAGCCTAAACAAGCTAATTACCTGCATACATAACCATCCCATACCCATCCCTCTTCCCAGCTCTTCTAATATATACAAGTGGCATCTACCATGGTCTTACATAACTAAAAAATCAGCCCAAAGTACTGTGGCTGAAAATAATTTTGATTTCAATAATTTAATTAGATGTCTGTGCAGCATAAATGATCATCCTTCTCTGGTTCCTGGTGGAGAGTTATCCACATAAAACCACATCATTACAACATGCTGGTATGAATTCAAGGACAGACACCATGACACAGAGTCTAACTATGATCAGAGCTTGCAGACATTGTTACAAGTCGTTATCACTGCTGCACCTATTCTGTGACTACTTAGAAGATTTTACCTTCAAGGGCACTTTCTAACCTACAATAAATGCATCTGAGGAGCTCCTTCTGGTCACCTGAGTAACTACCTCTTTGGAGAGTAGTATTTGTATAGTCCGGCTGCTGTATCTTTTGTGAGGTCTCCACTAACTACAGCCAAATGATCAGGTTTCAGCAGCAGACACAGGAAGAAAATCCCAGATTTATGAATATTTCTGGCACTACACAGCCAGATTTTCAAGTTAACAGCAGGAACATCTGCACACCGACAGTGTAACTTCCCTGTAATAAAGATGTGCTGATTGTTTGGTGTGAATTCCCACTGGCTAAAAACATAGACACAGGGTGGAGGTGAATGTTTACCACTGGGGCAGCAAACTGACTGACAGCAGAAAAATAAGGGGATTTCTTTAAGCAGTTGTTTCTTAAAATGAATCTCGTGACATACACACAGGTCTGGTTAAATCTTCATAGAATTAGACAAAAGCATTGTCAAATAACTGCCACTTTCAACCTTAGCTGGCTCATTGCCTCAGTCGCCTTCTTGGGATGAGTGTCAGTGTGCAAAGTGATGCATACAGGCATACTCGCTCTTCCTCTCTCTTCCAGAGGTATTCTTAGCAAGCACCTGCTGCCACTGCTCCTGCCATTGAGAAACGAGGCTCATTTCAGACCGGGCTTTTTGTCCCTATAAATGCAGTTATACGGCAGCATAAATTCAGCAGCTCTGTGGCAATTTGTTGTATTTGACCACAGCTGGAGGAGAAAGAGCATCTAAAAGGACAAACCACCAAACATTCCATGTCCCTTGATGTAAACACACTGTGAATGGAGTTGGTGGAGTTGGAAAAGACCAGCTCGTATGCCTGAGAGCAGAGTCTTAAGTGCACCACTGATCACAGCTGAACAAGTTTCTCTTAAGCCCTTCAACGTTTTATTTCCCTGCTCTCCTACAGGGAGACTGACTAGGAAGTATGCATACATTTCATGCCAAAATATGTCTCTATCTAGCTACAAATCAGAGTCATGGGAAAAACTCACACTGGCTTCAGCAGAGTTTGCTCAAGCCCTTCATCTATCCTAACCTACTGCTGATAGCTATTTGTGTCCCAAAATGACCCAGATGTCCCAGATGATAGCACATGAACAGTGTATCATACTAATCATAGCGTGGTGCAATAACTTGACTGTTCCTAAACTATTTGGAGCTAGTAACAAGGAATGCAGAGAAAAGCACAGCACACAGTACTTTCACAAAGGTGTAAGGGGGCTCCATGGACTAGTGGGTACTGACCCCTCTCCTTTAGGCCCTGTTGAAAATTCCACAGCCTGTGAAGCCCAGTCTAATCCCCTTTGCTCTCAAGAATTAGATATTGCTCTTCCGAAGTCACTGCAGCGCCTTTAATTGCACAAGCACAGGAGTAAGTTAATATTATCTATTCTCTCACTTACATGGTTTTTGTGCAGCAGCAAAGGAAACCTTGAAGGGACTTAGGTTTAGTAAAAAGGGAATAAGATGACTGAAACTTATTGTAAGGTCAGAGCAAGCACACAGGCTGGTACTCCTGGTTGCAAATGGTAGCTTCGTCCCAAGCTACCTTGCAATAACATCTGCATGTGTCTAGACACAAGCAAGGAAATGGTCTTCTATCATTACTATTTGAGAACAATAGAACTAACAAGACATAACTGCCGTTCAATTACAATTACTATTTCATAGCATTGTGTAAGATAAAAGCTCCCCCATGCCCCCCATTTCCCCAATATCATATTTAAGATTGAGGTTTTGTGAATCAGATAACCTTAAATTCAGTTTTCAAAGCAATATTAACCCTGCCT
This sequence comes from Chamaea fasciata, assembly GCF_029207755.1. Classification (NCBI taxonomy): domain Eukaryota; kingdom Metazoa; phylum Chordata; class Aves; order Passeriformes; family Sylviidae; genus Chamaea; species Chamaea fasciata. The sequence continues at coordinate 21,462,918 of NW_027094087.1, read as the reverse complement.
AACAAGGCTAGTCAGACAGCAGAATGTGACAGACTACACTTTTGGCAAATAATTTGACAGCGTAGTTTTGTTTTGCCTTTCACTTTAGGGCACAGAGGCCAATGGCAACAGAAAAGCAGAACTGAAAGGAGAATTTTCTAATATAACTGTTTGAAAAACTTGATTTATATCTCTGATAGTTGTAGTTATAGTCATAGTTATTCTTTACAAGCCCAGTTCCAGTTCCTTCCATCAAATATATCTGCCTTTAGGTATTTAGTACATATTTGCTTCCTCACAACTGTAGGCAGTTCTAGCAGTCTTACAGTTCTAGCAGTCTAGCAGTTCTTACTCCTCTGTGTTTTAATCACTTAGCCATCACTGGGATCTTCAATATAGAACAGTGTGGTTTTAAAGATGTCACAGTCACATTGTAGTTACAGTGCAAGTGTGCTGTGAGGTTGAACAGCACAGTCACGAGCCCTCTCCACTCTTCTGCTGGGCTAGGAAATGTGCTACCAAAATCCGTGCTACTTATTGCCCTGAAACTGTCCTGGAGTTCCACCTCCACCAATCTCTTGTAACTAAAAATGGAGCTCTCGCCTCACCCCGAAGAGGTCGCTAATTAAAATCGGTATTTTTAGACCCTAGGTATACTCAGATACACTGCAATTGATACTATAAATATTTTGGGGTTTTATTTTCTTATACAATTAGTCTCTAGAAACAGGACAGAAATTTCACCTTCACTGTAATGACAGCCCAACATATGAAAATATATACTGGATATAAAACAGAGGAAAGAATAAATCAAAAGGCATTCAATGACTTCAGTAGTTAACCTTTCAACTACATTAGTGGGTGATGGCAGAAACAACAACTGCAAAGCAGCAACTGAGCAGCTGAATTTACCACATCAGCTCTGACTACACTTTAAAGATAATTTTATTTTCCCAATTTTTGCCTTCCCATTTCATTTTCCCTCCAAGCAAAGAAAGCATTTGTTGCAATTTCAACCAGAGCTAGAGAGAGGCTTCAGAGAAGAGGAGATGAGAGTATCTGCAATTTCATCAAGTTCCTAATAGCTCAAGTGAGAAATGTATTTACAACTCTGGGTTTTCTCCTGCAGACTGGGTAGACAGAGACATGAGGGGAAATTTCCTGTTCCCTCATGGATCCTCACAATACTTTCTCACCTCCTCTTCAACATGTCCTGATGTTGTGTATCTGGTGTGCAAAGTACAGAAGGCACACCTGAGTTATCTTCTGGCTTGGAAAGGAACCTGAAAGGACTACAGAGGGCTATAAAAAATGCTAAAATGCTGGAAACCAATGGAAGAGGAAAATCACACTACTTCACCATTTCTAAGACCCATAGCTTAATATGGCAAATGGGAAAATGTTTTCTTCGATTCATGGTTCAATACGTTGTTTGCATTACTGGCTGACACAGCTGTGTGATACCCAGACATTTTCTTGGTGCTGATGCATTTACTTTCATAAGACTTCTTACAGAAGAAGGCTACAGCTGTTATAAGTGTTTCATAGATGGATAATGAAGACACTGGGATCACTTGACAGCTAAGAACTGAATACAAGTCTTTGAAATCTCGACTAATGCTTAAATTATTGTACCCTCCTTCCCTTTCCATCCATAGGGTCCAGTTATCAAGAATGCACTCTGACACAGAGTAGCCCAAGAAATGAAGTAGGAATTTGATCTGTGCACTTCTGTTTTTTTATTGTCCTAAACTCATCAAATATCAAAATGAACTTGAGAAAGAAGGGTTCACTGGGTGGACAAATTTAATGCAAAATATTTGACACTGGAAGTAATTTTCTGCAATGGACCTTGTTTGTAAGCAAGACATTCAGTGAGGTTTTGGGTGCCCTCCAGGAAAGCTGACCTTCTCCCTAAAGAAAAAAAGATGCAGTAAAGAGAACTAAAGAAGAATATAATTTGGAATCCATAATAATCAATTAAGATGCCCCTTGATAGACATTCTAAGCAGCAGGAAGTACATTTTGCTTCACTGTAGTTTTGCAGAGAAGATAGGTGCTTTTTTAGGCACAAATGCATAAGTGTTTCAGATGATAAGATGCTTACATTGTGGACTTCAATTTTCCTAGTGCAAGCAAGAAAGCTGCTCTCAAGCTTTAACTTTTGTCTGTCATTCAGAAATATGTAAGCCCCGGACAGGAGCAGGTCTGGTCTCATTACAGGGAAGAAACTGAGGCAAGGTTGCTACAGGCAAACACAGCAATTTGCTGTGGGAGGGTTAAGCTATATTCCTTTTCCTGCATGTAGGTTACTGAACTACACAGGTCTTTGTCATTCTATATAAAACTGGAATAATGTACAGTTATCTGCACTCAGACTAATACATAACATTGGTTTAAATTACATGGGCTAGAAAAGAGATTTGGATAAACTTAGTGGTATTACTGTAAACTGGTTACAACTTTGCTAAAGTATTATAGGTCTAACAGAGGCAAAGTTTAGTGACTATTTAGTGAGATCATGTAATTTGTGGGTCTTATGAAAGGTGAGGAGACATCATGATGAAGCAACACTGAAATTCTTTGTCCACCAGACAGGGAAACTGGCAGTCAGGCAGTCAAAGCTTCCCTTTCAGAATACCAGCCCCCTGCATCAGCTGAATGATCTATTTGGAGACCTCTACCCCATCTACTCACCTGTTCTTTTCACCCTCCTCTGCTAGGTCCTTGACAGACACTATTTTGGGACACTATTGTTTTGCCAGGGCAGCCATTTCTGTGACATCCATTTGTAGAAGTTCTCCTCCCCTGCACTCCTAGATGAGGGTGCAGGTGCTGATGAGGAAGTCCCTTGCTTTCACTGCTGCCTAGAAAAATATTTTCTGAATTCTATTTGGAATTAGGCAAATGAAATCAATTCAGGCTAGGAATACTGGTACTCCTACTCCACTATCAATTTACACTCCACTGGACTGCAGCTCAGATATGTATGTACATACAGGTAGTACACACCTCTATATAGTCAGCCCACCTAGCCCCATAAAAGTTCGTTTCTCAGAAGATCCAAGAAAATCCAGAATCATTCATGTTTGCTTGGGAAGCCAGGGAACTTGAGCAAAAATGCTAAGTTTATCTAAGTAACTCTTAACCTGAAATCCACTCGTCCCATGTGAGTTACCAAAGCTATGATATATATTGTTGCCAACAAAGAATTCCACAGCCATGTTTGCTGATGACCTGGAAAAAAAGAAAATGATCCCTCCTTCAGGCCAGTTTTCTCCAGCCCCTTAGAGCTAGCAGGTATGGCAGAAGCCAGTAGAAAGGACATAACCAGTTTACTACACTCTCAAACCTAGTCTTAGTCCAGGATTTAAATTTCATCTCCTGATGACTATAAAGCAGCCTTTTGGAGCTAGTTGGTATGATAAACATATTCTGCTTAAGTAGTTCTAAGCCATTTTTTTCTTCTACAGGCATAACTATTTCAGTTGGAAGTATGTTCTCTCTTTTTTTCCCCCACATACTGAAATGGTTGTATTGGCATCATACACCTTTATACAAATATAATCTTCATTCACAGTAGAGATCACAGAGCTTTAACTCCAGGATATTTAAAGCCTCTGCAATTTCTCTGTGTAGACAAACCACATAATTCCAACACTTGAAGATTCATCCATCAGAGTTCTTGCGATTTGGCTTGTCACAGATTTGGAGAGCTTCCCAAAACTCGCCGTCATGAAATATAGTCACAAAATGCAAGATCCTTTCCTGCAGGATCCTTTCCTACAGTCCCACTTCAGAAAAGCAGCCAGAAGTTACACCTAGGAGCTGCTGGCCTTCAAAGCCCTTTTGCTTCTCTTCCTCATAGCTGGCCTTGAGCTGTACTTCCTCCAGCTATTCTCTGCCTCTCTTCTTTCACTGAGGAGTTTGCCCTGCTTGATCTAATGTTCCTGGGTCATAATCTTATGGAACCCTGGAGGGTAAAAATTTCAGGCTTTCTGAGCTCAGGGATGCTGACCCTCAGGCAGGCACCGCATTTGACTTGAGGCCATGGAACAGGCTTCCGAGATTGTGTGATAGCACAAGGGTTGTGGGTGTGTAGTTTGAGTGGTGTTGTGTGATCTCACAGGGTGAAAAACTCAGATTTGGGGTTTTGGTATATAGTACTGTGTGTGGGCCAAGATCGAGGATTCAGGGTGTTGTCTGGGTTCTTCTTTTTCACTTTCTTTTTCCTTCTTCTCCATGGATTTGGGTGGATTTCCCCAATTGGGTGACAAAGGTCCACATTGCGGGCCTCGGGTTATCATTATTGGGTCAAAAGTATAAATAATATAGGTGTCACCTTGGTATTGGGTAATTATCTCTTAAATAGCCTTGGTAAGAGTTAGAACTACTCCATTTTGTCTCATTTCTCTAACTTGCACGTTGGACCTCACACCTCGTGTGACTGTAAATAGATAAGATTTAATAAACAACCAAGACTGAACGTTTCCTGTGTCTTTCGTCCTGACCCCAGCTGAGATAAAGCAGACAGAACTGTAACAATAATCCATGTCTTAATATCCATCTCTGGTGTCTTATGTGCAAGTTGAATGGCAGAAATAAAAGGCTCCACCCTTAATAACACTTCTCAGCAAAAAAGGTCCAAAACTCTGCTTGTTCATGACCCTCTTACAGGCTTGTGTCTTCTCTGTCATGAGAAGCTGGAACACATCCCATCAGGCTTGAAAGATCAAACTGCTTGTGGAAGATACTAAAATATCCTCTCAACAGGGAGAGAATTACCCTAATTTGCATTGCTATCCATTATTTTCGAACAGTGAATCCAGTCCCAATAGCTCAAAACCACTCCCACAAGCTCTGCTCCTTTAACCCTGGCCGCACAAACGGCACATCTCCTGCCTCCATCTACTAAGGAATCCTTTCCACAGCCTCGAGGAGGACCTTTGGCAAGGACAAATACTGAAAGTGGGTGGGCAGTCAATGACTTGGGGTGAGCTCAGAAGCCTCTGCTCCTGCCAGCTCTTCAGAACCTTGGGGGTGATGTGTGAACCACAGCCACCTTATCCCCCAACAGCCAGAGGAGCAACACTTTGTGCCACGCTCCTTCGCTTTTCAGCTGGGACTTCCCTTATGAACCTTCCTACTTTATTGCTACAAGATGACAGCAAGGACAAGGACAGTGTAACCTGTGCAATTCCAAAGACAGGAAAACACCTCTGTGTATCGCCTCAGGTGATTACAGAAATGATCTAGAAATAATAATAATAATAAAAAAGCCTTTTCTTGATTCCTGGTATAAAACTAACATTTCTATTGTTTCTCTTTTTTTCTTTTTTTCTTTTTTTTTTTTTGTCTGCGTGAAACTAATCACTCTTACTGGTTTTTCCTTTAAATGCTCAATCTCCTTATCTGGTTTTGTCAGACCTGGACCCAAAAGAATCCAAACAAACTCAGCATGTTGTAGACTGTATCATAGAGCTCATCCTATTCAAAAGTTTCTGGCTAAAGAAAGAGGAATCCCCAGAAGAGCAGAGGTAAAAGTATGGTGTGTCCCAATAGAAGTGTGAGCACGGACGTGCACCGGGACCTCAAGGCCTCCAGAGTCAGAAAATCACAGGTGCTGCCTGCTATAATGAAAGAACACCTGTTGAAAATAGAGCCATGAGAATTTGATACAAGATTTGTTATCACAGCAGCCTCCAGAAATGCTCTGCAAAGACGTTTCACAGGGCACTGTATCAGGCTCTGAGGACACCACTGACTGACCCTCCACTGGGCACCTTGGCTTCACCCAACAAGCCATATTTGGGGAAAACTCCATCTTTGGGGATATAATAAAGGCACTGCTTTCAAAACTAGAAACTTAACAGCTGTAGAACTAATTGCAGGCATAGCACAAACTGCTTAGGAGTCTAATTTTACATGTAAATGGCAATTAGGCTCTTAGATCATTCGGGTTAGAAAATTTCACACTGGACCATCTGGAATGTGCAGGAGCAGAAGTCCTGTTTTTTTCTTCTCCTATAGAAACTCAACTGTCTGGGAGGAGGATATCTCTTGCTGCTCTATAAGGACCAGCTGCCCATGACCTCACATGTCAGTGATGACCTCATGCTGGCTCTGTGCCAGTAATTTCTAAGGGACTATTCCCATTTTACCACACTGCAGGGAGGAGAATCTCAGAGATCAATTTGTGGGAACTTGCAGCTATGGGAAGATGCCAACATGTCCTGCCCCCTTCATCTCCTATGCCTGAGAGATGAGCCCTAAAGGTGAATACCTGCCAAAGAGCCTCCACCTCACATCACATACCGCAATAAAAAATATTGGTATTTTATTCATGTTGCCAAATTAACAGAAATGATCATCAAGAAACTGTCTTGGCAGTGTCTAATAACAAGCTTTTTAGAGGCCTATATTTTTTGCCATAGCTGCAACTCTTCAAAAACATAATGCTTTGTTTTGACTTGTCTAAGGGCTGGGGTGGGTAGGTGGGTGGTCTGGAATCCATATGGGCCACTTTAAGTACCTTAGTCACACCAGAAGCTTTGAGTTACCACAGCATCTTCTCTGTTTTTCCTGTTAGCAATGATAGAACACCAAATTGAAAATAAAAATTAAAAATTTCCAGTTTAATTAGTTACAAACCACTTTCACACAGCATTTCCCTTTCTAGAGATACTCATCTTATGAGGTGCTTGCTGCCTGGTAACTGGTTTCTCTGATTAAGTTTTTAGAAATAAATAGCTCAGCATGTTTCTTTTAGTTATTCTCTCACTGACTCAAAATAATACTTTACTTATTTATTCCACTTTTCTGTGCTCCTGCTTGTTCATTCTTTTTGAGTTGCACTTGTCAGTATTTGGACAGAAGACCTTAAAGAGAGCCCAGGTCAGGTGTTGATCAAATGCTCTCACATGGTTTTTTGCAGCCCTGTACCACTGAAGATGCTTTCTGATGCTCTGTAAAAGAAACGACAGAGGAGCTCTTTAAAAACGCCTTTTATAGAGTGTCACTATTAAAAATGGTGCACCTAAATAAAAATCCCTCGTACTTCCTCCCACCATGAATGTCCTAGCGGCATCTGCTTGGCAGTTTTCAATTTCCTGAAGCAATTTGGTCTGTCATGGTGTCACATGGTATCCAACAGCTGCTGTCAACCAAGAGGCAGCTTCAGATGCACAGTGGGTGAAGTTTCTCCTGGACAGCCCTGGAAGCTCCACATTCTTGCAGTCCTGGAGAGGGTTTCCTGTCCTACAGGATGCATCACTTCCTTTTGATTACTGCAGCCAAACTTTTGCCAGGAAGGTAGGATTTTAACTTCAGAATTGCACAAACACCATTTGGGAATGTTTGAGAACAAAATATGATTTACTTGGGTACAGTACAGCCACATTATTCATGCAAATCCACTGCCAAGGGAGTCTTGTCATAATAAACCACCTATTCAGGAAAAAAGAAATAAGGAAAAAAGTCCACCCTCCTCAACTGGCGGGACATCATAAATCCTGGGTTCCAAGAGCTTTGGCCCTACACCGTAGGTCTGCTGATCTCATTATGCCTTCTATCGTTTCACTGAGACTTCTGTGTTCCTGCCAAATGTTGTTTCTGTGTCCTTCTCTCTGGGCTTCAATAACTGCACTCCTGCCTCTTTTTTTCAGGTGACCCCTGTGCTCTCTGTCCTGCCAGCTCTGAATTGCACCAAGGCAAGCCAGAAAAACACCAGAAATGCCAGAAAATGGGCCCAGATAAGCACCAGTATGGAAATAGTGTGGATGGCAATAACTTGAGCGAAGCACACACCAAAATGACCATTTAAATCTGTACTCATATTCCCTTTAGGCCACAAATCAGCTTTGTCTCAGTGATAGAGTCTCTTCAACACAATTTTGTTTTCTGCTGGTGTTTCTAAGGTTGCAGACAATATGAAATGCATACTGTTATTATTGTGCTGCACACTGGGAGGTGTGGAAAGAAGTCACCAGTGTGATCACTTAGTCCTGATTATAACTTGTGTGGATGCTGTTGTGATGGAGAATAACTGTGGTGCCAGACAGCCTGAGAAATAGCATCCCATGGGCTTTTAAGATCAATGCTTTTAATTTCAATAACTTTTCATTTCTTTCTTGATAGTGAGTCTAGTCTTCTAGCTGAGCAACAAAATCTGTTGTTGCCCAGTGGATTTGATTTATAATTTTGTAGACTGCACAGGAGCCAGGATTTGGGTTCCTGGTAGAAGTGGAGTATTTGACGTGGTGCCTGACCATCTACAGTGACTTCTGCACAAGCAGGGAAACAAGAGAAACCCTGCCTTGACTATATTTTGTAACAGGAGGGGGTCACAGGGAAAACACACACACACAGAGGACATACTATTTTTGCACCCCTGCTATTCTGGACAGTCCCTCCTATTGATTACATTACCATACCCTTCATGTTGCCAGGAAGCAGAAAGCAACAGGTTTCATCAGCCTTATGTTCAGAGGCTGATATGTTTCTATCCAGAACCAGATGGAAGTGGAAGGGGATCCTACATGAAGGACCAATAGTAACACAGCAGTCAACTTGCCCTTGCATCAAGGGCAGCAGAGCTTTCCTCACTGTGTTAGCAAAACTAAGAAAGGCTCTGCTGGGCCAAGTGTCCTGGCACATCCATGTCCCAGCTCCATCCCTCCACTGCCAGCTGCAATTTGGTCTTGCCCCAGGGCTGGTGGCTGAGCACTGCAGCATCAGCAGGAGGATGGGCTGCTGGCAGGTTGCAGGCAGGTGAGGATACACCTGTTGGCTGCCCCTGGGGGCTGGGAGGGGACAGACACCGTGAGACTCCCTAGATACTCTCTAGGTTTGAAGACTGGATTTGTTAGACATGGCTGACAGAACCAGGACTCAAGCCATGTGTGTGGTTGTTGTTTTGCAATTGTATTTCCATAATGTGTGGTGTGGCCTGTAACAGCCAGTAGGGTGCTTTCAAAGTGAAAGCTCTTAAGGGTTATTAATGAATTATGATAAAAGCAACAGTAAATAGAGGTTGCTAATTTAGTCAGGAAGTGTATTAAGGTCTGATTGGTTTTGATGCTGCAGTCAAATATTAATTGGGGTTGGACATTGTTGCTTATCTGGAAAGCCAAGTAAAACACCTGGATGTGTGGAGCAATATAATTGTGCATTACCAGAGGAGTCTGTGGGAGTCAGAGGCAAAGGTGACTCCTGGGCCTGGGCAGCACAATTTCTGGCATGTTGTCATAGCATACCACAAAATTTTAAAGCTTGATTTAAAAGTGGGAGTTGTGCTGATGGAAGTGCTGGAGCACTTGTGAAATCCCACTGTGATCCATTCAGACCATGGAATAGTTTTTATCTTTGGAGATTGACTAATTCTAAGAAGCCCACAGCTTTGGTTCTATTAGTGAATTACTTTTGTGAAGTTTTCCTCTTGTTTTGGCCACTCCATTTCAAAGTAAACAGCTTTTTGGAAAAAAATACACAGAAAGAAAGTAACCTGACAGTTTGTAGGACGCATTTGCTTTAGTTATCTTAAAATGCTGCAGAAAATTTATTACACAAATACACTGGCTACCATCACACTTTCCCTTTTCAGTATCTCTGAAAAACACAATCTGTTTAAAAATCACAAATTAGGCAACTAGTAATGATGGCATTCACTTAAAACTACTCTTTTGAAATTATTTCATTTTTTTTCCCTGGCCTTTAAACTTCTAACTTTCATGTTTTAAAGCTCTTCTCAGCCACCATTGGGGAAAGTTACACTAACTACATAAAAAGAAAGCTGAACTTTGATTAGGCCCATAACTCTGACATAGAACCTCTGACTACTGAGAAACTTCCAGTAATATAAGGAAATCTGATGGTACGTGCCATAGCTCTTGAGGACCCTCATACACACAGAGACAGATTATTCTGAGTAGGAAGAATTGGCGAGTGGCTGGCTTGAGTGAAAGACTGAAGCAAAGTCTGAAGCTTCATGCTAGATCTAAGCCAGCACCAAGTTTCAAAATGGCCCATAAAAACAACAGGAAGAGCCTGTAAAGATATTTCCTGATGAAAGAAGACCTTGCCCTTCTGGGCTTAGGATATCTCTGTAAAGCTGGCTCATTCCCTAAATCTGCCTTTGCTGGCAGCAAGATATACCTGAAATCACATAGCTTTGTAGGGATTATTCAAATCAGAGAAAGGAGTTTAAGGAATTCAAAGCATTGAAAAAATGTCACTCTTTATAAGCGTGTTTGGGAAAACAGTTTGGTTTTAGTTTGCTCTGGTATTCAGGGATCCTAAAGAAGAGAACTGAGCCTTAGTAACATTCTTTTCCCAATCCAGATCAAAAGGTAAGAGGACTGTATAAGATATTCCTCTCCAAGGCCTACCAGGTGGGCCACAGATGCATCTTTCAAGGTGTGCTCAAAGGTACACCTGGCTCAACAACTGCATCTCCACAGGCTACTAAAAATCTGTCATTTCACCTTCTCTCAAGTTTTTGTCTTTTCCTAACCTAATTCCTTCACTCCACTCTCTCAAACCTTCTCATCCTTACTCTTCTTATCCATTAATTTTCTTTACAAGATCTTTCTCTGTTGTCCTCCCTCCAGTTTTGCCCTCACACTTCACCTTGTCCCATCCCACAGACCTTATTCTGCTCAGGGTATAGAAGAATTGACCCAGGTTTAGATCCTGAAGCAGGATCTTACAGGGTCACACCTTGAAACTGCTTTTTCTGGTTCCCCTTCATACAGGACTTTACCCTCCTGTTGATTTCTCGTGACATCAAGTCCTCATTAAAATCTGATTTAGCCTTGGATCATACGGCCCAAGAACAGCCCACCAGCAGGTGAGCCCTATTGAGGAAACACCTCTTTTTCATGGACACATATTCTCCCTTCATCTCCCACCTGACTTCTGAGTGCTGTCTGTCTTGCAGAAGGGGCTTCCTTTTTTTCAGACACCCCTCTATACAATTATAGGAATTTTATATATAATTTCCAAAAGAGACATTGCTTTGCTGCCATCAACTCCTTTCCAAATACTGCTGGATATTTGGCACTTCTGTGGCCTTCCAAATGATGGCGTTTAAGCCCTCTTATGTGAGGATTATATAGCTTGATTTGGCTTTTCTCCTCAGGTCTGTGTCAGCAGAACTGAGAGCACATCTCGACATCCTGGATGAGGTACACAAAGTAGGTCAACTCTTTGCCTTCACTTACAATGCAGCATCTGACAGTGAATGTTTAGCACCTGGTGTTCATCCATTTGAGGCTGTGGTAGTTATTTGTAGCCCAGAGCAGGGAGTTCACACTCAAGAGACATTGCCAGCCTTTGCTGAGTCAAAATGCACCAACAGAACAGGACCAGCAAGAAGCTGTCAGAATAATCAGTGCATTGCCCATGCACACTCCACTCCACAGGCTCCACTCCTGCTCTGCTTATTTAGGGGTATCATAATAACACCTAAAGGCTCACCCAGAGCTATGGGCTGACTGTGCTGGATGACACACAAACATACTGTTGAGGGAAGTCCATGGCACAAAAAAGTTGAACACTGACACAGTTAGACAAAAGGAACAAGAAACCATTATCTTCCCCAGATCAAAACCAGGAACTGAAACAGTAGCTGTGACTTGTCAAGGTCACTCAGGAATTGAGCAACAGAGATTGGAACAGAAATTTTTATTTCTCTGAGTCACAGCTCAGTGTCTCAGTCACAAGACCATCCTTCACCTCTCACTCTTTTCCCAAGGGAAGAACATGTCATTCCTATTTGCTTACCTAGCAGCCATCCTAGCTACAGGCGATAGGGTCCTTCTGAGTGAGCAGAACACCAGCAAGGGTGGAGTCTGCAGCAACAGGGGCAGGAGAGCACTTGCCTCCCTGCTGGGGGCATGTGACACAGCTGGTCAGAAAACGCTGCTTGATTCCTACTGCACCCTCAGATTTCATGCCCCATGAAGCTGATGGAGACAAGGAGAACTTGCAGCCCGATGCCCCTCAGATTAGGTTTCTGAACATTTCCTTTATGGCATGTGGAGAGAATCTGAAGGAGAGCTCAACAGTACAGATATTTTCCTGGCAAGGGAAGAGCTTTGAAGCTCTCAAGTGGTCCCAGAATAAACTTCATGACTTGGGAATGAACACTATGTGCTGACAACGTCATCAGCTCACGGCTTTAAAGGCCAGCTTTTCAGGACAGCTTTTCTTGGTGCCCACTGCACGGCTGTGATCCAGACAGATTTTCTGGAAAGAATGGAAAGGGTTGAATGGCACACCTCCATGGGATGCTTCTGTGGGCATGAACGCTCATCTCCATGCACATCAAGGGATGTGAGGCACTAACCTGTGAGAAGCAAATGTGAGCTGGGCTTTCTGGTTGGCCCAGTCCTGCTGGTTCCCCTCACAAACCTGAAGTCTCACTGCAGGGGGGATGGAGGGGAAAGCAAATTATTGGGACCCAGTCTGGGAGAGGAATTGCAACAAACACAGAGACATGGTTTAGGCTGATAGAGCTTATCCAGACAGATTAGGAGAGGCGCTACAAATACCAAAAATAATCACATAATGAAAAAGCAGTAACTCATATTAAGTGATTCCTTGCAGAAGATGGACAGGGTTCTAAATGGGAAGAAGGTATTGGTCAGATAGATATTATGGGATGCCCGCTGGCTAAGAAACAGTGTGGAGGAATAAAAAAGGTTATCTAATGAAAGTAGATGCATGGGCAAAATTCTGGCTCTATTGAAATCCAAGACAGAAGAAGACTCCAGGAGAGTCTAGGTTTGCCTGGGGAGATTTGCTGTGCTTGTGTGCCTGTAGGCATTGTTTGTGTTCACAGCACGGTGCATGTGTGGCACTGCCATGTACTTGAATGCCATCTAGGCCAGTTTAAAAGGAAAACTGCTGTTTAGAAATTACAAACTTCTAGTTTTATCACACATCCTATCTTCAAAACCTCTCGAACCTTGGGGGAGTTCTTGGCTTTAGGCAGGAAAGCTGAACAAGCAAATACTTCCCTGTGCCTCCATGTGGTCCTGTGAATGGTGTCTTAAATATCTTGAAACAAAGTTGTTTTTCTGCATGAAACTTGGTTCATTCAAGACCAAGTTTCATGATCTACACTTCTACTGCACTGGCAGTTTCACTTCTCATTCCTACCATGTCCCAGGCAGACACTGTGCAGTGGAAGCAATAGCTTGGGAACTATGGCTTGGGGGAAAGTGGCTGGAAAGCTGCCTGGTGGAAAAGGATCCTGGGCTGTTGGTTGACTGGGGTTGAACATGAACCAGTGTGTGCCCAGGTGCCCAAGGAAACCACCTGGCATCCTGGCCTGTACCAATAATGGTGTGGCCAGCAGGACCAGGGCAGGAATTGTCCCCCTGAACCAGGGTACCCTCCTGGTAAGGCTGCAGCTCAAATCCTGTGTTCAGCTTTGGGCTCCTCACTACAAGAAAGACATTGAAGTGCTGGAGTGTGTCCAGAGAAGGATGGTGAAACTGGTGAAGAGTCTGGAGCACAAGTTCTGTGAAGAGCAGCTCAGGGAGCTCGGGCTGTTTAGCCTGGAGAAAAGAGACCTTATCACTCTCCACAACTCCCTGAAGGGGGCTTGTTGCCAGGTGGGGGTCAAACTCTTCTTCCACGTGACCAGCAGTAAGATAAGGAAATGGCCCCAAGTTGCACCAGGGGAGTTTTAGATTGGATATTGGGAAAAATCTCTTCACCAAAGGGGTTGTCAAGTATTAGAACAGGCTTGCCAGGGAAGTGTTTGAATGTCCATCCCTAGAGGTATTTAAAATATGTGTAGATGTGGTGCTTAGGGACATGGCTTAGGCTTGTACTTGGCAGTGTGAGGTCTAAGTTAATGGTCTAATTGGTCTTGATGGTCCCGAAAGTCTTTTCCAGCCTGAACAATCAAATGATTCTAACCAGTGTCAATCTGCAGAGATGCTTCTGGGCTCAGGACATGTTCTGACAGTGGGAGAGCAGAAGCAGCCACAGAGCAAGACAGTTTTTCTTCAACAAGGAGCCCCACACAGCTCCTGGCCTTGTCAAGTTGGAACTACAACTTCGTGACCATTTTCCTTCTTACAGAGGGAAGAGGAGTAAAGATATTATTACTGTCTTACTCACATCTGCCCCCAGGTTTAGGAATAAATCAGGAATTGCAATCAAAGCTACAAGCAAAAAGCTGCTGACAGCTGGGTAGGTTTTGTAATTGACATAGCAAAATCTCTATGGAGTCTCTCCACTGAGATTCTTTTTCACCCTTGCAGATTCTCCCACCTGATGGGAAGCAGAGCAGGAGAGCACGACAGAGGAGCCAAGCATGACTACAGACAAATGTGCACAGATGTTGTATCAACCTTTTCTGCAGTTCAGTTTGCCCCTTTCCCTTCCTTTTTCCTATGCTGTATCCCCATACTGTAAGGTGATGCATTGCCACATCACAATATACTTATTAAAGCCTGTGATGACAGTCCCAGAGCCAGTGAATTCCCACAGATAGTTTAATCACAGGCCAAAGAAAGGGTAGCAGGAAACCAGGAACTGGAAATGATAGATGGAGAAGGGGACTAATTGTCACTGTGACAATTAGGCAGTCTGATGACAGAGGCCAAGCAGGAATACACATGCAGGGAAAAGAAGATTGCATGACAGGAATATTGCTTGTGACCACTGGACCACAGGGTTAGACTCTCTTGCTGTTACCATGATGTGATGCCACAGAGAAGAGGGGATGAGTCCACGTCAATCATTCAGATAAGGGGGAAGAAGAATCTCCCTGAACAAAGCAAAAAGGCTTGCAAAGGAGCAGCTGGTATATGAAGTGGCCTTCCCTTTAATTAACTTGCCAATAACAAAAGCTATAACTCTCCAAAGGGTAGGACTGAGGTGTGGTGGTGGAGATAGTGAGGTATGAGCCCTCAAGTCCACTGTAGTGTGTGAGCTCCATAGCTGGAAGAGAAGATGGAGAGAAAAGGGAGAGAGTGGGACAGACCTTTGGTCCCAGCTTTGTCACAGAGCCTGTGGTGAAAAGCAGGCAGAAAACTGACCAGAAGAATTGCGCTGAGGCAGAATGTAGCAGTGTTTCTCAGCAATTAAGTCTTTATTAAAAAAAAAAAACCAAACCAGACACAGCTCACTGCCTTTCCTTTATAATCAACGAAAAAGTAGACTAAAAATCTGTATGTGCCTTTGTTTTTGCCTCCTGTTTATATAAATTAAATAGCTAAAGAGCCAATGTTTATATAAATTAAATAGCATTTTCTTTCTCCTCCTTTTTCTCATTTCTTGCAAGGAGGAGTGTAGGTGTGTTTTCTTTTGGTGTGTATTTTCACAGTATTTTGTAGAAAACCTTTAATGTCTTACCAAGCACCTGTCATCTTTGACAGCAAGTTCATAAGCACTGACATGAAACACCCAACTTTATGTCTCTTACTTCTCTTGCTATTTAGAAGCACAAGAGGGGAGAGCAGATCTAAACCTCTGGTCACTATAGCAGTGTCCAAGGGAGATATATCTGTGGCACAGGTAGCACAAACCCTAAACTGCTTTTAATATTACCTTTGGATCTATTTTAATTTTTTTGTGAGGTGACAGCTGGATAAAACATTAGCTCACATCACCTTATCATCACACTTTTCTGAGACAAATATTTACTTGATTCATCTGAAGATCTGGCGCATTAAGATTAAAAATTTACCAAAATATATTACGTCACTGACCACATTTACATGTAACAAAGTCATTTTCCTTGTACACAATTACTGCAAGTGCATCAAAGTTACATCCATATAAATGTGACAGTAACACAAAGATTGTGGAAGGCAAGAATCTGTAGCAGTTGGTCTTGAGACTGCCTACCCAGAAAGACACGTGTTACGAGAAAGGTCTCCATTCTCATCACAACTGAAATGTATCAAAGTTCTGATACTTCAGAGAAAAAACACAGCTCACTCAGCTGCAGCAGCATTGACAAACCCCTTCCACACTGCACATATATTTTGATTCTGAGGACTGCTTTTTCTCTGGCAACTTTTTTTCTCCTCCATGCGTTGCACTGATGGAGTTACATGTGGCTCATTGGCTCGTGTGGCAGCATCAGAGGTTTGTGTCAGTGGCACCTGTCTCCCAGATGGTCTTCAGTGGATCACAGATTACACTCACCAGCTGTGTCTGGCAGGGGAGGGGTGGCAAAGGGTAGAGAGCAAATGAAATGCTGCAGAAAAAAACACAGAACAAAAACTGCCAGACTGAAGGGACCACGAGTTGGGAATTAATTGTGTGAGTTCTGCCCATGATGAGCAAGAACTGCCAAGTCTGTCATATCAGCCTCTATCCACTGAATAAACCAAAAATTCTACCCAGGGCTCTCCCAAAGCCCTCTTTCCATTTGTACATGTATATTGCCTCAGCTGGAGACATAACTCATTTCTTCTGTGTTCATCCTAGCACCACTGCGTTGCTGCTGTGGTGATCTACAACTGTGACCAGCCATGAGAGTGATGAAAGGAGCAAACAGAAAACCATGGGAAATCAGAGGGCAGAGGCTTGCAGCAGGGCACCTCAGCCATGTGCTTCAGCTGGCAAGGAGAAGAAGGGAGTGAAGAGGGCATGAGGGAGCTGGAATGCAGCATACTAAAATGGAAGGGGGAAATGAAACACAGAAGAAAGGTAGCAGAGATACTGACTTTATGGTGAGGCAGGGAGTAGTGATTTGTTAGACAATTTGTTTCACTGCAGAGTTCCCAATCAACTCTAGTCAAGTCATCCCACCAGTCTGAACAACACTTTCTCTTCTGTAAAAAGTTTCTGAGAGAGGAACTGTCACAAAATGTCATGGGCCATAGAGAGTATAAAACAGAGTGGCAACCATCTTCTAAGTGATAAAAAACAGGCTGAACAACATCCAGGGGGAAAAAAGCTTTTATCTGAACATTCTCAACAAAGTCACAGTTTATGGAGGAAAGCAAACAGAAACAAACTGTGAGGGAGCTGAATCCATTTCTGTTTGTCTCCACGATGGATCTATATCCAATATAAGCAGTTACTATACGTTTAGGAAGCTCTTTTAGCTCATTTGTTGGCATCAGCATTGCAGGGCTTATCCCCAACTGGCAAACGTGGTGTTATCTCACATCCCTCAGCATCAGGGAAGGACAACAGCTCTCTGCTGAAAGTGTTTTCCTTTCCCTGCTGTCGTTGTCCTCCCACCAGGTGTTTTCTGTGAGTCATTGTTTTGCACCCTAAGTTCTACTGATGTGGCTGAAAGCATAGACTTTAATTTAGGTAAAGTGGAGAAGACCTCTTGGATAGGGATGCTGCCAAGCTGATTTGTGATTAGGCAAATATAGCCCTGGAAGCCTCTCAGTCACTGAGTGCTATCACAGGAAGCCACAGAACAAAGTGTCTTTCATTTGAGTGAAATCTTTTTAAAGCATCTGGCCTCTTTCCTTGCCTCTCCCATTAGAGACTATTTCTAAACCTGATTGCTCTGATGGCTAGAAGCTTTCTTTTAATTTCTAGAGTAAATTCCTTTATGGTCAGTTTAGACTCAGTCATTCTTGGGATGTCCTTCAGCTGTAATAATCTTCTGATTGTTACACACCAGTAGATTTATAGAGAGGAAATCTGGCCACTCTCATCCTTCACTTTCCTGACTGCAAAAGCCAGTCTCTCTTAGCGTCTCTACATAGGTTATGAGTCTCCCTGGCCCTGGTATCATGTGCTCACTCTCCACCTGCTCCCATTGAAACTCATATTACTAGGAAGTGGGCAACGAGAATTGTACTCCATTTTTCAGATGAGATCTCTACTGAGTCCTGCATATCACTAATCACTCTTCCTTCTTTTTCTGCATAGGTTGTAGGGTATTATTTGTCTTTACACACTTGCAACATTTTGGGGCTCACAGTCACTCTGCAATGACAGTGTAGTATATTATTAAGTGCAAGTTTTTGTTGTTCTCTGGCATTTCCAGTTGTTGAGCCACAACAGTGTTGCCGTTACAGATGCGGATACATTTCTGCATATTAAAGTTAAGGCACTAGGAAAGACAGCTACTGAATTCCACTCTTCTAAAATGATGCCTTCCCTTTCTGTACAACCTGACTTTGAGTCCCCATCAGGCAGCTCTTTATCTACCTTCTAACTTTTTCATAACTTCTATTTTAGCTATTAATTTCACTTATGGCACTATGTCAAGTACCTTATTGGAGTCTGGACAGGTGAGATCTCTATCATTTCCTCAATCCAAAATAGTTGTTTTATCAAAGAGAAATATCGACTTATTCTGGCATGCTCTGCCTTTGACAAACTAATATTGCATTGTTCCTCACTGTTCATTTCCCTCTGTGTTTTTTTTTTTTTTTTTTTTTTTTTTAAATTATTCCCTCCTACAGATTGGCTCGAAAGCTGTAGGCACTGTGGCGGTCAGAAGAATGGGTCTGCATTTCCCTAGATTACACCCTTTTCCTTTTCTTAGAGATAATAGAAGAACTGCATCTGTTATTCTGCAGTCAGACAGTGCCACCACCAACTTGACAGATTAATTAAAAATCCGCCCTGTAAGATTTGCCATTTCACATGCCAGCTATCTCAATATTCTGAGATATTCTGGTCCCTGTGACTGGAGCTGATCAAGATGCTTATGTTCCTGTTTCATCTCAAATGCAGTCATTTCCTTTTCTGTACACACAGTGTTTGCTCCATATTCTCCTTTGTCAGAATTACCGAAAATTATAGTGTTACTCATTTAATTCATGGTGTCCTTGGGTCACACCTAGGATCCCCCCATTTTTTTTCCCAAGCATGCACAGGTCCTTTCCACATCATGTCACAAAGGAATCTTTTGTTGTTTCTTTTACTTGCCTTTGCAAGATGTGTCTCAGCCTGGTCTTTAACCATACTTAATTAACTTTTACTGTTTTAACCCTCCTCCTCCACAGCACACAGCAACGCTTGCAGTGACCTGCTGCTTACTTCTGGTGCAACCTGTGTTTCTGAGCTACATCACTCTAAAGGACCACTGACAGAATAGGTTTGGAGCCACTACAAAAGAGATGTCACAGGGACTTGCCTGGGTTTAACACCAGCCATGTCCTGAACAATTAAAAATTAAATGTATTCAATAAGTGTGTGAAGATCCGCCCTAAATCCTTCACTGAGATTTAAATGAAAGCATTTCTGCCCACGACCCAGTTGCTCTGGGTCAGGAAGAAAGAAGAATTTTTCTTTCCTTGCCTGTTCTACACGTTCACTTATTTTGTAGATTGTGTCTTTTGTATTTTTAGAAGTGAATGTTGCTAAGGCAACCAAACTAGCTGAACATTTTGTTTCCCTAAGAACAATACATGTTTAAATATTCAGGCAATTTTCCATTGTTTGGCAGAAATGGTGAGATCAGTCAGATTATCCAGACCAGATGAGGGAAGTTTAGGTTGGCCTTCTCTTTCATGTAAAAGCCTTCAGTGTGCTGACAGCCATCCAACAGCTCTGTCCAAGGAGGAGCAATACACAGCAGACACATAGACTATCCTCATAAATGGAGGAAATGTTTTCATTTATTTCCTTCTATTACACTCCCCACAATGAATTAAAGCATGGATATATTTCCAGGTAGAGGAGTTACACTCAGCCCTGGGTCGAGGCTGACACAGAGCCTGCTCCTGCTCTGAAAGCACAGCATCAGATAAAGATTGTATCCCTACAGGTCAGAAAGGATAAAAAAAGATCTGTCCACTTTATCACATCCTTCCCTCTTGCCAAATCCATGACTTTCAAGCACATTTCAAGCACCTGGAAAAGATTTACAGTACAATATTCCAGCTGCTTGCTGATATGCCCAAAACTGGGCTGGTGATGGGATCCCCGGTGTGCCTCCCACCTGTACACAGGTCACCAGCCTGGCTTTCTGGCTGACTTTGCACCAGAGCAGATTCCAAAGGGGCTGGCACAGCCCATCCCACTGGGTGATCTCTGATGGCAGGAACTCCCACCCTGTAAGTGGTGTTGAGCAAAGTGCAGTGGTCATGACCCGTCAGAGAGCCAGAACCACACACTGAGACTGAGGTACCTTGAAGTCTGCTTCTGACATGAATATTTTCTAGAGTGATCACTAAGTGTGCTTAGTTTTACTTTTCTCTCTAGCATCGTGAGATGGCTAAAACTATAAACCTGAAGAAAATATGATTCTGGCTTAAAAATGTTTTTCAATGGCTTGCCAAATACTATTCTAATGCTGAAAACACTAGGAAGGGAAGGGGGAAGAGAAGAAATAAAACAGATTAAAAGTGTGAAAAGCGGTCAGCAATGACAGACTGCAAAAGGCATAGAGGTATGAAAGTCATGGCACAGTCAAGAAAGGGGATGATCCAGAAGCAGGGAGCAGCCAGATGCTGAAGGATGGAAGGTGCAGAGGAGAGGCACAGTGGGAAGTTAAGTGAGGAATGCAGGACTGAAGCTGTCAGTGACAGCAGAGATGCTGCACAGTGGAGCAGGCACTCCTCCACTGAGTGACACACAGCACACGCCTGACTGACGAGTGTTACTACGAGATGGAGCTACTGATCCTTTCCAATATCAAGCTCCAGAAATGTGCTACTCCCTCTACCTTCTAAGCATCTTTCCAGGAGACAGGAGCAATAGAGAATTAACACTGGATTGCAAGTCATCCATCTGAAAAGAGAACTTTAGAAATCACTTGTTTTTCATAATTTGGTGGGTTTTATGAGCATATTTGTGCTCTTCTCTCTCTCTTTTTAAAAGTGAAGCACATCACCTAGAACATTCATACACTTTGGCCTTACAACCAATCAGTGCAAAGAGGGTTATGCTGTTCAAAGAACAATGGGAAAGTTATCTGGTTAATCTAGGCCAGGTCCAAGCGTACCAAACAGTAAGAGAAGTGTCCTAGGACTGCTAAAGATACTGTGTTGAAATGGCAGTGTTAGTTTTCAGGAAACTAGCTGGTTTCTAGGATGATGAACAGCTGGGAAAGTCTGAATAACTAGAAAAGGCCATGAATCCTGGGTTAGCTTGGGATCCATGGAAGCCATCAAGGAGCTATACAAGTCATAGAACTCCTAGCCCTAAGACAAGCTAGTCTGTTTGGCTGTTTTCCAGCCCCATCATTTTTCCTGAAAGACAAGAATAACAAGACAAGAAAGACAAGAAGACAAGATTAGGTGTGGCCCAGGATGGATACATAAGCTGCACCAAGGGAAATTTAGGTTGGATGTTAGAAAAAAGTTTTTTACAGAAGGAGTGATAAAGTATTGGAATGAACTGCCCAGGGAGGCGGTGGAGTCACCCTCCCTGGATGTGTTTAAAAAAAGATTTGATGTGGCACTCGGTGCCATGGTTTAGTTGAGGTTTTAGGGCATAGGTTGGACTTGATGATATTGAAGGTCTCTTCCAACCTAGTGATTCTGTGATATTACATCATGTGCAATTAAATGCTGCCAAAAGCATTGTTTGGGATGATTCCCATTGTGTTTCTCCTTTACAGCCCTCACTCTCCCTGCAGAATGGACTGCCTACCTAACTATCTCCTCAAGTCCAGGATGTGACTAAGCTGGAGGACCAGGAGGAAAATCAAAGTTCAAAACAGGGCTCATGGGTGAGCAAGCTCTTTAGTCAGAGACAAGGGTCTAGCAGATGCTTAGAACTCAGCAAATAAAAAGATGGAACTTCTGGCAGAATGGCAGAAAAAATTATTCAGTGGTCTAGGAATGGGGCAGAAAAAAGTTATTCAGTGGTCTAGAAATGTGTACCCCAGGCTCACAGTTAGAGAGGTTGGTGATAGTCTTGATTCTTCACATTGCAATATATCTGACTACAAAAAAAAAGGTGATAGTTTGAACTTTTGCCCATGGTCCACTGAAACTTTGGTGCAACCAGGGCATGGAACACCTGAGCTTAATGTTCTCCTGGGGCAGCCGATTGTAGGGAGTGACGGAGGGAGAAAAAGAAGTGGAAATTACAGCCTGGTGTGCAGTGGGAGAGGATACCGAAGGGACAAGGAGCAGAGGGGAAATACAAGGTGTGCTTGCTCTCAGTGCAGCCTATTCTTGGAGCATCAGCAAACAATAAATCCTTTGTTTCATCCCTACTGATTCATTAAATGTCAGTGTCTTTGCCCCTGCCGGGTGTTACCTATAAATAATTCTGACACCCAGCTCCATCGTGTGCCCAAAAAGGGAAGACCGAGTTAAACAGGACCAAAACCCAGAAGGCACCATTTTAATTGAAGAAAGAGCACCTACTATGTAAATAATCAACTACTTGCTCGCCACTGACAGCCTCAGGAGAAAGGGGAAGTCCCCCAGCAGTACTGTTGGACCAGAGCCAACATAACGGTGCCCCCAGGGGGCCAGTTGTGCCAGACTTCTGCAGTGACTCTCCCTGGGGCAAGAGCAAGAAGCCCAGGGATGTCTCTTCACAGTTTGCCAGAACCTGGCCTAAGCCAGGATTAGTTTCAAGACCTGGCACTGCCAGTGATATTACTCATATCACTTTGAAAAAATCACTTGCCCTCCATCTGTCTCAATTTCTTCACCTGTGAAACAGAACCTGATAGTGGCTTTGCAATGTATGACTGCTTTTCTGGCTCTGGCTTCCCCACCTGCTCTACAGCTGCCAGCATGGCAGTCTGCAGGTGGGTCTGCTTTCTGCAGCCTTAAGGGAGGCAGCTTTTGCTGTAAGAGACCGTGGCTGTATGCATATATGAGCAGAGCAGTCAGGGGTACTGTTATTATTACAGACAGCAGTTGTGGCTGATACAGCTTCTCTGAAAATGTGATTATGGCCCAGAGAAGGCAGCTGGTGCAGACACGGGAGCCATGCACACCTACAACTTTCAAATCCTATTTGAATTCATAAATGTGAACTCACTGCAAGGTGATTTACTCCTACCTTTCACTTAACCACATAAAATGGCCTCTCTGAATATCACATAAAAATACCTGAATAGTTCTTTTGTGACCACTCCCCAGTGTAGCCACTCCCTGACAAGGCTCTGTGGCCTCTGCACAAATTGTGAATGCTGCATCTAACCTGGGAGAACCATCTCTGTCACAAATAGCAGAAAGGATACCTTGCAGAAAGGAGCAACCAGAAACTGCATTGAGGACAGCTGCCATTCTGCACAGAGTAGTGAGCCTCTCAAACGATTTTTATTATCAGTTTTCTAAGGACAGCAGCTTTATATTCAGTTGATATAAGAAACACAGCTGTGGGCTTAGGGAGTTGGTTGTATGGATGAGATTACTTATTCCTCTTTTTTAACACACCTGCTCTACTGGCTACTGTTCTTATTAAGCATCTACAGGGAAAAGTGGGAAGGGGACCAGGAGAAAAGGGGATGAAACAGCAAAGATGAAGGCAGATGCTCATGTTAGTCTTGTGAAGTAGCTGATCAGATTTTCTTTCTACGCAGTAACTTGAATATTGCCATGCAAAAGGAAGAAATTTAAAATAAAGTTGTGTCCCTGTTGTTCTCACCAACAAATCAAGCTATCTGCAAATCACATTTTAAAAAATGTTGCACCCTCAAACATGAATGATAAGGTTTTCAAGAATGAGCAAAAGGCAGGTTTGGATTTTACTCCAAATTTCACTTGTTCCTCACTACTCGGACACACTCCTGATTTCAGTGCCATGAGTAAGAGGTGTTACATAACTATGCAAAATACCAGAGATGTGGAGGCACGAATCCTGTCGGGCCTCAGGTATTAGACTATGACTCTGAAAATATTGCCATGATTTCCATAGCAAATCCACTGAGTCATGGAAATGTTAGGGATTATTCACACTGTGGGAGGAGCCAAGGAAATGCAGATCTGCAAGGAGAACTTTTGCATGAGCCAGCTTCTGCTTAAGGCAAGAAGAGAACACTTTCTGATCTATCTGCAAATAGCCTAGGTGTCCTTTCAACTAATCGCACACCATGAACAAAAGTTTTTACAGACCCTGCCCCCTCTATCTTAGGTACCTCTGTACAAGGATGCCTTTGGTATATTCAGCCAGCTTGGCTCTCCTACAGCTCTTTTGTACTACACAAATGCAAAGAATTGGCAGCATATTTATCCTTTACATTGGCCAAGCAGACTGGAACTTCTTGACAGCAGGCCCAGGGCTGAGGGCACTGACAGATGAGAGAGGAGGATCTCCATGAGTGAGGGGATCTCCACACAGGCTCGAACAAGCAGCTGTTTGCTTTGATTCCAGAGTGATAATAATCTTCCAAATGGCATCTTCGGGCTCAGCTGCTGCAACACTGTTTTTGGAATCAAATTACTAGAAAGGTCAAAATCGTTAGCATGTGCTTTAGGAAGAGAGAAAATACCAGGCAAAACCTGTAAGCTTCCACGGCTGAAATATGTCCCCTGGACTAGCAGATGCCAGTATTTTCTTCCTTTCACTGTAGGCAGAAGGGTGTCCTCTCACCAAGGGAACAGAGAAGGAGGTCATTCTGCTTGGAGTTCTTTCAAAAATGAGCAAGGAGGCGGAGACTCTTGTGACTTTTTCATAATTTAAAAGGCACAAACAGTGTTAGAGGGAGTGAATGAATAGATTATGTTCCTCTTACCTGACACGCCCCTAACCTAACCTGTGCACTCTCTGTAGGGCCTCTTTGGCATTGCTGGGCACAGCTGTTCTAGTGTTAAAAATGTGTATGCTTATTATTGATCCTACATCCAGCAGGAGAAAATTACTGTGGAGTTGGTGCTACAGCCAAGGGGCAAGACCTTAGAAGAGAATTTTACTCATGCCTCCATTACATGTGCTGGGGCATAAGCATAATAATGATTACGCTACAGTTCTTCTTCAACAAGAAGCATTAAAAATAAGAGGAAAAGAAAAAGCAGACAGAGGCCTCCACAATGTTTGAGCTACACCTTTGTCTTTCTTGTTTAGCAGACATCTCTCTGAGGCCATCTGAAGACACCTGATGCCTCAGCATTGCATTAGTCATCAAGGTAGCTGGCGGATCATGGCAACTTATTTTCCTTTTGAAAGCATTCGAAGAAAAGTTAAAACATCTGTTGAGAAGCAGTGTAGAGTTCCTAATGGAGGCTTATTTTGGATGCATCATGCATAGTTTGCCTCTTTGAGCTGGCTCTCGCTAATTCAAAGCTACTCTTATATTCTCCAAAACATGGCTAAGACAACACTGAATGCAAGCAGGAGACTGTGCTCAGTCTGTGTTCTCTGCCCTAAATTTTAAAGTTTATCAAGACAAACAGTTTACATACTGGCCTCTGTCCCACTGATGCATTGAACCATCCCTTCTCATGCAAGGAAGATGCCTCTACATTCCATACCCCAGTGGTGCTTTCATATTGTCCTGCACATCCCAGATGGATAATGATTCACCTTGATATGACGGTGCCAGTGTCTCTAAAGTAATGTGGCCCATGAAAAATCATCTTTCTAATCCTTGAGAATGTCATGTGTATTAGCTGCAGCTTTTCTGGTATGAATTCTGTAGAGTGGATTCAATTTCGCACAAGTCCTAGCAAGACTGACTATCCTAGGCTAGGAATTCATACCCTACACAGCCTTTAATCTTCAGAGAGACATGCAACCACTGCTCTCCCTATAGCACCCACCTTTAAATCTATACATAATTTTTCTTTCCTAGAGCAGGGAGGTTTGATCTGGGAATTTGGAGGTCAAATGTTTTAAACTGTCTTGCCCTATATCTCCCTTTCATATTTGAACATGTTTATGTACAATACTGCTTGTTCACATACAGTCTTCACCTTCACCTGCATCATTAAGTTAAGCTTTTCCACAGCGTTTTTCCTCATCCATTTCCCCTTCACCGACAAGATCCTGTCACCTGAGTTTAATGAGCCATTGAACTTGAGTTAGGTTCAGGTTGTTAGCCACTGTTAGTCTTCCAGTGCTTTCCCATAACTTCCCTTGAGCTGTGTACTCTTGGCCAGCTATCTACTCATGAATTCTACATCAGAACTGACTCCTGACCAAGACAGTACATGCCAGGCTTAAATCCACCTCAGTGCAGCCTGATGGACAGCCAATATTTGTAGTCCTGCCATGGAGACAAGCAGACCAAGTTACAGTTACCCAGAAGAGGATGGCTCTCAGCGGTGCTGCAGGGCTGAGAACCAGGGAGGTGCTCGCAGAAGCTCTCCAGCCTCACCTGAGTGAGCACAGAAGGACACGCTCCAGTACCGCTGGGCACACATATTTGTGTGGCCTAGCTGAATCTGGCCCAAGGTCATGAACAGCAAAAATGTATCTTTCATGCCTTTTACTCTTCTGAGAGTTCACCTTTGCTGTATGATTTGCATGCTCCTGGTTTCAGTTGCAATATGATTATTCTTATTGCAGACCACTGTATCGCAGTCTGACCTTTTTTTTTTTTTTTTTAAATTGCTTTGCATTGCTGCATTGGTCAAAATATTGCTACTGCAATCAGGTATTTTGGTTAACAGCTGAATAAATGCTTGAAGACATGAATAATCATCCTAATGTACTCTATTAACCCCACACACAAAACTGAAATACTCTTGCAAGCACCCTCACTGGAAAAAATATTTCAGAAACAGAAAACAATAGGGAACATGCTCTGTTCTCAGGAAAGACAATTCAGGAAAGCTGTATCGAAATCACATTTAGTTTGCTTTTAATGTTTTGAAAGGGGCGAATCTTTTAAACATCCAGAAGTGGGTACCTGCCTCAGGACAGTGCCTCCTTGACTCCACTTTCTCCAAAGCAGACTCCTCACTCTTTAGACCAGGACAGTTGTTTGGACCAGAGTGAAATAGCTGCAGTCATGACCTTGCTCTCACCTTTCCCCATTACCACCAATTTCCTTGACAGTTAGTACTTTTGGGGGCAGTGGAAGGATTGCATCCACCTGACAATGAGGCCAGGAGTTGTCTTTGTGCAGGAATGTAGCCGATGAATGGAAAACACAAATCCTCTGCTCCTCTTTTTTCTCTAGGGACTTTGGCATCCAGCATGTCTGTGCAGAATTTCCTCAAGGAATGGAAAGGGCTCAGAAATGAAAGAACTGGCTTCGGGCCAATACTTGGTCCTTCAGGCAAACTCCTGAGATGCCCTATATGTGAAATGAATTGCAGACCTCTGCCTCTGAGGGAATTAGAGTTAATAGCCTAATGTTCTCAAAGAAAAGGAAAGGAAAAAAAAAAAAAAAAGAATCCATGCAGGCATTTTGAACCTCCTCACTGCTGGGCTGTGCATTTCCTTCTTAAGGCAGATTCAGGAGAGATGGTTGTTAGGGAGAGGGAGTAGGATCCCATTTTGTATGCAGATTTCAGTGCTGAATTGAAGGTGTTACGGTCTCAAGATGCCAGGGCAACAGCAGCAGTATCTGGCCAGTCCTTTTGCAGTGATCACCAGATGACCTTGAGATTTACCCAACCAGGGCAGTATGGTTTCTATAAATATTACATTTTCCAGGACCGTGTTTTCAGCTGTACCAGAGACAATCTTAGTGAAGAATTAATTCAGTGGGGCATACCCTCCATCCCTTCTCACCCCCTCCCTCTCCCCCAGCACTGGCCCTCCCTTACTCTGGGTTGTAAAAAAAGCCTCCTAGATTTCTCTTTTAGCACTGACCTTCTGAGCTATCTAATGATGAAGATAGGAAGAGGCTGCAACCAGACAGTGGGGGGAAAAAAACCCCTTTTGCTAGCAGGGAAATGTGTGAGTAATATACACACTGTTGGACGGTGGCCAAATCACTCTAGTAACGGCTGTTAGTTCCCCTTACGAAGAAAATGATCAAATGAGAAAGAGGAGCTGCAGTCGGGTGTCAGAAATGCTGAGTCGCACTGGGAGAGTGCCGCATCCGATGGAAATTTACCCAGGAGCCAGCGACCTTCACACGCTGGGGACGAGGACCCAGGGCTCACAGGGAAATCCTGCCCTCCCTCACACACTGCTGTACTACCTCCACGTCACCACCCAGGCAGCGCACACCCTGGAAAAGCAGACCAGGAGAGGAGCTCCAAGACAGACTGGGCTGCCAGGACAGGCTCCATGGCATGAAACAGGGTACTGCTCTCCATAGTGTGCAAGGATGTCTGACCCCACAGCACTGCCTAGTCCTCTGGGATTACTTGCCTCAGGTAATTAATTGCTGCTCATCTGGCTCCTCTCCTGCTGCTTTGGACACAGGGACTTGAAATGAGACAGCTGGGTCCAGCTGACCCCTTCCTGTGGTTACCCCAACAGGAGACAGCAGGCAGCAAAGGTGACTTCACAACTCCCTGTTTTTAGGGCTGTGCCTTGGGTCAGGGTAGAGCTTCCCCAGTGGAAGCTTCAGTGCATACCCTGTAGACATTTTCACATCATTTCAGGACTATATTGGAAGCAGAACGCAGGAATACTCTGGCTTCACCCTTGTCAGGGGGGTCTCAGATTTGGGATACCACCAGAACATCTCCTCCTCTCTCCCATATACCAGGGCATAATCAATGGCTTTGCCTGCACGTTCTCAGCCCCTCCCTGAAAGACGATGAGAAGTGGGAGAGGATGCTCAGTAATACCAGAGGATAAAGGATACAAGACAGTAAGTAAGCAATGTAGTTGAAAACAGAGGATGGCTACTTGCATTGAGCTCAAAGATGGAAAAAAGAGGAGAAAGAAGCAGCTAGTGCTGCAATGATGGGGATGCTGGCTAGATGGTGCTAGCACATCCTCCTGTGCTTTTGTCATGCTCTAGTACAGCATTAATACTGCTTTTCCTTCAGACAGAGGTTCCACTTCCATTGCAAGAGTTGGAGAAACTACTGTCTGTTGATGGTGTTGCTAATAGAGAATTGGTAGTCCCCAATGGAGTTCTTGTTCCTGTCAAAGATGAAGGGCTTCTGGAATATGAGAAAGACAATGCTCTCTTTGCAGCACTAGGGAATGATTAGCAGTCATCTCAACCCAGAAGTCCCGTGTTGGCTAAACATGACACAAAACATGATATTTGCCTGACGTCATGCCTGAAATCAGCCCTCCTCACACTGTGCTGCAGAAACTCATTTTTAATCCCCTGGACTATGCTGGATTAAGCTCTCCTGGCTGTGCTAATAGAGCCGGCTCCAGTCACCAAGGCAACAGCAGGCTCCTCAGCCCCCGCAAGGAGCGTATCCACGTGGTGAGGTGAAGATCCTGGCTCCAGAACACCCAGTCCTGCAATCCACACGCTTTCCGTTTGTACGTTGTGCTTTTTATTTGGCACTGTATCCTGCTTGTGGCAGAGCATCTGTATGGCTCCTCAGAAGATCCAGGACCAGGTAGAAGAGATCCTGTGCCTACTGTGGTGAAAAGCAGTGGGCTTCTGGGACACCTGCTGGTGGACTGGTGCTTGACACACAAGGTCCTGAGAGGTTCAGGCCTGTACAAGGACTATTTCCAAACTCCAGAGCTTGGATTAAATGTCTGCTAGTTCTCTTGGTGAATACCTGTGATGAACAATGAAGACTGAGGGTAAATCAGATCTTGAATATAGGTTCAGACCTAAAACAAACTCCCTATATATTATGGCTTACACAGAGCCCAACCACCACTAGAGGGAACAGAAGCTCACAATGAGTGACAAAATTACAAGATTGTTCTCTAAAATGAATGCAGTCAATGAGAAAATACTAGCAGACGTTCTCCATTAGAGCTGGAGATGAAATATAGACATCTGATCTGGTAAGAGGAGGAAGTGGTGACTGGAAATAGAGGACAAGTAGGGGTTTTGTATCTTTGTGTGCCCTCCATGCCCCATCTCCAACTCCTGCAGGCAGAGGATTAAAAGTGGACACCTTACATCCAAGTCTCCTTGAGGCTGTTGACAGGAAATTAGGCAAAGCTATGGACTAGGACAGCATATATTTACTGGAAAAGAAGGTATCACCTCTTTTGTGTGCATCAAAAAGAGCTAACAAGCATCCCAAACCCTTTTTTTTTTGCAATGGCATATGTTGCACATGGAAGCAGAACCCGCTGGGTTAGCTGTCCTGGGCTCGCTCCTGGGTGCTCTGTGAATACAGAGCTCTGCTCTGGGCTGCACTGTCCAGCCAGCCTTGTCATGCACAACAATGGAAAAAGAAATAACCAGTATGATCAGGTATAAAGTGGAAGTAATTTTTTTTTTTCTAAGAGGTTAGAAATAGCCTCAGCTTCAGCAGCCAGTTATCCAGAACTGAGAGAAATGGGAGCTAGCAATTGAGACTGAACAGTATGCATCCCTGCAACTCCTTGCCTGTCCTCAGGGTTAGTAAGGAAAGGATTTCACCAATCCCTGCTGCTGATTGCTCCTCCAGCGCTGTCCATGCTGCCATAGCTATCCTTTGGTATGTGCTACGACAAGAGCAGGATGCTTTGCTGGGTACCCTGATTCCAGGCACTTCACAGCAGCTCTCCTGCT
The DNA here is from genome assembly GCF_029207755.1 of Chamaea fasciata. Taxonomy (NCBI): domain Eukaryota; kingdom Metazoa; phylum Chordata; class Aves; order Passeriformes; family Sylviidae; genus Chamaea; species Chamaea fasciata. The sequence continues at coordinate 21,432,530 of NW_027094087.1, read as the reverse complement.
GGCTGATGGTGCAGAGCAGCCAGGAGCCAAAATGGATACAGGGCAGAGCAGTCCTCACATAGTAATTCTACCTAAAGTTTAAGGTTAGCTGAATAGTAGTGTGGGAAGGAATTGTGCTCTTACTGCCTCTTTTGTCAGTCATTTCAGTTTATGTTTCAGCCTCCCCTTTCCTAGCTCATGCATTTATGTGCCTTCATCCTCTGTTTTACTGTCAGTGCACTGACTTCCAAAGGCTTGCTCCTGATTCACACTGCTACAGTCAAGAGGAGAAGAAGGACTCCACATTACTATTCCCAGGAAAGAATCCTGAAGCTCTCTTGATCTGTGAAGCAGCTACAGGGAAATTTGTAGTAGAAACAGTCCCATTACTGCATTTTGTCCATATGACTCATCTTGATCCTGTTAACTGCAACTAACCTATTTTGTAAGAAATACACTTTCTTAGCTTTAGGCCAAAACTGTTTGGTCCTTTTTCTTTCTTATGCACAAGTTTCCCTCTAATTCCTGTTGATGCTACCCTGCCTGGCACAGAGTGAACCATTTCCCCTCATTCTCACAAGCAAATCCCGTGCAGCCCTGTGCAGCAGGTATCAAGAACCTGGTGGTCACACTGCAGTGACAAACTCGGTCCAGAGGCCCCCAGCTGAGCAGCAGCCATAGCACAGCTCCAAAGCTAGCTCTTGTATGTGGTTCTTTTCTGGCCTCTCTTTTCCCCTGAAGGAAAAGGAAAACCTTGGTTTAAATATGGCTACACTCACCATGGCTGCCTGACACAGAAATCAATAGAAGGGCATGAAATCTAGTCCAATCCCTGTCATGGCACTTTTCAGGAGGGAAGTTACCTTTACCCTTTCCTCCCACCCCCAGGGCCACTCCAGCTACCCCCATCGTCTGCCAAGCACGGCAGCAAAATTCTTACCCAGCTGCAAGACCTTCACCCACAGACTGGCTTAGATGTGCACACACACGCAAGTGTTACTGATGAACTCATGCCTGTCTTCCTCTGTCCTCATCTTCAAATGTCAGTCTCACAGAGCTTCTGGGGTTGACTCACTCCAAGCTGGCCTTTGACTCACAAATTCTGGCCTGCCCCTGACCTGCATGTCTGAGCAATTCTCCTCGGCCAGCTTTATTTCAGACCTTGGCTGTGGGCAGGAATGATGTTTCCGGGAATAAAGCTCAACTCCTTGTGATTGACAAGGAGACCTCTGGGTATCCTTTAACCTAATGCTGTTGCTGAAATGGGCTCATGCCACAAAACACAGCAATAGGAACAACTCTGGGGTCAGGGAAAAACTAGCCTGCGCTTTTAGCTCTTCTATACAGGCAGAATGACCGTATACCTCTGTCTGAATCCCAGTTTAGGCTTGGAATGTGAACCATGAAAAACCAGCAGGGTAGTTGAATCCCAACCTGGAATTGGGATTCCCCCTTATCTTCTCAGACAGATGCTTCAGGATTTTTCCGTGAGACCCTACATTACCCGAAGAAGAGCATTATGGCCTCATCCCATAGAGCTGTAGACTCTCTTATCAAATGTTCAGTTCTTCACCTGATCACCATGGGAAGCCTGTCTCTGAAACAAAAGGTGTTTTCACAGCATACAAGGCTAAGAAATGACATTCTTCTGTACAGCAGATTACTAGCACCTTATAAAAAGCTAGCCTGTCCAGACTTCAGTCATTTCTAGAAAGTTAGGTTTTATAAAATTTGGCACCCTCAGATGTCACAGGGAGCTTTGCTCTTGATTTCTGTGGGGACAAGGTTTATTTTAAGGGCATTTCATCTTATCAGAAACCAAAAGCACTTCATACACTCTGTGCACATAGGCATAACCTAGCCATTCAGGGAAATGGCTGTCTCTGTAGGACAACCATGGGCTGACAGGACATCCACATGCATATAAAAATCATCATGTCAAGGCCTTAATTTTTCTGAAAATTTTTGCCTCCAAGTGCTATGCAAATTAAGCAGTTCACCTTCACTTCCCCCTGGTGGAAAATAGGCTGAATCAAGAGAGGATTTACAAACAGGACCTGACAAAGTGTATAATTCTCTAGAGCAATTAGGGCCCCAGCATGGGACAGGAGCTGTGCACTTCACCACTCTTGCCTGTGTTCAAATCTTAACGTCCACTTGAGAAGTTTGACATAGCTCAACTAACAAAAAATGGCCGAAACATTTGAATGAAGCAAAGACCAAACAAAAAATGAATTGACTCACAAGTCAGCTGTGCAGCTCTTAAGCCAACCCTCTTTCCCTGCAGCCAGTCTGATGCCAAGATATTGCCATACCATTGGCAGGAGGTCACACCTGAAGAAAGGAAAAGTGAAACTGTGAAGCCATACATTACCTTAGCACAACCACACTCAGACAGGTAGGTGCTGGGGAGGTGGGGAGCCCATGCTTGAGATACGGAGAGAAACTTGCCGCATGCCCAAGGACCTCACAATAAAACAATGCACTTTAATATCTGCACTGCGCATAACCCCTGACAGTCTCTGATTTTGAAGGGATACATACATACAAATCTAAATAGGGAGTGGGATATTGAAATACATATGTTATTTTACAAAATAAATAACCTTTTTCACAACTGTTACCTCATAAGCATATCTTTACCTACAATGAGATAAGGGTTGTGGTGGCTGGCTGTTAGGAAGCTCCAGTAAGAAGTGCTTCTGTCAGACAGCTTTCTTCTCTCTGATGTTACAAAACCAAGGTGGCTGTGGACTGAAATGTGATGGTCAGTGAACCTCAACAAGCCATGAGATGGTTCAGGCAGTGCAGACTGGTGATTAAGCACTAATAAACATCAGTCAAAAGCACAGCAAAAGAGGATATCAGAGAACAGCAAAACAGGATTCTACTGCAAACCTCCAGTGAGGTACAGAATATGTCACACCTTTCATGGCAAACTACATTCCCGTCCTATTCTTGGCAAATCCTGTCCCCTCTCAAAAAGACTTATCTTTGCAAACAAGCAACAGGGGTGAGGTTTACACAAGGGAGATTCTTGAGCATGAAATGCAGAATACAAAACATAACATCAGCCTGAAAAGTCCAGCAATCCATTATCATAAGCTTACATGAGCCACATTTTCCATGTTTCTAAAACACAACCAAAGTAGCTAACATCTCTTATGTGGCAGGAATCCAGAGAAAGAGGCAAGCCAAAGCAAGACTGGGCAGTCCTCCAGCAGAATGGGTTAGCTTCAAAAGCTGAAGTGCACTTGAAACTTTAAGGGGGAACAAGAGGCCAGCTTTAGATGTTGTTTTGTCAACCATACATGGATTTCCAAGCTGAAGAGAAGTTCCTCTCATCAGATTAACACTCCACCATTAGGCTGTAGTTTCCTACATAGGGATGATGCCATTTTTAAGCAACAAGAGCAAGTTTCATCATTCCATCAAACAGCATGGCTGGCATTTGCTATTTCCAGTATACTCTCTGCTCCACACACAGGGTAGATTTCCCCCCAGTAGAGTAACTACTATTTACTTAACAGAAGTCAAGGGCAAGAAGAAGAGAGGATTGCTTCTACAAATGATGAGTGCTTGGGAAATGCCAAGTAAGACAGAATGTTACTAGCATCTAGCAAGAAGAGGCACGGATACTGTGAAAGTCTCTTGTGGAAAAGAGCTCAATAGGGAGTTCATTTCTTGTCCCACCTGAAAACTCTCATTTCCACCAGTACCATCTTATATGAGGCTGCTGATCCACTTGGAATTGGCAAAATCCCTTGAGACTCTCCCAGCCATGCTGTTACTCCAATCACTGATGGTTTTCTTGGGTAGATCTAGCTGGAACATGCTGTAAAGGCAGATCAACCAGTAGCCCTCTTATCAGTATGAGGTTACTCCTTCTTATTGCTGTTTTGCCATGCCTTGTTCATACAGATAACTGGTGGCAGATGTAAAACAAGTGAGAAGAAAAATAGGTCTTTAAAATCAAGATTTTTTTTTTCCTCTGAGCACACTCAGACAAAAGACAGGTTTCAGAGATCTTGTGGTGCTTTTAGGAGAGAGACAGGGAGAGAAAAGTCATTTTAGGGAAGTATTGTAAAGCAAATTAATCCCAGCTTCAGCAATCTGCAGTGGGTATTTTTCATTGAGCAGGGTAAAGGGGAAAGGGGCTACAAACCTGCTTATATCAAGCAAGTGCAGATAGAAGAGCTATTCACAACAAAAACATTGTCGTGACACGTAACCTCACTCTGCTGACAGCCTCAGTGAAAGGGAGCAAGAATTGATTCAGTTTGGACACTGAACTCCTACTTCTATCCAGGAGTGAATGTAAGGGAGTAAGAGCACTGGGAAAGAGGAGAGGAGTGAAAAGCAAAAAAATACATTGTTCTTCTCTTATTGAAATTGGCAGACAGCTCCCTTGGTGTCCTCACACTGGCAAAGAGCCTCCCCTCCTCCTTAGCAGCTCCCCCTTCTTTAAAGATATTAAAAACAAGATATCAAATCTATCCAGAAAAGACATTTACACAGTGTCTAAAATATAAAGAGTGCCCACATCAATAAAAGTCAGAATTTTGAATTGGCTATTCTTACTTCACAGAGTACATTGCCCAGAAGTTTTCAAAATAACCACACGCAGAATTTATGGTTTGTTTGTTTGTTTGTTTGTTTGAAGTGAAGAGAAAAAAATACCAACCAGTAAACCTCACTCAAACCCTAACATGTCCCTTTGACCAGCTGTTGCATACACAGATGATTGTCCTTTTTGGGGGTACACTGCAGGGCAAACACTGAAGATTTCATCCCAGAAGAATCAGCGGACTTTTTCAATGTGAGAATCCTGAAAGAAAATTTGTATATGGAACCTTGTTTGAAATAGAGGCTGAGGAAAGATGGGCTGCATCCCCACATACTACTGCACATAGTCATACAAAAGATACTGAGTCCAGAAGGTCCCAGGGAAAACTGTTCTGGAGTCTGTACACACTGCAGGCTCCACAACGTTTCAGAATTACCTGTTTCTAAAGCAAAATACTAATGGCGCGTAACAAAGTTAAAAGTCAGCACTATAATGGGCCACAGAAAAAACCCAAGGAAAAAAAGCAAGCAAAAAAACCACCCCCAAACAAACAAAACAGAAAGGAGAATTACTGACATTGTCCAAGATCCCTGAAATAGCTGGGAGTTTGCTATGGAATTTCCTAGCTGTTAGCATGTGACAGAGAAGCAGGATTGGCGGTGAGCGAGTCTGCACGGCATATGAAGGTTTTGGGTATCAGATCCAGATTCAGAAATATGGAAAACAAACCCCACTCTCAGGGATAAGACCGACTGAAAGAGAGGACAAGACACTGGCAAAATGGTAGCAGAAAAGGAAGACAGGAGGGAGAGATGGCTCAGAGAATGAGAATGGCTAAAAACAGGGGGGGAAATGGTGGTGAACTGCTGAGGTTTTTAAAAATGCTAGTTTTGTTATAAACTCAGTGCATCACCTGGATGGCAGATAAACCTCACCATGCTTTTCCTCAGATTCCTATGTCTGTAAAATAGATGTATTCCTGTACCTCAAGATTCTTACATGGAAAGTGCCAGAAAGCTATTAAATATACAGTGTAAAAAAGTATCAATTAGGCATAAAAGGAAAAAGCCAACTCAAAAAATAATCACTGGTATCTGTGGGAAAATGTCATTTTGGGTGCCATAAAGTGCTATGCCATTTATATTCTGACAAGGAGGCATGGCTGAAAAAAGCAGCACTCTCTCCTTATTACCACTGAGGTCCCAGCAGACCTTCCTACTGAAAGAACAGACACTGTAAACAAATAAATGCTGAGGTGATTGTGATAGTGATTGATGAAGGAAGATCAGGATCTCATTGTGTTCAGCACTGTGAACACCTAATAACCCTTGCTGAGAGCCTTGAGTTTGGACTGCAAGCAAAAGATGGTAAAGGATGGAGTAAGCTGTAAGAGATGTATATACAGCAATGAAATTGCTTTTTCTGATTGGGTTTCATCTTGGTGAAAAGATAAAGAGATCCATCATCCTGGCCTCATGTTTATAGGAATCTGTATCTATGTATTGTGTATGAAAGCAGCCAGCAATTCTCTGGTGTGAAGGGCTGAGGCTGTGTCAGGGAATTCGTTGAGCAGTAACTATATGCAAATTATTACCTCTGCAGTGGATGACAGAGAAAAAGGAATTTTAGCAACATCCTCTCCAGGATTTTGCTGCTCCTCAGGGAATCTTCTGACTGAGTGAAGGGCACTTACGAGGTACATTATTTCATTATTTCTGCAGCTTGGGCACTCTTTTGCCTGCAGCGCTGCAGGGATCTTAGCATGCAGCTTGGGATTTTGCCAGTCAGCTCACTGGAGTACTGAAGCGAAGCAATGAAGCCAATGCAGCAAAAATGCTGATTGTACTACAGCCTGGGATAAATTCTTTTCGTATTCAACTCACGGCAAAGCCTGTTACAACGTCATGAATCCTCTGTAGCAGCGAGAGAGGGACAAGGGAGAGAAGCCTGCTGTCTCTGCTTTTCCTGCACAGTCTATTCTCAGCACTGTGTGTCACGCTCTCCTTCATCACTCTCCATCACTTCTGCAGGAAGTTCAGGAAGATTCTGACGTCTGGGTCTGCAGTGTTATGAGTTAGCAAAGGCCTTTTCCACCACAATCCAAAGATCACAAAAGCCAGAGAGTTTCTTGCTGTCAAACCACATTTTCACTCTGAGTAAACTTGACAGAATAAATAGAGAGCCCCCATAGTGCCAATATTAAAAACAATTTTCAGCGTACAACAGTTTAAATGGGGAAAAAGATATCACACAGTGCTCTTGGAAGAAATAAAAGCAGATGTAAATGTCAAATTCATGTAATGTCAGAAAATTGTATATTGAGAGAGACAGGTCCATACCAGTTATTATAACCACTGGCTAAGAAATGGTTTTTTGTTTTCTGCTGAATAGTTGGTAGATTTTCCTCTTCTTCTTCTTCCGCAGCAGCACAAGACTGTGAGTTCACCTGTGAAAAAACAGAGAGCAAGAAGCAAACTGCAATGGTTAATAGCTGGAGAACATGGGTATTTGCCTCAGGTTGCAAGACACTGATTGTCAAATCCACAGTGAGACAGTAACTTAACAACTGAGTTTACAGCGTCAAGCCAGAAATACCAAAAATGAGCAGAAGACCAAACAGGAATATGAAGAGGCAAAGTAATTTGTTTAAGGATTCAGAACAACAGAGTGGCAGAGCTATCTTGAGCTATGACTAAACCCAGTGTGTTGAGATTTATTAACTCAGGATTCCAGGATTTACTAAACCATCAGCTCCCACTGAACTGTTGATATTCTGGAGCTTAGGTTTAAATACACAATAATATTGTTGGAAGGATGATATAAAAAGGGTTTGGGGCAATTAGCACAGTTCTTTTGCTGGGTGCAAGGCTGCCATCTGGAGAGCTGCAGCTCTGGACTTGGGACACTGATACTTTCACAGGCAATTAGTCTAACCCATGGCTGACATAAAAGAACATTGGTGCACTCCTTTTAATTGCCTTTTTTGGGTTTTGGATTCATCATGAAAATAATGAGGTGAGAGCTGGGAAATGTGACTAATATAGGCTGGGAAACACTCTGACTTTCATTGCATGTGTGGCATGCATGGGCATCCCTGTTGCTAAGCATTCTAATGGCACAGAGACAGGACATACCCCCTAAAGTGAAAAAATACCTTTTCAATATCATGCTTTGAAGGGTGTAGTGATAAAGAGTGCTAAAGGGCAAGGAGTGCTCAAGTAGCAGAGTAACAGCAGCCTTGATTTTGTTACCAAGTTCCTCTGGTCACAAAGATATTACATGACTATTGTATAACTCATGCTTTCTGTTTGAGGGTGGAAAAATGCCAGGCTGGGCATTCTCCATCCTTGGAGATACTCAAGACTGGATAAAGCTATGAGCAATCGGGTCAGATCTTCAGCTAACCCTGATTTGAACAAGAGGTTGATCCAGAAACCTCCAGAAGCGTCTTCCAATCTGAACTATGCTGTGCTCATTGCAACATAAGGATGGTGTGGTGTTGCTGCCCATGCTTAGCAGAATAATTTCTGGCCTTTATTTCCTGGCCAGAGCCAAGTATTTGATCTCTACTGAAGACAAACACTTCTATTTTTCATGCTTCACCAGAAAGAGTCACTGGGTATGGCTACAGAAGTAGCTCAATCCCATAGTGCAAGACTTACCCCTAGGCATTTCCAGTTAGCTTAAATCCTGAACTCCTAAACCAATGAGTGCTGACACTTCACATTGCACTATGTGGACATAAAATGTAGCTGGGCATTTAAGTAATGAGCAGAAATTTCTCTTAATCTTGTCATATTCCCTTGAAGGCAGTCCTGAAGTATGACACAGACTATTTCCTAGTGCTTGTCATGCCTCACCTTATGAATAACCCAAACATACAACTTTGCCTCCAGAGATTTTTTAGAGTTCTGATGATTCTTTTTTGTTCTTTCCATGTCTATCTTTCCATTTACTGGCAAGTATTTTCATTTATGCATATAAACCACACAATAACGCCAAGGTTATACACTCTCAACGCTACTCTTCCACACAACCTTTTCTCATGATGAGCAATGGTTGTAAACGTACTAAAGCTGAGAAGAGACAAAGGGAGCACGCTGCCCTAATAAAGTTTTCTGAGCCCTCAGTGCAATAAAATAACCTAAAATGTAGCAGAAAGAAAAGGATCCATTATTCTGCGGATATAGTCGACAAACCATGGGAATTTGAAGTGATTAGAAAAGCTTAAGGCAGTAATAGCTATGTAGGCACTTTCCTGCATCTCAGTGAGCACAGTTACTGCTGGTATATGTCAGGCACACCACCAAAATACAAGAGTGCTCATACAAACATGGCCTGCCATGTGGGTTGGCATAAGGCTCAGTAAACTGTGTGGTGCAAAGACAAATATGTTTGAAGGCTGAGAACAGGATCAGAAACTTCATGGCTCAAGCATGTAGAGACTAGATAGCAAAATCATGTTTCAGGAGCTCTCAGTTATGCTTCATGTGCTGAAGAACAGGAGCTGTTCTGGCCCAGCCTCCCAGAGAGGTTGAATTAAAAGCAGACAATTAAGAGTAGCAATAGCAGTCTTCGTAACTGCTTGCAAGAACAAGGGGATGGAGAAAAGTACACCATGGACCAGAACTGATTATGGCAGTGCAGAACTACTGCAAAAAAAGGGGCATCACCTTATCCTTAAGGACTAGGGGGACCAGCTTTTGTGAACATCAGAGTAAAAAGAGCTGTGCCTTGACAGACTGGTGCAGAAGGGGTTAAGCAAATACATTTTTGGTTATATGCAAATTCTATCAGAACAGTATCTGAGCCAGGGCTGTGTAAAAACTGCCTGTCATATTCACTGAAATAGTTCATCCTCCAGTTGACCTGCAGGACTCTCAGCACCTTCATTACCTGACTCTGTTCTATCTGTTTGAACAGATAGAATGACCACAGAGACTGGGTGTCAGACATTCTCCATATCTCAATGTTTTGTCTGCAATCCCAGATATTTCCCAAGGGAAGGCAACCTTCCAGTGAGCTGTCAGCGCTGTCACCTCTCTACAGCAGCAGAGCAGGAGTTGCATCTAATTACCTGAACAAAGTAACGAGGATGACCTCCAGCCACGCCCTGCTAAAAAGACAATGAAGCAAGATCTGTAAATGCCATGTAAAAAAGGACTTGGGAACAGCAGCTTCCAATCACACTTGGAGAAAGTTTATAAGCAAAAGTGAGGAACTGGTAGCATGAGAAGGCAGATCTGACCGAGCTTTTGTCCACCTGGCTGACACCCACAGCAGCAAAGACAGGGAGTCTTAGAAAGCAGCATGAACCAATGGCCACACAAAGGCAGTGCTGGCGCAGAGGGATGAGTCCCAGAAGGAGGGGAAGAACAGACACAGAACATCAGGGTCTTTTCTGAGGCTGAGCAGACAGCCCTCAATTGGCACAACCACAGAAAGCCGAATTTATCATCCGCCCACAGACTCCGACTCCGGGACTGCCGGCTTGAGCACCCTCATTAGCAGCTCCAGTTCTCATAGGCAGCAAAGAGGGGTGGCAGGTAGGGAGGGAGGAGGGTGAAGCAGCTTGAGAGCTGGGAGGACACACGGCCAAGGCAGGGTGAGTCAAGGAACCGGATACCACTGCAGGACCATTCTATTATCTCAGTGCAAATGCCAAGGAGCTACTTCTGGAGCAGGACAAACTGTCCTGTAATGAGAGGGTTAATTTTAAACTGGCAGAGAGATTATGGGACTTTTTCTCTTCCACTGTCATATCTCTGGGGCTGGCAGTTGCTAATTACAATAATATGAGGTGACAGTCACATGAGGAGTGATGGATGGCTGAGCAGGGCTGAAAATCCAGAAGGTCAGATCACAATGAATTATAGTGGCAGGGTGCAAAAGCCCCTTCCCCAGATCTTCTCTTCCTCTCTCCCCACTTCTTCCCCCCACCATCTGCAGCATCTCAAAAGCTAAGAGAAATCATTCTCATGACTGGAATGCAAAATGGGTGGAGGGCACTGGGAGCTGGGTTTCAGTGTCACTCCAGCTATCCAAATTCACAAAGCACACAGCCAAAAGGGAGTAAGTAAGCATCTCATTTCATTTCCCACATAACATGGGCTGCCAGACAGCACCTGACTTTAGTGAATGTTAAAGCAAAATCATTATGAACTCTTAAGATTTTATTTTGACACCAAGAAGCCTACACAAAGAAAGCACAAAACTGGAATAAAACACCATAAGCTCTGAGTGTTCCTACTCAGCATTCGCTTTGCATGGACATGAAAGGTCATGGAGAGATAGGGTCCTTTGCATGTGAAACTGAGATACTTCTAAGTCACACTGTCAGCTCTTTTTCCCCTTATCTAGCTCAGAAAAAAAAAACCTGGCTTTGGTTCGGCCCATTCCCATGACCAGCAAGTGAATTACAGCTGCTGCCATTCTCACATAAAAGATCAGTTCAGCCCTGACCTCAGACTTATCCTATGGGTCTGTGCAGAGTTATTATGAGTGATTAGTTCAGATTTTCCCCTCCAGCATTTCACAGTGATGCTATGAACTCTTGATCACAGACTATGCTGGAGAAAGCCATGTGAGAACTTTCCAATGATACCAAAATTCTCTGAAGGTGAATTCCCATCCACAATGGATGGTTTCCATGACAAGCATCACAGCTGACTGATCTCACAACACTGTTCAGTCAGACAACTACAGTCACACCCCTGGAAAACACAGCCCATGCTAAGCCCCACGTCAGTAGTCCATGGATTTTGAAAATGCTACATCTGTCTGCTGTGGTGATTTCTAAAAAGGTGTCCCATGGATTAAACTGAAATAAAAGTAATGAAGCCTTACATGGAAACAAGCTTTGTGCTGGACTTTCAAAATTAAAAAAAATGGGACTGGAGCCTCTGTTGTATCTCTTCTCAGATTATGAAGAGTACCTCAATAATACTTTGATTGCTTTTTGTAATTTCTACTTCTAAACGCAACATTTTTCCTACCCGTTTTATCTCAAGAGACTTTCTCTATGCTTCAAGAATCAGATGAAGCTACGCATTTTGAGGCCAAACTTAAAACAAGTTGAAAGACGGAAATGACAATTTATCATATACAAAATTCCTTATGTATTAAGCTTAGTAGCAATTGCACTCAAATGTCTAATGAGACCACTGGAAAAAAAGTCTCTTTTGGAGAGGAGTCATGAAGTTTTAGAATATTTCTCTCTGCTGGTCTGGTGATGACTGCTCTTACAAGAAAGGTCTCCAGCTGTATCAGGTGGGAACCAACAAAAGCATAGAGATAGCCAAGTTTGAATTTAGCTCAAAGACTAAATATAACTATTATATTATTATTTAATATAAATTTTTATATTAAAGCCTGCCCACACATATGCATGTGCAAAAAGGATGAGTGATGAAAAGGGGATTAAGTTACTCAGCTTGACTTATAAAAAGGTCGTGGCAAAATGCTGCCTGCAAATCTGTGAGGAGGTTCAGCACTGACTCAGCCTGAAGCATCTGGCTCTCTCCTGAATCAATGCTCCCTGAATTTCCTGTATCCTCAAGGTTTTTAAAATTTCTTTTGGCAGCTTCACCTTCAGACACTGTACCCTGCTTAATACAGGACTGGAGCTAAAGATTTGGTATGGGTTTCAAGCTTATATGCTGAAAGAGATAGTGGTAACAGCAACTACAGCAATAAGAACAGACTTTGTTGGCAAAAAGTACTAGGAAAAAACACCTCGCTTTTAGCAGTAATGTGACTGGACAAGTACCATGCCCTGTCCTGACATGTGAAACTGTAATGGCAAACACTCAACTTGGCTTTTCCTTATTGTAAGGATCCTGGAAGGGTCACCATAATCACAACTTCAGGGATTGAATTTTTTATCACAAACAGTAAGAGTTACTACAACAGGGCAACTTTTACAGTATGTAGAGCAGGCTGGGGAGGAGCAGTTTTACTTCTGCTCTGAAGAAAGCTTGAATTTGATTAGGATTAAACCATAGAGGAGGTTGTTCAATTTTAGTGGGTCTGAACAAAAACAATGGAAAAAACATCAGTTTCAGTTCATAAATAGTGCATGACTTCTTACAATATGTACGTAATAGTCAAGTTACCCAGCTCCTCATGCCCATATTTGAACTGAAACAAACATATTTGTATCAGAACTGGTTAAATAGCCCTTAGTTAATCTCTTTGAAACTACTTCTGTGGAAGTCTGTAATGATGGCAATCAGTTATTTAACTCCAGAATATTCTGGGCAACCATTCTGGGATGTTTGTACAAACTCTGCTCTTGGTAAGAACGCCTCCGCTTGCATAACTCAGCTCTTTTTCAGTATCCAACTTTTCACTACTCAAAGCTTTCTGCAAGATGGGGAAGGTTTGTCACAAAGGTTTGCGACTGCTGCTTTTGAGCAGTTTTTGCAGGCTATCTGATCTAGCAATGATGATTAATCTACGAAGCAGTTTAATGATTACCTGAAAATTGAGTTTTCAAAATAATATACCTCAGACTCTCAGGAGGAAAAGAGTTATCATGGCATCTAGATCGTTTCCCAAACCGAGAAAATTTGTTTCAGTTTTTTCTTTAATAATGTTTCAGTGAAGCTTTCTTACCTTTCCCTTAGAGACTCTGTGACTTAAGTTTTGCTTTTCCTGTTTGCTTCTATTACTTAATCTATAATTTAATACTGCACATGCAGGAAGGAGGCTATTACAAAAGCAATTCAAAGGTATAACTTGGAAAAATAACAGTGAAGCAAGCACTTTTTTTCTCCACAACAATATTCCAGGTGGTATCGTACCAGAATTTTCTACAGCTACTTCCAAGGAGAAAACAGGTCTGCAATATCCTCCAGTGTCACAGTATCTTAAGTAGTAGCTTTCCTTTTACATGAAAAGAGTTACACAAAGTAGAAGCTGAACCAGCATTTCTGTAGGGAAGTAGCAGGAAGAAAAGGTTGGGAAAATGTGTGCTTTCCCAGGACTGGAGTAGGATTTTAAACTCTAGTCTAGACGCTGAAATCTAAAATCTCTTTCTAGCCCTGAGGTACTGGTGGACATTGGGCAGATCACTGGACCCACTGTGCAAAGGGTTTGAACCTTTCCTGTTTTTCAAAAAGGTGGCTCAAAAGGCTTAATCAAAATACTTTGAAAACATCAAGTGAATGGAGCTACAGAAAATATCACTAATAGCAGGAAAACTTGACAAATGAACTCCAGCCTTCACCATATACATTACTCTGAGCTAAAAAGTTGACTACGATGTACCTTTACCCATTATGAAGCAGTCCTTCAGCAGCTTTGTCCTCCTCAATACCAAGGTCTCTGTAATCTCATTTAAAAAACATAATAAAGCACCCCAAATCCTCAAACCTCTAAATGCAGTAAATATATATATATATATATATATATATATATATATATATATATATATATGTTTCTTGCATTGTCAGTTATAAAAGTTTGAGGATTTGGGGTGCCTTTATTATGGTTTTGAACATATATATAGAAGCCATGCTGCAAAGATGATAGGAAAAGTAATCTGTAATTGAATTCAATTCACAGCTCCCAGATCATGCAGCCTCCCTGACTCATCCAAGCCACTGTGCTTTCTCAGAACTGCCAGCATCACACTGAGACAGTGTGCAATAAAATATGGAAAATATATTCACAGTGTGTGACCTGAGTGATGCTATGAGTTGTCACGAAAAACACTCTTCTCACAGTGAAATGCCATGATGCAGTTCATTAGCTTGGAAGCAGACTTATACTGCTGCTGCTACTGGTATTGCTTCTGCCATACCTTCTGCCATACCTCTGTGTACAGAGGATTTCAGGCTCAGGATTACACACTCAGCTTCCTTCACCAGCCCAAAATGCAAAGCTTCATTTCTGGCCATAGTCCTGAGCAACATGAGATGGAATCTCTCCTATGCATCTAAACGGTGAAGTGCTGTGAGATAACACCCTCATATGCTCCTGCCCTCAAAGTGGGGTAAAAACTGGCTGCCCATGAGCCAGTCCTTTGCAGACACAGGAACTTAAGCAGCACAGATACTCCAACAAAACCACATGACACTACTTTCATGCAACTTAGTTTTGTAGACACAGATCTAGTTGTACCTATCACTGGCCAGGTCTGAACCCTCACTCTTCTCATTGCAGCTCTAGCATCTTTGTGTTTGCCAAATAATAAATAAATCCCTACCAATCTTTCTCTTATTTTAATATAGACCTTGGGCTGGCTACTGCTATTCATTCAAAAAGTACTTCTGCACCTGTGATTTTAGTTCAAAGCACTGAAATTCTTTCTGCATTTCATGCCTGTATCATGGCATGGCAAGAGAATACTGCAGTATTTCTTCTAATGGCTCCAAAGCACTAATAACACCAGCATCACTAAGTAATGGTGCATCTAGTACCTTCAGCAGGAGAGAAACACAGAATAGTTCAAGCAGGAGAGAACATTCCTCTTTAGCCCAAACTGTGCTAAAAGTTGAGCTAACTCCAAAGTTGGGCCAGGGAGGCAGGGTATCAAGAATAATCACTTTTATCTGTCACCACTGAGCAGGACAGAAATTAAATTTTTTGTGGGGATTAAATGTAAGATTTCTAAGAGCTGATGAGGAAAAAAAAATCATACAATATGGATTCCACAGCAAGGAATTGATAATGAAAGATTGATCACGGCACGTCATATTTACTACTTCATTAACACATTAACTTCATTAACTTCTTCCTACTGTTCCAAAGATTAGATATGCAAGGCATGCAGCTGATGCTTTTAAAGTCAAATTAAAGGGTAGGTAATTTCAGAGAGGGACTGATTTTTAAATATCAGGGTTTTCTTGTAGTGCAAACTGTGGCAGAAATCAACCAAAGACACCAGGTTGAAGATTAGTTTGCAGCTCTTCTAGCCACTGGGTTTTGAACTGTTGTGCTTGGTTCAGTGGCCAGAAGAGAATAAGGCTGACCAGGACATGTCTAAACATCCACAACTGCTACAGGGAGTTCTTGTTCCACATCTGCTGTGTTCACTATCTTCCCTGCACAGCAGCCAAGCCACCTCTTGATCACAGTGCAGCATGGAAGTGCCACTCTATCCACTAACTGGGACCAGGCAGGGTAGACTGTATGTGAGAAATGAAAATAGACACCTCAAAGCCTTACACACATGTCAAAGGTGGGCAAAAGACTGGCCACTCTCCACAGAGCCTTCCTTCCACCTTCTCCTTCCCTCTTGCCTGTAATATTGTGGGTTATGTAAGAACCTTGTTACAAGGAATGGTACTTATAAGGGGTTATGTGAGGTAAAGACCATATGTATAGGATAATGTTGTTCTTCCTGCTAAAACTTCTTCCAGAATGCCTCTTAGGCATATACAGCAGTGTGCAGTACTCCCTGATGTGACTGTGGATTTAAGGAAGTAAGAGGGGGGAAAAAAATGCACTATTGAGTTAGCTGAAAAACTCATGTGAGATTGTGCAGCTCATGTACTCTGGTGCTCATCAGATGACTACAGGGGTTTTTAATCTTAAATTTTTACTCTCTTTAGACATCGGGTACCCATGTCCCCCACTGTTACCTGGGATTTAGAGGAGGGCAGCTCCAAGGAAAGAGCCCTTCTCTGCTGTCTCCACAGTCCCCTTCCCCAGGCATCTGGGGCTGCTGCAGCTGGAGGTGAGGCACTGAGCCACACCAGCAGCTCTCACCTGCCTGGTGAGAGTTGATCTGCTCTGGCTGTGAGCACGGACAATGAGATGCTGCTGCACTGTTCTGGAAAAGCGCCAACCACCACTTACAGTTTTGTTGAACAAGGCTCTGCTATAAGAAAAGCTATTAGCTAAAGGCACATCTGGCTAAAGAGGATGGAGGCAGTTTTGATACCTGAGGTTTGTTAATAAATGCACCTGCATCCTGGGATGCTTATGCTACTGCCAAAAAAAAAAATGGCCAGGCATGATGGGTTTGGAAATCCTAGAGAGGAACAAGCCCAGTTACCATCACAGGTATTTCTGTCAGTACCAGCGACAGAATAAAAGCTCATAAACTTTTTTTCTTCTTCTTTTCCTTCTCCTTTTTTCTGTGCGTGGTCCAAACGAGGAAGAGAGGCAGTAAAAAAATTTGAGAAGAAGCTTGCAGCAAGAAAAGAGTCTGTGGATTTCACTAAAAGAGATAGAATCTGAATCTGCAGCTGTTCCAAAGGTCACACATTTTATTAGTAACACAGCAGAAGCAACAGAGGCATATGTAGATTATGTTATATTGACTTTCTTACTTATTAAAACCTGCTCAAGTCCCAGAGTTTTCTATGGGTCAAGTACACAGTTAAGCAAAGCACACCATTCCAGTCTTTCTTGAAAAGAGTGGATTCCTGATAAAGAAATTGCCTGAGAATGTTGCATAGAAACACCTTCCAAGTGGCAAGTCAGGTTTTGAATTTGCAACACTGCAGTTCCTCAGCAGCAACCTTGTTTTCCTAGCCCAGGATAAAATCCAGGTAGCTTCAAGGCCCTTGCTCAAAGATTTCAGCAGGCTGTGATCACGCATGAAGCTTTTCTCATGGCACCTTGCTTATGTGCTTTATCCTCAAACTAAAACATCTGCCAAGTTCACAGTTTCACAGAGCTCACACACAGTCATAGCAAAATCATTTCTGCTTGGAGGAAGCCAATGCCCTACTTCTCAGGGTGGGCTGTTTCCATGCCAAGGAAGAGTCTCAGTCATTTGGGCTCCACCTTCCCTCCAACCAAACCAATCCAAAATTTCTAAAGGAGTTTTTTCAAGAGGAGCAGTGAATTCCCTCACGTTGCCCAATTCCCTTCTTTCTAGGAACTGGCAGAATCATGAGACACGCATTTAGGAAAAAGAGGATGGTGACACACACACGGAGGATCACATTTGGTTGCATGTTACTAATGATGGAAAATGGCAACTTCAAATAGAGCTTTAATTTCAAATAAAGTAATTTTCAAAGTTTACTGCTGTCTTGGGGATGAAGGTGGGATGTCTGAGACAGTTGTACTTCGACATGTAGCTTGCTGTGTACAGTAGCTCTGCAGTAAAGGATCACAGATGGTTTGCTGTGGTGGGAAGACCCTGCTCTTAGGGACTGCAGTTTTACTGTACTTGCAGAATTCCACCTTAAAAGTAATTGGACGTCTCTCTAGCTCAGAGAAGGTTTGTTAAGCAATGACACACTGCATTTGGATCTGAAAACATAACATCTGGAAGCCAAATGTTGGAGGCAATATAAAAGGGCCAGCCCAACAAACCAGAGGGGCACTTCTAAGCCAGGAACATCTTCAGGATGGACATTTTCCTTCTCTGTGTGTTCCTGCCTCTGGTGACTGTGGCATGGGGCCAGTATAGTGACTATTACTACGGCCCCTATAATTATGGAGATAACGATGAATGGGTCAATGTGTACCGGCAAGGTTTCAACTTCCAGTGCCCACATGGGCAGGTGATCGTGGCCGTCAGGAGTGTCTTCAGCAAGAAGGAAGGCAATGACAGACTGTGGAACTATGCCTGCATGCCAGCCTCCCAGAGCCTGGGTGAGCCGACAGAGTGCTGGTGGGAAGAGATCAACAGGGCGGGAACCGAATGGTAGGATAACCCCGACCATCCCTGGAGGGCACAGCCCTGATAACCCCGGTGGAATGCGGGTCCTAACACTGTGGTCAGAGCAATGTAAATGCATATGAATGCCATGATAACCAGCAGGCTTAAGACTCATTAATCACAATGCATGTGAGCTGATCAGCATCACATTTGTCTTCTCTGTAGCAATCTTTTGCTGGAGGGTGTCAGTGTGTTTTACAAATGCCGTGTCCTTTGGTCACTCACACCCTCAGCTGTGAAGTGGCTCGGTCTTGCTATTGTTTCAATAATAAGGAATATGAGGTGAGCACCTACGGTGAGGAGAGCATAAAGCCCCACTTGAAAAGACACATTGAACCAGTGGCTAAACTGGGAAAAAAATTGCAAAACTCCTCACTCCATCCTCATGCTCTTATCACTAGAAAAAATAATCTCTGTATTGCACTGGCTCTTTGCATTGTGTTTTTGTTGCTAAGCTTTATGGCTTAGGCATAAACAAATGTTGTTTTCTAGATGTGCTGTTATTACAGGAGCCAAACATCCACACTAACAAGTGGTGGCATATATATCTGCATGGTGATAGCAGATCACATTAATTCCCTGATACCTTCAGTTTGCTTAACTAAACGTTACATCTTCCATCAGCCTTGGAGGCAAAGGTGATAACATTATGTGGCCACAATAATTTCTGGAAATATGTATAGTATTTAATAGTTGGGCAGAATACCCAGTATTTAATTATTTTTTTGGTTTTTTTAATGAGATGGGAAACAGAGTTTTGGACAACTCTGGAACTGAAATGTTCTTTGGACAGAATGAAATGCATGTAGGAATGAGTATTTTCAAATATTTGAAATGGTTTTGTCCCTGAAATTTTTTGTATTTTGTTATATGGGAATAGGTTAACAATGAAATGTGAAGTTTCTGCTTTTTAAATGATTCAAAATTTTGTTCTGAATTATTCATATTCTTTCATTTACCACGTGACACATGCCTATGGCTGATGCAATTGCTAAAGGAGAAAACGATTGACCCTATGTTTAATGTTGGAATAAGAATTGAAAAAAAGGGGGAGAGATGCAAAAGAGGCAGAAAGAACACATTGTGATAATCCTGGATGACTTCTTAATTTTTTATATATTGATGCAATTTCTATTTATTGCATAATAATTTTGAATAAGACCTTTCTTTTGTTCAAAATAAACTTATTATTCTCTTTCTAAAAATCCTTGGCAGCAATTGCTCAAGTTCACTTCTCACAAACAGGATACTGTATGAGTCTATACAGAACATTTTCTTCTGCTATGTAACTATTCATCATCGTGCTCTGTATGCTTGGCATGACTATATCCACAGTGTATTATCTGAATCTTGTTTCCTTCACCTTTTAAAAAAATCTTTTCACTTTGTCCTATTTGTTGCATATTTTTTTCCTATAGCAAACCAAATGTATTTCTTTTTCAACCCCTCTTTAATTGCTTATCTTTGTTTCTCTCCCTTTACTATACTAGTTTTTGGAGTTATTTTAGTATTTCTTCACTAGCTCACCTTTCCAGGCCAGCATCCTTACATCTCCCTGCCTACTCTGCATAGATCAACCTTCCTTCCTCCCTCCCTCCCTCCCTCCCTCCCTCCCACCCTCCCCCCTTCCCTCCCTCCTTCCTTCCTTCCTTCCCTCCTTCCTTCTGCAAAGGTGAATTTGTGCTCCTAGTTACTTGGGCCATTTCCATAAATCCTAGCTAGCTGTGCCTGATTGGATTCTGCAGTTTTTGGTTTTCCACCCTCAGGGATGAGTTGTATCAGGATACAGTTGTATCTACAGTGCTTCATGGAGAGAGGCTTGCAGCATACCAGCACATCCTTGATCATGCCAACACTGCTTCCCAGAGCCCCACAGTCTCATCCCAGACTGGAGTGAAAGTGTTGACCAGTGTAACCTCAAATTAACGTGAAGACACGGATATATCCTGGGGAACCTTTGAGAATCCTGCCTTCTCTCTCGGCATTCTTCCTTCTCGTAGGTGCCCCTCTTCTCTGTCTCTTCCACACCCACTTCAGTGCTATTTGGAGCCATCCCCAATTCTAAAAAGACTCACTCAATAATCAAGTGGGACCACAAATATGAGTCAGCATCTGTACCAATAGCTCCTGTGTGGCCATCTCTCTTCCCTGCTGATCTCCCAGTAAACCAATCTGTTGGTGAGCAATAAATCATTCTCATGTCAGCTGACACAGCACTCTGCTGGACTTGCTAGTTCACCTCCCATCCTTGTCGGATGGACTAAAATATTCCTTCTTCAGCTCTGCCTTACAGAGTATTTTGTCTCACCTTGCACATCACCTCCAGGGATATTCAATTGCTTTTACCACCAGTAACTACAAGTCTGCCAAGTTTTTGCTAAAATTTTGCAGAATCATTTAGGTCAGAAAAGGCTTGAAATCACTGGGTCCAACCTATGACCGAACACCACCAGGTCAACTGAGTGCCACATCTGATCTGTCCTCAAACACTTACAGGGATGGTGAACTCCACCATCTGTCCAAGCTGTGGGCTGCCAGCTTTTCCAGGAGTATGCTATGGGAGCTAGTGTTGAAGGCTGCTACTCTGCTGCAACAGAGGCTTTTTATTCTTTGCTCTACCTTCACTGAGCAATGAGAACAAGTTTGCTGCATCCTTTTGTAAAATGTCTTTTACTTAATAATAGGTAGCAGCTATGCCTTTCCCTCACCCACACACCTTCACCCATGCTTTTGCTTTCAGGCTTAACACATCTCCATTCTTCTAGCCCTCCTCTGGAGGTTTTATACTCCGACACTCCTAAGCAGGCACTGATTATACCTACAGCACTTCTCTGAATTCCCTCCAGTTTCTCAGCCAGAACCCTAGTCAGAAAATCTAGTCTGGCAGAAACACCAAAAAAATAACCTTTGACAAATTATGCCTATGGCATTTCATATTTCAAATGGTGATTTTCAAATTACCATTCCTGACTGCTGCACAGTTGCATAATAGAGACAAATTCAAGAGACATTTCTTTAGAAAAGACAATAAATAAAGAAAAGCTTAAGAGAGAAAATGAAGAGGGAATATAAAAGAGAGAAGAAAGAGTCTCCAACTCACTATTTTTTTTGGGCTTCAGTATTTGGGGCAAAATGACACAAATGGATGGGGGGACCATGGGGATAGGAGAGTTGGGAGCAAGAGGGAACCACTGGCAGAGCTTCCTGGTAAGTTTACTTCCTTCACTAACACTAGGAATTATACAGACTTAGACAATCCAACCATAAAACTTCGAGTCTTCCAGATACGAGAAAACTATTCAACAGAAAGAGGACAATGACACGGATTCACATTAGGCATCTAATGCCTAATAATGCTTAGTTTATGACCTTTGCCTCCTTCCAGAGTCAATGGAGAGAACAGGTACTCTAAAAACTGCTCCCCGGGGCACCCCATCTCTTTCACAAGCAGACTTATGAAGACAAATCCCTTCTGACCACTACCTAGAATTACCAAGTGGCATTTCAGAATATATCTAACTATGGTGCTTCACTGTATAAATGCATCCCTGAAATTAATCATATATGTCCATATGCTTCTGAAGATATTAAGTGCATTTGCGTTTTGCTGAAAGGACATGAGAAGCTTGTGAACCTGTTACAAGACTCAAAGGGGAAATTGTGGCAATAGATTGGATCAGACGGTCAGGAATGCCTTCTCAGCCTCATTCATCTGTGAATATGTTTTAAGTTAAGTACATGTACAAAGGCTTTGTTGAATCTGTTTTAGCACCTTACTCCTTCAGAGTAAGGTTAACTATCTGCTGACCAAGATGATATTCAACAGAGGGAGAGCAACTGGGAACAAGAATCAGTTCCTGGATCATTTGGAAATACTCATGTCTGGAGTAGGGAAAAGTCTCCAGAGCATGCCCTGGTTCTGCAGTCCTTCTACTAATTTTTATGCTGCAGCTCCTAAAAGAATCCTGTCTTTTCAGGGAGCACAAATTTTATGTTCTTATCTTCATCTGTACTGGAGAAATTTTGACCTTGTTTAAATATTTCACCACCTAAGGTCTGAGTGATTGAGTGTGAAACTGTTCTTCACTGTTTTGTTGAATACCACAGTTGTCTCTACAGACCAGTCTCTGAACAAAGGTTTTAAGAAAAAATATTTTTCTTGCCTGAAAACTATCACATATAAAGACAGGGTTCACACAAACAAAGGAGCAAAATCTTGCAAGTGAAGACAAGCAGCTCTTCCCTCCAGGAAAATAGGTTTGGTTTACATCACATGATACAGATGAAACCATGCCATATTCGCAATGTACTCCCAGTTAGCTGTAAAGCAAAAAGGAGAAGCATTTCCAGCCAAGAGATATTTACTCCATGTTTACTGCTTCTTTTCCTTGTTTAGACTTCTGAGAAAGTGTTTAGATGGGACTTGGAAAAAACAGATATCTAGATTCTCCCTCCCCACTCCCATTTTCTTTCTCCTTTGTCCACACACTAGGTGCAAAGACAGACTACTAAGCAAAGGGTCCTCTTATTCAGGCTCTGGCAGCACACCTTGGTACATCACTAGGAACTATTTTTGTTCCCAATCTCTGACCAATCCCAAACTTCAAATCTGGGGCTGTATTACCCAAACCCAACAATCCAGCTGCTCTTTGATAATGTTCCCATTCGTACTATCTACACAAACAAGTGTATTTTCTTCAGAGCCCTAAGTTTATGTTAAAGGACTAGTGGTACAAGTCCATTTAGCACAACTGCAGTGGACTGAGTCCAGTGGGAGCATCTGAGGAGAAGAGGAATCTTTTCGTAGAAAAGGAGGCCTCATCAGCTACTGTCAAGAAGAAATCACCAGGGTGAAAAGGGTCTTGCCTTCCCTTGGTCAGGGAGAAAAAAGTAGGTCATAAGTGTCCCTGAATGAAAGAAAATATTGCTGAAGATGTTACAGGGATTGCCTTTGTTATGTGGAAGTCATAACAACATGTCTCAGCACCCCATAACAGATAGGGAAGGCTCCTTGAAGAATTGGCTTTTGGAATGACATGGCCTAATCAAGCACATAAAAGTTGTTCCCTCTGTCTGGGTGCCAGAGTGGCAAGTGTCCCGAGCCTGCCCTCAGCCCCTTATGTCTCCCCATTCACCTGTAACAGACTGACCACTGAATTAGCTCTTATCATGCAATTAACCCAATTACACAGAGGGAGGACACTCCATAAAGATAATTCAGGAGAGCAGTATAGGGCCTCCCCTTCACAGGGACATGGAATGACACTCTCAGGTTACCCTGTTCTTAGGAACAAACCACCCTCAATGCAGCAAGACCCAGTGCTGAGTGAGTTGTGAGTCAGCCTCTGCATGTTTCCAGAGTGCTTCAGAGAGCACCATCCCAGCCAGTGCAGCAGGAATTCAGGCTTCCCTGGGCAGATTTGTAGTGAACAGGCTTCCTGTTTGGGTTCTCATCCTCAGGATAACATGAGGCTGAGGAACAGGGGGCCTCAGAGGGAAGTTTACCACACAGCACCAGCATTAGATGGGGCAAAACACTCTGGGGCTTTGCTTAGCAAAAAGCAAAATTAAGATGCAAGTATAAGTACAAAGTGTCACCAAAAATGATTCCATTGCTCAAAAGATTCTATTGTTGTAAGCAATGTTTCTATTGTCTGGCAGACAACTGTTGAGTCAATGAGGAACATGCTTGGCTGCTGAGGTTGTTATTGATGCTCATAAATAATGTGGCACAATTTAAGAGTATCTAACAGGTGAAATAGGTCATGCATAGATCCAAAATTCACATATGCATTTTGGGTGGGTTTGTTTCACACCAGTTCTGTTTGATCTCACGGATAAAAGCTCACCAGTGAAGATCAAAAGCAGTTCTGACCTGAACTAAATCTGTAACATGGATGCATGCTTTGATTGCTTCCCACGACAGAACTCAGCTGTACAACACTCATTAACCAGTTCAGAAGAAGATTTGGCAGTGGAGAGGCTTTTCACAGGAATCACAGCAGGCCAGGAAAGTCTCAGATGCCACATCCCTGTTACTACACAGAACTCCTCCCAGGATAAGGCTTTCTATGGAACACTGCAGTCATTTCCCACACCTGTACCCAGGGCAAGGGCAACTTCCCATCCAAGAGCACCTGATCTCCACTACCAATGTTCTCACTCCCCCCCTACCAGGCAGCTGACCTCCTCTTCTCCCAGTACCAGATCCAAAAAGCAACTCTTCACATTTTGCAACTTGAGCCAACTAGAAAAAGTAAACCTATCCACTGCCAAGTTAAATCCCACACAGTCCCAGCCAGTTTCTCACGTTCTTCTGCATTCGCCTTGTAAGAGGCATTTTCCTCTCCTCTTCGCAATGTCAGGATTCCAGGAGTGAGGAGAACTCAGTCACATTAACTCTGAATACTGAACTACCCTTTATAGTAAAAGTGCTAAAGAGTGGGTCTTGTGGAAAAAAAAAACCAACAAAAAAACAAACAACAACATTGTTTAGGCTTGGCTATAAATCAAAGTTCCTGAATCACTAGTTTTTATTCACCCTACTTGCTTCAGGATTTGCGACGACAAGAGTAGTGAATTCAACAGAGAAGGAACAAATTCCAACATATTAAGTGTTGTTTTTAGATTAGTGCATAGAGCAACTGACTGAAAAGGTGCGTGGGGAGGGGTTGTTTGTTTCCCTTGAAAAATTACTTTCTGCTAGTAGGAAAGTGGCCAGCTGGGGAAAGGAAAGAGAAGGAAATATTTTATATGAGCTCACAAATAAACACTCCAAGTTCTGAGAGCACCTCTTCATTTTTGAAGGAGCATCTGGATTTTACTTGAAAACTAGAAAGATTAAGGCAAAAAAATCTTACATTATCTCAAAGCCAAAGAAAAGTACTTCAACATCACTATTATCTTACTTTTGCTGAACCTAATACTGAGCTTGAATAACAGATTACAGGATCTTGTGTATGAGACAGAAGCCAGGAGAGACAAGTGAACATGAGCTTTAATGTGTATTTCAAATTTTACTTGGAATTATGTTAAAACAAAACTGCAATTTAATTATAAAACATTACTTATGTCCAGAAATACATTCCATCTAAGTAACTAATTTTTAAGGCAACACCAATTGTATTTTTTAATCAAACTTACAATGAGAAGATAGAATCAGAATCAAAAATAACCACACCATCCTAAAATCTGGTACCCAAATATGAGTGCATATAAACAAGTGTTATGCTAGCTAGGGTTGTTTCTCAATTGACTACAGAGAGAAATGTCTGTGAGTGGCATCTCTTGAAAATTAATCTTTCCATCACAACTGGACTGTATTAATAGAAAATGATGTGACAAGAAAATAAAAACTGTTGTAGACAAAGGCAGTGGGAAAGAGGACAGGACTTTCCAGACTGAATGTGAGCTGGTGGGAAGAGAAAAGAAGGAAGGACCTCCCACAAAGACAAGTATGAGCAGGAATATCAGATGCTGATCACTGGGGATGGGAAATTGCAGGGCAGTGTTGAGCTTCTGAGAGGAAATGCAAAGGAAATGGAGAAACAAAGTGCTCCCAACTTTGCACCTATGCGAAAGAGCTAGAAAAATCTCCCAGGGGCATGAGGATTTGAGCAGTGCAAACGCAGGTAACTCGGAAAGGTGAGAGATGGAAAGTTTGTTGCTATTTTACAGTTTAATGCTCATCTTGCAACAGGTACAACCAATCCCCATATTGCTGTGTATCAACCATTCTTTCATCAGGATAACACCAATCATCTGCAGCTATCCAATATGTTTACACAGAGTCTTAGCCATATGCTCCTATGGCCTTTGTGCCAAAAATCAGAGCTTCCTACCAAAGTCCTGCTGGAATCCTTTGAGTGAAAGCCAGACTGCCACGCTTGGTGTGATACCATGGCAACTCAGAGTCCCCATCACGACTGAGCCCTGAAGGTCCTTGAAAGAGTCTCACAAAGCGCAGCAAGTACAACAAGTACGCGTGGCCCCATCAGTGTGGGAGATACAGGGACACAAACAAATGTAAATACTCTTGTCTGAACAACAGAACGCAGGGGAAGAGACAGAGAAGGGAGCCCTGGGTTCAAAAGTGGATGCCGAAAACTAGGCAGGGAAATTATTCATCACTGCACTGGTCAAAACTGATCAGTTTTTCAGCTTTGGCATACAAACACCTCAGCTTCACACTGTCTTTGCAAGCACTAACACTCCTGTGCACAACTGAATAACTTTCCAACCACCAAACTACTCTAGAGGACGTGTTTTCCCTTCTGGGAACTTCAGGTCGTTAAAATTAATCATGAGGCCATTGAATATAACTAAGGGAGATTTTTGGTATTTGTAAATCATACAGTTACTTCTGAAAGTGTCTTTCGGATATATCATTGTAATTGATTTTATGAAATCGCAGAGAAAGTTTGCTGCAGGTTTTCCTTGATGAAAGAAAAAGAGAGAAAAAGAAAAGCGGATGGAAGAAACGGCATTCCTGTAATTTTCACGATAGGGAAACAACCAGGTGCTTGAGAGAATGAGCACCCAATAGCTGAACTAGTGACCTGTCTGTTTTCCTGAGTTCCTTGTCTTTAGTCTCCAAGAAGCAAGCTATTCAAACTGACTACCACTTGAATTACTTTGGGTATCAGTGTTTAGGCGCTGTAGGGTGTGCAAACAGAGGCATGCATGCTTTGAAACCATGTCTACTCTGCCTCAAGGCAGTGATTCACACGAACGATAGAATTACACAGAACGCATGAAGCAGCAGATTTTCTTTTGGAAATCCAGTTCTTCTTATGTGATTACTATCAAATAATGATTTTATCAAAAGCCTAAACGTTTTTAGTAAAGAATCCCTTCTCCTAGAGACACATAGGTGTGAAAGAAAACAACTAAAGAAGTTAATGAACTTCTTTTATAAAATAGCTTCTCAAGGGGCTTTTTTTTGGGGGGGGGCCGATTGTTTTCGTTTGGTGTTTTTTGGTGGTTTTTTGTTTGTCTATTTGGGGTTTTTTGTGTGTGTATGTGTTTGGTTTGGTTTGGTTTTTTTGTTTTTGCTTGTTTGTATGTTTGGGGTTTTTTTTTTGTAGTAGAGAAGTAGTTGACAAAGTTGGTTCAATAATGCCCAAATCCTCAAATACCAACAGTCACAGGCAAAAATATTAATGGGCGATTTTAAAGTCAGTCTCATGATTTGTAAACAGTTGAGAATACCAACACCTGAACAATCTTCTTTCCTGGTTAGCATACTGGAATGATTAAATAGTTTAGCCTGATTGAATAGTTTTAAGTGCAACATAAATGTTATGACAGTAGTTAACTACTGCTGTTTTCTTAAAGAAAATAGTTACTCTATACACAGCAAGTGCAAACAGTGCTTCTCAGCACAAAGTCAAACCCTAAACTTGCACTCTATATCAAAAATGTTAACGCTGTTTTGAGAAATGCTTGAAACTATCACGGAATCTAATATCGTGTTTACCTTGTGTGTTCTCTCCTTTCCCCTCATTATTAGGTATCAGACCTGCTCAAACAATGGGCTGGTGGCTGGTTTCCAGAGTCAGTATTTTCCATCTGTGCTGGACCGTGAATGGCAATTTTACTGCTGCCGCTATAGCCGGAGGTGCCCGTACTCCTGCTGGTGAGTTCAATCAGGCACCAAACCTGTGAGCCTCTTTTCCCCAACAAGCCCCTATAAATGTCTTTGGCTGCTTGACCCATCAGAAACCTTGTCTGAAAAAGACTTAACCCTGCTTTATGAAGCGAAGCATGTTATTTCCAGTCTGCTACAGGATTCTTAAGGATCCAAGGCTAAGGGAAGAGAGTAAGGGCACAGTTACACGGAACAGCACAAGGCAGTAGCTGGCCCTCAATGAACAGGTCTGGGGATCAGCATCAGCCGAGCTGTGCTGGAAACCATGACATAAGTCTCCAAAGTGGAATGACACTTTCCCACCATAAATCCAGCACATTTACTGGAGTAGGAGCATTCCTGTGCTACACATTTTTGCCACAATGACGAGTCAACTTAGACCACTTACCTCAGAAAAAATGTTAGTAGTGCATACAAGTAACATGCTTCCTCTCTCAAAACTGTTTAAAGATCAAAGTCAAAATGAGCTACTGAACATAAACCCAAAAGAAAAGGGTGGTCTCAGCAGAGTACCACAACGGGTGCTGGCAACTTAATGGAGGCTGTGGAGAAATGAACTATGCATCCCAAGCTTCCCAGTTTCTCTAGAACACACCAGAGGTGTGGTTTCTCTAAATTAAAACCAAAGACAGGAGCAGAGTGTGAAAAGGCAACTCATATTGCTCCTAACCTTCTGTTCAAGAGAACTCATAATTTTATGCTCCATTATAATTTTATGTTACATTCAGCCTAAATTTAGCTGTTTTCAGTGATACAAAGGATAACCTGCCAGCATTTAAGAAAAGAAAAGAAAAAAAAAAAGTAGGGGGAGAAAAAAGTAAAAAGAAAAAAAGTAAACCTGTGCTTGAATCTTTTTTTCCGGACCTCAGGTTTGAAGGAAGCTTTCCATTGAGATGCATACAAACTGTTCATGTGCCTGTTGGTCTTACTTGGCTGTCTGGCTATTTGCCAAAAACAACAGCACTGCCTTGTTTTTAATCCTTCAGTCTCCTTGCAGCCAGGAGGAAAAGAAATGTTTTTATTATTATTTTTAATTCTTTTAAATTAATGAACTCTGTAACAAATTCTTTGAACATTCTTCTGAACATTCCTCTGCCTCCTTTCCAGCAGGTATTGCCTATGGATGTTCCCTACATTTATTTACATACCTGTTTATTTACATACCTGCCCAGGCTCTTTCCTCTGAGGCAAACTCACTCAGACTTTTAAGAACTTCTTCCAATCTCATGTACTCTAACATTGCATACATTTTCAGAAAGACAACAGAAATTTCTGACCATTTTTTTGTTGTTGTTGTTATTATTGACAGTTCTGCTTCCCTCAGATGTTGTCTTGACAACTGGGAACAGCTTTGTTTCTGCTTTACAAATTGGCATTATTCAGAGTAAGGCAAATCCTAATGTAAATGTTTGGGGTTACTGAAGTCTTTAGTTTTCATCTCAGCTGCACACAGACTCCTTTACCGCCCTTCTATTTCCAAGAGTAACAAGTCTCCATATTTGTGCTTGGGAAAGAAAGTCCTACATATTTCCCCTGCAGTGCCATGCGGAAAAGGCAGCATTTCAAAAGCAGGTGAATCGGTTTTTCCCCTCTAAGCAGGGTAGAAATCCCATGTACTCACATCCTTCTGGGAGGGGAGAGCTGTGAAACTGGTGGGAAGCTGTGTCACCTGGTTAGTGAAAAGTTTCTGGTGCATAGTTTGTGATTATGGGTTAATTAAAAAAGCATTCTGCCTTCAGAGTTAGCAAGGTGTGTGTTTATGAGGTCTTTCCACATACAGTTATCCAAATTAGGATGTTAGCGTCTGGAGGGACAGACAACTAGATGGGTTAAAATATGGTGGTTGAAGGGTGAGATCCTGCCTGGGTGCCTGTCCTGCTTAATATCTCTATCAATGATCTTGAGGAGGCAACAGAGCACACGCTGGACAAGTTTGCATATGACACCGAACTGGGGGGTGCAGCTGATGTGCTTGAGGGCGAGACTACCAGTTCAGTGGGATGTAAAGAAAACTGCTTTTTCTACTAGGACAGATTGCCCATTGAGGCTCCTCGGAGGCTTTCAAGACTGAACCAAATAAAAGCTGGGAAGCGTGGTCTGACCTTGTTTGGAGCAGAGGGCTATAGCAGAGACTTTTTGAAGTCCCTTTCCACCAGAGTTACCCTGGGGTCCCACATAGGAGGACTTTTTTACTGGAGGACCCACACCATGCAGATAAAGTGTCTATTCCAAAAAAGTGGTCTCTTTTCTATCATCTTCTAGGAATGGTTTCTTTTCTGGTTTACTCTCCTTCCCTGCCTAGACAGTGTAGTAGTACTCTGGGGGAGTACTGGTTGTTATGGTAACATATAACCAACATGAACTCCACCAGGGTAGTGTGAAACCCCATGCTTTGGACTCACTTTTACTCTGAAGTCACAGATGTGACTTGTCTGAATTGTTGAATTTCAGCATACAGAAACCAAACTTCCCATCCCCTAAGCTCAGGAGATCTCACCCACAACCTAACTTTCACTGGCATTTCCAAGTTATTGTCACAAGACCTTGTTCACACATCACACTTCTGGTCTGTATCTTGCACTGGTCAAGATGCATTTGACAGAAAGAATGTTTTCCAAACAAACTGCAAAGTAGTTCTGGGCTACTATAGCACCTCACATTGTATATGCATGTAAGGCATAACAAAAATATGTGTGTGTAGTGTATCATTATTTATTGCATTTTCTGCCTCAAACTATCCAGGAACTCATTATAAATAAAGTAACTGTGGAGAAATGGCAATCAACATGCTGTGACTCCTATTTTTTGGTTGAAGAGGCTTATCTTCATGCAAAGGCTTCTTTTAGTATATGACTATGTGGAAAAGTAATACCAGGAAATTATGCAATGATTGGTGGTCCTTTGTGGGTCATACATTACACAGGAAAATCCATATTCAAAGAAAATCCACTCTGCAGAATTTCTCAGCAGCCTTGACTTTTAATGTGCTATGTATCCTGAAGTATGAAACCAGATGTAGGCAGAAATGCATTTTTAGGAAAACTGACAATATTGAGGTATGACAAAAATTCTGTTTCAAATTAGCTCTCACCTTGGGTATTTGATTTCTTCCTCTTCCAGTTGTCTCCATACAGTCCTCTCTGGTAAATATAAAAGTAGTAAAACAGCTGATCTTTATGTATGGTTTCTCTTGTTTCTTCTGCTTCAGGACTATATTCCTCCTGAAGTGAGATGACCCTGTAATGAATAAACATAGGTTTTTCTTATGTGCATGAGCCATGCAACTGATTTGTTAGAATTTGCCCTGGTTTTTACACCTAGAATATCCCTGTGTTTTTTGAAAACTGCTAGTACTTATTTGAATACATAATTTATAACTCCACCGTGCTGACTGAAACCAACACTCTGCTTTCACTTTGCTTAATAGAATGACTGAAGTCAAATACACGCAGAAGGACTTTATTTGTTAGCATTTATATCCTTACTCTTTGAACCCAGTAGTTCTGTTTTACAGCTCATCTTCTCGCCCTTAATTCCCAGTTTACCTCTGCAGTAAGCTCATATTGAAAATAAATTTACTAATCTTTTCCAGTCTCACAGATTTGCACTTGCTTTGTAAATTTTTTTACAAGTACTTAGTTTCCTTCTTCATCATGCCAAGAATTGTCATGGATTCTGCACATTTTTAACTTACTGAAAATAATTAACATTCTTCAAAGGAGGGAGAAAAGCTCTCTTTACCTGGCTAGGGAATGCTACCACAGTAAAATAAACTATGTGCTGATTTGCACCATAAAGGAAGCAAATCTATCACAGATGCAGAGACAGTGTCACTAAGTGGTCCCATTAGAGCTCCGATTTTTCTCTTTGCCAGGAAATGGAAGCTTGACTCCATACTCTCAAAAGCAAATACATGTCACAGAGCAGCCCCAAGTCTGCACAGACTGTTTATGACTGTTTCCCTTCTCCAAACAACGAGCAGTTCAAACGCCAAAAGGTCTGTCTGGAGCTGTGGCTGTTCTCTGTCATGGTGACACTGTCCAGGCAACAATTACATTTTCCAAGAGTTATGGGGTTTAAAGTACTTATTTGTTTTCCTGACTCAAACTGCCACACAAGATATATTGAAAATGATGTTATCAACCTGCCACACAAGAAATATTGAAAATGATGTTATCCTATGAAGGTTTCTCAGAGATAACCAGTAGCAGAGATACTAATCCAAGAGGTGAACTCAGAATAGATGTTGTGGAAACATGCAGTTCTGCACAACTCAATTCCCCTCCCCTCTTTTTCCATTCTTTAGAAGGCATTTAACTGTTTAGGGGGGTTGGTTTTGTTTTGTTTTGTTTTAATTATATTACCCATCAAATACAACCTTACAGTTCGATCTGCATTACTTCTTCCAGAGACATTTTAGGAGAAACACATATGATCTGACATTGGAAATCTGGCCAAGATATTTTGGACATATCTTTCTTGAGGAACAGGCAAAGTTGCCTTGAGCTCTGCTGCTGCTTGTTCCTGCATTGCATGAGCTGGTGCAGGCCTGGAAAAACTGTGCTCCTGCTGTGCCGGGCTCGTGGCTCCTCAGCCCCGAGAGGGCTTGTGGCCTTCAGTGCAACACAGTGGGAACACAGGAGCAGTGATGTGTCTGTGAATCTATGGGCTCAGAGCCTGGAGCCTGAACTCAATCACAAAACACATGACATGGCCACACAAGAGATCCTCTCATCTCCAGAGGAGCTAAAGGACCTCTAGTTCCTTGGAAGCCTGGCAATCTGGGATCTGTACTCAGAGCAGTTGCCAAAATTTCTGTAGACAGCTTACTAGGACCTTCTTGGCTTTTCAGCATAGGATGCATTTTTTAAAGCGGATGACCTCTGTCTTCCAGCTGGAGGCAGAGTTGAAATTGATTAAAGAGGCATATAATTCCCATGTTCATTGAATGCAACTTGCAGGCTTGTGGCTCTTGAAAAAATTTCTCCTTTAGGAAAGACATACTCTTAAAGCACTTGTAAACAACATCTGAAAGTAAGGCCTTTTGGGGGATACTCCTTGTCCTCAAATGTCAGAAAGTTAATGCCAAGGCTTATGTTTTCCTCTTGAAATGGAACAGCTCTTTCTTTTGGCTGCGGCATTGCTAGAGGAAGAGTTCAACAACAAAGAGGGAAATGAAGGTTAAAGAGAAGCCATTCTTCTTGTTAGCACTGCAGTTGCACAAGAAGTGAACAGCGTAAGATATTCCAAAACCATGTATTTATTATCAGGGAATAAGTATATTCCACAACTACAGCCAGAAACTCTTCTACCGCTGACTATTTCTCATATTTTAAAAGTCTCATTTCTTTTGTGTGCTTGGTTTCTGAAAGCAACGCATACCTACAGCTCTTATTTATTTCTTTAATCAGCAGGATGTACATACTAAAGGCCATTGGTGTGACTTGATCTTCTTATTGGTAAAGAATAGACTCATGATAACTATTTCTGAAGTCAATTGTTAAAAAAGTGCCACGGATCACTGTAGATTACAACAAAACATTCTTTTCAGTGCTAAATGAGTAACGCTGTGCTTCCTATTAATATCTACCATAACAATTCTTCACCATGGAAAATAAACAACACAGCTGTTTTCAGATTAAAATAAAAACAACAGTAACCCTGGTAAAGATTTAAAGCCTTTTTTTCAATACATGTCCTACCCTGAGCAGGATTTATAGGATTATAGTGAAATATAATAGAAAAACACGTGGATGGTTGGAGCAA
Organism: Chamaea fasciata; assembly: GCF_029207755.1. Taxonomy (NCBI): domain Eukaryota; kingdom Metazoa; phylum Chordata; class Aves; order Passeriformes; family Sylviidae; genus Chamaea; species Chamaea fasciata. The sequence continues at coordinate 21,398,942 of NW_027094087.1, read as the reverse complement.
TGTAAACCACTGAAAAGATAAACCATTCCACATCGACTCTATTCTAGCTAAAAATGCCATTATGAAAATACCTTTTTCTGCCAACTTTTCCCGCTGTCTCACACACATGCCAAACTACTTACACCCCTTATCACGAGATTTCCTTTCCCAGCCTTTAACACGGAATTACCTTCTTTATCCTCTCTCAACCGTGCCACTGGTGCTTAAAGTTTCTTGTGCCCAAAATACTATCCAGAAGTATTCGAAAACCTGAACCAGAGTTCCTGTTTTCTGTATTTTCTTGCAAACAGATCGTACAGACTGAAAAGACTACCACTTGTTGAAGGTCTCACAATGCTCTTTTCTCCCCTACAAGTCCTTCCCCAAACTTAACACCTGTGTGTGTATCAGGGTTTAACAAACGACACCACTAAATGCACCCTGCTGGCCCCTGCCCCTCAGCGTTTGTTTGGCACCAAATTACTCAGTGCCTGGAGGCCACAATCGCTGTAACACACATCTCACAGCTGCTTTGCCAGCCTCTTTCCTAGGGTTGCCTGTCACCTACCCCTCAGGCACCACAAGCACCCCGGCTTGGTCAAACAACGCTCCAAACAACAGCAGCAACTTTGGGCATTTGGCAATTCCCAGGCTTCTCACTGCTCCCCTAGCCCAATTCTCTTTGCTACAAGTTCAATGCCAGAAGTGCTTACAGGGCACTGTGAAGGTTACTGTGGATGCCTTTTCAGAAATGAAAAGCCCCATGGGCAGGCAAATCCTCACTAACTGGGGCAAAGAGTGTCTCATACTCGTTTCTCCTGTCAAGTACAAACCATACATGGCCACACGTGGCTTGCAATAGCTACCATGTTTGGAAATAAATTATGTGTCTGTAGGGACATGGTAGGTGGTTCATGAGTTGATATGCACTTTGTATTCGTTAGTGAGTAAAACATTTAACGTTTTCAGTTAAGTACTTGATAATATGAGTACAGACCAAGCTACAACAAAACCTGAGGGAACCACTGTCCTGTTGCCAGGCAGACCACTTTGGGAAGACCCTCAATAGCTGTCTTAAATGACCTTTCTCCCCTTCATGGTGAGAAAACCACATACTGACTATCCCTATGCATTAAACACTAGGACATCTCTAAGTGCAGACACATTTTGAGTGCATTACCCTCAGGATTCAAAAAATGGAGATAATAGAAAAGGAATGGGAACACACCACAGGGCTCTGCTACATGGACAAACAATTGCATTTCCTTCTAAAGGACATAGTGCAAGCCAGACAACCTTGAAATGCAGGGACTTAGAGGAACAGTTTCAGAAATGAGTACAGTAATCATCAAAGAGAAATGAATTAGACAGACCACACAGACTCATATGAACTTGAACACTGCTGTCATAGCACTATTTATAATTTTTCTCTCCAGAACAAAAGGAGTCAGTAGGCATGTGCCTGAAGATACACTTCAGAGCAGCTCAAGTCCCCAAATAATTTATTTTTGGTAATTGCATATATTTGCTTTTTGAACATTTCTTAGCAGAGGAGCCTTAAGAGGCTGCATGGCAATGTGGAGAAGTTAATACAGCGGGAGGGGAGGATGACAGCAGTCAGAAAGAAAAGAGAAGGAAGCTAAATGAAGACTCCCACTGCACTTTAGAATAACACTGCATGCCTCTGCAAAAGGTCTGTGAGAGACCACAGCAATTCAGAAGTTTGTAATCAGGTTTACTTTTCAACTGAGAGGCCCATGAAAGAAGTTCAAAGAATTGACTGTCAGTTCTGTTTCTGAGTAGAGCAAAAAGCAGCTTTTTAACCTTGTGTTGTGCACAATCTCATCTGCCCAAAACATATTCCTGGTCAAAATTACAGAACATTTTCCTTGCTGAGTGCCAAACAGATGTTATGAAACGCATCTGGTAGAACATATAAAAACACGTCTTAGTGGTTTCTCATAATAATAGCTAAACAAAGTGTCAAAACCTGGAGTTGATGGAAGAATGCAAAATTAAATGCTGGCCCATAGCTGGTCTTCATTTTTAAAACCTTCTATGACCCTGGATTCTCTGAAGATGCACTATCAGACACTCAGGCTTCAAATTAGTGAACTAAATATGCGGACTCTCCTCTGGCTGAGTGGGCAGTGTTCACGGTTTCTTCTCTTTCTCCTGGTCTACAGCATCTGTCTGCATGACCTGTGAAATACTGCTGTTATTTCTTACCAATGGCAGAGCACCACAAGGGCTTTGCACATCCATGTGTCAGAACTCAGACAACAGACACTGTGACCAAGCCTAATCTTCTGCTTCCTAAACACACTTTGGGATGGGTGTCCTTGTACTGTAACTCAGAATCTGTGTGATGATTGTCAAGGACAAAGAACAGGAAGCATGAGAACAAGATATATTCAAAGAAGTTGAAGTTCTTATAAGGTCATGTTGAGTTTCATACGCAGACACATTTTTCATTTGTCAAGGAAAAAATGATTTGTTAGGAATGATGTTCCAATTGAATCATCTTTCATATTCAAAAGCTGAATATGACCTTGAAAGCAACATAATAGCCCAGAGTACCTCAGTTTTCAGGTAAACTTTCCGCTTCTGAGTTCCCCAATAGGTTTGGACTCCAAATATACCCAAAGCACCTCATAAAAATTCAAACCCATCCCAATAACTATATTCCTAGGGAGTAAAATATTTAAGCCTGTGCTTAAACTCCACTGATTTATCAAAATGTAAGCATGCGGAAGTGCTGGCTCGAATGTGCTCGAATCACCTTCAAGCATCATTCAGGTACTGCTGCTGGGCTGGATTAAGTCAGGAAAAGGTTGTCAGCATTTCTGTAAGGGTGTCTTAACCCTGTTAGTCTCAACAGGACTTGGGCTGTTTATTTCCACAGGGACAGCATCTCCCTTACAGGGAACCTGAGGCTTCTCTTTGCCATTTTAGAGTGAAGCTAGTAACTCCAGTAGCAACCCCCATGTAAAATGGCGTAATACAAGGAGTGCCAGGTTTCCATTCAGACTTCAAATGTAATGTTGACAGAAAATACTGGTCAAGCTTCCAGCCCCTTCCTGAATCTGCTCATTATCTGTAAAATGAATTACAGCATTACTTGCCTATTTCCCAGGGAAGCAGCAATCATAATTTGGTTAATAATTGAAGAAGCTCTTTGAGGTTCTCAGATAAAATACACTGCACAAATATTGTGCAGGCCCACGTTTTTAAGTTATATATTAGGCAGAAAGAGGAAACAACAAAGAGTAATAGATTAATTACATTCACTTAATATAATTTGTAAGTGGATAAACGCTTAGAGTCGTGTGACTTGGCAGCATTTACTGCAGTCTACAGCTGCAAACCAAAGAGACTCACTAGAGGCTGGAGCAAATCCCTGCTATAAAGAAAAAAGTAGTAGATGGGCTTCATTTTCCTGCTCAGATTTCTTTTATCCCAGAGCTGCAGATATATGTACATATATTCCTATATTGCAGTTTGTTCTTAACTGTTCTAAAGTTGCTGAATTTTATTCAAATAGCTACCTGAATTAGTTGCATAGAGCAGAAAGGCAGCCTTGTGAGACTGTATCTTGTGGTGCTGTTAAGAAACAAGAACTTTCAAAGAAGCAGGAGAAATCTACTAATCGAGTTGTAGTCATTCAGCTGGACTCCTCTAAAAGATGGCAAATTATATCATCTTCTCTTTCCTTAATGTAAAGGTTAACAACAGAATATCCAGGACACTATGGAGAAGATATGGACATGATGATGTACACTTACGACTACTACATCCGTGGGGCAACCACAACTTTCTCTGCTGTGCACAGGTTTGATTTTCATCTGTTTCCTTAGAAATTTTTAAAAGTCTGTCTCTTCTATTTCCCCCCGATGCTGCATGGCTGCACACCATGTGCTGTGGTACCCAGCATCACGCTAGTAATTCTGAGGGCCAAAGTTCACAGTGCATACGATTCAGTGTCCAGAGTGGTGTATCAGCAGCAGGGCATGCTCACGGGGATCATTTGCCATGTCCATCTGAGCAGTGAAAAATACAGCAGTGGTAGGCTGGGCTGAATCTGACCTTCACAAAATGCAGCAGGTCTTCAGTATAATTTCTCACCTACTCCTAGTTGGAGCATATTTCATTGAGCTCAGTAAAAACACCCTGTGCCTTCAGGGAATGAGTGACCTGTTTTGGTCCACTTTTCTTTGCAGAAAAGCAGGGAATCTGCCAGGCTGCAAAGTTAAGACCATACAAACTGCAATATGAATGCTTTAAACTGCCCAATCCATTTCAGCACAATCCTAACAGATTCAAGACACTCCAGGAATTCAGGTAGTGCCACGTACCTTGATCCCTTTACAGAAAATGAGTTAACCATATTTTCTTGATCAGTCCTGGTCATTTCTTGGCATTTGCTAGTCCTCTTGGGAGAGGCCCTATGGCTAGTGAAGTTGTAGTCAGGCAAATGGATTCACAATTTTTCCGTTCAGTTAAAAAGGAATGTTTCTCCCTTTCTACCATGCACAACTACAAAGTTTTAAAATTTGGGTTTAACATAAATCCTACACTGTTGTCTGCCTGGGGTTACAGAGATCCTAACAGAGCAGCTTAAAGAAGAGTGTCAGTAGTCACTGAAACCTGATTGCGGGAGAGGGATCTTGATTCTTTCAAGCTGCCCTCTAATACATCAATCGTGAGCTTTTTTTTTTGCTGATGTCTTTTATTAGGCACCTCAGTCCAGTATATTAAACCATTTGTTATCAAGCACAACGCAGACAGCAAGGCAAGGTGTCCCGCACTTCTCTGCCAAGATGGGCTACATGAGAAGGGGGAGAGAAGACAGAAGTGGGAGTTTAAGGACATCATTATTTCAAGCTGTCTCTAATAACTCCCAAAGAAGCCAAAGTGCTTTTGTCACTGTAATGCTCTCAGCCTGCCAAAGTTCACTATAGGGATCCCTCAACTAAAAGATTACCTAAAATAAGGAGGCTTTTCCAGAAGTGACAACACATTGTAAGTCTGCTGCAGCTTCATAACTGTAATTTCCTGGCTAAAATTATCCTGTTTATTACCAAATGTAATAATTACCCTGTCTGCAAATTCTTCCTATAAGTGCAAGAATGACTTCCACAGATACTTGACTCAAAGGTATCTATTTATCACTTTAGATAAAGAAATAAGAAAGTCATAAGGGACAGCCCCGTGGCAGGTTTTTCATCTTAAATATTTCCCAGTGCTACACTTAATCCTTGTTCCTCATGGCTGTGGCAGAGAGTAGGGGAAACAATGCAGACAGTGCATTCCCCTGCAGCTGGAATCCAGACTCCATCGGATGTGGACCAGGGTAAAGTCTGGAATCACAAGGACAAGCCTGGAAAACAAAGCAGCCAAGGTAGCCTATGCCTCTGAGCAGATTTCTGTCTCTGACTGCTGAAGGCAGACTTCAGAACAGGGTGACAGTGGGGCCACTGTCCAGGAGCAAAGGCAGCATCATGGGAATGTACATCAGGAGAGCAGGTCCTCCCAGGACCACAGTGCCCAGGGGAGGGAGAAGCCACCAGCACTCCTTTGTCCTATCTCTGCCCTGGTGGCAGTCATACACCTGCAATAGTAGCAGGTTAAAACTGCAGAGAAAATATTTTGTGAATTGCAAACGGGAGAAGTTTTCTGCACCAATGAACTTTCTGGCCCTCAGCTTCCAGAACAACCAGAAAAAATTTGTGTTGCCAAGAGAATGAAATGAAATAAAAAAAAAAATTTCTACACCAGTTCAGAATTCAGATTCAGGCTGTAACACTCCTCCTGAGCAGTATGAATCACAAATTCAGCAAAATTTGTCATCATTAATGGTTCTTTGCAGCTCATGAAGCAGAATAGGAGCAGAAAAATGTCTTCTGAGTCTCAGTCTGCCTGGAGCATGGCCATTTCCACTTTTCTGTGTGAACATTTTTTAATTCCTTATTTTCAAGCACATTAAACTTGTGTCCATAGTATTTAGTTCATGATGGACAACGTTCCTGAGCTAACAAGATGCAAAAAAAATCCTCTGAATGTATTTCAGTTAAAGCTTTCCCAATCACTTCAAACAGGTAGGTATTTTTAGACTTTTTCAATAAACATGCAGCTATCTTCCCTTCCTACTCCCTAAGACATTGCATCACTGAGGCCACTGTTGATACAAGGATATTTGAAACAGCATGTGATGCTTGTGGCAAAGGACGTAGAAAGTTTAGAATTATGTTATCCCCACCAACACTTCTGTAATCACTCTCTGTGTTTCCATGCCTATTATCAGGAATGAAAGAGTTGATAATCAAAGGTTTTAACTGCTCCTTTCTGGAGAACAGACTTCAGAAGCGGTTACTATTTACATTTTCCAGTCTCATTTTAAATAGGTCAAAAGGAGAAAACAACTGTCTATAAAGCAAGACAAAAGCAGCTGGAAATAATTAGAACAGGCCTGAAGTATCTCAGGGAGCCCATTCAGACGTGTGGTGATAACACTGATGCAGACAGGATGACCTGGACATAAATAAGGGAACATTTGCAGGGAAGGGCAGGATCTTTTGTTAGACAGACAAATATAGGCAAATTTCAGAGAAGGAGATGGGCTCTGTGAAGCAGGTTGTAAACAACTGAAACTGCTGACATACACATACACATTGCAAACCCTTGGCAGAATAGCTTCCAAAATTAAACCCACAAACCAAACAGCATAGTACCTTCAGCCTGAGGTCTGAAACAGGCCAAGTGATGATGGTATGGCTTTCTGGTGGAGCACTGTTACATGGCTGTGATCTGGTTGGATCAGTCTCCTGAGTCCAGAGAGCACCACTGGAACATTGACAACACAACCTGCAGCAAGTATCTTGCTTGGACAGGGAAGTGGGAATTACCAGGTGTTCTTGTAAGACCCACAGCTTGTCCTTCACTATGTAGTATAAAAATAGCACATGCAGACTGTCATGAGCTCATTTCTTTTACAAAACTGTTCTCTTATTTGGGTGATCTGGATAGCCAGCTGTTTCTTAACTGCCCAGATATCATCACTGGAAAATAAATTGACAGCCAGATACCCCAACAATGAAGTATGTTTGAAATGCCCAGACAAGCTGGACATCCACCAAGCTCAGCTGAGCTAAATTATAGGGTATTTAAGGTCCCTAATACGTTTCATATGACCGATGAAAGAGGATTTTGTCAAACTCAATATGAATAGGAATTCACAGAATTTTTAAACTGAATTGGAAGCAGATTATTTGACAATATTTGGAGATAAAAGAAATTTCTCCACACATCAAAAATTCAAATCTGACAGCACATGACAGCTGGAGAGCAAAAGTGACAGTTCAATATTGATTCCCAAAGAAAATGCATGAATTTAGCAACTGGGAGGGGATGACACCTACAAACTGGTGTTAAGGATCTGCAAAGGCAAGTTCAGATACATTCTAGAGTGCGCCTCATAAGGCAGTTCCTGATGGCATCTGCATCCCCATTGGTAAACTTGTAAGGGATCTACAAATTGAAACAGGCTGAGAACTACTGAATTAAGCACACAGTAGCAACAGTGCAATGTAATTGCCTGCATCCCGAGAAGCTGGGCATATATGCTTGAGTTCAAACACAAGTAACAGGGGAAAGAAAGGTAATATGCCATAAATGCGTCAACCATATACATATGCTAGTATCTGCAAGCCCAACATGAAATGACAGCTTCAGAAATAATTCTGTTCCAGTATTTTAAAGCATGTTATTAATTCAGATGACTAAAATACATTTCTTTTAAAGAGCTTGACTTTTAATTTTACAATGTCCTATTTTAGAAAAGCTACTTGACCTAAGATTTTGAGCTAAAAGTCTCTCTGACAACGGGTGCAATCTTAGCAGACCTTAACTTCGACCAATATATATAATCCTGTTTTCCACAGAGGGGTCCTCTTTATTTATCTCTTTTGTAACTTAGTGACCAAAAGAGTAATAACTGTCTTTGAAGAGCATGCACATAGACCAAATAAGAGATTCTTAAAATAAACCTAAAAATGAATCTCGCATTTCATTAACCTTTGGTAACAGTTTTACAAGGAAATTACATTTTAAAAACATCTAGGAAAGATCTAAAGAAAACCAAAACCAAACACTATATAACTGGTACATCATACTTGCTGATGAGCATGACACAGACCCATTTCCAAATGACACTCAGGATAAACTTGTAACTTAGTAGCACAGTAAATTTCCAATTAAAAAACCTCATTTTTTAACAATAAACTGCAATGAAACATTTTATGCCTACAGGGTAGGTACAAAACATATACCTACAGGGCTTAAGAGTCAAATTAATCTTATTCCAGGACAGAGTCACCCAGTCAATGACACCATGTAAGCATAGTTAATACCAAAATCTGGGCTCAGGGGTCTCAGCACATTCCTGAGAGGTAGCAGTTTGGCACCAGTTTGGTGCAGGGGTCTTTAAATGCAAGCTCCTATTAAATCACTCTAGCAGCATTACCCATCCCATGCCTCAGCTTTAGGTTATGACTATTAGCAGAATTCAAGCTTTCAGAAACCTCTTGGAGGACTACCCATTATCAGTATAAATAACAACTGCCATCTGCAAGGACTGTCGGTTTGGATCTAAATTCAAGTTAGTCAGTATCAAGCAGCCTAAATTCAACATTCCCTTCACAGCAGGACAGTATTTGATCCTCTGAATTCATGGCTATTTGTCAAAGGAAAATTTAATGCACAATAAGCTAAGGAGGAGATTAAATTTGTAGCCTGTTGTGGCTATTGGACACTAAATCACTGGCCTTCACTGTTGAATCCCACTGCTCCAGTCAGGCTTCCTACTAACAATTGTTAGGTTTTCTATCAATCTATTGAGAGAGAATACCACTCACAAACTGGGAAGAGCATAAACTCCCTTTCCATTCATAAATGTTACTCTTCCTCACATGTGACTTCATCAAGGATGAGAAGTAGATTTCATTTCTCTCACTATTGATTCCTTCAGATTTTTATTAAAGGACACTAACTGGAAGGCCTAGTAGTGAAAAACATTAAAAAAAAAAAAAAGAATGTGAAATTTGCCCTCTGCATTAACTCCCCTCTTAGACATAGCTTGCAAATCACCCAGGTACTTTTCACTTTTTACACATTACTGAACAATATATGACATGACAATAACTTTTGGCAGAGTCATCCTTTTCATGTTGGTCACTGATTAAAGTCAATTCAGGACTGATCACCATCAGGATTCATTGTCTTCTGAAGGATACTCAGAGACCTATGTATTCAGACAGCTGATTTTCTTATCTTGTAAACTAATGTGAGGGAATTGTAACTATCACACATATTTAATATCCTTTTGGGTCTCAAAAATACAGAGTACTCAGATGAAAGTCAGTTAATGGCAGACAGATATTTTTGTTGCCATAATACCTGGAATAAAGTTACTCTTACTTGTATAGCATCTTCTGCAGTTCTGGCTCACTAATACCTCTCTCTTGTCTCTCTTTCATACAGGGATCGTCAGTGGAAATTTATTGTCTGCAGGATGACAGACTATGACTGCCCATTTCAAAATGTTTAAAAAGATTGAGTGTACTCCACTTGGAAAGCTTGGGGACAGACAGGGTGGGATGAGGATAAGTGATTACAGAAGAAGGTCAATTAGGCTCACAAAAATGTACCAAGACTCATCAGCTGTCTGCTGAAGACATAATTCTTTCTCTCTGGAGCTAATACATAAAGTGCCAGCCCACATGCTTGCTACAGTGAATTCAGAGGATTCTTTCAAGCTGCACTGAGAGTTGTATCCCCCCAGTTAAATTTGCTTCTGACACACATGTTTATGATGCACAAATCTATGGCATATGCACAGTTACTTTTCTTATATATACATGTAGCCATTCTAAACACGTAAAAATTCCTTTCCATAGCAGCTCTGTGTAAATGGCTTCCCAGTGCAGTCACTCCAAATGAGGTGGAAACATACTATACACTTCCCAACATACACAAGACTTTCCTGTCTTCTGTTTTGTACTTGGAACCAATCCAGGGACCCCTACCAGCTTCTCAGAGCTGGAAGTGTGCAGAAAACATCATTGGGAAGTGTGTGATGGGCTGCATCTGGAATTACCTGTACAGCCCTCAGCATAACTCTACTGGAACAAAGGTCTGCCCACATGGGAGAACTCTAGGTATTTAAAACAGGAAGACATCAATGTCTGATAAAAATGAGAGTAGATCCACCAATAAAAACAGAAGTCTAACCCAGCTTTACCGAGAGTCTCTTTTATATTTCTTAAGAATCTCTAATGACAAAACTAACCAAGTACTCCGCTCTGGACAAACCCAGGAGTAGGTCAGGGCATTCACTCTCAGTGAATATGAATATCACATTGTTCAGGAATCTGATTTTCAAGTGGATTTGGTTTCCACTATGGGTGCCTGTACAACATCCATCTTTCCTTGGTAATACATTCTTGGCTTAGAATAGACAAATAAAGCTAGTGACTTAGTTGACCTTAGTTCCTCCAGTTTGCAGATCCTATCGCCTACAAAGTATAAACTGACCATGTCTCAACACTGCACAGCACTTGTGCAGCTGCAGTCCAACAAGAAAGAATACTGATCTGTTTCAGGAAGATCTGAGGTAGGATTTTCACTCTTGAACAAGCTAGAATTTAGGGTTAAGTTTCTTAGTTGATGAATTCAATGGTGAAGTTAGCGGTGGCTTTGGTGGTACTGCCTCAAGGGCCATGATGGCTCCATGTGCCGATTTAAGGCTGCAGAGCTTCATAGGAAACAGTTGTGTCTGCCAGTGAGTTTCCATATTTCAAGCATTTTTAGCATGTTTATAAGCATACCCTCTTGTCCAATAAAGGAATGATAGGTTTTGCTTTGCTGTAGCCTTGTTCTTTATTGATTTTACTTACACCAGCCTATTAATTTGCACACAAACAAACCCTCTGTCACTCCCAGAGACCATGAAGGTGATTAGGCAGTTCTGTAAGAGCCAGTTGCTGAGATATGTAGGTAACTGTGAGAAAGAGAATTTCTTTTATTAAGCATAGGGAAAAGCTGGAGAAACTTGTTCACTGACGCTGATAGACAGGCAAAGAAAGCCAAAGGAACTCCAAACAGCAGAGCACCGGAAGAGAAGGCACTCCTGCCAGGGGATCACTGGAAAAGGCTGTGCACTAAAATTAGGCACAGGAGTATCATCCTGGAGAACACCTGCTCCAGATGGAAACCCATCTCCTACACAACTTTATCTTGACTACTTAGGCTGCTCTTCATTCTGTGTGCACACCATGGGGTTATGAAGGCCTCTGATGGGACAGTACAATATAATCTTAAGCTGGTGTAAATTTGCAGAGCCACAGAAAAAAGCAGCTCTGGTCTCTTGCCCTGGTGCTGCAGCGTCATATTGTCCCATATCATAAAATCATTAAGGTTGGAAAATACCTCCAAGGTTATCAAGTCCACCATGTGATGGAATGCCATCATGAGAACAACACCACAGCACTGACATGTCCAGTCGTTTCATGAACATGTGCAGGGTCAATGCCTCCATCATCTCACTGGGCAGCCCATTCCAATGTCTAATCACTCTTTCAGTGAAAAAAGGCTTGATGGTGTCCAGCCTAAACCTCCCTTGGCACAGCTCAAGGATATTTCCTCGTGTCCTTGTCATTGGTTGTGTGGGAGAAGAACCTGCCCCTCACCTTGCTACACTCTCCTTTCAGGTGGTTGTAGAGAGTGATAAGGTCACCCTTGTGCCTGATCTTCTCCCAGACTGAACTACGCCAATTCTCTCAGCTGGTCCTCACAGGACTTGTGCTTCAGACCCTTCACCAGCTCCATTGCCCTTCTCTGGACTGACTCCAGGATCTTTCTTCCCTTGAGGGGCCCAGAACTGGACGTGGAATCTGAGGTGCAACTTCACCAGTGCCAAGTACTGAGTGGCAGTCGCTTCCCTAGTACTGCTTGACACTATTTTTTACATAGACCAGGATGCCATTGGTCTTTTTGGCCACCTGGGCACACTAATGGCTCATGACTCGGTTCTCCCTCATCCCTGTCCCAGTCCCTTGTTTCCACTCATGCTCTATTCCCAGCTCCACCCTAGCAGTGCATCTGTGTAGGATACATTTCACAGGACTCCTCTTCAGAAAGTTAAGTAATTCTCAGATGAGGAAAGGCGTGGGTGGGAAACAGAATGTATCTTGGGGGGAAGGCAGAAATGGGATGTGGACCAAAAAAAACCCCAAAAAGCAGAACAGAGGCAGAGAAAGGCTGGTTCCTGTGAAGTCCTAGGACAGCTAGTTAGCAAAACTAGGAACTGAACTTAGCCCTTATCTAAGTTTTTATCTAAGTTGCAGTATCCACTTCTAATGTTGAGGTAACCCTTCCATATGGAAAAACACTGCTCCAAAGCTGATAAGGTTTCGGCCCAAATTCTTTAGCACTCAGTGAGGTAATTATGAGCCTGTCTCACAAAAGTCTGCCAGCTTCAAAACTTCATCAAGTTTGCTTTAAGTTTCCTAAAGCCATTCTGGGAAAGTGAGCCTTCAACCTGCTTAGGACACCTTACCAAACCTGAGTCGCCTTTCACTCCTTCTGGCACAAACCAGATGCCTTTGCAGGGAAATGAAGAATTGTGCCAGTCTGACCAAGTACAGCCCAGCACAGATATCCAGTGCAAGGAGCCCACCACACTTCTTCATTCTCAGATGCTCCATGCACAGAAGCACCACACCTGCACTTGTGCTATATGGAGTAAAAGTCATCCCTGACCTGAGAGTAAACACAAAGCCTAACATTATAAATCAACCCTTAGTCTTTAATAAATAAGACATCAGGAAATAAAGTCTTATTTATTTAATGAATAACAACAGTATGGATTGAATTCAAACATCTGAGAGAAAAACATTCCTTTGTAAATGCTGAGCATTGTCCCAGACATGCTGCAAGGGCTGCAGATGGCACACTGTCAGCAATGTTTTTTAGATAAACTAGGGTAGGAAAATCTTTGGATTCACAAAGGGAAATGCAGCGAACTTCACGAAACAGAGAGAACCTTTTGAGCTTTTCTAAATGGAAATAAAAAAGGTGAAGTGACGTGGCCTGGCTATGGAAGAGAAACACCAGCGGGCAACAGGCTCCCTTTGTTGGTCTCCTTTAACCTGAAACTCAGCAAAGGCAGGTGCTAAGCCAAACCCACATCCTCTGTTTGATCCACTCGACTTGAGGAGAGGTTTGAATAACAGAACAGCATAAATTATTTTCTAAAACAGACAGTCAGAAAGAAGGACTTGACTGCTCTTGTTCCCAAATCTCAAGATTAACTTAAAAACCATGGGACTTCTATTAAAAAATAAGAAGAGTGAGCTCTATTTTTTAACATACTCTGATTTCTCAATTTGCAGAGCATATAAGCACTTCCAGTATTTTTAACTTTCAATAATTTTCAAGTGCTTCAAACAGTATTTTCAATTACTGCTCAACAATGCTGAGCCTTGAAATGTGTTTCTTAAACAAAGGCTGAGATTCTTGTTTAATCACTTGAAAATGAGAGCTGGGACATCAGCACTTTCTTTTATATTTTAGTCTTGTTTTATGGGACATCAAATACTATGAAACTCATGATAAATATAACAGACTTGGCAACACAGTATTGATGAGTAAAGGAATAGCAAACCAGTAGCCATGTTGAAATAAGGCTTCTTTCCTGTAATATCAAGAGAGACCTTTCAACCTCTTCCAGACCAGTATTAAGGATTTTGTAATATGAGATAAACCTGGCAGAGAGTCATGGCATTACCTAAGCAGAGAGATGCCAACACAGCTGAAGGGAAACCAGTCTGTGGGTGAACCAGAAGATCTGGCACAAGACCAGCTGGCTCTTTGGAAAACTTACTTAGACTTGACCCTTAACTCACACCCACTGATTTTTTTCTATTTTAAAACTTGATTTCAATTCCATGTTTATTGCATTAGCAACAGGTTACTGTACTGGCCTGTGTATTTAAGGCTGCAGTACTGTTTGCAATCAGAGAGTATGAACATCTCTGGTAGTGGCACTTTGTGCCAGAGTTGTTGGCGTGAACTGTAGGCAGGAGGAGTTCTGCTAATAACACATTATCAAACATAAAACAGTGCTTGTGCTTAGGTTTACTTTTCAAGACAGAGTAGTTACACCAAGGGCTGCTACTTTATTTCACACATTTCAGGGTTCTGGTATGTGTTCAGCTGATGCCCTGAATAATAATCTGGACCTATGCTTTGAGAAGTTTAGAAAAGGTACGGGGCTGCCCACATGCTGAAAATAAAAGACTAAAACAAGTGCCTGTGGATCAGAGCCAACAGGCTTGTCTTTGTCTTTCTGAGCTCCATACCTAAACAGCATTGATTTCAGCCTTACCAGCCTGTGAACCTTGGCCAAAATCAATGGAGTTCAGCCTTAAGCAAGAGTCATGCATCTAAATACTTCTCAGGATCCCAGCTGGTATGTCTCTGCAAGGAATACTGGATAAACTGGAGCTCACGTTAAAGGCAATGAATCAAAGAGTGTGCCAATAGACACGAGATTGGCCAAGACAGCACATATTCTGTACCTACTTTCTTAAGACATAAAAGCCCAGAGATGGTCAGGTCATTGGACTGGATGGACAATGTAGGTCACTTCCAATTGAAATAGTGTATTCCCTTTTATCCTGTTTGAAAAATCACAAAATTTTTCAAAACATCATGAAGATCATGATCCACTTTGCCTTAGGTTACCTCTAAATAATTTAAGAAGAGTAAAAGAAGTTTTGCTAAGTTTAGCATTAAAGCCTTGTCATAGAATAAATCCCACTATGCAAAAAAAAAAAAAAAGGTCACAGCTACATTTCTGTAGAATGTGAGTTTTAGTTTACCTGCAGGGTCAAATTCTCCAGGTCTTGCCTGAACAAGACAAATCACCACACTGCAGAACCTGATCCCAAAGAGATCATCCCAAATCATGAAGAACACAGAAGATATGGGTGCAGAAGAGATGGTTCTATCTCAGAGAAAAATGAGGGGAATGACAAGAACCAGAGTGAAAAAAGTGAAAGAGACATGAAGCCACCTGAAGAATATACCATTATGTAATTTCTTAAAATAAATGCATGCTCCACTATCTTAGGAGATGAAATGATTAGGATAATTTAATACCAGCAAAGAATTTGGAGAAAGCTCCCCAAATAACTTTGAAAATAAAAAGCCAGCACAGTACATCAAATACCATCCTTGAAAAGCAGAGGAGTTGCCAACTGAAACAGAACCAACTGATAATGTTGACATAATTATTTTAATCTGTGTTTGGAGCTCTTAACCCTTGACCAAAGAAAACAGAGAGATGAGAACTGACGGAATAAGCTAACAATGAAGTGAAAGTGGAAGGAGAAGGTGTGATCACAGATTAAGAAAGTGACAGGAAAAGAACAAAAGCAAATAAATTCTCAACAAACTAATGAAAATGGGCCTACAGCACAACCTGTGGCCTTTGAACTGATATTCTAGATTTTCGTGGTTGTGTGAGGCTGCATGTAAGGTTTTGCTTCAGTTAACATAAACATATTGCTCAAACTACTTTAGAGGCTGAAGTTACTTAAGACTCTGGCTTGGGTTCAGATCCCTGTTAAAGTGGACAAGCTTTGACTTGGAAATGGATATTCATCACCAAAAGAAAATCCTGCTAGAATAAATAAACCATGATCTTACATGGAAAGTAAGATGTAATAATAATATTAATTCCTCCTTTATTTATCCTTACTTTACTCATTCAGAGTGAATTTGACACTGATGAAGAATTTGAGGGGGCCTGGAAGAAACTTTTATCTATATAAAAAAGCACTTTTCTGTCACTTATTTCTGCTTTCCCCTGGGGCCTAGGGGATTTCCTTGGGGTCTAGAACTGCTGAGTGTCTGTGGCTTATTCAACAACAGCTGCATTGCTGAGGCAAGTAATAAAGGGCATAAGTAACTCTAGCTGCCACCATTTCTCTTCTAGAAGCTGACTTATGACCATAAAAGTAATTCAAGATCAGCAATGAAATAGTTATTGAATTGTAACAGACTTGTAGTTTTTACACTGAACTGTAACATCATCAGGAAGAATTTTTTTCCCCAAGGATTTTATTTCCCGAATGTGCCACACTGGGTTGGAAAAAGTCACCTACTCCATTATATTTAATTACAATCCAGAGAGAGAATTAGATCAGACAAGACTGATGTAAACATCCTTCTGTACTGCTTAGAAATGTTAAACCTGAACCTTTTTAGCATCAAAACCTGTAGTTTGCTCTTTGGCTGGTTCAACATTACCTGATTTACATGTCCCTCTGACATCTGCCTTTACTGCAGATGGGAACTACAGCATACACATCATAGACTCTGCGCTTAACACTGTGGCACAGCAAACATTGCACTCACAGCCCAATAACCTGAATCATCATTTGCTGCTCCTTTCTGCATTATTTAACAAAGCAGACAAGAGGAAAAGAGCTCTGAGTAATTAAGTGCTGTTTGGCAGGCACAGTAAATACATAGATCTCCATGACATTAATTTTAAATGGTGACTGAGAGTGCTTTGGTGCTCTGCACCCACTTCATACAGATACAGCACAGTCCCAGGATCACCAGCAAGAAATGCAAATCATGGCTTCAGGTCATTACTTTTCTCTGGTAAACCAAACCAGCCCCCTGGTGCCCTTCCTAGTACAAATGGATTGAATTCCTCAGCAATAGGGGAACACCTTCTGCTTGGTGTGAACTGAGCACATGGTAACACTGCTTGCTCAGGACTACGTATGTCACCGCCACTGTTCCATCCAGCCTCTGTGCTCTGCCAAACCCAATGGAATGAGTTTCACCAGGCTCCTGTCAAGCCCCCCAAAATGTCCATTTCACCTTCTTTCCCCCCACACCATAGTAAAAACTAAAATGACTAAACAATATTAAATTAAAAGCATTAGCATCAACAGTGAAATCTCCTCATTTATACTCATGCCTGGTGTTACTTTATCCCAGGTGCAGAATCCAGCATTTCAACTTCTTAAATTTCATCCTATTAATCACAGTCCAATGCTCCAGTCTATCTAGATCCCTCTGCAAGTCTCTTGTCCCTGAAGAGAGTGAACAGCACCTCCCAGTTTGGTATTGTTAGAAAACTTGCTAATTGTACATTTAACTCCTGCATCCAGACAATTGATAAATATATTGAACAGCACGGATCCTAGGACTGAGCCCTGAAGAACACTCCTGGTGCCTGGTCTCCAGTCAGATGTAGCCCCTTCCAGGAGAACCCACTGAGCTCTGCCCTTCAGCCAGTTCACCATCCAGCACACCATGAACCCAATTATCCCACTGATGGGCAATTTGCCCAAAAGGATGTTGTAGATGGCAGTACCAAAAGCCTTATTAAAATCCAGAAAAATACATCTACCACCTTCCCTTCACCCTCCCTACAAGTGACCTTTTCATAGAAGGAAATCAGCTTACTTAAACAGTATATGTGTGCACTTGTTCTCCATTTGTTGTGCCTGCTGATCTCATTATTTGAGTTAGATTTAAAAAACTCTGCAAAGTCAGATACATTCACTTGTACCACAACACTCAAATTCTATCTATATATTCAATAAAGTTAATAACATATTTCCATAATGTGCTGTATAAATACCTGGAAAGATAATGAGCTGCTATTACACATTTGTGAGCTGAAAGTTTACAGCATCAATGGATTAATGAATTAAGACTCTTGATCAAGCAAAAGGAAGAAAGAGTACTGGGCTGATGTATATTATTCTCCTGCTTGATCTATTAAAAAATGGATTCATCCTTCAGTCTGTTGCTTGGAAGACCATACCAAATAAACCAAGAGGATAATAATGCAGTGCGGGATGAGAACTAAATATCAAAATATAAATGCTTTCACAGAGCCAAACACCCTGGGTAAAAAGGATGAGCCATGCAAAACAAATCTGAATTCCCATGCTGGAATTTTCCTTTGTAGCCTTTTGTCAACAAGGGTCTTAGCCATAACAGAGAGCAGACTGCAGTGTGGTGCTGACACACTGGAGCATCTGGAAATGAGCTCGTAAGAGTAGTCTAATTCCAGCTGGTCAGAGCATGGCACCAAGGATTCGATCACAATTTTCCTGTTAACTTAATTAAAAACTACAAAAACCACCCAGTGCTTCAGAGAAAGCTGTCATCAGAAAACAGACTACTTTCTAGTGTTAGGTCTCCCTTTCTGCTAAGCCCTAAATCCTCCTGATAGAAAGGAAGTTTGACACTCTTCTGGAGGAGAAGGGATAAGCCCATTCTACCATGATCAGGTACATTTCTATATCCCAGCTAGCTTGCTCAGCATTTACTTGGGTGTTGATAGGTGTTGCTCTATGGTGCACTATGCACGGTACAATGCAGATAAACCCCCAGTGTTCTTCACTCCTCACCCCTCATGTGATACTGTACTTTCTTGATTTCTGCATGGACAGTGAAAAAACCTGTTAGAAATTGAGATTGATAGAGGATGAGAGAAGAGAAGAAGGTGACATCTGCCTCATTGTAAGCATCAACTTAGTGTAACGACTATGGTCCCCCATTCAGCCATATATTTGAAAGCCAGAGCCAGTCTGAAATAGAATAAGTCCTCCCAGGGAGAAGGACAGATGAAGTATATATTCTAAACCCATGTGCAGCCAACCTGATAGTAGGAAGAGAGCTGATGATTTCTTTAAATGATGTATGAGCACACTAAAGATGTAGGAACACTCCAATTAAAAACAAATCAAGAGGGAATATTCATCATGAGGCTTTGCTAGAGAAGCATTTAATTGCCTGAAATCTTAAAAACTAAAGAGTGAATGTGTGGGCACAGGATAATAAACCTGAAGATAATTCCAAAAAATAATTACAACCACCTTTTGCTTAGGGAACTGTTGGGCTGAAAGTGCAGAAACATCCATGTCATCTACCAGGCTTCACCTAGGCAGAGGCCTTTAACAGATTCTTGCTTACTCCTTCAACTGAGGGAACAAATCCTTTATTCTGTTTAGAGCATCATGCTCCAACAAGCTGTTTGAGCTGCAATTTGCATCTTGAATGCTGTGCAAGGCAAAAAAAAAAATTTGTCTGAGTCATGCCAGAGAATGTTTCACAGCAAAAAGAAAGAGGGGAAAGAATGGGTGTGAGAAAGAAACTTTCACAAAATAAGTGAATCTGGGGGAATAAGCATCCACAGCAGGACTGAGATGTAATTAGCCCCATGAAAAACCCTCTTATAAGTCACCATGAACAGTACCCCTATGAATAGTCTTTATGGAAAGAATGACCAGTGGTTAAAGTACTAGCCAGGAACTTGAGAGGCTCCTGCTTGTCCATCCACCTTTCATGTGAGGGGAGCAGGGTCACTTATGTCACTTATGCTCTCATGACTCATTGCAGAACAGAACTGAAGGTCATTCTATAAACTTTAAGCGAGATGATATTCTTAAATGCCACACACAGAGATGCTAACATACATTTTCAAAGCAATACTTTTCATTGTGCCCAGGCTGCCAATTAATCCAAGCACATAATTCAGCTAACACAGCTTGCCTGGTTCCAGGATAGTTCAAACACTAAGACTGTGCTTTGTTTCATGTGTATTTGGACATATGAAACATGCCCGGTGTCTCTCTGAATCTCATCTCTCTTTCCATGAGTCAGGGATAGAAATCATCACTGACATCATGCACAAATAAATATAATGACAACAGTGAGGCTCTAAGATATTATGACAAGAAGGAGGCTGGGGTATCTCTCTAAATATGACAGATCAGATGAATCTCAGTCTGAGCGTGCTGGCTCCACATTCTGGCATTTTGGGCTTGCCCAGAGTGCTGATATCAAGGGCATCCTGCCTGGCTCCTCAGAGGTCTGCACAGGTCCCTCCAGAGCCAATCCAGCAGCATGGCAACTTCCCAATCAGCACAGCCACCAGAAAGCACCGAACATCTCTACGTTCCTGTTCAGGTGACCATTGCTTACCTATCAAAGATGGATTTTCCTTCCAAGTGTGAAAGCATGTCACATCGCATGTGGCCAGCATGCCTACCATGACTTTTGTTGCCAGATCAGATGCCAGATGCAGATGGTGCCAATAAACCAGTTGGGAAAAGGACATGGCTATGTTCAGCCTTCTGGAAACTTGTTGAAAAGATAAGCTGCACTGGTAGTCTAGGCAAGCACCAACTTTTTCAGTCATTCCAGTGACAAATTTTCTAGAAAGGCTAGACTCTTTTGGGACAGAGAGGTGGAGCTAAGTTACTCTGCTGTCCCTAAGTTACTAGGGCTGGAATTCTCATCCATGGAATATTGACAGCTAAAGTACTGCAGGCAACACACACGGTACAAGCGACACCTTCCCCAGCTACCACTGCACCCCTCCGCTCCTGCAAGGAGGGAAAATGTTCTTGAAGGATCAAAGTGTGACTTGGATTAAAATGCTTTATAGACACTGATCTAGGGAGTTGCCAGACATATCACCTGTGACCAGATTTACAACAGCAGTAAGACCCCAAAGACAGAGAAAGCAGCTTGACAATTCACATTTTCAAAAGCAAAAAGCAATTTGCTTAAAAAAAGATCAAGTTTTTCATGTGTAGGAGAGGGGCTTCAGGAAAATGAGCAATGCAGGCCAGAAGTGGAGAACTGGAAGGCAAATTCTTAGTAAATCAGGCAGTGGAAGGCTGGAAACTGGTTCTTAGTCCTAACCACTGTTGTCTGCTGCATAGCCTGAACCTGACCACTAGCCTTGGGAACACCTGTAAAATTGAGTCCTGCAGGTGAAGATGCCTGAGATCCTTGCAGAGTTTTAAGGCTGGAGACAGCAGCAACTGAACATGAGTCTGCTGTGTCCAGCAGCAGAAATTAGTCTGGATTTTCATGGAAAGTTCATACACATACAGAAATCAGTATGTCTGACTGAAACAGCTGCTTGGTGGAATTTGAAGGGATGTGCAAAGGCATTTACTTGGGTGCTTGGACTTTGTGGTTCTTTTAACACACAGTGCAATAGTATGTGCATTTGCTATGGTAGCCCGAACAAAAGAGAGTGGGCTCTAAGCTCTTGATACTGTTCATTTAAAAAACATCAGTCTGGAAAGTCCCAAGTCAGATGCTGAAGGTCAAGGCTAGATGTAACTTGAAGATGTTGACGTAAAGCTGCTTGATACGGTAGCCAAGAAAAAGTGAACCCTTTTTAGCTCCCTGTTCTCAAAACTTGCCTCCATAGATAGCTAGTGACATATGGGCATAGTCACTGTTTTAGTTAGCACAGCTTCTCACAGAGGTTAGAGAAACTTTTGAGTGGGGAGTACTGTGACCTAAGACCCTCATGCTGGGACTGGCACTGGCTAGTGGATTAAGCTAAATGCTCACTCAAGCCAAGTCATAGTGCTCCACAGCTAATGATTACTCATTAAATCATACTCTTCTATGGAGGAGGCTGCTATGTTTTTTCTAAAGAGGTTTTTCTACTTTTAAACCACAGAGTGATTTAAAAGGGGTAACTCAATAACAACAATAATAAAGGCATGAGAACACGGTAAAGGCACTGCATTTTTATAAGGCCAAACTATAAAGATATTTATAACAGTCAGTACCCTTATAATCTCCAAAACACAACCACAAACAACCGTGAAATTAATATGCTTAGGCAACTGCTGGGCTTAATCCAGTGCAAGTTTAAATCAATGGAGGGACATCAGGGACACTGGGCTGTGTCCAGAAGTGAGTGAAGGAAAAGCAGAGGACAGAGAGTGGTGCTCCAGACAGCATTCATACAGTCGGCTAAGCACATCAGACACTGGCAGACTTTGCACAGGAATTCTCAATGGAAAGTCCTCAGTAAAGCAGAAATTGCCTCATTTTTGAGTTATTCTTGGCATATTTTTCAATTCCAAATCTAAGGTCCCAAAACCATAACTAAGGCTTTCCACAGGGCCTAGTGGGTTTACCATGAGTCAGGTTTAGTATAGCATCATTCCCTTCTTTTTGAATCCTGTTAAATTGTTTCCACTCTCTCACCACTGTATTTCCAGTAAAGGTGGGCTAGGCACAGACTAAAGGAAGCAAAAAACCAGAAACCTCAGTTGCCTAGCAGTAAAACATATGGATAGCCTCTGCGAGCAGCTTAGATGTTTTCACTGCTTGAGGGCTGAAGGCCTATACTTGGGCTGTTTCACACAGGATTGAATAAGAGAAAAACCTTCATAATTTTTTGTTTGCCACTGATTCTCAGTGGAGTATGTCTCCTGAGATTTCTCTACTTCCATGGACATTTTCAGTAGGTGTTGCATAAAGAACATCTACCCCTGGATCTCCTAAGAATGTCCAAAATACTTTTGTCTCTCTCTCTGCTTTGGTTCTTTTGTGTGCTCCCTGCTTGTGACTAGCTGTGAGACACTTCTGCATATCTACGTGTTTCTGACATGCTCTTCTCCTGAGTCCTTCCTGGATAATGAAGACTATTCCAGCTTGACAAACCAACTCTCAAGGAATCCAGCAGGCTTTAGATCTGTGTCCACATGGAGACAGAATACGAAGCTGATGATTTGAAGGAGTTGCCATGATTGTGACACATGCATGAAGAATAAGATGAGTTCTTGCTTGACTTAGAGAGGCAATGGGATGATGCATTCTCAGTCACACATAGAGAGCAAGACCTCCTGCTCACTGTGATTTCAGCATCAGAGCACCACTGCTTCTTTCACTCTTTGTCTGTCTTCCTCTAATAAATAAGTAACACCTAGGTAGACAATAAATGAGACACTCATTGCACAAGGAGGACCTGAAACCAAGCAACATGAAAATCTGTCAAAAGATGCTGATTTAATGAACACAATAATGATAAATATTTTGTGCACAGAGGGAAATGGCCCAGAGTAGTGGTGAAGTGCTGTGCAGATATGAAACTGTTTGGTTGCCAGCTGAGAAATGTGTCAAATATATTAGCTGTAAGAGTTTCATGCCTTCCAACATCATCTTAACATAAACTATTAATTTCCTATTCTTTCCCTCTAACCTGGTTAATAAGCCTGATAAAATATTTATTAGGTAACATAAAATATGCACCACACTGTCTTTAACTGTGTGCTTGTCAGAGAAAACACACATTAAAAAAAAAACAGCTTATGAAACTTTGCTAAAACACATTCATCTGGGCTCAAGCAATGCCTATTGCCACACATACACTTTCCCCCAAGAAAGTGCAACTAGTTATTCAATATTCTTATTAATGATAACTATAGTAAAGCCCCAGTAAAGCTGGAGAAATGTCTTTCTTTTTTAAAGACAAGGTTGAGTGTACTAGATATAACAGTATGTTCTGTGTAAATGGAGTGAAACCTGCAAAAGATGTAAGACATTGGCCAGAATATATGGTGTGCATAAACTCAGTAAATTTTTGGTGTTGAACAATTATAAATTCTCTTTTTTTGATGATTGGAACTAGCCTGAGCTCTATTTTTACATGAGATCATTGAAGGAGAAAAGCTGTTGACTATCAGCTGATGTGCACACTCATCAGGGCACATTTCCCCAGTCTGCAGTCAGTGCATAACAGGCTGCTGGCTAAGGAGAAGTCTGTAGTAGAGACAATAAAGGCAGACAGCTCTTCCTTTGGGAAGCACCAGATCAACACAGCCTCTCCAATAATACGTTGCTCACAGATAAGAAGCTCAGGCACAGTAACTTGAACAGAGACCAAATAAAGATTCACACACGGACCACAGCTCTTGGGACCATGCCACAAGACATGGGATCAACCAACCTCTCTCCTCTCTGTATCTCTGAGTAGGCTCCAAGCCTTGATTCTCTGGCTTCAGCTTTGTATGTTTTCTTCATTATAATCAGCTTGACAATGCAGGGGAAAATGTCAGGGGGATTTGTTTTCACTGTACATGGACTCCCTCCTCACCTGTTACACAATTAGGCAGTTACATAAATGGCCCAAGATGTCACATTCCTCACCCGGGCACTGACCCTTGAAATAAACCAGGCAACATGACTCTGAGTAGCTGGAGGGTCTATTTGTGAGAGGATTTGCTGAGCAGGGCTGCAGTATAGAGTGTTCTTTCCATCTTCATGACTGTGTTCATCAGTGGATCATCATTTGCAGACAGAGACATCCAGACAGCCGTGATACTGAGAGTTTCCATGTTCTGTTCCAAAACTGGATGCACATCAATGGGATACCAGTAATGTTTCCTTCATCTTCCTTTTTCCGAGTAAAAGGAAAAAGGGCAATCAATCCCAACCAAGCACCAACTTGGTTGCTTGTTTAAAAACAAGTAGATGACCTTGAATAAGATTTTCTCTCCCATCCCTCTCTTCACACTGGCTATCTGATCCAGAGCGCACAAAAATCTGTGAAAACTTTTAACCCAGGCTTCCAAGAGCCCTACAATCAGCCCTTTTTCATCTATTCCATTCAAATATACCCAGCATTTATGCAGCCCAGTGTATTCAATAAATCTGGTGACATTCACCTACAGACTGCAAAGCATTTTGTAGTCATTAACAACACACAAAAACAGAGGCAAATATTATTCAGTGGCTGATTCTATGGCTCCTGAAAATGAATCTAAGTGAGGAGAAAGGATTTATCCAGAGTCACACTGAGTTAATGCCATGACTGCAAAAGAAATCCTGCTCTCTCTACCCTAAGAAATATTTTGTCTCCCTTCATACTGGATTCATTTTGAAAAGTCTGTGAAGGCAACAGGTAGTGAACACCATCCCTGTTTCTCATGGCACCTTCCTGAGGGTGATTCTCCCATGTTGTCCTCTGACACACTATCAGAGCATATTCTCAGAAAAGGCAAAGCACCTGAGCAAGGCTGATGGTATTGCCAGTAGGCCATACAGCGAGCCCCCAAGCGATACTTGCCTCTGTGCTGTAGGTATTTCAAGCATAATTGTCCACTAATTCACACAACCAAGAACAGCACTTGTTTAGAGATTATGTATTCCACAAACTAATGCCTTGTTATCCTGTGCACTACAGGCTTGCAGATCTCTACAAGTAGAACTTGCTCACTTGGTTTCGGCCACCAAAAAAGGAAGCTTTTCTCCCTTCATTTTTGTGTAATTTTCAACTAATATAAAGAAATTATGACAAAGGTAGACCAAAGTGAAAGCTAATGTACATTGTCACTAATCCTTACTAGGATTAATCCCCCTGATATCTCCTAATCAATGATAAAGCTCTGACCTCAATTACAATTTACTCCTTGTCTCTACTGAAGGTGAGTTTATATGAAATCCCATTACACATCAATTTGCAATGTGCTCCAGTTTCTCATGAGATATTGGATCTAACTGGTCTAGTATATTATTTCCCAGAAAAGGAGTGACAGAAAGGGAAGGGCAGGTATTGGGTTATCTGGGGGGGATCTCTTAGAGAAGCTATGTGACATGATATCTTGCAGCTGTTTCAATGGATGGTCTCTCTTGCACTTTCAAAGACAAATGATACACCAAACAGTCAAATTGCTGCTCACTCTATTCTAGTTTACAGGAAGTCTGGGATTTAGGGAAAGGCAGGACAAAGGGGATTTGAAACTTGGCTACAACTCCTTAAGTTCCAAGCCCATCTAGAACCCAATGCAAAGCTCTGGGAAAATGCAAGCTAGCATTCTGAAGAAGCTAACAGATCTATATGGCTGTACAAGAGCCTCTACCTTTCTGTGCTTGGTTATATGTGAATGCTATGAGCTCTCTGGCATGGAAACTACGTTTTCAACGTTCTTGTCTTTCATTTATTTACTTGTGCTTAATCCAACCCATGACCAATTCCTCTTGGGGCTGCAAAGGGTGACCTCAGTCCATTTGGAAACAACCTGCATATATTTCAGTTTACCACATTTGGTAGCATCATATTCATTTTGAAGGATTATTTATCTCCAAAAGGTAGCATTTAACATTGACGCTTGTTTCTTGAAAGGTTGCAAGAATAAAAAATATATAAGAATGTAAACTATGCATAGGAATGCAAACTATACATAGGAGTGTAAACTACGTAAACTCAATGTAAACTCCTATAAACATAGCTGCTTCACCGTATCACACATTCCCAGCCCATGAGGCTTTTGGACGGACTAAATCAGGGCTCCCCAGTTTTCACAGGCCTAACAAGTAAGCAAAATGCTGTTAGTTAAAAATAAGTCCACCACAGAGGTGAAAAAGAGAAATATTTTCCCTGCTTTCCTTAGTACTGAAAGACAAAACTGGCTCTCAACTGAACCTGAGCTCAGAGATCAGCAGATTGACAGTACAATCAGCAGTTGATAATGACAGTACCGCTATCT
Source organism: Chamaea fasciata (assembly GCF_029207755.1). Classification (NCBI taxonomy): domain Eukaryota; kingdom Metazoa; phylum Chordata; class Aves; order Passeriformes; family Sylviidae; genus Chamaea; species Chamaea fasciata. Next base: position 21,372,561 of record NW_027094087.1, on the reverse strand, counting down.
GGTTTAGTTAACAACAGCCAGAGCTGATAATGCAGCTGGCAACAGGAAAAATCATTTTCTCCTTATCGTGTATCCCTTTCTTAATTTAATCATCTACAGAACAACTTACCTACTTCTTTCAGATCAAAGTAACTTTATCAAAGAAAGCTGATACCTTACAAGGTAAAAGTTTCCAGTGTTGTTCTTAAATGAAACTATCCCTGTAACAGCTTAACTGAAGATTTGGGTTTTAAAGATAGGGAACCAACACCAGAGCTGATGTTAAAGCAGTCTTTTAAAGAATATGTGTTGGCATGCATACGCACACACACCACGTGCTGTCACCAGAAACATTTTCCTTTGAAATGAAAAGAAATGAGAACAGTAAAAACAAGATTCTTAGAATGTAGAAATGATGAGATACTTTGGATCTGTTACCTTCTTTCCTGAACCTTGCAGTATTTTTACTTCAGATACAAAAAAGTAGCCAAAGGAGAAGGTTTTTGTACAAATTTTTCATAGCAGGGACCTCCAAGATAGTATTAGGTCAGTCACCTGGCAGTGAGTATCGAGAAAATCCTTTCTTCCTTTCTGCTGTGACCTAGAAAGCTATTTTACATACATGTGTTGATAATGAAGATAAAGAATGTGTAACTTTCTGATATATTCTTATTTTACATGTTGAACTCCCATATCTTGACACTCTCACATTTTGGGAGCCAACCCAGCAATTTAATTTGTAAAAACACCTTCCCATAATGCTTCAGCCTAATTAGACTGGGAAAGTCACTGTCTGAAAAAGGTGTATCACAGTCATATGGCCTCTCAAAATCATATGGGTTTTTAAAATGCCTTGTTCTATGAGGTCTTGTCAAGGGAAGCTGTCCCTAGCCTTCAGCTGTTAGGAAAAGCAATTACTCCTGCCTCAGGTACTGCTGCAGGCCAAGCAGGTCATTAAAAATAGCTAATGGCTTAGTCAGCCACCAAACCTTGTCACTTGCCCCATGCATCCTATTACATTTTCTCAGCACACTGGAATTAAATGTAATTAGCTTATGACAATCAATCACATCCTTTCATCAAGGAAGAAAATTAGGGGAGTAATTGGGTAAAAGATGATTTATACGGCCCTTTCTGACACAGGAGCAAAGAATAGTTTTTACATCATAACAACATCAAATCTTTTCAATATAACCTAAATTTCTGCCGAGCCATATTTCTCACTTGGACTTTTCTCACATTATTATAGGTTAAAAAAGGAAGAAATAAATTATAAAAGTGTGTGGGTGTGTGTAGATACACAAAGGAATAGTCACTCAGTTTGTTTCGTGGACATAATGAATATTGTATAAAATGATAGCTTGGAATGATTTTCAGTTAAGAATTGGTCTTGTGAAACTGGAAACTGTTGTTAGCAAAATTACCTTGGGCCATAATTTTGCTGGTACTTGTGGACTCCTTTTTGTCCTTTCTGGCTTCTATTTTAAGTGCCAACTTCTCGGGTTCGCTTCTCTCTTGCCCGAGATTCAGGCGGTGGCTCGAGAGAGTCTTTTGCCCTCTGAGAGGCCCTGAGCCAGACACGAGAAAAAAGCAGAGTCTTCAAGGTCTGTTTTTTCTTGGTTTCTCGCGTTGTTTATTATTTTCTTATCTTATAATGTTCTTTGTGCCCAGCCGAGGTCTGTTCTGCTGCTCGGACACAGGACGACTCCCCCCGCGACGGGAGGTTGCTACCCTTTATACAGATAACTACGTGTATATTATTTACAGTTATGTGCCAATGCCTATTACCTATACTAAAATGGTCATCTCTACTCTGACCCAATCTTCTTTAACTACTTTGTGCCACCATCACCAGAAGATGGAGGTCAGGAGAGAAGAAGGAAGAACTCAGGGCAACATCATAAATCCTCCATCCTGTCCCCCTGCACCTACATTCTAAAAAACCCTAAAACTACAAAATTTTCCACCCTGTGACACACTACACTACGGTCTGTCACACCTCTGTGACTTATAATTCTTCTCTCAGTGTTAGAAGCTTTTTTCCATGGACTGAAGTCAAAGGCTGTGTCTCTCTGGGCTCTGTGCCAGGGTCTCCAACCCCCCCTGGACCAGCTCCACACCCCCCTGTCCAGGATTCAAACCCTCTTATACAGATCTCAAACCCTCTTGCTCGGGTCCCAGTCCTCACTGCTGAGGTCTGTGACCTGCCAGGGCGCCCAGAGGGATGCCCTGGACTCCAACATGAACTCAAGTGATCAACCTGGCACTAAAAGTGCCAACGTTCTTGATCATCTTACAATGGCAAAAATGTATCTACAGAAGAGACAAAGAGACAAAACAAAGAGGTGTGAAAAATAAATTGTACAAAAATTTGTTACAGCTACTCTTACTGCACAAGATAAAATTAAACTGAGGGAAAGTACTTGCAAAGATGAAGAGAGAACAGGGAGTTAGCCTGTCTGTGGCAATGAGTGATTCACTGCGGCTGTGAACAGGTAACATTTCAGGTCCACATGGCCAATCTAAAACCGGCCCAGTTCACAGTGATCAAAAGCTGGTACAATCCAGTGTGATGTCTGTTGGCTGTAGAAATCAGCTGATGGTTTAAATTTAATTCTTCTCAGAGGGCAGTTGGTAGTGTAAGGATGCTGCCCAGGAAACTCAGAAGACCGATGGTTATTTGCCCAAGCAAAACCTTTCCTGCTTATTTGTTCTCATCACAGCTTAAGGGGAAGCCTGACCAAACAACTGAACACTGCAGAGCCACATCTGACTATTATTTGTGTACTGAAACCGTAGTAACACACCTCCTTTCCCCATTAGGTAATAAGAATACAAATAAAGAAAATAAACATACAAAATTTCTAATCAACTCAGAGGCCATTTTTTCTGTCCCTGAGAGGAAATTCACTAAATATGGTACTTTCTCATACAACATTTATTGCCTTTCATTAGCACCAGATGAAACACCAAGTCTCTAAAACCAGAATAATATTCCCTTCATTCCCTAAATGCTGGCTTTGCAAACTCAAGCAAACATTAAGGAGCAAATTAAGTCTTTTCTTCTGGCACAAATCAGTGCAGTCTGCAGTCCTGCATGATGTGACAGAGTCACAGATCCCTCTCTCTTTAGATGAGGGTCATGTCATGGCTGTCCAGAAACCTCTGAATCTGATGGGCTGCCATCACAGAGTTAAATCCCCAGTTCATATCTTACTGACTGCATGGAAAGCACATAATATTCAGTTCTCTCTCTTATGAAGAAGTCTATTTGGAGAGCTAGAAGGAAGCACAAGCTGTAAATATTTATACTGTTTGTCAAAACTACAATGCACATGGGACTCAGAATGCATCCCACGAGCCAGCCTGCATGCTAAAGTAGCTCCATGTTCACTTGCCAGAGAAGAATGGCTCCCTCACACCCCTGCACCACTTAGCCGGAACCTGCTGAAGAAGCCAGTCACAGAACCAGCCTTACTACCCAGCAAGTGTAGGTAAGGAAGGGTTGTATCAGGCATTTCACCTGAAAATCACCTGCTCTGGCATTCATATTGAGCACCTTTCAACAGCATCCTGATTTATGCTACCATGGCTAATACACAAAGTGTAGGCAGCCAGTTCAGTTTCATAATTGTACCCTCTTGAAACTGAAATGAAAAGCAACCTCTTCCTTTATATTTTAGTACCCACCCTGCCTCAGATAGGCAAGTGCCAAAGGAAAAAAAAGACAAAAGTGAAACATATACTTTGCATAGGACACTGCATCAGCAATGAAAACCTCAGCTCAAGGAAAGCTAGAAACATGGTAAAAAAGGGTTTTCTCTAGTTATCAATTTGGGAAGACTGTATATTGTAATTTTAGAGGGGAATGCACACAAAAGCAGCTGTTAGCAAGGTGCTGACAAAGTACTCTAAGGTGCAAATCAACCACTGCCACTACTGTGGACTGCTGCTTCCAGATATTCCTCTTACAGTGCTGTGACCACAAAGAGTGGTCAGCAAAAGCACAAAAGCTTGAACACCACAGCATAAAAGACCCGTTCAAGTGGAAATTTGCAGCAACGGTGGAAGAAAGCTTCAAATGTTTCTACAGCCTGCTGATATTGCTAACATTTGCCATTCAGATTGATCTTCTACTGAGAAACTAATGTTAAAACTTGCTGTTGTAACCAATTTGCTCTAGAAATGTAGAGTAAAACAATGAAGTTTTCTAGTACCTAATGAAAGTAGCTCCACTCTATGTATTTTTGCACCTTCTTTGCTTCTCAGATCTTTCACGCCCCTTCTTATGATCCATTCTAAATGATTCTCGTAGTGTGTAAAATTCAGGAAGTTTGTATGCAACAAGCACAGGAGCACAGATTGTGTGTCATAGGTTTCCAAGCTTCTCAGCAAGCTCATATTTGCAGGCTGGCTGCTGCTCCCCTAATATTTGTATGTGCCTTCCTCTAGGAAAGCAGTGGACTGCGCCAGCTCTGTGGTCCAGAGCAGAAGCTTTCAGGGCAGAAGCTGGACACAGCAGTGAGGACCATGCCTGTGGCACAAAGGAGAAGCCTGCAGCCTTCTTACAGAGAACTCACACCTGCTGCCTACCATTCTCTGCCTTCAGTCAGATTTCTGTGTTTCTCCCCAGCTTTTCCATGAGTGTCCTCTAAAAGCTGAAGCAGCAGTAACACATGCAGGTACTGCTGTGCCCTGTCTGGAATGCAGCTGGCTTGACTGGCATCTTTCTGCCAGTTAGCCAGAGAGCATTTGCATTTTCAAGCTATCACTCACAGAGACTTCACAGAAAAAACAAGTATCATCCAGCACTATTCAATAGCATTAATCATAATACAAATCCTGTTCTTGGGCTCATTTGCTTCATCCCAGGCTTGCACTGGTGCCTGACTGACACTTAACCGCAAATTCTCACTCTTCTTTACCACTGAATAGTAATTTGATGGACACTGGGGATACCACCATCAGGACAGCCTTTCAAGCCAGTTGGCATGTCAAGAGCCACTGATTTTATTAGTGCCTCTAACAACTTAGAAAGGACAGTCTCTAGGGTTTTGCAGCAGGAATGCAGCTCCCAGAGTTGCTGCTACCCTAGCTGCCTCGTAGTGTTCTTGGAACCACTTCTGGGGCTGAAGGATGGCAAAATGACACCAGGCACAGCTCCAGAACAAAAAGAGACTGCAGAGCTTTGTCTCCACACTGCAGGCAGGCTGCCAAGTGAGTTACCTGCAGAACCTACAGTCCTGTATCCTATCAGTAAAGTGAATTGCCTGTTTGGTTTCCTGGATTTTTTACTTTGTTTCTTTCCTGAACACTGTTCTAAGATCGGATGAGAGCTAATTCTGCAGGGCAATACAAAGTTCAAACTAACACTCAAATATATCCAAGAAGAAAAACAAAACCCTGTTTGCAAGCTTGGTATTTTCCGATGGCTACAGCTTGTTTGCTGCATTTGGAGTTACAGCTGTACACAGCTGTTAGTGGTCAAGTGCTGCAGAACACCCAGCGGCCACCCAACTCTTCGCATGCCTACTCTGTGCTTTGCAGTTATTTTGTTCCTTGCTAGGCTGCTCCTATGGCCCAGATACTGCTATAATACAAGTAATTCACTCTGGAGGATGGTGGATGTTCCATAGACCAATATGAGATGGTTTGGCACTGGGGGACAATATAAATAATGGGCAAACATCCAAACTTGACCTACAAACTTAAGGAACACCTTCACAATCATATTCCTTCTGTCAAACAGGATTTATATGTTTGCATCCATAACCTCGCCATTGCCAGAAATAAGCATTTCAACTTAACCTCACACCAGAGCTAAAGCTTAAATATACATGTCTCAGTATGATCTACATTGCAATATGGAAAACCTTGGCTAGAGGCAAAAGAAAGAAAAACCCTCAAATCATGAACTCAGAACAAAACAAGTGGAATGCAAGAACAGCCTTTTAAAAAGCATGGCAATAGCATATTTTGTTTTAAATTATGCAGAAAAAATGGGAGCACAGCCAGAAAACTCAGATGGATTTTCTTCTCCATCAAACCAAACTAACTTGCAGATTAAGAACTAAAACAAGTATTTTTCCAGCACCCTAAGGTGTTCATTTCCCTCTTCATTAAATGCACACTAATAGTGCAATTGTAGCACCAATGCTAATTGGTACTTCTTTGATCCAGTACTGTAGATTGTCGGCAGAGATTTTTTTACCAGATTTCTTCCTTGCCTTCAGGTAAGCATGCATTCCATATCATGCTTACATAAAGAAAACTTCTTCAAATCCTGTTGATTGCCTACAAAAAGTTCTTCCTCTGGTGTCAATGTAACTCATATTCTTTTCAATTCCTTTCACTAAATTGCATATCTAAGGGGAGGCTAAGACCCACCACTCCGACCTAGCAATAGGTGTAAGTTTTGTGTTTAAGCCTTCAGGGCTGAACTGAGGTCTAAAAATGAAGGTCTTCACCTGTGATCAGGCAGGCCTAAAGAAGGGAAAAGAAAGGAAGAAGGTAAAAAGAAGGAAGAGGAAATAAAAAGGAGAAGAAGAAGGAAGATAAAAAGCCAAAGAAAGAGGGAGGGGAGGGGAGGGGAGGGGAGGGGAGGGGAGGGGAGGGGAGGGGAAGGGAGGGGAGGGGAGGGGAGGGGAGGGGGAAGGGGAAGGGGAAGGGGAAGGGGAAGGGGAAGGGGAAGGGGAAGGGGAAGGGGAAGGGGAAGGGGAAGGGGAAGGGGAAGGGGAAGGGGAAGGGGAAGGGGAAGGGGAAGGGGAAGGGGAAGGGGAAGGGGAAGGGGAAGGGGAAGGGGAAGGGGAAGGGGAAGGGGAAGGGGAAGGGGAAGGGGAGACAAATGTTTGGTTAACAATTTGGCTGTATAGATACGCATTTCAACCTCAGCAGTGTGCAAAGTACTTGGTTTGATGATCCATCCCATCTGTTAAAGGTGAGATTTCATTTCTCTACTTAGTCTAACATAATATTTCTAATAGGAAGCATGATTAAGCAGCCACTGGGAAACAAAAATCTCTTTGGAAGAAAAGGATAATTCTTTAGAAAGGAAAGCACAGTAGGGCCCATGAGATAAGTAATTTCTGATTCAGAACAATTAACAGTATACATATAACTTTTACAATGCCCTGTAATTGTTTATGCCTTTTATGTGAGAACTGGATAGTAGGGAGAAAATAATCTTTATTAATCCATTTAAAACGGATACAATCAATTTTAGAATAATTCTGTGGCATGCACACTGTGTGACAGGTATATATATGGTGAAAATTTTTAGTATAACTTGTGACCACAGATACAAATTAGTCAGGAAATAAACACAAATTGTAACATATCTGACCTCCCAGCATTAGCTTTTTAAAAAATAATAAGGATCCAAAATGCAAATAAGGAAGTGAAAATTACTTCACTTATTGCCCTTAAGTGAGATGTGTAGACACTTTTGCAAGTGCCATGAGGCACCTCTGCATTCTTAGGGATCTAATTGCATTTAGAAACCCGACATCCTTCAATCAAGAGGCAAGTTCTGTAATCAAGCTGCTGGAATTGTGATGTTTCCAGTGTATCAGTCTGTACACAGCCACGACCTGACAAACACACATGTTACAGCTTCCCACTCATCCCCTATGTTTACATCACTCCAGCCTCACAAAGTCCCAGTTTCTAAACTGGAATAGTCTTCAATTTCAGATGCTAGCAGCAGTTTGGGATGAAAAAATGAACCCCAAACACTGCCAAGTCCCATTTACACTTTTAGACTGCAGCACTGCATCTCAGAACACAAGTTAGGATCATCCTTCCCAACAGAAAACCCTTGCCCTTGGTACAGTGCTGAGATCTGTAGACTGCTGGGGTGCCTCCTCCCTCTCCTCCTGCCCTCACCTCAGGGCTCGAGGTGTTTGTCACACCTCTTTCCCTCGCTCCTCCCTGCAGGGCAGCATTTAATCCTTTATCCCAGGAGTCTCTCCCGGTGGCTGCAGGGCTCAGCTGTATCCTGTGGTGGTGGTTTGGAGCTGTCTGGAACCAGCTGTGCCCAGCAAGGGGCACCCCTGTCCTCTCCTCACAGGGGCCACCCTGCAGTCCCTGCTCCCAAAACCCAGACACCAGCATCAAATACAGTCGGTATTGTCAATAATTTTCACTGGGGACTGGTGTATGACTGACAGCTAAGAGTGTGAGCTGGTGTGTTGGAGGGAAAATGATCAGCTCCCACCTCAAACAGTTCTAAGGCATGTGACAGGAGGCATGTGCACACTAACAAGGAAAAGATACAAACAACCTATATCGACATTACTCACTATTTATTTCCATGGCTGACTCTCTGCTGGCCTTCCTCATCACCAAGCAGGTGTATTCACAGAGCCCTCTCAGGGACAAGGCAAGCTGATCATCCACTGCTTCAGCAAAGTGAGAGATGACTTGATCCAGTAGGTTCAATCACCATATTTTAGTTGCCATCATATCCCCTGATTGTTGAGGTCAGCCTTCAATCTGAAGTGTTTGTTCTCTAATCACAAACCTTCACATTTGGAAAAAAAAAAAAAAAGAAAAAGAAAAATATCAACAGATTACCATTATTAACTGAGAATTTTTTAAATTTTCACCCTGTACCTGTGTACCTGTAACACAGGTTGACAACTGCAGAGCTGTGCTGGTACAGTAGCACTGCCATCATCTACTTCTAAGTGGTGTGCCTCCATGAAAGACAGCACACTGGGGAAATTTATACCTGTTCATCTGCATCTACCATTAACATGGGTGTGCAAATATCTGCTTCTACCATTACCACGTACAGCTTTCCTGCAGTTATACTGGATATTGGAAATGCAGCAATATCTCTTTTCAGCGTCTCTCTGTATTTTCATGCCAGTCACTTAGGAACTCATCATGTGGAAGAAAAATAAAGCATCCTCCTATAAGAAGAGCCACAGTGTCACAGAGATGGCAGACCTCTGTTTTTCCACTCATCAAATATGTTTCCATCACACCAGTGAGCTTTTAGCCTAGCTACACACTCAGGGAGAAGTTTTGTTTCCCCACTGCCCTGATACTTTCCTTGTCATGATAATAAAAAAACCCCCCAAACACAGAGCATCAGCTATGCAGAAACTCTTCACCAGAAATCCAATTGCAGCTGTCCTAATTCCCACCACAGAGGACATTAGAAATCTCTTAGAGGCAGGAACCTTGGGGACAAAATGGGTAAATACCATTAGGCACCAGGTGAAAATCATCCTCCATTGCATGTTCCTGAAGCAGCTTTTCCCCAGTAACTTCCACTCTCAGCAGGTAAGCAAGCAGAACAGCATGAGGGCAGAACAGCGTTCTGGCACTACTGCAACTTGTACCAGGTTTTCTCTAAGCTTGAGCTGAAATTTCATACTAGAAACAGTTATTAAGACCTCTTACAAATGTAAATCATAGGCAAAATAGGCATTTCAGCAGGGTGCTTATGTGCATTTGAACAGCTGTTCTAAAGTAGCAGCTCTTTCATCCACACAGATATTTCTTGTGTCAAAGCTAGGATGAAGGTTTGGGAACAAAATATTCTTGCATGGAAGAACAGCACTACTTGGTAATTAAGCACATTGTGATTCACAACACCAGAGGAATGTCAGCAAGGCACGATTGTCCTCTGATTAGGACAAAAAAAAAAGATTCAGAAAACAAACCTGGTTTCTCTATGGTTTTCTTGTGAGACTCTTTAAGGCTCTATTCTCTGCCCACAAAACAAGAAGAACAGTGCTCCCTTGTGAGACACAGAAATTGTCTCATTTGTAGTGTCCAGACTCTGTTCTATGTGCTATTAAATAACATTACATGCTACTAATAAAGCTGAGTTTATTGTGGTGGCAGGTGCAATCAACAAACAGTGTCATGACATCCCAAGAATGTTGTGGAAAACATAAGAGAAAGCAAAACCTGTAACAGAATGGATATCTGTGGTGATTTTGGCTGAGACAGAATTATTTTTCTTCATGGTATCTAGTGTGGGGCTGTGTTTTGAATTTGTGCTGGAAACAGTGTTGGTATCACAGGGATGTTTCGAGCAGCGCTTGCACAGAGCCAAGGCCTTTTCTGCCTCTCACACCACCAGTGAGTGTGTTGAGGATGTACAAGAAGCTGAAAAGGGACACAGCTCGAACAGCTGACCCCAGCTGACCACAGGGATATTCCAGACCATGTGGCATCATTCCCAGCATACAAAGCTAGTAGAAGAAGAAGGAAGGGGGGACACATGTTACACATGATAGAGCCCGGCTTTCCTGGAGATGGCTGAACACCTGCCTGCCCATGGGTAGTGATGAATGAAAGAACAAATGAATTCCATGTTTTGATTTACTTGCACACATTGCTTTTAGTTTACCTATTAAACTGTGTTTATCTCAACCCACGAATTTTCTCAGTTTTGCTCTTCAGATTCTCTCCCTCATCCCACTGAGGGGGGAATGACCGAGTGGCTGTGTGGTGCTTAGTTGCCAGCAGTGATTAAACCACAACAACATCTCTGAGGAAAACATGCTTTGCACAAATGTTTGAATACTCCTGGATCCTTTGTGAGAAATGGGCTGTGGATTCTGGAAAAAAAAAAGAGTTGGGTAAGAGTAACTGGCCAAATAGCAGAAGGAGCACCCTGACAAGTAGCACCACAGAAAGTGCCATGGCAAACATTTTTGTGGCACATGGAACTAAACTTTCTCTCCTATGTCAAGTCTAGAGCCAAAAAAAAAGAATAGCGTGTAAAATTTTTACCTCTGCTATTTAGCTTTACAAAGATGGAAGTAGAAAATCAGTGAAACAATGGCCCTGAAGAAGAGTATCTGAAACATACTAGCAAAATAAGCTAAGAAAAAGTGGCTGCAGCCAGTGCTCCCCTGTGCTGGAAACCTTGAAAGGTCACTCCAGTGAACCAGAAAAGCATACAAGAAGCAGCCAAAAGGCTTAATAAACTGAAGCACCCTGAGCAATTTGGGAAATTAGGAATTGGTTTATGTGGGTTTTTTTTCTGGAGTTCACCACCTTGTCTGCAAGAAGGAATAAATGAAAAGTTATTCTAGTGGTTATGGGCTGGTGAAGTGTGAAATGCACCATGTGCAGCTGCCTACTCAGCTACAGCTTTCACTAACATACAATACCACCTAGGTAGCCACTGCCTAGTGTAGCACACAAACCTCTTTTTCTAAAGGAACTAAAATGTCAGTGGCCTAACACTGCAGTTGGAAAAACCCAGTTGTCTTGTTGGATTATATTTCTCTTCAGATACAAGAATATGTAGGTGTGGAGCTTCAAGTCTTTTCCAACCTAAATGGTCCTACAATTCTGTGAAATTATGCAAACATCTCTGCAAAAATAACACAGCAAAATTTTCAGTTAAGGATAAACTAAAACATTTGAAATGAAACCCTGAGTCTTTAGATAATGGAAATCTGTGAAAACACAGCTCAACATACATCTTTGCTTTTCAGTAGACCATGTTGCTCTCTCCTGACTGGATCAGAAGAGATTAAAACCGTACCACCAACAGAATCTCCAGCTCACTCTGTGGAGTGTGCAGAGTTCATGGATGTTTGAAATACGGCTGGCATTTCAATAGGACTTGGAAAGGGCAAAGACATCTAAAGCCTGCTATACATTCATGTGGCCAGATGCCAAATACAGAGTGGTCCTGGACAGGGGAAGGATATTAACTTTTCCACTGTTCATATTGTATTGAATTGTCATTTACTTTATGTGGAACTATTTTCTGTGGCCCAAGATCTTTATTTATTCCTTGCATTTCCCCTAAAAATAACCCTGACTGACACTTCAAAGGCTAGATTAAGCAGGGGAACTACACAGCAGTATTGTTAAGGTAGCCACTCTGGGCAATTGGTTAGCAAAGCCTTCCTAAAGCAAAGGTTTGAGTGTTGGGCTTGTGATCCCACTAGGATAAGTTTCATCTTCTCAGTTTGGGATCTAGTTCTCAGAAAGAGCAGTCCCAGACTGTGGTCATGCTCTGTCTGTGTTTACAAAACAAAATCTAGGGGAGGTTGACCTTGTCTGCAGAGAGGACCAAAGGGCAGACTCTCAAAGTTCCCTGGCATACCTAAAATCAGCATGCCTGTTGTATACAGCTTTCTTTTCAAATTTAGAAACAGAGCCTTTTCTCATCTCACTTGTTCCTGGCTGTGGAAAGGTCTCCAGCTATTTATATATGTTGCAGAGGTGCCAAAAGGCACAAAACACGGCTGGCAGCTTCCAGGGGGCTTGGCTTCACTAAGACTGTCACTATTCAGAGTTTTTTGGAAGCTACTTTATTCCAGCAAATCTTTTGTTCTAGGAGAACTTTGATCTGGGAATTTCTGTGTAAATATACTTCCTAGCCTGGTATCCTTTAGATTTCATAATTACAAAAAAGGGGACAGAGCAGCTTCCTGTTCTTGATAGCCTTTTATCAGCTCATTTATTTATTATCCATGAATGAGCTTGTTCAGATGCAATACAAGTCTTTAAAACCTTCCATATAAAATATGAGATACACTGCAATTTGGTAAATGGTATAGTTTTATGATTTCTTTACATAGCCTGCATCTTTGAATCTGTTGTAGCAAACATGTATCCAGAGACCATAAGCCAATTATCCATTCTGCCAAGTACAGCGTGGTTTGTGGTTTCAATTCATATTGATTTACTTCTCCAACAAACACAAAAACTTTGACTAATATTAAAAAATAATTATTATGAAGGCAGTTTTGAGATTCAAAATTTAACTTCTGCATAGGCTCTGAGACAAGAGCCCTAAACTAAGTAATTTTTCATTTCCCTCTCTCCTTTTTATCTTTTTCTTTTTAAGCTGGGAAAAGAAATCAGAGAAAACATAATAGATCTAAACCATAACTGGTTCACATAATTCTTATATTTTTATATATATATATATATATATATATATATATAAACTTAAAAAGTCTGTAAGTCAAAGAGAAGTTAAACACTGAGAACAACATAATCTGGCTTTCCATTCTTTCCCATGATACAGTTTGGATTTTCTATGAACTCTCCCATAATTAGGACTCAGTCATCGTGAAACACTTTTGTCCCTTACTGTTTCTAGGTAACCTCAATTAAAAGCCATGCAGAGTGACAACAAAATACTGCCAACACATCAGTCATGCACTGCACGATAAAAATAAGTTCTTTTTTGTGCGTGCTTATCTTTGAATGTAAGAATATTTGTCAATTCAAAGGAGCTGGGAAGGGTTACTTTGATTACTTATTTGTTACACTTTAATGCTGTCCTCTTTTCCAGTTTTCCCAGCATATTGCCCTTCTCATTCAGATTCCCTTCCAGTATCATCATTGGTATCATCAAGCAGAATTCTTCCCCCAGCTTCTCATGAACCATCTCATTGCTGTGTGGCCAACCTCCTAACTTGCCATGGCTCCCTGAGAACCCATTTGTGCTTTTTCTGGGTGCTGTAGTCTGATTTGAAGGTAAACCTCAAACAAGAAGTGACAAGTAATGCTTGGGCCTAGCAGCTGCTTCAGCCACTCAGCACGGGTGATATGCAAACCTCAACTCGGGACCGGATGGATATTTTAAGAACCACAGATGCACAGCTGGAAAGTAGCCTGTTTAACCCATGGTAAAGATCGTGGAGCAGATCTTCCCGGAAACTATACTAAAGTCCATGGAAAATAAGGAGGGGATTGCTGACAGCCAACATAGCTTCACCAAGGGCAAATTGTTCCTGCCAAAACTTGTGGCTTTCCATGATGGGTGAGGGTGTTGGTGGATGAGGGCAGAGTAACTGATGTCATCTACCTGGACTTGTACAAACAAAGCACATGACACTGTCCCACACAACATCCTTGTCTCTAAAGCGGAGAGGCCCAGACCACACCACAAGGATTTGGCTGGATGGTCACACTCAACGCAGTCACTGGCTCAATGTTCCAGTGGAGACCGGCAATGAGTGCCATTCCTCAGGGGCTGGGGCAGTTTAACACTTTTGTTGGCTACATGGACAGTGGGACTGAGAACACCCTCAGTGAGTGTGCCCACAACACCGAGATGTGAGGTGCAGTCAACACACGGGAGGGAAGGAATGCCATCCAGAAGGACCTGGACAGGCCTGAGAGCTGGGCCTGCACAAACTTTATGAAGTTCAACAATCCCAAGCATAGGGTCCTGCACCTGGGCCAGGGCAATCCCAAGCACAAACACAGGCTGGGTGGAGAACGGACTGAGAGCAGTCATGAGGAGAAGGACTTGAAGGGTGTTGGTGGACAAGAGGCTCGAAATGACCCATCCCTGAGTGCACACAGCCCAAAAAGCCAGACACATCCTGTGCTGCATAAAAAGCAGCATGGCCAGTAGGTCAGGGAAGATGATTTTGCCCTACTCTAGGTCAAAATGGAAATGCCTTTTGTCTTCTCCACTCTGGTGAGACTTCACTCGGAGTTCTGCATCCATTTCGGGGGTTCCCAGCATAAGAAAGATGAGGACTTGCTGGAGCAGGTCTGGAGGAGGGCCAGTAAGATGGTCAGAGAGGGATGGAGCACCTCTCCTATGGCAACAGGCTGAGAGAGTTGAGGTTCAGCATGAAGAAGAGAGGGCTTCAGGCAAAGGTTAGAGCAGCCTTTCAGTATCTAAAGGGGAAGGGGGCTTGTTACAAGAGCCTGTGGATCAGATATAAGGAATTCATTATGAGAATGGTGAGAAGTGGTTGCCCAGTGAAGTTGTGGATGTCCTCTCCTTGGTGGTGTTCAAGGCCAGGCTGGATGGTGCCCTCAGCAACCTGGTCTAGTGGAAGGTGTCCCTGCCCATGGATGGATGGAGCTGGATGATCTAAGGTCCATTTCAACACAAACCATTCTAGGATTCTGTGCTGATACCAGCTGCAAGAGATGGCATACATCAACATGTACAGCTTAGCAACTTAGCTTTGAAAAGAATGAGGTGTTCTGTAGCACAAACTCAAGCACATGGCCACAGGCTGTCCAAGCCATGATGAAGCAGCATCTCACATAGACAGTAAATACTAGTGGGCTTTCTCCAAGCACCCAAAGTATACAGGATGTTAGAGAGAAATGTTTGCATATATGGAGCAGACAGATTCAGTCTGGAGCTGGACAGCTCAGAGTGGATTGTGAGGGCAGGGAAAAACTACTGGTAAGGGAGGAAACAATGAAACAGAGAGGAAAACCAACTGGGGGCCAGAAATCGTAGTGAGGGAAACCCATGCACAAACCCTCCACTGAGCTTCTGGGCAGGAAAGATCGGGCAGAGCCTTGAGAAACCCTCAGCATGCTGACTGCTCTGACTGAAAATATGAGTCATCAGCCCCTAGGATGACTCACGGCTGCTCTCCTCCACCCTGAGTGGCAAATGAAAATATAGATGAAGAGGAAGGTCGGGCTGAGGACAGTACTACAAGCCAGGGAATTTCTCAGCCTCTCACTATGTCAACACTCGTGTCATGAATCCTTTCACATTCAGCAGTTGGTGGCTGAGGAGGAGACGGCAGTGACCATCTGGGGAAGGAGAGGGGTGCCATCCTCCCTCATGTTGCCTGCCAGGGAGGGAGACGTTTTGGCAATAGAAGAAAGCACCTGAGAGACAGAAAAAGGGCAACTGGTACATGTAGCAATTTAGCAAATGAACTAGAAATAGGAAGGGGAAAATCATAACGGGTTTTGCGTATCTTGGTTAATTGAGTTACAGCTATGAGGATAGCACTGCTGAATAGCTTGCCAGGCTGAAATCCAGGCCTTATTGGAGTCACTGGAAATCTGGCAACAGACCTGAGCAAATTTGGTTTTCACCACAGCTTTAATGCCATGTGAGACAGAGAAACAACCAAAGCTCAAGGTCCAGGAAAAGGCTGAGCTGATTACTGGCTATGCGGGTGCAGCCAGGCCAGGTCTCCCCTAGCACCTCTGCTCCCAGCACTGGGCAGAGGGGCTCCACGCCAGGCTGGGCCTGGGTCCTGCAGCTGAGGAAAATCAATGTGCTGACAGGGATATGTGGGCTCTGGGACCTGAACTTATAGACATCACCTTGGCAATTACCATACAGCCAGGCCATAGGAAGCTGCCTGTAGTCACTCTGCTGCTAGACTCTGCTACTGTGGCATCTGTATTGCATTAAATTTCCATCACCTTTCTTTCAGTCCAGACCGACTGTAAGGAGGGGATAAAGTTGTTTATGAGCCATTAATGCTCTCTAGACTGGCACATTCCCATATCAGATCATGCCACTCTTGCTTCTCACCTCCCTTGTTTTTCCCTTACACCTGTTAAGACTACAAGTTACTGGAGCTGTGACTCCATCTCTTGGGCATTGTTTGTCCAGCAAAGCCTCCACTTCCTTTAATTCCTGGACCTACCAGTGAGATAATATTAAAACATTCACACATTGTCTTGTCACATAGCAGAGAATTGGCTTTCTTTGCAATGGGTTTTTCCTAAAGTCTTTTGGGCACGGTTGGATCATACTCTGTTCCCACAACAAAGTGAGTTGGGTGATTTAGTAGCATGTAAGAAAATTATTAACACAAATCTGAGCAGCAACATTTCAGCTTCTTTTCCCAGACCAGTGAAATTCAGCATTAACTCTGTGCAGTGAAGCATTCACTTTATTTAAGTACTTCATCTTCTTTAATTACCTTCAGCATGGAATCCCCCTCCCTTTCCATTCCTTTCAAGCAGCTATTGGCCTCCAGCTAAAACAATGGCCTTTCGCTCCCCCCCCACTTTTTCTTTTATCAAACCATTTCCCTTATCACAGAGCCAAAAAATGTCAAGATAGATATACTTTTTGCAGATACACTTACTGCTTGTGTAAATGAATGAATGCTCAGGAGAGAGCATGCTTTATGGGTAACAGACAAGTTAATAGGAACTTGAGAGGCTTGGGATTGTTTCTATGCCTCTCATTCCTGCCTCAGGACAGTTCAGGATTTGTGATTCCATAGTCAGCAATGGTTATTGACTGACTGTTCCCAGCCATGAGTTTTGCTGCACAGACTGAGCACTGCATGGACTCAACCTTACCCTTCAGAGATGCTTCTCTCTTCTCATTCCTGTACAGAGTCAGTTTTCACTGCCTGCCAGGTCCATGCTTCTGGCACCCAGCTGAAAGGAGTGGTCAAAAGCACTGGAATCATCTGCCACATACTGGAATTGTCTCCCCATGGAAGTGGTGGAGTCACCATCCCTGGAGGTGTTTAAAAAAAGTTTGGATGTGGCACTTGGTGCCATGGTTTAGCTGAGGTGTTAGGGCATGGATTAGACTCAGTGATTTTAAAGCTCTCTTCCAACCTAGTGATTCAGTGATTCTGTGAAAAGCCATCACTAGCAACTCATTACATGCATGGAAACTCAGCTGGGAGACAAGACAAAAGGAACAGAGGTCTCACTGCAGTCTGGGATACTGAGGAAAGGCTAGAAACATTTCCTGTTTCCAAGAACTGGCCCTTAAGGGAGAAGATACCAATATGTGAATGCTGTCCTGAATGTTTTTAATATGCCTCTGAATCTCACAGAAAATTCAGGAAAATTTGAGATGTTTTGAAGGTTCTGCTCTATTTTCTCTGCTGTTGCTTCTTTGTTTTCAATTTTTCTGAGGTCATGTTCCGTGGCTTATACCAGTATGATTTTCTCTATAGCAACTAAGCTGTTCTATGTTAAAAAAAAATTAGAAATCAAAGGCAAATGGCTCATCTAGACCAGTACCTGCCAATTTGCATCATAATGCGGGTCTCTTAGTGCAATGTTCTGCCTCAGAAAACTACTCTGTTGCCACACTTCATAATAAGACTTAATGGCAAATTTTCCCCTTGTCACAGTACCCCCACTGGTGCAATGTTCTCTAATGGACAAAGGGGTAAAAGAAGATTAAAAAAAAGTCCATATGCCTTGTGGCAACAGTCCTGAAGCTTGATGGCCTATTTTAGAATGTGCAATTTGAAGAGCGCTGCTTGTTTAGCCCAGCCAAGCAAAGGCTGGCACAAAATGTGATTATCCCAGGCATATTTATAGGGGGCATACATTGGGGAGGAAGAAGAGCTAATGAAGAAAAAATGGCACAAGAACAAATGGGAGTAAGTGAGCCACAATAAAATTAGGCTGGAAACCAGCAAACAATTCTACCTGTACTGTTCTGGAAGAACCTCCCAGGAGGAGAACAGTAAGGGAAAGAACATGGCTATTTTTAGAAAACAACAACATTAGTTTAGGAACGTTTTATCACTGTATGGCTTGATGGTTATGAAAGCAGATGATAATTTCAGGAATCTTCTAGTTCTATACACTTCTCTTTCTTGACCATTTAAGTTTCTTCTGAAAACAGACTTCACCCAAGGATTTTAGGATATGTTAAGTTTTTTTGATCAAAATTAATCCAATCTTATTTGAGGTACAGCCTCGGCAGACTTGAATGAAAAAAAAACCAAAAGTGATTTGCTCGACCAAATCAATCCGACGTCTGTCTGAAAGATGTTTTCTGATTCACACCGGAATTAAATCACATGGCCGGCAATCCCCAAGAGGCAATCTGAAGTGATCATTGAGTACCCGTTTGTGTTAACTCTGTTAACCTCCGCCAGCAGCAGAAAAAGGGCTCAGTGCCAGCACATCTTATAGTTTTAATTAGTTTTCTTCCAGACATGGCACTCCCCATCCTGCGAGCCCTCTAGCGGTGCCCTCCGCGCTTGTGGGCCGAGCAGAGCCGGGTCACCATCGGGGTGGGTGCTGCCACAGCCAGCCCTGCTCAGTGCCACACGAGTAAAAGCCACAACAATTTTCATCCCCACGGCGCATCTGTGGCGTGCATTTCCTGCTTTGGTGGAAGACCCAAAGGAGAGTACCCCCAAATTTCCTGTTTCCCTCCCAGATACTTCACCTGGCTTAACAAACACTATTATATTTTCTTACAAATCACACCAAGCCGATACATGGCATGTTTGGCCACATGAGAATAGGGCCCTGATGGTCTGCATGAGCACTGGCATATTTCCATGCATATCATATGTGAGCAGATACCCAACTGTACGGCACAGGAGTAAAACACAGCTGGAACCACCCCTGCAGTGCTGCTGGCACCTGGGGATGCTGCAGAGCCCAGCAGAGCCACTGCCGCTGTGTCCCCAGCTTGCTGCCAGCAGCCTCCCTCTGTCACAAAGCCAGCAGCCTTGCTCAGTGCCCTCCCAGTGGCACTGGGCTCTGCAGCTCTTTGTCTGCTCACGTTCAGGAATTCCATGATAACTGCTGGGATATATATACATATTTTTTAAGTGCCGTCCCTGCACAGAGACCTCCATTGTCGCTGCTGCCTGGCCACAGGGGGAAAATCCAAAGAGGCACTTTGCTGTGTTTCTATTTCTGTCTCCTGGACTGCAGAACACCTCATAGTTTAGTCAGTTCCTTGCTGAAGTCTGACTTTCACAGCACTAAATATAGGAATAGTGCACTCTGCAGGGGCTAAATTTAGCTTTGCTGCGTTAGAAGGGGAGGTACCTCATTACTGGAGGCAGGAAAGCTAAACCACTGCAGGCAGGGAAACTTGGGTGATGCAGTAACAACCCCTGCTCTGTTGTGCCAGTGCAGGGAGGAATTGAATTAGTAAATTCAGTTGTGGGTTTGATTTCTTTCTTTTTGAAGAAATCTGGTCAATGCTTCAGTGAGGTTTTATAGTAGTTCACTTCCTCCAGAAGAAATTACATACCTCCACATTATTTCTGTAAAAACATTTAGGAATATTCCTTATTTAAATCAAGGAGAGACTTTAAAATAATACAAATCAAATTTCAAGGTTTCAGGCATCTGAGCTTGGTACAGCTGGCATGTAAATCCTTGCATAAAAGATCCTCAGAGGCAGTAAATCATGACTACCTGCCATGAGCCTGGGCAGGCTTTTCAGGAATGTTAATCACTGCTAAAAAAATGAGGGCCAGTCGTTGCAGCCTTTCACCTTTAAGTCACCTATTCTAGCATAGTTGGCAGGGGGGCACACGGCCTGGACTCTGTTCCTAAGATGCAATTCAGTGCGGATTAGGCACCATGCCTCTGTTCCCCTGTCTGTCAGCTGCGGGGGGCAGAATTTCCCCTGTGCCGCAGAGCACTTTCAGAGCACAGTGACAGGCTAAAACCATTACCTTAGCACCTCTTTCAGAATCACAGAGCCCTGGGAGGATTTGAAAGACAGGATTTCGACCAAAATGCTATGCAGGAAAATGCCTGACTGCTTGAAAACATGTTTCCTAGCAGGTGTCATCAGCCATGAGTCAGCAAAGGCAGGTGAGCGCCAGAGGCAGCAGACCAAGGCTGTGGATGCATCCTGGGAGATGTAGTGCAAGGAGATAACACCGCAGTGGAAGCAGCTGATATAAAATAATTTTTTTTCAGGTATTAGGACAGCATTTCAGAAGTGTAAGGGGTAGGTTTTGTCAAAATTTTACAGTCCCATTTTTCCACTATTTTTCTCATTTATGTATAGTGTTCACCAATACGAAACAAGGCAATGAGTCAGATCATCTTACACGTGGAGAATTATTAAATAGCAAAACAAATCAAAACACAACTTAATTGAGTTATTTCACCTTCATACAGATGATAACGATACACAAACTACACAGTGGAGGAGGTGACCGGTTATAACAAAAAAATATTGTTGGGATGCCCCAAATTTTCTCCTCAGAATCAAACATAATGAGGAAAAATACCCTTTTACGAGTCCACACTAGATTCAGCGCTGCCTAATCCAGGACAAGTGACAGCTGCACAACCATTTTACTGCAGACTGCTGACAAAAGTAGATTATTCACTTGGTACCTAATGTCTGTACTGGGAAGGTAAATGCACCCCCAGCACTTACTCTCTACTACAGACTGGACTTTTTTCACATACTTTTATAGCCCAACTTCCATATAGCCCAAAACGTTTTGGTCCTTGTTGATTTTCAAGCTGTGCCTGTGAATTGTCTGGAAGCAGATTATTTGGCTGGGACCAAAACAGATCAGTGACAGCAGCTGAGCACTTGTGGAAAGATGACTGGGGCTGAAAAATAACAGTACAGAAATTACAGAGGAAAATAAAGTGGCTGCTCTCTGGATGGAATGTGGTCAGTACACCCGACCTCCCACACACAACACAGTCTGAGGGGGACTAAACACAGGGTGGGGCAGAGTGGAAACACCATGACCAGACTCTGTCAAAACCCTTGCAGAGGAGGGAACTCAGTGGTACTTTCTAGCAAGTACACAGCTGAAAGTCAAGGGAAACAGAGGAAGATGTCCTGCAGTCGAATCAGCAGCTGTAGTGAAACCTCTCTCCTTGAACTGACCCACGTCCCCATGCAACATTTTTCTTGGGTGCCATACGGAGATGTCTGCCCCAAGGTATGACCACACCTCAGTAACTCAGATGTATGACTAAAGTCACTCAAGCTCATCATAAATATAAAGAAATAGTATAAAAGTAAGTCAAGAATGGGAAGAAGTTGGGGAAGACTCCACCATAAATTCTGGGATCAGCTGACAGGCTGAACCTGTCTTCTCCCCTCATAGGGACCCCTACTGGGTAAGAACTGAAGGATTATTTTAAACTAACTTTTGTTAGGGATTAGATCTTGTTAGTATGTTGCTTTAAATTACATTCCTTTGAATATGTTTTTGATGTGAGATACCACCGCCAGCAGTCCTTGAACCTTGACCCATGGCAATTATATTAATAAAGAGTGTTATTCCATCACCTGTTACTGTGAGATCTTCAAGGGGACTGGCAGTTGCTGGCAGTGGGTGAAGGTGTGGAGACCCAGGAGGAGGTTTCTCAGGCATGTGTCCCTCAACAAGTCAGTCAAACGCTAAGGGGTGGAGTAAATCTCCCCTTTTCATGTGACAATATTATAAACAGAATCATACTCAGCATGTGGAAACAAACTTCGGGACTGTTTATTAGCACAGATACAATCACCTGAGTTTAAAATAAGGAAACCAAAATCGTCTGTCTTTTCCCTCAATGCATCCACTAAATAATGTTAAGTCAAATACTGCTTGGTCTCACTCACAAACTACACTCATCTACCAGCCCTCTCAAACCCTGTCACTTCAAATTTTGGTTCTGGGAGTCAATGCTTGTGTCACTGACACACTGAGGTGTAGGAGTAGATAAGTCTTCAGAAAGGAACAATCAGCAGGATTTTAAAATTCAGGATACGTTTGCCATCCATCTGTTCACACTTTCTATTGCCTGTTATGAGCAAACCATGCTCCCTTGGTCTCATGCACAGCCAGCCTTGGGTCTTCAGAAGGCCTTACAAAAACACCGTATGACTACATATTCATGAAGTAACTATCAAAAGAAAGAAAAGGAGAAACAATTTCCAAACATGAACTCATTGAAACAAAATTAGAAAGCATGGGGAAAAGAAGAGACTCCATGAAGGACCATCTATAATTTAAATATTTTTGTGGGTTTTGCTTGTGTCCCTGAGAGACTAAAGATAAGGTAACTCCTTAAGTTAAGCATCTCACAACCCTGATGCTCTTTCCATATTCTGAATATTTCAGCTGGTATAAGGAAAGATGTTACCAATTCCTTCAAAATCTCTTCCCTCTCTGACACTAAGGGGTCATGAGCACAAACCCAGTGACTACAACATTAGAGATGATACTCTGCTTGTACACCTGCTTCCCAAGATCCTTTTCCCACAGTTCTCACATGTGCCAATGGAGATTTCAGATACTAATTATTCACATCTGTTCAACATGGCCAGTGACAGGACATCTGGAAATAAGCCTAATGAAACATACAATATTATACCACGAAGCAACATTAACAAAACAAAAAAGCCCAACAAACAAAACTCCTGTCTGTGCAGAGAAAGAAAAACAAGAGATAAAATTAAGTATGTTGATCTAGGTGCCCAGGAGTTCCCTTGCGCGAAGACTCACATCAAGATTTTTTTTCATTTCACGTAACAGTTCCAGGCTGATTTAATGCTACAGGCCGTAACTCTTAGTCTTCTATATTTTCAAAAGACAAGGAATATTTTATCCTTTCCTGGTTGAGGCTGTTGATCTTCTGTGTAATAACTTGCATGGTGTTTTGTTTGGGATTTGAGACCAAACCAACATTGATAACGTGGGGATGTTTTTGTTAAAACTTTCACAGATAGTGTTGGAATTCTGGAAACTTAGATTTTGGGGGTTTAGTATATAGTAATACATGTGAGTCAAGATGGAGGGCTTTGGGCATTGTCTGAGTCCTTCTTCACCTTCTTCTTCCTTCTTCTTCATAGGTTTATGTGGTTTTCTGTAATTAGTTGTTGAAGTCCACATTGCAGGCTTCAAGTAGTTATTTGGCTTAAAATTAAAAAAAAATAGGTGGCATTTCATAATTGAATGGATTGTCCTTAAAAAGACCTGGAAAAGACAGAGAAGCACTCCATTTTACCTCTTTTCTCTAACTTGTTAGTTAGAGCTCATGGCTCATGAGTCTGTAAATAGATAAGAAATAATAAACATCCAGGTCCGAACACGAAACCTACATTTCCCATGTATTAATCCCAACCTTGGCAAGGAAAAAAGGAAGCAAGAACCTTCACAGGTAGCATTTCTGTGGGTCATATCTTTGGGTATTTCAGCTTTAAAAAAAGGGATAACATTTTCCTTGCTCTCTACACTACTATGCATTTTTTAGATATTTGATTATTAATCATACTGTTGGTATTTTCATCTTTAATTCTTAATAATGATACTTCCCCTTTTTTAGCTTAACACTTGCCATCCCTATCAACATGAGTATGTACTCTCTTTTAGTTGTCATGTAGATGAACATATTAATTTAATCTTTAAATCAATGTCAGCTGGGAGAGCAGATTTACGAATGTAACTGAAAATCCCCAGTTCTTTTGTTGTGCAAAGCAGATTGTATAGCTGAGCTCTGCCTTCTCCAAGAACGTCTATGAATTCTTCTCCAATTCTGTATCAATAGATTTGGAGACACTTTCCTATTTCCTTATTCCTTTTCCTGTTTGTGTGAGCAGTAAAGGCACAGAGAAGGAAGCACAGGGGAAGCCAATCAACTCTTACTCAGGTCAGCATTGACCACTGAAACTTCTGTAATAGAAATTCCCTGAAAAGAAAACGTTTCCCCATCTGCCTGTGTATCTGACCGGCAGAGTGAAGGAGAAATGGGCTAGGAGGCCTTCCAGCTTGCAAAACACCCTAAATGGTGCTATTACAATGTGCTATGAATATTGTATATCTAAATAGTCACACAGATGTGACTTAACATCTCTATCTAAAAATCTGATATGAGACAAAAAATTTCATATACTGTCTGCAACATATACAAATAAATGTTTATGTGGTTAGATAAACCTATGACATAACCTGAAATGGTTTGCCATAGTGACAGTTTTGTTGTCAGACTGAGGAATCTTCCTTCAAATGTGGCTTTGGGTGCCTGTTTGGTGTAGACCTTTCAGCTGTTTACTTAGGTTGTGGATTTGTCCTTCACAGAGTATTCTTTGTTACATATCTGTTTATTATCTGCCACAATGGTTCTTGGTGCAGGACTGGAGTTTTTGATTGGAGTTTTTGTCATTTCTTTGATGACAAAGAAAA
Source organism: Chamaea fasciata (assembly GCF_029207755.1). Classification (NCBI taxonomy): domain Eukaryota; kingdom Metazoa; phylum Chordata; class Aves; order Passeriformes; family Sylviidae; genus Chamaea; species Chamaea fasciata. The sequence continues at coordinate 21,347,971 of NW_027094087.1, read as the reverse complement.
TTCTTCCTAAGACCAAAAATATCTATCCAGAAGCTTTCAACTGAAGTGATTGCTACACTTATGTGGGGCCAATTGCTCTGAATAATTGATGAAACCACCAAAAGAGACAAGATGTGCAATGCTATTTAAGGATCACATATTATGCAAGTTGTATAAAAGAAAAGATGCATCCCATCTTCAAGCTCACACAGCCAATGCCATCTCCTTTGGAACCAGGAATCAGCTGACCCTACCTTCAATAGCAGCCAACAAATGTTTGATTTGAAGGACTTTAAAAAATGCCCTGTAACTCCTCATCCATGAGGTGATGAATTGCTAGACAAAAAAAGTGTGAACAATCTTCAGATGCGAATTCTTGACAACATTGGGAACAAGATGAAAAAGAAAAAATATATGACCTAGCTTGAATATTTGTGCCAGTATTTAGTCTTTAACTTATAAGATAATTTCTTAATCTTACAGAACCTTGACATAATTATCTTGCTGAGTCCAAGATAGCATGTCAATGACCACAGTATGTTATTCAATGATAATTCTATTAAAACAGGAGTTCACAACTTGAGTGAAAAAGACAAAAGATGTGCAATCAAATACTGCACATATATAGTCTTTTTATCTTGTAGAAACTTTCTGCGGTTTTATCCAGTTTGTCGTATGACTCCAGCCTTAAACAATAACAGTAGAAGAGTGAAGATTGAGGATTTGGAGAAGGAAAGAAGAAAGCACAAATGCTATCATCCTGTAACAAACCGCAGAGAGAGACAGACGTGGTTTGGAACACATCACTGTCAGAGACATTAGATGCACATTGCTTGCAAGGGATAAAATGAAAGCAACTGGTGTAACAGTAGAGCCTGATTCAGGATAAATTATGAGAGTTAAGGCAGTAAAATGGATCCATTAGTGAATCTGCTTATTTTCGGCACTTCAGCCAGTCTGAGATGGGCTTAATGTGCTTATTTCCCATTTTTGCCTTGTGTTTATCTCCTGTCTTTTCACAACGTAACTTCATATTTCCACTTAGACTACATTAATAAGAACATGCAAAGAAAGCCTAGTCTCATCTCTGTTAAGTGTACATGAAATAGTTTTTTAAAACACATATTTTTAATGACATCATTTTACAAAGTTACTTCGCAGAATTCTTCCAGATGAACCAAAACTTCTAATTCTCTAGTTTAGATTCCTGACTGAAGATGTGCATTTTTCCATACTGAAAAAGGCTGACTTTCTTTAAACAACAGAGAGTTGGTCTCTGTGTTTATGAAATCGGTTGATCTAAAGTTAGAGTTTCTTAAGAGCTGAAGAAGAAAGGATTCAAAGCTTTCTTTGATCAAAGACTGACGTTAGAAACAGCAAAGGAAACAATAAAACGAAGCAAACAAAGCAATATTCCACAACTTCTGACTGCCAGTTCAACCTCCCAGTGCCAAAAATGGGGCAGAATATGGCCTAGCTTATCAAATACATTCAAGTTCTGACTTATTGCTCCCCAGTTTATAAGATGTTTACATAGCTAAGTGGCTCAACAGAAAGGAAGCATAACTTTGAAGTTCACAGGACTACTCTTTGCAAGGAGATAAGCAAGTGTGGATGTGCCACCAGGAATTTGCATCCCATTGGTACAGTTTCATGGCCTAAATAAGCTCAAGGCCAAGCAGGGAGGGAGGGGAGAAGACTGCTGCCTACTGCCACCTGAAGTGCTCATCCAGAGTAGCCATTTAACCAGCACCAGCTAAACACCCATCTCCAGGACTGAGTTTAAACACAGGCTGGTAATTTGAAGTACAGACAAACAAGAAATAAACCTCTAATTAGTTTCAATATGAGGAAAAATTACATTTCTATTGATATTAGAAATCTGAGCTCCTACTTCAAATCACCCACATCAATTTTCTGTAATCACTGCTGACTACTTATTATTTTCTTTCATTTCAGCAATCTATATATTTAATAAGGTAGCTTTACCTTTTTTAAAACTTCAATTTGTAATAAGTAAACAAGGTAGAGAAAAATCATTTATTCAAAGTATTAGAATATAGGTTTCAAGTTTTTCTCTGATTATATTATTATAGAAATGAACCTATTTTGTATTTCAAATGAACTTTAAACAACAAATGTTAATAATTAATTATAGTACCATAAATTAAGCAATTTTAAACTACCATTTATTGACTCATTGAGCTTTTGTAAGTAGCTACAGAAGTAAATTTTTTTAAATTGAATGAATGGGGTGAAATGCCTTTAACTAAATTATCATCTTCTTCTTTATTTATGAAGTACAAAAAGCCATTTCCTGAATTAAGAAACTTTCTATTCATCCAAATGCCAGCACCTACAGACTTTCTATATTGGCATATTCACTGCTGCTATCCAGAATTCTTTAAAGTGCAACTTTTACTGAATATTTTGAAACTTGTTCAGTGTGGAAAAATCTATTAAGTCATATTAGAAATTATTTAGAATGCTGGCATTCAATGTATAAAATTGTGCTTCAGTCTTCTTCCAAGATTAACTTGATACAAAAAGTAAATAGAAAGGTAATTGGGCCAGAAATGAAACATTTTCTTTCCCTTTTCCTAAATTTACTACAGTGGAAATATAAGAATGTAAAGAAATATTTTATAATTTCTTAAGGATACACAAAGTATCTTTATCAGATAAAAAGACCCCCAAGCATATTGTGTAAAGATTTTCATTTGAAATCAAATTAAAATATCTTATAGTTAGTACCACAATTCTTGATTTTGGAAAATATGAATACCAAAATATGTAATTTATGTCACTGAATTAAAAGAAAATTTTAAGCTTATTGATTTAAAAGTGACATGAATTAAAATCAATCCTTAGTAGAGCCTGTGGAATGAGACTCTCACTGGTAGAAAATTATTTAATCTTATGAAGTTTCCTTCATTCTAATTTGAAAACCAATTCTGAAAAAGCTTCTGAAATAATTTATTGTAGTAAGTATAATTATTATTATTAATGTTATTTATTAAATTACTGTGGGCCAGCAATTCATTATCAATAGATAATTTTTCCTCTGAGAATCCAAAACTGAAATTTTGAGTTGAATTTTCTCAGCTTCAGTTATATACATTGTACAAGTCACAAGCAATCTTCCAAATCTTCCATTTCTCCATCAGACCAACCCAATTCTAGGTTTAGTTTTTGAGCAGAAATGCTTGTGTGCATGAAATTTTTCCTACTTTTGTTCTCTACCTTTGCTTTGATACGACTTAGTTAGGCCTGTGACAAACACCCACACAGGAGATCTCTAACAAGCAGCAGAAAGAGTATTATAGGAACTTGAGTCTCTCCCTTCAAAATACATCTGGACCAATGTTTCAATGCCAAGTTTAAAAATTTAAGTGTAAATCTCTTCTGACCAGTATGATATACTGAATCCAGAGGCAGCTGCGTATCCCCAGCAGCAGTGCAATATCTGGACGCAAATAGAACAGAAATATCATCAGTTTTCAGAGTAAAGTGCAGGATGAAGCTGGTGACAGTGTCCTGTCACAAATCACCCCACAGGGAAAGTCCTAAATAAATGAATCAATGAAAGAAACTCATTATTCAACTAAATCTGTCCTGCAGAGATCTGAAATATGCAGGAGAGCAAATGTAAAATTTTACATTTATGCACTCTCCCCATACACAAAAACTGGTACCCATACTTTTAAGCTCAAATGTTACAGTACAGCACCATTTGGTTTCTTCACAAAGATAAAAATGTACCAAGAAAGACAGAAATTTCCATTACTGTACATGCTCAACTCATTCTCATGTACAGCACATGAGGGAGGTGAAAACTTGTAGAGCACAGTATCATTCCTACAATTTGTATCAGCACAAGGCTGCTCCTCTCTGGAGCTGCTCTAAGGTTCTGCCCTGTGCCCCCAAGGCCCTGATAGAGTGTTCCATGGGGCTCTCCTCATGCCGTGGAAGTGCCACTGCCCCCGAGCTCCCCACCCATGTCCCCAGAGCAGCCAGTGTCCCCATGGCAGAGCAGCAGGCCCCCAGACCACGCCCAGACTGTCAAATCTGCAACAGCTCAGGGTGGAGACCATGCAGGCACAATACTAAGTCCATAACTTGCACTGAGACAATTCTGCACACATTTATAGGCAAAGCAGATCTCTAATTAGCCAGGAGATAGACCAATTACCATAAAAGAAGATCATAGGAAACAACTTCTCCCTAATACCTAATCTAAACCTACTCTCCTTTAGTTTGAAGCCATTCCCCTTTGTCTTGTCACTATGTGGTCTTATAAATAGTCTTCCCGAACCTTCTTGCAGGCTCCCTTCAGGTACCAAAATGCTGCAATTAGGTCACTCTGAAGCCTTCTCTGCTCTAGGCTGAACAATCCCAACTCTCTCAGCCTTTCCTCGTAGGTGCTCCATCCCTGTAATCATCTTGGTGGCCTCCTCAGGACTCGCTCCAATGACTCCATCCTCATATTAATAAGGTGCTGGTTTTCCTGCTCATAGAGCAACTGAGTAAGAGGCCAAGGATATTCCCACTTCCATAACAGAGCTACAGCATTTCAGCACAGTCACTAGGGGCTGCAATCAAGCATTACTAATGTGCTCAATAGCTTAGGCATTAAGTTCACTAAAGAATAAAAAAGGCATGGAATGAACACGTAGGCAAAATGTAATGGATAGCCACAGGTGGGAGGAAAAATCAGCTTTGAATTCTCCCTAGAATAATTCCTTGCATAAGACTTTATATAAGCTGACAGCCTTTCATATTCTCAGAATAGGATCCCAAAATTCACTGGGAAGGTCTGCACCCTCCAGTAAGAATGGCCCCAAGACTGCACTCACCAACTGGCACACTGTTTATTGTAAGGGAAAACAGGGAGAGTCAGTTTCAGGTGGGGTTGGAACCCAGTTTCGACAGCATTTGGGACTTTGACGTCACCAACTGGGTCAGCTTACAACCTGGCAAGCCTGCAGAGGCACATCGCTCCCTGTCTGTGACTGTGTGGAAAACAGATATACAGGCAGCGGCAGGAAGAAAAGCTGACCTTGATCAAAGCCTCTCTGGAGTCCAGTCTTTTAAAGAAAACAGAAGAAAAAAACCCAGCTGTCTTGCCTCCTGGAACTGCTGCTCTACAAGAGTAGAGGTGCAGGAAAACCAGGCAGCACCGAAGCAACCTGCTAAGCCAGAGGTGTGTTTGAGCACACACTTACTTGCCAACAGCCCCACAGGGAAGGCTGGGCTCAAACAGAGCTCTCCAAGATGGAAGGAAAAACTGTGAAGCCTATCTAGCTTTTGCCACTTGAGAGCATTTTTGCTCCAGAGGGCTTTTGTATATTTGAAGCCACCCAGTTGTTTTTATGAACGAGACCTATACCCAGCATCTCATTTCAAAGTGAGTCAGAGGCAAAAGCAGCAGGAGAGGGTAAAAGTTTGGTTTCAATGCCAGGCTAGCACTCATCTCATTTGTTTCATTATTTGGAACCACATGCCCAACGGAAGAAACAGGGAAACAATAATACCAGCTTTATTTTAGAGCAGTGCCCAAGGGACTTGTCATCTGACATTCAACATTGCCAGAAATCCCGGTGCAATGAGGACAGTTACATTCCCTAACTTTGCTTCCCTACTCAGTAAGTGGCACACCTGCTTCATGGAAGATAAGAACAGCTTTTGATTTGTGCTTCAACTTCTAGAGTAAATAAAATTTTCCCTCAAGATCTTGAAGAAAATATTGACAATATGACACAACCATATACCTAAGTACTCAAAATTCTCAGCACAGAAATCAAAACCTTCTATTGACAAAAAAGTGCAACTGTGTTTTGATTTAACCTCATGTTTCGGAGACCTTCAGTTTCTAGGAGTTTCAGATTGGAAAAGTTGGTTATCATAAATCCAAATCTCTTAAAAGCATATATTTTAGATAAAGAGGAGGAAATCAACAATATTCTTACTAGGTAGGCATAGCAACATTTTGCATGTAAGCCACATGCAGAAGTTTAAAGGAGAAAATAAGTAGCACACAAGACAAATCCAGACTTTAGAATATTTTTGTGGAGTTTTCTGAAAAAGTGAGCCTCTTTTTATGAATAAAGAACCACCATGATGACTTGGCATGGCATCTCTTCATTGAAGCCACCAACAGACAGGAAGGAGAACCAAAACTTGTGGTGGAAGGAACCCGCTGGGCAATCCCTTTTATAAGGGCAGAGAGGCGATACATTATTTGTTCTGCCTCACCAGCTTCCTGCCTAGCTGGGCTCCAGCTGGAGCTACCCATCCAGAGCAATCAGAGTGCAGGGAGCCTCCAAGGCACACCAGGACCATGAAGGCACTAAACCTGATTCTCGCCTGTTTGAACTAGATCGTCTTTCCCCTTGCTGGGAACGGGCCTAAACAAGATCATGCCCAAAGTCATCTGAAACTGAATCAATGCAAGGCCAGCTCTGTTGATGGAAGTGGCTTCCAGCAGTTTTTCAGGCCAGAAAGGACCAGCAGACCACAGAGACTGACCTGCTTGACAAAGGCTGCTGCAGAGAATATCTGCTGGGAAAAGGCACCTCATTCTAACCTGGAGTGAGGCCAGGGAAAGTCTAAGATCAGTGTCTCCAGCCCCTGACTGAGAAGAATGAGGCTGTTCACAATACAGCAAACATCATTCAGTTTCTTTCCTCTCAATAAAATAAGCCAGCTCAGTTTGCCCTTGAAATTCATTTTATTAGACTCCATGTCCCCAGGGCAACCAAGCCTCTAAATCCTTGAAATTTTCTCCTCTCCTCCCTTCAATAGCTCTGTCCATGGAGAAGAGGCTTAACACTTGCCTACCAGTTTCTTCTCTTTTTAATCTCTCTTTTCCCCTGGCTCCTCAGGCTAGCCAGTTCTCCCAGGTTTTAGGCCCTGGGTTCATGGTACACCTTTCAATTTTTTTTTCCCTCCAAGGTAAAGCATATGTCACAAAACAGATATTAGGCAATGAGGAAGTAGATAAGCTATTAAAGGCTATGACTTACAGGGACCAGACTGCAGTTACCTCTGTCCACTTCCCCTTACAACATTCTCTGGAAGCTCTGCATTCCCTCCCTACAAGCTAGTGAGTGCTTGTAGGAGGATGGCACAGCAGCACAGTGACAAGGTTCATTACTCTCTGCAGAAGCCACCCACATCACAATCCATGGTCTGGAGAAAGGAGGAGCATCCTCCATGACCCACCTGTCACCCCACTCAGAGGAGAAAGAAAATGGACACAGCCTAGAGGAGTTAAGCAGAGCTTTGGAGTATGATCCAGCTGATGAGCTCTTAAGTTGATCTGCAATGAGAGCCGTGCTCCCTCACAAAGAAAAAACACAGGAATGGATTATATATTTAATCACAGGACAGTAGAAAGAAGAGAATAAGTAAGAGCATGAGAGTGCTTCAAAGATGAAGAATAAATCCCAGTTCTGAGGTCAACCAAGCCTGTGATGGAAGGATTGAGGCACAAGTTTGGAGACAGAACAAAAGAGTTTGCCAGTTTCCCAGTTCCAGTTCTTTATGAGGGAATTCCTGCAGTTCTGCAAGGAGCACCAGATCTGCACACCTCCCATGGGTTTCAATGCCAAACCATACAACACGCATACAAATCTCACCTAAGCACTAATAACTGAAGCAAATTGTTACTGAAAAATGCTACTGCTAACACAAGGCAGAGTCCAGCTCCTATTAATTTCACAGTAGCTATTTTCTAATGCCTTTGAGACCAGGGCCATGCAGTTTCTTCTAGATCTAATGGAAAAACAGAGCTGTATCCACTGACAGAGCAAAGGAATCCAGCAAAGACAAGTGGTGCCTGGAAACTACAGTGTCCTCTTCACAGACAATTTGAGGAACATCACACTGCTGTAGCAGTAATTCCCCCCTTCGCTACACCTAGACCTTCTCTCTTTTGGGATTAAACTGTCCAATACTCTTACAACCTTTTGAGAATCTCTGGAGAGAAGGGCTATGCAAGAAAAGTGGTTTTGCTCACACAAATTTCCTAGTTGCACATGGCAAGAGGAAGCAAAATAACTCACAGTTGGACTGACAGAGAAGAGATGGAGCGCAGTAAGAACAGAGATAAATTAGCAGGGCAGTCCCTGAATCTTGCAAGTAGCTTGAATTAGCTGACTCTGATCCCATTTCATTTGGGGTTGCATAAATATCTTCTTAGCCCTAAAGTACAAACTACCCCATCAAGCAGAGATTGGGTCATCTTTTCTCATGCATGTCTTTGACAGTGTGAGAGTGATAGCCTCCCTTTCATTCTGTGTACAAAACGGGGAAAATACTCATTTATCTTAAAGAAGGTAATACAGGGAATGGAAGAAACCAGTGTTCTCTGTCAGTAAATAAGCCAGTACACAGAGAGTAAACAGATAATTTGACTCTAGACATGGCACAAGCAGGTAGCTTTATTGGCCATGGGAACATGTGGCTAGTTTGGGCTAGGTTTGTGGAGGAGAGGAGGGAGAAAGTGTTTACCATACCTGATAAGCTTTGCTGCACGGGGTGGAGAGCTGCACATGGGGCCATGCTGAACCACGGGTGAGGAATATAGAGGTCCATGACCACACGGAATGCAGCCAAATTAGGTGCAAGAAATACGATAACCATGGGAGGGAGCTCTTAATTTATTGCTGTCTTAGATGTGATGGGGGTTTCTGCAGCCCTCAGTGAGAGATAAAAGTACTTCGCGAAGGAAAAGTGAAACAGCATTTAACGGTCTGAAACTACAAAGAATAAAATTAATGCTAACTTGAGGGGGAGAATAGTCCCATCCCCCTTGCCTCCCACCCGCATCACTCACTGCAGTGAACTCAGGTGAATAATACAGACTGATGCATTTGCCTAACATGTGGTTTCATACTCATTGTCATTACAATGGAGGAAAAAGATATAGAATAAATAAACCTCAAGGACTTTCTTTTAGAAAGTTCAGAGTGGAACATTTTCAAGGGTAAGTATTTGCTACAGCACCCTGTAAGCTCTTTTTTCCTTGCTCCTCTCATTTAAGCCTTCATCTGCACAGTGACTCTCCTGCTATTATGGGCTCACTGAGCAAATGGCTAATACAGAAGCCAGCTTATAGAAAACCACTACTTCTTAATCTGTATCTATTTGAGGGTACAGGTGCAAGAGCACCAAGTTCCATTTCAACCCACAGGTGGGATCAAGCACTGTGATCAGTTTTAAGAAGCTCTAAAACACTTTTGAACAGGATGTGGTCCAAAATTGTCAGATGATAGAAACCAGTGTGAAGCAACAAAATGTATCTCACCAGGGTGTGGTTAGAAAGTGTGACGGTTCTTCATCTCCAGAGACCAATTAAAGTACCTATTCCAGAGGCTACTATAACACTCTTTGAAGGAAGGGAAAAAAAATCCATGGATTACTCTTGCAAAAATTCTGGAATGAATTCTTTATATCTTCTTCTCTGTGTTTTTTTGTGGGGGAGAGTTGTTTGGTTTTGATTGGTTGGGTTGGGGGGGTGGTTTTTTGATTCATTGGTTTTGTTTGTTTGGGGAGATTGCTTTGTTATGGTGGTTTTTTTGTTTATTACTTTATTTGGGGCAGTTTTGGTGGGTTTTTTTAATTTGTTTGGGGGGGTTGGGTTTTTTTGGGGGGGTTTTATTTGGTTTGGGGTTTTTTTGGCTTAGGTTTGTTGCTGTATTTGTTGTTGTTTGGTTGGAGGTTTTTTGGTGGTTTTTGTTTTTTTGTTTTTTTTTTTTTTTTTTTTGCCTGGAAGCCATAGGGGTTAAAATCATAATTATAAGTTAAAATTTGTCATATCTGTTTAAGTTCTGTGGTAGGACCTCATGAAGGTTTGGTTATTAAAAATGTTCACAATGATAATTATTGTTTCAAACAAATGCATTTATTAGAAATCAGCTATTTAAGGGGGAAAAAAACCCAATCAAACAAAAAACAGACGAAAAACCCCAAGATTCCCTTTTGAAAAATTCAAGAAGGTGACATTTTAAAAAAAAAACCAATTTCACATTATTCATGTGTCCCTTGATTTTTATCTTTTTTTTAATCCACTATCTTTAAAATTTTAACCCAGTTTCAACTTTTGGTAAACAAAAGGCAAAAATCCCTATGAATTTTCTAAAACCTAGCCTCCCAGCAGCAGAAAGACTCAATATGGTGCCTCAACTGTGTGGAAAACCCAGCAGAAAAGGGATATTCAATGCAGCACGTCTGACAGCCCATGTCAGCTGGACAGCTGCAAGTGTGTGGATGCAGTTTCCTTTGGCATGTGAAAACATATGCTGAGGAGTTGGAACAATTCTTGGGTGGGGGGAAGAGAAGTCAGCAGGTAAAAGACCAAAAGTTGAATCCAGGCTTCCCGGTTCTGCTTATTGCTCTGCCTCCTGGAACTTGGTGCTTTATTGTGATTGTTACACAGCCTGCCCTTCAACAGATATGATGGCAGAAGTATTTAATGGCAGTAATAAGAAAAAGTCTATACACTTGTAGATAACAGCACACACTGTTATGTTTGAAGCATACAAATATCACTGATGTGTGTTGTTGTGTAGGAAATGGAAAGATAGAATATTCCACAGTTACTGAAGGGTTTGATCTGCAGCCTTGGGAGAAGCTCAGACTAATGTAAAAATAAAAGTACACAGACATTAAGCAGAAAAATTATAAACTTATGTTTCTATAGTTGTAAGTAAGAATACACCTTAAGCTAGTAAGAAACTGTATTAGGTAAGATAGTGAAAAATTTTATAGTGTAGTAATGTAATTTTATAGAATAAGCTAAGAGTTTAGATGTTATAATAGAAGCGTATGTGTGTACGTATGTTGTAGCCCATTGGATAAAAGTATGCACAGTGCAGCAAAATTAATCAAAGGTGATAGGTCAAAAAAACCCAAAATAAACTCTTCGGCAACTTTCTATAACATTAGAATGTTATATATTGCCTTGTAACAAAGAAACTTGTGACTACTCTGAGCTGTGGCCGACTTCTTGTTCCTCTAAAATCTCATGGACTTTTAGGCTGATGTTTATCTGAGCAATAAATTGTTTTTAGCCCAACACTCGTCCCATCCCCTTGTTAAGACATCGATAATATTCTTGTAGCTGTAACTCCCCCTTTCCACTAACAATCTTTGCTCTTCAATATATTCCTTGTGATGACTGTCATGGAGCAAAGGAATCCAAAGACATATGGATTGGCCAAGGGACTCTCTCCAAAGTGTGAGGTACCACTGAGAAAACAGAGAAACTTAAGTGTCTGAACTTCTTCAGTTTTCTGAGAAAAGCTCAGGTTTATCCAGAAGGAACATATTGGTTCTGATCCATTTCCAGTGCTTTAGGGACTGACTATCCATGGGTTCAGATAAAGTCACTTATTTTTCACAAAACTGTCTTTTTTCTTCTCCTGAAGATTAATAGCTTAAGACTTGGTTCTCAGCCCTGATCCTACAGATATGGCACACACAAAAAGAAGCACTAAACAAAATTTGCATTCTCTGTTTTATGTGACAACTGAGGAAGTGGAAAAAGAAATAACAAAAAAAAAATCGACAAAACAAGGAAAAGGAAAATCACATAACAGAATCATAGAATGGCTTGTGTTGGAAGGGGCTTTATCTAGTCCAACCTCCCCTACTTCGGGCAGGGACATTTTTCACTAGACCAGATCACTCAAAGCCCCATCCAACCTGGCCTTGAACATTTCCAGGGATGGGACATCCACAGCTTCTGTGGGCAACCTGCCCCAGTGCCTCACCACTCTCTGAGTAAAGAATTTCTTTCTAATAGCTAATCTAACACTACCCTTGTTCAGTTTGAAATCATTGCCCCTTGTCCCACGACTACATGTCCTTGTAAAAAGCCCCTCTCCAGCTCTCTGTAAGCCTCCTTCAGGTACTGGAGGGTTGCTAGAAGGTATTCCCACATGGATTGAGAATATTCCACAAACTCACAAAAGTATTTGACTCCAGTTTCAGCATATACACGATTTAGGTACATTCACAGAACCGAGCTATAGTCACCTCTGTGTTTTTCTGCAGCAATAGCATTGCACAGGGTTTAGCTGACTTCCCACAATGGATTTCTCAAAGAACCAAAGCTCACAAAACCAGGATTATAAAGATGAGGATCTGAGTATTCCTTCTGTAGATCTTGGGTGAGTGTTTAGCTAAACCAAAACAAGCGAATTGAACTAAACCAAAACAAAATGACACTGAATGAAAGAAAGAAAGAACAAGTATCTCTGGGCCCTTTCAAACCAAATCATTCCCAGTGTAGTTTTATGTATCTGAATACTTCCAGTTGAATGGCTAAAGAAAGATTTTGATTGATTTGATTCCTTACTATTATTTAAGAACACACAATACATCAAGGAAAGATGGCAGGACCAGGGAAAAGCTGGCAGGAGAAAGCTGGCAGTGTAGTAGTGGAAACAGATGGTCTACTAACAAAAACTCCATTATGATTAAGAGAAAGTACTGTTAATAGGGTTACATTTCTAAAGAAGGAGTTCTGCCAAGACCAGCACAAAACAGAGTAGTTATTAAAAACGTGATTGAAGCCATTAATATAGATTAGAAATCATCTCTCAGCTGAGCTGTGAGCACTGAGAATGTGTTTGCTTCTACCCCATTACAATATGAATTAAAATACTAAGCACAAACTACTATTTCAGGTTCTTATGAAATTAGAATGAAAATTAAAGAGTAAAAGTGATGAAAAGCAAGGGAAGAAAATCATGGAAATATCACAGCTGGATGTCACTTGCTGCTAATTTTTCAACCAGTACTCCAAGTGTTTAGAAACACGGTAAAATCAAAATACATTAGGGCCCCATACATTCCATCTAACTTCACTTACTGTATACTGCCTAAGACACATATACAAATTGCTTCTATAGATAAGATGGATAGATACTTATCCCCTGAGGGTGACAATGTCCTTCCTAAAACCGTTCACTGAGATACAGCTGTATTTAAGCTGAGGTCCTTAAGTCCCCTCCAAAAGTCACTGAATGCCCTCATTTAGTCTTCAAAAGTGATTGAGTGATCTGATGGCACAAATTCAACTTCTGAGTTTGTGAATTTCTGAATGACTGCTGAACATCCACTAGAGATACTAATTTCTAGGAATGCATAGGAATTTAGTTATTCATTAAGATCTTGACCTCTCTTTTTAAAATCAGACTACAGGATGAGAATATCCAGTACTACAAACCCTTTGCCCTGATACATAAACTCTTGATACTAGGCCAAACTCTGCTCACTGCATATTTCTTTTCCTTCAGCAGGGCTGCTGTCCTGAAACAGCGTACATACCACAATTATTACAATTAAAAATTATTGACCTTGTTAAATATTAAGAAAACTATTACATTTAGCAGTTGTCTCTGGTTCAGAATAATCATAAGCCAGCAACAACTGAAGCACCCATGTGTTATCAACATTATTCTCATGATAAATCCAAAACACAGAACAGTTCCACCTACTAAGAAGAAAATTACTCCAGCTCAGCCAAAAGCAGGACATTCTCATGATTCCTCCAGTCCTTGCACTGACAGCTCTTCACAAGCTGAGGCATCAGGCAGCCTGGTATTTACCTATTCACACCAGGACTAGCTGGGTTTTCCCACTGAGCTGCAGAGGGCACATGAGAAGATTTCTGCTGTGAGGCTCCGCAAGAAGATGCCAGCTGAGCTGCTGCTTTGTGTGTGGCCTGGAGGTCCACAACTCGCCTGACAAATTCTTGCAGGCCCAAAACTGGTTTGTATGTCCAGTAACTCAGACCACATTAGACAGCCAAGACAGCGAAACCTGGGTGCTAGGGTTGACACAGTGTGCAGAAAATGGCACTTTATGTAATAGAGATACAATTGTAGCAGGCTGACAGGCCGGTTATCAGCACCATGTTTACCTGAAACTGCAATTAACTTTTTGTCTTTGCTACAAATTATGCCTCTCTGATTGCCCAGTTCCTTTCTTGGGCGCCATTCTTTGCACTAGAAAATCCATTCTACAACCTGCCCCCCTCCCCCCCCCCAAAAAATCCCCAAAACAAACACGCAAACCAAGAACCCAAATCAACAAAATAATAAAAAGCAACAAAGCAAAGCAACCCTGACACAACCCTTTACAAACTCTTATTCCTCTTTGAAACCATTGCGTTTTAGTTATGCCTGACTGGCAAGAGGTAGAATTGATCTGGATCTGTGTGCAAAGGTGTGTTCAGTCTTGCTTCTCCCAGCACAGGGATATCGGCTTTGGCCATATAAAATCACACAGAGCAAACACAAGAGCTCTGACTACACCTACTGCTCATAGGAGATAGCAGGGATACCCCTCCACAGCTGCATGTTAACATGACAAACTACCCACAGCTGCTTAGAAAGAGCCAAGATGTTCCTGTTTCCATCATCCTTGATCTCACAGTTCCCTTTCCAGTGGTTCATTGGTCAGTGAGGTAATTCTGAATGTCACTCTGTATCTCTGCAGTGCGGCTTAGCTAAAGGTCTCAAGACTGAAGTGTGAAATGACAGGAACATTTATTACAGGTTTCCACCACTGCACAAGAGCTCTCACTTTTTGCAGCTTGAAATAAACCCAAGTAACAGCACCAAAGCAAGTGCAACCACAGTGGGTTTGAGCAGGAAAAGCCTTCTTCTTAGGGGGGCTAGTGAAGGAGAGGAGGTGGTTCTCTCTCACCAGAAAAAGTACTGCCACTCAAATTTTCCACTTATAGTCAGGCCCTCCGTGACACCTTAAAAATCAGCACAAGAACTGACCACTGAATGACAATATATAAACCCTGAGAAAAGGGGGTGACAGTAGATGCTTTCTGCTCTGCCTTGACACAGAAGCCACAGCGATGAAGCTCCACACTGCAGCAATCCTGCTCCTCTTCTGGCTTGGCATCTTCACTATGCACACAGTTCAAGGTAAGTTTGCAACTCAAGAGGAAGACAGGAATTGCTCCACATTGCACCTGTGGTCTTTTGAGCAGGATGAACTGTTACAGAGAGCTGATTTATAAGATAAAACATACAAGAAATCCAAATGAAAACTGCAAGAAAGGCAGCTTCATAGGGGATTCCATCTGATGTCCCGCCACATGGTGGTCATTTTCTGCCTTAATGCAAGGAGAGATTCTGTGCCTGGGAGCACTTAAAGGGTTTCTGTGCAACGTTCTCCTTCCTAAAATCAAAAAATCTTGAAGGCATAAGGTCATTTAGTCTCACTGATGCCATACCCCTGTGTGTACTATACATTAATAGGATTTCATGAAAAATATTTCTTGAATAAGATGTACTTTTTTCTTTTTCCAGATAGATTACTTTTATATGAGTTCTCTTGTTATCCGTCTTTAAGTATTAATATTATAATTTTAATTATATAATTATATTTAATTATTAATTAATTGTTATCTGTCTTTCTCTAACTATATAGCTTTAATTCCCTCTAATACAACTATTTTAAAAAGTTCTTCCAGTTCTGTATCGTATATCCCATATTGCCTTGTTTCTAGACCAATCTTGCGGTACAGAAAGGGAAACTATCAATGACAAGTAAAAGGGGAAGAACAGATTTATACAGTACCTTCTCTCTTTTCATTGAATTGGACATCTTCTTTCAAACCAATTATGAATGCTGAGATGAGCCCTGTTTATTAGCCATGCTTTAAATAAGTTTGTCTGCAGTGCTGGTTAGGTCAGTATTTTTGGCTACAAGTACCATGTGAAAATACCCATTACCACACATATTCTTATCACAATTAAATTCATTCAAGCCCATAAAAATCACACAAAACACTGACATGTAAGCCATATGCAAACCCACAAATATGTACTCAGAAACACAGAGAAAAGGCATCCTCACAAAACCACACCAAAACCAAACTGACACCAGCTAAGCATTCACAGGACTATGAAGCTAACACAGCCTTTATGCTGACCCACTACCTCTCCAGCTACATCCCACTACATTTTTCTATTTTCCTTGGTGACACTGCTCTTCATCCTGGCAACGGCGGCTTCATATCACAGACTGCCAGTTCCCAATGTCATTGTCCAGGCTGTATCATTGGCCATAAGTATCACCAAGTCTGAAAAAGCATACCGAGGTGGTCAACAAGAGAGAGAAAAAAGGACTAGAAAGAATGATAAAAAATACCAAATAGACCTGGAAATAAAGGTAGTTATATGCGCAGAGCCATTGGGGTTTGTTCCTAGCCTTAGGGAAGCTTTGCTGCTATTCCCTGATGATTGTGTAGTAGCAGAGGAAATAGCTCCAGGACTAGTAAGGATTTCTTGACTGTCTTTGAGCTCTTTTAATGCCACATTTTGAAAACCAGTCTGAGGCAGTAAGAAATGTGTCATAAATCATTCAAATAATTACATTGTGTTACTCATGACTAAAGCAAGATCAGAAGAGATATTCCTTCAGGCAAACAAAATCTCAGGAATTAGCAGATCTGCCAGTACCTGTGTGCTGGCTATCCCACACTGTCTCAAAAGACTGATGTGTGATTGTCTCTGCTATTCCAACTATTTCAAATAAAGAACAGCTCACAGATAGTGAGACTGTTGTGCAGCAGGTTTTACATTTAGCAAGGCGTACCAGAACAGCTCTTGGACTTTGCTTAAGTCAGTAGCTCTCTAAATTCTTTATAAAAACCCCACTGAGTAGTGTTCTGTTTGTCCCCTGCATGCTTTCCCAAACCTGTCTTCCATGAACAGGGGAAAACCAGAAATGGGCAAGTGGAGACTAACACTAATGTATGCCTATGCTCCATCTCACCTAAATGAGCTCCCATTTTTTAGCAATCATCATGTAAGATAACTGCCCAGAAAATTTTATACCAATATGGTGATCCTCTTTTTTAATCACCACTGCATTTTTCTGAATTGTATCAAAATCTTGGAAGAATGCAAGGATTAAGTGGCACTCAACTGCCTATGAAATCAGAGCTATAGCTGGAGGATGTAAGCATTTATTCTTCTAGCAGATATATCTCTCTTTTTGTCAACTATTTTTATTAATACTACTCTTTAATGTGAGAGAAGTAGGCTTGCTTTTCTTTCCTTCACTTGGAAAATAGGAAGAATTACTGATACATATTCAAAAGATATGTGGAAACCCACCCAATAAAGTGCCAGCTCTAAATGCTCAGGGATACTTGCAGATGATGCAGACCTAATTATGAATGATGTCAAACTCTTCTACTGCTATGGAAGCAGTGACTCCCTAGGGATAGACAACACTTAGAGATGGTAGGATGCATCACAAAGAATAGCTTAAGGTCTTTGGTATAACTGGTATTGTGGCTGTACACCATGAGACTCTCATGGTCTAACCACCATAATGAGTCTTTTGGAATTCCTAGTTTATTCAGCAATTACAGCTAAATATCAATAAAATATTTTTTCCTGTTTCATTTATCTATTTTTCCCTTCTAGGGAGTGCTAGTAGTCAGTCCATGAGAAAATTCAGTTGTGTAACTCTGTCTACAAAGCAGTTGAACATCCGAAACCTTGTGAGCTATGAAAAGCAGCAAGTACCAACAAATGCTATCATGTAAGTATCCCATGCACCCTTCAGACTTCCTTATGCAAACACAAAACCATCAAACAGGGAAGGGATATCAGAACACAATTCATGACCCAACTCACTAAATCTGCCATGTCTAGGTCACCCTTCCAGTTCTTCCATGGAGGAGTCACCTGGCAGCTGAGGGAGTGAGAGGAGAGGAGAGGAGTGGGCCTCAGAGATCTGGGAGATGTGTGCTGCTCATGAATAATGACAGGAAGCTCACTGACCGGCTCACATCTTTGTTCCCAATGGGTGGGGAAAAATTTCAGCAAGGTTGGAGCAGTCAGAGGTTCCATGCATGAACTGACTCAAGGGGACAGATCGTGTGAAAGACTGCGGGGTAACTCTGAGTCCTACTAGGAGATGTGTTTGGTTGTTTGAGCTCACAAGCATGCAATTTTATCACTTCTGGGATCTGCTCCTGGGAGATAAACATTCATTATGATTTAGCATAAAGTCCCGGAGTAGCAGATATGCTTGATATTTTAATATCAGTTTATAGGTACGTGACTATGTATGTTACCTATATCATAAATAGGGAAATAATGTTTATAACTGCTGTTATTCCAACTAACACCTACAAACTCCAGCATCTAATATTGTTTTACCATGTTTTTCCTCATGTTCTGCATCAAAAGCAAGAACAGCAGACCTGGGTTTAGAGACTGGGATTTAACAGCCAGCTTGTTTGTTTTCCTTTTTTCTATAGGTTTATCACTGCAGGAGGTATCAGGATCTGTGTAAGTCCTGATCAGAGATGGGTGCAGAATGCTATAAAGAGAATAGATGAAAGACGTGCTGCCAAACGCAAATAATCCAAGCATCTAAGGCCAACCAGCTGGCAACATCTTCAGTGCTGCAGATAACAAGGAAGAAAACTTAACTATCTGCTTTTATTTCCTATTTATTAAGTGCCAATAAAATCTTTGAACAAACACAAACTCACCAGAATCCATTCTTCACTGGTTGAATGCCTGCAGACTTCTTCATTTTACGGTTGAATTCTATTAGTCTGTTTATTTTCTGAAATGCTTGCTAATATTTATTTACAACTGAATGTGGATATCATCTCATCCTTGCTGTCCTGACCAGGATGGCATTTAATGGTGAATAACTGATAGTTTCACATAGTGTGGTGAAGATGACCACCCATAGAGCTGGAAGAGTGCACACCTACATGCTGATGGAGATCAGAGCATTCTACACTGAGTGCTGGTTTTAAGAAGATGCTGTATAAGTTAGTCATTCACACCTATATAACCTACACACAAACTGATTTCATTCTTTGGGCTATCACCTGATCAGTGCCATATTCAGAAGATGATCCTTGAGTCTTCTATTTTTACACACAGTACTACACTATTAGCTCAGTTCACAAAGGTGTGTGAATGTTCTCACCAAGGGATGATGTGGAGTAATTCAGTGTAACTCAGTGAATATAACCCTGCCGGGCGACTGAGAGACAGGACTTCAAAAGAGGGGGTGTAAAAGTAATCTAAGCAGGGAGCTTTAAGTCAAAGCTTGAGCAAAAATAGGTCAGAGTTTGAGTTGAAGTTAAAGATTATTGAAGTCAAAGCTGAAGTTAGGCTAAAAAGGAGTTGAAGCCATTGAAGTTAGATATTATTCTCACAGTGCAGTGTTATATCCTTCTTATAGCCCAAAACAGGCCACAGCCCTAAACAGTCAAAAGACTTTCCCCACAAACTACAGTCAGCTTATTGTTTGCATTATTTGGTAGTCTTTACAAAATTATATAGTTTTAAAGACCTTGATAGTGACATATGCAGCTCTCTTCCTAGTGCTTTTTCATATCTGTGATCATTCTACACCATGGCCTGTACCCAACCACAGCTAAGATGTCTTGATTCACAAGCTCCACTGTGCTCCCCACGTCATCTCTTATCTGTTCTACATAACCCTGTTCAGTCTTGCCCTGGGGAAGCCTTATCCTATAAATGGCATCTGCAAAGTGACTTCAGTTTTGCCCTCATTGAAACAAACCTGAAACAACTGGTTTGCTTTTCCCATTGCTTTACTCTGAATAAGAACAAACCAGGTCTGGAATCTGTATTTCACAAACTCGTAGGAACTCCCTGCCCTAGAGAACTATGTACATAGAAATGTCTTACTGTCCTAAAACTGATACATGCCACTAACAGAAGGCTTTGAATTTTAATAAACTTACTATAAACCTGAATCAAATGACAAGTTTGGTTGCATGACTATAGCGCAGATGGATACTGCTGAAACAGGTCCCAAGATGACAGCACAAATATGAGAACTTATGGGCTAGTTAGCTAGAACTGACACTACTGCCAACTCATGATTCAGATGGCTTTGGAATGATCTGATATTTCAGCTCACATTACAGACAATACCTCTTCAAAAGTTTGAGTACTTCAAGAACAGAGTTCATACCATGCTCGGGTGGTCCTCACATTATCAGAAGCAGAAATGCAAGAGGTCTCCACCCAGAAAGAGAAAAGATGGTATTTGAGGATCTTGAGGGGTAGAGAAGAGGTATAGGAAGAGGTGCTTCTAAAATAAAGTTCCTTTCATATTACCACATGTATGCAGGCTGCCCTGCTGCTAACCTATGGGCTTTTCATCCTACAGAACCTCTTAGTGAGACTTATGGAACTACAGCACTTCCAAACTGCACCACAGAAATAAGATCAGACTACTCTAAAAGCCAGTCTTTATAGTTCCCTGCTTTGGTCAAGAGTTTAGACAGAATTTGTCTCTCATGGCTCACATTTTGCCAGAGCTCAGTCCTGCATGGGGAAACAGATTTAGTTTCCAATATCCAAGACAGGCTTTTAAATAGTGGTATTGCCAAAGCAGGGAAAAGAAGGATGAATGTATGTGTTACCATACAGAACAGGCCAAGGCAGGCTACTGAATCTCTGTTGCAGGGAGTTATGCTTCCTTACTGAAGTTCTCTATATCAGCAAGACTAGAGAAAAATAGTTGTTGCTACAAACTTTTTAAGGAGAGCTTTACAGGTAGAAAGAAATGTTGACAATAAGATGCTGCTGGAGTATGGCATATAAACTGTGTTGATTGATTTTGAATTGCTGATCTCAAGGCCAAAGATCCTCATATTATAGACAACAGAAACACTCCTGTTCCTTTCAGCATCACCAGAGTACTTGTAGGCTACAAAACCAGGTCCCCTATAAAAGCATTTTTATGGTAAATGCTCACAAATACCGTCAACTCTGACCGATCAAATTCATCCAGGACCCAAACTATCGAACATGCTTTTTTCAGGCAGAATTTTAATGCCTATGCTCATACTTAATGGTATTAGTATCATATCCTGGAATGAATCTTCCTGAAGTGAATATAATTTTGTTTTAATTAGGACTCTCACAACCTGAGGATATATTAACCATCACATAGCAATTAATACTTTATATCTGTTCATCCTCATCAAAACTCATAGAATGATTAATAATTTTTAAGAGTGAATCATCCTACTTAAACAATTACTCCTTGTTTGTTATACCTTGCAAGATCCATAGAGATACTTGTACAGTCCTTGACAGTTAATCACTATTGGTGATCAGGGCTCTCAACATCTCTTCCTACTCCAGGTATTAAACTCCAGGAACTTGTCTGTCTTTCCCTGACTGTTCCTTACCCCAGACCTTGCTGTGGTTCCAGTTGCGTGCTACTTTTGTCAGCTCTAGCTGTGGATAATGTGGAAGCTTATCTGTAATAGCACTGTTTCCCCCCAGCACTTTTCCCTAAGGCTCACAAAAGAAAGAATGGAAAACATGATTAAACCTCCTTTTCACACACACAAGCACAAAAGGAAAGTGCAAAAAGAAGAGCCAGAGTGCTGCTCTTGTGTTGGGGCCAAGTAAGAACCATAGTCTTGGTCTTTCCAACATCCTTAGGAAGCACCTATAAAACAGAAAAATGCACTTACAAAAACCACAAAAAATTAGGCTTAGGGGCTAAAGCACACTTGAAGATTTGGGGCTGTGGTTGGACTAATGTTCTCCCAGCTCCTGGCTACCCAACATTTCTTCTCCAAGTGAGGTAGAGAGCAGGAGACTCATGGTCACCATTTCCCTTCTTGCTCAACCTTTGCTAGATCGCAGTCAATCTTCTTTGACTCCTTTTGTCATACCTGTGCACCACTTTGCCACAAAGGGCTCTCCAGATACACTTGGGTAGACCCTTGTGCATCAATATTTGAAAAAATCAACCATATCTCTCCTGTCCCACACCACTTGAGTTTCCACAGAGACTTAAGAGATGCACTCTGTTTGGATCTTTGGCACAGGAGAAAGGCAGCAGAGAGGACAGTGGACAAACCCTCAGCCTGTGTAAATATTCACACCTTCCCTCACTTCAACAGAGCAGACAAGGCAGTTCCTCACCCCTTTGGGCACACTGGCTTTTTTGCACAAAACCAGTAATTCTTCCTAGGCAATGACTTCACAAAGCTGCTGCTGTATCCTTTTCACTACTTATTTTTGATTAAGGAACGGGAAAGTTAAAGGTTTACAATGACCATCAGCTTTCCTGGAAAATGCTAATGCATCATTCCATCCCCAGCCCGCAGTTCGGGATATTCCTTGATTTTTGGAGGTTTTTGGTTTTGTTTTGCCTCGGTTTTTTACATAATTTCTGACTACATTTTGTGCTTTGCTTTATACTGGAGGCTTTCAGTTAACAGATTGCCTGAGATCCATCACTGGAAGAAGAAAATGGAGGAGGACTGGGTACCTCTGTACCTCAGTGATGCTATTCTGCCAAATATTCGTGCATGATGTAACAAGTAAGACACATTAATTTAGTAAACACAAATATTTTCTTCTCTTATTCCTGTGGAAAAATGCAGTGCCTGCATTTTGGAAAGCTAAACCTTGTATTCTAAATTGCAAATTAATAGATTACTGAACCCAAACTATTGGGATTTGCTACAGAAGATGCTAATACAAGTTCTGTGGCAAGTGAGTACAGGAAAAAGTGAGGGGAAAGAGTAAAAATAGAAAAGGGGTGAGAAGGAGTCATTTCAGCAGGAAGTGGTATGAGGTTACTGCCATTAAGTCCTTAATAAGTTATAGTCTTTTAGCAGCTGCCTTGCTCCATTGAGTTTTTGTCTCTGCACTGCATGTGCACCAAGTCTCTCTTCACTTTGGGAAAAGAAGCTGCTTAAAAGAATTGCCATAAACCTGGAAGCCTCAAGTATACTCTTTCACTAGCAAAGATGGGGGTATGAACAAACTGAAAACATCTGAAATTACTAATCTGCAGATGCTTGTCAGTGTAATTCAGATCACAAATTTTAGCTGGGTACAATTTGTACAGCACTCTAAAGCTTTCTACAGAGTGCTCTGTGGTCAGCACCATCACTGCTGCATGTCCCAGGTAATTCTAAGGGCAGTAGAACCTGGACTGTTCCAAGGGCATTTCTGATTGCCCTTACTGCCTGTGGGGGTCTCCCCAGCCACGATGGCCCTTTCTCATGCTGAGAGCTATTTCTGTCAGTATTGTGCCACCTCCTGCTGTCTATCCACCCACAACTTTTAGTTTGGTTAGAGGATCTGAGAAGAAGAGAAGACATTGCACAGAGGGTTTAAAAAGCATTCTACTGTTATGTCATGGTTTACCTTCCCTCCCATTTACCGTTGTATGAAACAGTAAATAACTATTCCAAACCAAGTATGGGATTGCAATTTAAATAAACTTTTTAACTTTGTGAGGCTTATTTGAGATATTTGCAGAGCGTGTTCTGGTTCAAGGCCTGCATGTAGCCTCTCCTCTACATCTTTTAAAGGAACAACAGAAAAATGGGGGTGCACAGCAGGCTCCTTCCTGGAAATGTTTTGGTTTTCCTTCCCATCTGTGTGGCTTAGAACAAAAGCATCTAGACCAAATTATTACGTGTTTGTTATGAAAAGGAAGTGGCCGGTCCTGTCACCAAGGCAGAAGAAAAGGAGTCCAAAAATAAAAGCTCATGTCCTGCTCTCCTAATGATTTACTGTTCATTTTTGTGCAGTGTCTGTCATTTGATTTGGGCTGAGTATTATGTACCATATTGAATATTTCTTGCAGTAACTCCTTAAAAACTCAAGGAAAAAGAACGTCAAAGGCTATTGTGAAACAGTAACACCAGAAACAAATCTGCTAGCTCTTTTGTTCCCTCTGGGTTTCTGAGCCTTTTGGTTCTCTTCTGGGGCTACAGTTTTCTCAAGAACCATTATTGTTATAAGACTAAGCACTAAGACTTGGGAGTCTCTGAGAGATGGGTGTTGAAAAGAGTGATGGCAATAGTGCACAAGAACATAAATGCACACAAGTGGACACATGTTCAAGACAAGGTTTTTATAAGCTCCTCAGCAGGGAAAATACCTACTTGTATCCCACCCTCTGCTGTCTAACATCCATCATGTTGTCAGCTCTAACATGCCCACTTCCCTGAAGCCATTAGCAAGTTACTCTGGTATTTCCCAGTGGAACAACATTGACTCACAGAAAACCCCTCAAGTGATAATAGCCCAGTACCTCTCTCTGCAAAGTGAGAAGAAAAGGAAATGAAGAAAATGTTAGGGCTCAAATCAACCTCCAGTGTCAAAACCTGCCTATAAATAAACCGTGAACAGGAATTGCCATGCTTGAGTTGCCAGTTCACCTGGTACTATCCTTGGTGTGCTTTTCATGAGGTGCTATCTGCTTCAGGTTTGATTTATAAAGGCCTTCTAGCATCAGCATCTCTCATGAGGGAGACCTTGTCTGCTCAGAAGGACTTGTAATAATACCAAATGAGTTAAGCAACTAATCTGGCAAAATATTGCAGCTCTCCATTTCAAGATTTTTATTACACTAGGAAAAAGTGAAGCGGTAATTACTTAGTAGATACAGTTCATTATATGATTATAAAAAACTTACTCTAAGGCCTATTTTATGGGCTTAGATTTAACTTTTAAAATCAAAAATCATCCAATTGGAGAAAAAAAGCTGGGGTGAACTTCACTCTTTAAACTCAAATTGGTTGATACCTCCCTATTTTGACTACTTGTGGCAAATGGAAGTTACAAAAATGCATCTTTTAAACTAGAGACATAAGAAACAGTTATCACTCAGAAAACTTTGGAAGAAGCTTTGTAGTTACAGCTACAGGTTTTAGTAGAACTATAGCTGGGTGGAATTTTCCGTCTCAAAAAGTCTTTGAGAGCTCTCAGGACTTCAGATGCAGTCTGGAGTTACATTAGCGTATTTGCAAACTCTTAAATGTTTGAAGAGCAGGATTCATGAGATGGTTTGTGATGGTTATGTTCTGTGGGAGAGAACACATCTGTGCTTTCCCTCAGCCAGACCAAACACCTGATCCCTGTGGGATCAGCTAGGGCTCCCTGGAGTCAGGAGAAAGCACTAAACTTTGGACAAACTCCACCCCACAGAAGGGATGTGTGGTACCTCTCCTAGAGGTACCAGGGAGAGTAACCACTGGCATACACAGCCATTATGATTGGGGTACCTCATTCCTATTAACAAAACTGGCTCTTCTTTTGATGTGTGAGCTTGTCACTGGTCTGTTGGGCAGAAAGTGCCATTCTGTGCTTCTGTGGGGCCCTTTATGTACCACATTCAAAATATAGACAGCACAGTGAGCAAAAAAGTAGCTAAATTAAAACTGGCTAAAATAAAACATATTTCAGAGAACTTCAGCTACAACAGGTTTTGAACAGGAAATGGTGCCTACTGACAAATAATGGACAGGAAAGACATAGTTCTTTTTCACCAGAATTTAAATCTTCTACATATGCCCAGTGCCCACTACTCCACTTCCATTTTCTGCCAAAAACAGGATCTTAAAAATTAACAACAATATATAAACTCAATGAAATGAGGCTCATTACTTTCTTTTCTGCTTTAACACAAAAGCCACAAGCAGTGAAACTCACACCACAGCCACCATGCACATAGTGAGATGCAAATTTCCAGTCCAATAGGAAGACAGAGATTCCCAAACATGTTGCACCTGCAGTCTGGTGAGTTTAGAATTCCTTCTCACACAGAGCTGATTCCTCTGATCAAAACAGCCAGAAATTCTGTTGAAGGCAATTACAGCATAACTTGCCTAATGAAATATTCATCTTAGTGGTAGGCTTCCAACTTAGTGCAAGGAGAGTTCCTGCACCTCAGGAATCTCTTCTCTCCTGTAACTTTGACATCTGGAAGCCATATATATAATGTCTTTTAGTGTCATTGATGCCTTATGGCAATGAGCTCCATGGGTTAATGGCATTTTATGAAGATTCCCAAGCCAGTTTCAGATACAGTCTTTCCCTTTTTGCCTTGCGTACTTTCACCACTTATTTACCATTTTCTTACCTATTTAGACCTAATCTTCTAGTAACCTCATCATTTATCAGTCTGTCAGCTTTCTGGCAATGTATCTTACCTTTTTGTTGGAATCTTATTTTATTGCTACATGTGTTATAGATGTGAGGATAAACAAAATTTGTTGATTTTGGGAACAAAAACAGCATTCAAGATGTATGGGTACAAGTGATTTATATAATGAAGTCTTATTCCTGACTTTGTACAGTTAATACCTTTATACCACCATTGCCTACTATTTGCAGTGGTGACACAGCCTCAAATCCACAGACCACACCTGCTGCTAAAGCTCTCATGTGATGTGCATAATAACAAACAGAAAAAAAAGCTTTGGTAAAGACATAGATTAAAGCACAAAACCCCACACATTCACACAACATGGGAAAGCCAAACCAAAGGACACCTCTAACTTTTCATGAAATGACCCTTGCACTCTGAGGTTACTGAGTAACTGAGTTTACTGCCACTATTTTTGCTGCTGCTTATTCACAGTGTCTTCCTGAAGAGTTCTATAGCTGATTTTTTTTTTGTTTGCAGCATTGTTAGTAGTTTTTCAGAGCCAAATAATTCTGGTTTGGGGGAGGGATAATTTACTATAAACATTCTCATGTGGGGAGAGAGGTGCGGGAGAAAATCAGTAGAAAAATACCCTGGGGTTTTTTGTTGCTAAGTACCAGAGCTATGCAGAGGTGACAAGGCTTAGAAGTGTAACCAAGGTAGCTAATAGTTCCGTTGACTAACACGCTAAAGAAGAGAGATTTTGCCTAAAAATAAGTGAAAAGGAGACCAAAAAAAACCATGCCTAGGAGACTATGTTGTGAGGATACTTTTCAAAGAATTTGCTGTCAGAGGCAAGTTTGTTTTTTTTCTGAAAAGCCAGTGTTCAAGGCACAGTGGGCAGCAACAGCTTTTAAGAGGGGAAATAACTGCAAGGAGTAAAAGGAGGGGAGATGGATTGGTCCCATCATGAAAAGAAGAAATGGAAAGGGAACAATAGGGAAGGACAGTAGCACCAAAGGAGTGTGGGAGGCAGAGGGCAAAAAGACAAAAAATCAGAAAAGTGAGTAACAGGAGGGAAAAAGGAGATAAAAGAAATTGTAGATGTGGACCTTGGTGCTCAGGTCATGTCATTTAGATGGCTGATTCCTGATTCCTGTGAGCTGAAAACGTGCTCACAGATTCTCTGGGTTTCTTGGTAAGAGCTGCCCAGACTGTCATGTCTGCCATAGTGCATTCCCTCTGCAGAACACACCTGTATAGGGAAGAGAGGGATAATGATTGGGAATCACCATTACTCCCCTAGCTCTCAGAACAAAGCTGTTGGTCTTCTCACAGTTACACTTCAGTCTTTTCAAAACTGCATCCCAGGGTGAGGAGGGGATGGCTTCTATTTTTGTATACCTACCTTAAGACAAACCAACTTTCCTTTTGGAGCTGAGCTGCTGTGCATACACAAATTATAGGTGCTGTACAATCCTGGAAGTTGGCACCAAAAAAAAAACCACCGCAGTTTATACACTTGGAGAAAAAGGAGCACAGATTTAATTCTATGTAAACACTGGTCTGTCCTTGGGAGAACATTCTGAGATGTTCCCTACCAGCTGTACTTAGTGCTGCTCCACAAACATACTTGTTTCCTAAGCACAAATAATGCTTTTTGCCAGGTACTTTAATCCTTTAGCTTAGTTACACTTTCACCAACACTTCTCCAGCTATTTTCTGTATATGAGGCCTCCCAGAGTAGTTCTCAGTTGCATGCAGCAACACCAACTGTTCAGATTCTACACATAACCACAATTATATGTATTCATAATATAGATAATCATAGTTGTGCTCAGTGTATGAAAAGTTAATATGGCTGTCTGATTTTGCATGGAATGTGTGATGACAAATGTATTTAAAAGGTCCCATTAAAGCATTTATAGCAAATCTTGGATTAGGAATCAGAAGTGCAATGGCAGCCTAGCCTGACTTCTTTTCTGAAGGTTCCTTACCCAGTGCCCCACAAGAACTGAGGACTGACTATGTGAGGACTGATCTCCAGTGGGAGCAAGTTGCCATGGAAATATCAGATGAAAGGTCAAAAAAAAAGACCTTCCAGCAGAGCAGTATATGTTATTCCCAACAGACACAAAGGGCTGGACAAATGCATCAAAGACTGCACTTTTTCCAGAGACCATGCCCACTCCTGGTTCTTGTCCCAAGACGACATTATCTTCCAGATGGGTTCATAAGGCTCCATTAGCTCTCTAGCCCATCTACAGAGGCTTCCCCAAACGTACCCTCAGGGCCATGATCCCTCCTAAGCCAACTCCCAAGGCCACGCATTTTCCTGAAGTTATACCCAATGCCAAGGGCACTCCGAGAGCCACAGTCACTCTTAAACTTATGAATGAGCAAGTGACTAAACAGGGTACCAAATACTGCAAGGAACAGCAAGCTCACACAAACTACTTGCAACCGTAAATCAAGAAAGAATCTGAATGAACGTGGGCTTCATTCAACCCTACACTTCTGCTTGTGTTTTCTGGGAATTAATGACTACATGAGGTTCAGCCATCCAGCTGTGACCTCATCATGTGAGGAGGGGTGTGTCTACCATACAGGGCATTGCTAATTAGATGGAAACATGGGGTTTGAGTTCTCTGAGACTTCAGAATCCTTTGAGGAAATCCAAGTTCGTTGAATAAATCAAAACACCTCATGAAGCCACAAAATTATATTATTTCACTCCAGTAAGGAATCCTGCTCATACAACCAAAGATGACTTTTGATAGTTGAGATTTGGCTGAAGTTAAAAAAAAAAAAAAGTCTCAGGTAGACTAAAACATTTTGCAAATTCATTTTTACCTTAGCAAACTATTGGGTTGGCAATATAAATAGTAAATCCCACAAAAATCCAGAAAGGTTTAATTGCTTTATCTTTCTACATTTGTATTTATAGTTCATATTTAAATTTTAAAATACCATTACATTTTTGTTGTTTTTATAATTTAATATAACATTTATAGATAATATAACTTTTAATATAAAATATGCTTAAAGGTTTGAAAATGAAATAAATTACAAAGACTGATTTCCTGGAAAATGAAATAAAATTTGTTTTTATAAAGTTTGCATTTTGGTCTAATTTGAGAACAAATGAGAAATAAGTACTCTTGGAAACCGCCATAAATCTTGGTATTGATAATGATAATATAGTGTAGGATGAGGTACTAAACATATTAGCTGTTACAACTAAAGAAAAATACATGAGAAGTCTGAAATCTGGCTGAGGAACTGAGTAAGTTCCAGTAATTCACTGTATGCTTGTCTGTTAGTAATTAGTCCAACTTAGCCCATACCAAGTAATTACAGAGAGCATTTTAGAGGGCAAATACACAGATGGGGAAAATCAGATATTTCAGGGTTACAGAAATTGTGTTCTGATTCATTTTTAAAGACACTTGACATTTACACATATGACAAAGTTGTGGGCTGGCAAAATGGGGGTAATGGAAGGGAAAACA
Source organism: Chamaea fasciata (assembly GCF_029207755.1). Classification (NCBI taxonomy): domain Eukaryota; kingdom Metazoa; phylum Chordata; class Aves; order Passeriformes; family Sylviidae; genus Chamaea; species Chamaea fasciata. Next base: position 21,318,515 of record NW_027094087.1, on the reverse strand, counting down.
CAGAAGAGGGAAGCCACAATGAACAAAAGAGGTTGGGGAAGGTCCAACAAAACCTCATTTTTACTCAGATAACAATTGTGGAAATTGTCTTGCTTCAGTGTTCACAATGACATGATGCCCACCAAGCACTGCCCTCAGAAAAACCTGCAGACACCATCTTCACAGAAGAGCAGGGAAAGGAGACAGAGGATAATTTAGCTGCATGTTTGAATCCTAGCTTTATACAGTAAAGGATTATTTATGACCACCTGCCACCCAGCCACCTGTTATACCTTCCAGCAAATGTTTAAGTGCTGCACAGGGAATATACATGGCTGCTTTGAACTGGCTGTAACAATTAACTTAGAGAACTCAGTAAACAAAATAAGAGAGGACACACTAAAAGCTAGGAAGTTTGCAATCATAGGAGAAAATTAAAAGCATGTATTTTATAAATCAACTAAGCCACAACCTTTCCCTTACAACTTTGAGAAAGCTGCTAAATGAACTAAGATCCTTTGGGGAATCTAAACTCCCTTCGTATATAGAGCAGCATCAAAGGAGGGGCGGGCAGTCTGTTCTACTGGAGTCTGAGCCCACCATCAGATAAAGACCCTTGGAGTAGAGCATTATTTCAGTTTGCTAAAGGTTTGCAGCCTTATGCTAGAGTTTCTCCCCTCTCTCTTCTATTATTTCAGATTAAATTTGCCATGGGCAGTACCTACCTTACTCTCAATGTTCCAAAATAAACAAAAGAAGCCCTATCCTGTACTTCTGCTGGAATAAGCAGTGCTACTTCTAAGGGCTCCATGAAGGCTCCCTTCCTGCTAGGAATCTACTGCCATCTTGGGGCTTGCACTTCTCACCCACAGAGCCATCCTCACAGGCGGCACTGAAGGAGAAGGGAGGCTGGTGAGAGCTTTCCAGAGTACAGTGAACAGAGACAAAAACTCTCATCTTCCAAGTCTCCTAATATCCTTAAAAATGCTGCCACACCCTCTTTGTAAAATGTAGATCATACAGGCAAATCACACTGTCCTGTTTATTTGTCTAATTCTTGTCTGACAATTCAGCTGTGATTTTGGGTCCTTCTGGCTGTTCATTTGGTGTGATCTTTTTCACTTGGCAAACACAAGTCATGGCTCCTTTCTCACTGATGTGACTGACAAGTGTTGCTGGACCTCTCACAGTCAAATAGTAGACAGATCCAGACACACTCACTCAGTCCAGCAGCACCATGCCATCACTACCCTTTGACTCAAGCAAAATTATTCCTTTTGATGCCAGCAGCAATTTAACAGAATACAGAGGGAGGACATGCAGAATTTGGCCCAGTAGTTTTGACTGACAAAAATCATGGTTGCTTTGGCTGTTTATTCCCATAGGAATTATTTTTGTTTTTGATGACGTGGGTTACTGGAAAGCACTTCTAGGCTTCAGAAGAACTGATTCAAATCTGATTGGGGGAGAGGGGAGCAGGCAGGTGGTGTGTGTTAATTTGAGATTGTTCAGATCAACTAACCCTTAGGTCGTTTTCTCTGCCAAAGTTCTCTCCTGGATTTATTCAGCACTGTATGAATTACTGCCTTTCTGCTTCTGCTCCTGGGGGGTCAGGCAACCACTACTGCACAAGATTCATGATGATCTTCTTCCAAGACTCCAAATACAAGCTGGTACAGTCAGAGTGGAGTCAGTGATCCTCCACATCCAGCTAGGTAAGACAAAAAGGAAAAAGAACTGCCAAGAATGAAATAATACTGTATGAGATTGCATTTTTATGTGAGCTGCTTCATCTCCCTTTCCTGGCATCAGATCAAATCAGCTTGAGTTGCAGAGCAAACTGTAATCTGTTATAAGCCCCTTCCAGACAGGCAAAGGAATGTCCCTCCTTACTGTAAGCCAGATTCTTTGGTGTAAGACTAATGCTTTATTAACTTTTGATTTGCCTAATGGACATATTCCTGCAGTTTAAACTCACAGGTTACAAAATTATCTGTTAGATGACTTTGTTTTTAATTCTGAAAGCATTTGTCTAACTGATTTTAAATTAAAAGGCTTCTAGAAGAAAGTCCAAGCACCCAAACAGGTGGCTGCAGTCATACTCCATCACTTGAAATAGCTAGTGAAGCTCAGCCTTGCTAGGGGAGGTACAGTGACTGTTTGAGTCTCCTGTGTTTCTGTGGGATGCAGAGTTGCACAGTCCTTTTGTCAGGGTCTCTACAAAGCCATTATTACACCAGAAAAAAAATTCTCTACTAACTTTACTTGCTAAGATGAGTGTAAGCAAAATGCTCCTTTTGCACAGTACAAATGGTCCTTGTGTCATCAAAAGCACAGTTTTGCTTTTTGCTATTCAGAAGGGGAGTTTTCCACTGAAACAACAGTAGATCCAGTGAAACAGCAGTAGATCCCACATGTGATACAATGAGGAAAACACAGAATGTATCTGAGCATGCTACAAGCTGATCATGAATGATTTAGACTTTAAAACCTCTTGGACTACTGCTAGTGATGCAAAAGAATCCTTCATAACAATTGACACTATATAATCTACATCTGAAATCATGAAGAATTCTGCTCATGGCCAAGGAATTTTTATATGGCTGAAAAACAAGAAGCCTGTACTACTCCCATACCATCTGCAGGGCAGTAGCAACAGGGAGTGGTGAAAACGTCTAACTGTCCAATATGAAAGGAGTGCTTCAGGCCACCCAATGGACACCGATCCAGGCCAATACTTTTGGACCTCACTGGAAGACCTAGACCAAACTTAGGGCCCAAAACCGGCCTCCCTACACAATCACTCTCTGGGTGAACTGAAATGCCAAACACTCAGCTCCTCCTGTCCTTCATAAATACCTCTGAACATTTTCCTAAGCCACACTTCAGGTAACAAGGATCTCAATTACCTCCCCTTCTTGCTTCTTCAGATGGTACCCATTAGAACTGAGGTAAATCCTAAGAGTAAAATCTAGTTTTGAAGGTGTTCAGGATGGAATCACTCTGTAGGGAGATGACATCACATTCTAGGCCTCTCAGTCTAGTTCTTCTCAATACCACTATGTTTGATAATAAAACCAAGTAACTTTTCACATGGGAATGGCCCCTGCGGTCACAGTAGCCAAAGGCTGGAGCAGTAAATGTGTCAATAGTGGTTCTACAGCAATCTTCACAACCCTTATCCCTTTCAGAGTGGAGAATATGGAATTCCTTATGCAAGGCAGGAAATTCAATCTGTGCTTGCCTTGTGTCATGCACTTGGCCCAGCTCAGATCAGAAGACTGGAAACAATTCCCTCTCCCTTCTGAACCAGACAAGGAGCATCAGTGTAAACAAGATGCTTTCTAGTGGGCACAAAGACAGGTCTTATTTGAAATACTCATTTCAGCTGTTTACCAGAGTTTGCCAATGTTTAATCCTCTCCTCCATGTTTATTTATGTGATCAATGCTAAGATAAGCTTGTTATTCTCTCATTTCCAGTTCATGTCAGTTGCTGTTTTTCTTCATATCTTTATTCTATCAATTGATTAGCAGAGCACAGTAAATCAAAGAACTTTGACAGAACCAAATGGGTTTGCTATGATTGCTGTGAGTTCTGGTACAACAGACCTTTAGGACTGTTGTTGGAGTCACCTAGGTATCTTTCACCCAAAGCACATCCAAGCAAGGGAAGCATTTCTAGGGCCCTGAAGTAAACGCAGGGGCTTCCTCCTTCAAAACAAATGCACAAAGAATCAGTGAGCACTGAAATTCAGGAGCTCTGAGAGACTGTTCTCTAGCAACACTCTTCAATAATTCAGCATGAAGAAAGAAAGGCTAGGGGCCTGCTGCTGAGTGGGCAGCGCTGGCAGAGCTGTCCTGAACTTGGTCTAACAGAGATTTGCACAATGACCCAAAGCTGCACCATCCCAAAACTGGAATTACAGCTTGACATAACTCTCCTGACAAAGACAACTGTGCTCCCCTCAGACAAAAATTCAATATAGAAGTGTCACAGTTCCCAAGAGCTTTGCTTGATTCTGGGCCTAGTTCATTCCTTCTGGCCAAAGAGAACTCCAACAGGCTCCACAAAACTCCTGCAAGCTGAGAGTGTCCCAAGGCTTCAACAGGACACCACACAGCATTAGGATGTCAGAGGGATATGCTCTATCAAGGAGAGAAGAAATGTTGACAGCTGTGATTTTAATCTGGTTTCTCAGGGCTTCTGCTGCCCCTGCCATGGGGCCAGCAGGGAAAAGGCTTGGTGACACCTCCAAGCATCCATCTATCTGGATCTGCAGACCATGCACAAGCTGTGTGGCCTGGCCCCAGCACGGACCATGTGTTCAATCATTTCAGATAAGGAAAGCTTTGGGGTCTCTAACCCAAAGGGAGGCAGATATTGCACAACTCCAAAGCAATTGTATAAACACAAGTCTTTTTTAGAAGCCAGAAAGCCCAAAGAACCCTTGCTCCAGGTGACATGGTCATGGTTTACCAAACCCACTCTGTGTACCAAGGGGTAACAACTATTCTTAAAATCTTGGACATAGTCTAAAAAATCTCTAAAAATAAAATTCCCAGATAAACTAGTATGTGTTTTATACAAAATATCTGAACTTTTGCCACTCAAAATGGAAAAAAAAGATCAGTTGTATAGAAAGTTCTACTTTTTTCCTGTTTCCAAGTGAAAACACAGTCTGTTTACAGAATTTTGTCATTTCCAAGGGTCAATAGCCTTAAGTTTCACTACATCTAGCTGTCAAAATGTAACATTTATATTGCCTTTCCTACCTGGGAGTGTCTGGTTGCATAATGAACATTTTTAAGACTTTATGACAACCCCAGAAACCAGGGGTTAAGTCCTATATATCATCCCATAATGAGTAAACTGACATGGAAACTGAGTGCTGTGTCAGTTGTTAAACTATTAGTAAGTGTTAGACCTAAGAAAAGAGCAAAAATCTTTGTTCCAAGGCATTCCTGAGTCTTGGAAATTGCTGCCATCTGCGATGCTCTTGTCTTTATTATTGCTTTATACAACAACAGAGCTAATTAAAAATCTCCTAAGTACTACAAATGAATGTCAATTAGTGTAAATTCTTATTTGCTTATCTACTTTTTAGTGGATTCTTTAAATGTATGTCAAGTCTCAGTCATTTCCAGACAAGATCTGATGAGGAGATGCCTCTAGTCCGTAATGCAAGAACATACTGCAGTCCATCCATATACCAGTTTTATGTATTTTTTCCCAAGAATTTTGTATGTACATCCACATCACAGCATAGACTTATTTCCTAAATTGAAAAAAAAAAAGTGATGAACAAACATATATAACATTAGGAAGAAAGACAAAGTTAGTTTGACTGCATGAGACCAACAGTGGAGTTGATCCTCCATTGTTCTGTTCTTTGGTTCATTGCACTCCCAAAAAGACAGTGAGTGCTGTATGCAGAATTTGGGTTCCATGTGAATTAGTCATAAAACTGTCCTGACTCAGTGGTGTCTAATACTCAGTTTGAATGTGAGCTGATGTGGAAGGGAACACCACAACTTGGAGTGAGGGAACTTTTTTACAAAGCTGTTCCCTTAGAATTTTTATATCTCTATGTGAATGATTTTTTTAGCTTTAAAATCCAAAAGGAAAAAAAAGTCACAAAAATACAATAAATTGACTTGTTTTCATTAGATCATTATTGCACTGACTAAACACGCAGATCACCTCTGGCAAGGGTGGCTAACCACTTTCTGTTCAAAGCTGGCAAGCCAAAAGGAAATCCATGACTTAAAGGAAGCTTTCAGAAGCTGTTAAAAGTTTCTTAACAGCAAGTTCTCCTATGCTGCTTCTGAAAAAATTCAGAGAAATATAAGTATATAACAAAATTCCTTGCACCACTGAAGTACCTCTCCTTCTCTATCCTTTCAGTAACTGAACATCCTGTCTCAGATGACATAACTAAATTACAACCAAAACACTGATAAATACTGGCTCCAAGAAAAGACATCAGCTCCATCCTCAGGGAAGGTAATGTTTTTAGAATGACAGCTATTTCTGAAGAAACATTTTTTTTAAAATCAATTGTGTATTAGACAGACATGTACACACTATCTAGACAGAAACACAGATGATTTGTTTTAGAGGAGTTTTCAGAAATAACCAGCACTGTTTCATCCTCCCCCTCATTTTACATAAATAGCTACAGACACGTTTTACATGCATTCACATATAGGGAGTGAGATTCTTACCACTGTACAATGCCAGAAAGAACAGCAGCCTCCTGGTAACTCTAAACCAGCCCACAGCATGTACCTATACAATAGGTCTATCATTAAATACAGATTTAGCTAGAGAAGATCCCCACTTTTCTGACATTCCAGCATAACTTTCCACAAAGGAGTTGAATGGGCTCCTCAACTGCACAGCAATTTTTCAGTATTTTTATTCTGAGCTTTTCCAGTGAGTAGGCATGCGAGATTTCCCTTGACAGTCTGTCTCAGGTTCACAGGACAGCCTGCTCTTCTGTGACTTACTTGAAAGCCCTGTCAGCAGATTCCTCATGGCTCTTGAAACCTGAAGCTTAGTCCCTTCTAGTCTCCCAGATGCAGTAGATATTCATTGAAACCTTTTATAATCTTATTTAAAATGTTAGATATTTTTCCACTATTACAATGAGGGTTAGATATTTTAATGGTGTCAAAAAACCCAGCATGAGGTCACAGTGCTGAATTGGTACTTTTCCTTTGCCATACCTCTGGCTTATACCAGCTAGAGACCAGCATCTCTTCAATCACCTGAGGAGAAATCTCATTTTCTCTTACAGGACCTGAGTTTGTCTTCTGCTCATGCTGGGATGATCCAAGTATATCTGCAACCCAGTATTAGTTTTTTATCTGTCCCTAGTTGTCTCCTGGCAGCCCTCCCTTTCCTCAAGCAGAGCTAGCTAAGTGGCAAGCAGCTCTGAGGGTGGATCTTCATACCTACACAAAACCCCACAGGAACAAGCTGTGTTTTGTGTGAACACAAGGTGAGCCTCGTGTAAAACTACGTGTAAGAGGATGTAGGAAGAGGGAGTTTGATTGCTTTCAGCTTAATTTTCCTACCCCACCTTCTGTTTCTAGCTAGTGCTGCTGTCCTATATATTTCTGCTGCTTTTCCTGTCACCCCCTTTTTAGTTATTCCCATTTCATATAAACTCCCATTTTATTTTTAGATCCATTTCTTTTCACAATGTGCTTTGCCCAAGGCAAAAGCAAACATACAAACAAATCTTCCAGCCAAACCCTGAGATCTTTTCTTGGTGTTTGCTGCTCAGCTCTCACCAGAGTCCCTGTGCTTCACAGTCCACTCTGGCTTTCTGTGTGAGGAAGCGTGGTGCTAGAGAACAGATAAACCAGAAGGAAGGAAGAAGAGAAATAAATATAGTGAGAGCTCAAACTTTCTCACAAGCTCTGCTCAAAGCACAGGGCAGAAAGGGGTGCTTAGCTCCCCAAAGCACCTGGTAGCTGCATTGAGCCCCAATGTCCTGTTTGTATCCAGCCCCCAATGTGCCCCTGTACAATGTGCCTTCCTCCTTGCCTCTGAGAGATCAGGATGTGCCTGTAAAAACTCTCATCTAAGGAAAAGGCAGAGACTATTCCGTGCTGCAGGAATACTTGTCCCAAAAGGCAAGGTTCCCTCAGATAACATAACTCCTTGCAAGAGAGCATGGCCCCAGGTGAGCTGAGAAGGGCACAGACACCCACACTGCCAGGACTGTAGGTGTGAGCCAAAGGTAAACTCAGCCCTCTGAAGGGAATGGCTAAAAGCTTGTCACTGCTGATGTTGGCACCTATCTCAGACTTCAGCCATCTGTAAATGGCTTTGTCTGTATGAAAGCAGTGAACCCTGCAGCAGCCCATGTGCCTTACCAAGGTTGTTTGTTAATGAAGCTACACACACAAGCACAATACCCAGAGGAAGGATGGTTTGGAAGGGGTTTTGGAAGAACAGGCATAGTGTGTGCCAGGTACATGAAATGTGAATCCATCTATCTCAGCAGAGCCAGATACAAGACTGAGCAGGGGAGCATGTCCCTGAAGCAGACACTGGATTCAGTTTCACCACATAAGTGTTATACTTGCTACTTTATTTGAGAAATCTTACAGAGGGAAGGAAGAACAGACAAAATCAGTAAAATTGTTAAAATATTAAAATAAATATTAAATATTATGCCCAGAAAAATATTCTCTGTATGCAAAATTCAGTCATTGCGTTAATGAAACATCTCTAAGGAATCCATTTTGAGGTGGTCACAGAAGTTGAAAGGATGTCTTCTACAATTGTTAATGGAGAAAAAATAAATGGAAAAAAAAAAAAGTAAAAGGAGAAACATGAGAAACCACCAGAGCATGGCCTAACAATAGCTCTTTGTTCTGTTCTTCATGTTCGACTTGGTGAAGAACAAGCCTAGGGCTGAGGACACAACCAGTCAATTGGAAATTGAAATATGTTTGCTCTCCTTCATGTTTGCCCAAAACCACTCAGTGGGGTTCCTGGTAGCTTTAGATTTATGCAAGCTGAGACTACAAAAAAGCAGTGCTACCTCAGGAGTCCCAGAACAAATCTACTTAAGCAGCTCTTTTCACCAGCTCTGTACCTTTTTTTGAGGCTGATGAAAGTTTAGCATACACTTGAAGGATACCTGGCCATGTTCAAGCCTCCAGAGATACAAGTTAAAGAACAGAGATCCCAGAAAGAGCTTTAAAGGCCATGGGCCTCAATCACCAGAGATGCTCCTCTGATTTCCAGAGAAATATGAACATGACTGAAGACTACGAAACTACAATCTTATCAGAAAAACAATGTAAACCTTTACTTGGTGGGGAGGGACAGAATATTTTATTACTGCAGTGTAAGTAACAAATCAACCCTTGGTTCCCCAAAGTCAGAAAGAATTTGGACCAACAGATGAGTACAGAGTGAACTAAGTTTAGCTTAAGCAATATTAGTTTAAATATCATAGAAAAAAATGGGATACACGGACAATGATACCACTTCAAGTTGACATTTTTCAGACTGTCTTCTGCTTTGAACCATGATCAGAAAAATGCAGGAATAAAACTTGGGGGGCAGGGAATATTACGTTTATTTGCTTCTAAAGTAGTTTTTTTCATTTTCAAATGAATATTTTCCAAGATTCTGTCTTAAGACTCTAGCACCTACTCAGATTAAAAGTGAAGGTTTTGAAACATAAATGCTTGAGCAGACATTCTTCTGCTTTGACATGAAACTGCACAAATATTCAAGCCAACTCTGCCCAGCATCCAGCAGTGTTTGCACCTTCAGCCTACTCAAGCCTACCAAGTCCAAGATAGGAACAACAGAGTTGGCCTCTACCATTTTTACTGTAATCCCACCAATTTTATAGCAGTTAAGAATGGTGCCTCTGTCTGGTTGACACTTCAGTTCTCAGCCCAGCAAAGCAATGCAGGCCTGTTTTCATCACAACACAAGTTAATGGGCCAGACTCATACACCAAGCTGGGGTAGCCAAGACACAAAGATCTGCCAGTGCTGTTACACAGCCATGAAATGCAGCCTTCTGCCAGCATGATGAACAGCAAGGGAAAGATAACATTTCAAATTGCTGCAGGATGATTTCTCAGAGGTTTTCTGCCAGAGCACAGAGGGACAGAAATGAATTAAGCAAGGTTGGGAATCTACTGCCCCAAATCCCTTTGGTATAGCCATGGGGGCGGGATCGGGGGGGGGGGGGGGAATTTTAAACAACAAAAACAAACAAAAAAAACACACCACCCTAAAAACAACTGCAAATTGAATTTCTGGGCACACTTCTAAAATTTGGCTTTTGGCTCAATATTCAGTGTTTTTAAACACTGTTCTTATGCATTCAACCAGAGACAAAAGCAGCACCACGTGTATACCTTGTATGAAAAGCAAATAAGCACAAGAAAAGCAGCCATTCCATGAGAACTGTCACAAATACCTTTTTTTTTTCAGTGAAAAGAAATTTTGAGTCAGTCATTTTTCTGCTAGATTTCAGTGGAACACCATCAAAAGTCCATTCCTTCCTAGTACTTTTGATCAGAAAGTATGACATATTACAAAAATACCACCTTGTGACAGCTTTTAAATTCATAGATCCGACTGAGGACTCTCTCACAACTACTTCTGAATACTGAGGAGATGCAATAAGGCTCAGATCCTCAGGTGGCAACTTTATGCAACCAAGAACAATGACAAATATATGGAACTAGTACTCTGCTTCAGTTTAAGCCATCTTCTAGAAAGCACTAACACAAAGTGACTGCAATATCCAAAGCTCTTGTTACATTCAATTCCAAAGGCGGCTTCTTTAAGTGGACAAGCTTCATCTTAACACAGAAATAACAAGAGCATCACAAAGAGAAGCTTGAAGTAAAAGGGATTCAAGTTTAACTCACATCCAAAATATAGAGTGAAGACAGGAAACAAGAAATACCAGACAAATCAAACCTTGCCACAGCAAGAGACAAGAAATAAAATTACAGCAAACTCAAAGCTTTGAAGAAATGAGTGAATTGAAATGATCAAAAGTAAGGCTAAGTCTTCAATTTTATATGTCACTTAAAGGATAGATGTTTTGTGCCACTTGAAGTCTATAAACTCCCTGTTGCATCAGTCTGGGGTTGGTTGAGAGAGACGAATTGCTATCACTGCCAGGGAAGTATGGATGCCAGTGAAAAAGCTCCTATCCAAGTACATACCAGATAGTTTTTAACATTAAGAGACATGGCCTTTGTTCCTGACTGCCAGAAGATCACAATAATCTACCCACGAGTTTCAAATGCTGTTCTACTTTTTCAGTTCTAATTCCTTTTCCCTGATACTTGGTTTCCAGCTTCCTGTATGTATAAAATGCCAGCACAATACCACATTTTGCTGTGGATTATTATTTCCATATAGTCCACAGCAAATGTTAGAGTATACAACTCTCATTTCAACAGTCATTTAGCAAGAGGTGAGATTTACTTGCTAATGGATGCCCTTTTTTTTCCTAACAAGATTAGAGTGCATGGCTTAGTCTTCTGTTTCCAATTACACATGCCATTTGTCAAAACAGGGTAGCAGTTCAAAACTCAAGTCCATAATTAGTTTCTTTTCTGACATCTCAAAGACATTAATTCTCAAGTTAGATGTGCACCAAAAATGGAACCACTGCTTCAAACCATACACAACTAGACTAACACTTTCTTCCAGAGCTGCTGCTATTTCAGAACTCAAAAAACAATTCTGTACTTCAGCTGACACAGCAAACATTGCTGGACTGTATTTTATGCAAACAGTATACACATATAAGGAATTTTACTGTCAGCTTGTCTTCCTTCTGGGTTTTTATCTTATAAAGAAAGCTGAAGATCCTGTTCTAAATAAAGACATGCCTAGATTTGTGGCAGCCTGCTAAAAATCAGATTATCTCAGGCAATGTGTACAGTTTAATCTGTAGAGAAGCATTTTCCCAGCAAAGTCTCCTTCTTCTTTGATCAGCAGCTGCAGGTGTTGAATGCCTCAGCACTGCCTAATGCAGTGAGAAGCAGACTCAGAGCTCATTTGTTGCAGCCAGGCAGAACCAGCTCAAGGCTTGTTGTCCATATTCCCTGAGTCAGTGGGGATGCCAAAGGATGAGACACCAGGGACAAGCGGCTCTCACCATAGTAAAAGGCAAAGGGGTTGAAGAGCCGTGGGACACAAAGCCCCAGCTGAATTGCCCCTGGCAGGGTGGCCAAGGCTATGGTGCAAGGAGGGGCCAGCCACAGCTCCCCAGGGCTCACACCTCGCTGGCAGGGCTTTGCCACAGGCCAGGCAGGCAGCTCTCCTACTGCCCACAGCAGCCTTGTTACCCTGGGCAGCCACCACCTCCTTTATATCAACAACTAGCCCTGCAGATGTGGTGAGATGACAAAACAGAAGGATTTCTATACAGCTTTGAGGCCACCCATTTCCCAGTGTTCTGTCAGTGCTGTTTACATGGTGGTCCTGCTGCACCTTGTTTACACCTCCAAATCCAGCAGGAGACAGATCATGTAAGCCACAATTACCCAAGAAGGGAGTCAGAGGCGTGTAACACTGCAGCCATTTCTTCCCAACAAATCATTTTATCTTAACTCTCAAGAAGCGTCACATGTGCCGAAACATCACTGTAAAACTTAGTGATAAAAATGGGCTGAAAATGCGAAAAACTCCTTTATTCACAACTATGAAGCCAAGAAAAGAAAAATACCCTTTCATGCTTACTCTTGTGGTTTGATGTAAAACAATTACTTTTGCTTCAATTTAAAACAGATTTGTGTTTTATATTTTTTTTCATAAACAAGGAGTAAACAAAAGCATCTTAAGAAAAAGCCAAATGAAAATCCTCGTTTCCCTTCAAAATACTGATTTAACCTTATATTTTTTAGTTTGTTTTTCCTCAAAGGAAATTTCAGCTTCTTATTCAAAGACATTATTTTCCTCAGGAAATTTTCAGGAAAATTACTATGTTGCCAGTAGCAAAATAAGCCACAGGATTCTGCAGTTCTTAATTCACCCTGTACAGGACTAACAATACACACACGTGCTTTACCCAAATCCTTCTCATCTGCACAAAACTCCTGTCTGTCCTATTTGTGTCCCCACACTGCTCAGCATCTTCCCCCTAGTACCAACATTTATGCTGCTTTCTGCATCCCATCTCTTTACTCTCACCACACCCACGGGCTAGCTCCTCTCTTCTCCATGAAGTACCTCCTTCTTTGGTTGTTCACAAGCCAAAATTCACTCTCAGCAAGAAAAAGCAGCAGGAGGGCAGGGGTAGGTGTGGAGGAGCTCTCTCGTGGCAAGGAGACTTTGATCTTTTCACCTTTTCAGTGTGTAACTCCCCACTGGAAGCAGCTGGTTATCTTTGCACATTAAGTGGAAGAACACAAAGAAATTCTTAACGAGGTCTGTCTAAAACAGAGACAAGACAAAAATCTCATTTCCTGTCCTGCTATTGTTTATGGCATGCCTTGGAAGCCACAACTGCAATCTGGGTCCCTGGTGTCCTTGGCACCAAGGGAAAGACAATTCGTGCACCATATGTTCTACAATCTACAGAGGCGAGACAAACAGTGAGGGAACGCATCGCTCATCCCGTTTTATGGGTGGCTTAAAGCCAAGGAGTGACTTGCTGAGGCTGACAGTCCAAGCGACTGAATGTAGCTCTCCTGGTTATCAGCTCAGCTCCTAAATCATGCTCTCTCCTCATTCAGAGCCCTCCTAGCAGAACAAAGGGATTTATGCCTCAAAGAGCAATTCTATCCTGGCTAGAAGAGGGACGATAGAAAGCTTAAAAATAGTGTTATATCATAGCTTAGGTAGAAAAACAACCTTCCTATCATGAAACTGCAGCATATTTCTCTCACAGTTCCTGCTGAACTTATATATTTCCCAGGGAAAGGGTTTTCTAAACATTAGTAGAATTGAAAAGTGATGAAAAACTACCCCTTCACAGTACCCAGCCAGAATTCCCGGTTCAAAAGGATGGGAAGAGTCCTAAAAGCTTCTCCATGGGATCTGTAATAACAGGAAAACAACATCCAGGTTCCCAACTGGACCTTGTATTAAAAAAAAATCAGTTATAATTGCAATAAAAATCAAGGTTATCAGCCTTAGCAACTAAACATTCCCTGCTTTAGCTCTATCTGAAGTGACTACCCTACTTTTTTCCATTATACCTGTACATTACTTTCCTGATTACACCATTCATTATATTGCAAGACCTCCTGGGGGCTTTTTCCTTCCTTTTTCCCACTCTCTTAAGTGGTATTCTCCCCAGAATTGCAGTCTTCAAGACAGGCAATAATATTTGCAAAATCATACAATGCACTTAGATTAAAAGATGCTACTTTTTTTAGTGCTCAGAAAACAGAATATTCTGGTTTGAAATTTACAAAATTAAAGATTTAACTTTTCATTTTGAAAGGGTAATTTGAGAGACTCATCTTCTAAACAAAAGCAATTTTTAGCTTTAATTTTTAAAATGCATAGCTATTAAACTGATCTTCATTAAAAGCCTACAAGACCAATTGCTTCTAAGTACAAAAAAGGAATACTGAAAACAAAACAATATCTAAATAAAAAGGTGCACGTTTCTTAAATTTTCTCACCATGAACTGCTTACAAGTAAGCCACATTTTTACATGTTAGAAAGGAAGCAGGAAGCCTCAGCAAAACTTAAAAGTTACTAACAGGTATATTATGTCTGTTCTCACATAAGTCTCTTTTTGAAGGTAGAAAGACAAAGCTAAACAATTGGCAAGCCAGGTCAATATAACTTGTCCTTTCAATTCTGCACATACAAAGAGACCAAGGACAGAGACAAGTTGGACAATTTGCCTTGCAAGATGCAGATAGGGAGCATTTTAATGCTTTTTAGAATGTAACAGCTTTCATGAAGCTGTAATTGCTAGCACTTTTGCTGGAAAAAATTGAATATGGGAACCCATCTGGATTTGTTGACTGAGTACTGTGCCTTTTGCATTGCCAGTGAAACTCAGAACAATTTTGCTATTAACATTCTCTGTGAACTGAATCAGACTTAAGTCTTCCAGAATTACCTGTTTAAAGGTGAAGAACTACCTGAAGGGATATTTTCACCTTGATTTAAGTATCAAACCAAGCAGAAGTCTTACAAAACTGAACATTGCCTCTAGAAATCCATCTTTAAGCCCCTCCAACATTTGTACATTTTCATGAGTTAAGTGAAAGCTGCTTGGAGAAGGGAGTAGGTGTGGAAATTACTTTAAGTCTCCCTCAGTTATTACCAGAGAGCTGGAGCATGTGTGACACTGATGAGACAGAACAAGCAGCCTGCAGTGTGCAGGAGCCCTGGCCACAGCGGGATCCCCATGATATAGGCAAAGCAACTGCAGACCCCTGAGATTACTCTGTTTTAGAGGAGACAGATGGTGAAACAGAGACAGACTTCTCTCAAACCTTTCAGATTACAAAGGCATATGACGTCCCTTCCTAATCTTTCAGTCTAGTGGACAGAAGTGCTTTCCCAGAAAGGAAGATTGTGAAAGACCGCACCTGCAAACTGTGAAAAAAGTTGTGGGGCTTGCTTCACTCACTTTTTGACACCTACAATGAGGATGTCTCCATCTGAGATGAGAGATCACTTACGATCCAATCCGTTATAGTCCAGGCCAGGGAAAACAAGCACTTTTACAATATCATTCAGCTGCCTATCTTTAGGAAAAGAGAAAATGAACTGCTGATGTACCCATTGTTCTCTCTTGTACGTAGATTCCAAGTAACCTGCTCAGACTGCAAGCACCCACACTGTGTCAGACCAGCAGTGCTTAAAAGCAGCATACTGGGTACAGAAGAAGCACAGGCAGTAAAGCCTCTTTTGTTTTCTTTCTAATAAGAGGGACTGTAAAGCACTGTCAAGATAACTATTTCCCCCCATCTAGTGGTAGGATTGCGTTTAAAAATGTCCCACCCATCTTATCTGACTACATTTTGAAGCTGGTAAAGGTTGAAAACAGTACCACTGCTCTGCAAGATCCCAAAAACCTACAGCTGTGATTACTGCAAGTGACCACGTGTCAGATGTCCTCACTTCTTAGTTCATGCTTTTAACATCCACATCATGTTCTCTCTGCTTTCCAAAGTGCTTAAGATACATGAAAGATATAAACCTATCATACTAGTCAATAGCTTGTCTATTTATAGATCGGGTGCTCTTCACTCTTCCCAATTATAGTTTATGTCTATATTTAGTACTCCTAAAGAGCTTTGTTATTCATCTGAAGAAACTGCCATTGACATGTGACATCTGCTTCAGAGTCAACTCACCTTTTAACTGCTTCAGAAAATGAAAATGAAAGAAATTTCTAGACTTGGAAGAGCAGAAGGTGATAACCCAGATCTGGGTCAGATTTTCAGCAATGTTCAGCTGAGCACCATGGGTACGTGTTTCTAAGCTAGTCCTTGTCCATACTGTACAAGTTGGTTATAGAATATTCCTAAAGGACAAATTTTGATTGTTTTCTATTACAGGCTGCTAAGCTGCTCAGTGTAAGAGGGTAAATCCCATTTAATTTTGGAGTTATTCTCAGGAATTTTTCAAATTGGGGCTTTCAAAGAAATAGCTTTTTACCAAAACCAGAAAGTTTCCAGCGTGCAATTCCTAAAAGACAGTACTACCCTTCTATACCTATCCTTATACTGGATCTATGATCCATACTTATTCTCCTTCTGGTTACTGAAGTCAATTGAATCAAATACAGGAAATCCTCCTGTGGGCCTAGGTAATATTCTCTGAAGTCATTCGTTTGAATGGAAATAGGCTTGAAACACCAAACAGACACAGCTGAGCATTCACAGAGAGAGCACAAACAGGTACAAGAAACACATCTTAGGCAAACCATAAGCAATATGCCAAAAAGCCTATGAGAAGACTGAATATGGAAAAACCTGTTACAAAACTTACTCTCTTAAGATAGCACAAAATTGAGACAATTCATTGTGGATCTAAATGGGGCTTAATGAGCCAAATCCATATTGTGAATTATCTGCCTTTCCTTTACCTTCCCACAGTGCAGAATATATCACCATAAACAGAAACGTTCATAGAGAACTACTTACCTTTCCGGTGGGAATGCACCAACAGGAAAGCCACAATATACCTACCTTCTAGTAAGTACTTCCAAGATGCAGTCAGATGAACAGACAACTAGCTTAATAATATTTTAGCCAGTCAGAATTCAACTCAGGCCATTTCCAGCAAGCCTCTAAAAACCTTGCTGCTAGTCCTAAAATCATTGTGCATTTATTCCACTAATTCTTTATCCCATTCCCATTCCACGCCAAAAAAGAAGTCCACACAAGTGACAGTAAAATTGGTCCTAAATTTATCCTCTTTCACTGACTCCAGCCTGGGAATGGGTTTTTTAGCCCTTCTCTTTTGCTGGTCTCCTGCTTCCTGAGCAGAACCTGGGGACTAAGAGAAGAAGGGTATTTCCTCATAAGAAATAAATCACACTTTTTTTTCCAGCCTTATCCTTAACGAGATGACAATGCTTCATGTGACAAAGAAACACAATCCATTTCTATCTCAAGGCAGGAAACATCCTCCATCAATAATGATGTGATAATATCTGGTATCTAGATCATCTCTTTCTCTTTGGCTTTTCGTCCACTGGTTTGCCTACTTTCCCTTCAACTTCTGTGCTGATAGACTTTAATTTATCTGGTTTTATAACAGATAGAAAAGAAGTGACTGATCATGGACACAATTGCCTTTGCCAAAAGTTAAATTCCAAATCAGAGCAAACGAGGCTTACATCTGCTCCCTGGCCTTCCCTGCCAACAATAATAACCACTTACAATAGTTATATTTTATACTACTAACTATAATAGGAACAGAAGCAGAAGTTACTGGTTCCTCAGCATAAAGAAATCAGTAAAACAGAAAGCACTCTATTATCTGTTTGGTTTCACCTTCACTTTGAATCATGGCTTTATCCCCCAAACCTGGCAAGGTGCTCTAGAAATAAGGGTTTGCAAGTGCTTGTACCAATATCTCAATATCACACTAAAATTCTGCTTTCAAACAATTTACAATCAGCAACTGCATCATCCTTTGAAAAGTTCGTTGCTGGTTTGAAAAGTTCGTTGCTGGTTTGAAAAGGCCTGCATGCAACACTAGATAAAAATTGAGGGGTTTGTCACAGACCTACTTGGAGCCAGAGGCTGAAAAGTTAGGGAGAAAGAAGGCCACAGGTGCAGGGAGGAGTCATCATGGCAGTCAGCACTCAGAAGCTGGCAGCATCATATAAGCTGTCCTTAAACAGGACACTGTTTTGAGTTTTATTCACCACTGTGGAGTGTCAATGCCCCTCTCAGTGCAAAGGCATTTCTTTTAGCTGAGCTATCAGCCTGAAATGAGAAGAATTTCAGCTTACAAGCTGGCTTTCGCAGGTTGTGTTTGGGGACCTGCAACGTGGTAAATATCACAGAGCACCAGGCAGCACAGATGCCTGTGAATACTTTGCCAGGTAAACATGTATGCCTACAGCATTGTAAGAACAAGCCATTCCTTGGCAAGCTACTGGATTTAACCTGAACGGGCACAGATTACTTGCTTCTTTTCAACTAAAATAAAACCTTACAGGCATCTTAACATTCCTTCATAAAGAGATGGAAACAAACATTGCTGTTACCATCAAATTTGCTGTCTTTTAGCCTGCAGTTTCATGGACAGGATGACCTCAGGTAGCACTTAAAGACTGTTGGCACCAGGCTTGGCTTTTGAACTGCACTCTGGATATGACACAATTAACTGTAAAACAGATGTCCCCAAACAAGGAGGTAAATCACACTGACAGACCATTGTCCCAATTCAGTGAGGTGTAGCTGACCTAGAGGAAGAACATAGCTCTACCAACTATAGCACACAAAGAATCTCTGCAAGATAGAAGAATCAGAAGGGTTTGAGCCAAAAAGTATGAGTTCTCTGCAGTCTGTCCCAGAATTCAGAAACTGGGATTAGTTAAACATTCGAACAGTGTCTGAATGACTTGCTCTCTAATGCTCATAAGCACCAGATAAGAGACATAGCAGCCTCTTGGAAGTTGAGCTGTAAGCTCTGGAAAACACACACTCTAGAGACTGTGCTCTACAGCTCAAACACTGAGGAAGGAGGGTGTATGGTTTGGGGTCAGTGTATTTAATCTCTTCATGATCCTTCACCAGAAAGGCCTTACCCCAAGGTGACTGCTTAAAAACTCCAGACACTAAAGAGAGGGAAGGAAACTGAACCCATGGCCACATTCTTCACTTTAACCATTCAGATAGCCACCCATCGCTATAGATAAAACTCTTGAAACCACAGGTTATTTATTACCTCAGAAGAGCCCTATGACACCACCCTTTTCTCCACGTTTCTCCTCCTGTGCGAGCCAAAGAATTATTAAGCACACAAATCTGTCACTGGCAAAATGGCAAAGCCTACTCTTTCCTTCACTCACATCAGACTCATGAACCTCTTCACACACAAACCCTTTCCAACCATTGCACTTCACACAGATGTTTCCCCACACACACCGCCCCTCCCCTCTGCTAACATTTCCCCTCCAATTAGGCAGCACCACATATGTATTTTCCCCCACCTTACCCTATGTTTCACAACATGAAAAAACACTATTTCCTGGCCACGAGACCGCTGTGCTCATTAGCAAGCCATACTTTCACTTGTGAGACTCAGACACTCTTTGGGCTACCACTTCTGTTACAAGAACACTCTTCTGTGAGCATTAGGGGGCAGTCCACACGGGTTCCATCCAGCCCTTGGGTTCCTTCTCTATGATGCCAAGAGAGCTGGCCATAGTCTGAGTGAACTGTAGACACAATGACACATTTCAGAAACTAAAATTCTCTGCTGATGAGCATAAAAGGTACAAGGCATAAGTAGCAAGATAATCAGGCCTGAAACATTACTTGAGGGAATGATTTCATAAATGAAAAACACTGGTCTCTGTGGAAAGATGAGCCCCAAAAAAGGCAGGAGTAACCAAGGTTCTTCCACCATCACTGTCAGTGGTGCCCTACAGCTGGGCCAAGGCCTGTGCCTGTCACTGCCTCTGGCAACTTCACAACCTGTGGCAGAATGATTTCTTGCACTTTACAAATGGGAATGATAAACACAAGATAATCAGGACTAGCTCTGTGCTGAGGGTCTGTAATGGAGGCAAACCTTTACACCGGCCACAAGCAGCTCACCCCAAAGGTCTGCAGCTGATGCCTATGTGTCAAGATAGCCTTTTCTTTCCCCTGTGAGCCAAAAGGCATAAGGAAGGGGGGGGGAAATTCAGTCATTTCGTCAGAGGATGCTAGGACAGCTTGTGAGGTACCAGTCCTGAATCACACTAGTTGCACAGTGAGAAAAAGGAAATGAAACCTAGAAATCAGTGTCTTCAAATTTTCTAGATAAGTCCACGGCACGGCTAGGAAGATAAGAAATGCTGAAACCAGACAAGTTTCTACAGCATCTGCTCAGTCTAGTGCTGAAGTACAGCACGGTGCTGGATTGTATCAACACACAGGAGCAAACTGGTGACCTTACTGACTCAGGGACAATGACATGTAGCTGCAAGACACTGCCTGAGTAGTGCCCATTCATCTTTAAACTTCCAAGACTCTCAGCAGAAAACACATAGTTAGCGTGTGTTTAACTCCTTTTTATGCTCAGAGGCACAACTGTGGCTCTTCACATCCACTCCCATGGGTTAACCACACAGGCAGCTATAAACAGCAATTTGCTGCAAGTGCAGAGCATAGACTGCAAATCAATAAAGGCTGATACTATTATGTTTTAAAGAATTAAATGTTCTTTTCAAAAACAACAGCAGCCACTCAGAATTCAATTGTTTTGAGGGAGTCACTAAGGTCTAGGCACTGCTGGCAGCAAGGGCAGCTTTGAATGCAGTGCTGAGTATCCTGTACTCAGTGACCATCATATAAATGCTTGAGAAAATAGCAAAGCCTCCCAGACTATAGCTATTTCTGCCTAGAGGAGCAAAACCCTTTTTATGGCAGTAGGAGATTTCAAAGTCTTTGCTTTATTAGAGCAAAATACCCAATAGCTGCATAACAAAGATTTATTGCCTCCCTACATAAACACTTTTCCGGCTTCCTTCTCATCCTTCAACTGTATCAATCATGAGAACAGTTTTGGATATCTTTTTACCTTTTACTCTATAATTCCTTCCCACAACAAAAATTGTTAAAACAGGGAAGAAGGCAGCTCTTAAGGAGCAGCAGTCAAGCCCTTGGCTAGCAAAAACTGACTGGCTTCCAATTACAGTTTTCATCAGCTAAAGATCTAGTAAGTCTTTGATTTGTTTCCTCAACAAATAATGGCCTAGGCTCAAGGAACATACCAGGCAGCTGCTTTTGAGAATTCATGCAGTGTGCAAAATAAAGTGATTAATGCACATAGAAAGACTTTTGAAAAACAATTTTCTTCATGCTTTCCCTCCTCAAAAAAATACCAAAACTAAATAACACCTAAATACATCAGACTAGGAACTGGATGGGTAGAAGGTCTGTACCACACAGCACAGGCATTAGTGGTGTCCCTCAGTGAAAATGCTCACTAGCCAAAAAATCCCACTAGCCCCTTTGGGAACAGCCTGGCATGAGATTTTCTTTGCCCAATATTGCCCTAGAATGTTTTGCACAAACTTTGAGGTAAAGCCATCTGAGCAGCCAGCCACACAACTGGATGAAGGCAAAACTTTGAAGAAATGGCACAAGGTGTTTCAAATTCCCAACCAGCACCAGCTTGCGCAGCACTGGTACCCCCAGGCTGAAAGCAAAAAGACCTGACACAATCACCTTGGTACTCTGCAGGAACAGACCTCAGATCTATGATGGGAAACATTTGAGGCTTCAAGGGCCCTTGTGAAATGACTGACTTCAGTTTGATATCTGGGGGTCTACAATGCAAATTTGTCACGCAGCAGTCCCCATAATACATCAGGAGCAGCCCAAGGACTGGTCATGGCCAGGCACAAGGAACAACCGGGAAATTTAGTTTGGTTCTTCCTGTACTGCTATAGCCTGCAAGGAAGAGAATAATACCATTAGATCACCAGAACAACATTTTTCCCAGCACAATAATGCTTGGAAAAAAACAGCCAAACAAATACACACTGGCAAATTGAAGAAAAAATAGAAACCAAAGTTGTGCCATCTGGTGCAATAATGGCTCCAAATTATACAGCTCCAGGAAAAAGCATTTGGGTTGTAACCTGGCACTAAAAAGGCAAATCAAGAGTAAAGTACTTAAAATCCAGTGTCATTTGATCACTTTATGAAAAGGCAGTATAGTCTATCCCGTGCATTTGTAAAAGGAGAACTATGTTTTTAAAGTGTTTGTATTTCCTACTTTTATGTGTTCAGACCACTCACAGCAAATATTAAGAGTATTATGCAACCCCTAAATGTAGTGCTTGCCCTTGGTTTGCCTTGTATTTCCTTACACTCCACACCTTTAGAGGTCAAAACACTTTTCAGATACTCTGCTGTGCCTTGCTCCTGAGATGACCAACCTGGTAGCCAAAAACCTCCCCTTGTCAGAAATGCAGAGTCTTCCAGACTCTTTTAGAACCTCACTTTCTGCATGTAGGTTTTTAGATTTCTGAAGCTATCTCCAGGTGAATGAAATATTGTCCAACTCAGCACAAAATTTCATAGAACCAGCTTTAAGGAGATAACAGTACATTTCTTTAGAGGAGGGATGACCAAATATCTGAGAGGTTACTGATATTAACAGAGCACTGTACTATATATCACTGTAATTTTGAGACAGAAACATAACTTTTTTCCTGCTTAGGTCAGACCCAAGTCCATTTTGGTGTTCTGTCCCACTGGCAGCAGCCAGTACTAATGCTTCAAAGGAAAGCAGTTGAAAATACCTCTGAGAAACAATAGCCACGTCCTTAATGCTTTCTTCCATGCCTCAAAGAGGAGTTGGCTTATGCCTCTGAAGAATACAGACGGAACAGCCTTTTAAGTATTTCTCATATCATTTAATCTGGGGTGGTTTTTAATATCCATGCAAGTAGATAATTCTTTATTGACCCACTGAGCTCTGGTTCTCAGCAGGAGGCAACCACAGCATCAATTTTGCACTGTGTGCTCTCCATTAACTTTTCATCAGAATATCCACGTATTAGACTTTCCACTGTATTACTGTATTTTTTCAAACACACAAGCAGCTCAGTTCCCTTTTAAAACTGTGGCTCTATGCTTCATTAAGCTATCTGTGATAGCATCTACCCAAATGTTCTGCCTTCACAGCAGACTGCAAATTCAGAGCCTGGGCAAGTGAGGAGAAACTTGGATTACTTTTGCCGATGGGCATTATTGTACTTTTATCCATGTCAAATCTCTTCTCTCACTGCACTGCCAAGATGTTTAATTGCTGCTGGAGTGCCTAACAAACCCAACAGCTTTCACCAACTGAAACAAATTACCACGACCGGCTAAATTCCCTATCTCGCTCTGTTGTTCCTTCTCCACACTGCTGATGGGGATAGAGAGCACCCCCGGCTAGACCTACATTGCTCTGCTGATCAGATCCTCCAGACTGAGCACACACTTAACTTGGCTTCACGGTGAAGACTATTCAAGCTGCTAGCTTCAAGTATGTGGTGTGATACAGAAGGATGCAAAAGGGAAAAAATGAAAGATTAGAAGTGTACCCTGTTTTGTAGCCTGCTGGCTTTACTGTGGAGAGCTGCAAACCCAGTGGGTGACTAATTAGATTAACTGGATTGAAAGGAATTAACAGGAATTGATACCCACAAGGACGTTAATGCATTTTGGGGTTGCAGGTATCCAAATGATATGGCTCTGAATTAGGTGGCTATTTCTCTGCAATTCTCCATCAATTTCCAGAGAGATGAAACTAAATACCACCTTAGCTGGACATGCAAAGCTGTCACAACCTGATTTTGGATAAGGATCTTCTTGCCAGCTATCTCACATCTGAATAGAGGCATCTCTAGAGACAAACAAATGGAAAATGCCTCAGGAAGCCATGATTTTCCCAGACATACAACTGAAGTGAGGAACCACAATTATTTTTCATCCATCATCCTACTTTTTTTTACCATGACAGGAGCAAGCTCAACAACACAGTGATTTGAGCTAGCAATGCTCATATTTAGACCAAGAAAAGACAATCTGTGGTAAAGTTGCTTGGTTAATTGAGCCACTCAGCAGAAGTGGCTTGGAGTCATCTGTCTCCCCTTCTACCCAGCCCTTTGTTATCCTCTTCTGGTTTCTTTCTCAATTCAGTGTCTCAGAGCAGAGGTCCAAGAGCACTTCTGTGTCTTCTACACACCTCGGATTTTACAATCCACTGCATACCTTACAATTCACAGAGCCTTTTTTCATTAAGGATTACTTTCATCTTTCCTGGGTAGCTCCAAATGCTCCTGTGAGCATGATCCCCTCTATATGGACCCCACACACAGAGCCAAGAGCGGGACCTGACTCTCTGTTCCTCAGCACACCTCAACTTTCCCATTTGTTTCTCAGGTGAGTGGCGCTGTGGTCACACATTTGAAACAGGACTTCCTCAGAGAGGCTGTGAAAACAACCATCTCTCTCTTCTCATGTGAAACTTAGCTCTTGCCAAGCCCCCAAGCCCAGGAAACCCTAACCAGTCAGTACTCGTCACCAGGAAGTAAAGCCTTTTTCTAGATCTGATTAGCAAATGATTTTTGTTACAGTCCTATCATCATGTAGAAT
This sequence comes from Chamaea fasciata, assembly GCF_029207755.1. Taxonomy (NCBI): domain Eukaryota; kingdom Metazoa; phylum Chordata; class Aves; order Passeriformes; family Sylviidae; genus Chamaea; species Chamaea fasciata. The sequence continues at coordinate 21,294,226 of NW_027094087.1, read as the reverse complement.
ACAACAGCTTTATTTTAGCACTGCCACGTATATCATCCAGAATCTGTTGTTTTCCTGCACTGAAGGATGCCTTGTTGTTTCTTCAGCTCATCCATTTAACATGATAAACATAAGCAAGAAAGAGCTCCAGAGTTCCATAGAGTTCTTTTCCTGAACAAACAGAATCAAGCCATAGATTGGGTTATTTTTGTGGCTCCTGTGGCTACCCCACCTTACACTACCCCACAATACTTGACAATAATTCCAGAAGCCCATCCACAGAGAAAAACTGTCTAGCACCGTGGTCCTACCACATCATGCTTGCCAGAAATGACATGGCCTCAGCATCAGGATGCCAGCTGGTACCCATCTCACCCAAAACCAAAAGCCACAAAGAAGCTTTTCAAAATATGTACAGAGCCTTCAGTTATCCTGTCAGACAGGTTAAAGCCCAGCACAACAGTTGAGGGCAGACTTGCCCTGACCCTAAAAGTAGTCAACTGCTCCTTTTTCTCCCTTACACTCAAAGAAGAGATCCACTTTATTATTCTGCCAGAAATTATCATCCCTACCCTCACAGCAACTATTTTTCTCCACTCTATTTTAAAACAGAGATAATCAGTAGGGAAATTGCCTGCTTTGGTGGTATTAAAAATCAATCTATTGCTAGCTCTCAAGTCTTTAAAATAACTGAAAATAATGTGGAGATTGTTGGTACGGATAGCAAGAATCAAAAACGTGACAAATTTAACAGATACCTGTTGCTGTACTTGAGGATCCCTGTTAAGCAGCACACATGCAGTAACTCAGTCTGCTCCCTCACCATTCCGTTTCACAGAACACTTACAGACATCAAGTGTCTGTAAGTATGACAGGTACAAAGCACAGAATGAGCCCAGAAAGGCAAGACTGGACGGCCAGTGTGGAAGAGGGGGAGGTGGCAGAGATGTTTTCTTTTGTTCTAAGTAGGAAGGGATAGGAGACAGATACCGTGATGCTTTTCATCCCGAAGGAACAAGACGAGGCACTGCCTGGACAATGAGAGACAGATGAAGCCAAGCGCAGTGGGAACCACAAGAGTGTGATGCAACCACAGGAGCCGGCATCGAGAAAGGGAAAACCCAGCCCTGCGGCTGTGTGTTTTCATCGGCACAAGGCAAAGGCAGAAGCTGTTGCTCGGGGGTTTTGCGATTGTTCAGCACCCTGGCGCTGGCCGCCCTGCTGCGCTGAGCTCCGGCCGATTGGAGCCGGGTGTGCTGGGCGGGCGGCCCCGGGCACGGCCCCGCCTCGAGAACACCTTTCCCCAGGCTCCCACGGCGGAATCGCTCAGTGAGGAAGGGTGCTTAACCCCGCCAAGTTCCTTCCTGTGCCTGGGGAGGAGTCTGCCGAGCGTTCGCATCCCTCTGAAACGAGACGGGTTTTTAGGGGCCAAAATCAGCTCCTGGGCGCTGCCCCGTCAGGCGGGGGCCGAAGAAGCAGCACGAAGATGTGCTGAACGTATCTGTGCCGCTGCTGGGGGCTGTAACATGCTTTGGTTGTCCTGCACCACGCTCCTGAGCATTGCGGGAAAGGCTGGAAAAGTCAGCACAGGCAAAAAAAAAAAATTAAAAAAATAATTAAAAATAAATCACTCCTTAGTCACTGAAAAGTCCATATGGGAGCAAAGCTCTTCTGTGATATCCTCTAATGAACCAAAAGAAGATCCAGAACAACAGAGAGAAAAACAACTTCCATTCTGCTTTGGTCGTCATTAGTTGAACTAGGAATCAACTACATTCTTTCCAGCAGCCAAATCTTATAGGCTGTGACATAAGAAGAGGGGGTAAATCTCACATAGAACAAACTAAACGTGCAGTACAACGATTCAGAAAAAATACCCGCAATTCCTGACTTCTGAGCCTTTGATCAGATTTTAAATTTGCTTTGACTTTTAGTTTTTTACTAGCTGCTAAAGAGGCTATAAAGAAATACAGAAACATGTAAAGCTAGAAGCTATGAGGTCAGCTTTAAGGGTCTGGAAAAGCAGCCAGACTTGAACCCTGAGTAAATGTCCTTGTCTTTGACATCCCATGACAAATATCTGTCTCAATGGGCTGCCAAAAAATTCCATCAGCAGTGCTCAAAATATTCCAGTAAATATTTAGCTGTTATTTTGCTTTGCCCTGGGACTGAGAGGGAACGGAGTTTCTTGGATACAAGCAAACAAGAAATGAAATAAAACAAAAACAAACAAACCCCACATCACTTTCTCCACAACTGTATGCAGAACTCCAGGCATGATATGCATGCACAGGAACAGCACAAGAAAAGGCTTATTCATAATTTAATTTACAGCCAAACCACAGGTACTACTGCTAGAATTGACTGTGGTAAGACAGTAACCAACAGCAATCATACTCTAAACAAGTGTGATCACCTCGTAATCCGCATTTGAAGGCATCCAGCTCACAGAATAGAGCTTGAGAATGGTTGAACAACCTTACTTTTTCATTTGGTACAAACCCACCTTCAAGTTTACAAAGCCTCAACAACACACAACTTCTCAAGCAAATGTATATCAAAAAATTGCAAAGAATTTGTGACTTACATCAGAAACAAGGTCCCTAAAAATTCTACTTTCAGGAAATCATTAATACTTCAGCACAAACTACTTACTCTGTCCTCATAATCATTAATTTATATTTCTGATTACAAATACTAATGAAGGTTCTATTATGTAGCTTTGGGGTTAAAATGAGTGATTACTTTTCAAATGGGTGATAATCCTCCAAATGAGTGGAAGATTAAACAAATATCTGAAACAAAAGGATAGAGAGGAACCATCTTTTCTCTCCCTCCAATGCAAGCTCAATAGAGGGCTCAAAAGAGACAACAGAAAAGCAGTAACATACACTGAAATATTCAGAGCTTCTGTATAATTAATTTGTAACACTGAATGGAAACTCCATTATTAAACATAAAAAAGGGAAAGTGTCTGGAGAGGAAACCATTACTGGAGAGGTGCTTCAGGCAAGTGACAGAAAAATCCTCCAGAGTTTCCTTGCACTTTGAAAGAAGACAGAATAAGAAAGAGAAGCCACTGGGGAAGAAGCCTCATAGTAAAGCTGCCAAAGATAGGTGAACCTGCCCAAGTGTAGTATTGAGGGAAGGCACACAGTCCTCCATTATTAAAAAAAAAAAAAAAAAAAAAAAAAAAAAAAAAAAAAGGAACACCAAATCTGAAAGAAAGAGGCAAATTTCAGAACAAGAAGCTGATGTGCCAGCTCCACCAGTGTTTTCTGACTTCTAACAGAGTGTAAACCAGCAGGCTGCTTGTGGAAAAAAAATGCTAAGTTCTGCAAGATCTTTAGAAGCATGTAACAAGAGACATCTCAGGAGGATTATAGTATAGTATGGATCAGTAGAAAAAATAATCAAGAATGCCACCAGAATGCACACTACCAAACGCATAATTGGGGATGAGAGCAACATCAGCCAGTGGCCTTCAGTGACAGCTGGAGTTTAGCAAGTGCACATAAGAACTGTACTCTGTATGCACTGGGTCACAGTCCACAGAAGATAACACTGTTACAAGCAAGTAAGAAGTACAATGGAATATTCCAAAATCTATTTTAAGATTGCCAAGATCTATTCAATACATTGTTGAATAGAAGGAGTGACTCCTGCTAATGACCTAATAAAATGGCTCGTTTATTAATAACAGTAGGACAAAATATATAGCTAGTGTTGTCCCAAAGGTACCCACCAAACAGAGGTAAAGATGTAGATCATTCTACCTCCCAGGTAACAAGAGGAAAGACCATGTTAGGTGCTAGGTAGCAAGATAGTTATAAAAACCACAAACACACTCTCTGGTCAGTGCTGGAACAAAACCATGAATTTTCAATGCTGTCATCATGGATTATGTCACAAAAATTTGCCACACTGATTGATAGAAAAACTAAATCATACTCAGAGTCCACCAGAAAAGTTTCCAAATGAATTCTAAACAGCTACAATGTTACAAAAATACCCTTCCCTAACTAAAATAACAAACAGTTGTATTACTATAACAGTTAATAAGCATTAGTTTACATTATATACTGCAAAGTAAGGAAGTGGAATTTTAATGTAGGCTTTGGTACTGTTCATGCTTATGTAAAACAAATAAAATACAGCCTGGCCCTGGAAATAAAGGCCTCAATTCTCGGAAGCTTAGAGCTGTCCATGAAGGACAAGGGATACCCATGGACAACTAAGATAACATCAGCCTCCTGGGCCCTCTAACACATCTTTGAAACCCTCCCAGCATTGTCTGGCATCATAGATAAGTAATTGCAGCAAAACTGACTCCAGGGACATCTGGATATACAGACAAACAGCAACAGTGCTGCAGAAACACAACTGCTTTGCAGTTTGGCTACGATTAGTAATTGGCAATGTGAGAGTCAGTGAAATTGCGTTGCACCTGAACACTTGAAGGGTATAAGAACCCTGTGTAGAACCATGTCCCAGGTGCCCCAGTTTGGCTAGAAAACCTCCTGCAAACAAATATTCGTTTAGCCTTGTAACACTATACTTTGTACGCCTGTCCCTCTCCTCAGTTGGCAAAGGCCAGTTGCAAAGTTTTGTGGCATTATCAAGAGCAGAGGGGTACACTGTCCCAGGACCTTTTACCTGTACAATTCCTTTATGAAGTGCTAGCATCCTCTAGGAAAGAGAATACGCAGCCTAGAAAAACATTTTACAGAACAATTGAAGGAAAAGTCCCAATTCACCAATAGGATGTTCAAAATACTCCACAGGCTAAAACTGTGGCATTTTGTCTGGCTCCAAGTCCAGATGAAATGGCAGAAAGTGAAGGAAACCTTAAGCATTAGAGATTCCAGGAAGACAAAAAGAGAAAACCAAAAATCTATTGGTATGGGATGTGACTGTGGTACACAATACAGTAACTTCATAAAAACCAACCAAAAGGTAAATAAAATCACAAGTGATAAAATCCTAATTTATACTGGGTTCTCTTACTTCAGACAATAAGGCTGCTCTGCACAGAAAAATGACAAAAATAACAAAGAAATGTTATTCACTAATTCAACCTGAGCCCTTAAACAGAGATGTGATTGAAGTGGTTTTTATCCCTACTTCTACAGAACGTACACTGACCCCTGTAGGAGACAGCAGTTCCACTCTTCCCAATGGATTAGGGCAGCAGCCCCAGAGCACACAGGATACATGGTCTGCTTCTCTACTTGCACAGTCAGAACTCAGTAACACTCACTGGCCTTGCTGTTCCCCAGGAAAACGTGTCCTAAATTGTACCTAACTGCAGATCTCTGAATGTGAATGGTGTACTTTCTTAGCAGGAATCAATAAAGGACCAAAAAAATACATAGAAATGTGTCTAGGTTTCTCCTCTTTTTTTAAGCAAAAGTAAGAAGCCAATCAAGAAGGCAGTACTATGTGAACTAGGTGATAAGCAGCAGTAGGGGAAGGGAAAAAACCCAAACCTGAAAGAAGTGTTTGAATAAGATTAAGACTGCCCTGTGTTGAGGAGAAATGCACATAATTCTCTGAAATTTTACCTTGTTGTCCTCTGACATTTTGTTATTTTTTGATCTATCATGTTTTGATCTAGGATGCTTCCCAAGAAGGAAAAAAAAAAACTTGAAAAATCAGATACTTCATTATTAAATGGTTGTGTCTCATTTCACTTTCCTACCACATTCAAACTTCATAAGCTTTTGACTTAACTGGTACTGCTGTTGATTTCCACCTGGGTGGTAAATTACCTTTTGCAAAGCCTACTTCACTCAGTGAATTAATATGACTGCACTGATTATATTGTGAGAAGGAACAGAGTTGATTCCAAAGAACCTGGGGTTTGAGATATTTCCTAGCAGAGACTGAGCTAAAGGAGTATGATCTTTGCCATGTCAGAGAGGCAGGCATGGGGTAACCTAGACCCCCAGAATTTGTTTCCAAGGTTTGTGTCATATGCTTTCTCTTCCAAACCTCCAAGCAAATCTGTCAAGTGAAGAAAGTCTGAGCAGCTGGCTCCAGTTTACATTAATCCCTTCAGAAGTTTCCAGGAATAAGGAAGAGCCTGCAGGTTATACAAGCCAGAACTGGCTCAGGCTATACGGAAAGAAAAAGGAGATTCACAAAAGAGCCAGAGGAGCCCAATTTCTTAAAAAACAAGCAAACAAACAAAAACAACAACAACAAAAACAACAACAACAAAAAAAAAACCACACACACACAAACAGAGATTATTTAGGACAAATAATTTCAGTGTCTACCTGCTGTTCTTCACACACCTGCTCCAAAGCAGAGAAGCAAGAACTTGCCTTTGCACAGCCAGCTCCAAGGTGTGAGCAGCCAACACTTCCTCCCTTTTTCATCCCTCTACAGACATCAAGTTCTAACACAGCATAGCCCTGCTTTATTCACCACAAAACCAATTCATCCAGAGTGTTGGGGCTCTCTCCCACCCTCCTAAGGAAGCAGAAGAAAGGTCTCACTGCCCAGAATGCTTCTGCAATGTTCAGCCAGCATTTTTACACTCATTTGTCTTCCCTTGAATTTGTCTGTGCCCCTGTGCTCCACTTTACATAGCAGCTTGCCTTCATCATGGCCTAACAATTGTCATCATTTAATTGAGCTGGGTAGAATTCCTCCTTTGATAGTTCTTCACAAGTCAGCCTTCACAGTTTAGGTGTTAATAGTTCCACTCTGGAAACTTTACTTCTGCAGTGCAGCAATTTTTTCTGCACTTTTCATCTCAACATTAGTCTTTTCTACAGGAAGAACACCACAAATATTTGAGTGACTCAGTCTGCTGCTTCCACCAAGCATGCACATGTCCTCTGCAGCTCCTAACACCGGAGCACCAAGCCCACTCCATCTGTTGAGATCATAGCAGGCTGTTGGGATGGCTGGAACAAGAGAGATCCAGCCATCTGTGCTAATCAGAGTCCCTTACAAGGTTACTCCCACCCGGGAAGGAAGGAAATAGCAGGCAGGTTATAGGAGGATAGTATACTTACCCCTGCTACTCTGGGCAGAGACCAAGTTGGATAACAATGTTCTGCCAGCATAAAGTCAGCCTGAAGTTTAATTTACCTAACAAGCCAGGCACAAACTCCACTGAAGGAAAAGATCCAGCTGTGTGTGAATTCTGGTTCCAATTCTGAACACTCAACAACTTTACGTAAGTAACGTAGAAAGCCCAACTTGAAAAGAAAACTCTGTACATAGCAGGGCAGCACTAATGAATCATTAGCACCAGTGACAAACCCTGCACCAGCAGAGCTTTGAGCTGATGCCAAAGACAAACTTAATGCCACTTAACACATAAAAGTTTGCTGTGCTTGCTCATATACAACAACCAACATAACTGCACATTAGACCTTCACTGCGGTTTTTTTTAGACACTACTGGAAGTCAAAATTTATTAAACTGTAGGCATTGCTCCTTCAGGCTGGGACAGACAAGTCCTACCTGCTTCTGGAAGAGGTGCACTCTTTCCTGCCATGGTATCCAGTCCACTTTGACTTTCCTACTCAGAAATGGTGACAAGTGGGTGTGATACAAGATCAGCCTGATGCTGCAACTCATGCTCTGGGTCTGCAGCAAGACATTAAGCACTCCCTGACTGTACCTGCATTTCTGATGGGACGAGAAGGATTTGTTAGATGGGATTGCTGACCTGCCAGGTAGAGGAGGTGTTTCAGATGGATTTCCAAGTATTACTGCAAACCAAACAGCAAAAAGGCCACACAAGAACAGTTGATGTTATCATGGAGAAACAGAATTTGGAAATAACAATGTGCAGCACAGGCCTGACTAAGACTCAGCTTAGCTTGTCATGGCACAGGTACAGAATCCACCAGGAAGCCCCACCTCCACTATCAGGAAGATGCAGCCAGGTTTCCTGAGAAAGCTGAGGTTTTAACATATCCAATCTTCCTCCTGAAGGCAGCTGTTGGATCCAGCAGCAGCTGCAGTGAAGCCAAAGGGGTTGACTCAATGAATACACCAGTAGAGATGAACAACTATAACAGAACAAGCAGGGCCAGACTGGCAGCATCAGATTGACAACCCCAGGGTGCTGTGGACAATACGAGTTCATGTGGGCTTGAGGTAAAATTAGACAAATTCAAATGATGTGATCTGCGTGGGGCCAGAATGTTATTAGCCACTGAGGGTTGCCCACAGCCTCAGAATTGGCTTATAAAAAACAGCAGACAGCATGATCAGAGGTGTGTGGAAAAGCAAAGGTTTTAATAAAGATGAAAACAAAAGGCCATACAAATCAAAAGAGTAATAAGCCATGCAAGGTGCAGGGAGTTCCCTTACACCTGCTAAGACACCCCAAAAATGCTCTGAAAATCTCTGTGCTCTTTTTTAAGTATGTAATGATCAAGGAGGGGGTTTTGGCACGCTGCAGAGTAGAAACAGCTACAGTTCTTGAGGTACAGTTTAAACCATCCAACAGGTGCCTTTGTGCTGGCACTCGGCCAATTATGGTGAGAAGAACATCCAAGTTTCTGGTTCATTGCCTTATGAGGGGTGTAACTCAAACCCTTTCCTAATATGGGAACACCTGCTACTGTAGGGGTGCATTACTACATTCAGAGGATTACTAGGATACATATAATCCATTGGCAGGTGTGAGACAGCATCCCAGGGAAATGTAACCCATGACAGAGCTGTGGTCCTGTACTTCTCCTGCAGATCACTGTTGCTCATTGTCAAAACCAGGTGCTAGGTGAGGTGGGCATTTGACTTTGTACAAGCATTCCTATATTCCGTCAGATTTGGTCTTAAGATATTTAGTATATGCTCAGCTGATATGCAGAAGTGCAGCCTGTTCACTAGAGGCAGACAGAAAAGCTCAAAAGCTTCATGCCCCACACAGCAGTGTGAGCTCACAGTACCATCCATTCTGCATTACCACTGCAGCACACAGGAGAGGACTCAGACCCCTGTGTACAGAGGTGGCAGGATTTTATAGCTACCCTTTTTCCCCACCACCAGCCTTAACACTTCATGGTTCACCCCCTGCAAAACACTGCCTTCTGTTGCTCTATACAGTCTTTCAGAATAACTCCCTTGTCTGACATGTAACAAGGTCAGGACTTAAACATTTGCTTTTTTTTTTTTGTGCATATGTTCGTTTTGTAACTTTCTGTTAAATTGGCTCTACACCTTTTTCTGCCATTCAAATGACTTCCACACCCATAACAAAACAGCCAGTATCTGATGTCAATTCTGAATTGGGCTGGTTCACAGATTCAGTATAACTGAGCAATCATTCAGATTCAGGCTCATTCTGTTGGCATAATTCTGCACCATTCCACAGCTCATTACACGAGGGTTTTTCCAAAATGGCCTCTGCATTCAGTAATTTCCAATGAGAATATCAATTGCCTCATGGCAGTGAGAGTAATTAAAGAGCTTGGATATGGTCATTTCATTGCCTTGTGAATAAGACCTAGAACTACTTCTTAAACTGATCCTATGTCCAAGGCCTGCAATCCTGCTGCAGGCAAGACAGTCTCTTTCACTGCTTATAAAATACATAACAAAGCTAAAACAAAGAGCCTCTGAAAAAGAAATGTGGTTTTACACTTGGTTTCCAAAGTCACAGAGCCAAATAGACCAGACTCTAAAGAAACTCCAAAAACAAAACATAGAACCAAAACAAAACTAAAAGCCAACCCACAAAAGCATTCACCTATGGTGCAGATAGCAAAATGACCAGAAAGACATTAGCTGTATAATTGCTCTTCTGGGTACTTTTCAGGTAAGAAATTATTCATAATGAAAGTGGAAGAAGAGGAAGAAGAGCACTCTTTACCGTGACATGACTTAAATCAACAGTCAAGGTGCTACAAAATTAAAAATGGATAAAATAAGCAGTCACCTTTCTCAGGTACATCTAGAGTTCGTCATTATAACTGGCACAACACCAACAACATCCCCATCACGACTTTACAAAGTAGGGGACAAGAGAAGCACACCCACTGCTTTGCTCAGGAAGGAATGGTACCCAGTTAAATGAATCAATGGATCTTGTGGAATACGGACAATTCCTAAATTGCAGGGGGTTTTACGCAATGAGTGTGCTGAAAGTGAAAGCAGCACTGAATCAAGAGTGCAGGGAAGTCCATCCAGCTGCTTCAGCAAGACCTGCTAAGCATCTCTCTTTGCAGTTTTGATGCCATAACTCTGAAAGCAAATTCCAGCCAGAGCAAGTTCACAGTGGTAGCGCAAACTCACCACACTTTGATGCATCTACAGGGGATCCTCAAAGCTTATAAAATTTATCTGCATTTTCATCAGTAATGCTACTTGTAAAGCATCACCCTTCAAGACTTACTCATCCCCCAGACCCATTTAAAACAAGACCTTCTGCTACAAATACATACTGGATTTTTCATGTCACATTTGCCAACTAATCCTTTCCTTTGGGCTTCTGAGGGTAATAAGATCAAGTACAAGCCAGAAAGCATTTCCCACTGGGAAGTCAGAGGAAACCAAAACAGAGAGAACCCAAGCCCGAGATAAGACAGAGCCCTGCTTTCTGTGTGACACATTGGGCAGCACTGCAGGTCAGGTGCCCAAGCTCCAAGCAGAGGTGCAGATGGGCTGGTGTTTACCCAGGGCACACAGAAGCTGCAAGAAGGCAGCATAAGCAGAAATAAACCCCTGCAGTAAGCTCCTGCAGCTGTGCCTTCAGTATGCAGGCTCCTCAAATACACCATTAGCCCTTTTCCCTCACAAGCAAAAGGGCCACAGGAAACTAGAACAGGAGTAAAGGATTTGCAAGCAAGATACAAAGGTCAGTTAAGCAACTGTCCCCAGTCAGAAAGAAGGAAGCACAAGCATCTCCAGCATCACTGACTCCATTGTTTCTTCAGGCTAATAACACCGGTGGAGAATGAAGCCCTCTCTTCCTGACACAGTCGAGCTCTTTTGAGGTTGTTACAACTTCAGTTTGGGTCAATGCAGAACTGCATAGGCAAAATGATAGCTCTGTAGCTGCTTACTGTCCTGTTCCCAGGCACACAGCTTGAAAGAGGGTCCAGATCACTTTAACCTTCATCAAAGCCTGTCTGAACAAGCTGCCATATAGCATTAATCTAATACAGAGCTCAGGTCCTTCTCAGCACATGTGAGGCTGCAGTAGCCCCTTGGGTCTGGACACAATCAATCAATCAGTCTCAAGCACTACTCAAAGTGATTTCATTTAATTATTATACAACCACACTTAGAAGACAGGCAATTTCTAGTGTCCTCCATCATTAACATCAGATGCATTTCATCTGTTAAAGGATCAACTTACTCGGGACTAAAACATTCTCACACAGAGCAGTGCAACCTGTGTACTCACAAAATATTTCTTAGCAGCATCCATAGCTGATGCTATACATCAGCTATAGTGGTGAAAGCTCCTTTCCTTTTAGGGAAGAAAAAAGAAAGAGAACTAGAAAGGAAGGGAAAACACTCTCCCAGTGGCTATGCAGGAAAAGAAGTGATGTGTCCCCAAATGAGCATCCTTGCCAGGCACAACTCCAGTACAGCAGGTCATTTGTCCCCATCCTTTTCTCACAGGAAAAGATCAGAGCGCATGCTGAGCAGGGACAAGCTCTGTGTGCCAGTTCTGTGCACACATCATTGGGTCCCCTCATGTAAAAGCAAGAGCTGCAGCCCAGCAGGCAACACTCACAGCTGTGATTGTCACTTCAGGCTGTGAGTGCAAGACCATGAGAACAACAAGGGAAAGGAAATAATGTCCCAAAGGCTCTGCAAAAAACTGTTGTGGCAGCCTGAAGACCAGGACATGGAATTGCCTGGGCAAGGCAGCTTATGGAGCCACTAAGAGAAGGCCATGAGCAATACCAGGGGCTGAAACACCTAATACACTAAGCAACAAACGTGCTGAACAATTAGCTGTAAAACAAGAAGCAACACTACCATCTAGCTTGGATCACAACCTGGGATACCAGCAGAGGTGTCTGGTAAATACTTGTTAAATACAACCTTCAGTGCACTCAATGGAGGAGCAGATGCATTTACAGCAACTACTGCTACTTCCAGCTTGATATCATATGGCCTGCCTTCATCACCAAGATCCAAGCTTACATTTCACTGTATTTCCAGATGACACTGTTGCTCATGGTCAGCCATAAAATTATCACTAAAATAAGCCAAGGAAGTGATGACTCAGTTTTGATACTGGAAAACTGTCAGGTAATTCACCTCTCTGCTGTAACCATGCAATAGTTTTGTCAGAGGGAACCCACACACACATTCTCAGCTATGTGCTGAGGTATGAGAAAAGGTATGAGATGTGTGACCCTGTTGTCAGCAACCCATGGGCTTGCTGGTGCTCAGGAGGTTCCTCATTGCCAGCAGTTTCCCTGGGGACTCTGCACCAACAGCTGCACTGCCACAATAACTGTATGGTGTAACAGTGTTATAAATGATCAGAGCCAATTCCAAAACTCAAATATTTATTTAACAAATTTGAAAAGCAATTTCAGAAAACGCCACGATAAAGCAGGACAACATCGATCGAATGTTGGGTGGACAATCCGGGAGCAGCAAAGGGTGCGTCTCCGGAGTACTGCCCACAAATTCGGCGTCTCAGGGTAGGTGTTTTATACTATTTTTTTACCCTGAGGCATAAACAAGACGGTAACAAAGAACCCGAAGAACATGACATCATGTACATAACACAATCATTGAAATGTCTGGTATCCTGCAAGGGATATCTGAGAGTTTCCTGAGAAATTGAAAAGACGTCTGAATGAAAAGTCTCCGAATCTTCTGTTGGAAGGTTCCTGCCACCCTCCGCCCAGATCGATATCGAATCTCCTGATGAACTGTGAAGATGTGGCCAGCCCATGATTAATGGGCCATTTCCCGGTTATCTCTCCGGTAGATGTGGAGGTAACACCTTTGGAGTAAGAAAAGACTGTGGAATGTAAAGAGACGCCCTGGAATTGTTTCCAGGAATCCAGGGTTTTTACATCCCACTGCAAAGTTTAATGCACACAATTTTTGATACACGAATTTAATACAGTGCATCTATTACAACAGGGTCCAGCAAACCCTGGGCTGATTTACTTAGAAGAGGCAGAGCTGCATTGCCTGCAGCACAGCTCTGTGCTCCTGGCTCCTTTTGGTGAGAACATGCCTCACTGAAGGGTGTGCATTTTCCTCAGAAAACTGGCACCGTGTCAAGCAGTGGGCAGGATGGGCTGGCCACCACAGAAACACCATTGAAACCATTTCCTTAACACTTCCTTTCCCTTCTGCACTTAACACATCACCCAAGTTCGAAAAGGAAAATGCAGGAAGACAGTCAGGTGGCAAAATTCAGCTCTGCGTTCCCTCATAATCAGATTTAATTCACAAACTCCCTGCATGACCTTCGAAAGCTGCTCCTGGGAGATTTTTCTGCAATGCATTCAGATACCTAAAATTATGAGAAGGTTTTCAGCAGTATTTCCACAAGATCAAGGTGTTCAACTTCAGTTATTTCAATGTGGAAAAGGATGTGAAGAACAGAACAAAACACACATACAAAACTGTAAGAAACCTCTCTGAATTCCTTTGGAATTGTGCTTCAGGTTCCCATCCATAAAATAAGGGACACAGCACATACAGAGAACAGAGAGCTGTCATGAATGTAAATAAAATGAACTGTCATACTACCCAGGGTGCCCTGCAGTATCATGAATAGATACCTTCCCTCCTCCCTCACACCAGCCTGGAGGGCAGGCAGGAATGGACTTTCATTCCACAGTGGTTGAATTCCCTGAAGAGCCTAATCACTAATTGGGACTAAGCATGAGAAGTACCCAGCTCATTCACTGCACATCCCAGTTAAAGACAATCAATATAGCAAAAGTAAACAAAAGAAGCAGCTGTAGCCTGCAAAAGAACAGTATTCTTTCATTCAGCATTCCACAGAAAAATAAAATAATCCAGCATTCTTTGATCAAATTTTCTCCCTCAAAGCAGAGTCTAAGGAAGTCCACATTTATATGCAAAGGTTACCTTCAGTTAGGAAAGGCAAAGCATCCACTAACTGCCAGTTAGAAAGATGAAGGCTCCCATTGCTTTCACAGACCTCTCAAAACAAACAACAACAAAAAAATAGAGATAGAACAGCAAACATAATTCAGAAACTACTGACCAAGGGGGACCATCAGGCTAGCATATTTTGTAGAATCATAAAATACTTGTACAGAAACAAGGGGATTAGACTGAGAAGTACTTTAATATCTTATAATCATTCTTTTACATATTGTAACTTTCTTGATGTTTGGGGAAAGTGAGTGCACACGAGTCCATGTGATTTTCCAGGAACAAATCCAAGCGTGATGCTTCTCAGAAACAGATTTGTTTCCTTGTACAAAGAGTACAGGAAGCTCCATTCATGTTTTGTGCCCACTTCAGACTAGGCAGCAATACCACAAGCACTCCTAGCAAGCTTGCAATGGCTCTGAAACCTGCCCACCAAAGAGACTGAGCATTCAGGGGACACTGAGCAGGGATCCCACCCAAGCAACAGGGTCAGCACACAGAAAGTAAGCTAAAAGTAAATAAGCCACTTTTCAAGCAGCATGTTACCAGGTCAACAATCCCTGTGACAGAGCCCTCATGTCCACAGGGGGATGGAGCTATTCCTCATGACAATTAAAGCACTACTACCATTTATTCACTCTAAGATTACAAATGCCCAGTCAGAAAGGCTGGATGAAGAATTCCCCTCGAGACCATTTCGGTGGGCTTTCAACAACCTGTCAATCTGCCCCATATGAAAACACACCTTAATAAGTAAGGCATCACTCCTCAGAACCATTTTTCTAGGTGTGCAGGAAATTACATCCATTAAGATATGCATGCCATCAGCATTTTCATTGCTTAGTGCAATTGGAGTGCTGTATAACATCCAGATCCTGCTGCCCACAGAAAGGCAGGGCTGTCCTTCCAGAAGATCAGATAAGCCAAAACATCAAGCAACACGTGTGGTCATTTCCAACCCAATCCTGTTGCAAGGCCTTGTTATCTCACCACCCAGGCACACCCATCAGTTCATTACAGTGACTGAAGGAGCAAACAAAGTAGGCATTTGATCTTGACAACAGCTCCAAAGATTACACTCTCATTCTTCCTTCACAGCTCCCCAATTCGAGATGTGCTCCACACCAGGGAAGACAAACTTTTCCCTTGCTCCATGCCTTGCACCCAGACCTCTGCTGGTGTCTGAACCCAGAGAACGTCGTTGCTCATACACACACACACAGAGCTGTCCCATTGCGCTTACTGTTCTTCAAACATAACAAGCAACCATGCTTTGCATCTACAAAGCCTCCAGTGTTTTAGTTACCTGGAAAACCTCATGTCTGGGGGAACATAAATAATTTGAAAAGTCAGTAATACCCACAGTCCAGCATTGCCTTTCCAGAGATGCAAATGGCAAGGCACAGATAAGCTGAAGGATCACTGTATGCTCTTCTCTTACTTCTATAGTCTATGGCTGTGCAAGTGGCAAAGTTCATAGTGATTTACACAGGGACCAGCTTGGAAATTGTTTAATTGCAGATACATTTGGGCTCTGACCTATTGAGAGCAAACAAGGACTACAACTCAGCCCCAGAGTCAGCTGGTAAAAGAGAATAAGCTGTAACTGGAGGCGACCTTTTTTCCAGTTGAGAGCTGCTCCTGGGGCACCCCACCCACACTCTCCTTCTCCCAGCCCCAGGCTGCTCCCAGCCAGTGCCTCCTTGGTGCCAAGAAAGCAGAAGTGCCAGCAGGAATATCAGCTACTAGCCTGGAGATTGCCTGCACAAAGAAATCAACCAGGCCAGGAGATACTTGCACAGCAGAGTATGAACACTGAAGAGAGACAATTATGAAGAATTCAGACGGTCATCTGTTTAAAAGTGACCCTCACTTCGCCTCTTCTTCACAAACAAGATATCTGGACTGCACATCCCACCGCAAAGAACATTAAGCAAGAAAACAGAGAACTAAAATCTACAAATGAGCAACACTCCTCTGCTCAGCTTCTCTATCCAACCGAAGTGACATACCAACACCCTGTATTCTTCTATCCAGTTGACTCACTTCTAAAATAAGACTATTTTTACTCAGAAAAGACATTGTCAGGTAATAAACAGTTAAAGTCTTTCTTATGCCTGCCAGATTTTCTAGAAAAATCTCTACTATAGGACAAGACAAACTATGCCTGTGAGACCAACACTAACACTTCCCAACAAACACTTGTGATAGGATTTAAGTGCACACACTAATACTAAAAGAGATCATCTTTAATTTCTTAAATAAGTACTGGAAATTTTGTTTCCCACAGAAGAAAATTAAGGACAGTACACTAGAAAGCACAAAACCAAATTACATTGAAGGGTGATGGAGAAAGAAATTACAAATAAAGTCAGAGAACCTTAGCTGTCCCATTTTCAAAACACGAGCATCCATTTTCCTGTCCTGGCCAGTCTGTAAACAGCTATTACTTCTGGGAAATGAGTTTCACTTGATATGTGAAGGATTTGCAGCTTAATGTGATTACTTATATGAGCACATTAGGGCTTCACTGACCAAGTGATGGGACACAACTCTTTCTTGAAAAATTCACAGAGTTCAAAAAAAGGAAGCCGACTGCCTCAGTTTCCTGATAGTGGTTCTCCAAATGTGTGCGAAGCTTTTAAGACCTTTGATCTGGGTATGGGGACAGGCAGGCAAAGTTATTTTAAGACATCTTCTCAGCAGAGCACTGACGTTTACACTCACGTGGCAAGATTCATTGAGAATTTACAATACAGGGGCACAAAGACTTAATTTCTTCGCACTTTTTATTTCAGTCACAAGTATGTTCCTGCAGTGGCAACCTTATTTGTTTCTCTGCCTCAATTTACTTTATTTTTCTACCCCACCTGCACAGCCACACTGCTGATCCCATCTCTCTTTATGCCTGCAGCAATACTGTTCATGGCTTGATCTCACCAAGCACTGTGTTGCCCATTTTTACCTCCAGGAGATATGATCAAGAATTTATGAAGTCACACTTTTCTTCTACAGCAGTGCCACAACACAGATACAATTATTGAAGTGCTGTAAACACAAGGGAAAAGTTGAGAAGTAAAATAGACTATTTAGTGTTAGAAAGGATACAGCTCTAGGATAATCTTTCACTCATTCATTAGGAGTAGAGGAGAAAGCCCAGCCTGACATCATCCTCTTATCATTCTGGAACCAGGCACAGGTTTCCAAAGAGAAGACCAGCAGCATCCAGCCTGCCTGCAAGGGTCCTCCCCTCTTCATTTCATGCCTCAGAGAGGAGCCAGAATCTGGCTGCTCTTCATACAGACCCTAGGTAGAATATATCCCCCAAAGGCAGTAGGCAAGTTTTCAGAATTCCAGTTTTGTGGGACTGGGGTTTTCACAGTGAGCATCAGATAGGGATAAGAAATCAAACACAGAATTCATAATTACATTCAGTGATTAATGTTGAAACTGTGAAGTGTCAGAACTTCGTTATAAAGACCAGTGTAAAAAAAAAAACAAAACACTACCCCCAAAAAATACCCTTTTCCTATTTCTTCTCCCTCAAAAAAGTTACTTGCAAATGTGTTGGTTTGACTGTCCTGAGTTTGTTTTCTGTTCCTATTGACCACAAAGACAACTCAGCTTTGAAGAAGAACACACAAATCAAGTCTCAGTTTTGATTTCTTTGACTAGGCATCCCTCTGAGATCAAAGTTGTGCTCCATTACTTCTCTGATAACAAAGCTGATTTTTAAAGATTCATGCTTGTCCCTGCCCTTACTCATTATTCTCTTCTCTCCATTTCCCATCTCTGCCTCAGAGATAAATCTCAGTGGTGAATCCCAACAGTGCCAGACCCAAATCTGATGACTGTTTAAAGTGGGGAGAAGTTGAACTCCAGGACTTTAGGTTGTTTACATTGCACCAGCACTAGAAGAAGTACACAGGGAATTGTATCCTTAGCAAACATCTTTTGAGAGGAAGAGTTTTTCAAGGCCACAGCAGCCCAGTCTTAGGCACCACTGCTCAGCTGCAGTTTGAAGCAGTACAGCACATGTGACACTGTCACAGCTTTATCCTTTTGTCCCAGCTACAGAAGAAGAGATGAAATGAGATGGCATAAAACGTATGAGATAAAACTGCCCCTTTGACATTTTCCAGCCAAACTTTAACTGGCAGAGTTTGTACTAGTTCATCGCTTTTTTTGGCATGGACAATCTTGTCCCTTTCTGTCATGGGGCTCATCATCACACAGAGCCAGAGCCTGAGTTTGCAGAGGAGGTAATTCCAAAGAAAAAGCTCCCAGGTTTCTACTCACAGGATGAGCACACCTGGTACAGAAGCATCAGGTTGCTACAGGGTTTGTTTTTTTAAAGTAGAAAGAGTGCATTTTTAAAGGCACCTCTATCAAACATAACACATCTTTGAAAGAAAGCTTTTTACACTGAAGGGGTTAATAGTTTCCATCCCATGTACCGAGAGAAGATTCATTCCCCAGGTCTTCCAGTTTCTGAACCCTCCTGCAGGGTCACAGAGGGAAAAATGTAACTCCAAATTACTCAGCAACAGTGGCAGTAACACATCTGTCCTACAGCCAAGATGTCTCTGACAGCTATCATGTCCCAGGAACCATTCCATTATTTCAGATAGTTACTTGGAGTTGGTGGCCAGATGGCAGCAGCAGGATAATAGCTGGCAAATTTATACATGTCTTTGCTTCTTCCAAGGTACAGAAAGATAGTTTCCAGAAATACTCACTGTTAAAAATGGCTCTTCCTAGTCATTCCTGATATTTTCTAATGGCTGCCTGCCTCTGCTGTATTTGCGTCACAAAAATCAACACAGGAGTCTTTGTTAAAAGAGCACAGTCAGAGTGGGACCAGCCACCTTAGGTACTCTAATCATGCTGAGCATTTCATTTTATTTTTAAGCCCATCTGTTTAATGAACAACGAGAAATAACTTTGGTCTTTCTTACTGTAGGTTTTCCTTCTACAGACATCATCTTGTGGTCTGCCTCATACCTGATGATTTATTAATTACCATCCCCACTACTACTAAGAGCAGAAGTGTTATCAGTAGGGTACTGTTGCTCACTGATAAAGTGAGGAATGTCATCAACTGCATATAATAAAGATCTGTCGAATTGCACAGATCTACCGGCAGTTGTGGATGAGGATGATGTGCTTCCTTGACTTTAAACAGAACTTTCTTGTCCCATCCCACTTCTCCGTCATGTTCTCACATCCCAATATAGCTACACCATTGTTAAAGAAGCTACAGTTTAAAATGGTCTTGCAAGAAAAAGCAACATTAAACCAAACCACAGCCATCTGCACTCAATGTTTTCATCATCCAAGCCAGGTGGGGGTGTATCAATACTCCAAGTGACTTAAGTAACCTCGAAAAAGATAATCATTCATAGATCCCTGAATACCTCACTGATGTACCTCAGTTCTCAGAGGCTCCATAGCACAATGTGTTCTAGAAGAAAATATTCTCTAAAAAGGAATTGTTACATTAACAGAAAGAATAATGATCTCATTTAACTCTAGAGCAAATAAAAGCCAGTAAGATTCCAGTCCAGAAATTTACCCCCTTTTCAGGGCAGTACTTGAGTAAAAATACTAATATATGCTTGAATTTATTTATCTATGCTTATTTAGGGTATTTAGCTTTATACACAAAAAGATATAAATGGAAACACAGGCAGAAGTTTCAAAGCAGAGCATAAAACAGTATCTCCTCCTACCCCTGGTAAAGAGCTTTCTCCCAGCTGCTGGTATCCCAACAGGGCTGGATGCAGAGAGCTGGGAAGCAAAGCCATACCAAACACCTACAGGGAGAACAGGCAAGTGCCTCAGTATTTTGGGCTCTCTCACAGCCAGGCCTCTGGCTTGCACCCTGCTGCCAGAAACAAAGCCTCCCACTGCTGGGCTGTATTCAGCCACCCTGTGCTATTTCCTTGGGAACCTGTGCTAATTAATCACAGGCTTTTCACCTATAGAGATGAGATATTTTGCTCCAGCCTCTGCAGTGGCAGGAAGAACCAAGGAAACCTTTTTGATTCTACCCCCTCCTTTGTACAGCACTTTTGTTTCAGGGCTGAAGCAAGGTACAGACCTTGTCACTCCAGCAGGACACATGTGAGGAATAGAAAGAAAACTAACAAGGGTTGAATGTCAGGCATTATGGTGACAAAAATCAAAACCATCATTGAACTGCTTCCTGCTGGTGTGTATTATAAAGTAGAAACTGCTGTTGTAAGAAACGCAAACCAATCAAATGCTAATTGTGATGTGATTGTACACCATGTTCATAGCACCTGCAAAACATTTCGCGCATGTGCACTCAATGGAGCAAAGACACAAAGAACATGAACAGTGGAACTGTTTTAAGGAACAGTGCTGCTGTTTCCATCTCTCTCCCCACTACCCAACCTGTTCATCCTGAGGGAAAAATGTGGAACACCAGGCAGAGGCATAGAGAGGGTAGGAAGCTCTACTTGATTACTATCCTCACTAAATAAATGTCAGAAGCAGAATTCAAAGTGACTATTTCCCCTCTTAACCAAAATAAAAATTCCAGAGATCTTGTAGTGAGTAGGCCAGAGGAAAGGCCCAAAGCACAAATCCAGAATAACTCAGGACTCAAACCTGCAGGCTGAGTCCATCCTAGTAACTCCAGATCTTGATTACTCACTAACCATTTGCCAGCAATGCAGCATCTCTTCGCCCCCCACATGGGATGAAACAGCCAAATATATCCACTTGTCCTGATTCTGAATAGAAGAGTTAATTTTTTGGAGTAGTCAGAAGGGGGCATAGCTGGGCCAAGGAGGTTATTCTGTACTGCCTCACATCATGGCTGGGGGCAGAGGAAAGGGACTCTTCTGTGGACAAAGGGTTCCTTCCAGTAGGGAAAAGGTGGTGGAAGGAGCCATCTACATTTGCTATTATTAGGTGGTTTTCCTTGTGAATCATTTCTTTCCTTATACCTTTCACTATTAATATTGTTGCTGTTACTGTTTGTTTTCTTACCTAATGGCTGTTTGCAGTAAATTTTTCTTATTCCAGCCCATAAACTTCGCCTTTGTGCCTCTAACTGGAGGAGCAGAGGGGAAGAAGCAGCACAAGGTTTTTTTCAGTGGGAGTACTGAATTGAGAATACCATTCCTAAACCATGACACCACTTTACAGGGCCAGGATTTGCCCGTCTTGTTGGCTCTGCCTTTTGATCCACAACCTGCTCTCAGAAGCAGCTCCCAATGTTTTGAATCACACCCTGTTAGCAATAACAGTGACCTAGCTTTTTAAGACGCGGCATTTCAGGTGTTCCAAGTTCTGTCTTTTACTCTTCCTTCACCTGTAAATAAAACTAGGAATCAACATTATCATCATTTTGCAGCCCCAAGGAGGACTGGAACTGCCTTCTGCTCATTGCTTTGCAAACACATGCTGAGAATCATCCTCACACCAATGAATCTGTAGTTAGAGAGATGGGGATAAGGTGCAGTAAGTTAACTTAAAAGCAAAAGGATTTGTCTGCAGTCAACTTGCAGAGCAGGAATGGAACCTAGGCCTCCCTAGCTCTCTTTCCCTGGCTATTTAAAGCCATTTCTGTGCCTGTCAGGTACTAATGGTAGCACATGATTGCAGTCAAATTTACCTTAAAGGGAAACTGCCTGTTCCAGAAATACAGCAGAAGGGGAACCTCTCCAAGTCACCTGATCCATATGTTTTCTCTGACACAAGATCAAGTTTACCATGATAACACCCAACATGTTAATGTGATAGTTCTGAAACCCCTCTAATATCAAACACTAACTTCCCAACATTGCTGGATCTCATACTGGAACATTTTTTCCTGAAGGTCCATGCTAAATATCCTGTGCTAGAGAATAACTCAAACCCTGCACCTGTGATCAAAATAATACTACAAAAAATAAAGAATACCATTTTCACTGATATTTCTAAGTTGCAACTGTTTCTGGCACATTTTTTTCCCTAGGCTCTGGGAAAACATAGTGGAATTAGTTGCCATTCGCACTTCCAACTGAAGCCTGGGAATTGTTTGTCAAGGACTGTCCTTGAATGCTTTGCTCCCAGAGTGAAGTCAAGTTGGTTTTCATTTGAAAGACTAATTAATTTTTAACAATCAAAAAAATAGGAGTTGATGGTTCCCTCTGCTTTGTCAGCAGTGAGAATGTGATTAGATGGCTTGGGCCCAGAACCTGTCTGCCCTTGATGACATCTGCCAAATTTACAAGCTCTGGCAGATCACAATTAAAGGCACCTTTCAGAGGGAGACTGTAAATGGTATCAAGGCCTTACTTACTCTTTTAGGATACAGCAGGAAAGCCTGTCACGTGAAACTTGAGGGCTGAACCAACCCTACTGAATGGTTAAGGTGCTTTGGTGTCCATTAGGAAGCCTGCAAGCCTTTCACTTTGTGTCAATCACTACCCTTATATGAGGAAAAGGCAGCTGTGAGGGGAGGCTGGGGTTACCCACCCACCTGGAAGCAGCAGCAGCACCCTCACCACCTCCTAGTCACATCATCCAGGATGCCTCCCAGGAGCCACACATGGCTACAGCAGCAGGGAAAGCCCAAAACAAAATCCAGGCTCGTGACCCTCCCTGCACCTCACATGAAAAACTGTAGCCTCAAAGTAAGATAACCCTGGGGGGAAATTGGTTTGCTCACCCCATCAAAACCCTTGGAGCAATCTTGGGTGCAGTCCTCTACAAGGAGAAAATTGTATGGACTTTTCTCCACTGCTGAGGACAGGAATGGAGCATTCTGCATCCAAGTGCTATCCCTTGAGGCACTGACTTGCACTTTTCCTCACCTACCCTGCAGAGGGCTCATTGAGCTCAGACATGCCCATATTCCAGGTATGGTCACACCATTTTACTTAGCAAGGGAAGAAATATTGCATAGCACACTCCGTGCATGATCTGCCTAATTGCAACACGTATAGGAATAAAAAGATTACCCTCTAAAAAATAAGCAACATTTTTCCATCCCTCAGCATGCCAAATAAGATCTAAATCCCCATTAGTTACTCTCTGTGCTCAAGGAGGAAACCATTGTGTTTCCACCTTTGTGGTAACAGCATTGGTTAAATCCTGGCCAGCTCCATTAAATGCATATACAGCTCCCATGCAAGAGCAGAAAGCTCTGGAAGCTAGACAATGGTGGCTCTTCAAATAAGAATGATTTCACCTTATTGTTTATTGACTTTTTATTGTATCTAACAGGCAACATGTCAGATAAAAGCATAAATTCTTACTGAAAAAAACTACCACTCCAAAGTCATAGCAAAAAAAAAAAGCAAACCCAGCCCAAGAGTTACAAGTGCCATAGATAGCAATCTCAAGGGCATTTACTAAAGCTGATGACCTGCATTAGTAAAGGTGAAGGAAAAAGCAAGCTCATACTTCATTATAGCAGCGCCTGTGTAATGGTCTCACACTCCCTACAGCTGAAGGACAGCAGCCTTCAGGTATTAGCAAAATTATTATATGCATTGGGAAGTTTCATCCTCAGTTACTCAGCAGGAGAAGCTCTAGTGTGATCTGCACTGCCTTCCCCACTTTGCCAAGGGCTGCAGAACTTGGAAAAAACCCAAGGTAAATAGGAATGCAGCCTCAGGCTGTGCTCCTCTAAAGTGAAAGGACTTCAAGGGCTGCTTTAGTACCCTCCCTTCAGGACAACAAAAGGCTCTCTAGCCCTCAGCTGACTTCCAAGTAAAATGGAAGCATTGAACCATCTTGTAAGAGGACAGTGTGGTGTATTTCTACAACATAATTAATTTCTACAGTAGTATCCTTAAAAATATTCATCCTTTTCATCGGTGAGAGCTGCAAAATGGAAACATCTTCTGAAAGCTCACTTCTACTTTTTTTGCCCTCTCCTAAAAATAAAGGGGTTTAGATCTACTGTCTACCAATGGTACATCAGAGGGAAAAAAAAAAAAAAAAAAAAAAAAAAAAAAAAAAAAAAGAGAAAAGGAAAAAATACCAAGAAAATTGAATTCTGTGAGGAAAGAAAATTCTTTGCCTCTACTGATGCTCCCAGGAATCCCAAGGCACTGGTGGTCAGTCTGGTAAATGTAAGTGCTACTTAAAACAAAAAAGGTATTATGGAGAGCCTAGTGCTAGCAAAAGGTGCCAAATACGCTTGGCAGCAAAAGCTTCAGACAAATGAGTGACAGGGTGTTGTTACACAGTGTACTACTAGTGAGGAGACCATATACACAGGTGACCTGTTAAAAAGGTTAGAAGAAAGGGCTGCTATTAAAATCCAATGGCCTACACCTAAGCTCTTTGCACTGCCAGGTCATTCAAATCACCTTGTGCTGTACTAGAGATGCACTGGAGAGATCTTCAGCAAATTTACCTGTAAAGCCAAAGGAGGCACTGATACAAGTGCCATAATAATGAAGACATGGGGGGAAAAGAAAATAAAAGGGAGGGTGGGGAAGAATCAAGAGACCACTGGTTTCTTCGCTGACTTGAAGCCTGTGCCCAGTAAACCACGCAGTCCCCCTGGTGCTACTTAAACTTCAGAAGTGACACACAGCTGCTGAGCAGAGGAAATTCTGCTGTGTTCATGGCTGAAAATATATGAGGAGCCAGCACAGGAAGAAAGCTAAAGATAAGTTTTTTCACTGTTAAAGACCACTGCATTCACCACTAATAGTTCTTATCTAGGCAAAGCAGACCTGGCGCAAACTTCAGAGACAGATCCGCAGGGAAATATCACCACACCTTAGGGAGCAACACAGAAGATAGGAGATGGCACTCAATTTTGAATCAGTGCCCAGGAGTGGCATAGATATTTGGGACACATGGAGGAGAGATAAATAGAATCGACTATGAACACAGTATTTTAAAAAAAAGGTAATGAGCCAGAGCTCTGCTAGGCTGAACTGCAACTGTTTCATGAAGCAAAGACAGGAGATTTCTATCCCATGGAAAGTACAGACAAGCTCATGTTCACTTCACCCTCACAAAATAGAGACCAAATTTGAGTGTAATAATAGATTATCTAAAGCTTTAGATTCTTCTTTCTTAATTACTTCAGAAACTTTAGTATCACAGGACCTTGACTACAGCTTCTTCTGTGTCTCTTAAACAGGAGATTTACTGACAGCTCATGCATCCCTAAACAAAGGAGATTCAGCTAGGTGTCTTTAAAGAAGCACAAAGGATAAAAATCGATCCTATGAGCAACAAGGAGCCCAGGAATGTTACAGTACTTCGATTTTCCTGTCTTCATCCAGTAATGCTGGACCCGCCTTGTCACTTATCATTCTAGTACTAGAAGACATTGTGCAAATAGGGCACAACTTCAGAGCACTGTGAAGAGTCCTGGTGCTACTCAGAGGTGATGCAGCAACCACATCCACTAGGATATGCCATGCCAGACACTGTACAACACCTGCTTGAGGAGATCTAGCACCTCTCCCAAAAATTCAGTTTTAAGGTGTCAGAAAGTAGCATTTCTACTGCTTCCCCTGAAAACCTGTCAAAGTAATACATCTTACTACTAGAAAATATTACAGGAAAATGAAGGCAAACAAATTTATAAATCTCATTATTGGGGTGACAGTGCTCTCTCAACAGCCTACAATATTGTTTTTCAAAAGAGAGTCATCCAAATGCCAAAACTGAATTATCAGTAAATAGCTTCTGATTGGGAATTTCCATACAGAGTTGCCAAGCACCAGCCAAGAGGAGAACCATACTTTTCTCTCCCTTGTTGGTATTGGGCATCATGAGGTATGATAAACCTGGTTTTAAGTTTCCCAAGAGCCTCATATCCTGATGACATAAAATTCCTATTTTCTGTAAACACTAACTGGGATCAGAGGGTTTTTAAGAGCAGATTATTAGAACAGGCAGTTCCAAAATCCAAATGAAAATATAAGCTCAGTTATTTAGAAACTGGGATTTAGTTCACACTGTTCCCAATGCTTGAATTTTTTTTTTCCTGTAAACTAACATAAAGCCACACAGTCTTTTAAGATAAGCAAAAATAAAACCCATTTGTGCAGTGCTTCCAGGGAGATAACTGAGCCTGGAGATTTGTGAAGGCAAGGGCAGCTACTGATTTCCCACAGAGGTGCGATGCCCCCCACTGTTTTTGCAGGGCTGACTGGCTCAGTGGGATACCAGCAGTGGGATGCCAGCTCAGCCCACAGCAGTGATGGATGGTGCTCCTGCTCCAGCACCTCCATTCTGCCAGCTGGCTCAGAAATCACTTATACACATGGGGAATTCTACCATTCTGTGTGCCTGCACTAAACACACCTTCTTCACACCTCTCTTACTCCACAAAGAGACTCCAACCACCAGCAAATCTTGTTTTGATTTCCAAATCCTTTCATATTTGTTTCTGCAACCCAGGAAGCCAAGCTACTGCACTGCTGGGAGTCCATTTTGGGGCAGATTTTGACATGCAGGTTGGATCCTTTGCTTGCATGCAAGGCTAGATGCCTTATCTCATCCATAGCATGGGACAGAGACAAGAGATGAGATGTCTTTGTCAGCTTCAGGAGTGTTTTTCTGATTCTGGTACTGCCCTGGATGACTTTGAAAGGGAGATGGGTACTACTTTCCCACAAGTCTGCCATAGCAGAGCATATCCAATAAGCAGATTTGGAAGAGTGTACCACCAGTACAAAAGGCCTTCAGAAATAAAATACCGAGGAGGGGAAAGATTTGAAATATGCAATTTTACGTATTTTGAGAAGCAACAAGTCTAATAGTGTATGATTTGTGCATCAGCTCCAACCATCTCATGGCTGCCCAGATTATTAAAAGTTTTACCCAGTAACAATTATTAGTAATTATGTCTTCCAAGAGCAAAAATTATCTGGAAATACATTGTTACCTCTTAAAGAAGTATGGCTTCTATCCCTCATTAAATCATTTCACAGGCCTAAGAGTCCTAGGGGGCCTCCAGGCGGTACAGTAGCCTTAACCAGCTTCTGTCCAGAATGTTCCTATGCAAACAAACTACCCAAGAAACCAGAAACAACTAATTACAAATGCTCTTATCTACAGCCAGCATAGAAGATGCCATTCCATGAGATTTCAGGCAACCTACTGAAGTCTAACTGATCACAAAATGCATTAGCAAGTCAATATATCCTTATCAGTAGTGAATATAAGAGCATTAAACATGCTTTTCCAAAAAGACAGAGAACCCACAAAATATATACAAGCTTAATGCAATTGATGATTTGAGGATTTCACATAAGGATTTTGCCAGAACTGCAGAGCTTTGGATGCGCACTTAAAGTACATTAATAATACACATTATAATGAAACTAGCACAGCTAGGCAGGCCTGCAGTAATTGCTGCTGAAGTTGCAGATCTGACTAATACTATTTTTATTACATGTCATGCTGCCCAGGTAGCAAATGCTCCCCCCCATCTTGAGGGGTCAGATGAATCAAAAATCTCATGTTTGGCTTTCCAATTTTTTTTTTTTTCCGAAACAGTCTGCTCCTGCAAAGGACAACTTCCAACAAATTCGCCAGCACATAGTATACTTAGTTCTTGAGAAAGGGTGTGATGTGAAACAGAATTAGTGTCCTAAACCAGATATTCTAACCTGAACAAGGTTGCAGTATTAGGCATTGATCATAGAACAGCTCTCCCCTTGGATATCAAAGATCTGCCCATAGTTAGGAACAGCTGCACACCAAGAAAGAGCTCAGGATCTCACAAGAACAAGAAGAGCTTCCACTGGTGATCTTTTGGACTGGTTTCCCTTGAAGGGCAGCCACAGCACACTCATGAAATGCTTACACATCCCACCTACTAACAAGAGATAAACACTCAAGACAATACATATCTATGTCATATGGATACTTACTAGCAGATGACAACACAAGCAGCAGAAAAACATCACAGAGAGGTTTCTCATGCCCTCAACACACTCGGTGGCTTTACATGGCTTTAACTTCAGCCAGCAACACATTGCAGAGCCTGTCAGCAATGCAGCAGCTTGGTTCAGCTGCACACCCTAACAAATCTTTAATGAGGACTTGCAAGCAAGAGGCTGCATTGGGGAAGGAGGAGTTGATGGCCTCACCGTCAGAAAGCCCACAGAAAGCCATTTGCTCTTCAGGGATTTCATGAGACAGCATCTGGCAGCATCAGTACTTTTTGTCCCCTACGTGAAGCAAACAGAGTTCTATTGCCACTTTCCCATATTTTCCCCACAAGCTCTCCCTTCTCCACATCCTGCAGAGCAGCTTTGTTTTCCCCACAGCTAGATGAACTCACTTGAACAGGGAAACCAAATTCCACCACCACTCTGTGCTAATTGCTCCTCTGACTCTAGGGAAGAACGTGTACCTTCTACAGAAACGAGCTGAAGCTACTTTTAATCTGGTTACAATTGGACTCTTCAGCATCCTATGGCAATCACAAAGAACTCCACATCACCACCAGAGCAGGTAAATAACTACTCAGACATCCATAAAAGTTCCCCACCTGAGGCAAGACCTGCATTACAATGCAGTCATTGCAGGAAAACCCGAGGATAGATATCCCCTGAGTGCCATGGAAGGCATTATTCCTTTTACTACCGTTTTCCTGGGTAAACCTCTGAACCTGCTCTATTTCATTACATGCAGACTGAAATTTGTGCACAAAAATTAGTAGGTCATAGAAATGAGAAGCTAATTCATGGAAATGCATGTACTGAATGCAGTTCACTTTTCTCTTTTTAGCACATTCTGTATACTGCACGGGGACAGCCTCATTACTGAAAAGACGACAAACTGATTTAATATTTCATAGCTGTAGTTACAGTAAACGTGATGTCAGTTGGGAGGTAGGAATTGAGTGCAGCCAATGACACGCTGGGGTATTTTTGCAGACGGGCAGTTCACAGTTCTATTTTTACCACCTTTGGGGGCTACAGTTCGATCGGTGGAGTAGCTCATCTGCATCGCCCAGACACGTCTGTGTGACGCCATCCTGGGTGAGCACCACAAAGGACTACTCTGATCACGTACGGCTGCAGCCTGCGTGGGTCTCGGAGCAAAGAAAGGTAGAGGAGGATTTCTGCCTGTCAGCAAGAGGTGGGGGGAACAGCCCTGAGAGCTGGATTAAGCATCTGGAAAATTACTGCAGCCTCACAGCTTTTGCTGCCTGCTACCCGGGGTGAGTCATCACCGGTTGCCGCGGCAACGCCTGCTCGCCTCCTCCGGCTGCTGATCAATTTTGTCTGTGCGAAGGTCCCCTGAAAGCAGGAGCTGCACAGATAATGGCACAAAGGCACAGAAACTCCTATCAGAGAGTATTTACGTTTCGAATGTGCTAGTCCTGGGATTTACAGAAGGAGAAATAAGAGTTGGGGCAGAAGGGCAGGCACAGCAAACGCCTGGTTTGATTCGCTTCCATACCGCTGGCAGACGGGCGTGGTTAACAAATTACCCTGCCACCATTTTCCACTAACCAATACCTATAAATAAAACAATATCCTCTCCCAGACGGTAACGTACGACGTTCATCGTCGCTGTCAGATGCTCCATAATTCAAACTCACGCTCTGAAGTGGGGGCTGGCACAGCCGAGCGCACAGAGGCAAGAGCCGGCCAAAGCGTTAATGCTTCTCCGCCCAACCTCACCCCTCTAGCCTCGAAAAAACGACCCCAGGCAAGGCAGCTCATCTTGGAAATACCCTATTCACCACTTCCTACGTGCAAAGACAGTTGCAGACGGCTTGAAATTTCGCAGCCAAGCAATACTCAAGTCCCCAACACCTATCAATTAGCCCTTCTCCACCAAAATTCTAGGTTAAAAGGGGTGGGTGTTAGGTCACTTCTGCTGAAACAAGGAAATCTGAGTATTTGGCAAATCTGTGGGTATCATAGAGTTCACTTAATACCTCCAATGAGGTTTGTCTGATACCCTTTGGTTTTGAACCTTCGTTTATTAATTTATTGCATGAGGCAGTTTAAAATGGCTACTGGTAAGCGTCCGATGTTGTTGTAAGTGTAATGAATGGCCCTGCCACCCACTTGTCCAAGACTATCTACAGGAATGTGAAAGCTACTGATAAGGCAAACCTCGCCTTGAGACAAAAAAGGGAAAGCCAGTCAGGACAGCATTTATGCTGCAAGCAGAGACCAAGGCTCACACTTGTCATGCTGATCCATAACATTGACTCTTGACTCGTGTGCTCAGATCATGGACACACTTGAACCTTAGAACATCCTATCCAGCTCTCATTTCTGTTATCTATTTATATCAGCTTGAGGTGCTACTCTTCAGAGCCATTCAAGGACTGAATTGAGAACACAGATTTTGTGGTCTCCCTCTCTAGAAACTCTTTTGACTCAGCCCCTGAGGTGGGAAGAAGAGAAGTCACACAGGCACATCAAGGCCTGAATGACTTTCAAGTCACTTACCTGCCAGGTTTTCTTCCAGCATGTCCTCTGAAGAGAGGACTTGCATCTAAGTGCACATTCTCAAAAACAGGAGCTTCTGCACTAGCAGGACAGGCTAACTTAGAGCACAGCAGCAATCCAATGGCAACTTGAAGCTAAGACATTAAAAACTTTCTCTCCCCCTCCCTGCCTTATTTTCTAAGTTTTTGAAGCAATCTGGTAGGCATACATGCTTTTTCAGCACGAGGCAGTCTGCCTTTGTTTACCTCTCAGATTGGC
Organism: Chamaea fasciata; assembly: GCF_029207755.1. Lineage (NCBI taxonomy): Eukaryota > Metazoa > Chordata > Aves > Passeriformes > Sylviidae > Chamaea > Chamaea fasciata. Next base: position 21,263,483 of record NW_027094087.1, on the reverse strand, counting down.
TTTAAAATTCAAGCATCATCTTAGGTGCAATGTTTAGGCATTTTTGTGAAAAGGTAGATGGGATAAGCTGCTCTTTTCTCCTGAGTTTTCTCTGCGGGGAAAAGTCAGATTTTCTTTTAATTTCTGTTCTTTGTGTGTAGATACCATATCACTATGTAAGAACAAGACCATGATTCATTCATTTAAAATTGTTTTTGAAGCTATGGCTTCTCTACACAAAACCAATCTTTGCATGGTCAAAACAAACTTTTTTGAAGGATGGTAGCAGACTGTGACTTTTTCTGGCGACCTCTTAACTGTTGCAACTCTCACAGGAATAACATTCTGTTTCTTTCCTTCTCCAGCATCATGCAGTAATCAAATTATGAAAACAAGTCACACAGCAGCAGGACAAGGAACAGCAGCAAGAAGGATTAAAATTTCTGCAATCTCACCAGGGAAATGCTCTCAGCAAAGCATTCCAGCCCATGTTAGACTTAAACTCAGTGTCAGTTTCAAAACAAAAACCAACCAATCTGCTCTGTAGTCTCCCACCAGCAGAGCATAAGGAATTTACTGTTGGAAGTCAAGGAAAGCAGCTACTTTTAGAAAGATCCACGGCTCAAACCTGTCCTACAGACTGAGCAGAGAAGCCACAAAGACGAAAAATGCCCCCAAAGGTTCCTGTCAGATGGCACCTGCATGTCTGGGAGGATGAACTTGTGAAAAGATGTCTATGATGTGAAAAAAGCTGAGTGTCTTTGAGCTAGAACAGTTGTTGTAGAGTGGGAATGGCAGCAGACCCTTTAGCCACCCAGTAAGGGGATCATAGCAGCAAGAAAGCAGAAGTAACTGTGAAAGATTTGCAAAAAATGAAACATAATTTGATATTTCATGTCCAGCACTTTGGCAGAAACAGCTGAAGAGACAAAGAGCTTCTAAACTTCTTTGGGTCTCATATGAAAGCACTAGACTGTTTTTTGCTGACTACACAAAGCATAAGCCCAGTGTGACCTTTCAGATCAAATTCCAAAGTATGACAGCCATCAGTCTCCCCTACAAAGGAGAATTTTCAAAGCAGAACTACACGGGCATCGTTTTAATATTCATGTGCACATAAACATTTTCAGTACAGACACCTTTTTCTAGTGCCTTTTACCTTGCTTTGAACATCCACACAGGGAATCACAGGAAGACCAGCAGAAATTCTAACCCATGAACTGGAGTGCTGCTGTCCTGTTCTTTTCCAGGGCTGGAGGGGGAAGAGAGGAGAGAGGAATATGGGACTTTCCACTCACACTAGAACTAATTCCAGCTGTCAGTAGTAGTTTCTTACTTGTGATAAGATATCAGAGAAGGACAAAGTGAATGCTGACTCCCTTCCTGAATTCATCAGACATTTTGCAATTCACCCAAATTTCATTTCATGGTTTAAATTCCCTTAATATGTTGACAGATAATTCCAGGCCTGAGGGCAGAACTGAAGGAAGACTGCAAAGCTGAAGTCTCAAAGACTGAGCCTTGCACAGGGACATGGTTTCAGCAGTGAGAAGCTTTCCTAATCTTCATTACTTCACTAATTTCTACAGTGATGCTGCATCCTTTTGTCTCAGATGAGAAAAGTGGGTAGAAATATTTTAGCTCCCTGTAGCACAGGTAAAAAAATTATTAGCTCTTTCCACTCAGTCCCCAATAACATGGGGACATCCCTCAGCTGATGCTCTACCTATGAAGCAGCCAAAAGCAAATTAGCACAGCCAGTTTTCTGACCTGGTCAAAGTTGAGAAGGTTTTGCAGAACAGGCAGGCTGCATCACACACTTGCAGGAAAGGTAATTCCCATCTGTTCCAATCATTCCAGAAGAACATGTGGCTTAAATATGGAGTGAATCAATTTAAGAACCACATTGTGAGGCTACATGCTGACTCAGATGCACCTCCAAAATGTACATATTCTTCAGTAATGGTCAAAGAGGAGCTTCACAGGCTTACGTGGCCCATGTCGGCAAAGAAGCACCACTATCAGTTCTCAGACATCAAATCACTATGAGGTTGTTGAGTTATTGCAGTTATTTCACACCAATGGCAGACAAGCATTTCCTGAATCATCTAAAGCAGACAGGAACACTGCTTCACTAGGGAAAATAAGAGATTAGGTTAAGTTTGAGATATGTATCATAAGGAGATACAGAGGGGATGTAAAATTCTTCAAGCAAAATGTGCTGGTGCCAAAAGTTCACAAAAGATCAACAGTTCATAAAGATAAAGTAAGATCCAATGTCATATAGCAATTGCCTTATCTGGAACTTCTGAAAGCCCTGTACCAAATCATCAGGCAAAACACGGTCATTTAAGGTGCAATAATGTGACCCTGCATGCAGAGTACAAGAGTAAATATCTTAAGACACCATCAAGAAGTCCAGACAAACTCATGTTTCATTAACTAAACACATTTTGTTTGAGAAAAGACAAAGTAGCAGTGAGAAGATTGGTTATTAAGAGTTCCTTTTAAATCCAGGCTTATAACCCATGAAATAAAAAGCTACTGCCAGAAAAAAGATACTTCATATAAACTGAAGCATATATGATCTAATTAATTTTGAAAATAGGAGATATTTTGGAAAAAATAGACCTCTCAAGCTTCAGAGCTGCTATATGATCAGAAGTAGCAAACATTTTTTCACATAAAAAGGAAAAAAGCACCAAACAAATAAGAACACAACCAGGGGGGGGGAAAAAAAAAAGGCAGCTTTCTTCATCCCAGGAAGATTATTTAGGGACGGAACACATACACACCAGAAAATAAAACTGAATATAAATACAACTAAATTAATCTTACTCAATTTCATTTGATGATAAAGACCAAAACACAAACAAATATACAGGCCATTTGAATAATGCATGCTGTTCTTACACTCCAGAGGGAATACTAATACAAATAAGATTAAAAGTGTTATTCGTAGATAGCCTCTAAAAATAGAACTAGTTGTTTTCAAGAAGCATAACCGGGAGAAGAAATGAAGATGTTTAGATCCCTAAGAAATTCATCTATTTATGCTTTCACTGTCACTGGACTTGTGCTAAAACCATCCTAAAGATTCTGACAGCTTGCCCTCAGTGTGGACAATGCCTCTGTAGATTCTCAGCAGTATTTGGTTTGTGGTCATTAGCAAGGAGAGGAGGATTTTGAATACATCTGAAGTGCACCGATTTCTCCTATCAGGCCTTGGACTTTTTGCTAAGACTGTCAATATGAAGACAAAGGAAAGCCTAGGGACTTCTCCACTATTGCTCATTTTCTGTCTGGATCACTAAAGAGCCCAAACCCAGTAAAAGCTGTGTTATCCCCTCACCAATTTTCAGAGACATCTCAGCAAGGACTGAATGTTTTCCCTTAACACACCTCAAGTGGTTAATCCCATTTTGCAGCTCTCTGCCACCACTGCCACCACCACCACTCCCAGTCCAGGTTAATAACTTTAAGTGTTAGCACCTACCAGTGAAAACTCGGCACAGGGACAGTGCTGATGTGTTACCACAGCAACAATTATTTCTGAACTTGCATCCTCTTGGCTGCCAAGGGCCATTTGGAGACTCCCTGCTCCCCTTCAGCCCACAGACAATGGGGACACATACAGCTGCCTCAGAAGCTGAAGAGCTGAACTGACAGCAGCAGAATGAAAAAAAAAAACCAAAACAAAACAAAAAACAACCAAACCACATTAATTTAAGAGAATTATTGTCTGCAAATGTGAGGATGAGTGTTTCCACCAAGGACAGCATCTATGTACATCCAGAAGGAAAGATAACAGGAGAATTTCCAAAAGTAACCAAGAGCTAAGCAGACCTAAGGAACTTTAAAGCCCCAAGTACAGTACATTACACACTCAGCCAGCTCATCTACATCAGATCTGCAATGCAGAATTGCACATGTATCAGATATCAAGGCAGTACTATCATCGACAATATTTTCCTTCTAACAAGCAAGGCCTTAGAGATGCACTAACCAAAAGCCTTTCCTTACGTGGGTTTTTCTTTTATCATCTTTGAGCAATCCAACACAAGGAAAGACATGGAGGAAAGCAAATCCCCAGTGAAAACTCAGGGCATGAGGCAAGATCACAGCCCTCCCTCCCCTGAAGAGGAGGGTGTTTTTCTGTTTGGGGCAGATGGAGGAGTTCCCTCTGCAGGTAAGAATGGACACATGATTTCCAGCTAGGAAAGGGCTGGTCACACTTCAGGATGACTCCCTTTCCCAAATCAGATATTGATAAGGCTCTTTGTGGACAGTGGACTGTAAATTGCTCTAGGATGCTCTAAGATTAAATACCATAGTATAAATTATTCTAATTACTGGGTGTGGATTTATGCACTGCAGGACAGAAAATAGCCCCATCCTGTCAGAGGAATAACTTCTTAAAAAAAAACAGAAAACTTGGCAAAACCCAGCAGTCCTGCAGCCTATGAACAGACAAGTCATGCTTTTCTACCTCTCTTTCATTTCTTGTGCCTGTACCCAGGACATCTGTATACACCAGTGTGTGCTGTTTTTGGTGACTGCTCAGGAACAAATCTAACAAGTAGACTACATTATGCCACCGTTAAAAGCTGTCACTTTATAAAAACAATTTTCCTGGGACTGTATAAATTATTCCCTTAACTGGCATGTCAAGACTTTTGTGCTGATGATTTTCTGTGTCAGCCTGTTAACTGTTTGATGTTAAGGTGAATCTTACCAGCACCCTTGGCCCAGCCCTAGGGCTCAGGATGAAGGCTGCTTAAAAGGCAGCAGCAGATGCAGGCTGAGCTCCATAAGCAGCTGAGTCACAGGTTGCAGGACATACCTCTAGGCCTACAGTAACACATCTGTAGCACCCCACCCCTAAAATCCATCACTTAAATATGCATCATTATCTCACAGGAAAGGAAGTTTGTAATCCCATTTCCAGTAGCCACTGAGCAGACCTATAGTGACCCATCAGAAATTGCCAGCAAGCACTGCTTGGCAAAAGACTAGAAAGGGAACTTACAGGCTAACCCTTCTCATCTTATATTGCCAGAGCATGCATTCATGCTTCACAGTCAACAACAGATCTTCTGAATTTGCCCAACCTTTTTTAGGTAAATTTGTTTCTCCTAATTCCACAAAGACGGGGGAAAAAAAAAATCAAGTGGGATCAAGCTCCACATTTTACTTATTCATCATGGGAATCAGCAGGCTTAAAACCCCTCCCCCCCAAAAAAAAATTACACAGTTTTCTCCAACTACATTAATAAATACCAAGTATCTTTCCCTGTTCATCTTTAGCAAACCCCCATATTCCTCATTTATAGCATTCCCCCATATCCTACCCCAGACCCTTCACTTCCAGGGTGAGGGGTCAAACTAGTTATGTGTTCTTCCACATTTTTTCTTGCTCTTCTAGAAATTTTTTGAGACAGTTGTTAGAACTGACTATGGTGTTCAAGAGGTGGTTACAAAACTGACTTATACAGCCACAGATGTTTAACTACCTTTCTCTACAATTCTTAACTGCTGTGTGCTCACCAGTCTGTGAAATATCCACAATACCCCCCAAGATCTTTCCTAAATGGCAGCAAATTACAGCCCATCTGTATTATATCTATTCAGGCTGAAGGTTTTTTTCTACCCAGAGGTGCTCATAAATTTCAGACATCAGTTTCCTCATCTAATATCATCTGCAACAGAGCCAGGTCAGTATAGCCAGACACTTGTTCTCTAGGAGCTTGATCAAGGCCCAGTGCAGTCGTCACCCCAGCTAACAAAAAGCAATCAGAAATGGATGCCACGTTTTAGCCTGGCTGGGCAGTGGACAACCTGCTGAGCTCACATCTTATTCATTCCACCTCATTTATCTTCTTTGTATGGACTGTGGGATTTAGGAAATACTTCTGTCATGGGAGTGCACTGCAGAGAGTTTGTACCACTTCACTTTTCCATTTAAGGTGCATGCAAGGAAAAATCCAATTAAAAAATAAGTACCAAAATAGTTTATACACCTCCCAACCAACCCCAAAGTGGTCCATTAGGGCCATTGGCTATATTAATTTTGCTCCATTGCACTCAAGCACACCTAAACCTTTAGAGGGAAAATGTGATAAATGTCACAGAAACCTCAATTTAAATCAAGTACTACAGCTCTGAAGCTCCCCACCCCCTAGTAGTAGTAAGCTGAAAGCATACACACAGATGCTTAAAACAGCAGCCTATCACAGCTTTCAGATTCACTGAACATCCCTACAGAGCCGTTCCTTCTTGCATCCTCCCAGCTGTATCACCAGGATCTTTCTGTCCCATGCGAGTCATTAAATAGCCGCCTAACACCATCTACTGGATTTGGAAGAAAAAAACAATACCAGCAACTCACTGCCAGGCAGAAAGGGAAAAAATATCACTCCAGACATTGAGGGGTCTGTGGCTCTGCTTTGAATTGGTCCTGCCCCCTCACCCACACCTTATTTTTGCTTTCTTTCTTCTTTCTGAAAGGCAAATTTGAGCTGCTGACACTAACAGGGAATCACAGACAAAGTCCCCTGCTTTGGAGGGGCAAATTTTGCAGGGGGCTGTGCCATGCAATGACATTTCTGGATCACTGACCTGTGTACCAGCTTTACCCTTTCCTGATTAAAGAAAATAACACCAGAAAAAAACCCCACAAAAACCACATACAGCTATCCTGTAAACAAGGCTTCTGCAAAGTCAGGATAGAATTCTGCAGGAGTGTAAAAATGAGCTGGCTTTCTGCTGAGAATCTGGGACCTCAGCATGAGTCAGAATCTGGGGATGCGGAGCCTATGCAGCAAGTGGAAGCAGCCATTACACATTCAGACATTATCTCAGACATCAGTCCTTGGTTTTTAACATCCTGTACAAAGGCCGAAGCACCAGTTCTCACTGCCATGCAAACATGTACTTTGCAAAGACCAGCAGGCATATTTTTAACATCCCATTAGGCAGCTGCCACTGCTGTCAGATTCAAGATCATAGCTTTTAATTAGTTATTTAGGGCAGGAAACTGCACCCCCTTTCTTGTATCTTCAGGTCAAATTGATTTCACACATCACCTGGCTCTTTACAACATGGCATGCAATGGTTAAGCTTTTTGTTCCATAAAGGTGAACACTGGCTGAAATTACCTTGGGTATAAAGCATATTGTGGAGGTTGAGTTTCCTACTTCCCACTGCTTTTCTTCCCCCTCTGTTTTCCTATTTCCATACCAAAATTAGGGATGAATCACACGTTCAACAGTCAAACATCAGATTTTATGTAAGGTCCTGATTAAGTCTGTCAGACATTGGGGGAAAGGACAAGTTCTCTATTGACTCCTATTGCTCATTAAGTCAGTTCAAGTGCTACCAGGATTTCACCCTTTGTAGGTGAAATGCATCTTCTCCCTTATTCAAGGTTTCTCTCTGCTCCAGCTTTTTTGGTAGCAGCAATAATTTAGCAAAACCTCACAGCAGTAAGCAGGCTGGCTCAGAAAATACTGCAAAAGCTACAAGGGGTCCCAAATCACAGGTACCCCTGAGCAGCAAGGGGAAATAAAGGTCAGTTCCTCATGCATCAGTGCTGCCCAAAATGGAAGCTTACCTTCTGTGAGAGAGGCAAATACAACCATAGGGTGAATCTGATGTATTTCCAGAAGAAAAAGAGTAGTTTTTATGGCACTACATAAAACACCAGTAAGAATGACTCTGAAACACTGCAGCGAGCTCTGCTCACCAAGTTCAGGATGGATGAATTTCAACTGAGTCAGCACAGAAAAGAGCACTAGAATGAACACAGCAACAGGAAAACAAAATACTCCAGGAGGGAGTGAAATAGAACTAAGCCTTTTCTTGGTTGGGCAGCAAAATTAATACTGGGATCACAGTTATAAAGCAATTTTAATCTGATCCGACAGCAGCTGCCCATCAGAAAGGAGTCAGTCCCATGTGCCCCAGTACCACAGTATCCCTGCATCAAGCAAGGGAGATCACAAGTCCACACAGCTCACTCTGAGGCTGCAGCATGGAGAGGCTGGACAAAGGAGCAGCAGGAATGTACAGCTGAGGAAAAAGCAAGCATCTCCTCCTTCAGCAGAAGACCAGATGAGACATAGTGTAAAACTGTATTCAGAAAGCACTTTGTGAAGTGCTGCCAAGTACAACATTTAATAAAAAAATGCAGCCAAAAAACCCAAAACCACATTTTAAAAAAAATGAAAGAAGAAATTAAAAATTTCAGCAAAAGGACAGCACTAGTCCAAGAACTAATATTTATGAATTAGCCATAAACACATCTAAGCTTGAAATAAGCTTTCTAAATGTCAGCCTTTTCTCCATAGCCTACTGGGTCCTAAGCCTCAATTAATATTCCAAGAAATCTTGATTAGCTTATAAAATGAATTATGTTTTCATTCCAGTGGCAGGGGAATAGATCATACTCCTGGAGATCCCTCACCTTTCTAAATTCTTATGTTGATTTTCTATTTATATCAACCTTTCTAACAGAGAAATTGTTGAACACATTTAACAGCTCCAGAAATTAGATTTCTTGCTATAAGCAATATTAAAAAGCAAAACAAAACAAAGACAGACAAAAAACTGCTCAAGTTGACTCAAGCCAAAGATTTGAACAAATCTGGACAAAACATTTTATTGGAAGCTGACAGAACAGATAAAAAAGCAACATGTCCCTTTTGGACACTAGGCTTTTCAGGGCAAAATTAGTGCAATTGACCAGCATACATTACACAAATGGATTATTTTGCCTGGGTATTTACTTGAGTAGAGAAGAACTTCTATAGGAGGAGACAGCAAGGACCTGAGGACATTGAAACCCATCAGATAGAGAACATGTCCAGTTTCCTGCCTGCCAGCGACTGTTAGGGGAAGGGTTACACATACAGATTATCCATAGGCACACAGCTTGTCCTAGGGCTAAAACTGACTGCTCTGGAGACTTTAGAGTTTCAAAGGAAAAAGCTTAGCTGGTGAAACCCTTTCCACTGCAGAGTGGAATTTCATAGTAACTGAAAGCCTGCCTCAGGACAGCTCGGCTCCCTGATCCTCACACCACAGTCAGCTCTGCCCTTCCGCCAAGTTACGCAGTCACCTCAGAGCAGGGCTTCACACCTGTCCTTGGTCACACTGCTACTCTTCTGCCCTGACAATGCCTTAGTCCTCTGGGCCAGAGGCAGAGTCTGCACCTTCTGTATTTCATACTGCGCTTGGGAACAACTAATGAACAGAGGAGAGCATAAGACATACAGAGATACAGCACCCAAAGAGCAAAGCCACAACTGTCTACAATGGCATATATAAACAAAAGAAAGGCAGACTTTTTTTCAAAAGCTTTTTGATTTGGATTTTTTGACACTGGTGTGTTTTTTCGTGGTGGTTGGTTTTGATTTGTTGGCTGTTTAGAATTTTCTGAACCAAGGATTAGCTGTACAGAAAATAACTTTATTAAATTTTTAAACTGTTTCAACTGACCTTGCTGAAAGAAAGAAGAAACTTCTTGCATAAATACTTGCAGATGTGTATATAGACTTCAATCTTTCTTTCAAGTTAGCCCACCCATACTTTCTAAAACAGTTTTTCCAAAAACTCTTAAAATCTGTTGATTTTTGTCCTTCCTAATTAGAGTGTGTAGTTACTTGAAAAAATAACCAACTCTTCAGAAGTACAAACCCACTTTATTCTTACCAGATCACAGAGTTCTGGCAGAACTAACATTTGTTTATGTCTTTCCTGCTCCAAAAGAATAATTTGGAAGACTTCATATTCCAAACTGACAGAGTATAAGACAAATCTAGGAAGAAATTATGTCAGAGATCTCCATTTAAGGAGTTCAGTACCCTCAAAATAAGTTTCACTTATTCTTTAAGCCATAACAATTCTGAATTCCAACGTGAAAGTAGGTTTAAGCTGCAACAGTACCACTCAGCCCCCCTTCTGAACACTTTAAGCAACTTCGACCTCTCCAAAGCAATTAAATCATATCCTTGAAATTAGACCTTTCCCCAAAAGAAAATTTTTATTTTGGCAAAACCAGCACTTCATAGTAATAGCAACAACACATACTGGCCATGAAAAATCTTTATCTCTTTACATACACACCCAATTTGCCACATTATCAATAAATGTAAATTTAAGACATTCCAGTTATTTACCATTATATTTGTGGCTAAAAGTCCTACTGTTTTTCCCAAAAGTATTGAAGAAACAAAGAAAAAAACAGGGAGAGGTTGTTCATTTTCAGAAGGGTTCAGAGCCTGAACAGGCAGTTCAAACAAGTAGAGGCAACACAGATGTTAGACAGGTTTATACCTCTTTTTCCTCTGCTCCTCTAGAGACCCGGCTCTGAGAGCACCAACACCCCCACAGGCACCACCGTGTAAGTGAGGAACAACTTCTTTACCAAGCAAAGTATAGATTTGAACACTAAAATAACACCTTCCTAGGATGGCCCTCCCTTGGGCCTTTTGGCAGCACCTACAAGAGAAGCCAACACCCCATAATCAGGGACATTTTAAGTATGTCACCCTTCTGCAGGTTCTAGCCCCATACCCCTTATAGAGACAAAGCCACACACACTTGAAATTGGTCTGGACACACTCAGGGCTGCCCTGCTGAACTCCTCATTCACCAGCAGAGACTACATTGAAGTGAGGCAGAAATTAAACTGCTACAAACCGGCCTGGGGCAGTAGAAGCAGAGGATGGGGAGACAAGGGTTGTCCCCCCAGTGCGGGCAGGGCTCTGAGCAGCAGGGCACAAACCTACCACATCTGACCCCAGCAGGCAGGGCAGGACTGGGATGGAAAACATGACCTACCAACAGCCCAGCAAGCATCAGGTCCAGGGAAGTCAAACAGCAACTGAAGAGTCAGAGGACATAATCCCTAAAATAGACCAGGTGGGAACTAATACCCTCAGACTGAGCTTAAATAAAGCTCCAGGAGCGTGGGTGGAGGCTCCAGGTGAGACTGGTCAGGACAACTAAGGCTTATTAGTGAACCCGAGGACCTGACAAAAGCAAAGGTTGCAGTGTAATTTTGTGTTTTAAATTAGGCACTTTGTAAATGTCTCATCACCAGAAGTTACAATTGTGTATTTTACCTCATCCTCTCTGAAAAACAATCTAATAGTAAAATCCAGTAAGTACAGGCTACAGCAGCCAGCAAGCACACTGTGCCTGTGGAATTTGACTCCTTGCTCCTTTTGAAGGAGCAATGTGCCAGCTACAGCCACAGATATCACAGTGACATGGGGACATGAACTCCAGACATGACCATCCTCACAGCGTTTGCTACTCTTGGTGGTGACACCCCATGCAACCCTCAAAGCCCACAGTCCGTCCTGGTCCAGGGCTGCATCTGACCTCCATATGAAGTTTGTCACTAAAGTAAAGGTGAGGTGAATTACATGGAAGCTTCCCCAATTTTTCCCAGAGCAACCTAGAATAACAGAAGACAGCTTTACCTCAATTTCACTGCAAATGCACAGTCTGGCAAACAGATCTCTAAAACATTTTCAGGGGCATCATTTTTTACAGTAGATTACTTGGACACATTGCTTCCTTCTTGGAGTCAAATTGGTTTTTTGGGAAACAGCAATGATGTCTTGTTCAGAGCACAACACACAGGGTTTAGAGTATTAAGACCACAGTGCTACTGATTCTGCCTCTGCTGGTGATACACATACAAGTACTCAACAATATGGAATTTTTAAATGTAAGTCTGCACTAAAAGGCTCCAGCAAGACGACCTCATTTTGTCAGTTCTGTATGTATGGGCAGTAGGAGGAACTCCGACCCCAGAGATCTTCTACTACAGAGGTTGAGAGGAAGGCAAAATGCCCAGTTTTCAGATAAGAAACAAATGTTTGATGCAACGCTGCCTTGAGAAAAAAAGATGCTCAGGTACCTGACCTATGAGGCTTAACTCATTTATACAAAGTCGTACAGAAAGTCTATGAACACTATAGGCATTCAGTTCATACAATCACATCCTCCCCTAGTTCCATTAATTACTCATTTAAAAAATGAGCGATCCTTGAACTCACCATAAAAATCACCCATAATTTATGTTTTGACAACTTCTCAAAAAGAGACACTTTCAAACCACATAGCAAGCATTAGCATCTCTGTGGTAAGGACTAGCATTTATTGTTGCTGTAGACCTACCAGACCATGACACACAACAGCTACAACCATTTGGTAGAAACAGTGTACCGGAGTGTTAAATTCAGAAGGCTTACTTTTAACCTGCAAACTTGTACAGCCCATATTTATGGCTAAAACATAAAAATGGTTAAATAGTAGCAGTTATTACTGTTGCAGCAGCCCTCTTGTTAGTGAGTAGAAGTGAGCCAAGCCACAGATACGTTGTTCATCACAGCATGAAAAGGGTCCTGATTTATTCCTCTTTAGAGCTTAGCCATCCTGACTCCAATCATTTACTGGCTCTGGCTGCAGCAAGCTCCTACTGCAGGTTTCCCTTGCAGCCTCTGACTGCTGGTCATTTCCTGCTAAACCATGACTGCAGGTATTATTAGTTTGCAGACTCTGAATGCAGGCTTTTACCTAGCTAGACTATGGCTACAGTTTCCAACAACAAGTTCCAATTGCAGGGCCAGACTAACCTTACAGCAGAGATTCTCTCTCCTCAGGGTCCTTCTTCACAATTCTCCCCTCACCAGCTAACCCGCTCCCTTTTATCACACTCATCCTTATTGGATGCAGCTGTAATTCATCAGGGGCGAGGCTGGATTGGGTAATTAACACAGCTGTTACTTCTCAGGGGAAGGTCACCTGTATTCTCTTCTCCTACAGTTACCAAGCTCATTTTAAGAACAAACAGAAACACAGAACCCAAATGAGCTGTGCAGAGGATCTGCCCCAAGGACGAAAACCAAGAACCAGCTTCACAATAAAACTACACCTGAGTGCTGAACCACACACCCAGTGTGAACAAACAGCAGCAGCTCAGCTTAAACTGATGGGGCCACGGGTGTCTGTGTTGATGGGCACCCAGGGCTGGCTCACACAAAACGTCTGGGCTCATATTGGAGAATTCAGGAAGGTGGTGTTTATCTGCTCTCTGGTTTTCTGCCTATCAGGGAGCATAGGGACATTCCCTTAAAACTCCACAGTCATGGAACAGAACACCTGAAGCCGCATGTTAGGCCCTTCATTGGCCTGAGTGAGGTGCTGCTGGAGCAGCCCATCTCCCAAAGAGACACAGTGGAGAACAGGAGAGAGAAGGGACTTTTTGGGATGAGGCCATGCGGGGTGCTGACCCCACCATAGTGCCCAGAGGCGGGCAGGCACCAGCCTTCCATTCGGGCTGATAAAGGGAGATGTCTGTGGTGCTGTGGGATCCGAGGGAAAAGCCACTCCACACTTCCTTGGGCACAGCCAGAGGCACTTTTCTTCCTTACTGGGACACCCATGTCCCAGAGCCAGGAAAATAAACTGTGAGGGAAAAGTGTGAGACAAAAGGTGTCTGCCTCAGGAAGGTGGAAAGGCTAAGGAGAAGCCCTGATCCAGGGGCCACTGGAGTCCACGGGAAGGATTTAAGGGCAGGCTCCCTGCCACCCTGCTCGGCTCCCAGGACCGGGACACCAAGGCCCAGTGACAGCTGCAGGGGCAGACCTGCGGCATTGGAGGCAGCCAGGTTGTCCTGACATCTCAAGTTTTTTTAACTGGTAGCTCTTCTGCTTTCATTTACCACTTCCCTGCACTTCTTTTTTTAATACACTTGAATGAGGTGTCACAAAAATCACCCTCCAACCTCACATTTAGTAGCTGGGTACAGTCCTAAAGCCCTTCAGAAATTGAAAATAAGGGATTCCTTCCTCTAGTAACATGGAGATTTCAATGGAGATGTGTTCCCAAGCCCTGGCCCCTTGGCTGTCCCAAGGAGAGGATTGAAGGCTACCAGCCATATCCCCAGCATTGCTTCTAGTAGGACAAAAACCTACCATGTAGGCTTTGTGATCAAATCAGGTTAAAAATTACAAACTATCATTAATACCAGGTAGCATATCTACCCTGGTGACCTCAGAAGAGCTATTCCAGTCTTTTGGTGTATTTCCTTTCCACAAAGTCAGGAAGTGGTTTTATCAAAACATACATAAAAACTAGGGAGAAGGCTCTTCGCTCTCTTTTCATGCTGCCATTTCAGTTACTGCTTACAACAACCAGGGAAATATTCATTCAGAAATTATCCTTGGATGGGTTTTAATGCCAAGCAGAAATCTGCTGAGAAACAAGTGCAAAACCAAATCTACAGTGATGGTTTATTAGGAGGGGAATAGTTTTATACACAGTTTAAGGGAATTTGCCTCCCACAGGAGAACACTGCAGCCAGAATCCCAGCCTGTTATTGCTCTCTAGGGTAGCCCATTGTGCTGGGAAAGGGGAGCTTTCCCAGCACAATGTGAAGATAGAACAGCAGTTTTCCTTTTGAACAGTTAAAAAAGCTTTCTCCAGTGCTTCCACTGCTTAGAAGTAATCTGTCCAAACCAGATAGCAGTTCCCAAATCATTTACCAGAGCTGCAAAATCACAGACCAGGATCGCAGATCTCAAGCCAGAAGGAACCCATAAGGATCAAGTCCCATTCCCTGTTCCTTGTAGGACTTCCCAGCATGAAACCCAAGATCAGCATACCCCCTGCTATCCTCAAGCCCAAGGCTTTGGGCTACAAATGCCAGCTTGTACTGAGATGGGACCATGGGTAGTCAGCAAAGCAAGGGTATTTCATCTTTCTGTGTAATTTCTCAGGGTCACACTAAATCAGATTATCTGCAATGACAAAGACTTAGTTCTGAAATCTCAGAACTTTTTGCAGAATTTCAGAACTCAGATTCTGAAATCTGAGAACTTTTGTCTCAGAACTGTGACATGAATCATGGCTGCTTTTACAGTGAAAAAGAAGAAAAAATACTTTACCTGTTCATTTTGATCATTACTCAATTCTTTCAGTCCTATGGGACTATCAGGAAGGCTAATTAGATGTTCCCCTACATTGTTTGTTTGTGAAATAAAAATGCAATTTGAGTAGCATCTTTTAATCACTCATGTATTATTGCAATGCAGTATTAGGGATAAGAAATTATCCAACTCATCAACCATGAAGGAAGCATTGCAAGTCCTGGAACACAGAGAAGCCATCACTTGCCTGCTTTTTAGCATCTTTTTGTAGACTCTGTGTGGTGTGTCTGTGGGGAGCTGAACAGCCAGAAGAGGGTAGCATAAGTTAGTTAATAAACTTCATCTGTAAGGCAGAGTTATTTTCGAGAGAAACACCTACTTACATTTCTTGCCACAAGTCAGAGAAACAAAACATTGAAAAACTCATCAGCAAGCTGTTGTCAGAACGTGGGAAGGCAGATTTGCAGTCAGAACTGACAAGGATTAGGCTGATAGCAGGATGCAGAGCTTTCTGCACTCTATTAACTCTTGTTTGACCAATGCCTCTATTAATAAAAATACACACCCAAAGCAACTCCATTACTTTGATCTTAGGGGATTGCAGCACAAGCCAGCAAGACTAACAGTGTCACTGAGTACATTCTGGCACATGATCTTGCCTGAAGCAGATCTGAAAAGCCAGATGGGGAAGGCATGGAAAGGCATAACACCGAGAGCAACTTAAGGGGATGGTTCTGGCCAGGAAATAGAATATCAAACTTGCTGAGTTCACCAGGCAGATGCGTATTTGACAACCTGAATCAAAAGGCTCCTCTTGCTGCTGCATCTAATGTCTACCCAAAATAGAATGTTGCTCCCAGAGTCTGTGTGCAGTAAATGAGTATTCACAAAGGGAATGTTGCTGGATCTAGCAGAAGCAGAGGCATCAGACCACAGGAGCTTTTGAGAATCCTCTTCTATGCTGGGGATTGTCCCTTATCCATGCATGTGACTCTAAACAAGCCAGAATTGCTGCTGGACATTCCATTATACAGAGACATATCTACATGAGTTAGCTTGCAGTTTTTTCTTTGTAGAGGCCAAACAGCAGAACCCTTTTCTGAGAATTTGATAGGGTGTGCCTGAGGAGTACATGAAAGGGCAGGGAAGACTGGGGGATGGCTGTTGTTATCTGCATCACAGTAGTAGTCAGAAATCCCATACAGGATCTGGACTCCACTGTGCTAAATATTGTACACTCACACAGGATGGGAAAAGCCATAGCCTGAAAAAGGAAGCTGAAGCAGACAGAATGAGAAGGGAAACAGGTGTGAAGACATGAAATGTCATGCCCAGGAGCTTACACCCAGTAAGCTAACAAGGAATAGAAAATTCCTGTTCTGTCAACTTGCTTCTGGCAGTGCTGCTTTAAATAGCTCAGAGGTTGTTAGGTGAGAAAGACCATGTGTGTGTTTACACCTTGGAAAGGCACTGAGGAGATAACACAACATGTATTCATAGTTTATTTGTACTGTATAGCTGAAGCAAAGTGGAAATCTTTTTTTATAATTCTTTTCCCTCCACCCTTTCAAAAATAGCACATATTGAAAACACTGGAACTTTCCGTTTCAAAGACTGTAACATCAGACTCTAAATGCTAAATCAGTTGCCCTTCACCCTGCTGCTACAATGCAGCCACTTTTACAGCTTGAGTGTGCCCACTGTCCCCGTGGCACACACACAGCAAACAGCAGCTGGAGAAGGGAAGGGGACAGAGAATGCTCTATGCAGGTGGCATTAGGATGTCAGACTAATTTCATCCCCTGAAGGGATTTAGTTTCAGGTATTGTGAAAACCTCTATGTAAGAGGTTTTAAAGCAGTGCTGCCCCTTCAAATGGCCAGTTACAAACTTGCTCACAATTTTCCCTGGACTTGGCTGTTAGTTACAGAAGGAACTTCTAAAATGACATGCAAGTATCCAGCTGCCATGTCTGCTTCACTCAGTCCCATATCTCTGACCACTTTTAATGTGATATAGAAGCAAAGCTAACTAAAAAGATTCTTTCTGGACATCATTCTGAATGATGCATAAAAGTTGCAGTAACAGGCTGGTTCCTATAATATTTCCTGCCTTTGCATTTTGGCTTAGCTGGCACACAAAAGTACATTAGGAGAAGTGATGAAGTCCTTTTCCTGCATACGTTCTGCTCTGCGCTGCACTCCTCACGGGTCGTTTGCCATTTGTGTCACTCTTGGTTGGCTGAGCCTCCCTTGGGAGCTGCCTGTCCATTAAAAGGAGTGTGAGGATGTCCACGTGGAGTCAGACAGCCTGCTGAGAGTGCCTTCCCCTTGTGCTTCCATGCTGCCAGACACCATTCCCTGCAGAGGGATTTGCACTGATGATGCAGCAGGTAAGGGGACATTGCCCCTTAAAAACACGCTTGGAGGGCTGCTGTTCACCTCGCTTCCTGGGTTGGCAACATTCACAGCACTGTTGCTCACTGTCCACAGGCAAGGGTAGTGGCTGAAAAAAAAGTAGCACAGATTGAATGACTTATTTCAAAGCATTTAGCCAGCATAAGACTTGCCACAGTAAAATCAATTTCATTGTCTGTTCAAAGGCAGCTATTCAAATCAAGTCACCAAACTAGATCAGCCTTGAAGATCTTAAGTGAAAAATCACTGGCAACTGTCACACCTGGTGACCTTGGAGGGAGGCATGGAGAGGAATGTACAAGTTTATGTGAAGTTTCAAAATTTAGGGATCTTTTTATGTGGCTCTGTGACTTCTTCCCATCTCAGGAACTGAGTCAGAAGAGCTTCTAGTGAGGGAGGTCACAAAGTCTCAGCAGAATGCCTAGCTACGATGGTATAAACACTGAGAAGAAAACCTACTCAATCAGTAACACTGCATTTGAAATTGCAGCTGATTCTCCTGACACCTAAGTTGAGAGAAGAAATTATTGCATTCATTCATTCATTTGGGGAAAAGAAGAGAAAATATTTGAAAATTAATTGATTTTCTGGGTCCAAATTCCATCTACTCCTAGAATAGGATCCTCATTTCATGCTAGATATTAGTGAGAAATATATGAAGAAAAATAATTTGGTTTTAAAATGTTCACAGATTGTAGAGACCAGAGTTCTTTGTGGGTGTTCCAAGATCCTGGTTTTCAGCAGTGCTGGGGAAAAATGAAGCTCCCATAGATTTAAGAGCAGAAGAAAGATCTGCCAAGGAGTCTTGTTTGGCCACTTAGGGCACATTTCAAATCCTGGACATTGATTAAAGTTTGAAACAAAGGGCAAATCACCAAAACAGTCCTACAAGCCTCAGTGCTCCTCGTACCAACAGTTTCCTGTAACCTTACCTCGGTCCAGGACTGGCACCTCCCTTTGTGTGTGGCACTGAGAGCAAATTACTGTGTGGAGAGGATGGCAAAGTCCAGCTGTCATGTCCTGAGAATACCTGAAGATTATTGCTGGAGCTCTCCAGTAAGTTAACTTTGGGGAGGGGAAAAAAAAAGCAACAAACAAATCCTCAGTGACAATTACAGACATTGTCTTAAGACAGCAAAACAGACAGGCTTAAGGCAGCAATCTGATCATGAGGTCCCCAACCACAGGTAATAGGACAAAATTTCCAGCCACAGGGAAAAAGGCAAAATCCCCTTGTGTTCATTTAGAGAGCAGCAAGGTGCCATTGCAATCCCAAGTGTGATACATGAGAAGGTACAGCATGACAGACACAGGATTTGCATTTTTGCAAGCCTGACTAATAGTTTTTCATAATTGACATATATCAGGCAATATTTTGATACAGATTTCCTTATATTTTGAGCTAAAATACTTCATGAAGTTTCATAAATACTGCCTCATTCCTGGAAATTTTCAAGGCCAGGTTGAATGGGGCTTTGGGCAACCTGGTCTAGTGGAAGGTGTCCCTACCCATGGCAGGGGGATTGCAACAAGACGATCTTGAAGGTCCCTTTCAAGCCAAACCATTCTATGATAAATACTTCCATTAAACAGGAAGCCTTGCTAAATTATAATTAGCAAGCAAATTACTTCACCCCTACTCTTCTCTCTGACCCACTTCTTCTGATCAAAGTAGAATCAAATTCTGGAACTCTGCACCCAGATCTAGAAAGTGAAAGGGACTCAAAGGATGTTCTGACAGTACCAAAATGCCTCTGCCTCTCATCAGCTCCTGCCTGAGAGCTGCTTTGACTTGAGAGCTCAACTGCATCATGACAGGACACTGAAAGAAGACCTGCAATGCTCTTTTTGTGCAACTGGAAGCTGTAGTGAAAGCACGAGCATGCACTCTCGTTTATCATTAAGAGCGCGCCCAGCTCTTGGTACCTCTTGTTTTGCTGCCTCAGTCACCCTGGGTGCGCAAAGGGCTCTGTGCAGGCTGTTCCAGGGACTCACCGTGCCCTTTCCCAGCCTCAGCTCGGGCTCGCTGCAGCGCTTGTGCTAACCTACGGCAAGGGGCGGGCAGGCAGAGGCAGCGGAGCAGTGCTCACCTGTAGGGGAGTGATTCCTCGGGATGCAGGAGGGTGGGTAGGGAGCAGCGCGGTGGCCTCGCAGGGATGAGAACCTCTCGCAGCTGTGGGGAGCCTGCGGGGCGGGCAGAGGCAAAGGTCCGCCGTACTGGTAATTAGAGCTTCCCGAGGCACACATTGGATCTGGGTTGGAAATCAACCAGCCGCCCACTTCGAGGGAAAAGCGAGAACAGAACTATTACTACTGCTGCCTTGAAGTGCTACAGTACAACTAAGAAATAACCAGCCTTCTTGCAGAATCAGCTGTGCCTCAGAAATACCGAGCAGATTCCAAGTTACTGCTTTGTAAAACAACTGACGAAAACATAGCAACCCTCCACCCCCTTCCCAACCCACCAACTCTCAAAACAAGACCTGAAAGCAACCAGAAAATGTCACAAATATGAAAGAACAAATGAAAGAAAAGCTATCAGTAAAGTAAATGCAACTTCTGCTCCCCTTCATTTTTTTACCTGTTTACCTATGAAAGATAATTTTATAGGTGACAAAAACATTCGCAAATACAAAACCAAAGGGGTAAGAAGGCCCCTAAGATGTCATATATCTTCTTGATTCTAGATTCCTTTTAATATTGAAAAACTGGATTGTATGGAAAATGTTCCTTTTGCAGGACCTCTCACATTATTTCCTACTGTGAGGTCTCCTCAATCTCCTCATTTTTTTTTAAGGGTTCCTCTCAATGAACACAATTCAGGACTCAGTAAGTGATGAGTATGAAACAGTTAAGCAAGGCCCAGGTTCCCAGCACCCATCATATCTCACAAAACTTGCAGCCGACATGAACAAAAACCTTACAGTGAGAATATGTCACATGTTGACCCTCAGAGACTGTCTCTGGAGCATCCTTAGAGTGGTTTCTGAAAAGCAAAATACTTAGTGGTAAGTGTTCTCACTGAAAAATTACAAAAGTTATAACTAGAACTATTCATTAAAAATTGGAGCATTGAGTAAAAAAGGAGGGAAATCCCTCTTCTTTAACCTTGCTAGGCAGCAGCAGACCTTCCTACGTTCTGCCATAAAGGAATCAGGAGCTTTTGTTTGATGACATAAACAAAAATGTTCCTAAGTTTGTGCCATACTCGGGAGCTGAACATGGAATTCTAAATCTGCCTATGGGCACCATTCCTGCTTGCAGGTAAGCTGAATGCAGCATTCCCCCTTCCCCAGCTGGAAACCCTGACACTTAGCAGCTTCTTAAGTGGTGAGAGGAATGAAAGGAAACACAGATTCTCCTGCAGGTACATGGGACACTTCACATGTCAGAAGATAAAGCAGGTCCAAACAAAATTAATTTGAAATTATGGGCTGGGATGCATCATTTGGATGCCACTGTGCATTAACGTGGGTGATGCAAGGAAAATGTTGCAAGATAAACTACAATTAATTTCTGATGGAAGCATCTCTGACATCTTACCTTTAATAAACCCATCATAAATGATCACACAGACTTAATAGCAGCAGTGTAGTTACATTACAGTTACACTGCAATTTCACTTCAACCATGCTTTTTGACACCTGGAGTTAACATTTTTTCTCCCCAATCTATCAAATTACAGGATTCACTGGAGTGCAAGTACACTGTAGTGAACATGTCTGGGGTATAACACTACTGGGGAAGCTCACACCATCTCATTTCAGGCTTTCTGTGCAGACAGAGATAAGTTCCAGGATCCCCAAGAGCATGTCAACCCCCTTCAGCACATATTGTAATAATTATATAGTCTCCCCAGCAATGTAATTGGAGTGGCTCTGGATTTAAGACAGCAGAAACAAGAATCAGTTATGTAATTTATCTTTCATATGATGATGTCACAGTTTTAACCGTATCAGCAGCAAAAAGCTACTGGATCATTAAAAGAAAAGATGAACTCACCTTTCCTTTGCATCCAGGAAGGCTTTGGCAAAGGGATTATACTTGATTTTGAGAGCTGTTATCTTGAGTTTGCAGAAAACAAGGCATGTTAGTGAAGGAAATTTGAAATAGAAACTTGACAAAACATATTCCAGAGTAATCTGAGTGGAATTGTCTGGGTTAGCCTAAAATATATCCCCACACTTTATGTTTCCAGGACTGGGTAGGAGACAGCTTTGCTGTGCACTGATCAGTGCCACAGGCAAAACACCACTTGGGGCAGCCTGGCATGAGCTGGTCTGGTAAATCTGGTGGAATGGTGGACCCTTTCAAGAGGGTTTAAACACTGAATTCCTGTCAAGTACAAATAAAATCTGCAGCACCATTAGCTAAGGGATGTGGCCCAGGAGTTAGCAATTCTTACAATCCAAAGCGTCCCTCAAGGGCAGAAATTTTCCCATGAAGTATTGTGTTGTTCTGCAGTTGTATGTATTACAGGGAACATGGAGAGATTTGGTTATCATTATAATTATCAGTTATTGCTGGAAAAAAGCTATTTGGCTTGGCTGTAGGGCTGTTTGGCTTTTTTTTTTTTTTTTTTTTTTTTTTTTCCCCAGTAAAGGGTTGGGGTGCTGGGGCAGATGGACCACTCTGGATCAGCTGTGGCAGGATATTAAACTAAAGCTGGCTTAGTACTGGATCCAGACATAAGATTAGTCAATGTTCTACTGCAGAGAAAAGACAAAGTATTCAACTGGATAGAGTGTTACACTGCATGGGACTGGTGAGGAAACAAGAAAAAGGCACACTGGTCTTGTAGTCAATGAGTTTCTAACAGACCTCATGGGTGGTGAGCAGAGCACAGCGTGGCACCCTCCTACCTCCTCATTCTGGTAGGCAGTCACTGCTATGAACTGGGTCTCAGGAAAGGAGCAGTTCATCACCATCCGGTGGGGGCCTCCTACGCGGACTATGTGCACCTGGGGCTCGTATTTGTGCAGAGAGTTCAGCATTATCTGCAGGAAACAAAACACAGAGACAGCCCCCAGTGCCACTCTGGTACCTCACAGCCACCCCCTGGCTCTGTGGCAGAGCTGCTGTCACTGCTGAACCTCCCCAGCCTGTGACTGCTGAGGCAGGAGGGCAGGTGCCTGCAATGACCACAGGGCTGAAAACAATGAGGCTTCACTGGACTGTATTTATGGCTTTGGATGCAGCAGCATCAGTGAGTATTTGTGCTAGCAGCTATGGCCCTCAAACCTCTGGGCTTCCACTGCACTAGAGGCTGCTGAAACGGCTCAGAGGACTCCCTATCTTGCTTCTGCTGTCTGGAAGGCTCAGAATCACCATCACAGAAAACATGCCAGGAGGAAGCCAAGGCAGTCATCCAGTCTCCTCTCTGGGCAAGGTGAAGTGTATCTAAACAAGCCTTGGCAGATCATCTAACTTGGCACTAAAAGCTGTGAACAGCATTGATTCCAGGAAGTCTATTAGGTTCTTTAATTTGCTCTAGTGCAAGAAAAAGATTATTTTTTTAAGGTTGTACTTTGCAAAGTGATGTATGCATAAATACATACACATATACCTATATATGTATATATAAAATAAAGAATATAGCTATTAGCATAAAGCACTGATAATCATCAATTACTTTCTAATATGCTCACAGAAGGGGCGGCTGAAGCACAGAGCGGGGACATGCTTTAACACTGTGGTCATGATTTCAAAAGAAAGCAAAGGAAGCTTCAGTTATTCGTTATGTAGTAACTTTTGTTTGGGTTCTGTTTCTCACATGGCTTTTCCTCTCCTGCTTTCTGCTATTTTCCTCTCCTTCATATATATACACACACTCTTTCCCTGTTTTTTCCCCAGGGACTCTTTGACCCTCCAAGTTTCTTGTCGCTTTTTTTCCCCTCCATGAATATTTTTCTGAGGCTTTTGACTTTTCTGAGATCCTGGACACAAGGCAAGCATTTGCAAATTCAGATCCTGTTCTATGGTCTACAATAATTCTTGTGTGCTGGCTCTACATATGACTAAGGAAAAGTCAGATCATCTTCCTGTTCTCTTATCTGTAAAACCTGAGATAATTTCCTACCTCATTAGAGTACTAAGCTTACAGAGGTACCTCACAAACCTAATGGAAATAACAGATTGAGAACGTATAACATTTACATGAAAGAAATTGATTCTGGGCTGACAAGTATCATCCACCGTAGGAGTTTTGTACAAAACAAACAAGCGAACAAAAGGTCTTGTGCAACATTTTGCCTTTAGATGCATCATCAAAAATAAAATATGAAACAAAACTAATTTTCCTGTTTGCATTTTTATGGGTTTCAAAGAGAAAGTCACTTATTTCTGGTACATGTGGTTTCTTTCCAAAGGCCAAAGCTGATTCAATAGAATATTGATAATTATCATGATGCAGAAGCAGACATAGTAATTATTTAATTTAGGAGCAGCCTTTTATTCTGCCATCTGACTCCTGCCAACATTCCACTTACACCAAACAACATTGGGGAACACAACAAAAACCTAATACCCATGTCCATTTTTCCCCCCTTTCTCTGAAGTCCTATGTAAAAATCCCCAGCACACAAGACCAACTCTGAAAAGACCCCTGACGATTAAGTAAACCACAGCACTCTATCTCTCTTAACATCAAGAAGTCCATTAAAATCCGAAAGTGCCAATTAAGGCCTGTTTATCCCTGTTTACATTTGGCCTCCAGAGAATAATTGGCATCTGTGGGTGAAGAGGCCTGTAAGGGCTTCTATAATTACATAAATGCACCCTTGATATTTCTTGATTGGTAGGTGCTTGCAATTGAAGCCAAGAGGTGATGTGGAAACATCAGGCCATACCTGCCCACTCCCATTGAGCTTGTTGGTAAGTTTGACTTTGCTGAAGGAAATGGCAGCTTTCATCCAGTGGGCCCCAAAGTTGGGAGAGTCGGGGTGGATGTAGACACAGCTGTGGTTCGGTGGCTCTGGTTTCCCAGCTGGCACCCACTCTCCATTGACGTACTTCCAGCGATGGCCATCAGTTGGAGCGAAGTCCAGCAGGAAGGAGTACATGGCGTTTGGATCCAAGCCCGACACGCTGATCTTCAAAACAGGGAACATCCGCCTGGCCAGGGAAACAGAAAAACGGGACACCGCTGGAAACTGGTCTTGAAAGACTCTCCTCAGTATGTTTGTTTCCAGATGCTCACTGACTAGTTCAGAATAAAAAAACATCCTCCCTTCCTACAATCCACCCTTGCCATCAGACCTTGGACTTGGCAGTTTCTCCAGTAATTTGGTCCCATACTTCCATATTCCCTGACATCACCAGTTTGACCATGTCCTTTTGCTTTTAGTTCAGTCTTACACACAAGCTCTAAACTTCTACCCAGCCTTTCGCTATCTCATATGTTTAAAACTGAAATCCAGCCTTTGTTTAGTTTTGGGAAAATGCTCCTTTTGTGCCTAAAGGTCCAGTGCCACCTTTTCTCAATCCCCTTTCATTTAATTTTTTTTTTCTTTTGTAAAGGAGATTTGCAGGAGCTCACAGCTTGTCTTTCAGAGGTTTTCTTTCTGTCCCAATGCCTGTGATCAATGCCACACAACTCTGAACTGGCACCTCAGTGCCTGAAGTCTGCAGCAGTAGAGCTAGTAGGACTCCAACACTTTCAGGAGCTGGGAATAATGTGTGGACATCAGAATAGAGGTGTCATCCAGCAAAGGTATCCTATTCATTAAGCTTCTTAGCTTGTCAAGGAATATATGTAATTGCTGTTACATATCACTTCCTCCATTCCTGTTCCATGAGTAACTGGCCTCCCTGCCCCAGACACCTCCATACTGACCTCTCCTGGCAACTGCCGTTTCTCCATGCCACGTTTTTATGGGCCATAAATGCCAATGAAGGCCAATGAATCGTTGAGCTCCTTTTCTCTATGGCTACAGAGAGAGTATACCAAGCAACCAGAGGAATGGCCTGAGGTCCACAGCCATGGGGCTAAGGTAAGGTATCTCTCAAGGCTTAAGCAGCCGTACAAGACATCCAAAATACATAAGAAGAGAGCTGAAACTCCAGGCTGGCTTAAAGGACTGGAAGTCTCTGGCCCTGCAGTCTTACTCTCTAGTGACTCCCAAATGCAAATTGCTAACAATCAGTCTCCCACGACATCCTATTCACCTTTCTGGATACTTTTATATGGTTTTTGCTGCATACATTCAGCATCTTCTGCTGACAGGAAAAGACAGAATTTGAGAAGTTTGAGATTTTTCATCTAATTTAAATACTTGCTGATACAGGGTCAGTGCACTACTGAAGAAGATATCATAGAATGGTTTGGGTTGGAAAGGACCTTAAAGATCATCTTGTCCCAGTCCCTGGATTGGTGACCCCAACACCTTCCACTAGACCAGGTTGCTCTGAGCCTTATTCAATCTGGCCTTGAACACCTCCAGGGATGAGGCATCCACATCTCAGGGCAGCCTTTTCCAGCACCTCACCACCCCTTGCATCACTCCATGTCCTTATAAAACAGTCCCTCTCCAGCTCTCTTGTAGCCCCCTTTAGGTACTGGGAGGCTGCTGTAAGGTCTCTCTCCTCTCCAGGCTGAACAACCACAGCTCCCTCAGCTTTTCCTCAAAGGAGAGGTTCTCTCCTCTGGACTTGCTCCAACAGGTCGATGTCCTTCCTGTACTGGAGACCCCAGAGCTGGATGCAGCACTCCAGGTGGGGTCTCATGAGAGTAGAGCAGAGGGTGGGAATCCCCTCCCTCACCCTGCTGGCCACACTGCTTTAGATGCAGCCCAGGATGTGTTTGGCTTTCTGGGCTGTCATTGCTGTGTTGTGTTGTGCTTCCTGTCCACCAACACTCCTGAGTTCTTGTCCTCAGGGCTGCTCTGAACCTATTCTCCACCCAGCCTGCATTTTAATGCAGAACCATAAAGTTCACTCTATGAGGTTTGCACAGGCCTCACTCTCAAGCTTATCTAGATCCCTCTGGATGACATCCCTTCCCTCCACATGTCAACCAGAGCACATAGGTGGGGGTTGCTGGGAAACTTGCTGAGGGTGTGCCCCTGTCACCAACAAAGATAATGAAAAGCTCAGTCGCAGTACTGACCCCTGAGGAACAGCCCTCCTCACTGGTCTCCAAGGTACTGTGAACCATGACCTTTCTAATTAAATAGAAGTTTAGCCAAGGATTTATACACTACATGTGCCTTTCTGAGCAGGATGCACCAGCTACCAAGCTGGGATATGAAAAAAGTATGGAGGCATTGCTCCTTCCAACACTTAGATCTCCCCCAGTCAATGTTCAAAGTAACACATTTGGATACATGGCTGAAATTGAATAAGAGGGGAAAATTAATCCACATGAAAATTCAATTTCACTAGATTGCGCAGAGCTGTTTGTGTTACACACAGATTGTTGATTCCTCTGCCCACAATGCAGGCAGGCTGCTCTGCCTTTTTATCTGAGAGGCTCAAGTTTATCCCCAAAGGTCCTATAGACCAATCCAGAAGAGAATACAGTCACCGTCAATTTTAACCTCCTGTAGCACTAAGATCAGAGCACTTCCCTGTGTTAACCAGCTTCACACCCAGTAATTCCCTGCCTTGCTTGGACCAGCATGTTTTGGCTGTACAGGCTCTAACAATGGAGAACTTACCACCTAATATGTTCTGCTGATTAAGTGGCTTTACTGTTAAAATCTGTCTTTTGGCATGGCAAGTTATGATCTCCCCAAATTTGTTTCAGTCAGAATGTTTGTTTCAATGCTCAGGTAGGTGAACACACGTCCTCCATTGATGCAATAGATGAGCACTTCAGCCTCTTCAATTTATTTAGAGCAAATGTGCTGCAATTACTCCACAGTACAGGCCTTGAGTGGGAAGATGTTTGATATCAAACTTGAAAATGCAGTAACCAGTAAAGTTGCTTTAGCATTCAAGCCTGGAAAGGGCTTCTTTTCCCTCACTCATGGCTGCCTGCACTGATCCCCTACGGATTTTCCCCATACACAGAGGGGAGCAGTGGCACCTTCCTGTCTCCAGGCAATAACAGGGATTACAAAGTCTCAGGATACTGCCCAGCTAATATGGTATAAACACTGAGAGGGAAAACCTACTCAGTCAGGTAACAGTGCATTCGATATTGAAGTGTCAATCTAAAACAATAGATCTGAGTAAAATAGGAGTTTCCCACTGCATCAGCTGCACCCGTTGGGATGTATTTTGTGATACAGCACATGGTTTAATTTTAATGATGTCTATCCTGTTCAGAATATATCTGTCTCCTCTAGGCGTATTGCTAAGGCAGGTGATTCTCATAATGATGTATGATACAGCCACAGAGACATATTTGTATATTAACACTGAAGATCATCTAACTGTGACATTTTGGGACCCTCGGTACCAATTAGAGGTGACTCAGAGCAGATAGAATTGTGCATGCTAGAATTTGACACTTGAGGATCACTAATCAATTAGACTTTCATTCTCTGGGATACTCCTGTATCAGGTTTCTGTTTAATTTCTGAGCTTTGCTAACAATGCGTCTGTTCACATCAACTGTTTCAGTTTTCACACACAAAAGTTCAGGCTGACTCTTCTCTTTCATTGTAGAATACAGTTTTCGAAAGCATTAATCTACCCTTCAGCAAGAATGGTTTAGTTGTACTCATTTAGCAGCAGCAGAATAAGATCAATATTTTTTCTACTGAGAATCTCTCTGGAGACAATCACTGAAGAATCCTGAACCTGAGAAAAACTCAGAACTGATAGGAAATTGTCTCAAGTTTGTCTCCTTTTGAATAGCATGGTTCAGAGTTCTTTGCTGCAGGCCACAGTCTGTATTTTCTCTGTTTTATTCTGCTGTTGTGTCTTTTGATGAAAGATACTTTCAGAAATGTAGAGATCCTTTTTCATAGTCTCTGATGCTACAGTAGCTATGTTAAAAGGATTAATGCAAATGACTCTGTGACATATTTTTCTAATTTTTTATTTTGAAATTGCTGTAGTTTGATCATAAAGAACATATTCCTGCTCTCACTGACATATCTAGAGATGTCACTGGCTATACGAAAAGTAGAATCAGGCTGATAAGGAGTATATAAGTTAAAATAAAAAAATCGGGCAGTGATTGAAATAAAAAGTACCCAGGCATATTCAGATAACGAATGATTCCCTTATCAACGTTATAAAAAGATTTTATCTATACACTCACCCTGACATTTCAGAAAGAACCAGCATCAGCATGAAGTCAAGATTTTCATTAGCTGCAAGGAAATAAACTGAAAAAACCCTGTTGGTAAAGTGTGATTCTTTGTACCAATTTAACTAATCAGAGGCAAACCCATCTTAGGTCATTTTTAGTCACTTACACTGCTAAGGAGCCAGTTTAAGCAACAGCACAGCAAGTGAAAGTCCACTTACAAGTTTGCTGTAGCCTAACAGCAGTTTTGAAATCAATTCAAATGAAGGAAAAGCAGTTTCACGATCTAAAGAGAATCTCAGCAGCAGATTTCTATCAGTGTAAGTTATTAGGAGGAATCAGAATGGCAACAGGTACTCCTACACCAAGAGCTGGTACTTCGGGAAGGAAACTTCTCTCTGCACAATCACCTTGCCGAGCCAACAGACCAGATTTTTCATTTTTACTGCTTTCATCTATCTCCCTCATCAAGCCACAGTCAACAGTAATTTCATCCACAAATTCTGCTAAATCAACATCTGCAAAATTAATAAAACTCACACCACATGAGTAAATCTTTCTCTCCGTCTCTTAATTCCTCTCTTCTATGTGGATTTCCTCAGAGGTCTCACAAAATATGTGCATGTTGAGGGAGCGGCTGAGGTGGGGAGCAGCAGAGGGCTGGCAAGGATAAATTAAATAAAAACCTTAGTGTCACTGTGCAAATCTTATTCTGGTAGCTGCTTGGATTTTATGGGCTGGACTCTGCTGCCGCCCAGTTCAGAGCATAAACTCTGTGGAGAGCCTTCTGCAAGCCAGTGCCTGATTCAGAATTAGCATCCTTCTCGCCAGATTTTTCACTCTTTCCCTGTGCCTTTCTGTGTTCCCCAAATAGTAAGACGTGATCCATTCATACCACAATGTTTTGTCCTTCTAAAACTGTGTATGTTAAGCAATATTCCACACTTCTTTCTAAGGGCACCAGCAACGACTGTGGGACCATGCAACTCAGACTGCACATGCATACAGAGCATGGAGAGCAGTTTTCTTGCACCCATTCTGGTACAGACTGCTTGTACAAGCTGTTAATACCCAAGGCCAAAGGGATGGGAACTGCAGCTTTTGATAACAACCCCAATCTGCTTCTGTGCAGTAATTTGAAACCTACAGGTGAGGACTTGCTAATACAGAATGATGATTATTAGCATAAGAAGTCATTCCAAAGGTTTCGAGAGGTATTCCCTTGCAAAAGTTTCCTTTTTGTGCAATCGTAAGTTAGTCAATATATTTTTTCCAGCATGCTTCACAGGAGGAATGGTTTGGCAGTGACCAGAAGAAAGCAGGGTCACCCCACCTTGTTCATACACTGGTTTTAGCAGACTGCAAGGCTGCAGTCCCCTAAAAACTCTGGCGTGCTCATTGCAGTTCTCTCGAGTGTGCACACACAGTTTATTATTATTAGAACCTAACCCCCCTGGCTGTCACCTCCAGTGAGCCCGCAGTGCTGAGCAGATCACTCACCTGCCATTCTTGGTCACAATCATCTCATTAGTGACTTCCCTGAATCTCTGCCAGAGCGTGGCATCCTCCAAGACAACCT
This sequence comes from Chamaea fasciata, assembly GCF_029207755.1. Classification (NCBI taxonomy): domain Eukaryota; kingdom Metazoa; phylum Chordata; class Aves; order Passeriformes; family Sylviidae; genus Chamaea; species Chamaea fasciata. The sequence goes on along the minus strand of NW_027094087.1, from coordinate 21,233,364 downwards.
GGAGCTGTTTCTCCGTGGGGTCTCCTTTGTCTCTCCCAGCCCGGAGTTCACTCTCCACTACGCTGAGGAGCCTGGAGACGGTGCAGTCGCTGGTTTTTTTGCAGCCCAGGTCTGCCATGACGGCTTTACTGCCAGGAACTTCAGGTAGCTGCTGAAAAGACAAAAATAATGAGCTAAATAAAAAAAAGAAGTCAGTTCATTGGGCACCGTCTGACTAACGTGCTCTCCTCACTCTTTTGCCACTGCCTAGCTCTTTCCCCTCGAAGTCCCAATGGGCAGTGACACCAGTGTGTGGAGGTTTACGCACACGCTCCACACAAAAAGAGGACTATCTCCTAATTACCTGTTAGACAGTCAGGTGGGTGGCTGGCTGATGACTCAATTGGCTGCCTTGAAAGAAGAGTCCTCCATCCAAATTAGCATGCTTTTATCTTTTTTCAACCTGAAGTGGGTCTAATTGTTCTGCTTGAGAACCAGGTTTCCATTAATGAAAATTGTTTCATTTCCAGACTGAAACAATGCATGGAAATTGCATTCACGCTGGTGCGGACTCTAACTGAAGGAGCTGGGAAGAGTCAAGATAGTTACACAGAGAAGGTTGTCTTAAAATATTTTCCCCAAGAATGTTGCATAAATGCATTAACCTCATTCCTCTACATTCCTAAATCAAAATATAACAGCGAGAGAGCTTTCTGCACTAAAGTTTCAACGCACAGGGAGAAGGCAGCAACCGTACACTCCATTGCCGGTGGACATTGTGTCCAACCCTTGGTCCCACCGTCATTCAAAAAGCCCCTGCTGCACCTTACAGGTGGCTGAATGCCTCTCTGGCTGTGTTTCCAGGGGCAGACTGCACACTTCTGGGGCTGGTATAAGCTTAATTGCCTGAGGCCTGGCATTGCTCACCAACTCAAGGTCCCCCTCATGCAAAAGCTCCCTCAGCATCCCAAAAAGTCATTCCCTCTAACCTCATGTTGAGACCTTCTCTGACAAGCCTGATCCAACAACACACGCCCTCCACAAAAAAGAGCCACCATTTTACTGAGGACTCCAACAATTTCAGTATTCAGCCAAGGAGACGAGAGATGTGGGTTCAGTCCCCTGCTGGAGGGGGGAAGCCCCACAAATAACAGTGACTGGTAAACACTGGGCTTTGGTACATAATGAATGCTGGATTACCTAATTTCTCCTGATACATGTATCTCTGATAATGTCTTTAAAATTTGTGATCTGTTGGACATGACACAATCAGGGACTTAATGATGAAAACGTAGTCCTAGAGGTCATTTTTAGAGAAATACATTTTCTGTCTGCTTATTGAGAACTTTGCATTCTTTCAATTCAATTGTCCCTGTTGAATTTCTGTGCTTCTGTCTCTTTTAGAAAGACAAAATGACTTGGTGGATCACTGCTGGGGTTTTTACAGACAAGAAAGAGTATGGCAGACTTTATAAAACAGAATTTAAGTTAAATCCATCATTTGACAAGGCTCAACAGATTTTGCCTTTAAAAAACTTGAGAGGTACCATCCACCTAAACAACAATGGCCTGAGCTTGATGGCACCTTATTTGGCACCCTTCCAACCCAAATCATTCTATGATTCTATGCTGCTTTTGAACTTCATACTCTGACACCTCTTCCCTTCTTCTTTTATTGAATTGTCAACTCAGAACAGAAATACCTAGATTATTTTTTAAGTGAACTCAGGTGAGTTACATTAGCAGGCATCAGATAACAACTTCTAGTTGATAAACAGCCCACTTTCACTGCTGAACAATTAAAAAAATGCACTTCAAAATCTGTAGGATATTTAGGTACCTGGAAGGTACACCTGGAAGTGTACCTTAGGTACACTTTGCATTTGGAAAAATAATTCCATCTCAGGGATGCTAGTGGAAATGAAATGTGCTTATGTTTGGGTTTCCCTCTCCAAATACTCAAAGAGGAGAGAGAAGCTACTACTGTAATTTTTCCCTGCATGTGATCAAATGGCATAGGAATTGCATAGGAGATTATGTGAGACAGTTTTAAATTTTATTATACTACAGATGCAAATAGACAGAGAAATTGGAGCTGGTGGAAGTGCCGTGAATTTCAGTTGAACATCTTCAGGTTTTCAGTAAGTTCTAAAAAAGGGGCATGTTACTTTGGGAGTTTTTTTGCTGAAGCCCTGTTTCCATACAGCCTTTTTAGATACAGTTGCACAGAAATCAGGAGATTCAAAGTTAGGGCAGGTAAAGAGACAACAGCTCATAAAAGTAATAATATTCCAGTAGTTACACACAGTTCTTTCTATAGACAAATAAAAAGAGAAGCAACCTGGCTTTCAGATGTACTCACTGCCCACCTCACCTGCAGGGCTTCAAGTGGAGTGATACTGGGTTAGGGCCTCCAAAAATCAGATCCCATCTACCTTCCTCAAGATGCTTAGAACTTAAAGGAAACCAAAAGCATGCAAAAATGCAACAACAGTTCATGTTGGTGGAAGGGTTTTCATAAGAGGACGTGAAACTCTCTCAGCAGCAGACACTGGTGCATCACTAGAGGTAAGGAATATGCTCAGCAAAGATGGATTGGAAATGGAGGCTGCCACAAAGCAAAAGAAAGGGAGGTCCTGCTTGGAGTGCACTGCTTGCCCAAAGCACTCCTGGGATGGAGCTGTAGAGAAGGAGGGGTATATGGAAGGAATGGACAATGGACCTGTTCCAGTAGTGGGTTGGGAAGAGAGTTTTTCACCCGTAAGACTGGACGTTTTTTACAACTAGCATCCCTAAGGGAGAAGCATGAATGTTTTTACTTTGGAGTATCATACTAAAACTTGTATCTTGCATAGTAATTAAATGTACTTTCAGATCCCAGAAGTGGGTAACACTCACATGCTTATGGTTATCACTCATAAAAGGTGTCTGATTGTTGGACAGAGGAAAAAATAACAAATAACAAATAAACAAAATAACAAATCTAACAACTTAAAATACCTGACTTTCACACAGTTTGAATTTTAGTAACTATGTTGTCATAGCTCAGGACGCCTGAAACTACATCATCTTCCAAAATGAGAGTAGTTACCTGTGGTTGGTTAGTGGGAACAGCCTAATTACTATTTTCAGCATGGCAAAGGTTGTTTCATCTCTAAGACAGCAATTTGTTTTGTATGTAGCAGAAGGCACAGTTCGCCACTGACATATCTTTCCAACCTAAAAGAATTAGCCAAAAAAATAATAAGTTTACAAGTATGCAAGCACATGATCAGCTGAATGTACTTGGGCCTGAGATTTTACTTTAAAACACACTTCCAGATTCCATTAATGAAGCTTCTTTGCATTGTGCACTGTTTCTGTGTCACATAGCTGTCATGGGAGAGGGCTGCAGACAGAAACCGGATTGATTCAGTCACATTTTTTTTTCTTATTGTTGGCTTTTCATTTAACAAAAATACTATTTGTGGAAATTTACTTTGAATATTTAGCCTGTTCTGGGAGAAGTGAGAGACATCCTCTAATCTTCTGTCCCACTATTCACCTAAATAACAGCTTGGAATACTTTCCAAGCAACCCTTCTTTCTCCTACTTTCTTGCAAGATTAATTTTTCCATGTCTACAGGTGCTGAAACAGAGGCACAAACAGATTAAGGTCACTGGCTGTAGGTATTGCCAGGGCACAGAGAACAACCCATTTTCAGACGTGGGTTATTTCTTGGCTGAAAGTAAAATCTCCCTGAACCTGACATCTGAAGAAAAGGTAGCTGGACTTACAGAGGAGCACCGTAGATGTTCCTGGTGACTGACAGCCAGTGCCACTGCAATTGGGACACAGCAGGACCAAAGGAAAGAGGACTGTTTACTGTCCCTCTTGCACTTGTCACCCATTTAATTAGACAAGCAAATCAGCAGGGGTGGCAGAAGGAACAGAAAGTGCCCCTACAAAACCTGCAAATTTGTAAGCTTTCCCTGAAACCCAGCTGGGAGAGCTGGGCACTTCCAAGCAGGGATTAGACTCCTTGTGGCTCATAGACAGACAGAACTATCTCAAAATGCAAGCACAAAACTCACCATCATCTCCAACTTACTAATAAGAATTTAGTAACTCATATTTTAAATGAAGCAATGAGGACTGGGAAGAGCAGTGAAAGAAAAATCACAACAATCCTGCAACACTTATTGGACTTCACTCACCAAGTTACAGCGGGAAAAAGCAAGAGGTTATTTTTGACTTTCTAATTAAGGTTGTTCTTAAATGCCCCTGGCCACCAGCTGGTGAGGTACACAGAAAGAAGGAGGGGGGGGGGGGGGGGGAAGCAAACAAGAAAAAAGGTAATTAAAGAGGCTTTTCTTGCCTTGACACTGGATAGCTGTTTTTTGGCCTTTAGCTGCACGTTTCCAAAGAAAAGACAGCCCTTCATCATCAGATGAAATTGCAGAGAATAAGACTCATTCTTTCCATCTCCAAAGCTCCCACTGCAGCATTCAACTAACCCCCCTCTGAACACGGAGTCCCAACAACACAGGGAAATATAACCTCCATCACCATGACACTCCCAGGAAATCAACACCTATCAACTACCACGGAATAATTAAGAATGGATAAAAAGACAGCTGCTTTCCTTCTGTTTTTTAATCATGTATCCAGCCCCTTAAGAGATTGCTAGGCTAGAGGAGATTTAAAGAAGATTAGCCTTTTCATTAATGTGGGGGTGAGGGGACAGTTTCAATAACTTACCCCAGGTATGTTTTTACCAGAAAGGAAGGCAGCTTGAGTGGTACCTCCCAGTCTGGTGATATAACTGAGATTATACTGAGATGAATTCTGAGCCCAGAGAGCAGGGAAGGCTTTCCACAGCAATCTTTCTGCTTTTTAAAAAGAGAAGGAAGAAAAAAACCCAACAAACCCAAAGAAAAAGACTAATGTAGTGCGATGGATTAACCCTGGATGGGTGCCAGGTACCCGCCAAAGGGTGGGTACTACTCTGTGTCTCCCATCCTCTGCCCTCCTCAGCAGGGACAGAGAAAATACTACAAAAGGCTCATGGATTGAAATAAGGACAGGGAGAGATCACTCATCAGTTATCATCATGAGCAAAACAGGCTGGACTTGGGGAAATTAGTTTAATTTATTATCAATCAAAACTGAGTAAGCTAACAAGAAATAAAACCAAATGTTAAAACACCTTCCCTCCACCCCTCATTTCTTCCCAGGCCTAACTTTCCTCCTGATTTTCTCTACCTCCTCCCTACCAGTGACCTTCTCAGTGGAAGGACTCCTCACATTCTTCCCCTGTTCCACCACAGGATTCCTCGTATGGAAAACAGTCCTCCATGAACTTCTCCATCAGTCCTTCCCACAGCCTCCAGATTTTCACATAGTGCTCTAGTATGGGTCACTTCCATGGGGTGCAATCCTTCAGGAACAGGCTGCTGCAGTGTGGATCCTCTGCAGGGTCACAAGTCCTGCCAGCAAACCTGTTTTGGTGTGGGCTCCTCTGTCCAGGAGTCTGCTCCAGCTTGGTCTTCCCACAAATCACAGCCTCCTATGGGCATCCATCTGCTCTGGCAGGTGGGTCTCTGCATCCCCATGGACCTCCAGGGGCTGTGGGGCACAGCTGCCTCACCGTGGTCAGCACCACAGGCTCTGGTACCCAGAGCATCTCCTGCCCCTCCTTCTCCGTTGACCTGGGTGTCTGCAGGGCTGTTCCTCTCACAGATCCCCTCCCATCTCTTTGGCTGCATTAGTGCAAGGGTTTTTTCTCCTCAAATACATTACCCCAGAGGTGCTACCACTGTTGCTGGTGGGTTCAGCCTTGGCCAGCAGTGGGTTCATCTTGGAACAAGCTGGCCTTGGCTCTATCAACAGATGGAAAGTTTCTGGCAGCTTCTCAGGGAAACCACTCCTGCAGCCCCGTCACTGAAACACTGACAGCAAACTAAATATATGTAATCGTGCTGGTGATAAATGTAACTTAGTTTGTTTTACACAATAATTATACTTTTCCCTAATTTGTTTATTTCGACTTGAAGATCTTCAGTGATGTTTTCAGATGTGAATTATCACCTAGAGGAAGATACTATTACTGTTCTCATCTTTAGGATAAGAAAATAATTTTAAAAGTAAGAGATTCTAAGCAAAGTTTTAAGTTCTACTTACAACATCTCAGAAGGAAAGTAATGCATTCAGTGTTTATTGGGCAAACCAAACATGCACTTTTGACTTGGATGTGGAGGTTAAAGCTTTCTGCTAACGATGAGGGGTAACAAGTTGCAAGTGTAACTCCGTCATAGCAGTTGATTCTCCAAAAGCCATGAACCTGACACATCCTGTTACACACAAACCACAGGAACATATGCCTATGACAAAATATTTTCTTTTCACACCACATATTGCATCATAGAATGGTTTGGGTTGGAAGGGACTTTCAAGATCATCTTGTTCCAGCTCCTCTGCCATGGCCAGGGGCACCTTCTGCTAGACCAAGTTGCTCAGAGCCCCATCCAGCCTGGCCTTCAACACTTCCAGGGATGGGGCATCGAGAGCATCTCTGGGCAATCTGATCCCGTGCCTCACTACTCTCACAGCAAAGGATTTCTTCCTAATCCTTAATCTAAACCTCCCCTCTTCCAGTATTAAGCCATTCACCCTTGTCCTGTCACTATGTGCCCTTGTACAAAGCCCCTCTCCAGGTTTCAGTACTTCCCCAGCTCCCAGGGCATGACAGCCCCTCAGAGCTGCAATGAAATCACGCTGACCAGGTGACACTTTCATCGTACCATTTTTACACTACACCCATGTTACTCCACACTTATTCCCATGGAGGTTTTGAAGCACGAATTCTTAAGAATAACTTGTCTTAGACATGCCACAAGGGAACGCAAGAGAAACTTAAAAGGGTTTCAACCAGGCTAACTTAAAATAGCAATCCCAAAGATTGGCAGCTTAAATAGACTATTCCATCTCTAATTCACCAGCAGCTTTCTTCTGAAAAGTGAGAAAAACAGAATTTTTTCCCTTTAAGAATCTCCAGCACTTCATGGCTGGGCAGTTACAAGCCTGTACCCCACACATATCGCAACCAAGGCTGAGGTCAACAGGAAAGGTACAAGCAAGGGATGGAAATAACTATCAACCCCCACCTTTGAATGACTCACATCCATGAAATACCTTCTCTTGCAAATCAGACCCTGGGGAAGAAGGGAAAGGGGCAGACATTACAGCAGCTTTCCAAGAGCCTTGTCACTGAATTTGAAAGCTGGTGACTTTGCAAGGTAATGGGATTCAGGGACTAGATGCTGTAGCACAACTGACAAACTCTTTCAGAGCATTTCTAAGGAGCAAATTCATTAATCCACAAGAATGAGCTTCAGGGCAGCTGATCGTTTAGGAATTTCAAATGAAGATTTCACTTTATTTTTTTAATCATTCAAGTATTAAGACCTCAGCATGAGAATGAAGTGGCAAAGTTCAACAGCTTTTTTGCTATGCAGGAGGTTGAGTTAGGCAAGAAAAATACCTTTAAACTATTAGACATGCAAAGGGTTTATTGCCCTTTGAGGAATTACAGTTGTCTTGATACGACACAGATATATCCAGCTTTCCTGACATTCCTGGGACACTCTAACTTTTTCAAAAAGATAAATTGCAAGCCCCTAGGTTTCTATACTGCAGAAGACAGGCTGCTGCTTGTATTCCAAATGCAAATTTGGAGTTTCTTGTAGGACAGAAATTTCAGTTCAGTCAGTTGCGAGACAACTTTCTCAGAAGAACAATCAAAAAAATACCAAGAAAAAAAGATAACTGAAAACCTAACACAGTCTCCCACGGCACATAAGTCTCACCACCACCCTTGCAGACAGGAAAAAAACCCCACCTGCCTGTCAATTAGGAGACAGTGTAACATACCCTGAACAGCCTGATGCACACACAGCCTGGATACACTGCCAAAGAATATTAAACCACAGCAGGTCTTTGGATGCACAGTAGGCACACACTTGAACAGACCAGCTTTTTGAAAGTTAAAAAAATAAAATAATTGCTTCTAATTATTTTAACACACCTTCATAAATCATTGATATTTTACTTAACTTACATTTTATTGAGTGTACATCAGCACTCAGAGCACTATTTGTTTCAGAGGCATTATGCTTCCTGATTTCTTTGCTGACAGAATAGCACCAGGCATTATTTTCTCTCTAGCATGGACTAAAGATAGCTTGTTGGCATACCTAGGCTGAGTGTTGAGGTAAAAAATAAGAAGTAATAAAAATATCATTTCATCTTAACAACTCCACTCTGGCCAACCAGGTGCCTGCAACTGCTGGGTGAAGCTGCTGCAAAACATTGGTGACAGAAAAACTCCCCCCAGCAGTACAAGTTGTGTGCACAGCAAAGAAAGCGAGGACAGACAATTTTAATAAAACCAAACACACTAACAAAAGGAAACAAACTATCCATAGCAATTTCAGCATCATCTGGAGAACCAGCATCATTTAAAAAGCCATAAGAACATTAAGAACACTAACCACAAGAACAATTCATTTAATGCAGTGATAACTTTATTGAAGGAAATGAACAGCACTTGTAAGGGTTTCACTTCATTACAGAGAAAGTTGTAAGTCAGAAAAAGAGATGTTTATCAAAGTAGAGATCAAACAGTGTAAATACATAGAAAAAGCACATCAGCAAACAGAATCAGTAACAGTATAAAACATTGCAGAGAATTTCTGAGTTTGGTTTTTATTTTACAAAACAATTCCACAGCTGGTAAAAAATTTAGTGGTCACACTACAGTGAGGCACGTGGTTTTAAGACAGTAAACCATTTGTGTGCTTTCCCTCCAAAATGGTCAGCATTTGCTATGGTTGTAAACATCAGTATTTAAGATAAATGTGTTTAAACGTCCTACTCCTTCTCAGTTTGCAATAGCACGGTGATCTCACTTTCATAAACATGATTAAGTACCAAAATGAAGCAAGAGCTGTTCTCAGGAAGTTGGAAGCACACATAGAGCCCAACACATTTTCCCCTTTAAAAACACGGTTTCTGAAAAGAATTTCAACTTGTGGCAGAAAATTCTTTCTTGGTTTTTGTAACAACTTGTGAACAATCTTATTACTGTAAATACTAAATGAGATTAAATTGTTCACATCATCAGTGTAGAACCATTTCAGATAGTACCAGTATTCATAACGGACTTCATCATATAAAACAGAGCAAAACCTTGAAGTAGTGAAAAAAAATTCATATTTCAATGTATAGAGTCTCAGTACATTGGGAACAGATAACTACCACCCTCCCTATTTCCCTTTCTAATGTAGCTGGAGAGTCAGCTGATCCAGGATATAGAAATTTCCTGCCAGAACTGTATGCTAAGGCTGCTTGGTTGAGGTTATGTTATCTGTACAGCAAAAAGTTTTAAAAAAAAAAAGTGGACAAATTGGTCAACAGGCTGAGCAAAAAGCACTTTCTGTTAAAACACCAAATCCCACTGAGATGGGCACCCAGCACCAAAGAAGTTTCCTTAGAGGGATCAGCCTTGAATTAGGTGCTGTAGGCAACTGAGCAAGGACTTTGGGAAGGAAGGAGCTTTGTGATTCAAACCACAAACTGTCTATTTGCAGTAGAGTGAACACAACAAACATTTCTGCCCTCAAGGACAGTGAGATGGAAAGCTTCAGAAATACCCACCATGCTTCCTGCCAAGCACATAACCAAAGCTGATGATGTCAAAACATAACACAAAGTAGGTTTAATGACAAAAAAAAAAAAAAAAAGTATAATGGTGTAATCTAATTTAGATTGAAAACTACTCAAGAGGGAATATTCATATAGTTTACTCCCCAGTTACGTAAAAATCATATAAAATAAAGTACTTCAGTAAAGTGGAAATTTCTTTTGCTGCTAAATTTGCCAACAGTCTCACTACTACTATTTAAAAGTGAGTAAGAAAGAGTTTTATTCTGGGGGAGCAATTTAAAATAAAACTGCTTGTAGATGAAGCAACAAACCCTGAGTATGTTTCAAATATTGGCAAGAATATGGCAAGTCTCTCCTACTGTCTGATGTCCCCAGGAACAGAAAACAACACCAAAGGGCAACAAAAGTCAAATTCCATTATCATGGCTGCTGAACCTGGAATGATGATCGGGGTTAATGTAACTTAGCTGGAGAGGGGAAGGAGAAACAATGGATACTGTGCTTGTAGCTTTTTCCAGGAATATTCAGAGATGTTAAAATTAAAGGAATATTGGAATGTAAAAGGCATTAGTGCTGCATTTCAATTTCCCTTATACAACAGAGTTCTGTAAACATTATCAAAGTCCTAAGAAAAGACAGGCATAGGTCCTTTGACAGATGTAAATTAGGTTTTGAACTTACTCCCTGATAAAAAAAAGACACACATCAGTTTAGACACTTGTCTTAGATCAGCCAGGGAAAAGAAGGATTGGTTTTCTTTAATTCCCAGTCTCTCTTGGGCATTTAACCAAATCTTCTTTTCAAGGAGAGTAATAGTCAACATATTTATTTCAACACTAACTTCTAAATCCTGGGAGATAACAAAAGCACCAGGACACAGTGCTTGAATCTGCCTAATTGATTCATCCCAACATCAGTGCCATCTTTCCAAGGTGGCATTTTCCATTCAAATGCCTTTGCAACAGTAATTCTAGCCACCTGGAATCCACAGAACACTTGCCAAAATCTCCCTTTCATACCATTTGCAAAAGGGAATCTTTAATTTTCTTTTTATTTTAGAGGATCCTTACAGGTGAGTAGTACGGAGCTTCATAAATTATCAGCAGGACACTTAAATTTAAGATTTTGGATTAATTAATTTCTTAGTAACTTTCTGGAAGCTGTAGAACTATTTGCCTTCACTGTGAGCTTATACTTTACAGCCAAGTAGGTCTAGGTTTTTCCTACATTAAAATCTTTGTGGTACGAGTCAAGGTTACACTTGCCATGCAAACACAATGCTCTTAAACAACAAAACTCTTGGAAGATTGAGGAAGAGATGCTTCAGTTCCCACTAGAGTACACTGGAAAACCATCATCTTAAACACTGGCTCCAGCAAGACAGTTTGGTAAAAGGAAAGGGGAAAGCAGTTAAACACTATCTCACACAGCAGAAGCAGGAATCTGTGCTCAGATATTAGACTGACCACTGCAATGCTGTGGAAGTAAATGATTACATGTAGCTCAGAAGATAAACAGAATACAGAGTGGCCTTGGAATTTGGATACAGACTGCTCAGCGCTTGTTTGGAACTGGGATTGTTTCATGGTTTCCTGACTACCACAGGTAATAGTATATTGTGCTTTCTCCACCATGCAGAGAAGTTCTCTGGTGTGTGCAAGAGTTTTAGCAGAAAGAAAACTGATTCCACTTACAAAGAAACAAAGAGAAAAGCTGGAGTTTTAACTTATTTACAAGTTCAGAAGAAAATGTCTTCTCCCTGACGAAGGCTGCTTAAAAACAATAGCCCACTTCGACATTATGGCAGTTTGTCCTTTGAGAAAGGACATACATAAATTCTTTTATTGCTTGCCTACCATGCCCTTTGCATTGTTCTTATGCTACAGCTGGAGGAGAAGAGAAGCACCTCACTTCATGTGAAAACTGTCAGCTTCCTACCTTGCAACCATGAGCAAGGAAAAGAATTCAGGTTCCTGGTAGTGAAAACATCGATGAACCTCATTTTATGAGTACTTTTCCAACAGGAAAAAGTTTTTTCAGATTAAATATCTCTTTCATATATTTTAACGAAAGACTATCAGTATAGACCGAGAATTAAGTACTTCATTAAAGATGCAAACACTTCATGGTTAGTCCAGAACTGTTTGCCTTTAGAAGTCTCATAAACCTAAAATTTTGCAAGAGAGACAGGAAAAGAAAGAATACCAATATTTCATTATCCAAGGCAAACAGTGTGAAGATTAAGTGACATAAGGCTATTTAAAAAAATCCCAAGTTGTTGGTAAAAAATCAGTTTTCAACTCTAGAACTGGCCCGTACCCATCAGAGACAATGTCTTCACTTTACATACCTCACACATTACTTTGAAACTTTTGCAAAACCAAATGCATGAATTTATGCAAGAATCACCACCAAACTGTGGACCTCGGCCCAGTTCTTCTGCCAGACGGTATTTCATTTGATCACAAGCCCCTGTCCCACAGACACCATGGCTTACAAACTCAAGCAACTGCAGACACTGGGTGGAACACAAGGAGCTTCTAACAAGCAGATGAAAGGCACGTGCTCAAAACAGAAGTAGGAAACTACACAACACAGTGATCTCAACACAGTTCTACCTAGAACTTCCTAGAACTTTGTGAGGCATCCAGTATTCCTGTTAGGACAGACAGACTGAAACACATTTCTTCACAGCATCCCTATAGGCAGGAGAAAGAAAAAAACACAAGAGAGTCAGAGTCACCTCAGTTACATTACTGGATAAGAGTCATTCCATGCTGCTACCCCACTGACACTGAGGACTGTGGAGATCACCTGACCATGTATTAATTGCACTAATATGATTTGCAAACAAACGCCTTAGATACAAGCAGGTCTGCTCAGTGGCCACCTGCTGGGGAAGTGACACCAGCAAGGCTGCACGGAGGCAGCGCACTGCAGAAGGGTGGGGCAGGAGACACAACTGTGTGCTCACACAGAACAGTGCTCACGGGGGAGAACAGGACAAAAGGGACACAGAAGAATCCACTTGTCTAGTAGCAGTTTGGACCAACATTCAGGCATTCCAAAGGCAAGCCTTATGCTCAGCATTTGGTCAGCAGGCTTACATTTTTCTATGGGAAGCACTCTCATTTTCTCCATTTGTGTTCTCCAACTAGAGAAGATGCTTATTTTCATTTTCAGATGTAACCACTTGTATTTCCTGCACCTTGGAAAACCTTATAAAGTACACATGACAATGCTTCTCTAAACTTATCTTCTGTATGCTTAAACCTCAAAATGAAAAAGAGTAAGAGAGTAGGGAAGCTTACCTTGCATATGGTATGAAGGAAATGCTGTACCTAAGAAGACAGATTTTGGAAGTTACTTTTCATGTCAGATTTTATTAGAGTCACAAACAAGAACAACCCTTTTGATACTCTAAACTGCAAGTTACAAACCCAAAATGAAGCTTTGAGTTTGTGAGTAACAGGAAGGAGTATCATTGCAAGCCATCTTAGCCAAGCCAGGCTATGAAACACTATGGCAAAATAGAGGGGGATGTTGTGAAAGCATTTTAAACACAGCTCTCCTACATCCAGTATTCTTCATGCTCCAACACCTACAGGTAGGCAAGATTAGCACTGAGGGCTGGCTAAGTGTCCATATCAGTTTGTGCACTCCTTTGGTGACCTTGCACAGACCGTATGTTAACATGAAGAACACCGACAATTTGATTGGCATAACTGGGTCTCTGAACGAGACAAATTCAGGAGAGTGTAAAAGAGGAACACCAGATAGTAGGCAACAATTTGATTTAAAAGGGGAGGAAAAAAAACAAGCTCAGTTCAAGCTCAGAGAAATCAAAGGAACTTTCCTCCAGAAATGAAGCCCTGAGCTCTGTTTCCAAAGCCTCTGAAGCAGTGTGAGAGATCAAGAAGTGGGAACAGGCCAGCTCCTCACTGACACATTGTCTTGAATCTAAGGTATTGATAAGGTAAAAATTTTCCTTCCACCTAACTCAACGTCAAAAACCACTCACAATTCAGCTACTGATGTCAGGTGCAACAGAAAGTGGAGTGTGTAGGGAGGAAATCACTCACCATGCCATGGCAAAAAACTGTAAGATGCAGAAAAGCAGCGCGAGTCCTGCCTTACGCCACTGGAGAGGGGAGGGGATGGGGGAAGAAACACAGCAGAGACAACAGTGTAAGAATCTTACTTTTAAAATATTCTCCAGCTATATTAACTCCAGTTATATATACATACAGGACTCCAGTACTCACCCAGAAAGCAGAACACAGTGTTAGTATGAGGCACAGCTAGAAGAAAACAGATTACTTCAATTAAAAATAGAAACAACTCCAGTTTCTATAAATATTGCAACACTGTAATGGGTTCCTTCACAGAGACAGAAATCAATTACATCATTTCACAGTTTTATTCAATTCTGCACCATAAGAGTTCATTGTATTTAAAAGTTCCTTGTATTTAAAACGCTTTCGCTATTACATTTCTGAAGTGAATTAAAGCAATCAGGAAATATCAGCCTGGTATCTCCAGAAAATGATTTTATGGCTGCAAAGGAGCAAGAGGAAGAGGTTCCTACAGCTCTTTTCCAGGTCCCTGCTCCATCCCACACACTTCTTGGTGTCACAGCCACACACCACATTTCATCATTTTGCATAAGTAAGACTTTTAAAATACTTTTTAGTTACCACTCTTAGTCTTTCTGCTTCAGCACAGTTCCTGATGATTACATGGTTACCACAGCATTGAAGTTATGTCATTACTTAAAAGCTCACCAATTAAAACTACGCTAGACTTTCAAGAACTTTGGGCTATTGCTTAGTAGTTCTCTGTATATATTTAAGTAAGGCACAGTCATTCAAACCAGCACTTTTTCTGTTTTCAGAGTTGCACTGTGTCTTTCTTTCTTTACTACAGGTAAAATCTTGGGGGTAGTAGGATTGTTTTCTGCTTTAACTCCCAGTTTTAACAGAAGCCTCCTATTAGTTTGCATTTTCAGTTTAAGACATGACAGTTCATTTATCTACGATAGATACTGATAATTCATGTTCCTTCATCAGCACCTAACAGCCTTTACGTGCACCTGTACCATTGTGCTACTAGAGGTTATAATGTCCATCTTTCTGCTAGAATGGAAAGAACCCCATATAGTACTGCATATTCAGGCACCAAGACATGCATTGCCAAAGAAATCATACACTTGAGCTCAACCAGTACTGACAATAAATGCAGCTCTTCCATTACTTTTAATGTGGTGATTTGTATATTGGTCTAAATACTGCATCATACATCTAATGATGGGCTTTATCCCAGTGAACAACATTCCAGGAATTCTCCTGACTCTAGGCATCCTGAATGCATACTAAACACACACACACCACACAGTAGCTTCTTGCTTGGATCTGCAAGCATACACGGTCAATTTCTCAAGCTCCGCAGCATCTCTGGATGCATAAAGAGAAATTGAGAAGTGCTGATGCCAAGCAAACACTCTGAAGACATTCAGACTAAAAGTAGGAGTTTCATGCAAGTTAAACCACCTTTCAACTCTTTGACTTGCCAGGAGAAAACAGGAAAGCTGCAGAGACAAAAAAAAATCCATGTACTTTAAAGAAGAGTCGGTCTGAAACTTAGCAGCAACTTTCAGACACAGAAACACACACAACACAACGTTTGCTATAACTTCCATCTTCTGAAAAGAAAATAATTCCAAGGGTCACTCCACTGAATGCTGAATTTGCAATTTCATTCTGAAGCTATCAGCCAGTTGGGATGATCCCAAATGCAAGGTGACCAAGGCACAGTTTCCCCAGCTGCTTTGTCATGAAGACATGACTTTATCAAGGTAGAAATACCTACACAGCTCTTTCAAGGCAATCAGACAGAATATATAAAGACAAAATTACGCAAAATAAAATATCTAGCAACATTCATAGGACAACTTAAAAAACCCCTAGTTTCCCCATCATTCACTTCTTAGGCAACACCTAAATATAATGTTGTGACCTCAAGCACCCTAAAAAAGCACATGCATGGTTCACACACACCAGTCACAGATCCTTAATGCCCATTTAGCAAAACAAGCTGGCTTCAGCTCAGTCCTGCCTAACAGAGAGGCCCTCTTCTGGTCCTACACTCACCTTTCCAATACAGCAGATACACAATGTTTGACATTTTAAGAAAAGACAAAGAAATACGAACCAAGAAACCACGCCCAGACACATGCTGAGCCATAGCAATGGATCTGAAAGGACTTCACAATGAAACTTGTTGCCAGGTTTGTATGAGTTAAAAGCGACTCCTCGGACACTTACTAGCATAACAATAGTAGCGATCAAACGTGTAGGCTCAAACATCCGCTTCAATTGTTTCATTGGTCCCATAAGAAACATAGTGCTGTGAAAAACAGGTCGAGAAGAACACAGAAATGAGAAAGGCAAAAGTGAAACTTGGTAAGACTGAATTGTCTGCTGCCATAGGGGCATCAGTTCACTGTGTCGTTATGGCAATCAGTGAGGCATAACAAAAGAAATGGGATTATACAACGAGACAAAATCCATTCACCCTTTTCTCTGTGCAAGTATTCACAATTTTATTCACACTTGTTCCGCTAAAATTAACAGAAGCAGAGCGGAACTATCAAGTTCGAAGCATAGGCCAAGGTCAGCTCCAATCAGATTATCCTTGACAGATGCTTTTCTAACCTGCTTTTCAAAAATGCTTTTAAAATCTTGCTTTTCAAGAACACCATCCACAGAGTTTCTGCATGGATTGCCAGGTAATCCAGCTCAATTCCTTTACATAAAAGGCTGTTTTCAGGCCTGGATCCATTCTCTGATCCTTTACCAGATCTGCAGCCTCATTGAGAGCCCTAGTGATGGATACTGGATCAATTATACAAGGTGAAAGTTTTATCTAAAGTGATATTTCTGCCTCATATACTATATTATTCTGCCTCATTAGCACATTACTTCCAGTTCCATTATTTATGCTTTCTTGCATCATGCTAACTTTCCACAATCACAGAAAGCTGGGCCTGTCAGAGTATGTAGGGCTCTGCCTCAGGAACCTGGATGGCCATGAAATTTTTACTCCATATGTTTGCCCTGACAGACAGACTACCCCAAACATATTCACCAAAACACACAGCACACTTCCAAATGCAAAATGGCAAAGAATTATTTTTATCTGGGGGAGGAGGAACCACCAAAATCAAAAAACCTCAATGCTCAGAGCATGAGTGTGATTCTTGTTTACTGATGAGCAACTTTTACCTTGACTGCATTACTAATAACAATAAACAAAACTAAAATTTTATTCACGATTTCAGAGCACTGTTGGGGAAATGCTGTTCTGTAGAATTTGACAAGAAAATTATCGACAAAAGCAAATCTGCAAATGCAACAGTTTCTACCACTCATGCACTATCATTCTGCTTTTGTTTCTCATCTGTATTAGGGAAATGATATATAAAGACTGTTACCTCCCAATAGATGCAATATTCCCCAGGGTATAAAACACTGCAAAGAGTACCAGCCCTTTCTTTGGTATCCACAGCAGACAACTACCCTAAAAAGGAAAATTGCGAGAAAGGGGAGGAAAATTAACAGGTTTTAAATTGAAACAAATATATATATATCCAAGAGATGTCACGTCACAAAAGAAATCTTAGTAAAACTTCAAGCCAAACTGCAGAATTACATGCGCGAAAGTAAATCGCATTTATTGGCATTCTTGTTAAGAGTCAGTGTATTGCATCTAACTGGAACCGAGTCAAAAGTCTCCGCAGAGACTCGGAAAAATCAAGCAACAGCACAGAAGGAGGCTGCAATTATCTGGGCTGAAACTCAAATATTGGGGAGATCTGGCAAAAAGTCCTTACCAAGATCGAGCACAGGCATCCGATCGCAAAACACGCAATGAAACCTTTCACTCGGGTGCCCCAACCTAAGGAAGTCGCATCGATAACCTGGAAACGAGGAGAAAAACAAAAGCGAAACTTGTTTACTTGTAGCTCTTGCCTCCTACCAAGGGCGAAAACTTCCTCTCAGGCGCTGCGCTGCTGTCCCGGCACCCTGCTGAGTGTCCCGCGGGGAGCGGGGGATGCCGAGGCACCGGGGGATGCCGAGGCACCGGGGGATGCCGAGGCACCGGGACGCGCGGGGCCAGCGCCGGCGGAGCCCGCTGGGGACCGCCCGCCGCCGCCGCCCTCTCCGGGCTGGCTGCTCCGCCACCGCGCCGAGCACACCGGGGACGGGCGCCCGGGTCCCCCCGCCCGGCAGCGGCAGCGCAGCGCTACCTCGGCCAGGCCGCTCGGCTCCTCCGCGTCGCGGCCGCTCAGCACCCGCTTCAGCTTGTCCATGGCTCCACAGCCCGCCCGCCCGGCGTGCCGTGCCCTGCCCTTCCTTGCTCTTCCCTTCCTTCCCCAGGGACTACCAGCCCCGGCAGCCACCGCGCCCACCTGCGCGCCGCAGGTAGGGGAAGGCCGGCGGGGCGGCGCGCAGGCTGCCGGGGGATGTAGTCCGGATGTGGATGGATCCTACCTCCCCCCCAGCACTTTCCAATCCGTCACTTGGCAGTAGGAAAACTCATTTTCTAGTCCGTGAGGTTTTATTCTATTCCCACGACTGTGGCTCTTCTCCCGCTCACTTTATCTTCGTAACGAGACGAGCAGTCTCCTGCCAGACAAAGGTATGTGGATGCAATGTCCTACTAGCAGCCAAAATTCAGCATCACAAGTAGTTCTTTCAGTTTATTTTGCTCAGTTAAAAACAGAACTATAAAATGTTTGGTACGTTTTATTTAGCAACATACAAGGAACAATATAAACTGCCACATAAAACTCGACACAAAACGGCTGGAGAATCACCCCACTCCCTCCCCCCTAAAGTTATTTATTCAAAGTGGTATTTTTCTGTGGAAATTTTGTGCCAGAGAGCTTGCTGTATGCCAGTTTATACCGCTGCTTCTTGGTAATCTGCGTGGTGTAAGAAAGTCACAAAGTGCTCCAATTTTGAACTTGTTCTAACTGTGACTTCCTAAAGGTGTTCTTGTGATTTCCCCAACACGAGTGTTCCACTGAAATGCACAGCACCCTTTAGGATAGATGGAGAGCAGGTATCTATAGAGTCAGGATAAAAGTCCATTCCATAAAACTTTACCAACGGGTCACAAATTAGGATGTATGATGGACAAGAGAAAACACACAGTATAAGCTAAACATGCAGAGTTTCCTTTCCACTGCTCCCTCCCAACTCTGCGGCTTTCCCCCCACACTCTATTTCAGCCCGAAGGAGTTTAATGTTAGCATCACTAACCAAGCCCAAATCACCGTTTGAATTAATGAATGCAGATATAGTTTCCTTCATGTCAGCACCACGTGAACTCTGCTCCCAGTCATACCAGCTGTAAAGTGTTTTTATAAGCTCTAAGGCATGTATACTAATATATGCTTACACTAAAAGAAGTGCCATGATTTACTTCTACCAGAAAAGTATCTCTTCACCCCCATTTGTTGTTCCCTTTTCACTCTTTCCTCATTCCCCTCTATCACTGGAATGGACCCAATCTTCTATTACAGAATGGATTTTAACCTCTTCCATGTTGCATTCATTTGCAGCCCCCTTCTTCATCCTGACACTAAAATGTTTAGGAAACAAGGGCAGGAAGATGAAAAAAAGCCAACAGAATTTAGGACTGTAATTGGGAACATACAGGATCTTACATCTATTTCAAAGTGGCCATAAATTCATCCACCCAGATGATGTCTAATAATTATCACGACTGACAGCTTCTTTCAGAAACTGTTTCATTTTGGTTCTCTTCACTCATCCTATGGATCATTTTTTTGCAGTAATCCTTTCCAAAGGATTCCAAAGATAAGGCTGAAGGTGTACTCAGAAAAAAAAATATTCTAATCAATAACTTCGTACAAACTAATCCTCACAGTCTCTCTGTGAGGTAGGCATATATTAACTCTCATTTTAACATACAGGGAATGGAGGCACAGAGAAATGTCTTCCCCATGGTTAGAGTAAATCAGTGACACAGGAAAAACTGCAGTTAGTTCCTGCCTTTCCACCTGCTGTAGAATTCACTAGATCAGGCTGCCTCAAATAAAAGTGAAATTAGTGTGTTGTTTTTACTAAGGAAACAGTCACTTAGATGGCAGTAGACTTTTTTCCCCCACTGAAAACCTGAGGATCTTTACATGAAAACCATTTCACAAAAGGTATGGTTAAATACTAGGTTTTATGGTGTGTTGCTTCTAGTAAGCCATGCAGTGTAGAAAATGAAGCTTTTTAAACAAAAACCCCAAGACATCAGAAATTGTACATGTTCTTATCTGCAAGCACCTTGCAACACAAGGCCTGCTTTTCACTGGAGTTACTTGCTTCCTGCACTGAGTGTCAGCAGCAAACCCAGATAAGCCTGCTTAGCTGCCCCATTCTTAGGCCAAACCAGTAATATATTGCAGGATCTCCAAAAGCAATACAAGTATTTCAGTTTCATCTACAGAGTGTTGAAACCATGACTATACAAGCGATCACACTTCTATCAACATTAGAACTCAGAAGAATTTTAAAATAAACCAAAATTATGTATCTGGAATATATGTTAGCATCTTTCTAAGGCCATACAGGATCTCCTTTCTCAAACTGCAAATACCAGCATCCTTTAGGGATCAGACTTCCCCAGCCTTAAGCCACACTGCAGTTTTGCAATTTGGCTGTCAGGGCAGTAGAAGTGTCACATGTGGGCACATCCAAGAGAAGGCCACTGCAGGGCAATGCCTTTCCAGCATCATACATGACTGGAGCAGCACAGGGACCCCAAGTGAGAGTCCCAGAACAGCCCAGAGTCCCAAAACTGCCCAGAGAACTCCAGCTGACATCAGATTAAACCAGCATTAGTGAAGAGACTTACCAGTGTCTCTGTCAATCTCCAGCTCTGCTCCTGCTCAGGAGTTAATGCCTCACAAATAATTTTACCTTTATATAGTGTTAAACAAATGTACTTTTTTCCCTACACTTAAACCTATCCTCAGATGAAATGAATGTTCTTTGGTGAGACTCTGGATCAGGAAGTACAAAAAGTAATTTTCTTGGTTATCAGTAGGGGAAGCCAAGCCAAATGGGTAGTTTAGGACTGACAGATCAAAATAAATGCAGAGGATTTTTTTTTTTCTTTTTTTTCTTTTTTTCTGTGGATTATTTCTCAATAAAAATAAAATCATGCCAGTTTTACAACTCTGGTAGTTTCTTAGTATCTGAAGCTTCAAAATCATCATAGAAGTGTCAGCAGATGTGGGTCCAGACAATACTCCTGCCTGTTTGGTGAACTAAACAGAATCCAGACTCCCAACAGTCATTTCTCCAATGCTGCTGAAAACTGTAACTCACCACCAGTCTATCATCAACTCCAGACACAGGTTAAAAAAAATCCAAACAAAAAACACCATTAGCAAAACCCGCTTGAAATGTTTTCTCTCAAGGCTACAGAAAAATTAGCCAAATTCTTCATTCCACTAGTAGTGAAACGCCCCCCATGACAACAACTGTGATCACATTATCTCCAGTCTACTTCAAGTCCTTATAAAGTCACATTTATTTAGACTTAGCACATGTGGTTTCCAGTGATGTTTCTGGTTTGGGCTCCAGTTTCTCTGGGAATTCTAGTTTTTCACAGATTGTCTCCTTTATGGGTAGATACTGAGAGATCTCGTTAGGTTCTGTGAACAGCGAAGGTGGAACGTTCTAAAAAGCAAAAATTTTATGTGAAACGAGTGAAAAAAAAAGAGGGGATAAGAAAAATTATTCCAACCCCAAACTTCTACAGACAATTAATTTATCATTTACTGGATGTAAACACTACTACTAACTTTTTAGAGGCAAAGGAAAAATAAGGGAGAAGGAAAGGTACAAGAAAATGAAAGTTCAGGTGTTTGTCACAAATAAAAATCAAGAGTTGCAACACCAAATGTACCACAAATTATTCTGAGCCATCACCAGAATTTTAAGGCGACCAATTTACCTCAAATATTTGAGAAAAACTGAGACAGTCTATTACCAAACAGATCCTAACCCCTAATGTTGCTTGGAAGCACACAACCAGCCATGAAATTTAACATCATGGGACCTGGAGTACCTGATTTTGCAGCTGAACAGTTCTATGAAAACATAATATAATAAAAACATTTTATTAACTCAATAGTAGAAAAAATTACCTAATCCCATACCTTGTCATGTGATCTGAGCATTCACAAAATGCAAATCTGCTCTAAAATCACCAAAACAAAAGCTACATAAGCAAAAAGAATTTTCTTCTGTACTAATTCCAAACTGTACAAAGAAGGACTTAGAGAGACAGCATTTTCTATGCTGACCATAAAGATGAAAAACAGACAGAAGGAAAAGAAACAAAGTTTTAAAAATGCAATACCTTTAAACTCGATATTTTGCTTTCCCTGGATGTGTATTCTCGCAACATGTAGGTCTTGTCAGCCTAATGGAAAAAAAGCAATAATCTGGTATCAGTACAAACTAAGCATTTTAAATACATTGAATTTAGTAAGCATTGGAATTTGGTTGACCACATATTTTCACCTAGGAGAATAAATGCACATTCAAATTCATGAAGACAGATGATAACAAACTTGTTTTTCTTCCAAAAACCGCCTGTGTGCATGCTTCAAAAAAAATTCTATGACTGAATGTGCTGGTTAATTTTTACTCAGCTAGAACTCCTACACATCTACACAGAATTACCAAACCACAAATCTTAACATCCTGTATTATTTATAAGATACCATAACTCAATGTACAATGGACAGTTATTTGCAAGTTACACTTGCAGTCTAATTCTATTAGGCAAGTCAAAAATAACACACTTGGAGACAAGACAGTATTGAACTCTATTTACTGTTGCCTTACTTTTCCTCTTGTACTCCCTTCTCTAATCTGTGTTTGTCAAATGTATTCAAATGATTACATCACATGAGGAGTAGCCTACTCTGCTCATACACCACGGCATCCAGCACTTGGTTGCCAGCCCAGCACCACCACAATAATAAAATACACTCAGAAGTTTTTATGCCCCCAAACATCAGTATTAAATTAGAGGAATATCACCAGGCCACTGGAAGTAAAATGGCAAGGGAACCTCTGCAAAATAAGTCATGATGGAAAGCAAAGGTCTACCTCATGATGAAGCCTTGTATCATTCATCCTGATGAGTACCCCGTCCACTCGCAAGAAGAACCTCAGCAGCACAAAAAAGCTGGAAGGCATAACTCTCTGCAAAAATAAAGATGGCCCATTCAACACCTCACAAAGGCTTCCTTTAAGCATGTACTTGTCTACATTCACAATGGAAGACAATATGAGAAGTTTTTAAGAATGAAGTCAAAATGTGGGCTGTTGATTTGCTACAGCTATGGCTGGCCAGCAGGGCAGACAGTGTCTCAAAGGACAATTTAGGTAGGATGCAGAAGGAGGGAAAAGACTGTCCCCTGGAGCAAATGACAGATGGCAAAGGTTTCAAGACAACACCATTTCCAGTAAGATCATATTTCTAAGAGCAAGGATGAAGAAGTTTGTGCTTTGAAGTTTAAATCCCAGAAGGAACAACATGCAAAAAGCAGCTGTGTTTTGTATTAATCAGCCAACTGAGTCCCCAGGTATCTTTTATACACCTCCCAATACTCACTACTTTCACACTCAAACTTGATACTCCATGATCATGGAGTTCATCTTCAAACAGGAGTACTTCTTCAAAAAACATAATTTGTTCCCTGGCTTTCAATTTCTCTGTATTTATGTGTTCTGTTGTAGGAACAACCTAGAGAAAAAGATTAAGAACAGTTAGCATATTAATTTGTTGCCAAACTACATAAAGTTTGTCCTGATATTTTGAATTCCACAGTTTTAAAAAGGAAAAAACTTCTAGAGCACTGAGCTTAAGACACCCCAAATTTCTAAGAGAAAAAGTTAAACCAAAGTTTCCAAGAGTTTCTTCTTGGAAATAACATGAAGTAAAAGCAAAAACTAAGACTGGAAAATTCTAAATAAACTTCTCTCTGGGTACAGGCTCAGTAGGGTTTCAGCTGCAAACAATTCTGCTCCCTTTCTTTCAAATCATTTGAAGATGTCTTGTGTTTAACATATGTATGAGAAGTTCAGGTTTATAAAGAGATTTCCATGCATTTAGCACCCCTAGTTCACTACGCACTTTGAAAAGGATTCCAGTAGGCCTTCCCATGGAAATGAAGTGCCTATATGTTTTCCATCTCATGATCTCCATAGACACTACTGGTATCTAAAGATTACGGACTAACATTGTTTATTTCTATGCTGTACTTTTAATTCCAGCACAACTCAAGTGATCCCTAACTAAAGCAATTCCAGTGAATTAATACAGATTATCTGCTTAGTAGCAAGCAACCTGTATGCACTAAAGAGAAGCTGGGAACTTTAAGCCTTATTTTCACAAAACATAAAGACATCAGGAGGGCCTGTGAGTTTAAATATGAGGAGTTAATGTTGCAGAAAAACATCAGGCCATTGAAAGCAGCCAGGTCAGAAAGCACACAAACTTGCAAGCAGCAGAGCATGAAGGCACTACAGAATGACACAGCTGATAGCTCTGCTGTGTGTGAGCAGCTCAGGGCCTCAGAGCAGCCCCCAGCAAGAGCTGAAGCCTCCCATGTGCTTTAATCCTAAAACACTTTAAGACACCACCCACCCCCGTTATTAAAATAAGCCATGATTTGATTAGGATAAAATCATGAGCTGAGAGACATGAGAAGGCCAAATTACACTTTGAAATCAGAAATTATGAAGCACAAAAGATTTTACAGAAGCCTACTGAAAGGTAAATGACAGCTTTATAAAAAAGATTGACTGAAGCAAGATGCAGTCAGCAATTAACAAGAAGAAAATTATTACCTTTAATGTTGCAGTATCTCCCAGCAAAGTTCCTTTGTAATCTGTTGTGTAAGTCCAGTCATATGGCTTGACAACTTCCTTACTGTGTTCAGTCTCACTCCTCAACAGTGAAAGAGAAAACAGCTTTGTAGTAATTGCTTTGTAGCAATTCTCAAAAAATTACAACCTCACATAAGACTGTGCATTAGAATTCCCACGCTGTTCCTAAAGAAAAACAGCAGCATTGTCTGAGCTGCAATCAAAATGTCAAGACTTAATCATGGTTTCACATCTGTTTCCATAATAACTTGGGAAACAATTGTGAGAATTCTCGATCTATCTCAGTTCTATGACTCAAATTAAGGATTTTCATGCAATATTGCTGAAAAAAAAATGTATTTCAAGATCAATTTTTCTTTTAAGTAGGCAGAAAGTGATCTCTTGACAGCACACAGCAATCATTTACACTGCAATTCAGCTTAGTTTTCATGACAACTTTGCTTTCTTTTTGCGCTTTATTTCCAGGTGCTCTACAACTAATCCCATCTGGTAAATACTAAGCATCATAATTAGCTCTCATGCATGGTAATTGTTCTGCTTTATTCCTAAGGCTAAGATTCTGAGCATGTACAGCACTTTGCAACCCCACACAATGCAGTCTTGTAGTGCCCGAGGCCCTATGAGTTTGAGTAACAGAAACAGCATTAAGTCATGTTAAACTTGAAGTTTACTCTAAGAAAGCCACGACACAGCTGAAAAATACAGCTGACCCAATTTAACAGAAAGCATGATGACAGCAAAGAAAAGCCAAGTGACTTCTGTGATCACATGCTGTATCTAGGGTAGAAGCAAATGCAACGTGGTCCTCAAGAGTTCAGTTTGTTCCTTTAACTACTGTATGACAGTTTCATATACAACACCACCAGTACTTGCCCACTGTTGATAAAAATACTGTACCTGCTCTCTTGCCATTCCTCTGCACAAGCGACTTTGATCATACCTTGACAATTATTGACACATTTTAAAGCATCTGTAGCATTGAACTCAATTCCAAAACCATGGTCATGCTGTATTCTTAGGACATTGTCTCCAAACATCATCTCCGGCAGGGAAGGCATGTGTAATTCCTCAGCCAACCTGCAGAGGAAAATAAAAGAGGCATCAGTCAGCTACAGCTCTGTGAAAGCAGTCCTTGTTTTGGAATAAGGACTCTTCAGACCAGGATGACTTAGAAGACACACCATCAGTATGTTCTGAGACTTCGTTGTTTTCCCAAGTTAATCATTTCACCTGAAATGCAGAGTCATTGATCCAAAGTGACTTTTCCACCAAAAAAGTATTCCTAAAACATGCCTTTGCCATCAGGCTCAGACAAAATTCTCACACGAGGAATCAAGAGTATCTGAGAAGCATGCAGAAGAAATTTTCCACTTGTGTTAGCAAATCCCTGGATGATCAATGGACCAACTTCAGTAGGTGCTCAAAGAAACTTTCAGGAACAAGGACTCATCATGAGCAAGTCTGAATTCACTGCACAGTGGTCCATACCTCCAAATTTAGAAGCCTACAAAAAAGATGCTTAAGACAACCCTGGCAGAGTATGTAAAAAGTGTAGAAGACACTACTGCGCTCTATTACTTTTTCAAGCTGGTAGAAGGCATGTACTGGTACGCTTCCTAAACTTTTCTTTTCCTCCCTACCTACCTGACTTACCAATATCAAAAAGGAATACATGACAGCTGGAAAGAAGAAAGCTTTAGGAAATACATTCATTTGAGTGAGGGGAGGGAGAAGAGTGTTCTAATCATAATGTCCACATTGATAACGAAGCACTCCTGAACAAAAGTGTTTATTTCTGTAACCCTGAATACAAAAGAACATTGTTACCTAACTAAAATAAAAAGAGCAAATTCACTATTCATTCAGACCTGGAGAATAAGATCCTATGTTTTTCCCAGAGAAGGCAGAATAACATTATGAACTTTTCCATTTCATCAAGTGTAGGAACCCCTGACCTGCAAAAAACCAGTCCCTGCACAGAAAAGAATTCTTGGCGATGGCACATTTAATCCTTCACCTTTCCACACAGGTTGCTGAGGGATTTTTACAATATATATCTGCCAGAAATAAAATTCCTATAGATACTAATAATGTTCTCCAAGCAATGAAAAAGACAAAATGGGTCACTGTGACTTTGTTGCACGTCTTACAATTGGCCTCAGCCCACTGATCCAGCCTGTCCAGATCCCTCTGCTGATCCTTCCTACCCTCCAGGAAAACAACACTTCCACCTGACTTGGGGTCATCTGTGAACTTACTGAGAGTGCACTCAATCAGCTTGTCCAGACCATCAATAAAGCATTTGAATAGGACTGGCCCCAGTACTGAGCCCTGGGGAACGCCACGGTTGACGGGCCACCAGCGGGATGTAACTCCATTCACCATCACTCTGAGCTCAGCCATCCAGACAGTGTTTTAC
The DNA here is from genome assembly GCF_029207755.1 of Chamaea fasciata. Classification (NCBI taxonomy): domain Eukaryota; kingdom Metazoa; phylum Chordata; class Aves; order Passeriformes; family Sylviidae; genus Chamaea; species Chamaea fasciata. The sequence continues at coordinate 21,206,267 of NW_027094087.1, read as the reverse complement.
CCAGCAAACAGTGCACCCATCTCAGCCACGAGCAGCCAGTTCCTCCCAGAGAATGCCTCATCAGCCTCAGAAAAGGTTAAAAGCAGGATAAATGAAAGCACATTTAACAAGACTAATGAGATTCCCACGTATATTGAAATTTATTCCAGAAAATGAGACTGAGAAATATCTGCCAAATCCATCTGCCACTAAGGTCAGTTATGGCACAGCTGAACTCTTCAGTTCCACATTAGCAAATCTGACTTAAGTACTTGATGTTAATACAGGAACATTTCCTCCAATGATTTCACTGGATTGGAAATTCCTACAAGAAGAGAGCAAATTATAAATTTTTAATGAAAACCACTATCTTAAGACAGCTATTACCAAGACATGGTATGAGACATTGAAAATACCCTTTTTTAAGAGTAATTAAGAAAATCAGACTTCTAATTAGCAGGTCTCAGTTCACAGACATCCAGAGATCCAAAACCACTATAACCATACAATCACAGAATGGTCTGAGTTGGAAAAAACCTTAAAGGTCAAGTTCCAACCCCTCTGCCATGGGCAGGGACACCTCCACTAGACCAGGCTGCCCAAAGCTCCATCCAATCTGGCCTTGAACATCTCCAGGGACGGGGCATTTACAGCTTCTCTGGGCAACCTATTCCACTGACTCACCATCCTCAAAGTCAGGAATTTCTTTTCTAGGGTCCAATCTAAACCTCCTCTCTTTCAGTTCGAATCTATTCCCCCCGTCCTCGTACTACACGCCCTTGTAAAAAGTCCCTCTTCGTCTTTCTTGCAGGCTGCCTTCCGCTATCATTAAAACAAAATTTTGGAAATCGCCTGTAACTCAAATGGCCCCAGTTTCTCCAGCCAAGGAATCAAGCTTGTAGAGAAGGAACTCCCCCAGTTTGCCTTGTAACTGGGCCGAACAGCGTCTCCCCCGCCCCGGGAACGCTCCGTGTTTCTTTCGCGAAGTCACCCGACGCCGCCAGCCCCTCGCTGTGCGGGCCGAGGCCGCAGCCCCGCGATGGCTCCGCGAGCAGCAGGGACAGCGTGCGGGGGTTCCCCGAGCAGCGGGGCGCCGTGCCGTGCCGTGCTGTAATGCGCTGTGCCGTGCCGTGCCGTGCCGTGCCGTGCTGTAATGCGCTGCGCAGTGCAGCGCTGTGCTGTGCTGTGCTCTGCTGTGCCCCCCTGCGCCCCCGGCCCGCAGCCCGCCCCACCTCTCGGCCTGCGCCGACTTCATGATGTGCGTCCGGGCGGCGCTCAGCTTCCACGGCCCGAAGGTGAAGTCGCGCCGGCTGCTCTGGAAAACGGGATGCATGGCGGCCTCCTCTCCGCCGAGCAGAAGGCAGGAGGCGGCGGGAAGCGGCAGGAGGCGGCGGAAGGGGCGGCGGCGGAGGCGGCGGAGCCCCTCTCCTCCCGTCTCTTCCCGCACAGCGCTCAAGGCACCGGCGGCGCCCCCGGAACCGCCGCCCCGTGGTGTTTCCGCTTCCCGGGGCGCGGATTCCACCCGGCGGCGGTGGAATCCTGGGATGCATCAGGAAGAGCGTTGGCAGCAGGGCGACGGGAGGGGATCCTGCCCTGCTGCTCAGCTCTAGTGAGCCCACATCTGCTGTCCAAGACACATCCTGTTCTGTCCAGGACAGGACAGACATGGAGATCCTGGAGCGGGTCCAGCGGAGGGCAACGAAAATGATTGACTGGGGCATCTCCGTTAGGTGGAAGGGCAGAGGGAGCTGGGCCTGTTCAGCCTCCAGAAGAGGTGGCTGAGAGGGGCCCTCATCAATGTGTACAAATATCTAAAGAGGGGATTCCAAGAGTATGGATCCAGGCTCTTCTCGGTGGTGTCAAGCAGTGGGACAAGAGGCAACGGGCAGAAACTGATGCACAGAAGTTCCACCTTCCCCACCTGAACATGGGGAAGAAATTCTTTACTGTGCAGGTGACTGAGCACTGGAACAGCTTGTCCAGAGAGGTTGTGATGCCTCCACCACTGGAGATATTCCAGACATGTAAAGACACAACCCTGTGCCATGTACTCTGGGGTGACCCTACTTGAGCAGGGAGGTTGGGGATCCACACTTCTCTGTGCTGCTGGAGCCACGGTCAGGAGGGTGGGCTCTCTCATCTCCCCTGCCCAGGATGAAGATCGAGCAAGCTCACCCAAGCCCCTGTTCTGCAGCAAAGCTGGGCTGCAGAAGCCAGTGGAGAATGTTTGTGTGCCCCACAAGTGCTTGTGCCTCCAGCCACTTCCCTGTGGATATCTCGCTGAGAGCAGTGGGACAGCTGGGTAGGAACAATTTTGGGGAGCTCTGAAGCCTTCAGTGTGGTGACCCTGGACCATCTCCATGGCCACACTCAAAGTTGCAGCAAGCATTACGTGGCTCTATCACACAGGTTTCCTGGTGCCCGGTGCTGTGTTAGATAGTACGCACACGTGTGTGCACACAGAAACACATCTGGGCAAGGTTAGAAGGGGCCACAGTGGATCATCTGGTCCAACTTCCCTGTTCAAGCAGGGTCATCCCCAAGAACATGGCACAGGATTGTGTCTAGACAGGTCTGGAATATTTCCAATAAGGGAGACACCACAACCTCTCTGGGCAACCAGTGCAGAGTCACTTGCACAGGAAATAAGTTTTTCCTCACATTCAGGTCGAACTTCTGTGCATCAGTTTTTGCTCATTGTGGGATTTCTTGTGCTGGTTCAATATGTTTTTGAATGCTGTCAAAAGATGGTCTTTTTAAAATGTGGAAGTGCAATGGCGTGGTAAGCTTAAAAAAGTCCTGTAGAAAAGTATCAGTAGAACTGGTTGAAAATGATACATCAGCTTACTGTTCCAGCACTGATGGGTGGGTGCGTGTCTTGCTTTTCTGCGTCATCAAAAGGGCAGAGTGAGTCCCTATGGACTTCCCCTGGCACAGGAGCAAGACACACAGTCCAGCTCCTGTTGTTAGAGCATGGGACTGAACTGAGGCAGCAGCCACAGGAAAACTGATGTCCACAGCGTTAAAAACTCCACAGAGCAATCGAACCAGCACAGCTCACATCAGGGCGGTCACCCTCCGCGCTCAAGGGCGTTGCCAAGGAAAGGCAGGAACTAGGGATGCAAAAGCACGGCATTTAATTATTGTTCACCCTTTATACTGTCACCAGTATCTGAAGACTCGCTTCAGATGTGCGTGCGGGAAAAACCTCTTCCACAAATCTTCTTTTGTGTTACTTTTAATAGTGTTTTGGGATCGAGGAAGTCTAGCACTTCGGCTCTACGACTGCCTGGCACTACGAGCCGGAGGAAATCACTTTAGCTCATCCATGTAAAGTACTTTTCCCCCCGCCTTTTAAGTGAGCTCCCGGGGAGCGCGCGGGCCGCCCCGGGACGGCCGCGGGAACATGGCGGGCGGGGAGGGGGCGCGGCGGGCTGAGGCGGCGGGGCGGGACGGCGGGAGGGGCAGGCACAGGGCCGGGGCAGGACGGGGTCGGCGCCGTGCCCATGGCGGGGGAGCTTCGGGCCGCGGCGGCTGAGGGGCGTCCCGGGCGCCCCAAGCGGAACATCCCGCTCCCGCGGCGGCGGGCGGTGAGTGCGGAGCCGGGGGCGGGGGGCAGAGGCGGCGGGACCCGCTCGCCGCCGGCCGGTGGGGGGAAGGCGACGGATGCCCGGGGCGGAGGACGCCGTTCCAGCCCTTTGTTCGCTGCCGGAGGGAGCGCGGGGGCAAAGTGGCAAAACCCCCATTCCCCACCGTATTTCCAACTCGGTCCCACCCGCTTTGTGCGTGCGGGAAGCCTGGCCGCGTTGCCCGCGGCTGGGATGGGACGGAACGGGACGGGATGGGATGCTGTCCCCGCCCCGGGTAGCCCTGCCCCGGGGAGGCCGCCTCTGCCAGAGGCCGCTTTGCCCCGCCGGGTGCAGCCGGGCCCTGAGAGGACCGGGAGCGCCAGGTGCCCCGAGCATCGCCATCGCAGGGAGCGGCCGCGGGGCTGAAGACGCCTTTCCAAAACCCGCTCCGGCCAAAAAGTGTTGGAAAGGCACACAGAGGTGGTGCCGGCATGCTGAGAGAGAAAGAAACTCGAGGGGAAGCGTTTTTGCACACATCCTCAGTCAGAGGCTAGGGAAGAGCTAAGTTACGTTTTTACAAAGCATGGCCCAGTAATGTCTTTAATTATGTTCTTAGGAAAGTACAGATAAAAATGGAAAAAAGGCGTCTTTCCAGACTGACAGTTCTTCCTAATGCCACGGCAGCCACGCAGATGGAAGCATTTCTGTGAGTACTCCCGGCTGTCTGGGACCCATGTCTGGCACAGTTGCAGAATTAGCTGAGATAACTTTCCTGAGTCCTTTCCCAGAAATGCTAAAATCAGCTTTATATTCATTGGCGGACTCTTTTAATTTTTTTGGTCCGCATATTTGGATTTTGTGGTGGTTGTTGTTCTGTTCATTATGCTGTCCTGCAGATGGGTGAAGGACTGAATGAAGTAGGAAGTGAATGCCATTTGGGGGCAGCAGGGAAAAGAAGAATAGCTAAGGAATGGAAGAAGTAACAAGGTTTCACAAAATGAGGCTGTGAATAAATGGGATGGATGCTAACACTTGAGAAGTCAAGGATTAAAGGTTCTCAAGCATTTCTGTAGCATGGACCTCATCTTAATGCAAGAAAATGTCTTTCAAACCTCATGTAAAGAAAGCCAATTCCTCCAGTCCTTTGGTGCTAGCAATAAAATGCAGTCAGCACTGTAGCTAAGGTGATTATGAACATGGAGAAATGATGTTGGGAGAGTACGTGCAGTGGTCCCTGAGTCTTTGAATGTTACTTAGCAACTGTTACGGAAGAGTCAGCAGGGTATGACTAGCCAGGCATCCAGAGACCACCAGCTACTGCTGTATAGGTAGAATACAAGGTAACTATTGGGACAGGCAGAATTTTTTTAAAAAGTGACTTTCTTTAAAGTAAGAGAAAAAGACTGATAGTGACATTCTTGTTTCTTCACAGCCCAAGTGAAGGGGCTGGTAAGTAGGACTTAGAAACAAATAAGATCTATGGGAAATTTTAAAGTTAAACGTGCCTATTTTCTTTCTTATTTCCCCCCTTCATCTCTTCTTGTCTTCGCTGTTCCAGGTTTGGTGTTGTCCTCTTCGGTGTGCCCACAGGCAATTTACTGCCCCTTCACTTGCCCATCTAAAATATGCAGTTTCCTGCATACTACAGGTAAATTTTAACAAGGGCAAAAGGGCCTCCAGTGATTTGAAAGAGTTTGAAGAACTATTACCTGAATGTTTCTGAGCGTTGTTCTGCTTCTAGCTGCTCAGCATGTCTTGGCTGCTCCAGGTCTGCACGCTCTGACCATGAGCAGCAATTCCTCCCTGAGCAATGGGAAGGGCCTGAGGAACCTGACCGCAGAGGAAGATGGGGCAGTCAGAGTCACCGAGTCCATTGCTATAATTGTCATTGCCATCTTCATCTGTTTGGGCAACCTGGTGATTGTTGTCACTCTGTATCGCAAGTCGTACCTTCTCACCTTGAGCAACAAGTTTGTGTTCAGCCTGACCCTCTCCAACTTTCTACTCTCCGTGCTGGTGCTGCCTTTTGTTGTCACCAGCTCCATCAGGCGAGAATGGATCTTTGGGGTTGTTTGGTGCAATTTCTCAGCCCTGCTCTACATGCTGATCAGCTCAGCCAGCATGCTCACCCTGGGACTCATTGCTATAGACAGGTAAGCTGCTCTTTGGTAATGAATTGTAACAAATTGTCTGCTCCTCTCATAGAGTAACTCACTGCCTGTTCATAGAGTTCAGAAGCACTGCAGAGGGTACATGGTGTACTGCTGGAGCATCATTTTTATTTCAGCCCCTCATGAAATTTTGATGTGGACCAAGAGAAAGTGATGTCATCAATAATGGAAAATGCAGACATTCATCTCGAGTATTTTAAAGCTCTTGATGGTATAATAACATACTATTTGATAAACACGAAATAGTGACTTAAAATTCCAGATTATACCTTAAGCATACAGTCACACATAGGAACAGATTAAAGGGTTGCATGTGTGCCTTCAGCCAAGTTTGACAGTCTTGACCGCAGCGATACCTACTTTCACATGCAACTGTTTCTAGAAACAGAGTTTCTGAGCATGTTTGAAGAAAAAAGTACTAGATATTAGCATCATTAAAGCGTGTTCTTTTCTTTCTTGTATGTTTTTTATGCTCCTGTGGATTACTTCTTCTCTTGCCCCGCAGGTACTATGCTGTGCTGTACCCGATGGTTTATCCGATGAAGATAACGGGCAACAGAGCGGTGGTAGCTCTTGTGTACGTGTGGCTGCATTCCCTCATTGGCTGCCTCCCTCCCCTTTTCGGCTGGTCCTCTTTGGAGTTTGACCAGTTCAAGTGGATGTGTGTGGCAGCCTGGCACAAGGAGGCTGCCTACACGGCCTTTTGGCAGGTCTGGTGCGCACTGCTGCCGTTCGTGGTCATGATGATCTGCTATGGATTCATATTTCGTGTGGCGAGGATTAAGGCCCGCAAGATCCACTGTGGGAGCGTTGTCATTGTGGAGGAGGACTCGCAGAGGAACGGGAGGAAGAACTCCAGCACCTCCACGTCCTCCTCTGGCAGCCGAAGGAATGCTTTCCAAGGGGTTGTTTACTCAGCCAACCAGTGCAAAGCTTTCATAACCATCTTGGTTGTCATCGGGGCTTTCGTCATTACGTGGGGACCTTACATGGTAGTGATAACATCAGAGGCACTTTGGGGTAAAAACAGTATTTCCCCTGCCTTGGAGACATTGGCCACGTGGCTGTCCTTCTCCAGTGCCATTTGCCATCCACTAATTTATGGGCTGTGGAACAAGACGGTGCGCAAGGAACTCCTGGGAATGTGCTTTGGGGATCGATATTACCGCAAGTCCTTTGTTCAGCGGCAGAGGACGTCGAGGCTGTTCAGCATCTCCAACAGGATCACAGGTAAGTTGTGGCTGCAAAAGACACTTCCTTAATGCCACCAAGAGCAAGGCTTCCTGTCTGCCTGTGTTTGTCACGTTTCAGGGCTCTGTAAAGAGAGCTGGATGTTTCTGGAATTTTCAGCAGCCTTCTATCAGTCAGGTTATAGGCATTTGAAAGGAGAATTTTTCTCTTTTTTTATAGTTAACGTATTTCTCCTACTATAGTAAAACTTTCTCCGGCAGAGAAGACATAGTGATGAGGTTAATAAAAATAATTTATTTTCTTCTTTCTCAGGCATTTCCTTTTGTGTGCCTTCCATTTTGTGTTGCCCAGATTTGAGCTCTACCAACAGTACTTTTTACTGCACTTTCTCTTTGATTAATGGCCTTATGCTACAACTGTCTAAAATCCTCTAAGGTTTCACTGGCATAACTCTTTCTGCAAGTTCAGCTTTTAGGCTTAATGGTTGGGAAGAAAACATCATAAACAAAGTAAAACTGTGTAAAACCTTAGAAGTATTTGGTGTGTCCCCAAGTTGTAGACTGAGACCGCCAGTTGCTCAGTTTGGTTATTTGTTTTGGTTTTGTTTTTTTTTTTAAGCAGCAATGCAATGACCTTCAGATTTTTAATAATTTCCCTGGTCATGTTCAGAAGCTTCCAAAAAGAGAGCATCTTGAAGGGATATTTCATGCAGAGGCAGGAACTGAAATTATTTAATTGGGAAGGATGATCTAAAATACAGAAGGAAGATGAGAGCAGCAAGGCATCAGTTATCTTTTCTGCAACCTGTGAACATTGGGAGAGACTGTCATGTAAATGAAAGAGTTGTGGAGCTGTGGTCACATCATAAGCTCCAGGAGCTTCGGCAAGTCTGTATCCTGGAAATGCTATGGATTAATACATTGGAAACTGAGGTGGGGAGGGAAAAGACAGGAAAATTCTTTCTTTTCCCAAGCAATAAACTTGAAGCTGTCAGCTCCTTACCAGATGTCTTAGCTGGAGGCTGACAGGGGAAAAAGACCCCCGAGAAGCTCACAACAAAATCTCAAGGTGGGATCCAAAGCAGCACCTTTGTAAAAATCCCATGATCTCCTCCCTTCTTGTTTTGGAGATTTGAAAGAAGTTGGGCATCTCTGTGCCCCAACCTTGCTCATAAGCTTCTTCCCACACTGCTGGCCTGGCACGGCTGCTGGTGGCTACCAGGTTATTCTCTGTCTAGAAGATGCCTGGCAAATCTCCCCATCCATGTGAGAGCATATGCTTGGTGCTCAGCCTGTCTGGCTGATAAAACACACACAGTTGCAACAAGAGTTGGAGGGAGATGGTGCAGAGAGAAAGGAGACTTGCTTTTCCAAACCTGAGAGCTGCTGACTGGATTTCTAAGATGAGAAGTCCAGAAGCTGGGCTCTCTACTTCAGCAAGGTAAGTTTTATATGCAGAATAATAAGTGAGGCAGTAGAGTGGGTGTTACCGGAAGAAGTTTTTACCTTTGCAAACTCCTTAACCATCCACTGTGTAACAAAACCAAAACTTTGTTGCAGATTTGGGACTATCTCCTCACCTTACTGCCCTCATGGCAGGTGGGAGGCCACTGGGAAACAGCAGCAGCACAGGAGACACAGGTTTCAGCTGCTCGCAGGATTCAGGTAACTGCAAGTCTCTTGCTCCTCTACTTGGGCAGAAGTTGGCACTTGGCAGCAGTCTCGTGGACAGCCAGTGTTTACACCCACAGATGTCTCCTGGTGGACTAATGACATGAAGCATCTGTTCCAACAAAACTGCTGCAGTTGCTTTTTTCCTCCCTTGCTCTCAATAGATTTACTTGCAAAATGCTGCTTACAGAAGGGTGACCCTCCCCTGGTAATGTGTCCTGGGAACAAGACTCACTGCTTTTGTGCCCTTCTCCTTCAGTTTCTGTTGTTCTTTTGGAGACTTTCTCTGTATCCACAAGGAACAGAGCAACAAAGTGCTGTGAAGAATGTGCTTCTCTGCTTCCTATTCTGTAAGAGACCTTGACTTGTTCATCCTGCAGTGTAAACATAAACACTTAGGATGGCTTCAGCTTATGATTTCATTATTACTTAAGATCTCTTAATTGAAGATGGTTTGAAAAAAGGAAAAAGAGTTGTGATGGTAATTTTTTATCCAGATCTGTTGCTAGATTTTTCTGGCAGTTAACTCAGCTACCAGTCCTTAACTGCAGTAGTTATTTTAGAGAGTATTTCTGCTCTAGAGACACCAGAGGGTGATCTTTTAAAGGTTGCTTAGTGTAAGGGTTTTGTTTCCTACTTTTGTAAAGGAAGTCTGTGGAGCTGGGATTTATTTTTGGTAGTTGTTTTGTGCTGGTAGTTTTCTGCCTGTTGTGGATATTCTGCAGTTGTATGTGATAAAGGAGAGCAGGCTCCTGGTAAACCTGCCTCAGTTAAGAGGATGTGGTGTTACCATCTTGTGACAGCAGTTTAAGCAAATGAAGAAAACTGTAGCAATGCCAAAATGCTGTTAGAAGTGCCGCTGCTGGTTAAGGAGGGAGCACATTCCATAGCCTGGGAATGGATATACAATGATCCACTGTGGATGCCTTTACTGTGCGTTACTAAGGAGCAGACAGAAGCCTTAGTCCCTCCTCCGCGTTGCTTGCTGCATGTAGTTAGTACGTGATCCTGGGGCCTGCGATGCCCAGTCTCTAATGAGAAGATTTCCCAATCCTTTCAGTGAAAACTCACCTCATTCTTTTCCTGTGCAGTGTTTAATTTGAGTTGAAATTTACTCACAAAAGCTGGGTTTAGACACCTTTTGAAGGAACTGCTGAAAATAGGCTGAAAACATTTTGCCACCAAATTGTATCCCAGTGTTACTGTGTGACTTGAGGGCTCTTGCTCTTTCCAGGAACAGATACAATGCTGCTTGAAGATTATAGCTCAGATGGCCCTCATGCCCCACACTGCATCTGTCCCCCTCGAAGGAGGAGTTCTGTGACATTTGAAGATGAAGTGGAACAAATTAAAGGTGAGTGTAAGGGTAAGTATGAAAATGCTGAGTCAGCTATATCGAATGCTCAGGAAGCTTCTCATGACCTTGAGAATTGTCTTGAAAAGTATCTGACCACTGTTTGCCTTGACAGACCTGATCATTCATGCAGGTACAACAGAAAGCAAAATCAGGTCTTTCTTCCAGATCTCAAGTAGCAGCAGGCTAGGACAAGAGTTGGAAGCTGGGATTCCCTGCATATATATAAATTAAATTGCACAGCAGTGTCCTCTCTGCAATTCCACTCATCTTGGTGGCTGGTACAGTCTGGTTTTTGTTTGTCGGGGAATATATTTTCCTGCCCTCATATTTTGATTGCATTATGCCTGTGTTTCTCTTTTACAGACTTCAGTGATCTGAATATAATTTTATCGTGTTTCATTTACTTTTCTTTACTTAAATTCTACTTTGCTTTAATGCATGTGTTCCTCAGCAGGTATGGGTCAAAAGAGATGTACCACATGCAGTTTTTTCAGTCAAGTTGCTTGTTGATTCAGGGCTAGCAGAACGTTGCTGTGATCATCTGTAAAATGTCAGAATGTTAACTTATGCTGATAGTTACAATAATTTCAATAAAAGACTTGTTAATAACCACTGAATTTTCTAAACAATACATGATTGTGGACAGGATGAAAATGAGCAGAATGCCTGTAAGAATAAAGTAATAGTAAAACCTGAAATAATGAGAAAACTCTTACTATGGAATTTTTAAACATCTTGGGAAAATTCCCTTTTGTCCTCTTCCCAGCATGAGATAAATATTTCTTTGTACAAACATATTAGCATACATTTCCTACTATCTTTCTGAGTGATTACGTAGGAGCAGACATCTAATTTCTTGTGAGAGTGAAAGAGGGAAGTCTCAGTGCACAAGTCCCCGCAGGTTTAGCAATTCTTCCTGGTGAGTCTCAGGGTTTTCAGCATCCCTGAGGCTTTAAATTATTTCAGCAGTCTCACTGAAAAGTTACGTTTAGGATGAAGTCTTGTATTGCTCAACATGTTGCTGGGTAGAGAGGTGTACAGATGCTACAAAAACAGCTGCACCTACACAGATTATCCCAGGTCACTATGAAGCTTTGTGTTCATAGAATGGTGTAGGAAGCCCAAATATTGTTGGTAAATATTTTGCAGAGGGCATGATCATGCCTCTACAACAGGATCTGTATTAGTCTTCAAGCATTTGCACAGCCATGCTTACCAACTGTTACCTTTTTTTTTTTCTTTCTCAGAAGCTGCAAAGAATTCTGTTCTTCATGTAAAAGCTGAAGTCCATAAATCTCTGGACAGTTATGCAGCCAGCCTGGCCCGAGCTATAGAAGCTGATGTGAAACTCAGCCTGTTTGGGGAAGATGCTTTACCAGGAGCCCTGTTCCCCTTGTGGACTCTGGCAGGAAGCAGTGGGAGCTCCCGGCGTGGTGCCAGGCCCCAAGCCAGCCAAAGACTGAAGCTGCAGAGCATCGATGAAGGGAACGTTTGACACAAGCACTGGAGTAGGAAAACAGAATGAAACCACTAAGCAGGGCCTACTGCAGCTGGCAGTGTTTCACCAGGACCAGGACACCTTGTAATGTTTCCAGTGTTTTTTCAACACCTGGAAACAGCTGGGTTCTGGTACTTCAGAATGCATCAGCATTTTACAGCAGTGTTTGTTTACTGGTTAGGGTGCTACTGACTCTTCTGCCATGTCATTATCACACAGTGCATAGGAATGCAGGGCTTGGTTTCATTGACCAGATCATTAGTCAGTTGAATCTTGGGTCCATTACTGGCCAAAGCTGATACAGGAACAAAGCAGAAAAGGTATGTGCAGTGTTTAATTCATTGTTGCATCCATCCTCTTCTGACCACCAAGATAAATCAGTTGATACTTGATAGCTGGAGTGCTCTGACAGGAGCTTGTGCATTGGATAGTACATAAAGCCTTACTGTCTCAGACTCCCTGCTGAGAAATGTGGACTTCACTAAGGGCAAAACCTGAACTTTTCAGACAGCTCCTGCAGATTATGGTCCTGCTTACCTTTGCTGGGGGATATTTCAGTCTGTTCAGCCATCAGAATGCCAGATGTGACATTGGAATGTGCTTTGCTTCAGCAGCATGGGACACCAGCTCCTCTGGATGTAATGAATGGGAGTAAGCATGTGCTGGGAAACAGCGCAGAGATGGATTTGAGGAAATCATTAGTGCAGAATTCTTAGTTTCTCTGAGAACTTCAGCTCATGTCCCTGGTTTTGCTGTTATTAGAAGGGCACTCTGTGGCTGTGCTAAGCTTGACAGAATATAAATAAGATTTTACCACTTCATAGTCAGGATTCATCTTCTAGAGAGAAGAGTTAGCTGTTTTTTTTTTTAAATCATGAGGGAATGTAGTATTTAAGCTGTAGTTACCTCAGTGCTTCTATTTCTTGGAGTATTAATTCATTAATCTCAAAAATAAGAACATTTGGCACTTATATTGCACTTTGCATGTTCTTAAGCACTGTACAGACATTACCTTGTTAGGCCTTTGTGAGAGGGTTGATCGGCCCTGCTTGCCAAAGAAGGGGAACTCAGCACAGCCAAGCTGCTGGCAGTGAAACAAGCTGCAAAGGTGGGAAGTTTTGTAAGGAAGAGGGATGATGTGGATCATTCGAGTACATCCAGCTTGAGGAACCTTTCTGTGCCTTCATGGGCAACCCCCTTCCTTAATTTGGGGGGGTTAAAGCTCTGCCTTACCGTGTATTTCAAAGAGAGGTAGACATAAGGATAATTTTGTGGGGTGTGTGTCAGTAGCAAATGGACTGAAGGACCAAGGATTTGCATTTGTTTACTCTGGGTCTGCTCCCCTGTGCCTCTGCCTTTCCCCAGAAGTGCTTTATATGAGGTTTTCCTGCAGATTGTTTGGAAATCAGGAGCAGGATGTTTCCATCTGGGCAAAACCAGGGTGTACACTCATTAAGTTTTGTCTTTGTGTGACTTACTCAGAGGCACCGAAGCAAAGTGTTGAGAGGCAGAGCCTCGGTCCAGTACTGTATTTAGACATCCTATTTGTCTGCGTTCCCGACTCAGTGATGTGTTTCAGCACAAGCTTGTGTCCATCTCTGGACAAAGCAACTTGACTTTCTGAACTAGCCTGAATCCCATTGCGTTCCCATGAAAAATACAACTGCATGCTTAAAATTCAGTACATGGTTTGCTGATTTAAGAACAGGCTGTTAGAGCAACAACACTTAAGCTCCAGTAAGATGGCTCTTAGCATAATGCAGGAATAAATCAATTAATAATAGTGAGGTTCTAACTCCTGCATTTTTTACTTCTAATGTGTTAGAGAAATTCCACCTGTGGGCACTGGTTAAGAAAAAAAGAACCAAAAATCCCAGGAAAACGGGATTGCCGGGAAACGCCCTGCAGCGAGGTCATTATTGCTGCTGTTAACATTACGATCACCGTCGCTTGTAGTACTCAAGACTCCTTAGTCTGTACACTTGCCTGGAAGTATTTTGTCTGCATCCCTTTTATTCCGTACTCCTGCTTGAAAGAGGTTGAGCAGAGTCATGTCTGAATGCCAGAAGGGCACACACGGATATGATTGCATTGTGGAGGAGCAGGTGCTGGCCCAAAACGCTCTGTGTTTAGGAGAAATTCCAAGGCACGTGTGAAAGCACAAAATCGATAATATTGTGTAAAAAGCACGTTTTTCACACAGGTACTGAGACAAATGCAGCCTTCAAGCAAGTCAGGAGGGTTGCAAGAGTTTACACCGTGGCTGAATTCGGCTGCCAGTGTTAACGTCACTAATCTATTATTTAGTGTAAATGTTGTTCATATTTTTGTACGCACGTTATAACCCTTCCGTAACTATTATTACCGGAGTCATTCTCTCACTTGAGTCGCCATTAACAGGAGCAGTAATTGAGAAATGCACACGTTTTGTAAAACTGTATTTCCCATCTTAAATCCAGAAGAGAAAAAAAACTCATTTCCAGTTCCTGATGCTCTGTGGTGTTTGTTTGTACTGTTATTTCAACTTACGTTCATCTCTAGGTATTTTACTTTTAAACGCTTGTGCAGTGGGCAGGACGAGCCTGTCGGGCTCAGCGGCGGGAGGCATTTCCAGGACAGGGAAGTGTCCCGGGTGGAGCACGGCTCCCTCCGCACCGCGCAGCCTTTGGGAGCGCGGTGGGCACCGGGCGGGGCCCGAGGCCACGCCCCCATTCCCACGCCCCTCCCCTGCATGACCACGCCCCCAGCATAACCCCCTCCCGCCTGTTCCCGCCTTCGGAGCCGTGAGGGGAGGGCACAGCGGCGATTGGCTGCCCCGCCCCGTGCCCCGCCCCCACCCCGCGCTGATTGGTGAGAGTGCCAGGCCGGCGGGATTGGCCGGTTCAAAGGGTGGGCGCGGCCGTGCTGCCTGGCCATGGAGGCTGTGACTTGCGCCGAGCACGGTGAGCGGCGGACCGGGGGTCGCCATGCCGGGGGCAGTGTGGGGGGCTCGGCCTGACTGGTTCCGCTCTTCTCCGTTCCGCAGGGTCCCTCTGCTTCCTGAAAACGGGCGTCCGCGATGGCCCCAACAAAGGGAAAAGCTTCTACGTGTGCGGGACGCATGGCCCCGCTGCCTGCGACTTCGTCCTCCCAGCGCCGTAGGTGCAGGGCGGGGGCGGCAGGAGGGGAACGATGGGACGGGACACACTTGGCTGTCCTGAGGGAAATTCGCTGCTGTGTCAGCAGTCGCAAGCTTGTTTGCGCACGCAGCCTTTGTTTTGTCGCAAGTGATTGTTTTGCGGCGACAGTTTCCCGGGCACTTCGTCTTGTTATAAATGATAAGCCGAATCCGTGAATTAAAAATATTAATAACAAATTTATTAATAAAAACAAAAAAAAATCAAGCATTTGAGAAATAGATAAATCCCGATAAAACCACAACCAAAGCGCAGTTCCGATCCCGGGAATCGGCCCTGGGTGAACTGCAGATCCTGCGCCCTGTGGCACAGAATCCCCCTTTGGTTCACAAATTCGGGGAGCGCAGGGTCCATTTTTACACAGTTCCCGGGCTTGTGCAACCGATTACTTCATCGGTTCTTTTGTGTGTATGGTCTTGGATTCATATTCATCTGGTTTCTTTTCTGGATGTGATTTTGGTGAATAGTTTTTCCGGGGAGACATAAACCTATGTCTGGGTTTGCAGGAACCAGGTATTGAGATGTATGTCCTTGATGGGTTTGGGATGATGGATATGGGGTGCTGAGCGCTTGGCTGATGGCCGATGATGGCGGTGCTCAGCCCCATCTCCCATGGGTGGCACCCTCTTTTCTTTCGGTGATGGGTGTTTTCTTGGGCAGAGGAATGTCTTCCCGGAACCCTGCATTCCTTAGGCTTAAGAACATTATACAGTAACATACAAACTAACTCTCAGACTACAGTTATATAGGTTTTATACCATGTTATAAAAAGAAAACATGAATTAATCCTACTATATTTATCACAGTCTTGTCTGTATTCTTCCGCTTCTCCTTTCCCCCTTTCAGGGTTCCTGCTTCTCACTGCTTGATCCATGAGGGTTGCGTGGTGGAGCTGCAAGTCCTGGTTCAGCAGCCCGACAGAGATGAATACCAGTAAGTTCCTCAAATTTTTTTAAAAAAACAGATGCCTGCCTTCAAACGGGTAAAGCCTATGTTCCTTCTTCCTTCTTTATCCTATGTGCACTGCTTAAAATAATCTTCTCAAACTGATTCTGACCAATGGTCGTTTAGTTTTTACAGTTGCACGTCAGAAAACTTGAATCCTGTGACTCAGTAGTTTTTCTGTAATGAGGATTTAACATTCACCTAGGCAGTACCTGTGTTTGGCGAAAGGAGGGCTCTTAGTAGAGTATCTCGTTTTTATGGCATCTTTGAAGACTTACTTTGTAGGATGCTGCCTCTTAAAGATCGTTATTCTTAGGATCAGGAGGATCTTAGCTCTCTCATTATTTGTGAACAAGTGAGAGAGTTAAACTAACAGTCATTCAAAGTGGAAACGGGTTGATTGCACACGTTGAAGCATTGGGAATTGTTTGATGGTGACTGATTTGCAGTTTCCTTCTAAAACTGAAGAGTGTCATGAGCCCTGAGGCCTTCACTTACCCTGTTTCCAAATGTTTGCCACTTTTATTAGCAGTTACATCCAATAGTATAAACCTGGGTCATCGGATAAGGTTTGTTTTTAACAGAATTGAACATGGCTCTGTGGTTGGGTTCATCCAAACTCCGCATCAAATTCACCAATGTTAATTTTGATAAAGTCCTTGCAGCAGTCCTGATTGGGTGCTAGTTTAAAAAAGAAATCACATCCAAAGTATTTCTGTGTCTGAGCTGCTATAAAAATGAGGTAGCCTGTGCAGTATAATTAAAATGAGCTGTCTCCTTGCACCATGAAATCATAAAATGCTTCTAAGGCTCTAAACATAGACAGTATTTTTGCCTAAGCAGTTACTGTTCTATTGCTAAAATTTAAAAAAAGCCCAATCTCTCGGAATCTTTATTCAGAAAACACTACTCCTGTAAAAAGCTCTGTTGCCAGTGTTCGTGGCCTTTTGTTATGCAAAGTACGGTATGTATGAATGTAAAGTACAGGCTAGTAGAACTTGTCTGTGATGGTTTTTGGTGCAAAGTACTTTTGAAAGAATGCTTAAGAGCTTTTTTACTGGCTCCTGGGATTGAAATCTTGTTTTAATCCTTGGTAGGTTGTTTTACCGGTGCCTTAAGAGTAAGCTGAAAGGCAAGAAATGGTGTGGAAGTGTCCCATGGAAGGTATGAGTGTTTTGTTTGTATTACAGTATTGCCTGATTCCAGCATGACTTCTCCCTCCATGTACCATAATCACCTTTGAAACTCTTAGTGGGAGATTTTATATTTTCCAGTTGAGAAGTGTATCCGGCATGCTGTCCTCTAGATGACACTTCTCTTTCTCCTAAGCTGTGTGAAGTACTCGCTATTCTTTAGTCTTAGATGAAACTTGGATTTGATTCCTGGCTGTCCTCCTTTCTAGAGATTGTGCTATTGGGACTAGATCTCAAAAGATAATGGGAATGACAAAGAAAGTAGAAAACCAGCTGTTTTATCTTGGATTTCTTATGAAATATTTATCCTGATTCTGTTAAAATGATAGGAAGGATGATCTTGATAGAGGATGAAGTCTTGCTTGAGGTGATCAGGTTGTGTGTGTTACTAACAGGCTTTAATAATTTGTACATTAGCATTTACTCCCATGTACATATTGCAGGATCCAAAAGCTACCCAAGTGTCAAAACCCTTGGAATCCCAGCCCAGAACAGTACCTTTCTTCAATCCCACTAACCAAAGAAATCCATTCAAAGTGCTAGACAAGAATTGTGCACCATCATCCTGGAAACAAATGAAGCAAAGAAATGGAGAGGAAAGTAAAGCCCAAGGAATTAAAGCAGAGAATGAGAGTGTGCTGGCGTCACATAAAGAAGAGAAATCAACCTCTGATTCCTCCACAGATACAGTACCTCTAGAAGAGCTTAAAAATAAAAAAAAGCCATCCACAGGAAGTAAAAGTGACCCAGAATTTCAGGAGACTACAGTGTCTGAATCTAAACTTTGCCTTTCTGAGACCGGGAAAGGGAAAAATACACTTTCAGAGGAAGAGGAATATGGTGGCAGTGGCTGGGAATCCAAGAAGCCTTCTGATTGTGTGGACAAGGAGCCAGGCACAAGATCAAAACTCTTGCCACTAAGTCTTGGAAAGCAAAGTACAAGTACCAAGACTCCAGGCGAGGAGCAGCTTGGAGAAAAAAGCTTCAAAAGTTGTAGGGATAAAGAAACCAGAGAGAAAGATTGCACTGGTCAGAAGAATGGTGAAGTGAAACCAGTGTCTCAGGAAGACGCCCCTTCCCCAGCAGGAGCACGGTCGGCATCGCAGCGTGCTGCCCTGAGGGGAGGGGCAGAGGCAGAGCTGCCCAAGGCACAGCTCGGGCCAGGGCTGCCACAGCCTCCTGGTGACACCTCTGGCAGTGACAGTGATGAAGTACAGTTTGTTTGTTCCTCATCAGGTAAAAGTAAACCTGAGAAATCCGTTGAGATTCCTTTAGGAAAATCAGGAAAGAGTGTGCAGGGGACATCATTGCCAGGAGCAGCAGCATCACATCACATGGAAGGACCCCAGGACCCTAAAGTGCTTCATAACCACCTTGTAGTCCAGCTGAAACAGAAAAAGGTCATTTATTGCACCTATTATTTGGGGGTTTATTGTTCTGTTTTCAAGGTGACTTCCCTTACTCATACACATAGTACAGACCAGTTGTATTAAGCAAATACAAACCAATTACCTCTAAGGTAATGCGATATTCTGGCTTTGGGGATATGCTCGGTTTTCACCCACCTGAGGTTGTGTCTTGTCTTTTACCCTGAAAGTAATTTGCATAAAACGGGATAGTGCACAGCCAGTTTAACCTTTGTGAATAAAGAATAACATGGCTGTTTCTGGTAGCCTCTCTTGGCCTTGTGCACTAGGAGTCATCTAGCTCTGAAAACTCACACTAGGGTGAAATAAACTACCTGCCTGCTTGCTTCATTTTTCCTCCAGTAATTGGCAATCACTATGTTTTACAGTTTTTGTTTTGAACCCCCGTTTGTCTAGAGTTCAGAACAGAACCTTTAAATAAAGCCAGAACTGCTGTTTGTGCAAGCATAGAAAGAAAGGTGCAAGTAGGTTAAATGTTGTGGGTGTTTTGAGAGATATTAAGATTGTCTGACTCACCTGACTGCCTGTTTCATAAAAAGGAGGAGTCTGTGTGTCCTTTTATTTTCTGCTAAATGACTGTTTAACTGCACTGAATGGCATGTGAAAGCTTTTGGAGATCACAGAACAGTATCAAAATACAAATTAAAATGGGATAAGATTAGTTCTTTTTAGAATTTTGACCCGATTGTTCTGTGTTGGCAGAGAGCTTGGTGACCACACTCAAGTTTTGGTTTCTTTCTTTTTTGCAGAGTACTCTGGCTACAGTGAATGTTCAGTTGCTGCCAGATAAAGGGAAACGGTTATTAAAGCAAGTGCAGGATTTGGAAGCTGCACTCAGTGCTCTTAACATTTCAACAACAGATACTAGTGAAAAAGGTAGGGGGTTTTTTTGTTGTTGTTGTTTGTTTTTTTTTTTCTCCAGAAGTTTACAAAAGTTTGTCTTAAAACAGTTTTTAATGTGGAGGAAATATAGCATAAACTTATATATGGCCTGTGGTCTATAAAACATTTGTCTGTTGAGATTAACTGAAGATGGAAAGTGTTAATTGCAAAATATGTGTCTGGGAGCAGATGAATTGAACAACTCAAATGTTTCCTCTGTAATGTGGTGGCTTCCCAAGGGAGTTCCCTCCCACCATTAGGATCTAGGTTCCCAGCTTTGGCTGCATGATTGAGACAGGTATCTCTATGAGAACATGCCAATGAAGTGTTAACTCCCTCAGCTGCGTTATGGAACTGTGGTGTTCGTGCATGTTGTTGTCACTGAATATCCCAGTTACCAGATTCAAAATGAGCAGCTTCCAGTGTGCCATTCCTGAGAGAGGAAAGCTCATGAGCTCTTGGCCCATTTGTTCGTGGATGTTTAGGTAGTTTTTGTGTTCAAAATATTGACAAGAGAGAGGTCTTCAAAATTAATAAATCATCTGGGAACAGGGTGCAAAACTGACCTTGTGTGCACTACTCTGATCACAGCTGCAGAGTTAACTGTGTTGCTGTAAACCACATTCTGAGGCTGGAGCTGGACTCACTGCCTGTCACCGCAGCAGGCCAAGAGCACATGCTGGTAGCTGCTTGGCTCAGGTGATGTGGCAATCTGCTATTAAATTGGTGTCACTGCTTTCATAGTATTTTGCAAGCAGACTATTGGGCAAAATGAAGGCTCTTTGGGCTGTAGAGCAAGGCTCTGAGGTTCGTTGTGCAACCTTTTCAGCCCGTGATTCCTTTCTCCTTAAGGGCAGGATAGCACAAGCAGCAGCTGCCATGAAGAATCCTTGTCTAACCCAGTTGGCAGGCCAGGTGGTACAAAGTTGATAGCACCACTCCTGCTCCAGGATCCTACAGCAAAAGCCTCTGCAGGCTCACACAGTCACCCCTCAGCTGCTGCTACTTGGGGTTCCAGTGGCCAAGATTTTGGAAGTAAGTATAGAAAGACTTTCCCATTACAGAGAACACTGTTGATTATGATTTCTGAAATAATCCTGCAACTTGTGGATACATGTGACAGTACTAAGCCTGTTTTGTTACTGCATACTGTCCCTCGGGCATCTGTAGCTGCTGAAGTCAATCTCTGAGGTGAAAGGTCTGTTTGGGAAAGTTAGCTTTGTAAACACATCTCTGGTACTGTATCTTTGCAGTGAGCTTTGGTATGCAGAATCTGTATGGGGGAAGAATGACAGAAGATCGAATCAGGGCTGTACACAGTGCCATATTTGAGGCTATTAATCATCTTCACAAATCTCTAGAATCCTGTCCAACAGAGGAGACAGCAGCTGAAGATCCCTCTGGACTGAAGGTGGGTTGGCAAGGATGGAAGCTGTCATGCTGATGAATGAATCACAACCTCTGAGTGGTGCCCTAGAGCATTCCTTCCTTCCCACTTTGACATACTTTGCATCCTGCTGGAAGGAGATACTCTAATTACATTCCTTCCATGTTTGTACGTGACTGGCAGAACAGAGGTGTGAGGAACAGCCTGAGAACCTCACTGTTCATTCTTCCTGGTGAGCTATAAGAAATAATCTTTCAAAAAACTGTTGCAGGTGATTGAGTTCATGCAATGTGATGGACTCCAGAGTAGTCAGTTCTGATCTGTTTGAGGTTATATGCAAGGTATTGGAATAAAGGCACATGCCTCTACCGGATGGTGTGTAGATGCATGTGTGTTGTGTCACTTGTCACATTGTCTTGGGACCTTTTCAGTGGTGGGGAAGGCCACTGAATGTCCTGTGATGGTAGCATGTGTCCCTCTTCCTGTTTTAAGAGTCTGTAGGGGTCTTAGTCACAGTGAGAAAAGGGGAAGTGTTCTCAATCCCTTTTCTTGACAGTGGTAGCTGTTGGAAGCAAGGTAGTCTGGGGTGGATTTTCCAGCTGAGCAAGCCATCCTTATCTGCTCTCTGAGGCACTAGGCTGATTAGTGCAGGAAACATTAGGAAGACTCATCTACGGTACTGCTAACCTCCTGTCTTCAGAAGCTGCTTACCTTGGGTATCCCAGCCCACGTGGAAAAAGAACAAGTAGGTAAACTCCTTTTAGTAGGACTGTAGTAACACAGTTGGAAAGGATAATTGGTACATGAAGCAGAAGTGTCTACATTTTGCCAGGTGTTTCCTTAAAATCCTCTGTCTCACTCACCCCTCAGGTCCCACTGCTGCAGCACCAGAAGCAGGCGCTGGCATGGCTGCTCTGGAGAGAGAGTCAGAGGCCGTGTGGAGGAATTCTGGGTGAGCAACAGAACGACAGTAAATTTTGTGGGGCTGATCTGTGGCAGCAAAGTTTTGCATGTAACTTACTTAGAGGCCAATAACTGGCTTTTTGTAAGCATGTCAAAAGGGCTTGGTTTCCGTGCCCTATTACCAAGTACAAGTATTTAACAATTACTAAATCATACCCTGAAATTTTCACCTGTGTATTTTTGATTTTCTGGGTTCCCCAGGGCACTTTCTGTTGTATTATTTTCCTCGATGCTGATCCAAGGGGCCTCATTTCTGCAGGTGGTAACTTGAATGTGTTTTTTTGCAGCGGATGACATGGGCCTGGGGAAGACTCTAACGATGATTGCTCTCATTCTGGCCCAGAAGCAGCTGAAGACAGAGAAAAGAAAGGAGACGTTAGAAATATGGCTATCCAAAAATGGTACAAAGTTGATTCCATCCTACAGCACATACATTATGATGAAGTGCCATCTGAAATGCCTAAAGCATTATAGGTTAAGGGATTGTAGACCAACACACTGTATCTGTGCTCACTGTCCTTATTCAGGAAACTTTCACTTGGCTAAATTACACTGTGCTTCCTTGCATGGCCTTACTTTTGATCAGGGTCATTTTTGTCTGCCCTTGGATATGTAGGATTTTCCAACTCATTACTTTATATTGTCTGGGGATTTTTTTTTTACTGTTTTCCTTAAATAGTTAAAGCCAGTATATGCTGGGTTTGCAAAAGGTTTCATGGGTTTTTTTAAGACATATGCATAGTTTTCATAGGGACTTCAAACAGCTACTACTCACCTCTCGGTAACTGATTTTTTTCTTTCCAACTCTCCCCCAAAGATTACTTTTATCTTGTCCACAGGCACTGGGGATGTTAGTGCTTTTTTTAAGGAGTATTGCATCTGTGTCCACAGTTTGTACTGTCTGTATCCTCCTGGAACTGGTTGGACACTCTTCTCAACTGTGAATTTCCAAAACTTGTGTCTTTGTTCTCGTCTAATGTAAAGACATTGAAACCTGTCTGCAATGTTTTTTTTTAGACTCCACTGTTATCCCTTCCCATGGCACATTAATCGTTTGTCCAGCATCCTTGATCCATCACTGGAAGAAAGAGATTGAGAGACGTGTGGCCTTTGGCAAACTGAGGGTCTATTTGTACCATGGGCCAAATCGAGATAGGCATGCAGAGGTGTAAGTGCTAACCCATAAATATGACCAAGAAAAGCAAAACACTATGTAGCAAGAGACTGCGTTCATCCAAGTTGAAATTCAGTGGATGTAGAATGATGGGAGAAGGTGAAGTACTGAAATGTGGAAGGTCCAGAAAGTCAGGCTGGTGTGTGCTGTCAATGTGTATTTAGTAAAACATTTATGGCCTGTGCCCATGCTCAGTGGTTCTGGTGGAGGCTGTTGCTGCTTCTGATAGCAAAAAAAAAAAGAAAAAGAGGTGTATATTCTCTAAAATGTTTCTTGCTTGCAAAGATTGTCAGCGGCAATTTCTTCCATGCTTGTGCTTCGTAGTTGTATTTTTTTATCAGCTGTATGTACAGATCAGTGTGTTTTCTAGAACTCTTCAGGCCATGCTGAGCAGTATTCCTGGGTGCCAGGCTCTAAGCAGGGCTCATGCCATGTGGTGTGCATTCTGGTCAATGGCTTTTACTGTCATCTTCAGCTTGATGTGTCTACATCCAGTATCCATCCATAAAGTGGGCACGATGTGTCTTTCCCGTTTGACTTCAATGAAGCTCAGTTTTCTGTAAAACTCAGTATTTGAGCTCCTGTAGCACTGTGTTGTTCTTAAATGCATTCTTCAGCATGTATTAAGTCTCTCTTGCAAAATGAATTCCTTATTTGTTCTTGCTCCTGATTCTACTTTCCCTTCATTTAGGCTTTCTGGATATGATGTTGTTGTCACAACCTACAGCCTTCTCTCCAATGAGGTTCCCACAAGCAAAGAGGAGGGGGAAGTCCCTGCTCAGGACCATGATGTGGGGGTAAGAAGCCATAATGTCGACAGGGAGTCGCCTTAAGGTTTTGTTCTGAAGTGTTGCAAACCATTGTTGTTTCAAGTAACACCTTATATGTGCTACAGTGAGCAGAAGCTTGTTTTTTGTTTTTTTTTTTTTTCATAAGCCCCTGTTGATTTTTTTGTAACAGTGAAGTGATGAGATGAAGTGCTGGGAAGTGCAGCAAAACCAGATATATATATATCATATATATCAATCACAATATATCTGTTCCATAGAATTACAGAATATGCTACATTGAATACAGTTGAAATGTCTTAAGAAGTAATTTTAAGAATGCAGTGGTGAATCTCATTCTCCTTTTGAGGTAAAGGAGCAGTAGAATCTCCTGTTTGATGATGTTTGTCACTTGAGACACTAATGTCACTCCAAACTACCAGAAACCTGTTGTGCTCAGGCTCTGGGTCAGTCTGAGCTGAGACTGAGGCAGCTTCCATGCTGCCTTGAAGAAACAGCAGTGTGCTGGCTGGGCTATGAAAATAATGATGTGATTACTAAGTGCTCACTGAAATGACTGCACAATGTAGAGGAAGTCCCTTGCTGTCTCCTACCTCTGTGCACAGCTCTAGATGTAGCTCTTGAAGAAAACAGGACTTGGAATTTCCTGAAACTTCTAGATGGCATCTATAAAATTTTGAGACATCAGAATAATTGTTTGTGGCCCTTCATCTCAGCATAGCAAAACTTTACTGATATGAAACACCTTGAGGCAAGAACCTTGTATGATAAAATGTTAAAAGCAAGAAAACGAGCAAAATACTAGAAATTGTTATTGAGATCAGGCAATAAGTTAGTTTTCAGCTTATGAACTTTAAATGTGGAAGCTTTAAAGAGATGATTTCTGGAGACCATTTCTTAGATGACAGTAAGAGCACAAACTGCTGCTGACTAACATCAGGAAAAGACTTCTTGCTGGAAAAATGTGTTTGCTTGTGGCTCTTTGGAGAACCTAGGTTTTGCTTCAGATTGTAGTCTGCTTTTCCTTTCAGAGTGGATCATCTCCCAGTTCCCCTCTGCTCAGAGTAGCTTGGGCTCGGATTATATTGGATGAAGCTCACAATATTAAAAACCCACGGGTTCAAACCTCTATAGCTGTGTGCAAACTGAGAGCCAGTGCCAGATGGGCTGTCACTGGGACACCGATACAGAACAACTTGCTGGACATGTACTCTCTCCTGAGGTGAGCTGGCTGCACATGACCACGTGTCCTGTCCCACATGGACAGGGATCTAGTCCCAGTAATTCTTCTCTGAGGAAGTGCTGGAGTTGTTTCTAAGTTTGAGATGTCTCCAAGTTATGTGGAGTAGTAGGATTGGTTATATTAATACTTAGCACTGGATTGCAATATGGTTGAGGCATGGCACAAGGCTGACCATGTGTCTGCTGTTGCCTGTGGCTTTTCTGCCTCCATGGACAACAAAGGGGAAATTACCTTTGTCTTCAGGATGAGTATGCATGAAACCAATATTGATGAACAGAGGTTTTATGAGTTAATCCCTGCTGTTACCAAGGCAGCCTGGGAGAACCTTCTTGGAGTGTTGTGCTACAGGGACACTGAAGTGAAAACTTTGGATTCTCTAAACAGTAATAAACAGATGCTCCTCATTGCTGAGGGGGGAAAGGTTACAAGTGTGTTTGAGAACCAGAGAGAACTTGCATTTGAAATTAATTTTGGATAATTAAAATTAATTGTCAAGTAAGAAGTTTGGTATTTTGAAATAACAGATGAATATGCTTTTTGGCAAGTGCCTCTACATCTTGATGTCCTTTGCTGGTGATGGTTGAAACATAGTGGGCTAAGAGGAAGTGATGGGTACAGAATCATAAACAGGTGCTTACAGTATTAGTGATGGTAGGACATCTAAGCAAACAAGTTATGACCACCATTACACTGGAAATGTTTTACTGCTCCTTGGTCATGCAGTTATGGCATTACGAAATGGTTTCTTTTGGTAGCAAGGAATAGCCACGAATTTGGTTCTGGTCACTCCAGAGGAAGTGAAGAACTCTTCTTCCCTTGGTATGAAGTCTCCTTCCTTCCTGTCACAGGTTTCTACGTTGCTCTCCTTTTGATGAATACAAAGTGTGGAAGTACCAGGTAGATAACAACACAAGGAAGGGACAGGAGA
Organism: Chamaea fasciata; assembly: GCF_029207755.1. Classification (NCBI taxonomy): domain Eukaryota; kingdom Metazoa; phylum Chordata; class Aves; order Passeriformes; family Sylviidae; genus Chamaea; species Chamaea fasciata. The sequence continues at coordinate 21,180,726 of NW_027094087.1, read as the reverse complement.
GGCTAAGCCTCTTAACCAGGAGCCTCTTACTGCAGAGAACTAAGGACCAGCTGGATTCAGCTGGCAAGCCCCTGGTAAGAGCTTCACCCTCCAACACTATACCATCATTCCATTGTTTTCCTTGCAGCAGGCAGTTAGTTATTTACATGCATAAATTTGTTAATGGGTGGGGTTTCCTATCTGCTGCAGTCTCTTGAGCGAGAGAAGCAAATGCCTGTGGGATGCTTTGGTTGCTTACCCAGAAAGCAGAATTAAAGAGAATAATGAAACCTTTCAGTTATAAATCACATGCAGACAAAAATATGCCAAGTAATTGCACATAGATGGCCACTTTGAGGAAAGTTAGTCTAGATCACTGGTAGCCTAGATCTCTGACAACTCAAGCTGCTACATGTCAGATGGACCTAGTGTCTGCTGGAGCATTGGCTTTCTGCATTGTTTTTTACAAACAGTCTGTTGAATGGAGTATTAGGTCACAGGTGTGTCTTAAGCCTTTAAAAGGTATAGTTTTGGTGTACTGTCTGATTTTGAATGAGGAAATAAGCTACTTTAACAACACAAAATTAATCCCTCTGTGGTAGTTGTCAAGCAGCTCATACGTACTAGCTCATGCCTCTTGTTATTGGATGAGCTGGAATAAAGATTTTATTGTGTTAACCAGGCTCCTTGGAGTTCTGGGAGTGTCTGTGTTGTGTCATAACTGTGTTAGTACATATGGCTTCAGTGGACAAACAGCTATATTCTGAGACTTAGAGTTCTGTGTTAAATCTTGGATTGCTGGTGTTTGTGATGCTCTCTAAAACTTTTGCACTACATACATCTGATCCTGTGAATTTTCACTTCAGGTTTCTCTGCCCCAGCGCAGCACACAGTTGCATCAGTTAAAACTTACAGCAGAGGAGCAATCTGTGTACAATGTGCTCTTTGCAAGATCCAGGTATGAATGTGGGTAGAGATACGGTATTTTGTGGGTTTGTTTCTTCTTGTTATAGAAATCAGAAGAGAAATTAACTTCAGATGAGGAGAGCTTTTGGACAAACTTCTGTTAGTTTTATCCCCTTCTGATTTATCTGTCTAGTGTCTTTGAAAACACATTGATTGTTTGGGTAGTAGGCAAAACTGATTTATTTCTTTTCTCCCATATATTCATGTTTCATGTGAGCTTTAAATTCTGGCCTTACACTTAATCTCACTCATTTCAAGACTCCAAAGACTTAAAATTGCAACAAGTAGTTCTTAAATGGTGATGTGTGAGTGCCTGTAAAGGAGAGAATTGTCATCTTTGCTCTGTGATTCCTTTACAGTGAGAAATTATGCTGGCTTGTTCAGACAGCTGTAATGCAAACCAGCATCACTTTGTGTTCTCCTAGGCTCTTTCAAGTCTCACTGTAAAGAATTTTCCTTCCTTCTAAATATACATTTAAAGGTGCTCTCATACTCAAGAAGCAGACTTACTTTCTGTTGTGATTTCCAAAATGCATCTTTGGTTTTGATCATACTCAAGTTAAAGAAAACTGGGGGGGTGGGGGGTGGTTTGTGATCGTTTCGTGACTGAATGATTAATGAAACCTTCCTTACCTTAATGCATCAGCAGCTTGCTAATCTCAGGTCCTTCTTGCCTTTTTTCTTGCTCTGAATCCCAGTGTCTTTGTCTTGTTTTTACAGGTCAACGCTACAATCCTACCTAAAGAGACAAGAGCAGAAAAATGAAGGCAGAGAGTATGATGGTGGTAACCCCTTTGAGAAAGGTTTGAGCATGCCCTCCCCTGAAAACACTTGCAGAAGTGGCTCTTAAGTGCACAGTTCAGAAGGGGGAAGAGACCTGGGGTCAGGACTTAGAAATTCTTCAGAAAATGCTCTCCTCATGTTAAAAAGACTTATACCTTAGTATTTCAAAAGTGTGTTCTCATTGTTGTAGCTCTGGGAAAATCTCTTAACCCTTCTTGTTTCTAAAATTTCCTTTGAAATAAAGGTCTAGTTATTCAGATAACATATGCCAGCATTAGTGTATGGTATATCATACTATGACTTGTGTTGTTACCTTTTTTTCTTTTTTTAATTAAAGGGGGGGTTGATGAGTTCCTATGTTAAATCAGGTATTTGCTTGCCTGTTCATTCTTGACTCCTCTTCATGAACCTCTTCCTGGGGATGGATGGACAGTGCTTGGAAATGCCTCCAAGAGCTCTTGATGTTCTGTCTTCCTTCCCTGACAGTTGCACAAGAGTTTGGAGTCAGTCAAAAGGAATTTCTAGCAGGCTCACAAAGTGCCTCCCAGGTCTCAAGCACCGCCCATGTCTTGTCCATGCTCTTGAGGCTCCGTCAGTGCTGCTGCCATCTCTCCTTACTCAAAGTGGTAATTGCATTGTAGTGGTGTGGGGGGGTTTTGTGGGGTTTTTTAAAGTGTTTATGCAAGTTAACAGACTGGTAACACCTTTGTTTCTCTTCGCTATGAGAGTATAAACAGAGTCAATTTTTGGACTGTGTTTTAAAGCCCAAGATGTTTTAGATGGGCTTACCTTCTACTGAAGAGTTCCCCAGAATGACTTACATGGGCAGCTGTATCTTTGGAAATACCTTTATTCAGATAAAAAGGGAACTAGAATTTTAATGGTAAAGAAGTCTTAATCTTATCCTAGCCTTGAAAAGTGCACAAGTGTAGCCTGTTTCAAGGGCTTGTGTGTTGGAGAGCTCTGTCAGTGCTTTGAGGTTGCCTTGCACGAGGCAGACTAATCTTTCAGGAGTTCTTGGCTCTGAACTCTGTATATATGGTAGCTGTAGAGAAAGTTCAGCTGTTAGGGGAACAGGCAGGAATTTATGTTCTAACATCTGTAATCCTGCAGTTGTTAAATGCAGTGGGGGGGGTTGGTCTGAGGAGACTGGACTGCAGGAAATGGCTAAGCTCACATGCTTTCCATACACTGCCCCTTTTGGGACAGAGTAAACGTCCAAGGGGACTGTTTGATCCAGTAGTGCTTCTTAATTGTTCTGTCTTCATACTGCATAGCATCCTTCAAACCCAGTGTCCTCAGCAGGTACTCTGCTGGCTGGATCAGTACTGACTTTGATCTCAGGCTTGACTGGGATTATTGTTTTGCTTTCTTTCCATAGGCTCTAGATCAAGCTAACTTGAACAGCGAAGGCCTTACACTCTCCATTGAGGAACAGCTTGGCGCTTTGACGCTGTCTGAGCTCCAGACTCCTGATTCCAAATCAACAGTCTACCTCAATGGCACAGCCTTTCAAACAGATATCTTTGACATCACCAGGGAAAGCACCAAGGTATTCTGGTTGTGGCATTCTTACCTTCCTTGAGAAGCTTGGATTTCACCACTTCGCCTCTTAAATGGCTCATGAATTGTCACACCTTGGTAATTGCAGATCAGGCTAAGTTGCCAATTGAGATGAAATCAGGTGAGTAGGTTAGATGATAGCCTGCTGAACCCCTTCTGGGAAGGCTCCAACTTCTCACATGTTGAGGGGTACTTCTAGTAAAGCTGTGAGAATGTGACTGCTGAAAAACTAAGTGAAAATCGTAAGCAGTGGATTCCCAGAAGCTCAGAAGAGCTTGCATGTGAGACCCATGGTGCTTGTGATGAGATAGGAAAAAGGGATGGTAACAGGAGGAGAGGTTGCAATAACTTCTCACAGGAAAGTTGTACTCTGTAAGACAGGCTTCTATGATTTGATTTCCTGGCCTTGTTTTCTGTGGTGGGAGTATTCTTACCCAATGACTATTAAAATCTCTTTAAATTCTAACCACAGAAGAAATTCCAGTTGAAAAGCTATTCTGATCCTTTCTACTTTTAATAAAGAATATCCCAGCATGAGCTGGATTATGACAGCAAGCAGACTAATGTTTTGGATTATTTTTTTCCTGCAGATAGCTCAACTCTTGGCTGAATTGAAAACTATTCAGAGTCACTCAGAGCCTCAGAAAAGGTTAGCGAGCATGTCCTTTTCTTTAGTCATCGTGATTGAGAGAAGCACACTGTTCCTTGACAACAGCAGAAATACCTTAAAATAATTGAATACAAAACTCAGGGTATGGTAAAATGGTGACAGTACTGCAGTAGTTGAACACAAGTGTTGAGAAAAAAGTCTAAGACAAAAGAGGGGAGTTTAAGATACAGGTAAATGTAAATGTAAGGGAACGTGTGAGAAATCTCAGGCCTTGAGGCCCAGGAAGACTCTTCTCCAGAAATAGGCTTGGGAATAATTTGGTTGTGATGAGAAGTATTTGCCCACCCCACAACCCAGAAAAAGTGGGAGGACTAAAGTAGCGTTTAAAACTGAACCTGTTAGAGATAAAGGAATGCCTGGATCAGAGGACTTAGAGAAAGCTTTTTTTGTAGTCTTTTCCAAAAAGCATTCCCATCATAAGAATGGGAGCACCAACATTGCTTTTGTTCCCTTTCAAGCAACTATCAAATTACTGCCTCACAAACTGTTTAGTCCAAGAAACTGGGAAGTAAGAGGCTGTAGTGAATCTAGATTTGGTGTTGCTACTGTGTTTTGCAAAAAAGCTGTGTTGTAATTCAGGTTTGGGGTTGGGAGGTGGAAATGTAAAATCCAAAAATAGAGGTAAAAATTAAAGACTTAATTTATGTGAAGTTAATTGGGTATTAGCCTTCCACAGCAAGTCCTATCACTACACCTCTATTTCTGAAATGGGAAGGGGCTGGGCTCCAGTTTGCAGTGGGGAAGGTGCCTGAATTGTTGCAGCCCCTTGGGGGAGACAGTGCAATGACCAAACTGTTCCAGTAGAGAGAGAGCTGGTAGTGAACTCCCTGTTGTCTCTGCAGTGTGGTTGTCTCTCAGTGGACGAGCATGCTCAAAGTTGTGGCTGTGCACCTGCAGCGCCTGGGGCTGAAGTACGCCACAGTGGATGGCTCTGTCAATCCCAAACAGAGGATGGATGTGGTGGAAGAGTTCAATAACAATCCCAAAGGGCCCCAGGTATGAATTCAGGGCAGGGAAACAGTTCCTAGCACTGCTATGAGCAGCTGTGATGTCTGACTCTGTGACTGTGAACAGGTTCCTTAATGTTCTTTTGGCCTTTGAAGGTTATGTTGATCTCGTTGCTGGCTGGAGGTGTTGGCCTGAACTTGACTGGAGGAAACCATCTCTTTCTCCTTGACATGCATTGGTAAAGGGAAATAACGAATTTCTTGGAGAGACCATGTAGGGCATGCTGCTTGCTTTCTCACTGCATGTATTGTAATGTCTGAGGCAACTGGGTTTGGAGGGAGGTGTTCAGCTTATGGTAGGGGTTAGTGGTTAGTTGTGGAAAAGTGGTTTTACTACAGCCTTCATCCAAGATATTGATCGGTCAAGCCAGTTCTCACTGCCCTGAAATACAGTTCTGTAGGGGCAAGAAAAAATAAATAGAGGAATATAAGAGCAATCCAAAGAAGCAGGCGTGCAGCTTTGTATCACAAAAGGCTACCAGTAACTCAGCAGTCCCTGGCTTAATTTGTTGCAGTAATGGAAATGGTGCAGTAATGCCTACAGACAATTTGGCTCGAAACAAATCAATGGTGTTGAGCACAGTCAGTAACTGGGCACAGCTAGAGTACCTTTGGGTTTTACACATGAAGGAGTGTGTGCAGGCTCCTGATATTTGTGTTGTCTTATCAAAGTCAGAATTGTAGGTTTTTTAAACTAAATGTTACTCATGAGAACTCGCAAAGCAAACTAATGTACCTCATGCAAAACCAGCTCCTGAGTAGTAGCATTAAGAAGATGCTTCTACAATATGGAAGATTCACAGTTTTTTAGAATTCCCTGTAATTTTGTCAGATGAACCCATTTCTTATGTAAATATTCCTGAGTGATGGCCTCTTTCACTGGTGTTTGCCTTTTTGCTTCACTCTTCCCCACCACCTACTCAGCTTTTTCCGAGTAGCAACAGTTGGCCAGGCTTGGGGTTACATGGACCAGTGGTCTCAGTCATGCAGTTAGCTTTGTGTGGAACCCTGGGCAAAGGGAAATACAGTCAGGGTGAAGGCTGGCCATCAAGCTGGAAAACCTAAGGTAGCCTGGGAGCAGTTTTAGTTTTACAGAGGAAGAAAACAGGATTTCCTGGAGGTAGGAAAATGAGGCCTTTTTTTTTTTATTATTATTACCTTGTAGGAATCCTGCTCTGGAGGACCAGGCATGTGACCGCATTTACCGTGTGGGGCAGCAGAAGGATGTTGTGATACACAGGTCAGCATTTCACTTAGCAGAATGAGGAGCTGCTGCTTTCTTACTGTCTGCCTTTAGTCAGTGAGTCAAGACCTTGACTTCTCTACTTAGGGCTGGACACAAGGTCTGACAGTGGCATTGAGGTTTGGGCACTAAGACAAAAATGTTTTCATGTGTTTTGTGTGGCACTTGCACGCATGTTGCTGTCATGACAGCTAGCAGGGGTTTCTTGTTTTTCAGCCTGTGGATAATTGGGAACGTCCTATTCATTCCTAAGAACATTTTGGGCACCAAACCATTTCTCTTAATTAAGTGGGGATTTTTTCACTGTGATCCCTAAGCCTGAACCTTTCTAGTATTACTAATAAAAAACACATAAAGCACTTCCAATAAGTGGCAAAGTTGACTTTTAGAAAAAGCATCAGTAACTAAGTACTGAAAGATTAATTTAGTTACTATAAATGCACAGCACACTCAAAGACTAAAATCTAAACGGTTATTTGGGGTACAATGTTTTTGGTATAATAGGTGCCATCAGTTATCAAGCAGTAATTACAGGATTTTGTCACAGAATTCCTTTTACTTCAGATGACTGAAGTTGAGACCTGAAGTGCATCAGACTTATATTTGGTTGGATATGAGGACAGCTGGTTTCTGTTCAGAGATTGTCTCAGTTTGAGACAAATTAGGAAGTACTTTGTCAGTCACATAATTGGCTAATTATTAATTTCTAAGTAAGATGAATCCTTTCAAATTTACTGGGGAAGTATTTATATAACACTTCCACTTTTTGTAGCCCTTGAGATGGTGTGGCTTTGTTTTGTCTTTTTTTTAATTTTTTTTTTTTTCTTTTTAAGGTTTGTCTGTGAAGGAACAGTAGAAGAAAAGATCCTGCAACTCCAGAAGAGGAAGAAAGGTCTTGCCCAGCAGGTTCTGTCAGGCAAAGGAGAGACCTTCACTAAGCTGACTCTGGCTGACCTCAAAATTCTCTTTGGTGTCTAATTATCATTTGGAATATCCTACAGAAAGTAATTTATACCTATGAGTAACTGTGCAGATTTCAACATAAGGCTTCTGTTTGGAGGTGGTCATTTATTTTGAACAAACAACTACATTTTTATAACTGTTCTGGAAAGTTGTCAACTTCAATAACTAGTTTCAATTTTGATTGTGTATCCAAAGGTTAATAAAATTTTCAGTTAAAGTGTTGTTTTGAAACAAAAATGGCTGTTTTCTATGAATGCCTTCTAGTTAGAAAACTTTCCTTTGCCAGGACAGGAGATGCACAGACGTAAGTGAAACAAGAACAAGGGAGACAAACATGAGGTAGGGAAGTGTCTTGGTTTGGGAAGACAGGTATCTGCCAGGTAATAAAAAAAAAAACAACTGCAGTTTCCTTTGGGATGGAGAGTGTAAACCTGCCCCCCACCCCCCTTTTTTTTCTTTTCCAATTATAAATTACAATCAGAGGCTCTTAGGCAAAGATTTGGGAAATAGGAATAGCAGTTCTTAACTAGTATGTATTACAAAGCAAACAAACACAAACCCACCAAACAACTACAGCATTAATAACAAACGAAAACAGTACCAAGAACCTTGAGGGCTTTGTTTCACAAAACCCAGGGCAGTTTGGTTTCCGTGTCCCTGCAGGATCCTCAGAGCACCAAGCTGAAACAGTGGAAAAGTCCCGGGCTGGTAGCTGGGATGGCAGAGTGTCCCGGCAGGCAGGGGCAGGATGTCCCGGCAGCGCAGGGGGTGCAGGGTCACGCTGTAGCAAGAGGAGCAGCGCCGAAGAAGTCCAAGGCGAGGCAGTGCCTGGACCAGCTCCCCGCGGGTGACAGAGAAAACTCAGGATTCAGGCCGAACCGGTGATAGTAGATTTCCCAGGACTGGATCCCTTTGGCCACAGTGAAACTCTTCCAGCCAGCAACAGCCGTTCTCTCTCTCCCCGAACGCCAGAAAAAGAAAAGCCCGCAGCTGCCTCAAGCTTTGTCTTTTACCTGCATTATCTCCCCCTTCCACCTTTGTCCACCTCTTTGTTTCGGCTAAGTACTCTCAAGTATCCAACACTTGCTCTCGGTAACTTATGGGAAAAAATTCTTTAGAGAAAGAAGGAACAAACCTAACCCCCAACAGGAAGTTCAGATGTGGCATGGTGAGGTGGTGTGGGCATGAAGAAAGGAAAATAAAAGCATGATTCTGTAAGAAGACTGTATAAACTTTAGAATTTTAAGTAACAAAATGAACGAGTTAAAAGAATACTTCACTTTCTCCTTTGTTCTTAAGGAGGACTTTTTCTACCCTGTTCAAAATATTTACTGAAGCAGGGACCTATATTTCTGTTATGTTTCTATGAAACAGAACCTGAGTTCCTAATTGTTGTGGGGATATTTTTCTGAGTATTAGTTTTGAGGAAATTCTAAAGTTTAAGGTCTAGCACCTGCCTTTAGCTGCCATCTCATGAACTGGCAAATTTCTGCTGCAAAGTGATCTGAATGTATGGTTTTGGTACTCAAATTATTTTAAAGGAATAATAAGTGACTTCGGTTTGCACAGTTACCTACAGAACTGAGCAAAACTGTAGCTCTAATGTTAGTCCAGGTCTCTGGACTGCTCCAATGTAAACATGTCTTTGTAACCCAAAAATCTTGTGGAGGGCTGAGAGCAGCCTTCACCTGTGGTCAGTGAGGGTGTGACAGAACAGCGGGTCCTGCTGCTGCGTGGAGTTTCAGGGTGGTCTGTCGGGGGCGTTCAGGCAGTGCCTGGAGGCTGTAAGGGGCAGCCGGGGTGCCGCGCTGCCGTGGCACCGCTCTGCCGCTGTCCCCTCTGTTCGGGTGCCATGAACAAGGCACGCTTGTTCCGGGCGTGCTCGGGGAGCTCCGGGTTGTGGGGGGACCGAATTGGGCCCGCCGGGCCGCTCGCCCAGCGGTCAGGATGGCCGAGCGGTCTAAGGCGCTGCGTTCAGGTCGCAGTCTCCCCTGGAGGCGTGGGTTCGAATCCCACTCCTGACATCCTTTTTTCCCCCCCCCCTTTCTGCCTGTGCCCCGTGCGGTGCTGTTTTGATGTCTGGTCCCGCCGAACGCGGGTGGGAGCGGACGGGGCGCCATGCCTGCGCCCCCGCGGTTGGGCCAGCGGAGGAGGGAAGCGCACCAGGACACGCGTGGGGCCCGCGCATGGGCGCCTCCGTTCGGTGCGGGCGATGCCGTCGCGGAGGGGCGCGGACGGGATCGGCGGGGGGCCGTGGTGAGCTCAGCCCTGGCTGTAGTCCGACATATACAATAATGGTAGTTGGCAAAACGGACAGGCCGGTTAGCTCAGTTGGTTAGAGCGTGGTGCTAATAACGCCAAGGTCGCGGGTTCGATCCCCGTACGGGCCAGTTTCCTTTTGGGCCTCGCCCCCCGCCCCAGCCCCGTTTCCAGCAGGAAGGGGCACGGAGCCCGCCCTTTTGGAGGCGCCCGCACCTCGCCGTGATCGCCGCCGGAGCCGGGTAAAGGCCGCCGCCGCCGCCGCCGCCGCCGCCGCCGCCGCCGCCGCGGTTCCGGTGAGAGCAGCCAGGGCGGTTCCTTGGGAAGACGGTGTGCAGCCGCACGTGCGGAAGCCAGGGGCCGAAGGAAGGGCGTTGCCCAGGGCTGCCTTATCACGGGCGGTGCCCGCAGGAGGGCACAGCCCGACTTCCTCTATGAAACGACGCGTCCCTGCTGGAGTATGCTCCCCGAGGGAGCAGCCGCTGGGGACACGGAGCCCCCTCAGTCTCGGCGGGGAAAACAATGAAAACAAAACGACTGGCGCCCTGTCCAGCTTATCCCGCTAGCCAGACAGGCACGAGCCACTCGCGCCGCGCTGGGCTGCTGCGGGCACGGGAAGAGCGCGAAGAAACCCGGCCAGGGGACGGCGGCGGCTCCCCCAAAACAAACCTGCGGGAAGGCCGGGGATAGCCCAGGCACCGCTGGGATTTGAACCCAGGATCTCCTGTTTACTAGACAGGCGCTTTAACCAGCTAAGCCACGGCGCCGGGCGGGCCGCGGGCAGCCCCGCCTCGCCCTGCCCAAAAGGGCGGGGGCGCTCCTGGGGGTGTCCCCTTCCTGCAGGCGGGTCTCCGCTCCGAGATGGGGCTCTCGGGGAGACCCTCCGAATTCCCTCTTTATTTCTTACTGGGGAAAATTTTTATCGTTTCAAAAAAGAAAAAAAAAAAGAAAAAAACCCCACGCAAACAGCGAGCGGATTTGGGATACCGGAGAGAGAAGGAACATTCAGGAAGAGAAAAACAGTTCTTCGTAGTCGGCAGGATTCGAACCTGCGCGGGATGATCCCAATGGATTTCTAGTCCATCGCCTTAACCACTCGGCCACGACTACCGGATGTAAATAAGGTTTGGTTACCCGAATTTCCCCGCCCGAGTGGCGGCTCCGCCCCCTCACCTTTTCCCGTGCTTTTCCCTGGCGTGTTCCCGATGGGCGCCGCTCCCGCGGAGGGGTGCCGGGATTTGCGCGCGAGGTCCGGAGCGGCCAACCAGGCTCGGCGAGCGGGGTCGAGCCGAGGCAGCTGATAGGCTGTGGATCGACCCCCTGGGAGCGCGCGGACGGCGGGCCGGTTAGCTCAGTTGGTTAGAGCGTGGTGCTAATAACGCCAAGGTCGCGGGTTCGATCCCCGTACGGGCCAGCGGGACATTTTTTTTGGGTGACGGGTTGGGGTTATTTTGCGTTTAATTTTTCTTGCTGTTTCAGCGTTCTCGGTCTCAAACCACTCCCGTCCAGGGACGGGTCTTGGGCGCACCCACCCCGCAGCCGGGGCCGGAAAGACCAAAATCACGTCGGAACGTCCCGGCTACGGCGCTCGCAGACAGTGACGGCAGAAGGGAGAAAAACAAACAAACAAAAAAAGAAATGTTCCTGCCGTGACTCGGATTCGAACCGAGGTTGCTGCGGCCACAACGCAGAGTACTGACCACTATACGATCACGGCCGCTCAACGCCCGGCGCCACCGCCGCGGACGCCGCCTTCGTTCACCGCCGCACCCCTCCAGGCATGTTCCTGGTGGTAAGGCGGTACGGTAGGCGGGAATCTCACTGGGAAAAGCAAAGCGGCAACGGTGCGGGCAAAACGGTACAACCGCCTCCCCGTCGGGGAATCGAACCCCGGTCTCCCGCGTGACAGGCGGGGATACTCACCACTATACTAACGAGGAGCGCGCTGGCGGCTGATGGCCACTATCGGCCCCGAAGGCGGGAAGCGCCTGAGGCAAATGGCCGCGGCCGGAGCTCGCCCTCAGGGAGCCGCCCGCGCTGCCGTGCCCGAGCGGCCACGAAGGGAACCCCACCGAGGCTTTAGTATCCACCTGTGGCCCGAGGTTCGCCTTACTCGCAGCTTAAACACGAAGTTTACAGTGAGTCCCGCCTCACGGAGCGGATTTGAGGTGTGTGGCTGACACGGACACGCACCCCCCGGCCCCCAAATCCACCAACCTGTTGTCTGCCGACCGGTAATTCACGGGAAGGCTGGTTTGCTGGCTGGTTTATTTACATTCAGAACTTTCAGAATAGTCTTCCAAGGGTAGTTGGGCTTTCCTTGCTAAAAAGGCAGCAAAGTTGGCAGCGTGTCATCAGTTTCCCATAAAGTAACAGAAAAAAAATAAGGGAGGGGGGGTGGTTAGCAATTTAAAATGCGGTTTCCTGTAGCGTTACACAGTCCGAGGGGGATCAGGAACCCGCAGAAAGCCGTCAGCGGGAGCTGGCGTTTCTAAGGCACGTCTGTAACCAGTTTCTGCCACGTGCATGCGTCGTTTTGCTCCACCTGTCGCCGAAAGCGTCGGGATAAATCAAAGATTTATCTAGATTTATCTAATATTTTATATTAGAAAGTAGGCATTGCTTTATTCACAGCGCCGGCGTGCATGGGTATAGCTCTGCCTAGATGCAAGGCCACTTTCAAAACTGTTCACTTATTTATACATTTTTATCGAGCGAATCCATTGGTTATAAACTATATCATTCTTTCCATTAAACAGTGTTCTATATCGTGTTGGTTATTGATTTCTCATGATGCACATTTTCAGTCTTTTTACTATCTTTTTTCCTGATAAGGCGTTTCCAGCACAAATGCTGAATTGTCTTTGTTAGATTCTTCTTTAACTTCTGGTTTCTGCAACATGTCCTAGAAGGCTAAAATTCTGTATTCCAGGTGTCCAGTTTTCAGCAATACTTCTCCAGACTTTGTTCACTGAAGCTCATCAGGGTTAGTTTAGCAAAACTTAACAAGTTTCAGTGATTTTCCCAATCTCTTCTAACGATAGCAGTCTTTAAAACAAACAAACAAAACTTTGCTGCTTGCTGGTTTCTCGGGTTTGGTTTTCTTTTCCTGAGATTTCAGGTGGTGGTTCGAGTGAGTCTTTTTTGCCCTCTGAAAGCCCCGAGCCAGACGCAAGAAAAAAGCGGAGTCTTCAAGGTCTTGTTTTTCTTTGGTTTCTTGCGTTGTTTATTATTTTCTTATCTTGCAATGTTCTTTGTGCCCGGCCGAGATGTTCCCAGCTGCTCGGACACAGGACGACTCCCCCCCGCGATGGGAGGTCACTGGCTTTTATACAGATAACTACGTGTATATTGTTTACAATTATGTGCCAATGCCCATTACCTTTACTAAAGGGGTCATCTCTACTCTGACCCAGTCTCCTGAAACTACTTTGTGCCACCTTCAGCAGAAGATGGAGGTCAGGGGAGAAGAAGGAAGAACTCAGGGCAGCACCCTAAATCCTCCATCTTGTTCCCCATGCACCTACATACTAAGAATCCTAAAACTACAAAATTTTCCACCCTGTGACACACTACACTACTGTCTGTCACATCTTTGTGACTTGTAATTCTTCTCTCAGTGTCAGAAGCTTTTTTCCATGGACTGAAGTCAAAGGCTGTGTCTCTCTGGGCTCTGTGCCAGGGTCTACAACCCCCCTGGACAGATTCCAGACCCCCCTGTACAGATCTCAAACCCTCTTACTCCGGTCCCAGACCTCTCTGCTGAGGTCTCTGGCCTCCCAGGGTGCCCAAAGGAATGCCCTGGACTCCAACAGTTAAAGTGCAAAATCACACTGTTTATGAGTAGTATGTCACTAGATGGACACGAAAAGTTCACGCTCACCCATCAGGTTGAGAGATGAGAAAAGAAGGAAGTTTATTTCGGTTTGGAGTTTAAATAGGGTGTGGACTTTGACTAGCGATTGGGAGACGAGGTTGACACCTTTCTGACCCCACAGGTCAAACCAGAAGTCCATCAATTTGTCCTTCCCCCTGGAAGGAATGTATTATTTACCAAACATCAGTCTTTGATATTTTACAATGGGTAAGAACGTTCCAGTAGAAATGTAAACTATCAGAAGGCTGAAAAATCAGGGCGACAGTAGTACACTGCTTATGATTGATTAAAAACAATTAATTGGAAATCTAATTAAAACCATTGTAGGGTAGAAGAGTTCTTGGCTAAACTGAAATTCAACAGTTAGTTTTATGAACATGGTCACTTACCCACAATGTACCATATTTAAGAGGGGGAAAGTAAATGCCATCTTATTCTTTACTTCCTTATTCCTGGACTAGCTCTGCTTGTGTGATATTACAAAGTTAGGTTATATTTGTTTTCTTGGAACAATTGTTTTTCCTGGGAAAGGAAAGATGTTGAATGTATTAAATTTACTCATTGGGTAAGGGGAAAGGAAATACCTGTTTCAAACATTTAGTTCTAAGTATTGCATTTAGACAAACATCTGTCATCAAAGATTCACCATCTTTCACCTTGTGTGTTCCTGATGCAATAGGTGACAAGACAATTACTTATTTCCTACTCCAGAAAGAAAAAAATAATGTAAACCTCTCCCTAGGCATCCTTCTTATCCTGAAAGTCTGGGAAATGTATTTGAAAACGTATTTTGAACTATAATGACACAATAGCTATATATATTATAGATGCAAAACAAACCATGCTTCTTGCATTTTTAAAATAGTGAATAGTTATTTCATAATATTCTTAGAAAATGGTATTTTAAAGGACTGAGTGATGTATACATTAGGGATAAAAAAAAGGATCAGGGTTGGTAATAATGTGAGTTAGGGCTGCAATCCCTTCTCTTGCAGAAAGACACCACGTTTCATTGCGGTTGCTTTGTAGCTTCTGGCTCCTGGCACACCAGTTCATAGTTGTTCTTTCTTTACTGAGCAATCTCCTGCTCTGGAAAAACTCTTATCCCAGTGGCTCTGAAGTTATTTTACAGTGAGATTAGGTCTACTCACAGCAGCAGAAACACGAAGTGACCTTACAGCCTCTCTCTTCTCTGACTGTTTTCTTTGTCATGATGACATGACAAAAAAATGTCATGAGCTTGAAATTCTAACAAAATCCATTAGAAGTGTTTTTGAGAAAGCATGAGACAGAGTTTAAAATCCATATTCTGCCTACAACAGGCACTCTTCATCTCACCTCTAGAATGATTCTGTTGCTTCAGTCCTGTTTCTGTTTCCTAAATTTTTTTGATCGACTTCCTGAGGGCTGTGGTCTGTGATGGAGGAGAGCCTACAGTCTTGGAGTCCCGCAGTGTTAGTGATTGAATGCTGCTGTTTAAGAAAGAAAAACAGCACCTGTTGAATTTAGACCACGTCAGGGTTGCTTTCTTAGGTATATGACTTTTTGCAGATTCTTCCAGTTCTGCAGCTAATCAAATAATGGTTTTTTTGTGGACTGCTGACTTTTTTTTAAGGCCCACCCAGCATGTCACTGGTAAATGATACCTTTTCAATTTGGAAGTCTTGATTCTAAAAAGCCCCCTTATTGTGGGGCTTTCTGCTTCTTTTTTCTTCATGCACATCTGGGTTTTTCTGCCCTTTTTGCAATCAGATGTCTCCTGTCCTTTTCCTTCCTTACTCCCTATTTTCTTGCCCATGATCTGTGACCATCTCCTCACACCGTGTGTTGGTCATTGCTTCAGTGGCTGCTTTGGGATCTTTTCCTGCGGCGTGTGGGAATGTCTGTGTTAAATGTTGCCCGGGTTTGAGGAAGCTCTTGTATTGTCATGATACATTTTATATATGCTTCTCTATGCAGATATTACCTTATTTTTGGCTTCCTAGTATGTTTTTTATCGATGCACTTAATGATAGGTCGTGTTAGTGGCAAATGAGATAAAGGAGAGGGGCTCAACTTAGCAATCCTACTGATGGTTTGTAAAGGGAAGGGCTGGGAATTTGATGATGTCCTCTGCCTCTGCAACTTTTTAATTGATTCAGAGGTATTTAGTTCTGAAATATTTTCTTCATTTTTCTGATCAATATCTTGATTTCACAAGTGATCCAGATGACCCGTCACCGGGGGAAGGGTCCCCGTTCCTGAGTCTCGGCGCTGGAAGCGGCAGCGGCGCCTGGGGCGGGCGGGGGTCTCGCTGGCGGCTCTTGGGAGCCGCCGTGGGGAGCGGCGCTCTCGCCTCGCTCCTCCTTAGTAGAGTGGTGGATATCCCCGCCTGTCTTGCGGGAGACCGGGGTTCCATTTCCCAGCGGGGCCGCAGCCTTGCCTTTTACTCCTGCTTCGTCCTCTTCCCATCGCACCCCAGTGCGCGGTGTGGCCGGGAGGAGGGAGAGAGGGAAGGGTGGGGAATGGTTCCTGCAAAGCGTGGCGATTCGTTTCGGTGGTGCTGCTGCCCCGTCGGGAGGTGCGCGTCCGTGTGCGGGGTGCAGCCTCCCGAGCCGCTCCGTGCCGCCGGGAATCGCCGCCCGCACACCGGAGGAGGGAGCAGGCAGGGAAAAACGAAAGGTCCGAAAGTTTCAATTTTTTAGGCATGCTCCTCACCGCGGTTAGTGCCCTTGCTGCTCTGCTACGGCTCCATGAAACAACTCGCCGAGGCGGTGTCTGGGAAGAGCGATCGCGGTGATGCTGCAGAACGGCGCTCGGCAGCGGCTGCACCCGCGGCACGTCCTCGGGAGCACCTCGGCTTCTTGCCCTGAGAGAAACCAGGACAACTTGGCCGGTTAGCTCAGTTGGTTAGAGCGTGGTGCTAATAACGCCAAGGTCGCGGGTTCGATCCCCGTACGGGCCAGCAGAGTTCTTTTTTTTTTTTTTTTTTTCTTGGACATGACGAGATCGCTGACTTAGCAGAACATCACTTTATTTTGGTTTAGGGGCGGAGGGGTAACACGGAAAGGAACGCGGTGCCCCCCACCACAGGAAGCCTGACTTTGGACGGCCATGGGAGGACAGCGAGTACGAGCCGGCGCCTCTTCCCCCCCTGCCCGGGCACGGGGCCAGGGCAGCTACCCCCCGCCCTCCAGGAGCCCGCGGCACCTGAGATGGCAGCAGGTGACGGCGGGGACGCAACAACCCGTATCCAACTCCTCGTTAGTATAGTGGTTAGTATCCCCGCCTGTCACGCGGGAGACCGGGGTTCGATTCCCCGACGGGGAGACGGTGTTCCTTTTTCCTCGAGGGGGTGGAAATGCAAGCCGCCCCCACAGTTGATTTTCTCTACCGGATCCTCAGCGAAGTTCGTGCTAGGGGTCCATCAGTCCAAAGCTAAGAGGAGCGTGAAGGCAGAGGTGGATGCCTTACGGCAACGCCCAACAGCGTCCTAACACACGGCTGACGCCCGAGCAGCGTTGTTCTGCTGTCGTGATCGAAGCACATTTGCTCAGTGCTGATTTTCTTCTCAGGCAGCCATCCTTCTGTTCTCATGAGGTAACACTGGAACCTCAACCCACATTCTCCCGGATACTGATCAGCCAAGTTATCCTGCTGCAGCATATCTTAAACCATTACCCGCCCTCTACAATCAACAAGACATCATTAAAATATATGTGATTAAGTACCACCTTTTCCACAGCTTCCTGAAAGCTTTAACAGTTTAAGGTTTAATATAATACCAAATATTCCCTTTATTCTTTTTTAAAAAGTTTTTAAGCATCCCAACATTTTATAAGGGTAAGCAGTGCTATTTAGGCACAGATAATGCTTTCATTTCCCTGCACACATCACAGTAGTTTGCCATTTTGCAGTCATCTAAAGCATGCAGAGTAACCCTGTGAGGCCTTCACCAGTCCTTCACAAGGCAACAGCAACAGGGGGGACAGTGTTAGCCCATCAATCTAAAAGAATGAGTTCACACATTTGCAAGTTCTAACAAGTCTACAGCATAATTAAGGCACGAGGTAAGAGTGTAAATAGACACACAGAAACACCACGCAACAGCAGTTTGAATGGGCTGGTTTGCAGGCATTCCTGTTCTCTCAGAATGGCTCAGTGGTAGCAATCCATCTTCTTCATGATCCGTGTCAGTGCACCCAGTCTTTGGGATGGCGCAGAACCTCCAGGATTTCTGCTTCTTTGGAGCTCTCTGGTGGGTTGTGCATGTACTCCCACCTGCAAGGAGAGGGGAAACTCACTCAGACAGCCCAGCTGGCAGCCACTTCTTCTGCACCAGGCTGTGTTTGGACTGCAGTTGCCTTTTTTAAGGATGTAAAGCTGCATACACAGTTGATACTCTTGGCTGAGGTGACAGATACGGTTACAAATCACAAGTTCAGTAAAAACAAAGAGTAATGCCACCAGGGTGGATGGGAGAAATGTTAGCTTCATCTTTTTTAGCAACTTTTGAAAAAACTGGAAGGACAAGGAAAAAGAGGGGTGCCGCACTTCCCACAAGGCATGCAGGTTTATTTGCAAAAATCTTCTAACAGTGTCTTGTGACACACTAGTATCACAATGAAGATGAACAAAGAAAGGAACCACAGAATTTTGACAGTGACACAAGACCTTTTTCCAGAATACGGACTGGAAGCTCTATGAGTCTTTGTTGAATTTTGGTTTTAAAAATCAAAGTGGTGAAAGATCCCTTTTTTTAACTGAAAAGGTAATTGAAAGAGGCACAACAGAGAAAGGAAAGTGTCAGCAGTCACAGAGATGGGTACATCCTCCTTCCATATTCTCCCCAAGGAATGACCCATTCATGCTGTGAAGTGAGCTGGTTACACTGATGAAAAAGAGCAAACCCAGACAATTCCAGGAATTAACACATAGGACATGCTACACCACCAGGTCAGGGACACATCAAGTGTTGTCAGTGGGATGAAGATACCTGGTGAGAACAGCACTGCCTTCACAGTTACAGCAGGCAGTTTTCCTAGCAGAGGGAGGTCACTAGTGAACTTTATGGAATTCATGATAGGATCTGTACTACCCACCATACCCAAAAGCAACCTGAAAGTGGGAATAAACAGTAAATGACCAAATTTGCTGATGTCACAAGTGTAAGCAAGATGGGTTAAATCCTAAAAGGACAGTTTAAAACAGTATTTAGCTAAGCAACTGAGCAATAAAATGGCAGGTAAAATTCACTCTTGATTGATGTGATGGACACAGAAGAAAGTTGCATACAGATTGAGTTAAATTTTATTGCTCAGAAAAGACCTTGGCATCGTAACAATTCTGTGAAAAAGTCACTTCAATGCTGAACAGAGGTCAAAACCAGGAAACAGATTATTAAGATTTTTAAAGGAATCATGAACTGAAACATCCCTGTGCCACTGTGAGTCAGCAGCACACCTGCACCTTGTATACAGATACGCAGCTTACATTGTCTGTTCCTTATCCCCAGTTCAGAAAGGGCACATAAAACTTAAGTCTAGAATAAGTGGCAAAAGTATGAAACAGCAACTGCACAAAAGACTAAAAAGAGCAGGAGTTCTCAGCCTGAAAAACAAACAGTGTAAAATCCCCAGAAGCTCATAAAATAAAAACTGTTAAGAAGAAAATGGACAGGAAGAAAATCATGTTACTCAGTGAAAAGTCAGATGAAGTCATCAGGTTCAAGTAGAAAACAAAGAGGTGCTTTCTCATACAACACAGTTAAACTGTGGAGCTCCTTGCCACGCATTTGGCAGCACTGCCAGAAGCTCTCATGGTTTCTAAGGGCTACTAAACAAAAACCAATGGTGAGGACAAGAAATCTATCAAGAGGAACTAAACACAAAAACCGTAATTTTTTTTGCCAGAAAATCTCTATGCCACACACTACTGGCAACTAGCTGAGTACAACAGGGAAGCATCTGCATTTGCAGAACAGAGGACTGTACTTGTCCAGTTCTTGTATCAGGCATGAACTCAACACTGTTAAAGAGACTGGAGACCAGGAGAGACCTCTGATTCAATCCTATGAAGTATTTTACTAAGAACAGTGCCTACTGCAACCCCACATAACTACACCCTTACCTTGCAGTCAGTGGCAGAGACATAAGAATGCTTTCGATTCTTGATCCTGGTGTCAGGAGGCCAAACTTTGTACCTCTGTCATAAAGCAAGTTGAACTCTACATACCTACGGGAATGAAGAGATGTAACAGAAAAACGAGTTTGTTAGCAGGAGCTGCTTGTGCTTTCTTCAACTGGCAGACCTCAAACAAAATTGTCTTTCTGCTGAGTTGGGATCAACTGTTCTTTAGCATCCTCTGCATAGGAACACAGGTGTGATCTTGCCATTCCACAGAGCACAGGGAGAAGTAACCTCGGCTAGGAGACCAGAGCAGACCAGCTGTTCAAAGGAGCAGTCTGCAGACTCCTGTGCTGTACTGTACTGTACTCCTCCCAGGCCTCAGCCCTTCCGGCAAGCTCAACACCACGTCTACCTTGGTTATTCTCTTCTTTGTGGGGGTGTCAGACATAAAGAGGGGCCTTAAAGGTACTGAAAATAACCAGAGGAAAAAAAAATCTACTGTGCACTGTTCCATGCTGAAGGACACATAAGCAGCAAGGTCAGAACAGTATTTCCTGGTTCCTGGGCAGATCTGGAAAGTAACACAAGTCAGACAGCTTCAGAGTGCTGGCTGGGACTTGTAAGTGATAAATAGACCATTTTCTGCTCCCAGCAGAGGAACAGAGCTGTGGCAATTCATGAGGGATTACCTTGATAGCCAGTACAGGGTGTTTGTACTTTAAGATACAGGAAGGGAAACGCTCTTATCTGTCTGCAGGAATGGAAAGCTTTACATGGCCCCATAACCTGCAAACAGACCCAGGGAAATAGACAGGCCTCAAGAGCTGGTCCTGGCTGCAACTTAGAAAAGCTACTCCCCCTTTTAAACTTTGCAGGTTTGCTAAATCCCATCCACAGACTGGATCCTGAAAGCCCAATGTTCTCAAGAACAGTCCCACCAAATTAAGGATGCTTGCTTAAGTGACCAACAGCTGCAGGCCAGTGATCTGAACTTGAATGCTTACACTCTTTCCATGCCAGTGTCACATTTCTCTGCAGAACAGGCAGAAACTAAAGGCTCTAGTTAAGCACAAAGCACGTGTAATTTCATTTCTCCATACACTCACACAATCACAGGACATGGAGAACAGAGTACAGCTGTATTGACAGATGTACTTAAGCTTTTGCAGCATTAACAGTTGGTGACATTAACAAGCATCCTTCTAAGTCTTTTACAGTAACTTTTGATCAGGCCGGAATAAAAAAAATCCAACCCTCTGTATTCCTTTAAAGGAATCTTCAATTCCTTTACAGGAATTTCAGTGCCAAGATCAGACAGAATAAATATGTATGTAAGGAGCTGAAAGTACTCAAGTACAGTTATTTCCTGACTTTCTGGGGTTTTGCTGCATTACTTAATAGGAAGCACCATTCCCTCACCCTTAGCACCTCATGTGACAGGGCAGCCCTATATCCAGTACCTGTGGGCTGCAGGAGAGGGCAGGATTCAGAACACCAAGCACACCCACACCCCTTTCCCAGTTATACAGCAGAAGCTTCTCTTGCTTTTTGGAGTTGGAAAGAAACAGTGGTGTTTTGTTTGGGTTGCTAGTGCTGCAACATGGGAGAGTGGGAAATGTCTTCTTTGCACCCTATTTCACAATCTAGCGCTGGATTTCAGAATTAGTTCTTTGCACAAAAATGCTGAAATTCTTGGTGAGCTTTTTTGGCCTACACAACCTGTAACCATAACCATACAGCTCACAACCATGAGCTGTAATCAGCTCATTTTTTTTTTCTTGCTAGCACAGTCCACCTCCTGTGTATACTTTTGTTCCTCCAGTACTCACCGTCCTCTCCGAAGCTGTTGCCATAGCTTTTCCTCTGGTGTGAAGGAGTCATGGCAGTGCTTTTTCACAATGGGAATGTAACAAGGCACGACAGCTTTGGCACAACTCCTTACAAACTGGAATACTTCCTCCTTGGAGGGAGAGTCCAAATCATCAAAGAATATGCCTCCAATCCCTCTTCGCTCACCACGGTGCTTGATATAGAAGTAGTCATCACACCTAGAAGATGCATCAGATGATTACTAGTATGGTCCAGAGTATACAAAGACATGAACAGAACTCCAAAGAGCTGCATGCTACAGGACAGAACCAGTGAAATACTGACCATAAGTCAGTTTCTGCAGGGCTGGGTGCCCCACTGTTTCCCTGACTGCCCAGAGTCAGGACTGTGCAACATCACCTGGAAAACACTCCCATGTCACTTGCAGTAAAAGCTCTGATTAAATGGTCTCTGTAAAGCTGCACATCACCACAAAGTCTCTGAACACCATGGCAGATGTGTCCGTGTGGGTTGATTCAGTCCATATCTACCTACTCAGAACAGGGATATCTGATTTCAAAACTTTCGAAACTAAGGGCTTCTGACAGATTCCATTCCCAGCATTATATGTAGTTCCCAAATTATCTGGATAGCTTTCATATGAACTCAAACTTGGAAGAGAATTAATTCTCTTTGCCATTCAAGTAAAACAATTTTCTTCATCAAAACAAAAGTAATCTAAGACCCAAAGACCAGATAAGAAAGCAACTGTCACAGCACCTTTCCTTGGAAAAAGGCTTTTTAATAGTTAAAACCTGGAAGATTGAGTCATTATAGCAGTGGCTTTTGAGTCATTATAACAGTGGCTTTTCATGAGTCATGTTTAAGTTTATAAGTGAGTAAGGGCAGCTTATCCTAAAAGCAATTAATCTCTTTTATTTACAGGGAGTATTTAGTTGCTTAAATGACTTAACCCTGTCTTTCTTGTAATTCCTTGTTTGAGTGTGCAAGTCTTCACATAGAGGAGAAAGCAAAAGGAAATAGGAAGCAGAAACCATGCACATCAAGAAAACCTGTCCTTCCTTTAGGACTAGTTTTCCATATAGGACCAGTTTTCCATACAGCCACAATCATTCTCAAGCATTATATATGGCACAGCCATAACAAGAGATGCTTGGAGATGTAACAGATAACTTATGCTATTTTTTATTATTCACTGGGATCATCAGTGGTTTTTATTTTATGATAGCAGGAAGTGTTAGGAAAAAACGCCGAGTCAGAAACATAGAGTAAGCCTAACAAAAATCTTAAACCTAGATCAGGGATATAGTGTGGTAAATGTAATAACATTTATCTTTAGCAAAGTGGGAAAAAGTCTCCTACCCCCTGCAGCTGGCATCGCTAACCTAACTTAGGCTGCAAACAACCTGACCATTAAGGCAGATTCTCTAAACTACCATGCAAAAAATCCTCAGACAGCAAGACTGTAATCTCAAGGCTCTGAGACCTGTCTCTCTCCTAAGTGATTGCCACCCAAACTACAACGCCCACTTTATCTCCTGTCCTGACAAGACTTAATAGCTTACAAAAGGGCACCCCCACCTTCCTGCATACACAGCTTGCGGCAGATAGGATTATCAGACACAGAGCAGCAAGTTCCCACTTAATAGTGGAAGATCCCACCACTTGTATCTCTCAGCTCAAGAACATTCAAAGTTTGCCTCTTAGAAAATGTGCTATTGAACTCCCAGTGAATGTGTCACCAGAGGGAAAAAAAAATACAGCTTCATCAAATTATGAAGCTTCTACATTAAGGACAAAGTCCTTTACTTACCTGAAAATTAGGGAAAGAAAAAAAAAAAGTCACGGAGGCCAGACTGAAGGCAGAGAAACAAAAGTGGGATTTTCAAAACTGCTGTGATGGCCCAAGAACTCACACTGAATCATGCACATTTACCACGAGTTCACTGTAAACAGAATTTGTGCAAGTCCACGGGGCAGAAGTCTTGTCCTAGTTTAACACCAGGGGCTAAAAGGAATTTTAAGTTGCCTAGTGCAACAAAATCTTGATGAGTCAGCTTGGTTTTCCTTTGGGCTATGGGCTTATGATCCTAGTTATCAGCCCTCTGATTTGAAAAATCCAGGATTCTGTAAACAAGATACTTCTTTAAACAATGTTTTATCCCAGTACACTTCTGATTTTCCTTAGGGCTTTCTGATACTTCTCAGAAGGCAGCAGAACCCACAGTTCCTAGTGTACACTTAACTGCCAACATCCAGTGCTGCTTTCTGCTCCCCCCCAAGCACACCTTCCCCCACGTACCATTTCTTGTACTTGGGATACAGCTTCAGATCGTGCTTGTCACAGGCTTCTTTCAGAGTCTTGTGAAAGTGAACAGCGTCCTCTTCATTCAGGTAAGTTGGAGTGAGGTCAGTCCCACCACCAAACCACCACTGTATAGTTCCTATAGCAGAGGCAAGCAGCAACATTTTTCTTTTAAACTTCTGAACAGCAACTTGTTGCTAGTGGTTCACCAAGAACTAACAACTACTTTTACAATACAAAACAAAATCATTTTTCAGTGGTGTTCCTAAACTTCAATAGTGAAAGATCTGACTACAAGGTAGTGCGATTATCAGTGACTTCAGGAAAAGATCAAACAAACTTCAACATAGTGAAAACCATTTTGGACCACTGATCTTGACTATAGGACAGCAGTTTCAACAAGATGGGCTGGTGATTCTTGACATAGTTGGGGGCAAACTCACACTGGTTCTTGATCTCTTACCCCAACCACGCATTCACACGTCCTTTGGGCAGAGTCAGACATTTCATACATTCCTCGTTGGATTATAATCCTTACCATCTGCTTCTTCGATTTCAAAGTATCTGTAGTTGAAGTGCATGGTTGGGACATGGGGATTTTTTGGATGGATAACAGAGCTCACACCCATGGCACAAAAAGGCAGCTTCCCTGGATAAAAGGATGCACAGAGAAAGCCCTTCAGTTTTTCAATAAACTTCATTTGTTATCATTAAAGGAACATCACTATTTTTCCTTAGGCTCCAAGCCACAACAGGAAAATGTCTCATGTTGGGTCACCATAATTATTAATTAGCGGGCAAGTTACTTCACATCCATATACTTCTGCGCACCTGACTCAACTCTTTCTTTGGTATTTGTTCTAAAATGTGACAATACTTTGGAGAACTCACTAGATGAAGACCACTTAAAACATAAGGCACTGCTAAGGCTTTCTATCACCCCCAGTCCTCACAATTAGTCTTTGCTACATAAACATGCGTTGCATCCCCTTTAGCCTTGAGGTGTTGCTGGTTTTCTCCCTCCACCTCTCTGGTAGATAATTCCTGCACTGTTTCACTCTTGCGCTACAGCGTGAATTGCAAAACCACAAGTTTATTGCTAAACCACCTGTTCCTACAATACATTCCTTACAGCAGCAAGACAGAGGGAGAAGCACTCCCGTACCTGGCTTTCTAGGGATATGAAAGTCCACCTGTCAGGCTTACTGATTAGAAATCACTACGATACAAAGGAAAACCTTTTGAGCTTTGATCAGTCTGGCCTTCCTCATGTTCCGCTCAAAGGCCAGGTTGCTTTCAGAGTACCTGCAGGGGAATACTCAGGTGAACACGTCCCGGTTCCCTATGCCAACTGCGCGCTGGACACCTTACCGTCCTTGGCCTTCAGAGACTTCCCCCTGCTCCGCATCTGCTGCGCTGCCTCCTCGGACAGGTGCCCGGACACGACGGACACGTTCACACCCGCTTTCTCGAAGACCTCGCCATCCTGCAGCACGCAGCTGATGCCGCCTCCGCCTGCCAACGCCAGGCTCCACGTCAGGGTCACCGAGGGATGACCCAGCCCAGGGTGCCGGTGTCCGCGCTCTCCCCCGCGGCTCCCCCGTACCTTCCTTCCTTTCCCAGGTGTCCACGGTGAAGGAGGCGCCGGGGTCCAGGGCGGCCAGGGCGCGACACATCTCCGCCTGCGTCTCCATGATGAGCAGCTCCATGCGGCTCCGCAGCTCCCGCCGCCGCCGCCGCAGCTCCCGCAGCCCGCTCACCGGCGGCGCCATGAACCGCTGCCGC
The DNA here is from genome assembly GCF_029207755.1 of Chamaea fasciata. NCBI lineage: Eukaryota > Metazoa > Chordata > Aves > Passeriformes > Sylviidae > Chamaea > Chamaea fasciata. The sequence continues at coordinate 21,155,388 of NW_027094087.1, read as the reverse complement.
AGCTCCTTCTCCTCCTCGTCCTCCCGGGCCGCCGCCAGCGCGGCTCGCCGCCGCCACAGCCCCAGCGCCAGCCCCAGCCCGCCCAGCGCCCCCGCGGCCGCCAGCGCGGCCCGCCGCGGCCCCCGGCCCGCCGGCCCCGGCGGCGCGGAGCCCAGCGCCCGGGCAAAGGCGAGCGCGGGCGGAGCGCGGGCAGCCCCGCGGAACAGGCGCGCTGCCGCCGCCATGACCGGCACCGCGCCGCAGTGCCAGCGGGGCGGAGCGGAGCGGGGCCGGGGCGGAGCGGAGCGGGGCCGGGGCGGGCATGAACGTGTGTCTGCACACGGAGGCCATATGGGGGGAAAGCACCTCTGATATCATCCCGTCCGCCCTGTCATTTATCACCACATTGTCAGCTACGCCACGGGGCACGGACTGGCACGTCCAGTCTTTCTTTAAACACCTCCAGGGACAGTGACTCTGCTACCTCCTTGGGCAGTCCAATCCAATGTCTAATCACCCAATTGTCCAATGTCTAATTCTTCTTCTGTGAAGAAATTCTTCTTAATGTCAACCCAAACCTCCCCTGGCACAGCTTAACGCTATGTTCTCTCTTCATGTCGCTGGTTGCCCGGAAGAGAGTGATCCCCACCTGGCTACAACCTCCTGCTAGGGAGCTGTAGAGAGTGATATGGTCACCCCTGAGCCTCCTTTTCTTCAGGCTGAACAACGCCAGCTCCCTCAGCCTCTCCTCCTAAGACTTGTGCTCCAGACCCTTCACCAGTTCCATTATTTTTCTTTGGACCTGCTCCAGCACCTCGATGGCCTTCCTGAACTGAGGAGCCCTGAACTGGACACAGAATTTGAGATGTGGCCTCACGCGTGCTGAGCATAGAGGAAGAATCATTTCCCTAGACCTGCTGGTCATGCCATCTCTGTAACAGGCCAGAATACCATTGGCACACAGCTGGCTCCTACAGGTCTGTACAAGAAAGCCCATCCACACTGGGTGCTGCGAAAGAGTGCAAGCATCCCGTAACCCTCCCATCTGGATCGGGGCTGCCCACTGTGTGTGGGTGCTGTGACAAGGAGAGGCGTTGATGGATGCAGCACTCAGGTGCCACACTTCACTTGGTGCAGCTTTGGGAGTGGGGCTGTGCCGTCCTTGCGCCTATAAAACATCTCTGCGTACTGCTTACAAATAACCTGGTATTGTTGATGCAGCTCTGTGGGGCTGCAGAGCCATTTTGTGAGTAATGGCTTATACAGGGCCAGGCATTGCTGGAATAGGGGTAAAGTTGTATTTTACTGAGCTGCCCTGTGAACCATGTGGAATTTCTCTTCTGTGTTATGGCATTTCTGGTTTTCTACTCAAAATAATGAGTATTTTAGAACCTTAATAGTTTGTGGGACCACCAGTTTAGTGCAATAGGAATATTTCCCATGGATCTTGGAGGGCACATGCTTATACATCCTTTGTTCTTTCTAAAGTTGAAGTACATTTTCTTTCCTAATATAATGGAGGAACTAGAGACATGTGTGCAGTGAAAGGGCTTTGGTCTCACTGCAGTTATGAACACATGGTGGGATAACTTGCATGACTGCAGTGTTGTCATGAAGGGCTACGCCCTGTTTAGGAAAGACAGACCAGGAAAGTACAGTGGTAGAGTTGCTGTCTCTGTGAAACACGCTTGAAATGTATCGTGGTCTGCCTTTGAGTGGACAACAAGCAAGTCAAGAGCTCATGTGTTAGGAATAAAGGGCAGACAAATAAGGGTGACACTGTTTGGGGTGTTTTCTACAGGCCATCTGAGCAGGAGAAAGTGGATGAGGCTTTCTACGGGCAGCTTAAAGCAGCCTCACAGTCACAGGCCCTGGTTCTGGTGGGGGACTTTAACTACCCTGACACCCGCCGGAGAAACAGCAGGTGACAACAGTGATTAAGGGACTGGAGTGTCTCTCCTGTGAGGAAAGGCTGAGGGAGCTGGGTCTGTTCAGCCTTGAGAAGAGATGACTGAGAGGGGCCCTCATTGGTGTCTGTGAATAACTGAAGGGAGGGTGTCAGGCTCTGCTCGGTGGTGCCAAGCAATGGGACAAGAAGGCATCAAGCAGGAACTGACAGACAAGAAGTTTTACCTGAACAGGAGGAAGAACTTCTTTACTGTGACCAAGAATGGAAACAGGATGCCCAGAGAGAATGTGGAATCTCCCTCCCTGGAGAACCGTCTGGATGCAATCCTATGCCATCCCTGGGATTGCGCTGCTTGAGCAGGGAGGTTGGACCAGATAATCCACTGAGGTCCCTTCCAACCTACCCAACCTTTAACTCTGTGAAAATAAGAATTAAGAATAACAAAGAGAAGGTCTGTGTAGAGCCAGATGTTGAAAGGTACTGCATAGCACAAAAATGGTTCAGCCCTGCAAATAAGTATGTTCCTTTGGTATGTTCCTTGGAAACAGTAATCTGGTATTTCTGAATTTATTTGCATCTGTAGTACCCAAGTGTAGATCAATTTCAAGGGTGACTCTGTGGAGATTAATCCCTATTATGGATCTGGGCTTCAATAGCTGTCTCTTTTCACTGCAGGGTATTTTTGGGGGGAGTGTCTGTCTGTATAAAGTGATAACGTTTGCTTGGAGGCATAGCCCACGTTCACATGTCTGAACTGGTTCTGCTCTTTGGCAGCAGAGGATGCTGTGAAGCTGTGAAGCTCTGCAACAAGGAACGAAAGATCTCTGAGATTGTGTCTCTTCTGAGCTCGGCTCTCTTCTGCCCTCAGCTGGAGAACATGGTTCCTGATGAGCAAGGAAACCCGAGCCAGTGGAGGTAGGAGTGAAGGAGGGGGAATGTGTTCAGAGAGGTCTGTGACTTGTAAATAGTTTGGAAGTGCATAATACTGTTTATCATGAAAACGTTTAGATACATCCAATAGATACAATTCAAGAAGAGACTGTGCTATCAATGCCAGCTTTGGATAAAGAACTGTGGAAAGAGCTGCTTAGAGCAGCCAAAACCCCTAAGATGGTAGTGCCTTTCCAAACTCTTTACTGTGGTAAAAGCTCTGTTCTTTCAGCAGTTTTTTTTAGACACCATTAAAAACAAATAAATGTCGGGGCCAAGACATGTAAAACACATTCCTGCTGATTTAATGTGCTGGTGGATTTTTTTCTGTAGTAGGTTGAATGCAATCTTTGATTGATAACATCTGGTAATTCAGCTGGATGGGACCTCTGGAGGTCTCTAGTCCAACCCCAGGGGTTCGCCATTCCCAGGCTGGATGAAGTTGTGCAAGGCCTTCCTTGTCCAGCTGCAGTTAGAAAAAACCTCTTTCCTTGTTTTGTCTGGGCTTCTGCCTCAGCACTCCACCACCCCCACCAGGAAGAATCTGGTGAGACTTCCCTTTGCTGCAGCCACATTGCCAGGCCAATGTCTTGCTCTTGCTGCTGAGGTTTAGAAGCATGACTGCTTTACACACTGGGATTGCTCAGGCTGGAGACAGGAAGGCTAGTCAGGCTTTCACTCTGTTGGAGGTGAGGAGTGACAGAGTGTAAAACACTCACACTGTTTCTGTGCTGACTCCTGCCATGTTAGCTCCTTGTGAGGACCTCCTCTCTGGCAGCACGTTAAGGCTGAAACATCAGCCAAGTACTGATGTGTGTGAGATGCTCAGCAGTGATACAAGGCAGGAAAATGACAGCTCACGTTTTGACCTGCTTTTGCAGTGCATAGTGGTGGTGTGTACGGTGGGCCTTTCTGTGGAAATACTAATGGAAGAGGAAAAAGGCACTCAGAGTTTAGCTTAGGGCCAAGAGGAAATCCTGGAATTTGTTTTGCATTTACCTGAACGAGAATTAAATCTGAGGAAATGTACCTTGTGGTTTTTTAGAGAGCTAGGTGAAATTCCAAGGTTATGGCCTCCCTTAAAATCTCCATGTCAGTTTTTAAAGTCTGACTGAAAATATGCATGGTAAAATTACTTTAAATATTTTGTCTCTTAGCGTGTTGTCCATTTTCATATCTGTATGTGTTTTGTTGTGAGGTTCTTGTGGTAGGTTTTGTTTTCAGTGACAGCAAAGCCATTTAGATTTGCTCTGTAGCCAAAATCTCTGCTGGTGCAAGTGAGTGTGATTCTAGAGAAGGTTGTAGGGCTAGTGATTTCAAGCAGATTTGAAGAACTGGACTTCTATCTACAGTATTATGTAATGTGATCTCTTATGAAGAAAAGAATGTTTTTAATTTTATTTCTTTTTTGTTGTTTTCCCCTATACTTTGAAAAGAGCTCTGGAGTTTCTCTGCAGCTGCTTGTATTTAGGTGTCACCTACCTTGGTTTTATTTCTCTTTCTAATGAGAATTTATGGACAAAAATGATACTAACAAAAGAACAAGAGACACTGTATGTTCTAAGGTAGCAAAGCATGATCAGGTCTCATTCACACTGAGACAGGCACATGCTTTCACTGAGGCTGTTTGATACTTTTATTTTGAATACTAAATTAATACAGTTGCTTATCAGAAAATAGGAAGGAAAAAATGTGTTGAGAACTGAAAAATTCCCCATGAAGTTGGCATTTCTCTTACTTCTGAAATTAAAAGAGCCACTTTCATCCAGTTTATCACACAAAGCATTGATTGTGACTTCAAAAGGATTTTGAGGGCTTGCAGTTAGACAAGTACTCTTGTTTAACAGAGGTCATCTCAAAGGTTTTGCATGACAGTACAAGTTGAATTAAGTTATTATCTCAGTAGGATAACAGTGAGAGAGAAGTGAAAGCTTTGGTGACTGAGCTGAAACAGTAGGCAATTGAAGGTTATAAGAGAAAGATGAAAACCTTTCTTTCTGCATCTGTCATCTCAGTAATTTGTCTGGATGGCAGAATCATAGGAATCCTACTTTTTTTTTTTTTTTTTAATGCAGGATGGATTCTTCTGGGTGTTTGAAGAAAGGAAAGGATAACTACAGTACAAGAAGCTGCTGCAATTCTTTTAGGCTCCCTCCTGGAAGGTAAGAGGAGTTATGCAGTGCCTTAGGAAAACCTTTCTTCCACTATTGACTGATCACCTTTGCATAGTTAATAAAAGAGAAATGAAAAAGAGAAATATAGAGGTTTTCACTAACAGTTAGGCCCCAAAATGTACTTGTGTGCAGCCTCCCCTGGAAATGTGCCAGCACTCCAGGTCAGGTACTACATCTTCCCTGTGATGAGATCCATTGTTTTCCCACTTCCTCTGTGCAGTTCCATGAGCTCTGCCTTCAGATTTGCTATCGCATAGCACCATCTTCATAAAACATTAGGAATTTTCCCCGACCATAGCTATTGCATATGTGACTTCATCCAGGAAAAGCCAAAGCATGACCTCTCTCCCAGGTTTCCAAGGAAAGGGAAACAATGAGCAGAAGTGATCTGTTGGCGAGAATTCTTTTCTTGACTTCTCCGAGTCAAACATTATTCCCCTGCCCTAGTGTCACAATTTTTCTTTTTTTTTTTTTGGAGCCACTGTAGCTGTTTGTACACACTAAATGTAATGTTTACTGTTATGAAAGTCCATCCAGAAGCCAAAATACATACCCTTGCGTCTTTTTTGGAATAGTAGGTACATTTTTTATGGTTAAGGACTGGCTGAGTTAGCTCACAAGTCTCTCAAGACTTGTGCCTGCAGCTAGTTCTGACATACATTGTGGTAGTCTAATTGAAACTTCTTTACTGTCTGGGCAGCTCAGGATTATCAGGAAGATTAGAGGCAGGGAAGGGTGTGATGCATTTGTTGAGATTCAGCAGGGGGTTTTAGGACAGAAGAGCAATTTCCATGAGAAAAGGTGCTATGCTCACCCTTGCTGACAAGGAAAGTGACCAATGTTAAGAATTGTGGACAGCACACAAGAGGGCTTCTGTGGTCATTTTAAAGTGGGCAGTTTGGGACTCGTGATGGTCCTTGGCTCAGGCATTTTTGACCTGGTGCAGTGGGACTCATTTACCATCTGGTAGAGCTCTAGGCTTAATGCACCATCTCTATCTGACCCTTACACTGTACTGCAAGGATAAGGCCAGGAATTCTATTAAAAAGAAGATAAACTCTTTTTGATGCATCGCCTCCAGAAAACTAATGATAAAGCCTGCTTAGTCCATTATTTGTTGCCAAGGAAGAGTTAATTCCTTCCTCATGCTGTTAGTTCATAGAAGTTATAACAGGTTTTGCCAAGGCCATTATTCAATTACCAGATCTAACTATCTGACCTGACTAAAACCAAGCCAAATCCAAAAGCAAGATGCCAGGGAAGTAGAAGAATAAGGCACAATACTTCACACAGATATACTTCCAGACTCTGTGTGTCTTCTCTTTAGGGATTTCCTGAAGCTGATGTGATTGATCTAGTTAGTGACTGTCAACAGGCCTCTCTTCTAAATACTTGTTCAATCTCTTGAGAATTTTCTGCAGCTAAAAAATCCTCAAGCAATCATCATTGTGGTCTGTAGGGCTTGCCTAGAACACCGCTTCTCTTAGCATCATTGATGGCTCCTTATTCTTCAATATCTGAAGAGACAGTGAAGAGTTTTTCCTATCCATGCCATCCGGCCTGTCTCTGCACCAGAGTGGAGAATCATAACCTTTTATCCCCTTGTATGGTGACCACTGTCCCCTCATGCAAAGGATGTGTCAGGAACACATTGCTTACCCATGAAAATGCGTGTGTTTTTCACCCTGAAACTTCATCAGCAGGCTAGTGAATTCCTAAATGAACTCACTGCCTTCACCAGTTTTTCTTCTTTCAAAACTCTAAAAAACAAAGAACAGTGTTTTGTTACTCCCTGTTCTTGTGTCTGGTTTGAAAAGGAGCACTTCAAAAGGCCAGTTGGTAAAAGTGGCAGCGCTCAGATTGCAGCCTTGCCTAAAGTGAATCACCACCTTTTGAATCACAGCTTTCACTTCCTTCATTGCCTGCGTTTCTTAATCTTTCACCTCACATTGGTTTAGGTCTGTGGACAGGACAATGTCACCAAAGTGGAAATATCACGCCTGAGGACTGCAGAGAGAACTCAAGGGCAGGAGTGCTGGGGACTGGGCTAGAGTGAAGAAGTGGAGCAAGCCCTCTGCAGATGGGGGTGCTTTGAGGAGAGCAGAAGCAGAAGCAGAGAGCAGAATCTTCTGAGGAAAGGCTGGGACAATTTGTTTGGATACTACTGATGTGTTTTAAAAGTTTTCCAAAGTGAGCTGAACTCCTGCAAGGGAACCCTCTTGGGTAAGTGTGGATTGCCCTGAAATGGATTTGAGTCAGTGTATTGGAAACCATGGAGTCAAATTGTAACTGATACTAGAGCCTGTCAAGAACTTACTCGGTAAAACTCCCTACTAAAGATCTCAAAAATGCTGATAAGGTGTAGGATGTTGTGGGGCAGCTGCACCATCTCAGCATTAGACTTCCTTCTTTTGTCTATTTATAGAAGTTGGCCTTCTTGCCAGAGCCTGCCGTGTCATGAGTTCTGTGGGATTTCATTGTCTTTTCAGCTTTTAAATGAAATGGAGTGTCCTAGACAATACTAGATCTTAGCACTGCGTTATCTTCCCCTTCTGGGTATTTCTTCTGTTCATTCTTTTTCAGCGTAATAAACCTCAGAGCCCTGTCCCGGTGCCTTCCTTCCCCTGTTCTTCAAAACTGCCTTGAAAAACTCCTGTCTAGACTGTCACATGCTCATCACTGGTTTTCCCCAAAGGTCCCAGGTCTGCTGGTAACAGAAATCCTTACAGTTGTTACCCTGAGACTACTTTTCATGAGAGAGATGTTTTCTACTCATTCTTGTGTAACACTCCTGCAGCTTTTCCTCTCCCACAGGTTTCAAACTTTGTCTCTTCTGGACTTTCTCATTCTCCACTAATGTAGGATTTGACCTGTCACAGGAGCATGGTGCCTGCTTCCTGGAGAAACAGAATTTCTCCCTCTAAATTTCTTAATAAGAGGCCTTGGAGAAATTCTCTTTTCATCTATCAAAGGAAGAAGTAAGAGGATGACCTTATTTTTTAAAACAAGGGGCCAATGTGAAAATCATGGGACGTGGGGTCCTACCTGCTTCTGTTGATTCTTAAGGTAAGCTGTCTCTTAGGTTATAAGGATGAGTTGCACAGTTTAAAAAAAAAAAAAAAAAGATTTTAAAGTGGACTTTAATCCATTAGTTTTTACAGTCTCTATATTAAACAGGTAAAGGGCTTCATCTGTTAACTGTGAAAAGGGAAAGGTATAGGCATGGTGCAATAGCTGAATAGTTGTTTCATTGCCTCGCTGTGGTATCAGTGTGACCTTTCTCTGTCACTGTGATCTGATTTTGTTATATTTAGCTATAAAAAGAGATAGTGGACATACAATATTAAGCTCTTTCAGAACTGTACATCAAGTTCTTTAAACTTGTAGAGCATTATATGAACTGTCCAATGTAACAGAAAAGTGAATTATTTTTGATAGTGCTGTAACATTTCTCTAGGTAATTCAAACCATATACAGTACTCTCTATTAGACTGTGGAATTGTGGAAGATACTGTTCTTAAACATATTGACTCAATCCTGTTATATTTCCATGGCAGTTTTGTCACAGGACTGTAGTGCTATTATCTATTGGATGACTTTGAGGGCATCATGAAAGCATGAGCATTTTAGAGAGCAGACACCTTTCTTGGAGAATAATCTTACAATACAGAAAATAGGCAAGGTTCTTTAATTCTTCTAATTTTTAAACGGACTGATTTCTTTCTAATTTGAAGTCAATGTTATCTGAAGCTTAGTTATTTCACTTACACTTGTAAAAGACAAATTACTTCACCACTCAAACTTCTGTATGTTTTAATGCTTGCTGTATACTTTTTTTGTGTAATTTTGACAAGTTCTCCATCAACTCAGGTAGCAGGTTACAGCTTGCATTCAACAGTTTGATATATTTGATTGAATTGTTTAATGCTGAGGTCCTTGGACCTTGAGAAATGTTTTCCACTAGCATGTTTTCCAGCCCTTCTGGAAGTACTGTGTGAAAAACGAGGTTCACTTTTTATGTAAAATTTAAAAATAAATTTAATAAAGTTATAAGACAAGGGAGATTAAAAAAGCAAAATATGGCTGGCCGGGTGACTTGGCACTCAGCGAAGTCCACACCCTGCTATATCAAAATCATACTTTAAATACCCTTTCTATTGCATCAGTTTGTTGAATATTTATATTTTTCTATGAACTAGTTTTTATATTCTAGGAATTGTTTTGCATGGCCCCTCCTTGGGTCCACTTTTTTAGAGCATGTGTGTTTCTTGCTCGTGTCTTCGTTATCACCTCCAGTTTGGGCCTTGGTCCGTGCTTTCTTCAGATGGTAGATGCTTGATAGTTGGTATATCAATTGCAGAGTCCCTTTTTGCATGTTCACTGGATGTTGTTTCGACCAAACAGACAGTTTAAGCAAATAGCAGGGTCTTCTTTACCTGTTCACTGGATGTTATCTTGGCCAAACAGACAGTTTAAGCATACTATATCAGCTAATACTAATATGCTTAGTTCTCTTTACTAATAGTAGAAATAAAAGAAAAACTTATATCCTTACCACAACATTATTACTCATATAACACACATTATGCGGAAAGCCAACCCTATAATATAGATTTATAACAACTGGAAGGTGAACTCCAAGAGCTGTCACCCGTTAGTTTGAGCAGTTTCTTTGTTTAAAGTACAAAACCCTGGGCTTATTTTGCAAGGGAGACCTATGGGATCCCTGAAGCATTTGATTGTTATTTAGTGAGTTCAGAAACTGTTGAGATTCAATGCAATTCTTCTTCTGAAAGTCTTCTCTGTCTTGTGGGTATGGTGATGGCAAAAGATAAAACATATGTTTTATCTTTATGTTCTTTGTTTTGTCTCTGTATCTCATTTTGTAGTTGTAAATCCCACAGAGGACTGTGGGACACACACTGGTGGACTGTGGTGCCACCGCTGCTGACCTGGTATTCAGCATATGGTCTGTGGGTGATTAGGGAGGGGATTATTCTATCATGGAACAAGAAGTAAGAGTGTCTACAGAAATTACGAGGAGCAGGCTTAAAGCAAGAAAAGGCCAGTTCTTTTTACACAGCACAGTTGGAATAAATTGAGACTGAGAGGTGCAGGGTGTTACAGAGACCAGGGATGCAAATGAGCTTTAAAAAGGAACTAAGAAAATCATAGAAAGGCTTTGAAATTCACAGATGTAAAACGAGCTCCTGGCTCTGTCTGTCCCTGAACAGCGAATTAGCAGATCTCGCTACAGTGTATTAGAAGAGTAAATCTTGCCCCATTTTTTGTACTCTTTCCCAAAATACCAATTACTGGCCACTGTCAGAAGAACGAGCGTGACTTTTTGTAGGTTTGGTCTGATTCACTGTGGCTGTCCTTAAGTCACTGACCCCCAACATCTGGGAAGCAGGATGCAGGATTAATGGCTGAGTGCACATTTTCTAGTGTGCAGAAAAAAGAAGGGAAAGTCATGTCCTCAGCCGCACCACAACCTGCTCTCACTTTGTTAATATGCAAGGTTAATCAGCATAAACACATCTGCTTGACCTAAACACACTCCCTAGACTAAGAACAGAAATGCATTGGATCCTGGGATGGTTTGAGAAGAAAGAGTAAAACAACATCAAATTACTCTTAATTCTGCTGTGTCCTTACTTGGTTAGCTCAGTGTCCTGGGGTGACTTTATGATGCTTGTATCTCCAATGGTCTGTTCTGTCTATGCTCACAAATATTCAGAGAGAGCAAGAAAAATTATGGCTTCCAGTGTAGTCCAGTGCCAGGAATGTAATCCACAGTTTGTCCTTAATCCCATGAGGATCCTCTCAAATGTTTCCAGTGCTTTTGGCAGGAATATTAAATTACAAATCTAGGATGCCTGCCAGAAAGAGAAAATAGAAGGTTCACAATAAAAGCAATGCCCCTGCTCTATGCTTTTGCAGGAACAAAATGGCCTGTCAATATGGACTATAACTTCCAAAATAAAACAAATGAAAAGGGCAATTTCTCCTAAGTGTCTTACAACAATCCATTCCAGTACTAAAATAAGCACTGTTTACTGCCTGATGAGAGTTCAAGGAAGTAAGTGAAGGTGATTGAATTGTCAGTATATTGAGCTGTTCTTTTGAGCTAAAAGTACTTATCTGTCTCGTTTCCAGCTCAGGCTGGGTCCTAAGCTCCAGAGCCTGACTTCTGTTTTTCCTGTTGGTTGGAAGGAACTTGCAGAGTACAGCAGGGTTGTTTCAGATTCACTCTGATACAACCACGGCCAGAGTTCAAAGACAGCTTGTTTTGTTGAATTTATTGTAAGAAGATGTTAATACTTTTGTAAACGAAATCCTTGACTATACAAGGAATTCCAAGAAGATAGAGTTGGAGAATTGTAAGGTCTTTAATCTGTGTCAAGCCTCTTTTGAGGCTTTGAGGCATGAATTACATGGAACTCAATACTTGCTTTATTTGTCAAGGTAAATTCCCATTTGTCTCTCATTTAGAGAGTGAGCTTTTGGGCATTTTTGATAAAGTTGTTATACTAGGGTACTGGCATGGATATAAGCTCCCCACTAGGGAAAAGGAAAAATTATAAACTCTTTATTTAGTTAGTTGATACTAGAAAATTTTCATCATAGAATCAGACATGTTGATTTTGACACATTTTTCTTCTTTTGGAGACAGTGGAACACGTTGCGCAGAGAAGATGTGGATGCCTCATTCCCGGCTTTGAGCAACCCGGTCTAGTGGAAGGTGTCCCTGCCCATGGCAGGGATTTTGGAATTAGATGACTTTTAAGGTCCTTTCCAACCCAAACCATTCTATGATTTTGTGATTCTTTCTGTACCACACGGCTGCTTTCTTTCTCACAGACTCTTTCTGAAGAGTCTGACACTCTCATCCCTTATAGGCAATTCTCTAGTTGTTTCTGCAAGAGACAAAACCACCAATGATTTATTTAGTAATACATTTGGGATTTGCTACTCTATTTGTATTCTCTTCCTCTGACTTTATTGAAGAATTGTCCTTAAGATCAGCTACAAGTTAATTTAGAAATTCCAGCTGTACTTTACCAAAAATGCACATCTTACAGAATACCAAAGGTGTAGAGATGTCACTTTATTGGCTATTATTTTAAAATAAGAGGAGTATGAGCTTCAATCTCCAGATTCTTCACAGTGCCTACCCCATTCAGGTCCATTGATGTTACGAGGAAGTAAACAAAACGTGACGTAGTTACATTAAGCTGATATCAGTGTTTTTTTGCCACACTGTTGAGCACCAATGCTAAGAAGTCTTCATGGATGGTGCTGTACTTTGCTGGTGCCTCCCATTACAGAAATAAACTAACTCAGGCATGAATGTCACAAAATCAGTCTTACTTTCTGTCAAAAATGAAGTGGCTGAAAAACACTTTTGTCATTCATACCAAACACTTTTTTTGAACTTCTTTTGTGGTGGCAGGAAAGGGTGGAGAGGAAGAAGTGTTGACCTCAGAGTTGCTTTCATGCTTATCTTTCTTGCTTTCTCTTGGTCTGAGGGATGTGGATGTCTGCAGCTGGGGCTCACCTGCATCTTCATGTCTTACCTTACAAGGTAGACCTGTATAAGCTGTCGAATTTGCACCAGATATGTTGGAAGCCACATCCTGTATGGTTGCACAATTGCAACCATAAATGACAAATAGGACACATTTTACACTTGGTGCTCAAGTTTTGCTGTACATAACCATGAGACAGCATATACCTTGCTATTTTTATTCTTTTTTACAGCTCTGTTCAGATGAAAGGTTTTGAAAGAATGCTGAAGCTAGAAGGAAGGTGACAGATCAAATACGTGGAGGAGCAATGCACGCTCTGTCTCTCATGTGAAAAAGGTAGATATGGGCTTCTGGAAAACTTTGTAGGCACGAAGCTTGTTAAACCCACCACACATTCTTCAGAGGAAGTCAGGCATGTATTCAAGAAAATGTTGCTGGCAACATTAAAGTTGCTCAAAAAAAATAGCAGCACTGCTTTTAAATACAAGTTTCTCTTCCTTTTATATTATAAATCACTAGTTCCTTTCATCAAAGAAAACCATAAGATATTTTTTTCTTGTAAACCATATATCTAGTGACGGGTTTTTTTTCCTTTTGAAGATCAACTCGACCTTTTGTTAAAACAATACCACGGGGTAACTCATCAGTGTTAGGAGAAGGGGCAAGGCAGTAGCATTGAGAGAGAAGCAGACAGATGTTTCTGACTTGTTATTGTCAAAAATTTATGTGGCTGGGTGACAGCATATTCAGCTAGTTTCTCACAGCAGTTATTTTGCTCTGTGACCTCTGTTTTCAAAACCTTGAATGCTTAACTCAGACTATATGAAAGCAAGTTGTATACATCTACTGAAAAAGACACCTTTCAAAGGCTCTCAGGCAAGTCATCATGTAAAGCCCAGTTCTTCAGCTGCCATGTTTGCTGAGCACCTGTGAGGGAGCATCGACTGCAGAAACAGCCATTTCATGTACCTGTGCCGCAAACAGTGTTACATTGCATTGGCATTGTAATGTGAGGGACTAAAATGCATAAATAGTTGAGTGCATGAGATATCTGAGGCTAAACCTACTGAATAATTAGCTTCATGGTAATCAGAAGCAAAATATCCAGCAACGCTGGAACAAGAAATGCTGGCCTCTTTTCTGGGTATAAATAAAAAATGAAACAAAATTAACTGGAAAACAATCTCAGATAGGCTTGGATTCCTAAATGAAAGAAAGAAAAAGAAAAAGGAAAAAGACGCAAATTTAACAACTGAATTCAAAGCCTTCAGTAGGTTTCAGACTTAGCATGGCAGGATCCAGGGAGAGTGAAGCCCAAACATTTTTTTTGCAAGGTTTGTTGATGTACATATTAGCCCTTGAGAAACTGTGGTAATCACCTGTCTTCCCATTAAGAAGTGACTCTGTCACGATACTCTCTGCTTCTTACATTATGTTGTGCAGGTTTGGTAAAAAGCGTTCACCCCCCAACTTTTAGCATATGGTTGCACTGCTCAGTGCTGGCATGAAAATAAACAGCAGCAGTTTGGGACTCATGCTGCTTTTCTGGTTTGTTTGTTGTGTTTTTCACATTTGCTGTTGTTTCATTATGAATACCTGGATAGTATATGGGGTGCTTTAGCTGAGAAGAAATTGGTCATTCATGGGTTTTTTTCTTAGTGTTCTTAAGGCATGTTGATCCAATCATATTAACTATAGAGATTGGGCAGTGATTAATGAACTCTTTGCAGAATGTAAATGAGTTCTGCTTCATATTACATTCTGATGAGTACAAAGACAACTACCAACATTTTCAGAATGTTTGTTGATGCTGCAAGCTTCCATGTCTGGGACATTCCCTAGGCCCTGTTAAAACAACTTGGATTCATGCTGTCTGACCATACATCTTAAAAAACTATTGCCAACCAAAACCACTGGCCATGGGATCTTAGAATGTTTTCACTTCTTAGGTCTCGTATTGAAAGATGCTGATGACCTGCAGCCCTGGTCTGCTGACAGCTGCTTCCCCTTGGGACTTCTGAGAACTGGCAGAATGTGTTTACAGCCAAGTATCCAAAAATGACTGTTTGAGTCATTCAGCATTAAGACCCTGGGGACTGAGCCAGGCTTCCTGTTCTGTGTTTATGCAGTGTGTAATATAACATAGGTCTGGATCCAGCGTCTTATGAGCTATGCAATACACTAGATATTAATAGTAGTCATAAGTAAGGAATATGGCTTGGCTTCTGATTTCATAATTTTCAAACCTTGCAGAGCTGAATGTAGAAATCATGTCATCATGTCTCTAGACCTCAGCGTTCATTATTTGAGCAGCAGGCCATCCATTACAGTAGTTATTCAGTTCTAGAAACAGCACTTCCCCATAAAGTAAAATAAAAACAATGAGATGGAAAGAAAATACTTGATGTGGTATCTATTGTCTTGTTTGCTCAAATGGCAATTACAATTCTGCCCTGTGCAACTGGAAATTAAGCTTCCTACTGCCAGGTCCAATGCAAACATGCTTGAAGGTACAATCGTGTTTCCACACAATTCTCTTAAAATGAGATTGCCTGTAAAAATTGCACTTGGACACTGAGATTATAAGCAGAGTTTAAGAAGTGGTTAGGAGATGCAACATTGCCCAAGCTGTTCATTCAAAGATCATTCAAAGATCACTCAAAGTCACAAGATTTATTTAAAATACATAGTAAGTTATGGTTCTTCTCTATTTGCCATCTTGCCTGGGGGGTCAGGTTTTTCAGCTTTAGATCTTTAACAAGGCTGCCTTTTATCAAGGCAGGTTATATGTAGTCATGTGATTGCATGAGATAGTCTTCAGACAGGAGCCAATATTACACTATTTAGCAATGTAGAGTATCATTATTGTCCTTTTAAATTGCTTTTCAGCACCAGTGAAAGATGGTATTTCTAGTAATTCTTCCTAAGAATATGAATGGACCCTCTTGTTGCTGTAATCTCAAGGAATGATAATGAATCTTCTCTATAGCCATAGGGAGATCACATTTTTCAGGATGTGGGGATAAAACACTTCTTGGAGTAGCATCCGTGTGAGTGAATGAATGCTTCCTTTAGGAAACGTCCAGGTTTCTTTGCAGGGCCACATGTGTGTCAAAGCAGCACTTGCAAAATACCAGCCATGATTCAGGCACTCTCATGACTCCAAAAGATTAAAAGTGAATGTTGCTGAGAACCATAAGGCAGTACAATGTGTGACCATCCTCTTTTTAATCTAGTCTTGGTGGCCCTTCCTCTGTGATTGGCAACATTCGTGATAGTAAAAATGGAGTGAATTTTTACTGAGTGAATTGGTTCCAAAATCTCCTTGGTGGGCTTGCTGTAGCCTAAAAGCCACACATACCTAAATGGTAAAATATTTCAGCATTTCCTCTGCCAGGGAACTGGCAGGCAGCACACGTGGACCTCCCAGCAGGTCTACAACCAGTCATGCCAATGACTCCAAAGCACCTGAGTTCAAGATCAGGCCTTGGCGCCGTGTGAGCCTTACTTATATAGGAAAGGAGTATCCTGACTACATCTGTGCTTTGTTTCCATTCTCCAGTATTCAGGTTAAACCAAATCAGAAGATACTAAATTAATTAGACTAATATACCTTGTTTCTCCATATAGAAGTTAAAGTTGTATGCACACATCACTATTTTATCATTGTCCAAAAGCTAAAACACACATTTGTATATCAGAAGGTGGCATGTGATGAATTTACATTGGCATTCACCTGAATAACAGTGGAGACAGCAATTCCAGAAAGAACTTGGCATAAGCCTCTTTTGTTCAACTATGATCTTTTCTATAAACTTTAACTACTGTAGCCAGCCCAAGTTACACTGGCCTGGTGGCTGTCTTAACCTGTCTTAAGTTCCCCCTTGGGTCTGGAGTTTGGGTGTGGGGTTTTGGGGCAGGTTTTTTTCAAAGGGTATGTTAAAGAATCCAAGTTTCTTTCATTCCCTATGAACAAAAGAAAAGAAAGTAATTAGAAAAACTGTTAACAAGATAGAGGAGGCTACAGTTTTAAGGATCGGCAAAACTTGAAGTCGGGTTTATATCAGACATAACTTTCTTGAGGTCACACCAGAGCCCCCAGCAAGGCAAGGATTAGAATGCAAGATGTTCTGGCCACTTTTCACAGTTTATTCATGCCTACAAAACGTGTGGGCAAGCAAAGAGAGAGAGGGTCTGTTGTTTTATTCTTGAGCCTGTGTGGCAATTTCGTAACCAGTCCTGTGGCTGTGTCTGCAAGTGTTCAGACACAGAGGGCTCAGTTCTCCCTTTTGCAGGTGTAAGCCTGGAGATGTGTATGCTCTGAGACATGCCCTAATCTTGGCCCATGCATTGCTGTATAACATTAGATCACATAAGCAATCTGCAGTGATGTAGGGACCTTATGGGCTGAGGAGCTCATGTTGCATAATGTTCTCTGAAAAAGAAAGCACCAGGTAGCCACAATGTTTCTAATACAAACAGAAAGCAGCCTATATCCCAGGTAAAGTTTTCAAAAGTGAAAAGTGAATTGTATAGGTCTGCAAATTGGGCTGACAGTTCTAGCCCTAGTAATCATTTGGGTGATGGGTTCATTATTTTTATAGTCGTTCATTTATTACTACTGAAGACATTCTGGAGTATCTTACTGTTTTCTTTTCTTAAGTCTTATTCAGTCTTATTCTTCTAATACACCTTCAGTTCATGCACATTTCCCTCCTATAACAGTTTTCTTCCTTTCCTGTGTCTATTTCCAGCTCTGTGTTTTTCCTTCAGCCCACCTCTGTCTCCTCTGCTCTTTCTACTCTCCTACCAGATCAGGTATGTCATTAGTGTATGCTAACCCAGGTTTTTTGGTATGTACTGCATGCATATGGCCACAGCATAATATATGGCAAAATGTGAAACCATATGGTGTGATAGAGAAACTGTGACTATGTATTTCTTGTTGTTGCCATGTGTGCTTATTATAATACCATGAGGTCTCAAGTAGCAAACTACTTTAACCCAGACATGTTAAACTCACCTAGCTGTCCTCCTGCGAGCTCTGCCATTATTCAGTTTTTATTGACACAGACAGACTGGAAAGTGTCTAGATCAGAAGGAAACATCATTAAATATTAAATTAAATTTTCACCAGCAGTCTGGCTGACATACTGCAGCAAGTGCATAATCCCAACCAATGAAATGACACAAAAGCACTGCTTTACCAAGCAGTGTTAGGCTTTAAGTAGAACAGCTTTTATGCTGTTTATCTATTTTCATTCCACCTTGTGATCTTTTTTCAGGTGATCACCACCTGGACTCTAATTAGAAAAGTCTTCTGAGGCAGTTGCTTTGTCTGCATTTTTCCAGGAAAAAGCCTATGACATGGCCCTTCTTAAATAAAGTAGCATTGAGAAACCAAGAGGAAGATGATCAAGACCGTTGCATCACTTTGACTCAATCTATTTATTTTAATCAAGGCACATACTGTTTGTGGGCATTTTTCCTAAGTCATCAACAGTTGAAGCTAGTTTAGTCTATTATCTCTGATTAATTTAATTTCAGATTGTCAGTCTACTTTAGCTAAATCAGTACAACCAAGTCAGAATAAAGAGTTTGAGTGGGTAGACACAAAGCTTGGCCAGCTGTCCTCTTCTATGGAGTGTGAGGATTACTGTTGGGATTCTGAAGGTAAATAAATGTATAAAGAAGTAGTCTTTTCCCATTTAAGCCTTAAGGAAAGTTACATTGATCAAAATGGAAAGAATGCCAGCAAAATCAACAATGGATTAGGACAATTGTGCAAAACCAGATATTCTCAGTCATTTGCTTTGGGAACAGCTAGCTACCTCAAAATAAGTTTTTTTCCTTTTCCACCCCCCGGTCCTCCTTCCAGCAGGAACTGTTTACATAGGGGTGCACTGACTTCCAGAAGAGCTGGTCTAAAGAAGGCTTCTTATTTTGTTCCCTTTCGTAAAACCTAACTTTCAGTCCAAATCAGAGAAAGTGTTTTAGTGGCTTTCAGGAGGCTTTCAGTGTTTTAGATCAGGCTCACAGATTCTGTACCATACAACAAAAGCATTTTCAGAAATCTTTAGGGTATTTTTCTCTTTTGTATCGATGGGCTTTTTTGGAGGGCAGATCCTGGGATCAGGGGAGTCTCTTTCCAAGTGGCCAAAGAGTTGGACAGAAATCAGGGATGTGGGTAGTGAAAGGGAGACTGAGGAAGGAGAGAAGCCTTTTGTGCACGTATTATTCTTTTCATAGGGAGGAAAAAAAAAAAAGAGGATAAGATACTTGAAGAGAAAAGCTCAGGTATGGGAATGGGCATGCTTCAGTGCAGAACAGAAAAGAGGGAGTTTGGCAAGAAAATATGAAAGAGAACATGAATATGAAAGAATTATTTTCTGTGTGGATGCCTTTTCAGTAGACATCCACACACAGAAGAGTTGCCCAAGAGAAGAGGTAGATTGCAGCTCATGTATGAGTTTTCTGAAGGTGTTTTCATTTGTAGGGATCATTAGAGCAACTTCACACTCACTGAGTTACTCAAACACTGAAAACTGGACTGGTTTTGTAGCTATTTACATTAACTGTGTTTTCAGTGATTTCCTTCTCAGGACTTTAGGGAGTATGACAAACACTTCGTAGGTCACCCTAGCAATGCGTTTCTACAAATGCTTGGCAGCTCTTGAAAATCTGAGTCACGTCCTTTGTTGTTCCCAAGGCTCACTAGGGAACTCCCTCTTAGTACTTGGCACCTCTCCACTCCAGCAGTACCCATGCCTACCTGCACACCACAAAACATTTCTCATACTATCCCAAGTGAACTCTCTCTGCAAATGTTACAGTACCCTAAGCAGTCAAGGTCCATTTTTGAGCAAAACTCTTAACTAAATACTGAGCTGGCTTCCCTTGGAGTTTTGGGGGTTTGTTGTTAATATATTTTTTTAGTGATTACATTCATATAGGTCAACTAAAAGGAATTTGGAATCAAGATGCTGCAAATTCACCTCTAAGTTTTTCTACAAAATTGCTGCAATTAATCATGAGTAATTCTGCAAGTAATTACAAGTTAGCAAATTTACAGAATCAAGGTTTTCTTGTAGGCAACAGAAGAATAGCACAAACGGACAAAGTTATCAAACATATTTCATTAGTCTAAAACTGTTATTATTTCTGATAATTGGGTTCAGGTTTTTTGCTGTTTACATAATAAATTTTTGGCAGATTTGTTATTGACAATTGATCATACTGTGTTTTGTAACAAAACATGTAGGAAGATAAACCATTAGATACAGCTGAGTCTCCTGGCATACAAATAGGCAGAGGAAAAATGTACTGTATGTATGAATAAGTTTGGGGTTTGGTTTCTTTTGTCATTTTAACACTGCTGTACCATGACCATTTTATCCCCACAGTCGATAAAGCACACTCAACCCAGGTAAGTATGAGCCTCACCATCCTGCATAGGTGAAAGCTGCAAAGAAATCTTTACCAATTTTGTCAAAAAAACAGCGTCTTTAGCTGAAAGTCAGAACCAATATTGATAAGAATTGCTTTATAAACTAGGGTGGGGAAGAAAAGTCCAATGATGGTTTATTTATCTTTACATTGGTAATTGCCATGTCTCTTCCTTTTCTGCAGACATAACTATCAAACATACTGATCAAAAGAGTGTTTGCTTACTCCAAAGTGGGGCATCTTTCATCCCTAATTTTTTTGCTTTGCAAGGAAAAAAAACCGTTTCTTAAAGTTCACAGTGTAGAATTTAAACACATTCATGGGAGTAGAATTGGTTTAGATCAATACCAGGATGGTCAAGCCTGCATTTTGTTTGTTTGCTCAGTATTTATATCAGCTTGGCTGTCTCTTTATTGCCTCTGAGAACTGTAGATACACTTTATCTTAAAGATGCTGGTAGAGTAATTCCTCTGATTACACCTCCGTTGAATTCCAGTTTATAGTGTTTGAGCTTAAGAAATTATTTCCCAGTCAAAGGTATGGGTTTATTGTTGTTTTACCTTTTTTTTTTTCCTTCTGTTGTTTAGGAAAAACTGGTTTTGCTCAGTCTAATTAGCTCAATAGCCAAACATTCAATCTCCAACATTCTCAGTAAAACTGAGCCCTAAAAAAGTGCTAAAGTAGTAAGGTGAAACCAGCTGTACCAGTGGTCATACTGGATATAGTTTTGCAAATCTCCACATGTGATTTTCTCACTGTAGTTTTAATAATTTTTTTCCTTTAAATATCTTCTATTCCTGTGGCAAATGTTTTTGGAAATGCATATTTTTTAAATCAAATTTTAAATTAATAAGAGGCTTTTCCTCTTCAAACTTGCCACTGCAATATCTGCAGACAATTATTAATTACCTCTTTTTCAGACATAATTGCCTGTCTATCTTTCCAAAGACAGTTCTGATGCTTGCCAAACCAGATGCAGGAAGAGAGAAGAGTCAATTCCCAGCACAGATGACTTTGAAAATCGATATTTCTGTTTTAATTCCAGACTGCATTGAAAGATAATTGCTAAGTTGTCCACAGAACAGCAATCTGAAAAATGTTGGCTCGTGGATTTCAACGAATTAGGACTGGGGAAGATAAGGAAATGGAGTCTTCCAATTTCAAAAGCCTCTGGGTTTGCCATAAAAGCTGGGGCTTGTTTGTTCCTTCCCTTTCAGCCCATGCAGTGGAATGGCAGGAGAGGGAGGGGCACATCTGAGATTCTTTGATTTCCAGACTGTTGGGGGCAAGGACTCTGAAAATCCTGGACACTCCTTCCCTGGAGGGCTGCTAGGATCTGTTGGGCTCCTAATATTCCCGACTTTGAAAGAAAACAAAATCTGCTAAAGAGGCTGACTGCAGGCCAAGACACTGGAAGCACTCCCCAAAGTCTGTCTGTTGAACTTACAAGAATCTTAATGAGTTAATCAGGAGGAGTTCAAGCAGGATCCTAAGGGAAAAGTGCCCCCTGACTTTGATTTAAAATGTATTTTTTAAAAGTTAACTAACAACGACAACAGTAGATGAGGGAAAGCAAGCAGTCTGCATAACAGTAGCTGAACATCCCAGGGAGCACTGGCAGCAGTGACTGGCTGTAGAGTCAGATGCAGCTAATAGAGGTTTTCTTACGGAATTTCTGCCTCTTGGTATCTCACAGTGACATCACATCTGTACCAGCTTAAAACTAAACTGATCCCCTTCCTTAGTTTTTCAGCTACAGCTTGTCCTGATCTTCTTATTCCTAAGCTCTGAAATGCTTTCACAGTCAGCTGACAGTTGTCCACAGAACACACCAATCTGAATCACGATGTGTCTGAACTGAACTGCAGTGTTGGCCCAAACCCTCTTTTTCCAGATACTTTGGACATAGATAGAAGACACTGTCAAAAAGCAGGTAATGCTTGTTGAAAAAATTAACTAAAACTGTGCAGTTTCAAAAAAACCAAACCAACCCCTTTTCAACAATTTTGGGGCTTTTCTTAAGTCACCCTTTTTCTTTCCCTTCATATAGCCTTGTCTTCTTCCTCTTTGCCTACTGATCTTGAAGACCTGAAAAATCAAGATGTATGTCTGATTTATGTGGGCGCAGTTTACTGTCTTGGTTCAAGACGTTTTGAAGAGGCCAAACAAACCACCTTTTCCGTTTGTAAAAAGCAAAAATTTTCCACTTAGAATGGCACATGACATCATTCATTTGCATTCACTTTGCAGAAGCTTCTTACTCTGAAATACATTTTGATAAATCTTAAGTTAATCTAAAATAATCAGGCAAGTTCTAGTAACAAGTGATAGTTCATTCAGTCTGTTTTAGTAATCATCCACTTTGCAGGCATTTTAGATGGAAGAAAAGCAGGCTGTGTTACCTGCCATGCTGAAACACTGTTCACAAGCAGTGAATAAACATTGGATAAACAGAAGAACAACAGCCTGTTGGAGTAAAAAAAAAATGGAAACATGGGAAAGAGTAAAGGCAAAAAAGCTCAGCCTGGACAAAGTAAAAGTCCTCCTCTTTCTTAAAATAAGTCTTTAATCCTTGGTATGACTTCTGCAAAGGCCACCTCTGCTTCTGTCAAATGAAAGGCATGTAACTTCTGCAACTGTTAGCATCCTGTGCTGCTTTACTCTCCTGCAAAGGTGACAGGACCCTTCTCTCCAATAAAGTGGACCTTTTGACTTGTAACGTCAATAATTCAGATTCTGCTCTCAAATTTCTCTGTCATTATCTCTGTTATGCTGTGTTGTAAGTCACTGATTGTGATTTCCTGCCAGCAACAGTGGCACAGTATTAGTGGGGTAATTGTCATGGTCATTGTCACGACCCTTCAATATGAGTTACAAGAGTATATCTACTTATGAGATGTGGACTTTACTGTTGACTTAAGATCAAACTTTTTGTTGCCTAAAGGTAGATCTTCACTTTATAAAGCATTCTCTGGTTTGTCAATTCAGCTCCAAGTATATATTTGAGCAAATCTTACTGGCAACACTTCTCCAAAGTTGTCTTTGTTTGCTGTGGGGATAAAAGGCTAATTCCTGGCAGCTCCTACCAAGCACAGTAATGGGAAATCCTTAACAGAGCTATTTATTCAGGTGGAATTATTTTGAAATAACTATCACATATGTACATTAGAATTGATTTAAATAGAGACTTCTGATCATCGCAAAAATTGTGCTACCCAAGGTGGTCTAGCTTACGGGACAACTGCATAAACTGGCAAAGTGAAGCTGTTTGTTAATTGCTGTTTGGTAATTTAATTCTGTAATTATCTTTTCCTTCTTCCTATAAGCCTGCAGGGCAAGAATCTGCTGTGGTTCAGAGCAGATTCATAAGAAACTGAAAAGAACACTGAACTTCCCAATTACTAAAACAGAAAAGAAGGAAATAAACAAAATTAACAAACCCAAAATGAATCTTCAGAAGGAAAAAGGCGCTTGTTAAAATAGACAATGAGGTAGTTTCTGCTTTTAGCTGTGAATAATGGAAGGGCAGTGCCTGGTTTTCACTGCTTCTGTTGCAATGACAGCTGGGCTTCACTTGTACGTGCTGGAGATAAGACACTTCCACATGGTCATACCATGTTCAACAGCAAGCTCAAAAGCATAAGTAATGATGCAAACATCTGCTGTGCCAGGGAGAGAGTAATATTACGGAATGCTGCTTAATTCTACTTATATTTCTGTAAGAGAAGGTGTGAGTTTGCAGCCTTTTATCAGCTGGGTTACTCTGAGCACTGTCCAGTTACAAAAAGCTCTTTTTTTGTGTGTATTTTTAAGTACTCTGACTTAGCCCTTCCATTTTTTTAAGGGAACAAGGAGAAAGGTGAAATGCATTTGGCTTCAAATGATGCCAATTTTTTTTAATGAACTCCACCCTAATGAGGCATGGCCATGCAACTTTGCACAGTGAGTTTGTGGTTCAAAAATGTCCATAAAACATCTTCATACCCCACCAATTTATGTTGTCCCAAGGGTCTTTTCAAAGTGCTTTACAACAAACTTGAGGGTTGTAGGAAAAGGCCCAAGGACCAAAGGATAATGTGCCACAGACAGAAGGGCAGAAAGCATGGCAAGGATACCAACAACTCTGCAGGTTTCTGCTATGGCAAGGAATTTGTTGAATTCACAGTCAATTTGTCTCCCTTTGTTCTCCTGCCAGCATTGTTTAGCTGCTTTCACAAGAAAGACTGTCCATGCTTGGTGTAACCCTCCCCTGTATCTTTTCCAGAACTGCTTTCTTCTCAAGCGTGTTCTGGGGGAAGCACCACAGAGAGTTTCATACACTTGCATTGCTGGTTCCCTGCCTCTACTAGGGAAATGCTAGCTAAGGCATGTTCTCCTTTTCTGTGAGTGGTTGAAGATTTATTTCTTGTTTACTTCAATCATCTTTTGCATGTTCCAGCTCATTTGACTTTTGAGAAAACTGGCCTTAATCCTATACGTCTCTCTCTACTCAGAAACTATCTTTGTTGACCAGGATTGTTTACTAGTTCTGACTCCTAAGAACCTCTCTGAAGTGGGATTTTCCCCCATTCATTCAGGTTAAAAGTGCTTCCCAATAAGATTTTTTCATCTGGGAATATATATATTGGGATAGTTTTTGTATCTTTGATCTAGATCTATTCCAGTCTTCATCCACAGTCGAGTCTTCCAGCTCTTCAGTCCAGGTGAATTTGCTAGTGAGTTTCCGTAATTTGACAGTTTGCCCTTTGCTTGAGTTTGTATTCTGTCCATGGAAATGGAAACAGTTGCTGAGTACTCAGCCCAATGCAGTTTTCTATGACCAGTTCCTTTTAAGCGTCTTCATTACTTACTAATTTGAGGTTGTCTCTTTTTGTCTCAGTGACTACTGAGAAGGAATCTGGCAGCTATCACACACATGGCTAGCTGGGCCAACGTTCATTTATAGAAGCATTTGTTTCCCAAATAGTATCTGGGAAGTTAAAATTGGCCATGGCACAATTCCCAGTAGTGTTTCTATAATGACATTTCAGTGACAGACCTTTTCTTGCACCATTATATTTTTGTTGCAGACAAGAAAGGCCAGGTTTCAATGATGTGTCCAAATCGAAAACAACCACTCCCTAAAAAAAACAGAGGCTGTGAGCAGGTGGCTTAGGCTGCTGGATGTGGAGCTTCCTGTTTCCATACAATGGGGAACTTTATGATGAATTAAATGATGGTGAGTTAACTGACCTGGCTTTTAATAAATTGCAAAGATCAGCTGATGTCTTCCACTTGCATGATGAAATGGCTAAACATTGAAATAGAAGGACTATTGTACTAAGATTCCACATGGCTTGGATATTGGCCTATTGATCATACCCACATGGCTTAGGTCTAGCTTCCATTTGGAACAGGAGCAGAGCAGTGAAAAAGAAAAGTCTGATCCATGAGCTATTGTTCTCCTGAGTTACAGAGACTAAGCCGGCCTTTTCTGCCATCAGATTGCTCTGTTCAGCTTGGAGTGCCATGAAGGGAGGATACTTTCTCCTGTGTCACCAGCCCAGTTTTGTGTGGGTCCCTACTGATTCTCCCAAACTGTGGCAAGTGACCATCTGCTCACTAGCCATGGGCATTACCTGGCAGGACTTGTGAGCAGGTACATCAGTCAAGGAAAGAAATACATTGAACATTTTCCCATGCTTTGCGTACATCTAAGAATCTGAGTGCAACTTGAAGTCTTAAAAGTAAGAAACATGCAAAGCACTCTTCTTAGCACGTGTCTGTGTCTCATTGAAATTAGAATTCTGTTCACACATGACAAGGCTTCTAGCACTTTGTCATACCATTTCTGACTTACAGAGGCTCACCTAACTTCTCACTCTCCTTCTCCCTGGAATCTAATCATAACTATTTGTATTGCTTTTATATCCCTGTTTTGTGTACTGAATTGCTGTATCATATCTTCAAGTAAAGACCAGTCTGAAGAGTACCTGCCAGAAGAACTGTGTACCTGTTCCCAGATCTCTGGCACCAAACCAATAAAGAACTCCAGGCCAGTTAACACTGGCCAAAGAAGTGGGCCAAGAGTTTGAAGTGGAAAGGTTATACATCTGAGAGCTGCAGTAGCTGCCAGAGCACTTGTAATAATGACTTGGCTGCACAGGTGAAGCCAGCAGGACACAGGACAAAAACTTGGGGGTCTGAAGGCCAGAATCAGAGGCTGTGCTATGGGGAGCCAGTGGGAAAAAACAGGGAAGTCTTTTCCATAAAATGCACAGAGAAAGAAACTGGGCATTAAGCTATGCTTTAAGCTATGCTATGCTTTATGCATCTTACATGCAGGCCTCTCCTTGGAAAGGAGACAAGGAGAGTGGGTCCTGGCCAGGTACTGTAAGACTGACAGAGCTATCATAAAAGGGCAAGGATTTCTTCTTCCAAAAGCAGCTTATGGCAGTCATCTGAGCACACAGGCCAAGTGGGTAGGGACCCAGAGCCACAGGATCAAGGACTTGTTCTCTCTGAGCTCAGTGCCCTCCTGCATGTGGCACTGGGGCTGTGACCTAGGAGCAGTCTGCAAGAAAGTCTCCCACTGCCCTGCCACCTCCCCCAGCTGGTTATCACTCCCATGCACCCCTCCACGTCTCTCCTTTTCCCAGACTTCCCTTGTGCCAGATGCCACAGCTGACATCCTATGGGAACAGCAGTCCACTGCATGCCTGCAAGCTACAGGGAGGAGACTGCTGTGTCCCAGGCAGATGGGTAGGAGAACTGGATCTTGAGAGGTTTGTCTCCTGCCAGGGGAGGAAGCAGCAGCTCTTGCCTGCTTTGCTGCTTTTGGTGCCATGCAGCTTCAGTTTGGGTTACCCTTGGACAGGCACAGAGATGGAGTCACTCAGTATACTGACATCCATTGGGAAGATGAAGGGACAAGTGGAGAACCTGAGTTCCATATGACACTGTAATTAAATGGAAATGAGAACAACTGGTGGGGTGAAACCTGAGGTTGAATGTTGCTCTTGATCTGGTGAAAACCACAAGCTGCTCAGATCACATTTTCTGTAATTTTTCAAACCCTTTTTCCTTTTCCTTTCCACTGTTTTGTTTGCAGTGCTCTTTAAGTGGGTGTGCTTTGACCTATTTCTTCCTCTGCGTATGCCTAATGAAGCAGAAGAATGCCTAGTGCCTATTAGATAATGTATTTCTTTATGGGTTTGTAGATGCTCACGTATAAACACATGCATTAAAGGCTTCACTTTGGTTGGTAAACAGCACTTCCTAATGTGCTCATCACCTCAGACTGCATTTTACTGGAGTAAAAATAAAGAGAGGCTGTCTCAGCCAACTTGGGTTACCTCCATGACATTTCCTGCCAACGTGTTTGCTGGTGTCCAGTCTCCCAGAACGAGTAGAGGAGCATTGCACAGCCCACGGCAGGAGAAAGCACTCTGCAATTCCCAGAAAAGGCAGGCTCTGGGGACTGGGAAAGCATTCACAGCCTAATGTAGTTCTTTGGTTGACCAGGTCTTGAAAAAATGACCTCAAACCAGGTGGGGGTTGCACGCTGTGAGGTCATGACAAACACTGGGTTCTGGTGAGATGTGCTACAACCACTAACTAGATTTTTTAAAGCTCGTGGGACAGGCTTCAGCAAGTTGTCTCCTGGCAAAGAGTCTCTGGAAGAAATATCGTGCAACCACGGATTGATGACTAAAGCTATGTAAGGACTGGTGCTTACTACAACTGGAACTGTAAGTGCAGTGAAGAGCACCTGGGGGCAGCCCCGAGCACCTAGGCAAGGGAACTGAGAGAAGCTGTACAAAAGAGTTGTGCTGAGACAGGTTTTGGAGCTCAGTAGCAGAGATCTGGGCATGTGTGGGACCCAGGGCAGTTCTCATGGTGTGACATAAAGATTAGGATCAGACTGTGATGGTAGGCAGTAAAGCTAGAAGATGGGTGGAGAAGGAATCCCAGAATCACAGAATATTCTGAGTTGGAAGGGACCCACAAGCATGTTGTGACAGTCTGTATTTCTATAAATCCATTCATCTCCCAAAGTAAATATGAAGGGTGACAGTTCTGTTGCATTTTAGTTCTAAGGCCAGAAGTGTATGATAGATATGGTGCATTGCCTACATGCAGCTTGATTAGTCATCTTTTTTATTGGATTGATGGGGAAATCACTTCTGTGATGCTGCAACTTTCCATTCTCTTTATCCCTCTCTATTCTCCAGTTTTGATTTTCCCATGTTCAACAGTTTTGCCTTTCATTTCCTGTAATTTTCCTCTGATTTTGCAAGCTGGGATATAGCTAACAACATTTTTCTTAGTTTAATAATGGCTCAGGAGGTACATGGTTTCTCCTGGAACTAAAATATGACTATATTTTATTCAGATTTAATTTAGTTATTGCTTTACATTTAAAGGTTTATGGGGTTTTATGTTTGGTTTGGGGAGAGGTTAGTGTCTCAGGCGTGTTGATTTTCAACTGAAAGAGCAAATCTGTTGACTTTTTGGTCACATGCACTGAATTTGCTTGCAGGAGCATTCATTTGACTTCCTGCTAGTCATCCATTTCAAAAGCATTTTGAAAGATTCTTATTGTTGTCAAATAATTTGTTTGCAATAGACTATATCCCAACGATTCCTTATATTTTCCTTGCATTTTGTGCCCAAAAATTTACTGGGTTGCAGATTAGTTACTAATTTCTTGCTTGTGCAGATTATTTCAAAAACAACTAGGAGCTAAACTTTTTTTGCACTATATTAATTATTCAAATTGCCATTTGAATCCTTGAATTTAGCTCAACATATTTAGAGGACAACAAACACCAGCTTTCATTCTGTTGCTGGTGTGGGACAGCTACAATTGCCAGAAGAAACCAAAGTGAAATTACATTACTGCAGGTTAGATTATTACATTAATTGACCAATATAGTGCAGTTTACTCCAGGTAAAAGTGTGTGCAGCTACCTTAGATGCAATTCTTTGTATTTCTTACACACACTGCCTTTGATGGAAGTGAACTGTATCTCTCATGGACTTTGGGCTGCAATTGTCAACAGCCAGCTCTTCCTAGAGTTAGATGACTCGTGCAAGATTCCGAGAAAATTGGTAAACACTTAACTTGCAGTCAGCTGTAAAATCAAATGACTTCTAAGTCACCACATGGCACCACCACAGGAATGAACACTGCATGTGTCTAGCTCACTTCAGAGGTGCACCAGTAACTTGAGCTGGCCTCTGAGCCGTGGCTCAGTCGTGGTCATGCCCACAGCATGTTTGTGTTCTTCCTCCTGTGCCTTCAGCCTGCCCAGAGATCCCTGCTGGAATGGTACCCATACCCACCTTAGCCAGTGTGTAATAAGCTCATGCCCATGAACTCATGCACAAAAGGTGCAGCTGCAGCCCACGCATCCTGTCTGGAACAGAGGCAGGAACAGCATCTATTTCCTCAAGGTTTCCTACACTCTTCTGTGGTGAATAGTCCCAACACCTTGGTCTGCAAAAATCTGGCACATCCTGAAAGTCCATCCTGTATCCTAAACAAAGGCAAGACCGTGCAAAATAAAGCAAGGCCAGAACAAAATAATACTGGACTACATAATTTAAAAATGTCCTGAAACATATGAGCAGGGGGACTGACATGAAGTCACAAAATCAGTCTTCTAATATATCCTAATTATGACTCCTTTGTTGTGCAACCTTAATGATTTTTTTAAAATTGGTTGTGTGCCTATAATACTTAGGTGAGCTGAAGGGTAAGGACTGAAAAGCTGACCGCTAATGGGAAAAAGATATAGCAGAGTTTAATAAAGGCACACAATTTAGCCATATACTTGGAAGAAGCTTGGTTTTGTAAAGGGCAGGATGTGAAGGGTGAAGACCTGAGGAATCTCTTGGGAGAGGGGGTACTAAAGTACTAAGGTATTTTCAGCTGAAGGGAAGACAGATTTCAGAGGACTGAACTTTAGTTCCCAGCCCAGAACACATTGAAAGTCATCTCGGCAGGCAAAAGACTGGAATAGTCCCTCGAGAATAGACTATATTTCCCAGCTTTCAATCTGTTATTTTTCTTACGTGTACACATAGACTGTAGAAAACTGCTGCTGAGAACAGAATCCACCTCTGGTCATTCCCAGTGACAGCCATGAAAAAACGGGAGCTGCTTTTCCAATCAAGGAAGCATCTTGTTCTGATAAAATGCTAAAAACATACTGTGAGGTCATTGAAGCATCATATAGAAAGTTTTCAGATTGGAAGTGGTCAGGATCACAGACATAGAAACAGGAGAGGACAATTAAATTATTAACAATCCCTCAGATTTCTTCTAGCATGATACACTCCCCTGGGCAAAATACAGCATTGATGAAGCGCAGGATTCCAAACAAACTCATTCTTTCATCCTCTTTATCAGAGGCAGAATTATTTAATAATTTTCTTTAGAAATAGCAAGGTCCAGCTCCAAACGGTTGGGTCCAAAGGCAGGGAGAGATTTTCCAGGAGCCCAGTGACTCCCGGCTGCGTTGCCTGGTGCTTCATTTTGCTCCCGGCAGCAGCTCCTCAGGGGGTAGCTCTTCCCCTGACGCCTTTCCCTGGGGTTTCATGGCTGGGGGCAAACATCCTTGGAGAGGGAGAATCCTGCCCCTGCTGGAGCGCAACCCCCCCTCGACACACACACACGGCGAGATTAGTTTCTTAATGAGATGGTAATTCCTGGAGGCTGGGGGTGGTTCGCTACCCCCCGTTTTGCCTGTCGCGGCGGGGGAGCGGCTCCTGCCGCCGGCCCGAGGAGGGGGAGGAGAAGGAGGAAAAGTAGTGTCTGCGGCCCCGCAGAGAAGTCGCTCAAAAAAGACAGATTCCTTTCCGAGGGGAAGACGTAGCACCGCTTTATCTCTCTTCACGTGTCTCCTCCCCCTGGTGGGCTTTGGTATAAATGGAGGAGGAATTCCAGCGGCCTCAAGCCGAGTAATATTTCTGACTAAGTACACAACGTGCTTCCTTCTACGTTTTCTCTTGCAGATGGGGCTCAGCTGAACAAGCCCTCCTCTTGAAACCTGTCGTAAGCACCACCACACGGGAACTACGCTGGACCTGCCAGAGGCTGCGGCAACAGGCTGGGCGGCTCTGAGCAGCAGCGACGAGTTCTGTCCTCTTCTCTGGGATGATTTAAAGATAAAATAAGCTGCTCTGTTAACAACCGGTAAGTGAACACCCCTGCTTAGCTCTGTGAACCCTTGCACAGGCTGAGTGGATCTTGTGGATGGTGCCTGAACCCATAGGACTGGGTGCGCTGGAAGTGCTTGTTCCCGAGTCTGGCGGCGTCTCTGCCGCGGGACTTGTGACGGTTGTCGGGAGACGTTCCACGGTTGCACACGACGGATCTCGGGGGCTTTTCCAACCTTGACCGTTCCATGGTCTTCTTCAGTCGTTTCAGACGGGAAAGGTTCTAGATTTAACCTCATGTAGAGTTTGTATGCATGCTTCCAGTTTCAAAATTTCCTTCAGGTGAACGCTGATGGGAGCAGCTGCAAAAACATTGTTACTCAGTGTAAATTACCGCTTATTCAAAGGCAGAGCTGGCTATTTTAATGCATCAGCTTGTTCTCGGTGAAAGCATTTAAGGAATTAAACAGAATTTCCAGAGGGATGGAGCCTGCCTCTACAAGCCTCTCTTGAAGAGAACACAGTTTTAATCGGTTTTGAGAGCTGGTGAGATGAGACGTCCCAGACCTTTCCCAGAGATTCCTGGGAATTTCACGGGGAAAAAAACCTTAACACGGCGGTGTAGCTGGGAGCCGGTTCCCGGTGGGGATGAGCCCGACAGAAAGCGAAGTGCCGCCGCCCCCCGCTTTCCCGGCGGCGCTTGGATGCGCCTGATGCCGCAGGCGGGCGGCCGGCGCCGGGGACCGGGGGAGAGGCCGGGCGGAGGCGCTGCCCGGGTCCGCATGTGGGGCCGGCTGTCGCCCCCGGCGGGCAGCACCGGAGGGTCCGGCGGGCTGCCGGGCGCCTCCGCACACAGGTAGGCGGCTCCGGTGGGGGGGAGGGGGCGTCAGGAGGGAGGGAAGGGGCCGCCCGAATTTCCCCGGCTGCTCCTGGTGGGCGCGGGGCGGGGGAGCCGCCCGCCTTGCCCCGTCTCCCGGAGCAGCTCCGCCGGCAGGCCGGGGCGGAGCCGCCTCGGGGCCCCCCGCGGGCGGTGAGTCGCGGCGGGCGCGCCGGCGGGAGGCGAGCGCGGGAAGGGGGATGGGGAGATAGGGGGAAAAGGGGCGGCGGGCCCGGTGCTACGGCGCTGGGCAGAGCAGGGCTGGGGCACCGTGGGCTCGTGCGGGCAGGACAGCCCCGCGCAGGGGGAGCCTCCCGGCGGAGCTGACGGCGGCCCGTAAGTAAAAGTAGAGGGGAGATTCGTGGCTTCTTGCTGAATTGCTTGGATCGGGTAATCCCACCGTTTTGCCATGGCTGCCGGTCTGGCAGGTTCGGATAAAGGATTGCTTCTGGCGAGGGTACCGAAAGGGAACCGCTCCTTGGAAATGCCGAAGGCCTCGGGGAGGGAGGGAACAATGGCTCTGTGGGTAGACTCTGCCCTAAGCTATGCAAATTTATTATTTGCATTTTAGAAAAGAAACGAACCTAGAAGTTTTATGTCTACTACTTTTTTTTTTTTTTTTTTTTTTTTTTTAAACTATTTGGATTATTATTTGGCAGCGGGGGTAGTGTTTCACTTTTAGTTAGGGCAAGCGGTGAGATCAGTCCTGCTGTCCTTTCTCAAAATTTCCAGGGAGAGCGGCTGATCTATTGAGATTTGTGCCTATTGTGTTCTTACCTAGATGAAACTTTCTATCCAGTTTTCTTCAATTTTTGTCTCTCTTCACCCACGTTATACTGAGTCATTTTTGCATAGTGTGATTGCAGAACTATTAAGAATGAACTTTGTGATAAGATTACTTATTTTAAATCGGTAATTGGGCTGAACTGTGTGAAAATGTTATAGATAAAAGATACATGTAAAATACTTCTTGTGGAGGGTGCCGTGGTATTAGACTGGTCACTCCTAAACTGAAAGAACTAAATTCAGAGAGGTGTTGAAGAGGAAGGAAATGTGCATGGAGCAGAGTTTCCTACGCATCAACATGCAATACGCTTGTCTGACTAGGTCTCAGAAGTGATATTTCTGAAACTAACATAACTCTCCTTTCATGTAAGACTTCAGCAGCTGTAGCTCTGGCTTTTATTCCACTTAAATAGATCTGCTTACCTTTTCCCCCAGTCTGATACAGTGCCTGCTCCTTTAGCTCATCTGTCTCAGCTGAACTGAAGCAGTCCATTAAGTTACACTTTAGGCTTACGGCTGTTATTAAGGCAGCAGAATTAAAGGTGGCTAAGTCTCAGGTCTCCCTGAAGGCCATATTGGCTTTAGCAGACTCCTCCTGCTTGTGGGATGTGTGAATCATCCCCTGAGGCTCATGAGTTGCCCAGTGTCCTTATCCCTCCCTCCCTGTTGAAAGGCAGGAGGAAAAGTTCTCTCTGGAAGCAGTTGCCAGTCAGGGATGTGCCCATGGGAGCAGCTGCAGAGTGTTCAGTTGAGACACTAAAACCTGAAAGCTGACAGAAAGATCACCAGTACCTGAGTCCTAAGTTAAAAAAGGACTCAGGTCCCTTTATAACTTAAAACAGCTGGGGAAATAAGCGAGTTACAGTGCTTTGGCTAGAGCGAGGTGTTGGGCAGGACATGGTGTTGATACGTGCTGTGTGTGCTGCGAAATAATGGCTTTAGCAATTACACAGGGGAGTTGCCTGACTGAAGAGGGAAATACAGAGTGTGATATGGTGACAGATCTCCGTCATAGGGGGAAGCGTTTGAGATGCTTCTCCTTCACCTCTTCATCAAGACTGATAGCTTACAGGCAGAGGCAGCCTTAGAAGATTTTCGATGATTGCTTTCTTCCTCAGGTGTTCATTTTTGGATAGAAGCTGTTACGATAACTTGTTTGTGCCATTAGCGCTTTTATCTTGGGGCTGTTTTCTTTGTTGGTTTCTGAGCATGCTGTGATTAGTGTCTCTTGGTAAAAATTGGATTTGTCTTCCCAAGACAGGTTTGGAAAAGTTAGCGTAAACCTGCTTTGGCTGATTTGTTGCTTCTATATGCTCCTGGGTGTTGATTCAAGTACACTGGCCTGGAAGAGGATGCAATCAGATGGATCATTTGAAGATAAAACTTGGGAGACCACTGTGTGTCTCCATGAGGATTGTCTGCACCATTGACTTAAAAGGGCTTTTGAGGAAAGGCTCTTGGTTTTTTCTTTTGTTTTTGGTGGTTTTTTTTGGGTTTCTTTCATTCCTCCACAGTATAGCTTGAGCTGTAGCACAGGATCTTGGTTTGTTTATCTTTGTACATTAACATTAAGGTTATTTTACTTACAAGCGTAGAAGGTTGATTTTGCTTCATGTATGATGGGAGGTACTCTGCTTTGGCTCCCTAGTTAAATGCATTTTAGGAATGGCCTCAAGACTTCTTAAAATACCCTTTTTATAGACAGCTCTCCCTACAGATGTTTTCACTGTTTCAGCTAAATCAGTTGAAGTGTGTTGAGGAGGAGTTTAGTTTTTCAAGCTTATGTTGTCATTCATCTGAATAATTTATTCATCAATTTCTCTAGCCTTACATATCAGCTATCGAATAATAATACTGAGTAACTAATTTATGGGGTAACTGAACGTACAGATTTTTTTCATCTTCAGAGTCTCTATTTTCTATTTATTTACTCAAAGACCGGAAGCTTTGTAGCAGAATAAACCCTCCCTTGAACTTCCCCTTTAATCCAGTTTCTTCTGCTTTTGCTGTATTATGTATGTTGCTTACTACCTGTTCACACTCTTCTAGGGAAGTGAAAATAAAGCTACTCGTACATATCATTTGCTGTGTGAATTTCCTAAAGCTTAAATCTTTCTTTTACCCTCCTTCTACAGAAGAGCCTAAAACCTCAGCCTCTCTTGATTTGATGTATATTGGGAGGAAAACAGGATGTGCATGCTGTAGTGTAATAATCACTGGCACCAGTAGTGGTATTAGTACAGAAAGGTTGAAAAGTGATGGGCAGTATTAGCTAGCGTGGGCTATGAAGCAAAAACAGGGAGTATGGGTGGGTTGCGTGCAGTGTTACCACCTTTTGAAAAACAGGTTGAAAAAATGCAGGTACAGAATGTGGTAAAATACTCTGCCAACAGTACTTCTTGCTATGTTCTGTACCTATCATTCTAAAACATCATGTCCATATTGAGTTGATTTTGCTCAAGGTGGATTGGCTTTTCAGCCGTCCAGGCTTGGTAAGTTCTTTGGTCTTGAAGGCAAAAATGAAGCCTTGGTATCCTGTGAAGAAGACCCTTTACAGCACTGTTACAGGGTGAGCAAATTGTGCATATCCCTGGATAATACCCGAAGATTGTGTGGAGCTGTTCAGTTACCTCTGCTCCCAACCCTAACAGCAGCAGTAAAATTGGAGTATGGTGTGTCTGGTGCGTTTTTTACATTCTAGTGGAAATGGAGAGTTAGGAAGAGCAAGGTAGAAGAATGGAACATCTTCCACTTGCCTTGACTGGGAAGGGAAGGCTGGAAAACCTACGGAGCCAGTTGGTCTTCACTCCTGGTAGGAGGGCCAGAATGGAGTAATCTAGGAACTGGTTTTAAGAGCAGGCAGGAGTGAAATGATGGTCTGTCTTAATCACTGAAGCTCTTAACATCTGTTGGATTATCGTGCCAGTTTCCATTTCCTGGGTTGTAGTGTTGCTTGCTTTTGGGCCGCTAGCCAGTAGGAAGCTTTATATGTGAGATGTATGGCTAGCAGTTTTCAACTCAATATTAAAAGAATAGTTTTAGCCCTTGTGAGTGCAGGTCAGAAACACTAAAATAAGGATCTGCTGCAGAGCTCAGAGAAGTAGTTTGTTAGACTGGATCTGCACACTGACATTTGGATTTCAGTGGTATCCAGATACTGCTTGTTTTCCCTGCTTTGTGGAGTCCTGAGGCTAGCAGTGAAATGAGAATGGTGTGAGGGACATGGGCTTACCCAGAGCCTTAGCAGAGGTGGGCAGAGGCAATGTGATGGCCATTTGATAGTCAATTTGGAATGTGTGTGTGCATGTATGAAATACAAATTGCATCACGTGTGGCATGAGGGGCGAAGTCTCAGGGTAAGAAAGAAAGTGAAGGTGTGTTTTTGCCATAATCTATCTTTTTTTTTTCTCATGCAATTGTAGGTTAACATAGCTCCCTCCTGGGCACATAATTTTTGAAGGTGGGGTGTGCTGACAGTTTTTTGCCTACATGATGATATGTGGGGGGAATTGACCTGTTTTGGAGCAGGGGTGTCCAAGCACAATGCAATGGAAGAACCTATGGGTTTTTCTCACTGCAGTGAAGAGACAGGCATATGTTTGCTGCCCAGGAGCTGTTGGTGAATGAGACCTTGTTTATAATTTGCCAGTTAAAATAGGTATTTCTTGGTTCTTGGAAGTTACGGAACCTGCCAATCTTGTATCACCCACCAGTGTCACATCTGAGCACCCCAGAAACATCAGCTCTAGCTCTGCAGTGCTTCGGGTAGTCTGATGTGTGGAGCTGAGACCAGGAGGAGCTCAGTGGTGTAGATGGGAGATAGGCTGTAAGGTTTGTTTGAACACCACATTTGCACAAGATTAAATGGAGCCATAATATTAAATCCACTCGGTGAAGCATGGGAACAAGTCAGGATTTGTCCAGATTGCTGAATGTGCACGAGGTTTGCTGGCATGTGGTAGCTAGTCTTGATCATGCTCCTTGTGTAGGCAAGTTATTGCCTTCTCATTTCTTATATGGGAAAAGCCTGTGTTTGGTTTGGTTTTTTGGAGGTTTTTTGTTTGTTTGGTTTGGGTCCCCCCCCCCCCCCCCCCGCAGGAAACTGTTAAAAACTATGGCTAGTTTTGCTTGCCCAAATGTTTTGCAGTATTTAGTAAGGCAGGGTGATGCTTGTCTGAGCTGAGAAGCTAGAGTGCTTTATAAGCCTGTCCCTCCCCTTCTCCCAGTTTTATAACCACCCATGGCGGTTTTAACTTTCCATTCTCAAAGTTGAGATGTGCAGGTATGGGTGGACAAGGGGAATAATACACAAAATGGCCATGAAATGCTGTCCCTAAGTAATCATCTCCTGCTGTCACTGCTGGAGACAGAACTGGGCTGGATGGACACTGGTCTGACGTAGCAGAGTGTTTCTTGTGCTTTCATTGCTCACCTTGTGCTCTGGAGTGCTGGCCAGGTGCATAAACTAGGTTTTGAGTAGCCAGGTGATGAAAGTGCTGGTTAGTGTACTTACCATTAGTACAGTTTCTCAAGAGTGACTGCCTTGCCTTGCAGTACGTGTCAAGGAAATACTGTTACTTTATTTTCCTTGAAACAATTTGAATGGAATAGTGATTTTCATTCTTCTGTGCTAATGGCACACTGTAATTAATTTTCAACTTGGGACGTTGGTTCTTAGATAGCTTAGCCTCCAGCTAAGATTGGTTTTATATTAAAGATTTCGAACCTAAATAGAAAATGTTGTTCAGAGCTTTGCAGAAAGAAATGTAAAGTGAAGTAGAATATCTCATTCTTCAGTTTTGACAGAGAACATTACTTAAAATAAATACTGGTTAGTGTTGAAGTGAATTTTTGAAGCTGGGTGACTGAAGTCAGCTAACACTACCTCTTAAGGGGTTGAAAAGGGTATCTAAGTTGTTGAACTTCATACAGCTCTTTTGGGAAATTTGGACACTTACGTGTTTGTGCAAGGCATTTCAAAGTTTGAGCACTTTTTTTTTCTCGGTGGCTAGAGGCTCTTCTGGTACCTCTACCACACAGTTGTGTGACAAGATGAAATGAAACCGTATTTTTGATGTCCTTCTGTTGTATGTACTTTCTGATCTTTAATGAGAAATGAATTTATAGGGTTTCTTTGTTCTACCCAGCCTGGTGTTTATTTTTGTTAAACTTGAGGAGGTCTCAAACACATTAAGTTCCAAATCTCTCGCATTTGACTGAAATCAGCCAGAGGGGTTCAGAAGTTCTGTAGGGAAGGAAAGAAAGGGCATGCATGCTCACAAACAGGGTACGGTTGCATAAAATCTCATTTCATGGTGAGAACACGTGTGATAGAATAGAACAAAAAGCCTTTTACTGTATGGCATTTCATGCTCTAATGGAGTTCTGCGTGGTCTGGGGCCTGGAGAGCAGTCTGATAGGACACGGAGTGCTGGAGGCTGAGCCGCATTTGGTGCGGTCAGCGTGGCAAGAAGAGATGTCAGTAGGCAACCCAGCAGGTGCAGTGTTTGTTGCTCTAGACGTCTTTAAGTTTTATGCTGAAGGAAATATTAGACTTCGTGTTTTATCACTGGTGCAGGATGGGCCAGTTTGGTTATGGGAGAGCAGATCTGTGCCACGAAATCCGTCACCCTGCTGTCGTCTCACAGGGAGGTGAGCCCTGGCTCACCGGACTCTTACTCTCTTGTCATCAGAGGAGATAGTCTCATGCAGCCTGGAGCATATCCAGTGCTCAGAAAAGATCAGGTAGGGTAGGGCAGTTAATCTGTTTAAAGATACTGTGGTCATGAAGAAACTCCTCTTCATTTTGCTGTAGCACTCAAGGACTGGTGAAACAGAAACTGAGCATCAAAACCAGACTCTCTGTTTCTCCTACAAGAAGTGAGACTTGGATTGTAGAGCAAAACAAACTGTCAGAGGGAGCTGTGATATGCAGGAGAAGGTGCTGTGTGAAGCCAGTGCTCTAGCAGAGACCAGGCTGTGTGTCTTGACCCTGCCTTCAGTTTCCTGCCTGGCTGCCCTTGAGCCTCCTTGCTCTCGTCTGGGCTTCTAGGCGTTTTGGCAGCCCCCAGCAGGAGGGCTGTGAGACTGGCAGGGAGGATGCCTGGGTGGGGTGACAGGCACCTTTGATTCCCCGAAGTTTTAGGCATGACTGTCCTTTTCAATTAACTAAAAAAGAAAAAAGGCAAAAGGAAGCAATACGTCAGTTTTGGGGAGGAAAGGGGTTGTGTTTAACCTTCAGTGAGGATTGAGGTCTGAAAGTCTTGTAAATGGGTTTCTCTGTGTAGCTCTGAGAAAAGCATACAAGCTTTCCCAGCATGCCATAGTGACTGATGTAGGCAGCTTTCCTCCCAGACAGATGGCAATTGAAGATTACCATCAGATATAATTAGCTTTCCTCTTGCATAGGTAAGAAAACTGAAGTGCATAATTCAGGGCTATGAGCTGCGCTGTAAGATGGATACTCACTAAAAGTTTGCACTGCAGATTGCTGTAGTATCACTTTATTGCTCTGAATACGCAAAAGTACATAAATGAACATGTGCAAACTTTTCTGCAAGGAACTGAATTCTGTTACAGCAACTAACAGTTGCCCTGTGAAGAATTTCAGTTCTGGGTTTACATTGTTTAGCCTGCTCCTTTGTTCTTTGTTTTTGTTATGAATTTGATTTCAGTTATGTTTAAGGAAACACGATGAATGTTACTCTAAATGCTGAACTCAGATACACCTTCATCTGTGTTCCATTTGGGAAGCTCACTACCTTACAAACAATTTATCTTTCTTTTTTTTTCTTTTTTTTTTTTTTTTCTTTTTTTTTTGCATTTTATGCATGTAGACTCACTGGTAACGTTTAGCATTCAGAGAAGATGCCAGGACTTTACACGGAGTTCAATGCTCTGCAGGCCTGCATTTTTCTGCAGGGCTGTGTGTCTTGTAGCACTCAGTCCTCAGGATATGCGCGGTTTGGATATTCGGTTTGGTAGTTTTTCCTTTCACATTTAAGAAACAAAACAAAGCACCAAAAGCCATTAGGGGATCAGATACAGGCTCTGATGGAAACAGCAGGTTTTTGTGAGTTCCTGAAACGTTTTATTTACAGAGAGCATTCTCATGATTTTGAGGCGGCTCATTAGAGCTTTTCTTATGGGTGGCTTTATTGTTATTGTAAATAATACATCTGAGCTGCAGTGCTAAGAAAACAAAGCTGTGTATTAAGAAGACTTGTGAAAATAGTCTTAATGTTTACAGTATTCAATATTTTCCAGTTCGGCACTGTCAGTTTGGGGTTAGTTTTCTGATGGTAGTCAGCACTGGAGTTTTGTGTTCTGGTATTCATGATCCAAAGGCAAAGTCAGTACACTCATTGAGGGCACTGGGAAATGTAAGCATTAATGTTATCAGAGAAGCTGTTTAAATTGCTGGTGTCCTGCAGATTTCTCCCGAGCCTGCAGGATCCCTGCTGTGAGAAGCTTCCAAGATTTTGTAGTAGTGTGGGGTAAGTGCTACCACTTATCTCCATTTTCTTCCCTCCCTGAATTAATTTAGCTTTACACTTTTCACTTACTTGTTTTGCTGCATTCCTGAGAATCCCAGAGCTCTCATTTGCACAGATGCCTTGCAGCAGATTGACTTGCAGAATTTGCTAGTGGGGTAAATTGCATCACAAACAGCTGGGGATTTAGGGGATTTTTTTTGGTTGTTGGTTTGGGGCTTTTTTGGGGTTGGTGGTGGTGGTATGGGGTTTAATTTTTTTTCCTTAGGCAGTTGAGGCAAGACAGGGAGCAACACAGCAGAAATGAAGAAATACCTTGTATTTGGGGCTCTGACTACAGACATGTTTGGCATGTTAGTTAAATGAAAATTTAACTGTTCAGTTTTGTATGCTGGCCAGGTGCATGTTCACACTTATTTTCTGTGCATCTTAATCCGCACAAACCCGAGTAATGTAACCTGTTCCTTTTTAAAATATGGTGAAATGTGGACAGTAAAAATTAGAGTAAAAACCTGTGCCATCTGATGATGGCAGTCCTAGTAGTGCATTTGATATTTGTCACGACTGGGGTTTACAAATGTTACTGTGAACACAAGTCATACAAAAAGCATCTGTTTCTATTCAGGGACAGATTCTGACACCAGGATGGATCAGGATTGATACTATTACAGTGAAGTGAGAAAATACTTGAGATTTATTGTCAGTGTAGATGTGGAGCATATAATTCTTCAGGTGCTGGTAGTGAAGCTAGTAAATCAGCCCTCTGTTGTCAGTCAGGAGAAAAAAAAGGCAAGAAAAACCCCACCATGTTTTTCCCTGTGCCCGTGAGAGCCCTAATTTTGCTTGTGACTGGGCTTTGGTGTTGTGAGTTTTTGTGTTGTTTTGTTCTCTTGGATTTTGGGGGCGAGATTTATTTTAACCTGGTGTTGAGATTTGTTCTTTTTTCCCCCCTGACTGGTAGATTTAGTTTTATAATTCAAGCCATTTTAGTGAGAGCTGAGGTTAAATCACTGCCTCCAAATCAACCAGGATGTTTTGGATATCCTAGGCATTGTTAGGAGACAAAGTGTGCCTTGTTTTAAGGTGAACTGAATGCTGTAGTGAATTTGCGCATATAATAAAAACAGATCAAATTTTCTGGTTGGGCTTTTATTTGTTTAGATTTAGATTTCCTGGAGGAAAAAAATGGTGAGCAGGATAGGGTTTGTGACTGAACTGTTTTGAAAGCTGACTAATTTGCCTTTTTCCAGCCATTTCTCCTTCCACTTTTTTCCATTTTTTTTCTGTCTGGGAAACCTTAGAAGGATTGCTGGTGTGACCTCAATCCTCTGACTCTGCAAGCACTTGTGGACAAAGAACACTGGTGTGAATGAGTAACTGATGTAGTTGTCTTGGTTGGTACTGGGTTGCATATCTTTCCGTTAATAATTTTCTATTTTTTTAAGCATACTGTAACGTTTCTGTAGCTTTTTCAAAAGGAGGTGAAGGAACGAAACAACTCAAAATCATGATGCTCTATTCCTTGCAGGAAGAGCAGCTCAAGTTCACTGAAACCTTTTGGTTGTGTAAATCAAAGTACAAGAAGAAATGACCTGAACTCTGACCCCTAGAAGATGTTCCATGGCTTGTTTATATTCCAGTCCCTTCTGGAAAAAGAGCTGTAGTAAAAGGGGAAACAGACTAGGAAGGAACACTGCTGTCACCACAGCTCGCAGAAGAGCTGCATGGATTTATAGTACTCTGTTTCTTTGTTCTTTCACTTGTTATATAGACACCTATGATGTGTAATAT
The DNA here is from genome assembly GCF_029207755.1 of Chamaea fasciata. Classification (NCBI taxonomy): domain Eukaryota; kingdom Metazoa; phylum Chordata; class Aves; order Passeriformes; family Sylviidae; genus Chamaea; species Chamaea fasciata. The sequence continues at coordinate 21,113,326 of NW_027094087.1, read as the reverse complement.
ATAAATAGCAACCTAGCTTAGGCTGGCTAAAGCTTTAAAGGTTAATCTGGGAGAACGTAAGAGGGCTAGGAAAACTCTATCATGTGAGGTTGTATTACTGACTTTCTGTGGGGGGAGGATTTAATTATTCTTTTTTAAAAATGTAGTTAGAGCTGGATTTCTTTATCTTTTTAAAGATTTGGGAGTTGAGGAAGCAGAGCTGTGTGTGCTCAGCTCGTACTTGTTTTGACTTTGTGTGCACAGGTTAGCTTCTGACCAACCGCCAAATAATTGTTCGTGTACTTCACTGCATCTCTGTGGCTGCTGGCCGTGACAGAAACTGCCTGTCTGTGTTCCAAGTACACAGGAGAAGAAGGAGGGAAAAGCAGTGTTGATGCGAGGGCTGTGGAGGGTCAGGACAGGGAAAGCATATGGAAATGTCTGTTCCCAGCTTTCGTGTGCCTTTGCGTAAATTTTCTGCTTCCTATTCTCCCTCATCTGGAGGCACAAAAACAGGCAAGAAGATGAGGCTGTGGACTTGATCTTACACTCTATTGTAATTATAGGCACAATTTCTGGAAATCTGTGATACTTACAAAGCACCAGTTAGATGAGAATCCAGTAGTTATTATTCTCTCTTCTCTCAAAGCCACAAGTTAGATTTGGATCTATCCAGGGCTGACTTTCCAGCTTGAGTTAGCAGTGTTTAACTGTGTGTCTGTTATTAGAATGAGTCCTAAGTCGTCTTGGATCATTAAAGAATATTGTTTTCTATCTTGGAGGGAAAAAAAAAATTTAAAAAAAAATATACCAGATGAAAAATATCAATCCAGTTCCCTCTTTTTTGTGCTTGCAGTTTCAATTGTGTGTCTGCAACATGCCATGGAGCATGCTGTCACTTTGAGCTGGTGCCAGGGATCCACACTGCACTGTGATAATCAGCCAAAATACTGGCTCACATCTCGAGGGTGGCATGGCAACCCTGTGATAGCCCCAAGCTGGAGGTGACATGTTCTGCCTCTCAGCAGGGCTAAAGAACTCGGCCTCAGACATTTCAGTGGTACCCAATGCCTGTGCTCCCTTGTATTTTGCTCACCAGGGTTTTCTGGCAGGATGCACTGGCTGATGCTTTGTGCTTCTGCTTTCCATCTGTGGAGCTGGTATATCATGTCAATTAGAAGTGATGTGAAATAATGCATCAGTAGGCCCAAAAGCAACGTCTCTGTGAAACAATGCACATAATTGATTGTGGTGCCTCAGAGAATAGGATCACAGCATTTTCTTTTTCAGCCAAATTGGGACCTGTTTCAGTAAGCTTTAAAAAGCTTGTAACTTGACCTAGGCTTGTACACATGCCTTTGCGCTCTCCAGGAAACAGTCTGATGAGTGCATGTAGCCTCTAATTTCTCTCTGATTGTGCTCCCACTTACATGTCTGTGGGATATGTGTGAGAGCTCCTGGGTCACCACGCAGAAGGAGGGAAGAAGAGGCAAAAAGGAGTTAACCACTGGACAGATGACACCTTGTCTCCTGCAGTAGGAACAAGGGAGTCTGAGCTTGGTGATGAGGCTGTAAGTGAGGACATGCAGCTTCTGCCAAACCCTCTGTATTGATGTTGAGTTGTCTTTGAAGGCTACAAACTTGTGTTTTTCTGATCTTGTTTCATCTGATGTAGTGAGAATGCACGGGGCTGGGGATAAGGTTTGGAGAGTTGTAGGTGCTGTGTTGTCTGTTCTGTCCAAAACACAGAGATGAGCTGTACTTGTTCCTGCAGCCTTTGGGAAGGCAGCTAACCTTCCTCTTCCACCAGATATGCTGTCTAGGGAAATCAGTATTAGAGAGGGTGAAGGTACAATAGATTTAACTGGACTTCAAATCTTTATCAGTCCCCTTTAGCCAAAGAATATGAAGAGTTTCTGACATTATAAATATGTCTGCACAGCCACACGAGGGAAAGTGATGCAGAGATCTTCTAGACTCTGGACAGAAGCAAACTGAAATAGAGATAATCAGTGAGAAATACTAAGTTGCTTTTTCATTTTGCTTGACCCAACAGGCAGTTATGTTCTGAAGGACAAAATATCAGTGTCTATTATTGAAAGACAAAAATGGAATAAAAGCATCCTGAATTGTCCACAAAGTACTAAATGTATTGCTGTCTCTTGTGGTACAGAATGTGTTTTCACCATTAGCAGGATGATGAAGGGGAGGGAGAAAAGCACTTGGGCCCTAAAACCAACCTATCTCAGCCTGTCCTGAAATACTGCACAAGGTCAGAGATGGGCACAGCTCTAGTCTGTGTCTCCACAGTAAATTAATGTCAACAGAGGCTACATGCCTGGCTTTGGGAGCTGATAAAGAACAAAGATGGACTAAATCTATTAAACATCTCTACTGCTGTGATGTCAGTCTACTGGTTATTATTGCTTGCTGTTGAGTACTTGGAGAAAAGGTTATCTTGCTGTTCGTTGTCAGGGTTGCTGCAGTGTTTGGACAGAGAGGAAATGATAGGGGAAACATTGGAAACTTTCCTTAACTGAGAGAAGTTGTCTTTGGAGAAAGACTGTCTTTTCTTTTTTTTTTTTTTTTTTAAGATACCTGCATACTGTGGAAGTAAAATGGGTAGTTTGGTGTGCTCTTGGAGAGGAAGAAGGCATCAGTTGTCACAGACAGCAAATTGTTCCTCTACTGCTTATCCCCATGTTGTTGGAAGAGATTAGGGCAGAAAGTGTCTTGTTTTACAGTGCAGGGGATAGTTTTGACAGCAGTTACATGTATGTGTGGTGTGATGCTGGCAGTCCTTAGTGACCTTTTGACGCAGTAAAACCTTCGGGTTTTTTTTAGCGTCATGGTTTGTACAGGTTTTCAGGAACAGGAATAACTGCTTTGGTTTGGTGTGGGGCAAGACAGGTTAACAAGAACCCTTTCCAGTTCTGATGCTGCCAAATGTACAACTTCAAAACCAAGTCTGTTTTGTTGGAGAGTTAGAAAACTAGTTTTATTTCTGACCCACTTTGATAGCATAACCCAACACATCTAGCTTAAACAATATTTCTGAGGACTTCTTGTTTCTTAAACTAAAATCAGAAAGAACATTGGGAATGATGAGAATTTCAGATGCATGGTAGTGAGGGAAGGCACTAGTCTGACTCAGCTACTTTCAGACTGCGGCAGTGCTGTTGTGTAGTCTCTCTGCAGCATTCCCTGCCTGAGGAGGGGAAGAATTAATGAACAATGCAATTAGGCACATACTTAGAGCAAGAATTGGAAGAGTGGATAGTGAATAGTGTTTAGATTTGGCAGAAGAAATACATTGGTGCTGTAATGTACTCCTGTTTTACAGCTTAACTTGGGAAAGATGGTGATGTGAGAACTCCTTCCTTGATTATTCTTTTGCTGCATGGTTGTTTCACCAGACATGTGCTACGTCCTGACCAAAAGGAAGCAGTGCTGCAGGTCACAAGCTCAAACCCACAAAATACTGACTACATCTTAAAAATTCTGATGTTTCTTTTTAAACCTTTATTAGGTTTTTATGTGCTTTTTCTGCTGACCCTTTAAATGTCAAGATCTGCTCAAAGCATATTTTCAAGCTCGTTTCCTCCCCCACAACTACAGGGGCTAGGAATCTGAGGTCCCAGTGAGCTGAAATTTTCAGGCTGTCACTTAATGGCAGTAGCAGAGAACTTACATAATCTTGTGGCAGTTTATGGAGCTAAGATTGTTTTAAGCTGTGTAGTATTTAGTTTAGTAGTAACCACTTTATAGTTAAATACTTACTGCCTCTACTTCAGTAGTAGTCAAAGGTACTTTACAAAATAAGTAGGACAGATGGAAAAGCTTCCTGCACTGTGCTATTAGCACTAGTAATTTTTAAGGAAGAATGGGAGGCTTATGAATGTTATGAAAGAAAGGTAATGGTAGTGTGGTCATTTGATTGCCCAGTCCAACAGCTGTAGATTCCTGCAGGGTTTGTTCTGTGGCATAACTGCTTCAACTGCAAGTGTAGTTGGGAGATAAACAGAGGGGTGTGAGATAGTGGCTCATAGCAGATACCACGCTGTACGAGAATAAAGACTAATTGTAAGTAATGATGTATCTCTGACAAGGATGGGGTTTCCCTGCTTCCACCAAGGGAAGGAAATACTCACCTCAGGTCTTAAATAGTTAATAGATCATAGTCCCAAGTGAGTCCTTCTGGTGGGTTGATGGGAGCTTGGGAGGATCTCTCTGTCAACAGGAGATGCAGACTGATCTCTGAGGTTGTCTTAATCCCGTAACAGAGTCAGTCTTGTCCAATTCTGTAACTCTGTCCTCTGGGAGAGGTGGGAAGTTGACCCACAGAAGTTATCTTAGATTACTATTAAAAAAATGCCCGGGAATTTTTTGCAGCACTTAGGCATTGCTTGCTTTTAGAAAATTGGCCAGCTGACACCATGCTCATCAGGCATGGTCATACTGGATTCCTTGTTCCTTTCATTGTGTAGATCACTAGGGTTTTAAGAAAGAGGAGGAATTTGAATAGGTGAGTTCCAGCTTTGTCTTCCTTGTTTTGCTTAACTCTGATTGACATTGACCTAAGGGAGGGAACCATGGCTTCTGTCACTTGGGTTGATGGACTTAAATCAGTCTGCTGGCTCTTGTGTTGAGGTAAATAAACCGGAATGGAGCTGCTATTTTCCATCTGAACTGTGTCTTCTCAATTCCCTGTTTTCTTGCGTCTCTGACTATGGGAATTTTCTAGTACAATATTTGCATTGTAGGAGTTTGTTTTCCTTTGATTAACTTTCTATAACGCTCAGCTGTTTTAAAATAGGAAGGAAGAGCTGGAAGATGCTGTCATCATTAAAAGTACACCCAGAATAATTTCTTCTGTAAACAAAGCAGTGGTTCTGTTTACTAAAGCAGATTAAGAAAGACAGTCTTCTTAGTGCAGACTTTCTTGTCTACAGAACTTTCTCTCAAACTTGGAATGAAGCCAGGCACTGGGGGACAGGATGGTGATGAGAAGATATTTATATAATTAAAGACCGTTTGATGTGTCTAAGGGCTGAGTTAGGTACACTCTTAATGATTGTTTGGAGCTGGGGTGGACCCGTTACCACATGTGTACCAGGCTGAGTGTCCTACATAAAACACTGGAAGTTGTTACAGATCCCTTTTGATCCTGTTTAAAGAATGATGCTAACTTCTGTTATCTTGTTTTAATGATTTTTTTCCATGCTCTATGAATATCTTTGTAAATACTTCGCAAGTGGAACAATTTCTTTTCCCCTCTGTGAAAAATACTGTTATGAATACTATTTTTGGTTTTTAGTAGATCCTTTATGGACTGCTTTTCCTTGTCTTTTTTTCTGTTCTGTAGCTTGGTCTTGTCTCTTCAGCATGGTTCTTTCTTACACTGAAGTCAGCAAAATCAGGAATTTAATCAGTTGCTAATTTAGCAACTTCATCTGAAGAGCTGGTTTGTTATGTTCTATTTAACTGAAGTTTGCATTGATTGAATTAGGGAGTAAGGATAAACACTTTAGTGGGTTGTTTTGGCAAACCTTTTCAAAGCAGGAGGGGGTAAATATACTAATAGTGAAAGGAAAAACCTATTAGAGAGTGCAGTGTCTTTTTCAAGTAAATAATAGCATCACTTAGGTTGGAAAAGATCATGGAGTCCAACTAATAGCCCTGCACTGCCAGATCCACCACTCAAACATGTCCTCGAGTGTCACATCTAGACATCTTTTAAATACCTTCAGAAATGGTGACTCAAGCGCTTCCCTGGGCAGACTGTTCAGTGCTTGCCAACCCCTTCAGAATTTTTTTTTTCCTCCTAATACCTAATTTAAATGTGTGCTGGTGCAACTTGAGGCTGTTTCCACTTGTCCTGTCACTTGTTGCCTGGGGGAAGAGACCGACCACCACCTTGCTACAAATTCATTTCAGGTGGTGTAGAGAGTGCTAAGGTTCCCACTGAGCTGCTGTTTCTCCAAGCACTTCACCAGCTTTGCCCTTCTCTGGACTTGCTCTGGCACCTCAGTCTCTGTCTTGTAGGCAGGGGCCCAAAACTGAGCACAGGGTTCAAGATGCGGCCTCAGCAGTCCTGGGAACAGAGGAGTGAGTGATCTCCTGCCTCATCTCTCTGGCCACGCTATTTCTGATCCAGGCCAGGATGCCACTGCCCTTCTTGGCCTTGTGGGCACACAGTGGCTCATGTTCAGCTGCTGTCAGCCAGCACTCCCAGGTCCTTTTCTGCCAGACAGCTTTCCAGCCACTCTTCCCCCAGCCTGCAGCGCTGCTTGAGGTTGTTGTGACCCAGACAGAGGAGTTCGACTTGGCCTTGTTGAACCTCCTCCAGCTGGCCTTGGCACATTGATCCAGCCTGTCCAAATCCTTCTGCGGAGCCTTCCTGCACTCCAGCAGATCAACACTCCCACTCAACTTGGTGTTACCTGCGAACTGACAGGATGCACTTGGTCCCCTTGTCCAGATTATATCTTTTATTTAAAAATACTAAACAGGACTGAGCTCTGGGAGCCCCACTATTGACTGGCTGCCAGTTGGATGTCACTCTGTTCCCCACCTGTGTTTGGACCAAGCCAACCAGCCAGCTGTTTACCCAGTGGAGAGCACAAACCATGAGCAGCCAGGTTCTCCAGGAGAGTGCTGTGAGAAATGCGGGGCTTGGCAGTACGAAGGACTTGGTACACAGCATACACAGCCTTTCCCTCTTCCTCTGTGGAGGGAACCCTGTCATAAAAGGAGATCAGGTTAGTCAAGCCAGACCTGCCTTTCATAAACCCATGCTGCTGGGCCTGATCCCTCACTTCTCCTGTGTGTGTCTTGTCATGGCACTCGAGATTATGAGCCAGTTGCTGATAATGACACTTGACTGAACCCAGTAGGTGAGTTTTCCTCTATTTTTGGAGTTTCAGGGAAAAACTCCTTCTGAATTACTGCAAAAACTTAGAGATTGCTCTAGAAGTTGAGAGTGAGTGTCAAGACAAATTTGCAGTGACTCTTGAAGTAGAGTCTAGGGAATTGGAGCTGAAGAGCAGCAGTGCTACTTCTCAAAGAGAGTTGAAAGGTTGGAATTGCAACAGCTGCAGCCTGTGAAGTGTTCCCTCCAGAACAGAGTGGGATAGCCTGTAGGATATACTTAAGGTTGATAGATTCTACCTGGTTCGTTGCATGGCTTAGTTACTGGTAGTTACCGTTATAAAACCATATCTCTAACTCTACAGTTAAATTCTGCTGAAAGATAGGAGTGGAAAAGAATAAAGAAGTAGTGGCTTGCTGCACAAGTAACCATGACACTTTTAGGGGAGAAGTGGAATACTAGAAGACTGTACCTGTCAAGTAGATTTCCATGGTAACTTGTGGCTGCAGTTGCTATTTTGGACTTTCACAAGATTATGCAACAACAGTTCATTCATAGCTACTGAAAAGGCTGCTCACTCTGTAAGATGTGAGCAATACAGGACTTGATTTTCCTTGAGTCTGTCTTGGCAGATACGTGAATTTCTGATATTTCTCTGTTTTTCTTCTACTAAACTGTACAATGAGGTGAAAACTCTATTTGGAAAATGCACTTTCTCTGTTATTTCTCCATAATTTCACAAGTTCAACAGTTGGGTCCTAGCTTTTCTTCCTCGCTTTGCAGTGTGTAAAAATAACATTTTTTCTGTTGCTTGTGCAATGAAGTTTGGTTTGTGTAAGGAACTGAAGACTGTGCAGGCATAAGCAGACAGTTTGAGGGCAGCTTTAAATGTCAAAACTGGACTTTAAGAACATTCAGTGATCCTAAAAAAAGGCAGTAGAAATTTGTGGCAGCTCATACCCTGTTCTGTTTCATCAGCATCAGTCTCCTATCTGCCTCCTGCACTGTGCCAGTGCTTGTTTAGCTGTGTAATTATGGAAACTGATAGTGTGTGGCACAACAAATGGGAGAAGCACACAGGTACCTATAAAGGCCAGCTGGTTTCTTTGGGCTGCCAGTGGACAGAAGAGTTCCACTCTCACATGGCCTCAGAGAGAGCCTAGGGTGGACTCATGCTTCTGTGCAGAGTATACACACATAGTAGGTGCAAAGCAGCATGCAGCTCCTGGCACTGGGTCTTCGTGTGAGAAACCTAAGTGGAGGGATCACCTGTCAGACTTGTGGTGGTAGAGAATGTCTGTAATAATAAAAACTTTCCTTCTCTGTGTTTCCAGACGCTTTATAAAATGTTCATGTATTAGTTCATCTCGTGTTTCAGTTTCCTGTGTTGTTATTCTTATGTTTCAGGTTTATCAGTCATGAAACGAATTCTTCTGGTTTTTATCCTGGCTGCTGCTGTTATGTATGGTATCCTGCATGGAAATCTGTGGAGAAATAACTTCTACTGGTATGGTGTTACTTCGTTCATTTAGAGTGCAGACACCTTGTGGCTGTGAGTTCTTGTATTGCTTCATAAGTGTTGACTAGTAATCATCATAAGTGATTACTACTCTGTGTGTGTGTGTGTTTTATGGTTTGAGGTCTTTTGCTACTCTGAGGGAATCATTATGATTGTTCTGTCCTGTCACGTGTTCTCGTGTCACTTCCAAACCTAGTAATTAGTTTGAGCCTGGTTATTTGGCAAGGTCAGGACCTCAGTGGTAGGGAGCCCCTCTGAGGTCCATGAAAATAGGTGTTCAGGTGAGGAGTTACCTGGAATGCAGAAATAAGGTGTCCACATCTCCCTCCGCCCCATGGGGGTTTAGTGTTAGTTCCATTAAATGCCTGATGAGTGGTGTGGGAGAGGCCATTTCCACATAAGGGAGTAACTGCAGGTGCCGGGGGCACCTTTTGAAAAGCTGAAATTTGTTGAGGCCCAACAGCAGCCCTTGAGGTCACTGAGGCTTCACTGCCTCCAGGCTCACAGGGCAAGTGACTTGGGACCTAAAATTCAGGGTGCTTACTTGAAGAAGTTGAGTTTCCGTTGGTCTTTGCATAGCTGTGTTATGTTATGAAGATAAGTGATAGCTTTTAAAAGTAATGGTTAATGTGCTCCCTTTATCTTGTTTATAGTGTACAATTGATACAAAGAGCTTTCTGTTGTGGTTTCTGTTTACAGCAAACCACAGTGTTGTGACATTTCCGTTTTTGCAGGATTAGCTTTTATGGACAGACTTCCTCTGTGAGGGCTTCTACTTCCTATGTGACTAGTGGAATTACAATCAGTTACAATGAGTAAGTTCAGCAGTTGAGTATTTTTGTGGTGGGGTTGTTGGGTTGTTTGCTTTTTTTGTTTTGGATAGGTGGGAGGGATTGAGGTTGAAATCTGTAGCTTTTGTCTATAGGCTCCCTGCTCAATTGTACATTTGTGTTTAGTGGCTGTTCCAGTTATAAACACAGTGGTAAGGTGTCTGTCAGAAAGGAATTTGTCCATGTTGTGTTCCCAGTGTATGTTTAATATTTATGGCCACTTGCAATAAATGTCTCTAACAAGCAGTGAATTGTTGGAAGGACATCAGCTTAAATTTCCAAATCTGTGCAGTTCTGAGTTAAACCTGAATAAAGTTAGCACAGCTTGGAGGGCAACTTCAGTGCTTAAAACTTACTAAACCAGAGGTGTGTTTCACTTGTGTTCAAATGCGTGTACAGGCAGCTCTTGTGCTTGTGACTTCCTGCAGTTAGATTTGTGGGACTAATGAGCACCTATGCTAAAACTTGAAAGCAGACCTGTCTGCTCTCTGAAGCTGTCCTGCAGAATGCTGTGTGAGGCTGATGCTGGAAAGCAGCAAGGTGGCCGGCTGATGGATTTCAGCAGGTGCTTTCTCAGCTTCAGCATTCATGTAAGAACTTGAGGTTACCAGAATCAGTTAACGTTAATGGTCTCGTTGGCTTGTGGTTCTAATGTTGTGGTTTCATCCTTCTGTCCTTAATGCAATTCAGTGGCACATGTTGCTCACAATGAACTTCACCTTCCCTTCTGGGCTTCGTATTTGTGATTAATTGGGCTAAATCTCCAAGTCAGGAATGTGCTTAGAAATGTAAGTCTTAGCCTTATTAGGAGCGGAATGACTTATCCCAAAGACTCTCTCATTTTCCTTAAAGTACCCTATTTCCTTCTCCAAACAAGACTGTCTCCTCCCTGAGGAGTGATGGGAGTGCTGTCTGGAATGGCTGCAGGGGTGGTTGAGCCCAGGAGTCCTCCTTCTCTGGAGGTTGGCCTCAGTTCTCACTTTTGATTATGCCTGCTTTGATACTTGGTGAGCAAGGGAGGTCACAGCCCCCTTGGAGCAGCAGTGGGAACTAAAAGCTTTTGCTAGTAAAAGTAATTGTGCTGCAATGAGAAAGTTCCTTCTCTGTCAGACAGTGGGAGGGAGTAATGAAATCTTGGTGTGATCTTAACTCAGTAATCAGCTTTTACTAATTTGATTTGTCCAAGTTTCCCTACCTTGTTTCTGCTACCCATTCCTGGTCTTGCTATTTATTTGGAATTGGTTTTTTTTGCAGGCTGCCACCCACGGCTGTAGAGAGGAGGAATGCCTTGGACACTTGTCTGCTGAAACCAGCATTTGAATCTTTGCTGGGGTGAGTCTTCTGTGGGAATTGAGGCAGGGAAGGAAAGACTGCTGATTGAGGTAGAACTGGACTATTTACACGTTTTGGAGCTGATGTTAAGTAGTGCCCTGAGAAAGACTGGAAAGATTAGACAAAGTCCTGGCTGAAGGAGTCTCAAACCTCTGCACAAAGACACTGTGGTTCTTTTTTCCCCTGGTACTTTTTGTATATGAGAAAATTCGGCTAAGATTTTAGTGGTGGTGTGAGTTTCAAAGCACACCAGAAGCAGGTAAACTTTGTGCCACTCAAAGCAGACTTGTAGTCTTTGAGTTTTGATCTAGTGAGATGGTCCTAATTCCCTTGCCCATGGATTGTGCCCAGGCTGTCTGTGTGTTGGATGCAGCAGGGTAGCTCTAATATTCCAGAAAAGGGGCAGGAATGGGCTCAGAGATACAGCCAGAAGAAGGTACTGCACAGCTAGGACAGTCTCACACATTTCTCTAGCTTCTCTAGAGAGACAATTTGCATGAGCTGAAGATCTGTTCTGTGCCCTTTGGTAATAGCCTGGGAGGTTGAAAGAATTTCTGACCTCACAAAATTATTTACTGGAAAGGAACCAGAGCTAGAAAAGCTAGAATTAAGAATCTTTTCTCAATAGGTGAATTATTTGTTATTTCTAAGCTTACCAGCTGCTTCTGAACAGCAGAGCTGTTACTAAAAGAGCTGTACTAAAAGTACTAAGTTACTAAGTTCAGTATGGGTATTTAGTGCATCATGTCTCAAAGTTAGCTGGTCTTGCTTAGTTCATTGTCCATTTCTCACTGTGTAGGCTGTAGTGTTTTGTTTTGGGGTGGTTTTTTTTTTCCCCCCTTTTTACTGTCAGTATCTTCTAAATACATAGAGCTTAGAGAATGAGTTTATTTGGGAAACTGAAAAACGTTTTCTTAACAGCTGTTAATACTCCTAATGGACAAGTCGTGCTGACTGGTGCTTCTTATGATTAACATTAGGTTTTCGAATGGCTGTATACTTCTGTGTTAACATTTTAATCTAAGACCCAGTATGCAGGATCACTACAAAGTCAGCCAGTACACTGAGTGTGTGCTTAGTTAATTCAAAGGTGAAGCCAAGGGCATGATAATACGTGACATGTTTGTGTCTGGATTTGGCACTAAGGCAGTAAGAGTCCTTTCCCTGCTAGGAGAGACCTTTTTCTGTGGTTCCTGTCTTTTGACAAAAGAAGTGACCCATTCTTTTTAACTTCGTACTTACAGGGTATAATACCATCACGTTCTAGTTGCAGGAAGAATGTGCTTTTCAGGAAAACCTCCTTGTGATCCCCACACGCTGTGCTTCTCATCCCAGGGTGGCCGTGGTGTGAATGCACTGGAGCACAGCCCATGTGCTGCAGCTGCCAAGGGGTGGGACCCTACTAGAGTTAGTCCAGAATATAAAACAGCCAAGATGTATGTAATGTGGATGTGAGAACTCCATACTTTTTTGCTGCATGGATACACCCCTGTTGCTCCAAACAACTTATTAATGCCAACCCAGTCATATAGTGCCACTTGTTTGGAATAGGAGTGCGGCTCAAATCAGGAGATGGCATTTTCAAGTTAAAACATCTTGCTTCAAACCCTGTTCTTATTTATTAAATTGCCGTATAACTAACAACTCTTAATTTTCCTCGCTACCTCTATTACGCACTTTTTAAATCTGAAGTTACTCAGTGTCTTCTTGAGTTACATACATGATGTAAGCTTTCAGTCACACAATTTTAATGAGTCTATATAAATTGTACAAATGGACAAATCTTCTATCTCACTCTTTGCCTATATTTTCTGTTACAAGATCTTCCCATTTTCTGTCATCTGTTTGCCCTCCCTGTCTTCATGGATTTTGTTCTTTTAAAATGGGTGATAATACGATAAAAATGGTAGGATAAAGAGAGCTTTTTACAAAGCAGTTGCGTGGCTTACTGGCTAATGCAGGTATATCATGTGGATTTTGAAACTTCTTCCTTTTTTCCTTCATCAGTGTTGACAAAATATACCCGTTCCTGTGCGCTAATGATTTTATCAGAGTGGCAGAGTTCCAAGGGAGCACCAAGTTTGAGCTACCTTATGGAATAAAGAGAGCAGGTTTGTATTTCCCATGTGCCTTATTTTTAATCAGAAATACCTAAATGGCTTGTAAAGCCATCTGAATCTCTGTTCCTGATCTTTCCTGTCCACTGAGGCCAGTCCTTTTGGGGTGTCTAGCAGCATCTTGGTGGTTCCATTCAGTCCCTCTGACCTGAAACCTTCCTGTTTTTAACAACTAAAACACTGGGTTGGGGTTGCCCTTCTTAGCAGAGAAGCTCCAAAAAGGTGTGAGTGAAGAAGAGTGGACCTTACTCAGCTTCCTTCTGTTAGTGTGTGGGCTGGAGTGCTAAAGGTACTCAGCTCTGATTTGCTAGAGGAATTACTGAGTCAGTGTGATGGGCTTCAATCAGCACACTTAAGCTTGTTGGAATCCAGAGTCCTATTGAGGCAGAAGTCCTCAGGTTTAGGCAGTTACATCAGTGAAATTTTCCTTTTACTGTCCTGATTTTGACTGGAATAGAGTTAATTTTCTTCTTAGTAGGGGGTACAGTGCTGTGTTTGGGATTCAGCATGAGAATCATGTTGACAATACATGGATGTTTTAATTGTTTCTAAATTCCAAATGTTCTTTGATGTTTTTATGCACAGTGCACTATATTTAATAACATTGTGCTCAGGGTGACAGGCTTATTTTTTGTATTGAGAATACTGAGTGTTTTCATTAATCTTGTTTATATTTGCTTTTTAGAGCAATTTTTTCGTTTAGCCCTTTCAAGACTGCAGAACTGTGGCCTTTCCAGTGAAGAAGACAGGTGAGATGGTTTATTTGCTACTGTTCCTGTTAGTTCTATTTTTAATATTTAGTACTTACCTGAAAAGGAATGTCCATGGGGTTATCCTGAAATTACTCAAGTTAGTCAAGACATGGAGCAGACTGACAGTGTCCAAGCAGTGTGTAGCTGATTCTAAGGTTTCAGTAGGCTTGGTTTTACACTTCAGTAGCACCAGCATGCAAGAAAAATTATTCTGTGATGGAGCTTTAACTTAGAGATTTCCTTTTGTAAGTGTATTAGAAATTCTCCAGCTGAATCCAGTCCCATCTTCATGTAGTATCTTTTTATACTTAGATTGTATGTGACCTCTTCTTGTAAATTCTGTGCAAGGTGGAGAATATTTGAGATAAGCAGATGCAAATGAATGTCATTCCCCTGTGTCTCTGCATCCTCTGGCTGCTGCATGTGCTTGTTCCTGCGTAGGCTCTACTTCCTTTCCTTGTGGATGAGGGAGACCTAGGAAGACAGGAAAGGCTGTCTGTCCTTTTGGGAGTAATAAGGGTGTGGCACGGAAGGGAGCATGCCTTAGATAATTTGCTTCCCATGGATTAGATAGATTAAATTAGATTAAATCTTTAATTAGATTCAATCTCTTGTTGGAAGCCGCATCTGCCAGGAGGTTTTGTTTTGAAGGGTCTTTGTGATTCTGTGTCTTGTTTGTTTGGCTTTTGTTGGGATTTTTTGCAGGTCTGGTTGGCAAGTAGACTAAAGTCCTGTGTTTCCAAAGTGATGCAGGTGACTCCTTCGATTTGCAGCCTAGCAAATGGGCTGACAACCTGCCAGATACGACGTTTGTATACAAACTTCTTAGCAGAGTTGAATGCAAATAGTGCTGAGGTTGGCTGTACTTGTTTTTTGTTTTGTAATTGCAGAGACCATACAAGATTGCTGCTTGAAGCCAAATGTCGGATCACAGTTTAATTAAACTTGGGTGGAATATGTTCAAACCTAAGAATTTGATTTAATACAGAGGTTTTTTTCTTTTTTTTTTTCACTACTGTACTTCTTCCTTTCTTGGTGTTTAGTTTGTTTCTAGGATGTTCAGGTTTACTCTTAAGAAAAGGAAGGAAAAAATAAAACACTGTTTTCTATCAGGAGTGTGATAATGGGGTAATTTTTTACAGAATTGGCTGCCAGAAGCTGCTCTTTTGTCTGGAGTTTGAAGGAGAATGCCAGATGTTGTATTAAAAATTCCCTGAAACCATAAGTTCAGGACCACAATTGTTTGTGCGGTAAAGCAGAGATGCTTGTACCTTTTAAATGGAAATGCCTGTCCTGTATATGAAAAGTGAGGAAATCGGTATTCATCCTTTGAATGTAGATTCTCTGAGATGTAGATATGGGTAGTAGTTCTGGGAAGTATGCTTCATTTTATTAGAAGTAACATACTTCAGTGGTACTGAAACAAAATGGACAGTTATTGCTATTTATTAGGCAATAATATGAACAAATCAAGCATACAATGACTTCACACAGTGTATTCTTTCTAGATCCATCAGGTTTTGTGTACAGTAGTCTCGGGGCATGAATCACTGTAGTTGGGAAGAGTTTTTATGCGTACATTTCACTGAGATACGGTGGCTTTTAAAAGTGAAACTCTCTAGGGATTAATCCTAACAACATTCTCCAGTAATACAGAATCATTAGGTGGCTCTGTAATGCTGTTGTCCAATTCAGCTTTCTTGGCAGAACACAAACCAGGTTTCCCTATAAATATTTTTTAAGGCAGACAAGTACTAAGCTAGATAAGCACAAAGTCTGTGGTGCTTATATAGCTGTACTTACGTACCACTTAGGTAAATCTGTACGGAGTGTGCTACAAAGGTGTTTTTTTCCAAATAGTGTCATTTTCCAAACTTAGGTCAAATTCTCACTGTGTAAAGGTGTAGCTCTCCCAAAGACTTTGGAAATGAACAGTGTCACTGACTTCAGTTCAATTGTGACTTCAGTTCCTCACTGAGTACTTCAAGGACTTGGAGCTCAACAGTTCTTACAAATGCATTTACACAATCCTGAGTCAACAAAATGTGACCTCTGCATCCTCCTTTCACCAAATAACCTCAGGAAATAATTTGCATTCCTCAAGTGACTATGGGGGCATGTGTTAAAGGAGCTGAGTCTGAGATCATTTTCTTTTTCCACTGAAATAGTATTTCAGTGGAATGTGGAGGATGCAAACCTTTTGACCTTTAGAGGCTATATTTCCGTTTAGCAATATTTTTCTTCTATAGTCTAGGAAAATGTTTCTTTTAGCATTTCACCATATAAACAAAATGCATGAGCCAAAGCCTGGCCTTGAGATTGAGGCTGTTTTACACCACCTGAATAGGGCAATGGTTTGAGTGACTACTGCCTGCAGACACTGGAGATCAGTTACCTTGGTGTTTGCATTGGGATCCATTTGTACTCTTAGTAGATCTCTGACACATAAAGGCAATCCCTTTGTCACTTAGACCTTTCCTACAGCTATTGTTACAGCCAAGGTCTTAGTATTTTTCACTGTCATCAATGTTGTGCTAGTGACTGTAAGCTGAACATCCAGACATTGCAGTCTGTTACATTTAATTTGTAGCACACCCTATGTCATTTAAGGCTATCTAAACTAACTTCTCCTCAGTATATTGACTTAGAGAAAGGGTGAGTGAGTGGGGTTGTTTAATTTGAAAACATTGTGAAAAGGAAATTTTAAGAAGTGAGATTGGTAAAGTATCTGGGAGTAACAGTCTGAAAATGGGTGCCTTGTCCTCTGATCTGCTCTTAAGTACAGGTCAGTTGATTTCACTTAAGAGCCTTTAAATGCAGTTCAGCCTTGCTACATATTTTTTATCTCTGTCATTTGTTAGTTTTCTATGATACTGTGCTCTGGTTTTTTACATGAACAGTTTTCCTCCTTGCATATTGTTGTTAGTGGCCTCAGTACTACTGTGGGACTTAAGACTTAGGATCATAACTGAAGACATTTGAGTACTGGGAGGGGAAGTGTAAGGCAAGGAGGCAATTCAGAAACAGCACATTTGTGCCAGACTTCCTATTAGAGCCAGCCCACTTTGACTCCCTGAACCTGACAGAGATTAAAAGCTTGTGGTTTTAATTTGTTTGACTGTACTTGTGTACGCTTCTTCAGGCATATTTGATCTGCTTGTTGACTTTACCCATTTCAAAAGTCAAATGCAAATGTTAGATTCTTTATTGGGTATTTGATGGCAGCTGATAACTTCGAGTAGGCATGTTTTGAAGGGCATTGTAATTCAAAAACTTAATCAAACTTCAAATTTCACTCTGTTTTCTGGCCAAGTAGTACTAGTCAACTCTTGGTCATAAACAAAATCTAGTCTGCATTCATCAGTAAGAAAGAAGAGCTTGAATTTGACTTGAGAACAGCTACACAACTTCTGTAGCTGAGCAAACCTCAGTTGCTCAGCTCTGAAGTCACATTTTATTTTGCCCTCCCTGCCCAGTGTGTCCTGCTGCATCATGACTACAGAGATGAGAAAGCAAAGACCTCTTAATTGTATACCAGTTGCTAGAGACTAACTTACTGAACAAGTATCTTGAATTACCTCTTCCAAAAGTTGAAAGGTATGTAATAAGGCATTACTTTAAGTTCATCTACAAGGAACAGAAAAAGCAGCACCTCCTCAAAATAAATACCAGGACACATGATACAGCCAGATGCTAATTAGCAAAAAGCTAATCTCGTGCTTTTTGCTCCTGTGCTTCACTCCACCTTCATCACTTACTGATCACATTTTTTCATCCAGTTTTCCATTTTCCTTCCTTACTCTGAGTTCTAAACTGTAGCTGTAAGCAACAAGGTGTAATTCAGGAAAAGGACAACTTCTGCTTTCTTACTCCTGCTGTAACTTGTAGGAGGTATATGTTCATCAGCCTGCTTTCTTAAGATCCTTTCAAACTAGATAGAAAAATTAAATGGAAAATGAGTGGTCAAAAGAAGTAGAGAGGGAAAGGGTTTAGGGGTGTAGAGGGAATGAGTGTACTGCGGACAGGATGGTATAACAGGTTTTAACCTCTCTGATTTTCAGGATACCACATCATATGAGTTACGGTATTAGCTGGAATTCTTTTTCTGAATCCTTGCCATCTACTAAGCTTCAGAAAACAGTAGAGAAAGGTGTGCATGAAAGCTTTTTTCATGTCACCCAACCCTGAAAACTGCATTTAGAGCATCAGTTTTTTATACACACATTTATGTGTGTGTCTGTGTGTGTGTGTATGCATATGCATGTATGTATTCAAAGGCAACTATCTCTGTAGATGTTATTAATTCTGTAGGAAATTCAGGAAACTGCTTTGTACATTGAGATGTTGCTCAGTCTTGGCTGGAAGCTGCTGTTTTCATTGATGTTGAATAATTCTCAGCTGAAAAAACAGGTTGGACTGTTTGAGGAGAAAGAAGTTAATTAGTTGGCATAAAGTGTCATGCTGGGAATTCAGTGTAAGTTATAGTGTTTTTCGGGACACAGTTTTAGTGTCCTGAACCTAGAGCAAGAAGTGGCATAGAGCCTTTTTCTTACTTGAAGAAAGAACCAAGGGAGCAGGGTGTTACTGTGAGGTCACTCATCCTTGGTAAACTGTGACCCTGCTTGTGTCTGAAGAAAATACCAGTGTTTTTATTTCCTCATTGTTCCTGCTGCAACCAAATTGAATGGCTTTTGCTCTAAACAAAGAGGCATTTTTACAACAACAAAAAATGATGTGCTTATTCTGAAAGGAGTTTACAGTCTTACATTTAAACCTTCGCTAAAAAAGGCAAAATGTCTTGAGTAAAAAACCAGCAAGCCTGTTTGTGAGCTTCCCCCCCCCTTTTATTTTTTTAACACGTTTCATTAGCATTGAAACAAGACGTTAAAAGGCTAAATGTGAACTGAGAGAACCTGTGATAACTTTGAAAATCTTACCCTTATAATTTACTTTCATAAGTTTAGCATCTGCTTAATAGCTATTTTGGGTGCTTTTTATCTCTGAATGTACTGTAAATTCGAAGTTACTGTTTTGATTTGATGTAGTATAAGATCTTATTTTTTTAGCACCTAATATTTTATATGCCTAGTAATGGTGTCTAATTTGAATCTGGTCATATGAGAATGCAGCTTTGCATCAAGGAATCTATCTTGTTGCATCATGGCAGTCACTTGTTTAAATGTGTTTAGACAGCACCTTTTAAGCAGAGGGAGAAAAATTCACACCATATTCATTTGGAAAGCTGTCCTATGTTATTGGGCTAAGATTTTTTTGCATGTACAGTTCATAAGCCTGTGAGGGGAATTGTGAACATAAATTTTGATGCTTTAGCTTGTGTTGGAGCTGTGGAGTTGTATAATACTGCAGAAGCACCTTAATATTGATATATTAATAGAATAGCCTTTCCAGACAGGGTCAAGTTTGAAGGACTGTGGAGTATAATTTATCAAATGGCACCCGTATCACCAGCTGGTAAGATGATCTTAAACAGCAGACCACTAGAAAAAGGAGATGTGTGAAAACGCTTTCAGAGGGTGGAAGCCAGTTACTGACTTTGTCATTCCCTGAAATAGTGCCTTTTTTTCTTTCCTAAAGCAGCCATAGTACATGAAAGAGGATTGGATCTGCTTTGCAGGGGCCAAGGGCTGTAAAAGATACAGGACCTCAGTTAGAAAATAAGCCAGTTAACATGCAGAAGTATCATTAATAATATGAAGCCAGGGAAGTCATGAATTTTGAAACTTCTCTTTGTTCCACAGCATTGCCTGTCGACGGTGTGTTGTGGTTGGTAATGGAGGAGTACTTCGAAATAAGACATTAGGAGAGAAAATTGACTCATATGATGTCATAATAAGGTAAATGCTGTCTCCTTTTTATTTTGTGTACATGGAGCAATGGGTAATTCTCTAAGGCCAGGGACTCTCTCTCTGCTCAGCTCTCATGCCTGTGCTGGAGCCAAATCAGAAGGCTTCCTTTCTGCTTGAGTGACACACAATAACCAATTGTGTGATTGTATTCTAAGCCACCTTGGCCAAGTTCCCATGTGTGCCTGATCCCTCTGAGTTTAGAGGGTGAGTGCATCTGGTAATTGCTCCTCTGCTGGGTAACGTGATAGGTAACTGCTGGGCTGCTGAACTTTCCTGTACCCAGACACAGTGTCTGTCCTGCAGACTAATATCTGGGGTGGCAGCCACTGCACAGTAGGAACACGTGTGGGGCAGTCACTGGTGTTTCTGTGTCCTCTGCAGGATGAACAATGGCCCTGTGATAGGGTACGAGGAGGATGTTGGGAGGAGGACAACTTTCCGCCTTTCCTACCCGGAATCCATCTTCTCAGATCCCATCCACTACGACCCCAATACCACTGTTGTTCTCATCGTCTTCAAACCGCGGGACTTGAAGTGGCTTTGGGAGATACTTGGCGGTCAGAAAATAGTGAGTTCAATTATTCATGTGCCTTGGCTCATCTTGCCACTCATCTCTTACGTGAAATACGCATTTGCTTTTAACTGTAGTCCTCCCAGGTGAGAGGAGCTCTGGGTCTTCTCCTAGTCAGTTTATTAACTTTTATTTACTCTTCTATAGATTCTTTGTCTTCTTTCTAATGCACATATTTGATCAGTTCCTCACCACAAAGCAGTCTACCTCTGGGAAGTGTATTTTTATCCTCTCCCTAGTATCGTTTGATACTTTAACATGCATGCTCCAGACATTTCCCACAACATTTTATCCTGTGCACTTGCAGGAATTGCAGGATAATTTTAAAAGAACCTCTCTCAGGTCCAGAATCTTTTTAAATCTTCATTAGGGCCAGGTTTAAAGCCGTATACCAGGTTCTCAGGGCATTGTCCGAGTAAATTTTGAGTATTTCCAAGGATATTTCTATATACTCGGTTTCAGTGCTTCAGCACACTTGCAGGAGAGAATTTCTCCTTGTCCTTTCACTGTGTTCCTCTGAGAAGAGTGTGATCTCATCTTTGTTAACCCCTTCCAGATAGTTGAAGATGGGCTGAACAGACCCACCCTGCTCAGACCCTTTTTGTTTGCTGTGAGCTCTGGCCCCTTGGCTGTTGTAGTGACCTTCTGTGTTGGACACTCTTCTGCACAGAGGAGCCCAACACATTTGTGGGAGTTCAGGAAGGGTACAGTGCAAAGTACTTGAGAGAATGCTAACAACTTCTGTCTGCCTGTTGTCTGTGCTCTTACTAATGTGGCCAGCACACAGTGAGCGTTTATGGCCTCCAGGGCACATTGTTGGTACATGTGGTCTGTCAGGGACCTTTCTGCAAAGCTGTTTCCCAGCCAGCTGGCCGCTGCTGTGGCGGTGGGTTATCCTGTTGCCGGAGCAGCTGTTTTTGAACTTAGAGAGATTCAGCACTCTTCTTTAACCTCATGCCCTTGGAGTTTATGCTGGTTAGAGTTGCTGCAAAACTAAATTCAGCTGTATTCAGTCGTTAAAAATCTGTGTTTACTTGCCTGTCAACAGAGCGCAAAGGGCTTTTGGAAGAAACCCGCTCTGAATATGATCTACAAATCGAGTCAAATCAGGATTCTTGATCCCAGCATCACCAGGAAAACTGCTTATGAGTGGCTTCATTTCCCAGCAAGGTTTCCTAAGAAGGAGGTATGCTTTTTTCTTTTGTCCCTTCTAGTTTTGTGCAACCAAATGTGTATTTAGAGGCAATTATATCTTTTTTACAGTAGACGGTAATGTAGAAAACCTCCTAGGTTCGCATCAAAGTAGTTTGCCATTTAGATGGTGCTTAAAAAAGATGGGAAAATGGAGCCCAGAAAGAGAGTGGCTAGCCTTGTGTGCCAAAAGTACCTTTTTATGGGTTCTGTAATTGGTATGAAATGAGGCTGCTTTCTAGACAGACAAAATGCTTTTAACACAACTGGGGAAGACAGGCAGGTAATGCAGCATGACAGATCCAAAGTGCTTCTAGAAATAATTGGGAGTTTTGAACTACTGAATGTTGGGTGCTTTTCTTAAAAAAACGCAAGGCACGTTAAAGCAACAAAGAGACAAAAAACCTCAAACAAACAATGAAGCCTCCACCAAAAACCAAAACACTGAAAATAACCCCACACCAAACAACCCCTCCCCCTGCAAATCCCAGCAAAGGGGTAAATCTAACTCTGCTCAGTTTCACGCTCCTGGGGCTGGGGAGGGACTAGGGAGCAGAGAGGATATTCCAGCCCTGTGCTGATGATGAGTGTCTGGCAGCATGGTTGTGCTTACTGATTTGTTGCCAAGCATTGTAATGAGCTGACCGGCAATTTGGACATAAAAATACATTTTAATTGTCAGTTCTTGACTGAAAATGTTTTTGATGTAAGGTAAAGCTTCAAGCTGGGGACCTCCCTTGTGCAGTCAGGAACAGCCATGTGCTGTTTTGCACAGAGACAGCACTCTGGGGGTGACATCCCCAGTTCACCAATACCACCCAACTGACATATGTGCAAATGTCTGTGGAATATCTGCCACAATTTTTTTCTGGTGTACTCTTTCTAGTATTCGAGGGGTTGGCGGGGGGGGGGGGTAGGTTCTGTACCTCTTTCAAAAACTTAATTCTGTTTTCTGAGCCTAAGAGTGTCTTTTTTCTCCCCTAGTAACTCTCAAACTGGAATTGTCTTTTTGGCTGTGTGCTTGCTTGGGCCTCTGTGACATTTCAGCTTTTCAGCCAAGGGTGGCAAGAAAGCAGCATAGTAATTGGATGCCTGACTAATCTCCTAAATGGCCATAGAACATGCATGACCTCCATGGGTCCAGAAATCCCTCCTGACTATTCTGGGGCTCCCCTCTCAGTGGGAGTAGACGTTAAAGGCAGTGTGGTCAGTGAGTCAGAGAGATGTGTGTGGTGTCAGCTGGTGCTTGGGCACAGGCCCCTTGGTCACCCTTTGCTCCTCTCCTGCCTCTGGGTGCTCCTGCACAGAGCTGGGTTAGTGTCACCATGCCTAGAGTCCCCTTCTGCTACCTCCATGTATATCCTACTTAGTGCATGCCTCGGGTTTTGCAGTCCCTCATCCCTGGGCAGCAATGATCAATCTCAAGCATGCTCTTCCTCCTTTTTCCTCCCATCTCAGAAGCGGGCTGTGGCTGGGAGCCTGCACATCTGCAGTGAGAACCTGCACATCTGCAGTGACCCTGGCACAGCTTGGTTAAACTGCAGGTCACACCAGGAGCTCCGTAGGCAGGAAGGTTTCATTCCCAGGCCCTCTGTACCATTGCTCGTCCCTTGGGAGGGCTGGTACTGCCTTGGCTGTCCTGTGCTTCAGCCCCCTCTGCCTGCAGGAGATGCCAGTGACCACTGTTGCTTTCCCTGCTGTCCCTGCCTTTTCCATTAAACCAGTGAGCACGTTAGCGCGTAGGCAGCAAGAATTTCTGATTATTAGTAAGCCAGGAATAAAATCAGATGTGTTGCCCCAGCATCACTAAACTCAGAAAGTGTACTGGAGTCATTCCAGGGCTTTGCCTATTCCCATTAAGTAGGCTGAAAATACTTAATTACAGGCCCAGGATATCTGGATATTGCATGATAGTGCATTTTAAAAGTAGTGGCTTTTAAATTACATCCCTTTAAGGTGAATTTTATGACAGCTGAAGGTGAACAGGGCTAGTTACAACCAGTGATATTCCTGATATTTCCAAATAGCACTAATCCTGACACGTAGCATTCCTTCCATAGTTTTGGGGTCCTGTTTAGTATGGATGTTACAACAGAGTTACCACTAAGTTTATGACATTGGGGCCCTA
The DNA here is from genome assembly GCF_029207755.1 of Chamaea fasciata. Taxonomy (NCBI): domain Eukaryota; kingdom Metazoa; phylum Chordata; class Aves; order Passeriformes; family Sylviidae; genus Chamaea; species Chamaea fasciata. The sequence goes on along the minus strand of NW_027094087.1, from coordinate 21,090,169 downwards.
GGGCAGAAAGTTGTTTTGCTAACTGGCAGGAGCCCTGGGCATCGTGCACATTTTAAGCAGATACTATTTCTGGAGTACCACAAGAGTTGCATAAAGGTACCAAAAACTCTTCCGTAAAAGGCAATAGCTCATTTCTGTGACTTCAGTTAGGCTTAAAAGAGCTGAGAATAGTAACTTAACTTCTTCCTGGGGGTTTTTTGTGTTGTCATATGATGTGTCATCACAAAGAAATACATGGAGTGCATCTGCCTTTTCTGTGCACAGAGTTGTCTAGTACTGGTTTGTCTGCTTCTTTTTCAGAGACAGACTGAGCCTTTGGTCAGAGTTCAAACAAAACCCCATGATTTTGTGCTCAGTTTGAGGTTTGACTGCAGGTACTGAGACTATATAGCTCATTTGTTCTCTGAGAAAAATCTTACTTTAGCTAAGAAGGGTAGTGGTGCCTGAAAGTTTTGCCCATTTCTGGGGACACTTTTTCACCTTAGCTTCATCTTGGTCGAATGAATGAGTCATCTCTCTAAAAAAGCTCGCCTCATTGAATTCCCCAGATCATATTAGCCTCTGCTGCTGCTAAAAAAGTCATGTATCTGAAAACAGGATAGGGCAGATGGTTGCCTGGAGTTCTGTGCTTTTGTGAGAAACGTTGCCTTTTGGTTAGGTGCTCTTAATTTTGCACAGTTAAAACCTGTTTATGACATGCTCTTCATTTTTACATTGCATTTACTTCTGAACTTATTGTAGGGAAAAATAATTTATTTACAATTTTGTTTCTATTGGGGATGGGGGGGAAGGTCTGAAGCAAAATTCTTCAGGAATTTCACTGCTTTGAAGAAATGCAAATTCAGTCAAATTTGTGTAGCAGTAGCCCTCGTGCTTTGTTTGTTGCGATGAAAATTTGGGAATATAATTTTCTGTTCATCTGGGTCTCCATCATCTAGAAACTCCTGAATACACCTCATAATTCAGTCAAATTTGAGGGGGTTGTAAATTGTTTGGCAGTGTAGTGAAGCCAGCCCAGTTTTGTGAAAGTAGCTGAGCAGAGCAGTGGGGAGACCTTCCTGATGCCTCTGTGGAGGGAAGGGCTACACTGTGGGCTCAGCCCTCACTAGAAGCCAAGGAATCCTGGGGGAGGCTGGCACGACAGACACCCTGGTCATGGGAAACCTGTGGGGGCAGTACCTTTTTCCTTCAGGGACCAGAGGGGATCAACCTATGAAACCAAACATCTGTAGAAGACCCAGGCTGCCTGATTTCTCTTGTCTCTGTTCTTGAGTTTGCTGTTCCCATCAGGCTGCCCAGTATTTATGTGTGTGTTCTCTTTGTGTTCTGTTGTAGAAACCCAAGCATCCAACAACGGGGCTGATTGCCATTACACTGGCATTTCACATATGCCATGAAGTCCACCTGGCGGGCTTCAAGTATGACTTCACTGACAGAAATAGTTCTTTGCACTACTATGGCAATGAAACCATGTCTCAGATGATGCAGGTAACTAACACTTGTTTGTGCTGAGAGAAATAGAGCTGGTAACTGGGGAAGGCAGTTCAATATAGATAGAAGTGTGGACTGCAGGTCAGAAAGGTCTCGCACTTTCTCCTGGGTCACCTGCTTGTGGGTTAGCATGACTTGAATCTCTTCTTGTTTCTGAAAAATGTAGATACTCATCTTTGTGTCCTTTGTGCTGTACCATATCCTGCAATGTCTGTATGAGATGTCCATCTGTGTGTTGTGTTCCGCTTTGCTGGTGTTTTCCTTAGGCTGCTCAGCTCTTGTCCTAGAGATGTCTTTGTTAGCAGTGTCAGCACACGAGTGGTGTTGTTCCTGTTAGTATTCTCTTTTTCCTTGGCACCTACTTGTACTGTATGTCATAGCTGTCAAACTCCTTAAAAGAAAGAAGAGCAAAGGGGAATGGAAGGAGTTAAGACCTATGCACTTGTATAGGTCTTGGATAGGAAAAGAACTGAGTTTTGGAAACTGAAAGTAAAAAAGCAAAGCAGCTCTTGGAGGAGGGTAGGAAGGAACTGCTTCTAGGGTGGGGAAACCAGAACTCAGCAGGAGGTTCGATAACATCGGGAATGCTGCCTTCTCCCTGCTGCTTTGCTAAGGCCATGCCTCTGTTTTCTTTTATGTCTCTGCTCTTGTATTCAGTTGCTTTCATTTCTGTATTTCAAGCAACCCTGTCTCAGCCCTTCACCGCAGTGTGAAGTTTTCTTTTCCATTTGCCCAGAGCATATGGATACCATTTTCCTTGTCTTCCATTTGCTGAAGAGGAAGGGTAGAGACAATGCCCATAGGAGCCTTTCATGTTTCTCTCAGAACTCCTAGATGCCTGCTGTTCTGAGATAATTTTTCTCTGACACGGAACTTGCCTTCCTTTGGAGGCTTCTCTCTGAAGGTACTTTTTTGCAACATACAAGTTGCAAAAAGTATGTTGCAAAAAAGTACCTGCAGAGAGGTACTTTTTTGATCATTAGTTGAAGGTTGATCAAGGTTGATCATTAGTTGAATAGACATCCGTAAGTTTCCTAAACTTCAAAAAGCAGACTTCAAAAAACAAACTATTAAACAAAAATGTTCCTGACAGTTCTTCAGTGGCAATAAATTGCAAATACTATACTACATCTGTATAATCTTTTATGCAGTATTCGTATTGTATTCATTTTAATTTACAGGATTCTGTGTCTTAAATAAATTTACTTTCCTTGTGCTGCCCTCCACTAACCTTAGTGGTCTCCTGTGTATCCAGGACCTGGAGACAGCACAGAAGATGGGTTGGTTTGGGCTTGCTGAACCTAATTGGCAGGATGCATCTGACCCACAAGTGCCTGATGTGCTTTTCAAGAACCTGCACTGAGCTTTGAGGATTACTTGTTTTCTGACTGTTTGTGCTGTAAATGTGGCTACACAGCTGTTGTTCTGAATAACCAGGGCAAGGAGGTGGGAGAGTTAATAATGGAAGGATTTCTGTGAGACCACATCTCACTCATTCTTATCACCAAAGGATCATCCTTTTTGGTTGTGTCCTTATGGAAGTATCTAATCTAGTTTTGAGCAACCTGTTTTTTTGGGAAACTGTGCTAAGCCTTTGCTAAGAAGTCTTTTCTCCAGACCTTTTCTGTTCTTAGCATCTTCCAAGTGTCACAGGTAATAGAAAGGAACAGCCAAGTGATGCTGCTAGTTATAATTTGATTTTATAATTAATTTTATTATTCCTTCACATCTCTTTAGAATGAATACCACAACATCACTGCCGAGCAGAAATTTTTGAAGAAGCTTATAGACAAGAACTTTGTGGTCAATTTGACATGAAAGCTGAATGGAAAATACAAAGAACAATCACTATTTTCAAGATTTGAAAAATTTTTATTTTTTGTATGACATTTTTATTTTTTAAGTGCAGCATAACTGTTTACTGTTTAAAGGAGCCCAGAAACCTCATCAAGGCAAAACCTTCTAAGCCTGAGGGTAATGGACTATGGCAAACGGAGTTAACTGAATTTCTGTGAAGCTATTTAATAGTGGGAAAACCATGAAACTTTCAACTGAAAGTATCAGGGATATATAAAAATGTGATGCACGTCACTTACATATCAGTGAGAACTCTTTTCCAAATGATTAATTCTCTGGAATACTTTTCTTTCCGATGTCCTCCAAAAGAGTTCCACTGTCAAGAGACTGAGATGACCAGTATTCAGTCAGTAGGTGGATGTAAAGTCATGAGTATCTGTTGTGTTGTATGAAAATGGCTTTAAAACTATGCATCTAAATCATTACTGTGTGTTTTGGAGAAGGGGGAACACACAGACTGCACAGGTTTTGTTCTGCCATGCTCCTGAGGAGAGGATGTCCCCCTTCAGCCAAGCAGCCACAGCTTCTGCACTGACCATCAACTCCGAACTTCTGTCTGCCTTTGCCAAAGGTGAAGACCCTTTGTCTGATTTGTGGAGATGTTGGTGTTGACAATGCTTGTGTTGTACCCATTTTATGGAAAAATCATGCTCCCTGTGCTGTGCATCCCGTAAATTTTACAGTTGCTGACTTGACTTAAAAAAGAGGAAATATGAAGACTGAAAAGCTGTCCAAACTACCTGTGTGTCAGCCCCCAGACCACAACAGAAACACAGACTTGGACAGAGATGTTCATGCCTGAGTTTAGAGTCAATGGTTGTTGGAGTCCTAGTTCTCTAGGACAGGATCTCATGTATTCTTTTGTTTGCTCCTCAAAAACAGGTGGATTTTTCCGAACGAGGACAATCTCCTTCCTCAGATGTTGTAATGCATCAATACAAGCAAGGAATACTCCCATTTTTGGCAGTAGAGTGTGGTAGGGAGTATCTAGGATGTACCTCAGCCGAGTTGTCATTTGGCATCTGTTTACCTCTTCTGTCTTGGTATTTAAGTTTGAAGTGTGTGGCTGAACTAAATCATTTAACAGTGAAAACTTACTCGATATTTTAATTGAAACATTTGATGAGATGTTTATGTTTCCTGTTTGGGTTTGTCTCTGACAAGCCTGTGAATAAATTAAATCTGCCTGGGAAGGCACTTGACAACTGTCAAAGAACAATATGCTGTTCCAGTTCTCTCACAGGACATCTGTATAAAGTTGTTATTTTAATTATGGCAGAATTTCTGGAAGATTTTGTGGTTATCTTTATCAGTCACAGCTGAAGAAAGCACAAAGAAGTCCACTTAAAAGAAGTCTTTGAAGTTGGTAGGAATACTTTTGTTGATTTTAAATAAAATTATATAGAGTGAGTATATTTAGGAGTAATGCAAACAATCGCAAATGAACAGAAACCATGGTGTTTGTTACTTTCAGAAGCTGAGGATTGCAAGAGTACTGAACAGAATTTATTTTACTGCAGCTATGTAGAGGAATGACCATTGAAGTAACCAAAGAATCATCTTTCTTGTGGGGTGCAGTAGGTGTTTAAAAAAAACCAACCAACTACACACACCTTCCCATAGTTCTCATTTCCAGCTTTAGCTCCTTGGCTCTGCCATTTGGGAATTAGGGAGAGCAGTATGGTTTGGAGAGGTGCCACAGCTGAAGGAGAGTTTCTACCCGGTGATTCCTGAGCTTTGATCTGTTTCAAGCAAGCTGGACATACCTGAAATAATTCGAGATGTCAGAAAAATCTATGGTATGGGGTGGGGAAGGATGGAGGAGTGTCCCAGCAAGGCACAGGGTGCTTTGGTGTCTTGTCTGCTGTGGGTCCCTTGGGTGCAGCTGCACTCCAGCTGTATGCAGGGTGGCAGGTGGGAGTGTGTGGGAGGTCCTGGGGCACTGCAACAGGTGACTCTGGTGGTGGAAACGGAGGAAATCACAATTACTTTTTCAGCTGGCAGAAGTCCTCTTAATTTTTTGTATTTCCTTTATTTTTTCCTGAGACTTTGAAGAGGTCTTTGCTTGAAAATCTCAATACAAACACGTGGGGTTTCACTTAAGAAAATAGTGAGTGTTGTCTTTGTCTCTACTAGCATTTATTTCTCCTGGTTATTTCAGTTAATGAAAAGGTTTGTATGTGATTCTGCAGCCCCAGACCTACAGTGATTTAAACTCCTGACAACAGTAATTCCACCTGAAAAAGCTGCTGTGCCAAGGCTTGTTGCAGACATAGCAGTGTTCTCCAGGCTGTTGCTGTGTAGGAGCCCCTGGTAGATCTTAGACTGTGTTGGGAGCCAAGGCTGGCAGAAGTGGGGGGCTGCCCGTTCACCCCCAAATTCCGCAGTTGCTTCCAGAGCTGGGGCCCCTGGCTCTCCGAATGGCTGCTGCCACTTGCCAGCTGTGTCCATGTAACATCTTGCAGGATGCAGTCCAGGAGGATTTTTTTTCAGGAGAGCTGTTGAATTTGTTCCAGACACTGTGAGGAGAGCTCTTGTGATGGTGCAGGCTGCATCCCTCTGCTTCTCCACCCCTGTCTCCAGTTCCAGAAAGTGGGTAGGGAGAAGCTGCTTTTGAAGATGTGGTTATTCTCTCTGCTTTTTTTCATCTCCAAAGATACTCTTCCCACAAATCTAAACTGATTCCTTCTCCAGTTTTTCTTGCAGGTTTTCTGCTTTTTGTGGGAGGATCAATTTGGATTCTAGCTGCAGCAGAATAAACAAAATAATGGGGAAAAAAAGCAGCTTCATGGCAAACAAATGGTGTCTCTTAAACTCTTCGTACTTAAAAAAAAAAATCCCTTTAGTCTTTTTTACTTTTGCCACATCAGCTTTTGGATCTCTCTAAAATACTTTTTTTAAAAATAATGTTTGGTGTTCTCGATGAATATGTGTTGAGTCCACCACAGTTGCTGTTCCAGGGTGACTGGGTAACATCTTGAATGAAACCTATTCCCTCAGGATCAAGCCAAGAGCTGATGCTGCTGATAAACCATGGTTTGGTTTGGTTTTGTTTGAGGGGCGTGTTGGTTTTTTGTTTTGGTTTGTTTGTGGTTTTGTTTGTTTGTTTGGGTTTTTTGTGTGAGTTTTGTTTTGAAAGCCCAGCTTGCAAGCCAGTAGCTTTTCTCCTCAGTAATAAGCAGCGAGGCAAGTAATGACTTTTTCTCCCCATAAGATGTTTTGTAGGATCCTGTGTCCACCAGCCCTGTTCCACCACCTATTTCACGCACATCATTCCTGCTACTCTGCCTCAAGGACAGGTCTTGCTTTGGCACTAATTTCATTCAGACAGGAACACCCATGTGTAGTGTGTTTCTCAGCAGTGCTCACAGACTACAGTGTCTCTTCTGTCTGGGCACACATTTTCACAGGTGTTTTGCAGTACCAAAGACTTGACTTGGGGCTTTTGGAATAAAACAATAATGCTAACACCAAATACTTAGATAGTCTGAGTGTGAGCTGCTATTAAGACTTTCTTTTTCCCTTTTTGCCATTCCTGAATATGAAATCTCTGCACTGAAACTTCCCTTTAAAAGCTATCCAGTTTTTTATCCTGTCAGGAGTGAAGCTGCCAATTTTGAATTCCAGGGTGCTGCCAGCTTTATTTTTGTGTCTGATAATGATGTAACTGTATAGGTCCCCAGTGTCTCCCATCATTTTTCTATCTGAAGTCAGATGTTCTCCTCCCTTCTTACTTCTGTTCTTGTTCTCTGGCAGCCTGCTGAATTTCTAGACAGCATCACCTTACAGCAAAGGTGCTTCTGCATTTTATCTGCCACCCCTCTCAAAATGCTGCCCTGTCAGAAAGACACAGCTCTAAGATACCAAACTATGCACAGAACAGGCAGGGTGACACATGTTGGCCGAAAGCTCTCTTTGTCTCAGTCTTTCAGGAGGTTTCTTTGTTGGGAAACGATTTCTTCCTCTGCTGTAATAATTAAGGGACGTCACAGACGATTGCACTAAATATGAATCTGAGAGTGCCTAAAAGGTGTTATAAAATGACATTTCCAGTGACTATATAGGTGATAATAATACAGAATCACAACTTGGGTGTTTAATTAGCATGTGGTACTTCTTGTTTCCAATGCCGTACTTTTCCTTTTTAGCAATGCTCTGGGGGAGAGTATAAATACCTTCACTTTTAAGTGGACTCTGATTTCTAGGAACATAAAAAGTTCAACGTACATTTTTGGTATTGGGAAATATTTTATTTGCCATTTGTCTTAAGTTTTATATGCCTTTAAAGTGCCACCTGTATTTTGAAGAATTCTTACGGTTGTTTCAAGTGAAATTTTGAATGCTACAAATGGAAGGAGATTATTTTCCTGTGAATAAACTGTTAAATACAGTGCCCTCAGACTTATTTTTGCAAGGCTGGTGCTCTGTGTGTGAGTGTGGATGTGTGGGTGTGCTCAGGGCTGTTATTGTTGGTTTGTAAAGTAAATGGCGTTGTCAGATACGGTATCAAGTTTTGGAACAAACTTCAGTGCTTTGTAGAGCAAACAGCTGGAAGTTTTTGAACCTAGATGGGCTGTGTTGTACTGTGGCTGGAAATCTAATTCCAGGCTGAGTACAGCCAGAGCTGGGACATGTTTTTTGTGGATAAAATCAAGAGCAGCATCCTTGTGATTTGAATTTTTGTTTTTGGAATCTTGCTTGTCTTACTGTGGAGTGTCAGGGGAATGCTAAAATAAGAGATGTAGAATGAAGAAGATGGTGTGTGATAAAAAATTTCAGAAAGTGAAAATGGCTTCAGATAGGAAGTGAGAGATGCTGAGTGCAGTACTTAGCTCATTATTCGTTTTCTCTTTGTGCAGTAAAAATGAGATGCTCAGGGCTTCAGGGAGTCCAGGGAGCTTTGGATAACAATTCTCTGGCACAGGGTATTCAGTGCATTACTTTCAGTGTGGACAGTTCAGGAGTTCACCAGCTTGGCGGAAATGCTTGTCTTGGAGGTGAGGTGGGGAAGCCACATTAGGAGAGCCAGCATCTCTCATCCCGATCGGTCAGTTCTGCATTTTCAGGCAACACAAGCCCTTAGCAGCAGCCTCTGTGGCCGATTCCTTAGCTGCCCCTCTGCACCCCTGCGCTGGCTCATGATGAGCAGTATCTGTCCCCACGGGCTGCCTGAGGGAGCTCCTCCCTCTTCGTGTTCCCCCCAGACCCTGCTGTGCCCTCCCACCGAATGGGATATGTTCTCTCTCTGGCTTAGATCAAGTTTTGCCAGGAGATGGGAACTAGAGAAAAGGATGAATCTCTGCAGATTTCCCTGCATCAGGCTGTCATTGGTTTCAGAGAGCCCTTGTGGTCTGATAAATGAATTCAGCAGGTTGAATGTTCCTTCTGATCATTTTCAATAAAGACAGAATTGGTTTTCGGTTTTTAATTTTTAAAGATATTTAATAAGATATTTTTTTTCAAATCAGTACAAAAATTTTAAATACAAAATTATTTGCTTTTGACATATCTCGTATATTCTGGGAACATACTGAAGTCACCAGTGTCTGGTAAACTGTCCGTCCATTCCTGCCACCATTCCATAAAATTTCTGAGATAAAGCACCACATTATATCACTGGAGTCCTTAGTCAATGTTAGACTGCATTAAACTCTGCATTTAAATAATGGTAATGCCAGTTAAATCCAATCTTAGTTCTGCATGAAAAAATCTAGTTCATTTTTGAATCAAAAGCAGTAGCGGTAGCTAAAGACATCGAAGAAGTGATGAGCACCTAACTCTGACCTAGCACAGGCAGCCGTGTGTGATGTGCAGCACTGTACAGGGAACCACAGCAAGGTCCACTGCCCTTCGGAAACAGAACACTTGTTGAGGTGAGATTAGCACCATTGATGAGCAGACAGAGACTTCGCGCACAGAAGTCGCTGTCCTCAAGTACAGAGAATACTGAGGCCTGCAGGTTCTCCTTGACAGCTGGTAACATATAAATAAGGATTGGAAATCAGCTTTTGGCTAGAACCAAGTTCTGGGATAAATCTGCGTGATCAGTATTGCCGGTAAAGTTACTGGTTGATCTGAAGCGACAAATCAGTTAAGCAAACAGAGCTACTTCTGCTTTGCCTAGTCATTGAAGAGCAAACTGATTCAGCTTTTGCTGAGTGGCAGAATAGGTGTCTCTTCTGACAAGCCAAATGGGTTCTTGGTACAAGCACAAAAATCCAAGCAAACTTATGCCACCCTGAAGTATTGCCATGTGTTGGCCAAAATGTCTCAATGACACAAGTGGCACAAGTAAATGGGGGAGATTTACCCTCATCTACCTGAGCTGTGTGAATAGAGAATGGAGACTTCTCAAGTGCTGTGGCATTTGGGGGTGAAACCAGTGCCTGCTGGAGTCAGTGGTGACATTTAAGGTCCAATGACTGCTGGAGAAGGCTCAGAGGAAATGGTCAGGCCATGAGGATTCCTCTTCCATCATAAATAAAGTGTTCAGGGAAAAAACACACCTGCAGGATTATTTTATTACAGGGGAAGGGAAATACGAGTCTCCAGCTTAGAGAAGCTTTGCTTGTCAGGCAGACCTGCTGTAAAAAACCCAAGAAAACCCCTACCCAGACAAATAAGCCACTCAAAAATTTTAATATAATTAGAGACTGACCTACTCTGGTTTAAGTCAGCGTAGTGACTTAAATGTAACAGGAGTGAGTGACATACACTGATTTGAACTTTAGTACTGAATTACTGTGAATGAAATTAAGCATGGCATTGCAGAAATATATAATGTACAGCTAATATGTCCCCCTAGGGTGCAAAACAACTGTTTATGAACCTGATACACATCTTTAGATATGTTCACCACACCTTTTTTTTTTTTTTTTAGTAACTAGCTGTGCATAATGTTAAACTTTGTTGTTTTGTTTTTGTACAAGACGGTCCAAAACGGTCATAAAATGCATCTTCTTGTGGTATAAAAGTTTGAAGCAGAGGAGCAAGGTTTTGATTTTGTGTGTGTGTTGTGTGTGCGCCCGTTTGTTTTGTTTTACATGGGATACAATAAATACCCTGAAAAAGACGAATGAACGTACTGCCCGGCATAGAGTCCTGCCGCCTGCTCGGATGGCATCTGAACGTAAACCTTGTCTCCGTGCATCAGCGGCACCACGGCGCTGCCCGAAGCCTGGTCCAGGAAGCCCTTCTTGTACTCGTCGTAGGTGTACATGAGCGGCTCGTTGTTCTTGTAGAGCGCCACCCACACGTTGGCGCCTTTACAGTGGACGTGGTAGGCGAAGTAGTAGACGCCGGGGATCTCGCAGGTGAAGATGCCCGTCTGCGGGTTGTAGTTCTGCCGCCCGTTGTACAGGAGCTTGTCGAACTTCACGGGCACCCCGACGCGGGGGAAGGGCGTGAGGAGCTCCGCCGTGAACGCGGGCATCTCGTAGACAATGCCGCCAGCCTTGCCTTTCTTGCCCTTGTAGCCGTAGGGGGGCTTCACGCCGTCTACCCCTGGCCCCGCCTCGGGCAGGTACTGTCCCACGGCCGGTGGAGTGGGCGGGATGATGACCGGGGGGCCCGGGGGCCCGGGGGGGCCCGGAGGCCCCTGGAGGCCCGGCTGGCCGGGAGGGCCCAGCGCCCCCGGCTTTCCCGGGGGTCCCTGCAGCCCCGCAGCACCAGGTTTGCCTACCCCAGGGAAGCCGGGGGGGCCGGGCATGCCCGGCTCGCCCTTGGCCCCCGGCAGCCCGGGGGGGCCGATGGGGCCGCTGGGACCCGCGATGCCCGGGATGCCCGAGGGGCCCTGAAGCCCCTGGGCACCGGGGAGCCCGGGCTCGCCCTTGGGCCCCACAAGCCCTGGGACACCCGGCAGCCCCGGCAGGCCTTTGTGCCCGGCTTCCCCCTTGGGTCCTGTGGGGCCGGGCGGCCCCCGCAGCCCAGGGCCACCCACCTCCCCAGGAAAGCCTGGCTTTCCCGGAAAACCCTGCAGGCCGGGTTCTCCCTTGGGGCCGACCGGTCCTGGCGGCCCCACGGCACCCCCCTCCCCTTTAGGTCCTGGGAATCCGGCGGCCCCCGGGGGGCCCATGATGCCCGGCAGTCCGGGCTGGCCGGGCTCCCCTGGCGGCCCTCCCATGCCAGGCGGCCCCGCGTGCCCCTTCTCCCCCTTGGGCCCCAGGGGCCCAGGCAGACCGCCCACACCTCGCTCCCCTTTGGGCCCGGGGAAGCCCGGCTTCCCAACCCCAGGGAGGCCGGGGGGCCCCGGCAGGCCTGGCAGTCCCTGCTCCCCTTTGCCGCCCGGGAAGCCGGGCTGGCCGGGCATGCCGTCCTGGCCTGGCTTGCCGATGCCGGGCGGGCCAGGAGGGCCTTGGATCCCGGGGGCCCCTGGCGGCCCCTGCAACCCTAACTCTCCTGGGGGTCCGGGTTTGCCCAGGGGTCCCTGTGGGCCGGGGAAGCCAACCATGCCGGGTTTGCCGACCCCCGGCAGCCCCACGGGGCCGGGGGGACCAGGCAGCCCAGGCGGACCCTTCAGACCCGGCAAGCCCGGGATCCCCACCCCCTTCTCCCCTTTTGGCCCTGGGATCCCAGGGATTCCCGGTGGCCCCTTCATCCCAGGCTCACCCTTTGGCCCTGGTTGCCCCTGCAGCCCCGGAGCACCCGCCTTCCCTATGCCGGGAAGCCCGTGAGGCCCTGGCGGTCCTTGCGGGCCGGGTATCCCCATGGGCCCAATCTCCCCCTTCGGCCCCATCTCCCCTCTTGGCCCTGGGGGCCCCATGACCCCTGGTTTTCCTGGCATCCCTGGCAAACCCGGCTTTCCAATTCCTGGGTATCCTTGTGGGCCCGGTTTTCCTTTGGCTCCTGGTACACCGTGACCTGGTAATCCTGGTGGGCCTGGTGGCCCTCTTGGTCCAGGCTCACCCGGGGGGCCTTGCTCACCCCTCAGACTGCGCATGGGAATTTCTGGGTTGGGAAGAAAAGAAGAAGAAAGGGGAGAGAGAGAGAGAGATAAAAGGTCATTGCAATCACACCCTTAAGAAAACAGGCAGTTTTGAATTGAATATGCTTTTTATGATGCCTTGCGGTTTTGTGGTGGACAGAGACAGCTAGAGAGTTGAGAAATGAAGAGGATGTTACTACTGTTTTTCATACTCCAAACTTCCATGCATGCTTCTGTTTCCACAAAGTAATTACTATGCATCATATGTAAAAGCCATTTGGGCTTTGGTGGTGTTTTCTACCCATACAATCTTAAACAGCAAAATCTGCATTTTGTCCCATGTTGCTCAATCTACCTTGAAGAGTTTTAAGTGCTCTCATGCTGTGGGAAGAATTCTGTCATAAAAGTGCTTTTTCTGGAGGGGTTTAAATGAGCAGGATCAGTTTAAAAAGATTGTACTGATTTATACGAGAGTATGTCTGTATTTTCCCCAAGGCTTTGGTTCCCATTAGGGCATTACTGGAAACCTGCAGCCTGAATCAGTGTTGCGCTTTTGGCATAGCCATGTCTAGTTATGGCTCTTTTAAATGCTTTGCAAAATCTTTGTATTGTCCAAACCCACATTTTTGTGTATGTGACCACTTATCGTTGCAGGTCAGGGTGGGGAAGTTGCTGCTGCGGTTGGTTGCTTTTCAAGGTGCAGGCTTTTTGGGTTAAGTGAAAACTTTCCAGCTCTAAAATATGTAAAGAAGTGACAGATTTGGGGAAGGACAGGAGATGAGGTTTCAGGACAAGAGAATTAACTGTTCTTTAGGAGGCAGAAACCTTCCCTCTCTGCAGATGTTGTGTTTTATGCACATCAAAAATCTTTGCTCATGAGATAGGTTTATTTTACTACAGCCAATGGTGCTTGTTCAGACACTCCGAAGATGGGCCCTGAAATCTTCCATTTCCTTCTGAAGTCAGTGGAGGATGTGGTTAGCTGGAGCCTCAGTAAGACAGAGTTACCCAGCTTGTCTGCAGTTGCACAGACGCTCGTGGTTCTCACAAGGATTTTATGACCCTGGGTGTTCCTGGTCACCCTTTGTATTTTGGACTCCTTTACTTGTTTCCTTAAATATCTTAATACTGTCCAAACATCCTTAACTGAATACGGTAAGTGCTTGTACGTGCAGACTTGTGCATTAATCCTCTGTACTTCCAATGCCTCTGTTACACCCATAAATAACCTACAGAAAGAGGACTCCAGAGTCTGAAGAGCAATTGTATGTTTCTATCTGCAAACCTCAAAATCACAGGGTCTGGACAAATTCAGACAAAATGGTGATGCTCCTGTAAATTCAAATCTTGGGGCTCTTAGTTCATATGTCTGGTTGTTGCAGCGAGAGTGGGAGCAGATCCAAACAGGACTCTGGGACATCATTTGAAACCCCATCAGAGGGTCTCCTGCAAACAGCTGGGATGACAAAGTTTTTCCTGGATTTGAACAGCAACCTGAGCACACCTGTGTGCTGGAGGCTCATTGCAGGTAGGGCTGCTCAGAGGCTGTGCTGCAGCCCAGAGGATGACTGTGGTCTTGTGCTGGTGACCCTGAGCTACCCCACAGCTCCCATGAGCCTGTTCAGCCCACCTGTGGCCAGGTATGAGCCTGGCAGTCCTTTGGGCACAAGGATGCTGTGCCCAGCCTGCAGCAGCAGCCCGCTCCAATGTTCCATTTCCCCGTGGCAAACAGCGCTCTGGCACGCCGGATGGGACCATGCAGGAGCGGAGAGGGACGTGCTGACCTACCTTTCTCTTTCTTGGGAGCCATATCCTTGCCGAGCATGGGCATCTGCGGGACCTCCTTCCTGTACTGGGGCAGGTGGGGGTACTCCTTCCCGTAGGGCATATGGGGCACCTCCTTGCCCAGGTGCTGCATCGGGATGCCTTCTTTGCCCAGCGGCATGTGAGGTACTTGTTGTCCGAGGGGTTGGTACTGGGGCACCTGAGGTGGCAGCTGCTTGATCCCATAGTAGGCACCACCTTGAGCAGACCTCACCAGCTCCAGGTAAACAGTGACAGCCACCGCCAGCAGCTGCACAGGGAAGAGCGGCATGACCATCACCTGTGAACAGCACCACAAAACACACCGTTGGCAGAAGATGTTTTTTCGTGTTGTGCATTCCCCGTTAGGGCAAGCTGTTCTCATTTTCTGCAGCAAACTGGACCTAAATCTCTGTGAAGTGGCCCTGGTTTGTGTGCTGCCCTGGAGGATATCCTGCAGCAGCCCTCTATCTGGTTTGTTGGAGGCTCTACTCAAGCATTACTATTACAGCAAATGTCCTTTTATGTATTTAGTTTTATGCCAGCCCAGAGGTGCCTTCTGTGGTTACTCCACACAGGAACCTGTTCCCAGTTTGCTGCCTTCTCACCTGTGACAGTGCCACAGCACAGCTTTGGGGAGCTCTGCTGCAAGCTCTGGCTCAGGGGAAGAGTAGGCAGGGGATGTGGGGATCTCCTAAATGCGTTCTGCCCGAGGAAGCTCTATTGTCGGTGCCCCTTCTGCTTTCCACAGCAATGAAAGCTCTGTTTCTGAGCTTAAAAATCTGTGCCTGGGATTGTGCCCTGTGGCTGCAGTGTCCAAGGGCTGTCTGTTTCTATCACAGCTCCTTGCCAGCTCTCCTCGTAGCTGGGCTGGGATCCTCTCAGCCTCCTCCCAGAAGAAGTGGGCCTGCTTAGGCCGCCACTGCTCCAGGTAAGGTTAGCCAACCCAAGCCTTTCTCTGGGAATCTCCCAACTATTTTCTAAAGGTCTCCCCCACTGCAGATCCTGGCCCATTGCAAGGCAGTCCATCCCAGCCCCTCACTAGTCCTGCTAACACAACAGGATAGGATTGGGCTTGCTTTCTTTTACTTCTTTATCAAAATGTTAGCTTGGGACTTCTTGTCCCACCTGCTCTTGGCTTTTCTTTTTGTAGTTAAGAGTGTTACCATCAGCTGAGCAGCAAATTAGGAACTGGGAACTCCCTCAAGTAATGCAAATTACGGGACAGCATGTGGTAAAAAGAGACTCTTGTGTGTTGGTAGTATTTTGCCCACAGCCAAATCTGGCATGCAAGTCCTGCCCTTTTCAAATACACATGGCAATTGCCAACGTGATGGCTGTCACCACTCTCCCGTTTTTTCATGCGAAGATGCCTTGCACCCAACCTGGGTGCATTTCAAGGTAGTTTCTGGATTCCCTATGCATTTCCAGGTCATTTGTGCTCCAGAGCTTCTCCAAACAGCTTGTCAGGACTTGCTCCCAGCAGCTGCTGTGCTCTGGTGTGATGAGCATGGCCTGAAGAGGCAGCAAGGCCTTTGTGCCACCTCCTTATTTTCCTGTCCTTCCCCAGCAGCCTGGCTCAACATAGAGGATAAAAAAGTACCTCAGTCTGTGGCACAGGGGCTCAGCACTGTGCCCCCATGTCTGAGAAGTGTCTTTTATGGGGAGATACTTTCCCCTGTGTGTCCTCCCTGCTTTATTTTTGCTCCTGCTTGAAGTTTTCCATTCACATCTCATTAGCAAAGCACCTGGGGAAATGCTTGCTGCTCTGTTAAAACATTTTCCCTTCATTTTCCTCTATGAGGTTTAATCTCTAAATGGCAATCAGTGTATAATCATTACTGAAGGTGTAAGTGGGGGCTAGATCAAAATGGTGTTGTTGAAACAACAAGCACAAGGTTATTTTCAACAATGATCATATAGACATATGAACTACAGAAAAGATGGAAAAATGTGTTAACAGCAAACCAAACCTTTCAAGAAAATTAAATACTATGAATAAACACTAGATGGAGCATATGTTGCATAGCTGTGTTTCTGCAGTCACTTTCCCTCCCAGGAATTCTTGGACCTAACCAGCTGCCATGTGGCAAAGAAAACCAGAGCCAAGATGTACAGGAGTTTGTAAGTGTAGCTGAAGCGCAAGCACAGTCGCTCATCCTTGTTCAGCAAAGCATTTCAGCAAATGCTTCTCCTCCAGTGAGTTTAACGTGGCTTTTAGCCCACAGCTGGCTGTGCTGCTGTGAGCTAAAGGATTAGGGCCTTGGGACGTGGTATTTCTGCTTAAAGCTCAATGGTGAGCTTCGGAGTGGGAGGACAGCCTGTGCATGATCAATTTTTGTGGCTTGGCTGAGGTGTGGTGTTTGAACTAACCCACTGCAGCTTCATCTGTGCACATGGACCCCAAGCAACCTTTCTTTTTTTTGGGGGGGGAGGGAGGGTATGGTGGTGAAATGGGGGAGGCAGGGATATGTCCCCTTTCTTGGCCTTCCTGCTCATTTCTGTACAGAAGGAGTAACCTTTGCCTCTCTGTAGCTGAATAGGGTAATAATGCCTGCCTCAGTTTGCAGGGAAAATCCCAGTCATTGGAAAATTTGCAGTATTCTCTGCATCTCTCTCAAAGGAAAAACATTATCTGTATGAAGGGAGAAATGCAATGAAACCTTTTAAAAATTATAAGATACTGGATA
Organism: Chamaea fasciata; assembly: GCF_029207755.1. Classification (NCBI taxonomy): domain Eukaryota; kingdom Metazoa; phylum Chordata; class Aves; order Passeriformes; family Sylviidae; genus Chamaea; species Chamaea fasciata. The sequence goes on along the minus strand of NW_027094087.1, from coordinate 21,073,405 downwards.
ATACAGGACTGTTTTTGAAACCAACTAGTATGAAGGGCAAGGTGGATTTTGAAGAATGAGGTTATTAAATTAGCATCTTGGCTACTTTGTTGTTCTGGTGGCCAGTTTTTGGGGGGGGGGTTGTTTTTTTAAAAAAGATAACTTCACTGGAATAAGCAGAGGGGGAAATAGGTAAAATTCCTTTGGATGAGATTTTCTCCTTGTTTTTATTACAAAACATGGGCTTTGTGTGCGAGTGGGAGGTATTTGAAATAATTGAAAAAACTTTCCTGCGGGGAGACACCAGCCCGCCTGCAGCTCAGGGAGAACTGGGCCTCCTGCTGCTTGCGCCGGGCTGGCCTGGCCCTGCCAAGCCTCACGCAACACACCTGCCCTGCAACAGCCACGAGGTGCACGGCATGGTTTTGTGTGCACACATGGAAATTCTGAGGGAGATCAGGCAAGACTTGTAGAGATAGGAAGGCTCCAGAGAAGGAGGTGATCTCACCACATCTGTGTTTCCTGTAGTGTTTTTTGACTCATCCATAACCCAACCAGTGTGGCCTGGAAATGACAGATTGCTTCTCATCTATTGATTTTGGCTGGAGCTGCTGCCTGTGACTAGCTGAGGTGGAAGGTGGGGGTTTATTTACTGAACAACCTTGGGCTAGATGGGACTTGGCTGACATCTTTGTGAGAGGAGGTCAGAGCCTCCCCCGTGGCCTCGAGAGCTGTCTGGGGCTTGGGATGTGCCGCAGGTACTGGAGACACAGACTGTCTTTGGTACCGTCTGCCCAGCTTGTCTCCCCCTGCTCCCAAAGGAAGGAGGGATCAGACAAAATTAGTCTTGATGAGAAATGTGGTAGAGTCATGTGTGCTGCTGCTGGATTACTGCTGTCAGATACCATCACTACAGGGAAAACCTGCCCAGGAGCATGAGGGATGCCGGGGATAGTCCTTCAGAGTTTCCACTCATTTCCTCTCATCCTATTCAACTTCTCTAAAAAGTTATTTATGTACTGAGAGAAGTTGAAGGTGTGTTTTTTCTGCCTTGCAGTTTGTTTCTGAATGCCTGGGTGCACAGCTCTAGTTTGAAGACCTCACTAGGAAACCCCCAGCATCTTTAAATACCTGAAAGCTGCTGAAAATCCTGCTCTTGGTTTTCAAAAGAAGCCTATAGATTCTAAATGTTGGACAGGTCCTCCAGAACTTCTGAACAGCAAAAGGAGATGTTTTCCCAGCAGTGACAGAACTCAAGGAAAATAGAGTGAGGAGGAGAAAAACCTGTGTTGAAGATGCAACCAAAGTGTAAGACTTCCCACCCCCTTCACCCAAATCCCAGCAATTTAGGGATCACCTCCAAACCCATTCACGTAATATGATCTGACATGCTTTCCAGGGTGACTGTTGGTGGAGCAATAATTTGGCTTTGGATCGGGATTTTCCAGGTTTTTTGTCAGAAAGCAAGAGGAATGTGTCTGTGTACTTGTGGTAGGTAAATAAGTGCATGTGTGCACCTTTAGAGAAGGCAAGGGTTTAGAGAAAGCAAAGTTTTACTGTAACTTTGGATGTTAGAAGGAAGATGGAGGAGAGAAGCCACTGAGCCTTCTCACCATGTGACATGTCATTTTGCAGCAGTCATTCCGATAAAGCCACAACAAACATTTTGCTTTACCTAGGGAGGGACAAGACACTTGAGGGTGAAGGAACACTATCCTGAACCACAGTGTTCAGTTGCTTGTGTGTGAAGAAGGCATCTGGTTGGCTCTGTGGGCAAGAGTCCCTGAAAAAACACATTTTTAGAGGCAAAGCTTGAGTGAGAACATTTCTCAATAATCTCTTTGGTAGAGCTGTTCTCCTGAGAAAACTAGAAAGGACCTTCCTCCGGCTATTTGAGTTTGTTAGCAAAAACAGGAGACAAAACAAAATGTACCAGCAGTCATAATTCCTAAATTGGTGTGAAGAAATAATGGCTGGCTTAGCCTAATTATGTAAAGAATGTATGGAAAGAGTGATGCCCGTCCACTTGGGACCTGAAATCAAAGGTGGTCTTGCAAAGAGTGGAAACTAGACCTTGATTTATTGGTTCTTACAGGAAAGTCATCACTCTGCAACCAACATTGGGTTGTCTGAGAACTTCTAAGGTACTCACCCAGAGACTACTCCTGTGGGCTTAATTTACCAGCCCTTGCTTTTGAATTGCTGTATTTCCCAAACAGCCATAAGGCATGAGCAGATCTCAGTGACCTGAAGTCTTTTCCCTGCAGTCCCTTCCATAGGGGCTGCCTGAGGCTGCAGGGACCAGCTCCCTACTGCACTGGGGGGATGGCCTTGCTGGTGCTCTGGTTTCCACATGGAAAATGACTGCTGCAAAATAAAAATCCTTGTGACTCTGGAGGTTTTGTTCCCAGAAGAGTGCTACTAAAAAAAAAAGATGATAAAAAGCTAAATTCTCCAGGGTGTTTTTGTCTTGAGATCAGATGTGGTTAGGGTGACTTCTGGGGTGACCATGATAACAGATCCTATTACCAAGTATCTACAATGGTGTATTCAGGGATGGCTCTGCTGTTGGGGACAGGAGATCCAATCCCACAGGAACATTATACACCTCACTAAAGTGTCTGTCACACAGACACATGAAAGAACAGTATAATGCAATGGAAATGGCAGAGTGTTGAGCCGCTCCACTGCATTGCAGAGCTGGTGGCTGAGGGGCACAGCTGCCCTCTGGGGGTTTCCGCTGGCTGGCCCCAGTTGGTACACAGAGGTACAGGGCAGCTCAAGGGACGTCACAGAAGGGCTTGTAAGAAAGAACTGAGGTCCTCACGAAGTGATAGCACTTTCTTTTTTCTGTTTTCATTTTTAGTGCTTCTTTGGGAACAAGTACCTAGCCTATGCCTGCTTTCTACAATACAGATCCCTTAAACCACTGGGTTGTGCTTGCAAACGTGTGCACACCCCCACCACATACATGTTTTTCTTAAGGTGTCCACTACAAGAAAAGCATTGGATTAAGCACTGGGGTTATAAATTGGGGATAGGGGTGTTGGCATTTGTAAACTAAATCTGTTAGCTAGCTACTTTTTTAAAAAAAATTCTCAGTGCTATCAAGGCTTTAGTTCCTGTAGTGAACTAAGCTATTCCTGTCCAGTGAATAGCTGTGGTGACTTCAAGGGTTGGGTGTTTTCAGATGTGAGGGTCAAGCAAATATTGATTGTTGTTCTCAGCACTACAAAGTGTAGGTGACTTGAACAGTGAATTTCCCAGCACATTGTTGTCCACAGTTTTCAAAGACACTATTTCAAAACTTCATCACAGCTAAAATTCATCTCTGGATCATTAACTCCTTAGAGGACTAACCTGTCAGTGAGTGAGTACTTTCTGAAGAGACCTGAGGATACCTTGTACTGTACAGAGACTGAATTTTAGTGGAAACTTGTGTTTTAAGGGACAGGAAAAAACAAAACCTTCTGCATGCCAAATTATTTTGTATGTGCTCCAGAGCCATTTAATGCACACATTGCCACACTTCTGTCTTTCTGTGCCAAATGAGTCCTTATGTCATTTGGACAGATGTTTTCAAATTTGCCAGCAAACTAATTAAACACCAGTGTAGGGGGTTTCTTTTTGCAAATTCAATCATATTCCACATAAAAGCAGGGAGTGAAGGCAACCAAATATACCTTGAGATGGATTTCTTCTGAAAGCCAACCTGTTTGGTAACCCAAATTGACACTGGCTCCACTGGTTTAATCTTACTTTCAGCAGTGAAGAGCAGGAGGACAATAAAGGAGAGCACAGCTCCTGTGTGAGGACCCAGCCATGCTGTTGGCACAAGATGGTTGATCTATGCCCCAGCATGCTTGGGGGCCTGCACCATTTTGCTTGTAACAGTGCCTAAAGCTTCACTGAAAGAAATACCTGTATCTTGAATAGGTGAAGAATTTACCTTTTTAAAGTGTCTGTAAGGGCCTGTGCATTCAGTAGGGAGAAAAGTAGGATTTATTGTAAATAAAGCCTTTTTGCTTCTTGTGAAACGCTCCCACAGAGATCAGGTTTATTTTTTTGCCCTCCCTTTCACTGTCCCCTCCAAGGAAACAAAGTAGTCTCAAGTGTCTGTGTTCAGTTTAGATTACCAAGAAATAGCTATTGTTCAGTATGTTAAAAATAAATTAAATCATATTTTGCTCAAGGTCTAACAACTGTGTCTGATTATCATGTGGTATTTACTAAATCTAAGGCAGTCATAACAAGTATTGTCATAATAAACATTTTAAAACGCGTGCATGCATAAACCTGCTGCTAATGGGGAATATTCAACACGTGGCAGATGCTTGTTTCTAGGGTTTTTAAAATTCAAAATGGTGCCTAGAGCTTCTTTCTTAGAGAAGTGTGATAACATCTTAATAAATGGCTTCATCTTAAAAACCAATGGTCATCCATAAGCTATATGTGGCTTCAGTGGTAATTATATGATCTTTTCTTGTCATGCCTGGGGAGGTCTCTGTTTATCCATCTGTAGATGCATTTCCAAAAACAAAGCACCTGCCTCTGCTCCAGTTCGTCTGCAAACATATTCATGTGTGCACACTCTGGATGATCACCCAGCTTTCTGTGTGAAAATGGCACCCTTGGGCTTCCCCAGTTTCTTACTTCCAGACAGAGTATATCTGCATGTGGGCCTGTACCTGTTGCTTTGGTGCAGGTATTTATGTGTGCCTATGTGTGAAAATACACCCTGGCAGTGGAAGCAGCTATAAGGAGGTTTTAGCCCACGCAGACATAATTATGTTGCCTCTAGTCTTCTCCTCATGCCCGGTGTGCTGTGAGCCTACCCATGTGGGCACAGGTAGGCATCTCCTCATCTCTCTGCAAATCTGGGCGTGATGGGATTGTGGCATCACCACAACCCCAGCTCCCACTGCACAGGGCTCTGCTGGCTCAGCACAAACACGAAGCTCGCAATTTATGATGATATTAAGATGCTTGGCGCTGGTAATTGATTTCCAGGCGGGTTCGTCTCTTGCGTGTTTTTGAGGATCTGGCCCAGATGCTGTTTGCTGGAAAATGCCTGAAAGCTACTTGGAGTCAGATGGCAGGGAGCCGTGACAAGGATCAGTAAGTCGGGCACCGCGGGCCGGGTGACCACAGTCCCCGGGGACGCAGCTCTCTTGCCTGGTGGCATGTACTCGTTTGCACAAATCGGTGCCTGACCTCGGCCTGGGGAGGAAGGTCTAACGTGGGGGAATGTTTGCAGAAAAGCATGCGACTTTAATTATGGGATTAGAATTAATTGTAGGTAGGATTTAGCAAATACCTGCCTTTGAATACGTTTTCCTGTTCTCTGCCATACGGCATGCGCCCGAATCCTCTGCCTAATGCTGTCTTCTGGGCAATTTGCCTGCAGACTTGGTGGCGGGCAGATTTGATGGAGACGCTTCAATGACTGCCACTAGATCCCCGTTTGGCGATCGGCGGGGTGAGACGCACAGAGCCGGACCCAGTAACGTGGAACACACAAAGTGATCAAAGTGCAGAGCTGCCTCCCCGCTTATCAGCATGGAATCGCGCTGCTGGCGCGGAGCCTCGGGCTGGCCGCCGATGTGTCCGAGCACAGCTGTTTGTTCAACGTGGGAACGGCGCTGAGGGCTCCTTCTCTGCAGGGCCGGTGCTACTGAGCGCTGCAGAAGGAGCTCCCTGCAGGCCACAGCCACTGACACCGTCCAAGGAATTTGCCTTATCAGATGGAAGGGGTTTGCCGTGCACAACACGCTGGAAAGGGGGCTGGTTTTCATGGAAGTGCTTGTATAGTCAACCAACTGTTTCCTAGGGGTGTTGTTGATTTGGGTTTCGTTTTGGTGAGAACGCGTCACATATACTGCCAGTCCCTAACCCCAAATAATGCAAAGACAAACGACTGGTGAGGCACTTCAGAATGAAGTGTGTGATCAGCAGGCTGAACCCTGAGGTGTGGATAACAAACCATGGCGATTGCTGGTTCCCTAGCAGTGTGAACAGGGAACTGCGGGCTTGCTTTGGAAACCTCCCTTCTCTGCTCTCACTCATTCTTGGCCTTGCTCTGCCCTGGGATAGGTTGTACTGGCTCCCGCCAGTAGAAGTCTCCCAAATTTTCATGGTACATGTTTGTGTGTTATTATGGTACAATAGCTTGCAAAGTGTATCACAGCATTTTACTGTTTTAATCCAAAGTGCCACTAGCAGTGCTGCTATGAATTATACTCACTGGTAGAAGTGTAAAAAGTTTCCATTTCACTACCTCTTGGGTCAGCCAGCTACGGCTTTGTGAACAAGCCACAGGCTAGCAATTGGCTCTAAAAGACAAGTGAATAATCTGCACAGTTCACTTTTAAACTTGTTAGTCAGTGGAATGCTCCATCTCATCAGATGTATGGGAGTAGACAGAAGTGAGAGAAGAAGACTCTATCTCTTTCTGTGACAGTTAACAAACTCAAGTATATCCTGAATCTTTGGCCAAATATGCCTAAGTGCTGGAATGCTATTCTGAAGGATATCTACCAGTTTTACTGGTTAGAGAACTCTTACTTCCTCATTTGGTTAACTGAATTACTGTACTTAAAGCAGAGTAAGATTTTGTCAGCTTTGTGAAGGTGTGCTGAGTCTTAAATCTGTCTATATATATTTTATTCTAATATGGCGTGGTTTAGGATTTTATGTCTTGTGTCTGGGAGGATTGCTTAGAGAAGGAGCGTTCTATGAATTAGTAGATCTTAATACCTTTAGGAAAACTTGAATGTGCATGCAGAAATTTCCTTCACTGACATGTACAAGACATAAAGAGGTGCTGGAGTATGTCTTTTTCTTAAACACTTCCCAAAAGATGGCAGTGAAAAGAAAAATCCTGATCGTAGAAGTGTTCTTGATAATGACAGGGACTGATTGTTGCAGGTGTTGCAGGGAAGATAATCTGTCTTCTTCTTTCTTAGTTTAAGTGTTATGTAAAGCAGTACAGCTGTCTGCAGTTGTAATACTCACGTAGGCTGGACTTCTCAGCCTGAGGTGCACTTGGTGCCAAACCTAAGGATACAAGGGAACAGTGGCCAGAAACTGCTCTTGGGCTCCTCTTGATCCCAAGTCCATAGCCAAGTACTGTTTCAGCTGCTGGTGCCACTTGAGGTCTGACCTGCCCTGCACAGCCTGTGGGGCACTCACAGCAATCTATTGTGGTGTGACGTCCTGCCACGGCATGGTCACTGTCACCAGGTCTTCATTTTGGGGATGAAAAGGCTGCACGGTGTTGTGGGTGGACAGAACACAGCCACAGCTTTGGAAAAGGCAAGTGTGTGTCTCCAGTAGCACCTGGGCTGGCCAGTGCTCTGCTGTGGGACATTTTGGAAGGGGAGGGCTCCTGGCAGCTCTAGGGTGCCTGAGACAGGCAGGAGGGATGGCTCCTCCTTGGAGAGAGGTAAGGTTTAGCCTTTTTATTATCAGGATGAAGCAGGACTTTCTCTGAGGTGTAGAACTTTGTAGCTCTTTTTAGCATTGTATGCATACTGATTAAATTTAAATGCTTTACAGTGAACTATTACAGGGAGCCATTAACCCCTATCAAGGAATCAAGATCATGAAATTTCATTAAGAAAGAGAGCCTAATTCTGGGTGCACAGGTTTTTTGGTTATAAAGAAATTTTATTTCCTGTGCCCCTCTGAAGTGATCATACTCCTCCAGCAATCCAAGCAGTGGTTACTCTAACAGTCCAGCGAGTTCTTGCACTACAAAGCAAGAAATCTGTGCGGGACTCTTGAAGTACTTGGTCTGATCTTAATTTGAAATAATTTATTGTTCTCTGACTCCTGTTGCAATCCTGTGGCCTTATGCATTGCCTTCTTGCCAGAAAATTTGCTTGATTGCCTCTGTCTGAAACTGGCACAGCACAGCATTTCTGTTCTTTTTCTCACTTTGATGGCGTACAAAATGTGTTTTCTTGGCTCTTGCCCTCATGCTGTTTCATTACTTTTTTTTTTTTTTAAATAAAAGCAAGAGGCTTTGGAGGCTTTATTTTGGAGACAAATTGTTACCATTTTACAATATTTCCGTTCACTGTGCTTTGATGAGCCTGTCGAGAGAAAGAGTGGTTTCTCTCTCTCTTATTTTTATTTGCTGTGCTCTAACTCTGCCACTTCCCAGAACCCAAAGTCCCAGTCCAAGGGAGATATGAAAACAGTAACAAATGTCTGTAAAATATTTTTCTTGAAAAAACTTCCTCTCAGACAATTTTTTTTGGAAGGTTATTTGCCATTAAAAGAATTCCTGCCCTTTTCATACTTTTCCTACCTTTGCTCAAACAGTGGAAGAAATAATCTTGCCTTAGAAGGTTAAACATACTAGAGTACTCCACCCAGAGAGAAATCAGGAGCATGCTTTAAAATTATTTAGCAGTAATTATTTTCCTATTTTATTATCAAATGTTGCAGGTATCATCATATTTGTTAGGATGTGCTAATCATGACCTGACACTCCATTCAAAAATTCGAGCAGATCTTTGCTCACAAACATATTTCCTAAGTGGATAAACTATTTTACTTTTATGCTACTTTTCATGATAAAGACTATGATGACAATAACTACAGCTAAACATCCGCTTGGTTAAAATGGTTTCAAAACCAGGCTTGTAATTTTCATGGAAGACCCTTTGTGCTCTGGGCCACACCTGTGGGCAGACATGAAGGAGGAAGTTGTTAGACGGTAGGCAGTGGATCTACCAATGTAGGTCTCTTCATCATCTGGCACTTGCATAAAAAACACCACTGAAAATCACCAAAAAAACCTCCTCTATGCTACTGCCATGGCTGAACTGCACACACACATCCCTGTGTCATGCAGGGACAGATCTGTTCCTAAAGACCTTCTGTCTTTTCCTCTTGTGTAGCAGGTAAAAAATGCATCTTACTCAAGTCTGCTTCAGCACAAAAGCACACATCAGTGGAGGGGCAGAGAGACAAAGCTTGAAGTCACTGTTATTTGTTAACAAGTGTTACCTTTACAGGCCTACACAGGTACCACCCACTTCCCACTCTGCAAGGGCGGAAATAAGGGTAGTAGGACACAACCTAAAAAACTTTCAGCCTGAGTTGTGAAATACTCCCTGTAGGTTTGATTCAGTGAATACTTCCAGCAAGAGTTTGCCACGCCTCTCATAAGCGCAGCAAAGAAAAAAGACAACTTCTGAAATGTACACACACACAAAAGGCCCTCCCCATCCCACTCACACACACTTATCCTGGATCCATGAAAATATACAGTCATTTGAACTCCAAAAATGTCATGACGTGGAATTAATTTCCTATATGCAATCCAATGTGCTATGGATTAAAGGACTTGAAATTGCACATCTGTCACCTTGGAACAACCCAACCAAGGCCAAAGGAAAAAGCAAAGCCAAGTCCTGAGGAGCAAATACTATCAGTCACTCACTTAAGTCTCTCAACTCTGCTCAAGGAAAACAATCTGAAATGTTCAGTGCAGTCATTTGGACCCATGATGACTGCAACTGGCAAATGCACAGGCTGAAAAGCTGGTCAGTGCTCAGCTCTGGGGACTAATAGTTATAAAATATCTGCAGTGAGAGCCGGCACTTGTGTTTCATCCATGCTGCAGCTGGGATGAAGGCATAGGTTGACAAACGTGCAGCTACCCAGCTGCTCAGCTGGATCAAAGGTGGACACCAACCTCTCTTCAACTTCCTGGAGCACTATGAGGTAGAGCTGGGGCTGGAAGCACAGGAGAATATAGGATTGGCAGGGGAAATTAAAGCACTTCAATCCACAGCTGAAATCCAAGCCCCTGATCAGGGCCTGATAAGCTGATGCCTGATCTGTTAGACCACTGAAATCCTCCTCAAAGGTACCTTGGTCCCAGTGCACAAGCCTTTCTTAGTGCCGGGTGTAGAGGCTCCCTTTACCTGTGGACACTTCCCAGGTTTTCAGACAAAGTCCCTCATTACTTTCCCTCCTCCCTGTGGCTTCTTGAGTCTGCTGTGACCTGTGCCAGCTCTTACCCACCTCTTGGGAGCTGATGCCTGTAGCCTGCTGGCTCAGGCATGACCAGGAGGGAGGGAACGCAACCCTCAGAAGCACCTTTTGCTAAAGGAAGAATCAGACCCATGTTCCTCAGCCCAAGGAAAACTGTGCTCGAGCTGCTGATGGCTGCTTGGAGTTTGAAAGAAAAATTTGGCACCTGCTTTCAAAAGAGGATTGTGAGCTGTGAGCTATGAGCCGAGAGTGGAGGGACTTGTGCCTGTGTACTTCATTCACCAGAAGGCACTTAAACCCAGGAGAGAGCTGGGATTTAGGATGAACTGCAATCTTCAGCCTTCCCTATTTGGCTGGCTTAGGCAACTCCCCAAACAGAGGCTTTTGTGAATCCCCCTCCAAGGCGCTTAACTCCACTTACACACATGCATGGAGTACCGGCATCTAATTCAGGCATGTGGACTCCATTATGGAGCCAGATGCAAATATCCCCTCATGGATTAGGATCTGAAAGGTTCTATATCCTGTACTGTCAATCAGCTACGGCCTTCATTCCCTGCCCCATCCTCCTTTTTGTGTTTCAAAATCTAGACTTTATAAAAGCAGATAAGCATTTGTAAAAATTATTCTTGTATCTGTGCAAAGGCATAGTTAAGGCATGTGCTAGATATTCCCAGGATGATGCAGTTAGATCAACAATGACTAATTCCACAAAATCTGGCATTAGAAAAAGCAATGCACTTAAATTATGTCATATCCTTCCCTGCAAACTTTGTCCACCAGATTCTCATTGCTGAACATCAGAACCAAAGTTTTATGGCTACCCACAGGCCTTGGCTCAACCAAATTCAAAAATAAATTCCCTAGGCTAATATTTCTCTAGCAAGCCAAATGGAGTTATGTTTCATACAGCAGGATGGCTATCAGCAATGCTTAAAATTATTCTCATTTGTGTGTTTTGTTAGACTCTGAGATGGGGCACCTACATTAATTCCAAGTTAATTTTGCTTTTGGTCAAGAAACATGCTCAGATTTTCAACTGTTAGCAGAAAACATGTTATTGACAGAAATGCTTTGTGGAAGGTTTAACTATGCTAATGAAAGAGATATTCTAGAGTATATCATTATAGCCCACAGGATGAGAGTGAGAGGGTTTTTTTCTTAGGTTTGAGCACTTATTGCTTGAAAATTGTTGCAGATTTCTCGATAAATTAAATAGTAAGGCTGATTAGATCCTGCAGGAATGAGCTCCTTAGAGGACTATACACTATACTTACAAATTGTATTAGTAAAGTCACCCAGGGGCTCATGTTTTCAAAGGTGTGTTTGCAGATTTGGGAGACACTTGGACAAGTGCCAGCATTGGATGCCAGGTGTATTTGGGCTATGTTTAGGGCAGGAGCATTTTGCTGCTAAAGCAATACTAAATGACAAGGTATTTGTAGCTGAGAAGCAGCCAAACCAGCAGCCCTGAGCAAGGTGCAGGGAGAGTGCTGGGACAGCCCAAGCATGCACACAAATGAAATAATCAGCAAGAATTCCAGTAAAGAAATCAAAACCCCAAGTCAGCTTTGCTGTATTTCTGCATCTGTATGAGCAGCTTGTGGTGATATAACTGTTTCACACTGAGGGGACCCCAGAGCACAGCAGCTTCATGGCAGGCAAAGGAAGAAACACCTGAAGGAGAGCTGGGTCTAGAATGGACGGGAATGTGTGAAGGAATTAACCAAGATACCAGAGATTCAACAGCTCTCTGCATGGAACTGAGAGGTAATCCCATTTCTTCAATCGTCACCGATTTAAGCTTTAATAATAAATCAGCAGTGATTGTACTGGACAAATATCTAAAAGGTTTTATAATCTCTGGGAGTATACGGCATCCATGTTTGCTCTTTCATTAGATACTGTTCTCATTACAGCTTTGTGAAAGTAACACGCAAAGAGGGGAAATAAGGCAAACTTACAAAGAGTTTTCATCTCTTCTTTCAAGAGATAGAGGGCAGAATGTACAAACTGCTGCCACATGACAATGTCACTGCCTTTAAATGGATTAGTTTCAAATACTAACTATAGAAATAAATTATCACCCTCCTCTTCTTTTCAACTAAAAGGCAGCACCAGTAATCAAAATCACTAAGAAATTGAAAAAAAAAAACAAAACCCAATTTGGTATATATAATTTTTGTCAGTTTTGGGGTTTTTGCCTATTCTGGTTCTAGACTGGATTATCTCATAATATGTGTCCAAATCTCACAAAACACCTTTGCGAACTGCTGTTAAATTCTACTCCTGCTTCTCCTCTTCCTGAAGTTTTCTTACTTCTCTCTCTTCTCTCTCTTCTCTCTATGACTAGTAGCTATATCTTGTTTTATTCCTTCTTGTGCTTAATATTTATTTCCCAAATCAATCTCTTAACAGTGGTCTATTGAAAATTGTTTACTTTTTTTGGGTACTGTAATAAAGATTACATGCCATTATGTCTTTGGCTTGGAATGAGGTCCTCATCTTGATTAAATGTGACACCTGAAATGAACTTGTGTTCAGAGGACTAAGCCATGACAAGTTATGCAGAGGAAGGGGAGAGATTTGTGTTTTCCTGCACTTGCAGTCATCAGTGTTTTGTGACCATCCAACACTGCTGTGGCATTCATAGCCCAGTGATAACTGTTATGGAAGAGAAGACAAACCTACTTATTTTTCATTTGGAAATGCAAAATTATTAACGCAATATTGTTGAAGAATTTCCTGGCTAGTTTTCTCTTGTCTGCCTCAGGCAAAAAAAAGATTGCTGAAGTTTAATACTTTATGAAATCTCCTGACTATGAAGGTCTAGTAATTCTCCTTGGGATGATCTGTGACACAGATAAAATGCAGAAATCTGAACGGGCATGATGGAAAACTACATGCAGTGGAGAATGTAACTTTGAGAAAGTTGTGTCCCACCAGTTTCTGTGCATTGATTATAGTGGTGAATATCTATTTTGTAAACTAAAAGGTGTATTTCCAAGAGTTCAGTAATTCAGGCCACTACATGATCTGGAACAGATTTTTCTCAAGTAATTCAGTTAATTACTTCCATATAACAATTAGCAACATTAGAAGCCTGTGAAATTCAGGAGTCAGAGAACTGGTCACTTGTGCAGACAGGCAGTTTGACATATGTAGATAACCCCATTAATTTCAATGAGAACTGTAACCTGTATAAAATTTGCTAGTTGTTAAATACTTTTAAATTAATCTCAACTTATACATACCCAGACAGTTGTCCATGCAGTAGACTGTAGCCTGTTTTTCCTAATCAAGCAAAACTACAATGAGAATTTTGCTCAATTAAGAACTGAATAATTTGGCTGACTTCTACTCAGTTTTTGGCAGTAGAAAAAACCCTGGTCTTTCCAACAGTAAGTGCCAGTGCAAAATATTTTGGCAAGGAACAAATGTCAGTTTAGATCTATGAAATTAACATTTTCAGGCAGTAAAATTAGAATCACTCTGGTTTGTATTAACTTAAAAATACCCAAACCCTGGCCAGCTATTGTGCAGCTAAGTAAACAGGTATCCACTACTGGCCCAGATTCTGTTCTCAGTTATAGAAGCATTTTGACTGCAGTGGAGGTAATTTCCATTTGTAAGCAGAAAAACCAGTATCACCGAGTCCTAACTTTTGCATGTGCTTATCTTATTGATATTGATATTCTGCTGTAGAAATTATCAGCATGGTTAAATGTATCTGGTTTGAAGTGGACAACAGTGACTGGTACTGAGTCCATTTTACTGCAATTTATCTTGTTAGTTATGACATTTAATGGGATGTCCCAGATGAACAGCTTTACTAGCCTAGCCCCTCTGAGCTAAAAGGAAATTTTCCAAAGATGGAAGAGTTGGAAGATAAGTGGGAGTGTTGCTTTCCTTTAATTATTTTCTTTTAAGGAAATGTTTTTCTTATCATTCTTTTCATCTATTCAAAACTATCCCAAAGTCTTCCTGGAAAATGGGCTGGAAATGTCATGAGAACAGACATTATTTCATATATCTGATTTTTTTTTCTTCAACTGGCAACAAAGATCCCATTTAATTAAATGAAAGCAGACTTTGGGATGTCTCTGTTGATGTACAGACCTACAGGCAGTAGGAGAATGAGGAAAGAACCTGTAATGTAAGCCTATCACATTAAAAATACATAGTTATGTTCAGACTTGACTATTGTTTTATAAGGAACTCCCATGAAAACATGCATATGGATCCCATTTCCTGCAGAAGTTTTCTTTAAACACTCATGAAATCAACATATTTCATGATTTCAAAGATTTCTTCATCTGGCTGGAAATCGGGGTGTAAATGTTCTACTCATATCCTTCACCATGGGCTAGGTGATGCCACCAGCAAACCCACTTTATACCTGTGGAAAAGACTGCTCCTCCTTGGCCTGCTTAGGAGCTCTGCAGGCCAAGTGTCAGTGCTGCAATCAGCTCTATACATCTGCTACATTATTTGTGTGCTGAAGTTTCTCTTCCCATTGTGATGAAGAAATAATTGAGTTGCAGAATTCCACCAGTTGCATGTGAAGCTCATTGAATTTTATTCTCTAACAAAAGCATTATTTTGTAAATGGGGAGGGAAAAAAAGTTTAAATGTAAATGAATACATATGTTTTCGGTACTTAAACCCATTTAATTATATCATTATTTTGCCAAATAACATGTCATGGACAAGTCAGATGTTAGCCTTTTTTATAATTGAACCAAAGTGATCATGCATATTTGTGTGCTGGCTACATAACTATGTTTGATCTTTGTCCAAGCACAGAAAATTAGTGCAAAAAAAGCATGGGAGGATCCAGGGCTTCCAAATATATTAAACTCATTACTAAGATGCTTTAAACTTCCTCACAGTTCAGCCTTGTTCACTCATGGTGATGATGCCTCACTGACTTAAAGTAATAATCCTAAATTGAATTGTCTTGCAAGGAAATGCAGTGGTGCAGTTGTAATTTTAGCATAGATGCTTCTCAAAAAAACCCCTCAATTTGAATGTTACCACATTTTAAAGTACATTTCTATGACCTTGTTCAGCTGTGTGCTGCCAAAGGATGCACACTGTAAATGAGTTGAAGTGTAAGTGTGCAGAAAAGGCAATGCTTTCAACTGCAGATAAAACACAGCCTCCCACAGTTGTTATCTCTGAATGTGGGGCTGGTGCTCTGATTCAGAATGGTGAAACAGGCACATGCTGAATGTTTACTCTTCTCATAAGATATTCTTTCTTCCTACAGTGCTGGAGGGGAGTGGGTTAGAAAATTATAATTGTGAAGGACTGTTTCTATCTCCTATGAGAATATGCTGCCCCAAGAAAACTAAGGAAATACTGACTTACACTTTTTCCAAATGAATTTACTGTAAGTGTGGCAGTGAGTGGCAGTAAGCTCTTTTATGCACTGCATTGTTTCCCACAGTTTCCAGTCCCTGCAGTTGACTGTTTACAGGTATCTCTGAACCTCTGACTTCAAATAAAGCCACACAGAGACCACAAGTCAGCAGACACATTTCTCCACGTTCTCTTCAGGGCTGTGCAATGCAAGAGTTGTTTCTTGAAAATGTTTCCTGACATTTGTCAAGAAGATGACAGGTCTTACTGGAAGGAAACTTTACAACCACCTACACTTTGTGAGAGAGGAGTAAAGTTTAGGCCTTGATGCTCATCCCTGAGTAGTGTAATATAAAAGAATCCTCCGCTGCATCAATGGCATTGTCCATGTGTGGATACATGGCTGAACCGTGTTTGTAGCTAGTTCATCTGACAGACAGGAGGGGTGTCTTCACCTATGCAGTCTCTGGCTCCTCCACCTCCACCCTCTCCCAGGGTGGCAAAGCAAGCCAGCCTGGGGTTGCTGTCCCAGAGGATTAATCCTTTGCTCCAGGGGGCTGGGGGAAGGACTCCTACTACCATCAGTGGTCCCACCTCAAGCTCAGCGATTCAGACTGTGACCTGCTTTTGGAGGTGACCTGTAATGACTTACAGACGAGGTAGCGCTAATGAGCCAAAGGAGAACTGAAATCTGAAATGGATGATGGAAATGAGCCTCTGAAAGCAGTGGGAACGATAGTATTTGCACAGTTCTGTAAAGGAAATAGTGTTATTCCTAAGGAAAGGGCACTATTTCTACAGCTATAATCCAAGACATTTTCCTCTTCAGCACCAAAGCTGCACTCTGGGATTCATCCTGGCTTAATGCAAACACTGCACAGGGCAGTTCAGGGATGGTCAGATCTTATGAGCAATTGCAACTTCATAAGCTGTGGGGGTTCATTAGATTCTCTACTGCAGTCTTTAGTAGACAGAAGGGGGTTAGCATTTAAAACCCATCTTGTATAATTTTTCTAATTCCAGGTACAGTCACCTTAACTAATTTGTGGCAATAACGAAGGAGAATTAGAGGTCTTTGTAAACTTGTAACCACGATAAAAAGTGTTTTGTTTTGGGTTTTTTTAACATAAAGTATATTTATAAAATGAAGCACACTGAATGCCAAATGGTGT
Organism: Chamaea fasciata; assembly: GCF_029207755.1. Lineage (NCBI taxonomy): Eukaryota > Metazoa > Chordata > Aves > Passeriformes > Sylviidae > Chamaea > Chamaea fasciata. Next base: position 21,056,879 of record NW_027094087.1, on the reverse strand, counting down.
AGCATCTGAAGATCAAATGTTTCTTTTCGATGTATATGTATTTAAATACTTGCAGGTGCTACAGCCAGTTCCAGTGTCTGTTGGAGCAATTTTTGATCAGGATGGAAACCGCCTTGGGTTTTCCCGGGCGGTCCCCGGGAGCAGACACGTCTCGGTACTGAAGCTGCCCTGCAGGTGGCGTGAGCCACCCGCTCAGCACAGACACGGGTCCAACACTCATCTTGCGTTTCAGAGGAGAAAAGCAAAATACTAAAAACATGCTCACGTAACTGTCATTTATATAGGTGCTGTGGTCCGTGTTGGCTGGTGCTTGGCTGTGTTACACCGCCTTCAGTGTTGCGAGAAATGAAAGATTATTTTTTCTGGTAAAGGTAAAATCGTATTTTAAGACACAGGTTTTTCCCTTGCCTTTGAATGAAGAGAATCTGCCTTTCTCTCAGGCACTTTGATCACCTCCAGAGAGCTCATTACAAGCTCAATGCCTTGTGTTGGCCAGGGCAAATATGATATAAACTAAGCATTAACAAATACCTTTCCTGTTAGTTGTTTCTGGCTTCCAGTCTTTTAGACTGTGTTTAACTTTTTAGACTCTCATTTGTCCAAAGGCTTTGTTTTCTAGCTATCATGGAAGTGTATCATGTTGGAATGTGCTTTGCTCTGAGCATAGGAAAATCTGCAGACTTTTCTGCTGGTGAGTAGAAAATGGTAAGCATCAGCCCTTTGATCTTAACCATTCTATATTTAGGGGAAAAAGGGAACAAAATCTGAGTGTGTCTGCAGTTTCTATGCATTCTGACTCCCATTTAGGGGTCATATCCATTCCTGGCTGAGTTTAATCACAGTGTGAAGTGGTGTTTGTATTCCAGGTCTGGCCATGGTAGTAGGAGGTAACATCTACATTCAGGCATCTTTTCTGCTCCATTCAGCACTACTGAATCTCAGAGAAAAATCATCCATATCTAGGTAAAAAGTGAGGGGGGAGAGGAAATTAAAAGGACAGGGAAGTCAAAGGAGGACAATCTGGCAAGACCTTAAATCTTCAGCTCTTCACAACCACTGTTACCCGTGTGGGTAACTAAGCTCCTAAGCCAGGTACAAAGGACATCAGGTTTTAGGGACAGTAAAGAAATTCCTATCTCAAGGTACAAAAATACGTGTCTCAAGAAGGATATGAAGGAATAAACTGCACAGTGACTGGAATGGGAATTCTGCCCGAGCCTGAAGGACAAGGTGTGCAAGGTATGCGAGCGTCTGAGACTGGAAACAGATCCCTCATGACATTGTCAGGTATGCCTGTGGGAGGAACAGGGAAAACCCCACCAGGCATGTTCAGCACCTGTAGACACAATGTGCGCTTGAGTGTTTGACACTCACAGTGTGCACAACAATCTCCTCAGATATGATCATGCTGAGATATGCCAGAGGTTGTGAAGTTGGGAACACAAAGAAAAAGCTTACTTGGAAGATTAAAAGGATACACTTTGCAAAAAAAACTCAGCCAACACCTGGGTCACCCACTGTCCCATTTTTACTATTTAATCCCCATCACACTCCTAAGATATCTTTGAATATTCTGAGTCCATGAGACATGCACCCAAAGAGAAGATTAATACTGAAGATTTTTTTTTTCATTTCCACAGCACAGTCCTGAATACAGCAAGTAGTGATTTCACAAAAAGCAGTGGTTGCAGTCATGTCTGAGGTACATAGGTAATATGTACCTTCTTTAGATTTCTGAGGTTACATACCTCCAGGAAAACAACTTCCACTTGGTATATATTTAATTGAGTTTGGGAAATAAAAATGTCATTGTCAGTGTTTCACAGGCCAGAGCTAAACCGTTCCTAAAGGAAATGTTAATAATATCCAGAAGAGGGAATGAACTCACTGCAGGCAAAAATTATAATATAATAATAAAAAGTCAGACTCCTCCAAGTCTCATTTGGTTCAACTGCAGATTGCAAGAGATTTCTCATAAAAGTATTTGATGTATTTTAGTGTGATTCTACAATGGTTGGGATAAAACAAACATATCCTGTTGAGAGTTAACATATTATGTAACTCTTCCTCATCATGCTAAATTTTTAGCAGAAAAACTGCAGGCCACTGGGCTTAGCTGAGCTGGGTAAGCCTTTTAGCTTACCAAACATCACATCAACAGCTGGGACTGAGTAAGTGTTAAAGCTTTGTTAGGATGGCGTGTCCTAAAATAATTGTAGAATGCCAAAGACAGAGCTTCCCGTGTTCCTTCAGGCTGAGCAGGGATGCCAAGTATACAGAATTGGAAGCTGTCTATCAGGGGTTTTTTATTTGCTTGATATTGTGCAGACAGCAGAGACAAAATACCAAAAATGCTTGAAATCCTTATGACCTTTCACTGCAAACTGTGAACTTTGTCCGCTGAACTCAAATTTCTATTTACACTGTCAGCAGAGGCTCCATGCTATTGCCTTTTCTTTGTCTGTTCAGTTTGTCATTTATCAAGGGACCGCTTCACAAACACTGCACAGGAGGGGGACCTGAGCGCATACCAGACCTTTTGCACGTTCAAAATACTTAGTTGCCATTCTGTAGATTGCTTAAAAATAGATGTAATGCAAGCAAAGTAGCATGAAATATGCTGTTTAGACCCAAAGGAAATATTCTATAGAAAGTCTTAGCTTTGCCATCAGCTGGCATAGCTCACATTCCCAAGTTATGTCCTGAATCCTTGCTGCTGCACAGCTGACTCCGTTTACACCATCTTCCATTAATACAGGAAAACCCAGGTGATTACTGAATAAATGGCCCAAAAATACATTCGGTAAAGAACTGCATCACCTTCTTAAATGAAATATCCCTGGTTTCAGCCTTGTGCTTCATTGTTCATCCACCCATGTAAATGAGGAGCTAGACTGTTGCAGAGAACAAGTGCAGGGGAGATTTCACACATATAAAGTACAAGTTGTGAGAGTGAGTAGAGGGAGTAGAAAAGTGAGGGTGACTGGACTGGCATTGTGGAGTCTCATTGTTGGAAATCATTCAAAAGCTTTCTGGACATGGTCCTGGAAAACCAGTCTAGCTGTCCCTGCTTGAGCAGGGGGGTTGGACAAGGGTACTTCCTGAGGTGCCTTTAAACCTCCGCCATTCTTTCATGGTGAAATTGTTCCTATGGAAGACTACTGTGAACTGTAATATTTGTTGCTATTTGTGTAACTTTGCCAATTAAAACAGGACAGCCTTAATCAGTTATTTAAATAAACCAGACAGCTACATAAAACTCCTTTGAAACTAAATATAAGATTGAATTATATAACAAATGTTTTAGCTGAACTCTTAGTATTAGATGGGCAATTATTCTGACTGTATTTCAAATTTCATTTCACAGTGTGGTAGCATTCCTTCAACTTTACAAGGCAAAGGCATTAATAGGGTTGTGTCTGAACTCTTTAGGGTCTAGAAAACTGTCTTAAAATGTGACATTTCCTGAGAGACTTCTGCATAGAACATACATTAGTGTTTCCAAATGAAACTGAGTTCACAAGGAATCTTTTCACTGATACATTATGTTTATGTGGCTTTTGAAAGAAGACTTTTCACTTAGTGTTACTTTTCCCTGAATGTGAAAGCTATGGAAAATATGTAGAAAACCTTCACAAAGTGATGATGGCAGCTGTATGCTCTATATGTTGCTGTTAATGAGCTAGCTCTTAATAAACCATATGCTTTAGCATATAAACAGGAGGATTTATGCATAATGCAAAACCCATAAGAAGATTTATTGTGTGGTATAACTGTTTCCCAAATCAGAGAGGCACATTGTTCCAGTCTTCCACAAACTTCCTGTTATCAGTATAAAAATCTGCTGCCTACTGGCTTCAAGTTCTTTTGATGTGAGTCGGTCTGGGGAGTAGGGGGGCTCAGAAGCAGAGAATTTAATGAGCAGTGGGTTCCTCAGATCTCTGCTCTGCACAGCCTGGGATCATAAACTTGTCATCACGGTTACTAACAGCAAGCGGGAGGTATCTATACAATATCCCCAATTCTAAAGATTTGTGGAGGCAACTTCATCCTGTTCTTTTTATGTGTTCTTCTGTACTGGAGGTTTTTGTGTCAATTATCACTACTAAAGCCCTAAACAAGCCCCTCTTCTTCAAAACACAGACAAAAGCAACCATTGGGTTTATTCACAGTAATGCTTGGATTAGTTAAAGAAACCGCATTCACCAACAGGAAAAGTAAATTTCTAAGCTATTGAATAACACTGCTATGTTTGGAAAAGATTTTTCTTTTGTAATTCTCCTTTAATTTCCTCCCATCCAGAGCTGCTGTGAGGAGTCTGAAGGTAGGTTTTCATGAGCGAGTGAAGGAGTCCAGCAACTGATTCCTATTTAAAATAAATGGTCCTGGAAATGTAAGGTAACATTTCCATAAATACTTGAGTAATTTGAGGTTTGGGTTCCACTAAAAGTCATCCAGTATTTCCAGCTCCCCAAGTCAGACAGGGAAAAGGCAGACCAGTAAACTAATCCTTACTATCAGATAAGCAGGGATTGAATGGCGGCACATAAAGCACAAGAAAATGAGGAGGAAACTGTGGACAGGGGAGATGCCTATGTTCAAGAAGTTTATACGCTGACAGGCATAAAAGGCAGTTCAACAGGAAAAAGGATAGACAGAAAAAATATCAGACTATATAAACTGAAACATTACTTTCAGTTGCTTAGGTTTGCTTTGAATTTTGAGATACAACCTCAGTAAATGGACAGAAAATTGTATAACTTTATCACCTGACTCAGTGCCTCTGAATTCAGTATAAGTTTTTTTTTTTTTTCCATTCTGCTTCCTGATCAGATTAGAAAGTTTCTGAAGTCAAACTGTGCTTTCTGGTAACCTTTCTGAATAGTTTTGCTTTTTTCATTTCAGTTTTGTTTTTCAATTTAAAAATATTATTAAAATACCACTTTTGGGTGGGTAGTGACTACCACGACATTGTGTAGAAAACTAAAGCAATCTGAAGCAAGCTAGACATTCTAAGTACATTTTTTAAATACCTTATTGCTTAAATAAAATAAATCCCTTAGTCTAGCAATTACTTTCAGATGTTTGATTGTTTATTTTTAAAGAACTGTCATGTCAACCATTTAGAACTGACAAGAACTATTTTCATATCTTCACGAGGTTTCTCTAATGTCTGCTCCCCTCCTTATATTGGGAACTACACACTCATCTTCACTGTCTCTTGTATTTATCTTAATTTTGCTGAATTTTATTTTATTATTGGATGAAAAACTTAGCAGAGCAGAGCTGTTTGTGGCAAGATTTAGTTACAGGAAACCCAACAGCTAAGCCCCAGTTTCAGCTGAGACAATTAGACTGTTGATTTTGGTAGCAGCTCAGGACTTCTATTTGACCCAAATGCCTTTCAGGTCTATCTGCCAGTTGATGCTCAAGCCTGAAAATTTTCTGTATTCTTGCTACAGATAGAGGGCTTTGTTTCCTTTTCATCTGAGGTATATTTCTATCCAGATCCCAATGTTTTGCTGAAATTCTTCTCCATTCACTGGAACAGATTAAAAGAAAAAAAGGAAATAACAATATTTTCCAGAACTTTCAACCTCCTTTTGAGTTTGTTTTCCCCTTAATTCTCTGTTTCTTGATATCTGTGAATTGAGGACAGTGTTTTTCTCAAAGCAATTTTGCCACTCATGAAAAGTAATGGGCGCTAATTTGTAATGCTTAGCTTAACTGTTGCTTGTTTCTATCTAGCAGCTATATTTAATAGCTTACATTACTGTTTCACCTGTTGGAATAAAGGACCCCAAAACACTGAAAACTCAATACTTAAAAAAAAAGTGATCTATATTATGTAACACCAGAAGATATTTATTGAAAGGTTTGAAGAAATTACTAATGAACAGAGCAGTGTTACACGGTCTTTTCATCAACTACTACAGAAACTTCATAGCTGCATTATCAAAGTCCACTGCCATTCTTGGATGGATGTTTTCTTAAGTGGATGGGCTCTAAAACTTTTTGGATGCTCTGGGAAAATGCAAATACTAACTGAGCAGTGTTTTATTCTATGTCAATAGTTTCTGAACTAGAGTCGTGAGCTTTTTTTTCCCTCCTCTTTTTGTTTCTTCTTTTTCTTGTTAGACTTTTCTAGCACCTGATGTAGGGTAGGTTACAACAGCTGATGCTGGATGAAAACAGTTACCAGGGACAGCTCCAGGCATGGAGTGGCCAGAGATCCTAAAATCCTGTCACTGCATAAGTCCACCCCAGTGGGTTCCAAGAGCAGGCTCTTTGCCAGGGCTGGTGCTCTAGAGCCACATTGTGGGGTCACGTTTGTGTCACTCTGCTGGTTTTTCACCTCGGACAAATCGCATGTGACTTCTCGGCAAGCGAGAAATGCTATTGAATGTGGCACTCACCCTCCTTGAAAGATGTCCGGAAAGTCTGAGGGATTTACATGATTGATTCTTACCATGTGGATTCTTTTAATTAGTTAGCTTTCTACAAACCAAAACAGAGTGCAGGACACTACTGCAATGCAACTTGTTAAGCAATAATGCATTTTTTCTTCCAAAAGTCACACTTGATAACAAACAATGCTCATAGGCATAAGATGACTGTGGACAGTATGAGCTAATGTCTCGTTGTCAGAAAGTTTTCCATTAGGGCTCAGAATGATGTTTAACATATTCTTCCTATTATTGAGCTAAACTAAACATTGTATTAAGTATGGATTTCTCAATGAATGTTAATGCTGTTTACTTTAGCATGTACATACATCTGGAAGCGGACCACGTGCATATGCATTTTGGGGATCAGAAGCACATCAACAGCGCAGTTCACTCTAGTCCCAGGATAAAATGTTTTTTGACGTTTCTTTTCTAATTAAACTGTCCTTACTCTTTTCCGACCATAAAAGTATATTTAAACCAAGCTTCTTTACAGAAACACAAAATGCCAAAGTTACACGTTCTCTCCTATCAAACAATGGAGAATAACTGAAAGGGTAGATTTCTTTATTTATGATAAAAAATGCTGCTGAGGATGATCACCAAAATTTATGGACTGTGTAATTTTCCATTAAAAATTCAAAAGCTTTGGTGTATAGCAAACACTTGAATAACTTATCAAATCCCGTGTAAGTGATGGCTTTAAGACAATTTCAGTTTTAAGCCTCTGTGCTTTGTTTTTGGCATTACATAGAACTCACTTAGGATTGCAAAGCTGAAGATACTTACATTGAAGTTTTGGGACAGGGCAGAAGACGGACAGGTTGGTTGCTTTTCACTCTAAGAGACACAGATTTCCTGATTGTGTTATGCCCGGTGTTATTTTGTTGATTTTAGGCTGGTCCTAGGGGAAAAAAAAACCTTGTAAGAAATGTATGAGCACAGTATCTTTCCCCCCCGCCCCAGAAATATTAAGAACCATTAGTTAAAATTTTCAAACATAGTGGCTTAACTTAGTGTTTTAATTCCCTATTCCAGCTTCTTATTCAAGGTCTACTGTTCAGAAGTATGAAAATCTGGCAATACATTCACTTTGAGTAGCCTTTTTAGTTATTCAGTGCTTGTGAAGACTGATGTAGCAGCTTGAATATGGACCAAAAATTCTAGTGTTCGGTGTTTTGGTTGGCAATCCTGTAATAATTATGCTGTAAATCAAAATATGAGTTTGGATTTCAAAAGTGCCTTGAGCCTTGTTCCCACCCTTCTACAGAGACACTGCATAACTTTTTCAGATTACAAGGTATAAAATTATCAGTCTGAAATACAGATGAAAAACTTTTACCTCATCTTATATTTCTCCATGCGTGTCATGCCCATGAAAATGTACACACAAACCCTTTCATGCAATGCATAAATAAAATCATTAGTTCCCAAGAGGCATTGTGCTTGGAAACTACCAAAGTCCCAAGCATTACTGAACTTATATGTGAGTTAGGTGTTAGTTACTCACTCGTAACGGGAGGATACCAACAAGGGGAGGCACAGACAATGCTAGTGTCCTATAGAAAATAAAAACTGCTTTTCTATTTCATATTCTGATCATTCTCACACAGCTGCTACCAAGTCCTATGTGCTTCGCCTGACACAAATCCCACAGACATGACTGGGAAGATTCTCTGTGATTTGTTGGGTTCAGCTGTGGATGGAGAACTCTGGATGAGTTTGCTCCAGCTGGAGTGAGCACGTGCTTGAGTGCTGTGCTGGATCAGAGCTGGGGAGAGTCCTGCACCTCTCTGCATAGCCCCTGCCCTCCGCTGCTCACCATACACTGCACTTGCTGCTCAGCATCCGTCCCACAGGGTGCCATGGGCTCCTGCAACCCAGCTCACGGATAAGCAGGGTGATTGCTCTTCATTTGCTGATTTGCTTTGTGGTTGAAAATTGGTCTAAGATCTTCCTTGCCTGTGGTTTTGCTCTCCAGAGCCACTGGTTCCCCAGCAGTCAGAGTAACTCCAAGGAGCCAAACACACCCAAAGGTATCTCTCCATTTACTTTTAGCATTTTATCAGCCAGGGCAAAATGCGAATTCAAGAGCAGTGGCTCCCGACCCCCGCAAGGCTGCTCCAGGGTACGCTGTTGCCACGCAGCCCCTGAGTTTCTGACTGCTGGATGGAATCTGTTTCTCCCTTCAGGTGACTCCAGCTGCCCACCTAGTCCCAGCAGGGGCTCTGAGAGCTACTGAATCATGGCAACCAGGTGGGCACTTTCCTCTCAAAGCCCAAACCCCTTTCAGACAGAAACTGGCTGCTTTTCAGGCCCTTTGCCTTAGGCTATGGATTAGATTAATCATGACAAAGCCTTCTGGCCTCTGGTATAAAACTAATTTTAAAAAATCTCTTTAAAGATATCATGCTAAGTTTTTTGGCAATACCAATCTGGTCTCCAATTGACCTTGCTTTGATAGATAATTGGTGTTGATTTTCTCCTGACTCCATCCACCTCTTGCAAGCAGATCCCTGATGAGTTTGTGGTGCAGTTTAGGAGATTTGTGATCAGATAAGGAACCAATAGGAGATAATGCCCGAGTGCTGTGGATTGTTAGCAATTGATTTCATCCAATTCATTGGAGCTGTACAAGGAAATGTGTATTTGCCACCTTTCTGAGAGGACTCTAAAGCCTTAAGAGCAGAAACTGCCACTGTGTTATGCAGAACTTTGTTGCCATTTGCTTCCTAGTTTTCTGAAGAGTAGGTTTTCCTCGTTTATCCTGCCAAACAGGCCTTCTACTTCAAAGGATGAGGCAGTAATTCAGAACACATCTACACCCTATCAGAACTTTTAGAGACACCTCTGTTCTCTGCAGTTCAGCTCGGGATACAAACTTCTCTGCAACTTGCAGATATTTAGGTTTGGGACTTCGCCTCGGCTTCCTGAGTGACTGAGGGGAAGCCACTAAGTCAGAAGTAGCTTTGCATACTTAGCAAAATGGAGATCTGCCAGACTGAAGGGGATAGCAGCTACTTTGCCTGTGACTAAGGAGAGAGGGATTAGGCATTTCAGCCAAACAGCTCATTCCTGCCTCCTTTTGTACCATCCATGCTGCTGTTACTGCCCTTGCAGGATTAGGGAGAGGGTAGAGGAGTGCCAGTGTGTACCAGAGGGCCCCAGAACAGCAGCATCAGTCATATCTGTCCTTTTGTCTGCAGCAGGATTTCTCTGTCTTTCTGCCCTGGTTCTGGCCTAGTTCCTGTCCCTCCAAACCAGGACTGACCCCTCCATGACAATCAAGAAAGAAAAGAAAAATGTGTAGACAGTGATGTTGGAAACAATGGAAGTAAAGGGAAGGTCTCTGGGTGTCCTCCCTCTGAAGAGGAGAGAAAGGAAGCAAAATAAGGGGTCACAAGGAGGAGAAGCAGCTTCATGAGCAGAAAAAGTGCCCTGTCTCATTTAAACTTCTCCACACAGAGGCCACTCAATCCCAACCTTTCACTCTCACATCTTTCCCCATCCCACACCACCACTGCTACCTCTGCCTGCCTTGTCTGCTCCAAGGATGCCCTCAGCTGAGAGTCTGGTTTTGCTACACAGTGTAACAAATAAAAAGATAAATTCCAGCTCCAGCAGATCCCTCAACAGGCTCCCACTGATTTTTCTTAGGGGAACCCCTGGCCACTTTGAGATGCTTTCTTTAACATTCATCTAATATTATTATCATTATTATCCAGCTCTTCATGTCTTGAGGCCAATCACTTGATGTGCATTCTTCCACTTCACTACTTTCAGAACCAAAAACCTGTAATGGTGTGATTATTTCTTTTAACTTGAAAAAATAATCTCTTGAAAGATTTCCTACTGATACAATCGCTGTCATCCCTGTGTTATTCAGTCATGTGCAGATCCTGATGTATGTATTACAACTATTTGGAGAAATCCCAAGTACAAGCCATGATGATGAGCAACTTGAAGCAACAAGAGTCTTTTTTTGCCATGGAGAAAATAACTCCCAAGAAGGCTTCTTGGAGAAGGAAGTGAGGGAGGGAATATGAGAGAGAGGAGAATGAGAGAATCATTCCTAAGAGAACATTTAAGCATTGAATTTTCTGATTGATAGAGTTTCATTTCATTGCTCTGCTTTTAAGAATTGCTTTGTGCAAAATTGTATCTGAGAGGACAGAACTTATTTTCTGTGTACTAAATCTTCAAATATAGTGAGGTGGCTTGCAGTCTTTTCTCCTTTCCGCTCTGCTACCTGCAGGTATTAACTGAGTGTGGAAAACAGCGTTTTCTGTTTGCAATTCAAGTTCAGAAAGACAAATGCAGAACGACAGAAAATCACAAAATCACTGTATTCTCTCTCTTAGCACAGAAAACAGCATGAACCCTAGTTAATTTAAGTAGTCAGTCACAGAAATCTAACTTCTATTTTAAGCAGGTATTTAAGTCCTGCTGATTCAATATTCAGCCCAAATGCAAATGACTTTTGTGGAATGAGGCTTGCACTGAACTGGATCCTCTTAGTAAAATATTTCAGTCTGCTATTTGAGGGAGAAAAGAAGAATCTGGTCAACTGTTGGAAATGCCTCTGTAGCAAAATCACTTCTGTACTGATTGATTGTTCTGTTTTCTAGGGAATTTCTAAGGGGTTTTTTTGTTGTTTTTTTTTTTTTGGTGAGAAAGTACTACTGTGGGATAGAAGGTTGATCTGGAGAAAAGTTACAAGAATGTATACACATAATTGCATTTTTTGAAAGTAGCATGCTACATAGGATTTCCTGAACTGTACCAGAAAACATTAACATCCTGAAACTGACATTTGCAATTTTGAATTCCAGCTTTCCAAGTATAATTAGTGTCATTGTAAATGTTTTGGTATCAAAGTTGGGACTCACTTTGGATAAGACAGTCCATAAACTCAATTTTTTTTCCCATTTAGTATTTCCTTTTCCACTGTTCCAGAGATGACAGCTGTAGTATTTAATACTAAGAAATAGTAAATTAAAATAACATGTTTTAAAGTATTTATTAATTATAATATATATAAGTTGTTTTCATTTAAAATTCACTTTTCTCCTGACAATTTTTTTTTTGCTTAAAGTACCTCTGATTCATATCTTCCATTATAAAAAATACACAAATAATTTTATATAACTACAGCGTTTGTTTAATCACACACCAAAATAGAAGGTAGAGGATATGAAAATTACTTATGACAGATGAGTCACATTAATATTTTGTTCTAAGCCATGAGAAAAATGAGACAGAAGGGGTGGGAATCAGAACAGATCAAAACCCTTAGTGCTTTATGATCCAAAACCACAACTAGCTATTGAGGTGCAAAATGTTCTTTTTTAAACAAAGTGTGAGAGAGACGCAGAGTTTTGTACTGCAGATGCTGGCAGCACATAATGTTGCAATTATTCTCAATATTTTGAGATGCCTGAATCATAACCAAAACTTTGAGCAACACTAAGGTAAAAGCATTTTTATGCTCCTTCACACACACACACACACACACAAATAAAACAGAAGAAAAACTGAGTTTGTTGCAGTTGCTTCAGAAATGGTGTGCCAAGTTTCTACCAGTGACTGAGAGTAGTAACAGAAGGAAGGGATGTCATGGCATCCTCTTGCCTTTTTTTATTTTTTCCATTGTAGTAAATTCAGAATCATTCAGATAGTACTCCTGTTAGATTTATGGGATTTCTGTGCTGCTTAAAAAATCTTGTGTTTTCTGTCTTTGAAAAGAATCATTCTGACTGCCTTTTAAAGGGAATTTACTATTTCAGTATATGTGGCTAACTTAGCCTGCATATGAAGCATAATCTTGCTTCCTATTTAGAGCACAGTAATTGGGATCAGTCACACTGGGAACACACTCAGTAGGTTACCACTCACTATTGGACTTAAGAAGAAACATTGCTCACTCCATCTGATGTGATCAGATCATGTTATCTATAATATGACTCACTGTTGGGTGAGCAAGGTATTCTGTTTCCCAGGCCCCGAGTATTCTCTTTTTTCATTCCCTCTTCTTGATTCAGTATCCAACAAAGAACTCAAGTCAGGAAGACAGCAAACATCCTTCATGAGCTTGTCAGCAGCCTCAGTTCCTGGGAAAGGATGTGCTTTTTGTGGTACCTGCTGGAGGCAGGCAGAGTCCTTGAGGGAGGCCTGTGCACTATGAGAGTTTCCAGCTTCCCTGGCTGCACCAGGGGGGTTTCAACGTGGAGCTGGCAGACACTCCAGCCTGCCAGGCCCCACTCCAGCTAACAGTGGGGAAGGATCTAGGCATCCACACGGACACCTGTATTAGGCCATTTATGGTAACTTCAGCGCAGTTGTATGTGTGTTGTCAACTCCAACAGTTACTCTTCAGGACTGGAGCCGTGTTTCTCATCATGAGAGCGAATTAGGTAGAGAAGTATTAGCTCTGCTTAACACCACTTGTTTGTTCTTCTAGTTAGGACCAGGGACCCCATTCCTACCCACTCCCCACCAAAATCCGTCCTTTCCTCAGATGATAACAAAAGTAGCTGTTCACTGCATACCATGCTGGGCTGCTTTTATGCCACTTTTTCATGCTGTGTAGGAGGCATTAAACATGGAAAGTGAACAGGCAATTTATGGACAAATAGTGAAAATTTAAGAAGTAAATGGGTGGTCTTGACCAGACAATTCCTGAGGACTTTATTCAGACAAATACATGTCTGAATAATTAGGAACCAGCTCAGTGCTTTTAGTATCTAGCTGTAAAGGTGTTCTCTTAAGCCAATAAAGAACGTTCTCCTTCTTCTACAATTTTAATTTGCCTCATCACACCCAAAGAATTTTTCTACCTTCTTAGTTTATTCAATACTTTGGACTTGTTCTATAGGTATAAAACACATTTGCTATAATCCATCAAAAATCAGTAATTTGATTCTTCATGACTGGGCTATCAGAGGCTAATGAGGTGTGATTGCAACTTGTTTTCAAATAGGTATAGTTGCTTTATTTTGTTTAGTCCATGAAAATTCAATAATTTAGATTTTGCTTGCCAGGCAATGTGTGAGATCCCTTCCTGGAGGTAAACATAAGCACAAGGGTAATGGTACTCCATTTCTTTAGTGATACTGGAACTATTACAAGATGTGTTTCTTGTTAATAGTGGCTTACAACTGTGATAAGCTTCTCAGGCGTTTCAGCCAAAGCAATTCCTACAAAACCACCTCCCCAGAAAAGGTTTGTTGGAGCACGCTGAACTGCAATTAAGGAGTTGGCCTCTGAGGGCCAAGAAGATTATAAGGAGGTATTATTGGTCCAGACAGAAATTTTGCCAGGCCTTCAGGACAGAGTTATGCATCACTGCATGTTTATCTCTGGTATGTTTCTACACCATGAACTTGGACAGAAATTCAAATTTATGATGAAATCTAAACTCTGTTAGGACTACTGAACTTCTGTCTTGAAATTTTTCCTGATTGTAACTAACACAGAGAAGGATTTGCTAGTACAGCCAAAACTAGCTGTTTCTAGGAGAGGTACTTGTAAAAGGAAACAGTAGGTATAAAGGACATGGTGTAATTCAGTCAGGTTATTTATGTGTGCCTTTTAAAGAAAAAAAAAAAAGAAAGGAAGAAAAAAAAAGAAATTAAATGTAAACTTTCCAGTTCCTTACTGCTGCCAATCTCAACAAACCAATTCTTTATCCATTCTGGAATTTTTATCAGCTTAGTCTCATATTATAAGAAAAAATGAAGTGAAGTGCACATTTTTTTATATAATCTAATAAAAAGTTAGAACACATACTTTGCTAATATATCATGCAATGACCAATGTGGCCTGTTTGCCACAGGTACAGGTAGGGCTCCTTACCCTGATTGGCACCAGGCAATTCTTGATGCTTTGTTGATTTGTTTGGCTAAACTCCATGACCCACACCACATCCTTTTATGTAATTTCTCTTTAAAAGTTAAGGACGGCCATAAGGACTATGCTAACTTCTGTAGAGTATATTGGAAAGAATTGATCTAAACTCCATAAACATAATCCAGATGAAATATATCAGGGCAGAGAACAACTTTGACTGTCATCTGCATAATGTACATGTGCAGAAACAAGCAAAAAAACAAAAGTAAATTCTATCTTTTCACTGCTGATACCCAGATAATTGAATATAGAACACTCTATACCTTTGATTCTTTGCAAATAGAAAAAGCTAAAAGGAGATGAAATTGCCAAACAGTTTCTACATCGGCATTATAGAATCTCACATCATAAAGAAAAGGAAAAACTTTTCTGTTTGAGTCTCCAGAGCACTTGATGAAGTAACTAAACAGGCATCTCATTTATTTTGGAGAGTAAGAGTTAGACATTGAGTTGTGTACATGATTAGATTCTTTGCTGAATAGGGCCTTACACTGAAGTGGTGAAAATGCCCCCATACTTAACAGAGAGCAAAATACCAATGGCAGAAAAGTATGGGTGGTTTTCTTTTTCACCATACTTTTCCTCTTAAATAAAATTAAAACAAATAAACATACTCAAACAGACATGTTTTATACTCAGGTTGGGAGGAAGAAATGAAAAAGAACATAGTCTACTGTTATTAATCAAGAAGGAGAAATGTTATATTTGTACATTTCATCACAGAGGAAAATGCTTTCAGGTTTTCAGAGGAAAAGTACTGAGAATATATTAAAAATGCTCCCCTTGGAAGTAAAATGCCTACATGGACGGCAAAGTATGACCTCCTCTTCATCCCCCTTAGGGATTCATGCTGTTTGTTGTCTGTTCCTTTTAAGGCAAGATTCTAGGAGTTTCCCATTACAGGCAAGAAGGAGAATTCCTCTCCATGCTAATATAGTACCCAATAAGTTCATGCCAGTGGCTTATTTGGTCATCTTTACAGTAGTACCTAAATATTCACATATTTCTCTTGACAGTACCTTGTAAGATAGGGAAGAGGTACTACTCCCATTTTGTGGCTGGAATGAGGCCAAGTCCTCTCCCCAGGCTTGGTCAGGAGATGCATAAGAGATGTGCAGCATAGGAAGGAGGTATTCCCTGCCTCAGGGTACTGCGTTCATGGGTCAGCCTTCCTTTCTGCTGGAACAATGGACCCTTATCCAGGAGCAGCAGCCAAACACTGCTTGTGTGTTTGAAGGAATTATGACACATCCCACCTCCTGAACTTTGTTGCGCTTGGGATATGTCCTGTGAACTCAGCCAGATCTCATGTTCCCCTGCCCCTTGATTCCCTAACCCCAACTTGCAACGCCTCCAGTTTTCCAAGCACCGAATTATTTTTATCTTATGCTTTGCTAATTAAAAATTACAGCACATACTGTGTTTCTATCATGCTTGGAATTTCTGCTCTGAAGTTTCATCCCTTGATGTGTTTATGTAGGTGGTATTTACACGTGTGACTGCATTAGGCTCTCAGCTGTAGTGCTGTGCACATGAAAAGCCTTAAAGAGACAGCAGCTGTAAGGTGAGTTGTGTGACAAGGCAGCAGTGGTGCTCAGATGTCAGGCATGAGTCCTGCAATAAACATGGCAAATGCCACTGAATATTTGTAATTAATAACGTGGGATGATAAGAATGATGACATTAATTAAACATAGAGTGATTTGGGCTGGAAGGGACCCTAAAGAACCCCTAGTTCCACGCCCCCTGCCACAGGGCATCAAAAATTTTTCTCGAATTTATACAGTAAGAAATAGCACAAGCACTGCAAAATGAAGTAAATGCTTTGACTCAGCTGAAGTCCTACAGAGAGCAACAGAAAGAACACTTGCATGGAAGCATAACTAAGCAGAGATTCTGTAAATATTTCAGCTATAAAAAGCCACAGAAATCCAGGCTTTGATGAATTCCTGAGAATAAAATGATTTACTAATGCTAATTCTAAAGACAGATACCTCTTCTGAGTTAACAGAAAGATTTTGGTGATAGAATGTTTCTAATCACAGTTCTAACACTTCTGAATTTATGAAGATGTGTAGAAAATACAGATCTTGAACAAATATGGATTGTAAGATGCTGACAACATTCTGGCCAGCAGAATGGAAATAGTCTTTTTAAGTATAAATCAGATGTGTATCACTTTAGATTAATTAATAAAAATTCAGGATGATATCAGTTCATTTATGTCATTTTACTTTTACATAAATGTGGAATTGAGTCTGATGTCCGTCTTTTCAGGAGGCAGCAAGAAGGATTTTGACAGAGCGCGATGGAGTGGCTAAATCTAAACTGTTCTCCATATTGCAGCCATGTGAACATGGCAATATAACTTCTCCGTTCTGCAGTTCAAACTGCAATTAGTACTAAAATCAAATTTGCATGCATGTGGGAGAACTCTCCAGGAGTTAAGCCCACTTACTTTTAGCCTTGGTATTTTAACCTGAACTAATCTGAAGTCATATGCTACAACAGTTATAAAACCACTTCATAGGTAAGTTCCACCCTTCTTCTGGATAGTATCACAGTGACGTGACAGTGAAAGTGATCTATAAACTTATAACTTCCAACACAGATATAACCTTACTCATAGATAATTTCTGTGTCATATGTGATAGAAAATAAATCTGTTCTCTGTTTCCATGACTTAAAGGGTGGAGAATTTAAGAGACTTAAATACTTTCACTGGTGTCCAAGTCACAGGGAGATGGGGATCAGAGAATCTTAAAATGCTTTGGGTTGGAAGGGGACCTTGAAGGTCATGTGGTTCTGGTGCCCCTGCTGTGGGCAAGGACGTCTTCAACTAAAGCAGGTTGCTCAGAGCCCCATCCAACCTGGACTTGAATTTCCTTGGGACTTAAATATTTCCCAGGGAACTTACATACTATTAGTGATTTCAAATGGGATGACCTCAGATACCATGCTAGCGAAGTGATAGTCTAAACCGATGGAAGTACAGAGTTAAATGTAACCTTTAGCTTTTGGAAACTGGAAAAATACCGGCCATTTCTTCCCTCAAAAACTGACAAATGCAAACAAAACCATGAAATTACTTACCTTCCTTAGCAGCTGCTTAATGCCTTTTATTTCTTAGGCAATAATAGTACAAGGTTGACTGGGGTAAGTTTTAGGTCTGACAAACATTAAAAAGATATTTCAGATCTTAGCAGGATAGCTGGCAGGTTTAGTAGATACCATATTTGGTTACTAAAACAGCAAAACAAAGGATATGGTTATTTTAATTTAAAACTGGATTTGAATAGGATGAGGGCGGATGAAGGAAGATGGGTCAGATTTGTATGTGACTGACAGGTATAGCTGTGTTAGAGATCAAAACTAGCAACAGAAGTGCACAGCTATTAACGTCCTCTTTTTAGATCACTATTTTCAGATGAATTTGTATTGGGGAAAGAAGTGTAAAAATATCTGAGGACAGATATGGGATGACAATGACCAAGGATGGAGAAAATCAGATATGCTCTGACTCCCAAAAATCACAAGAGAAAATGAGTATTTCATTCTCCTAAAATGAGCTCTTCTTCAAAGAAAGATATCCCTGTGGGTTAATTTTCCCCCAAAGATGAATTCTCCATTACTTAGAGGTATGAATTCTTGCAGAGGTCACCAATTCACTGAACATGAGTATCTCCAGCAGAGGATATGAAATGTGGTTTTCATGAAGCCATGTATCACCTACATGGTAGATCCTATTCTGAGACTGAAAAAAGACAGGTAAATTAGGCAGAACATGTAGAGATACGTTGTCAACTTATCTTTAGCTGACTTAAGAGCACACAAGAAACAGCCTTGTTAGATGCAGGGTCCACCTCCCAGAGAGGTAGTATCAGCCAGCAGGCAGGCCATTTACCAGCTCTGTGCTAATGTCTTCCCATCTACAGAATGATTATATTAACATTTACCCACCTCATAGTGGAAACTGGAAGAGATTAATTAACATGTGTAGTTATTTAAAGCTCCTGGACTGAAAGCTGCGCTAAAGATCCAAGATATTTGCTAATATTATTATTTCTATATCCAGATGATTTGCTCACGTGTTTGCCATATGCCAGCACAAAAACCCACTGGATGAATGCAGTGTTGGACAGTTGCTCAGATGAGGTCAATGGTATATACAATAGTTCTAACTGGCAGAGGGCTTTGGAAGATCCAACCATCCTAAGGCTTTATTGCAACTCTCTGGCCATATAGAATACAAACGAACTTCAATTTATGATTCTATTAGCTCCAAACACACTGAGGAATGATCTGGGAGTTCATTCCAGCAGTGTGCAATCTCATTTGAACAGATGTCACAACCTCCACCTTGGACTGAAAGCTCAGTGTGAGCCAGCAGAAAATACAGTTTTAATATGCTGGATAATAAGGCACATGCTGTTATTTGGAACTTCTAGCAAAAACACCTGCTGACAGCTGGCATTAAAAGGGCAGTGACGCCTGCTAGACACATTGCAAACAGGCCAGAGCAAAATCTGATCCTTTCTCAAGTCAAGGAAAGTTTTGCCATTGACTTGAAAGATGCCAGAATTTCTCTTACCACTGCTAATGATTTATACGTGTATCTACAAGGTTATGGATAGTTCATGAAATATTTATACACAGGCAGATATCCATAGTGTCAAATAATGGGGACACTGAGATACCAAAGGAATATTATTAGTGTAATAAATATCTAGTGGAGAAAAAAGATAGATTACATCTTACATTAAAAACTGATTGAATCCAGAGTTTGTTATCATCTCAAACAAAAGTCATAAACCAGACCATTCAGTGGTGCTGGGGAAAAGCACTTTTCAATGTTTAGCTGGATTGTAATTCCTAGTAGCAAAACATCATCCAAGAATATGGGGAAAGGAAAGAATTCCTGTGCCTTCACTTTGTGCAGCAAGTACATCGACTGACTACTCTTTAAATTTATGCAAATCTGTGGGCTTCAATGGAGATCATAAATAATTTATGCAAAGCAAGCTCTGATGAGAACCAGCTCTGGTTTTTGCTCATGTATTTTGCCGAGTGTCTTTTTCTTCCTCTGTATTTCAGTATTGTCAGTCTCCCGTAAGTGTCAGTACCTTCTGTGCATCACTGTGGCCTTTGGGGCTCTGTCTTTCTGGCTGAGATTGAAAGATGCTAGAGAAACTATAGGGTGTGCTTACTTGTACTAAAATCCTGGATTTGGAGGAACTCACAGTGACCAGGTGATACCACAGCACTTACTACTTCCATTTTGGTGAGTAAAGCGGAATGAAAGCTTGTGTTCACACAAGGAATGGAAACTGAGTTGGCTCTGAATTTTTTTTCCAGAATGGCTATTGCAAAGTGACCCTATCACCACAGTGAAGGCATTAGACTAAATAGTCTGTGTTGATGCGGTTCCCCTGGTAACAGCAGCTGCTGTCCTGCCACAGTGAACCTATGGCAGATAAATTCACCAGTCTAGTTTCAGACAAAAATTGTGGGCAACATACTGGTGCCTAGGAAAACACAATATGGTGGTTTACAGACAGAAGAACCCTGTGGCTTCTGTTTTCTTCCTCCAACATAATTGGTAGTGGGAGACTTAAAATGTGACTGTGTTTTAAAGGGAAGTGTAACTATGACCAAGTGTCACTTGGCAACATGCCTTGCACTGCAGGTAACACAATTCCACCTGCTCGTATCTGATGCAATCACATCACATGTCATAATGTCTTTTAAGTTTCAATAAGTACTCTGTTTAATTTTTCCTGCTTTATAGTATTTTCTTCCTAAATCTACCTCTAGATCCTGTAATACTCTTAACATATCTGTAAATCTACTACAGTAGCTACTTTATTTAAATAACAAGACTCCCCCTTTACTGAGGAATTAAGCAACCTTTGTTGGCAGCAGTCTGCTAGAGTGCTTAATTCTGTAAAGGTTGTGCAAAACCCAGGCTAAACTATTGAAAGAATGTTTCAAAAAAAACCCCAGAACTGAAGGTTTGCTCTGTTGGAGAGCAAATAAACTTGTATTAGCTCTTCAAAGCAGACCTCATTGTTCAATGTCTCTGTGGTAGCTGTTGCTTTCTCAGCAAAAATGCCTGTGATTCAATTTAAACTGGTCCTCTGACCTTTTTCGCTGCATCAAATGATATCAGCAGAAAACTCTGTGCTCTACATGACCAAGGAAGTATTCTTCAATATTTTAAGTAAGTCTGTCTGTACAGCAGAAAACTGAGAGTGACATGAGGAGATTATCCTGATTTGGCTTACACATGGATGTTGTAGCTTCTCTCAGCCCGAGCAAGTCTTTGATTGTTAATCTCAGTGCCTCTGATGAAAGAACTCGAGGAGAATCAGTACAAGTCAACGTGAGCAACAGGCACAAGATCACTCTTCAGGTCTCATGAATTGCTATTGCTCAGCATCAAACTGATACTGCTGATATGAGCAGCCCAATGTCATTCCCACTTGATGGAAAAGCCTCTGAACCAATAGTATAACAAAAAATGTATGTGAAGGTGTAAACAGCCCACTGAAAACAGCATTATCAGGAAGACTCTGGTTTTCAGTCAGAATTTAAAAACAACTGGGAGTGGGTATTGCTTCCTTTGGGAGCATGCTGAGGTACCACAACCAGAGAAAATGAAATGATGCCTCTGCTCTCAACAAAATGAAGTGCCTAACACTGCCAGTTGTGTAGTAATGCTGGCTAGACCTGAAGACAACTTAGAGCCACAAGACTTTCTAGGATAAGTATTCAAGTTTTGTTACTACCAACTTAGTTAGGAAAACAAAGGAAAATGGAAAGAATCGTTTGCCTGAAGGTTCCCAGCAAGTCACTGGCAGCGCCAAGCCTCGGGTCTTGTTGCTGAGCTCTGTGTAGAGTCAAGTATCTCTTTGCACAGATATGTTTAGCAGCCAACTTTCATTCACATTGGTGGAAAAAATCCAATTCCTGTCAATTCGTAATTTGGCTTAGGTCACGATTAGACACTAAGTAACAAATTGTCTTTTTTTTTTTTTTTTTTTTTTTTTTTTTTTTTTTTTTTTTTTTTTGGTACCATTCAATTCTGTACTAAAAAGCGCTGATCAGTCTGTCATTACCAGCATTTATATAAAGAGAATACATATAGATAACCTGTGTCATTAAGTAATATGTGTATGCTACTGAGACATAAAATTTTGAAGGTGCAGGAATTTTGAATATTTCTAGCATGCCTAGTTTTCCATTAATATAGTTTAAATTTTTAAAAAATCCTGACACCTTAGTTCTCTTTCCCAATCCTTTCAAAAAATGTAACCTTCCCTTTAAAGGGCTGGTGGTGCCCGATATTAGAGAGTTAAACTGGGCGTCTTTTGTTTAAAGTTGTTAAAGTCTGTCTCATCTGTTCTTTCCCATCATTTTCAATTTATCAACAGTGTGTAGTAATATGTTTGATTCATTAGAAGAGAGAAAAGGATGGCAAAAGCAAGTAAATATGTCAGTTAAACCCCACAAGTATTAAGTCACCTCAATTTGTTTGTCTGGTAAAAACTGGGCTCTCATTGGGTGAACTGAGGCCAGGTTGATTCACCACCAAAATGCGAATCTGGATCTGTCTTTGAATTTGCAGATGTGCATAAGAGAAATCCCTTGAGTTTTGAAATAATTGACTTTAGGGAGAGGCAGGAAGAATGTAAACAGCATTGTTAAGCAGAATGAAGTTAATCAGTTATTGTCATTACTACTGAAATCAGTCTCAGTTTGACATCATGTTGATTTTCTCATTATTTTGTCTAAATGGAGATTAAATTATTTTTTTCAATTCATTTAGATTACACAAATCCAGGATGTTTCTGAACAATCTTCTTGCTTATAAACAACAAAAGGAAGTGATGTCATACATGAAGTTAATAACTAAGAAGAGCTTTTGAGTGTGCAAAAATTTCAGTTTTAGAGCTTTCAGGGGAGAATGAGGTATAAGCACTGAAAGAAAACCAGCATGAGTTGGAGTGAAGAGTGCTGAAAATATCAAGCATATATGGAAAACCTCAAGCATGTAATTACATGCTGTCCTTATAGAGAAAATACTTTCTAATTGTAAATTTGGGCTTTTGGAGGCGATCTTAAAAACAATGCTGTAGTGAAAAAACAAGACAATGTCTCTCTTTCTTGGCTGTCTGTTTATGTAGGCTGTCATCCAAAACTGTCAAAGAATCAAGCCCTCTTAGCAGAGCTTTTCCAGGTGCTTTCTGTCTGGTGGAAGTTTACACACAGGCCGATTCAGAAGTGCAATAACTAGAATTGAATTACCCATGTCCAAATGCATTTACGCTTCTGTTCTCTGGTATTCAGTTGAGCCACAGAGCATCTTTTGGGTCATTCAGATCCATGACAGCACTTCTAATGGGAGTGATCTACTTTACATGTCAACACAGACTAACTTATCTGGCTCATATTTTCTCTCTTGGAATGCAAGACCTAAAATAGATGCCATTGTAATACTTGGCTTTCATTTCAAGACGCATCTACTGGTGCCTGATGGAAACATTTTTAAACACTCCATTTAAAGATAATTTTGCTGCTCATATGTTATAGATTTCTTCTAATTCCTCTTCCTCCAGCTTAAACTAGCAGGGAAAAAAAAGGGTTTTGTCTGATTAAGATTTCAGTCTTATTTTATTCGTGACTCCGAAGTGCTGAAACATCCGGAGCAATCCTCAATGCTATCACAAACAGTGAATTGAACCTGTTTTTTAAAAGTAATGAACATTTATGTCTCACCTTCCTTACTTTAAAAAAAAAAAAAGTAACTCTAGTATTTTGGATGATACAAGTGATGACAGTATAAGTTTTAAAAGTGTCTGATGCTCAGTTTGAGACACTTTGAGGCAATCTTGTTCTCAGAAATGGGTGGTCTGTACTTGGTGAAGGTTGGGCTTGTTGTGCTGTCTCCAGCTGGGCATTCAGAAAGCCAAATATCCAAAATCACTCTTTCCTTTGAATGTGTGTTCCAGTCATCTGATGTGTGCGGAATTTGAAGCAGCTAAATATGTGCCCACAAACTGAATGACAGATTGCAAGAACAAAAATTGAAATCAGTTTTATAAATTATCAGTGATGGTTCAAATGAAAAATAAGTTACAATTTCAGTGCTGAAACCAACCTAAATAAAAGATTGCTAAGAAACTCTGTAAGCACAAGTCTGTCTTTAACAAATGCAATCAGTTTTATTGTCACTGTTACCAAGATTGTGGCAAGTGCTCATGAATGATGGCAATTAGCCAACAGAAAAATACTGTCTTGAGTTAAAAAAAATAGTGAATGCTATGATTTGTAAAGGGATATCTGCTTTTGCCAGAATGATCCCTAAAAAGCTCTAGAAGGGAAGAAGCATTTGCTGCAAAAGAGAAAGAAATGGGTCAACGATCAAGTAAGTAGGGTACAGTTAGAATGTCTGGGCTTTTTGCTTTTCTATTAAATTATCCAAAAATTCTTCCATTATTCAGAATGCTGCCTATCATGTCAGGAAAAGCCTTATTTAAGCCCTGAGATATGGTATAAAGGACTTTGCATGTTTAATCCATGGAATGGGGGAAACAAACCTTGAAATTCTTAAAAAAGTAGCAAACAGAAACAAGTGACCTCAGGTTTATGAGCCTTTGCATTTATCAGCCATCAGGTGGACTCTTCTCAGCCACCTCAAGTTAATGTTGAACTGTATCACATCCTTCTAACCAAAATGCTCCTTTGTGTGTATCTCAAGCACTGCTGCCTTCAGCCCACACAATGACTGCTTGTTTGCTTCATGTTTACAAAATTCTTTGTCAAAATATGTAGAGCTAAATTAAGGAGCTTTGGCCAGCATTTTCCAAATGTCACTGCCTAAAGCCTAGTTTCTTTTCAGAGGTGCTGAGCATCAAAACTTTCTAGAGACTTGGAGAATGAAGTTTTGTGCTCAGCTGTGGCCAAGCACAGATTTAAGTACCTTAGTCCAGGCACTCAGTATTTTTGCTTATGGTTAGGGACTCGATGTTACAGCACTGAGCCACAGAGCTTCTATCATATGCATACAAGTAAGGTGAGTATTTAGGGTACACTAAACATCTATTACAATGATGAGAACAGTAATACTTTATGGATATACTATATAGGCTGGTTTTTGTGCAGGTATTTTTCATTTCTTCAGAGGAAAATGTAGGTACTGACTATCTATCAGGAATGAGTTCCTGCATGAGGACATGAGTCCTCCCTGCATGACTTTCTGCTGTCAGGAGTGACTGGCAGTACCCTTGCCTTATGCCTGCTGGCCTGGAAATGTTATTGTTTTAGGACCATAAATATTGTGTAAATGAGGTTGGTGCAGGGATCAGCATGAGAGTTATTTGACTGTTTTCACCTTACTCTTCCTGGAGTGGATAATTAGGGGGAAAAAAAATCAATTCAGTCTGCATTGATTCCATGGAAACCTAAAGCAAATCACTTAATAGCCAGCCATATGTGCATGGGATCAGTTCTTCAATCAAACTGTGCCAGAAGTATGATGTACAGGGGTCAGTTTTTATAAGGTCAGGTCTGGATTAACTGTTTTTATGGAACAGCATTAAGCAACAAACTCTGCTGTTGAGTCATTCTGAAAGAAGTGAGGCTAAGTGAAAGGGAGGGCTGACTCCAGATTTCATGTCTGAAGCCATGAAAGGTCAGGTTCAATGTGAGAAATGTAAAGTAGAATTCATATAATTGGGACTAACTTCCAGGATTCAAGCATGTTCTTAGCATAGCAGTGTAAGTTTGGGTATATGTTCATGGCAAAATGTTATTCAGATTTCAAAGTTTGCTTCACTTCCCTGACAAATTTTGATCTCCTTTTTTTATATTTTCCTGCAAAATTTTCTTATTTGTTTTACATGAAAGGAACATCCTCTCAAAGTCACAAAGTAGGAATAAGCCTTCCTCAAGACACAGATTCTTATTTTTGTATGTTCTTACTTTCATTTAACTTCAAGCATCACTAGTCTCCAAATTTGTCTTTCATGTTCTTCTAGTCAAGTGGCCCTAATCACAGGTGAAAGTTCTGGAAGTAAGGTATCTTTGAAGTTTAGGTGCTCCCATGCTTAGGTGGCAGCTCTAGGGTGGTTTTAAGGTTACAGTTTCAGTCAGAAGTATGTGCGTTGCAGTTAAGCATCATTTTATTCTCTAACAGGCAAATGAACAATTTTTTAAAGATAACCTGAGCTGTTTTTTTTTTTCACATTGTCCATGCTAATAGATTTGTCTACTCCTATCTTTCAAAAATAAAATCAGAGCAAAAATTCCTTATTTTTGCTGAGAGAGAAGTCATCTTATGTTTATTACAGTGCTTATGTATGGGCAGGTATCACAAACTAGCCAAAGCACTGGAAGTTAATTTCCTAGCTGGCTACCAGCCACTTCTCTATGTGCAAGTGTCCTGACTCCTGCATGAAATTAGGCCTAACTTTACTCAGTTTTGTCTTAAGAGATAATTTTCAGCTACTTTCTAGGAGCTTATAGAGATTTGTTTGGTTATTAACTAGCTTTAAATGTATTTAATGACTTAGAACTTGCACAGCATTTGAAGAACACTAAAAAATGTTCTCGACACTGAACAGATAACAAGAACAGACCATTAAAAATAAAGATGCAGGGAGAAACTAGTAGAATTGTGATGACAGAAAACACTTGTTAACTCCTCCTTGGTACTGAGCTATACCAAGTGTCACTTACCCCTTCCCACAGCCTGTTTGTATGGTGTGTTATTGCCATCTACCTGTCCTTAGAGTGGTTCAGAAGCGGCATACAGGAGGATTGTTTTGATATTTATGCTTGCATTTCTATGTAAATATGTTTTAATCAAAAAGATCTGGTGTCTTTTTTTTGTTGTTTCTAAATGCAAAAAATCATAGTCTCTTGGGGACATCTAGCTCTTAATGAAAAATACCGTATCTGAAAACTGGCAAGACAGCAACAAGAACTTTTTTCTCCCCACTCTGCTTCTTTTGTGGCTTTCTATTTGTTATTGGTAGAGCCAAGAAGCTACAGCCCTATCGAGGCCATTTTGGAGCTGGCTGCAGCTTACTACACGTCCTTCTTCCAAGTGGTAAGTGCTCTTGACTCCTGCTATATTGTTTTAAGACTCTTATTTGTTTTTCTCTGTCACACTTAAGGAGACAGTGAAAATAGAATGAATTTCAGGACCAAAATGAAAAGCTAAGGCTTTTGAAGTGGGTTTATGTTTTCTAAGTGTCATTCTTCTGGGGGAAAAGTAATAACAAGTGTGCGTATTTTTTTATATATCTATATCTATATAGATATAGATATATATATATGTAAAAATGGTTTTTAAAATTCATGCTGATAACGTATCTGCCATACCACACTTGGAAAAAATAACACTTACTGAGGAATGATTTTCAATCTTTAGGCCTCTAAAAAGTGCTGTAGTTTGGTTTTGTGCTTTTAGGGGAGGGGAGGAAGGAGGGAAGGCAGGATGAGCATTTAACCATTTCTGAATTAATTTGCCAACTTCCTTATTCTCTCTACCATATATGCATACACTTTCTCCATCCTGTATCTGTTAATAAAATGAAGGCAGAGATGTTATAAAGGTTAGCTCTCCTGAAATGAGAGGGATTGTATTAGAATTTTACATCTTATTTTGTAAATCTGCTTGTGAACCTCATACTTCAGGAAGGCTTGAAATAGCCTTGAAAAACATGAATTAAATATAACTCAAATGTAGTAGGCTTTGAACAGGTTAAAAATAATTTTGAAAATGATCAACAGCTTTATAATTTTAAATGGCCTATAAACCTCACAATCAGTACCAGGGCTACCTCAGCAGGTGACTGTAGAAGATGGAGCACAGAGACCTAAACGTGTTGTGCTTACTTGTGTTTGTCTGTCTCTTCCCAGACCTCGGAGGGAAAGTATCTTGTGTTCCTGCTCTGGGGGGATGTTTTCTACCAGCCTATAGGCAGAGGAATCTATCTGGCCTTTCCCGTGTTCTTCTGGAATATAGAGGTGGATTTACATGACATAAAGAGCCACGTTGCACCAAAGGCTCTTGAAGTGCCTTGATTTGATGCCCCCCAGCTCCTTCCTTTTACCATTCTGAGTTTGATAACAAAAAATACTGTGATGAGGAATAAGGAATTCATAATTATGATGTCTCTGTTTTTAAAGAGTCAGTTTAAAGAGCATAGTTCCTGTTTCTGTTTTTCATTCTAAATAACCTCTGGCGGGAAAGCACCAGATATTGTGGATATTGTGAACTGTGTCTGTACCTGACTCATCTTAAGCAAAGCTCTGTTTTCAAGAAACTAGGAGCATTACCTGAAGGCAAAGTGTTGAACTGGGCCCTTATGTGGATGGTTTCCATATTTTAGTAAAAGCTTATGAACTTAATGCAAATGTTTGAAAAGGGTGAAGCTTGAAATATGCCTGCAGTGGATGCAGATAAGATTTTAAGCCACAAAGGTAAGACAGAAGGGACTCTGACAGAGTGTTAAAAGGAAAGGTATGTATTGCTGCAAGAGGCAATACTGCTTATTATTAATACAGGCTGATGACCACTTTATCTCTTTTCTGAAGTCTGACCACATTCTCTGGTGATTACCTGTTTATTTCTACATTTACAGATTTTAACATTTTAAAGGATTTTTTCAATTTTTTAAGGTGTTCTGTTACTAACTCATTTCACTTAATCCCTAAGATTGAGTAGGACTAGATAAAAAAACCAAAACACAGAATCTGGTATTTCAGTAGTAGCAAATATAGTAGAATACCTGATAAGCTTTCAGATTTCTACTATGTGTACAGCACTTCTCAGGCAAGGCTTTTTTTTCTTCCTTTTTTTTTTTCAATAGTGCAATAATTCCTTCACCTTTTCTTTTAAGCAAACTCAGTACTCAGTCCTCTTGCTGGACAGTGGCATCTATTTTCCATCCTGTGGGACCTGTGTAGATCAGAATGATGATGGCTCTGTTTTTCTGTCGTCTGTTTCATTACAAATCTGAAGTGCTTTAAATTGTCCTCTAGATTAAAATGTGTTGCTAAAGGGAAGGTCTTGCATGAGTAAAAACAAACAAGCATGGAAAGGACTTGTTCTAATTTTAAAAAGACAGATCATCAGGCTGTTCTTCCATAAATTCTGTGTTTATCTTAATATTGGTCTTGTACCTAGGTAATGTGTCCCTGATTTGCCATGGTGAGGATGAGGACAATATTCAAAAGAATTTTCATATCGAAAACTAGCTGAATTTCATTGCTGAAGATGAGTGAGCAGTGGAAGGACCAGGCACGAATATGTGCACTGCAGAAAAATAAGTAATTAAGAGGATCTGAATAATTACCATTCTCCTAATCAATTCAGTGGGACACACATGCCACTGAGGTAGGATTCTGGATACAGGCAGTGCATGGGGAGGAAAGCTGAACAGAAAGGTGGCTATTTCAGCATATTAGCAACAGTCTGGTGTGTATGTTGGCTATGCCATACTCAGTGGTTTTCTTAACATGGCAACTATTTTTTTCACTCAGTTTCCCTTGTAAGCCTGTCTTTTTCAGCTACCCTGGTAAGTCTGTCTCTCTGAGCAAATACTAGCAGTAGAAAACAAAATCCAGAAATGTTTCTCTCAATTCTTTGTCTATAGGCTTCTTTGCTCAAGTTCTAAATGACAAAAGAGTTTGTTGGGCATGTTCTTTGTAGCAGCCAGTTGCAGCTGAATCCGTCTGCAAGCAGGCTTTTAAACCTGTAATGGCATCTTCTGGCCCTTAAAATGCAAGGCTGAGCATCCCCTTACGGAGACAAAATATCTTTGGATTGTATGTATGCCATAAGGGCAGCTCATTTTGAACATCAAAATCAGACGCTAAAGTCTGAATCTACTTAAATGAAATTCTGATTACAAACACTTCATTAAGCGTAGAAGATAACACTTTAATTCAAATGAAGTGAAAAAGTCATCTATCTTTTTTTTTCTAGTCAGGATTTTTTTTATGATCAGGATTCATATTTTGTCATAGGATTTACACAGAACCTAATAGATCTATAGAAAAAAATTTGGAAATAAGCATTCAGATCACTTAAGCAGCTTTGAACACTTCTTTCCCCACAGGACAGAAGCTGTGGTAGATCATTATAACTTTTATTCAAGGGAACAAGTCAAAACTAAGTTAACTAATTGACTGAAGTTGATAAATTCTTCCATCATGCTCAAACCCAATGTAACATCCATGTGGCTAAAAACTTAATCCATTTTTGTGAGTCACTAATGTTAGCAAAAAGTAATTTCAAAATGGGATATAAACTCCTATCCCTGTCTGCTTTTTTCATAATGAATTATTCCAGAGATTTTTTTTTTCTTAAAGATCAGCCTATCCTTCTCTCTCCCGTGCTTAGTCTACAGCCTAACCAGGAAAATATCTGCTTTGTTAATGGAAATTACCTTTAGATGACATCCCAAGAGCTGTATTCTGAGTTAGCCTACAAGGGCATCCTAGCCTGATTTTACATGACAAGTTAAGCCAATGAAAACTGTTGTAATGAATTCTGGTTTTCTGCCATGCAGATCACCCTGAAGCAGAATGCTGGCTAAAACTGAATTATGTGTTTACCATTGCTATTTAGTATCATTAGTCTAAACTGGGTCCTCTAGGAATAGTCTCATCACACACATATTCCCTAAAGAAAAATCCATTTTTCTGGAACATGTAACTGTCCTGTGACACTTTAAAACAAATAACACGACACAAAAGAACCCAACTAAACAGGCTGATGTTTGGAAGATGTAGTGTTGGAGTGGAATACAAGAGTAGCTTCCTAAACTCTATAGTCACATGAGTGTATTTCTACTGATGTTCCCTTCCTACCTCAATCAATAGTGAGGAAGCAGGATTTGATCCCTAATGGTTTGTTTCTGTATCACCCAAGATAGCAAGATTTTGGATTTTCCAAGTTGCTATGTTAGCAACAAAACCAATGAATTTTTATTTCTCCTGGATTTGCATTCTTTACTTTCCTGAAGCCAAACTGAATGACTAACAGATGAATCTTGTCTGCCTTTCCGCCTGTGAAAAAGCCAAGTTTTGTCTCTACCCACTGCTCACCCACTCATTTTCAGGAACTTGTGCAAGGATATAGTTTTCTTTTGGACTTTCAGGATGAGTTTCAAATTGCCCAGCGATCGCAAAAGTTATTCAGGGAGGAATATTGGATAGACCAGGGAACATCATACTAGATAAACACTCCTTTTTAGAAGAACAAACAAAAACCAAAAGAGAACCCAAACCCAAACAAACAAACAAATAAAAAGAAATGTAAGCCCACACGTTTTACTTCTCACAGATAACACAGCATTAAGGATTTCTTGGACACTAAGTCCTGCTATTCATGCTGGAGTCTAAAACCACTCAGAATGGCATCTGGCACTAGTGAACATACAGACTCAGCCAAGGCAGTACACAGACTATCAGAATCCTTTAGCATTTTTGGTAGGACGGTGAGGAATTTCAGATCTTGCTGTTGGAAATGTGTGTATACTGTTTTGAATCACACCTACATGTAGATGCATTCCAGATCTCCAGAGATGCCAAAACTTTTGCTATCTAACTTGGCAAATGTATCTTTTCACTTTTCTCTCCAAACTAGGCTCTTGGTTTAGCTTGCATATCCTATACAGTGATTTAGCAGTTTTTAAAAAACTGGTTTTTTAACATCTTGATGTAATTACAAAAGCATATGTGTATCACTTAATCCTTTAAACCCTTCCACTGAACTGAATTACATAGCATTTCTACAGCCAACCTTATGATCACTTTAACACTGCATGTATATGAGGGTTACTGCAATAAATCAGATGATTTGTTGGATATTTTCCCCTTTGCTTCTGCTTCAAAATAAATTCCTAGTGACTTGGAAAAGGTGACAGAATATGCTTGCAAATGCAATGCATGCAGCAAGCAGCTGTTCTAGTATTACATTTTTAAAAAAGGGTTGCTTCAGGTTAAAGATTACTTTGGTCCTGTTTCTGGTTCAACCTCTGAGATGTAAGAAAGCTCTGCTTTGAGGCAGAGGAGATGAGCAAGGCAGTGCTTCTTGTGACAAAGGGTGTAGGCCTAACTCAAAAACTTTCAACTGTGGCAATGTATTTAGGTGAAGAAGGGACATTCAAAGCCAAATGCTGTCAGAAAGTTACTTGCAGAACCTACCCTGCTCCCCTGCTTTACAGAGGCACTGGACTGTGACTTCCTACACAGTTCTCACCCTGGCCAAAAAGCAGGGATGAAGGGAAAAGTTAGAATTGCAAGGGAGAGATTTCAAATGCATCAAGGGCCTCAATTTTGACATTGCTTTTCACGTCTTACTGCAACCTTTTTTCCTTTTTCCTTTGATATTTATGTGTAATGAATGCCCCTGTGCAAATAAAACCCCCGTAGGTATATAATGATACCAACAGAATTATTGGTGCTTGGCCTTTCCATTTCTGCTGCTCTAAGTACATTTGCAGTTCCTGCTTTCAATTCCTGTTTCATGGCAGGGGAACCTGCAAAATGCTGTGTGTCTTTGCAAGAATAAAGCACTGGCTTATGTTTGCAAGGAGCTCCAAGATCTGAAATGAAGTTAAATGTTAAGGGCTATTGATAAGCTGGAAGCCGAAATGGCAAATACCTGGACTCTCAACCTCTACAGCCTCACTCAGCTGAATACAGGACAGCAACAGCAATTAATTCTGTTGCCTGTCTTACAGATGTAATGTCATCAAGAGAAGTGATTGTCTCCTTTTTTTTTTTAAGTTGGGTAGCAGAAGCAGCATCCTGAACATGGACTAGAAGTGATTGTGAGCTGGACCACAAAAATGTCTGCAAGCTCAGTTAGTGTTTATTTCCAGATATCCTACTATTATTGCGTTTTTAGCCATTTATCTTTTTCTTTTCCAAAATGTGACTCACTGAAGTATGTTTCCTAGCTGCACTGCAATCTTTGTGGTACAAAACAGAAACAGAACATGTCTGGGTTTTACTTCAAACTTCATCTCATAAACATTGTGCAAAGACCCCGTGTAAACAGCCTAATTGAGTTAGCATTTGAACTTACCATAGATTCATCCTTTAATAAATTTAGGGTCTTACAGATGCCAATAAATGGGTCTGTTTCTTTTAGCACACTGAAGTCTGGGTAGAAATAAATAAATGCTAACGTTTTTAAAGTTTCATATCCATAGAAAATGATGAATGGTGTCCCAACAAATGATGTGAAAACTGTTGTGTAATCTGTCCCTATCACATTATGAAGAGGACATTTGCCTTCTGTCAAGGGAGCACTTGTCACAGTGCAACGTTTTGGCTATACTTGTAATAGGAAATTACCCGAGTATCTAATAACAGGGTGTTCTGGTTTAAATGCAGAATTTTCTTCACTTTGAAGGGTGGATTGTCACATTGACAGGTTTGTGAATCCCACTGGATTCCATCACAGGCATCTGATGGAGGACTAGAGGATCTAGCTTGGAATATAAAGCCCTTTAGTTCAGAGTTTGTTTTCTTAAAATAAAGTTAAAGTGCCATAACGAGGAATTGATTCAAGACTGAACAGTCAAGTATTGTTGGGTTTGAAATATTTCCTAGAATTTTATGCATTAAATTACTTCCTTCATGGAAGATTACGTGTGTGTTTATGCACAGAAAGTAAAAGTAGTTGCACTCCTTTTGTTGTCTCCATAATTATTTCCTGCCCTGTCTTGTATTTAGCAACAGAGGTAGAAAGACAAGTTTGTTTCCTTTCTCTTTGGTCTGGCAAAGAAGTTACTCACAGCAAAAATGTGTTGGCAAGTCCAGGGACCTGTGAAATCAGTCAGAAATCAGATGAATCAGCTAAGGAATTAACTGCAGAAATAAATGACAAAATATTAAAGCATCCTCATTGCTGCTTTAGCTGTGTTTCTGCACCTGAATCTATTAGATATTCATAAGAAAAGCACAATCTGAGTTCCCCTACTAAGCCAATAAAACAAATGTGAACTATCACATACAAATTTACATATAGCTTAACAGAAATACTTGATTTGAATCAATAGACCTTGCCTTGGAAGTGGGAACCCGCTTTAAGAAACCTATCTCCAAAGTACAAAAATTGTAAAACTTGGATGAAATCGTGGGATAAACCCAAAATAGTTTAAAAAGGAAGGCAGGAAAGAAAGACAACAACTTAGTTGTGTGAGAATAAGCTTGGAGTTCAGGTCTGTATGTTTTTATTTCTGTAAGTTTTTTAGAGAATTTTCATCTCAAAATACTCATAAAGAAGAGAGCAGTGTATCTGATAAAATATGTTTGAGTGCAGCGTTCATGTCGCTGAAAGAGGGAGTCTGAACATCATGCAATCAAGCATACTACTATCTGGGGAAATTATTCTGCAGACTTATTGTATTAAACTAAATACTGTCACTTCTGTCAAACTCACTGGACAGATACTACTACATAATCTGTAAGCTTTGGTAAATTAAAGAAAGCAGATAGAAATTTGAGGTCTTCCTTCCCTCTCAAAAATCCCAGGGTTGTTTCTTTTTCTTTTGGAGAAACTGTCTTGACAGCATGAATGGGGGGTGAAACAAGTGGAAACTGTACCTGCTAGTAGCACTGCATATTTATTTTAGCAACTCTTAGGTGGCTGGCAGAGCTTAAGTGTCATATCTGACAGAGAAGGGAGACCAAGTATTATTAGCCAGTATGTTTGCTTTGTGTGGAAGCTAAAGTCACTGGAATTTTTTCTTAGAGGACTTGACTGTGACCTCCACAATCAAAAATTGCCCTCTGCTGCTCACAGTTGGGTGCTGTCAGCAATCATTCACACCCAAGGAGCGACAGTGGTTTGTGTAGCTGTGCACAGAGCTGGGAGGGCTGTGGTTTTCACAGCATTGCTAAAATACCTGACCAAGCTCTGCGGGCCAAGCTGGTGCTGCAGTGGACAACACAAACAGCAGTGAGCCTTTCATCAGCTTCCATGGCCTCTACTGCTTGCCACAACTTGCACTTCTACTGGGTTGGGCTCCAGGATGTAGAGCAGCTAAATGAGCTGGGATGAGGCAGCATCCATGAAAGAAATGGCATGGAATATCAACTGAAATTTAAAAGGAAATTACTTATGTCAAACTGGCTTCTGCTGGAAGACCCATACTGACAACTGCTTAGCCACAAAGGTTTTCAATTCCTCTGTTCAATGTAAAATCCCCAAGGCTTATTAAAGAAGGTGGTTCATGCACATGTAATGATACAGGGTCAATAAGCTGCCCACAATTGGATTAGAAGTCACTTGCCTTACAAGAGTTCTGTCTGGTGAACAGAGATTCTTTTGCAGGAGAAGGGAATAAACCAGCTTGTAATCTGTCTCTGCAGTGAGTCTTTCCAGGACCAACATAATTGCATTATAAAGAAGTTATTTTAGATGTGAAAAAATTATTATAAACACATTACAGTTTGTTGTATCTTCTTCACTGGACTGTTTCAAGGCAATACCATCAGTGAGCCTGGAAGCTGTTACAAAGTATTTGTGAAGACGCTTGATGTGCTTATTCATGGGAATTTGGACTTAGAAAGCTTTTTTTTCTCCTGTTTTTATCAAAGTAGTAGCTCAAGCTGTGGAATCATCTGCCCCAGCTAGAGAAGGAAGCACCATCCCTCTCCATTCTAAAGAACAATGAGAGGAAAACAGGAAATGTACCTCAAAGAAATGTTCCTCCTGTGTTGTAAAAGATGGTGACTTATTAAACAGACTTCATCTGTTTTGCTAAAGGTGCAAATCAAATAGCTTTAACCAGTGTTATATTGCCCATCCACATCTCTGTCTTATACCTACCTACCAAACTGATTGTGGGTTGTTTGGGGATGTGTGGTGTCTGGGGTATTTGGGCTTTTGGGTTTTACTTTTTTGTTTTTCTGATGATAAATTCCTAAATTAGTAGATACACAGTTTTTAAATTTCTGTGAATCAGGAAAAAAGAAGCGTTAGCTTTTTGTGAGTGGGAGTGGAAGTAGTGCAATACCTAAAATTCCTCCTCTTTTCAATTTTATATACTTTGCTCAAGTGCTGGCAAATACCTGATTGTTTTGCTGCTTGTATCGGAGAAAAAGCCTGTGAATCAAATTTCTCTTCCCTCTGACTCTTCAAGGGAACTGTG
Organism: Chamaea fasciata; assembly: GCF_029207755.1. NCBI lineage: Eukaryota > Metazoa > Chordata > Aves > Passeriformes > Sylviidae > Chamaea > Chamaea fasciata. The sequence continues at coordinate 21,021,340 of NW_027094087.1, read as the reverse complement.
CTTCTTTTAATGCCTTAAGTTTAAGCTTTCATATTTTCCAGATTCCTTACTGCCTTAATGTGTGACTCTGAACTTCATATAAAGTGGTAGCAAGTTCTCTTCACAGTTTAGTTAGACAAAACAATCCTTTTCCAGCCCGAGAATCAGGGACACCATTGCAGCTTCAGGCCCAAAAAGTATAAACAACAGTGAACTGAGGTGAGCAATCTGAGAGGAAGAGACTTCATAACCTGAAGCTGTAATTGGACAATTAACCCAAATATGTAAATGGACCAAAAACTTATAGAAGTGTGAAGCCTCGTGACCCAGGTGTAGCCCTGGCCAGGCTCTTGTACTGCCCAAGGTGTGCCCTTTGAAGGCCTTTTAATAAATACCTACTTTATTCCTTTAACTCTGTCTAGCCTTTGTTCCAGGTAGCCTCTCAAGGTATCACTTTTAGTAAGTTTTATGACTAACTGTGCATTTGACTGAATAGCTGGAAATACTACAGATGGTAACTTCCATGCATAGCTCTAAGAAGGAGGGTTGTTCCTTTTTTTTTCTTTTTTGCAGTTCCTGTGACTGTTGATTCAATAGGAAGTTTTATTTCTTTTTTTATCTCATTACAAATATTGAGTTGATCTGAAGGTCTTTGCAGTGTTACTGTGCTGTCTTTGCCCTGAAGCTACTACCTCAAGCCCGAACAGGAGGAAGCTTGCCCAACCTTCACTAAAGGTGGATGGGGGTTCTCCACTTCTTGTCAGGGTGCAGATTAAAATTTAGTTTAGGATACCTCATCATTTGTTGTCAAAGACATTCTGTGGCATGGCTGAAGTTAAATGGGACAAGTTTTCAACTGCTTTCCCGGGAACTGCCCTTCCACAGTTTACTTGGAAAGAATTAATTGAAAACATAAATTTACCACCAAAGGAAGCTGCACAGATGTGCCCAATGGAGCTTCCCTGCCCCTTCCCTGGGAGGGCATCACTGAAGCAGGAAGCATTGTGTGCTGGTGGGACCAATGATTACTGTGTTGCTAATTAATAATTCAGCATTGCAAAACACTCTAAATTATTCTCTCCGCTCTTTTTAATGCAACAAGTATGTATATTTTCAACTCACATCAAAATTTTGAAAGTCCCTTTTTAAGGCTGGCATATGTTTTAAAATAGAAATTGGATGTCAGTTGATGATCATCCAATTTTTGATAGTTCAGGACAAAAACCTTGTGCTTCACAGGACTTTTCTGCTTTTCTCCTTTTTGAATGTTATTACAATTCTTCAAATGAAGTACAGAAAGATCTAATTTTTAACCTGTTTTTTTTTCATTTCAGATGTACTTGTCTTTATTCTCACTAATTAGCTTTCATTTCTGAAATTGATGCTGCTGAAGTAAGCAGCACCCAAGACAGTTTCAGTAAAATATAAAAGAAAAGACACTGGTTTAGCTCTCTGAATTTTAATTAAAATAAGATACTGATACAGCTTTTCTGGCTCTACTTTCTTTTTTTTCTAAAAGAGCAGCAAAAGATTTATTAAAATTAAATTGCCTTGTATAAGTTACAAGTTATAGATACTTTCCAGATTTCCACAAATTACTTGTAGAACTATTTCCTTTTCTCTTCTGGATGCTTTAAACACCTTCAAGAACAATCACATTAAAAGAGAAAGCTTCTTCACTGTCAAAGGAATTCTGTCAGAGACTAAAATAAAGTGGGGCTGAGACAGTTTGGAGGAAATAATCCTTCAACTTTGCCCTTCCATTTGTAATCGGCATAAATGTGTCAAAACAAAGGACACATCCAAGAATATTTCTATCCCTTCAAAGACCCAGACCAAATTACAACCAAATTCTTTCATCATTTTTGTTTTATATTTGGCCAGTCTTTTGAGTTAGGTAATGGAAACTTAATCCTTCCCTGCTGCAAACTGTTTTGCAAGACCAATGACTACGAAGTCCACCTGCTCAAATCTGAAGGACAAAAAGATATTTAACATTTGTTGTTGTTCTCAGAAAACATCCCTGAGTACTCTGGCAAGGCTCTTTCAAGACAAAGCTAAACCTCCAGTTCAAGAATGACGTTTATCATGACCTGTAGTACAATGTTGTCATCAAGGTAGCAGACTTGGACTGCTCAGGTTAAAAGGCTGTATTACTCAATCTGACAAACTTAACACTTCCACTCAGCAAACCACTCTTAAATTCCTGTCTTGACCTGACTCTTCAGATGTCTAAAACCCTTAGGCCATATTTGGCCGGTGGTTCTTTAGGAACCACCAGCCTTTGCAGGAACTACAGAGGGATCTCTTCACAGACATCAGGATTTCACGATGCTGAGTCTGCACACAGCCTGCTGAGTGGTAATAAATCTTTTCCCACAACTACTCTGTCAATAACAGAACTGCTTGGAATGAGTTGCTGTGGGCAACTGTGTCTGTAGCGTGACTGTGAATATTGTACCTATATGTGATACTCTCCTGAGCACATCCATTCAGCACAGACGGGTTTGTATTCAGTCACCACTGGGCCAGTGTTTTTCTCCGTATTTTTCTGCTTTCTTCAGGCCTCTTTATTTAAATAATTTTGACTATTTATTTAAATGGACAAGTCACTAGTGACATACCACTTATTTTTCACTGCAGTATGATCATTCACCAGTCCTTCTAACCTGATCTGAGGCAGTCAGCTTTTGGTTTTAACAGATACTCTCCCCAAAGTTCATACTGAAGAACTGAATATGTTCCAAGGTGGTTAAGTACCCTTCAGATGCATCCTGCCCAGCTGGCACACAAGGACCAGCAAAAGAAGCCTACTAGATATTCTCCTAAAATTAACTGCTATAGATTTCCATACTGTGGAACACCCTATTCTGGGAATATCAGTTCCTGTAGGCAGTCTCCCTTCTGGATTCCTGAAACGCCCTGGCACTACGGAGGAGGAAGAATTCTTGAGTGGAAGATGAAATAAGAAGAGACAGGAAATGCTTGATTGAAGAGAGGGAGGATAAACCTGCCTGACAGAGTGTGCCAGTATGTGTCTAAAGGAAATGCTGGAATCTCCCTTCTCAAGGGACTTGAGTCCTCTGAAGACTTAGTCCTCAAAAACTAAGCATTAGAAAATGTACTGCAGGGAACAATACTGCATTGGCAGGAAAATGGGATGGATGATCTAATTGTTTTCCATCTTGTCTAAGTCTATGAATAATCCAGATCTCTTTAGCTGCTCTTTTTCTTACTAATTTCCAAAATATTGTTAAGTCGGGAATTGCTTATTTTGAAAGAAATTATATTAATAGTTATTTCTTTTAACCCATCAGGTCTGAGGTACAGCATGTTCTGTAACCTACTTTCAAAGTTTGTAGCTTGGTGTAGTACCAAACTCAGGCAAATATATATATATACAGCCTGCTTCTACAGTGTTTATCTGCAGTTCTGCGGGGAGTCATACTCAACTGTTTGGTGATGTGGTATAAGGAATTCTGTGCAAGTAAACCTGTCAAGTTTGCATAATAATCTTTGAAGAGATTTAAAATTTCCTTTGTTCTCCCGCTACCACAGATTTTTCCTGATACAATGACAGTGTCCCAGGATCTCTATGGATGTTAGTTAGCATGACAAGCATACTCCACCTGTATGTATCTAGCAGGCTTGGTAGTGTTCATTCATTTAATAAGGGAACAGAAATAGAAAGGATATTTTTGCTGAATTGGATAATTTACGGCTTTTGTTGTGTTGTTCGCCTACAATGTTTAAGGTGAATTATTTGTGCAGAGAGCCTTCATCTTACCTCTCCCTTATTTCTGTAGCCCAAATACAGTGTCGTTTGCATTGTTTCTATGTGACTTTTGATTTTAGTTCCCCATTAAGAAAACTCTATATATAAGCATACGTAGGCTTGCATAAATATCAAACAAAATATCATGGAGGTACTTAATTCTGTCCGTGGTGTGAAATGCATTACATTGCTTTAACTCCAGCCATTCACAGGCTGAGATAGCTGAATCAGATCTCAGGACACATACACAAATTAGATCAGCAATGTGGATGTCTTAAACAGCAAGACTGTAAGTACTTTAAGACAGAATTCATATAGCTCTATCCTTGAGTTCAGGGAGGTGAGCTACGCAGACTTCAGCATGCTGCAACTTCACAAACAGTAACCAGTTTATCATCCTAACTCCTGTATTAAGGAGTATCACCAGTGTGTTTTCACACAAAGGAATTGAGGCACACAAATAAAAATTGTACTCAGACCTACATAAGCAGTGGGTGGCCTTGCTGCTGATCAGTGGAAGTATTCAGGGAAAGTTATTGCCTCATGAGTGTGGGTACAGGTCTTGCATCCAGGCCCTTGCACTTGAAATGTAGACCTTGGCACACATGGTAACTTGACCCCAGAAATGTCTCGTTTCATAATTGACTCGATCAATGAGATAGAGCTCATTCTAAAAGCAAAATACCAGCATTAACTTTCCTTTAGAAGAAGTAGTATTAAGAACCTACATCCATCTAAGTATCTACCTGTTATGAAGAGAACTGATTCTCTTTTGGATCTGAGGCATTACGATGATTTGTTTAGGACAGACTTTCAAGGCTGCAATTAGTGCTGAGAGCCAGTTACTTTTGCTAAATTCATAAAATTGTTAATCTGTTTGTGAATCTATTATGGAGAGCTTGTATTAGTCATCACAATGAAAAGTAAACTTTTTTGAAATGTCCATGCTAGAATTCATGATGCTGTTCAGTAATTTGAGAAAATGGGCTTTCATTTAGCTCCTGCCACAGTGAAAGTTGTACAACACACTCAAAACAAGAGCATCCAGCAGTAACACAGTATGTTCCTAATCAGAACAAACTTACTGTGAGCCAGGGGTCAGACAAAAAAAGAAATTGGAAGCTTGCAGCTCTCTTTGTGAGCTTCAATAAACCTGTCCATCAGTATCTGTTCAGTAGTTCTTTATGTTGCAGCCACACTTAAATGAAATATCAGTCAAATTTAGCCTGTAAACTTCGGTCATATATACCATAACTGTTCATGATTCAATTATTTTGTATATATTATAACTCTTGAAATAATGTTGTTTTAAATAGATATAGCCAGGAAAAAAATCTTGGGTTTAGAACAAGAATGGCTAAACTAATGAATAGTTGATAAAAATATGAAATAAATGTTAATTCATCCTTTACATTCAGTAATAATAAAGTTGTACCTAGAAGAGCTAAAGGGAAATAAAATTGCTGAGTCAGTGTCAGCTCTGTCTAACACTTGTCTAAATCACTGAGCTTTTTCTAAGAGACCTGACTGATGTTTGAATAGTCCTTTGGGTTGGGGAAGATTTTTATTTTGAATTGAAAATATTTTCAGTCTTTTTAAACTTCCTCCTACTTTTATGCAGTAGAAGTTAAGTTATCCTGAAGTACTTCACTAAAAAACAACACACTTCTGTGTGGTCTCAACATAAATGAATTTGAAAACCTGTGCCTAGCAACCACAACAATAAAATGCTATTGGTTTGGGTTGGGTTTTTTTTAAGGTATTATTTTTTCAGGAACACAACTTTGAGAATCTGATGGAGGGAATGATTCTTTTTTTTTCCTAATAAAAAATTATCTTTGAGGGTAGCCTCATTCTAGAAAGGGGAAGTTCTCCAGCTGTTTCAAGCTATGTGCTTGAATCTTCAAGCATTTTGACAATTTTATGTATTTTCTCCCTGCCCAAGCAAAACCACGAATTTCCTATTGAGGATGTGATTGCTAGTCCACTGAGCTAAGAGACTTCTTTTGAGTACAGATTCAAGACCTTTAAAAAGGTATTTACCCTAAAGAATGTGGAACATTTTTTCAAATATGCTTATGATTGCCGAAAGAAGCGACTTCTAATGTATGCATGTGAAATATTCAATAGAAATGAACTGCTGCTCCAGTTCTGGAAAAAGACTGTACTGAGAAACTTTGCCAGATGACACCAGGTCGTGAAGTGCTTTGTGAGAAATGTCTTGGCCTGGTCTAGTTACTGATGAAATCTGCTTTCCACTTCAGTAAAGCCAAAATTTCGCAGTTGGATGATGCCCTAGAGATTATCAAGAACACTAAGAAAAATTTCCCATCACCTCTGATTAATTACCCAGAGTAACAAGTGTTCCCCTGGGCCACGTTTTGTCTCAGCTATAGATAAGCACTCCTGCGTGAATTTTAATGAAGTGCAAACTCTGCAGCAAGCAGGATAAATTCACCACTGCACCATGTGGTCCTGTTGGCAACCTGGTAACATAAATCTAGAATAATAGTAATTGCTGTCTAATACAATAGTGCTAAGAAATTTAAGGTTATTGATTCAAGTGTATTTTGAGGTGGGGAGGATGAAAGGAGGGGAGAAACACACTAAAAGAGCTTCAGCAGAAATTACTTTAATGTATAAGAGTTATTTGTAGAGGAAATCATGGAATATTGGCAAGAGCATGAAATCCCTGAAAAATCTCAAATTCCTCCTACAGTATGAATACTGATTTTTTTTCCTTGTTAAATATTTCTTCCTTTAAATATTTTTTCTTTTAAAATATTTTGTTTTATATCTTTCTATCAGTTAGTGCATTTAAGGTATTTACTAGTGTCCATAAGAATATACAGTCGGTTATCCAAAACAGATGTGGTTTCTTAATTAAAATAAAGTATTCCTTTGTTATAATCAGTATGTCACAACATATAATTAACTCATGAATATCATGATCACATCAGGTTAGTACATTGAGAATTATTCATAAAAGTTAGATCTCTTGGTAGATTTGGGATGCATGTCCTTCTTCACTTGGTTAAACAAAGTCATTGCTTTTCCCAACATACCTTGCCTTGTTTATATTCTCACAACTGAAGGAAAAAAGGTATTTGTTTAGCTATGCAAATGAAAACTTATTTGGGACATATTTATGTTTTGCCAATTCATGCGTTTCAGTGTTTTTCTTCCTCATTTTTAGCCCTAAGCTGAAGCACAGCTTTTCTTAAAATTGAAGTGGAGGGTGTATGTGTTTTGAGCCTCTTTTTTTCCCCCCGTTATTTGTGCAGAACACAAGTTTGAAAGAGCTGGAATAAGAGAGAGACAAATGTCTCTTAAAAATCTGCATTGTTTCAAAATTTTGTGTAGACTTGTCTGTAATCCTCCAAGAAGTCCTCTTTGAGAGAAGCATAGTTTGTCTCATTTTAGAGATAGTAAACACAGAAGTGGAAAAGCTACACAACTGTAAAAACAGACAGATGGTCCCTAGTCTTTGATAAGAAAAAAGGATCAAGGGTGGTGGTGGAATAAAAGAAACAACCCAAACAAACAAATCAAGCCAAACAGAAAGAACCCAACCCAAAACAATTGCCAGAAGACCTATCAGGTTTACTACTGAGTTTATCCAGGGAAAAGCTTTGATGATTCACAAGTGGCTCTTGAGCTGCCAGTCTTTTCACTTTGCTTGCTGTGCATGTAGTTCTGCCCATCACCTGTTGTTAATTATAACATCCTATAAATCTAATGTTAGAAGACTAGCACTGGGACACGGTGCCTGCCCTGGCTTAATGGACACTCTAGGAAAAAAATAATTTTTCAAGAATTATTCCTGGACAAGCTTCTATGAACCTGGCATTGTCATGAACTGATATTTCTATTAAGAAAAACACAAGTGAGTGCCTTTAAACAAATAAGGTGTTGGCTTTGTACAATCGTTGTGGTTTCAAACACTGTATCAAAAAACACTATGATGGGAAGCTATCATTTAATAAATCAAAATAGCTTACTTGGTAATAAATATTTTTCTTAGAAACCACAATATTCTCTTTTCGATGGATCATACGACTTTCCAGTTCCTGAATTTTTTTACATTACTGGAGTAACCAAGGAACGTGGGAAATAACTCTGCATGGTGAAATCATTCAGTTAAGCTGTGCCTACACTATGGTTAGAACAACTTTAAAATGTTTGATTTCAGGCATAGGTAATCAAATTATTCCCTTTTTCAGGTAGCCACAAGTTGGCTGAATTGGGCAGTGCTGCATTTCTGAGATGAGGAAAGTATTTAGTTTTGACTAAATCATTTCAATTTCATTTCTTAGCTTTGTATTCTACAAAAGGGTGAGCAGTATTTCCATCTCCAGTATGGGAAATAGTTTCTTGCCTGTATGGGCTCAGAGCATTAAAAAAACACAACAAACTAAAGAAGGCCATGAATTGCTGCTGTTGACTCTGTCCTATGTTAGCTGTTGTTCGGGTAACTTCCACTTATATTGATAAATCAGCCTTTGTAGTAAGCAGTGGAAAGAAAGTCAGTATTTAAAATAAAAATAAACAAGAAAGAAACTGCACAAAGAAGTACATTCTGCTCTCAGTGACAGCAGTCTAAATTCAGATTCAGTCTAGACACAAGCCCTGTAAAGACTTGCACATAAACAACATCTATCAGAAACGTACTGTTGGATTTATACAGATGTATTCTCACATGTAGAATAACCTGCTGACATAAAATATCACATTGACTGGCACCTATCTGTTGATATTACTACAGACTATCAGGTGGTCTTAAATACTTAGCAACAGGCTTTGCTGGAAACATATATGCAATTTCATACTTGCATGTATTTGTGTATCAATTCATACATAAGTAAGTTTCACCTGAAGAATATGAGTAATAAATACTTCTGTAAGTAATGCTGCTCTGTACAAAGTCCTTCAAGTTTTCCAATGTCTCCTAAGAAGGGCATAAAAAAAGTTTATAGAAAATCTGAAGAATCACCTTCTTTTACTGGAATCCCTTTTATGATGCACTTCTCATGCAAAGACCACCGTATTCTTCCATTTTTTGGTTCCACAATTATTCAGTATTCTGAATTTCTGTGTTCCTGGGTGTGAGATTCTTTTTCTAATGAAGTGCAATGTGGATATGAATATATTTGTATAGCTTCAATGACTTACTGGCTCTGCTTGCTGGTAAAAATATGGTTTTGATTATCCTTAAAACTCCTGATTCAACCTACTTTGGGAAAGTTGAGCTATATTGTTTTTTGCTGTTCACATGACATGGTGTGCATTCTAGCTGAGATCCAAGGTAAGGTACAGTGGACTCGCATCAAAAGAGAAACTGTTGCAGCAAACCTTGACTGGAAGCTGAAATGTAACTTAAGGAATATTAATAACAGAAAGGTATTGAAATCAGAGCTCTGGCTTTAAGCAAACGATTTCTCAGTGGTCCAAAGTGCTGGTTTAGGAGACGGATAGGACAAAAATTGCTGAAAATATATAAGAAATATGAAGCCTTGGAAAAAAATTAAAATTGGAGTATCATTTGTTTAACAGACAGGGCTTTAAATGACCTCAAAGAACTTTGTTCCATGTTGGTTACTGTTTTGTAATGGAATTCTATTACTTTGAAAGCAAACGCGGAGCCTGCGGCAGCTTTGTTAGATACACGTATAACAATATATCTAGCCTCTAGCTGATCTTCCTGTGCTCCTGGTTCTGCATTTTGTTTGTTTGTCTCGAGTGCTGATTTTATGACAACCCACTTAAGTCTTTAGGCTTCGTGTTAATACCCTATGAAGGTTGTGCAATGCTATTAGGGCAATGGACAGAAAACTGACAGTATCTTGATTACTGATGTGCCAGGAAAGGAAGAGATAATTTTTCAAAATCTTTTACATAACTTGGTCCTGAAGTTAATTTTATATCTGGATGCTTATGGGTGAGCCTCAGAGCCACCTGCTTAGGTTGTTGTTTTTTCACTACAGTTCAGACAGCCTTCCTGTCTGCATCCTAAGCTGCAGGTTCCTGTAACACACTGTGCCTACGTCAGCCCTGTGCTGTGTCCAGTTCCTTTCTTGAGGGCAAATGTGACACTGTTGACCAGTGACTGGTGGGCTTTCAGAAAGGCAGTTTTCCTGCTGAATGAGTCATATTTGTGAAGTAGGGCACTGTAGGGATGCCTGTCCCAATAAGCAGAAACCCATCTCAACTTGTGTCTGAAAAGAAGCTGATGTCCTCAGCAAAGCCTCCCTCAGAATAATACCCCAACATCTTCTGGCTTTGTGAATGGAGAAGTTCCCTTCTCTGCCTAGAGGTTTGCGTTCTCATGTAGTTTCTACCTTTTGTCTCTGAAGATTTGTGACAGGATAGATCCTTTTTGATGGTGATAATTTTTCTTAGGAAATGAAACCCTGAAATAAGTGTTAATTGTGTTGTTTCAGCATTAGGCTTTTTCATTAATTATGTCAGAAAATTACCTCAGTTTAATAGGAGAGTATTTCACTGTACCAATTCTGATATCCAGACTCCACATCCAGTAATGAAGAGGTCATAAAAGTGCTGAGTATCAAATTTGAAGGATTCTGACAATCTGCATTTTCTTTTCTAGAAAGAGAAGGAAGAAAGAATGTATGTTAATAGCCTTCAAAAAGGCAGGAGAGCAAAGAGATATTTTTGACTTTACTTGAAAAAATAAGCTACTGAGAGTTTATTTTATTTTCCTGTTTTAGTATTTTTTATATAATCAGACATTAATACATGAAATAAACATGAAACAGCCCAGGAAAATTGTGTTTAAAACTGTTGCTCAGGTTACAAAGGCACCATGAAGGGCTCACATTTTGGTTTGTTCTGTTTTTATCTGGAGGATCTGCGTTCCTCCACTATGCTTTGGTGCAGCTCTATAATTCACAGAAAACGATGTGTTATTTTCTCACTGGACTACTTTGTATATTACAAAGGATCATTATTTCTAGTTGCACACAACTATTTTTTCTCTCCTCAACAGCAGTTTCAAGCTTGGTCAGAATTTTGAACAAGCAAAAGCTGGAAAGATGAGAGAGAAAATTGAAATACTTCAGCATACAGCGTAAACTCTGGTTTATCACAAAATACCAGACAACAAATTGCATCAACCAAAGCCTAAAACCAAAGTAGTTTTTCCCCTGCCTCACAAACGAGGAACAGTCGACAGCTCTGGAATGTGCACTCCTCTCCCATGAAAACATTTTTCCGCTCTGCCTTTTCCAAAACTCAAAAGTTCAAAGCTAAACTACTACATGTTATAAAAGAACAAATTTACCATGACACTTAAACAAAGACATGAGTCAGTGTATTCAGATTTCTTGAGGGAGGAAGGAGTTATGTTTCTTGTTAAGGCAAGGTTTGCAATAAAGAAGTTATTTTTATAGTTTTATATAGCTCCTTATAATTATTTATTCACGCAGATGTTCTGTTTTACTGCACAGTTAAAGCTGTAATTTATGCCCTTTTTGTAATGGATATATTAATTAAGGTTTACTACATTTCTCCTCAGAAAGCAAAATATTAACATCCTCATTAAACAAACGGGCAAATGCAATCACAGACATAAGGAAATTTCGTTCACTATTATTTAGGATATCCATGGCAGTCTGGGAACCTCAGCAGTTTCTCCTTGCTCTGAAGAGTGCTACTTCTGTTCTTGGGAATGGCATGAGCAAGGCGGCCAGCATGTATGTTAACAACAGAGACAAAATGAGGTGGCTGTGGACTGCTGTGGACAAAACTACCTGTATCTGGAATAAAAAGTATGCAATTTTGTGTCCTCTCAAATGTGAGATGTAGAACATAATAGATTAAGCAGCTGAATTGCTGTATGTAGTTTTTAAAGCTGTCTAGGAAACTTGGAACACCATTTCCATTTATTTGGAACAAGTGGCTGACTCATTTGTCTGCCTTGAAAAACCTCTACGACTGTTCCTGACTGGAATAAGATGAATATTCTGAAAGTCATTGCTCTTGTGAAACAGGAAAGAAGTACAGAAAGTCACAGAGCTCCTGTTAATACTGAGTCTCATTGAATGTAATATCGATTTGGAATATGTTAAAGGATGCAAACTTCTCCTAGGTACTGTAGCAGCTTTATTATGTCCACTCTTTCAAGCAGATTGATGTGGCAAAGTCTTGTCCTTCGTGGATAAAAACTTGGGATAGCTAGATCAAAGGTCTGTTCTAGATTCAGACCTTTGATACTGAATGTTATATTCAGTAGGATGGAACCAAAATCAGAAAATCCTTGAGCATGGAGAAAACTGACATATAAAATTGGATCCAACAGCCCTTGAACACCATCAGGGTTCAGTTTTCCCTTATTAATATGTAAAGATTTATTAGGTCAGTCTCCAAAAGCAGTGTTTAGCAACTGTAGAGACAATATGCTCAAATTGAGTGGCACAGGTTTTTTTTCTTCAAATGCAATTTTCTTTTGCCTAGCTGGTTTCTTTACCTGTAGTCATAAGTTCTCTTTAGCCTTTTAAAAATACTATTTTATTTCACACGGGAATGAAGAAAGGATTTAATGTAATTAATAAATGGGGTTTTAAAACTTAACTTTTAAAATGGGAATGTTTTGATTTTTCATTTATCTGTTTTAGAGGCCTTTAACCAACTGTACCATTGATTTTAATGGTGGCTATGAAGGAGATTGTCTGTGGCAAGTAATATTAGTAGTAAGGGAGAATGTCACAGTCAGTTTTGTTGGATACAGGCATGTCACACTTGGTGACAATGGCTAGAAGCACAAGTCACACAAAGAGGGGGACCTGCATTAAGTGGCCCACTGGGTAGATGAAACATGCCTTGATAAACTCTGGAATAAGGACAAAAGTGAACTCTGCTTGATAGACAATAAACTTATCTAATTTTCAATCATCATGTGTCAAACTTTCAAAACTACAAATAAAGGAACAGCAGGATATAAATGTCACTGAGCAGTAGGGTGCAATTAGGAGGCAGTGCCTTGATAGAAAGAGGGCAACTGATCAGTAACAGCCAGTGGTAGCTGTGCTGGCCTCCTGTGTGCAAACAAGGGTGAGAAGAGGTTTGCTCCCCCCTTTCCCTGGAGCCAAGCACAGTCCTCACCTACGAGCTGCTTTGTCTGGCTACGTGGGCAGCACAGGCAGCAATGCCTTACATGTTATGCACCAGTCAGAACCACAGACTGGGCAAACTTGGTACCAAACAGTGCAGTAAGGATCACACAGGGCAAGTATGTATTTCCTTGGCCCTTGCTTCCACCTCCCACGTTATGCAAGTGAGCAGGGAAGGGACTTTCACCAGGGGTTTTGAAAACTGTGATTTATAGCGTTAGTGGCAGGTGGAACAGGGGAGACTATGGGACTGGGAGCCAAGTATTTTAAGCATCTGTTATAGGCCTGTGCCAGATGCAGGATACCAGACAAGATGTGCCATTTGTCTGTCCTTGAATGGAATTTCCTATGTCCCTAATACCAAGCAAACTCTGTTTATTTATAATATAACTACTTCTGGTTTTGTAGAGCTGATACACATACGCCACACGTCATCTTTTTAGTTTCACAATGACATTTAAACACTTAAAAAGTTATTTATTTAGCTGTGTGAATTCAGTCAGGAGGCTGTTTTGCTTTGTCATGGGTGGATCTGTAAAGGCTGGAAAACTGCTCAGCTTAGGGAGGCTGCCTTGTTTCCTGAAGTACAGTTTTCTCTAATGCTTGTCTGGGTTAAAAATGGGACTCGGGTTCTTACAAGACCTGTGCCAGGCAGTGATTTCAAATGATTGTTTGCATGGGCACAGAGAGAAGAATGATTGGGGAAATGCTGACTGTTCTCTCCTGAAAGTGGATTTTCTTCCAATTCTAACTGATTATATTTAATAAGTAATTCCAGTTATTTCCCAAAGGAACACGCAGGAATTTCTAAGCACAACATTTTCTCAGAATATGTAAATTCAAAACTACAGCTTCCTAGTGGAAATGCAAGCATTAGTCATAAAAGGAAATGTCTCCCAATTCTTGGACTGCATTTCTTGACAAATTTTGACAGAAACACAGACTTCCCAGAGTAACAGCATCTCATAATGAGACTGATTATCTGGAGTTGATTATCCTACCTTTAAGTCTCCTTGTTAATACAAAAGACATAAGCCACAAATTACATTTAAGACCAGGAGAAAAAGTCAGTGCTGACATATGTTGCTCGAAAAACAAAATGGAACAGCCCTACTGTCCCAAAACCTAGACTCCAGAGTAAGCCAACTGCATAGAAAGGTCCATCTTCTGCTTCTATCAACCTTGCTTACTGTCAGCATCCTTCCTGTCACCACCGGAATTCCTGTTTGCTCTTGCTCCAAAGGCACATCAGGCTGGACTATCCAACCTGCCAGCCTTTTCCACAGGTCCTTTCTGGTACTTCTACTCCAGCAGCACATCTCCCAGTCCTTTACCAGCAAGTTGTGTCCTGATTAGCTCACTGCTCTCCGAACTAACACCTTTCTTTTAACTGTTGCTAGATTTTGAGTTTACAGCAGGTGACACCCAAGACAGACTTCTTGACCTGGGCCCTCAGTTGACCCCAGCTTTTTCACTGAAATGCCTTGGTTTCTCTTGTACAGGAAAAGAGAATTTAAAATAAACAAAAATCTGCAAGATGGAAGAAGGGAAAAGTTATAGTAATGAATTTTGTAACAAAACCGTAAGGCCCACAACACAACTAATCATAAACCAGGTTCCTCCAGTGATATTCTCTATAACGTTTTAGGTCACAATGTACATCAAAGCATGTGCAGTTAACTGCCTGTATAAATGCGTTTCATGAGCTCATCCCTTCCTGCCTCATTTTTTCTGTTTGTAAAGCTGAGGCTGTATTATTAGACTGGGGCAGTGCTCTGAAGTCCAGCTTCTGACAAGAGTTGCTACAATAATTACTGCAGCAGGTATCAGAATCAAGTGAAAGCAGCCACTCAACAATCAAAATCATCACTTATGTTGTGTGCCTTTGCAGGTATAGAACCAGCAGAGCAGACAAATGTTCACGCTTGCTTCTAGATGTAATCCTCTGTTAGGAGAGTATCTCCCTCCCCCCCTCCCCCAAAAAGGTTTTTCCAGTACACTTTGCTGTTTTTAGCTGTAGCTAGAAAAGATACAGCTGCAGTTTTTGGCTTATACAGCTTGAAGCTTGAGCTCAACATTCAGCAACAGCTTAGTCTGAGCTGTTTTACAAAACTATTTTTCTGTAAACATTTTCATTCAATAGTTACCATGTGATATCTGTGCTCCCTTAAAGCATACTAGTGACTGGGTGCCTTATCTTCATATTGCCAGACTGGTCAGATACTTATTTGGGAGGTGGTCTGAAAGCTGGGGACAGAGGCGAGACAGAGAGCATTTAATGAAAGCTGGATTCTGACATGGAGATAGACAGTCTAACAAGCTGCTGCTGAGTGACACAGAGAGTAGCATCTCAATTGGCAGCTGAATGAATATAGTCAGTTTGAAGAAGATTTTTTAAGTTAACCTTTAGCTCATGGCTTTGGAAACCGTCACTTGCAAATGGACCCCACACAAACAGGGCATAAAACAGAGGATCCAGGCTGGGGCCTGGGGGTTTTGCACACATTTACACCTTCAGGTACTCAGATCCTTGCTTGAGGTTCAGGACAATCATAAATGTAGCTAAATCATACAGTGTACAGAGGCTGCTTTAAGGAGGCTGCTGCTTCCCACAGAGGTGAAGTCCGGCCAAGAATAGCATGTGTTTCCTCCTCTGCATCTAGCACAACTGCAGCTAAGTGGTTGCTTATGTTCAAAAATGAATGAAATATTCAATGAAAACAAGAATCTTCACTGACACGATCACTGCTTCTTAATCGTTACACAAAATAGTGTTGTCTTGCCCAAGCGTGCCTGGCTCTCTAAGAATAATGGAGACAGGACAGTGTTTGGATAGCTGCTGTTTTTTCTGAAGAGTGGGGAGGGTGTGCCTGTTTTGGGGACATGTTCTCAAAGGTTTTAGCCCAGAAAGAAAGAGGTACATCTGGAAAGAGCATAAACCAGGTTGCCAGACTCTGGCACTATTACTAGAAATAATTCTTTCTCAGGAAAGTACCAAAATGTGGCTGTCTGGTTTGCCCACAAGTATCCGGGCATTTTTCTTGGCAGGCATGGATACTGGTGGTTGTTTGGCATTTTGACTGCTGCCCCAACTAGTGTCTATTCTTTCTCTGCTGAAGATGGAAGAATACACTTGTGGTTAAATCACTGGCCTAGGGATTAGGCAAAGTGGTTCTGCTCAGATTTTAGTCTGCATCCTTGGCCAGGTCACTTAAACAAGAATTTTGAGAAGTGCTCAGCACCCACAAACAGGATCAGATTTTTCAAAAGCTCTCTGCCTGTACTGAGGCAGTGGCCAGATGATCAAAGGAACTTCCTAGAAAATCTGCCTGCAAGTGTCATTGTGAGAGCTACTGGGTGCTGATCACTCGTGAAAACCTGGTTCTCATTGAAGTGCCCAGAGGGGAATCAAAGTCTCCATCTAGCTCCCATCATGATGGGGAGACACTTGAGAATCTGGCCAGGAGCAATCTCTTGAAATGCTACACCAGCAACTTTCTCTGTGCCTCAATTTCCTCTAAAATGAGACTGATGTTGCCAGGGTGCTTCTAAGGATAAATTTATTAACCTGCTGTGTGTGAGGTTCTTGGATGCTTCTGAAGCCAGGAAAGGGAGGTGAAGCATTTGTAGCATAGTGTCTTTCCAGACATACCAATCATCTGTGTAAACAGGGCTGTGTTAAAGTGACTGGAGCAAGAGTCCAGGAGTCAGCTTTACTCTGTACAATTTACAAACCTTCAAGTTCAGGAGCTGCTGCTTTTTGTTTGTCTCAAACCCTTGATCATGAGTCAGGGCTTCGCCATGCTAGAGAGCGTAACATACAGATCAAAAGGACTCAGCCTTAAAAACCTTTGTGCTGAACAAAGCAGGGCCAGGAGAATGGTTTGTAAAGAAATGATGAAGCTGTTCCATTCAGCTGTTTGCCTTCTGAACTCCCTGCCTGTTGAGTACAGTAGTTTTATCATTTTCTTCCCTCATATGACATCTCTTTCCTCACATCCCACCCAAGTATTTGGTATTTTTGGGGGGAGTTCTGAGGGTTTAGAATTTTAACTCTACAGGGCTGGTTACTCTCATATTAGATACCCATATACAGTAGTATCTTTTGCAGGTGGGTTTTTGGATTTTAAGATTCAAGAATATTAACTTCAAAATGGGCCTTTTTTTCTTCTCTTTTTTTTTTTTTTTTTTTTTTTAAATTAACTTACAGTGGCTTCAGTTTTGCCTCCAGATGTGGAAATCTGAAAGGTCCTGAACCTCCTGTAGTGTGTGCTGGAGCAGCCTGCCTTCTCTTTCCAAGCAGCCTTCCCTCACATGATGTGACATTTTCTTTCCAGCTCAGAGTGGAGCCCCCCTCCGCAGCCCCCTTCATTTTTGGCCTTCCAGCACCGTCGGCATCTGTGCGAGCTAATGCTGCCCAGATCCTTCTCCGAGGGGCACCAAGGGCTGGCACGCAGAAGCCAAGCCCCGGGGCTGTATCTCCGAAACCCAAGAAACCTCAAATGCATTGTGTTTCCATAAATGCTCCTCAGCTGACTGGGTTGTGGGGAGTTTCTGCTCTCCTCAACCCTTGCCTCTCCTTTGGGAATGGGAGGCGCAGGTTGTAAATGAGTTTTCTGACTTCCCCTGTGCAGAAATGGCGCCGACGTCGGAGCGTGAGGGAACCACAACCACCACAGGAGGTGACAGGGGCTCCGGGGCGAGGGGCCCAGCCTGACTGACTGGGGCCCCAGCCAGGGCCATGATTGCCCGGCCCTCGCCACAGCCCGGTGAGGGCGACATGTCACCACAGCCCGGTGAGAGCGAGATGTCGCCACAGCCCGGTGAGGGCGACATGTCACCACAGCCCGGTGAGGGCGAGATGCCGCCACAGCCCGGTGAGGGCGACATGTCACCACAGCCCGGTGAGGGCGAGATGTCACCACCCCGCTGGGCCATGGCAGCTTCCCTCAGAACCGAGTTACCAGCAGGTAATGGCTGTGGAGCCCTCAGGGTGCCTTGCGGTTTACTTTTGTTTTAGAGTCCCGTTACAACTCAATGGTGGCTAAATGCAACACTCTTGTTGCAAAGCATGGAATACATAAAATTTTCTTAAGAAAGGATGTTCTTTAATGTTTGGTCTTTGTATACTTTCAAGCCTATTCAATAAGAAAGGAGGTTTAATCCATGAAACAGGGAGCAGCTCACAAGCAAGCTCTATGTGACGGCTAGGAGGTAGAATTGCCTTGTTAAGGTTAGGCCTTAATCTTAAGGTTTAGGCCTTCACATGCTTCTGTCGAATTATTTTGAAGAATAATATAAAATATTCACTGCAAGTGAACTCAGTGAAACTCATTGAACTCAGTGAAATGCAGTTTTTTGTGCTTGAAATTGGAATTGAAGTGCTACCATGTCCTGACTGTGATAATATTCCATTGTTGCTAATATTCCATAAGAATCACATGCCAGAACTAACCACCACTGTTTGGATTTTAGATACTAATCATTTGCAGCTAGTTGCTTAAGAGCAACCTAAAATCAAAATGGACTGAAATGGAATGAAGGTGACATTACAAAACATACCTGAGACAAATGGATTTCCTTTCAATTACAATTTAAAAGCCATCTGATAATTCTGTACCAGTGTATTAAAAAAAAAAAAATTACTCCTGCAAATTACTCTTTAATCAAGGATGATGACTGAATGCTAAGCATACCATTTTCTATGTGAATAATGTTTTTAGCTGAGACTAGTAATGCAAGCTTAAGGAACAATCGTGAAATGTCTTCCGTGTTTCCTGATCTAATAAGGTATACTCAGATACCCAAAAGATAATAATAGTCTGTCAGAGTTCCTAAGCATAAGAACTAAAAAAACCCCTTGTAGTGGCAGCTTGGACTGAATAGACTTCCTAAATTTAGGTGGGGTGGCTGAACTGGAGGAGAGCAGGAAGTCCTGTAACAGACACAGAATGTCCAACTCTGGCACTACTTCCTTCCGTGGAAGACAGGAACTGCTGCTGAGTCTGCACCTATAGCAACATTCAGCAGAACAGTCTGGAGCTCTCACTGCCTGGCTTTGCATGCGGCTTGTGTGAACAGCAGGAACTCAGTCCATCATGAACACTTTCAGCCTCCACTGCAGCAAATTTTTTGAGTTCTTCATCCATAAGGCTGGGATAAGATGGGACAGAATCCTTCCTGTTGTTAATTCCCTTAGGGAATTACTGCTTAATAAATGGGCAGGGTAGCACTTCTGAACTAACATTCAGCCTGTGATTACATATTGAAGCACTGAGGCTTGTCCAGTAACCTACAGCAGCATATCACAAGGTGTACCCACCCACCATGAATACTGCAGTCCTGGAATATCTTCAATTAGAGCCTAATAATGATTACAGTCATTTTTGAAAACATAGCTGGATTTTGCTAAGCTCTGCCCACCTTCAGCAAAAGTCTGTCCATTCACTGTGGGGCTTGTGCTCTGTCTCGGTGTTTTTTTTTTTTTACCCTGAGTTAACCAGAACTTGGCTTTGATCCTTTAAATCCTTCTCCCTATCAACTCAGCAACCACAGAGGCAGTTTATTACCGAAAAGAAATCTAAGAATCAGTTTTGGCCAGCATTGTCTTGGAAAGTTCATTTTATTAACATGGTTTTGGTTTTATTTCAAAACCACTTTGACAAGCACTGACATTTTTGGAATCAGTAAAGCACAAGAGACTTACTCCTAAAGGCCTAAGCTTTGCATTTTTCTGCAGCAAACAATGTGACGTGCTACTATGGTAAATTCAATTCAAGCCACTGACTGAAAGAAAATAAGTACTGCATGTTGTATCTTTTTCCCCCTTCATTTTCTAAAATATGTTTTGTGTGAATGCTAGTGCTTGTGAGATATACTTCCTTAACTGCTCTTTGTTTATTTGCTTTTTATCTATAGTGCAGGTGGCAGATATATCAATGCTGGCAACATAAACTTTCCTCACACTCCTGCTTTTATTGCTCAGCTTTGACCTAAAGCAACTACCTCTTGACTTTTTGCTGAGATTTGCCAGCAAGGGTCCCAGTTGTGTGTTTTACATTAATATCCATCAGCCGAGAGTTCAACTAAGATCACCTACTTCATTTAGAAAGGAATACTAGGAAATATCTGAGCTCTTTTTTGTTGTTGCTGCTGCTTTTCTTTAAGGCAAGCTGAAAGAGAATTTCTGGTCTCCAAGCTACACAAAGACTCTTGTTCTGACACTGTGCATTCACTGGAGCTCCGTGCGTGGTGGGAAGAATGGAAGGGCAGAACAGAGGTGAGTTATGTGCTGGCATAAGCAGACTTGACTGCTAGATTTCCTTAGTGGTAAATTGATTCTCTTTGGTTTGTGTGTCCCTGAGGCTGTGCCACCTTCCATTCTGTCCCCTTGAAAACTATGTCAAGTGAGAGGCAAAGTAAGCATCTCTATTCCAGACAATATGTATTACATACATGTGTTTTTGCTTCATATAACCTCTTTTTGCTTCATAAAACCACTCTTCATAAGAGTGGTTTTGTTAGTAACTTGTTTTACTCTCCAGAATTTTCTGTTGCAAAAATGGTCAAATGCTTTGGTTGGAGTTCCCAGTGCAAATCCACAGCGTGCTACTGTCAACCTCTTACTTTCAGAGTGAAGAATGCAGCAGTATGCTGGTCTGGAAAGAGTGGTTGCTTTTTCAGTTAGCAGGAAACATATGCTGCAGATGTTTCAAAGTTCTGGCTTTTAATATACCTTTGATATCTACTATGTCAAGCTGTTAGTTTTGACTAATTCTCCCTTTAATGGGATACCTTTTATGAATCTTACATGTTGCCATGATAGATTCCTAGGAGCTGGAGTAAACTGGCATAGCTGATCCAGGACTTTGTGATTTTTAGTGCTGTGGATATTTTTTTAAAACAAAAACTCTTTAAGTTTGAAGTACATTTTTTTTTTCATCTCAAATTATTTCAAAGTGACTGCATAAATTGTATGACCTGTTTCTCCAGTTGTGTAACCAGGTTATGTAGGCCTTTTCTTACAGGAATGGGAAAGAAGTAGTTAGGTTCTTTTTCTATTTTGTTTTGTGGTGGAGTTTTTGTTAGTTTTGCTTAGTTTTGTTTTTGGGGTTTTTTCCTAAGGTTGGAGTGTACTTTTTGGTACCATTTACTCCTTACTTGTAAATGTGGAGTTCTCAGAAGCTGACATTTTGAAGTGTTACACTTCAGGATTGCCAAGAATATTTGTGCTAACTGCCCTCTCTAAAATGAGTGTAATGAGCACACACTCGCATTTGTCTTGAAGAGGTGGAAAAAGCAAGGTGCAGAAAATAAGGATGCCCTAGCTGTGTAGAATTATGAATGGCACAGCTGCCAGCATGCTTCTCAAATACAAAGTGGGAAGTTTCTTACCTACCAGGAAGTCCACATTATTTTTGAGTGCCCTCATGCTGAACTCAGCGTGGCTGCTGCTGAGCCCCCATAAAGAATGATGTCCAGAGACATGCACAGACACCACAGTCATCAGTTCACCACAGGCTCACAGCTCTGGGAATAGAACCTCAGACCTTCGCCTCCGCAAACACAGCTGCTCATCTGGCCTGGCCTTTGTAGCCAGCAGAGGGAACTGATAAACACTCTCACAGGGCTGCTTTATGTGTTTGTTGTAACCAAGAGAGGGCACTGATTCTCACTCCCTTTTGAAAAGGGTCCATTTAATGCCACCGCTCAAGTTTCACCTGCCATTCATAAGCAAAAAGCTTATATTTATCTTGCTTTTGCTATAAAATATGGACTTGCATGAAGTTTTAATCACCTAAAGATGTCCCAAGACTTCATAGTGGTATTAATTCCCTGCAGTGCAATTATGAGACATTAAATTCATTACACATCAAGACAATTAGAGAAACACATCCAACATTTCAGGAGTGCAGGGAGAGCAAGCATAATTGTTTACTGGTGCCTACAGAGAATAGACAGAGCTATTGCCCAAGACCCACAAAAGGTTTCAGAACCAGGAGTCATCATTATCCTCTGGAACATACATAGATCCACAACTTTTGCTGGGATTTCTGTTTGCAGTGGGAAAGCCACAAAAAAGGCAGTAACATTTGCACAAAACTCTAGAAAGTGTAAGTGGCAAAACCAAGGAACTTCTGTACAGTTAAGTACAGCTGTTTGCTGTTTCTTTAACAGGCAGAACAAATCACCTCTGATGTTTTTGTCTTGTCTTGTTCCTCACTACATTACCTCCATTGAAACATTGCTCTTTTAGAAATATGACAATAGCAAAAATTAAAAATTAGCTCTCTGTAGAAGGAAAGAACTCACAGCCTACAATAACTGAAAGGTAAAACAAGTAAGGGAAAGTATAGGGATATATTTAAGCTTAAAAGATAAAACTTAATCTTACCTCCCCTGAGATACATAGCAAGACACAGAGTAAGTGGGCAGAAAATTCTGCCATGCAGGTATGCTCATAGATATATAAAAATTGTCTTCTGTGGCAGATAGTGAGATGAACATTAATGGTTCCTTTTCTAGTCCTCTCACACGTTGACTACTTTATCAATGAACAAGGCATGCTTAGCAGTAATTTTTAAGGTAAAAGAGTAAGAGACAAGGCCTCCATTGCTAGGGTAATAACTCTGGAAATTGAGAATTGGAATGTGTTGGGTAAGGTGGGGGGTTTTGTTTGTTTAATTGGTTTTGTTTTGTTTTTCTGGTTTTGAGGGTTTTTTTGAAATGCAGTATTTGCAAGGCCACAGGAGCAGTTATGAATCTGTACCCTCATAAAGTAACTCCAGGGCTAAAAACTAGAGGGATAGGACAAAGCTGCTGGTTGGGGCTTTGGGTTTTGTTTGCTTGCCAGTCTGTTTGTTTGTTTTAACAGCTATGAAATTATATCCTGTATGTTTACAGAAGTGGCACATGATAACAAATGTAGAAAAGAAAGGAAAATTAATATTAATGTCTCCTACAAGATCCTTTCAACAATTTTGCTTAAGCCCTACTAGTTTCTCTTTGAGCTCTTTACTGTCGCTGAGTTACCAAGACTGAGTTCTTATAGTCAGATGTTGCCCATCATTTCTGGTCCATGACAGTGGATCTCTGCTTCCTCAGCCTGCCAAGACTGGGCTGGTCTCCTTTAACCACAGAATGTAAGAAAGAGATGAGCATTTGCCTATTTGTTTAATTGTTTATTTACATCCTCCAGGAATGATTTATTTGTAGATCCTATTAAGGGGTTTGTTAACAGTTTCACAGGAAGTTCAAAAGTGTCAGGAGTAAATTACCTCTCTCAAGATTTGTCTTTGGAATTCTTCCTGCTGTTCAGCCCTAAGGAGTCATGCAAAGACAGAGCACCTGCAAAGGGGTGGACTTTATAAGGCTGAATACAAAATGAAGTGTGGGATTAGTGCTGGCCTGGAAACCAGAGGAGCTAAATCTGACACTCTACCATGAATTTTCACTGTGACCTTGAGTAAAGTATTTTATATAATTAGTGATAGCAGGGCCAGAGGAAAACATAATCTCTCCCTACAGAGAGGTGTGAAAATAAATTCCTGAAGGTAAGAATTTCACCCAAGCAGTGGTAGTGGCAGAACTATGCACAGATAAGCAGACAGGGATATGTTTATCCCCTGTTTCTATGTATCTAGTCTAGCACTTTAGACAGCACTGGGAGTTACACTGGCTCAAGTAGATATTACTGCCCTAAATAAGCACATAAAAAACCTAAGCATAACTGCCAGGAGAAGTGGCTTAGCATCCCTGCTTAACACTTAACTGGTCTGTGGATGAAAAAATTAATATAGTCTCTTTACCTTTATTAATTTTAAGTGTTTTGATCATTACTCAAAAATCTGAATTCCTTGTTCTCCCAGTGGTTATATTTTTCCCTTTAATTCAGATTGTAGCATTTCTTTAAAATTGCAGTGTTTTTATTTTAATACCAGTGGGCTTTGATCTTGTAAAAAGGAGTTTCAGATGACCACAGAGGTCAAAAATTGCATTCCTAGACATCTGAGTTCTCTTGGAAGCCTGCTGGATGCAGTTTCCCTTCATCCCTTGCTGCAAAGTGATGCTAAGCTGAATTATCTACTCAGCCTAAGAGAGAAACTGCTCAGAGGAGCTTCTGATCTAAATTAGATGCATTCCTTTGAATAGAGTTTTCTTAATATGTCCTGCAATCCATTTTTCAAATGCCAAAACATTACATTTCACAGCAGGCTTTAATAAAAGATATTTTGCTATATATACACTTCTTGTGGCAAATGCACTTTTTTTTTCATGAAATTTGCTCTCTTAAAAGTTTTGATTTTTTTGATAGAGTAAAATTCTGTGTGAACATATGAGGCTTTACTGCCACACTGTAGACTTAAATTCTGTATGCACTGAACTTAAAATCACATGTCTATGTTTTACAACAGTTTTTGGAAAGGTGAGGTTTGCTGTAAAAATCAGATGTTAACTGAGAAATAAAATTTTGTAGCTCAGACTTAATGCCAGTTATGATGAAAACCATTGGGCTCTCCTCCTGTCTTCTATGGGCAATTTATATTAATTACCTGGATGCAAAAAATAGTTTTACTGTAAGTTTGTTATAGAAAGCACTCTACTTTGGTTTTTGAACAGTTCAATTTATTTGGGTTTTAGATTTTTTGTTGTTTGAGGGGTTTTTTTTGAAGATACTTATGTAATCTTGCAGGCAAATAGCTGAAGGCGGTGTTTTTCCTTTCCCCACTAGTTAGAATAGATAACATATAAAATCAGAAAAAATCTTAGATACAGTATGCAGAGAAGGGTACTTGGAGGAGAGTTCTGCTGTTATACAGTGCTATGGCTTAAAATATTGCAGCTAATGTGAGTACAGTTATATATGGACATAATTCTTTTATAGAGCAGACTTTCTATTTGTGAAAGACCAAAAAAGACTCAGTTTAGCAAGAGAATTAGACATTAAGAAGAAAATATCACTGTTTAACTGAAGAATGTATTATGTATTTACAGAGAGTGTTAACTGCTTGCTTTTGGTAGCTCATGCTTTCCCTTCTCTCTGAGCACTGGAGGGAGGCATTGTAGGATTAGGATTTCTGTGATGGAATTTCTTTAAACAGGTGACTGTGTGTTAAAAGTGCACTGACTCACACAATGTGAGAAACTGCTACTGGTCACTAACAGATTCATCCCCGTGAGGATGGACAGATGCATGGATGGGAATGCAAATACAGTTTTGAAACCACTTTTCAATGTTTTAACTGTTCAGTAGCTGTCTCTGAGGCACTTAACTATTCCTTCCTCTACTGCTAGAAATGCCTATGTAGGAAAACTGCAGATAAAATATAAACAAGCTGATCTAAAAGTTTCATAGAGACACAAGGTCTGTCGTTTCAAGAAACAAAACTTTGCTTGTAAAATATCCACTTTAGCATATTTGGTACAAGATAATGAATTCCATCCGTCTTATTACTGTGCTTCTGTGAGGGCTTAAGTTCCATCGTCCTTTTTTTAAAGGCAATGAAACCTGTGAAGATGCACTTCAGTCCCAAAATTGTCTCAATCTGGCTAGTAAATGATATTAGCAATAAAAGCCAGTTCCTTCCTTAAATGAACGCTAAGCGGGTTTTCTTTTTTCCTCAGACAGAATTTAAGGAAGCTTTACAGTGATTTTTTTTTTTCAGAACTTTGACTGGACTGAGAAGGAGACTATTAAGAGGGATAATAAATTGTTATAATTGGTCTGGGTGTACTAATCTCTTCAAAATCAATCAGAAAGGGAGAGAAGATCTTTTCCCAGCCACAGTGTTTCCCAGCAAGATCTGTTTTTATTTCACTGCTAAAACAACAGACTGTTACTAACTTAAATGTCAGATGACACTACATCTGAAAAAAAAAAAAAAGAAAAAAAAAAAAGGCGGGGGGGAGCCAGCACCACCCAGCAAGGCAGAGCTAGAGTTCACATTAAGACTTCCTCACAATAGCTGGTTAGAACAGAAACCTGAAGTAGCAGTAATCTTACCTTGAGTACACAAGATCCAAGGAGAGAAGATCACTGGTTCAAAACAGTGGAGGAC
Organism: Chamaea fasciata; assembly: GCF_029207755.1. NCBI lineage: Eukaryota > Metazoa > Chordata > Aves > Passeriformes > Sylviidae > Chamaea > Chamaea fasciata. Next base: position 20,995,400 of record NW_027094087.1, on the reverse strand, counting down.
TGAGAAAATGCTCTGATCTGCTGCTGGTAGCATGCACTTGGCTTTTATGTGCAGGTGGGAGGAGCTGCTCCCTACGGTAGGTGGGCAGTGAGGATAGCAGGCAGACAGCCTTCAGAAGGCATTGTAGAGTAGGTTTTTGCTCTTTGGGGACAGAGAGAGGGAGGAGAAACAAGCTGGATGGCATATACATGAGAAATAGGGTTGGATTCATTTGCTGTTTTTTTTTTTTTTTCCTCTAAATCTATAGTTAACTAAAGATTTCTGTGGTATTTATTTTTCTAAATCTGAATCTCTGAATTATTCCAGTTGCAGTTACAATGCTACTGGGTGTTACTTTGTCTGATGGAAAGATTTTTGTGGCAGTGAGATACTAATGCAAAGTCTTTATCAGGAAGGTCAATGTTTCCCTTTCTGAAAAGGGATAGCCATGAAGAATCAGCCCCTGGATCTTTGAAGTTGTCTGTTTTCTCAAGGATTGAACTTCCTTTATATTTCAAACATCTACTGGATCTCAACTCCGGAACCCTCCTAAGTTTCTGTTTTGCTGAGCTACACAGCTTTCTCTTGACGCAGCTGTAACATGTTCCATCTACACACTGACTTTCTAGCAGTTTAGTTTAGAGCAGTTTTATTGTTCACTGTGTCTGAGTTCTAAACAATTTTCCCAACTGGTATTCTCAAAAGGCAAATGTAGCCAAAAAGACAAACCAGTAGGAATATGCATTCCTGGTGGTTTCTGTGTAAAATCATTCATTGTTCATTTTAACTCATTCATTGCTTTCCACTCAGAAGAGTGGATGGCACAGATTACAGACACTGGCTCCTGCAGGTGAAACAGTTGTACCCATCTCAAATACACTAATTCTCTATTTATGTATCTTCCTTCATGAGGCATCTGGGCCTCTGTTTTTTTTCCATAATACACGAGTAAAACCTGTGTCATATTGGAATATATAATGGGTGGAGAAAGCTGGAAAGATAGAACAGGAAGGGGAGAACAGTAGTGTGCAATTAAGGGAAAGTCTAGAGGTACATCCTGACTTAAAATCTGGGAAGGACCAAGTAGAAAAATGAATGAGTATCTTAGTTACAGAGTTGAGATAAATTTATAGCAGAGCTTGTGGAGATGAGATATGATATCTAGTACTCCTTTTGCAAAAGGGCCAAACTGATCACTTGTTAAGGAGTTATAAGATACTTAAAAAAAAACCAAAACGGTACTGAGTGATCAGAATATAGTGAGTTGCGTGCAACTTTAGTCTTGTCTTTTTAGAAAAGGGCTTACAAGTCAAGCACCCATCAACTTGGCTGACAGTGTTATGTGGCAAAAGAAGTTGCATAACTCTGGTGATGTAGCCTCTGAGATTTGAAATTGTCAGGCTGAAAAGGACTGGCTTAATTGTTCATATTTCTCACAGGTATTGATTTGCTGTTGGCTAGGGCATTTTCTACATTATTGCAACTAACTGGGAAAAGAATTCATGTTATTTTGTTATTTCTGCAGCACTCAAAGTATTTTTACAGTTCTCATTAAGAAATGAGTTTCTACTGTGGAGAGATTACAGCATGTTTTTAGGAAGGCTACACAAAGTAATTATAACATGGGAATAGGGAAAGAAAGAGTACAACTTACTGCAGTAAGTTTATGTAATTAGTTCAGTTATGGCACCTGGTAGTGGTTCAACTGACTAAATGACATGGGTAAAGTGGAGTTCTACTCAGCTAGCATCTAAATAATCAGATGGTTTTGAACTTAGTCAGATCTAGGTTGAGATTTTCAGAAAATAGAGTAAATAGGTACCCATGTCCTTATCTGATGATTAAACTGCTCTGCTGTGTCAAAATTGCTGAGCTTTCTTGTAGGTCTCTTCTAAAATCAGTGGATACTTCTATAAACTCAATACCTTTAAGAGATCAAGTTCTGTGTTTTCTTATTTTCTTGGGAACAAAAGTTTGAATGTAAAGGATTGTACTGTATGTTGGTTTGGGGTTTTTTTGGTTTTGTTTTTTGTTTGTTTGTTTTGTTTTTGTTTGTTTGTTTGTTTTTAAACTCCTGACCATAAGCTTCAGGTCCTAAGCACCACTTCAGTCCTCAGGAGTGAGTCAATACTCTTCCCTGCTGCATGGGTTATGTGCACTGCTCATGTGTCGTACAGTACTTCAGAATCAAGGATAGCCTTACCTTTTTATACTTCTAGAGGAGAACAATTTTTGTTTTTCTTTAGTTCCTTTCTTTGGGGAATCTTAAAGCGCTTTACAAGTGTTAAATAGACCCACCAACAGTTGACATGGATAAAAAGTATTAGGGCTATCTTAATGATTATTAAAGCACTAGCAGTTCTATGGAAGACTACCTGGTGAGGTTACAAATTATGCAGATGATGCCTTAAGTTTAAGTTTTCGTATTTCCCAGATTCTGTACTGCCTTAGTGTGTGACTCTGAACTTCATATAAAGTGTTAGCAAGCTCTCTTCACAGTTTAGTTAGACAAAACAATCCTTTTCCAGCTTGAGAACCAAGGACACCATTGCAGCTTCAGGCCCAAAAGGTATAAACAGCAGCAAATTGAGGAAAGCAATCTGGGAGGATGAGATTTCATAACCTGAAGCTGTAATTGGACAATCAACCCCAATATGTAAGTGGACCAAAACTTTAAAAAGTGTAAAGCCTTGTGACCCGTCATCTGTCTTGGGTATAGCCCTGGCCAGGCTCTTGTACTGCCCAAGGTGTGCCCTTTGAAGGCCTTTCAATAAATACCTACTTTATTCCTTTAACTCTGTCTAGCCTCTGTTCCAGACTAGCCTCTTTAGGCATCACAGAGACTTCACAGAATTATTAATACTCTTTCCCTGAGTTGGAAGGGAATCACAAGGATCTTCAAAGACCAACTCCTGGCTCTGCACAGGGCATTCCAAGAATCAGACCATGTGTCTGAGAGTGTTGTCCAAACACTCCTTGAAGTCTGTCAGGCTTGGTGCTGGGACCACTTCCCTGGGGAGACTGTTCCAGTACCCAACCACCCTCTGGGTGAAGAACCTGTTCCTAATATCCAACCTAAACCTCCTGTAACAGAGCTTTAGGCCACTCCCTCGAGTCCTGTCACTGATCGCCACAGGGATCCGTTGTTTCTCCTGCACATCCCCATGTGAGAAAACTCCCCTCAGTCTTCTCCATGCTGAACAGATCAAGTGACCTCAGTCACTCCTCACATGGCTTCCCCTCAAGGCCCTGCACCACCCTCACAGCCCTCGCCTGGAAGCTCTCTGACAGCTTCATATCCTTCATATGTAGTGGCACCCCAAACTGCCCCAGCACTCGAGGTGAGGCTGCCCCAGCTCAGAGCAGAGCAGGACAATCCCCTCCCCTGCCCGGCTGTGGTGCTGTGCCTGATGCCCCCCCCAGGACAGGGCTGGCCCTCCTGGCTCCAGGGCACTGCTGGCTCAGGTTCAGCTTTCCATCGACCAGGACCCTCAGGTCCCTTTCCATGGCACTGCTTTCCAGCCTGTTGTACCCCAGCCTGCACACACCAATGGTTGCCCTGTCCTGGGACCTGTGGGTCTCTGGTGATTGCAACACTTATCCTCCCTAATGGGACTTTTAGTAGATGAAACTTTACCAAAATATCTGTGGGAATCTTGAATTAAGTCATCATATGATCACCTGGATTTCAGGACACATTGCCAGCCAGCCTGGAGAGTAAATTCAATGTGGACACATGACAGGAAAGGTTGTCATATTCCTGTGACCAGGAGCGATGTCCAAATTTTCAGTTTCCATCTGCCTTTTAAAAATAAAGCTACTTTTTCAATGAGACCCTCCAGTGCTCTAGCCCTATTTCTCCATTCTTGCCTCAAAATATCTAGATTGGTTTGCTGTGAGCTTCAAAGAATTGTTTGAGGTAGCCTGTCCTTTCCAAACTCTGAATCGGGTACTTGCTTTACTTGATGGTAGGGCTATACTCATAGTGCAGAACAGAACTGCTGGTAAGGGAATTGATTTCTTGAAGTACTCAAACTTGGATAGATGGTTTTATCACACTTTTGAGAACAGTGCACATTTTCTTTTCAATGAGTCTTCTATAAATTTGTTTAGTAATAGAGTCTTCTATTAAATTAAATTAGTTCTGGCATACAAAGTGTACGGCAAAGAGCAATTATTAACAGAGGTGGCATCATCCTTAAGAGACAGGTGAAAACTATAGCTGTACAACTGACATGCATTTCACTCTAGGTCTTTTAAAAGGAGATAGGCCAAAATTCCTGCATTTGTTCCATAAAGGAATTGATTACTCCCAGTTTGCCCTGAATGTGACAGAGCTAAAATGTGTTGGTAGTGGAAAGAGTAACCATGGATAGACTGGGAGGTTGAACCTTTGGAAATAAATGACCATTTATGTAGGATCACAGCAGTAGCTTGGGTAGATGGCTACTTTCTTTTTGGCAATATTATCAAAGGAGGAGAGTCCCCAGACACTTGAATAGCATGGTGATGGCAGAAGATTAGCTATCAAGGTAAAGGTGTCAATGTTACTTTTAAACACAACCCAAAAAGTATTAGAAGAAGACCTAACATAAAGTGGGATAACACAGGCAATAGCAGCCTTGTGAGGTAAAAGTTAACACTTCCAAATTTCAGCTATAAACGTAAAAAATTAATGATTCAGGAAAGAGGAAAACAGGATTTTGTTTTGATGGTTGTTAATAGAAAAATATTCTGAACAGCCTGCAGGTAAATTTCTGTTACCCTCTGCAACCCTCATGTAAATATATTCTTCTTTTCATCTTATTTGACTGTAGGACCGCAGACACCAACAATGTCTCCATTTCACCAGTGGTATATTTTATTAACCTGTGGTTTCAGGCAACATTCTGTCTTCTGTCATGATTCCCATCATTGTAAGTTTTATTCAAAGTCTTTCCAGCAAGTTTTCCTTTTAAAGAATTAAATCTGACAGTGTTGCAGCTTTTATAGAGTATTGTTGGCTGGTGGGTTTTTTTAATAGTAGATTCATAAACTTCGAGGGGAGAGTAATGGGAGAGAGTGAACAGTTCTCAAAGTTTTCTCTGCATGATACTGAGGATCTGTCTGATATTGCTTTCACATTTGTATCTGTAGATTAGTGCCAGTTGGATGTCTGGCTACAAAACCACTGTATGCCATCCAGTGTAGGTTACCAAACCAGGATACATTTTGAAAATGCCGATCTTGCATTGTCGATCCAGGGCCTGACTGTGTGTAGAAAGCACATGTCTACTTCAAACCATGTTTGCTCCAGTATTGCGAGCTTCATTCTTTAGCACAGCACTGATGGAAGCAGAATTGAAAAAAGAAAGAGAAAAGAATTGATACAGAGCATACTGTAGCTGTAACTAATGCCATTTTGTATGTCTTGACATACATACTTGGTTCTGTTATGTCCACCAGTGAAAAGGGAATGCAGTCCAAAGCTGTTAGTATCAATTCAATCAATCCAGCCCACAAATGCATCTCCTTCAAATGCACATCTCCTCATTTACTGAATTTCTTTATCTGTGTGCCAGCTCCGGAATTTCCAATGAGATTCTCTAGCTGATGTTGATGCTTGCCATACCAAAACGGAAAAAAGGATAATGTATTTTTTTTAATGGAGCAACTCTTTGTAGTGTTAACTTAAAGACCGGCAGTTTTTCTGGTAGGTGTATTAGCCCAACTGAACATATAAAATCTGAGAGCTCACCGACAGGGGAAGAGATTCTGCTAAAACTGGGAGAGTCTTGCTAGACAGCAACATGAGCCAATAGTAGTTTGTGGCAGCAAAGAAGGACATTATCTTGGACTGTAATCACAGGAGCATAGCCAGTAGCTTGGGAAAGTGATTATCCCCCTCTACTCAGCATTTACTAGGCCATATTTAGAAGATTATGTCTAGTGTAGAGCCTCCTGGTGCAAGAAGGATGCCAGTGAGCTACACCGGGGTAGGCGGGGGGGCCACTGATGTCATCTCCGGGGCTGCTCCACTGCACTTCAGGTCAGGCTACAGGAGCGGGGCCTGGCTGGCCTGGGCACACTCGGGTCTGGGGCTTTGTCAAACAGCTGCCTCCAGGACCTAAGGGGACGTTATTAAGAAGGTGGAGACAGGCTACATGGTGGTGGAAGGACTACTGACAGCAGGCCTCGGTTGAGTTAAAGGAGGTTGTGTTGGATATAAGGAAAAGCTTCTTTCCTTCAAAAGCAATCAGGCAGTGGAGCTGGTTGTTGGTGAAGCTGTGCAAGCTCCATCCTTGGAGGCTTTCAAGAGCCACGTGGATAAACCTTGAGAAGTGTGGTCTGACTTCATGGCTGACCCTTCTTCAAGCAGGAATTGATTCCATTAAAGATCTTCTGTTATTCCTAATGAGGCTGTATTCCTATGTCATTGTACAAAAATCCTGTGTTTCCACTCAGGTGATATTGTACAGGGTGTCAGCTCGTCTGCATTTCAGAGGTTGGGACATTGACCCAGAGGATGATCAAAGCTGATAAATTGTCCCTGTATTCAAATGTAGTGTTTGTCCGTTTCTGAGAAGTAACCAAGGTAAAACATGGAAGTCATAACCTTTTAACACATGATTGAGGATTAAGTTAGATTTCTGTTCAGTTCCACCAGAATGTGCTTGGTGGCAGTATTATGCATTCTGTGTGTGCATTTTGAATATTTTTCTTTTAAATAAGCTTCCTGAAATTTTATTTAATGAAGCCAAGTTGCACACATTTTGTCTGTAAGATATGTATATTCTTTTAAAACTTTCTGCCAAAAGATTGTATAGGGTTTTTAAAAAAATATTTTAGAAAGATAATTTGTGCTCTGTTTCAAATGAAATATAGCATCCTTGGGAAAATATATTTATGATCAAAGGAAATACTTAGCCCAGTGACACTGAAGTTAGAAAGGGAATGAAACAGCACTTGAATAAAAATGTTCATGTTTTCTAATCCATCTCTGCTGCATGGGTCTTATGCCTTATCTCACAGATATTGCTCAGTTCATAACTACACAATTAATCAGTTTTGAAATAAACTAATTTGATATTCTAGTTACACCATTAATAAATTCTTTTCCCTTTTGCACAAAAAGAAGCTTTATGGAGACAAAATTAAATTTTTCATCTTCATCAATGTTCAAACTGCCTGATACTATGAGAAAATCACTAAACCATAGGAATTTGATTCCAAACATCATAACAATTTTTTTTCTTTAGGGCTGGGGAAAACATAGTTCTATTGCATATTTAGTCTTGGCAGAAATAGATCTTGTAGCAACAACCCTCATTTTCTTCAAATTGCATCAAATTTTAGTGCTGGGGGACACACAGTGTTTTTAATTCTCACTCCTGAGAATGTGGTGTGAAGGAAGCAGGCGAGCTTCTGCTCTCAGCTGTACTGTGGAAAAATAGAACCTTGACCAGAGACATGGTTGGCAGTGCTCACAGATTTTGGTAGAGTTGCTTTTCAGTCCTTCATTCTATTTCAGTCTTCTTACTTGGCTGTAATAGATCAGAGCACGGCCTGTGGAGTATTTAGCAAAGAGCCTGTCAGCTCAATGCCATTTGCAGATCTTTCATCAGTTCCATTGTTTTTATTATAAATTAAGTTGCAATAAGTTAAGTTGCAAGTTACTGATTCTGGTTCACAGTGCTTCCATAGCTCTCTTTTAGTGTAGACATTAAACAGTGTTAACTTGTTCCCAAGAACCATAGGCTGGCTAAGTTCATGGAAGTGAAGGACCAACACAGGGTTTTTCCCCCCTAGTTTAGTTTTCTTCCTGTCCTGCCCCGCCCTCCTCTTTTTTTAAGAGCAAAGCACTTTAGTGAGCTTCTAAAAGAGCAGTCACTTATGGAAACAAATCCTGAGTTCATCTTAGGAAGATGATGAAGAAGACAGGAGTGATCTGTCCAGCCTGTGTCTGATCTTTCACAGAAAGCCACTGAAATCATTGCTACTGGGTAGCAGCTACAGCAAAAGAAATTCTTATGTGGATGAAAAGTTTGTAAAAGGTTGGTAAAAGGAAAGAACATTTCATGTTCTTTCACAGAATTTTTCTTCTAGTGCAGACCAGTTGTATTAATGTCAGGGAGGTGAGGCATCCATAATTATCTTATCTTTTTAATAATAGTGTGCTTCCACTGCCAGAGAAGGAGAGTAATGTGTCTAGTACAGAGCCTACATTCTCCTCTGGGAGATATGTAGACTTATGCTATTCTAACAATGTGGCTCTTTTGCTCCAGAACACTTCTAGACTCTTTATCAAAACTGCTTATAGTCCCATCTCCATGTCCGAACTCAGTGTTACAAACTTTTAAAAGTATATAGAAATTGACATTGCTTTATTTCTGTGAGTGCTCAGTTCAGGGTTGTTTATTTTACAAAAGAACTCTTCTAGCATCTGTCATTCATGCAATTGCAACAAGAAAAGGCAGGCTGAACTACTGGAGCTTTAACTCTCAGCATAGCATGTTATGTGAAAGCCTTTCTACTCCATCCAAAGGCCCTTCATGTCTTAAAGCATTTATTTCTATTTATGTTGGACTGGATGGAATGAACAAGTGTAACTTTTTCTCAAACAGTTCAATGTTTGTATGTTACTGTTAACATTTGAATAAGCTCTAAGCCAAAATCATTCTGTCCCACAGACATCAGATGAAGTTTATGTGAATTAAAGAAGCTTTTTATTTGTATATTTTTGGTTGGTTTTTTGTGTGTTTTGTTCTGATTTTCTAAACTGATGGAGTCAGTTCTCTGTAGCTCCATTAGGCTTCCCAGCAAGAATTCTAGAGTAATTCTAGAACTAGTTTCTGAACACAGATGTTCAGAAATGAACTGGGTGTACACAGTTGACTACAGAAGGAAGTGTTTGTTTGGCAAGTCAGCTGCTGCTTGACAACTCTGCATATTCTTACCATGCAGCAAAACTGACGTAGCTCTGAACAAAGAACCACTCAGGGAAGAAAATTTGGTGTAAAATGCTGTCAAATGTGCTATCCTGCACCCCTATGTCTATGCCATGGTTTCTTACAATTTTGCATGATAAAATGTTGTCTAACCAGATATCCATTCCAGAGAAACTTTTGTTCACTTTTTGGAGAGTCAGCAGAAGTCAGAGATGCTGGAAATAAGTTTCTTGTAGGATTCTCTCTACTTTTCTGATGTTGAAGGAAATACCATGACTGCATTCTTTCTCAGGCTGTTATGATGACTAGTTTTGGATGAGGAGGACATTGTTATATGTACTTTGTTAATGATTTGGAACTATCAGCTGGTTTTCTCCATAATTTTTCTTCAAGAACATTTTCATATTAATTCATTTGCTTTGTATTATGGAAGAAAGAAAATCACGACATGTACTGAGCTCTTCTTCTGTTGGCATTTCAGAAGATAAGGCGCACTGCTGTAAGAACACAGAATCACAGAATGGCTTCAGCTTGAAAAGACCTCTAAGATCATCAAGTCCAACCATTACCCTAGCACTGGCAAGCCCACCACTAAATCATGTACCCAGGTGCCACATCTAGATGTCTTTTAAATAGCTCCAGTGATGGCAACTCACCCTCTTCCCTGGGCAGCCTGTTCCAGGGCTTTACAATCCTTTCCCTGAAGATTTTTTTTTTTCCTAATAATCAATCTAAACACATTTAAGGCACAGTTTAAGGCCATTTCCTTTTATCCTATCACTAGTTATCTGAGGGAACAAACTTACCCCTACCTCACTATGGTCTCCTTCCAGGCTGTTGAAGAGGGTGATAAGGCCCCCGAGCCTCCTTTTCTCCAGGCTAAACATCCCAGCTCCCTCAGCCACTCCTCATAAGACTTGTGCTTCAGACCCTTCCTCAGCTTCATTGCTCTTCTCTGGACAGGCTCCAGCACCTCAATGTCTTCCCTGGATTTAGGGACCCAGAACTGGACACAGGACTCGAGGCAGCCTCACCAGTGCCGAGTACAGGGGGACAGTCACTGCCCTGCTCCTGCTGGCCACACTATTGCTGACACAGGCCAGGATGTCACTGGCCTTTGTGGCCACCTGCGCACACTGCTGGATCATGTTCAGCTGCTGTCAGCCAGCACCCCCAGGTCCTTCTCTGCCAGGCAACTTTGCATCCACTCCTCCCTCAGCCTGTAGTGCTGCCTGGGCTTGTTCTGATCCAAGTGCAGGACCTGGCACTTCACCTTATTGAACCCCATACAATTGGCCTCAGCCTGTCAATCCAGCCTGTCCAGACCCCTCTGCGGAGCATTCTTATCCTCCAGAAGATCAGCACTCACTGATTTGTTGTTGGCTGTGAACTGACTGCGGGTACACTTTAATGTATTTTGAAATCACAGTCATGTTGCCTGAAGCAAATGAAAATTATTAGTGTTTCTTCATTTATGGTAAACAAAAGAAATCAAACTGGGATGTAGTTGCAGGCAGCTGGAAGGCTATGTAATGCACTCTTTTTCATGGAGTCTAGCTTTGTCACCATTTGCTTAAGATTGTTTTAAAGTTTCTTACCATTTTTGTCTTACACTGTACTCCGATTCTTACCCTCAAACTCACTTCCTCTACCCAGCAAAAAAACATTTCATTTTTTTCTTCCTTCTATACTGCAGGTGGTGAAGTAGTACAGTAACAGCAAATTCCACAGTGTGGTAAGAGCAAAAATGATTTCATTTGTTTTTTCATGGCGTTCAGTTCATGAGGACCAGTTTCCATCAGGCCTTTCCAAGCTGTGTCTCAGTAGGCCAACTTTGTGATTCTGGAACAGCAAATTTCAGGGCTCATATGAACCAGTGAAGAGGTGGACTTGATCAAAGCTTCTGACTGTGGAAATCCACAGAGAGAGACAAGACAGAGCCAACGTCAGATAACACTCTAGAAATCTGCAGATCCTGTTCTATTTTTCATAATATTTTTTAAGAGTTCACAACTTTCCAAAACTACAACTTGAGGATTCAAATATGGCTATACTTCAGAAATGTCTTATTAATTTATTTTCTTATTAGACAGTGCTTTTTGCTCTTTTTGGTTGGTTTGTTGGGTGTTATTTTTTAAATAAGATCCCTACCATGGGTAGGGTCCCATTGCTGAAGTTGCTAAAATTTTGGTAAACATTGCTTACAAATTTATGGATTTCTTACATTAAAAAAAAATATCCCTACAAACTATTAAAAGGGCAATTTTTGGAAAGGCACTGTGCAGTTCCAATATATTCACTCAGGTACAACTTTTTCAGAAAGAATTTCTGTATAACATTTAGGTTCTGTAGATATTCTGCCAAAAACCCCTAACATTAACATACCTATATAATATTCATTGTCAATCAAAAAAGAAGGCCTCGTGTACAGATCTGAGCTCATTTTCCTTCAGCATATTTTTTTCCAGACTTATGAGAAGAGGGAAATAGGAGGGTCCTCAAGAGAGTTTTTTCCTTGTTTGACTGAACTTAGGATCTTTAGGAAAGGGAACAGTGTATTCCAAGCGTGACTGTCTGGTGGAGGAACTTCCAGCATATGTATTAATTTATTTACTTAAAAATGAGAGTTGGGAACCAGTCAGAGTCTGCAGATTGGCTAGTAAGTGAAATGGGAATGCAGTTATATTTAAATCTGTCGTTTTAAAATATATGCACTCGGCACACTGGCTACAGAAGAAGGATCAAGGGCGTTTACTGAATATAAACATTTAACTTTCTTAATGCTCCCAAATTACATTTCATGTCATAACATTTTCCACATTCCTAAGACAATAGAGAATAAATTATACTATATATGAGGAAAGAATCTGTGACCTTTTAATAAGAACGAAGATAGGTTTTGAGTGTTGTTTCCATGTAATTATTTGATTTAGCATTGGGGGATGTGGGGGTTTTTATGTATGCATATACATATGTAGCTGTGCTATACTGAGTTGCTGTAAAAAAACTTAATAGTGAGTGATTAGAGAGGTGGCTTATAGCTCTTACTTTAGCTCCCCAACTATTAAACACCCCGCTCTTCCTTAGGTGAAGTATTTGAATTTTTGCTCAACAACTTCCAATGAAACTGGCATGGACTGATACCTGTGCAGCAGTGAGATGGGTTCAGTGTGTTCCCACTGATTGTTTATTCATTGTCGTTCAGTTGGTGCTTAACAATACAGGTTGAACAAAATAAAATCATAGATTATTGACATCCAGAGACAGAACATTGGTTTATTTAAATTTAAAAAGACCCATTCTGGCTTTTACCATGTGAATATTTGGTAAAAAGGTGTCTTTCTACATAAGAAACTATTCATATTCTCCACAGAGCTGACAAGGGCCCACTTCAGGCACACAGCTTCTAAAGATATGATTCTGCAGAGGCAGAGGATTCAGAATACAGCCGGGAAAATGATCACAGTGGTCTGTGACCTCTTACCTATGAGAAATGTAGGAGACCTTGGGTAGTTTGGTTGAAAGAGGAAGTTTAGGGGGGACACTAAAAGCTTTCAGAAGTATGTAAAAGCACATTACAAAGAGGATGAGGCAAAAGAATAAAAGGTCAAAAATTGGATTAACAAAAAGCAGAGTTTGCTGTCATATAAATTCTTTATTTGGAGAAGGATCTCAACTAGTCTGTTTGTGTTGGAACATCTGTACAGTCAACTTTAGAGACTTCTGTGTTGCACTGGGAGTTATCCAGTGTGAGAATCAGTATCAAACACTCTAAATGACATTGCTTACTTTGAGTAGTATGCACTTAGGGCCATTGTGGTTATGAAAATTTTGTGTGCAGTCTATAAAGTAGAATACACTCACATTAAAAAGTTACTTAAATAATTTTGAATGCTGATCTGTTCAGGGATCAATTCTGATTTTAAAGGGCCTAAGTTATTCCTATGAACTGTCCAGCCACACTCAGTATTTGTTTTTCCTTCTAAATCATTCAGCATTAATATTTCCAGGTTTTCCCCATGTATTCAATCCTCATGTCTCATATTGCTTCCTCTCACATTAATATAATTTTTTAAAGTGTGGTTGTTTTCTGTTGTCTCCCATGCCCATCTATTTCTGTATGTTTCTCTGTGTTTCCAGCTGCTCTTTGTTTCCCGATTATGCCCTTCGTTGGTAGAGCTGTTAATAAAGAATAATGTGTTTCTTGGAAAAAGAAAAAATGTACCAAAGGTCTTTTCCAAATTATATTTTAAGATATTACAGAAACACTGTCTCACTCCACATTACCTTTCAGTATCACAGAAATCAGAAAAAAATCCCAAAATACTAAGAAGAAAAAAAAGTTACAATTTTTAAATGACATTTCCCCTATCTTTCAGTTTCCCTCTTCTTCTTGAAGCAATTTTGCCCCTCTAAAAAATCAGATTACTATCCTAGTAAGTTAAGAAAATAGGTGTTAGGAGAGAAACGCATTAACTTTCTAGATAAGAAGCTTGATTCTACAGATGGCACATTGTTGATTTTAGCAAGAGAAACAAGCAGGCTTGTTGTGCAAGCCTGGGTCTTAGCTAATGTGAAGACTTCCAGTAGATGAGTGGGCTACTGCAAAACCAGGTTTTCACATTATATCCTAATTGTGAGATGTACAGGTGTAAAATGGAGAATTAGGGTCAGTATCAGAAGATAGTAAACAATTATAAAATATTTTTACAGACCCTTGTATTTTTTTCTGAATCACGATCCAATACTCTCTTGATTTGTAGAATAAAGTAAATGATAAACTGCTGCAGTTCAGAGTTACTGTGTGCATGTGTGTGACTGCTTGTGGAGATCTCTTAGCAGAACAATATAAGTTAGACTTTTTTTTGTTTAATTGAACTGTCTTGTGGTTTGTCTGTTGCCAATCAAACATTGGCAAGGGAAACATTTTTTAAAAACTAAAACATGTTGAACCTTTGCTTATGACATAAATTTAGACATTTCTTTGGAGAATCCATCTCATCCCCTGTTCAAACTTACGTTATTTGCAAATATATTGAACTTTCAGTTGTAACTGCAATTCAATTTTTTATTCACTTAAAACTAATGCTTTAATATTTTATTAGGGAGAAGTGATATGTACTCACAGGAAAATGAGTAGTAAATTAAAATTAGTGTAAATACAGTTAAATAAGCAATAAAGAATCATTGAGAAGAGAGATTTGGGCTGCACAGGTGTAGCAGGGGAGTTGGTCTTTGCTGCAGGGCCTCAGAAGGATTCCTATAGCCTAAGGAAAAACATGCAGGCCATACAGAGGGGGTCACATCTCAGGGTCTGGGAGAGTGAGGCTGTTCCCCAGCACTCAGAAGGTGACTCTGAAAAGGGAAGAAAGGAGACCAAAGAAGGAACATTGCATCTTGTTGGCTTTTTAGGGCCACCAGTGAGCAAAGTATAAATCTAGATTCTTACTGCTCATGTGATGGAGACTGTAAGTGCAGATCACAGTTCTGGATAATTTAAAAGAATGGCAGCTTTATGATTAATGATTCCTCCCAGAAAGAAAGAAGTCTGCATATAAAATCCAAAGAGGAAGATGAGGGAAAAACCATCATATAGAAATTGAAGCAATGCTAAGTCAAGAATCTGTAGTTAAGAGAGAACTGAATATATATTAGGCAAAAGACTGGTAATTCCAATGGTCTGTCCATCTGTTTGTTTGGAGGGATGTTTTTCTTTCATATCTAACTTCCCCCCTCCTTGTCTCCTTCCCCACTGTTTTGTTGCTGTCATTTTCTCTCTTGCACGCATCACAAAAGATACCTTGTGCTACGTGAGAACACTGTAGTAATGCACCTTCCACACCCAGCAAGTGCTTTTCATATAGAGAAAGTTTAAGGCTCACCCCTTAAGGTAAAGAACCTAGATTCTTCTATACCTTTCTGACAAGGATTAGCTCAGAGCCAAGAGAGAAGCATCTATTGGATCTTGTCACCGTTCTTTAAACCCTCTCTCTCTCTCTCTCTCTCTCTCTCGGCTGCAAGCCAAGTTATCTCTCCTAAAATATTCAGTATTTAAGAAAGAGCACACAAGGAAGTAAGGGCTTTTTCAAGGTGTCTTAGCAAGGTGCCTGAGGTTTCTCAGGTGCCTCTGCGTGGCTTATTATTTGTTTTCTGTAACGTTTGTTATTTTGTTATTTTTTCTTTATTAAACCTTTTGATTTACAAAACACCTTCGAGAAGCAGTCTCGGTCAAATTAATTACAGCCACTTTTCTGCCAGGCTGGACCTCAGAGTGTGGGGCAAACCCACAGAACAGAAACAAAATGTTGCTTTTGCTATTGCACTCTGTGAAGTAAAATCTGAGGTTCCTAAATTGTCAGAAATAGTAGGTAAATGAGAGAAAAGAGGGAGGAAAAAATCTCTGTAAAGACCTATGGAGACATGGGCCTGATCTTACAGTGCATGCCCAGGTGAACAACGGGGCTTTAACTGCTGTGGAGGCTCCCCAGTTGCAGTACTGCTAATTACCTGCTAATTCTGTAATATTACTTGTTGTGTGAAGTCTCACTCCCCTAAGTGAAAGAAAAGCTGTGACCATTTCTATGTTGTGACTGGACAGAACAGTGTCAGTTTTCTTCAGAGAGCTTCTAGCGCATTGTGCATGTATTTCTGAAACAGATTATGGTTTTCCCAAATCCTTGTAACTTTTCTTATTGCTGCCAGAGCCACCCAAAGAATTTGAATTTGAGCAACAACTTTGCCCTATAATTCTTGTGTGGAAGAGACAATGAAAAACTATCATAATTTCCCAGTAACAGTAATGATTTTATGGGCCACTGCTATAACCCTTCTTGGCTGTCATTTTTTCCAGATAATAATCTCTGGGCCTCACCCAATATCCACTGCTCTTTGTGTGAAACATCCTGGTCTGTGAGCCAAAGTGCAGAATACCTGATCACATCCAAAACTACAGGCTCGTGAAGTGGCCTGTGGCATGTACTCTGACTTACACCTGGAATTTATATTTGTGCACAGTGATGTGTATAGAGGCCTGATTAAGGTATGGGGGACGCTGACAAAACAAACACTAAGTCAGTTAATTCATCTGGATATAATTTTTTGTGTTACTGAAAAGCCCATAGAAAAAAAGCCCTCAGTGTAAGACAGCTATTCCTGACCATCAGGCAATCAGAAAGAATAGTACACTGGAAAGTTTCTTATATAAACTAGCATACACAAAAATATACACATGCAAACACTTAGTGTAAGAAAAGCCCTGGCAAGAATCCTAAAAATGTGTTTATAGGATCATTACAATAGTGAAAATGTCACTGAAAATATATAATTAAACCAGTGAGTATTTTGAAGAGAGAAAAATACTTGAACTTCTGTACATTGGGGTTATTTGCAGAGCTGCTATCACAGCTGCAGTGCAGGTACACCTAGATATGGATGTTCACTGCTGAGCCTGAACCACAGGACTGAGTGTGTAGGAAAATTATATTTAAGGGTAATATAAGATTGTTAGTAAGTGAGATGATGTAATATTGTGGCACAGTTACAAAATAAACAGTGTTTTACTCTTCTCTGAGTGTACCGTGGCTTCTCAGTGGGCCTTGCTCTGGACAGAACTATGTGTCCCAGTTGCTGGGGGATGACAGGGGAGCCTTTCCCAACTGTATTGGCTTGTCCACTTTGGCACACGTGAGACCCCTTGCTGTGGGAGGAGGTAGGCCTGTCACTAGGAACCAGCTCAGGGGACTTAGAAATGTTATTTGTTTTATCCTTTCCACATGTGCTGAAAAACAGTAGAAAGAGTAAGATGCTCGCATGCCTATATCTATCTTGTACCTTCATCCTTCCTTGCCTGCACTGAAATCCCTTCCATGTCTATTTAAACCTCTGAGAGCCTGATGCCCTTGTCTAAACTGAGCTGCAATTCCCTAGCCCCAACACAACAAATTGCTGTAAATGGTTAGAAAGAAAAGACGACTTCTTCCTTGGGTCTGAAGCCCAGAGATGCCACCAAGCGCAGGCATCAAGCTGACCTTTCTTGCAGACAGACTAGCTAACTAACTAGGCACTCTGTGTCTTCTGGGTAAGAAATACTCTGCATTCTTTTGCTTGTTGGTCTAAAATAGCCCATAAAGCACAGTGTTTATAAAAACCTGGAGTGGACTGAGTGGCACTTAAATCTTTAGATGGTTCTTGAAAGCTGATATCTAGCACAGTCAAGGTAAAGTTGAATTACACTGTATTGACCATGGATGAAACTCTGTGCTATGTGGGCTAGGGGCAGACAGGTGATAGAAGGCATGTGTGGTTAGTCTGAGGAAATAAAAATACTTTTCTGACATGTGATTCCTTTTGCCCACTTTCAGTGAAATGGGTTGAACAAACTGTGGAATTTCTTTGTCTTGCGTGATAGAATTGTAATATAGTGGTGGATGTGGAAGAGGTCTTTCTCTATGAAATTTCTGTTGTCTTGATAGCTGGATATTAGTATAGGCTGTTCCCATGCATAATAAATCCTCTGTGAGTGAAAATAGCTGTGAGGTTAAGTCCAAGTTATATGCACAGGAGCGACATGGTAGGTAGGTGCTGCTAAACACTTCATGATGAAGAAGTCATAGTCTGGGCTGTTTGGTGATCATCTCCAAAAGTTGTGCTTTTTCTTATGAGAGAAAATCCTGTGTATTCTTGCATAATAATAAAGGTAATGTTTAGAGTTTGTCTTCTAACCCAGGTTTTGAAGATATGCTTGTAAGCAAGAAAAGAGTGAAGGAAAGCAGTCTTTTTTCTAAAGTGACA
Organism: Chamaea fasciata; assembly: GCF_029207755.1. Lineage (NCBI taxonomy): Eukaryota > Metazoa > Chordata > Aves > Passeriformes > Sylviidae > Chamaea > Chamaea fasciata. The sequence goes on along the minus strand of NW_027094087.1, from coordinate 20,977,704 downwards.
AGTGACAACACCTCTTTTTTTTTTTCTTTTTTCTTTTTTTTTTTTTTTTTTAAGTCCACTTTCCCAGGGATCTCTCATCCAAGTGGCCTTACACTTTCCCAAAATAATTTCCTCTGGCTACAGACCAAACACAAGAACTTAAGGCAAAAAAATATTTCTGAAAGGGTATAAATTGCATGATAAAAATGGAATTGTATTTAATGATGTTGATTTAGTACTTAGGGCTAATAATTATGTGTTAAAACCAGATTCTGATTTTTGTATGGCTGCTGTAGATTTTTCTTCTATCTAGATGTATACATACAGTATGAAGGAAATATCAGATGGAAGGACCTCAGTGATATGTCAGACTTGTTCCCAGCCATATTCTAGCAGTGCTCTGTCCTCTCACCATTAGCAGAGCCCCTTCCCAAGGTCTCTGGTGGAAGGAAGTGGCACAGTTCAGGGCTGGCTGCCCTCACTGCTGTTTACTTACATGGGAACAGCAGCTGGTCCAGTAAACACCATAGGATGCTGTAACCCTTTCATTCCATTATTTTGATAACTGGCTGTCTGTCACAAGTATCAAACTCTAAGACCTCAGAGGGCAGAGGTTGCAGCTGTTGCTGATTTCATCAGCTCCCACAATAGCTGCATCCTCAGTACAGACACACGCCAGTGGCAAAGGTGAGATTTATATTTGGGTTGTTTTGTTTTACCATAGTGCCTATATTCCTTAAGCTAGATGAAGTCTTCTTTCTTCTTTGCCTGGTACAAAAAATTGTAATATGAAGAAAACATCCCCTGGGAATTTAAAAATCTTGACAGATTCATTTATCTAAATTTCTAAGAGCACAGCAATTGCACTCTTTTAGAGTTACAGAATGAAATAAAACATCCACGTCCCAGCCACTATTTTCTTGAAGCTGGGAAAGAACGAAGGGAAGGATCTCATTAGACAGAAAAGAAGGAATTTATTGTTAGCTACTGATTGAAATAAAAAGAGAGGCAGCATTTAGGTTTCTCTTCAGAAATTACTGGATGAAGTTGCACATCACTGGACTATGTGTAGTCTCTGTATATCAGCAATGTTTTCCTAAAAACCAGCAAGAACACAATTCTTTTGATCAGTTGCTGAACGTCACATAGAAACTTAGGTTTTTGAACATCCAAATGGACACAAGATTTCTTTGCTTGGATTCTCTTTGCCTTCTAGGGTTAGATTTCATATGACTTGTAGCTTTGTAGGAATGGCATCTGTATCCCTTTCCCACTTGTGGAGTATATCAGTGACAGTGTCAGACTGCGGCGTATGTAAAGTGTAAAACATGGAAATGAGTCACATGGCCCTCACTTAAAAGTTTTCTCACATATGTAAGCCATGAGTAGACTCGAGTAATGAAAGTTTGGGATAGAGAGGACTTAAACCTGCTGATTACAAAGGACATTCTATTATCTAAGAAGGGGTGTGCATACATTGTGGCTTAGAGTAATTTATTCCATGTTTAAATAGTGTTCTGTTAAAATGTATCACATGGGTGTTTGCCTGAGCTCCTGACAACAAAATTTAGTACAAATTACTTGTTTTCTGATAGACACATGCTACTTTCCATTTAAATTCCCTACAGATGTTATCTTTGGATTCAGCGATGTACTAATTTGGGCATAAATATCTTTTCTTTTTTACAAAGGAATTAAGCCAGAGGTGTCGCTGTTCTCTGCCTAGGCCATCCAAATGATATATAACAGTAACTTGCAAAATGCCTCAAAACCTCACAGAACATAGAAGAGTGATGGTAATAGGATTAATTTCTAAGTTTGTTGGTTGGGTTTTTTGATTGGTTGGTTTTTTGATTAGGGTTTTTTTTTTTGTGGTGTGGTCCTTTTGATTTTTTTTTGTTTTTTAATTGGTTCATAAAGTAGATCAGGGCCTGTCACTTGCCTGAAAACAGATACCAAACTGAAGGAGGCATGATGACATATTTCATAGATCTGAGTATCTTCCCTAGGGAGCTTTCGGCAGCTGTAAGGTGTCACTGGGGTGCTATGAAGGAGAGCCAGCGTGGACGGGGCATTGGAGGTTTTCTTCCAGCAAGGAGGCAGACTCTGGAAGAAATGCTCTCTGAACACACTCCTGGAATTGTGCAGCTATCTTGCCAGGAAGGGAAAATGTCTGCAGCTCATGCAATCCCTGCCATCTCTGGCAGACTTATTTTGGTGGGTGTTGTGATGCCGGCTTTTGTTCTCTTAGAACTGGAAGGAGACATTTAAATGATAACTTTTGAATGTGGCATTAAAAATCTTTCAAATAAGAATAAGCTCTTCATGACAACTACTCCCAAAGCAGCTTGCTTTCTTTAAACATCTCCTGGGACTTTTGTTCTTGTTTGTGTGTTAGTTTGTTTTCTTGACTGCCCTCATTTCTCCCCCTGCCCCCAAAACATTCAAAATCACTCTGTAGCATAGCGGGGAAAAACAACCAAAACCAAAACAGTCGAGGTGGAATTCCCTCCAGTATTCCTTTATATCTAAATCCCAGTGAAAGTTAGTGGTGTTGGTGCTCCAAAGCCAGTTAATTATTTTAAAAATCCTACCTAAATAAAGCAATCTATCACCTTGGTTTTGCTGAGTAACATTTACAGAGCCTGCACTGTAATAGATTGTCTCTTCATTGACACAGGAGGACAAAACACTTTTAGATGTCTAGTTTGAAGGTAGAGGTCATGCCAGTCAGAGCAAAATTAAGCAGTGTTTTTCACTCCAGTGTCTGTTGGATGAATGCAGCTGAAGATGAAGCCGTGGTGTACAGTCAGCTAAATGCTGGTAGAGATGCATGGAGGAATGCAGCAGCTAATTGCAACTAATAAATCTTTTTGTGTTAGACAGATAGTCTTTTCCAAGAAAGTAAAAGGCATGTGGTAACAGTGGATGTAACTGTGTTTCATTTTTGATGTGAGGTTACAGTTACGAAACACAGTTATGCAATTAGCTGTTTAATCACAGTATTAGAAATGCAGCAGGGCATGGTGTGAACGAAGCAGTTTCTTTATACACATAAGTGACACACAGGAACCTAATTCTTTCTGTTTTTTAAAATTTCTCCTTCATTGTATGCTTTCTCCTGGAGCAGAGACTTTGTTATCTGCCAAAGGCATCAAGGTACTGGTTAGCAGCTGGACTCAATGTTACTAAGGGTCTTCTCCAATGTAAATGTTTCTGTGATTCTATCCTATGGTTCTACCTAACTTCTCTGGCAGGTTTCCACTTCTCAGTCTGGCTCTACAGACCCAAAGTGCCTATTCAAACTCTGTGTGGGCTGCAAGAGAGCAAATACTTGCCACATTCGATAAAAGTTGGGAGAGGCAAGTGACTTGTCAAGTTTTAGAGTGGGATCCTTTCATCTTGGCATTCTTGAATGGCTTTTGGACCTAAATATTGACATTTTGATACTGTGTATCTACAAAAAGGAGTAAGTGAAAATGACTTGATGTGAAAAAATGGCTTGGTCAGAACTTTGCTCACAAAAACTGTGAAAGAAAACATTTCATAGATATATGCTAGTATAGGTCAGGTTTGTCCAAAAGAAGTAGTCTCTTATTTCTGAAGTTTTATATCTGAAACACTTTGAAAGTGTTTCAGATAGGAAAAGAAATGCACTAAATATCTGGAAGTATGCTCTTGAAACCATTGTTTTTAAAATAAATGAAACAAAACTAAACTAAACACATCATCCTTTTGATTTGTTAAAAATTGAAGACACACATTGTTTTAGACTGTTATGCTGTAACTATTTTTAATTGTCAGCAAATGCAAAGGATCTGTACAGCCTTAACCAGGAGATCTTAGATCTGCATGAGAGCTCCCTCATGCAATGATCTCTCAGGTTAGTACTCCTGTGTTGCACTGTTTTGATTACTGCAATGGTGCTACCTACAACTGCAGACTCCAGCTTGGCTGTTCCTCTGTCTCTCTGAAGTCAAAGTAATCTGGTGGTAAAATTATAAATGGGAAAGAAATTAAATAGGATTTTGATTTTTTTTGTCCCCTGGATTTTAAAAGGAAGCAGACAGCTGTTGAACTATTCCCATAAACTGATGTACCCTTTGAATTTCATGTAAGTCCTGTTTTAAGATCTAAAGTGGAATATGAATTTTGATGGCTATTTTGCATGGAAGTCAGCTTTACATTCATTACTTATTGCATGCAGTACTCAGCTGCTTCTGGTCACTGACATTAGCCAAAGTGTCCAACTAACAGATATTTTCAGTTTAAAAGTGAAAGGAAAGAGAAAACCTGAAACAGAGTTTCTTCTTTTTTTTTCTTTCCCTCATGACAGCATTTAATTCCATCCCTCATTATTTCTGACAGTGTTTAATTTCCTTTTCTCTTTACCCTGTGCCTACAAAAATAAAACTAGCAAAGTACCTTTAAAATCAAACAAGCAAGACAATTGGTTTAAGAAAAAATAGAAGGAGGTGCCAAACCAAACCTCTGTATTCAAATGCACCGACCTAATGAGAAGTCCATAATGAGACTTTGAATTTTGTGGTCAAATATCAAATATGTGGTCTCACAACTACATGTGAAGTTCTAATATGGTAAAAGGATAGATTGAAAATGCTTTCTGAAGAGGTTATGAGAAAAGACTTACCTAGGAAACATGGCCAGGATTTAAGCCATTACTTCAATTGTGAAGCATCTGGCAACAAGAGATCATATTAAGCAAAAAAGATGTCCTAGTTCATTATTTTTGGTCTGAGAATAATTTGGTCCTTTGCTTAAAGCTACTCAGTGTACCAGCAAGCAAGCATTATATAAATAGAATCAAAATGCATTTTTTTCTTTAATCAAATAACATAGCACCTGAAATAAATTAATAACATTATTTTACAGCCGTGTGACATGTGGGATATGATCTGTTAATATACAAAATTGATGCACCCCCTGCATGCAAGATCAGCCTGTTTCTGTCTGGGTTGGAACTGGCACAGTTGCCCAAGTGACTGGGAAGCTTGGGGGCTTTGTTTGTTTATTGCTGCAGTGCAGCACAGTTTCCACTGGACAGCTGTGCTAAACTGATGTGGCCTCAGGCAGAGCTGGACGTACAAATGGACAGACACACTCAGAGTTCACTGGCCTGTACATCCAAGTGTTTTAATCAGACCTGTTTAACCTATCTGAGCATCAAGCCCTCCCTTCTCCTTAGTGCACACCTCTAACCATCCTGTCATGCTAGGAAGCTGTTTGCTCCTCTTTGCCCTCTTTCTTCCCATAGTACGAGTAGTACAGATTCAAGTCTTCTGACGATTTGTGGTATGTAGGTCTCCCTTCCCTGGCCAGATCTTTTGAGGTGAGAAATGTTTCTTTGCTGAGCTCTGGTGCTTGCTTCAGGGAACGATGGAAATTCAGGAGTATTCTTTGGCTTCTCAGAGATTCAGTTCTGTTCTACTGGATTTGGAGGACTTGATTGCAGTAAGAGCCATGCCTGTGGAAAAGAAAACAGACCTCAGAAGCACCTTTGGAACAGTAACACAAGCTCTGACAGGGCGGGCTCAGAAGAGGAGGAAAGAAGGGAGGCCAGAGAGATTCAAGACTAATGCAGCAGTAGTCCAGACAGATCTGAATCTTACGACAGATTTCAACTATGCCATGGACTGGCTTGACTCTATCCCACTGAAATCAGACTTCAAGGAGGGGTAGAAGGGTGCCACTGATTGGTTTTATATCATTCTACCTTTCAGTCCCGTTCTGGTCAGGTTCTGGAGTGTATTTAAAGCACCCACAAATTGCTTTTAGGGGTATCTTACTGCTACTGCTGACAATAAATTAATGAAATAACATACACTTCCTGTGCCTTTTGGGTGCCAAGTTTGTGCATGTCTGCATTCAAATACAGATGAAAAATTAAATTTGTTTGGCTTGAGCAGTTTTCACTGACAGCATAACTCATTCCTCTTGAGTTCCTGGATAAGCTGAAGCTGAAACTATTTGTTCTGCTTTCACTGCCCAGTTCCTGAAGGCTGGGGTTAGAGCTGGCTTGCTTTATATCAAAGTTGTGCTGAGACACACCGACAGCCAGGGCAAATAAGCTGTCACTTTCCCAATCCTCCCAGTTCACCCACACTTTAGTATAAGACCTTAGAGAAGGAATAGACTTAGTTGCAGATAATACTGGAAATTACACATGACTTTCAGTAATTACATGAAAATGGGTTTCTTGATAGCATTTTTTAAAAATTGCCTGATATTTGACAATAATCATATGTCTACATATCCTTCCTTTTTCATGTTGGAAGTACTGATAAATTCATGTCTTGCAATAATGATAATTGCATGGAAAACATAGTTGTAAGATTAGAAGTCGTTTTTGTTGAACACATGTCTATTTTATCTTGACAGCTAATTTACCTCAGCACTTTTCCAGGACCAAGAGAGCATCACTCCAGTTAAATGGAGATTCCTTCTGGCTGACAGAAATGTTAGTTGGCATTAGCAATTGCACCAATACCAAATACCAGCTTGATTTTAGAAGAAAGTGTGAAGTTTTTAATCCTGCCTATTGATTAAATAGAGTGACCAAGAAGGAAACGTGGAAAGAGTTCCAGCTTAAGAACCTGTGTTTTAAAAGTGTTCAAAGATTTTTGCAAGCATATCTAGTAAATATAGGACCAGTTCTGATTCATACAATGACTAGTGCCATTACTCTGGAATCATGAGTCGGCCATAAAAATGTTACAAAGCAATTAAGTTGAAAGTGAAAAATACTCATGAATGAGAGTTCATCATTAGCACATCTTGTAGTTGGATTGTTCTTCCATTGCTCTTGACAAGTATATATAATATATGAAGATATTAAGCGTGCTTACCAGCTTGTTCATGTGTTTTTAGTGCTTTGAGGTGCCTTAGTTTAGGACCTGCTCCAAAGAGCACAGTTTTCAGCAGAATCAGAAATGTGTATCACTTCAGGGTGTATCAAGTCAGTATCAAGTATCAGCCGTTACTTTTGATAGAGTGGGCAGCGTAGCAGATGGAGGCACAATTTTGAATTCCAGGATTTGTACTATGAGTGTACTAAAAAAAACTATTTGCAGCCTCAAATCCTGAATCTTCTATGCTTAGTTATTCCTTCAGAAAACACCTTTTAATGACTTACTGCTTCCAGTGCATTGAATACAAACTTTTCCTTTGATATTGCAAGTTTTCCAAAATACCAAAGCAATGTGAGAGAAACATCATCTGTATGTTTTGCCAAACAGATTGACTTTGGCTACCCACATAAATTTTCTGGATCTTTTGATCAAATACTCCACCCTGTTGCAAATTTGGAATTCATGCCAAATATAGCATCCAGCAGTGAGATAAGTCTGAATTCTTTCATGTGAACTACAGTGGAGGTTTTAAATTCTTATTTGTGATAAATATTCTGTATATATTGTTACAAATGTTCCTCAAATAATTTATTCCTCAAATAATTTGAAAATACTGATGTTGCTTTTGAATTCAACCAACTTAATATTCATTCTCAGAAAGATCTTGTTCCAATGCTGGTACCAGTACTACTGCTTCTCATTTCATAAATGTGTGCAAAGACATATTGCTAGAGTTTGTTATTATCCAAAATTTTAATAGTTGGTGAAAACTATATTTTTACTGAAAAATTATGTTTGGATATTGGAAAACAAAAAGCAGACAGGGCTCACCCACTGAAAGGAGTGGGACTTTTTCTGAAATTTCTCTTTAGTATGTCTGACAGAAATGGGCTACATGCTGCTTCAGATATTTCCAGAAACATTGTTGGGAAACATTATAGCTGATGGTTTTCATCAGTCAGGAATACTCAGTACAGCCAGATTACCTGTTACTTAAAAAATTGTAATTAAAAAAGAAACAGGTGTAAAAATGTGTTCAGATTGTCGAGGATTGGAAGGAACCTTTAAGGAAGAATAAGAAACCTTGACCAGCATGTTCAGGCAAAACAAAAAGAGGGATAAGATTGTATTCCATAAATACATTAGAAAAAGTGCTATTTAAACTAAGGGAAATGCTGACACAGGAACAGATGGATATAAACTGTTTGTGTACAGTTATCCTGGATTTAAAAAGGTTTCTGATTCTAAAAAAAAAATGAGACTCTATGAAGCTCTCCCCTAAGAGTACCAAGAGCAAAAACACCAAAAAAACCCAGCCCCAAAACAAAAAAAACTCATTGATTATAAGCAGAGCCATCATATGAAAAAGATTATATGGCATGTTTGCCTACAAAAACAAGGGACTGAACTCAACGACCCAAGAGTCCCTTCCAATCTGCTGTTCTTAATTAGATATATGAGTATCATGGGAGCTCTTCTAGCCTCCAGCCTGTTCCTGCAAGAAGATCCCTTTATTTGTATAACTTCTCACTGATATCCTTGCAAATCTGCAGATCCCTGCTGACATGTAGGTGATATGGATTCTTGGATCAAATCTAGGGAAGGGTTCATGATCCCAGAAGAAAATTCTATATCTGACTTCTGTTTTCCGTCTTGATTTTGCATGCAGCTTCTGTTTCAAATCCTGAAACTCCCTTTCTAGTCCTTGTTTCATTTTTCTTGTGAAGATAACATTTCTTCTTGAAGAATGGATTAAATACTCATTAAAAATACATTTATAATTAAAATTCATATGACTGGGAATAGTTTTACATGCACAATACTTGTTACCAAGACCTGAGTGTCTTTGTCACTGTGAAATCTGTGCAAGTGGAGGGCTCAGTGGCTTTCAGACCTTTGAACCAACATTTTAACTTTCATTACTGCAGGTCAGCTCTTGTGCCATAAAAACTGAAGCACATCCTTCTCAAAGGATCAGTGGGTAAATGTTAAGGTAGCCTAAGCTTCTAGTGTCAGTGGGGAAAAAATTGTAGTGGGAACCTCTGAAAATGAAGTTCTTGATCCAGTAGCATCATAGATGATCACACAGTGATCATTATGGAGCTCCATAGTGCAATAGTTTTTGAGACTGAATCCTTATCTTACCACTTACAGTCACTTCAAAGTCCTCACTGAAGCCTTTCCTTTACACAGCATATAATCTGGCTATTTCTGCCTCTGTAAATCACCCATAAATCAAGGCAGTGTGTTGAGGACTGCACAGACTTGCAGGGGTATCTGGAGTCTCTGATAGAAAGTCCTACCTGTAAATTATTATGATAAAGATCTGTCATAGAAATTATGTATTGCATTGCAAGTTCTAACTTGCTATGATGGCAGATGGCAATGGAGTGATCCCCATTAATTTGGGATGGCTGGTAAACTCCAGCAGCTTCAATTACTGCTTTCAATTGTTCAGGGGTTCTCTAATGTGTTGCTTTCATAGGGAAGCTCACCAATGGCAATAACCCCTGCAGTCCTTACTGTTTGTGAGCTTGCTGTGTGAAAGCCATGACCTCCAAAACTCAGAAGGACCCATTTGCTCATGCCAGCAGCCATGCCAGGTCTGCCTGCCAGGCACCCACTGCCAAGAGGGAAGTATGGTACCAGGGTCGGAAAGGAATACAAGCCAGCCTTCAAATGCTGAATAAAGAGGTCTGAAATTTTCTTAGCTCTCCATTCTGAGCAGAAAGGATTTGATTCTGGCATTTTTCTTTGGCAGTGCTTTATCTTTGACTTTGTCCTGAGAATAGTGTATTTCTTCTTATTCTGGACACTGTAATCAATAATCTTAGAATTCTATTGCATTTCAAAAAATACTTTATTAGAGCAAACCTCTGCCTTTGACATGATTTGTGCCCCTGTTAAAGTTTTTAAATTCAATCCTGACAATTAAACCAATGAAAAATCCATTATACCACTATTTCACTCTGCACTGCAGAGGGTAGCTGAATGTCTTATCTCTGGAAGTCTAAAACACAACCATTAATATGTGGCAAGCACAGACCAAGAGCAAACTTGCAAGAAGAAAGCTGCAGCTCTCATCAGACACAGGCCTACAGGTTTCTTTGGCCATGGACTTGCAAACTCTGCAAGCACTTCTTTACTCAGAACCTTGTAGCATGTGACTGAAAAAAGAAAGACATTTTATCCAAAGCAAGTCAGCCTGAAACCTCTGGTGCCTTTTAGCTGTAAAATGGAGGCTGAAGTGTCCTTCATTATCATATGGCACCCAAAATGCTGATTTCCTACTTGGTCTTTTCTCAATATTTTCTGTAGACGACAATTTGCAGTTTCTCAGAATGTTTCTCAGTACATTGCAAGCAACAGCAGATGCAAGTTACTTAAATTTAGACAGTTGAATTTTTAGAAAGGCAAACTGTCTTCATTTTCTAGTAAATAGACGAACAGAGCTCATAAATATCAGATCACCTTTGTTTATGCAGAGAACATGGGCAAAGACAAGAATGTGCCTATAAGAGAAGTCAGGAGAGCCTCCTTGCTTTATGATGGTCATGCTCCTATTTCCCGTTTAAAGAACACTATAATCTACACTGCTGTTTATCTTCCAGGACTGTCAGGCAATTTAATTAGTTAATTTTTTAACAGCATAGGGAATTGGAAAATACAGTATTTGCATTGAATATTGTCATTTGGTCTGGAGAATATTTAAGTGTACGTTTTGAGCAATTTCATTTTTTATAGATATACATTACCTCTGCCTTGGTCCCATTGCCAATGCAAATAATTTTGAATTTAACTGAAAAAATTTCTGCTTTGTTTCTTCACATTTAAGATTGCAATTTTTTTTTGTGTCTGTGGGAGTCCTAAATTCCAAGATCTGCTGGCTTTTGTTTTTTCTTCCTTATGGCTTGCAGGATATATTCATTGCATTGAGGTTTTGGAGGACATCACATCTGCCCATATAAGGAAACACATGAAAAGCCATTCTGGAAGCACAGAAAGCATAACCATTTATCAAACAAATCAAATATGTTGTTTTAGAAGGCACTTTGAGTTTACTTCTTTTCACTTTAGATTTTGCCTCTCACAGAGGTCACCAAGCTTTATTATTTGGAGAAACTGGGTGGTTTTGAGATATTTTGATTTGGACAATAAGAAGTTAAATTCATTAGCTGCCCCTCCATATCTTCAGCTGGCATCTAAGAGCAGTCTTAGGTTGACATCTCTAAGGGATGAAATCCCTACTCCTTTTATTTTCTCTATGACATCTGGATTTCCTTGCATTGCTTGTAGGATATTCAACCTATTTAAAACACTTTGAGGTCAGTAACTTTGATTACATAGTCCCCAGTCAGGAAGAAATCAACTTTAACTCAGCATTCTTCCATTCTTAGACATGGACTCCCCATTACAGAGGTTAAAAGAGTCTGAATATCCATGTAGACTCATCTGGATTCTCAAACTGAAGGTAATCAGGGTGTCCTCTTCCTGTGTTTTTTTTCCTTTTCTTCAGTAAAAGTGTTTAATCAGCAAGTTATTCAAGAAGCTTTCAAACATATTTATAGTTCCTAAAGGCTTTTGCTACTGTTTCTCTTGAGTTGGAACTGGATTTGTTTGCCAATTAACATAAACTTTGATTTTATAAACCACATTATGAACAGTACAAAATAAAGTGTAGGGGATTTAAAATTATTTTCTGTAATTTGTATAGGTAGCATAATCTTTTGACAATGTGGCAAAATCTTAATTCCAGTTTAAAACAATTTAAACTCATGATGTGAAGATTGTTGCCCACATTTCACTGGGTTGGAAAAACACACCCAAGAGACTGTACCACTACCTGCCCCATATGTACAGTTCCAGACTTTCCAGACTGCTATTCAGAAACACTGTATAGTTGCATTTCCAGTTAAAGTTAGTATTAACAGTGATGAACACCTTATGCTTGTCATTCTTAAAATTTCAGAATTTTTCACATTCTGGAAATCCCTCTAATTGAGTCTCAAAGCAAGCAATTTTACATTGCCTTGTACTCCAAAGCCTTGAGTACCCGCCCATTGATGCTCCATTCTCCGTCTCTTGATGGTACAAACACGAGGACTAGGATGCCTCAAAATGAATGAACGTATTTTGGGAAAAGACATGAAATGACTTTCACCAGGATTCACTGCAGTTATCGTTACAAGATAGAAAATCAGGAAGTTGTCACTCCTTATTTGTCATTCCTTTCTTCACATGAAGCCAAATGGAATCTCTGAGAGCAAAGACTCTTATTTTCTGTTTGAGTCCAGGAGCAGGGGTCTGAGGCATGTCAGAAATATGCCATCTGATCTGCTTTCTCTGTGTGATCTGAAACATGCCATCTGTATTCTTCAGGTTAAATATGTCAAAATGCATAATGATGCTGACCAAAACCAGAATTCTGTGCTTACAGTCAAATAAAGAGAAGCCAAAGTTCCCATGTAAGACTAGTCATTATGCCATCCCTACTGGGATGCAAGGTAGAAAGTGGTCTACTGAACAGTAATACCAGGAGAAGTCAGATTACTTTCTTTATACTGTTCTAGGGTGTTAGGCCAGATAGATGGATTTTGGTTTGTTTCGGTGGGGGTGGGGTGGACTGTTAGTTTTTGGTTTTCTTGTTTGTTTTGAAGAGGCAAAGAGACAAAAAAATTACAGTAGATCGAGCACAATGTTTAAAGGGTACATGGATTTCAGACTGGGACTGACTTCTGCCCCGACTATTCAGAGTACAAGCAGAGTGAGGTTGGTTCAGTCTGCACCCACTGCGGTAGACAAGTTCTGTGTGGTGTTCTCAAGTGTGTATCTATTTCTGTTATGTAAAGATGAAAGTCTTTACAACTATTTTGGCAAATAGTCTTGTATGTATCTCCCACTGTATAAATAACTTTGAGAGCTTTGTTGAATAAATCAGGATTGATTTAATATACACAGTCCTTGAACACTTTTCAAGTGTTTTCATATGAATCTCTTGATTTCACAACCTGTTTATGGTGATCTCTTATGAGGCCAAGTGGCTGCAGTGAGAGCTTCACTCAGTGCCTGTAGATGTAACACATCTCTTCGCTGTGAGAGAAGAGCAGTAAGATTTACCAGCACACTATTGTAGTTTCTGTAAATGAAGTATCCTTTATACCCTCACTCTCTTACTAAGGATACATTTGTATCTTTTCTTCAATGTAGGGAAAACCGCAGGAATTTGATGGAATTTATCTGTGTGAAAGAAATCTGCATTTGTTACATTGGATCCACTACTGTGTGTGATTTTAAACTGGGTGCCATTTACCTGCATGTGATAGTTTATTGCAATTGTCATTTAAACTCATTTTACAAATGGAGAAGTGCAGACAGCTGTATGAACCTTGGCTAAAACATCTTTGCTGTAGTTTCATCACTTAGGGCCACAGCTTTTCCTAGATTTGTGCAGTTTGTGGCTATGGAGAAAAGGAAAACATTCTTTTGAATGTTCAAATGAATCCATTTGATAATGTTCAGCTTCCGTAACCAAATCACTTTTGAGAACAAAAGAAAATAAATTTTTCATTCTTAAAGTAAAAGTTTACAGTGTTTTAGGACAGATGTACTCCTGAGGTGGGTGTGAGTAGGATGTTAAATCTGGTGGGAAGGTTGCCAGAAAGGACTTTGTGCATTTGAATGTGCTTAGGAAAAAAATAGCTCTTAATTATTTCTTTTTTTTTGGTAGGGTGGGTGATAACTAAAGAAGACTATTCTCAATAGATTATTTTCCTCATAAACTAAATGCTGTCACTTTGGCATGATTCAGGTTTGTGAACAATGCAAAGCTAACCTGCCTTTGAGGGAAAACCAAAGGCTATTTTTTTTCTGGACTCACAAAGACTTCAGGAGGAGCCTAATGCATGAAAAGAGATCCAGAGAAACCCTCCCTCATGCCATTGTTGCACATGGGATTTAGAGACTTGGAGCCTGCTCTTTGTCATTTTAATGGTAAGGCAAGCTTCCATGAAAAGAATTAGGAAGCTGCTGTTGTACTATCCTGAGATGGGAGAAAAATTTTTTTCCCTAGAAGAGAGAGTTCTTCCTTTCTCCTCATTCTCATCCTACAGAATGAGTGGAAATACAGCAACAAGGATCAGTCCTTCCTTCCAAGATTATGATCAGGGTTTTATGGCAATCAGGAACGACTACGACATGTTGTGGCATTATTTTATGCCTTTGCAACTCTATAGCAGAGGGTAGCAACCACTGAACTTTTAATACATCTTCATGCAGCATTTACCTATCCTTTGTTAACCTCTTCTCCTGTCACCCATCAAGCTTTCTACTAATTTTATAGCAAACACTAAGTGTATGTGTGTGGGAGAGAGTTGCTGAATACTACAGTTGTTTCTGTTACGTTTCACACAACCCAAACTTGAGTTATGATGCAGAAACCAGTGAATTAATGTGCTTCTGGGTTATTTTAGGGTCAGTTTTTTGAAGCCATACACTTAGGTTTGGAAGATTGATTCTCTTGGACTATAGAACTTTAATCTCAAGAGACATCTGTATTTAAGTAATTTAGTATCAGAGTCAAAGGGTTTGTTTACATGGAGAATTGATCAGCAGTGCTACAGCAGAAAGAGCTTAACTCCAGTGTTACTCCCTCCTGTGGACATTGCGCTCTGGAATAAAACCGACTTCGTTTTGAAATAATTACTCTTACTAATTGTTCCAGAATCGAGTGTCCACAGGAGGGAGTTACGGCAGAAATAGTCATAACAGAATAATTACAGCTCTCTGATTATGTTCACTGGGTAGGAATATCCTGTGCAAGGGTGGCATGAGATTTGCAAGGGTAAAAAATGCAGTAGATACTGCCATTTCTGCTCTTGTCAACCAACTGGATTGTTGCTGTTAGTTTTTTCTCCTGTACAAAGATTTGTTGTTGTCACAGTGTTCCGGGAAACTGCAGCAATTTTGCTTTGATAGCACTCTCCAAATAAGTCAATAAATTTAATATAGAATACAGATTTGCCTCTTCTCTCCCTCTCCCCCATTTATTTTCCCTTTCTAAATTCAGTTACAATTTGAACATAAAATTCTTGGGTGAAAACCAGGTTTTTATTTTTTCTTACAGTGTTCCCTGACCTGCTGGTATTTGGCAGTTCACTGACGTTTCATGCCTCTCGTTACCTCTGAGCTAAAGAACACCTTCTTGAAAGACCTTTTCACCCTTGCCGCCATATAATCAGGCTTTACCACCAAAAAGACCATCAGGATGTCTGGTTTTCTTGGCTGCTTTTCTCCCCTGTAACAGCAAAGAGCTTTTTGCTAAAATATATTTCAGACATTGCTGGTAGCTGCCTGAATTTCAAATGGCTGAGACAAAAACCCCACAACAAACCAGAGAAGCAAGATAAAATTTTAACTTCTATAAAACCTGCCATTACAAAATATGTTTTGTGACTCTTCAGAAATCTTAAGGAATTGAGGTTTGGGCAGTTTTGTGTAAGCTATTCTGTAAAGGTGAGAATTGTATGTTTTAATCCTAGCTCTGCTAAAGTATGAGTCTGTGGCCCTGGAAGAATCTCATATGTGCCACTGTTTGCACAGAGACACACTGTACAGCATGTCTGACAGTTCAGACCATCAGGTAACAGCTGCCACACCACTGCAAGTGCTGAACATTAATTTTTACTGCTTTGGTTGCAAGTTCTAAAAGAATCATTCAGGGAAGTGGCTCAAGAATGGAAGCAAAGGTCCTGAAACTCTGCTAACCTCTCTGTGATGTACTGTGGGCCATAATGAGCTTACTCTTGCAGATCTTCAAGCCAGTTCCAAGTTAGATAGTTTCATTGCCATAGGGATGAATTCAAGTTCATATACTTTCTTTTCCAAGGTGGAGCACTGTCTTAAGCCTGTTGCTCATGGTGCACAGTAACCTGGCTACCTCTGGGAGTGCTGCTCAGCAGACTGGCAGCCAGGCAGAATATAGGCGCAGACATTAAATACAAAGGCTCCTGTGTGAGGATAGCAACGTATTTCAAATCACCCTCACTGAACTGGAATTTGGTTTCCGATTTGCAGACGTGTACTCCTACCCAGTATACTGGAGAAGAGGTCTGGAAAGGAAGGAAAAGTTTAACTAAAGTTAAAACCAAAGGAAATCCAGGAATATGCTGGCTCACTCCTCTGAGTATAGCAACATAGACACTTCAAATGGTGATAACTGGTCCTATAGAATAAAAGAGTCTGCACAAAGTTTATTGAGAGAGAATCTGTAGTGAAAAGGACAAAATAAACCAAAGTTGAAAAAAGTTCCCATGGAATCACAGAAAAACAACTAAACCACATGGTTTGTTTCCCTTCTCTCAACAAATAGACTGTCCCTCTATCAATGTTATTTCCAATGAGCAGAAAAATCAGTGGAATCCTCTCCACTCTGCAACAGACTTTTACATTTTGAAATATTGCTGTTTCTTTTTGCTTTGGTTTTCTCTTCACTGAAGAAAACAGTTTCAGCTTACGCAGTTTTTCCTCCTAGGTCCTGCTGTGTAGATCTCCACTTGTTCATGTTGCTCTCTTCCAGACTGTTTCCAGCAAGTTCACGTGTCATGCATGCATGACACTTGAGACTTTACCTGGGCCTCACCTAGAGGCCAAACGACTACTTCATGTATTTTAAGTACTTTATATATTCTGCTATGTTTTTTTATTTGCACTAGTTTTAATGTGAGGAAAAAGAAGCAAGTGCTTTTGCAAATGAACTAAACTTACTCATTCATATTCAGACTAGCACTCAAAATGAAAGGGAGGAAATGGGCCAGACCTGGGCTGCTACCAAGCTTAACAGAAGCTGTGAGTAAGGAGTGATTTCCTCCCACAGCAACACGTTAAGAGGAGAACCAGGAAAATGGCAAGAGAAAGAGCAGCAAATTAAAAGTGAGGTTCTCTCAGCTATAGGCAGCACAAAGACCAAGATTAGATAAAAAAGGTCATGCCTCTGTGTTAGAGCTACAATTCAATTACATTCATTACAATTCAAACATGAGACTCCTATGCATCATACAACAAGTGCTAATTCAAATGGGGTGTTGGGTGTTTCTAAGTTGGATTAGGAGGTAATAGAGATATTCAGTCTCACCTGGATCTCAAGAATGACTGCTTGCATTCAAATCAGGTTAATTGGAGGGAATCTCTTTAAATATCAATATTCAACTGTGCAGTGATTAATAAACTTGTTTTGGCTGGCTTGATGCGGAAAGAAAACTGAAGGTAGAGTGAGGATTAAAGAGGGGTCTCAAGTAGATGAAGAGAACCAAGTGGTCAAAGGGGCTTACTTTTCTGTTATGGAAGATGTATTCACTTTTCCATGACTTAGACATCATGGCAAAAGGAGGCCATGTATTGTCGCTTTAGCAAAGCTCTTCAAATGGTATATTTCTCGGCAGCATATTTTGCTGTTTTCCTTCAAAACAGTGTTTTAGCAAACATGAAGAAAGTATTAAAAATAAAAGCTATATAAGGAGATCAGGTAGAGCAGAGAAATCTCTTAATTTGCCCATGAAGTGCTGATCCGTAACAACAGAGGCTTTGAACACTGAAAACTTTTAATGCCCTTATTTCTAATCTAATGCAGTGCCTCTGTGGAAAGAGAACTCTTAAATCTTCACCTTATTTTGACAAGCTGGACTGAGGCATTGAAGAGCATTTTTGTAAAGAAGGATCTATTTCTTCACCCTGATTGTTGAGTTATTGAATTCTGAAATTGTCTACCTGTCCAGTGATGTAATGCTTTTCAGTCACTACATAATTACCTCTGCAGAAGGAATAGAGCAGAGCGTTATTCCCATCCTCCCATGTGTCCTCATTTCTCAGCAGATTTGTAGAAGACAACAGCCTTTACCAGCAGTAGAGTGAAGGACACAAAAATGGGTCACCCATGGCAGTGCTGACTGCCTTTTCCAGCAACGTGTCATTGTGAGAGAATGAATACTTCCCTGAGGGAATATTTCCTTGAGATTGATTATTTGGTAACTGTTACAGTTAAAGCAATGTGCTATTTATCAATGTTCTTCATTAAACTGAGAGACAGGATGTTCATTAAAAAGAAGAATGTTTCTTTTAATTAAAAAAAATTGTAATTCAGACCAATTGCTTGCATGTTGGATTTCCAAAGCTGTTGTGCTCAAACTGAGGGGATTCAGTGGGAATTGTTTCTGAACAGCACTCAGGTGGTCAGATTAGTCTCCCGGTCCTGTCCTGAAGTGTTACACTGCAATTGTTTCAGTCGTTAAAAAGTATCTGGATATTAAGAAGAGGACAGTGGGCACACCATTCCATCTGTTTCCTTGGACACAGATTCTGGCTGACATACATAGAATCCCTAGTTTAATTTTTTCCCTGTGAAACTCGGGAAGCAGTCAGCCCTGTGCTTCTTCTCAGCCCTCAGCTTGCTATCTTCTCTAAATATGCCAGTCCAACATGAAAACTGGATTTGGTGGTTAAACCTGTGCCAGATTAAAAACTCCTGTGTGAAGCTGTCCTTAGAAGGCTGCAAGATCTGATCAAGAGGGTAAAGATTGGGTTTTCTATCCTCTTAGCCTGGCATGTGAAGCTGTTTCTTAAAGAATTTAAACTATGTAATTGAGGCTCTTTGTTTTGTTTTGTATTTTTCTTGAAACAGGACTAATATGGAAATTTAAAGATCTAAGTGGTCCCTTCTGAAAGTTCCTAACATTGCTATCAGTATCATTCCTTTTTATAAACAGAACTGTTACAGTTCTAAGAAATAAAGTATTCAAAGAATGCACTCATAAAAGATTACGCATACAATGGAATTTTTTAGCCTCAATGGGAACAGAAGGCTTTGTGAGAAGTGTTTGTGTGCAATGAACATAATGTTTGAATCAATTTTTAAGCTGTTGCTAATGAAACACCACCATTTGAATAAGGGGCTACAAGGCATGTATCTTACAGATGCACAACATATCAGTTCCTGCCCAGCATATCAAGACCCCAGGGCTTTGGAGTGTGAAACAAGTGTTCAAAAAGAACTATTCTAGAAGGGAGGGGGAGGAGGGAAAGAGCCTGAAATGCAGCTTGAAGTGATGTGAGATTTATTCCCTTCGCTCGTGTTTTCTGTAGTTTCATCATATGATTTGGCAGTTCTGCCGGGCTGGTGTTAAATACATCACATGGGAGTGCAACAGTGATACTTCTGAGCCTTGGATAAGCTACAGACCTCACAGAGAAGTTGTTACATGACAGTTCCTACCTGTTCCACTTCTGTAGTTCAGCTTTTCTTTCTTATGTAGTCTCCAGTCTGTTTCTCCCATCACATAACTGATCTGACCACACCTCGGGGCTTTCCTTTCAGGGGCATGGCTGGTGATATTGCCCCTACTCAGATTTTTCAATGAATGGGAAGCTTTGGAGTATCCTTCCATTTTGTCCTCTCTTCACATACATTATGTGCTGCTAGAAGTCCCCCAGGCAGATTCTCTTCACAACTCAACCCCAGCCTTGCTTGAAATTAGCAATAAAGAAATACAGTTAAGGATGAATTGGTTATTCTGAAAGGTTCGGTGAATGATTTAGATGGGTACATATCGTCCACACTATGAATTGTTTCCAAATAATTTCCTCCGAGAAAGTTTGTGTCTTGATTCTGCAAAAAGGCATATTGCCAGACAAGATGGGGGCTTGGTCTTGAATGGATAACTCTAGAGCTTAAAATTAATTTCCAGCATGATATGTGAATGTTTCTGTTGCCTTCTCACAAACATCTACAAAACCTTGCCATCGTGACTGTTCTCTTGCACACATATTTATTTCTATGAGCTTCCATGTATTACATGAAATACATGTAATAAATGAGACACACATACAAATAAAAAGCCACCAAGTGCATTTAGTAGTTCTTTATTCAAGTGAATGTTTAGATTAACTGTTGCACAATAGTTGCCCAGAACTGCGTGGAGCTGGGTGTCCCTGCTATGAACGTATTTCTGGAATTTCCACTGGTTAGCAGAGTTTGTTACATACTTATTCCAGCAAGGATAACCCACTAGAAAAATAAGCCACTGAGAAATACTGCATTTAGCTAGACCTTTCTTTGGTCTATTTTTTATGGTGCTTTTGTTTAACTGTCACTGCATCTGGTGAGCACATTCAGACTGGGGAGTAAAAGCAAAAAAAAAGCAAAAAAAAGCAACATAGGGAGCAAGTGAGAAGTTCCTGGAATATTACAAGCTGCTGTGTGACTGGTAATGGCAGGGCACACAGGCAGAAAACTCTCTCCAAAGGTGACACTACAGTGGGAAAATTTGATACTTATTAGCTAGCAAATTCTCTGAAGCAATAACCTTGAAGCAAATGTTCAGCTGCAAACAAATATTGAATGTCCTGCTTTTCTTAATTTCTTTTCCCATTGATTCTTATACCCTATGCTTTTCAAGATGTGTTTTCTGAACTGTATTGTTTGAAATTTTATAGTCCAGATGGCATGTTTTCTAGATCTAGGGACTACTGTACGTTTTTTAATTACTTAAATTGTTTTTATTTTAAAGTGATCATCCCATTTAGACAAAAAACCAGATTACTGTCTAATTGCAGATGCCATTTGGGATGAAGCACAGATTACCTTGTATGCATTAAAGAGAGAAATGAGTTCATTACTCCATCTGCAACAAAGCTGATGTGCTGAATCCTTAGAAACAGCGAAGTCTGGTTCCCATTCTGTCCTGTGCACCATGTTCCCCAAAACTGCTGTCTTCTGGCAGCTCCTTTAGCCTGAAAATATGTGTAAGCTGTCATCTAAAACAAGAGGATGTATTGTCCTTAAAATAATTTTGAGAGTAGAAAACCTCTACCCTCATCTTTCAGACATGAATGAATGCAATTATCAGGATTGCATAAATAAAGTGTGGGTTTTTTCCCCAGTCTTCCTTTTCCTCTTCCTTAGAACTTTGTTCTCTGAGAGCTTTTCAAAAGGAGGGAAAAAACCAACCCAACACTTAGAGGAGCAGTTGAGGGGGTCCAATTCATATTGACCATTTTGAACCTTTTCTTAACCCACACCTCAGTGGCCCAACCAGGAGAGACAAGAATTAGGTTTAAAATGCACCCAGTTCTGGCTATATTCTTGGTTTAGGGCCTGATTCCCAGAACCACTACATAAGGTTACCTTTCCTGATAGTTTAGATATTCTTAATATCCCAATGTTGCATGGTAAGCAACAATTTTTGCTACATGACAAGCAAAAGTAATGTTAAAAAGTCAAAGTTGAACATGGGGAAAAAAAAAGAGGAGCTAAAGCAGTAATCCATGCTCACATAC
Source organism: Chamaea fasciata (assembly GCF_029207755.1). Classification (NCBI taxonomy): domain Eukaryota; kingdom Metazoa; phylum Chordata; class Aves; order Passeriformes; family Sylviidae; genus Chamaea; species Chamaea fasciata. The sequence continues at coordinate 20,956,531 of NW_027094087.1, read as the reverse complement.
CTGCAGGTATCTGTAAGATTAGGACTTGGGTACCCATCCTCTTGTTATGAGTGTCAAATGAATAGATCCAATGAAGTCTGTAGAGTTCTTGTGTATAAACAACTGCAGTTACTTGGTCAAGTGTTGCTCCTCATCCACCCTCCACCCAAGCACTCCTAGCTGTTTCAGTGACTGAGAAAAAAAAGTTCTGTTTCTTAACCCAAATGTGCTTTTTTTTTTTTTTTCCTTTGTCCCCTTAACGTTTTAAAAACCACAGCTGAGCTACAATGTTTTTGGGGTGATCTGCATAGTGACGGTAGCTCCACCCAATCTGCTAGCCACAGGGGCTGGTGACAGCTCAGGCTGCCACCCATTTTGTTGCATGGCTGTGGTCTGGTGGCTCGGGTGCCAGTCCCATGCTCGCACAACCGAGCATCTTCTGCAGCATCCCAGCATCTGGAAAGACAAGCAGCACAAATTCACACTTGCCTGCACCTGAGTCTGCAAACATCCCTTCTGATGCCGTAATAGCCTCAAAATTTTCCGGTTTCAGTGGAGCTTAGCAGCTCATCATGAAAGGTTTGCAGGGGCTTCTAGGGAATCGAGGCATGCTGACTTAATTTTCACTTAGCATCAGCTGCAGGCAGGCTCGCCAGCTTATTAACAGCACTTGGCCGTGGAGGGTGGTGGAAAGGAGGTTGTGGAGCACCGATGCAGGATGCTCGGAGTTAACTGGTGCCTTTGAACAGAGGTCTTCCCTTTCTGGAAGTGCAGGAGCACGACATGTGTTATGCTGCCACAAATAACATTTGGGGGGCAGAGGAAGGAAGGCCTGGCTGCTTTGGAAGTCGTTGCCATGTCAGTGGCTCACAAATCTCCGGTGCCACCCAGCAAGGCCAGGTCACCGGTCCGGTTCAGAGGAACTTTCACGCGGGCAGTTTCATGCCTGTCGCGTAGTACCGCACAGACACGGGGACAGCGTGGGGCTACAGAAACGAGACGGGTTTAACTTGCTCCTTCTTCCCCTGTTCTTACACAAACATTTGGTCATACGGGAAAAGTCGCTTTTCCGTACACGTGGGCGAGGCATTTACGCAAATAGCCCCGCCTGCTACCAAAACAGGCGCCGCCCGCGGAAAGCGGAGGGGTGGGAGCACGATCTCCTGCGAAAAGCGGTGAAACGGGGCCAGAGAGCGCGGGGTGACACCGGGGCGGAGGGGACAGCGACGAGCCGGGGGCGGCGCTGGCCCCGGGCACCGCACCTGCGGCTCCCCCGCGGCCCCGCCAGGTGGCGCCGTCCCCCGCCCGCGAGTTCGTGTCCCGGGGCCGCGGGTTCCCGTCCGGGGCGCTCGTCCAGGCGCTTCCCAGAGCCCCCGCGACGTGCCGAGGGCTTGTCCCGGGGAAAGGCCCCCGGGAGCCGCGGGCTCTGCCTCCCGCGTCGCCTTACCCTCGCCGTGGAGTCCGGCCCAGGGGCAGGAAGGGCCGAGGAGGATGATCTGCCCTGGGGAAAATTGCTCCGTGTCTAGACAAATTCATGAAGTGGATTGGGGGGTGGGGAATGCAGGAAATTATTAGAGTAGCTACTCCCCATGGATACGTCCAATCTCCTCGCACCTCACGGCTTGAAGTCCTGCGGGGCAGGAAGGGCCGCGGAGCAGCAGGAGGATGGGGGTGCGCTCCTGCCGCTCCAGCCGTGTTTCCTAGGAGGCTGGACTCGGAGAGAGGAAATTTTCAGCTGAACAAAAAGTGTCCCTGTCATTCGAGAAGCACCGCAGAAACTTTTATATTTCAACAAAACTTTTCCCTCTGGGAAAGCTTTGTAGATGGGGAAGAGTGACTTTTATAAGGACTGGTCCCTGGTTTGTCTGAATGAAGCCTCTGCTCAGAATCAGAGCAAGAGACCAGCACTGAAAGACCATACTAAAACAAAACAAACCACTTGCCAAGTCCTATGAAAATTTCTGTGCAACACTTCTCTTACTTCTGTTTTTTAATGGAACATCAATTTGCTTTAATTATATGTGAAGCAATTTTTATTTTGGTATTCTAGAGGGCTGCCATGAAATGGAATCATAGTCCTCTTGGCTGTCAGGGTGATTGATTGCATTTTTTCCTAATCATGGTGAGAGAACTGTGGTTTCTTATCAGGCTGCTGTATTTATGTTATGTTCTGTATCTGTTTCATTATCTGCTAGTTTTAAGAGCTGAAATCAATAAAGCTTGATTGCTTGACTGTCGCTTACATGCATATGGGATACCCTTTTAATAGTTTTTAATAAATGCTGTAATATAAGTTGAAAACATTAACTGTTTGGGTCTAATGCCCTGAGAGAGACAAGCACTGCCGAATGTTGCAGGTTCTTGTCTCAGTTCACACTAATTTTACAGTGACTGATAAGCACTCTTTTGTATTTCTTAGAAAAATCTGAACTTCCCAGAAATGTCTGAGGTATTACAATGGCAAAACAACTGAATTTTGCAGACTTTTGATGGTTCTGAATTTGATGACAAACACAGATGCAATTGTGTAATGCAATGCCTCATATAGGCTCTCTTTAGTTTAGCTGATTCCTCTGGTATGTTTTTGCAAACCACCCTTCATTGCTGGGATTGTCTTTCCTGTAACCATTCACAGGTAGGAGCCTTGTCAGTACTTTACATTATTAATATATGATCTTGTTCATTTTGACAAGAGGCTTGAACAAATTCCTGGATACCTGTCACAGTGACTCCCCACAGGACTCCGACAAAGCTGCTTCTCTCTGCCTCATATTGGGCTCAGCTGTAGAACAGGAGTTATGGTATTTTATCTATGAGAGAGGTCAAGATTTGTAGGTGAAGAATGTGACTGTAAATTCAAACCTTTAAGAATAGATGAATTGGCCATATGCTGTCGAGAGAAACGGAACAAAAACCCCACCCTTCTCTGGTGACTGATCCAGTTTCTCTGAAGTCTTTTGGAATAGAACTGAAGTATTTCACATGTAGAGAAATCTACACAAAGGCTGTCCAAGCTTGTAAAGTGTCAGATGGACCAAGCTCACAAATATGTGCAAGATTCCAAAAGCACTTCAGAAAACTTGTTTTCCTTGCACTGGCAACACTGAATTTTTTTGTATCTCTGCATAAAATTGTTTATCGTACATTAAATTGTAACTGTGTGGCATCCATAAAAATTATTTCCTTTCTCTCTCTACTCCAAAAACAAATATTAAACTTATCTATACCTGAAGTATATCTAGATATACTTTATACTATTTTTTTTACCATTGAAGTGCTCAGCTTACACACTATGACCATCATCTAATCAAAATAACAGATAAGAACATATGTGATCATGATAGAATTATTTAGCTAACAGCAATTTCTGTAATGATCAGTTAAACAGACTCTTCTTGTTTGCACAGGATTTTTATAATGAGAACAAGGGTAGTGATGATGGTGTCAGTTAAAAGTTCAATTATTTTTGTAACACAGCAAGCTGCTTCTTTCAGATAGTCATGACTTTCAGACCACTCAAGCAGAATTATTACATTCTTGCTTATAGACAAAAAATTTGTCAGGAGATTTTCAACAGAACACATCCACCCTTTATTAAGTCATACTGATGCCAAGTATTAGAAACCACAGCCACAATGAAGAATGCTCTTACTGCTGCTACCAAAACATAAATGTGCATTTTCCTATCTTGATGGTAATTTAGATGCATATGCTATAACTTGCCCTTTTTGTAGCTCTCACTGAATCTCAAAACTTTGAAAATAGGTTTTTAAGTTATAACCACTTGCCTAGATTTTTTCGGTACCCTGATGTTTGCAAGGAGTGTCAAGGACATAGGAAATACTGTGCTGTAGCAGTGTCTGCACTTACTTTATTTCAGCTTGGTTGGAAATTGAAAAAGGGGTGGAACAAGTACGGCTCTTTTAAAATATATTCTTCATCTCTTGTGTTTGGATGTTGCTCTTCCTTCAGTAATATTGAACTCTGATTTTCAGAGTGTAGAGTGCCCTTGTGCAATTTAGGGCTTACAGGCTCTTTAAAACTCGAATGTGTTTTCAGAAACACTTTAGGAAACCCATGAGTTTCAGTGCTGCTGCTGATGTACTCATTTAGGAGGCTTAGAAACACACGAAGTGTTAGGATGAAGGCTCCCAAGTTCTATTTCCCACTTAGTTTTCATCTGGACATACTAATATTTCCATTAACAGAAATAAATAGACATCTCTTTGGGCTGGTTATTACAACCATTTTATAGATGGGAAAATGGAATTTCAGGAAAGGATATGGGTTCACAGACATGTATGTGTGAAGAAGGAATTGGCATCTGAGACAGGATACGGCTCTACCATAAGCAAAGTTCTAAGCCCCATATGTTTGCTGTTTCTTTACTTTCAGGGAAATTGCTTCTTCAGTCTCTGCTTTCTTACCTGGAAATTGAAACAAAACCATAAAACCCCACAGGTGATTGAAGAATAATGTCTCTCAGTGGTCTAATGCAAAACTCTTCCTTTTCTTATTAGTCCTTTTATGTTGATTATGTGAAGCAGACTAAGGAGGCCACCACACCAAATTGTAAGTTAACGCATTATATAATGCAAAGTTCAAGTGCAGTGAGTTTCAGTACAGTCCATGTATTTTTCCTATGTGGCTCTGTCCTCAAGTTTCAAAGAAATATGCATTCAAGCCAAATTCGTAGAAATTCTTTTTGGAGCTTTCACACTAAGAAACTTTTTCAACCTTTCCAGCAGCTTAGAAAGCCATGCTTTTGAAAGTTTTTTTATGCAGGTTCCACTTACATTGACTTTATTAAAGTTGTTAATCATTGCTTTTCCCTCTGGTCTGAATTAGAATGCCGCCCCAACTGCAGAGCTAGAAGGCGGCTCTCTTGAACATTTATCCTATTTCTTTCTTTATTCTTCTGCTGTCTCACCAGTGTCTCAAAAAAACCATTTTGTCAAAATGTCTCTATAGGTCCACCTAGTTTGTCCATGGCCTGCAAAAAATGTAGCGGGAACACTGTAGTGAGAAATTTGTTTCTTGTCTGTCAGTTTCCTTCTTGTAGCTTTAGCTATGTATTGAATATGCATATGCCAGTTTAGTAGCTCCATGAAAGATCTGGTATTGTACATATCTTATAAGAGCTGTCATAGCCTGTCCCGGCTTCATTTTGCTTATGCTGCGTGTGTAATTTCATAAATAAACATTTATTCACAGAATATAAATTTGGCTGAATCATTCTGCATATGTGAACCATTTATTCTTGAACAGAGTAATGTTCCGTATTCAGTAACTTAAATATTATATAACCACTGCAAAGCTTGTCCATTTGAAGGGAAAAAGAAAACACAATTTTCTTTTGGCCTCTTTCTTTAATTTCCGTAGAAACCTTTTCAATTGTGATTCAGCTTTGAAACACAAAAACATTAGCTTCGTTTTATTCAACAGAGCTTTAGCTTGTGTTTATCAAAGGCATAGTGGAAAAAGTAACCTTTTACTGCCTTTTGCTTCTGTTATCGTTTAGACCTAACACTGCTCTAAAATGACTCAAGGTATGTTGTCACATGCAGTATCAAAGCAGATTACTGAATTTTAAGCATTTGCAAAACAGGATAAACCCACTGCTTGAATCACAGTAGGAGCACTGGTTTGTGTGCTCAGCCTCACTGGTGCTGTCAGCAACATATGAGAAAATAAATACTTCACATAATTTGCATAGCATTGGCTGTGTTTGCACACTCTGTGAATGATTATGTTCAGTTGTGAGTCATTGAATGCAGAAGGAGGGAGCTGCATGGAGACACTAAGGTCCATTTTGTGGAACCATGGTGACTTACTGCTGCCATCCAGAGGGACCTGGACAGCCTTGAGAGCTGGGCCTGTGCAAACCTCATGGCTTCAACAGGGCCAAACACCCAGTGCCTGGGTCAGGGCAATCTCAAGCACAGGTTCAGGCTGGGCGGAGGATGGATTGAGGACAGCCCCCAGGAGAAGGAGGTATTAATGTGTTGGTGGACAAGAAGCACAACATGACCCAGCAATGTGCACTGGCATCCCAGAAAGACAAACACATCCTGGGCTGCATCTAGAGCAGTGCAGCCAGCAGGGCGAGGAAGGGGATTCTCACCCTCTGCTCCACTCTCATGAAGACCCCACCTGGAGTTCTGCATCCAGCTTGGGGCTCCCCAACAGAAGAAGGATGAGGAGCTGCTGGATTGGGCCCGGAGGAAGGTGAAGGGCAAGGAAGATGAATGATCAGGGGCTGAAGCCCTGCTCATATAATGACAGACTGAGAGAGTTGGTGCTGTTCAGCCTGAAGAAAAGAGTTTGGGGAGACCTTCTCACAGCAGCTTTTCGATACCCAAAGGGGGCCTGCAAGAAGGCTGGAGAGGAACTTTCTATGAGGACCTGTGGATTAGATATAGGGAAGAAATTTTTCATTGTGGGAGTGACGAGACACTGGAACAGGTTGTCCAGAGAAGCTGTGGATACCTCATCCCTGGAAGTGTTCAAGACCAGGCTGTATGGGGCTCTGGCCAGCCTGGTCTGGTGAAAAGTGTCCCTGCCCATGGCAGGGGGATTGGAGCTAAATGGCCTTTACACCCCGACCTTTCTATGATTCTGACTTGCACACATAACGTTTTATATTAGGACAATATCTAACAGGCGAAAAGGTGCAGTATTAAATTGTGGAGGGCCTTGTTTGATAAGAGACGGGGAAAGTTTTTAGTTCAGTAGTACAAGCATGATTCACTCACATAAGCAGCAGTCACCTTTGACATCGGTTTATAAGGTAAGAGATGGAGGGATTTAAGTATCTACATGTTTGAATATACATTTCCCCATTATTTCTTCTTCTTTTTCTTCTCCTTTATGTTCTCCTTTGCGTTCTTCTTCATCTTCTTCTTCCATGAAACAAGAAAGGAATGAAAAGCTTGGTAAGTTCAAGGAGAGAGGACATAATTATTCCCTTCTGGGTCTCCACAAGTACCCCCTAGGCATGTATAAGTCCTCATGTTTCCATATATTTTTTCAATTTTCTCACAGAAGAGCAGTCTGTCAATCAGTTGAGCTTACCCAGCGTACTCTCATGTATTTCTGGTAACTGTGGTTCTTCTCTTGGGCTAGCAGATTTGTGACTGAGTAGGAATAAAAATGCCTGTCTGTTTAAGCTAAACTCTTGTATACTTCTAACAGTGGGAGCAAAGCATGACATAACATTAGAGAAACATGATATTAAAATTATACCAGGTGTGTATGTAGTTCACCTTTACAAGGTCCTGACTTTCCTCTTCCTGGGGTTCCAGAAGGTAAACCTTTCCCTAAATTCTCATACAAAAGAGTCTCATTTGTCAGTCTCAAGACATAATCTCTCTCACTTTCTTTCAAGTGTATTTCTTGAAAAAATTCTTGAATCCCGGTATTCCTGCTGTCCCTGAAACAACTGCTTATCTCTTAAACAAACAAACAAACAAACAAACAACCCCCACCAAAGCAAAACAAAAATCCACCCCAAACTACTACTGTAATTTGTCTATTACAGATTCTATTATGAAAAAGAAAACAAAAACCAGGCTCTCCCCTTATGTCTCAGGTGTATAAAGAGTCTTAATCTAGCCCCACTGTAATTTTCCAGCCTGACTGCATCGCTATTATATTAGTTCAGTATTTGTATGCAGTAAATCAGCACACAGGATTCAGGAATTATCAAGGGCAGCTTTAAATCTATTTAAAGGAGAAGATTGTTCTTTGCATTGAGTAAAAAAATTGTAAATGAGGAAAGCAAAATTAGATATTACTGGTGTTCAGTCTCAAAAATAAATCAAAGTTGGGAAGATGTAAGCACTTAATGTAGAAAGAGTTTGCAATTCTTAGTCTGTGTTTGGCTTGCCTGTTGCCTTCTAGGCTGAGCATGAGATTAAAAGTATCTAAGTGATTAAAGACCAAGGCTGTTGGAGACTTAAAGGGATTTTGTGCATTATATCTGTTCATTTTGGGCTGTCCTTTCATGCTAATTTTTCAGTCCCTGATGGTGGAAAACTGGAATGTGATAACTTGTGTAAGCTAAACTGTGTGTCTGCTGTGGTACTGCTGGGCTGAGAAAAGTACCATAGGCCAGATGCATGTCTAATGTGGCTAGGCTCAATGATCCTGAAAATAGGATGTGGTTTGATCCAAAGTGAGAGATATTAGCTTAATTTTCCATCTGCGAAAGAGTTCCACTGTTCTGTTTACATTACTTCTCTGAGCCTGAACACTTGCTACAGTTCTTTGAAAAAGAGTCATTTACCCTCTTCCTTCACAAGATATTTATCTGCAAATTCTCAGGTCTCCAAGAGCTATCCCCTCTATTCCCTCTTACTTTACCTTTGCAGACATTGGCACATAGCTGTTTGGTCTTCCTGGCCAGAAAGTTCTGGATGTGACTCCAAGTAGCGTCATTCAACGCTGCTGTTGGCTGAATACAAAACATGTGCTGCTCCTGCACCTTGTTACACAAGCTCTGCTTCCTGCCTCCACACTGCTCATGAGAGTTTGCTGTGCTACTCCTATTTAATGAGAACATCTGACAAAAAAAAATATTCTGTTATCAATTTAGAACTTGAAAGATGTTCTTTAGGCTGTTCAATGCCACAGAGTCTATTAATGCCTTTTTATATTTTTCATATATTTGTAGCTTTGTAGATTGCCAATGAATGGGTTGTAGCTCCTAGTACTTTCTCATCCTCTTTCCCTACATTTAGGAACAATAAACTAACCTTCTACACACATTCCTAAAATATTGTTTAGTCTTACTTCAGGAAGACAACCAACTACAAGGACGTTCTGTTTTCCAACCAGAATCTGGACCAGACATAACTGAAGTGGGGTAAAGAAGCCCCTGAACCATTTCCAGTGGGACAGAACGCAGGGAATTATTACCTAACCAACTAACCTTTAAACTGGACAATATATGATAGATATACTAACCAACTAATCTTATAAAATTGTAGAATTACTGTACCGTGTTCTTTTTTTTTTTTGCCATATTATACCTGAAAACTTTCAGTTAAAGGTTTACTTTTATATTATCACTCTAATGTTGTTTGGGAAGACCTCTTCTGTTTTCTAGGCAACACTGTGTTATTTGATCCTCTGCTGCTTCAGTAGTAAATTTTCTGTTTCTTGAGCCTCATCCAGTTTTGTGTGATCATCTTTAGGAGGAAGGAATAGGGAAGGAACTGGAAACTGTGATTTTCCAAAAATGGTGTAATCTCAGTGCCTGAAACAGTGGAGTGTAATATTACAGCGTGTACTGTTGAGCAGAACAGTGCTGAGAACAGTATCCTACTTTTGAAAAATGTGGTCTCCTTCTCCAGAAGAAACTTGATACTTTTCAAAGGCAAACATTTGAAAAAATATCTTTTTATCATTGTAAGGAATGTGGTCTACATGTCTTAAAAGACAGGGAGAAGCTCATCAAAGACAAAGGAAATCTCCAAGGCCTTCATGGTTTGTGAGGGCAGAGGTTTGTGACTGGTGGTGTTCCCAAAGAACTTAAGGCCTTCTATGAGTGAGCACAATGATAATATTTAGGCCCTCTGCAGTGATCTGGAAATAACCTGAGTAAGAGAGTTCTCCACCTACTCAGGACCACGAAGGCCACAGGCAGCTCTGTCTAAGGAAGGGAGAACAAAGTGAAGTGAAGTGCTGGAAAGGTCCAAAAGACAAAATGAAGGGGATGAAGGGGCTGTGTAGAGTAGATAGTGAGGCATGACGGTAGCAGAGAAGAAAATACCATGAGATTTTGAACCAAGCATATGAATGGCATTGATGGAAACACTGCAAGGAAGGGGAGAGGGCTCTCTGCAAGATGCACAGCTATGCAGTTGAGAGCACCCAACGTTTGCTGCTGGCTCTGTGACCATGCCAGAATCTTCTCCTTGTGTCTGAATTATTCAGCTATAATCTGGGAGCTTGTCTCATAGGGAGTATTCATATTATTTTGGTATTTGCCAGGTAAGATGTAAGAAAGACATACTTAGTGAAACCATACCTTCAGGAGAAGCCTCGATGAATTTGAGAATTATGCTGGCAGACACATAAGTACTATCCTGTCATTGACAATGTATTTTTCCATACAAAAGCAATTGATTGTACTTACTTGGTAGTGCTCTTCATCAACCTCATTCATTTCAAATGTACGACGTATGTTCACAGCTCAGATTCTGTTAAATCATTACTGAACTTTGCAATGTTCTCGCAAACTTTGCAAAGCTCATAGGTAACAAGGAAAATCCTTTATATTTTCCATTGTGTCAGGTGGGGCAGACACTTTAAAAATCAAAGCTTTCACTATACCATTTCTCCTGCCAACACCCTGAATGCTGAATGAGCTAAATTTCATATTTAGGAGCCAAAATAAATATTTCTGCCACTTACTGCTGGCAGTGTTAGTCTGATTCCACTCTAAGCTAGAGTAAAGATGTTCCTGGAAAAAGAAATAATTGGCCAATGGTCGTCTTTCAGAATGCATTAGAAAGCTGGATGTATTCTGACCATCAGGGATACAGAATTTAAGTAAAATTAGGTTAATAAGGTTTCTATGGTGTTTCTGTAGTGTGTGCATGCCAACATGCCAGGGAATATTTATTTCAGCTACTATGAACTGTCTTACAATATAGACCATTAGTCTGGCTCCACATGTACGCTTTTCATGGGGTCAGCAGATAAATAGTTCCAGAAGGCAATTTTTCTACTTACCTCTGACATCTATGGTAGGAACTGGTAAGTTTCCCTGAGGTATTTTGTCTCCCTTCATTGACTACAGAAGAAACCTGTGCAATCAGCCAAGCCTAGATGCATAAGCGACTTAAATGACTACAGGTATCTACGATAAATTCATCCAGTACTGTAATGTATATGTGCAATATGCAGCACAGAAAACTTGGAGATCTTTTGATGTGGTATGGCATTATTGTTATACACAGAATGCAGACAAATCTCTGTGGCTTATCCCAAATTTGTCCCATTTCTGCAGCCTAGAACCTTGGCTTCCAGGGGAGGGTAGTTGTTTAACCGCACACACCCCCTCACACATCAGTGACTGCTGTTTCATCTGCTGTGTGGTATAGAAAATGTGAATATAGACTGGTCCTCTTCCACTGTATCTTCATAGAATCACAGAATCATTAAGTTTGGAAAAGACCTCCAAGATCATTGAGCCCAACCTTTAATTGATCACCACCTTGTCAACTAGACCACATCACTAAGTGCCATGTCCTGTGTCATTTCTTGAATACCTCTAGGGATGGTGACTCAATCACCTTCCTGGGCAGCCCATTCTGATGCATGACAACCCTTTCCATAAAGAAATTCTTCCTGACGTCCAACCTGAACCTCCCCTGGCACAGCCTGAGACTATGTCGTCTTGTCCTGTCCCTTGTTGCCTGGGAGAGGAGACTGACACCCACCTGGCTACACCCTCCTTTCAGGTAGTTGTACAGGCTCAAGGTCCCCTTGAGCCACCTTTTCTCCAGGCTGACCAACCCCCAGCTCTCTCAGCCACTCCTCATAGGACTTACTGTTGGAACCCTCTAGATCCTTCACCAGCTTTGTCCTTCCCTGGACACACTTCAGTGTCTTTCTTCTTGTGAGGGGCCCAGAACTGAACACACGATCTGGAGTGTGGCCTCACCGGTGCTCAGTACAGGGAGGCACTCCCTAGCCTGGTTCTGCTGGACACACTATTTTTGATACAGACCAGGATGTCATTGGCCTTCTTGGCCACCTGGGCACACACTGGTTCATGTTCAGCTACTGTCGACCACCACCCCAGGTTTTTTTTTCCAATGGGCCACTTTCTTCTCCCAGTCTGTAGTATGGGGTTGTTCTGACCCAAGTGCAGGACCTGGCACTTCACCTTATTGAACTCCATACAGTAGGCCTCAGCCCATCAGTCCAGCCGGTCCAAATCCCTCTGCAGAGCATTCCTACCCTCCTGAAGGTTAACACTCCACCCAACTTAGTGTTGTCCATGAACTTACTGAGGATGGACTTAGTCCCCATATCCAGATCATCAATAAAGATATTGAATTGGATTGGCCTCAGGACTGATCCCTGGGGGACAGCACTAGTGACTGGACACCAACTAGATGCAGAACATTCCTCACCATCCTCTGGGCCCAGCCTTCCAGCCACTTCTTAATCCAGAGAAGGGTGTATCTGCCCAAGATATGGGCAGCTGGATTTTCTAGGATAACACTGTGGGAGGCAGTGTCAAAAGATTTGCAGAAGTCCATCTAGACAAAATCCACAGCCTTTCTCTCATCCACTAGGGGAGTCGTGTGATCATAGAAGGAGAGCAGGTTGGTTGAGCAGGACCTGTGTCTCCTAAACCCATGGCTAATCCTCTGGTTGTTCTGTCTGTGCTGTGTGATTGCACTCAAGATTTTGCATCCTGCCTCAAAATGTCTCCTAGATTGAACAAAAGCAATCTATTAGACAGTATCTATTAGCTAAAAGAGCTGAGGGAAGACATTGAAGATGCAGGGAGCATGTTTGTTTTTTCTCAGAACTGAGAGAAAAGTATCAAGTATTTTTTTGAGTTACCAAGTATTTTTTTTTGTTCTTACTAGAGATGAAACAATATAACTGTTTTAGTAATTCAAATTTCCTGCTTCAAAATGGCACCAGATCACATTTGAAATAGTGGTACCAGGGGGCGCCAGCCTGAAGGGGCAGAAACAGAGATTTGATAAGACTTGGTTTTAATTTATGTAAAGTGGGCACTTGTAAAGAAGGCTGGGGTAAGATTTAAAGGAAAAGTAGTAACATTGGTCTAAGATACCAACAAGTAGCTAGAAAATTAAGATAATGACAGCAGTTTGAAGGAATGGCTATGGTCCCATAGTGCACAGCCAACATGCCAAGCAGAGAGCGAGGCACTGGTTTGTTAGCAAAAAATCTTCTCAGTGATTGATTGGAGGAGTGTCTGGTATATCCTCTAGATATAAATACCAGGGACAGCAACCTGAGGCAACTCATTTATAATCATCACCAAAGTATGAATGCGGGTTCCAGAAGTTTGCTAAACAGTGGAAATTCAGTTGGCTCTCAGAAGAGTGACCCAGGGTGTGAATTCATTTCCACTTAGAGGCAAAGGGGAGGCAACAGTGTGTTCACACACAAAATGTTAAGTTCAGAAACTGCAGAAAACTCCCTCATGTTGGTCTTCTAGGTTTTGGTGGGACAAATCATATGTGGTGACCTTTCTCCTCCTTCCTCTTTCTCCCAGTTTATCCAGACAAGCACTGTTTATTACAGGCTATTCAAATGCCAAGTTTTACGTTTTGCTGTTTAGCCATCTTGGAACAGTTGACCTGGGAAACTTTGTAACAGTGGTCAAAATGTTCAATATATTTAGTATTGTATTGATATATTTTGTATTCAATACATATTGTGTTTCTCACACACATATCTCTGAAGTGTCTCAGTGGATTTTTAATTTTTTTTGTTTCATTTTTCCCAAATGTTCTCCAGAAAAAAGTTGCCTTTGGCCAAATAATAAGCATGGAAGTCTTTGGCCCAAAAGACCAATATTTAATGGTCTTTTGACACATTAAATGAGCTTAATGTGTTATCATGGAAATGACTTGATAACCAGTGCTAAGACAGATAATAATGATGTCAGCTGTCACGTGCCTATGTCACAGGTGGGATTGGGAGCACTGTCTGTCTGCCCCCCATCATCCCATGATAAGACCTTGCTTTTCTTTGCTTTATTATTGTTGTTGAACTCAGACAGTTTAGGCTGAAATTTTCCATGTCAGGTCTCTGCCCAAGGTTGATGATTTTGGAAAACTCAGTTCAGCCATTTCCAAAAATAAGACTAGAGGAAAATATGTTGGTTCTGACTATGTCTAAAAAGCTGTGGCAAAGCTTTTGTTGAAAAGCTCTGGAACTGCAGTGCTTTAAGGCACAGGTGTACCATTTTCTGGGGTGATGAGACTGAAAGCAGGGGAAAAGCTTCATGTCAGTGACATAACTCCTGTTGTTCCACTCAGTACTGGGCACATATAGTTAAGTTATAAGCCTCTTAGAGAAAATGTTTTTTATTTTCTGAAAAGGCCTACTTGTATGTAACAGTTTAATATTCCTAAGTTATATCTCTGCTCAGACCACTTTGCACCTTAAGGTTTGGCAAGACTTTCTTTGCAGCTGTCTGATCTGTGTAAGAGCAGAAGAAACACTGAAAGTAGGGACCATGACAGAAGATGGGAGTAAATAGGGAGATGAACAAGTAAAGAAGTGTAAATTATATAAAGATATATAGAGGTGGTATAAAGGAATTATCTGTGACTAGTCACGGTGACAGAAAAAAGGAAAGAACATCTAAAAGAATGAAATTATGAGTTCCTGTATCAGAAGATGGGTGCTAGGTTTGGAGTCCTGAGGAACGGCTTCAAGAAATCAACTAGTGAGGGAAATGAGCCCTACAGATCTGGCCCTAGACACAGGCAAAATACTTAGAAGAGCAAAGTCCATTTCCTTGCTGCATATTTTGGCCATGTTAAAGCCCTGAGAGGTTGACAGGCTTCTGAGGATGATAGAAGAGGAGATGGGACATACAAGGTACCGTGTCCTTCTGCTAAATCTCTTATGTCCCAGTTTTTGCAGGAGCAGGATCTCCTGCTCTTCAGCAGTCACTTTGGCAATTTGATATGGGTCACGCCTCTTCTTCCCAGGCCAGCCATGAACAAGCCCTGACATTATCTGTAGCATGGCAACAGGTACTTTCTCCTCTCTTCTCCTCTCTTCTCCTCTCTTCTCCTCTCTTCTCCTCTCTTCTCCTCTCTTCTCCTCTCTTCTCCTCTCTTCTCCTCTCTTCTCCTCTCTTCTCCTCTCTTCTCCTCTCTTCTCCTCTCCTCTCCTCTCCTCTCCTCTCCTCTCCTCTCCTCTCCTCTCCTCTCCTCTCCTCTCCTCTCCTCTCCTCTCCTCTCCTCTCCTCTCCTCTCCTCTCCTCTCCTCTCCTCTCCTCTCCTCTCCTCTCCTCTCCTCTCCTCTCCTCTCCTCTCCTCTCCTCTCCTCTCCTCTCCTCTCCTCTCCTCTCCTCTCCTCTCCTCTCCTCTCCTCTCCTCTCCTCTCCTCTCCTCTCCTCTCCTCTCCTCTCACTGTGAACAGCACTTTGCTTGTGCAGTGTCCACAGCTGGCCTTGAATCCAAGAGAAGCTTTGGTGAGTTCTTGGCTGCTTTTCTCAGGAGCTGCTCCTAAGCAGAGGGTTTGCCCTTGGTTCTGTCTAAGCTGTGTTGTAGCTATGCCCTTGCCTGACCATGTCTCTTGCTCATCCAGACCAGCTGAAATAGGGTAGGAAACTGATCCCACAAGTGAAATCTTACCAATCCAGCAGCCAATGCTCACAAATGAGGCTGGAGCCCAGTATGCTAAGTGTGGTGTGCTCTTGCCTATGGAAATGCAATCTCAGTAAATAAAAGATAGGAGGGAAAAATATGACAGGGAGGTACAAAAACATGTAAAATCATCAAGATCAACCCAACAGAAAACGTATTTATTAATAATTTATTATCCAGGTTTCCTGGTTTACATATGGATCACACAACAGTCTCAAAGATGTGCAAAATATTATCTAAAATACTTGCCCTTTCTAAGTGGTCTTTGACCATTGCATTGTTAGTTATTTATTTTTTAATGGGATGGACTGGGAGTCTGACTGGAAAGGAATCATAAGGAAAGTAGTTGGGGATTGTCTTTACAAATGAGATTGGGATGCAGAACCTTAAAATTAAATGCTTTTCATTGTTGGGTAACTCCTTTGGCTTCTTGGTTTTCATTTGGCACTTCATTGCTACAGCTTTACTCCACTGTAGTCGTGGCAGTAACACTAACAAAGAACTGGAATTAAGCCTTGGCAGATCAGGAAAGCTAAAATTAACTATATTTCTTACATTTATCTTACTATTTTAGGGGTAAAATAGTAAGTTTTCATTAAAGAATAGTAATTTCATAAATAAAAATTGATCATGTTTGTAGGATCATCTGCGGACAGCAGGGAGAAGGAATTCTGCTGACCTGAGATATTCTAGAATGCGTGGTTTTATTGCATGGGTCGTGGGTAAAAAGGGCCTTGCCTTCAGCCACCAGCCTCGGCTGAAGGAAAGTCCCAGAGAGAGTGAGAGGAAGAGCAAGGGGGTATGAGTTAAGAGAGAAGGGAAGAGGTAAGAGTTAAGAGAGGTAGAAGTAAGAGAGCAAGGAATAGAGCTAGGAAAAAGAGAGCGAGGTCCTTCTTACAAAGCATTATATCTCCTTTTGTGATGAATATTCTAATTTACAGTGACCAACCAATACAAGACACAAAATCCTATAGAATCTACATATAGCCTATAAGAACTACTACATTACCATACTATGTTATATTTTAAACTCCAAAAACTACTCTTTAGATTTTCTGTTTTGCTACATTGACCTTTAGATCCCTTAGCCAGCAGAAAGCTATTGTTCAATCAAAAGAGATTCTTCTTCAGCTGGCTAGGCTATTGTTTTCAGGTTATATAGTAACTAAGACTTGGTGTCCTACAACTCAAAGTAAGCTTCCATTTCTATTTCGAGTATAGGTTTCATATTTTCAGAATCTTTTGCTAAACAATCATTTTTACAAGGTCTTCCTGATTCATCTTCCCCAACACATACTGACACTTGCTTTACCATTGAAGCAGGTTTTTCAAGATCTTTTAAGGATTTAAATGTCACTATTGTATATCAGCATTCTTAAACTTGATGTTGGTAGGAAGACAGTACAGTGTTTATCTTCAATGAGTGAAGTGCCCAAGCCTTTTGTATCCATAACAAATCTTAATACTGTACATTCATATGGTAGTACATGAAAGTAATTTGTTTCTGGCAGTGCTTATTTTATCCAGGTTTGACATATAAACAGCCAAAATCATATTAATAAATCCAGCCTTTAATTTTTGTCAACAAGTGCATAGCTGATTTTAAAAAATAAACAAATCCAAACACACCCCTGCTCTGTGCCATTGTCTTGGCCAAGCACCTTTGACATTCTGTCAGTTTGTGCTTTCCTGTGTGCTGGTAAAATGACAGGTAGGAGGTATTTGACAGTGTGTCTGTGACTAAAAGTAGTGAAACTAGTGGAGTACATCAGTTTATAACAGGTGGTGACATGCAGTGTAGGAAGAAGAGAACATGAAATTGTGTGGTGTGGCATACATAGTTTGTAAGTACAGATTGGAACATTTTATCTAATGAGAACTCCAGGAAAGATTTGCACAGCTAATCATAAATGAGTGCCAGTGACACCTTTTTTTCAAACTGGCTATTATGTATTTATTGTATGGATACCAGCAAAACTACTTCAGGAATATGCTAAAATTTCTATTTCCAATTTAGAATAAAAATATTGAGAAATAAATAGAATAATAGTGACAACTAGATTAGAGTTCAATCTTAAACACATTTTGAAGTATGTGGGTTTGGACCACTAAATTTGGAGGCAAAACCCCACAAACAGGGTTTTGCCCTCTGGAAAAATTCAAACCTGATTCCATGATGCCTGGCTGAGGCTCCGATATGTAATACAGTATTTGCCTGCAAGCATGTACACATAGGAGAGACTGGTAAAAGGGAGATCATGTTTTGGTACACCAGAGATATCTGGAGTAATTCAACTGGAGTAGGAAGAACCACATATTTACAGCTGCATGCCTAAATGAACAATATGGTCCATAATCTCCAGAATGTTAAAAAAAAAAAAAAATAGGGCAATCTCTTGAAAGTTCTCTCTGCTTTTGTCCTATTGAAATTACGTAACATTTAATAGTCCTTTCTTTATTTTCAGACTTATTTGTTAAGTCCAGGAATTATTACTTTTTCTTGGCAACAGCTAATCCATCATTCTCTAATTTCTCTACCTTGGAAATTTAATTTTTTTATTTTACAGTTGGCATCATCCTCAAAAGAAAACAAACAAACTGGTAGTCAGTGAAAGAAAGGACAAGAAACATTAAAGAAGGGATAGAGAAAAAAATCTTCAAATCATGTTTAGCCCCATCTGGCCCTAGAAAAACATGGAAATGTATGATCGAGTGCAGATTCCAGAACGGGCTGCCTTTCAAGGGAAACAAAATCTGGATATTTCTATGTCTAGACCACAGAAGGAAAAATGCTTTGGTGCTAATTAACCTATTAAAAGCTTACAAACCCTGAGTGGTGTCTGGTAACATTCGTAGGGAAGTTCGCAGATTTAAGCTGCCAGAGGAAATGTGGGAGGGTGCAGCCTGGGAGTCAGGAGATCTGGGTCCTGCTGCTTACTCTAGCCCTGGCATGGATCTTTGATTTTAGCATCAATACTCAGCTTTTCTCTGCCTTTTTTTCCCTCCCTTTAAAGTGGGACTGTGACATTCCCCTCCCTCCAAGAGTTCTCTGGTATCAAGAGAGGAAAAATGCTATGAATCCAGTCTTGCTCTTCTATGTTGTATACAATTTATCTGAATGTTGTCTATGTAGAAACCAGAGTCTAAGTTTGTATGCTGTAGTCAGATGTTAAATAGTCACTGAGTAAGCACTTTTTTAGGACCATCTATGTTGCTAAAAGGGTAAATAAAGCAGAAAATAATATGCTCCACGCTTCTCTTTCAGTACATATGTTCAGAGTTTCTTTCTAAGTGAGGTTTAGAAGGATATACAGATATTAGCCCCTCAGAAACCTAATAATTGTGCTTTAGACTGATTGGTTTTTAATTGCTAAAGCATGATCACCATTAGTGTGACCTTAAAAAACAGATTCAATATGGATGGAAATGGAAAAGTAGAAACAATATTTCACCCAGACAGGTGCTGCCTTTGATTCTTTACATGTTTCTCACCCCATCCCTGCAACCACCTGCCATTATGGTCCTGCTGATTTGGAACAGAGTGGAAATTGTTCCCATATGACTGCTTTTTGTATTAAATAAATACCCACTAGAAGACAGAAAAATCCACATTGGCTGCATCAAAGAGAAAAAAAGTCAAAATCCAGGCCTGCCTGGATCTGGGCAATACAGTGATCATCTAGTACCTGAATTTTACCTCTTGCTCCTTTGTCCCTCTAATGCCTTGGCAACCCTCCCACTCCTCTGTTACCACAGCTGCTAGTTCAGGCATTGCTGCTCTAATTTCACTGTCTGCATTACCCACTTTCCCATTTGGGGACACATGTTCCTCGTTTGTTTACATACCACCCTTTTCCTGGATTGCTCTGACTTTCACAAACGTGGGATTTCACAAACTGTTGGGGAGGGAAGAGAAGTTGGAGAAGGTTGGTTTGGTGATGGCTAATGGGAACTCTGTTAGAACTTCAAAACTTAGACAAACCTCCATTAGCACAAGAAGTTAATAATGATATATACTTTGGGAAGGAGCTTGAGAGGGAAGGGTCACTTTTGGCAATTTGGCATTCCTTCTGTGTTTACAGACATTTCACACTAATAAATTAGTTCAGTGTGTTAGCATCTACTTAAATGTTTGGGTTGTCACCCACTGATTGATAAGTTGAGAAGTACCCAAAGAAAGATTTACAGTCCCACCAGGTCAAAACGCCTGTTCAGCAGGAATGCTGGCTTAGGTGTTTAAATAAGTACTGGTATTTTGAGCTTCTAGATTTGCCTGGTAGGATGTCCTACCATGCTTTCTTCATTCTTTCCTTTATATTGCCTGTGTGCTCTTTCTCACTCCAGCTTCCTAAAGTGCATTTTTATCTTCCACCCTGCATAATTTAAATCTGTATTTTCATTTATTCTGGACCTCATCTTTTCTTCTGTGCACCTGCATTCAGTCCTACACATCTTTGTCACTGAATCCCAGAGTGACACAGGGCTCTCTGGAGTCTCTAAGTCAGTCTGCATGTTCAAAGAAAATGCTTAGAACCATATCTGGCTGGGTTTTGACATACCCAAGGATGACAACTCCACAACCTCTCTGGGCATCTTTTCCAATGTCTGTCCAGCCTTAAAGTAAAAGAAAATATTTTTCTTCCATTTAAATGGAGCTTTCGTATTTCACTTTGTGTCCATTGCCTCTTATTCTATCCATGCATTCTGCTGAGAAGACTCTGGCTCCATCTTTTTACTCTACCTCCTCCACTATTTACATGTTTTGGTAAGATCCTCCCTTTCTTTTGATAAGACCCTTGTTGTTATGGTTTTTTTAATTCTCTCAGTTGGTTATCATATCAAATGTTAGACAGGGAGAGGACCACTGCAGTGAGAAAGTCCTAAGAAGTACTGGCTGATTACAGGAGGAGACTGCCTGCAGTCATCAGACTGCTTGTGCTTGGAAGACAAGTGCCCCAAGGCAAGTGGATATTTCCTGGGGAGGAAATAGGCTGAGCACGGGTAGGAGCTCTCTCCTGGACTTCTCTGGCAGTGGTGACAGGGAGTTGAACTCAGTATTCAGCTCAGTATTGGCGTGAAACTGGAGAAAGTGAAGCAGTGCCAGAAGAAAGTCTTCCCTGGAGAAAAAGAGCTCTAGACAGAAAAACAAATAGCTTAGAGGGAAATAGGGTCAGGCATCTTCTTACTACTTGACTGAGATAAGAATGGAACATGGGTTGTTTTCATAGAGTAGGTTGCAGAAATCTGGATGGGGGCAGGAATTTGAAGTTCATTTGGGGGACACGGGCAGAATAGTACCCAGAGCCTTGAAAACATGTCTATGCTGACAAAAAAACTGAATGGAGTTTTGATAATGGAACATTGATAAAAAGTGGCATTACAAGGCGCAGGATGCATTGGTGCAAAAAGGGTATCAAATACCAGCTGCAAAGCTCAGGTTTAGCTTTACACCTTTTGCTATAGCATATTTCAACATTTCATTTTCTGTCTTGGAGCTAGTCTCCAGTCTTAAGATATGAAAGTTTTTTGCCCTTTCCACAGACTCTGTAAGTTCATAGGAGTGAAACCTTTACATCATATCCTGCTAATACTCATGCCAGATGTGTGAACAAAATCTGAACTCTAGGGGAGACAGTAATCAGGGAAGTCAAGTCAGCTGACCTTTTAAACCTGGTAAGCAGATTTTTAAATACATGTTCTGATTTGATAATGAAGGAAATTTGTTTGAATTTGGAGCTTTGTTACACATTATCTTAACTCCTGAGTCAAATAGAGTATGCCAGCAAATTAAACTCAACCTACATAAAGCCAGACTGCCAAATGCATGCTGATTTATAACCTGTGAGATTATAAAATCACAATTAAAGAAAATATAAACTTTGAATGGTACAGCTGCGAGTTCAGCTTTGGTAACTTAGGAAACTAGCCTTTGTCCTTGTCAGTCCAAAGGCATTCTCCTGTCTAAATGGGAAACATTTCTCTTCAATTAAGATTCAAGTGTATAACTTCAGAGTTGAAAATGGAAATATTTTGTTATTCTTTGTAGATGATCTTTCCACTCTTCATCAGATATAGTGTGTATGCATTTGTAGTATATATGTCTTCCCAATGTAAGCTCTCACCAAGTCAAGTATTTCATCAAATAAAATTACTAATTTCAGATTTCGTCTGCTGAGTATTGTGCTAAAAACTGATTCTTGGTTCAGTAGCTGAATATTAAAAAAAAAAAAAGATCTAATTTGAATTATCTATTCCTGACCAATATGAATAAATGATGGGGTTTTAAAAGTAAAATTAATATTTTGACATTTGAAAAGAACAGATAAGTGGAGGTGAACTAATAGACTTGAGGAATGTGGAAAAAGTCATTGAGGAGGTTTTGGCTCTGGGAGATAAAAAAGGAGTATTGAGATAAAAAAAAGGAGTATTCTCCCTTTGGCTTTTTCTTTGCTTTTTGTACAACTGTTTCAGAATGCAATGCTCTGTTAATGCTCAAATCAAAAGTTGAGTGTGAAGGAAAATGCTTATTTTCCCCAATTTTTTTCTAAAGTGAAAAAAGCAAACAAGAATTGGTTCAATCTAATATTTTAAGAATTTTCTGTCAAACATAAAGCTATTATTTGCTCATTTCTACTGACTAGATTTTTATAATTTTAATGGAAGAGGGTACACCAAGCAACAGCATTCAGGAGTAATTTCACAGCTACATACAGAGAGCTAATACATGATTTTGAGTGGTTTATAGAAGCCCATCATTCCCATAAAATTTTCTGTGTCCTATAAACTTATTATTTCTTTTTCCTTTGTGAAAATATCCACAGTATAACATTAGTTATGCAGCATCATTCCTGTTGTTTTTTATCACAATTATATTTATATCACATGGTGCTATATTTTATAAGCATCTATTTGTCCTTTATTCTAGATATTTTATTACTAAGTAGTCAAAGTGAAATTAAGCAGACCATGTCTTAAAAAGTGAAGTTATTTTATATGATGCTGAAAACTACCATGTTTTTCTGACATAGGGTCATTCTGTTAACAAAGAACAAGGTGTTCAATAGCAAGTCTGCTCATAAATCTGTTTTGGGGACATTTTTGTTTAGGTTTTTATTTCCTGAGAGATTAAAGCACATCACAGAAGAATTTGCGAAAGATAGATTAGAGGACATTTAAATAGCTTGGTAAGAGGACTTCCAATTTGGTTGTTCCTACCAATTCCATTTGAACCAAATTTCATTAGAAACAGAAGTAGGCAGATAAAATAGTTTAATATATGTTTAAACAAAACACAGTTTCACACAAAGGCCATAATGCCCTCTATTAGTATTTTAACACTATTTGTACAAACCAAAGAAGTTAGTGTGGAGAGCGCTGAACAGCATCATGAATTGTAAACATACACGTGTGTCACAGTTCTCAACAGAAGTATTCAGATCCCACTTTCATACATATTTGTTTGGAAGGGGGGTTATATATGAAAGCAGTAAAAGTAAACCATGCCACTTGGGAATCCATCATAGTAGGAGGAATGAAAATGTAGCTACTGAAAACAGTAGCTGTTCCAAATTTACTATAACCAGATTACAGGTCATCGTTAGTTTGCCTAACCTGTTTCATGGCATGGAAGGCCTCTACGATCTGTGAACCAACAATAAAAAAAGCTAATTTAGTGTAATTCATAATCCACTGTGAAAAGTTTATACATCTGAGCAAAGACCAATGTTTGGCCTCATTTGTGCAGGCTGATTAAATCATGCTGGAAACCATTACCTTTGCTGCTTTACTTACTGTTTATAAACTTAGGTCCTTTGTTTGTTTTGATTTTCCTTTCTCACACACCTCTCTAATGAAGTGTTTCAGTAACTTTGCAAACTACTGTAACTGAGGAACCAATTTCTTAGCATTCCAGGGCTAGCTAGTATTCATATTTCTCCTGTGTTTTCCTGAATGCTGATATCTATTTCTTAGTTCTCCTTGGAGCCCATCATTGTACTTAAATAATGAGTTACTTAAGTCACATCAACATCATTAATGGGGACACTATTTTACATTAAGCACTTTATCATTAACTTCTTGAGTATCAAAATACTGCAGGGAATGTGGTTTGTGTTTTTCACTTCTTTGGTTGATGATGTTATTGATTTCCTTTGTGTCTGGAAGAGATTTAGAAGTTGATAGGACATAGTCCTGTTGAAATGACTTTATGTTTTCAGTAGTGTGGTCCAGCAGTTTTGCATCTCCCCATATGATGCCCAGCTGTTTCTTTCCCTTATCCTGTCATGCATTTACCTTTTGTGACTTAATGCAGTGGCATTTGTATGAGCAAAATATTCTTTACAATAGTGTGTGACTTTGTAAAATCACTCTTTGTGTTTCATAGATAGCAGCCTTGCTATAAAATGTTTTAGAAATATGCAAATACAACAGTGTTCTACTACACTAACTGCTACACTGTTCAGAATGTTTGCCTTTTCCTTGAATAACAATATCTACCATAATTTCTGTCTTTCTGGAAGTTAAACCAAAAAAAAATAGCACGAAGAGGGACTCAAAGGACTGAAGTCAAAATGACTTTTCCATTCCTGATTCCCTTGGAGTCTGTGAGGGTCCTTAGTTAGGGTTGCCATAACCATTCCTAAGGCACTCTGAGTGCAGTATTGTGGAATCAATTATCTAGTTCTAAAGGAAATTTTAAGTATCTGAATTTAGGTTTTGGTTATAATATAAAAAAATCTTGTAGAGAAATAAACACTGCAGAGCAAATTCTCAGATGGTTATTTATCACTCAGCATGCAGAGTTATCAGTGGTTTGCATGGGTATTTCTGTCTTTGAAAAATTTGTTTTGGAAACTCTTGCCCCATTGTGCGGCACAAAAAAGCCCATACTCCTGTTCTTCATTATCCCGTATCCTTTGGCACTGCTATTGATATTGCTTGAGTGCCACAGTGTGGCTGGTGCCCCTCTGTCATGACAAAATACTTCTCTTTTCAAATGCTGTAGCACGTTTTCTCAAGCTACTCTTTCTCTCTCACTCTCTCTTTTATATTTGTTGTTTAGACCTTCTTTGTAGCCTCTCAGCAGCACTGGTACTCTCTCCAAAAACAAGGGTAAGGGAGGAAGCTGGGCCACTTGAAGAAGCTAGAAGTTTGGCTTGGATGTCAAAGAATATATGAAAGAAGTTTTTGCCTTGTAGGAAAAAATCCTGATAGAGAGAAATCCTGATAAAGGTCAATTATATTTGCTCCTGTTATGACTGTAGGGTAAAATTCTTTCTGGGTCTCTGGTGGGACTAGCATAGTGCAATGGAAAAAGCAAAGAATAATTATGGTGAGATTTTTTTGTTTGTTTTTAAAGATCTTGCTCTGTTAATGTGTAGGAGTGAAAAACGTGTAGGAGATATTGGTAAACCTGAGGAAGTTTGTGCTTGCATTAACAAGAAAAGAAACTCAGGTCTGACATCTGTACAGTGTCCTAGAGAGATGGTGGGACTGCCGGAGACACGTGTATGATTTTGGTATTCTTGTGGTGCAATGGAATGTCTCTGGCACAGTTATCCCAGGGCATGTGTCGGTAAGCTTAGTTATTAGAGATGATAAGCAGGCTGCTTGTGAAACCAGCCTGGGTCAGAGAGACATGGGTTTTCTTGGATTCTTTGTTAGCCACTACTGAGCTCTTGTGTGTAAAATCTCTAGGGTCCCTTATTCTATGTTTGCTAGGGTTCCCATGGGACATTGTACCAAAATTGATGCCAGAAACAAAATGTCTACTGCAACTGGAATTTTTGTAAAGCCTTAGAGTCCTTTGTAAAAGGACTCTTGTAAAATCTTGGAATTTGTTTTTTTGTTTGTTTGTTTTAATTTGGCAGTTGTTTAGTTCTGGGCTTTATGCTCCAGGTCAGGTTTGCAGCTCTTATTTCCAAAATCCAAGCAGCGCCTTATAGGTATTATTTTTCAAGATAAAAGTCTTATAAAATAATAGTTATATTAAAGATAATAAAGCACAAGTACTTTTATTTCTCTTATGACAGTAAATAAAAAGGTACATTTCTCTTTATGT
This sequence comes from Chamaea fasciata, assembly GCF_029207755.1. Lineage (NCBI taxonomy): Eukaryota > Metazoa > Chordata > Aves > Passeriformes > Sylviidae > Chamaea > Chamaea fasciata. The sequence goes on along the minus strand of NW_027094087.1, from coordinate 20,931,106 downwards.
AGCTATATTTGAGCATTACAGATGTGCAGGGAATGGTAATAATATCTTGTCTGACTGACTAAATGAAGATTGTCACTTCCTTTGGACATGCAATAAATGAAAACAGTTTTGGCCCAAGTTGAAAATGGGTAGAGCGCAGACTGATCTGTTGCTAATAAAAACCAACAGTGAGAATTACTCAGCACTGCAAATTCATAAATATTGGTTATACAATCTTAGGTCCCATTAAAATGCACCCTTGACATCATAGCACATTCATTGGAATTCATTGGTAAATAAAGCAATTATATGTGATTAAGTAAGCCCACAACAATGTCAGTCTACCTTTCATCATATTTTAGGTTTTCCATAATGACATTTTGGCATGTAGACTTGATTTTTGTCTCCATAATAAATGTGCTTTTGTATGATTAAAGGCATACCACAGCAGTCAATTTCCCCTGTTTATCTGGCCGGTTCCATAACAGGAGAAGAGGAGAGAGAGCTCCCAGATCCCAAGTCTCTCTGTCTGGTGGATGCTCGCAGCACAAGTCTTAACTATCATGGCTTACGCTCCCTTTGATGGCTGTTTTTCTTATATCCAGTGTTAAGCCTATATGACTTGTTTTATTACCCTTTTCAGCAAAGTTTGCCAATGATAGCAAAATAAATGTTTTTCCTGTGAGGAGTGCTGTGTTCAGTCTCCTCAGGAATATCTGCTGTGGCAGCAGGATGAGGGAGAAATTGCAGAAAAGGGCTGTTTACTGGAAAGGCCCTGCTACAGCAGGGTAGTTCTGGTGGGCAGATCAGCACCTGACATGAACCACGCAGAGCTAGGTGAACCAAAGGAACCAAGCAATGCACTGGGAGAGAAGGATGCAAGGACACTTCATAAATCTGTAATTCAAAGAACAGTTCACCGCACATTCTAGGCTGACGTTCAGGCCAGCTTGTTGCATTCAGACCTTTTCCATTCTCTTCGTCCATGCCCTTGTAAGGTTGCATTCAGCAACCACCGTTACAAACAAATGGTTAAGGTAATAAAATATCTTGGACTAAGCTAATCCTGTAAAGGAACTGCTGTTGCTTGGTCTGAGAGTGTTGAGAGAACAGAAAATTGGTGGGATGATGGGTTGGAGGAAGACACAGAATGCCTTTTGAGTATATTGCTTCCTATTCAAATTCTCAGCTGGATGCCATATCAGGAATGTACTTTTTCATTTGGCCAAGATAGTCAGCCCTTTTTAATTCTGCAAGTGGTTGTTGGACTGTGAACCTGAAATCAAAAGAAGTAAAATGGAAGAAGCCAAGTACTTTGTGTAAGATTCATAAAATAGTGTTAGAGGCACGTACAGCATTATACTATGCTGTATATGTTATGATACTTTTGCAGTATTCTTATAATACAATACAGAAAAATAAAAGGCCCATGTGGTTACCAACTCTCTATGTTATGGGGATTTGATGGAAGAAGAGCATTTATCCATCAGCAACCTGATTCTGCTTCCACTGAAGTCATATGGAGTTTTGCCAAAGACTTTAGTGGGTGTAAGAAAAGGATCTGGGAGGTTATAGATGAGAAAAAGCCAGAGCTTGTAAAGTTTTCTCAGTATGTCATTGGATAAGTGCCACTGTCTAGAGGGCAGTGGGTGGCCCAGAGTAAAGTTTCTGAAAAAAGAGATAGAACATGAATTCAAACTTTTTTGGGGGGAAGAGTCTTGTATAAAAGAAAAAGCTTTTGAGGGATGTTGTATCTTTCTATTGACTAGTGACTGTGGAAGGTCCACTGTGTCAGAGAAAAGCCATTAACAAGTCTAGGTTTGATTTTTAAGTGTGATGTTTCACAAAGTGGTGGCGTTAGAGAGATTCATCAGACAAAATGGATTTGGGTGGCGAATTGATATTCATGGTTGTCAGCCCAAAGGAGCCAGACCTGAAGTAAGGGTGTAGGAAGATAAGCCTTGGAGATACACCTTGTACTTTGGAAACTTTCGTTTGTACATCGCTACACTTCATGGAAAGCTGTTCTGAAGTTATCATTCTGGGGAAAGGGCACAGCCATGGAAGGGGCATATATAAGAACAGTTCACATATAAACTAGTAACAAAATGGAATAGTGAGCTTGACTATTCAACTATCTTCGTTGACTTCCACAGGGTGGCTTGCTGAGAACATCAAGAACAGTGGCTTATCAATTTACAATATATTTTTTTTCATTTGCAAATGAAAATTTCCGAAATAGATATGTAGCTCAGGAGTTTATAAAGGCCACAAGTTTTCTAGTCCATGATCCATAAAGGCACCAGGAAGATACTGCTGGATACACTATAGTGTAGTTAGTATAGACTAACTATAGTTACACTACTCTCCACATAGTAGTCAACAAAATACAAAGACAGGGAGACCTGGACTCTCCAGTCTTTACAGCACCTGCTGTTACCATCAGAAAGAAATCCACTAAATTCACTTCATATCCTGTATTGACTATTCTCATGCAGTTTTGTAGATCTTAACTGCTCTTGCCTTTTTACCTTGACAAAGATGGGCAGTTGACTACATGTGCAGACATCAACACACTTCAGTCTATGCAATTCCATCACGGTGGACATGGTTAGAGGAGTGTAGGACATGCACAGAGACTGATTCTTGGAATACCAGTGTTAGGCGTATGGAAAGAGACCTGAAGGTGTTAAGTGTAACAGTGTCAGCCTTTGAGAAAGCAGAAAGACAGAAGTGATTGTATAAGTGTAGGAGCATTATACTGAAAGACAGATTGAATGTCCAGCTCCGCCATTCTCCTCTTTGAGTGCTTGGACACACCATTCTGCCCTCAAATTTCATTTTGTAGAAACCATAAAAATATGTGTTGTTTCTGCACCCTTTTTATTTCTGGTTTGGGAAATCTGAACAAAGTGGATACAAGGTAGTATGCTGAAGTGGATCAGAAACTGCTGTTTTAAAAATCAATCTCAAAAAAACCCCAAACAAAATCAAAACAAAAACAGCTGTTGGCTTCAAGCATCTTCAGATGTGCAGTGAATTAGAGTGCAGAGGCCAATATCTTAATGGTTTCAACCAGGGTTCACATGGCAAGGCCAAGATCTGAAACCTTAAGCACCCTGCATATTTGGTATTTTTCCTTATTTTTTCTCTATGTTTGATTTCACATTGTGTATGCCCACTAGCAAGGATTCAGCCAGGGGACACTTGAGGCTGGAAAAGGCATGCCAGGGAATCATGGCAGGACACCAACATTTCTGCCTCCACGCTTTTCTGATCGAGGAAAACCATGGTGAAGGCGACCTTATCTGTGGCCCTGATATTTCCACACCTTTCTAATCTGGGCCATCCATGGTGATGGGATGAGGGGAAGTTGTTTGAGGAGTGGCTGAGGCCACTTGGTTTGTTCAGCCTGGAAAAGACTGAGAGGAGACCTACCTCGTGGTCTACAGCTTCCTCTGGAGGGAAGTGCAGGAGCAGGAATTGGCCTCCTTGGTGACCAGTGATAGGACATGAGAGAATTATAAGAAGCTGTGCTTAAACCAGAGTGTGGGCACTGGAACAGGGAAGTGGTCAAGGCACCAAACCTGCCAGAGCTCAAGAAGTGTTTGAACAATGCTCTCAGACACATGGTGTGACCCTTGGAGTGTCCTGTGCAGCACCAGGAGGTGGCTTTGGTGATCCTTGTGGGTCCTTTCCAACTCAGAATATTCTAGTCATCTTTTATTCTATTCTGTTTTTCTACTTGGAAACAGCAATATATATTACCACTTGCAACAGGAAAGGTCAGAGCACAGGATACAAACATTGCACTCTTTAAAGTAATGTTCTGGAAGACACAAAGCTATAGCTGAAAAGAGGAACTCTTAATTCACCTTTTATATCCCTTGTCAGCATTCACAGAAGGGGATACAGTGGAGATTTATGTATCAGAATTGCTAAATTAAGTGAAAATCTAATGTCTCTGAATGACCTGATGCCATTCATTAAACGGGGGGTCATTGAAGACCTCTCTGTATGTAACTCCATTATATTTATCTGCCAGGAAGCTTGGCTAATACATTCAACATTTTTATAGTGGAAAATCAATCTGTGTATAGTAAAGAACTTGCATTTTCTTCTTAGCACGTTTTTAATACTTACAGTGAAAAGGTATGCATTTGATCTACAAGCTGGGCAATAACCACTCGTGGGTAGAGGAACATGAGAAAAAAATTGGAAAGAAGAGTGACTTCTGTTCCACTGGTATCTCCCCTTGGGATCCTTCCAGCAAACACATATTTAAGCACTTCTATAAACCTACCGTTTCAGAAGAAATATCAACACCAGTTGCATTTCAGCCTCTTTTACAACCTGATAATGGTGTGTGCTTTTCTAGGGACTTGTGAAGCTCTATTTCAAATAGTAGTCACTGTTTTATATTGCCTAATGGCTTTTCCAATTTGCTCTGGTTAAATCTGATAGTAGTGCTGCGTGTGAACAGCCAATGGGCATACACAGATTTCATATTGTGTGTGCAGCTTGTTAAAGAGCATCAGCCTGCAATTCTTCCTGCAATTTTGCAAAAGTCCTGTCTTACACCAAAGAATATGGAAGATGCTTTTGCTATGAAGTTTCTTAAGTCTCTAGGTTTAGATGCACAGTGAGGCCACACAGTTAAGAGAACACTGAGCACAAGAAACTTCCTTTGTCCTTTACAAACATTTGTCTTTCCTGAAAGGTGATTGCCCCATGCAGGTAAGGGAGTTTCTGTGATTTGACTCACAAGTTTACCATATTGCTGAAGAGCTGCAAGTGGGTGTCTGTGGAGTCAGTCTACTAAACTGATTTGCAGTACACAGTGAGGTCAGGGAGATGCTCCAAGACAGCAGAGGCCACAGTGGCCCCCAATGATGTCCACTAAGCACGTGTTCTGTTCACCTGTCACAGAAGAGGCTGCAAAAACACACAGCACTCGTCATCAGACCAGAACTGTGTTCACTTCCGCAGGCAAAGCAGAATTGGTATACTTACCCAGGTTTGGTCAGGTCGTGTGGATGATTTCAGTCTTCTCTCAGCTTCATTCTCTTGCTTTCTTGTAAAAGGTTCAGTAATGGAGTGAAGCATTAAAAAAAAATTTTAAAAAAATCACACTCCAGAGCTTTCCTTTGTTTCCACAAGCAAATTTAAAAATTTTTGAATTTTGAGGCTGCACCAGGTATTCTGAGAATGGTACAGTGATCTATGCTAGAGTAGGAATCACTGGCAACTGCTCTCTTGTTAATGTCTTCTGTATATATAATCTGAGGAACTGTGCTATCACTGGCATTACTTTCATGCAGAGTAATTGTCTTTACACCAGCTGTGCAGAACACACCTAAAGAGCTATTTATTTATTTATTTATTTATTTATTATTACATGCACTTTCACACACACACAACTCGAGGTGGATTTAAAAAAGGCTCAGGATATTCCTTAAAAATATATATTTCTCTTGCAAAAAATGCAAATTAAGGCCATCCAGATTAATCAGATTCTCATATATGGTAGAATAAGAGAATAATTTTGAAATAGAAGTTTAATGTTATTTTAACTCTGAGTTTCAACTTATCTGGAAATCTAACTTAATTCTTAAAAAAAACCCAAAACCTTGCAACAAAGCTGGCAATGATTCAGGTCTTGGATTTGGGTTTTTTTCAGATTCTTTGTTATGTGTTTCCTGTAAACTATAAAAACGGTCTTCTTTGCATTTATGTTTCATATTTGCAAATTTTAATATTCTCCCAAAACTCAAGAAAAATGGAAACTGACAGCAGCATATCGAGGAGAGAACAGCTTGGTATGTTAGAAATCAGTTAATTTTAGTAAGATCTAATGGTCTGCAAAACTAAATGCCACTTACATTTAATCTAGTTCCTACATTTAAAACGTTGAAATTAGGAGTATCAATTTTAGGATAATAAGGCATGATTTTATTTTTAAAATAAAATGTCAGCATTCTTATATCTCAGTAAGAATAGAAACTCTTAGTTTTGCCTTTTGTGAAGAGGCTTCTTGCAAAACACCACGGTAAGGGTGGATGTTTAGTTTTTGTGATCTGGAACCATTTATTCATTTTGAGCAATTATTTTCAACACTGATTTTTTTATCTTCTCATACAAAGATTATGGTTGTTTACACTGTCTATATGTTTCCTTTTCACTTTCACAGACTCCCGGGAAGCAGTTCAGTGGCCCTGTGTTCACAGTTTGAAGATAAACAGATCCTAAGGGTAATATTATTACGTTATTCAGTTTAACATGTTCAGTATTGGCAGAAAAAAATTATACATTCTCACTGTAGACAATCTTATCTTATAGTAGGGGAAGTATTAGATTAAGATTGACATAATGGTATCATGACCATGTAGTTTCACATATTCTGATTTTTTTTATCTGAACCTTCTTTTTCTTTAAGGATTTCAGTCAAGTGTCTGCTGCATTTCCACGCAAGCACAGGTGTCCAACTTCACACATGGGTTCTTTGGTTCAGATACAACACATATGAAATTGGATTCATTGTTTTTGTTGCCTGGATATGCATTTTTTTCTGTGAGGTCTGAGAGGAGGGGTTGCTGAGGGAAAACTAGAGGCAGTATGATATAAATGAGTCATATAAAGTCATACTAAAAAAAAAAATGTATGTCAAACAGCAAGTTCCTTGAAATTTAAGCACTTGAATAGTTTTTCATACTGACTATTGTCTGGTCTTACATGAGAAGGAAAAAAAAAAAGAAGATGGACCCCAGATTACATGCTAAATTCTGCTTTTTAGCATAGAATATTACTCAGATGCCAAGCCTGCTAACTGTGCCCTACCTTCAGTATTTGGCTGAAAACACTGATGAGTACTGTTATGTAGGAAGTTTCATGCCAAGCAAGCAAGCAGCAATTTAAATAAAAAGGAACTTTAGAGTGGGATAAGTGAAAACAGACGTTAACACAGTTTCAGTCTCCGTTTCAGAGCCATATGGCACTCCAGGAATTGTAACAAAGACACAATGACCTTATTGCAAACCAACCACTCTGATTAATGGAGTAATAACTTCAATACTTCTCTTTTTTTTTTTTTTTTTTTTTTTTTTTTTTTTTTTTTTTAGGATTTAGGAAAACTAATTTTGTTAAAAGGAAACTTCACACACTTGATAAGGTGAAGGGAAAGTCTATCACTTGGCTAGAATTAAGAATACTTTCTATTGGACTTTATAATGGCTTTGATTTTTTGCTTTTATAATGACTTAAGTAAGAGGAAATTTGATTTGGATGTTCTGAGTTGCACTGCCAGAGACTTATGACCAAACTAGACTTTCAGGAACCCATTTGAAGGAAGTATATTCCACTGGATCTGTAGGACTTCCATGGTCTGAAAGACACACTGGCATTTGTGGAGTAAATGGGGGTGTTGGCTCTTCCCTGATCCAACAGGGACTCAACCTACATATCCCATTCTGGGAGATTCAGTGCTTATCTGTGAGAGCAGGACAAAGCACAGGAAGATGAACTTACCCTCCTTGTTTTAAATTCACCTCCTGGTCAAAGAGTGCATGGAAACAGCAACATTTACTCAATGCAGAAGTGTGGCAGGGGTCGCTAACAGGTTTAAGGGTCTGCACTTACTTTTTTTACTATGGGTCTTACTGTGGCAGACCAAAAGACAAGAAAACATTCAGCTCTGACAGACCCTGGGATTTGTTGCAAATGCATTCTGCTTATATCTGATGCATTTCTAAATGATTTGCCTGTGAAACTTGTCTGGATATCTGACAGTTTGCAGTTGTATGTTCATCTGTTAGATGGAAATAACATTTGAGGTGGAGAGTCCTACTTGTATATTTTTAATGGCTGCTAAGCCAACAAACACAGCTGGTGTGTTGCCAATTTGTGGCATTGTTTTGTCCTAGTCCTAAATTCTCACTTATGCAGATTACTCCCAGCAATTAAAAAGTGACTGACCCCTTGAATTCTTTTGCTTTACAAAGTTTCCCTTGGATTTCTGAGGTTTTCATCAGATTAGGCCTTTTTTTTTTTTTGCCATTTACTAATCTGTTTTTTTCTAAGTCTGGAAATTAGAAAGATCACACCATCCACAAGAATTTCATAACGCATTTCTGTGATGCTTATTATGGCATAATACTGGAGTTTTTTTATACATAGTGTTTTTTACATGCAAAGCTGTTAAATGCTCCCTTCTTAAATTCGAGATTTTTCTAAGAGATCTCTGTATAGGTCTCAATTTTAATTTGAATTAACTTTGCCAAATTTCAGCTGTTTATACTGATATTTTCCATGTTGGTCTTAGCCTGAAATTCTTGTTTTAATGTTTCAGATTAAATGGTACAGATGTTTCCAAGAACAAGATTAGGGATAACTGCATTGTTTTTTATCTATTGTTGATCTTTTTTTCATAAGTCCATCAGGAATCTCTGGAGCCTTTCATTCTCTGGAACAAAGATTTGAAGCATTAGGATAAGAGGAAAGACATGAGGAGGAGGTGAAAAAAGAAATGAGATGGAAACAAGCCCTAGGGGATCAAACAGTCTCTCTAAACAATGTTCTCCTCTGAATGTTGCTTCGGACCTGTGTGTCCCAAGTGTTTCTTTCCCATGCTCTCGGCAGTTAGTTCTGAGACATTTTGGAAAATGATTATTAGCCTCTTCCTGGTTGATGTCACTTGGGCAGTTTTCATTATGGCATTTCCTGAAGGGTTTTTTAAGTTTTGGATTGTAACTGACTTGGTATCAACTTTTTTTCCTTTTGTATGCTTAGGCATGGAGTTTATATCATGACAGTGTTCCAAAGGCAGTTAAAGCAAAGGTGAAGAGAGAAATGCACTTCCACAGAAAGCTCCTATTTTAGTGTAAGATGCAACAAATGAAGAACAGTAGCGCCGAAGGTGAAAACGGAAATACAAGCGGTAAATAGAAGGTGTATATAAAATAATTGTTAGTTTTTTTGATATAAAGCATTGCAAAGCTGTAGACTCTGTCTGAGGGAAACAGAATAGGGCTCATATGGGCACTCATTTTCAGATTACTCTTACCAGAATAAGAGATTGTGAAGTCATGAGAAAATGAAACTTTGTAATTCCTGCATCCATCTCTGACCAAAAAAACAATCAACCCCCGCCCCACCAAAACCCAAAACGAAACAATAACTCCCCCCCCAAAAAAACCCAAACCCGAAAACCAACCAAACAAAAATAACCCCAAATAAAAATTATTTTTTAAGATTTCTTTGACTTATGCTAAGATAAACCCTAGAGTATATTTTTTTTGAAAGGGACATTTTCCCACATTGAGTTTTTAGTTTTTACAGAACACAGTCATTATTGCTTTCCAGGCAGAGACTTTGCATCTTGTAACGTATGACTTGTTCTAGCCTACAATACCTCTGTGTTTGCAGAGCTTGGTATTTATCCCTGGCAACTCTGTGTGACCCACAGGGTTCTGTCTTGGACCTTCACTAATTGAATTCTCTCCTCCAAAATAAATGCCAAAGCATTAGCCAGAAAAAACATGAATATTCTGCATATGGAGGGGAAAACCCTGTTCTGTAGTTCATTTTTAGGACAAATAATGTAACGGTAAATAAAATTGTCAAAGAAAATTGTTTCACAGATCTAAACAGATGAATATTAATAAGCCCTTTCTTCATTCTAGGCTCACACAATCCCCCCCATGACTGCAGGGAAAAAAACCTGGTGCTTAGAAAACATTCTCCTTTCATATGGTCCAGCATATTTCACAGATCTGCATTGCCACCAATCATAGCCAAAGATGAGTAAAACTTATATTTTCTGTGAGGAAGATCTCAGAGTCTGGAAAGGTTCAGGAACACTTGGAGGCCAGAGTTCACATCCATTGGACACAATTTACTGAGTCAGGTGCAGAGATAGGAGCTGCAGCCCTAATGGCATCACACCACTCCCCAAAACAGCCGTGTCCTTCCATGGCTGGAGAGCAGCTCTCAAAGTTGCTTAGACGTACGATAGACTATCAAGATCTATTGAAAATGACAAGCCTGGAGAGCCCAAAAAAGCCTGGGAAGAAGCCTTATTGGAAAGGATGAGGCAGAATGCAGGAAGATTGAGGAGATACAGCAAAGAATCTGTAGCAATCCCAAGGGAAAAAGATAGGATCACATAACTAAGCATGCTGTCATCACACACATGCAGGATTAGACAAACTTAACCTTACCTTTGACATTTCCCAATTTTTGAGTGTTCAATTCTATAATTAGTTTCTAAAGTAGGTTGTTGGGGTTTTTTTGCTTGTTTTTAGTTTGTAACTATACATGCATGTATAGAATGAATCAAGCTTTGAACAGATGTGGGAGGGTGTGTGTTGCCTTGGGCTGTCCTGCTTGTACATGTGAGTTAGATCAGTAGTACGCATTTTCAAATGGAAGACTTGAATGAGCACAATGCAGCAGAGGTAGAAGATAATGTGATTTGTTGGGATTTCAGCAGGAATCTTATTTTGTACATCTACATGTTCTTCCCCATGCTCCTCAAAAGGCAAAAGAAGGTGAGGATGTGTTAAAAAAACCTTCTAGTGTGGCAAACAGGAAAGGTTTCTGAGCAAACTGGCTGTCTAAAAGAGAGTACACCTGGATAAAAAGCACAATGGAGATGTTTTTCAAGTGGAGGACAAGACAAAGTATTAGAGCTGCCCTGGTTGCTACTTCTGTCTTGTCTATCTGGGACAGAGCATGGTTGGTTTAAAGTCTAAAAATGCTAAGACACAGACACATCCTTTAATGCTGCCTGGTGTAACCTGCCCTTTCTCTGCTCTTGCTCTGCTTGAGTGAATGAGGAAACTTAGAGGTAAGGAGTGTTCATGCTTATCTCCTCATCGATTCCCTTGCCTGTTAAATAGCTAGCTGTTGGGCTAAGAACTTAACTCATCACAGCTTTCAAAATCATAGGGCTATTTTGGTTTTGAATCAAATTTATCTATTTGGCACAGAATATTGTATGTCTGTTACAAGGATCAAGATAAAATGCAAGCCCATTTCCTCCTCCCTTTTCCCTCTGCCCCTCTTTTTTGTCTTTGCTAAAATGAATACCAGACAGTATCCTTTGACAAAGGGATAGAGCTTCCTCCAGGTAATTTCAGAGGCAGTTCTCAAATTCTCATGGGGAAATCAGATTGCAAATTAACAACACTCTACATAGAGTCTAGTGTTTAAATAAATTCTGATCTCTTGTCCTAACATTAGCATCTATCAAATACAATAAGTTGTTAAAACAATGTGAAGAGTTTGAGACTGAAATTACATGTATATAGGGAAAAAAATTTAATTGATTTGTCATAATGTGGCGGTACTGTCAGTGAGTGAATGAAAACTGGAATTTGCAAAGGGAAATGGCTGCCAAATCCCCATTTTGGTGAGATTTGAGTACCTTAATCTCAATTTGAAATTCCCAGCCACAGTTCTTAAATGTATTGTTTTAGTCTACAAATGTTAAAAGATAACTCCAAATTTTTCAAGAAAGATGTGTTTATCTAAAGTGATAAAGGATCTGGGTGTAGGATAGTAACACAAGTTCTGTTCAGATGTTTTTCTCCCCTCACATTTGCACACAGGAGAATAGGGCTGTCCAAGCCCCAGATTCTTCCCTGCTCCATTCCTAGCAGTCCCCACTCCCTTCTTCCAGATGAATTTACAAGACTTCACTTCCAGGCTTTTATGCTGTCCATCAACTCATGACAGACAGTCTAGAAAATAGTGTGCCCTGAATGTCATGTAAATGTTAGTCTTAATCAGGCAGCCAAATTCAATATTGTGATACAGCTAAAAATGAATTAAAGAACCTGCCACACACACTTTTAAAAATTACCCTAGAAAGGAAGGTTTCGGGAAAGTTCAAATGCATAAAATAAGGAGAACATAGTCATGACAGGATACGTCTTTTGTTAACTGAAAAAATGAGGAAGGGTCAGCATCCAAAAGAAATAACACCCATTTAAAACATTATGGTAGAGGGGAATCCATTGCTGCTGGGTGAGAAGGCCTACCTGTCTGTTCTGTCTGGAGAACATAGAAATGGTATAGAAAACTAAGAAGACTCAATATCTCAAGGCACTGTGAAAAAAAAGAAGTGGCAGGAAAAGCCATTTCCATCATTTCACTTCCATATCATTAATACCTTTCACAAAAAATGGCCCAACCCACCTTTCCTTTATCCTTGCCTTTTAGCACTATCCTAGGGATGAGTGGTTGGTTCCTGTTATGGTAGAGCACCCACTGTAGCAATTAAAGCATTTCCTGTTTCTTTATGGTCTATAAGGAACTTTGCAAACATTAAAAAGCTGTCCTATGAATAATTACACTGCATTCTGAGCCACCAAAAGGCTATCCAAAGGGAAAGTCTTTCTTGTGGCTAGCAATTCCAAGTTCCTGATCCAGAAAGTGATAGCAAAAATGAAACTCAGGGTCTTTTATTGTGCCTCAGTAATTTTCAGGTCGAAGATCCATCTGGCTGGTTACTGAATATATTTTTTCCCTGTTTCTACACTCAGTTGCAAAAGCTTGCTTTGTGTGGTACATGTGGCACTTTATCCTTGCTGTGAGTTGGTGTATGATTCCTTTCCCTTGTACTCCCGTCTAGTCTATCAGCTTTTATTTCCTCCTGGGACATTGATAACCAGGTGACACTTGCTATGTTTGCCAACAGCTTTACTGGCTGTTGTGGACATCCCTATTTCTTGCAAACTGCTTAGGGGTTGGAGCCCAACAGCCTTGCTCTGATTATAATCTGAAGGTTCTGACTGGGTTTGTTATTTTTCTGTGCCCAATACACACTGTAGTGTATTAGACTGTTAGTTGTCTGAATTTGTACTCCTTTTAAAATATAGGCATATAACCAAATAGCTAATCATATCATAATATTAGTTTCTTGTAGGGAGAATGGGAATTACCAAAATGGTTTCCTTTTGTAGGGAAAACTGATATCCCTTTATAAATGCCAGCAATTCAGCAATAAAAAGTTCTTACATGTTATTTCCATGTGGAAAAAAACCCCCTGATGATGGTAGAGTGAAGCAGTCCTGCTTGTGCATAAAGGATGTGCATAAGCCATGTTCATCTGACCATATTTGAACAAAAGCAGTTACTTGGCCTCTAGCTCCATGCCTGTCTCTCTGGCAAGCTACAATAAAAGAGCTGGTGCTTTGCCATGCTGTTTGTCTCATCATTTCTGTTTTCCTCCTTGCTGTTTACAGTACACACCTAGGGTTGAATCCACATCCACATCCTGATGGTTTGTTTTGTTTTCTTGCATAACAGAAGGACACTGAACCTTCTCTGCCTTTGCCTAAGTGGCCTCTCCCACTTGATTAATTGTAGAGGTGTTTGTGATTTCCTTTCAATCACAGCCTTATCGAGTAGTGTCTAACCAACCACTGCTATTCCGGGCAATTGTGGAAAAATCTGCCTATCAATTTCTTTCTGTATATTTTTCTTTCAGTATCATGTAATTCCAGGAGGAAAATCAGATTCTGAGCCAGGATCCCTTCTACATAATTTGTTGCCTTTGAGTCAGAGCTGTTTGGGGATTTCAGCAATCAAAAGAGCCAATCATCCAGCTCACTTAGCCTGGGAATGAACTCACTTTTTCTCTGCCTGGCTTTAAAGGTGTCAGAGATACAAGGTCAATGGTAAAAGGCAGGTTTGTTTCCAGGTCCTTTTAACTTGAATTGCAGCTACAGAAAACTATAGCTCTGGCAGCACTTCAATGCATCACATTTGTAGTGTGTTGGCAAAACTGGCAGCTTCCATGAAGCTACAAGACCTATATTTGCTTCCTTGAAGCTGTGATAAAAATAACTCCTTCACAGTATAATCCTCTCAGGTAACAACTGGTACAACATGTCTTTACAAAGTTTAAAGCTCCTGGTTTTTACTGAAAATTACATTTTAATTGATTTTGGAATTAATGATGCTTATTTTTTTCTTGATTCAAGTTCTTTGATGTAAGTAACATTGACATTTGGTTGGGAATGTATTGCTGTTTTGAGAGAATATGTGGGAAAGAGGTACGAAAGTTCATGAGGTAATAATTTGACACTTCACATTTGAAGTCTGGATACAATCTTTCTTTGTCTTCTGTTGTCACTAGCTATGCTTCGTTTCTGAATAAGAAGTACATTTATCTGAAGTTTTTTATGAGATGCTCAAATCATGTGCAATTGTAATTTCCTCTGTATTATGAATATTTTTACTGTTTGTAATAGAGACCTAAAACTCATCCTTCTTTCAGGTTATACATATGGATGTTTGCCTTTTGCCTTTGATGAGTGATGTAGGAGCAAAAGCCTTTCATCCACTGCCTTACTGGCCATTGGGTTGTTTAGTCTGTTTTGCCCTTAGTCCTGCCATTAGTGATCATGGACCTACCTTGCTCTCCTGAGAAGATTTCAAAAACCAGTACTCCAGAAGCAAATCAGAGCCACTGTGCGCCCTTGGTTTGTGTAGGGGAACTTTATTCTCTTCTGGGAGAGAACTCATGAAAGTTAAATTCACTTTAAGGCTTCTTCATACTGGGGCTGAATTCTCATCTGCCTAACAGTTCTTAGGAATCAAACAACTTGTCCGTTTGCCTGAAGGAGAAAGATGGTGCGATGGGGTAGACTAAAGATATATCAGGATGCTTTCAGAGATAGGATATTCCACTAATTTTTGGGTGTCAAGCTGGCTGCAGGCAGCCACATCCCATCTACTTCTGACCCTCGTGTCTCCTTTGTAGTTGCATGGAGAAGACAGTAGGGGAAAGCAATGAATGCTAGATCTCTCCAGTTTCTCTCTTCTCCATTTTTTGTTCTTTCTTACCCCTCTCTTAGAAGTCCTGCTCAACTAGCATGACCTTGGGCCAGGCTTTCCTTCCTCCTAAGCACTACAGTGTGATAACTCCCTTTGGCCTATTCTATACCCCCCTTATCTCTGATTCCCTTGTTCTTGGCCTCTGACTGGTCATGGACCACAATACTTGACTCTATCTGTAGACCAGGACTCTTTGTGTCTTATAGCATGGTGGAGCAGTCAGCATTTGTCTTTTCTGTGATTTTTCCATTACATCAGCCACAAAGCTATGTAATATATAAGAAGATAAAGAATTACGAAAGAAAAAAATCTCCTTGGAGCTCTGTATGTGTGTCTTGTTTAGACACCAAAACAATCTACAAAGAATGACACTCATTATTCGCTGTCAATGAAGCAGAAGTGAGAGGTGCACTTGTTCCTCCTGTAAAAGGCAAGAACAACATCCCTTGTTCTTGCATGTGTAAGCTGCACAGCAATCCCTCTGTTAGTCTTTATTCTGCCCACCTGTGTCCATAATGCCATTCTCTCTTGCCTGCAGAAACTGCATGACATTTGCAATCAGAACTGGTTATGCAACAGGACTCACAACAAGAAGGAGGCACATCAGATATGTCTTCTACTGAGCATTTCTTCCAAACTGTAACTTCCTTTTCTGTCCTTGACTCCTAATCCTTCTGCTGCACAAAAGCCTTGACGAAGTTGGAGAAGGATTTGTTTGTTCCAGTGCAGGAGCCAGGAGGACATTATCTGATTGGAAAATAACTCAGCAGCAGGTACCTCATTGCAGGGTCCTCTTCACCTAACTCACCATACACAGCAATTGCTAACACACAGTACAAATGAGATTTTTTGACCCTCTCTCTTATAGGATCCTTTTGGATGCAGTGATATTTGGGGGGTTCAGTGTGAGGAACTGTGAAAACTGAAGCAGTGCTTTCCTTGCACTTTGAAGAGACCTCAGATTGCTTGTGAACTTCACTTCAAGGTACAGCATTAATTATAGAGGCCTCTTTCTGATGAAACAAGAACACTGTGAGTCCCATTCAGTGGGCCAAAGATCTGTGATAATCTCTTAGGAACTGAGAGTTAGATGAAAATTACAGTTTCCAAACCAGAAAGGTCTTGCTGTTACCTAATATACTTTTAACACAGAGGGGCATTTGTTACATGTGAGTCTTTGGCAGTAACTTCTTAACCACCTTTTCCTGAAACTCTCACAGTTGGGAGTTGCTTTCTCAGACTAAGGATAAATTACTTATGAACACATAAACATAGTTATTTTGTTAATGCTTTGGGTATTAGTATGAATAACAACATGGCCCTAAGCAAATTTCTCTTCGGATTTTAGACTTGTGAAGGAACAATAAGACCAATTATTCTAAAAAGGGTTATTTATTGTAACTCTTATGTTGTGTCTTTGCAGAGCTTGCTATTTTTACCAACTAAAATGCAGGGGAATTCTCAAAAACAGTTTAAAATAATAAACTTGTCTTAAGTCAAGAGCAGATCCTGTCAACCTATTGGCTCCTGCTTCTGTTTTGAAAGGAGCATTACTGTACCAACAGCCATTCTTCTGGTGTGAGTTTCCCATGGGTTTTCACTGTGGGTAATCTCTAAATTTTGACCAGATCTTAGACAGTGACATTATTGGAATTAAGAGCTTCTGAATGAGTCCTGTGGAATAACATTTGCATTCTGTACAGCTTGTATGACAGATTAGCATAAAGTCTTGGCCTCCTAAGATTAGCTGTTTTCCTCGTTCCAGCAAATGTCACTGAGAAAGAGGGGAGAAGATTTAAAGTATTGATCCCCATTTCAATCTGTCTTGTTTTGTTGGGTTTTTTTTGGGTTTTTTTTTTGTTTTTGTTTTGTTGTGGGGTTTTTTTGTGGGGGGGGGGGGGGAGGGGGGTTGTGTGTGGTTTTTTTCCCAAGAAGTGAAATGATCCATAAAAATTTGAGTTATTAATGTACATGATTTTTTGACTCAAGAATTTGTGGAGGATAGAGATCAAAATACAGAGCATACACAGTGAAGAATGTGTGCTCGTCCAGGGGAGCTTTCTCACACGAAGAACGAACAGCAGTGTGTGGCCTGTGGGCTCATCCTGCACTGTGTGCAGGGCATCCAGCTGCTGTTGCAGCGCTCCTTGGAAATCTGTCTTCTTGGACCCTAACAGGTATACCACAAACATCTGACAATAAATTAAGCCATTTGATTTAGGGCCACCAAGGAATGTCACAGAAAAGCTTTGCATACAAAATGGTGAACAAATTCCAGAAACATGAGCATAAAGGAGGGTCTCCCCACAAGGTTTGCTGCGGGTCCATGCTGGGAGGTCTGCATGCCTCTGAAGCACTGCAGCCCTGTTTCTGGATCCAACCTGTCAGCTACTGCTTTATTGCATCCCTGTCAGCAATAGGGAACAACACGTGGTGGCTGCAGGAACCTCAGCAACCTACCACCCAGAAAGTGGGATGTCATCTATACTACCAAAAAAACTGCCACTACTTTCATCCTGCCTGGAATAAATGGCATCCCATCACAACTGACTCACTGTTCCTCTCCAGTACAGCTCTCTAGAGGATGGTGGTCAAAGGAGCTTGAGATTTTACTTCCTGTCACTAGTGCTATATCAGACTTGATACAGAAAGGTTGGTGTCCCCAGCTACTGGAGATGCAGGCTTAGTGCAGGCCAGGGAGAATCTCTTCATTTCAGTCTGCACCATTAGCAGGGCGCCAGGCTGAACTGTGTCCTCACAGGCATGTGCTAGCTCTTTTTTCCTCAGTCAGGACAGGAACCTGCACACAGGTTCAAGGTACCTGGCTTAGGGAATTACTATCAAAACAAGAGATGAAACATATAAAAACAGAAGACACACAGAAAAGTGTGCATGTGCAAATGACAAATCTGCTTAGAAATTAGAGATTCATGAAAATGTAAAATCACACAATGAAAACTTCTAAGCTAATATTTTTATTGATGACATGAATGAGGTATCGAATCTTTCATTTGTAAATTTGCAGACACTAAGCTGGGAGTGTGTGTCGATCTGTTGTAAGGTAGAAGGGCTCTGCAGAGAGACTGGGAACAATTGCATGGATGGGCAAAATCCAATAAGATGAAGATTACTATGTCCAAGTGCTGAGTCCTGAATTTTGGCCACAATAACCCCCTGCAACATTATAGGCTGGGGACAGTGTGGCTGGACAGTGTCCCAGGTGGAAAAGGACCTGGGGGTACTGGTCGATAACTGACTGAACATAAGCCAGCAGTGTGCCCACAAGGCCAAGAAGGCCAAGGCATCCTGACCAGTATTAGGAATAGTATGACCAGCAGGAGCAGGGAGGTCATTCTTCTCCTGTACTGGGCACTGGTCAGGCCACATCTTGAGTGCTGTGTCCAATTCTGGGCCCCTCAGTTTAGGAAGGACGTTGAGATGCTTGAGCGTGTCCAGAGGAGGCAATGAGGCTGGTGAGGGGCTTGGAACATAAACCCTGTGAGGAATGGACTGAGGGAGCTGGGGTTGTTTAGCCTGGAGAAAAGGAGACTCAGGGGTGACCTTGTCACTCTCTGCAGCTTCCTGAAAGGTGACTGTAGTCAGGTAGGGGTTGGTCTCTTTCTTCAGGCAGCAGCTGACGGAATGAGAGAACACAGTCTTAAGCTGCGCCAAGGGAAATATAGGCTAGATATCAGGAAAAAGTTTTCTACAGAAAAGGTAATAAAGTATTGGAATAGTCTACCTGGGGAGGTGGTGGATTCACCATCTCTGGATGTGTTTAAGAAAAGACCAGATGTGGAACTTGGTGCCATGGTTTAGTTGAGGTTAGGGTTGGGTTGAACTTGATGACCTCAGAGGTCTCTTCCAACCTAATGATTCTGATTCTGATTCAATTTTTCAGCATAGACCTACAATACCTATTCCCCTTGCTCATTCAGGGATCAGGCCAGGTATTGTGATCAGAGCAGGCTGGCTGGGAGAATGGATTCCTTGATTCTTTTCCAGCGCTGTAGTCAATCCTCTGGGTCCTGCTGTTAAGGCCGCAATAACTGCAATAGCCACAGTTATGTATTTGAACAGAATATTTGGATTGGATCCTGAATGAGCTCAGACAAGCCAATTAGCATCCTTGCTATGTCTCATCTGCATTTGGTTTAGCAATACTTTTTATACATGGCATCTGGGAGTGGTGATTAATGATCAGAATGAGGTTTTGAAACTCTTGAATCAAAGAGGCTGCATCAGTACGATGTCTAAATATTTTTTAATTTTTTTTCTCTTAGTGCCAGTATTTTATACCTTGTAAACTCTTCAGCACAGCATGAAACTCCAATCCCATTAAATTTTATTGAACAACTTAATAAAAATCTGTGAAGTTCCAAAGAGAAAATGAACCGCAAGTATGAGCACAAGGAGCAGTTTTGTAAGCCCTGTTGTGGGCCTATGCAGGGATACCTGGGTGCATATGGAGCCCTTTTTACTCCATTGGTGCAAGCTACATCTTCTTGACACATTGTTCACAAATTACCACAGGAGATCATCTTGTGTCCTGTGTGGCTCCTATTACAGCAGCAGTTTATGTTTGCACAGGCAAGCTGGCATTGGAAAGCACTCCATGTGCCCAAAGCCTGGTTTGCAAAGAAAGAAGTTGGTATTTGCTGGTTCCACTGCTGCACTTGCCAGAAGAATTGTCAGAGTTCCTGATTTGTTCATGACTTTTGCCATGGGAATGTTTCGTGGCAGTGAATTGGTCTGAGGCTACTGAGTCTGCTTTCAGCCCTCTGGTAGTATGCCTAACAAACTCAAAGATTTGGAGCCAGTAAACTGCAGACAGATAGAAATAGTGCTCACAAATTCAAGTGCAGTATTTGTCACTTTATATCCTTCTAAAGTAAAGCTGAGCTAGTAACTAAAAGGTGTTTCATAAGTATAAATCTTTCCTAATTGCATTCAATCTGTTCTTAATATTTAAACAATTTTCTCATTGTTGGTTCTCTTAACCTGTAAAGTTAAAGAACTTGTGGGGTTCTTTGCTCATAAGGCTATCCCATGATACAAGCAGAAATAGCTAAATATAGTGAAACTCTCCTCTACGCAGCCCCCTAGGAAAATATTATGATAAGCCCAGGCCACAGGCAGGAAGGCTTGAAAAGGAAAGTAAGACATACCTCTCTGAATCTGTACAAACCTTAGGAAAGTGGGACTTAAGAAATAGACTACATTTAAGCTTTTATTTTATATGAATCAATTTGCCTATCCAATGTAAAACACATGTCATAATCCATCCAGGTAATAGGAACAAGGAAAATCTCTTTTTGTGATTCTTCTGCTTCTCTGTACCCAGATGTGACCCTGGCAAATGATCAGAGATTTGTTTTACATTTTGTTGGTCAGCAGTATACATCAGTAAGGCTGTCAGGGAGCTGCTGCTTTTCCTGCTTGCACATCCATACTGAGACAGCATTGTCTGAACCATGGGATATCCACAAAACAACAACAAAAGATCAATTTTATACGAAGCTTTTATAGATGGGAAATTGAATATGCTGTGGCTCAGATTATCAAGATAATCATGTTTTTTGGGTGCTGTACTCTTACGATGAGTAACATGGTAATGCTAAGGGGGAGGATGAGGTTAGAGAGAAGGGAGCTAACTTTCTGGGAGTGTGCATGATTTCAAATTGTATTTCAAGAGTATTGGCACCATCTGACTTCAGTGTCTAGCTTACGTGCCCATTGGAAGGTCAATGCCTACAACACAGTAAAAACTGTCAGGTTCTGGTCATCTCTGCAAACCCTGTTGCACAGTTTTTGCTGTAGCGTCCAAGGTGAGAAAGGATCTTTGCTTTGCAGCCCCTTGTGTCTGTGGTAAGAACATAGAAAGAGTTTTTGTACTTGGATCATTTTAGTCATTTTATTAGCAAATTCTCTTCTTATAAATTAAGGACAACTTCTAGTGCTACAAGTGAAAACCCATTTTTACAAAATCATGGCTAACCACATGCGTATCAGTTCTATGAATCATGGGGAAGGGGTTTAAAAAAAAAATCCCAAATCCAACCCCAAGCTGTTTCTTAGAGAGACTCACCATGAGTACAACGAGCAAGAGCAAATCTGCAGGTAAGTTCACTCATCTTTCAGGCATGCCCTGAGAAAACTTACTGTTATATAACTCAGGGCAAGGCTGGATAATGGCTTACCCAACAGAAAACCATAAAATATTATATGCTTCTGTGAAGTTTTTGGAAAGCTCCCTTGTCTCTGTGTTTTATGTTCTGTTCACTAAGGAGCTCATGTAACCAGACATCATGTCACACCCTGGAGTCTGACTGTACCGATGTTGCAAACAAATGGCCCTCAGAGTGCAAGCATTGTATTCAAAACTTTATAACAACCAAAAAATACCCCAACCCAAACAAACAAGAAACAACCACATGAACTCCTGACCTGTAGCACAATGTGCTGAGGACATATTTCAAGAGGACTGTTTTCCAACTAAAAGAATAGGAAGACATATAAAAACCCCAAATCAATATACTTTGCTCAAGGCTGAACTGAACTTTGATATTTAAGTGCTTTTAACCCTTGCACTACATCCTCTCACTTACTTCAAATACATGGTGGCCTCTCCACATGGTTTATTACCTCCTAAATGTGAAGCATGCTTTCAATGGGGTCAACACTTAGGGTTGTTTAAGGATAAAATATATGTGCTAAGAATTGCATATTTAACAGGAAATTGAATCATGAAGTGGTCTTAAAATACTTTTGATGGCATAGAAATAGCTAAGAGTTCCAAGTAGGAGAGTATTCCTTAGGTCATGGTTCTTATTCTGATCGTGGTATGTATGGAAAAATCATCATCATCATCATCATCATTAGTTCACAAAAGCTGTAATTTGCTGGAGCAATTGTAGCAGGTTGGTACACTCTGTGTTTGGTCAGACCTCTCACCTAGGATTATGTACCTTTTCTGTGGTCTATGTTGGTGTGCAAGAAACATTCTGAGCAGGATGGTCAGAGTGAGGCACCCCCATGAAATTGCTCAGAAAAAGCAATATGTATTTCCTAACATGTTCAGAAAAGACCTGGAGTAGAAAAAGCAGAGTGCTAGCCTACCTTTCCAAGAATTTCTAATGTCAAGTGAAGCCTGAGGCTAGAAAAACATTTTCACACCAGTCAGTCTGTTATATGCATAAAGCTGGTATTTTACAGGGCATTAAATATTTTTTGCCATATTTAAAGTAATTTTCTCTTATTGGTGCCAATTCAAATACATGCTGCATTTTCTGATCTTTGTTACTTATTCCTGAATGCCTCCCAGTTCATAGCTTTCCTTCTCCCAGCCTGCAGTTCTCAGGGACATCTCATTTTTTACTTATTTTTCCTCTTGATATTTCACTAATTTGTTTTCCATAACATCTAATCCTTTTCAAGTTATTGGCTTAATCTGCTCTTTTTAGTCCCTACTCACTTTTCATCAGTTCCATTCATTTATTGTTTTTTCTTGTCAAATTTGTTTTCTATTTTTGCTTAACCTCTCTCATTTATTATTTTTCTACTCTGTCTAAGCAAAATACAGTCAGGAGATAAAAGGGCACTTCTGTCTCATACATTCCTTTCCCAAGAGACCAGGATTGTTCCCATCAGTGCAGGACCAGACTTATTCCTTGATGAGGTCAGTTATATACCAAATTTTCAAGCCCAGTTTTTAATTCCTGAAACAGAAGGAACACATCTCAAGTATGATTTTTTTGTAATGATCTAAGAATTGGTATGAGATGGTAATCTCATATAATTAGTTGGTTAGTGATTGATTAATGAGGGTGAAGGAACACTAATGGAAGCTAAGGCATGATGTAGAGGAGTAACAGCCAAGAAAGCTCTTGCCAAATAGCTGTTATTTCCCTGGTGTCCACATGGACACTTGCCTTCTAATTTCATTAAGTTTTGGACGGAAGCTATTTTACTACCGTGAAGATTTTGGAACTGTGGTGCAAGCTGATTTTTATTTTAACCGACTGAAATAGACAGCTTAATGTTTCTAATCTTGGCCTCAGAAGGGCCAAAACATTTAAATTTTAAATTCAGCTAACTTCATCTCTACATTTATACTGAAACAAGTGTACCTGAACACACACTGTAACTTCCCTTATTTAAGCATGCAAGCTTGAAACATTCAGCCAAGATCCCCTCAATACAATCATGAAACCCTTGAGCTTTTCATACTTTCTCTTAGTCAAATTCTTCTGTCTTATGGGCAAAAATGAAACTAAAAGGACTCCATCTTCAAAACTATGCAGAAGGCAGGTGCAGCAGCACACTCAGAATCTCCTGGTTCATGCACTTTAAACCTCAGGTCTCTTTCTGCAGGGTGTAGGTGTATGCAGCACAGTCATCACCCCCTGATGTGTAAGACTGAAATGGTGGAAATCAGAGAACTACTCCCATTCCCTGACAGAATGGATGGGAAAGGGAATTGTTTGCAATAAACAGAAACAGCGAGCCTGGCAGTACTGCCACTGTTGGTTTTCCTCAGTGCTGGACTAACTGAACACAGGGCCAGTTGCCTGGAAGCATTAGCATGAGATGTGAAGTGCATGGAGACCTTATACAATGTTCTTGCCAAGGCTTGCCTGATAACCTCTAACCCACATAGATACAGCAATTCCTTGCGACACACGGGAAAATATACGTGTGAATATTCTCTGTCCCTCTCTTAAAAAAAGATTGTTTCCAAAAGCAATATGGAATATTTGAGAAAAACTCGGCCAGGACTGACCATGTGCAAGTGAGCTCCCCTTCAGTTCACACCTCCTGGTTGGGAGTCAGCATCCACCTGCAGGTCCTTAGGTCCTTTGCTACAAAGGTACATAGAGGCACCAAGCATGGCTCTTCCAGCTGAAGATGCAGCCCTTCCTTCCTTCCTTCCTTCCTTCCTTCCTTCCTTCCTTCCTTCCTTCCTTCCTTCCTTCCTTCCTTCCTTCCTTCCTTCCTTCCTTCCTTCCTTCCTTCCTTCCTTCCTTCCTTCCTTCCTTGAATCTTGTTACAAATGAATTGCAAGTTGGAATTACAGCTGTCTGAAATGGGATTTTGTTGTTGTTATTTTTCCCCTTTAATGGTAAGCGTTTTTCTTAGTTTGTAACTTGAAAAAAAAAAATTACACTGGTAGTTGTATGCAATTATGGGTTCAGAGAGCAGCGATAACTCCCTGTGCTGTGTTTGTGTTAGTTACCCAGAGCCTGACATGGCCCCAAACACCCAAGTTTTCATGTGCAAGCAAAGAAGAAAAAACCCTTGCAGACTTCTCTAAGATAAACTCCCATTCCTAGCAGAATGAACATTGTGCTGATAATGAAAACCTCAGTAACTAAGGAGTCCTTAAGACATTTGTTCAGAAATAGTTTCATTGGCAGATGTATCACATCAGGTTCTCTATATAGTTGAGACACTTCCAAAAATACAGAATCTGGGGTGAGGAAGCATTCAGACTGGATGAGAGATGAAAGTCGAGTTTCAATAGTAAATAATACAGTACAGGAATAACACCTTTTCCAAGACAGAGTTGTGACACAATTTTCAGAAAGCTGCTGGGATTGCAACTTTGCTAAATAGTGGTTTATTTTCTGTGTATTTGAGCAATAGAAGAGTTTATCAATCACTCCATATTTAGGTTGATGTTATATGGGGTTGTTTTTAGGTGCGAGCACCTATACCAGTGAGTATGTGTATTTAATGTCTAAGGTTACCTTAGAAGTAAGGAAAAATATTTTTAAAGGCAGTAATTAACATTTGATTTGAGGAAAAACTTGGAAAGAGCATGATGTTTCTCTTTCTTACAGAGTCTTTCTTATAAATCTTGTGATTAGCCTTTTCCATTTCATCATAGGAAACGCAAAATATAACAGCTGAAATTTTGTTAAGAGCAGAACAAAGCTGCCAAAATCCAGTTCTGTTAGATCTCAAATCAGCTAGCTAACTTGTGTTCTAATTCCCCTCATCATGTGCATATAATTTAGAACTGTAAACAAAAAACTGTGAGAATTCAGGTTCTGAAATGTATCCAGTTCCTCAGTGCTAGTAATGATGATGACCAAAGATACTCATATCTCCCTTTTGTGTGTCAGCATATTCTTCAGTTGTCAAAAATCATCCAACTGTATTTCTTGTCATTTTGGTTTTCTGAAAATGTGAAATGATGTTGAAAGAATTCACAATGACAGTTATTCCCTCTCTCTTCCACATGGCCTAGGAAACTGATTTGCATCACCAATGTTACAAGAAGGGGGAAGGAAATTATCTTAAAAATACGTAAGGGAGAAAGTACATGTAAAGGGAAAATTTTGTCTATGCTTAGAAAGAATGAAAAAACTAATGTTCATCTCTCTTTGGGCAGTCATTGCTGTCTCAGTAATGCAGTCTCAGTAGTACATGAAACATTTTCAGAACTGAAAGGATTGGAGTTTTATTGGCACAGCTGCCCATCCACGCACAAGGACTCCCTTGTAAACTTCAGTGTCTTTTCTGGGAAATACGGGACATCTGCAGATGTTTTAAAGAGCGTTGACAGAAGAAGGTTGTTGCTTAAACCTCATTTATAATAATGAAGTGGCAGGTTCTGTAAAAAGTTCAACAGCAGAAAATATGTTCTAATTTGTGCTGATCCTCTTCTCTTCTTGAATTCAAAGAGGGATAAACTTATGACTTTAGGATGAATCCTGAAATAGGATTTGTAGGAGAAAAAAAATTCACTCTGATTTGTATCAGACTCTGTGGCAAGCCTAGGGAGATGAGTAAGATTTTAATGGACATAAAGGATCAAAATTTGTAGGTAATTAAAAGAATTCTGTTGCATCTTGTTCTGACTTTAGTCATATAGAAGCTTTTTGATCAAATATCTCCCAGAATACTTGTTTTCTAAAATATAACCTAAGACTGTGTTTGTTTTAACAGAGGTTCTGCCCTTCAGAGGTGCTGAAAGCCCCTTGGACTTGAAGAATATACTGAATTTTCCACTGTCTTCAGCAAAAGAAGAAAATATTCAGCACCAGGTAGGAAGTAAAAGAGACCTGATTTATTGGTCTCAAAAACTGAGGAATCTTGAGATATATCAAAGAGCCTTGCACTCTGAAATCTTGAAAGTCCTTGGGAATTCAAAATGAGGTTTCATTGATCCTTAGGTCAAAACTCTTAGAAATATGCCTGTCATCAAGCCCTGAATTAAATATATCTTATGATAATCTGATCGTATCCATATTACATTACTGTCTTGGCATTACATGTGTTTATGATGGTGCCAAGTATTCCTTTTTTTTTCCACCACTGATGAAGTACAGATGTAGTAGCCTATGTTAGCAGAAGGGTGATGATTGGGGTATAGAGGCCTAAAATTACTGAATTTTGCCCTTTCTACTCTTTTAACCCTGTATATGTAACACAATTACTATCACTGCTGACATTTATAGTACTTATGGTGCACTGCTCCAGAGACTGGAAAATCTCCAGCAGGGAAACTTGTTGCATATCTGATCCTATTCCTAGTAAAGCATGTGGAATTGCACTAACATAAATACTGATACAAGTTCTCTCGAATAAGGGCATTTGACAGACAGCGAGTATTTCTTTTGTTTGTGGATGGAAGTAAAGCTCAAGAGGGTGTTAGGATTTCTGAACCTAGATTTGGCTGTGTGTCTTCAAAAATCACCTGTCACAAAGTATGAATTATGCACCAGCTATAAAGAGGTGCACCAACCTTTAAGAGCCTGGAACAGACTGGCACAAAACATATTTAGAGTGCTGTCAATTAGTCAGCTAATGACAAAATATCTTACTAAGTTGTTACCAAAACCCCTTTGATTGTAAGCTAAGCTAAGATGCAGTTAATCTACCAGTAGTTCTATACTTTATCTTTACTGTGGAACAAAGCTGAAATCTTGTTGAGATCCCAAAGCAGAAATGGATTTTCAGAAAAGCAGACATAGGCTTGAACCACAGTGTGGTAAGGAGTTAGCTGGACATAAAGCCAGTAATCTTATGCTAGTGCAAGAAATAAATACATAACCTAACTACCTAAAAAGTGGAAAGTTGTACCGTTTAAACTATTCTTCTGTTTGTATCAGAAGATGTGGTCATTCTTTAGTAGAGAATGGGAATTGTACTTGATGTTCAGATGGTCTTGAGTGACCGTTTACATTTTGCAAGCCAGGATGGAAGTCCATGTATGATGTCAGCTCTTGCAATGAGGCAAGAGGAGAGGAGGGAGCAGAACTCATCTGATGATGGTGTATCAAAAGCTGAAGTCAGACACAGAGGGAAAGAGCAACCAGCTGTCTGGCATGGAGGGAAGTCAGTGGTGGTTTCCTTTTTTTTTTTTTTTTTTTTTGCCAGCTAGCATGAATACCTAATGTTGGAGACTGTAAATGAAAGGGCTCTTATCTGTGGCCATTCCAATATGTTCCAAGATATGCAAGTAAGTAGTAATTAAGGATAAATGTCT
Source organism: Chamaea fasciata (assembly GCF_029207755.1). NCBI lineage: Eukaryota > Metazoa > Chordata > Aves > Passeriformes > Sylviidae > Chamaea > Chamaea fasciata. The sequence continues at coordinate 20,903,790 of NW_027094087.1, read as the reverse complement.
AAGATCTGAAAGTGAATCAGTGATTCTTTAGTTAGTAGTGATTCTTTGGTCAGTACCCTCTTGACGGTAGAGACAGTGGAGGAAATGTTGCAGTTTGTCCTGCATTCTGGCCTCTCTTCATATTTCTTCTGAGCAGCCAGTGAGGACAAAAGGCCAAGCCTGAAAATAGAAAAGCTGCTTTTGCATATCATCACTACTTGATAAGTATAAACATAGCCTGTTCTCACTTAATTCCTGCCACAAAAGGCTTCTGTTTTCTATGTGATAGAGTTTATAGCACGTGTACAGGACAACTTGGCACCTGATTTTTGAAATGCAGGTAGCAAGAAACAATTTTGCTCATTTGTAATCATATGTCTCTAAAACACTTCATAAAGAGTCTCCAGTGAGATGATTTGCAGAAGCATAACAGAATGTTTTTTTCAAGGTCCTCAGAGAATTCAAAGCAGCACTGAGTGTATAGCTTTGAATTGCACAGCTTCCTATGGACTGACACTTCTTCCTGAGAGATCACCGTCCCTCGGGTCTTTTCTCCACATTGTCCTGGCAAAGTTCCATGTAATATGTGGTTACTGAAAGCTGTCCTCAGATGGTCTTTAGGATTTCCCAGGCAGGCATTCCTGAAACTGAACTGGGATTACAGAATAGCTAATTTGAGAGTATAGCTGCAGTTTAAAATAAATTCTGTTCTGTCTTCAACGCTTCCAATTTTAACTTCTAAGCTCAAGCAGCATAAATTATGTACCAAAGCCTACCAGCTGAGCCTGTTGTCATGCACCTTTCTGGTTCTTAAAAAAATGAAGTAAAAAGGTAGCAAACAGCTATCACAGAACAGCAGGAAAAATTCTCAGAGCTTTACGGCTTTCAGGTGTGGAAGCAGAAGCAGCAAGTTAGGGGCCAAATAAGGTGGATCAAATCACCTCTTTGTTTAAAAGAGAAGATGGATCAGTGCAGCTCTGGGCTGGAGAACGTGCTAGGAAGTGACTGACCTCTACAGCCTGAATGAGGAGTGAGAAACCTGTGTTTATCCATGTTTACCCCTGACTGGACCACAGGGCAAATGCAGGACAGGCCTCTTTCACACTCTCTCCCCTTGCCCATGCTCCTCAAAGTCCAGATGTGGCCTGACCTTTGGTCTGTGTGTGATGTGTCTGGAAGAGAACCAACAGGAGCTGGAGCTCTGGTGTTCTGCTGTCTTGGCTGTGCCATGGGCCAGTGAGGATGTAAATGGTGGGGAAGGAGAGAGCTTTCATCAGCCTCTGATCTCATCTCAGGAAGGTGGGAAGCCCAAGAGCCGAAAACATGGCAACACTGTTGTTTGGAATAGACTGAACATGTGAAAAATCACTGTCCTAATGATAAACACTGTAATAAATATTGGCAAGACATGAATCCAGCCTCTGCAAAAATGTCTTTTATTTGTTTTTGCAGCTCAAATCACATTTTTCTTTAGCACATCTTTTAAGTTTTTTATCCTTCACCCGTCTCTAGATTGCCAGCCATATGGTGAAAGAAATGGCTCTTAGAACTGTTTTCTGTAGAACTGTAGTAGACATGAATACCAAACAACTTCACAAAACCACTGAATATTTGGCAAACTTCTAGTCTACTGTAGTTTTTTTTAAAATGTTCAAGACAAATGTTTGTGTTGAAGGGGAAAAAAATCCCCAGGATAAAACTGTCAATTAATGGATAATTTCAGCTATCCTCTATAACACTGTTCCATAAATCATTCTTCATAAGGAGTGAATACTCTTCTAATTAAACGTTTCTGAACCCTAAAAGCATCTGAATTGTAAGTGGATGGTGCTCTGGCTTTTTTGGCATATTACATACCGGACGTCTGGCCAATTCTCCAGTCTTCTCTCAGATATGTTACTGATCCAAAATATTTTCACCAGACACCCTGAAATGGAATCACAAGTTTGCCAATTTCCATTTTGTGTATCTTCCTTAGAAAACTGAAAATTACGGCTCGTGAGCATTGGTGGTTTGATTGCTCAATGTCCAAACTTAACTCACTGGAAAAAAATAACAACAAAGGTGCAGAAGATGGTGCTTCTTCTTTTTGAGACAAAATTGCTTTAAAAAAGTGCTACCTTGTTTCTAGTTCAGGAGTTAATTCAGGGAAAACCAGTGTTCTTAAAACAATAATGAAGCAATATTTCAACAATATGAAACAATAAAACAATAATCAACAATTATGTTACAACTTCTTCAGCAAAGTTACTGCATTATTAGACTGACATTTCCCTGAACCTGCCCAGGTCTCCAAAGCAAAAGAGCAATTTTCAGTATCTTTACACTGTGTAATTTTCAATTTTCTCAATTCTCTGAGCTTCAAGTCAGCGCTTTTTTTGAGAAACATGTAAGTCAGAAGAAAATTCTCGACAGAGGTCTCATATTCTGATTTCCTTGGACCTTACAGCAAGATTTCAAATGCTGTTGAAATTGCCAAAGAAGAAAAATGTCTGTTATAGTATTACAGATGATAACATAGTCCAGCCTGGAGTTTTTCCTTTTACCCAGTGCTTGAGAGCTTAAGCAATGTTATTTCACTAGGCCAGGAAGTCTAGGCAGAACTTCATTAAAATACAGCTGAACGACCTGCTACATGAACTGAGCTCCACAATAAAGTATTTGGGAGTTTGGCAACGCTAATGGTCCAGCAAGTTGGTTCATTTTTCACTAAAGTTGTAGCCTGTGGCTTAAACAACTCCTGTTGTCTAGAGAGGGACAATTCTTCCTAGATGCCCCACAAGGTGTCTGGTCCTTATTGAAAAGTTCAACCCTGGTTCAAGTAAAAGGCTTAAATTCCTTACTATTGTCCTGAAAAATGCACTCCCCAGCCCTCATTCTATTCAAGACAAATGCTGATCCACCACCCCAGCCCATGCTTGTTCCAAGATGAGGCTGTGTGTTGGGGCCACCTCTTCACCTTCCAGAAAATCTTCTTGGTGGAAGAAACAAGAAAATGGAAGAGAGCTGTGGCTTTAGTAGTGAATCCCACAGGATATACAATGCTATGGTGATCTGACTTTGGAGGAAGAACATCCAGTTGATGTTGCCAGAAGCACTCCAAGAAGCTGGTAAAGATTATAGCAAGGCCAAGTCCAGTACTCTAGGTATGATCACCCAGATGTACAGGATATTTAGATTTGAAGCCCAAGGAGAGGACAATTTTAGAAACAAGTTCAGATTTGCTGAACTGGAGACTGAAGTGATAGCCATTTAGAAGGATACCATCATGTACCCAAAAGCTCATAAGTTCCCGAATTCAGGCTTTGCCTGAGATTGTTTTTCCAATCTCCTGTTTTGACCTTCAAGGTGCTGCAAATCCCATGTAATTATAGTCAGTGAGAATTTCAGGAGCTGGATCTTCTACGAAAATCTCAGCTAGGCAGACCAGCTACAATTTGCAGGAAGTGATACAAAAGAAATACACATAGAGCCAAAAGCTCTATCAGATCAGGAGGGCACTGCCTGAGTTGGTTTATGGTAACAGCCTGGCTTCCTCTGACATTCCTGAACTCTTGCACCAACCCAGCTTATCTCAAAGCCTGAAAACCTTTCCTCAATCCTTGCTCAGTGTAATGTAGCCACCCCACCAGGAAGCCCCAACAAGAGTTAGTAGGGAGTGTATGGGTGATTTCCAGTCCGGGATATCCAAGTATGCCCTGAATAGTAAGCTTTACATAGTGAATATTATTCTTCTTGAAGGAGAATAATATGATGTCTAGTGAGGGAGGGACTGCAAGACTATGGGCAATCATCCAGAACTGTAAAAGAAGGCTATCCTTTATAGTAGTGTATATCAGTTTAGAAATATCATCAGAGGGTTAAAGTAACTGCTTACAGACAGGTCATAAAAATAAAGGAACCCTGAGGATTTTCAGGATTAGCGTTAGTGGGGGGAACACAGTATTTTTATTCATAATTGGATGCAGTCTATCATTAGTACAGCAGCCTCTTCATTTTGTGCAGTATAAAATGGGAGGGAACAGTGTCACTTCTGGATGTGTCATCCCAGCAAGTGCTCTGTGTTCAATAAAGGGCTTCAGTCATAAAGACTGTCAGCTCAACAAGTTTCACTGAGGTAAAAAAAGACATTAATTTAAAACGTTAAAAGCTGTTCTTGCCAAAACATCATCTGGAGAGCACTAACATGCTCTGTGTTTAGGGCAAAAGCAAGATGAATATCTTGTGTCCAACTCTCTTTCTTTTTCTTCTGCCGTCATAAATTTCTGCAAGGTGAGTGAACACCAAATAAGGAAAGTGAAGTATGGGCAGTTTCTTTATCTACTTCCAAGTGACCTGGTTCTGTTCCAGCCAGGGAACTCTTGCTCACTGAGACATATTTTTGGCCCTGCTACTTTGGGGTGTCAGTCTGTATTCCTCTTTGCACAGTTAGTGCCAACATGGCAGTGGAGGGTCTTGCCATGCTCCTATCCTGGCCAGGCTCCCAATCTGAGCTTCCTTCTCCTCACTTGATTGGTGCACACAGGCAAGGATCAAGCTGCCCAATGAAAACTCCAAGATGCTTCTGGAGGTTCATTACAGGGTGCCCAGCTGGGGGCTTGCAGCTGCTTCTAAGGATTGCTGCACCTCAGGAGGCTCACATTGCCTTTACAAAGGTGTTTCATAAGTAAAAGCATCAGGGATGTTTTAATCCAAACTAGATTGTCTTTCATCCTCCATGGTTGTTTCTGCTGCCACGGAGCTGCTCAGAGGCCTGTGCCAGGGCTGAGTGTCTGCAGGGTGCTGGGACCAGTGAGGACAGTGAGCCCCACCACTGCCTCCACCCCACCACTGGCCTTCTCCTGCTGCCTCCTGTGCTGCCAGTGTTGTCTGCATTGGCTGTCCTAGTAGTGTGCTGATTGTGTGTTGTCAAAGGGGAAATTGCACATTATGGGAACACCAGATGAGATTCGGTGACCCTAAACCACCACAGAGAGGATTTTAAAGGGTTTTTAAAGCCAGAGCTTTCAAGTGCACAGCCTGAAGTTAAATATTTAAATCTGTGTTTAGGCATCAAAATAAACATGGTCTGATTTCAAAGAGTTGTGGAACAATTTGGGTTTTCCACACTATTCCCCAGAGCCTGCAATTTGTTCATTTCTGGCAGCCTCTTTAGATCTTTAGGAATGGAGCTGCACTCCCAGGAATCTGGGGAAGACTGAGAGCATCCCTCAAAACTTTGCTGAGTAAGGATCTGAGGACTGAAATCCAGAAAAGACCTGAGGCCTCTAGTCTGAAGCACAGCAAGAGTCTGGGTGCCTATACTCAGGGGCAAGAAGTAAAAACATATAAGCAAAAGAACTGAAGTAAAAAGTAGGTCCTCTCTATTTGCTAACTTCCAGGCCTTACCAGTCTTGTGTGGCTTTCCTAAGTGCTATAGTTTCCACATCACAGCTAGATCCTTGGCGCTGAGATTATTACCTTGGGAGAGGACAGAAGTGGGTTCAAACCCCCTGGGCTTGTGAGGCTTCTCCTTTTGGAGCCTGTGTTCCACTCCTTGCACTGTGATAGGAAACAAAGCACTGTTCTCACGCTTGTCCATCTTTTTTTTTTTTCTTTTTTTTTTTTTTCTCTAAAGAAAGCAATACAGTAATTCCAGCTGCCAAAAAGGACCAACTGTAGCAAAACCCATGAGAATTCTGCTGTTCTCACGTAACTGTGTATGTGGCAGGGCTGTAGCTTGGTCTGCTCATTTGATCATTTCTGTTCATCTGTTTTAGGCAGCTCCTGATCAGCACACCTTTTTTCCTTACTTGTTTTCCTGTGTGCTTAACTTTCCCCCATTCCCTCAATAAAGAATTCACTTGAGGCTGTGAATTCCTGTCCTGAAAACTCATGGCAGTGACTTCATTCCCCTGGGAGAACACATCCTGTGACCAAGAGTCCTAACACCTGTTTTCACCATTTGAAAGGCCGATAAACAATCTGAACTGCCTCCCAGCATCCTCTCTGAGGTCCTTTGAGAGAGGGCAAGACTTTTTCTAAGGGCAGTCCTGACCAGTTGTTTCAGATATCTTTCTGAGGAAAGGATAAATTTGGCCCAGTTGATCACTTCCACCACTGACAGTAGAGGAAGTCAAGAAGAACAAGTGGCATTAGAAACCTAACAGCAGCCTGAACGTGAGTGTCGGTTGTCACTGTCACATTCAATAAGTGATGTGTGGGTGGAGCTGGGACAAACATTTCTAATCAACACAGCATGTCTCCCTGTGCAGTGTTGCACAAGGCATTAGTGAAAAATTCAAGTCATCTGTGCTCCAGAAATTCACACTGGAAGACATGTAGAGGGTCAGTAATTAAAATGGGAAGCGAGGAACATGTTTTAGGAAGGAAATTTATAAGAGCTGTGTTAGTGTGGCCTCGTGAGATTAAATTTGAGAGCAGAATATGATTATTTTCACATACAGAACATTAAGGAAGGGGAGGAGTTGCTTAAGTGAAATTAGAACATTGGTAGAAGCACATATTGATAGGAAGATATCACAAATGCACAAATAAATGCAAAGAATTTCTACAATTTGCTTCATCCCTTTGTCTCTTCATGGTATTTATGCTGCAGAAGTTGGGGTCCCTTACAGGGGATGCATCACCTGTCTGAGCTCCTCTCCCTCCTTCCTCCTCTCAACATGAAAATAATTTGAAAAGTTATACAATGTGAGAAACATGTGGAAAGCCCCCCAAATATATTGATTACAAGTTGTCTTTTGGAGAGCATGGCGTTGGACCTTTACTCCACAGCTGATTCACCTTGCATGACTGAGTATAGATAAAGGGTGTTATTCATATGCAATGATAAAAATGTATCAGCCATGGACATATTTGGAAAAACTCATTATTTTGACTAATAGAGGACAAATCAAAATACATTAATATAGGATTTACATCCTTCCATCTCTTAAAAAAATTCAGTTGCAATTTAATAATCCTTTTGTAAAAATGCAGTGTATAGAGGGGATGTGAGAGAGTCTTATATATAGGTTGTACCAGCATAATACCCTACCATTATACTGTATCCTGGACACACCATATGATTAACACTGTTTCCATATACCATCATATGCCAGGCATAAAAAGTGTCCACTTCATATTTTTACCAGGGCATTTTGGTGTCAAACTTCCTAAAGTTCCCCTTCCCCCTTCTCCAGAGAAAGTGAAATCACATTATTTCTACCTCGTTTTCCTAGGTGTCCTGCAGAAGTTTACCATTGGTGAGGCTCTGGGATTCTCTTCTGATTACCTTTCTTCTTCTGGTCTCTCTGACTGAAACCTTTCAAGGTCTCTCTAGCCCCCGGTATCATCTTTTTCTCTTGTTGGTCAGCAAGTTACAACTGTGCAATTCCAGGTTACTTTGGGTCTCCGTGCCTGGTCTGGCTTGGAGCCCTAATAATACCACTGAAGGGACTTAGCAAATAATTTTCCTTTAAGTTCCTATTTTAAAAAGGGCTCAATGGGACCCCAGTATTTGAACTTCCCACAGCTGGTCTTCCAGCTCCTATGGGGTGCCACCCCATAAGCTTTAGATTTCTCTCAGGCAGACACTCAGGGAAGCTGCTGGTACAGTGAGCATGGATATAAAGATACTGCATCCTCGTGGCCCCTGCCATTTATCCTGGCCCCCTGGATGCTGTTCCCAGTCAGGAAAGAGATCACTAATCCTTGCTGGGCTTAGCACTGGAATGGCTCTAGTTTCTGGACACTGTAACTGTTAGCTTGATGTGCTTCCATTCACTGCTCCCATTTCTGCATCATCGGTTTCCAGGGATATTGGGCATTGCACTAAGTCTAGCACTGTGGTTTTAACTATTCCTCAAAACTGCAATAAAAATGAAACAATCCAGCCAATACTTTGATGTTTTTTTCTTACTAAATCCATGAAAACATGGCTCTTTACAGCACTGGAGGTTTTCCCAACAGTTTTCCTGACAAAAGGCAATATTTAGTTGACTAACAATGTCTGCTTTTTAAAAAAGCTTTTCATAAAAATGTGAGAAGGTAAATGTATTTTCCCATCAGTGCAATTATTTTCCAGGTGCCTAGATACGACCTTTGCCTCCATGAAGCAGGTTCATGAATGGACACCTAAAGAAATGTGGAATTAATGCATTTATTGATCAAAAATATATAAAAAACCCCCAAGCACTCTTTTCTAATGGGCCAAAAAAGGCTTGAGAGGCAGACAAAGCAAATAATTCCACTCATTCCTTCAACTCAAGTGATAGATCAGTGTGCAGACATGGTGTTGAACTGAAAGTTCTCCATAAATATTTCAGGTTAATGGCTTTGCATCATTCTCGCTGGTACAGGTTCCCCAGTGCTCATTGACTTTACATTTTAAATTGATATTCTGGATTATTGAGAATTTTTTACTCCATAAGATGCTGCACCACAGCCCACAGTTTTTTGGCCATGTATTTAATTCTAGCCTTGAAAGAGAAAGGATGATCACTCTGTGAGGCTGTACCCCAACATACATACCCACAAAGACAAATCTGGATAATAATAGTCATGTAAGACATTGCTATGACTTTTACACTGTAACTGATAAAAGAACTTCAGAAGAATATCCATGAAGAGGATATAAATTAAATAACTTTCGTTAATTACTCGTGCTGCAGAAAGAGCCCTATTTATGGACCCTATTTGTTTGGATCTCCCAAAAAAACATGAAACCTGCCTGGCCATAATAAAAATACATAAGGCAGAGAAGGAAAAGAGGAAGGTTATTTTACACAGAGATGTAAGTCTTAGACCTTCAAAGATTTTCATCTGGAGAAGATCTTGATGAAGTCATCCTGAAAGGGCATTCCAAAACTAAAAGTAAAATCCTGATCTCACAGACCCCATGCAAACAATGCCCATCCCATATTTTACATTCTCTTATGCATTTAGGGTGTGGGGCTTCTGATTATTACCTTGCTGGTAACTGGGCCCTTGAAAATTCACTAGAGAGAAGGTAGACAAGCAATCAGGCAACCACTGCTTTAAGCATATTAAGAAAGTGCTTGTAGTAAAACAGCTTGGTAAAAGACCTGAAAGTGATATGAAGTTGATGTCTTGAAATAATTCTGAAAGAAAGAAGCCTCCCTTGGCAGTTATATTCTTCTCATTACTTTCAAGCACATCAGTTCTCAAATGGTTCCTGAAAAACCTCCACAAAAGGGTTTTTGTCTCCCAGTATAATTGTCACTTCAATTGTCAGTTCTGCAAGAACTCAAGAATGAGCAACTTCTGAATATGAGGATACTTACTTACACGATGTTAAAATTACAACTAACACCACCAGAAAAAAATTACAGCTAACACCACTGTTTCTATTGCTGCTTTGAAGAAGGTGTGTTAAAATCCATTGATCAAAAAAGCCACATCTGTCCATAGCTGATACTATAAAGGCCAGCTCTCATGGAAGCACCGTCCTTGAAATTCAGCTTTGCTGAGGGGGATTTCAGGGAACTCCCGTCGTATGCAGAAGTCCTCTTTTTCCCAGAGTTGTTTTAATAGAGCCAACATTTTTCATGTGACAGCTGTCTGTCTTGGTTTAGATAGACAGGTATCTGCCAGGGAGGGTTGGAGTCTCCCTTAAAATGTAAGCCCCTCCCCCCTTTTTCCAAATTATCATAAATTTGCAATTAAAAGGTTGTCAGGCAAAGATTTTGGGAATAGGTATAGCAGTTCTTTACCAGGAATATAAAAATACAGATGTTGTAGTACAGAAGAATAAGCAAGCAAATAAACAAACAAGAAATCCTAGAAAACCCTGTCAGAGTCAGAAATACAACCTGACACCCTGTTGGTCGGGGTGTTGGAAGCAGTCCAAAGTAAGCCCTCCTGGAGTGGCAGATGTGGTTGTGTTGGAGTAGAGATGGTCCCGTCGAAGAAAAAGGGTCCAGTAATGGTGAGATGGGTCCGGTCTTCCTCCAGGGATCCGGTGGAAAAACTGGATACCTAGTGGGACTGTGGCTCCTTTTTGTCTAGGTTAAGATGGTTTGGCTCTTCCTCCCTGTGTAGAGCAGCTTACAATAGTGCAGTGTAATGTGTAATGTCATTCATGAGCTCTTAATGGTCCATTAGCAGAAGACATTCCCATGGGAGTAGTGAAACAATGAAGAGAGATAAGTAGCACTTCACCATCTGATAAGTGACACTGACCCATTTGGGCAAAGATAAGCAATTCTGCTCTACCCAGAAGGAATAGAATAATATGCTCTTTACAAAACCCATGACACTGTCATATAGCAAGGTAGTGACATCTTAATAGATTTATATCAGCTAAGCAAGGGCATTATGGGCACAACATGGTTTGGTGCTGTTCCACACTAATTCTGGAATATGGCTATAATTCTGTATTTTCCTACATTACCCTTAGCTGTGTGTATCAGTCATTAATGGGTTCTCTGCAAAATCTTCCTGATTGTTTTCTATTTGTCTTCTAGCTTTATATTAAGGTATCAGCGATACCTGGCTTGTGTATAATGCTTTAATCAGCAGGCCTTGTGGTCCTTGGCTGAGAGACCAATGTCATTTGCTCTGAGAAATGGAGAGGTTCAGGGACTGAGGCAGCTGCACATCACATGATGAAGACAGAAATTCAGTATTTTGTTTAAAGTTTGAACCATCCTTTTTGTCCATTGGAAGCAGATAGAGTTTCTGTGTGGAAAATGTAATAGAGGACATATGATTAAAAATTGCAGTAGAATGTCGGCATGCAGGAAGGCCACGTTCATCTTGGTCAAGCAGCAATTGATTCCAAGAGTTCCCTCACATTTTAGTGCTTGATATTGGTGTCTTAATAGCGTTGTTTCTGCATATTTTCTTTAATCAAAAGTTCTACATACATTCTGTGTCATGGTTTCCTAGTTTAAATGCAGCAAAGTGAATTATCACAGCATAAAACTGGAAAAATCAACAAATCTTTGTTTTGATATGAGTGAGTGATAAATCAGCAGTTTAAACTCAGAGTAAGTTTCAAAATATCATTGGATTGTAAGTGCAAAGTACCACAGAGATCTAGAGACTTCTGATAGCTAGAGACATAACATTTTCATAGCATGAAGAATCTCTTCATAGAAACTCCAGTTCAGAAAAATGGTACAATGTGTTCTTAACTTCCACAGAAGACAAAGCACATCCTTTTGTGAGCAAAGGCCAGAAAAACAGTCTCATTCCTTCTTGCCCTCCCATTCACAATCATGTAATGCCTCTGTACCAACTCAAAATATTTTATACATAGGAAAATATGTGTGTTTCATTGCAGGCAGTTATGGATAAATGGTTCTGTCCATTCTAAGACAAATTAATAATTCTGCCTACATGTGTTCCTAATTTCACCTGCCTCTCCTATCTGTTGTCTTCCTCTCTCTCTTCCAGCTCACTTTGTTTAACTGAGTTTTTCTGTTCATCTGAGATCAGAAGTTGGCCCAGCATGTGTTTGCAAATTTTATTTTATGTGTCTTAATAAGGTTTTGTTCAGAGATTTGGTTTCTTTCTTTTTAAAATCTCTTTCTTTGAAAATGGATTAAATATCGAGGCCATTGGTTTCCCTTTTGTGGGAAGTCAAAAGGTTTTCCCCTATGAATGGTCAAATGAGGAAGGTAGTGTTAACAGAAACCTGAACTGATGGAGCTGAATAATGTGCTCCAGTTCCAGGTTTCGGGAAGACTTACTTGACAGTCAGCCACATTTAGAGAGCAGAATGTGGGATATTTGTGAGGCAGGACTTGGAGGCCTCTCGCGTCCTGCTCTAGTGCTCCGTCGCAGAGTGAGCTTTGTACCACATCAAGTGCTTTATATCCACTCTTGAGAGTATAGCCAGGTGTGGCAGGAGTTTTTGTTTTACTTAGGTACACATACTCTATTAATCTAGCTCCAAATGCAAACACTCATCAAAGTAGATTAAATAGACTAATATTCATATGGAAACAAAGCTTCTAAGTGGCTGCTTTCATTACATTTCTAATTCAAACATTCTGTATGGCTTAATCTGTCCAATAAGCAACTGGTTTTCTTCTTTTCTTCACCTGCTATGAAGACATGTTCAAGATAAAGAAAAATGCAGAAAACCAAATATGTCATTATTCACTTGGAAGAACATGATTTAAAGCTTTGGAAGGGTTATGTATTTCTGCCCTACTTGACTGTTCTTGCTAACAGAATCCTAGTTTGCTGCAGGTGACATTTGAGAACTGCTGTAGGTTTGTAGAACAACTTGATATGTTCCAGGGCTGAACACATTTGTAACAGCCTCATGGAAAGCCATAACTCTTACTGGTGCATTGGAAAAACAGAAAGTTTCCCTGTGCAACTGGAGGATCCAATTTTGCTCTACATACTGCCACCAAAAAAATGAAAGTAACTCCACTTGAATTCAGAAACATTGCTGCACTGGAGTAATATAAAAATCAGAAATCAGTTTCTAGACATAACATTTTTCAGTTTTAAAAATAAAACCAAGAAAAAACCTCTTGAATTTGGCAACCCTTTTGTTTCTTGCCTGCTCCCACTGACTCTTCCTTCAGCCACTTGCCTCTCCATTCATCCAGTCTCCCACAGGCACATAGCACTGGTTTCAGTCTGTCATTAGATTCATTACTTTCAACTACTCCTTTTTATTTATACTGTCCAGCACATGCCGCTACTGAATTTGCTTCAGTGGCTTTCCTCTTCCATGCTTTTCGTTAGTGGCAGTCATGTTACTCACAGAGGGAGAAAGAGGCTCTTTGCTTTAAGTTCCTGTGCATAGTCTAGAGAAATTTTAAACCACCACTGCGGTCCTGACCCCAGAAGCTCCAGCCTGGCTTGGCAGCAGGGCTCACCTAGGGAGCTCTGACCATGCTTTGTGGAGCAAAAGCCTCCAGAGATCATAGATACTAGAAAATCAAGGGCTTTAGTAAGGATGTGTGAAATGCATTTTTTAAAAAAGCTTTCACAAAGACAGCAAAAAGGACTCCTGGCAGGAGTGCCCCTTCCCCTGCCAAATCTTATATGTATTCTTTGAAGTATTAAACAAATTGCGTACAAGAAATGGCCTAATTTTTTCATATGCGGGCAAAACTTATTTTTCCCTAACTTTTTTCTTAGAAACAATTGAACCATGACTCTTGAAATTTAAAAACACATGAATAACAATGGCCTGGAACAAACATCAGGCATGGAAAATGGAACTGAATGTGTAAAAGTTTAACTAAATTATAACAGCATCTAATAATATAAAATGTCAAAAAGTTTCTTAGTAGCTATAGAATAATGGTGAAACACATCCAGCATTTAGTTTTGGAGGGTTGATTAGGTAACAAATAGCATCACAGGAAGAAAAAATGGAAATAAATGAATGGTGGGTAGTAATAGGTAGCACACATAAACTATAGAAGCTGTAAAAAAGTTTAGAGAGTATTTCAGAATGTGTTTTTCTTAATATTTTTTTTTCTAATCATGAGAAATGTTAGTGGCATATTTCATAACGGGAAGAAAAAATGTAAAACACATAGGAATGTTGCAAAGTGGTGATAAAGTGATGAATGCTTTCAGACATCTAACTATTTTCATGGCTAAGGAAAAGTATCTTGGGTGATCTTTTAAGTTTGCCATTCCAGTCAGATATTTTTGTAAACCAGGCTAATGTATGGCAGTCAACTCTGTGGCAGCCACTCCAGTTGCAGTGATAGTGGGTCCCATTTCTCCCATCCACGACAAAGAAAACTCTCCATTGTAGGAAACAAAACTATGTGAAAATCAACCTTTCCTATGCATTGTAATGTATGGTTGTTAGATATCAATTACACTGCTAGTACACATCTAGACCATGGTACAGATGAAGCTTTCTGAGACCCTCTCTTGCACTTGGTTTTTCCACCTGTTTCACCCACAGTTGATATATCCTCTTTTCTGTTGCTGAAAAATGAAGAATAGATTCCCTTTCTTTGCTCTCCAAGAGGAGTTTTGCATCAGAACAAAAAAATAGCTGGTATTCACTGAGATGAACTGACTCCAGCTGAAGTTCTTTGCCTAGAAGCTTACAGGTAGTCCTTCCTTCTGAGGAGCAAAGAGTGTCGGAAACAACGATGAACATTTATTGTCATATTCTATTATTATACCCACACAGTAGCTCATGAAATGTCATCAGTCCCCAAGGGTGTCAGTACAGAACCTACCAAAACTACTGAATCTCCCCGTTTCTTGGGACCTGCTCTTGTCTAGGACTCAGGAGTAACTGTTTACATGGGTTTTTGGTCCCTCCTGTTGTCTATCTGCATTGCAGATGATTCCTATGGATATGCCTATGGTATGAATGAGACATCTTGGCCTTCTCATTAGTCAGTTCTTGGGTAGCAAAAAATAACTTGGGACAATTGTACACCTCCTTTCCCACCTATTCTTGGAAAAGCTGTTTGTGTCTTTTGGGGGGCATCAGCTGAGGCTGGTCTCTTCCAACCATTCCATTCTGTCAGCCAACTTTGCTCCCTTATCCTGTGCTATGAGGTTACCGACACATTCTAGGGATTTCTTTTACTGGACAAAAAATAGCAGCTTCCCAAGACTCTGTGCAAACAGCAATAAATCCAGCTGGACCTCAGAATAGACACTAGTACAACTTTCAGCATTTTCAACTGTAATGAGTTAGATCACACAACAGTAGAAAAAGTATTATATTTTCTTTTGTTGAAATAGAAAGGAATAAGTCCCAATCCCAAACATGGGGTTCTTTCCAGGGTTCCACACAGATCTTTCAGCAACATTGCCTGTCTGAAATTCTTTCTGAAAACTGGAGCTTTGTGGTGTGCCAAATACAGAACATTCTGACAAAAGAGTAGACAAGCATATTCCAAAGAAAGGAATGCTTTTATATTTAATTCCCTGAGAATATTTCTTTAGCTTTAGGCTTAATTTCTCTTCCAATACACTTTTCCCAAAAAAAGGCTTAATTCGATTTCATACTGTCTCTTTAACATGAAACAGTGGAATGTATCATAGTATCTTCTTACTTGCCAAGATTTGCTTTTCCAAATATGTGCATTTACTGAATGAGGTAAAACCAGATTGCATTCTGCTTGGGCAGCAGATGTGGCAGAAGTCTTCAGAAATTCCCTGGTAGATGGCTAGGACCCAGTGAATCCTACATGGTGTAGCACCCAAGATGTTGCAGGGAGAGACACTGACAATCTAAGGAGAACTTTTTGGTGGAGAGAACTTTCCAAAAATGGGTTAGTTTTCAGTAGGTTGGTATGCTCCTGACCTTGCTAGACACGACAGAATACATTTTAACTCATCCCCCATCCAAGACATTAATTATCTAAGGATTAATTTAAACTGTAATTATCAATCAGTGTTTTATTTTCCACCCTCAGCTGGAAACTTGCATTTTCTGTGAAATATTGTGAAATACTTTTGTGTAATTTTCAATTTTCATCTCTAATTTTGATGGCAGAGGGATGGTATCCTTTTTATTGTGTTTTGTGTTGTTTAACAAAAAAAGTTACAAGAATCAGATGGCCTACACAGTAATGGTTGCACATGTCATTATTAGTGATTAGTACAATTCCAGGAGCTGACATCCCTAAGGACTATGCTCTATCTTACCCAGGGGAAAATAAGTCAGGGAGAAGGACCATGGCCATTAGTTTGGAGAAAAAAAAAAGCACAAAGCAGTAAATCTAGAAAATGCAAAAATTGTAATCTTGATTTCTAGCATTGCTTGGTCAGAAACCATCTCTGTGCTTGTTTCTGCTTAAGGAAAGCATATCTTCTCACCAGAAAGCAAACGTGTATACACTCCTTCTGTTTGGTGTCCTTTTAAAGCCCAAGTCCTTGCTTTTGGTTTCACTTACATTTGAGTTTTACTTTAGCAGGCTGATTTAAACAAGTATACATCTGCTGCAAATGGGTCACATTTGTTGCTGTACAGTGAACAGCAAGCAGCCATTAATCCGGGATAACTTGTTATTTAACCCAGATTTACAGCTGTGCGTTTTCAGTGGCCTCCCCCTCTCAGCTTGCTTGTGCTGCAGCAGTGTTTTTCAAAGTGCAGGTCGTGTTCCCCTTGAGGGCTTTGAGAAGGATCAGAGGGTGGGTTGGAAGCTGCAGGAGAAGTGATAATCCAAGCAGCCCCGGCTGTGGCTCCAGCGGCTTTGCTTTGGTTGCAGCACTGGTGTGAGGAGTCCCCCTGCCCTTCCTCCCCGCTGCCGGCTCCTGTTCCGCACACCAGCCCTGGGGGCTCCTGAATGGGGCTGGGGAGTCACAGCACCCAAGCCAACAGGGGTCGGCCTGGCTGGTGAGATGCTCTGCCACACAAGCACACGCCCTGTCACAGCCAGATGTGTTTCCAGGCCCAGCTCTCCATGCAGACACGAGGTACCAGAGTGTTGCTGGCTTTGTGCCGGCCGTGGCACAGGGTAAGAACAAGCTGTGAACACCAGGTTAAGCAGCAGAGCCACAAGCTGGGAGCTTGTACTGTCAGGTCATTCAGGGTCAGGGAAAGTGGAGGCTGTAAATACTTGCTACAGTCTTGAAACTAGCCAGGAAACTACAAATTGACTTTAATTGCAGACAGTTTGTCTGCATGGAAGATGTGATTATTTAACTAATACAACATACATGAGCAGCCATTCTGGATCAGACCAATGTTCTTATTAGCACTGTATCCTGCCTCCAACATGAGCCAAAAAGTATACAAAGAAAACAGGCATACTCAGTAATTTTCCCCAAATACCCTCCTTGCTGCCAGCCACTTGCAGCTCAGGGGTTTCTGAGTTACATATGGTTGAATTTAGCAGTCCTCGGTGGACTTGTCTTCTATGAATTTCTATTTCTCCTTGAACCCATGTAAAATTTTACTATTTCAATGTCCAAAGACAGTTTATGTCTTGATGTAGTGATTTCAGCAAGTCCTTTCTTCTCTGCCTTGGAGAAAACGAGCTGCAGATCACACTTGGAGTCGTACCAAGACATATGAGCCAAAAGGAGTGGATGGAATTGCCACAGTTTCAAGAGGGTAAAGAAAACTTTTTTTGTTAAAAAGAGGTAATTTGGTCACTGTGTGCACTGAGTAATCTCTTCAAGAACTTAAGGGACCTATCCTTTAGCTGTTGAGCACAGATTTATCTTTACAGGCTTCAACAGCAGCAAATAGCAGTTGAGCTTAGCTTTCTTTGTAAGTGGCCATCAACTGGCTTGTAACATCTGCTCTTGCTGCTGGGGGTGTTCTGGGGAGGGAATTGAAAGCAATGCTCCCTGCACAGCCATCACAAAATCAGAAAGATAATTGCTTGGATTTGCATACGATGAGTAATTTGTTACCTAGAGAGTGGCAGAGGTCTCTGATCATTGATCAAATATTTCAGTATCCAAAATTCAGTCTTTGATTCGTGCTCATTAGATCAAAGTTCTGCCAGCTTAAGGATCCATTAAGCTTTTGTGCTGACTGCATATTGCAAACAAGCTGTACAAATTCTCCCTGCTGATGCACTTGTCTCTAACAATGACTATCAATTGGATAGGTAAACAGTACAAGCATAAAACCTGTCTCATTTGGCTTCCAGTTTCTGTAGGTTGTTCATTTGCTTTATCAGATATTAGTTGAGGTAGAATCATAGAATCATTAATTTGGAAAAGGTACCTCTCAAGTAGAATGGGTACTAGCTTTTCTTTTGGTAAATTCACATCACAGACTCAATTCCTAGCTCACAGCAGCAAAAATGTGCCCTTCAGAGGTTCATTTGTTTTCTCTTAGATTGTGTATCTATGACTCTGAAAAACTGTATTAACCTACATCTCACCCTTGAGGACAGAAGTGGTGAAATCTCAAAAATACCAAGTCGATGACTTCTAAGCACATCTGTCCTGTGACATGATAGATGTGCATGTGCGAATGCCAAGGAAAAACTTATTGTAACATGCGTGTTAGAAGATGTTGTGGGTTAGCCCTGAGAGGCAGCTCATTCCCACACAGATTGCTCACTCACTCTCTCCCAGCTGAATGAGGGAGAGAGTTGAGAGGATTAAAGTGAGAGAATTTGTGTTTTGAGATAAAGGTAGTTTAATAATAAAGGCAGTTGTGTGCACAAGCAAAGTGAAACAGTGAATGAATTCACTATCTCCCATGGATAAGCAGGTGTTCAGCCATCCCAGGAAGGCTGGGGTCCATCAAGTTGATGACTTGGGAAGGCAAATGCCATCACTATAAATGTCCCCCCCTTCCTCCTTCTTCTCCCAGCTTTTATTGCCAAGCACGCCGCCTTATGGTGTGAATATCCCCATGGTCACTTGGGGTCAGCTGTCCCCACTGTGTCTCCTCCCAGTGCTGCTGATCAGAGTGGCTAAAACATCCCTGTGTGTTCAACACTGTTTTCATCAGGAATCCAAAGCTTAGCAGCCTAGGAGCTGTTATGAGCAAGATTAACTCTATCCTTCCCAAAACCAATTCAAAGTCTGTATATTCTCCATATACTGTGCTGGGAATAGATTGATTTGCACACCCTCACTTAGCAGTTCTAGAACTGACTGGAGGTCAGTATATCCTAAACATTAAAGTGACAGAGAAAATAAAGCAAAAAATTCAGTAGCTAGTGTTGAGTAAAAGCCATGGATGTATTAAGATGTTATCTTTACCAGTTATCTTTTGTCATCCAGGTTAACTCACTCCTTCCTTGGTTTCTTCCTTAGTTTCACCAATACATCCTGTCAGTGTACAGAGAAAGGCTCCCAGAGGAATTGACCCAGAGCACTGACACCGTGAACTGCTCTCAGAAGAGCTGCCATGTGTTCTCATTAGAGGGAGGACCTAGGAAGGCCTTTGGCCTGCTATTTTGGGTGCATGGAACTGGGTGACTTTCCCCTCCCCCCCCCCTTTTTCAGTGACTGAAAATCACTTAAATTAATATAAAGATCTAGTCTCCATATTGATTTACGTGTTTTCAATTGTATGCATGTTTCCAATATGATATATTTGAATTTAATTTGTGTTACATTACATTCTTCTGTATGCAATGGCTTTCCTGTCTCTTTGTGTAATTAATATATAATAACACTTCATGATACCTCAGTGACCTGGAGTAGAGCCCTCAATCTGTGCAATGAGAAGGCTGCCAGAGGATTAGGGCACTGGAATAGAACTAAAAAGATATGAGATCCCTTTCCATCTCTGTTGCTGGAGGATAGCAGCAGTGTTGCTCTCCTCTCACTGCTCGTTTGCCTTTCTGGTCTGTGGAATTAGGATAATTAGTGCAACCGTGACCCTCAGTGAAATGAATAAATGGAAAATTGAGGTAATAAGTTTTACTGCAAGGTTTAACATTGCCAACTGTTTGTGTAGGTGCTCTCTCATTGTCAGATCTAGGATAACTTCTCAATTCTGTACTCCCTGTACCTACTCTGGCTGCATCCTGACTCTCAGGGATACACACTATCACAACTTCTTGTTTAAAATGCAGGGAACTGTGGGTGCGGGGGGATCAGAGCCAGGTCACCAGGCTGAGCAGTCAAGATGCCAGGACTGTGAAGAGTTCCATGGAACACACCTGATACAGGTAATTGACTGCTGTGAGCATACATGCCAGCTGTACACACACACAGATTAACACCCTGCTTTTCTTAACAGTTGGGTCCAGAGGTCAAAATACCTGCATTTTCCACACTGCCTTTATTAAAGGACAAAAAAAGGGATGCAGTTGTCTTTTTCACTGACAGCTGTAGTGGCACTTCGTTACTGTTGAAGCATGCCTGTGGCACAGGGAATATGTCTGGGAAATATCTGTCATGCTATCCTTAGGATGCCAGTGTCTGAATGCATCGTAAACCTTGCAGACATGAATGGTGTATGGCTATGGCACAGCTGCTGTGAGCAGCCCTTTGCCTGCTGGGCTGTGCACACAACATGCCAGTATCTGCTGTGCCAGGGAAAACAGCTGTCCTTTTGGTAGAGGCCACAGAGTAGAAGTTCTCATAACTTCTGGGGCCTGATTTATGCACATTGTGGACTATGAAGAGCAGTGCTCTTGAAAGGGCACTCAAGTAACAAACACTTTGCATGAAGAAAAATAATGTCAATGTACTGAAGGTAAATGTCATTTCATATTTTGACTGTCCTTGGTCCTCCCAGTCTGCTTCAAGGACCACATCTAACTTTTAAAACCTGAAAATCTTTCCAAATTATCTCTTAATCATAGACTTTTTCTTTCAGTTGTACCAAACCACAATACTTTCCTTGTGTTCTTTTGCTTTAAGTTGCATTGATCTGAAGTGTAAGACAGGCAATAAACAAATCTGAATCGGCTTCAGATCCAGTGTCTCACCAGAGCTAGACATGGAACCTTCCCAGTGCCCTGTGAGATATTTAATAGACTTAGAAGTCTCTAAGAATTAAAAGAATGCAATTTCTTTTTTTTTTTAATTTCTTTTAAAATAAAGCATTTTCTTTTTTTTCTTTTAGAAGTTTCTAAAATGCATTAACTGTGGATTCTATCTGTGTTTCACATCCACAGTATCTCTAGATAGGAGAATAGGAAAATTCTAAATCCTGAAATCACTTCCAGTATATTTTTCTTTAAAATGCAAAATAATCTTTGTTCAAACATACAGAATGGTTGGTATTTGGCCTGGTAAGTTATAGATTTTAGCTCACATAACTGTACCTCAAGATAACTCACATAACTCAAATAAAGTTGACAAATTCTGAATACAGTTGGAAGAATAAAGGCCTTTTTTTCTCTGTGCCTGAGTGGAAAAAGTTGAAGAAATATTATTTAGATTCCATTTGGAGGGCTCAGGAAAATAGAAACAACAAACAGGTGTTTTTGGCAAACTTCAAATATTTAATTTACTCTGAAATAAAACATTTTAATCCTTTTTGTCATCATCATTGTGTTTTTAATAAATGTTTTGTGCTTCCTTATTTATAAGGTAGGTCTTGCTAATGGAAAAAAGGACATTTTAAACCAGAAGTAAAAAATGTCAGAGCAGACCACTCTGGCTCTCCGTAGACAAATATTTCATATAAGGAGAATGAGGGAAATTGCCTTTTAGTCTTCAAAATTCTTCCAGTTGATCTTGGAACAAATTTTGGTCCAGTTCATTGCCTCAAGAGCTCGATTTCTTCTACCACCTCTACTGCTCACTGGAGAAAGAAAGGATAAAAAAAAAAAAAAACAGCAAAAAAGCCCCTAACTTTATTCAAAATAAACCCATCCAAACTGATGCCAGGAAACCCTTTTTGCCTTAGCAGCATGTCCTGGGCTGTAGTATAGGATGTGCACAAAGTATTCTACCATCATCTTCATGAACTGTTGAATCCAGGTGGGGCAGTGTTTTCCCAGACCCCCTCCCTCTGGGCCATTATCCTCTGCTAATGGCCCATCAAATGCCTTGCCCATGACCCATAGATAACTCCCTCCGGGAGTTATCTCTGTTTAATGGGCCATCAAGGACCCCCTGCATGATTCATCATCCCATTGTGAGATGCTCTGGCCAGGGGGAGGAACCAAGCGTTCTCACCTGGATATAATCTGGGGTTTGGGACAGTACAGGGGGCCTTTACCCACTGGATTCCCAGAGGAACAGAGCTACCAGACCTTTCTACAGGATCACTGCTTCAAGAAGACCACTTCATCTGGACTGCTTCCATCACTCTGCTCCCATAGTATTCTGACCCTGTCAGTGGTCTTTTGTATTATTGCATCTATTTTATTTTACTTTTTTTTTCCTTTCTTCCTATTAAATTGTATCTCTGACTTGGAGCCTCTCATTTGTTTTGCTTTCAAACCACTACACAGCATGTTCTGAAAACCTGCTCACTCAGGTACTGTGTTCTCTAGTGATGCAGACTCCCTGCAGCAGCAGTTAATTGCTTCCTCTTGGCGCAGACCCCTGGCTACCTTTGGGTAAACCTGCAGCAGTCCTGCACACAGGGGCCTGTCCATGGCATGACCTGAAGGATCCAAGCAGCTTCTCTGAAACCTCCCAGGTGTTAGTGCAGGGGCAGGCTGCTCCTGCCTTCCACACAGGCTCCACAGAAGAGCTTAACCAGAGCTCTGCATCACGGCTGAGAGCATCAGCTACTCTGATCCAGCAACTATCCATCCACCAAAGCCAATGACTTGGAATTAAGTGTGGTGAAGGGAAGCACAGTAGGACAATAATGGGCTCCAAGAGAAGCCAGCCTTGGACTTAAAGCAATAGTGAACGTTTTGCGTGAGAAATACAGCAGCACTTATGGGGAGATCTGTTCCACAGGAAAATTCTAGGGTGACTGGCCCAGCTCTCTGGGACCACTGGCTTTCTGAAAGACACACCACAGCCCATAAAACTGGCTACTAGGGCTGAAATAAATGAATCTGCTGTGGACACTAAATGCTGTACCATGAATGTTTCTTCAGTTCTAAACTTTCAGGTGCAGTTCCTAAAATTGGATAATGTTCTTCAGCTACTTTTTGTGGGAAATAGGAACTGTCTCCTAGACTTGCCATATTCATTCTCTCTTAGTTGAAGTGTTTGCTCCACATGTGTGGAAAGGAGGAAGGGGATAGGAAGGACAGGGTTTTCCAGAATACTTACTACTTTTCTGAGCCCTTATTAAGCATATGCATGAGATGTATCTCCTTCATTACTTGCCCTAATGTATGGGCTTTGTGCTTCATTTACAGAGCATTTAAAAAAACCCATAGAGAATCGAAAAAGCAGACATGCACTTTGACTGAAGGAACTGGGAAACAACAATACTTTTCTCAAGTCTGATTATCTTAATTTTACTCACCTAGCAAAACGAGAAAACATGTCTTTGAGTGGAATTATTTGGAATCAGACTAGATGCAGGATGTGTCATTTGTCTGACATGTGGAAACTTCTGGATTTATTTAGGAAAACATTACTTTAAAGGGAGTTCCTCAGAAGAAAGCAATTAAATGTAATTTAGGAAAAATGCATATTGTTGCATAAACGATGAAATATGATTGTAAAATGTATAGCTTTCTCTCCTGGTTTTATTTTTTCTGGTTGGACCTTCTCCACAGACCTGAACAGCAACAGCTAATCATACTGAAATGTGGGAGAGGTTTTAATGGGTTTGGGTGTAGGAAAATACCTAACAAAAGGACAACTTCTTGTTGCTCAAATCAGACTTACAAAGTTCTGATCTGACTGAAATTCTCAAGGGTGAAAAAAAAGTGCATTGAAAGCCCATGAAAACCAATAGCAGTCTTTCTTTTTACTTCACTGACCTTTAAAAATTACTTGGAGGTTGAAATCCTTCCCTCACTAACTTCAGCGGTTCTTGGATGAGGTCCACATAAGTGTTTACTACCTCCGGAGCATTTCTTCAAAAAGTGGGGAGCTTCCCTGTGCTTGCTACATACCAACTCCATTGGCAAAGTGGAATCAGAATTCAGACAACTTAACATTAAATCAAATGTATTTATTGATGGAAGTACTTTAAGCCATCCTGCTGAATTACTGCATCCCCCTTATCAAAATCTTGCAGACACTGAGGGTTTTTCCTCTGTGCTTGATTCTGCCTAAGGAATTTCTACCATCCTCCTCCAGGGGCTCTGTGCAGGTACAAGGATCCACATCCACAATCTCTGCTCCTCACAGTCAGGGATTCCAACTGTGGATTGGAAAACTATCATGACATTTTGAAAGGTTTAAGCTACTTTGTGACCTGCTTTTTCTCCTTTACGAGTGGGAGTGAAAACCTGGATACTTTTCATAATAGCCAATTATCGTGTAAAAAACCCAAGAGACTTAAGGCTACATTTTCTCCTGTAGGTTTAAGTAAAGTACTGTCCAGAAACAACTGCAGAGGCAAACATAAAAAACCCCTCTGTGTACACTTTGGTTAGGTTGATTCCAACCACTTTTGCGGGTACTACAGAGAATGTCATTAATGTCATTTGTCTGGTTTCAATATTGAAGCTTCAGAAAAATATTAAGGTACTGAATATGAAAGCAGAAATGTGTCAGCCTCAGCCCTGCACTCACTTGATCCCCACTAGCTGGGACAGCGGTTCATGTGATTCAAGTGGTTGTGGTTAAAAACGCTTTTATGTCTATCTAAAGTTACCACCAATAACACAGGGCCCTCTACCAGCACTGTCGCAGGGTACAAGTTCTTGGAAGCAGTAATAACAGGATTGTTTCTCTTCCTGTGTGTATGATCATTTTAACCTTAATTGTAGCTGTTCATTTATTAAAATAAATAACTCAGGAATATAACAAGTTTTAAATTCCAGCTGTTCAAACAGTCTTTTTATTTTCTTTGTGCACATGGTTTGGTGGGTAATTTATTGTATCCATTTTCTTTTTTAAAATTTTCTTTTTCTTTTTCTTTTATTTTCTTTTTTGTTTTAACAAAAAAAATGTGCAATGTATTTTCCAGATATACTTGACAACTATGTATGGAACCAGTGCTGGTTCAACACAGGGCCATAACAAAAAATAAACTTTGCCTTTTCTTTAATAGCATGTTACCTATGATGCACACTGATTTCTGATTCTGATAATGTTTGACAAGGTGGTTGAGACTGCCATTGTGCAGCTTAATTTTCCACCTGTCCCTTTGCTCTTCCCTTTACCTGCTAGCTCCTTTCCTTGAACTTTGCTTAAATGCTTATTAGTATCCACTGTGCCTTCTCCCAAAGGAATGCTACTCTTTGCCCTTGAGATGTGCACCAGGTTCCATTTACCAGCCTCCTTTGAGATCAGAAGTTCTGCTTCCTACATCAGACAGCATACAGGATACACAGGTGTAGATTCAAGGCCAATTCTTCCCCATGCTCCTCCAGTGAAGCCAGAGAAGGGTTTCCCCACTTCCCTCCCCTAAAGGAAGAGGCAAGAGGGCAGAGAGGTTCTGGCCTCAAACTGTCCTCCCACGCTCTGTCAGTCCTGAGGAGATGCAGGGAAAGGGAGGCAACTTGCAGCAGCAGAGAGCGTCTGCGCTGCTGGCTGGTATCCAGGCATGATTCAGAACACGAGTAACGAAAATATTCTCAGGAGCTGCTTATGATTTTAAACTGTCCCTATACATTATTAACTCATACTAGAAGGGCAATAAAATCACTGAATCCAAATCGAGTCTGTAAAAAGGTCTTTCTTCTGTAGTTTTGTATTCTTGTTATCACACCATCTCACACATGAAGCGAAGATGGTGATTTTCTTGCATTCAGCAAAGTAAAACATATAATGAGGCATAGTTTCACTTGTAGAAAGATAAGAGATAAAGGAAATAAAAGAAACAATCTTTTATATCTGCTAGGGAAATGGGATGCACAAATATGAATGCCTTGATTTTCATTAGCATTTAAAGTTGGCAGCATGTTTGTCTGGTCTTAAAGCGGATACAGGTCCCTTTTAAATCCACCTCTGGTAAGGGAATAGTGTAAAGTGTCCCCATACATCAAACTAAAGACAGGGTCTTCTGGCCATTTTTCCTGTGACACAGAAGAAGAGGCCCTGTAAAAGTCTAATGTCAAGAAAGGCTGAAGCTTTTCTGCATGGTGACAGGTTTAAATAATCTGGAAGAGAGCATGTAAGATCTGCTTCTGCTTACATGTGTATGCCAGTCGCCTAATTCTGATGTGTAAATGCTTCCCATATCCTAAAAATGGCAAAGGCTATATAATTCACCTCAACTCACCCTGGAACTCTGAATCCAATTTGTGATAGGAGCCAATGAGTTCTGCTTCAGAACCTGTTTCCTTCCAAAAACGAAAAGAAAATCTCTGTGAAGGAGTGGTTGTTCACAGGACTGCTGCCTCCTGATTTTCTCTGCATGATGTTCTCCTTTACACAGACTAATTGTCAGCACTTCTGAGTGTGATATCCAGCTTCCTGCATACTATAAGATGCTCATAGGGGAAAACATACCATTATTATGAAAGATAGTTTGCTGTCCCACAGGAGACACTTGGCAGAAGGAATAAGGAAATAAAGTCAGCTTGAAACTATAGCTGAACATTTGCAGACTGTTACAAAGCCTGCAAAACAGGAGAAATCCCAGCATGTTTCAGTTATATTGGCTCTCCCATATCATTAATCCCATGACCCAGGCAAGTCTTTTCCACAGTTCGCAATAATTAATAGTAGGAGAGAAGAGATTAAAGTTGAGGAAGAAAAAGCAGCAAAGACATTAGAAGCAGATTTCCTAGCTTTTGATGAGGAATGACTAATAAGAACTTTAAAAGCTGACCCGTCTTCAGAAATGTTTGGTTGAAGTTCCAAATCCCAATAACGCTTCATGAAAAATATTTTAAGCCTTCTATTTAAAGGCAAGCGTCTCTGTGTGTGTGTGTGTGCATGTGTGTGTGTGTTGTGGGGTCTGCATTTTAGCTCTTCACCTTGGAAAAGTTCTTTAATCTGCTTATGAAGAATTACTTGTATGGTGGTGATGCTGCAGTTACGAGCAATGTAAATGCTTTTAACCTAAAAGAGAACTAAAACGTCCAGATACCAAGATAGGCAGAGGGCTTGTCTGGAAAAAATTTAGAATGTTGCTCTGAATAGTGACTAACAAAAGATCTCCTTTCCACTTACACAGTAAATAAACTAGGATGAAAATAACTACTGTCCACAGGTATGACAAAAATAGCTGATCCCTGTGACACCCATGAACAGATGTATGAGGAAACCTTCCCAGGGTTTACAAAGCACTGCTTGCGGGCACCAGAAAACTTTGTAGCCTGGAATGAGTTACTGGATACCACACACGTTACCAACCACCAGAGAAGTCAGAGATACAGTGATTTTGTCTGAATCCCTTCCCCTCACTGCTTTGTACACATCAGCATGCATCCAGTCCCATGCAGAACTTTCCAAATTGAAATCACACATTGTGCTTCCCTTGAAATGTGCAAGCCATCTGCCACAACTTTGTTTGGGTTTGAGCCATTTCTTTGTGAATAGGTGCTTATCAGTTTCTCTTGTTATTTGTACTTTGAGGTAGGTGATGGGGAGTCCAAGACCACCAACACTCTCTTTGTCTGACCAGATGCATACAGAATTATTTTCTATAAATAATGGAAGAAAGTTCTGAAAAATTTATATTTCTATTGGATTTTTCATTACTTCTGGCTTTTGTGTTTATTTTTAATGTGTTGAGAAATAAGAATAGAGATGTATTGTTAGTATATTGTGACAAAGGTGCTAATAACATCAAAGAACATAATCTGTTTTACAAAAATGATAAAGTGTTTATGATTCACTATAAATGGACACCAGTATACTTATGAAGTATGTGAAGTACTAGTAAGCAGTATTTGTTTTCCCCTGTGGATAGCTGAGATGGTCATCATTGATATATGGGAGGCAAAAGGACAATTTTGTTTTGCTTTATTTTGGTTTGGTTTGGTTTTGAAGAAAACCCTGCTAAAGAAGTGGCCTTTTTATTCCTTTGACCTACATGATCTTAAAACTTGGTTTGCTCTCCCAGAAGGAATTCCATAGCCAGTAATTCTAATCCCCAAAACACTCTCCCCAAAGGCTGTCTAAGATGAAGTCAAAACTTGTCTTTTTTGTTTTACATCTTGTCTCAATGGAGCACAGCTGCTCTGTGGGTTGTGGGCAGAAAGGTGATCTGATGCACACTTCCTTTGAGCATGCACAAGAATATATATTCATCTACACTACTTTTTTCCACATAAATTATCCAGAACATAGTAAGAAAAACAAATGTTAGTCCCTCACAAAATGGAAAAGGTCTTAATAATTCAATAACCAGAAGTATTAGTTTGATACAAGTGTCTCTTGCTTCCTTTTGAAGGCAGCAGATTTATGAACAAGTGTAAAAATAAGATGAAAACTCTAATTTGGGGCTAGAAGGGACCTGTGGAGCAGGACCACTTTAAAGTTTTTTCAGGTTGCTTGTGACCTCATCTGGTCCAGTTTTAAATACCTCCAAAGAAAGAGAATCCATAACCTCCTTGGGGATGAAATATAATTTCTTCATGTGCTTCCATTCTTAAATAGGAATCTCCATGGCCACCTTACTATTTTCACAGTGAATTTAAGCTTTCATATCCATTATTAGAAAAACACAATTCAGGTCCTTGTACAATTAATTTAGATTTTCCTTTTTCAGAAGACTTGAGAACGAGGGAACATGTCGGGCTTACCAGTGTTTATTAAACATAACAGCAAGATAGGAAGGCAACAGACACAACCTGTAAGCTTAAGTTCCACTGGTCAGAGTAGAAAATGCTTTTCCAAAAGTCTCTGGAATTTTTAAAGGAGATTGTAATTTGATTTTCACTAAAAGAAATTTAAAGCATTCAGTCCATTTGGGACACACTTGCCAGGAATATTTTAGTAAATGAACTTATTTTGTTAAGAAAAGAAAATTATTCACAGGAAATTAATTCAGAAGTTTTATCCAGAAACCAGAACCTGAGTTTTAGGTTTGTCCCATGACCATAAAACCCTGTCCAGAGAAATAAAATGCAACAGACAGCAGAGCGAACAAATAAAAAACTGAGGCTGAGTAAGTAATGGGTGAATTGAGGAAGATGGCATCCTTCCTGCAAATACCTTTCAAGCAGAAAAAGCAGTGATTTGTGCCAGGTTCAATTTTTGTGGCAGTTTTTCATACACCTCTTACAGTGCTGCAGTCTGTGGAACGTGTTATTTTAGAAATTTACAAAATCGCGTTGGCTGCTGGATAAAAGGATAATCTGGTTCCTCTGTGTTTCTTAACCTTCATCATTTGCACCACTCCTAACAACAATCCCTAGGAAAATTGCTTCTATATACACAATCTTTAAGGATCTTGTTCCGAATGGAGGCAGATTCCCTAACAGCGTCTAGAAAATAAAAGAGCTTTACCTGATGACAAATGTCAAATGCAGGCTGCTCTGCTGTACCTAACCACTGCTGTTCACTTTCTTGGAAATGTTTGGAAGCGCTTAAAATCACTAAGGTCAATTTTTTTAAAATAAATGTCTACCCATAAAGCCAGATGCCTTGGGAACGTGAATGCAATTTATGGATGTCTGAGAGAAAGGAGGAAAGTGTAACTGATACTTTGTTTCCCCATACCATTTGAAATGTTTTGCTTCTCTAAAGTATGGTATCATTTAAGGAAGAAAGGAAGCACCTTGGTTGAACTCAGTGGTCTTACGGGCCTTTTCCAGCCTTGCTGGTCCCTGTGACCTCTCCTAATAGGGAGAGCGGCACCAACTCCATCAAACAGTCCTGGGAATGGGCATAAAATATTGGGTTTTTAACTTTCCAGACATCTAGGAGTAAATGTTATTCTTCTCCTTGAACAAGTGTGTTTCTTTCTTGTGAAGACAAGTATGGGAGAGTTTGAGGCTTTATATCTTATCCCTGAAGAAGCATGTAAATTTAAAAAAAAAAAAAATAGTGATATTTAAATAATTCCAAACCCCCACCTGTATTAAAGCCAACAAGAGGAGCAGTAAAAATCAGATAAAATTCCAGAGGTGTTTTGCCAGAGGCTGGTGTTCCTCAACTGCATCTTTGTTTCTCTGATCCAAAACTACAATGTCCTCCTTAACAATCCAAAAGAAGAAGCAGAGTGGCAGGCAAAGAGGGAGATCAGCAGGAGAAAAGTAACCTGGACCACATTTACATGCTGACCTTAAATCTGTGAACTACTCTCTTAATAAGTCCTCATAATTAATATTGGCATTAATATTTCATGAACAGCATTTCTATGAATTTTTATTCATTATATTGTAAAATTCCCCACAATAACCTCAGCTCTGCCCATGTTAACTTTGATATTTCCCTAGGAAAGAGACAACGTTGCTGTGACCAGTCTGGGGCTGCATATTTATTACGAGTGAATATGTTTGTACTCTTTAGAAGGGTTGCTGCAATTAAATTGTATTTACAAGGTCAGAGTTCTGTCCACATTCTCTCAGACTCTGTCTTTTACCCAGCAGTGTTTGACAGCAATTGAAGTAACTTCATTACCTACCTCTCTTTGAAACTTAGTTAAAATCAATTCACAAAACTCAAGTGATTGAGATGGGAAGACAGACTCATAGACCACTTCCATGTAAGTCCCCTTTCTTTGCAAAATTCCCACATTTTGTCACTTTTTTGGCTTGAAAGAAGGCTGAATTGAGTTCTAGATATGTCCAGCCAAAGGCATCATGACTTGGCATCAGTGTGTAAAAGTGGTCTTACTTAGAGTGGTCTCAAAAGTTATAATGCTGACCCCACAAATGTCTTTTCCCACTGTCATGACTCTCCTCTTTCAATATCAAATTTCCCTGCCTATGAAATTACAGCAATACAGAGGAGCAGCAGCTCAAGATTGTCACAGCCAATAGCTTATGGGCCTTCTTATTGAAATGGTGGGGCATAAATGGGCAAATTAATTCTTAAACAAAAGATTACCCTTCCTGTTCAGGAGACACTTAATGTGAGGTAATATAATTTTAACAGGAAAAACATTGAGGCTTTTTCTTTAATATAATGTTGCCAGACTCTAGAAAAATCTAGTCAGATACTCCAGACTAGAAAAATCAGTGTCCTCAGACACCCTGAGTTTGGGTGCCCTACATTTGGAATTACAAATCTTGGAGTGTGTTGGGCACCTCATGCAGCTTGCCGTTTTCTTCAGGCCAGAAAGTTTAGACAGATCCAGAAAGGCATCAGATCTCCAAAAAGAAAGGGCTTTAAGTTGTACATTTACATGTGGCTTGTTTCAAACCCTACTACTACATCCTATAAAACATACTAGGACTGCTGTTACTTCTTTATTGGCTTATAAAACTTGATCCTCTCTCCCAAATCCACAAGAGCACTGTTTACTAAGCTACCAGTTCCTATTTTCCAAAAGATAGCAGACAACTATAAGGAAAATTTAGTCTAGCAATTAAAGTTCGTCAGCTTTTTCTGAAGTTTTGGGTTGAAAGATGTTGGCAAAGATGCTGCTAGCAACAAAATCACTGGTATGTGCTGAAACAGTCTGTAAGTTTGTAATGACATGATTCTTTCTATTTGATTACCTGAGAATGTTAGGGCTGTTTCTAATGGGTTGTATCCATATATAATGCATAATGGAGGGCAGGATTCATGCTAGTTCAGGCTTACCTGATAATTAATATGGATTTTTTTGGGTGATAAATCCAGGCCAGCTAACTCATGTACCTTCCCTAGGTTTAGCTAGTGAAGTTCACGCTTTCAGATTACTAAAATACTGACGTGATGGCTGCCAGATTCACTAGTGCTGGCAGATGCCCTGCTGGAAAAGAGGAAATTCCCTGGCCAAGGAAGTGAAATGCAGCTGTCCCCTGCCCCTAGGAAGTGCAGTTAACAAATTATCGGCAGAATAGGATGGAAAAGGATAGACCCATGGGTTGATTCTGAACAGAAAATATGATCCAAAGTAGACAGGATTTTAAATTAGTTGGTGAGGCAAATGGCATTGCTATTCCTACTGTTGGTGATCAGCTGTCCAATGGCAGCTTGGGGTTTATCAACCAATTTGCTAACTTGTTGGCATCTAAATTTTCTTCAGGTACCTCCTTTCAGGCCTACATTGCCAGTACTTTAAAAATGGTCTTTGCTGCAGTCTGAAGGAAGCTGCAGGAAACAGAACACAGGCTAAATGTTTTAGCAGCAGAGGGATGTGAGAAGTGTGGGATCTTTTGCCAAATCTTCTTGGCTTTTCTGCACAAAATTTGACTGATTTTTCCTATGTTTTAACCTCTGACACTGTTCTTTAGGGGCTGTGTGTTGCATATATTTGAGTTGCTGTAGACTCAAACAGTCACAGCAAAAATCTAATGGCTTATTCATCAGGCACGTCAAGTTTTCAAGACTCAAGTTATTTCTTAGTAACCAGCAAGTTTCTTAGCTGCAGCCTTGCGTCTCCTGGGCCTAATGTACAGAGACAGCAAACATTCTCATATTCTCAGAAAATGAATGTTTCTATTCTTTTCAATGTGCGTAAAAATGGTGAATAGTCTTCATTAAACTTAATTCTTCCAGTCTTCTTTATGGCATGTCTTTATTTTGAAAGTTCTATTCACCCAAAATAATTATATTATTGATTTTTATTCCTTTTAACACTTTTTTCCTATAGTCCTTCAGAGGCTGATAAACTAGATGTAATGAGTGACCACAACTGAAATGCAGCCAGTTTTGAGGTGAAACAAAGCAGCTATAAAATGGCAAACAATAACATTTCAAAATAGGTTAGGAGAGGACAGAAGGAGTAATAATATAGGCAAGAGAAAATTCAGAGGGAATGTAAGAATACAAAACAGGAATTTGGTCAGTACATACCGTATTTAAAACTCACACTAAAAATAAGAATTTCAGAGGAGGGTTAGTAGCTGAATGCTCTTTTGAGTCTACATTCAGCTTGTTGCCAAGCGCGTTGATTGTGTGATAAAAGCAATTGAAATGTTTGACCAAAATGTGAAACATTGGGATTTTGTTTCACACTGCACCTATTAGTAGGAAATTATAACTGTTTTAATAGTGAGAGGCATTCTAGTCAAATTAAGCAGCTACCCAGGAGGAGAAATCAATGTAGGGAGGATCCATTGACTTTAAGCCAAGGAGCCCTCAAGTGTCCATTGGCACTTATACTCCGTCACACCTTGTCCACAGAGGAGTGTGACACTTATTGACACCAGGGCACACCGTATTTTGATGGCTTTTTTTATTATCTCTCAGGATCCTAAAAGGAAAATGTGGTATCCAACCACACATAGTTTAATTTGCAGGTATTATTGAAAAAGACCCTGGAGCTAAGGTGTCTCTCAGTAAATTCTGCCCTGTCTGTATTCTCTTATATCCACTTGGGATTTCCCTGAAGTTCCCCTTGAGCAACATCAAGAAGTCTCTATTCTGCCTATGAAAACTCCCATTTGCTCAACTGCCTCACAGAAGTGTCTTGGTTTCAACTTCTTTGAGCAAGGTAATACTGGGCTTTGGACAATGCAGACCCAGATGTGTTACTAGCCTTTTCCTACCAATTTTCTTTATTCACTTTTTGCATTTTTGAGGTAACACACAGCAGCCCTTGGTGCAGTGGGCCATGGAGCCAGCCCTGTACAAACATCCAGCTCACAGGCTCTGTTGGCCAGTTGGTCAGTTCCAATGGACACAGCAAACATCCCACACTGCTGAAGGAAGCTGGGAATGGCAGCTAAATGATGACATGAACAGCAAAGTCGACTTCATGTGAAGATAAGACATCCCAGGGCTGCTCACCCATCTCAGCCTAGGACAGCATTAGAAGCAGACCAATATCCCAAGCATTTTTCCCTGAACTGCTCATGGCACTAAGCCCAAATGAAGGCACAGCCCCAGGGAGATCTGCTTCCCAGTAACATCCAGTTCCCACATGCCTCTTTTTTCAGGTGGATCCTGGTAGGTACCCTATTATAGGGGAAATATCACCAATTCTTCAGTAAATTTCTCTCCTTGTCCTGTCTCCTGGGTTGGCATTGTCTCTGAAAGCTGGAGGAAGAGCTCAAGACCTGGCCAAGGGACAGAGGGTGAAGAGGGGAACAGTTTTACTGCTAATGCAGAATTGAATTTTGTCACATCCAGGCTGCAGACACAAAAGGGATTTTTAGCTTTGTTTGTGTCCTCCATCATTAGAACAACAAAATTGGATTTTTGCATATGTTACTAGGAAGTCTGGAACCAGCTTTCAGTAGCAATGAGCTTTATGTCTTTTTAAGTCCCTGATGTTGTTTACTTCTCATGAAAAAAAAAAAAAAAGCTGACTTTGTAGACTGAAATTCAGATAAATAGTCCCTGCTGTTAAAATTATTTTGCTGTTAGTCCAACTAAAACGTGAGGAAGCAGTTCAGCCTTTCGGATAGCCATTATAACCTCCTAATCCAGATGTTTCAGGTGGAATTGTTCAGCAGATGAGCATGCATTTTACAGAAAATGCATGCTGCACAGTCTGAGTAGTAGGTGTGATGGGAATTATGCTGCATTGGCATCCGTCTAGAATGACCAGATTCATTCTCTGCTGCATTGACATTCTTCAGCTCCTTTTCCCCATTTTTTATGTTTGTTCAGACAACCTGAATCTTGAAATGATGGAAGGGTGCCTGCAACCTCCTGGGTAAACTGGTGCCATTGGCAGTTCAGCCAAATGCTTTGCTGCAGCTTAAGACTCCACCAGAAATCAAAAGAACTCAAATGTCCGTACACTCCAGCCCAAGCAGACAATGTGTAAATGTTTAGTCTGAGGTATTTTATTATCTTGTTTCTCATCTCTCTGAGAATGAACATTTAACCTGTCCTGGATTTTTAATAATTTTTTTTTGCAATGGTTGAAAAATACAATGAAATCAATTTGTTGAACCTGTGTCCTCCATCTCAGTAAAAGAATAAAACATTTGAAATTCTCTAGGTTAAGGGAGTGAAAAATTATTGTTGTGGGCTCTCCAGTGAAATCCGTGACTTGTGTAAAAAAACTTTAAAAATCCTTCAGGCAGAATATTTTCAGAAAGAGATTTTTTTAACTGTTGAGAACTTTATTCAATATGGACAAGAGAAAACATTCTTCCATGAAATGCTAGAGAGATTTCAATGTATTGGGCAGCTGGAAAACATTAGAGATCAAATGAAAACCTTCTGAATTGAATTTTTCATGGTGGTTGGTGATTATTACTTATTACAGTACATGTTAAATTGCCTTTGCTCACTCATGATGATTTAGCTTACATATTCACTCTTGAGTACATGAAAGGTTTGAGTAGTGGAATTAATTCCTCTTGGAAAGAAGCTCCCAGACTTCAGCATAAGATGTGTCTTTCTGGTCAAATTTTTCCTGGCAGGAAGTTTTTCTTACAATGAGATGGCTTGAAAGGAAGATTTCATTGTTATTTCTTGCAGAGATGTGTGGGTGCTATTTTTTAGTTTTACTAGGTGACATAATGATGTCTATCTTAAAATAAATGCTTTTTGAAAACTTCATTTTCACAGACATTTCAGATGAAATCCAGCTGAATCACTGGGCCATCAGCCATCCCAAATAATTGAGCCCATTAATTTCAGAAGAATGACAGCAATGTTCAGTTTGCCTAGGAAGCAGAAGACCCTAGATTGGTTACCCAGGTGAGGGTTGCTGAGTTTCTACTTAGCTGATTCAATTCACTTAAGGTAATTTAACTCAATGCCAGTGTAATTGGAGTACCCAGATCCATACCAGGGAAACTGTTAACAAACCTTCATTTCTCCACCTTTTTCTTCAGTTCATCCTCGTCTTTTATGGTTGTGGTGACCAGTAGTACCAAAGCCTGTGAGCTTCAGACTTACTGGAGTGTATATATTAGGAGGGGGTGAAGGGAGAGAAGCAAACTCCTCATTTAGTAGATTGCTGTGCTGTAGGTGCTAGCAAAAAGAGAGGATTTTCAGCAGCCTGTGTAGTTGGGATGTTCACCAAGTTGTTTATTCAGTAGTGACTTTGGGACTGGAGACCTGTAATTTGAATCACTAACAGCCTTCCTCCTGCTCCTCAACCATGCAAGTTCATTCTGCTGTGAGGTAAGATTTTACAAATATTTTTGCAGCCACAGTTAAGCCTATATTTAACAAGTTGGGCAGAACTGCAACAACTTGTAGCAATGAAGACTTGAAACCAGCATGAAAATATTTTAAAGCTTCAACCAAAGCAGGATGAAGAACATGAGCTTTTTACTTTTATGATTACAAATAAGAAGGTTCTTCCCTGTTGCTCAAAACATTTAACCCTCCAAACCTCTTGTCTGTACAAAGCTGTCTCCATTATTTACATTAGCAGAAACACAGGGTTGGCTTTAGGACACAGGGCTGGTTCTTTAGGCAGAGTAGGAAAATTCACAGGCCAAATACTGCTCTGTGGGGTTGAAAGAGAAAGTTACTTTCCTCTGTTGCCATGTCATATGATGGAGGAGACCCACATTTAAAATGGGTGCTAAATCCTTTCTTGTTACTTTCCCCAAGTAAATCCATGAGGCTCACTTT
This sequence comes from Chamaea fasciata, assembly GCF_029207755.1. Lineage (NCBI taxonomy): Eukaryota > Metazoa > Chordata > Aves > Passeriformes > Sylviidae > Chamaea > Chamaea fasciata. Next base: position 20,867,847 of record NW_027094087.1, on the reverse strand, counting down.
TACTCTCAAGATGGATTACATCACTTAATCATACTTATTTAGATATTGATCCAAAGGTCTATTAAAAGCAGTGTGTTGTCCATGTGTCCTTAAAGAGAAAGAAAACTTTTTTACAAATCTAGTATTTATTGATTTTTTTAAATGAAAATTTTCTTTATATTTTCCCACACACAAACCTGAGAAAATATTGCAAAATTGGTTTTGTGAATTTTCATTCAAAATTTTAACAGGATGCTTAATACAACGATAATTAAGATAGTTCTCTGCTTTGTTCTATCCAACATATGGACAAACTCCTTATAAAGTAAGACTTTGTTTTTCCTACCTTTATTACCATTTCATAGCTTAAAAAAATTGAATTTCCCCCCACACCCTCTTAGTTGTAATGGTTTTTCTTGTGATCTGAGACTTAGGATATATGGCTGTACATCTGGAAACTTGTTCTACTTATCTCCAAGATCTTAGTACAAATGATACTAACAGGCAACCAACCAAGGAAATTATGATGCTTGGACTGTGTCTTTGAAAAGGATGTTTTGAGTGATGCGTGGTTATAATTTTCCGGATTGCATTCAGATGTCAGAACTGGCAGTTGCTTCCCCAAACAGCAGGTGTTCGAGCTGACAGACAAGATGGTAATAATAGCCAGCATAAAATTTTATGGTGAATTCTATATAGCACAGTATCTGTGTTTGACTACATGCAGAGTCATTAGGCAGTGAGAGATTTATGAAATCCCCAGGCTGATATGAACAGAAACTCAGTTCAGTCACTGAATGTGGAGAAAGTCAGTGAGCAATGAGCATGAACGCTTCTTTATTCCTTATCAAAATGACAAAGACTTTTTCAGTACTATCTCCATACATTTACCCCATGTCTCTTCTCTGTGAGCACTCCTGTAAACATCCTTGAGACACTTATCTGCCCGAGCTCTTTGGGCTGTCTCTGTCTCCCTGCAAACTAAAGTGGAGAAAATTATCAGTAACATATGAACGATGCCCCTGAAAAGTTCTGGGGCACAGGCATGCCTACTGGATGCAAATTTGGTAGAATTTGATGTCTTCTTAACCAGAGTAAGGGTACATGAATGTGTTCAAAACCTTTTGTATTATAGCTCACACTGAAATGTCATAAGATAGTTTAGAAAGAACAAACACAGTATTTCAATACAAACTTGGCAGAACAACCACAAAAGAAGTGTTAACAAAACAAACAAACAAACAAACAAAACCACCACACACACACACACAAAAAAAAAAAAAAAAAAAAAAAAAAAAAAAAAAAAAGAAAAGAAAAGGAAGAGTCTGGTTTCAGATGCCTGTTTTCTCTGTTTTTAGGCTGTAGAAAAGACTCACAACTTATTCTTAACTGCTGGATGATCCTTCTGACAGACCTGTGCTCCTAGTCTGACCCATACGTATTCTCTTAAAATATACATTGTTGAAACTTCAACAACATGAAGCTGAAAAGGTGGGTGATCCAAAGAAAATGTGCTTGCTATCCAAAATGCCTGTTGTTCCTTTACTTCAAATATTGACATTTGTCTGGGTGCTTCTTGTTGTTTGGGTTGTCCACAGACCAATTTAACTAAGACCAGCCTGCCAAGAAATAGGACTTGTCTCAATAGGAAATTTCACAATCATTACCACTGTTTAGTACCTGCTTTCAGTCTCATTGTATTCTTTAATAAACCAATTTAACTTACAAATTGATGAGGTTTCCTACCTGTATGTCACCATGCCACATGGTTCTGCCCTCACAGTAATGTTATATACAGCATTTTTTCTACATTTATTTTCAATTATTTAGGCATGCATTACTAGATCTGTGTTGTTCAAAGATCTCTTTACTGATCTATTACTTGGGGTTTTAATTTACTACTGTGAGCTTGGAGGTAGAGAAAGCCACTAAAAGAAACTTGTCACAGATAATTACAGATCTACAGGCAGACAGAAAGAAGTTTCCATTCTAGAAAAATGTTTCTAGAATGGCTGAGAGATTTCTGAAGATTCAAATTCTCGTAAAGACTTGGTAACCTTATAATGTGCCTTTATCTGTCCTTAGTGTGTTGTAACTTTTGGTTTATATATTTTATAGTTATGGTGTCATTTTAAGGGACAATTTAGTGGCACAAGAGAATAGAGATAACAAGGGAAAATCTGATTTGATTCCAGAAAAAGAAATTCACAGCAAAGGATACCAAGCACCGGAACAAGAGGCTCAAAGAAATATTAACATTTTCATCCTTGGAAATATTCTAGATTTGGCTGTGTATTATCCTAAGCAACCTGCTCTAGCTTCAAAGAAGGATCTGCTTTTAGCAGGGACTTGTACTAGATGGCCTCCAGAGATCCTTTCCAACCTAAATCGTTCTCAGATTCTCAGAAAATTCTGCTCTTTTGTCAATAGTTTGTGAAGAAAGTTCTAACATACTAAAGATTATAAAATCTAAAATTTTAAAGGATAGCAATAAAATTCTAATAGTAAATATTTCCCTCTGAATAACACAGTGACAAAAGATATTTCATTGAGTTGTCATAGACTGAATTCATTAGCATTTGTATCAGGGAGGTCTCCGCTGTCTTTTCCTAGCTAATGGGTCAAACTCCTTTTCCTTTTCAATTAAAATAAAGCATCAGCCTCCACCTTCCACTGCTTTTTGCTGTCACTTTGCCAATTAAAATATCACAGATGAACATTCTAATGAATGGTTCATTCCACCTCCCAGCAGGGGAAGAATCTTCCCTTCTGCATGCTGATGGTGCTTTTCCTTTTCTCATTTTAAGTCTCCCAGGGTTTCCACTACTGCATTTGCCCATCTACTTATTGAACAACAAACAGAACTCAGTCTAATGAAGTTTTCCCTAATACCAACCTGTTTTCTTATCTTTTCCTGTTGATTCTATCTCGCATATTATATTAATATACCTGTCCCCCTCTCTGTGTTTAAATATTTCTCATTCTTTTAGCAGTTTATATGTTATCACCTTCATTTTCCTCTGGGTATTGCTCTTCCCTGCCGTTTTTTGCTTCTCTGAAGTCCTGCCATCTTTTTGATCACTGGGCATGTGGAACTAAGCATTGCCTTCAAAGCCCACATGTATGGGAGCCAGGAAGAATTTAGGTTATTTTCCCCTTGCTCTGTGATGAGGTACCTCTGCAAAAACAGGATAGAAGTGCATTTAACTTTCCTTTCCTGAATTTACATTACAGTACAGCTGTAGAAATTTATCATCCACTGTCTCCATCAGAGTTCTTTCAGGATTACTGCCTCTCTGAGGAATAGCCCCACTGAGGAAGTGAACTCTGGGGCCTAAGAAATAGTCCTTTGAGACAGGTCATTAAAATCACTGGGTTCATATGTCTCATTAAAAAAATCAGAGGATAAATGTAGTAAAATGCTCTGTATGCAATGAAGCCAGCACAGTCTTTTCAGCGTGTTTAACATATTAATGGATGCTACCTACACGTCATGCAACTGTATGAAAGCACAGACTATGCAGAGATTTTCATGCAGCTCTGAACTCACAGCGTTGTGTTGTAAAGGTCAGCTGATGAACATGGACCAAATGAGGAATACTTCAAGCATGTGAATGAAGCTAACAAGTGGAGAAAGGAAGAAGAGAATCAAACTCGGGGGTGGGGGGGTGGGGGGGGGGGGTGGAGAAGGAGGAGGGAGATGACAAGGAAATGGTAATTCCCCGGCATAAATACCCTATATAGCTCTCCTACTCAGAGTCTGCATGATAAACTGAGAGCTATCCAAAGTCTCATTCCCTTTCCTCCTGCTCATCTCCGCTCCATCTGACTCCAACCCAGAGGAGGCCTGCTGAGAGTGCATCTCTGTGTCTGTGCACAAAAGGATCACTTGTACCTGCTTATCTTTTTGGGTATGTTCTTCATTCAACACCACCAGGAGTGTGTTTCTGATTAGCTAGAAAAAGAACATGTTCTATTTCACATTGAACCTCCCTTCAGGGAAAAGCAAACAAACGCGTTGAAATTGCAGGAAGAAAAAGTTCACCAATTCAAAGTAGGCTGATGGGTCTCTAAACTCAAAACAGAAGCATGGGAGGTTTGCCCACCGGTATGAATATGTGAGTCTGAATCACCAGAGAGGGAGGTCAGCATGCCAGCAGAGCTCCCCCTCCACTATGTCAGGAAAAAATCAAGGTCCCTGTGCTAACTGGGAATTCATCAGTCTGGCAGTAATCTCCATCCACATCTCTGTTGTCTGCAGGCAGGCAGGCAGGAAGGCAGGCAGTCTTGCAAACAGATGAGCATTGAGCCCACGCCCCAGGGAATGTAACCACACAGTCGGACCTGCGAGACACTGAACTAGAGTCCCTTCTATAGCTGCTCCTGTTTATCAGGAAACTTGTCTATAGAACCTATTAGATAAAACAGCCTTTGACAAGCCTCTAAATAATAACTGTGCTGCAGTAACAAGCCAGTCATGTCTGTCTAAAGCTTGGGAAAAGTTGTACTCAGTACAAAACAATACTTTTATTTCCAACTTTTTAACAGAGACCAGCTTCTAAATATGATATCGTTTTGCTAGTCTTTTTGGAAGTCAACCTTTCTGACTGTTTTTCTTTGGCATCTGCTATTCCAGCAAGGAATGATCTTAATAATTTTATAGAGAATTGGTTGGATTTTTCATCTCACAGTTATTAGAAAAGCAATGCTCATGAATTGGTCAGTGTTTCCAATATATTACAGTTTGCATTTCCAAAGTTGAAGCAATAATGATTTTATTTCTTCTTTTTTGGGCACTCTTAAAACACAAATTTTCAGTTTAGCCTGCCTGTAGGCTCTGTCCTGCCCTGTTTGCTCTGGCTTCTCTGCTTGTCCTTTGTGCTGAGTGACAGCAAAATGGCTTCCTCTCACTGGGCAAAAGGGTTGTGGGGTTTTTTGTTCTGTCTGGCATCTGTTCACAAAATAAAACCCCACAAAATTGAAGGCATGATGTCATAGAGATGTATCAGAACTCTGAACCTCTACTGATGCTGCTTCTCTCAGTTTGGGAGGAGGGATAGTACCATTAGATACCCTAAATTAACCTGATTTTCAGGAAATACAGATTCTGAAAAGAGGTTCCCTTTAAAAATACATCAAAGTAGGCAATTCCATTCAAACATTTTTTTTGAAAGCCATTTTTTTCTCTCTTTCTTTTGCCTGTACCTGTTCAATTTTACCACCTTGTTTTATCAGCCCTTTTCTTCAGCTGTGTAATTTCCTTAACTAATAGCTAAACATCAAGTGAAAAGTTGCTGCTGTTTTAAAAAGATCATTGAAAGATGCTTCCCTTCTTTCAATCTAATATCTCTGTGAGCCATAGGCATCCTAATAATTGACGTCTATTTTATTTGTGGAATTATAATATGAAAATAATTGTTCAATTCTTATTGGGGAGTTATTTTTGTTTCATTAAGCAAAATGCAAGTCATCTAGAGTCAAAAATATTATTACAACAGGATTTTCCCAGAGGATGTATGCTTTGTTTTATTTTTTACTCATTTTGTCCTTTGTATTTACATGTTTGTTTTTTTAATAAATATTTGAAAGTAGTGCTTTCAGTAACCACAGCAATGCCTGCTTCTAGTGAGAATGTTTAATAATACCTGAGACTTGGTAGCCACCTTCATGTTTTTTTCAAGGGATGACAAAATTCAAGCAAAAGACTTCCAGTTGTCTACAGTGTTTCTCCATGCAGTACCAAGAGACATGACATGCAGGGACCGTGCTGCTGTCCTGAGAAAACCTAATGCTGCATATTCCATAACTCTTTTAAAGAAAAGGTGTCTGAGGGGTCAGAGGGAGAGGAGGAAAGAGGCTGAGGGATGTGGTCAGGCTTAAAGCATAGAGATTGTTCAAAACTGACCACACGGAAGATACTGAGATGCTAATTCACTGAAGTTTAATCATCTCGGCTTAATTCTTTGATACAGCAGTCCCTTTTCTCCTCTGTCTCTGAACTGAGATCCCAATTAGAGCTTTTCTTGGATAAAACCAGTATGATGAGTGCTAGTGATTCAATTTCCCTTTATTGACATAAGGACATATGTAGGTAATGTAAGAGACATAAATGTAAGCAATATAAGAGTCTTTAAATGACATTCAGCTGGACTTTTTCAAGCTGAGAAGTCATACCTTGTTCTTCATAATTCCTTAGTGCACCCATCAATGCATGCAACCATGGAATGGGAATTTCAAAGACAGATATTGAACTTAAAAAGATATTGATCATTCATTACATTAATAATTTAGTGCTTGTTGCAGCACCTGGCTCTTTGCTGTGTTGAACATGTACCATTACAGTTGCCTCAAATACTTAAACAGAGGTCAGGCCCTAAAATAAAACAGAATCCCAAACTATGCTGTCTCAGTCAGCCTCTCTTCTGTTCTTAGAAATGAGCTTGGTCTTTCTCAAATTACGTTATCTCACTACTCCCTGTTGAAGACTTTTCCATTGTGAACTCAGACAATTAGTTTAAAATTATGTCTTTTGCCTGGCAATGACCTGTTATGGACATTCTTGCTGTAGCACAGGAACAAAACTGTCTCTTTCTGGAACAGCAAATATGATCTTCTTTTATCACCCAATCCCATATATTTTTAGCATTTTGGTGGAGGAATAGAAAGAAAACTATTTATTCAGGCTTTTGCTTTGTGTTATCAATATAGCATGGGACCTGGAAAGTTTTAATTCCTGAGAGGTTTGACAAAAGTATCCTTAAAGAAAACAAAAAAAGAACAAAGAAAGAACTAACAAAATTGTATCATTCTGGAAAGAAAGGGGCTCTGTAATATGGCATCCCTATAGACCTGGAGATACTATTATTTACAATAATAAAATCTAAGTCTTATTTGGCATTCTTTCTGAGTTGATCCCTGAGTGTTCCACAAATGGAGTCTTCGTCTCCATTTTGCAGATGGAATAACTGAGATACTGACTGTAAACTGCCTGCAAAGGATTGCCCCAAATGCAGAGCCAGGACCAGGATTTGAGACTTGTGGGCTCAAGCCTTTGCACAGAGCAGAAAGCCAGGCTGGCCCTGTGAGAGTACTAGCACTGTTGTCTGAGAGTGCCAAATGACCTGGGCAATTTCTTTGGGGTGCGTTTTGGGGAAGCACTCTGCTCTCCCTCCAGTCAGCCACAGTTCTGCTGCTGTTATCAGAGGGAGCAGAGTTCTAGATTTTGAATTTTTAAGGAAACACTGACCTTAATACATCGTACTTGTAACAGCACCATTATTAGGGATCCTGTTTGTGTTACTATGAGCAAGTCCCACACAGTTACATCTCTGCAGCTGAAAACCTCTTGTAAATTCCAATTTGACATGAAGTATCTGTTCTGCAGGCTGTTAGGCTCTCCACACTTAGAGATAATACTCCAAATCTGTTATACCAGCAATTATGGCTTACTTACATAGCCATAATCTTCTTGTGATTATTTAATCAGTCAAGATTTGGTCTCTTCAGTTCTTATCCTGCTTCCAAGAGGGCTGATGGTTAACTTCAGAGTGCCTTGGGTTTTTCTCCTGGCTGCAATGTAGACAGAATTTTCACTAATATGGGAAGCCTGGAGCCCCAGTGGAGTATGAACAGAAGGTTTCAAAATGTTTAAGAGAGGAAGACCTGTGAAGGCCTTAAACAGCTCTTACTGACAATGTCCAAAACATCCTTTCTTCACTGCTAAAAAGAAATTTTCCCCAATGCATCCTTTAAGAATAATAAGTAAGGCACTTGATGCGAAATAGTTGTTGCTGTAACAAACTGTGTCATTTTTATTCACTGCAGCCTTCTTTTCTATCTTGAAGGATGTGATTTTTAAATTACCTCTATCTTGACATTTTGCATTTTGGGGCTAATTATATATGGAAAGTTGAATGGCTGCATCAGATCAAATTGAATTGAACTCTAGCTGATCCAGGATCCTGCAACCAAAAAGTGACTAGAAACAGATGCCTGGATAAGAGCATCAGAAGAGGGCAACTTCAGATTAATACACGTCATATATTCTAGCTATTTGCAATTCAGAGCCTATCTGAAGCAGATATGATACTGTGTTTAAGTTCTGTCAGGAGAAAGAGAACATCAAGAGACATTGTGTCTGTGTCTAGTGCAATTACATTACAGGTACAGTCATTTTTTTTTGCATGTCATATTGCTTTCTGTTTAATTCACACATTTCTTTCTGCAGTTCACATAATTTTGTGAATTACTTCACAAAATGCCTCTTTTTGCTAGAGTTGGCCAGAGTAGAAAAATTTTAGTATAGCATATCTGTTCTGGTGTCACCTAACTCAGAAGTATTTTCCCTTTTGCCACATCTACCTATTAGCCCTATTTCCAAAAGACACCAGGATCAAATGGTGTATGTTTAATGTTTAAGCCATTATCAAAAAATTATTGAAAAGGACAAATCCTAAAAAGAAACAAACCCTATAGGAAACATTTTCCTTTATTGTAAATTCTTAGCTGGACACTCAGATTTTTTTCAGGACACTTGAATGTTTTGCCAGTGATGTCCTATAATCTGTAATACTCTAGGACTTCTCATTCTTTTTCTTCATGAAAAGACCTGCAACTGCTTCTCTGGGTTGCTGAACAGTTAATCAACTAAAATTGGGACAGCATGTTAAGGTTAGTGATGTGCTATATAAACATCTATTGGTAGTGTGTCTCATATCCAAAAAATCTCATTAGACTAGTAGCATTCCTTGGAGGAAAATCTCCACTCAGCCTACATCAATAGGAATGGTATGTATTACAGGCTTAATGTTGAGAGGGTAGTGGAATTATAGTTACAATATAGAAGTTAAAAATCTGATTGTCAGCTTGTTAATTTATTGTGATTTTGGGTAATAAATCGTGCTCATACTCCATCATGGTTAAGCTTCTCTTACATGCTTCATTGGGCTGATTTGTCCATGTGCATCACTGCTTACATAGTACCAGTAATTAGAATTACACCAGTGCTAAAATGAACAAAACTATCAGTCTTGAATTATGGAAGTCTAAAGCAGACAAACATGTGACAAGTCATCAGACCAAAGACTTGGCATCAGGAATGTGTGAAGAAAAAATAACTTTAAAGAATATTTTCCAAAGTCATGTAAGTGTGTATTTTGCAGAGAGTCAGAAAGCAATCATTGCTAGGAATTATACAAAAGAGTCTTCTCTAAGATTCATTTGTCTACTATAGAAGATGTTACTTTCCCTGCCACAGGGATCATCCCAGACTTCCTGGCTGTTTGGCTCCGTATGGAGAACTTAGAGACTTCCTGCTGCTACAGCTCAGGAAGACTAATGCACTCCTGGCAACTGAAAATGCTAAAAACACAAATGTGATTATTCTTTCAGTTCTCATTTGGATGCTTTGATTTCAAAAATATTATTTTCATAGCTGCCTTCTGAATATAAATCATTACCTTCATGGCTGCTTTGCACATTGCTTTCCTTTTCACTTAAGACATATTGCTTACACTCGGAGAAGTTGTGCAGCCAATTATTTGAGAAGAAGGTCAAGTGGCAGGAGTTCTCACACCCAGCATCCAGTTTGCCACTGATATTACATATTGCCTTGGGCAAATTGTCTGGTAGTACTGCCTATCACGTGTCCTGTGCACTTGTAAAAGGAGTAGATCTACCCTGTGGTGGTATTCTGTCATCACTGCCTTACCAGGGTAGTGGTGTTTGCAAGCCCCAGCAGACCCATCCATCTCTGTGTTGTCTGGGGATCTGATCTGAAAATAGAGCGTGGAAAAGAGGACGTAAAAAAAAAGTGGAGTTAGTAGAGAGTAAGGAGAATGCTGGCCTGCTTCTCACCAGCATCATTCTCCCAAGAGGAAATCAAAGAAGCACGAGTTTTGCAGACATTACCCTCTTAGTTTAATGCCTTCTGTGGTAAGCTTCATTACAGCTGTTGTTGGATACCTGTGCTTAGGCTTCACATAATTTTTTCCAGTGGAATAATTCTCTCAGTATAAAATTAGAAATGTTTGTTATTTTTCTTGGAAGAGGTTTTTTTTTCATAATAAAACTAAAAAGTTTTCTAATTCCAACAAAACCAGAAGCCAGATTGGTCTATACAGTCCTGCTGAATTTTTTTCACTGAGGTGGGCTCATGTGAAGAGTGTGGTGGGAAGCTGGTCAGTGTTTGCAAATTCTGCCAAGTGCCTTCTGCTTGAGCAAATTGCATTTTTAACCTGAAGCACAATGTTTTCCATTGTGTGTTATCCTAAAGATCACCAGACTCACAGAAATAAGCAGATTATTTTACATATAGAGAACTAGTATTCAAATATTATTAAGACACTTCCATTTTATCGTCAATTAAAAAACTGTATTCTTCCTTTTGGTTGTAAATTGTTCCACAGCAATTAGATCTGTATAGCTGCTACTAGAAGTCAGAGTAAATTTAAGTTTCTCGGCACAAGGGTGGCTCCAAGATTAGGTTTACAGCTGAATTATTTCCAAAAGAACCATTCAGCCATTCCCCAGAAGTGTATATTGAAGTTTTAATAAAATGTATGTCCTGTTTAAAAATGGTAAACCTGCTATTTTTACTTGGAGCTGAAGATCAGGTATGAATATCTACAGATGAGGGTTTTTTTAAAGGAGAGTTTCCTTCAAGCATGATGATCGGAAAATAGTTTGAGGAAACATTTTCTGTTGTTGCACGTTATTAGTGCAATGCAAAGTATTAAGACTGGTTTGATGAGAAAGATGAGCCAGGGAGTCAGAGAATTCTCTGTGACACTTTCCTGTGGGCTGTTTGCTCAGGTGTAGGAAAGACCGGGCTGATGTTTCAAAAACACAATTCTCTGTTTCAGAAGGAACCAAAAAACCAGGAATTACATCAGGTCCCTCTGATCACACTGCTTAATCTCCTGTAGAAACACCTGTATTTAAAATCCACTTGGTGTGTTATTCCCATGGTGAAGCCAGGAGAATTATTATTGGCAGCATTGTCAAGTCTTAGATGCTTAGATTTAAGCATCTAAATATGTGGCCTCATTCTTGAAGTGAATGTGCACACATTTTATTGAAGTCAGCTGGAGAAGCTGGGTCAGAAGCATTTTTGAAAATCAGAACACTTATTTAATTGTTTAAATATGGATTTATGAGCATAACTTCAGACACACTCAGGTATAATTGTAGCTGTCGTAGGCACCACTGTATTGTCCCCGCGCTGTGAGTTCTACATACTTCAGAATAGTTGTTAAGTCCCATTCCAGAATCACACTTCCCTCAATCAGGATGAATTAAAAGAACATTTTTTGTAGTAATTACATCCATAAAATAATAGTAGTAGTAGTAGTAGTAGTAGTAATAATAATAATAATAATAATAATAATAGTAATATAGAAGATAAAAGATATTATTCTTCCTCTGCATAAATGGAGCACAAATGGAGCATAAATGTAGTAGCCCTTACTTTTTACTCGTGAGACTTGGAAAGTCAGACAATTTTATTGGCCAGTATTTTTTCCTTTTGTTTCTTTTAAATATCACAGTGCTTACTGAATCAGTGGGGCAGCCTGTAGTTATTACTTATAAAGAGCAAAGGAAACCTCCGCGAGTCCTTGCTGTGCCACGGCAGCATTTTTGCTACACACTGGTTTGTGCTCCAGGTTTGGGACAAAAATCCAACCTCACCAAGGGGCATGAAAACTGAGCAAAGAAACCAACTTTACCAAAATTTTCCTGTGAAAGTGAATGTCAACAAGGTGCAATTCTGTTCATTAGCACCTGAGCAGTATAAGTTCATGCAAGCCTTGGGAGGCTGAGCATTTTTGATGATTCCCGTTGTCCATGGAATGGAATCATGCACTTTAAGTACCACTGAACCAGGCGAATATTCAGCTGTCATGACTAACTCAGCTGAAATACGTTTGTTCTTTCCTTTGCTTTTCTCTCTCCCCTTACCACAGAGAAGCTGATTAATGCAGAAGGCACTGCAGGGCTGGAGCCAGCTAGGCTAGAACTTTTGAAATGGTTCTTCCCCCCATCTCAAGACAACTTTGTTTCCTCTACCTTTTCAACACTCATGCAATTTATAAAGCATGGTCTAAAATTACGTGAGTGCTGAAAAAATAAGAGCTAACATGCAAACCAAAGAAAGATTTCCAATGGCTGAATCCACACAGAAAAACATATAAGGTGAGGGGCAGCAGTGTTTTTTGGGCATGTTTCTCAAAATGTCCTAAAATTCTTTATAAAATAATTAATGTATGATCAATTCCATTTTTGTTTCTAAACATTCCCAGAAACATATATTTAATATAGAACTTCCACTGATACTCATTTTGCTCCACTGCAGGACAGGTTTCCCTGCTATTTTTATAGCAGGGAAAATATTTTATATTTTTATCTTTCTCATCCTCTTCAGCAGTACCTCACTTTCTAGATGTTCCTTGCCAACTCCATAAACAATGAGTGACAGACTAAGTGGAGATAGATTAGTAGTCTCAGAAAAGAAACATCAAGAGAAACTGAATTTAGCTCTGAGAATGAAGGAAGTAGGTAAATAAGAAAGGAACAGTTCCAAGTGAAGAGTGAAATGTACATGCCAGACTAGAAAGGAAAATGGGGAATTTTTTCCTTCAGACACTCAGTAACAAAAACTTCAGTCACCATCAGTGGGAGATTCCCAGTTCGCTTAAATGGTTATAGTGTCAGAGCCCAATGTCCTGGGCAGAATATCACAGGAGTGTAAAAAGGAGCTTTTCACAAGCAGAGGAGTTATCCCTCTCTCATGGGTCTTAATAGTCTGGAAAACAAAGGATGAGGCAGAGAAACTCATGATATCCAATGAAGGAACTGGGGCACAGGCAGGTACATGGTTTTTGGCTGGCTGGTTAACAGTGACTTCTTGTTTCTAGCTGCATAAATACCCTCTCCTTTAGCTTCCTAACATGGTTCAGTCCTTTTTTTTTTTTTTTGTCTGCATCAGTTCAGTCTCCATTCAGTGTCATCACTCAGCTACTTCCTTATAGTTGTCCTGTCTTGCCCACAAGAATACTGAGATAGTAAGCATGCCATCTGCTCAGCTCCTTGCTTAGAAAGCAAGAGATCTTCCAGGAAGTCCTGTACAGGGAGTATAGACCACAGTGAAGAGGAAGAAGTGAACTTGACAAAGAGATGCTCAGCACAGGAAACCGAGGATGATACAATCAGACAGAAGCATGGGAACACACAGAGTATGAAAGTCAAATTACTTTGTTTTTTTTTCACTCATGTAAACAATTAGCCTATCAGTATAAGGTTCCCTCTGGTACTTTCCATCACATAAACAGGCTGTCTCACAGTCTGGGAATGATGTGGGAATCATCTGAAAAGCAGATCATTTCAAATAGTTGTGCCAACCCTGGACTGTGAAGCAGTAAGAAAATTTAGATTTGTGAGGAAGGGAAGGTCTTGAGCTAGTCACTCTATAAAAAGATATTAAACAATGGCCCAAAAATGCATAGGAACTGGAGAATTTTTCAGAAGATGAGATGTAAGACAGGCCATCTGAGGTGAGAAACAAATCAACATGTTTCTAAGATCTGGGAAGACACAGTAAGTAAAGTATGTTGCTGTCTTAACTGCAGCAGGATTTTCAGTTCCCGGCTACCTTCATCAATAATGAGCCCACTAAAAACAAAAGAAAGTTACTCATCAGATATTTTTGGCAGCAGGGCAGAAGTTATTCAGTCAAAAGGTTACATGCCATACAAAGCCATTTATGAGATCTGCAGGACAAGGATTTTGTTGTGGTGATTTTCTTAGTGATTGCATTAAAAAAATACAAAATTGAGTGTAACTTTTAGAGAGTAATACATACATCCACACAGGCTAGACTGTGGGAAGAGGTCTTGGACTGAGGTCACATAATTCAGGACTTGGGTTAAGACTGGTTACATGTTTCCATGTTCACTATTAAAAGGAAGTGCCACTTCTGGGCACACTAGGTTTCGTACAAACACAGAGAAGAAAAAGTTCCTTCTCCAAAAAGCATTAAAGCTTTGGGGTTTGTCCAGTTATAATACAGAACTTGTTTTAACACATTTAAGTTAGACAAGCTGAAGCCTGTTTCCCACAGGCTTAGCAGCTGGAGTTTCCTAAATGTATCGTGGACAGAGCATAAAGTAAATTTACCCTACTTCACTCCCTTCTGACACAGAGATGTGGCAGAAGGAGGCTTCGCACCATCATTAGAAGCCGACCATATAAAACTATCTTCCTATCCATGTACACAGAACAGCACACTCTGATTTCTCTTCTCATCTAATCTCTCCTGAATCCCCAGCAGCACACTTCTGCATTGTCATTTTTTTCTCGGTTATTTTCTAACAAATGCTTTAAAAACTCTGATCTTCAGCAATATAGTATTGATTTGAATCCTGAATGCAGATATGAGTGATTCAAATTATTTTTTCTTACTCATGAAGAAAATTAAAAACCTTTCTATTAAATGAGATATAACAACAGACCAAATGAGCCCATATTGTTTTACTGAACCACCTCATCTAGATTATACTAAAACTTCTGGATTCATTCTCATATGAATTTGGCCTTCCAAAGAACATCTACTTACCTGGACTGCTCTTATCCAGAGGCTTTACCTTGTGCAGTGCTTTGTCCTTTTCAGAAGTCATGAAACAGAAGTTTCTTTAGTCTCCATAATAGTAGCAACCAAAATTCTCAGGAATTTCTAAGGACACCTGTTCCCATGTTTTCATCTCTGTTCTGATGTCATCATGTGAGATGGTAGAGAGGAAAGAATTTTTTCTATCCCATAATGCAGCCTAGTGTGTTGGGGTTGACGTGAGATGTATTTAGGCCCCTTTTGTTAATGAACTACTATCTGCACTTGGTAATAATTTAGTAAAGGGATTTGCTTGAATTGTTTCTATAAAATGGAGTGCTTCGAGAACCAAACTTTTGAGGGGTGTACAGTGATAACGATTTTCAGCATAGACATTGCAGAAGATTGCACACATAAATCAGGAATGTGGCAATGGGATATTGAGCACACCAGCCAAGAATATCTTTACTTGTCAGATGAGAAGAGGGCTTACTCCTTCCATGTGTGCTTTTTCAGTAAAACAAGTTTGTACGGCTGAGGCTTTATGAAAATGTGAGGTTACTGCCTGTAAAATGTCAAACTTAATGCCTGTTTGAGTGGACACCAGAAAATCTGTACGCTTTAATCTCAGGCTGTGCATGAATTTGTTTCCAAGTTTGTAAAACACACTGCTGATGGTATTTCATCAGCTGTGAATCCTGTAGGTACGGAATTACATCCTGCATCCTGTAGGTACAGAATTGCACCACTGAAGTTGGAATTTATCCTCATTTACAGATGATCAGACCTAGTAGATAAACTGCACTTGCGTTACACCACGCTCCAGTACAGCCAGTGAGGTTGCATCAGGGCAGCTGAGAAATGAATGTTCGTTTTTCATTCCAGCATGGGCTGTCTCCAGTCATTGTTTTCATCTGCTGCTGCCTATGAGCCACCAGACCTTTCTGCCTGAGAATGTTTGAATCCTTTGTATTCCTCACCACCTAAACTGTATCCAATGGGCAACGTGTTTTCCCTCAGATCTTTAATATTGATTAGGTAACTGAATTTAAATTTTAGAACTATGAAAGTTTGGAAACATCTGCAGACACTGAATAAAGTCTGTTTTCTCTTCCACAGTCTGCGAACAGCTGGAATCCTCAGCCTGAAAAGACTTCTTTGTTTCCCAGGTTTCCATTACACATTTTTGTACCACACATGCAAGCTATCCAGGCCTATGAAGGAGGAGCAATTCTTATTTTTGTGAAAGATGTTTGCCATTTTCCATTCTGCACTCTTCAGACTTCTCCTTGTCCAATAAATGCTAACTTGTTAAAAACGTCCTATTTTTCCCTCTACAGCTATATATTTAGTACAGATACAGAGCCAAAGTTTGATTTTGCACCAAATTTAATCCATCACACACAATTAACATCAGCAAGTTTTCTCTAGATTTGTTTTGAGGCACAACACAAACTTTTTGCTAATCTCTTCCTCAGAAGCTATAGAACAAGTAGGGCATGTATTAACCATGGTACCCACTAAAAATATCAGCAACACTGGTGAAGAGCTGTATGTTCCTTTTTCCCCTCCCTCATATTTGCACACCTAAAGTATGTTAGGTGGAGATTTATAGACCCTACTCTGCAATTTATTGAGCATAATTCTTGACCTGATATATGATTTCACAGATGTTCTGCTGATTTTCCATGATTAGGCCTACCAACAACTGGTTTTAATAGCATTCTGGGCATGTTGTTTGTGTGTGCAATTAATCCAGCTACTGTCAGATGTTTATTACTGTTTATCATTATTATTATTATTATTATTATTATTATTATTATTATTATTGCTAGATACTTATGTATTTTTAGACATTTACTGTTGTTAGATGTTATTAGATATTTATCTATGGTTAGATGTTAATTATTGTTAGCCGTTTACTATTGTATAGGTATTATTTGTTATTGAACACCTATTATTAGTAGATATTTAGAATAAAGACTCAGCGAGGAAAAGGCTTGTCAAGCCTCTAAAGGGGGGAAATGATGCCTTAAGTTTTAGCTTTCATGTTTTCAGATTCTATGCTGCCTAGGGGTGTAGATCTGAGCCTCATATTAAGCACTGGTAAGCTCTCTTCACATTGTAGGTAGACAAAACAAATCCTTTTCCTGCTCAGGACCAAGGACAACTTTCAGGCCCAAAAGCACAAACAATGGCAGACTGAAGGGAGGAACAAGAAGGATGAGACCTCACAACCTGAAGCTGTAATTGGATGATTAAACCCCAATATGCAAATCGACCAAAACTTTAAATAAATTTAAGATCTCATGACCAGCCAGTGATTTTGTGACCGTTCTTAGTCCACCTTGGGTGTAGGCCTGGTCAGGCCCTGTCCTGCCCAAGGTGGATCCTGGAGGTCTTTCAATAAATACCTGGTTTATTCTCAAGCTCTGTCCAGCCTCTGTTTCAGGTCAGCCTTCCCAAGGCATCAATTCTGTAATTTAAATGTTACATAGATAATGTTAGGGGTTTGAGTATTCATCAGTAGTCTAATCTGAAATCCTTGGAATAATAACAATGGCTGATCAATGTCTATCTTGTTTTGTCTGAGCTAACAGAATTCTTTTCAACATGTAGTACTTGGTTGAAGAATTTTGAATACACATAGAAATGTCTATGAAACTGAGTGATTCCCACTTCCTAGAGTTACATGGCAATATTTTCAAACCTGGTACTGAAATCAAAAGATTGAGTTGCAATGGGTAGACATTCTTGGTCCTTGCAATTGTACACTCACAGAAATAAAACGGGACTGTAGAAGGTTGCTTAGTCTACCCTTTACCATGTGCAGGATGAACTACACTGTACTGTACTGTGTTCTTCTAGCTATGGCTGGTGGGAAAAATCCAGCTTGATAATAAAAGTGTGCCATAGAAACTCTGCTGCTTTCCCGTGTCATGTATGCCAGCCTGAAATGACTTGATGCTTTGAAACGTTTTCTGATGGTTTTTCTGAAGCTCCATATTTTTTCTGGTTACAGTGCACTGGAGAACGTGTGGAGGAAAACACACACATCTTCTCTTTGCAACAACTACTTGCTTTTTGGACACTGCCTTCAAAACATTTTTGCAGAGACTGACAAAGAGTTTGTAATAATCAAGGCATTTTGACTGAAATGCAGTCAAACCTGGATTAAAAGAACTGCCTTTAAGTGATTGTATCTGATGATACTTGCAAAGACCTGGAACAAATTAAGTAAAGCATTTGTCTGTGCCATGCTTTTAGTCAGTCCTCTGCACAATGTGAAAAAGTTACCAATTCCAGATTGACTACAAGGAGGTTTTATAAAGGATAGACAGAATCACACAGACAGCAATGTGCAAAATTTGTACTGAAAACTGCTTTCAAATCATGCGCCTGATTACCAGAGAGTGAGCTCAGAAGCAGTCCTACAACTAGGAATATTGATTAGGAAAGCACATCAAGTTTTTTTAATGATACCACCAAAAGAAAAACGAGACTAGTACAATAATAGCACACTAGATAAAAGACAAGTTTTTTAGATTTTATATCTATTTCCCCATAGGAAGTAAAGGTAAAGAACAGAGTACAGAAATAATTTTTAATAAGTATTGAACTAGTTTTTGCAGAAACACGTTTCCAATAAAGCCTCACCTTTCAATCTGTGGACACAATCCATCAACAGAATTAACTGCTCACAGAATACATTCAAGTACAGATTTAAAAAGCAAAGCTGCTTCATTATTATTATTAAGTGGATTTTTCATATTAACATCACTTTATCCTGCCCTTTCAAGCATATGAGACCTCTCATTTTGAAATTACTTTTTCAAAAAGACTCCTGTGTAAGCTATTCACATAAATTTAATTTCCTAAATCTTCCTCCTGTTGTTTCTAGGTATTTTGTCCTCTCTACCTCTCTACATTGACAATATTTTTCTTGGTCATGAACAGAAATGGACATTTCTGGATTTTATTTTATTCCAGTCAAGACAAGAAGAACACAGAAGCTCCAATAAATTATAACTCTGAATAATACTAGTTATAAAGGAATGGCAAAGCTTCTTGGCGATGTATTTGCAAGGGAGAGCCAGAGAACCAGAGACTAACGTCTAGTAAAAGATGTCAGATTCAATTCTTGCTGCCAATGTCTGGTGAAAAAAACCCTGCCCAATACATGATTTACCTCATTTGACCCAGTTGGCCCTCAGGGAAATGTTGCTTAATCATCATAAAGATAGTGCAGGTAAATTGTAAGGAAGGCATGTAGTACTTCCCATACATCCCAATTTTTGCATACTGTTGTTCTCTGGATTTTAAAACTGGGCATTCATCCATAACAGTATTGTCAGGGGCTTATAGGAACCTCAGTCTGCTGAAAATGGTGAAATCTTTGGGATTTAAATCATTGCTGGCAGTGGGTGCTCACCCAGTGGATTCAAGAGAGCTTCTGCACTTCTTCACTGACACTCAATCTCTTTGGCCTCATTTTCATAAGGGAGGGAAATCACAACGTCCTTGTATTTCTGTGAAAAGAGTAAACTTCCTTTCCCTTTGGCTTCCCCCAATGGCATCAAAGCCGTATATTGAATTGCACAATGGTATTTCAAGGGACAGAACACATGATATCTGTCAAATACATGAAGCAGAGCTAGCCAGGTTTCAGCTCTTGTTGCATAAAGTTGGGATATTGTGTGCAGGATTTTGGTGGCCTGTTGGAGCTGTTATTGTTCAGCCAGCCCAGGAGCATCTGTGGATAGGTACTCACCTGTATTAACCGTGATGGAATAGCATGAGAGCAAAAATAGCTAAAGTGTTTATCTAACTAGCAGCAAATTGGCAGTAATAGGAGCTCGTATCCCAGAACTGTGACACCAGCTCCAAAGTGACATTTCTGCATGTATGCCTTAGACAGCCCAATAATTTAGAGATGGTGTTTTAAAAATGTGATATCTCTCAGGCTATATAGAAGTTATTTCATCTACAGTTGGCTCAGCATGCATAAACTTTGACAGCCTGGCAAAGGCATGCTCCCCAAAAAAGTCTAAAAACAAACTAAGTCCCATCTTCGCTACCTACCTGCTCCTGAATGGATGTCCATCGGGCAGTCCATTACCTTGACAGGTTGATCCTAGTGAGGTCAATCAAATTACTATTTTTAAAAATCAGATACCAGCACATTTGTTTTGCCCTCCTTGACAAAAGAAGGAAGATAAAGTGCAAAGAAAAACTCCTGGTCAAGCACAAAAAAAGCAGGTTGAAATTTATGCCCCTTACCATAGAAATCTCAAACACTGTGAATACCACCTTAATTCCCTGAATAGCATTTCATTAACATGACAATACAGCTCTACAAAGCCAAAAGATAAAATCAAAGCAAGATAAGATTGCCCAAAATGAAGTAGTACTAAAGCTTGACAAATAAACTGGCAAAATGTTAATCGAGAACAAGTTGCTCAGTGCTTGCATCAATCAGGAGTTCACCATTCAGCAGATTATTTCTCTGCGATGTCCAAAATGTGCTCTCCTTGGGTCATCAGCAGTTTCTGTGCTCATCAGGGAGACCAGGCATCCCTATTAGGGCTGCCCAGGATGTTTAGTCCAGCTGGTTGGAGACATGCCATTTATAAACAAACAAACAATCAAACAACCCCCACACTGTTTTTGGTGCTGCTTGCAGTATTCACTCCTGAAAAGATTTCTGACTGACTGTGTGACTCCCAGATAGCAAAGACAAGTTTTCAGTATATAACATCTGATGAATAGGCTGTCCCCTGGGGTTTGGCAGGGCTCAGTAACTGCCTGAGATCTGCTGTAACTTTCTCCACTTGGCCTAAACTTTCTGATATGAGATGCCTCAAAGTTACACAACTAAAAGCCATCTTTAACCACTCAAAAAAGCAGACTTCTTTTAGAGACTCTGAAAACTGCAACTCCAGCAGGAGCATATGGGAATACTTGCGGTGAAAATCAGGCCATTGTCATAAATGACTGCTTTAGGCACACAAGTCTGGAATAAAAAGGCCAATAAACTGAACAGGATCATTGGTGAATGACCCACCAGTGGCATTCACTCAAAAGCCTGGAGATAGCAGTTTGGATTTCATTCATTAAGATTTGCATGCAACTAATTTTCCCAGCTGCTATTTAAGGAACATTATAAAGCAACAGTGAGAACCTGAGGTTTTTTCCAGTTTGAGTTCCGTGCTTTCAGTGAATATTTTATGAAGCATGAGTTTGGCTAATAGTTGCAATTCATCTCAGCGGCCTCTTTGATGACGTGCATTTTTGAAACGGATGCTTGTGCTGATGGAGTGACTTGTTCCAGGGTTAAGTGGGTCCTCCAAGACATAGCTCTGACTGCCTGCTGCTGGGGTCACCAAACTACTTCAGTGGGTTTATTTTAGCTCCCTGAAAGACACCCCTTCTGATGGCTTTAGCTCTGAGCAAAATTCTTTTGCTTCCTAAAGGCATTTTCTGACTTCACCATGTCACAGATTACAGTGTTCTAGCAATTCAATCCTGACTTTTCATTTTTTCAGAGGCATTATAATTTATCCATGGGTTGCATGTTGGTTCTTCTGCCAAAAAACAATACACAGCAGCAAGTGAATATTGTTAATTAAATTACTACAAGCCAGAGTTATCTCCTAGTTTGCAGCCATCTCATTAAGAGATGCACACATCTTCATTCAGCACCTGAAAAAGTTTGCAAGAGAAGAGCAGTCCAGCTGCTTACTCAAAGTCTCCAGGGACTGGTGTTCAACTCACAGTTTATCTGTGCCATATTCTTGTTTCTCTCTCTGTCATTTGATCTCAAAGTGTTCCAGATCCCTCTGTCTCTAATGAGAATACTACAGCCTCTCATATCCTACAGGCAGTTGTTTTAAGGTTTAACTTCTCGAGGACTTCTGCCTATAAAATGGTCTATGTTTGTGAATCTCCTGCTTTTAAGCAAATTTTCTCCTAAGCAGTCAAAATTCTCATTCAGAATCATCACTTGTCTCTCTTTAAGGCTACAAGGAAACCTTACTATTTTCCCTCTAGGTGTTTTTCTACTCTCTCTTCAAGTTCAGGTTGTGCTGTGTGAGACTAAGATATGAGCAGATCCATGTAAGTCTGAGGTCTTTGACATTGTCCCCTTTGTCACGGTGTGCAAGTACTTCGTAGTCCCTAGGACAGCTCCCCTTCCTTCACTGATGTGAGCTGTCTCCTCACAGGTAACAACCCCTACCTTTCCTAAGGTGGTTCCTGGCAGTAGATCTAGAGGAGCTCTATGAAACAGTTTCCCTGTTTTCCAAAAGAAACAAAGAGAAGAGTGCAGACCAAGTGCATAATGTCCCTTTTTATCTCTGAAGTGAGATTTAAATAAAGCTTAGATGCCGAATCCAGGTGTGGAATCTGACTCTGTTAAGCACTCACATCCTCTAGCTTTGCCAAGAAAGGATCTCCCAAGCACTAAACCCGTGTTTCTGCATATGCTCAGAACAGCTTCTGATTTGGCAAGACTCATCCACTGCTAGATCTGCTGTTCAGGAGTTTAATCTGATGTCTCTGGTAATTCCTATCCCAGCCTTCTACTACGGTTTGAGTAGAATTTGCAAACTGGAATTAGTAGGATTTATGTATTGGAGATCAAAACAATTTCTAGTGTTAATAATATTTCTGTATGAACATTAAGAGAGCTCTAGTGTTTCCTCAACACTTAATCTAGTTTATGTGAAATTCTTGAGAAAATATGTATTTCTTCTACTCATACTTGATGTTCAGATACAATTTTGGCTAAAGCAAGGCATCTGGATATCCTGAGGGTGTTTCCATTATATTCTCACTAAACAGGCATTGCTTCCTGTAGGGCAAAAATGCTGCAGAATAATTTGTCCTTTTGCAAGTCAACAAGTATTTAGTGAACCAGGAACCACCCATCTGCACAAAAGAAGACATAGGTAAAACAGATTTGAAAGAGAAGGAGCACACAGCTATAGAAATAGCAGGTTCTTCAGTCTAGGAGGCATGGGGCTTTGTTTCAGAACCTCAAAATGAGGGGTCAGAAAATAAATGGAGGCATTATATTTCCATTTCTTATCTGACAGAATAAATAAATAGATAGATAAATAATATATGACATTCTGTTTACCCTGTATTTTTTAAGAATGGTGATTGATAAACTAAATCTATAGATTAAAGACTCTGGCGGTTTGAAATACATTCCATTAATTTAGAGAATGAGTGGAAAATATTCTTAGTCCCAGCACCTGCTGTTGAATTCCCCAGATTCTCTGTGGTTTTACTGTAACACTTTCCAATTTTAAAAAAGCGAAGTAGACTAGACACAAGATATTGTCAAATGCCCAAGACAAATAAACTGGAAAAATATTAAGAAAATTGTATATAAATTTCTGTAATAGCAAAAGGGAATATTAAGTGAATAATATTAAATTAAGAGACAATTCTGAAAAAAAAAGTAAATGGCAATAAAGTAAAAGTGGAACAGCATCCCTTTTAAATAAATATACAAAATGCCCACTGAATCCTAAGGGGTGAAATCTTTCTGTGTTGCTTCACAGAATATGGAATATGACTCAATCTTAATTTATGCAGTAGATTAATTATACATTTTTAATGTGAATCATATCTCTCAGTTTCTGAACTTACAAAAGTCACCTTTACTGGCCCCATAGGAGAGCTCAGTGCCAAGACCACCCAGTGACTTTACTTTGAAGGATGCAGGAAACTGTAGAGTCTTAAATTCTCATGCAAATGCTGATTCTCAAATTCCTAACTTAAAGAATAGGAAGATGGAAACTCATAGCACACTACAATAAAAACACCCTTTGCACCTAGAAGAGAAAAAGTCACTTGTGAGGTTCCCTTCTGGATTTCCCTGTGTTTCCCTAGGATGCCCCAAAAAGTGAACAAAAGACCTTTTATCTAATAGACAATTATGACAAATCCAGTTCAGGGCATTAGGTAGGTGCCTGAGAAGCTGTATCATTAAATCCTCTCTGCTGTTTAGGAAGAGAAAGAACTAAAATGGGAAAGAAGGCCAGTACCATGTTAAACTACTTAAGAGGTCAAATAAAATCTGACTGCAGCCAGCAATGTTTGGATTTTTCCTTTGGCTCAGAGAACAAGCTGTACATCATCCAGTAAATGTGGACTCTACAAGGGGTCAGAGGAAAAAACATCTGCCCATACTGGGCAGCTGCTTCAGCCCCCTCCTGTTGCCAAGTTCCTAAAAGTACCCAGAAGCATCTAGGCTGATGCATCAGGTCTCCTGCCTCTCCCTGGGCTGGTTCATGTCCACCCCAGATCCTTGTGCATTAGATGTGACATGTAATATGCAGAGGGAAGGGGGGAAGCACTCATGAACCATTTGTTTGTCCTTCTCCTGACAAGGTTGTGACATAAGTTTTTTATCCCAACTTGAAGGGGATTGTGGAAACTGTGGAGAGGGAGAGAGAACTCCTCACTCCTTTGCTGGTTTACCTCTAGTCCACACATTGAAAAATCAAATATGTTCCAGCCTTACCCTGATGACAATTTGTGTACTTGCAAGAAGAAGATGAAATTCTCAGCTCAGTGGAGAACATAAAACCATCTTTTTCAGTAGAAAAGCCAGCAAAGCAGGAGGTGGTGAAACCTCCCTGGAGAGCATGGCAGCATAGGAAAAGTACGTGACAATGGGAGGGGTAGTTGCATTAACTCTTCCTGACCTATGCTTTTCCTGTGAATGTATATTAAAATATGTACCAAGATTTGTTTCTGTGGCTACAAAGCCACAAAAAATTACAGCACTTGTCAGTAACAACACGGATGGGCTTTCAACAAAATCAGCTGTTCTGAGACACCTTCGAAATAAGAATCATGTCGTAAGTATAGAGAAAAACTTTTTCACTTTCATATACCTGTAGTTCTACTGCATCTGGGGCTCATTTCTGGCAGGGTAATGCAAACAAATATAAAGAAGAATCCCCTGATGTACTAAGCATCCTGAACTTTACAGTCACCTGCACTTACGACATTCTTAGTGTTTCACTATGGTCTGGGATAGAAGTAATCTGCAAAAGGAATGGAGATGATTTCTCATTTTTTTATTTCTTTTGAATGTGCTATCTACCAACCTGAGTTTACTAAAACAATTTAGATTGGAGCTGGCCTAGGTATTTGGCTAATACACTGGCTTCCCGCCTTCACCTTGAGCTTTTTTCTTTCCGGAAGGCACGGACACTCAGCAGTCTGCTTAAAAATGAAGACGTCGTGACACCTAGTGGCGAATTAAACGCCAGTAACTTCTATTTCCCTCGCGGTTCGCGCGTGTTCTCCACAGGCACGTTGCTCTTGCTCAGACTGCAACGCGAGAGAGGTGGGCATTACCCTGACTGCCCACAACATCCAAGCAGCTCATTTCTGTTGCAGTCCCTGACAATGTGTCTTGTTGCATCAGGCTTGTTGCACAATGTGTGTGTCTTGTTGCATCAGACTTCCGTGCTTCTCGACAGAAGGTGGTATTGTCAAAGCCCCTGTGCAGCCCCAGGTCATGCTCCTTACTGAACGGCATCTTTGGAGTAGCCATTTATACCAAGATCACTACAAGTGCCTTGTCTTTGGAGAGAAAGGGAACATGGCAGAATCCTGGCATAATACCAGCTGGGAATTTCAGACTCATTTTCTTGTCAAGTACTTATTCATCAAGGCTGTCTTCAGATGGGGACTCAAAAATGTATTGTATGGCATGCTACAAATTCCTGGCAAGCTGCTTAAACTGACTCAGTTACTGGCAAATTCTTTTGCTTTTGAAGACTACTCAGAGTCTGCCTTGGTCAGCAGCAGTGAAAAAGTGCATACTGGCTGTGATACCATGACAAGAAGTCACACTGAAAAGCGGTAAACCAGTCTAGACATGTGCAAAAAAATTATAGGTTCTTTCCAAACAGTGGCAAGCCTTGGAGATTTTTTTTTTTTAAAATTTATTTTTTTAGGGAAGCAGAACAATGTACAGTTGTAACTAGGCTGCAATCACCAAGTGGCGAGATTTCTTGGCTTGTTGAGCCAACTGGCTGGGGAGTGCCCATTTTTTATCACAAGAATGAGCTTCAGTGCAAAAAAAATTCAAGTGAAAACATCACTGTAGGTTGTTCCGGAATCTGATTGCATGCTTCTTTGCATCTGTAAGGGCTGTTAGCAGTGCAGCCCCACAGCTTCATGTCCATATTTGTGCATGATATATCAAGCATACTTTCCACTGCCTTCAATGAGACAAACTCCTTCCTCCGCCTTTGTCTTGCAGAAGAGATGCATGACAAAATTGCATGTTGTAACTGAGAAATGGAAACTAAATTACTTGAATATACAAGGTCTGTTTCATCTAAAGATTTTTTTTTACCACATATATTAGTACCTGTAACCTCCCCATTTTGCTGTCTTGGGTATAATTAACACTTATACCACCAGAGTGTCTGAATATAAGGCAAGTGAATACAAAAACATCAGCTCTGTGCAAAATGTTCCAGTTTCTATCCCTTGAATCATCAGCATGTGACCTGTTCTGTGCCAGTATTAATAACCATTGCTCATGGCTTTCAAACAACTCAAACTATTTAAAAATTAATTCTGTTTACTGTGCCTTCTAGAGGAAGTATTTTGTAGAAGTGAATAACTCAAACTGACTAGTGGCTACCCACAAAATATGACTATCCAGTAACAAAATGAATCATTTAGAACTTAGTTGGCAAGGAATGGACATATTGTTGGACAAAATAGAAAGTGGAGATCAGATACAGCAACAGAGACCCCTGGGTTCATTTTCCACTGTACCATGCATTTCCTATGTTGCTCTGACAAAAGCAGGCCTAGCCTTTGTCATCTCAAATCCCACTGTTGGCTTTTTTTGCACAGAGCTGTCACCTGTGAGGGTGACATTCAGCTGTCACTCCTAGAAACATTTGTAGCCATGAATTGGAGGCCATAGATTATATTTTGACTTTGGTTTTACCTCTGTAAAAGGGAGATGGTCACCAACTGGTGCATGACAAGGTTGTTTGAAGTCCCTAGTGTGAGTCAAGGACTAGTATTTCTTCAGTCTTCACTGAAGAGAAACAACACGTAATAAAAAGAAAACACTAATGTTGGCAGATTTGAAACCTGAAATAGGTAATGCAGTCATGAACAGTACCAGTGCAGGCAGAGTTTTTGAAGTGCCAAATTGAAAATGTGACTTTGGTACAGCAGCAACAGTGTGTTTGACCATTCTCATGCCAGGCAGGACAGTCGGCTGCAGTCTGTGTTATTTGGGTACATACACCAGAACCGCTTCTATGTCTTGCTCTTGCATTTTCATGATTCTCCTTCTGACAAATAGGACACAAGGACTGTAAGACAGAAAGTAGCTGCCAGAGACACACTGAGGAGTAAATTTGTAGGTGATATTCACTCACATGGGATTTTGAATGCTCAGCTAGGATGTGATTTTTATGCTAGTATCGGTATGATACTAGCTGAGCGCAGCTGAGATGTGGACAGTGAATCTCCAGTGTATCACACTCACGTGCATGGCTAAGCCGCAATGGTTAGAATGAGAAGGAATCTGTAGAGATTGTTTAGTGTAAACCCCTTGGTCAAAGCAGGCTCAGCTACAGCAGGTTGCTCAGGACCATACTACAACAGGTTGCTCAGGACCATACTCAACTGGGTTTGAATATCTTCAAGGACAGAGACTTACAACCTCACTGGGCAACCTGTGAAAATCCTGAATTACCCTTCAGTTAGTAAAAAAAAAAATTATAAATAAATAAAAAGAGGTTTTTGATGTTTAAATGAAATTTCTAGTGTTTCAGTTTGTGTTTATTGCCTCTTGTCCTTCCACTGGATACCACTGAGAAGAGTCTGACTCTATTTTCTTTATACGCATCAGGTATCCATCCATGCTATTAAGAATTCCCTTACAATCCCAGCCCTCACCCTCCCCTACTATGTCAGATGCTCCAATCCATTTGTGATTTTTGTGGCATTGCCCTGGACTGGCTGAAGTATGCTCATGTCCCTCCTGCAGTGAGGAGCCCAGCACCGGGCCCAGCACTCCAGATGTGGCCTCACCAGGCTGAGTGAGGAATCACCTTTGACTTACTGGCCATGCTCTTCCCTTATGCAGCGACAACAGCCACCCTTGCTGCAAAAGCACATCTCTAGTTCATGTTCAACTTGTTGTCTACCAGGACATCTGTCTGATATCCAGTTCCACATTAGTGGCTAGTTTCAGCTGTAGCTTTCTTTAGCTTCCTTGATTTAATTGCTTGAGTTTCTCCTTAATACAAAGATAAACATGCCTGGTCTGTTGTGCATCATGGACTGTTTCTGAATCAGAGCTATTTAATTACTCAGTAGCACTGGGAGCTCTAAAAAGGCCTCCAGGCTGTTGACCAATTCAGCAGAATGGAGTCAACTGCCTAGAGCAGACAGAACCAGCAGCACATTACTGTGATTTCTTGTGAACCAGGGTAATACCAAACCTCTTGCTGTACCAAAAGCTTTCTTGGCATCCTAACACTGCAGAATGGCTTGAATTGAGGGAGGAGCTGCTTCTGATAGCAATCTCATTGTTGTCCTTATGGATAAAACAATTCTGTGATCTCTATATACACATTTGGGGCACCTCTCAGGCCTACATTTCCTTGCCCTACAGCAGGAAGGAAAATTCACCCTTTCCCTGGTAACTGTCTGAAATTCTTCTACAAAAAGCCCAACTACATTCTCCAAAAGGCAACAAAAATGAACACTGTGTTAACACTCCAAAAACAGGAAATACCCCTAACCAACACTCCATGTCATCACATAACCTAGATTTCAGTTGAGAATTTGGGTGTTGTTTTAGATAACAAAATACAACATGTGTTCACCATTAATCTTCTTGAACATTTGTTTGGCCAGAAACTGTCTCTGATCAACTCACTTATGTAAACAGGTCTATGCTTCAGACTGGAGTGGTAAAATGTTATTCCAAGGGCCTGCATTGCAGGGAATCTCTCCTAAACTCTAATAAGATTCACTTAATGACAGCCTCAGTATCGGTGTCTGTACTTCAAAGACTTCTATCTTCAGTTTAAATTTCAACATGTAATAAAAAATCTTGCCTCAAAGAAGAAGAGCACAACCTCTAAAAATCTATGATTTGTCCCTACTCTATCTGCAGTTTCAATTTCCAATGATTTTGCATCTGGTTTGTGAAGAAACAAAAAGCTGTTTCGTTTTTCATTACCAAATGGCAAATGCATTCTTTGCAGTGGAACACCCTGGAGAAGCTTCCACTCATCATGCAAATTTTTCTGCAGGTACAGGACCACACAAAAAATTAAAGAAAAAAATTAGGAAAATAAGCTTGGTTTATTTAAGGAAAATAAATGGTCTATCTCAGTTGTGTCAGCTAGTTCTGGGCACAGCTGATGTATTTCATTTGCGTTTGAAAATGTAGGCACATAAACTATCAAAATTTTTAATTCCAGAATATTGGTGCAATAAATTAAAACATGTAATTTCCTACAAGCTCTTGCTCCCGATAGTTGGTCTCTTCATGACTTTTTGTTTCAGACCAAAACAAGAACATGCAAACAGCTTCAGTCCAACCAGTCCAAGTGCAGTGTGTGAATGGAGAGCAAGGCTCTCATGGAGTTGTGATCACTGCAGCTTCTTACTGACTGTGAAAATTGCCCAAACTTTTCTGTCTTTCTTTCTGCATTTGTAAAATGTAAAACGTATCTAAGAACCAGCCAAGAGCCATATACTTACTCATGTCTGGGGAAGTTAGCTCTTCACAATCGAAAAGAGTTAATGCTTTGATTGCTTGAGGGTTAATCCAAGGCTTTAAACTGTCTGATAAGAACTCATGTCCAGATAGAAGGAGCCCCAAGTTTGCAATAAACACAGCCATTAGAAATATTTATCATTGAGTCAAAGCATTGAAGAGGATTAGTCTCAGCTGCGCCCATGCCAGAACACAGTATCTTAATTGCATTACATAGTTTGGACACTGTCCTGAAATGCTTCCGGAGATCGTAGAGATAAAGAACTCTTGAGATATGGTTTTGTTTTGCTCTTAAATCTGTAATTCAGTTTACCCAGGATGATTGTTTTAAGGATTTATTACAAAGTTCTGCATTCAGTAGCTGGGAAAACAGTACAGAAAAGAGTGCGTTAAGAGACATGCAGAGTAATAAGGAAAGTACAAAAGCTAGAAAGGACAGAGTAAGGGAAATAAAAGACAACTACGCTGGCTCTTAATATTTCAAATCCCTCAATGGATGGGAAGAAAATAGAGTTACTTTTGTAGCTGCAAAGAGAATTTGGTAGCTTTAGAAAGAGGACAGCTAGTATAAATGACATGGTTTCTTCTCTCTGCTTTTGGCAGAAATTGTACCCCTCAGAAAATGTGCTGCCATTCCGCTGCCTTTTGAGGCTTTTAAATGCATTTAAAAGCTGTATCTGCCATTCTGCAGAGTTTGCCACCAAAGAATCAGAAATCCTGATGAATTAAATGAGCTGAAGTCAGACCTCCCCTTCCAATTCCAAAATTGTTAATGCTACCCCTTTTTCATTTGGATTTCAGTCTTAGTATACTGAACTGAACAGTTGTAAGTCTCCAATATACTGTTTTTTTCTGCTAAGTATTGCTCTGAAGCCCTTCTATCTATGCAGTTTGGCTTGCCACAACTCTGTCATGACAAAGGTTCCTTCAGAGATATTATCCCATTATATCTACAAGTGATTGAGATCCATAGAAGTCTAGATTGGTTGTCTGGAGTTGTTGGAAATTACAAAAATCCATCTTAGCCTGTTACATAAACTTGTTTTGAAAGCAAAATGAAATTAGAAGCAGATAGGTTGGCTCATATCAGACAGGTTAAATCAGTTGTGATAGTGAATACTTAGAGTTATTTGGTCATGCAATGATTACAACAATGAGAAAAATAAGAGGAAATGTTTGTAGCTGAAGTCACTAAAATGTACCATAAGTAATGTCCATGGAATGTGGTTTTCAGCTTTCATGTTGTTTTTCTGAGGGTCACTGAACAGAGGCAGAGGAAAATTGACTGGGGAGAGCTCTTATCATCATGGATTTCATCCTAGCATATCTCAGAGGGATCCATCATTACACTAACACACTTCTAATAGGAGCCTGCTCTGGTGCTAAACCTGGATTTTGGCTGCATTTATTCAGTGAGGAAAATCTCCCTGGGAGCCCTCATTTCCTGAGTCAGTTTGGAGCACCGTCTGAATAGCTTTGGGGATAACAATGTTAAAGGTGCAGTAAATAAGGTCATGAGCAGTTCTTTTTCAGAATCTGGACAGGTTCAAGGCTCCCTCTTAAAACTGAAAACTCAGTCTTCCAGGATCCATTATTTCTAGACTTCAAATATATGTAGAAGTTTAAGAATGTAAACAGAGCCAAAGACCTCTTAGTCTGCAGTCAAGATAATTTTCTTTTGATACTGCCAAAATGTAATGTTTAGATTCTGGGTTTTTTATATTTTCTCTTCCAAAACCAACTTCAAATTTCCCATCTTGTCTCCTGAGGTGGTATTGTTTCCTTTTTCCTGTTCACTCCATCACTCTTCAGTTTCCATCGTAAAGAAAATCATGACTGTGAAAAGCTCCACAGTTCAGCAACATGGAATCACAGAATTATAGAATGTCAAATGTTGGAAGGGACCTTAAAGATCATCCAGTCGCAGCCCTCAACATGGAAGGAGTGGAATCATCACAAGAGGCCCAGTAAACTGATGTTGTAGAAATGGTCTGAAAGAATCTGGATTATTTGGAAATAGTATTTTAGCCATGAAAAACTTCACTATGATGGAAGAAGAAGTAAGTTGGTCAGTGACCCGTTTAAATGTTTTGGGGTTTCTCTTACACATGATACATTTTCTTTGTATTCTGCTCTGTCTTGGATAAAAGTAAAACTACCATGATCTTCATACCAAGCCTACATCTGGAGGATTGTGTAAGTCTTCTGGTTGCTCTGGATGTTAGTGTTTCAATTGGTGGAGACTTACAACAGATTTATTACATTTCTGTTAGTTTCTGTGTAATTTATTTAAGAGGGAACCAAAAGCGTTATATCATTTCAGGGGTGGATTGGATGGAGTATTTACCTAAAGTAGTATGAACTGTTATCCAAAAAACCGAGGTGATGTGAAATACAGACTGAGCAAACTGGGCCCAAAACTGTTTACAAACAGCTGCAACTCAGGTTTGAAGTGATCAGTACTCAAAGTGGTCTTGATATGAGACACACAGGGGGGGAAATGAATTTCTTTTCTCTTTTGTGATGGGGGTTCTCTGAATTTATTTCACATTTATTCTGTGCACAGTGCTGGTGGTAAAAATATAAACCCACTTGATGCTGTATTAAGAACTGAATCCACTGCTCATTTCTATCTTTTGAGCGTTCAAGCTGCCTGCAATCTGACTACACATCCAGCTTCTGCAAAAGGGTCCTGTCTCTCCAATGGGCCCCTCAGTGACTGAACCCAAAATCCTGATTCCAGCTTTCCCTGTTTTGAGGACATTTCCCTGTTAATATCTGAATTTTACTGCATGAGCTTGCCATGTCTGTCTACTGCTGATAGCAGGCACCTTTTAATTTTCCAGGAGCTGTGTCTGTGCTCAGAGGGAGCAGCCAGACTGTTCTCAAACTATGTTCAGGGTCACACTAAGGAAACACCCTCTTGGAAGCTGCCTGGCTCTTTGTTCCTTCCATCAATCTAAAATAAATGCCATTGAAAACGTCTCATTCCTCTTTGTGTATGCAAAGACCATGGGAACACTTACAAGTCACTGTCTTTCAGATACTGCATAGAAAATCGGAGGAAATAACAATGTTTGGATCTTTTAAGAAAATCCAAAGTGTCCAGATTTCTTTGGCAGACATTACCACTTTGTTTTGCCAAGCTGAGAATCATGGAAGTGCCTTTTCCACCTCTTTCCACCTCCCTGTCACTCATAAGTATGGCTGATCATACTTGGAATGAGAGACAAAACTTAAAAGTGGATGGAAAAACACATCCAGCTGACCCAAAGGGGAACTGCGTCCTCTACCTGCTGCTGTCTTCTTCCACATGTTTTACCTTCTTTCTGCAGGTTGACCCACTACATTCTTCTGCCAATTACTTATCTTCTGTTTTCTCTGTGTGCACAGCAAATCTCTGATGCTTGTGAGACTGTTCCAAGTTCAATAAAATTTCATTTTCTGAAGATTATAAGATTCCTCAAACTCCAGTCAAGATCTGGAGCCAGAGGGAGGTCCAGACTACATAAATACAAAGTTCTGCCACAGGCAAGTGACACATATATCTCATTAATAAAGTTCTCAATCTGAAAGTGTTATTTTCTATGTGAAGAAGTCATCTTAACTGAGTATAAACTATTGCTGAAATTTTAACTGGAATTATGTACACAGTCCTGGCTGGCATAAGCAGAAAATATTTGCAGCATCCTGACCCACAGATAGAGTTCAAACAAACACTGATGGGAAAATTAAATTAGAAGTACAGGATATTGTCCTTCATTCTCTGCATTCAGCCTACTCAGATGGCAGAATCTGAAATTTATATGGCATTTTAATTGGTCATAAACAAACTCAAAATGATTCCAAGGTTGGATCTGAACAGATTTCATACATGAATATTTAATATTCATAATGTTTGCCAGGAGGACTGTTCTGAATGTTGAAACTTCGCGTTCATCGGCAAAACAAGGAAAGCAACAGAGGTGAACAGCAGAAGCTTAGGCAGAAAATCCCCTTAACACTTTTTGTGATCCCCTGTGCTGTGCCATAGTGATACATTAAACACCTGAAGTGTTTACTTTTTCACTTATACTATCAATGTTTCTATTATTCTCTTTAATTTTTGTATCTGTCTCCATGCATGAAAAAAAAATGGTATGGCAAAGAAATTTAGCACTGTGAAAGAGGATTTTAGGCTGTTTAGCCAAATGGAAAAGTTGGGGGAAAAAATCTATTTTGGAAAACCTGACACACAAATTAAAAAATGAGCATTAATGAAAGCACTTGTTTTGTCCCAGCCATCAGTATTTAATATAGTGCTTAGTTTAAACACTTTTTTGACATTTTAATATATATATAAATTGCAAATAAAATAAAAAGGAAAGAACATACTATCCTTAAATATTCAAATGAAACATGCATGATTGGGATGAAACAATTGCAGTGCTATTTACCAGCCTCACAAACAGCTCAAAACTGTGATTTCTTGCTTGCTTGCTTTTCTTTACAGTAAATAATTCTACCCAGTCTCAGAATAATCCATAAAGGAATCATCTTAGCCTTCATCAGACCCCTGTTAACACCTGCCGCTCTCCAAAAATGACCAGAAGGCATAAATCCAACGTCCATCCCCTGTCCTATCCCAACAGAACTGCTAACATCACATTTCTCCAGATCCTCCTTTCCAGCCATACTGAAATGAATACTAATTAACCTTCCTTGATGTCAAACTTTACCTCAGCTTTATCAAAGCTCATGTTGAGCATGGAGCAACTACTAAAGACCTAAAGCAAATCCCAGATGAAAGTCTTGTCCAGAGTTTTATCCGTGCTCCAACCTCTTTCACACATTACATTCCTGCTCTTCACGACTTAGATCAGCCAATGAAATGGGAATTATTGGTCTCACAGAACCCAGGCACAGAACATGCTTCTCAGGCTTTGCTTATGTAAAACACAGCAGCAACCATTGCTCCCCTCTCAGCAGAAGCCTTACTCTCCCACACAGAAAGCACACACCCTCCCTAACCATGGCTTTCATCCTGCCCTGGAGAGCTGAAGGACTCCAATAATAAGCTGACCTCTGAAGCCCCTGCTTTCCTGAACTGCGGTTTTATTGCTGTCTAAATTTCAAGTCCAGAAAGATAATCTCCTCGTTCTAGGCCTCAATGCCCTGCAAGAAACCACACTAATATTTAAAACCACACCAGTATTTGAATTTTGCTTCACAGATCCCTAGTTTCAAATCCTGTCCTTCTGGTTATTGTATCCAAAACCTTGTCAATGTTTCCTGCCATTCACTACTCAGAGGAAGGATCAGCCGCAACGCGTCAGGATCCTTTAAGGAAATTTTCTACAGTCATCTTTCTTTACCTTAAACACAATGTTAGCCAATAAACACAATAAAACCTCACCAACCCAGACACTCTAAAAATTAAGTTTGGAGAGAACCACACAGCTCACTACAAACAGTAGCTCCTACATGATTCCCGCAGAACTTTGTAGGTCATCCACCTATTAATATGCTCATGTAGCCTCCCCTTTCCTGGACCATAACATTCAAGACCAGGATGTTTTGTTAATTACAATGCCAATGAGTTCTACTGACTTCATACCATGAATGGCTTCTCTAATATCAAAGTTTGCTCTTTTTCTTTAGCTTTTGAAGGAACAATCGTAAAACCAAGACCTTAGCAATCTTTTACTGGACCTGTGATCCATAGCCACCTAAGAGCTTTCCTGCCAGTGAATGCTCTTGCATCCTCGGCTCAGTCACAGTTTTCTGTCAGGGGATGAATTACACATTATTCACTGCCAAGAGAACTAGTCCTGAAACTGTTGGTCTACAGTTCCTGTTGCAGCTAGCCAGAAGCTATAAATCCTTGCCACCACCAGCCCTCATCCTAGACACACGACACTGATAAGATCCTGCAGTAAATGCATTTGTCCAGCTCTTCCTTTCCTGAACCCTAACCCCCACTGCAACCATACAGCTCATCCCTGCCACTCCAGAGCATCAGCCATAATTGTAACCTTAACTGCAACCAGT
This sequence comes from Chamaea fasciata, assembly GCF_029207755.1. NCBI lineage: Eukaryota > Metazoa > Chordata > Aves > Passeriformes > Sylviidae > Chamaea > Chamaea fasciata. Next base: position 20,832,436 of record NW_027094087.1, on the reverse strand, counting down.
CCTCTCCAGCACAGAATTAATCACCTGCAGACTAATCCTCTCTCCACTGCTAGATGGAAAACCTGTGAAATTAGGCTTACAGGGCAGCAAAAAATGCCAATACAGGAAAATTATCTTCCTTTGAAGTGATATGTACCTTTTCTTCATTTGTTGCTTGAAAACCATTTTTAAAGGTACTGCTGTCAGTTTTAACTGTGTTTTTGTTTGAAGAAATGAGTTTTAGCTTTAGTGTAGTGTCAATGCTTTTACAGACCAGGGCTAACAGAAAATCTTTATTTGCAGCTTAATAGCAAAAGGGAAAACACATGAAGGCTTCTTCAATATCAGAAATGCTGTGCAAGGACAGATACACTGCCTCCAGTAAATGTGCAAATGCTTTACCAGATGTAAGCTGTAGAAAGCTTTGTTGGATGGAATTTTTATCTTTTTCTTTACCTACATTTGTATGTGTTGGAAGATATTTTCACTTATTGCAAAAAAGATTAAATAAATTTATGAAATCATATTCTTTCTTTTCCTCTGTAAAATTCTCACTCTTCTAATCCAGTGCTAATTAGAAAATTGTGATCCCCATTAATTTTCATAGGTTCTGGAAGATACTGTAAACCAGTACCTTATAAAACTAACAGCATGACAAAATGTTTCAGAATTAACATGAATACTTCTCTCTATATAAAAATTTCTTCGAAAGCAAATGCCTGGAGTCTTCCACACGTTTTCCTAATCATATTTCTTTTTTGGTAATGTAAGCAGTCATTCCCCATGGGCAGGATTTTGTTCCCCTTCAAGTCAAAGATAAAATGTCTCTTGAGTTTCATGGGAACAAGAGCATTCTAAAAATAAAATTCCTTCTCTGATAACCTCTAATGGATGTTTTTTTCTCAGAAAGTAAACACAACAAAGATGACCTTTCCATCAGTTCCATTTCTGTCCTTAGGGTGTAACTCTGAAGGATCTGTGAAGGCAGGTTATGTCATCTCATGCTCCCTCTGAGGCAAAATTGTGCCTTTCTAGTGGTAGTTTACAGCTGCTTCTGGGCATTGGTATAGCACAGGAGCCTCCAGATAAGTAGGGAAAAAGACTGATTAGTCTTAGACTGCATCACAGTAGGGGCAAATCTTTTTTGAACTCTGGGAATTTCTCATCAGCCCTGGTATACTGCCATGATTACCACAGAAGAGGCTGCAAGTCTGCTCGTGCACTGTGAATCCCTACTGAGGATGGGAAGACACGGGGCTGCCACAAAGGAAGGTAGAACAAAGAACTAAACTTGTACCTCTGCCACAGATCAAGTGTGTAAGGCAAAAAAAGAATTAAAATCATTATACAGATTCAGGAATCAGACCGTCCTTGAGCCTCTCTAGCTATGAATTCTTCAGGTCTGTGCAGAGACCCACAAGACACTTTGTGACTCAAGCTTTCCAGGAGAGAGACGGATTTTTAAACTTTCTGGATCTCACTTTAGGTAAAAACAATGAGCAATCTGTTGTGATGAATGCTGCCTGTGTGCCGTGCCCATCTCCTCATCTGTTGTTTACTCTTGCAGTTAAACAAAGCTCTGCAGGATATTTCCTCATGTCTTTTGGAGACTTGTGTTTGTCGTTCTGCATGAATAGGTGGTACCTTGCTCCATTGGCACTGAGCTGGGTGGCCATGCTGGGCTCAGCAAACACCGCTGGAATTGGAGCACCACTGTTCACTTGGGTATGTGAGCAGGGTGATGGAGAGAACCACACAGACACAACCCACGCATATGAAAAACTACTGTCAGCATCTCTAGAACCACTTTGTAGGCATCACTGCTTAAAGAAATGCTGTTCATCAGGTTGTCTGTTCAGACAGAAGCTGAAAGAGAGAAAGAGATGTTTGCTTGTATAGGTTTATACTGCATTTTTCCTGGTTTACTTGTGTTTCATAGCTGGATTTAAAAAGAAAAAGAAGAAGAAGAAAAGAAAAAAATAAAAAAAAAAAAAAGGAGAATGGGAAGGCAGTGGGAAGCAGTTTCCTGCCTACACAGTAATGGCAGAAAGTTTACATTAAACTGATGGATTTACTTGAAGCAACTGCAGTCAGAAGACTGTGCTTTTAGACACACACAAGTTAATTATTTAATTTTAATACTGACAATATATTAGTTTGTACAGCTATCACACCTTTCGTTTCTTTAAAGGTTTATTAAAATACTTCATACTGTTTGAGCGAGCACCGCTTACACAAGTACCGTAACTTGTGTTCTTCGCCAGTAGAGGACAGCACGAACCCAGCTATTGTCCCGAAAGTTGCTTCACCATTTTTTCCTCATTTCTTCACCCAACATCTAAAGTCAATGGAAGTTTCCTCGCTAGCTTTTTCTCAAGATGAATACCTGGTCTCCTTACTGAATGTTTTTCAGTCAAGTAAAATCCAAGCATATGTTTTATTACTGGCAGAAATCTCTAATGATCAACATATTCACAAGGCTGCTGTTAGTTTTCTTCCTTCCAAGATACCTTTGACCTGGGAGATCCTCTACCATTTCTCACAGACACAGAAAATAACAGAAGTTAAACCCAAGGTGAGCCTGAGAGGCTGACAGATAAACAAGCTGTGTTCTACTGCAGTTTCCAGACGTCACCAGCCTGCAGTTTGCTCTTCGCTTAATGTTGCTTTCCAAGAAGCACAGAACTGTATCAGCCTTGAAAAGCACAAAGGAAAACAGGGTCTTTGTCCTAAAATGTATTTGATCTTACCTTAGACAAATCTGATCAATTCAGACAAATAGAAAGGATCCTAGTAAGGGGATAAGCTGCAGATTCTGCATTACAGTTCATAGTGGATGATCACAGGAGGTGGCTGGTTCTTCCTTTCTTCCTAGGGATTGACCAGGAGAGTTTACCTACTGTCTAATTCAGAAGATGCAATGAATTGCTCTAAATCTCTCATTATTTCAGCTTTTGCCTTAATGCTTGTTTGTGTTCCTTAGGCCTACCTCATCCCCATGTATGATCTGGGCTCTGGGCTGTCTCTGGCTGCCATGCCTGGCTGGCCCTTCTTGGTTTACTCTGGTAGCACGGGGCTGACACAGCTTCTGCCCTATTGTCCTTGTTATGCTTGGCTTCCAGCTGCTCCCCAGTGTTGGAGAACAGCTGGACTTTGCCTTTCCTCACACTCACCCACCTCACAGTAGCTCAAAATCTGCAGAAAAATGACAGACAAAAAACATTTAAGTTTTAGTTAGAATATCGCCTGGATAGTACTTCAATATCCCTGCTTATGTGAGTCCTACTTGTCTAAGCTTGTGGTTTTCCTTTTTTCAAAGTAAGTGACAAGAATTTTTCCAAGTCAGGCAGCTTTAATGAAAAGATTGTTTTAAAAATAATTCTTTCTTTCAAATGGACTCTTTTGTGACTTGAAAAAGCCTACTACAACTCTTTATACCCAGAAATTCAAAACTGAGGTCAAGACCTTCTAGGAAATGCAGGTTTGGAGTTGCACACGTGCACTGTGCCTGGGTAGAGATAATGGTGTAGATATTTTTAGGGAATTATTGAGTTATTTTACTAAAGATGCTTAACTATGAATATTTAAGATGAAATTGCAGGATGATTTCTAACAACCCAAGCTTTATGTTTGTCAAATACTCCCTGTTAGCTGCACCAGGCAAGCTGCTGGCAACAAATTAGACTTTGGCAAAGCTTTGAAGGTTTTGTATGATTTAGGGCACCTAACTCTACAAGAGATGAGTGCAAGCCAGGTTAGAAAGGGACACAGAAAACTTCAAGTTTTATTACACATTTACTTCCACTTTATCTTCTGTAGTTCTGGTTGTGAGCTTCTACACAAGGGTATGAAACACAACATAGCCAACTCGGCAAGAAATTATCAAACCCTAAATCTCTTTTGATTCATAAGATTTCTGTTGCTTTTTGAGGAAATTGAGTCGGTAATAGGACAATTTAGGGGAAACCCTTCTGATGGGACATTGGATTTTCTTGTTTAATTGAACAAGCAGAGCCAACAACCTGCAGCTCTGTCTGCCTGTATTTGTATTTCTGTCTTTCAGTTGCGTATCTACAGCATTTGCCACACCTGCTCCTGCTTCTCTGCAGGCACTCACGACAATGCACTGAGTCTGGTCACCCTCAGCTCTCACAGGGAATTCAGAGTTTGTCTCTACTAGAATTTGAATTGTAATGTTTGTCTGTGCCGTGTTGAGTACACATGTAACGCTCACAGCCACTTTTCCTCCGAGCAGTAAAACTGGTGTCCATTGAGCAGCTTTTCAAAAATGGTTTTTCAGTTGTTGGGAACAGCACATAATTAGGTATCTCTAATTCAGATCCCAAGTCTATACTACAAAGTGTCTCCTAGTTAACTTCAGAAAAGCCATGTCAATTTTCAAGCTCATCTGACTCTTCCTGCATCTTCTAAACCTTACAGAAACACTTCTTTGACAGAAATGCTGTCTCACTCTTGCCTTGTCTCTAGGCAAATGTCTATTTGCTTCCTGAACGCTGATGAGCCCTGGACAGTGTAGTGACAGACAGTTTTGATAGAACATGTCTCATTAGCTCTGGGGGAAAAAACAAGCAACTTGTGTCAGTTTTGAAGTGAAGCTGAATTATGGGTGGCCATTTCCTGCCATCCAAAGTTCAGAGAACTTGTGTTACTTCATTTGAGGTGCAACAATTTCTGAGAGCTAATTTGTGTATGTATATGGTCTTGCAGAGGACTCTGGGTATTGATTTTGAATAAAAAGTTCTGCTTAACATGACTTACAAGTTCTCCTTGAGTTCCTGCAGGGGAAAGAGATTTTGCCTTTTAATCCTCCTTTTTCACGATCTCTAAAGTATCCCAAGTGTTGCCTCAGCACTGATGGTTTGGGCAGCAGTAACTGCGAAGACTTCTCAAATGCCCCATATATCTTCTCACATTTTGAGCTGGGTCAGGTAAGGCCTACCTTACACTTCCCATGGCCTCTTACCTCCTAAAAGTAATCCTGAGAAATCATGATAGATAGTACACTGTAAGATATTAATCATCTCAGGCCCACTTAGTCCTGTGATCTCTTCTTAGGGAAATAATAAAGACCTGGGAAGAGCTATAGATGACTTCAAGGAAGTCATCTATAAGCAGCATCTATAAGTCAGCAGCTAATACACATTCTAAGGCCTGTTTGCGTTTTGTGAAGATAAAGCAGTACCAATTCAGCAATTTCCAGTGCACTGATTAGCCTGAAATGCTAGCAATTCCTCCTGCTCTGCAAAAAAACACAGTATCCTTTATTTTGAAAAAATGTTGTCTGTGTCCAAAAAGAGTTTGACTCAATATGAATATTTAGGGGCCGTGTTTCTTGCATTCAGACCTTCTGGTTGAGCAGGATGTTTCTGAGGAGATTCCTTTCTTAGCTATTTGTTACTGCTTCCCCAAAGATGGGAGAGAGCTTCTTAAAACCATGAGGGATGATATTACATTTTTATTACAATATATCCCTCTGCCTGGTGATGGAATCTAGCAGAGAGGAGTGTCTGGAAATTGCATAGCCTCCCCCAGCTTTGGTTGTCTCTTGCAAACTCTGGGGTATATTGTAATTCTTATCTAATGTTTCTTAAGGTTTCTGAATTCCTTTGTCTGCAAGTAACAACATTTAATTTTTTCTTTTGTGACAGATATGCATAATATAATGGTTTTGTTTTGCGTTTTTTTCTTTCGAGAAAGGAAGACTCCTACAAATTAAATGCTAGGCAAGTAATCGTGCATCAATAATGAGCAAGGGCACGTAGTCAGCAAGCATTTCGGACTTTATTCTTTTCACAGGAATGCCTCCATTCTTGCTTGCGGCCACCAGGCACAGCAGAATTTAGGAAAAGTCTGTGATATTTCTTGGAGATAGCATTCTTGCACAGAAAGGCAAATTTCTTGTACAACAGACGCTAATCTAAATGTTCTGATGACTTGATCAAATAGTCATAAGCATAAAGCAATATTTGCCATAAAGCAAATATTTCCATGGGCTATTTGATCAGACTTGACAATAACATCTTTAGCTTGAAGGAATGATGCGATAGTAACTTTGAAAATTCAAAGCCATATAACTTCCTATATAATAAATAAGAATAAATATCAGCCCTCATTATCAATGCTGTTTACCCAACTGCCAAGCTACAATCTGTTTCACTAAGGCGGTCATCTTTTTCGATTCCCTTTAATATTAACAGAGTGTTTATTCCTTTACCCTCTTTAAACTCCGTCTGATCACATAGCTGTTCCCCTAAAGGAAATTACAGGCTGCAGAGAAATCTGGAGAAATATCTGTGTTTTAATACTAGCTGTATGTCATCCAGGATCCCACCGGAGATGACATTATTACTTTTCAATGGCAAGAGCTGGTCACATGGGAGGTGATGTTTTTATTATAATCAGCTGCAGAGAACTGGTGAGGGTGAGCTCATCTGCAGCTGAGTATGTTTGAACTTTTGCACCTTTCAGTACCTTTCTGTGAGCAGTGAAAACTCTCTCCAAGTGGGATGTGTTAGGGAGTTAGGTTTCCTGTAAATGCTGAGATCTTAGAAAATGGCCACAGGAAATGAACATTGCAAAATAAAATAGAACTGAAGAATTATGATGTTGATTATTGAAGCAAAGTAGTTTCATCTGGGTTCTGAAGGAAAGGATTATTATGGTTTAAATATCTGATTTGATTTTAGTCTTCCATTCACAGAATTAATCAAAAGACTTCTTGAATCTAGGTCATATTACTCAAAGCAGATTCCACGAACACTGTGGCCAGCCATTCTGCTGTGAGTCTCCTGGGAGATGCTGCGCACCCTGAACTCCTGTCTGAAGCTTCAAAAAACGGTCTTTTGTCAAAACCTCGAGAAACAGATCACATCTGCTTCCCTTGGACAATTTCCAGACAATATGCATTTAATTGACTTTTGGTGAGGAATAAATGGAAATCTAGTGGCACATCTGGTGCTGCCTTCAAACCAATTTACAGTGGTTAAATAGATTTGAACTGACACTCACTTGCATGAAGAACCTGTCATGCAGCTCTTTGTTCACTTCACCCCACTAACTAGGCTATTAAACAGTGTATTTTGCCTTAATGCAGATTTTGCTGAAAAAAAGATGACATTTTGCACAAGGCTGGGCTCTAAGGCAGTTAATGAAATTAAAGCAAAGAACTCCCAGCACAGTAGGAAACCCAGATAACAGGAACAATCGTTTAGTCAGCACATTTCTGCTCCCACAGGAGCTGAGGCTAATTATCAGGGCCAAGGCATCCAGCATCCAGAGGGGTGAGGAGGTGACAGCACAACAGCATTTCTCTGCACAACTGCCCTAGTCAAATTTATTTACACATGCTGGAGAAACAATGCTTTTGAAACATATTTTCCCAATGCAGACAGGGAAGTGTAGATAATGGATCCATGTAGTTGTCCTATTAAGTTGTCACAACAATTTGCAGTTTGGAAAGCAACTTAGGTAGTTTATACAGTGCCATCCATACGGGTTGACCCTGGGTAATTTTGGAAAAGATGTATCAAAGGAAAAAAAGAGTTTACAGAGGGAAAGGATTCAAGTCTGGAAAATGTCTCTACACAAAACAGACACTTTCTTTCCTCCCACCCCCCCCTCCCCAATTTAAGAAAATTCAAATAACATTCCACAGTCATCAAAGCCCGTTCTCTTATCACCAAGCTGGCTTTGAGTTAACGGCACCCTTATTGATCTTTCTCTATTTTCTTTACTAAACCAGATCATAAAAGGTGAGAAAGAGCAGTTTTTTCTGAGCACTTTTATGAGTTAAAAGCATTATTTTGTGCTTAAGGCACTGGGCCAGATCTTCGAACATCTGGTTCAGATCCTGCTTTTTCCTGTGTGACAAAATATATTTGCATTTCAATTCCCCATCTACAAGGAGGGGATCATGTTGTTTTATTGTTTTACAGAGGTGGTCAGTTCATGGAGTTTGTGAGTGCCTGGATGGCCCAGTTCAATGAAAATGTGACTTTAAGCTGTGTAAAACAGTTGGTTACTTAATGTTTTGATTATCTGGTTCCAGCTCTATCGCTGTTTTCTGTGGCTTCAAATTATTTTTGCCAATATTGCCATTCATAATATGAGGAAAATCCTGCTTTCTTACTTCCAATGGCAGTTATATTAATAAGTTGTTTACACTGCTTCCAAAAATGTGCTGTAAAGATGGAAATTATTTCAGTCATGTGAACTCCATCCACTAAGGTATCTTTTGCAAAGACAGTCCTTCCACTTTTTTTGCTGCTCCTGCTCACAGAGCTTCTTCCCTGTTGTTTCCTATACATGGAAAAGTCTATTCAGGCTTCACACATTACTATCTCCCAATTTTCAGATGTACAAATCCAGCTGCAACATCGTGAAAGATGAGGAATGAGTAAATGATGGTTGCAGTCTGATCTTGGCCAGAACTCAGTTAAGATTTTCTCTTAACGCTGCCTTTGGTGTCCAGGGAAAGAACTGACCTGTGGGCCACCTTCCAGCTCGTGCCTAATTGGAATGCTGGCCCTTGACCAACAGCCCAGCAGAAAATCAAGTCGTGAAACAGGAGAAATCTTTGAGTCAGCTCTCAAAATAGGTGGAGCTGTCGCAGGCAATGAAGTCTTTTTACCATCCACTCTGGGAAACATCTTTCCTTCCCAAGGTTTTATTGCTTTTGTGGCTTCCTGATAGTTTTCCAGCAAGATTGCAATCTCAGCCTACAAAGCACCAAAAGACTGATTCTAGGTGAAAATGCTCTGTGGTAAATGGACACATTTCTGACGCGTCTACTTTTCTGTAAGGGAGCTATGTGTTTGGAACAAATGCTGCAGACATCTCCTTTGGGCTGATCATTTCTGTTGTGAGTTAGTTCAGGAAAATCTGCTTAATTGCTACACAGGACAGGACCACAACTATCCCAAATGTAAATATGCCAATTATCTGGTCCTGTTCTTATATCCTAAGAATTTTCCCTTTCAATCTTTCACCAAAAATCACAGAATTATATTCTCAAAATTACAGATTCAAATGTTTTACAACCTGTTCATAATGCAGTATTTCTGTAAACTGTGTGCTGGTCCTTTTACTGCCTCCTAATTGAAGGAGAGTATTTTTCTGAGATGAGGGAATTTTTTTCACAGTAATGCAGGAACTCTCAGCAAATCGTGTCAATATCCTTCTTGAGCCAAAAAAAAAAAAAAGAAAAGAAGAAAAAAAAAAAGGCAAAAAAAAAAAAAAAAAGCAAGCAAACAGGCTTTTGAGGAAGGACTCAGCTTTTCATTCCAGGATTCTTACTCAGACCAATACACATTCCACAATTCCAGCCTGTTCCTGATAAACACAGAGCACACTCTGCTTTCTCAGGAACAAACATTTTCTAGTAATTTACATGTGTCTATTTGGATTGACTGAAATGATAAACTAAGTGTTTTGAAAAATCCCTGGGATATCAAGAAATTGTATGCAAATCTGGCCATACTTTCTCTAGAAGAACACCACATGTTGTGGGGTTCCTTAGGATCCCACCCATGGGTACCCCAAAGTTCCTTCTGAGACAAGAAATATGGAGGGATTTTTTCAGGTTTCCCCTTAGCCCAGGGGGAATAATTGCTAATATTTCTTTCGTGGTGAGTTTTGAAAGAGGATGATCAGATATTATCAGATATATAAGCAGATATTCTGTTTATGTAAAGCAGAATATGAAGAAAAGATAACAGGGTGCACCAGGGATTGAGGATGTGTGAACAAGTGGAGTGCATATTCAATGGGAGACAAAATTCCCTTCTCACCAACCTAGAAATGTTCAGTAAACAATCAAAGGAGCAGTGTGGGCTGGGTGTAGGAAAAACCATCGCTTAGGAGCTGCTCTTAAGTACCAAACACCAATTTTAGAAAGTAATGCTTTTCATCAAACTATCCAGAGAAAAGGTTTGTGACATGGAAATCAGTTTGGGTTTTGCTAGTTCTGCCAGCAGGTATAGAAAAAGGTCACTTCCTCGCAGCCTATTGTAGCTACAGCAACACTGCTACATTTTAATGCTGTTGGGTACTCCTGAGACAGAAAGGGTATAAAGGACCAGCTTGTGAAATCCATGGACCTCTAGCAACTTTGGTAGAGTTTCTTTTTATTTACATGAAGTAAATCAGACCTTGGTCCTCCTTTGAGACCACTCTAAAGGAGAGTTTCAGGAATTTGTTTCAGAACAGTGATCCAGATAATTAAATAGATTTGAATGGATCAGAGTGGAAGTAACAGTGGTGTGAAAGTATAATCAAAACCTAACACTGCATCTATAAAGCTGATAAAAAGTAGATCAAATAATAAAGTGTGATGACAAATATTGTGAGCAGGCAGGACTTTTACATCAGCAATTCAATGCAGAGAAGTTCATTCTCAAACACAGGTCAAATTTCAAGATACTTCCTGATAACATGGGAGGCAATCTGTGCCTGCATGCAATTCCTCACTTAGATAATGCATAGGAAACAAAATGATTTAAACTCCCAAGGCATCTGACCCTGTGTGCAGTTGTCTAGAAACAAAATTATGTACAAAATACTCAGATATTATCAGAGCCTTGTGCATATCATGATTCCATAGCAATGGAATTTGCTGAAGAATTGTGGTCTTGACTCTTGCTTATTATTAGTTACTATATGAAAGGGAATGAGAAGGAATTTGGAAGTTGTCAGGGAAGTCTCCTGGTAGGCATTTTGCAGACATCCAGTAAATAAACACAGATTATAGAACAGGAAACTGCACCCGAAGGTGTAAATCACAGCACTAATTGCAACAGCTGTGATTAAAAGAAAACACAAACAAGCCAACAAACAAACAAACACACACCCCTGGAAAAAAATGACCGAGAAAATGGGAGGTGGTAGTTTATAAAGTGGGCAACATTCTAATCTGAATGAGTATTAAAGTACCTTTAACAGTGCCAGCCAAGCATCATCAGTGTACTGAGCTTTAATGAAAGCTGTGTGTGAGAAGGATAAGCTCTGATCATCTGGAAGGGATGGAAGGCAAATTTCAAAAGGAAAAATTCACTTTAGAAATTGAATAATTAACCATCTCATTGCAGAGTAATTCCCTAACTCTCATTTCTAGTCATACTCATCCCATAAGCCCAGGCTGCCCCTCCAACCATTACAGAAGTTTGTCACGGAAATGTAACTGCCAATAGGTGAACATGAAAATTATAATGAGTATGAAACTGAAGAGCTTCTTTGGATTGTTTGAGTTAATGCTCAAAATAATTTTTTAGAAACACTTACTCTTCCAAATATAAATGAAAGGGCTGTGAGATTTCTAATATTCCGGAATGTTTTATGATGAGTTCTTAGGTACACATCTAACATGATGGTTTTTAATTAATCAGATCTTATATTTAATTGAAATCTGACTTATTTTAAAAGATTTATTTAAAATGTGAATTTGTAACTCCCTTTTTAGCAGGTCTAAGATTCATTCCCACTCTCTTCTGATAATACTTTGTGGTGATAACAGAGGCCCAGACTGTTCTTTTCTCATTTTATTTTCATTTTGACATCAGATTGTTGGTTACCTTTACATTGTGCTGCCTCAGCTTGGGAACAGACTATAGGAACAGCAGCCACAGCATCACACCAGGACACCTGTGCAGAGCCTGTGGAGCCCAAGGAGGGGAAGATGAAGCCAACAGAGTAGAAGTAATCACTGCTAATCAAGGAGAGTTAATCACCAGCACTGCAGTTCAGTGAGCTTGACACTGCAGTTTACAAGGGCATGCCTTAGAATTAGTTCCCCCTTCTCTGCTGGAGCTTTTCTGAAAGTCAGTTTGTGATGTGTGGAAGGCAAATCTGTAGATATGTCTCAGCCTTATTCTCCTAATGGTGATTTTAGGAATCCCAAATTTTAGTGATGGCACTCCAGACCAGCACAACTCCACTGGAGAGGCTGTCATTGTCCGGCCATGACTGGTCAGTGTGTGTTTGGGGGACACTTGGCAGCTGACAAAGTGAATGGAGTCAGGCCAAGGAAGCTAAAACAGGGACACGTCTCGGGAAGGCAAAAGCCAAGGGTGCATCTGATATCATCAGCAGACCATGATCAGGCATAGGCAGAGGATGTTGCAGAATTTCCAAACTCTTTCAAAACTTCCTAATCACAACCTAGACAAGAACTCTTTGAGCCTCACCAGAAAAAGCTGAACTTAGATGAGCACTATAACAAGGAGTAGGAGTTCTACAGAACAATGCAGAGAGGTATTGAGGAGTCAAAGGACAAGCAATGATTTCACTAGAGCCCGAAAGGTAACTAAACACTACTTACAGCTTTTTGAGGCCATAGGGAGAATGTTTCAAACTGTCTGTATTTAAGTAGATTTCTCAATCCTAAACAGCAGTGGCAATTTTAGAAGTCTTTTCTCCTCTTCACTTTTTTTTTTGCTTTCCATTGGAAGAAAGCGGAGAGAAAAAAGGTCATGAGGTTCTGTATAAAAACCTTGAGGTCCACAAAGTGCAACCTGCTGTTGGTAAGTTTGCCTGTGGCAAACAGTCATTTAATAAAAATCTACTCATAAACTGTTGACAGTTCTTTAAAAACATAATTAATCTGATTGCACCTCCAATATCAGAAATCCATTTGGTAACTGCCTGCTCTGCTCTTTAGAGATCTTGCTCTACCTCTTCTTTTGCCAGTAGCATCTTGTGCAATGAAGAACAAATTCCTCTTATCTATGACCTTACCTATTTGCTCATTTGAACAACATCACTCATTTAGGCATCTTATCCAGATAGGCTCTTCATGAATGTAGAATCCAGTCTCCTGAGCAGCCTAGCATCCCATCTCTGAAGGTGTTCTCTCTGTACTCAATCCAGATCAAGTTAATCCTTTTAATAATGGTGACCCATTCCAGGAGATGTTTTATTATTTTAAGTAAATTTAATTTAACATTGCCATATCTCTGTGAAAATATCTCATCTCTCAGCTGAGCAATACACTTGTCTTTTTCATATCTTCTGTCAGTTATATCCCATAGTTAGGCCATCAACCTAACATACAAGTCATTGTCCCTGCCTCCAAATAATAGACTGTCAACTTAAATGAGAAATTCTTATTAGTCTTTTTAATTGTAGTTCATCACATTTCTATCACTCCTGACTTATAAATCAATCTTTCTTGTATGATAATGTTCCCCTTCCTTATACAATGTTTTATCACTATACTGAAAATGCCTCCCACTGTGTAATCAGCAGATTTCATTAATGTGTTCCTATTCTTTGTGCCAAGGCCATTCATGAGGGTATTTTATAATGCTGAGTTCCATAAACAGTCATGGAGGATGTCTGCAATCTTCCTTGAACTCTCAGTGATAAATCCTCATTCTCTCTTTCCCTTACTCTCCTTGCCAAATCCTCTTGCTATTATCATACTCATTTGTATTCACATAGGTGATTCCTAAGCTACTTCATATATTTTCCACTTTAATTTATGAACTGTATGAGAATACAGAAGTCATTAAAAATTCACTGTATTTTCTTTCCCTAAAAAAGCTGATTGCTGTCAAAAACAATGCCAGTAGAATATGCCATTTTTCATAAACCCAAACTCAATTTTGTCCTATTTTTTACTACCTTTATGCCTTGTATTTTCCTTTGCAACACATTCTAAAGCCTGTATACTATTCTAAGTGTATAATTGCATCAACATGTTCTTTCTGTATTCTAAAATACAAATGTTTATTTCCTAAACAAGATGGAAAAAATAGCCCCCTTTTTCCTGCGGTATCTTCATTTCTGATTTGCTTATATTAAACAGTGATCAACTTTTTAAACAATTAAAGTCTCCTTCCACACCCCTTTTTTCTTTGTCTTTTGATAATCCATATTTCTTTGCTATTTTTTCTCATTGCCAAAGCAGATTTTTTCCTAAGTTTTTTTTTTTTATTTCTAACATATTTTTTCAGGTAGCTGCTCATCCAGTTACAGTAAGATCCCTCCTCTAAGAGTTACAGAGGGTTTTTGCATCTCCTGTTTATCAATCCTCCCAAACTTCCTCAACATTCAGGACTCCACACTATTCTGTCAACCCTACGTCTCCAAATGGTTCTCCTTCTTTCATAAAATTTCTTCTTTCTTTCTAATACTTCTTTTTTGTTACAATAATTTAATTTATATTGATCTGACGTAACTCATTATCATCAGACCCAAAACTATTTTATGCTACTCTTGTTCTTTAGCCAGTTGGGGCAAAGACACAGTCCTTCCTGAATAGCACTTTTTCAGTAAATTCTCAAGCGTTTTCCTTCCTAAACTAAATGAAAAACAATACAACAGAAAAGTAATGTATTTCTTCTATTAGAACAGCACAACTTTCAGTTCAAGGGATGATCACTCTCTTTACCCAGTCTCAAATCTATTTACCCAGATTTATAGTGATTAAGAGACTGATGCATTCAATATATAGTCTTTTCTCCACAATGAAAAAACATTTGTCTGAGGTTTTTTTAAGACACATTTTATCTACTCCAGTATGCCCACTTTATTCTTTAAGGCTAGAGCCCTGCCCCTTGAATAATCCTGATAATTTCCAATGGAGTAAGTTTTGGGCGTGATATTCCGAGAAGACATAAGGGAATCAGGTCCTAAACAAAAGGGCAGTGAAGGTTACTGAGGGAGGAGAATTCTCAATGTATTCCAAAGAAGTGTGCTAGTAATTATGGGAAGAAATTGAGGTTAAAAAAAAAAAAAGGATATCAGGAAAAAATATACTGAGACCAAAATACACTACAGTCTGGAGACATCTTCCAAAGGGAATCTCGGAAGCAGAAAAGTCTTGGGCTTTTAAAAGCAGATTTGACAAAGCAATAGAATAGGAGCTACATTTTTAAGCTGGCTAGCGGAGACTTTTTCCATCTGTAGCTTCTCTGTGAAGCTTCCCTTTGTCTGTGTTCTCTACCTTCTTTTTCCCAGACAGATGTTCTACTCCTCATTAAATAAGGAAGTATCAGCTCCCTTTACTGACTTCCCCTCACTTTTCACTCATAATTTAACCCCAGATTTAAATTGCTGCTGCACTGCTTTGATCTATTCCACTGAAATGAATTCCAGGTAGTTTTTCTCTTTGAGGTACAGTCCCTCTCTGTGGCCCAGCTAAGGAGGGAAATGAAGAAAAAAATGCTACCTGCATTTTAACAGTTCTGTGAATGAAAAAACATACATTTAATGACAGCTTGCAGCCTGTGGATAGGACTCAAAACAAGGTGGTTTTTATTCATTGCATTTAATATCACATGCTAAAGTTTGAGGCACCAATGGCAGGCAATCAATTTTTGTGAAACTACTTCCCATATCTCTAATTTCTTTAAAATCTTCCTTTGTACACTGTCAGACTTACATGCACTGCCCCCTCAAACACAGGGCTGGAGTCATTCTTCATCTCTTAGGGTTAACTAATTCATCATTAGATGAAGCCATGCAGATCCGCATGAAATGTTTGCTTTTAAAGCCAAGCTTTCTTACATCAGCTTTTGAAATTTTATTCACTTGGACAAGCTGATTAATGGTGTCAGCATTGTTCATTTGCTTTGCAATGCATACTGAGCAGATGTTACACTGGCTTGTTGCCCCACACTGAGAATGAAGGGGTAAATCCTTTGAGACCTTGCTTTTCTTAGTAGGTCACTTACCAAAAGGTCAATAAGTCTGTTTTATACATAAACATGATATTGATTAATCTGAGATATTTTGATTCAGTTCTTCTGAGAGGGGCTTTATATTAGAAGCACAGGGCCAAAACCTGACATGTCAGACTAGGCAAAACATTGGCTTACTGTAAGGGTAATCTTTTCTATGAGGGTTTCCAGGTTGGGCCAGTTGTGGGGTGCTGTCATTATAGTTTGTATTTTTTCTCTCAGGAGGCATGCAGGCCAGGGCTGTAGGGAGAGGTAATGTCTTTTCATCGAGGCAATGAGATGTAAAAAAAGAATGTTTTAGGCATGCAAATGCCTCTTTAGGTGTGAAATGGAAACCACAAACTTCAAGCTCAATACACAGTGAGAAGGAAAATGTTCTTGAAAAAAATCTGGGTAAGTAGCCCTAGGAAAAATATTAAATGTTAGCAAGAGAAGGAATAATAAGCCATAGATAAGCATTTTCCTTTAACATGGGCTAAACTTCAGAAATTAATCCACTGAAGTAGAACTATGGCTGGCAGAAGAGAATCAAGAGCATTGATACAAATGTCAGAAACATTTTGCCATGAATTTTAAGTCAGGTATGAGGTTTCCCAAAGCTCAGGAAGTATTCAGAACCAGAGCTTTTATATTACAAAATGGAGGCTGTAAGCCTACCTTATTTTTTGTCCTGGGAAAAAGATTTTGAATATGCAACTCTCACAGACAGAAATAAAATTATCTCCCTACCTCCTCAAAATGCAATGTAGTTTTAAACTTTATTTAATTTACTGATGATATATATATATATATATATACACACATAAATTTGTTAATTCACACGTTTGTTTTTCCCCAGAATTCTTTCTCCATCCTAGAGAAAAAGAAGAAACAAAATCAAAAATGTATGCATTAATCCCATACAGGTAAAACTTAATCTATTTCAGTGGATGCAAGATATGAATATTCACAATGGTCTCAGATCTTACAGCCCTCCCTAAGGCTCAGGGCTTGCCTCCCAAGTGAATCTCTAAAACCCAGTATTAAATCTTCAAAACAGATTTTGTAAAATATTTTTTAGTATTTGTAATATTTAAATATCAGTAGTATTATCACTTTTATGGCAGAAAAGGTTTGAATGTAAGCTACATCAGCTAGAATGACACAATTATATTGACATGAGTCTGCTGATCAGGAAAACCTCTTACTTTACAATTGTTCTTGTCTCACAAGTTCCTGGGAGCTTGGCTATTTAGCTTATGCTGAAGAGAATGGATTCAGCCCTGGAGCTCCACAGACACGGCCTGCTTTTGAAGGGTATGACTAATATTTAGTTCAATATTTCACTCACATCTCTAGAAAGACCAATGTAAAATGACAATGACATATAAATATAACTAGACTACAGCCTGTATTAAGTGTATTTCCTTTTAATAACATTTAGATTGTTTGTATTTCTTTCCCTAAGAATAGGTACCCAATTTACTTGCATATCATTAAAAAAAGTCTCTGTCTGAACAATCAAGGCATTGTAACTTATTTGCTTAAACTATTGAGAGTTTATATGTACTAAAAGCCTAAAAGTACCAAGGGTTTTAATTACTGGACACCTTTAGTATTAGTCTCGGTTGTGACATGAAGTGGTTTCTAACACAATTCATCACCTTCCAGCCGACTGCACCCCTCCCCTTGAATAAGAATTTGCAGGCAAAATAGCTACTGAAAGGTCAAGGGATAAAGAAAAGCAGCCCCATGAACAGAATGGCATTTATTCCTTCTGCCACTTCAAGTTGCTGACTTCCTTGCCCTCTCCATGCTTCCATTTGCATAACAGAGTCGATCATCTGGCCTTTATTACGGCGGGTTGAATGTAAATCATCACTGAAACATAAAATACATCCTAGTGAACACTCTGCTCACTGACAGAAAAATGAAGGTGCTATTGCTGCCTAAAGGATACCGGAGGTGATAAAGGAAGCACATCAATACTGCTGATTGACTCTCTTTGTTACAACTTGCTTGAGAGGCTGCAGGAGGTTTTCATGGTCACGCTGAAAGAAGTGCTTCTTCTGGTTCACCTCCTTTCTCCCATTGCTTAAAGTTGTTTAAGAGACTGGACCTCATATCTCAGTATACAGCTTACCACCAAAGCCACCCCCATTTTTGATACCCTCTTGGACTGAAGCGGGCTCCAAACAGGGAGGTTTCATCTTACATTGCGATACGATCATGTACTTAGAGGTCACCAATCTAATGAAAAGACGCTCCTGATCTGCAACATTTTACTGAGCCATTCTACTTAAAAGATATTTATATATTATATTTATGTATTTCTTTTATATATCTATTATGTATAATACATGTATATGCATATAAAATTATATATAATTTTATATAATATAAAATATGTGTTGTGTACATTATGTATGTATTTTATATATTTATTTATGTTTATATCTGGAGAGAAGCTCTTTTTCTTCTCAACATACAAGCAGCTGCAGGCTTTAATTCCTAACATTCAGAAATATACTGAAAATTATAGGTTCCATACTTACTCAACCTTTTTGACAAGGATTCCCTAACTTTTATTTTTGCTAGAGCAAGCTGGGTTGCCATGCTTCCTGTATCTGTGCATTAACGGTGTTACTGCACATACACACTAGGTCCAGGACTTTCCAGTGAAACATTGCACATCTGTGTTGCTGGGCCTCGACTCAGGAAGCCTGTGAGTTACTGCTCCAACCTTCTGATATTCAATATGGTAATTCCTTCCCTTTACATTTGCCCAGAAGATATGATTTAGTGAACCTCTGCCTTCCCATCCGCTGCAACTGGCTGCACAAATTCTTCCGGTGTCTCTCCAAATCCATTTTCACTCACATTTGTATTACTTCTATCTCGTTCACAGGAGAGATTGACGCTATGAGGTTGCAATCTCCTCCAACAACTCACATCTTTCTCATGAAGTCTTGCCCGAAAGACACTTCAGGGCCTGTGTTGCCACAGAAGTTGTGGTGTTGCACCTCAAAAGAACTGGCTGTCATTTGCCCCTTATGTCTGAAAATGCAAAGGAACTGGGTAACTGAGTATTACCAGCCACAAATTAACAAAAAAAACCCCAACTAGGCCTGAAAAGACAATGCTATTTAAAGAATATGCAGTGCCAGAGAGTCTTTTGTCTATTTTTTGTTTTTATCAAACTTTCTGGTTGATTTGAGAATCCTTTAAAATTATTTTAACAATCGTAAGGGTAGGATCATAGAAACCTACTCTTTTATCTTTTATCTTTTATCTCTCTCTCTCTCTCTTATTTTTTAATTTGGATTTTGATTCTTGCATAGTTGTTGCTTGCCAGCATCCAAGGGCTGGCAATAACAAACAAAAAAAAAACAACAAAAAACAAAACAAAAACAAAAAACCCAACAAAAACAAAAAACCAAGCCAACAAACAAACAAACTCCAACAAACCAACAAGATTGTGGGTTTTTTAGTAACTGGCAATGCTGTTCTCCAGAGAGAAGAATTACCTCTGTGCACAAAGCTTGGATTTCACATAAAACAACCCTATTTCTTCTTTAAATTTGATCAAAAGCCCTAATGTTTATGTATGTCTCTATTAGCAATGTGTAATATTTCCTTTAAAGCTTTCAATATTTTCAGGCTTTCTTCCATTTAAAATTAAAATTCTCTGCTATTTCAGTTAAATGCAACAGCAATTTGTTTGAAGTTGAGTCATTTTTGCCTGCAGTTCTAGCTCTGAATTTCATCGCACCACTTAGGGCTGTCTATCAGCAGCACATTACTTAAATCTGTACAAAAGGTATCAAGCTTTTCACCATTAATCTGGTATTTCTAGAATATACTTTCCCATTTTGATTCTCTTCTTTCACTACAGTTTGTTTTACTCATCACTGTACTGATATGGTTGCAGCTCAGTTTGTGTTGGTGGGTCTGCAATGAAAGATCAGACGATGTCAAGCTGTTCTCCAGCTTCTTTATCTGGAAGAGAATGAGCTGATATCAACAATTTCATACCCCGAGTCACAATTTTAAGAACAGTCAAAGTACAAACTCTTGAAACAAATTAATTTATTTGCTAAGGAACTTACCAATCTCATCTGCATCTATTTCTGAAACAGAAAATTTGCTTGAAGCTCTTCCTTTTGGATCTCGGCTTCCAAGCATTGTCTTCACAGGTCCCAGGTTGTTAGGTTATAGTCTCACCTCAAGGTTCTGTTGACATCTTAGCCTCCCCTGTAGACAGAATTAGGCACAAATGTATTACAAATAAACATTATATTGGTCTCTGATAGTGATGTATAGACATAGAATTTTCTTTAGACTGGATACAAAGCCCTGAAGTATGCCACACTTAATTCCTCTCTTTCACCTTCATATAAGGACAAAAGAAAGGGTGCTCTTAATCATAAATGATTGTGCTCTTAATCATTTATGATTTTCCTAATCATAAATGTGATCTGTTCTCCTCAAGCATGTATCAGCAAAGAGCTGCAACATTTGAGGAGCTCAACATCTAAATTTTTTCTAGTTCCCACTGGTCAATGAGGTTGGAAGCCGAAATCAGTATAATTCAAATAATGATTCAACCTGTACAGTGACTAAATCAATTCAGAGGTAATAACAAATAAGAATGCAGGCAGTGAAGAGAAGTAGAACAATATAAGCAAGGTACAGAATTTGGAACAGGTGCAAGTCACAAAAGATTGTTTCAACCTGGGCTTTGCATGCATGAAGAAGAAAAGCTACAGGACAAAACTAAATCCTGACAAAAATGCAAGACATTGAAAAGAATGGGAAGAACAGTATCTTAACTATAGAACAGAGAGGAAACGTATGGAAATAATTGAAACAGAGGATTCATAGTTCCTCATTAAGCCAAATAGATACAGGCTTAAGTATGCTTTTAATTCCCACAGAAGCTAAAGCCATGATTAAAATTTTACCTGTGCTTAAGCGCTTAATTAATCCTACAGTAATCATAGACTCCTCCTTCAGCTTTCACTGAGCCATAGGATTCACTGTATCCTGGGAATTTAAATTGCTCAATACTTTGAAATACTGCTTTTATTTAAATGTATAAAACCCACAGTTACAAGATACAATTCGTCTTTAATGTTTTTCTAACTGTTTTTGCTTGAAGGATCTTAGTAGTACTGGGCATTGATCCAATAAACATGAACTTGTTTGAGAGCAGAAGGCAGTAAGAGATCCACCCTAGTATTTTCCTTCTCTATTTACAGTGTTCAAAAAGGAAAAAAACAGCTTTTCTTTTTTAATCACCAGCATCTCTGAATTGTTTCATATATACAGTGCAGTAAAAAAAGTAAAAAAATAATTAATCTTGGAATTTCTCCTACTGTTCTCCCCAGATAATGACTTTTAGCAAAGTAAAATTAACAGATGTTTCTTACTAAAATAATCCAGAACTAAATGTTGAGTGTTTATTTTCCTTTAAAAACACAAACCAGTCAGCAACCAAATAACTCTAGAGTGTCAAATAAATGTGCTTTATGTAGCTTCCTAGCTGAAGTGAATTAATAATGAACCTCAGGTAAATATATCATGGTGGCTTTATAAATTTGTTTCTGAGGATGAGACTAATTACATGCATTGATGTGAGTAATATATAATCAATACTCATTTTCCTTTCTAAAAGGATGAATTTAAACCCATTCTGCAACTAAGACTTTGTTATTCTTAAAAAATAATCAGCATAATAGGCAATAAAAACTGAAGCAAAGAAAAAATGAGAGCAAAGAAAGGCGCAGAATGATTTTTACTGAAAGCTATAACAAAATGTAGAGATCCTAAATGAGATGAAAAAAAAGTAGCCAAGAGCAACAAAAGCTAGGTTCTAGAACATACCTGGAACCATAGGACTTTCATCCACAGCCCATCACTTGGTGCCTTAGAAGCGTACAGTCATAACAGGTCAGAAGGGACCTTCAGGGTTATCTAGTGTAACTCCTTGCTCAAACAGGCCTCATCAGATCAGGTTGATCAGGGCTAAGGGAGTCCCGAACATCTTTAAATATGGAGGCTCTACAACATCTTTGAGCAACCCAGTCCAGTGCATGACCATCCTTATGGTATTTTTTTCCCCTTTTATCTAGAATATGGAATTTACTGTGATGCAATTTGTGTCTGTTGGCTCTTGTGCCATCATGGTACACTTATGAGAAGAGTATGGCTGGATCCATCTTCCAGTCCTGTCCTGCAGTCAGGTAGTTGTAAGCAGCAACAAGGTCTCCTTTCCGCCGAGCTGAAAATACCCAGCTCTATCAGCCTCTTCGTGCACATCATGTTCTCCAGCCCCTGACTCTTTTGGAGGCCTTTTGATTGACTCTGTTCCATGTGTCAATACTGCCCTTGTACTGGAGGGAGCCCCAAACCAGTGACAGTACTGAGATGGGGTATTACAAAAGATCATTCCCTTGGCCCTCTCATTAATACAGCTCAAGACGCTGTTGGCCACCTTGACTACAAGGGCACAGTGCTGACACACATTCAAACTGTCCTCTAGGACACTGAAGTCCTTTTCTGCTTCCAAACAGCTCCCAGCCAGTACTGTTGCATGGGGCTATTCCTTCCCGGATGCAAGAACTTGGAATTACTCTTGTGGAGCTCTCCCTGAATAGCAGCCCTGCCCTCCAGCTGAATTCAGATTTCGAAATGCAACAAAAGAATGTAAAATCTAGAGAACTGTGGTGGGAAAGAAGCCCAGCACTCCGAAGCTTCTCGAGGGAAATGAGAGAACCAGATGGAGATGATAGCTTCAGTTACCTCTAGAAGTTACTCGCAATGGGAAGGAAACATTACAGAAATGCTTAGTTGGCTAAATATTCTTCTATCAGCACTAAGGAGTTGGTTTGGTCTTCTGTCTTACCACATTGGAAAAAACAGTATTTGTGCTGATTTCATAAGAGGTGTTGGCAACTTGCCTTATGAGATTGGTATCATATGTTATTATGTGTTTGTTTCCCACAACATTTTAATTTTGTATCTGTTTTGATTTGATGACAGTGACAGTTCTAAGTCACAAACTCAAATCGAGTCTTTCTTACACAATTTTCCCAGAGGAGATGCCTGGGAACTCTCACAGGCCAAAATATGCAGTTCTCTGCAGCTGGTGTACCTAAACTCCTTTTGTGCCGGAATCTTCTCAGAAGGAAGATTCTGAAAGCCGTAGTGACCATCTGGATTTATCTAATTCTTCAGATCACTCTATTGCATGAAAACCGTGCATTACAGCAAGCCTTTCACACACTTGCATTGGTAATCCCTTGGCTCTGTAGATTCTATAAATCTTTGAGTCTTTTAAGGTGTATAACCTTTAATAGTTTGTCATTGCTTCTGTCAGGATGGTGGTGTTTCCTTTGCAAAATATGTAACCTAGGGTCCACAAGAACCATCTGTGGTCAGGGAATGTAGCTTTGGGATAAACTTCCAAGATAGATTAGGCAAATTTGGCTTCTGGCTGCTCTTAGGAATTCTGCAAGTTTTCACACCCCATTTAGAAATCAACCCTTTCACAGATTCAGATACTCCTTTTTTACATGCACAAATAAACCATTTAGAATAGTCAAATCAAGTTCACGAAATACCTTGACAACAGAAGATAACACAGGAGGAAACCTCTGTCAGGTCCACCAGAGACTGTTACTGAATTACCTGCAGAATGTTCAGATGCTCCTCTTAATGCATGGCACCACTAAGCCACAAATTATTCAAGGAGTGATTTTTCCAGTACACAGTAAATACCACCAGTGATTGGTGATCTCAGGAATGTGGTCTCTGTAGTACAGAAAGGATGTTATTGTAGTGATATAACTGTTTCATATGACCAATGGCATGAACTGCTGTCTGGTGAATGGAAGACAAAGCAATCAATGTATGTCAATTATTTTTGATTCACCTTCCATTATGTGTTGCGGGATATCTTGGTGGCTATTACATCTTACAGGATGACTTTAAAAAGATTCACCTGTGATATACTTCCATTGACTTTGCTTTCATTGGGGTCTCTTCCCATATCATTAAAAAGTTTTCAAAAGGGGAAAAATAAGAAATGTTCTAAAATCCCCATGTTTATCAATCCCTAATTATATTAGAAGCCACTTCCAAGGAGCTGTGGCACAAGTATGGGCCAAACAAATAAAAAATGTGTAACAAAATTTTGCGGTGTTTATTCTGAGCAACTGGACCTGTTCTGGAATTTTCTGTTCCGCCTTGTGATTTGGCAAAAGCGGTATGGATGATGTGCTCAAGGAAGGAGAGGTAATGCTCTACATGTTTCTTTGTCAACAGGCTTTAATAGCCTTATACAAAGCCCTTAATAAGCTGTAAGCAAAGACTTGGACATAGTTCAGTTTTCAACATCTTAATAAGGAATAGTAATGTCAAAATAATTACTAAACATAATCTAAATACTTCTTCAAGCAACTCTGTGGATTGGGTAAGACTGACTCCTGAGATGGTTTTCCTGCCATTTTGGTGGGGCCAGCACCGGACACTCCTGGCCAGGAAGCAGTATCTTTCAAAGAGCTGTTTGGGAGGAGAACAATTTCTTCCTGAAGACACGTTTTACTGTGCAACCGCTGGATCTGGATACCACCCGGGTTTGACGTGCAACAGCCCTTCCACAGCAGAAAGGATGAACCATGAGGCCTATACTGGCTGAGAGGCTGATCTTTGGAAGCTGGGGAGTTCCAAGTTCCTCCTGCTTTGTGGTGAGAGACAGCGTGGTCAGTAGAGTGCTGAGTTTTTCAGTCATAAACTGAGAGAAAGGTGAAATTATGTCTGTGTAGGTGTGGCTCCCACCCTTCCTCTTGACCCTTAAACCTTGCTGGGAGGAATCTGGGTTGTGACTGCAGTGTGGAAGCATGGACATGATGTTTTATCAGCACCTGAAAATTACATTCTTTTCATCTACCACTGAAAAAACATGGAGAAAGTGCTCCTTTCTGTAATGATGGTTAGAAAGGTGGTTCTTTCATCCTAACAGTGGTTAAAATCTCATCATTTTAAGACTTGAGAATTCCAGTTTGGTTTTTTCCAAGTATTTATTTTCCACGGGTGACTTCAGCCTTTAGGGAAAGCTCTCCAATCACACACCGTCCGTGTTCAAAAGCTGGGGAACAAGGGCTTTAGCTGCAATGGCTTGGGACTTCATAGCCAAGCCCTCCCACACCTAGAGCTGAACTCACATTTGCGTGCGGAGCACTGTGACACCAGATTATCCTTTCTATTGACAACAGCAATACTCGTGTTTCCGAGGACTTTTGTTTGGGCTTTTCCCATAAATTTTGCCTCGATGTCAACTTCGGGAGGGAAAAAACATCTCCAAAAAAGCGAAATACTCGTAGCCAGCTCGCAGAGGAGGGCGGAGGTGGAACAGAGCGGGAATTCAGGGGCTGGCTCCGGGGACTCGGTCTGGGGCCGTGAGCCCCGCGCAGGGCGCCCGGGAGGGCGCGGCTCGGGGCGGGAGCGGAGGGGGCCCCACGCTCGGCGGAGCCTCGGCGGAGCCGCCCGGGGCTCGGCGGCGCCCGGGGCCGGCCGTGCGCGGCGGAGGGGCGGCAGGAAGCGGGGCGGCCCCGCCGCGCCCCCGGAAGCGGTTGGGCGGCCGCGGGGGACGGGCGGGCTGGCGGGCGCGCAGGGCTCAGACGCGGCCCGGCGCGGCCGCCCCGCAGCCCGCGATGCCCTGGGACCGCCGGGCGCGCCGGCCACGCCGCGGGGCATGGTGAGCCCGGGGCGGCCGCTCCCCGCGGGGACCCGGCGGGCGGCCTCGCTGCTCCGCCCCAGCCTCTTCCTGCTGCTGCTGCTGCTGCGGAGCACCCAGGCGCAGAAAGGTGAGTGCGAGAGCGACGGCGGGCGAGCCCCGCAGCCCCGGCGGCCGCGGGAGGGAGACCAGCCCTCCGGGGCTCTGCTGCTGGGAGAGGGCGCCCCTCGGCATGTGGCCCCTCCGTGGCCAACAAAGGGCGAGAGAAGAGACCCGTTTGGAGAAGAAACCAAAACAACCAGCCAGCCAAAAGCGAAATCAACGTTTTTTCCTCCCCGCTCCCGCACTCGCACGGGGAGCTGGCGGCGGGGGGCTGTCCCCGGGCGGGGCGGGACCGGGGCTCGCAGGGAGCCGGGGCTGTGCGGGGCTGTGCGGGGCTGTGCGGGGCTGTGCGGGGCTGTGCGGGGCTGTGCGGGGCTGTGCGGGGCTCGGTGTGCGCGGGCTGTGCGGGGGCAGTGAGGGGGCTGTGCTGGGCTGCGGGGCTGTGCGGGGCTGTGCGGGGCCGTGCGGGGCCGTGAGGGGGCCGTGAGGGGGCTGTGCGGGGGCCGTGCGGGGCCGTGCGGGGGCTGTGCGGGGGCAGTGCGGGGGCTGTGCGGGGCTGTGCTGGGCTGCGGGGCTGTGCAGGGCTCGGCGTGCCCGGGGCGCGGTGACCCCCGCCTGCGGGCTCTGAAGCGTTCGTGTGAGCCAGGAGCCGGGCAAAGGGGAGATTCTGCTGTCAAAATTAACTTGCACTCGCCCGCGAGTGTGCAGCAGTGTATAGAGGGGGGAGAGTCCGGAACGTGTGGCAGACAGGGCGGTAGGCGTTGTTGTTTTTTGAGGTTTTTTTTTTTGTTTAGAGAAATCGACGAGATTTCTCCTCCTCGGGTGAAATTAATGAGCAGGCTTTAGCACTGTGAAAATTACGAGGTACAGTTTGGTCACTTCATGGCAGGAGATCAGAGGATGCCGCTGTGACTGTCACTTTGATCGTGTGCTTGGGACGAAGTGGTGGGAGTGAGTGTTTTGACAGCATCTTGAAACTCGCTTCTGGGTTTGGGAAGATTTGTGGTTTTCAATTCCACTTGCTTCTTGCACTGGTCTTGAATCGTTTCAGAAACTGTTCTCAGAAACTGTTTTGTCACATAACTTTCTCTTTCTTTGTATCTCAGAGATGGAAATCTGTTTGAATTTCAGAAATGCTGCATTTAAATGCACGAAGAGAACAGGAACTATACGCACGCAACTGTTTTTGCACCTAAATTAAATGTTTAACTAATTAATTAAAATTAATTAATTGAACGGGAGAAGTTCAGTGATTTATCCATAGAGCAAGGTAGTTGTGTGGACTGAGCTTTTCCTCTTATTTCTAGCTAATTGCATTTAAGTATGTTCCTATCCACGTACAAAACTAATGCTGATAAGCATTTGACGCCGCTGGGTTTGTTTTCTTGTAAATTATAGTGGAGCTGGAGGAGACCCATTTGCTTTTGAGAGGAAATGGGGCTATTTTAACATTTAGTCTTTTGAAGGTTGCTGCTGGATGAGGCAGGCAGCAGCAAGGTGTTAGTTCACACTGTAGGAGCATCATGCTTGTGCTGACCTGGCACTTGTCTGACCTTTTGGTGGGCAGACTGACTTTGTTATTGTAGGAGAAAACTGAAACAACTGTGGGGGTAGGGAAGAGTCATAATTTACCTGCAGGTGACTGAATTGGCTCACTGAATGGTCGGGGGTGTGTTGGAGGGGGTGGGACCATGCAGCAAGAAGTGGCGCTTGTGAGGGCAGTAGGCTTTTAGAGAAACAAAGTACAGAAAGATAAGCTCTCGTTAATGCTTAAAGTTTGCTCCTAAGTCTCACTTTTGAGCAGGAGGGGAACTTGTTTATTGACAAGCTTCGTTTTATTTGCTAAAAATAAGCAGAGCTTGTTTTGAGGGGAAGGACTCTGGTATTGTCAAATACAATGCTTCAATATGAGAAACTGCTAGAGCTTCTAAGAAGAGTTCTGCTAGTGAGGGATTGTTTCCTTGCCAAAATATTTTCATTTATCTTATTCCAGAGAAGGTTGGGGAGCCCATATCCTGTATCTCTAAATGCTGGCAGTATTCTAGTTTGGGTAATGGAGTCCCATATAGAAATGAAGCTGCTGTCTAGTTCTTGAAGGTCTGCACAAAGTTATTGCTCTATTAGGGCATTAAATACGTGAACAGGCTTCTAAGAGAATGTCTGCTTGACAATGAAAATAACCACGAGTTGGGGAATTCCGCAATTAAAGTTGCTTTTAAGTTCTTTTATAAAAGTACAGTGAGTGATACTATGTAGGAACCTACGCTCATTCATTATGTTAGAGAGGCTGATCCTGTGTTAATAAGCAATTGTTCATTTTCTTTTCCACTGTTCAGCAGCTCTAAGCCTCACACACAACATGGTATTTAAATATTTTTCTGAAGATAGTGTTTTCATTTCTCACATGCTTTTCTGCAGAGCACCTTCCTGGTATGAACTGATTTTAAAATAAAATTATTTTGGTCAATGTGAAGCTTGTTTTTAGTACCTGGTCAAATGGTGCTCCTCTCCTTCCAGAGAGCTGACATTTGAGAAATGAGAAAGTGCAGGTATTGCTGTGGTGAGTATGTTTTGCACAGTAGCCCACTGTATTATCTTGTAGGATTCAAGTGGATTTTTTTTCAGTCTGTCGTATTTAAAATCATTCAGTGTATGTAATTCAGAATTCCTTGGTCAAGGATTTGAACTCGAGTGTGTTGCTGTCTTTGAAAATTAGGAGCATTTTGTATTAGCTGTAACGCCATCAGAAGTGCCCTGTGCTGCATTTCATAATCTCGTGCCTTGGGGACTATTCAGCTGATGGCTGTGCAAGGCAGCTCTTGTGATTTTTGAAACAGTTGTGTAGTGGGTCTAGCTCCTGGTTGCAAGGAAATTGATGTTTGAAAAATACTTTGAGTATTTTTTTGTTTGTTTTTCATGTAATTAGGCAGGTGTGAATGAAAGCAAGCCAGCAGCTAAGCTTTCTGCTCTTTGTGGATTGCATTTTGAGAAACGGTGCTCTTAGCAGATGTTTAGGTTTTGACATAAGTTTGGTATGGTCTGTTCCTTAGCTAAGTTTAACCTCTTTTTTTTTAATTTAGAAAAGCACAGCTATGGGAGGAATGGTTGCTTAGCTTTCATCAAAGTAGAAGTTGAATAATGTGTCAGTAATTCTGAAGGTATGAAGCTTGCAGGGTCTGTAGAGCAAGAACTTTTGTTACCACACAAACTAGTTTGGTAGCCATGTGCTGGGATTCCTAGGGGATACTAATGTACCAATAAAACTGGGAAAAAGTGCCTAAATGTAAAAGGAGCCTTTTGTTCTGGAGCTGATTCCCCAGTGACTTGAAGCAGATTTATTTGCAGTCTTTTTATAAAGTAGTTAGTGCTGGATGCTTGTATTTGAATGTGATTCCCACATTTTGTTCTAAACAAATGGCGGCCCATCAGGATGCTGTTATATGCTCAAGCCTCGTTGAAGAAGGTGCAAAAAAGTGATTCACTACTGTTATTTAAGAATGTTTGCTTCGGTGTAGCAGAGAAAAATAATTTTTAAATGTCTGGTACTGAGCTTTTGTCGTCTGAAAAGTGAAGTGGCAAGACTGATGGCTGTGTGCACATTGAGCCTCAGGAGATGGTTTTCCATGGCCTTGAGTTCCGGGGCTCAGCCGCAGCGTTTGTGGATCATTCGTGTGTTCCTTGTTTCTCATCTGTTCCTTGGTGTGCTCTCCTCTCTGCCGCGCTCCGGGTCTCACCTCTGCTTGTCCCTCCTGCCAGGCTCTGGTGGCTCTGGCTGTGGCCAGTCCAGAACTGGGCAGGTGCTGATCCATCACCTGCAGTCTGGGGAGAAGGAATCAGGCAAAGAGAAGATGGCTCTAGCCGCACATCCAGTGGCTGAGCAAGATGGAGGGAGGCTGCAGCTTCTCCCTCAGGGTCCTGGAAGAGGTGATTTCCTGCTCTGGCAGGGGCTGACAAGGGTTCCAGCTGCCGGGGTTGCCCATTGCAGGTGTGTCTTTTCCTGCTGCAGAGAGCTCCGGGCACATGAATGAATATAAAGCTCTGCCACAAAGCCGTCTGTCGCGTGAGCCATTGCCATGTGCTGCCTTGCACACGAGGGCTGGTTTCCATTCTTGCTGAATTAGGTTGGGGGGTGTCTCACTGCCCGTTGTATCCCGTGTCCTTGGCTGGGCTCATCTGGAAGGAAGGGAGTCACAGCCAAACCCGAAAGGAATTACTTTGATTTAAAGGACCCTCTTTAAATGACTGCATTTAAATGATTTTTGCATTAGAGATTTGTTGTCCCTCAAAATTGACATCAGATTAAGTGTTTTATGAGGAGGAGGGCAGCGCTCTAATGAACTGTTTTGCTTTGTTAATGGGACAATTTTACTTCAGAGTGCAGAGTGTTGAAGAAGCAGTTGAGCAGCTTGAGGATTCAGGGATTAGTTCCACTTAGGCAGGAGTGCTGAGGCAAATCCCTTTCATCGCTGTGTTGAGAAGGATGGAAGAATTTTTCAAGACCAGGGCTTAAAGTTAGGGTAGGCTTTTTCAGGTTTTATGATGCTCTTTTTAACTTCCCAGCATTGCACCTTGAAGGTAGATTTTGAGAGGAAGAACAGTGCTGTAAAGAATTTCTTGGAGGAATGTTGTTCCTGAAGGGAAGTGAGCTGGTATTGGAAGTACAAATCTAAAAAGAGTGAATATTCTTTGTTTTTGAAAACAAAAGTCTCAGCAACGTTATTTTTTTCTCCTCCAGTTAATGGGCCTTACTTGAGGATGTGGTGGGCGAAAGGTACATCCATGTGTTTTGCAGAACATCCTTTTTGGGAGGGTGTCTTCCCAGTCCTGGCTTGGTTCAGCTCAGCTCATCTGGGAGCCTGTTGAGGCTGTGCTAGCCTCCTCCATTCCTGTAAAGAATGCAAGAATCACCCTTTTGTGTAAATACCCTCTGGAGCTCTCATACTCAAAAGAATGTACAGCGTTTTAGATTCAAGCAGTACAGTGCATGTTGGTTTTTTATATATAACTATATGTGTGTGGCTATAAAAATCAAGCATCTGAGCTGGTGTAAAAAAAGCAATATAAGTGTTCTTTCAGAAGCTTGTGTGTATCTCAAGCCAGTGACCTTCTAGCACGTTAGTGCAGTCTTTAGGAAAATTATTTTTCTGCTACTGAATGGAGATGTTCAACTTCCATGATTTTCAGGAATGTTTTCTTACGTTACTCATGGAAGAGCAAAATAACTTACATGCAATTAACTCCTTTCTCTGCAATTCTGGCAACCTGCTTTATGCTGTGGGAAATGATGCATTAGGTTTTTAATGCCATTGCTGCTGTTCTGGGTCGTTTCAGTCATCAGCTGGTTAAGGGCTGCCTTGAATGCATCAGCTTTCATAGCTCAGTCATCAGTTCAGATGCAATCCTTGCTGGAATTGCTGCTCAGCGTATTGTGAA
The DNA here is from genome assembly GCF_029207755.1 of Chamaea fasciata. NCBI lineage: Eukaryota > Metazoa > Chordata > Aves > Passeriformes > Sylviidae > Chamaea > Chamaea fasciata. The sequence continues at coordinate 20,801,506 of NW_027094087.1, read as the reverse complement.
ATGTTTCTATATTGGTGATTTTATCTGTATTTTGAAAGGCTTTAAAAAATGCCATTGCCTGTTGCCTCCACTTTTATAACTGCACCATCCTGTGCTTTGGGGAAACCTGGAATTTGTTTTGTAGTCAAAGTATTTCCTTTTCCTCCTGCATTTTCTGATTGAGTTGCTTTTAGATTAATTTCTCTAAATCAAATACTATGGAACATTCAGGGTCCTTTTATTTAAAATAGTATAAGGTGAAACCAGTGTCCAAGCATAGAGTGTACATTTATTACTAAAATGAGGTTGAGGGGAGGTGGGGAGGGAGGGTGGGAGTGGTATTGATCTACAAGGCCATGTGGTAACTTGCATTAAGATAAAATTTTCAGTCCTGGGGTTTTTTTTATACAGAGTGGTGGGTTGTTATCTGTGAAGCTTGTTCGTTAATCAGCAAGACTATGAAATATCACATTTTGTTAAGCTGCTTGCCATCCATTACTGGAGGCAAACAGCTTGAGCTGTGCTATTCATAGTCTGTTTGAGCTTGTTGCTTTATAACCAAACGCTTTATGTGGTTTGAGACAAAAACTATACTTGAAAATCTAATAGTGACTTGACATTTGGACCACAGAATAACACCGATTTTGAAAGTGGCTTCTGGTTGATGCATTTTTTTGTCTAGTGCTTGGGAAAAAACCACAAAACCCCAAACACCAGCCCTTGGATGGGTAAGAAGTGTTGAACCTGTGCTTCCTTTCCAAGCATGTAATTTCTGGTGTTTGCCTGCATGACCACTTAGTTTCCCTTCGTGAAAAGTTGTAAGAGGATAACATTTCTTTATGGTTGTTAAACTCTTAAAAAGTGAAGTTAAAGCTGATAGTCCATACTTGTTTAGCTATCTCAGTATTTTAATCAACAGGATTGTGAATTTGTAACACAGTCACTTGGTACTGCTTACGGACTGGAATGCTTCCTGTTGGCATTTCTTCAAAATCTCTGTGCTTGCAGTTGTCACTTTTGTTTGGGTTATATTCTTCTTTTCCCTGCAAATACCAAAACAAAAGTAATTTTCAGTGAGCTAGCAGTCTGTAGGGTTTAGACCAGCACAGCTGGTGGATTCTGAAGCTCAGTGATTAGTTGTCTCTTTGATTTTGGTGAGTTTAGCTGCATCCTGAAAATCAAGCATATAAGTGTTTAACTTTGCAGTGACAGCTCATACCTCTAAATATTTTGTTGCAAGTTTGCAGTGAGACTGTGATTTGAGTTCACCTCTCTAGCCATAAAACAACAGTAGCAATATGGAATGCAAGTCCACGAACCATCAGAAGTGCAAGGATTCTTAGCAGCCACTGGCAGTTGCTTCTAAAGAAAGTACATTCTTTTGAAGAAAAAGGATTCCTGGAAGCAGAATATGTGTAAATGAGGACTGAGGTGTCAGACGTCCTTGTTTTTAATGTTTGCGGACATGAGGAGGATGCGTTGGCCTGGTCGCTGGTCTCTGTACAAGAGGTGCTGTGCGTTGCGACTCAGGTAATCATTATTTTCCTGCAGTTATTTGACTGCTGACGTTAAGAACCCCTGTTCTCAGGATCTTACTGAAAATGCCAACTGGTGTCCAGTTAGTAGGAGTTCCATGACTTTTGTTTTCGGGTGGCGTCGCGGTGAGGAGGTCCCGGCTCCGCTGCGATAGTCGCGTACGTTGCTGTCGCGTTAGTAAATGTTGTGGAAGCTGAACCAAGTTTGTGAACTCAGTTGTGTCATTCTTGGCAATACCAGTACCGTGTTTTTGAGAATGTCTTAGAAATCGATGGGGTGGGGAGTTGGTTTTGTGTTTTGTTTATTTGTTTTCTTCGCCAGGCGTTTAAAGCCTGCTAGCTTTAGAAATAGTTAAGAAGTCTCTCTCTCAAGGCGTCTTTGCTCTTCTTTGCTCGTCTTGAAAGTCTGAAAACTTTCTGGAACGAAATTAAATGCAACTTCCTGAATTCCCCTTAGTTAGAATACTGCCTAGCCAACTCTTAGTCAAGGTGTACAAGAAATCATACTCTAAAGGACCTTTCTGCTCTTCAGTACACTGTGAAACCATCATTGTGTAAAATGACTTAAAAATTAGGCTCGGACAGCTTCAAAATTGCCACTTTTTTCTATTTGAGAGTGGGTCTGGAGGATTTTGGTGTAGTTTTTCAATGTTTCTTTATTTTATTTTATTTTATTTTATTTTGAAATACTTCTCTGGCATTTTCTTTATGCCAGAGCTTGTTTTTCATTGGCAAAACTGTATTACAGTGGTTTTGTTAATTGTAATGTTAGAGAAAAAAAGAAACAGCTATTTTAAGATTTTCTTTTTTTCTGTGTGGGTATCTTTGATTTTGTTAACATTTGTCATTGTTCAGTAAAAGTTTCAAATTAGTGTATAACATTTTAACATTCTTCATGATGTGACAACTGAATTCAACTAATCACAGGAGACTGCTTTATTAACCATATTTCACAGATCATGCATCATTTATGAACTGAAAAGTGAAATGAAATCAGTGGTCACATCATCTATGTGCTTTATTAAACACTCCCCTTCCCACTTTGCATCTTCACTAGTTAATCCCCCCTCTAAATCTTCCTCCCAGATTTTCAAGTTTTCTGAGTATACTTTTAGCTCCAGGAAGAGGTCTCGTTATCTAGGATTGGAATATTATCCGTCAGAATGGCAATTCTTGCCAGCTGCTCATCTTTGGATTGTCACTCTTGCTGGAATTTGATGGATTGTGCATGAGGTCACGTGGATTCTCTTTTAAATTTTTCTTCTTTCTTTACTTTAAGTGCTGTCAGAGGTAATAATTTGATACATCCTTGTGAACACTATTAATGGTGCAGAAGGGAACTTGAAAAGCTTGACATGCTTCTGGAAATGGTTGTGAGCAGATAATTGTTCTGTCATGGTTTCTAAACAGGAGGATGGTGTAAACGCTTCCCAGAGTGATGCTGTCAGTTATCGCCTTATTTATTGTCACCTGGCTTTTCATCAAGGTTTGTATATAAATGTTCTGTAAAATTATTCTAGATTTGCAAAAGGATAATTATTTTTCATCCCTCAGTACCATTTTCTCCTCCTATTGAGTGATCCATTTGTGATTTTCCTAAATTTAGATTTTGCCATTGTAAGACCTCACATGTTGCTTAACTGTGAAGAGGAAATCCTTTCAGGTCTCTTAATTGCAAATTCTTGTAGTAGGAGTAACTGTTTCAGTGCCGAGTTGCGGCTTTCAATGTTGAAGGATAAAACTGAACTGTTTTAGCAGTTGTGCCACAGCTTTCTTTAGTTGCTCTCCAATGTAAAATTAAAAATGCAAAAATAGGATATATAAAGTGTTTTAAATAAGACTTGGTAAGACAAGCCACTTGTATAGCTACATGCATGTAAATATGGGGCTTTTTTCTGGAGAGAAACCTCACAGGCATGAGGCAGGTGAAAGATCCTCAATATCTTGAGTGGAAAGACAAAATACAGAGATGCAATTTTGTGTGGTTACTCTGCAGAGTTCAGAGCTTTTGCCTCTGGAAGGATAGTGTACCACAGAGTTATAGCACGGATGCTGAGAATGTTGTGCGTGTATGATTGCCTGCAGGACCACACAGGGTTTCATAGCTGGCAGCTGCTGCATCTCCAGCAGGACTGTAGCCAGTTAAAGCCCATATCTGGGTATTTTAACCTTGCTCCAGAGTGGTTAAGATATGGAGAAAAACATCTTGTCTTGTTCAGTGTGGTGGAAAAAAGCCACTGGTGTTTAATTTTTCTTTTGCAAATCTGTGAGTTTTATGATAAACTGAGAAGCCCTAAACCACATTATCTGTTCAATTCTATTTTTGTGCAATTGTGTACAGGTATCAGAGTACATCTCATTATCACGAGAGTGGAAAGAGGAATGCATTAAATTGAATGCTTTTGAACACTTGTGTACTAGGTCTAGTGATGATCAGTTTTTGTCGTTTTCCTAAGTATATTTGAAAATTTCAAATAAAGCATTTGCATTACTTTATATCTTCATTTTTAAAGAGATGTTTTCAAGTTCTCCAGTCCTCCTACACAAGGCATCATTTCCTCCTTGCTATGAAGAGGGGCTATGAAAAGCTGATGGGCAAGCTTAAAGCTTAAAGCCACTGAAGCTTCCCACCTTGGCTTCCTGGATGCTCTCGCTATACTTTTTGTGATTAATTTGGCACTGCAAAACAGTGACTCAAACATTTAAATTTATTGTCATCTTCCTAGTTCATCATCTTGTTATTCAGTAATACATAATGCTTATTTTATTGGTTGTATTCATAGAGGGTCTAAAGTGTGACAGAATCTTTTTTCTAAGGGAATATCTACAGGGCAGAATTAGGAATGAAGTGCCTTTTAGAACAGACTGTATATTAAATTTTATGATGTTAGAATGAAGCCAAGACATTCAAAATGGGGAAACTCCAAACAGTCCCCGCTGTAATTTTGAAATTAGATCAGAAAATGAATGTTAGAAATCAAGATGATGCCGTATGCCACCCGCGCAGGGAGAAGGAATTGCTGGTGCACACATGTAGGGTGGGACTGTTTCATCAGTTGGATGACAAACTTTAAAGAGGGTTACAAATATCTTTAAAATCTCAGTTCTTGGTGCAGCTGTGGGGTGCAAGTAATGAAAACTGTGTTTTGAGGGTTTTTTTTTGAAAGCATCCACGCTTTTTTCTTTTCGTGCAGGTACCCAAACCAGGAGCTTCCTCCCTGCCAGCTTCTGTGGGTAACAAAAGCTATTCTTACCTGTGACTTCTGCAGTCTCCTCCCTGTCCCTGCCTTGCATCCTCTGCATGGTTCAGATGGGATGGGAAGCTGGGCTGGGCCCGGGGTGCAGCCCAACAGGGGTGCAGTGGGCACTGGCACTGGGTGGGGCAGGCAAGGGGCAGCTGCTCATGAGAGGCGAGGTGGTGCTGCCACCATGGATCTGCAGTTCGGGCTGTGCAGTCTCATGAACGGAAAAGGAAGGGGGGAAATGTTGAGCGTGGCGTTAATTTAGCATGTGAATTGTTGGTATGATTGGAGAACGGTTTGCCTCTTAGTTGACATATGTGAGGCTTGTGAAATTTCGCGTGGTCCTAGTGTGGTGAGGAGTTTGAAGGACTTCCAGAAGGTTTGAATCCCGTTCTGACCATGACCACTGATTATTCTCATAGTGTTTTGCATGACTGTCTGTGTGTTATTTTTCATTTATTCATCATCTGTGTTTCTGCTGTGTAGCACTTAAAGCACTGAAGCACAACAGTGTTTATTTTTAAGAAAGTGTTGGTGCAGATTGCAAAGTAAATGCTGGGAAGTGGGCATGTGCCAGCCAAACAAAGACATAGAGCATGAGCTGTCACTGTGAGTCAGCCTGGGCAGCAGATCAGAGGGGCTTCTGCGTTATGTACCATTGAGCACACAGTCCTCTCACAGACTCCTCATGTAAATCGCTTTTCACCATGCCTAGCCTGTCTTTGTGGGCTCCTTTGGCCAGCATACTATTTAAGCAAGTCATAGCTGTCCCTGGGGACTTACACAGTTTCCCTGGCATCAGTAAGTAAACGCTCTGCAGCCCGGTCTTACACAGCTGATGTCTCTTCTGTTCTTTTGAAGCAGTCAGTTCAGTTAGTACATGGCAGCAGAGGAAGCATGTATTACCTGCTCTGACAGCTTCATAATTTTAGATAATTTATTTTAAAATGTTACCATGTTTTGGATGCTAAATGTAGGATTCGTAAGTATTACGCTTTTGTGTAAAATTCAGTGGCTGAAAGCGAAGACTGGAGTCCCAGAGAGGATGATTGTAAAGCTGCGTGTACAGATTAAAAGAATAAAGTGCTAGTTATCACTAGCCCAGCACGTGGCCTGTGTTGTAAATGAAAACAGTAAAATTTTTTTGTCATGGCATATTAAATTTTGTACTTTTGCTCTAAGAACAAGAATCAGCCTCTGTCTGCTGTCACCCCACTGAGCTGCCAACATTTGGAAAAGCGGAACGCTTACTGTGCTTTCGTCCTGTTCCTATCTTTGTTAAACCTCATCCCATAATTTCATTAACTGTCTAGTTTTGTGCTTTACCACAGCAGGTAAATCAATCCAAGCTGAGGCAGCCATAATCCCACCTGCCCTCCACTCCTTGCCCTGGCACTGGCAGGGGCCCCTGGAGCTGCCTCCGAGAGCTGGGTTGATGAAGCCCAGCGCGGTGTGGTGTGAGTGGGTTGGGGCACTCTCTGCAGCCAGCTTGGTTCCTCAGGCCAGCGCACCACTCTGGTGTGACTGCTCTTCCCGGGGCTGGGATGGTTTCTACCTCTCTGGTTGGCATTCAAGGTTGTTTGTAATGCAAACATGGGTTGGCAGTGCTGGTGAAAGAAGCAGTTGCTGGTGTTCCCCTTCTCTCACATTGTCGTATCCCCCTGTCAAGGAAGGCACTGCTGCAAATGCATTCTCAGATAAATTAGGGGTTGCTCTAGGTTAAAACTAGCAGCTGTTTTTATGCCAAGTCCCTACTCTTGTTGGCCATGTGGCTGCATAAATGTTTGCCTCCAGTACCAGGAAGGGTGTGAGAACGTGGCCAAAAGTGAGAGGCAGACAAGGCTTGCTTTTGTCTGTGGCTGTGCTAATTTAAAGTGCCTTCAAGTGTTTATTGAGCTGTGGCCTCGCTTGTGGCAGCGTGGAGTATTTTATGTTGTGAAACATCTGCAGTGGGATGAAATGCCCAAACCAGTGTGTTACTGAGGCAAGTAAATGGCATTAAGATCAAAGCGGACTGTGTGCTTGTTGGCTTGTTAAGAGAATTAATTCTGACAGAGGAACAGATTCCTTCCTGGAGAACATCACTTTATGGAATTTGGTGGAAACAGCAGTGAGTTTGGAGGACACAAATAAGGGCATTTGAAAGTACTTGAAAAGGCTATTTAGAATTTGATGTCTCTGATTTAATTCCTCAGTCTTTCTTATTCATGGAACTCTTTTGTTCTTTGTGTAAACCTTTGTGCTCACGCTGAGAAAAGCAAAAGGCAGATACAGTGTCTTTTAGTGGTATGCTGATAAAAAGTAGGGAAATGCAGAGCACAGGAGCTGAACCGAAGAGGAGAAATTGTAGTAATGCATTGAGTCAGAGTTGTGTATTTGAAGTTAAAATGAATGTTTTGAAACACCCTTTTTTGCTTACATGATTCTTACAGATTGGGTTCTACTTTTGCTTAGTTAAAAAAGTTTTAATTACATCCAATATTTAGTCACAAACATGCTTATATATATGTAAAATCTTCTCAGGAAATCCACTGGTTTAAATTGAGTCTGTTCAAAAGGCAGTGCCACGTGTTAAACTTGAGATTGGTGTTTTGATCTGCATCAGTTATGCTTTATAGATTATAATATTGAACTGTCTAATGTCTTTATCATGCACTCCTCTCCAAGTAAGGAATAGGAAAGTATTCACTGGTCTAAAAAATGATTTTGAACATGTTTTGATAGAACAGGTTTCGCAGTCACTAACAGCAACTGTTCTTGGGGGGGAAGCTCTAATTAATTGACTTCCGCAACTACAAAGTATAGTTAATCTTTTTTTTTCTTTTTTGTAGGTTATTATGACTTAGCACCCACTCCTGCATGTTCAATATTCTTTCATTTTATCAAACTCCACATTTTCTTCAAGTATCAAAAGTATCAAAATCCTGTGGATTTGGTATGTTTGTGTTGGTCCAGGTCCTGTATTTTGTTAATGTAAAGAACTTGGCTTTAAGAAGTTGTTTTCAGTCATCTGCATGATTGCATCAGACGTCAGTGTGCCATGGCTGGGGGCTTGTATGATCTCTGTCAGGAGGGTTCATCCAGGCTGCGTTCAGAGGTGCCTGCAGAAGAGATGGATCTTGCCCCTGATGCTGGCAGTCTGCCTTCCTCTGCCAGCTGCTTAAGAGGTGCCCACGTTTCTAACACAAGTTTTGGTGAAGAGCTGAGCATTTCCTCTTTGCCGTGAACTTGGTCCCCAGGACGTGTGAAATTGGATGCACATCTGCAGCCTCTCCAAGTGTCAGGTGTGATGTGTGCACACGAGTGATCTGGTGCTTCTGCTGAGGGTTTTATCTGTCCTGCAAGTGCAGGAGGTCTGTGGTGTGACACAGAAGTCTGTAAGAAAGCAGGAGATTTGTTCAGCTGTGTACTGACAACAGAGGTGGTCAGCCCATCCAGGAATAATTGATTAGGGAATTGATGTCTCTCTTCCACGTGTGCTCAGATATTCCACTCTCACAGATTAACAGGAGCAAAAGATTCTGTGGCACATAATGACTTGCAAGTGGACGAAGTGAGTACTGTCCTATATATGCTGCGGTAGTGCAAAGAATTGTACTTTTTCTTGGAGAAATTGCTGAGTATCGCAGATTGCTCCCCTGCTGCTGGATGTGTGTATGTGTCTCTGGAGTTCATCAGTGGTGTTTAAATAAAGTATGGCAGAAATGATGAAGCACCATGTTACATGGAGAGGCTCAAGAATTGCCCTTTTATAGTACCAATACAATAAGATGTGGGTTCACTGTTCTGCAAGTTTCACTGGAATTATGATTTTTAAAATTTTCCAAATAGCTCATGAATGATGCTGCTGCCTTTGGCAGACTGTATGTGCCATGTTAATCTTCACACCCTTCAGGCATGAAGTGCCTGGCATTTCTGTTATCACTAACCTAAGTGAAATACAATAAAAAGATCTAAAATGTCCGTTGAGAACAAGCTGCTTTTAAAAGCTTCATAGTAAGATGCTGCAGTTCAGCACAACAGTTGATTTCTTTTCCCTACCTTTCTAGTATGATTTGACAGCAGGTTCTTTATTGTGGATAGAGGAGTATTTTTCCTCTCATGTTTTTAGGAAAGCCTACAACAAAAGGGAGGTTTGAGATTGATGTTTCCATTGAATTTTGTGAAGTAAATGAGAAAGTTTTGCTCTCTATCCATGGGAAACAATAATTCTTCCAGACTAGAAGGGGTGATGTTGTCGTTTTTTAGTGATATGTCTTTAAAAGAAAAGGCCCAATGTGGTTTTAAACCTTGAAATATTATATTTGCACTTTCTCATCTAAATGTGTTTAGTTGTTTTGGAGTTCTTTTGCTTTTCTCATGAGAGAGCTGTGCCCTGTACATCATGCGCAGTGCAGGTATTGTTTCGTGCTTGAGACAGCTGAACAGCAAGCTAGCAGAGAGAAGTGTTTAAATGAATGTTAGGCGTGATCTTTTCTACTTTTAACTGGAGAAATGTACATTTTAAGTACATTTTGGGTCAAAGAGAAGACCCAGGCTTTCCTTTGTCTTTGATTTCTAGCAGCATAGGCTTAAGATGCAAAAGGTGGGGAAGAATCAAAGGTACAGAGTCATGTGCATTATTGGTATTCCTGGTTTTAAGAAATAGTATTTGTGTGGTGACTGCATTGCAATTACAGGGCTATTAAAATGAGAAATGATTAACTTCTGAGCATTATTATTATTATTATTATTATTATTATTATTATTATTATTATTATTATTATTATTATTTATGCAAGGATTTTTATTTTCCTTAAAATGCACTCAGAACAGTGTATGTGCCCATACAGGTGAATGCTACTATGATTTCATATTCAGAAGGCCCCTGTGTCAGTGTATGTGCAGAGTATTTTCAGTCTGTGAATGAATAAGCAGTTGCTTACCCCATCACGGGACAGGGAAAGCACAGAACTGGTAAATGGCTCATCGCTTTTGTTTAGCACATCACCTGAAACTGACTGCTGCTTGTGTTGATAATTATTTTTTGTATCTGCAGTATAAAGAGTTTTGAAATGCTAACCCCATATCACCATGAATATATTTGTTGGTTTTGTTGTTGTTAATATAATAAATTCCATGCATTTTGTAATGTGTGTGAGTATTTGCTTGTGAAAAGCCATTTTACTGGAAAAGGAATCGATGTTGTTGAGCGTTAACATATTAAAACTGATCAGAAATCTGATATTTGAATGCTTAGTAGCTAATAAACCAAGGCCATACAGGTTCTAAATAATAAACCTTTCACTTTTCTTAGGTTTATAACATGCCTTTTGAAAGAAACCAGGATTATAATGATATATAAAACACGCAGTTTAAGTTACGTCTTTGTAATGTTGAACGATGATGTCTCGTGTTAGAAAAACTCTAATTTAGAAGAGTAATTTATCAGGTGTCATCCAAATGGAAATAACATTTGCCATAGGATAAAATGAAGTGTTTTAAAGCAAATTGCAGTAATGAAAACATGGCTGAAGAACAGCTTCACAAAAAAAGTTTTGATTTTACTAAGCAGATATTCCAGTTAACTTTCCCAAGGATGTATCATTTTCATTCCAGACTGCTAGCAAGATAAACAGCTGTAGTTTGTATCTGCATCTGTTCATGATTCTGTGTATACTAGCAGTACTTTAGCTTTTATAACGTGCAGCTATCTTTCAATGTGCTCAGATTATAAGGAGAATAGTTTTTGTTAGCAGAAATTTGGTGTGTTTGCAAACAGATTAATCAGACCTAGTTAACTTCATCACAGGGGTTTGTTTTTTTCAGGTCACTTCAGTGCATTGGACTTACTTTTCCACTTAGGCTTACATATAATACATATACGAATTTTGAAATTTAGTTAAAATTTTTAAGTATGTGTACAGCTTTTGTACCTAAAGCTCAGTGTACCTTTTCATATTTAATAGAGGAACTACATGTGTTACTGTGTAATATGAAACACTTTTAGCTGTCAAAACAAATTTCTGTCAATAGGAATCATGGTGATCAGTGTGAATGTTACTCTAAGAGCATTCACATTTCTAAACCAGCACAGAAATTCTTACACTTTCTTTGCTACGTACTGGGGGCATTGCATGTCTAACTGTTGAGTAATTGAATTTATCAGTTTGCTCTTTATAATTTGATATTGACAATACACACTTTGTGCTATTGTTTTCCATTTGTTAAACAAATCAGTTCTAGTGCTATTATTGCTGTTCAAAATTGCTACTCAGATGTTAGTTAGAGGACTTCAGGTTGGAGTCACAGCAGATTCCAAAAAATTGAGTATGTTCTCCAAATAAGAGTGAATTGCAGCATTAAAACAGTGGTACAGTAGAAAACAACATATTGGCAGTTGGGTAATGGTCAGAGCTATATTTAATATGCTGCATTTTATTTGCTGTCCATTGGCTTTCTACTTCTTTTTCATTGTGTTGTGAGTGCGGTAACTCAGTAAAACCAACGTGCTCTTGTTTAATTGTCAGGTTTCTCTGTCCTTTTTCAGCACCTGTTTCCTTCTGTACTGAGGCGTTGAGGAAACATGAAATAGCAGGGCACTTCCTGTACTGTCCATGGTGTTTTTTTAAGTTGTTATGGATCTATTTCCATCTCTTTGAGGAAGTTGTAGCAGCTCTCTGGTCACCTGTGATGATAAGCTAAGCAGAAGGCAATGGTAGTTGAATGGTATTTTGTCACCATTGACAAAATGTGAGTTACCTTGGAGTTTTCTCCCAGCGTGGTTGCTGTGGTGTGCTGTGAGGATGAACGTGGGAGCTGATTTCTGTCTGTTCTTTCCTAGGTGACGGGTGTGGGCACACGGTGCTGGGCCCCGAGAGCGGGACGCTGGCCTCCATCAACTACCCGCGCACCTCTCCCAACAGCACGGTCTGCGAGTGGGAGATCCGGGTGAGGCCTGGGCAGCGAGTCCAGCTCAGCTTCGGGGACTTTGATATTGATGACTCCGATTCCTGCCACTCCAGTTACCTGAGAGTTCATAATGGCATTGGCCCCAACAGGACAGAGATAGGTACGAGCTTTGATTATCCCTGTTTGGCTGTTGTCTTGTAGAGAACTCGGGTGTGCTGTTGGTACTTTTGTTAGTTTTTAACAACAGCTGTATGATAAATGCAACATGGATCCTGTAATAATATACAGATCCTGTAATAATCTTTGATTCTTGAGATTCCCAAAGGAAGCTCTTCTGCAATGTGGGGTTTTTTTCTCAGGCATTTCCTAGTAGCTTGCAAAGTTCTTGTAAGCAATGAAGAGGGGACTGTAAAACTGGAGGCATCTTCATTAAAAAAAAAAGGAGCATATATATGTGTGTATATATATATATATATACACACACCTGAAATATCTTTTTATATGGATTCACTCTGATTTGAGCTGCTCATCTTGGTGGTGTTAAAAAATGACAGGCTTCAAAAGGTGTTTAGTCCAAATATCCTCCATCTTCTGATAATGTTCTTAGTTTGGTTTTTGTTCTCTTCAGAAGAATTCAATGACTGGAAGTCAGTGGGTTTTTTTCATGTAGCAGTGTGATGTTACCATCTACATCAGGGTGTGTATATAGAGTTTCAAGACTCTTGTGGTTACTTTGCATAGAACTCAAAATAAATTGTCATTCTTCCTTCTCTAAAATTAGTTGTTATTATACAGATTAACTTTCTTTCCTAAAGCTTTAATTTGGAGAGAGGCAAAGAGGGATTTACTTCACTGAGACTGTTTTTGTGCAGTTTGAATTCTGATCCTGCTAAATGGAGTCTTTTGAGTCTAGCCTGCTAAGGAGGCTAGTGGAGTGTTAGGTTTATTAACCTTCTTTTCCAACTGTTACCTAGGTAAATGTGTGTGAAAATAAGTATGTGCTTGGAGCTGTTGAGCCAGACTTGGTCTAAAATAGGAAACACTGAATGCCTTAAATGGCAAGGAACGTCAAGTTCTGATAAGTCTATTACTCACTTTTACAAGGGACTTAATGGGTTCGAGTAAATTCCTGCTTCATTTGTTGACCTTGCTTTTCAGCTGTGGCCTGCACAGTATGTTGAGGAAATGTGTGTGTTGTTCTGCTCTTAATAAATTAAATCACAGGACATACAGTGATGTTAGCAGTGGCAAACACAGATGAGGCAGGGTTTGCGTTTTTTTCAGGTTTGGAGCAACAGACACTGGGGAGATTAAACAGTGACTTTGAATTTTCTTGGGAGAAATCTGGACTTAACCTGAGTTTTTCCATTCAAGACTATTAACATGATCTAACATTAAAATACTTGTTTTACATAAAATCTGAAATTCAGTCATGCCTTTTTTAACCCAAAATTACTTAAAAGTTGGCTGGTTAGATTAAAAAATAGTTAGTGGGTTCACTGAGAAACAGAGAAGGTTTCTGATGAAGCTTTTAAGGGCTAGTGCTTATTCTAAGCCTCTTGAGTATTTATCAGAAAATCAAAAGAAGATTCAAATGCTCAGTATTAGGTTTGTCTCTAGAATAAGTAAGATCTAGAGGAGTTTATAAGATTTCAATACAGTCAAATCACTGTGCATCTGCAGTCAGATGTACTTAAGACATGGGAGTTCCCTCTCTTGCTGTATTGTTGCTGTACAAAAGCACTCAGGATCCTTCAATGCATAAGTACAGACAAAATAACAATATTACATCTTCTGCATGTACAGCTGACAAAGGTGTTACTGCAGTCATGTTTTGTCCATTCCTAGTGCTTGCTTTTTAAAAGATTGACAAAAATCAGGGAAGAGTTAGAAATACGATTTATAGTCTCAAAAGTATACCTTGCCATGAATCAGAAGGTGCATCACTCTACAGTTTGTCAAAGGCTGTATGTCAATGGGGCAAGCAGCACTGGAGAGTTTATCCAAGATGGGTTTAAATGGCTTGCACTGTGTATTTGCCTGAAGAAGGGGATAAATGGTGTTTTGACAGGAGTCTCATGATGGTCACTCATGTAACAACATCCAGTGGCTAGAAACAAAACTTAAAACTTTTCTGGTTTTTATTAGAAGATACCCTTGCTTTGATTAAAAACAAACAAAAAAACCCCAGCTGAATAAGCAACATCTAGAAAGCTCTGAATAATGATGGGAATTTGTATTTTAACTTTTACAATTTTTAAAATTATTTTGTTTGTGTTTGGGAGTGCAGTTCACTTTTTAAAGGAAATTGACATACATATTATATTTATTTTGTGTTATATTTGTTAGAACTATTCCTGCAGAACTATGTTACTCCACTTCCTCTACATTACTATTGTAATTTGCCTTTACAAGAGAAAGGAGTCTTACCTCTTTTTCTGCTATTTTACAGTATAGCAATTACATACTCATTATGAGGAAAGCAAGTGGAATGATGAGCTGAAACAGAGGCAGTGTCATTTACTGCTGGTGATTATCCACTTTGCATATCCACTGCAGAATCTTACATAGGATTATAGATGGTTTCTACAATATCAAATGATCAAGGTAGCCTGTAGAACAGAAGATTTTTTTTTTTCTACACAAGTTAATTAACTGGTCAGTATCTTTACTAAAGCTTCTTGTTAGTAGGACTGGAGAATTCCATATTGACTGGGATCTGTTTAATAGCCGTTCATTTATAAATGTGACTTGGTATCAATTCTAGAACTTCATTGGGCAAATACTGTCAATATCTGTGGAGTCCAGCAGTTAAAATTGTGTTATTTTTGTTCATTTTGTATGGCAAGAGAAGTACCCAGTGCAGAACCTTTGTTACATTTTTTAGGTGTGACAAAATAGAAAGTGAACGAACTGGTAATGTATCCTAATGATGCTCACATATGATATGATATATGTATCACACTGCTGAAATGCCGTGAGCTGTGCCTGCTGCTGTCCAGAATTAAGGAAAGTATGTGACAGAAACCATAGAAGAGTCTGTGAGGAAGAAGTGCTCCAGGAACTTTGGGAAAAGGAGGGCTTTTTTCTCATTTGCTTCTCATTGTCCTAACTTGATCCTTTTCCTTGAGAAATTCCTCATGTTCTTTGGAGCTCTTACTACGGAGGTTATGCATGGCTAGAGGTGAATGGGTTAAGGTTACATTTGTCTGTAAGTATTGGCGTGTGAGAGACCTTTGACAGTGACTAAACAAATGTGTAACTCACAGTCTGCCATTTGCTTTAAATGGTCACTAAGCACATTATTTAGTGTCATGCTCATCTATTTGCTTTTGAATATACACCAGAACTAATGTGAGTCTACACTGCAGATGAAATAAGAGGCTGGAAATTGAACAAGATGCTAATTACATGTGTTGTTTTGGATCAATATTTGTTCTCCTCCTTCTCTCCACAGGAAAATACTGTGGGTTTGGCTTTCAAATGGATGGATTAATTACTTCAAAAAGTAATGAAGTCACAGTGCAGTTCATGAGTGGAATTCACACTTCTGGACGTGGATTTCTTGCAGCTTATTCAACCACTGACAAATCAGGTATTTATAATTATTTGGTAATTTTTCTCTGCTGGCAGAATTAGACCTGTCGAGTAAAAACACAGAACCAATTCATTAATTCCATATCCTCTCAAAATAACTTCTAAAAATTTAGTACATTTTTCATTATACTTCTGTGTAGGAAATTTGACTGCCAGTTATCTAAAAGTTGTTGTAGTTTTAAAGAAGAGGTGTCAAAGCTTACCTTGAATAGCAGAGTAAAAATGTCAGTTGTCTGTTATAAATGAAAGAACTGCTTCAGATTTTTTCAGGCAGTAGTTAAGGTGGCAAATAGCTAACAAGTTTTATTATCAAACTGTGTATATTTTATAGAGAAGAACCTCGTGGAAATTTTTATTTCAGTAGCAACATCCTGTGCTCCCTTAGGGCTTTAATGACATAATCTGCTGACTAGTTTTTTGTCTTTCTCTTGGTTTTGTTTTTTTTTTTTTTTTTTTTTTTCCTGATTTTGGTTCTTTTAAGCCTCTGAAAGAGGTTGCTGTATTAATTTTGCATCTCCTCCCACTCCTTGTGAAGGTGAGTGATATACATGGTCTGCAAGGAAAAGAGGGAGGGCAGCAACTGCCTCAGAAAGCAAAAACCCTATCTGGATATTATTCTAAAAAGAGCAGATAAAGAGTTCCGATTTTTAATTTTGTAGGGTTTTTGATGCTTTCCTTTCTGAATTTTGGACTGTATGTGTTGATACACAGCAGACACAAACACGAAATTTGTAGTATCAGTCGTGGATGCCAATAGCACAGTATTCTAACAATTCGTTCTCTGTGGTGCTTGGGCTCAGCACTGCAGAACCATAAAATGATGGAAACACAGGCCTCTTTAGCTTACTAATTTAATTTTGTGAAAAGAGCATATGCTTCTGTCTCTGATTTATCTCTGAAATATGGCTATAAATTAAAGTTAGGCCACACAGAAAATGAATTTTTATAGTATTATCTTGTGTCAAATTCTCAGTAGATTTCCCAGTTACTCAGACAAATTAGCAAGGTTCTACTGTAATACAAAATCTGTCGCAAGAAAATTTGGTAGGAATGTGATTTTTTTCATTCTGAGACTTTTGATAAAGCCTCAGAGGCTCAAATGTATGTATTTGTGCACTTTAAAAAGCATATTCAAGCTTGTTGTCTTTTTCATCCTCTTGACCTAACATTTTTTCTTTCCAGACTTAATTACCTGTTTAGACAAAGCAAGTCACTTTTCCGAACCAGAATTCAAGTAAGACTGATTTTTACCTGTTTCCCATTCCAGTCTCTTTAATGAAGTAATTTTAGTGTTTCTACTTTGCTTTGTTACATATATCTGATGCAGCTTGAAAATTGGCCATCCAGAGAACTTGAGACACAAACTAAGTAGGGTTAAAGCTGAAGAATTTTGACATTTGCACTCCTCCTTCCTGCTCCTCTCTCCCATGTGTGTTATTTACATGCAGTATACAGTAGAACCTCGTTAATTTGCACTAACACATAGGAGCTAATATCTCATTTCCGTAAAAAGAGTATTGCTTTTATAAATGTAGCAGGTACACAGCTTAATTACTGACATTTGTATTGCAGTTACTTAAAGAGCACTAAATGATGAAATCGTTAGAAATTACAAACCCATTTCACAGTTTGGTGCTCATTAATGAGGTTCTGTGGAGACACAGAATGCTGTACGTTCTGAAGGGGAAAATGTGTAATTTCCCTGTTGTCTCCTTCCCCATTTCCATCTAAACCAAGGGTAATGTTTAAAGCTGCAGAATTGTGAAGTATCTAAGCTTACTTTTTGAAGAACTTAAACCGTGGCAATATGAAACATTTCAAAGTGCAATCTTTGCATTTCTCCTTCATTTTCCCAGGTTCCAAAATAGGGCTCTAGTTGTTGGTTCTGGCCTTAGTCAACATGTGACAAAGTCTGTGAATCCCCCTGTTTTCATGGATCCTAGAGCATTGCTTTGGCTGTTGCTGAACTGTGGTGAAAACATTGATGAGTTTACTCCACTTTACTTCTAGCTCTTGAAGATGAAATAATTTCATGTGTGCAGTATGAAATGGCCCTAGAACAGGAACGTAGGCTTGCTCCAGAGGTGCTGGTGTCTTGCCTCTTGCTTTTTGTGAACTAGTGGTAATTTGGCCTGTTTTTTATGATCAAAGCATTCCCAGAAGTTGTTACAAAATAGCATTACTTTTCAGATGTTTTATTTAAGGATGCAAAACATAGATATGCAGGTCTCTAGTTCATAAAATAAATTCGTTAATATTGTTACTTCTATGACTTTGAATTTATAGGAGCCATATGGTATTCATAGTACAAAATGCTGGCTTTGTTAGTTCATCATATTGAGACTGGAACTGTACTTTCAGCTGTTTCAGCCCTTTGTTTTAAAAACATTTTAAGTGTCTGTTCACCTGTTTGTGTACTTGTGAGTATTTTGGATCTGATTTGATGTCTTCAATTAGGAGGTATCCTTATGTAGTGATACATGAATAGCAGAGTGTTGCAAATCAAAAATATAACTTTTTTATAACAGTCAGAGAGTTATAGGTGCATGCATATCCTGACTTAATATTTTGTTCTCTTTCAGTAAGTATTGTCCAGCTGGATGTGTGATTCCTTTTGCTGATATTTCAGGCACTATTCCTCATGGATACAGAGATGTAAGTAAAAATACCAGGGGCTCAAGTGAATTTTGGTAAAACACGTGATGGATGATGCAAGTCAGTTGTAGTTGCTGGAATTAGTTGTGCTTCCTAGGTGCTGAGATTTGTACCTCCTAAAAGTGAATGATATGGTATTAAATTTTTAGCACTGGTGCTAAATGACAGGTGCTTCAGATGTTGCCATCTCCAAGAAGTGGAGTAGTGGAGTGGATTCTCAAATACATTCATAAGTCCTGCAGAGAAGGGTGGATCAATCAAAAGAGTGGAGTTTTTTTTCTACTTCCTCTTTTCTTTTTGTTGATTTTCTCGGGCTGGGAAATCGAGATTTATAACGAAAGAACCAGTTATTTTATTGACATCCTCTTTGACACTGTAATGCTTCTTTCAGCAGTGTCTTAGTGGTTATCTTAATTTTTGTTACACCTGACAGATTAAGTACTGTTTATGCTCAGCAGCTATAAAATAATTTGCAAAACAAAGTTAATACTGTAACAGTAGTTCTATAAATTGGTAATGAGCATCTTTAATAATGTACTGCTTACTTAAAACACTGCAAAACCCTATACAATATTTTTCTAATATAAGCCTTTGCAGGTCAATTAATGAACTTTCCATAGGCTGGGAGGGTGTTTGCTCTGTTTATTTTTAAGTGATTATAATTTTGCTAGCAGTCTACTAAAAATTACATTAAATCCCTGGTTTTTATCTGAAAATACTTTTTCAATAAGCCCTTAGATCTAACGCAGAGATAAGGAGATAATGTAAAAATGTTAGTTACCAAAGTTTTTAGTATTAAATACAAACTTAAAATGTCCCTCTCTGGTTTTGGGTTTTTTTTCCCAAATATTTGTAAATCCCAGGCTAGTTGCTAAAACAATCAACCCCATGTAAAATTATTGCCACAGTGTAACTGTGTTACTTGTTCTGGTCTGCAGTGAGTCCAAACTAAGTGGCTGCAAGGTAATTTTTGTGGCTAGTATCAAGATGAAATTGATTCTCTGCCCCACGAATTTGCCCATCTGTAGGAGTTCTGCCTGTTGGGAGTTTTTTGCCAAAATCTGTAACAATTGTTTTCTGTGGAGTAAAAGGAAACATTTTTCTAAGGAAATAAATGCCCCGTGACTTTCTTTTTGTATATTTCATTGCTCAGAAAAGGCAGAGAATTTCCCAGAAGTCTGGCTATGTGGAAAGAAATTAAATTCTCCAGCATTTTAGACCAAGCTTCAGGTTGAGTTTTCTCATGCATCTCTTTCAAATGTATGGGAGTTGTTTGCTGCTTTAAAAAATACCCAAAATCTTGATTCTTTTCTGTGTGACCCTAATGTTCAAAGTCCTTGAGGTCTCAGAGCTCTCACTGCTGACATCTGGTGAGCAGGGAGGAGAGAGCTGTATCTCCTGCAGAATTCTGTGCTCTTACTTTGATGGAAGAGGGAGCTCTGTTGATCCCAGATCTGTTAGATGTGGCTTATTACTCTTTGCAAGCCTGAACTGGGTGTGATGAGTGCTGCTCACTGTGGCACCTGTAGCCTGCAAGCCAGGGAAGTGTCAGTGTGACATTTGTTAGTAGATTCTGTCATCCAAGGAGAGAAGGCAAAAACATTTTTTATTACTTATCTCCACTGACTTGTACAACATAGGTAATTGACTTGCTTAGGATCAATTGTATGCATGTGCTACTGTGGCTTTACGTGGATCAGTGCTGATTATGATTAAAATAACCACAGATTATGATTAAAAATAATACAACCCCCTTGGTTAAAAGCTACAAAATCTGCAGTGCATCACCCTTAATTGTGAGAAAATAAACATATTTTCAGTGTGCTTTCTATTAAAAGGTTTTATGTATTTACATCTTCTGTTGTCTACTATAATTTATTATAGGCTGAGCCTGGCTGGCTTTTTCACACCGATTCACCTTGGTGTTAGTTTGAGGTTATTTAATTACAACAGTTACATTCTAAATGCAACTGGGTGAGGACACAATGAAATGCAGGGCCTTCTGCTTGTGTTTTTATAAATTCAATAGTAAATAAGGATTAAGGGTTTCTGAATAACCAAGGTAACAGTTAACTAAGAATAGTATTTTAATGTAATAATAACAAAGTCTTTAACTGGACAGTGTAGCATTTACAATATGTGGTGTGGTGTTTAATTTATTCACTTATTAGTATGAAATTTTTCTTTCTCTCCCTCCCTCAAGTCATCATCACTTTGCATGGCTGGTGTTCACGCAGGCGTTGTGTCAAATACTCTGGGTGGTCAAATTAATGTTGTAATCAGCAAGGGCATTCCGTACTATGAGGGCTCCTTGGCTAATAATGTCACCTCAAAAGTGTAAGTGTATTTCCTATCATTTCCTCATCTTTAGCACCTTGGGTCTTGGTAGTGACTCATTGTGGGATTAATTTCAGCTCGTGGAGTTGTATGTTCCCTGGACAGGTTCTCTAAGTATCTCACACTTCTGCTGTAGTGTAATTGCTTTACCAAATATCTTCAACCTCTAGAACAGAAATTTTCATTTTCCAAATTCTGCATGGAGTTTTTACCTTCTTGGCCATAAATTCCTTCTGGTCTGTGGAAAAACAGTAGTTTAATGACAGCTTTTCAGTTTCAGGGAAAGAGTGTAGCTTGTGATTGTATCTCAAGTCCCACAAATGAAAGCAATCACGGGAGACTGATTTGTGTTACTGTGATTAGCTTAATTTGAAAAGAAAGCATTTTAATGAGTCTTGCATTTTGCTAGGTAGATGTTTGTTTGAAAGTCTCTAACCCAATATCCCTGGACTTGATTTCATTTGAGAAGGTTGTTTGTATAGACAGTGCTGCAACTTGCTGGCAGAATGTGTTAATCATTAAGTGCTTGTTCAGGCATAGGTTTCAGTGGTGAGCAGTCAGACAAGAAAAATAAATTGAAGACAGTTTGTTTCAATTTTTCTCACTGCAAAACATCATCTTTTGTCCTCTGCAGGGGACCCTTATCTACAAGTCTCTTCACCTTTAAGACAAGTGGTAAGTGTTCTCCCATATATTACATGTTCCTGCTTTCATACAAACTTTATGAATAGAAATAAGTGTACAGGTATGATTTCTTAATTTTTCTCATTTGTGAGACTTTTATTTAGTGCATTCCCCAATAATGTATATTTTTGAATTGTTTTACTGTCTCAATTTGATGATTAATCATTACTACACTTATATGTACAGTGATGTTTCAAGTAAGCCTTCCTTATCTGCAGAAAGAGATTCTTTCAGGCTAATTAAATAAATTAACTGTAGTTTTCTAAGTGGAAACTGTTTTTTCTGTAAGTCACTTTAAATGCCATCTTTGAGTGGATGATGGAAATAATGTGAGGACAGTGGCTTCTCCTTAGTCTCTTTAACTGTTTTAATAACAACGTAAAAACCATAAAACCATAACGTATGTTTTTCATAAAGATAAAGAAAGGGGGAGAAATCATGCACATACTTCTCAAAAATAAACAAATACTTTTCCTAATACATAAATAAAAGGCACAGTGAATGGGGATATAAAGGCAGGAATCTGATGGGCAGGAGTATTTGGTAATGGAAATGTATAAATAAGCAAAAATTAGAAAATACAGCGCACATAAAATTATTTCTCTCTCAGACATCTATAAGAACTGAGAGAAAGAATTACGTGTCTGGTGTCCTTATGCATAAAGAATATTAAACACAGTCATCCAGGCAGGGTTTGCTGGGGTTTTTTGTCTTTCAGGATGTTATCTGATAGTGTATATGAAAGCAATTAAATGTCTTGGAAATTGGATGAGATACGACAGAATGCTGATCTAGACTTGGTGGATTTCAGTGACACGTGAGAGGTTATTGAATAAGCTAGAGACAAGATGCTGTCTAAATTAAAATGTCTGTAGTTGTGTTGCCTAGGAGTAAGTTGAGGGAAAAAAAAACCCTGTAGTATATTCAAATGAGGTTTATCAGACTATGGTCCTAGTGTGTTCCTGCTGTTGTAGTTGTTTTCATGGCTTGGTGTGAAATAGAACAGTGTGTTATTAATGCTAGAGGCATGGTCAGTGCAGAGGAAGATGAGACTACTTATAGAGGAAGAACTGCCTGACTTTGAGACTTGGTAGAAATTACCTGAAGCATCACAGAGCAAAGTGTGGAATGTAGCAGGTGTTTAGAGACTGAGGCATTTCTGCTTTAAAGTGGCAGCATGTTTAGATGGAACATGACAGATTTCCCTTTTCACTAAGGGAAGAGGATTCCCTTAGTGAAGTGATCCTGTGCTGTGGCAGATGACGTACATCCAGCAGAGACATTAATGCCATCTCACAGGACATGGGCAAGACTTTCTCTGGGATCCAGTCACATGTGGGCTTTGCCACCTCTGCCTCCCTTGAGGGATGAGTGCCCACCTTGCAGAGGGGCCTGCAGGGTGAGAGGGAGCTCACAGAAGAGAAACTAGGCTGGGTTGTTCAGCCTGCGTGACTGAAGGCAAAGATTGCTCTCTGCTGATACTTCTGGGGAGTATGCATGTGAGAGGGGAAAACTGTCAAAACTGAAAAAAAAATTACAGATCAAGAAATTTAGCCCTGAATTTAGTTTTTCAGCCACCAGCAGAAGGCAACATGGGAAGAAATATTTAGTTAGAATTGTGGCCAGGAAAAATGTAACTAATCTCATGGATGTGTTTGAGCTCAAGACCAGGATTATGACATGACTTCCTACATGCTTTGGTTTTGTTCAAATTAACACTGTGATACTGGGGTTGGTTTAAAAGCCCAAGAAGTTATACAGACACAAAAAAGGAAAGAATGAACCAGTGGTCTGTTTCCCATTCCTGCATCGACCATAGATATTCTTAGACCATGAAACTTGCCCAGTGCTTCTCGTTGAGTGCACTTTGTGAGTGAACTGAGAGACTGTCCACTTTACTCTTGGAAGAGGCACAAATCGTGGCATTCTTGTGACTAGCTTGGTTCTAGAATCCCTGTTAGAAAGAAAAAGACAGTGTGTTTTGTTGGTATTGTTGTTATGGAATAAATTTAGATAGCAGTTTAATATTTGCATGTAAAGTCTTAAAATCCAAGCAGTGTAACTTCAGTTCTCATTTTCAGTCCTCACCTTTTCTGTTGTTCAGGTTGTTACGGGACACTGGGGATGGAATCTGGGGTGATTCCTGATTCCCACATCACGTCATCATCTGTTCTTGAGTGGCCTAACCAAACAGGACAAGTAAACATTTGGAAACCTGAAAATGCCAGACTAAAAAGGATTGGACCTCCTTGGGCTGCTTTTATCAGTGATGAACATCAGTGGTTGCAGATTGACTTGAATAAAGAGAAGAAAATAACAGGTAAGTGAATCTGATGTGGCTTCTCAGCAGCATTCAAAATTTTTGGTTACTGACATCCTTTTTTCCAGTGCTGGGCCTTAGATAAAGCTCAGGTGGCACTTAATTACCATTACACCTAATTTGCTTCCACGTCCTGGCTAATACACTGGGGAGCCTGAAGCTGAAAAGGTGTAGTTTCACAGTAGAAGACACCTCTTCCATTGGAAGTTGAAGTGTTGAAGTGTTTCCTATGGTTTTATTGGATCCTTCATGCTTCCCTTTTCCTGCTCGTTGTCTCCTTGGAGGTGCAGATCAAAATCCAGTCAGCTCAGCCCACTGGTAGCTCTGATGCCAGTGTACTGACTGGTGTTCCTAGGTTTTCCCTGGTGGCCATTGTGGCCACAGTGAATCCAACGGCAGGGAAAGGAGCATTTCCAGTGCAGTGTGAGGAAGCAGCAGACACAGGAGAGAAGCTGGCAGCCTCCCCTTCACCTCCTTGTCTCAAGTGGGGCTTTGGCCCACAGCTGGAAACTGCAGCCCCCCCCACCAGCAGTCTCTGCCGGGCCGTGCTTCAGCAGACAGGCCAGCCAGCCAGGCTCTGGGTTTGGCCCTGCTCCTGGGGGTGATTTTAGCAGCTGTGTTGATTTGGAGACACAGCTGGAGGTGCTGCTTCCCAGGCTGCTCTGGATGGTTTGTTTTCTGTTCTGAGCTGAGCAGCCAGCTCGTGGTTACCAATTCCTGTTGACTGCAGCGTCGCCCATTCCAAGTAGCACAGCACTGAGGCGTTGTCATTTTGGGTTTAATCTTCATGAGGCATTGGCATTTTGGGTTTAATCTCCAGGGTAGCTGTGCAGCTGTTGAACCTTCGGTGCCAGTGTTAGCGTTTTCTGGTTTAATCATTTAGAGGTGATTTGCTGTTGTTAATGGGAATGTTTGTCATCTGATGTAAATCAGAATTAAGTTGGATTTAGGCAGAGTGCTCCATAGAGTCCAGGGCTTTCAGGCTGTTGTGAAACATGTTCCGCTGATCAGTTTGCATTTGCCTCTTTCCAAAATGCCCGAGCTGGTCTCTGAAACCTCGGCTGCTTACCCTGCTATCAGCAGCATGGCTTGCTGTCATTAAGCAACTTGGATTTACCAGTGGCCTTTTTTATTACCTCCCTGAGGACTCTTTGGATTTTGCATTGCTCCTCTAATTCCTGTGCTAATAAGCTTTTCCAAAACAGCTTTCCTGTGTGAGTTGTGCTGCAGTGTCAGCTGTAGGAAGCTGCAGTTCTTCCAGTGGAGGCTTTAGGTTGGCAGTACAAGAGCAGGGAAGAGCTGTGTCAACAGCTGCAGACAAGAGTGGGCTGTGGTCAAATGAAGGCGCAATTTCCATCAAGAAACTAGGGGGAAAAGGGCTTAGCCAAGTTATATAGTGAAAATTAAAATACAAACTAAGTAAAAGTTTCAGTCACTGTGGAAACTTCAGACCCTGGGACTTCGGATAAACTTCTTGAAGCTAACTGGACCAGTGAAGGTTCTCCGCTGTGCAACTTTGGATTCAAAAACTGATCTGTTAATTTTTACAAAGTGGTACCAGTTTTTTGTCCTAACGGGGCACCTCAATTTTCACAGGTATTATAACTACTGGATCAACTTTAGCAGAGCACTACTATTATGTCTCAGCCTACAGGATTCTATACAGTGATGACGCACAGAAGTGGACAGTGTACAGAGAACCTGGCATGGGTAAAGATAAGGTAAAAATACCACATACTTTCTAGGTATGTTCTATGGAGATTTCACAGTTGTAAATACAAGTCTTTTAGGTATGGTGAAGAATCATTAGATAACTTTCATGTTGAATCATAAACAGCAGATAAACCGAAGAAAATATGACAGTATGCAAATATGTAAAGTTTTGAACAGTTCTAAAATTCAGATATTATTTTTATTACTATTTGGGACGGGAATATTCTATACAAGAAATTTCTGTTGCCAGTGGTAGGCTGTCTGGTACTGCATCTCTTCAAGAATAGTTCTCTTTCTTGTAAAATAGGTTATATGCTTTCAAATTAAACTTTACTTTCTTGTTCTCTTGTGGTTACAGGAAATAAATGTTACAGGTCCTGTTAGTTTTCATGTTTTCTAATGTTTCTGTCAACCAATTTCTAACCAAATACTATTAAGTTATGTATGTAAGAGAACAGCCCTTGCAGAGGGGATATGTTCAGATTACGAATGTTTTGCCATACAGAAAAAGACCCTAATGTTAGCAGCAAGATAATCTTATTTCCCTCCTGTTTACAGCTCTGCAATATTTAATAGACAGTAAAAATGAGAAAATGCCTGTCTTCCCAGTGGTTCAGATAAGATTTTCTTAAAGAAACAACAGGATTCTTAATAATGTGACTGGAACTAGATTTCCCATCTTTTTCTTAAAATCCTTGGATGTAATTTGCCTTAGCTCTATAGGCCTGTGGTATTATGGACATGTAACTGTAACTACTAGTTTGGTAGGTTTTTAGAAACAGGCTTTAAGTCTGGTCACTTTGGCTGTCCATGGTCTTGTCTTTACTCTGGGTTTGGAATGTTTCAAGGTAGGTTGTAGCATCCTGTTGAAGAAGTAAAAGGCTGAAATTCAGAGATTTTTGAACACTGACCATAACTGCAGTCGGAAACACTTGAAAGAGAGGAGGAGAATTTACTGTCAGGTCTGAGCCTACATGTGAACTAAAGTGACTGTTGGTGTGAAGTATTCAAGAAAAAAGGAAAAAAACTGCATATTTGGGTAGTTTTGAGTGCCCTCTTCTGGCCATAAAATAAAATCTCAGCAAGCTGCCTAGATTTAAGCTTCAGTGCTGGTTTGATAATTTTCTTTAAAAACCTTTGCAGCTAATATCTTGAATTTGAGTGCTTTGTTCCTCTCATAGGCTCATGGAATGAAACAAATTGTGGAGCCTGAAATTGCAGGCAACAGATCTCTCTTTGCACTCTGTGTGTCATTAAGGGACAGGGCATGAAGAATCATATGTACCCAGGAACTGGCAGCTGTAGTTAAATGACAAGAAAATTGTTCAGTTTGGTTGAAGATAGCAGATTTTCTCTCTATCTGCCGCACCTCACTTGATACAGATTTGCTTTTGGATGCATCTGCTTACAGGCTCGTCCCTTTCAGCATGCCAGACCAGCTGGGAGGTGCTAGACCCCGTTTTTTTGAAACGTGTTTGGAATTCCTAACATTTTTCAGGAGACTAGAAGTTTTTTTCTGAGATTTTCCTGTAGTTCTTTCTGCAAATATCTTTTACAGATTTGGCAGTACACAAGAAAACTTTTTCTTAACTTTTCATGGGTAAAAAAAAAGAATAAATGCTTGAACTGGGGAAAAAGGACAGATCAGAGTTGCAGTGTTGGAAAAGCTCTATTTAACTGCATAGAGGGAAATGGAAAGACTTTGGTAGTAAAAAGAATATTAAAGTGATTTCTAATTAAAAAAGTTTGTACTGTATTGAGCTCCAAAGCAAATTAATTTTTAATGCAAAAATTAGGGTAACAAAAAATACAGAGCTGCAGGTAAAGATAAGTTACTTCTGTAACACTGGACTTCAAAAGCTTGACTGATAAAAACCTGGAGTAAAGATCTTCACTGTTAATCTTTTTTGAAAGTAAGAGTTCGCATTGATTCTTTTTGCCCTTGCTGCTATATGCTCAGAAACCTCAGCCTCAGAAACCTGACATGAGATTCAACTTTCAGAGTTGGGCATCTGTTTCCCTAATCTGTAACCTCTGCATGTGTTGCCTGGGCAGCCTTCTTTTGGTACTGGGCTCTGGCGGGCACAGCACAAGCACAGATACAGTACAGCAATTTGGACTGGATGCATCCCCTCTGGAGGTCAGTTCTCTATTTGGCTTCTCACTTGCAAAAAGTTCTTTGGTGAGATCTGTAGCTACAAGCCCATCATTAAAAATAGTAATAAGGGAAAAGTGGCTGTAAATTGGAACTCGGTCTGCTGTGGGCACATGTACTTCAACTACTTGGTGTTATTCATTTATTTCCAAAATAATATCATAGGCTTGCCCCTGCATTTACTCTGTCCTCGTTTGTTGCTACTGAATATTTTTAAGAGCAAGAAGCTTAAATTGGGAGCAGGGACTTGTTTTGAATGGATAGTTTACTAAAATAACTAATTCAGACCTCTAGGAATAGTCTAGACATTTTGTTCAAAAACCCAGCAGTGCAATACAGAAATCTCTTCTCTTGTGTATCAAGATTGAATCAGCAGTGAGTTGTATTAATCAGAGGTGGGCTAAAAGCTCTTGACTGCTCCATGTTATGCAGACACATCAGCTGTTACACAATGCAGTGCTTGTCTTTAAGAATGGCAAGGTGCTGTATTGGTTACCAAGTGGTGTGAGTGAGAGGAAAACTCCTTGTAGTATTGACTTTTTTCAGCCAAGTGCCATAATTCTGTTCTGCTTTGTGTCCACCATGATTTGCAGTGTCTGTATCAGTGCTTTCAAAAGAAAGAACTCATTTACTGTCATGCCAGCGGTGACCTGTGTTGCAGCAGCACCACAGAGTTGCTTGTGCAGGGCCAAAGCCCCACTGCTGTGCACTAACATGGAGAGGCAGCTCACTTCCTACCCAAAGACATGGTGCCAAACCAGTCCTCCTGAAGGAGAGGGGGGGGTTGGAGTACTGGGCCAAGCTGCTGTATTCTTTTAAGCAGGTCGGGGTTGAAAAACCCATGGTTAGCTGTAAATCTGTCAGTGTGCTTACATTGCATCTCACAGGGCCTCCACTCACTGCTTTTAAACTTCAACCAGACTCGTTGTGTATTGTCACATTTTGATGAGTTCTTTGTGTGCAAGGATGGCAGAGAAGGACCAGCTGGAGCTCATCCTTCACGCAGAGTCTGCACCCTTCTCCTGCAGAGCCTCGAGGCTCGGTGTGAGACTGAGGAGAGCTTTCACATTCTGAACGTGAATTCTTTTATTTTGTTGTGGCTCAGCACTTGTAGGCAGCAGCCACGAGAGGACAGTGTGGTTACACACTTGAGGGTGCTTCCCAATGCTGTCTAATGAATGCCATCCCTCAGGCTGTGCTGAACTGCTGGACTGTGTGAAGGCACTGCTTAATTCCTGCTTGCACAGTATCACAACTCCTTGCTATCCGTGTATATTTGAAGAGTAAATGCAAAATACCAAGAGGGACCAAATTAGAATGGCTCAGTGCCATAAACATGTGAGATGTGTGTAACAGCAGGCACTGCCTGGGGAGCATCAGTAGGATATTCCATGGTACCTTTACTCTGAACTATGTAGCTGTGTGCATACATGCACACACCTTTCTTGGTTTTATTTAGTTGTAAATGTAATGGGGCCAAGGGAGTGGACAAGTGCAGGCAGCAGCACCATTCTGGGGTGAATTGGATCCTTCACTGTTTATTCTTCCTAAATAAAACATCAAAATTGGTAGTACTTACCTAATTGCTGTGGTATTTGTAGAACATAATGTTTCTCTCTTTTTTTTTCCCCCTTCTTTTCTAGATATTTCAAGGGAATACTGAATTGTACCAGGAAGTTCGCAACAATTTCATTCCACCTATTATTGCACGTTTTTTTAGGATTAACCCCTTAAAATGGCACCAGAAAATTGCAATGAAAGTAGAGTTGCTAGGATGTCAGTTTAGTCTAGGTAAGAAAAACTGAAAGCTTTCAACTGTGCAGGACAAGAAGTGAAACTATTAAGGTTGTACGTGAAATTACTAAGGTTAGAAGGTATATTATGGGTATATTTTCAGTAAGTCTGAAGTAGTTCTTTGCTGCATAATCCTTCTTTAACTGGAACTTCTGAGTTTATCCAAAAGTTACTACACTTAACCAGGAAAATACTGAGTTTAGGTGTACACAAGGTAATTTACAAAATAAGTGTGTCAAAAGATGCCAATCACTTGCTTTCCATGTCATTGATTCATGGAGGGGGGGAGGGGGGATTTCCTCATTATATAACATGAACAAAAGCTTTATAGCAAACTGTTACAGCTGTCTTCTCCTGGAAAGGAGATATGGGAAACTAGCACTT
Source organism: Chamaea fasciata (assembly GCF_029207755.1). Lineage (NCBI taxonomy): Eukaryota > Metazoa > Chordata > Aves > Passeriformes > Sylviidae > Chamaea > Chamaea fasciata. The sequence goes on along the minus strand of NW_027094087.1, from coordinate 20,772,220 downwards.
CAAAGAACTTACCTTATAAATTTTTTTCCTCTGAAGGTCGTGCTCCTAAAATCACCTTGCCACCACCACCTCAGAACAAGAATGATGAGAAGAATGCTGACTTCATGGATGACTTCATTCATTCAGTGAAGACTTCACTGCAGACAGATAAAACAACTTTCACACCTGAAATAAAAAACACTACAGTGACTCCGAGTGTAACCAAAGGTACCCACCATGAAACAGTAGAAATGTTTGTAACTCCTTATAGTGCTTTAGCATATATTAAGTGTGCTTTCTGCTTTGAAATTTTCTCTAAACTTAACAAATTACAGCAGATGATTGGTGTTTCATTTCTAATATTTACCAGTTATTAAATACACAGATGATAAAAAGACAAGCAGTTGCATACTGCATGCAGAAACAAAACCAATCTGCCAAGTAATATATATAATATAAATGTGTATATAATATATATTTTATAGATATATTATAGTTCCATCTTCCAGAACTTGTTCAAACTGAGTTCAGCTTTTAATCACTGAACAAGTTTTGTTAGAAGGAGAAGTTGGAACTTGGACTTCCCTTCTGAATTAACCAGGTATAACTACTTTATTTAATAATTTCTTAGAACAAAACATCTTTGATAGAGCAAATCTTTTCTGGAGCAGTCTTTTTGGCATGAAATTTGAAAAACATCACCTGGCATAATCATTTTGTTTATCAAAGAAAATGGTCAGAAAAGGGAGCAAAGTCACTGCAGATGTGGGCACTGCTGAAGTGTCCTTTGGATGGCAGGGGACAGGATCACACACAGACCCAGCACAGACTGATTGGGATTAACTGTTAAGGTACTGTGAAATTTACTTCTTAAAGGAGGTTCAAATTTACATGGTGGCACTAAGGGATTTTCTGCCTAAATAACAAAACACATTGTTGTAATGGAAAAAACATATATTAAGACAAACTGGTTGATTTAGATGAAAAACCCTGCAAAACCACCAGCTGTGCATGCATGTAGAAGTGCCAGATGTTAATTGAAGTTTGCACTGTGGGAGCATCCAGCAGAGTACTTAGCTGGGGGATCTGGTGTGATAGACATTAAACATGAAAACTGTGTGCTTTACCCAAGTAATTTTCAAATCAAAAACTGATTTATGAGAAGCTCTTTCTGTCTGACACCACTTAATTTAATGGCTTTCAGATGTGGCATTGGCAGCAGTTCTGGTTCCAGTGCTGGTGATGGTCTTCACTACTCTGATTCTTATCTTAGTTTGTGCGTGGCATTGGAGAAACCGGTAAATGAAGAGATGGGTGAAAGTGCTTTAAGTGAATGTTGTGGGAATGAAATGCTGCATGTATTGCTGCGGGAACTCTGTGGTCTGCACTTGTGGAAAGAATTGCATTCTTTCTGAGAAAAACTTCACTTGACTGGCAAGGACAGAGCAGCTTTTTGTAACTGTTTGGAAGTGCTTTGACTAAAAGCTGGTTTCTCTGGTAGCAGCAGACTGGTGATGGCAAGCCAGGTTACTGGTGCTTATACATTAAATTTGAGGACAGCCAAGGTGGTAGTTGCTGAGCATTAATTAATGAATCTTTTGATAAGCAGACTACCTAAAATAACCCTTTTTCTTTTTTTTTTTTTTTTTTTTTCACAGCAAGAAAAAAATGGAGGGCACGTATGATCTGCCTTACTGGGATCGTGCAGGTAACAAAAGAGTTTTATGAAACCATTTACTCAGTGTTTCATAACTGTGTATTTTAGATTGCAGTTACAATTTCCACTAGCAGAAGCTTCTCTAATGCTAAATGACGGAGGCATAGCAAACACTGAATTTCTTTTCTGAACAAACTTAAATGCACTGCTTCGTTCTTCGATTTCTTTTTTTTTTTTTCAAAAATAGTAAATGCTGTGTCTCCTCTTAGAGCTGACTGCTTCAGGGGGTTTTTTGTGAACAAAGTAGAAAACCTCTTAATTATACAACATGAGGGGAAAAAACTAATTTTTAAGGAATGTCTTTATACATTTGATAACCATTTCTTTGGAACTTTTTTGTCATGGAAGAAAATCTTTCATCTTAGCATCTAAGTTCTATCAAAAAATTTGTCTTCATTTCCCTAGTAAGCATGTGGAATTTAGGTATTTCTTCCATCCTTCTGTCTTGTGCCTCATAAACTTAAGATCAGACCATTGCACCAAGCAGCTCTTTGCAATGATCCTGAAACCACCTGTGCCCCAGGTGCAAGGGGCAGCTGCAGCACTTGGGTTGGTACTGCTGTGTGACTGTGCTTCACTTCTCTGGCCTCCTGTTGAAAACATGCACACCTGTGTGTCTGCTCACAGGGGGTCTTAAGTATGTCTTACCCTTTAGAGAAGGAACCTTTTAATCACTTTTTTTGCTACATGCTTGCTTCTGATAGCTCACAGCTCTGATGTCTTAGGGTATTACTCAAAATAGTGATAATTGAGTTATTTACCTGCTTCAACAAAGTACAAGCTGTGCTGAAAAATATTTTAGTAGCTTAAAAGACAGTATATATACAATCTTGGGTGGTTTTTTGTTTTTGTTTTTTTTAATCCATTTGAAGGATGGTGGAAAGGAATGAAGCAGTTTTTCCCAACCAAATCAGCAGAACATGAAGAAACTCCTGTACGCTACAGCAGCAGTGAAATCAGTCACCTAAGACCAAGAGAAGTCCCAACAATGTTGCAAACAGAGTCTGCAGGTATGTTGTGGGCCATTTTTTGTATATATTTATAGATATATTTATAGCTATGATATGCCAAAAGATGTCAGGCATCTGGCTACATTTAGTTGTTTCCTGGTTTTGGTGGGGGGGAACAGAGAAGAAATGAATAGTTCCGTGATTAAGCATCTCTCTTAAAATGTAGGCTTTTTCGTGTCTGTTCTCTCATTTCATGTGCTGTAGATAGACACTCGCCCAAGTTACTGCAGTAACTGAAAGGTTCTTTAGTTGTTTTTAAACCTCATGAAAGGGTAAAGAATTCTTTTGGTCATATTTTCATGCACTGGAAATAATTTCATCACAATATTTTTATGCACAAATCTGAAATGTAGCACTTGATTCTCTCCCCTTACTATATGGGTTTAATCATACTTGTGACCTGGAAAAGGAGGGTTTATGGGATAGTGCAGATTCCCTTTCCCTGGTGACCCAGGCATGGGAGGAGGATGGCTGGCTGTGCCTTTGGTTCTGTGCTTACCTTCTGATGGCAGAATTGGGCAGATGTGCAGGAGTTACAGCTTCACTTCAAGCAGGATTACTTTTCTCCTTTTGGCTACTTGTCTGTTTGTACCCAGCTCGGCAGGCTTTTCACCTCCAGCTTTTGTAACTCAGATTATCCCTTGAGCTAAAACATCTCACACTACATGCAGGCTTTGCCCCCTCAAAGGACAAACCCTCCATCCCAAGGACTACTTTTCATCCAGACCCAGGCAGAATAATTTTATTTAGATCTAATTTCAAGAGAAGAACATTTCAGTCAGCTTCATTTTCAGGCAGATTTGCAGCATGGAAAGTTGCAGCTCATCTGGGAAGAAATATAAACCTGAGAAGTGGGGATGTTTCAGCTATCTCAGTGGCTTTACCTACTGGGTGGAAAGGAATCCTTTTCCAAAGTGATTGGCACTGGTGGACAGAGATGGACCACTGGTTTGATGTAGGATAGTAGTGATCTCTGGGAGACCACTGCCAGTTGTATTTAATGTGATGCTGCTGTAAAACAACCCATTGTGTGTGTTTATGTTTTGTTTTGTTTTGTTGGGGCTTGCAACACAGAATATGCTCAGCCCCTGGTAGGGGGAATTGTGGGCACACTTCACCAGAGATCAACCTTCAAACCAGAGGAAGGAAAAGAAGCCAGCTACGCTGACTTGGACCCTTACAACTCCCCCATCCAAGAAGTTTACCATGCCTATGCCGAGCCACTGCCTGTCACCGGACCCGAGTACGCGACTCCCATCATCATGGACATGTCCAGCCATCCCAGCACGCCTCTTGGTGCTCCTTCCATTTCCACCTTCAAAGCTGCAGGGAATCAAGCTCCTCCACTGGTTGGAACGTGCAATAAGCTGTTATCCAGGACAGACAGTGCATCCTCAGCACAGGCACTGTACGATATACCAAAGGGGCAGCCAGGGCCCGGCAGTGCCGACCAACTCGTGTACCAGGTGCCACAGAGCGTGGCCCATCCCACTGTGAGTAAGGATGAACAAAGTTAGCTCATGGGTAAGGTAGAATGATGGCTTGTTTCTAAAAGCCAGCTCCATAAAGCTCACAGTTTCACTTTTTTAATTCCATTGTTTTGGTACTGTTAGTCTTAAATAATACAACGTTGAACCAAAAGATGTGGTATGGGAGGTCTGGGAAAACAGTAATTCTGCTTTTCCTTAAGCTGTCTGTACGATTAACAGCTTGTCTCCTGCAAAACCATGGACTTTATTACTACTGTACAATTGTCTGCCAGACATGAGAGAAGAGCTCTTCATGATTAGCTCCAGTAATTCACAGATTTGAGTGCTAAATTGGGAGAAACAGTTTAAGTACAAAAGCCTGTTATTTCTTCCTAATGGTACTATTTCTTGGGGGGGAAAAAAACCCACCTCAATACCCAAAGCTCTTAATTTCTGTGCAAGCACTACAGCTTCTAAAATTCTTCTTTTCCTTGTAAAATGTCTGCACAACTTTGGACTTAACAAGCTACTATCAGGACTGATGGCAAAAATCCCTTTAGCTTCATGGCATAAAATAGTTCTGATTCTGAATTACATTATTTCAGCTTTTGTTAACAGAATTGGGAATTTTCAGCTGTGTGTTCCTCAGAAGGTTCCTGCCTTTTTGGTTAGGTTAGCCTTCCAAAACTAGAAGCTGCTGTCTGTACAATCTCTTTTCTGCCTCTTCTCCTTACACCACTCAGTCTTGTTCCTTCCTAGGGATCCAGGAGGCACAGATTGACACAAGCAAACTACCTGGGAACTTCTTTGACGTTTTTCCCTATACTGTGAGGGCCACTTGAATAGTACCTGCCTCCAAGTCAGGCTTTCCTAATGCTCAGTGCAAGAAGCATCCAGGTCTTGGAGGTGACTTGAATTGAGAAGGGCCCTGCCCTCCCCCAGAGTGTCCATTATTCTGTGTTCAGGTGTGAGCTTATACAAAAAAAGATCTGTACATACTTTTGTGAGTGCTTAAGGAAGCACACAAATATTCTAATGGTGCACAGTTTGTGTTAGACATGCATTTAGCACATATGGTACGTTTTAGCACAACTGCCAAATTTAGCCTTAGGGCTTTTTTATGATTGTTCTTATTAGAAGCATGAAAGATTACAAAACCTTTGCAAAAAAAACCAGTACTATTCCAAAGAGCATCCATTTCAGATGTATTTATTGGAATTTGTATCCTTTGAATGTTCCAGTGTTCTGTACTATGAAAACTTTGCAGTTGGTTTTTTACTGAGGTAATGTAAACTCATTTTAGCTAGATAATCACAAAATGAAAACAGTCTGAATGGCATATTTGCCTTTTTTTTTTTCTTGTTAAAAAAAAAGCACAGCTTTCTTACCTAAGTAGGAGAAAACCCCACTCTAAAAATGCCGTATTTTTATTCTAATGGCACTATTGGAAGGATGCTGAATCAATTTGTAGATGTGGGACCCCCTGGCTACCCAGTAGCCCAGTTTTATAGACTTCAGGGGTTACTGTTTGTTTGTGATGCAATTCAAAGCCTTGTTTACTGCCCAGGTCCTTAAATGTCGTGGACAATGTCTGAGTGCAAACTGCTGTGCTGTTCAAGGGGCTGCCACCCTGCCTTAATACCAGTACAGTGTCCTCACTTACCACTTCAAAATGTGTTTGCAGAGGGGCTGTATATAAACTCTGGAGTCAAAAATCACTTGTGGCCTATCATATCTAAAATATGATACTATGTAGAATCATAGAATGGCTGGCGTTGGAAGGGACCCTATGGATCATCTGCTTCCAATCCCCTGCCATGGGCAGGGACACCTTCCCACTAGATCAGGTTGCTCAGAGCTCCATTAAAGCTGGCCTTGAACACCTCCAGGGATTGGGTATCCATAATTTCTTTGAGCAATCTCTTCCAGTGTCTCACCACCCTCACAGTAAAGAATTTCTTCCCAGTCTGTAACCTAAGCTTCCCCTCTTTCAGTCTGTACCCACTTCCCCTTGTCCTGTCACAGCAGTTCCTGACAAGGAGTCCCTCTCCGGCCTCCCTAGGGGATCCTTCCCTGGAAGGTTGTAATGAGGTTTCCACACAACCTCCTTTTCACTAGGCTGAACAGCCCCAACCTTCTCAGCCTGTCTCCATAGGGAGGTGCTCCTGTCCTCTTATGGACCTCGTGACCTCCTCTGGCCTTGCTCCAACAGTTCCATGACCTTCTTATGTTGGGGGCACCAGGGCTGGATGTAGCACTCCAGGTGGGGTCTCACCTGAGCAGAGGAGAATCCCTCACCCTTCTGATCCTGCTCCTTTTGATGCAGCCCAGGATCCCTTTGGTTTTTTGGGCTGTGAGAGCACATTGCTGGCTCACGTTGAGTTTTTCATCAGCCATCACCCCCCAGTCCTTCTCTGCAGGGCTGCTGCTCTGGCACTTCTCTGCCCAAGCTGTCTGTGAGCCTGGGATTGCCCTGACCCAGGTGTAGGACAACACTTTGTTCAACCCCACAAAGTGCCAGCTCTCAGGGCTGTCCAGCCCCTCTGGATGGCATCCCTTCCCTCCAGCATGATGGCACCTCACAGCTTGGTGCTGGGGGAAAACTCACTGAGGGTGTGCTTAGTCCCACTGTCCCTGTCACCAGCAAAGATGCTGAACATTCTCTGTGCTACCTTAAAGCCCAGTTCTACAATTTCTGATCATTCATTCTCATTTATTGAGAATGACATTTTTTAATTATTTGTTTTAGAGCTGGGTGTCTTAAGCCTAAATGTGAATGTAAGGATGGTAAATAAGACCCATTTGTGAACAGCAAATTCCTGCCTGTGATTGTACTTTTGATGTTACTGCAACTTTTTCTGCCTGATAAAAAGTACTCTGCAATCTTTATAGTTTTGCTTCAACAGGTAACTGTTCTTAGCTATCAGCAGCAGCTGTGACTGAAATTATCTGAGCTGATTTTATTTCAGGGAGTGGGAAGTTACTAGTTTCCACTAAGATGTGACAATACAGCTACAGCCAAGTTAAGAATCCTCTCCATTCTCAACCTGTAGCAGTTTAGGCTTAGAAAAATTAATCAACCATAAAAATGAATGGATATGTCCCAAGTTCAGTATAAATAACACACCTGGATTTAATTCTTACTGCAGACCAGGAATGGTAGAACTGTGGCTAGCTGAACGCTAAGGTCGTGTAAGAATTAAGCAGTTTCTCTACAGTGGGTTATTTTTTAAGCGAACATAATGCAACTTCATTATCTGAGGAGAATGAGTTGTCAAAGAAATGGATGTTTTTAAAATATAAGCCCATTTTTGGAAGGAATTTGGTCCCAGGCTTTGCTCCTGCTTCAGACTTTGGACATGTTATCTGCTGGGGCTGAGATACATTTGAACATGTAACAGTTGGGTTTAATTGCATGACACACTAAGACTAGAATTTGCCTGTGTACAATAAAGCAAAGGTACATTTCATGGGTCTCTTATATATGATGAAGACATGTATATAAAATGTATTTCAGTCTTGTTTGGCTTGAGTATTCTCCCAGAATGTATGTTCTTACCTCAGCATGTATTGTAGTTGCTCAGTATTTGTATATGTTGCTAGGATAGACTGTATAAATAGTGAGGGGGTTTTATATGTTAAAAAGTATTTTAAATAAATTGTACATACATATTACTCAGTATGTTTGCAGTTAACATCGACCTTGCATCTAATTCACCTGCAGTCTGGAAATGCCAGGGAATTGTGAATTACAGAGGGTCATGCCCAGTGTCCAAGAGTTTCCTGGCAGCAGGTGGGTCCCTGTCCCCAGTCAGCACAACCCCTCTGCCCTGCTCCACAGGCTGCTGGTTCAGTCTTCACTTAGACCACGGCTGTTGCCAGTCACTGGGTAAAGCTGTTGCTGCTTGTGCTTTTTCCTCTTTTTCATATGGATTCCAGCACTGCAGTGCCTCACACAAAGAACTCAGTCACAATTGTTCTTTTATGAGTAAATGTAGTGTGAGTTCACAGTGTCTTGTTGCAAGCTGGAAGAAACTCCTGTTGCAGTACCAGGCATTTCAAATGTCTCTTAAAACAAAGAAATGCACACAATTAAAACAAGTGATGCTGACCTGGGAGGAGATGAGCATGAAGGAATTCTACTGCCTGTGATAGTCCAATGTCAGTTTTTATGAGTTGTCTGCTTCTTAGGTAAGAATTAAAACAATTGTTGATCATATAATCAAATCTAGTGTGGCTTAACTTGGAGAGATGCACAACTATCACTTTTGTGAAACCACGTGATCAGTAACCAAATTCTGATCTAAAGAGGGATAAAAGACTTGAAACTGGCATCAGTTTTCTGCATAACCAGAAGTTCCGAGCGAGGCTGTCTCTGGTGCCATGAAAAAGAAAACAGTTTTTCTGCACATGTCATGACAGTATTGCATGGGAACTGGATGAGACTCCTACTTACATTCATGTTTAAATATCAGAAGATTAGAACAGCTTTTAAGTGTCCTGTCTGAAAGCTGACCTGAACTAGAGCGAGCACACCCCCACAACTGTATTATCAAATTACAGCACATTCAGAGTCTCTCTAAAACCAAACTCAAATAATGATGTTTTAGCTTTTTTACCTTTGTACATGGCTTGATGCAAGACAGAGTCCAGACTGGTCAGGATGCAGCTGAAGGAGAAGGTGAATGGCTGCAGGTCAGGTTGCACACTAATACATAAGAGTTGTTTTATAAAGTCTTACATAATTCTCTAAGTGCCTGCAGATCACTTGCCTTGTTCCTGAACATGCTGCAGCTTCATAAGATTTCGGCTCTCCACAAGCAGCTTGTGGCAACAACAGGCTGAGTGCCAGAATCCATTCTGCTCAGGAAGGCTCCTTCGTTCTGGATTGTGCTAGTACATAAAGCTTTCTGAAATAAGGCAAATAGGTTGAGTTTTATTAGTTAAAAGAAAAAAAAAGGATCAATGCTGTATGTATAAGGAACCTGATCCCTGTCTAAACCAGCTGATACAAAGGCATGGATGATTAAAATATTCTTTCAGAGGTAACAGAAGTAGGTCTGTCTGAAGGCCTTCTACACCTTCCCTCTATAACCTCTCAAAAATAGATTCAAAAATATGGTCTGTACTACTGTACCTTCAGTAATTGTGATTTTTTTTCCCCCCTCCATCAAAAGTCACACAATTCCCAGCTGTGAGTGTGGGATAAGAAGGCACTGGATCATCCAATAAAGTCACCTGCAACTGAGGTGAGCAGCTGCCTCTCTCCTGAAAGAATATCCAAGATTAGCATCTTGTTTCTGATAAGGAGGCACAAGTATTAAGTTCCTCATGTCTTGCTCATCTTCTGGGTGAGGCAAGATTTGTGGTCTTCCTCATCCTTCAGCATAATGAATACACTTACCTAAAAGACCTAAGCTAGGACTGATTTTTCATGTGTTGAAGAAATTCTAGATCCTCTCTAGTGCATGTATAACCTCCTTGTACTCTTGCTATACTCGCTTCACTGAAGCCTGCTCACAAAGAAATTCATGCTTTTATTTTTTTCCTAAAGTGAGGAATTTTGCCAACTTCCTAATGACCAAAACACCAAATGCTTGCAGAGGGGAGCAAAAATAATTTTTTTTTCCAGCTCAGCTGGCTGCACTGCCACCAGTTAATCTACAGGAACAGAGATACAAGCTCCTGTCTTTTGTCTTGTGCATGTTCTCCAAAATACCCAACCAGCTAGAGCAGAATAGAAGGTTCATAGAGGAATTCTCTCTGCTGTTCTGCAGTGGGAAGCATTCAGTGGGGTTTCCTTCACTTGGCCATCTGCTTTTGAGGCTTTTTGTTAAAAAGACAGCCTGAAGATTGCTTTTTCAAGTTTGGCTCACAGACAATACAGAAAGCATCAATTCCTTCATGATAGGATAACTAAAAGGATTTGTCAAGACTTAATTGCCATCAATGCCAGCAAAGCACAGAAGTGCAGCCTCTGCCAAGACTTTGTGTGAATCTGCTAAGGAAGAAAGGCAGGTGGAGGCAGGAGAGACAAAAAGAAATTTCCATAGCCATTATTAGGAGCAAGTGAGGAATGGCTACAAAGAAGACAGAGCAGATGGGATGTTAAATGTGTGTTTTGTAGTTTAGGATCAAAAGGCAGACCAATTCCACACATTACCTATGAGAAGCAATAAAGAAATTAATTAAGAGCTTGATGCAAATAGACAAAGCCAGTGATAGTTTGTACTCCTTCACATTCCAAAGGTACTGAAACCAACCTTACTTTAAAAGTCACCTCTGCTCTATCACAGTAAACTCAATTTAAATGGAAAGATGACAAATGAACATGTGGGGTTTATGATGTCTTTCTTTGTTTTACCTTAACTGCAATTCTCTCCGCTTTATGTTGTTCCATGTTCTTTTGAAAATTGAGAAATTTTTCTCTTCAGGGGCTCACTGGAAGTTGAGGTCCAGGGAAATCCATCTCAAAGCTCCACCCCACAGAAGATCCCCTCACAAAGCTATGGCGTTTGCATGGGAACTGAACCAGGAATGTTTAATTCACATTCACTGCAGTCCAGTAGGTAGCAGTACCTTGAACAGGAGCTTATCCAGACATGGAGACAGCACCTATCCTGAACTGGTTTCTGGTGTTCAATCTCCTGACACAGCAGTGAAAACTCCTGATGCACAGGAATCTTGTTGAACACAAAACAACTTTCAGTGTCAGAAAGAACAGCATTATAAAATACAGACAAAAGCGTAAACTCACTTGTGTATGTAAAACTCCTATGATGGAATATATTTGGAATTCATTCAGATTGCATTTGCAGAACAAAAATTAGAGTATTCTCCAGATGCTGAGACAAAATACTTAAACAAGCCCTCTCCTTTTCTCCTTTTTTCTTCAGGTTTTACAATAACAATTTGTTGTGACAGGTAGAAGAGTTATAAAAGAAAGACCTCATTAATTAGGCTTGCTCTATTAAATTAATAGCTAGCCTGTCATCTCTTCTAAGTGTAGTTAAGCAATTAGCAAATTCCCATGCAAAAACAATCTTGATATGAAAGATTCTTTAACACAACAACCTATTCTTGGGTTGAAAAGTAAGTTCATCTGTGTAAACAGTAAGATCTGTTCCGTGAGAGGCCATAAAAGAAAAACGTAAACAATCTGAATCTTAGCATGTACACACAAATCACCTTCTGACCAAAAAATGAAGTAGTAAGAAAACCACCAGCCAACAGGTGTTGCACATGAGGTCTGTGAAAACTGTATAAGTTATGTGAATAAAGAATGGGCTCTTCCTGCATGAAGAAAATGGAGTCTTGGCTAACTTACTACAATAACAATTTTAGAACAAAAATACCAAAAGAGAGAAAAAAACCAAAATCCCAAAGTTCCTAAGCCATCTGTATTAAAGGTAACTTTGTCCAATGTTACTTCAACAGTTACCTTTGTTTCTCAAAATTAAATGGGATCAAAAATTCAGTACTTTGATGTGAAAGAAACAAATCCTAACAAAATTCCAGTTCCTAAGAGCAGATTATAACCAATGGTATGTCAATCATGTTTTCTTAGCAAAATACAAATAATTTATGCTTCTATGCATATTTTATAGCATTTTTCCCAACACAGTAGGAAGATGAAACCATAATCACAAAGTACTGGTCTCTGCATAAGGCAAACGAAAATGAATGCTGCTTATTAAACCAAATGTCTCTCATGAAATCAGACCTCCACTGGTAGCATTCTCACTCCAAACAGTGGCAGATGCTAGATTTGTCAGCATCAAAAGACTGAAATAATTACTGATTATTTCAAAAGTTTTTATTTCTTTGGGTCTGTATCAGATTTTAAACTCACAGGATGATGAGACAGTCACATGATACCCAGTGATACTAATACAGCTGCTCGCAAGAATGAGTCTCAAAGTGATCCACTTCATCCTAGCTGAATCCTCCTTCATAAATGGGACAGTTTAAAAACTCTCTCTAGTGACAAATTGCTTTGTTGGTATAAACAAGAGAGGGGTACAAGGAAGCTGCTTTCCCATGGGAACAGTGTTACACTTCAGGGTTTGATTTTTTTTGAAATAACTAGTTATGAAACTTCACATTTTTTCAGGATCTTGGATGCAGAACATCTCACAGCTAGCAGACTGACACTGAACCATTCCAAGGAGCTGTATATACAATTTTACACTGTTTTTTTCCCCCCTTTCATTTTGCATGGTAAGATATATCTGAAAAATTCACTATTTTCAAGTTCAAATATTTTCAGATCTTCATTCACAAATTCATGTTTTTAAAAACGTCCTTACCTGGCATCCGTATCTATGTGTCGTCAGACTTAACCTCAGATGCCTTCCATGTCTCCTAACCATGAAGCTGCATCTAGAACCAAACAGAAAATTACTTTTTAAAAAAAGTTATTTTTCCTTAACTGATCCTTTCTCTACAAACACATGCACAAAGAATGTATACACAATACTTGTTTACAAGTATACAGTAAATATGACTACATATAATTAGCTCTATGTAGTTAGATAACATGTGGAGTTCCAATTCAAGATAGCATTACTAAGTTTTGCAGTATGAAACCAAACTCTTATTCTCACATAACCTGAGGAAAAAATAGCATGTGAAGTCCTATTTTTTTCTGTACAACCAATTATAAAAAATACCACAGTTTTAATCAGCTTTTCTCTAGTACACCTGCACCGAAGTTTATTTCCTCACAGCATTTACAATTCCATGGAAACAAGTGGATTTTGTTACCAGCTACTTGGAGGTTAATTAGTAAAGTAAAACTGTGGCTGTATAAACTAAATATGCAATAGCAAATAGTTACAAATCCCCCCCACTGAGTCAAAAATTGCCTGAATTCTGAAGAAAAAAGAAAAATAAATTTTTTTGTTTTCATATCAAATTAGTTCAGCTTAGAACATAATTATACAAAAAAGCACTTTATATTATGAATTATGATGAAAAATTAGTTTACATTTTTTCAGTAACATAACTATTTTCAGATAAAAATTGTCTTCTGGAGGCCTCATAATAACCACACCAGAGACTTTCTACCCTTCTTCTAGAGAAGGAAAGTACTAATGCCTGGAAAATGTCAGCATCAATCCAGTGTTTGCCTCACAGGCCCTTAACTCATCAGTGAGGATCCCACATTAGGTAGGGACAACTCAGTTCTGGTATGAGCCTGAAACTTTAAAATCATACTACTCCCCCACAGAAAAAGAATATATTTTGCTCCAGAGCTCAGCATTATCAAATTGAAGTAATTACAGAAAATCTTTCAGCTGAGAACACTTAAAATTACACATGACACATTCATACTTCCATTTACTTCTGTGACATGATCACTGTCACCTGTTAGGCTGGTGTGAGAAGTGCTGACAGAAAAAGTAAGTTTCAAGGCAAATCCCAAATTACAAAACTTAGCCTATTCACTTACACTGTGTGTGACATTCCATTCCAATCAAAACCCCCCAAAAGCAAAGAAATACAAAAATGCCCAACAGGCTTGTGCTCTGCCTTCTCATTTTCTCACCTCCCTTTGAAAAGCAACTCTTGACCTTGTTAGTTAAGACTTGGCTTTCCACTGGTTGCCTGAGGGGAAGTTACGAACTTAGAAATCTGAATGATAAATTCCTCAAGCTACAGCCTAAAACCCATGGACACAATTACAGTTTGTACATATGTTAAGCAGTTCTTGTATTTAATTCATTTTATCAGTAACACAAACATGCAGAGATAAAATCTTATCCATAGCTTTTCTTTTCTTAGCTCATCAGCTTCATTCAGGATCAGTTTTTATTAACTGCACAGCCAGAAATGACAGTGCATGAGGAAAACCTGCTCAAAGGCTTTCTATGATCATAGGTGGGCCTCACGTCCACAAGTTTAAAAGAGAGAAATCTGACTGTAAGCACTGGTGTAAGGTGTAGATGATGACTCACGGATTATTCTTTTATTAGTTTTAGTGATTCTAATTTCAATGTCCCACACTGAGATGGCACCACACAGGCCAGCAAAAGCCAGCCCATACAGGGGCTGTCATCGAATTACACAACTTGGGAGCACACCCTGCCACCCACCAGGATGATGTGGGTGGCAGTGCATTTCCTGGGAGCATATCGTTGGCACCCAGCATTGAATCCCTTCTTCCACCCAGCGCTGGGGACACGGCCCCACCGTGACAGATCTCCCAGCCCAGCCTCTGTGGGGAGGAGGGTTATTAACTGCAGATGTTACTATTGTCCTGAGGCTGGTGTGAAGCCTCCCTTTGCACTGTCAAATAAGTGCCACATTTCACCTCAGAGGCAGCACAGCGGCTCCACACTCTCTCTCGAATAATTAACTGGTTATGACAGCCTGTGCTATGGGCAGGTACTACTTCCTTACTTTTTTCTCTTAACCATTCCAGTTTCTTGGACACATTTTATCTAGTGTTTTCAGGTTCATTGTCACTAATTACACAGCCCAGAGATAACCCAGGGATTCATATACCTTATCTGAGAAATCTCAAGACCTTTTAACCTAATCTCAAACCCTGAATCCTCCTGTATTATAACTGGTAATGCAACAGTCTTCATTACAGACAAGAACTGCCATAGGGAAAAAAGCAAAAAACTTTGGGTAGCTGGGCTTGACACAGTAGAAAAACTCATTTTCTTCAGAAGCTTTTTAAATTGTTTTGGTCTGAGAGGGATAATTTTAGGCTCTTTACTGCAAAGTGACAATAGCTGCAATAGCATAGGAGTATAACCAAATGGCCTCTTTTCATCTTACTTCTTGCTGGTTTTGTTCACAGAGTACATAGTACACACTCAGTAAATACTAGGTTTTTTTGGTTAGAGCTTTCTGAAATAAAAGCTTTCCAGGGTATGAGCTATTTTCACAGAATCAGAAGGTCAGAAAAGACCTTTGAGATCATCAAGTCCAATCCATGATCTAACACCTCCTCATCAATTAAACCATGGCACCGAGTGCCACATCCAATCTTTTTTTAAATTCCTCCAGGGACGGTGACTCCACCACTTTGCTGAGCAGACAATTCCAGTGCTCAGTCATTCTTTCAGTGAAAAATTTTTTCTTGATGTCAAACCTAAACTTCCCCTGGCACAGCTTAAGACTGTGTCCTCTCATTCTGTGAGCTGCTGCCTGGAGAAAGAGAACAACTCCCACCTGACTACAGCCGCCTTTCAGGGAGTTGTAGAGTGACAAGGGCACCCCTGAGTCTCTTTTTCTCCAGGCTAAACAACCCCAGCTCCCTCAGTCCATTCCTCACAGGGTTTGTGCTCCTAGCCCCTCACCAGCCTCATTGCCTCCTCTGGTTGCGCTCAAGTGTCTCAACGTCCTTCCTAAACTGAGGGGCCAGAGCTGGACACAGCACTCAAGGTGTGGCCTCACCAGTGCCCAGGACAGGGGAAGAATGACCTCCCTGCTCCTGCTGGCCACCATCTTTTTTTTTCCTTAGTTCCTTCAAAACTAAACCAGCCCATCCAGGCTGGTTGTTTTCCTCATTGGCTAATCTTTTGGCACACAGGGACAGTTTGCTCTTGTGCTTATGAGATCTCAGTTTTGAAGCACTCCCATCCTTCCTGGACCCCTTTGTTTTTAAGGGCTGTGTCCCAAGGAACTCTCCAAATAAGTCTCTTGAATAGACCAAAGTCCTCCCTCTGGAAGTCCAGTGTGAAAGTTTTGCTGATGCCCCTCCTTGTTTCACCAAATATTGAGATATCTATAATTTCATGATCACTGTGCCCCAATCATCCTCCAACCACCACATCTCCCACCAGCCCATCTCTGTTTGCAAACAGCAGGTCTAACACAGTCTCTCCCCTGGTGGGCTCACTCACCAGCTGTGACAAAAGTTGTCCTCCACACATTCTAAGAATCTCCCAGACTGTCTCTTCTCTGCTGTGTTGAGTTTCCAGCAGATATTGGGGAGGTTAAAGTCACCTACAAGAACAAAGGCTGGTGATCTCCAGCTGCTTGTAGAATAAGTTATCCACCTCTTCGTCCTGCTTAGGTGTTCTATAACAGACTCCCACCAGGATGTCAGCCTTGTTCGCCTTCCCCCTGATTCTTACCCATAGGCACTCACCTTATCATCATTAATCTCAATTTCCATGGTGCTGAGAGCCTCCCTAACACAGAGCCACCCCTCCACCTCTTCCCCCTCTCCTGTCTCTTCTGAAGAGCTTGTAGCCATGGAGTGCAGCACTCCAGCCATGTGAGTCATTCCACCACGTTTCCATGATGGTGACTACATCACAGCTTTCCTGCTGTATCATGGCCTGCAGCTCTTCTTGTTTGTTACATTAGTGTACATGCACCTCAGCTGGGGTGCTGATTTCACCCTGACTCTGGCTTACCACCCTTGGGCTTGTTTCTGGAGAGCCCAGCTGCATCCCTTTCCCCCTTCAAACCTAGTTTAAAGCCCTCTCAATCAGCCCTGCCCATTCATGGGCTAGAATCCCTTTGCCCTTGATAGACAGATGGATTCCATCTGGCTCCAGCAGGCCAGGTGCCATAAAAGTTGCCCCATGATCAATGAACCCAAAATTCTGCCCAGGGCACCAGCCCTTGAGCCACTTGTTGATAATGTGGGTTCTCCTATTCCTTTCCCCATCTGTCCCTGCCACCAAAGGGACTGATCAGAACACCACCTGTGCTCCTGCCCCATCAACCACTTGGCCCAGTGCCCTGAAGTCCTTTTTCATTGCCCTGACACTCCTCTTTTCAATCTCATCACTGCCAGCCTGCAGTACCAGCAGTGGGCAATAATCACGGGGCTGAATGAGCCCAGGGAGTCTCTCAGTGATATCCCATACCCGGGCCCCAGGGAGCAGCAGAGCTCCCCGTGGGATGGGTCTGGTTGACATAAGGGGCCTCTGTTCCCCTCAGAAGGGAGTCACCCACCACAACTGCCCTTCTTTTCTTTTTAATGTCAGAGGGGGTGCTCTGTCTGACAGGTGAAGTGTAATTGGGAGGCTGACTGGGCAGATCAGTTTCTTTTGCATCATCTGGCAGACCCTCTGGGTCCAGGGTCTCATACCTATTCTGAAGTGGCACCTGGGTAGGTGATGGGGAGTTGGGAGGAATTTTTATTATTACCTCCCTGAGTAGGGACCCCTTTCCACTCCCCTTCATCTACTAGGCCTACTCCTTCTGCCTGATGGTAAGAGACAGGGGATGTCCTCTGACTCCTGGTGGGCTTCTCTCAGGGATGGAAGGGTGAAACTCCACCAGTTTATTCCCCTTTCACTTTCCCTAATGCTCCTTAGTCTTTCTACTTCTCCTTAAGCTTTTTTGTTCATTCATGAATGTGAGCAAAAGCAAATCAAGTCCCACTTTCCCCTGCCTGGCTTTCATAACCCAAGGAAAAAGCAGGACCCAAGGAGAACAAAAAATGCTCCACAATCCTTCTTTCAGAAACAAGAGACCACCAAATTGAAGGCAGCTGCCCAAGGCACTCCCAGCTCATAACAAAATTACTCTTGGAATTGTAGGGAATAATGCAATTACAGAGAATCCAGTCAAAACACCTTAGCTCAAAACCTATGCACTGTAGTTCAGACTGCACTGAAAACCAAGAAACTTTTACTTAACTTGGCTGCAGCTCAAAATTGTATGGGCTTTCCAGATCCCATGTCAGGATATACCATCATCTTGAGCAGCTCAGCCAAATTTCTTTGCCTCCACACCCAGGACCAGCAACAATAATTCTTTCCCTTCTGCTGCTCCCCTCATTTTATGATTACAAGTTTTTCTCAAATCAGCTGTTTCAAACCTACTGCTCCCAGAGAGGCTTGACAGCACCTTCTTATGTGACAAAAGCAAATACTCTCTCCTCTTTTAGATCTACCTCAAATCCAAATTGCTCTTCAACCTCTCTTTATATTGTCAAAGCTTCCAAAGCCCTCCCTTCCCTGAACTGTCATCTTTGGCTTTACTCTTGCATGAGTTTCATTTCTCAGAGGAAGGAGAGGAAGCTTTTACACTCTAGTGCATATGACAATAACAAACACCATCCAAACACTAATATCAATACTCTGCATGTAACACAGCTGTTAATATAAAATAGATGCAGCATGTAAGTAATTTTTCCAGATTCTATAGGTCTGTGATCATGCTAATCTATTTCACATGAAGGACCCATCCCTTTATTTTTAGATGAAAGCAAATGTCTGTGATTAGAAACAGAAAAACCAATGGAGGCAGACAAATACTGGCCCTATATTCATGGGACTGTAAAGCCTGAAAAAGGCTTGGAAAAATTCTCTAACTGAAGGGCTACTGAAATATCCTGTAACACCTGATTAATTTTTACATCTCTCTTTCTAGATATAGAGTTATATCCATTAATGAAATTTAATCCTAAAAGGAGCTGGCAACCAAAACCACTATAACAGTTTTGACATTAAAATATAAATGTCCTCTATACCTCTCTATAATTCAGAAATTAGATTTAAATTGCAGATAAGTTTTTCATAATGATGGAATCTTGTCCCCTCCAGATATTTTTGCCATTGTTATAAACCAAAGAACCCCAGAATACGGTCCTACATGTAACTGCCATATTCAAAATCATAAACAAACCCCAGAAACATATATCCCATTTGACTTATCTATTTTAGGCCATTTTTACCATATAAATTTAGATTACATCTGTTAACAGGAATCCTTTGTCCAGTTTTCCATTTACTAAATATCTACTCACCCCCCTCCCCCCGAAAAAAACCCTGAATAAATAATGACCTCCTTTATTCATCTATTCTAGGTAAAAATAAGGGGGGGGTGGGGAGGGGGGAAATGCACTTTCTAATAGTGTCAGCATCTCTGACATCATTCATTTCGGTTCACCAAACCTAAACCTCATTTCTGAAATGCATCTTTCTTTTGTTGAGGGTGAAGGAAATTGCAAAATTTTATTTAGCTCAAAGGGACTGAAAATGCAGCAATGATGCAAGATGAGGCTTTTAAGTAGCTGTAACAAAGGAACCAACAATTTAATAATTTTGATATTCCAAGATATTACAAATAATGGCAGTTAGTCTTTTATGGCTTTATGTTGACCACCTCACAGTGGTGCTGTTGACTTAAGACTTTTCAGGTACTGCTCAATGTCATTCAGCAGTCATAAACCCGGACATTTTTGCTCTGAGTTGTCCAGCCTACATAAGTCAGTCTCTCTGAGAAAAGAACCCATCCACTACTGGTGAAAGTATGTTTGATAGATAAGCTAATTAAAATTCTATTTTGGAAAGTTTTACCAAGGCACTTTTAAAAATTTTTCCTCTTTACTCAAGACACATAATCTTAATTCATAAAATCAAATGTCCAAGGTCAAAGCAGCACTGTGCCAAAGACACAGTACCGGTCATAACACTCCAGGTATTCTGAAAGCAATTTATAACTCAGGAAAAGTGCAGCATTTCTGGTTGTTTCAAACCTCCGCCCTCCAAACCTTAGTGTTGTTTTCCCTGATCCAACTGACCTAATGATCTCCTAATAGCCAGGATAAATTAATTCAAAATCCCACTGGATATTTGCTTGGACTCATGCCTCCTGCTGCTATCAGCAGCTGACAAAGGGGGACAATCCCCTGGGACCTGGCTCAGTGAAGAAGTCAATGATGGCTTTCACCATCTTCCTGTTAGGTCAGGTCAGTCCTTCAGCCCAGCCTTTCACTCCTGTTCCAGCCCCTGCACAAAGGCAGCAGCAGCATAGACAAATTCAACAACACATTTCATGTAGATAGAGAAGCATTCCCAGAGTGGGCACTTGGGAAAGCACAGCTGCAAAGCTTTCATGTGCTCTGGCACAGGGGCAGACCCACAGCGTGGCTGCAGCACTGGCACAAAAGGCAGGGTGAGGAGGTTGCTAACACTTATTTTCCACCCTTTTGAGCAAGGCAGATTCCGTCTGCTGGGAGTCATTAATCAATCAACCTGCCATTCCCATTGCTCTGGTCTGGGCAGCACCATCCTGAACCAGACACTGCAGAGCTTCTCAGAGCTAACAACAGAAACAGCTGGAGCTGGAGCAGCAGCTTCCAAGGACACTGTTCAGAAGGTACCAGAAAGATGTAAAGCATGTTTAGAGCTGTGATAAGATGAAAAATGAGATTCTGAGCATATAAACAAAGACAGACAACTTCAGGGAAAACAGAAAGATTTGTTTGAAGACAGGTCTTCTCTATGGAGAGGTTTGAAGACAATCTATATTTCAAGGGAAGAGGTTCCTGCAAAAACCTCTGGGAGATAATGGGCAAACAATATTTGCTGGGCTGTGTTTTCTAGATAACTTTTTTTCCTGGTAGACACTGACTCACTGAAATACAGTCAGTGTATATAGTCTCCTTTTACTAATTTTTTAACCAGATACTTCATGAAAAAATGAAATCAGTGACAATTGCATGGTGACTTAACCACCCCTATTATTTCTCGAAAGTCAGTTTCTCAGACAATGAAAAAAAAAAAACCCACAAAAACATAAACAAGAAAGAGAAAGAGAAAAATAAAGAAATTCCTATGGTCTGTTAGGGGCCAGAAAACATATGTTCAGATTTGTCAGGAAATTCCATCAGGGTTTTTCAGAGAGCTGCATGGGATTACATTCTCAAAAGGACTTAAAAGATTTAGGAGCAAGTCCCACTGTTAAAAGTGATTTAGACTAACGACCTTAAGCATTGTTGAATGCACTGCTTCATGCTCTGTCTTGTCCAGCCCAGTGAGGGGTGGGGTTCTTCCACAGCTCCTGACAGATCCAGGTGAAAGGGCTGAAATCCAGAAATCCTGTTTCTACAGCTTCAGGATGGAGGTGACTGGCCCCGAGCAGGAAGAGCAGAAGGGACAGGCACCTTTCCCAGGTCAGCATAGAGCATCGGTGGAGCAGGGCTGTCCTCCCAGGCTGGGCCGAGAAACTAGAGCAGCTCCCCTTCTGCGGCTCATGGCTCAGCTACAAAGCAGAACTTCAAGGGAACTGCACCTTCTGTGCTGCAAACCCTTTTAGCAGGGGCCATCTGTCACAGGTCACCAGATGCCCAGCCCCAGACACTCTCAAAGGCAGATGCGGGTGCCTTGATATCCCCACATCCCCTGCTCCTGCTACTGTCTGTGATTTCCTTCTTGTTCTAGTGAGAAGGGTTTTTTGCAGAGAGGCGAGGCACACAAAATACATTTGAAAGGAATTGAAAGTGTTTTATTCCACTTGCACTTTTACAACAGAAAAACTACTTTAAAAAATTCACACCTACCATGGTATGCTTGACCTAAATTCTTCAGTGCTGTTCCTTCATTTTGTGAGACTAGAAATAAGTCCTAAATGTGTAAAATTTTGAACATGAAACATGAACATTGATGAACCTGTTCATGAGCTGCAGTGTATGCTTTAAATTAAGTTGGCAGATTTTCTGGTGCTTTGTTTTTTATTGACAGTATATTACCATTCTGTGTCACGTAGGAATCTCTGAACTTTCACATGGAAGGGTGGAATAGGTAGCAGTGCAATTTTGGCCTAGTAGTTAAATTAGGTTGATGGTTTTGCTAAAATATTTTGCATTAAAGGAGCTTTTAATTTAGGGTTTCTATTAAACCATAATTTAAAAAAATGTAAATCAGTGATTGGATGCCCTCCAGCTCTCAGGTGCTAGATAAATCCAATACATTTGGTCTAAACAAACTCCAAACTCCTAATAATAGCCCTGTATTCAACCACAAATCAGGTGTCAAACTGGAGTGAATATACGGATGTAAACTGGTTGCTTTTTTCAGCATAGCTGAAGATGGTAGATAAAACCCAAGCCAAGCCATTCAGCACATGTACATGGCCCACAAGCAGGTTTTAGCAGCAAGTTCTACCTGCTCAAGCTTTTTGTTGGATCAAGACCTCACTTTTTACCCATCCAAAGCTCCATTTCAGTTAAGCGAAATGTTGTCTGAATTATGGGCTGAGTAAAAAATTAATATGGACCCTGACTTGTGGCCAGACATTGGTACCGTAATTTCTCTGCCGTTGAGATTCTGATCTGCTGTGCTGTCTGCTGTTTGAAGCTCATCTCACTACAAGCTTCTGAGGAAACAAATTTAGGCTCACAGGTACATTAATGAGAATGGCACCTGAGGTAAGTTTGGTTTCAGATGATGGAATAGCCCTGCCCCTCAGTTTGCTTACATTCACCAAACCTGGCACTGAAAATGGTCCAGAACTCAGGGGAAAGAGTGAAAGGTCTGGGCGACACCTTCTTTGTTCACTGCACACTTCTTTGTTCAGAAAGTCAGGTGAACCTTATTGCTTCTGAAAGTATGTTTTCTTTTTCCTGAGCTTCAAGTGGATGCCAGTTATGACAAAACCTGTCAGGGTTGCTGCTGTGCCAGAAACCAGGTAGGCAATTCCCAGGAATGGGTTACTTCCACCGCTCCACACCACAGTTGAAAGAATCACACGCTTCCTCCCCTTGAATCTGGTAACAGGGAAATCTGAAAGAAGGATGTTAAGATTTTGCTAACAAAGTGTACACTATTTCCAGGAGAAGAGAAAGTAGTGGTTAAATGCTCAAAAAGCTTTCCAAGGCATAAAGGGTTCTGAGGTCTGCATTTGCTGCCAAAACTACTTTAACTGATTGGTGATGTTTCTGCTATTCCGGATCCAAAAACTCAGCTGTTCTTGGGAGGTGGTTGGCAGCTGGTGGTAAGAAACCCAGTTGTTTTAGATACAGTCTTTGTGTGCATGTGGAAATACTTCCTTTTTAAAAACATTGTAAATTCCAGACTCATAATTTATAGGATTTCTACTGCATTAATTTGCTATGAAAGCTCAGTTGAAAATGGACCTTTTGGGAAGCTTATCACGATACTCCACATAGTCTCTGGGAGAGTAAATGCTCACTTCTAGCAAGTATGCTGTAGCCAGAAGGTTATAGGAGTTTACCTTTCATCTCTCCCATGGAAGCTTTCAGAACAGAACCATGGCAGAACATCTAAAACCACATCTCTATCAGCTGAGAAAGAAGAGAAGTTTCTGGTCACGTTGCCAGAACTCCTGCTGACAAAAGGAGCGCTTTAGTCAGCAGAGTTCCCACTGCTGGGCGTGAGGGGGCAGCTGCGCCGGCACAAAGGCTCCCGCCAGTCAGGACACGGCCCAAACCCCTCAGAGGCTCTGCTGACACAGGCGTGTTCCACACGGCTTCTCTGCCAGCTGCCCGCACAAATCCTGCCCACTCCCACCTCCCTGTAACTCCCCGGCAGGCGCAGGGGATCCGAAAGGATACTGTAGGAGATGCGGAAGGTGTAATTCCCTGAGGGCAGGCCCTGGGCAAAGTGCCGCACCCGCCTGACGCGCCGGTAGAGATTCCTGAACGTGGCGAAGGCCGACACTCGCATCCAGATAATGAAGTCGTCGTTCACAAAGCCATTGTTCCTCTCGTCTTCCTCGTCCAACAGATACACTGGTTTCTGCCAGTAAGGGGGTCTGGCTGTCCCTGGTCACAAAGAGACAGAGCAGGAATGTCACTGTCAGTAAAAGCAGTGATTGCTGAGATTCTGGGCCTCACACAACCAACACAGTGTACGAGCTGTGGAAGAGACATAAGACACTGTCCAAAATTATACACATGCCAGATAACAGCACTTCCAAGTACGTCCGCTCACCTCAAACATGAATGAACAGTTTAACACTTTAACCCAGGGGCTGCTGCACTTTAGAACCTTCAAGCACAGAAAAACAAAGTGACTTGCACAAGTGAAAATGCTGTTTACTCTGGATTCTCGTCTCTTCAGCAACAACATGTTCTCTATAATGAGGAGCTTGCCTTCATTTTTACACATTAATATATCCCTGTACAACCAGAAAGGCATCATTTTGCAGTCTAAAGGCACAGCCTATGACATTTAGAATCTGTCCCGGTTAATTATCTAACTCTTGCACTGCCTTGATCCACAACAGGCACCTTTTAGCCCCACGTCAATAGAGATTAACCATAACAAGGAAACAGCCCTAGGAAACAGGTCTGAAAGGTCCAGTGACAAAGGCAGCCTCTCATGTCTCACAACTGCCCAAGAATCTGCAAAGGCGTGAAGGAAAGATGAGACATGCAATTCTTCTTCACAGATGTTTTCAACAGGAAAAAAAAACCAACTGCATCCTTGCTTTCTCTGGACAGACTAAGCATTACAAGAAACTATGAAGAAGGGTGTTGATGTGGGCTAACCTCAGTCTTCCAAAACCATTTTCTTTCAATTTCTGTGGTCACCGATTAAAAAAGTAAAAAGGTGATACTTTGGCTAAATGTGCCTTCTGCTCTCAGTCACCCTCTAAAGCTGCTTCTTCAACTTGCTTTGGGAGATATTTCTCCCAAAGGTGCTTTTTTCTCAGAATGGGAGACATATGAAGGGGGAGATAGAGAAGCCACTGAAAAATAAGGCCCACCAGCAGAACCATTCTTACCTGCAAACGCAGAAGAAAGATTGTATGACTCAGGATTGCGAAATTTCACATTTTTATCTGTCCACCAACTGTTTCCAGTCTTCAGCAGTGGCACTTGAATCACAGATGAGTTATGACTGTAAAAAAGATCAATAGTATCTGCAGGGAATACAATAAGCAACATCTGTGAGTCAAAGACAGTCATTCTAATTGCCAGCATGACTAACAAGAAAATGTCACATTGAAACAGCTTTCAAGTGGATAGAAAACCTGAACATCCTGGGAAAGGTTTCATCATGTGTATGGAGCACTGCACATTTCACAAAAGGAATTCAGGTACCAGAGTCTTAGAACTTCTGACGTTTTAAAGCCTGAACATTTCCTACCAATGCCTGTGTATGCTCTGCACGTTCCTCATGTCCATCAACTCCTTGGGATGTACTTCTTTGCAAATCACTTTTTGAGCTCTCTACCTAGTTACAGAAGTTACTGTCCTAGTTAGTTTCCCCTAGAATTCCTTTGACAGTTGTTCCAAAACTTTGCTATAGATGATATGTTTTCTTTGCTATATATGATGTGGGACTAGGGTAGAGGTAAAAGCACAATCAGAGGAATCCAGTCCTTCAGAGAATATTTTGCTTTAGTTTTATGCCAATTAGAGCTTGCTTACCAACTTGGACAGAAACACCTTCTACAATCAAAAACCATTTAGTTAAAATTGTGCCTAACCATGCCATGCAGTTTCAGTGTGTGAACAGCACTTGTTTTTATCCATTATTATTTTCCTAGATAGATTGGTTTAACATTAGGCCAAAACATTATAGGACACATTACCAGCTCTGTAAACCCCCAGGCAGCCAATGGGATGGTGGGCAGGGGCAATCAGACGATACAAATGGGGAGGGGTTGCCTTTTAGGAGACATGAAAAGCACAACCCAGCTGGGTAAGCATCAATGGAAGCAAACTTTTTTTGTTTCTTCGTACAAAGCCTGTGTTCACGCAGCTCCTTAAAGCTCAGACACACTCTTGTGGGGAAGTGATCCTTCTGTGGCCCGCCACATCCCCGGCTATTTGTGAATTGCAATGCTCTGAGCTCTGCCGGCTCAGTTGCTTGTCTTGACTCTCCCTCACATGCTCCAGAACAGCGTGGGCTGCACACAGCTGGGCTCTGCTGGCCTAGGTCTGCGCCCAACCCAGTAAATCACACCTGCAGGGCAGCAGGTGGGCAAGCAGGCAGATGAAAATCAAATGGATCTAGAAATTATAGAATGCAACTGGCTGTCACAAATCCCCTGGTGTGGGTGGCACAGCTGCTTGGAAAGAGCTGCTGTCTTCTTAAAGCCTGCTGCATGGAACAGCTTAAAAAAAGAGTAGGAGCAGGGAATGGTAGAAATTGGAAGACAAAAAAGATGGGGTAGTGAAGAAAAGTCTGGACAGGTTTTTTTTGTTGCTTTTTCTTCCAAAGATACATTCTGAAATCACCCAAGTGTACTCATAAGCAGATTATGCCCACTAGATTACTACCAAGATCAAATCCAGGATCCAATTAAGACTACGTATGCTTCTGGCATTCTAAGAACAAAAATGAAACCACGTCGATCCAAAGACCCAAACTAATGTGGAGAACATGGAGAATCTCTCCTTCTCAAGCACATAATTGTGGGAAGGTGGAATCTGGGCTCTTGCATCACTGTACAAGAATGTGCTTTTCAGCAAGGAAGTACATTAAATCTGTTGTTTCCTCATTCCTTAATTCAAAAGGGCCTAAATTCCTCACCCCTGCTGTACACTCACATGGAAGAGGGCCTTAGAAAATGAGAAATCTCCCTCAGCTTCCAAACAAGGGCCAAGGTCCTAAACAGTAGGAAGCAGAGCCTCACGTTCACCAGAGCAGCATCACCAAACAAAGCCTTCTGTGTCAGAAAGAAGAGGCCTTGCAATACAGGTCTCCCCTGGGCTGGATAAGGGAATAGCTCCAAGAGGGAATGAGTAAGGGGCAGAGGGAGGTGTCCACGTACCATTGAACATGCTGTTGGCAATGGCCCCGCATGGCGCCATCGGGGTTCCGTTCCTGTAGGTGCTGAAGGGCGCACAGTAGCTCCTCTGGATCTGCATCAAGGGCACACAACAATCAGGCAGAGACCCACGGCTTGGTTTTAATTTGCTGGTGTCCTCCCATGCCCTCTTCTGAAAAGCCACTGAACAATTAAGTCCCCGGTACCTTTTGATCACATTAGAGAGACATCCAAATGAAGAGGTCTGTAGTTCAGGGACACCCTCCATATCTAGTACAGAAACTTAAAGTCTTCACCAAATTTTGCTGCCTACTTGCAAGACTCCAGACTACAAAAACAGGTTTGGGGATCAGCTACTGTAAAATGGCTACAACTGAAAATGTTCCAGTGAAGCCTTGGCTTATCCTAGAACATCTTATTTTTCCTTCTTTCTAATTCTGACCTGGGCCGCATTAGTGCTGGAGAACAGCAGATGTAGTTGGCCACATTACTGCAATTCAACAAGGGCAAATCTTGATATATGAAGATACCGAATGAAAAACAGAAGTCCACCTCAGCTTTATCACATCTTTCCGATCCCATTTTAAAAGAACTATAAACCTTGAGGTTTCAACACAGAAACATTTTCAAGTAATTCCAATGAGGTGTGTATCTGGTCAGCACAAAAGCCAAAAGCAGCTGCATCTGCATGCAAACAAACAAGCTGACAGGACACCTGGAGAGCTGTACGACGCATTTTATAGAAATGAGGAACATGTCCGGAGATTGTAAGAGGCATTTTATAGCAACAACAGATTATCATGGCACAACCATCATATATACTGAAAGGACATGTGGACTATGTGTATATTAAGAAATGCTACTTTTAAGCCAAAGAAAATACGCTTTTGATTTGTAAGCAAAAGAACCTAAATGCCATGATTGCATTCTCCAGTTTCCTTATGCAGGTCTGCTGCAGGTGATGCTGCCTACTCCCTCTTTAGACCTCTAAATTGCATACTTAGAATACTACATGATCAGTTATTTCAGCACAAACCTTTTCCTGCTCCTTGCCTGCTTCCAAAGCCAGATGGCAAAACTAAAGACAGGATAACTTAATTCCCTAGCCCTACAATAAAATCACAGCTTAAAACACTTCTGGCTAAAAAGACTGACAACACAAGAAGGAAAAGCTTTCTGTATATTTATTTGAAAAAGACAGTGTATTGTTAACCAGCACTACAAGGTGCAGCTTTGAGAACTGCAACACTGGACTGACATCTTTTATTCCCCTCCTCCCCCCCAACCTTCCTCTTTTATTAACTCATTAGACATAATGGCCCTAACAAGCATAAAAGCCGGGACCAAACACTGAAAATCTGTACTTTATTATTCCCTAGAGCCACCTAAACACACTTATGGTTCTGCCTAGTTAGCTTTCCATATGGCCAAAGGCGCACCTGCCAGAAGTGCTGCTGAACTCACAACACAAAAAGAAAACTCACGTTTACATTTCGGCCCAACAGTTGTGCGTCACTTCTTGACATCACGTATCGACGGTGGTTTTGAAAGAAGTTCTGCAGACCATAGTACATAAAAACATCACCCTAGAATCCAAGGATAAATCCCTTCAATAAGGAGAGTTCATGAAGGCAGTGAGAAAAATCCTATTACTTGCTAAAAAAGAGGGGAAGAGAGTACAGACATTAAAATGTCCATAACTGTACCCTAAGCAATACAGCAGTTATGGGCTAGAATCTAATCTTTACCCTAACTGTAAATTTTTATGTTTTGGCACAAAATAAAACATGATTTAAATTACCAAACAAAATGGAAAATAAAAATGCCTGATAATTATTTCACTCAAGATGGCATGGCTGGCCATAAACTTGCAATGACTGTGAATCATATTGTGGAGACCGACACTGATTTTCCATTAAAGAAGGTGCACAAAACCCTTCACATTAAAAGGAGAATTCTAGGCAGGCAAATCACACATGAAAGGTAATTATGTGACTATAAAAAACCCATTACTCAGTTAAATTGACTTCTCATCTCAAACATCACTGCAATCTGAAGAATTACAAAGTATTTTAACAGCCTCGTCAATACTGAAGAATCCTAAAGTGACTTTAAATTGCACTGTAATTTTAAGGGATCATTTATTCAGTGTAAGATCTCTTTGGCAGAACATGAAGCATTTTAACAGTCTCGACAACATGACCTGGTAGTTTAAGGCAGGAAACGAAGGATACTTTTTCCAAAAGAAACTTCAGAATCACACTGCTAGACTTGAATTATTTCAAGGACCTGGGGGATTAACAGCACAAGCCTTGTAAAAATGACTACAGGGGTCTACTTATGTAAAGTGGTCAGGGCTTCAGATTTCCTTCTCACTTGAGAGCTTAGCAGGGCAGCAACAACCAGCCCCAGGCCAAGGGCAAGGCTTTGCCACTGACTCAGAGAGCGATACAGAGAGAGGTCACCTCCACAATCAAACAGCATTTCCTCCACCCCTTTCTTCTCCTTGAACATCTCACAGACAAGGAGCCTGGTCTTGGTTATAAATACCAAAACGAACAACAAAGGCAAAAGTGGAAAATTTTGAGCATCACATGTTCTGAAAAAGTACAAAACAAATTCAGTCAGGAGCTCTACAAAACAGAATTACTGTCATTTATCATTAGGGATATAAGTAACAGGTGGTACCAACTTGAGTTGGTTTTTCGCACCCACTTACCAATATAGCTTCCTTTAGCGTGAAATTAACAGAACAGAGGCATTCCTTGTTCCAGTTTGAGGAATTTTCACGGAGCTTTGAACAATCTGAGCATTTATCTGAATAATCTATCTGTCAGAGAAATGAACAGGCAAATATATTGTAATAAAGGACATGCTCATAGGAAAGGGTTAGTGTTTTAGGTCTAAGGCTTCTCAGAGCTGTTCTCTTCTAAGTGACTCTGGACTGCCAAAACCATTGTTGAAAAGGAAGAGGCAGAGTGAGGACTTGGCCTTGATGAACATCCACAAAATTTATCCCTAGTTTAAAGCTGGTTTAGAGCCTTTTGATGACTGTTGTAGAACTTTCCCATCTGCTCCTTGGCAAAGGAGTGCCGAGTGAAGAACACTCCTGCACCCTGGGCTGGCTGACCAAGGAACGCTTGAGAAATCCCCACATGCATCATGGCCCACCCCTGCTGAACAGCCTGGGTGTAGTGCTGAGTGTTGGCTCCAAACAGGAGTCTATTCACAACACCACAGGTCTGAATAACCTTTTCTGCAGAAGGGATTTAAACATTAGGGCTCCCTGTATTTCAAGATTTTGTCCCAGAAAACATGTATGTTATCATATTGTCAAACAATTTCTGAGGGATTTGCTTATTTCCCTTCAAAACCCCAGAAAATAATGACAACATTTTGGTATTAGCAGCCAGTGGCAGTAATTGTCACACATATTTCAGACATTACCACACAGTTAATCACCCAGTGCTCTGATTTTATTGATGACCGACTGCCTCTGAAAATTTTCATAGGAATACCAGCTGCTGGACACATGTCGAAGGCATGAAGCCATTGCTATCATCTTTATTCAGAAGCAAAAACTCAAAGCCTTTTCCCTCCAAGCCTGGTCTGGTTTCTTTACAGAATATCAAAGAACACCACTCCCAAACCAACCTGTATTTCTCTGACGCTGTTTGCAGACAGGACAAGGCAGACTCCCACAGTGAGGCAGAATGCCCCTGTCAGAAAGAAGCTGGAGAGCACAGATGCAATGGTGAGCTGGGGCTTCCAAGCTGGCAGCCTCTGCTGTTTGAATGCAGTGTTATCTGGACATCTGGAAGGTTGGGCTTCTCCTTCTCTGGGAAGAAAATTTGTCTTGTTTTTCATTTTCTTCTCGATGAGAGAAAGGAATAATATCCTTGTGCTGGAGACTGTTTCAGCGGAGATACTGTCTTTATTGTTGGGAGACTGTATTGTTTGTTCAAACTTGCATTATGGTGAGGAATTACTTATTAACTAGATCTCTTTCTTCCTCCTTTTCTGCATTTGTGCCTGGATCCCCATGATCACCTTGTACCAATCAAGTGATTGTGTACTTTGATCAGGGTATCCAGTTCATTCCTCCTGGAAAAGCTTATACATTTTTCCTGCTCCACAGCTCACTAGGATTTGTTATGTCTTATTCATTTGCAGGGATACTGCCAACTATACTGGAATTTCTGTGTAATTTCAGATGCATTATTTCTTCTCCTTTCACTTCCATACCTGCCCAGCTAACAAGCATGGCATACAATGAAAGGAGTTCTACTCCAGTTGCACTGGATTCCACTGGGGAGGACTGCAGGTGCTGAGACAGCACTGGACAGAGAACATTGCTTTGGAAGACCAAACCAATTTTCTTAACCTATTACATTCACTGCTATTGACTGAGATGCAATTAAAGGTTGTAAAAAGGTTGTGTGTTCTTTATTATAGAAGGACTACTCATTTTTAAAATACCCAATTTGGATCAATCAGTACCCAAGATCCTCATCTCTATTCATCTCGTTCTCTGAAAAAGAATCCATCAATTCCCTACTATCCACAATGACAAAAGAATCACCCAGAGATCGCCTCATTTTAATTTAAATGGACAAACATAAGAATACTTTTTGCACACTTCAACAGTTTAACCAAAATAAAACCTCAGTATAATATACAGATAATTTATCCTTTGAAAGCAAAAAGCAGCATTTGGCCAGCTCTAGAACAGATAGGTGAAAAATACCTTTTTAACATGTTACTGAAGTTCATACAACTTTTTCACAGACCCCCCAAGGGCAAAAATTAGATTACCACTCTCATGAGAGAAATATGTGTCTCATTTGGGACAGCACAGGGAGGGAACAGAAAACTGAGCTGTGCAAAGACTTTCACCCATGTTTGCTCATCTTCAAAGTTTTACTAGTGACAGATAGTAGTAAATCTAGCAGGTGGAAGCAGTGTAACTCTGATTTCAGTATGACATTGTTCGTGAAATGAAAATAATACTAGAACTACAAACAAAACTTCTGGCTTTTTATTAAAAGAGAACTCAGAAAATGTTGCAATGTGCCTTCTGTATTGAGCCCTCTGAAAAGTCAAAATTCAATTGCAGGCAGGATACAGTAAAATGGAGCTGCAAATTACTTCCTTGTTGGTAAACTCATTAAAAGAGTCCCAGTTTCACAGATCCATCTCTGCACAGCTTTATAATACTCTTCTCCAGTAGGTCAATTGTTTCTTTCTTTATCTGAAGAAAACAAAAATCAAAGAAAGAATAAGAAGTTAATGATAATGATACCATTATTTATTTACTCAGGCACCTTACTATAGGACTAGGAATTAAAGAAGAGATTCCTATACAATGTTCTCTAGAATGTTTCCATTTTTTAAAACACCCATCACTTGCCCTGCACCCCTGAAGTCCCATTTCACAGGGCTACAGAAAGGTTGTCAGTGGCAGAGTTGATAAAGCACACCACAGCCAAAGGCCCATCCTGGGCTACAGAATCCCTACAGGACTTTGCAGAGTAACCATTGGCATAAAGCAGATCAAGGGCAGTGCAAGAGGCACAGCCCTGTCTGTGCCTGAGACACCTGAATGAAAGTGAGCATGAAGGTCAGGTCTGCCTGTGCTGCATACCAGGTACTTTGGTTTATGACACTGATATGGCTGTAGCTTATGGTTTATCTAAAGATAACACAAATGTATTACAGAGCAAATATTGACTACGTATTTCAGAGGGAACACAGGATTCTTTATCATCATAGTCCAGAGTTTCCTTATAGCTCCCTCTTATCATTTATTAATAACTTGTTTGCAGGTTTTCTCTCAGGATTATATCCTCCTGTGCCTCCACTTTGCAGAGGAATAAAAGATGTAAGAAAGCCCAGCCAGCCTCAATTTAAGACTGGATGTGCTACACAAGGTAAAAATAGTTGTATTCCTCTATCACAAGTCCATTTCTCACAAACCTTTTATTTTCATGAAGTCTGAAACTTAAACTTAGCATATTTTCTGAAGCAAATTTACTGAAGGCTTGGTGTATGCTTGCAAACAATACAATATTGGGGTTTGTTGAAAAAAACTTCACTTGGATCATAGGAACAAGTAATGTGAGGAGTTGAGACTGCTCTGTATTGCCTTCAATCTCTATACAAAAAGCTTTCAAAGCAGGAAGCTTGTCCTTTGGTCAGATCAAAAAGTATGCAATCCATTTTTATTTACACCTTTATGCTTTACTTCAGTTCCAGTGTGCCAAGACAAAGTCTCATAAACTCATTCACTCCTCCTGTGGTTTCTTTGGGAGCTTTCATCTCCTTCTCTCTCCACTGTTTGGGATGAGTGAAGGGGGAGACACCGAAACAGAGAACGAAAAAATCCAAAAGCATTAACTAATGAGAAGCTGAGGCAGCTGACAGAGCAGTGGATCAGGGCACCATCCATTGTGTGGACATGATGGGATACAGAACAACCACATGGGAAGATCCACGTGTTTTTAAATTCATATATTTATTAGAATATACCACTGTGTACAGAATTCTCCACTGAACATCGGGTGACTACAAAAACAGCAAGTACAATGGACATGAGCTTCCAGCTGTTCTTGTTTTCTGGTGCAAACACAATGAAGTCTAGCAATGTTGCACCTTAAGTATGCAAAGAAATTATTGAGGTTTGCACTGAAAATAGGCCAGTATGCTGAGTTTCTAATTTGAAGTGTACAATTTTGCCTCCATAACTAACACAGATGAAAGAAATTAGTGCATCAAACAGCCAATTCTCTAAATTGTCTTTGGTACTGTACTTCCTCTCTCTGAGAAAACTTATTACTATTCATAGCATGTATTTGACATTTTTCTATATAATTAGAAAAGTTGACTAAGACTGTATTCCATATTTGAAGCCCACAAGTTGCTAGAACATCCCATTGGTTTACATGTGGTGTTAAGATGCCTTATCACCAAAACATTTTTGGGTGCCTTTTGCTGTTGACATTCCTTATACATAACTTTAAGGAATCTGTCTGATGTCTGTAGTGGGAGAAATACCTGCAAACTACTCCACTTATAAAGCCCAAGATGTCAAGTCCCTTTCTTTATGATGTGTTACCTTCAACTTCTCCAGTTTGAAGACTTTTCTGTAATTACATATTCACTGTTCTGTAATCACACATAAATATCTTCTGCTTATCCTAACACAACATATGATGGTGTAGTGTTTTTACCTACCTGGATTTAACTTGAACTAAGCTTTAACTTTTTATGCTAAGATAGCCTTAGGATTTTGCCTTGATAAAATAGACTTGGAGTCACAACTTTTGGCCTATATTTCTAGACAGACACAGAGAACTGCTATGATGCTGCCTACAGTGAAATGAAAACTATAGCTGAGGTTTGCAATAGCCCAAAAAGAAATATTGGCAACATAATCTTGGAGGTGGATCACATTGGCATATTGGCAACATTTTTTGGAAGTGGATCACCTATGTTCTACTTTATGGATATTGACTTCAGATGACTTAAAAAAACCATCCCACTGCCATCAACACCTTTTTTACTGCCTGTGATTTTGTACTTGACTGACTGTGATTTCATGTTTTCTGTTATTTAAAAAACTTACAGGTAAGTGCAAGCACCATACAAAAAAAAAGTCTCATGTATTAACCACAAGAGGGAGCCTCCTTGCCTCCAAAAAACTGAAGGCAAGTTTTTTGCTACTTCATTTCTTCAGTGTATTTTTGTTTTGTTTTGTGTATGTGAGGCTGTAAAATGCAGCACATTCAAATACTTAGACAAGTACATAGTTGGATTAATGGAAATCCATAGATGCATTTTCACTTGTCAAACAGCTTAATGTCTATATGCAAAAGAAGTCCTTTTCCCTGGAAATTCCTTCTAAATGACTTGCTCTAAATGTACAAAACCTGAAGGCACTGTGCAGGAGACTGGGAGCTTTCTAACAAGCACTAGTGGAGGAAACTGCCTCCTCATCTGGGTAGAAATAGGTGATGCCCCACAACATCCTGTAAACATGGCTTGTTACAGCAAGAAATATAAAAGCTGGATTACAGAACTGGAAGGAACTGGGAATTATCTTGGAGTGTACAAATGATGGATGGCTCTAAGTTGTTTGTACCCTACTTCTTGTCAAAAAAAAAAACAAAAAAAGAAAAAAAAAAGACTATAAAGAAAAGAAAAAAAATAAGAAAACTGTCCGGAGATTAACTCATACAATGTTACCTTACTCTCAGCTGGAGAAACATAGATGTTTGGCCATAGTTTTGTTTGGTTTTTGAGGAAACTCTTCATTGAATCACAGAAAATGCTGAGTTGGAAGGGACCCACAAGGATCAAATCCAAATCCTGGCCCTGCACAGGACACCCCAAGAATCACACCCTGTGCCTGACAACATTGTCCAATCACTTCTTGAACTTGTCAGGCTTGGTGCTGTGACCACTTCCCTGGGGAGCCTGTTCCAGGGCCAAACCACCTTCTTGGGGTAGAACCTTCTCCTGATATGTAACCTAAACCTCCCCTGACACAGCCTCAGGCTGTTCCCTCAGATCCTGTCACTGGTCAGCACAGAGAAGAGATCAGTGCCTGCCCGTCCTCTTCCCCTCACGAGGAAGCTGTAACTGCAGTGAGGTCTGTCCTCAGTCTCCTCTTCTCCAGGCTGAACAGACCCAGTGCCCTCAGCTCCTTCTCATGCAGCTTCCCCTCAAGGCCCTACACCACCTTCATTTACCCACCCCCGGAAGCTCTCTAACAGCTTTATATCCTTCTTACATTGTGGCACCCCAAATTGCCCCCAGCACTCGAGGTGAGGCCACCCCAGCTCAGAGCAGAGCAGGACAATCCCCTCCCCTGCCTGGCTGTGATGCTGTGCCTGATGCCCCCCAGGACAGGGTTGGCCCTCCTGGCTCCACGGCACTGCTGGCTCAGGTTCAGCTTTCCATCGACCAGGACCCCCAGGTCCCTTTCCATCGTGCTGCTTTCCAACATCTCATTCCCCAGTCTGTCTGTGCATCCAGTGTTGCCCATCCCAGGTGCAGAATCCAGCACTTCCCTTTGTTAAATTTCACAGTCAGTAAAGCCCATCTCTCTCATTTGCTGAGGTCTAGGACTCTGTAGAAAGTCCTCCTACTGAGGGAACTCCCTGGGGACAGGGAGAACATCCATCAAGCATAAACAGGGGAAAACTCACATCACAACCGTAGAAGTCACAGATGTGACTTGCAACAGTAAGGGAAAAAATTCTTTTTTAGATGATTTTGAGACCTGAGAGTAAAGACTTCTCAGTCACTGTGAACTTCTTTGTGTTCCTTTACCACTGAAGACAGTTTTACAGAAAGAAAACTTTAGTAACCAAGACCTGAGAACTACCAACAAAAGTAATGAATACACAGAATATAACACATACAGGTGCTTATACAATACCTCAGGGATGTCCATCATTCTCCTTAGTTTCTGATCTCTCCAGTTCCAATCCAGAATCATATATTTTGTGGAGTTCAAGCACAGGGCATCTAAAAAGGCAACATTAATTTCACAATCAAGATAATATGACATATGCTTATAAAAATGATTTTTGGCTTTTACATCTTTTTCTGCCTGTTTCCAAGGGAACTAATCTTTGAACACTTAAGTACTACATTTGCTGGTTAGAAAACTAATGCACTGACACTGCAAACTCCCTTAGCCACATAATCCCATGCCTTTTTGGAAAACAAGCACGAAAGCAGAACTACTGTTGCCAGACTTGTCGAGAGCTTAACATCCTGCCAGAAAGTAATTCCTCAAGCCTCCTCTTGATGAAACCAGAGGAGCTGCATTTCCACAGCTGATGTCACTGGTAAGTTACAAGGACCCTAACCTGAAAATTGATGGTAACAGGAACACACAGTGTTCAGCAACTTACAGGACAGGGTGCTATGTGAATACGAGTCAGGTCAGGCATGCTGCTGAAGAATTCCTTTATCCTTCAAATAAATGGTGGTGAAAAAAAAAAGACCCTTTCTGAACTTGCTTTTCAGACATTCTCCTATTTTTTCCCTGGTCTTCTACATGATACCCACGATTTTTTCCCATCCGTTTTGATTTCTCTCCCTTCTCTAAGTGACCTGGCACTGCAACACTAAACTGTCAAAAAAGAACTAGAGCTTGGGATAAATTTTAACGCTTCCAGGGATGGGGCAGCCACAGCTTCTCTGGGCAACCTGTTCCAGTGCCTCACTACTCTCATGGCAATGTGCTGATATGCTGAGCACTAACATTCAATGTTGGTGGAGGCAACAAAATGACGTTACTCCTGCACTCTTTTGGAAGGTGCAGTAGAGTCCCAAACCACCACCAGTCCCTGACCAAGAGACCACAGTCAGAGCAAGACAGTGTCTTGCATGAGAGGAATGGAAAGAACTGCCTTATCATCTTGTCATTTTGTTGTTGCTTTTTCTTTGTGTACATACTGTCGACCGAGTAAGTAAAAGACTCCCAATTTGGGAAGAGAAAAGGAGATCTGTTTAGAATAATTAATTTTATTACAGGCAAATGAGAAAAAGGATCAAATCAGCAAGCAGATCTTTCACCCACTCCTCACAAAAGTTTACACTGAGCTCAGAGTGACACGATACAGTGACTTCTGCCACTATTTCCTTTTGATCCACTTGCAGTGTTTGGTTTCCTGGAGCTTTAAATCTCACACTATGGTTTTGTAATCACTTTCAAGTCAGCATAAATCAGTGTTCCAGCCAAAAGAGGAAGTCCCCCACCTCTGCCTGCTCATTACCTGATTTTGTGTGCACACTGGTTTTGGTTTAATTGGGGTCACTTCACTGAGCTGCCAGACTCCTGGGCTTGCACAGGGAGCAGGAAGGGGGAATAAGCATGGACTGGTGGGTGAGAGGAAGCATTACTGTACCCTTCTCTGCTAATACTGGCTTGCGCCAGCTTAAAGTGATCATAAAACAAAGTATAAGAACCTTGAACTTGTTTTCACTGACATAGCACAAGTGAAGAAACAGAACCATAGAGTTTAGTACCCAAATCTACATGTTCATGTCAACCTAAAAAATCCAGTTAAGTTTCAATTCTCATGAGACCAAATATAAAATAATTAGGGAAGGAACCCTCCTCGTTCTCCTACCTTGCTCCACTAGTGCCTTTACTCTCCCAGGAGTTCCAACCCCAATGTGGAACACGCCTTTCTCCAACATATTTATTTGTTCCTTTATCTAATTTGAAGAGAGAAAGAAAAATCACAGTAAACCCATAATTGTTTTAAAATTTCTTCTTAAGGAGTTGGAAATACATTCAAGATCTCACTGTATTTCTTTCTAGAACACCATCAAGTAACAAATGATATTTGTCTTTCAAATTGTCAGATGATTATATCTGGAAGAAAGTTAAAAAAATGTAACAAGCCAGCTGGGCATCACACTTCTCTAGAAGTTCAATCTTTTTTAACTTTAAAAATCTGCTATTACACCAACTATTTTTGGAGGTGAGAACAGCAAGATTCCTTCAGCATTTAAACAAATTCTCTGGAATTCTGAAAAACTTGAATTAACTCTGAAGTCCTTCAAGATGAAAATACTGGAAAAAGGTGAAATAAAGCAAATAACATGTGCGTGTTTGACAGCATTTATATCAAAGGCCAAGTGTCCACTCACTACTCCCAACACCCCCATAAGGTGTGCTTTTTAACAGGTATGGATACTGGGGATCCAGGCACTCAGTTTTCAGAATCCAAATGTGGGTGTTGGTACAGTTTGCTTCCACAGACCTGGGTGTGTGAGCCTTCTGGCAACTGAATGAACACTCGATGGGAATGTGGAAAAGTGAGACTCAGCAGGTGCACAAACATCTACATTCTGCACAGGGTTGCGCCAGGGCTACTGGAGATGGTGCTTAGTGAAATTCCTCACACTGCAGCAATGGGTTACCAAAGGAAACACTACCTAATGGAAGGAACTTCCTATGAACACTGTATGAAAGGCACTACTGTCAAAGGATTTAAATTTGAAAATGGTATCACACTATTTAGCTGTTTACTTGCTCTATTAAAATTCCCTACCTTTATGTGCTTTGCAAACAACTTGAGGACTCTGCAATCTCCTTTAAAGGCTGTCATTGACCTAGCAATAAACAAACAAAAAAAAAGAACAATGAAATACAAGAAGCAGGGCTGGGCTTAAGACCACACATGAGGAAAGAAAAACTAACTGGCATTTCTCAATATGTTTGAGACACACACAGTCCTTCAGTGAACCCTGGTTGTACTCTGAACACTGTGCACATTCTTGTTTGCTACTCACCAACAGAGATCAACAACAGGACAGACACAATGGAAGCTATCAGTAGGGGGCAATATTGTTTAGATAGCTTTTCAGATAATATTTATCAGATAACATTATGGCCTGTGCTTTCACAGCTAGCTTAGTTCCAAACTGGTTAATCACCAAATCCTAATTAAAAAATAATTCAGTTACTGAGATAAAGGCATTAATGAATATGTGTCTGTGTGCACAAAAGGAAGGATCTTTGTATGGACAAACCCACATTTTACAGTCTTCCTGCAGCACGGCTGCTGGGAAAACCTAGGCTGCCACTGTCTTTACTGCAGACATTGTCTAAATTCCAATTAACCAAACTCATCTGTTAGAAACCTTAACTTGTTTTTCTGACACTCCGTTTTTGCACAGTAACAATTTTAGGTTCTGTATTCATCAAACAGGAGACAACATAGTATTTGTTGAATGTCATTTAAGACAGCTTGCTCTGCATGCTTCTTGCAGTGCACCAAATTTCTAATTTGCCAAGCTAAAGGATTATCTACATCTAAAGCACTTAAGCAAGCCTTAGGTGCTAGTTACTGCCTGCATGACTGGCACTTATCTGCCTTACCTATGCTCATATCTGTGTCATGGAATCAAACTTCCCAGCTCTCCATCTCGTTTTGTACTGACAGATAATCACAGGAAGTAGGGTCAAGACACAGAAGACAACCATGAAATTTGTGAGGTATACATTAATTCGTCAAAGTCATCAAAACTTCTGGCATGAGAAGTGGGAGACTGAAGAAGGGGAAAAAACAGGGACAGGGCACTGAAAATTGTCATCTCTGCCCAGCAGTTCTGCCAGCCTGAGCCAGCTGAGAACACTGACACTGACCTGGAGGCACTCAGGCCATGACTTTTAGTGGTAGATCATGGTGCTTTATGGGCTTACTCAGTTCCTGAGTTTAACTTTTTCCAAGTTTCCCCTAATTTGGTTACAGTTTACTTCTGGCTTTTAACAGAAGTAACACTTCCCAGGCAACTGAAGTAGCGAGCATTACTTCAGTCCAAACCTGAACACCACACTCCCAGAGTTTAAAGAAGGCAGGGATATTGCATCAGTTTGAGTCAGTGAATTTGCTGGCTAGCAGAGGACAGTGTCCCAGTTTTGCCTTTTGGCCTGTGGTTCCAAGACAGAACTCTTGACTGACTGCCAACCCCAACACAGCATTTGTTACTGACATACTTGATGAGCTCCAAGGAGCGAAGGGCAGAGCTGCAAAGGACCAGCATCACCACTGACTTCTTCTCCTTGTGGGTCCTCCGGAGCTTCGCCCACTTAGGACAGACTGCAATGGAAAAGCCCTTGTACCCACACAGAGTACTACATGCCACAATTTTAAATTACTAGAGTACATGATGAATGGTAGCCAGCAGCAAGAACACACATGCTGACTCCTTTGAGGACTTTGGCAACACTTTTGCATTTAGTCATGGCTGAGAAAATGGAAAATGTAATGCCCAAAATAAATAAAATACAGAAATATCACATAACTGAACAAACTAGATAAGCAGTAATAATCAACGGTTTTTAAGGTGATGAGCCCATTGTCTTCATTTGCCACATATAGCAATTTGTATCAGAAAAAATCAACTGCAAAGAAACATTTACCAGACCAGAAGTTCTGTACAAATATACAAGAGAATAAAAATTCTCTTGGTTCATGTCAGCAGGCAGCTGCAGGACTTTTATTGTAAGATAATGCATACACCTACTCATGAAGCCCCAATAAATTACTGATAAATAATCCCTTACAATTAAAAGAAAGCCCAGAACCTTTTTGATATCAAAACCAAGTGATGAAGTAAAAACGAACCAGAAAAGCAAGCCCTGTCATAAAAAAGAATTTAAAACTTTAAAGGGATTAATATTTCATAATAAACAATATTTGTACCTACATATAAAAATGCAATAATATTGCCTTAACAATATTTTTCATACAACTTTTCATCTCATCCAGACCAACATTTAAACTCACTTTCCTTCAGGTATGAAGAAAAACTGTGGGTAAGATCATTGGCTGGCAAAAAACAGGAATCTGAAAACATAAAGGAAAAAATATTTTTGTTGATGTATTTTGACAGCGAAGGGAGAATACATGTTTGCAGCATAACCACTAGTTATATTGATGAAATCCCAACTTCATAAATCCATCTCAATAAATTACCATTTCTGAAACAAAAATTAATGTAGAAGAAACTTTATATGGATTAAATCAATGAAGGTAACATCTCTGAATTGCAATTTCTTTTTTTCTCCCAGCCCGAAACCTGGAATACAGGGCTGCTGTACAGGTATGATCACATGCTTTAAAGAAAGCTTTCACATGTCTTCGCCACAACGAATCAAAGCCTCTGCCAAAAGTCGTACACTCCTAGACTGTTCCTCCAATGTATCTATGATGAAATATGTTTGTACATCCTCCAAATAATTCATACCATGTGAATGCAAGAATCTACCAATACTTTACTTGTCAGTAAGTCCGTTCACCTTCTGGCCTTTCTTATTGTGGTAATCTACCTAAGGATATCGGCCCTAACAGCAACACTTTCACTACATTTCAGTGCCTTTCTCTTCCTCCATTTCCTGTTGACTTCCTTTTCTCTGGTCACTACGTTAACTGGGAAGTCTTTTAAAAGCACTCTGTGGCAGACCTGCCATTTAACTTCATATAACGGCAATGAAGATCCTAGCAGGTTCTTTGGAAGGTTATTTCTCATGT
This sequence comes from Chamaea fasciata, assembly GCF_029207755.1. Classification (NCBI taxonomy): domain Eukaryota; kingdom Metazoa; phylum Chordata; class Aves; order Passeriformes; family Sylviidae; genus Chamaea; species Chamaea fasciata. Next base: position 20,730,534 of record NW_027094087.1, on the reverse strand, counting down.
CCGTACAGAAAATCAAAGTCTTAAAAAGGTGATTAAAATTCCATGGTCTGAAAACTTGCCACTGTTGTTAGGGGCTCTTTGCCTGATGGAACAATATGTTTCTGCAGAGCATTAACAATTCTGTCTTTGAAGACTTACATATTTGTCATGATCTTGCAGGAAGCACAGCCCCTCAGGGTGGCCATGGGTGTTTGCTAATACATTTTCTAAACTAAGGAGGTTTCTTCAACGACATTATTCATGTTCACATGAACAGTGCACCGTGCTAATGCTGAGAGCATCAGTCCAAGATCTTCACTGGAACAGACAGTGTGACAAACCTGGTTTGTAGTTAATGCCTGACTGAAGTCCTGTCTTGCTAAAAACTTTTATTTTGCACTGATTCCTATTAAATCCCGAGATTGACATTTACTGGGACTTGAGCTTCAAAGGAAATGAATATGTAAAACTGAAGGATCAGCAGCTGATTTACTTTAAAAATCATGTTTAAAAGATGCACTTGATGCTGGTGGAGCGGGCAGGGGCTGATTTTCTGAATACATGGTGTCAATAATGACCGGCAGTTCAAGAGGTCCTTTCTGAAGACACAGCTTCAGTCACTGACTCTTCACCAACTGTCCAGCAACACTGCAGTATTTACAACAGTTTTAAATAGAAGTTTCAGGAAGGGGGAAGAAACACACAGCCCCAGACTGCAGCAAGAGACCATGCTGACTTTCTGACCAACCCTGACCTTCTGCGCTCTGTCAGTGAACAGGAGCACACAACTCCAAAGTAGCTGCTTGTTATTTACTCAGTGCTTTGACGTGAATGACTTGACAGCTGTACAAGTTTGTAAACTCCTTGGCACTCTAAGCCTTCAACTCCCAGCAAAAAAATTAAGGAAAAAATATCTCCATCCAACACATATGGAAAATGGGTCACTTCAGTAGCCCAAAGGGCTCTTTTAATAAGAAAGAAACCAAACCAATTTATTATTTCCTGAAAACCTCATATGCCAAAAAATACTTAACACAAGCTTTTCAAAGAAATCTATATGGGACTTCTCCAGGTTTTCTTGATCCAGTAACAAAGCTGAGACTGCCCCACAGAAATAAAGAAGGGTCCACCTAGAACCATGGGGATTAAGGAGGAGCACATTTACCTAGAGACAGGCTTATGCATTAAAAAAGAAAAAGCACTGCTGGACTAGAAGGCTTCTACATTGGGTATAGGTCACTGACAGTTCAAGAAGTCCCAAAGGTGAGTGCAGTTTTGTTATCAGGCTGCAGCTCTTCATGAGCCCTACCAAGAAATAATGGGCAGTGTCTCTGTCTGCACAGGAGAGGCAGAGAAGTTCAATGTTGCCATCATCTCCAATGCAACCTGCAATTGACAGCTCTGTCCTGCTTTTTGCCTTTTCTATCTGGCTTTTTACTGGAGGCAGAATATAGGGAACAAAGAGGGTCCTCAGGGGTAAAACTTGTTCACTTCACACATGGACCAAAATTACCCCCTCAATCCATGGCACTTCCTGAAAAAACACTGCATTCAAAATCTCATACCCATATGAAAATGATGCCTCATTTTTTCTTTGTCTGTTTCTGTCAGTCCCTTATTATGCATCTGGATTGACTCAGATAATCCCAGGAACAAAACACATCTCTCATAGCATCTTGAGAGCTACTATTAGGAATCATAAAATTTCTATCAGAAAAGTGAGCTCCAGAAATTAATACTTTACAATAAAAAGAGACACTTAAACAATGTTTCATTTCAATTACTCCACAAAATCCACATTTATTCCAAAGAAACTAACATTGAAACTTAAACAACAAATTAATATACCATAAAAAAGAAATTTAAGAAAATATTTTCATTAAAAAGTACAGCTCAAGACCTGCCCCAAATATCTTCTTTCTTCTGCAGAAAAATAAGTTAATAGTATCATGAAAGAAACATTATTTATCTATTAAATATAGGGTAAGTTACCTGACAGCTGTAATTCCTCTAGTTCAATCACAGAACGGTTTTCACCAAAATGTTGAGTAAGCAGGTTTTGTAGATCTTCAGGGACACCAGGTTTTGGAGCAGATTTTTGCAGAACATCAGAAATCTTCTTCTGTAAATTCCAAGTCAAATGGGTTAATATGGTATTTCTATATAGCCCTAACAACACTGTAAATAAATGTTCCTCCATATCTTTATACAGTTTTATCAGTTTAATTATGGCTTAATTGGAAAAACACAGTGGGACAAGATTCCCTTTGTCTTTAGAGGGAATGCAGACTTCAGATGCAAGCTGAGAAATTTGGACAAGATGATCTGTGAGCCTGAACATGAAAAATCTTGTGCACTCACCTGAAATGCTGCTGTAACAAAAACATAACTGAGAGATGTTTTTTGAGTTTTCCTATTGCTATACTTTAGTATCAGTTTGAAAATTCAGGCTTTTATTCATAATTTGTTTTAGTTTATTATTCTTAGGGCATAACAACAGGAATCAAGTGATAATACATGATGTGGTTATATTTTGATTTAAACAGGATAATCTATCTATCTATCTGTATTTGGAAGGGAAGATGGTTAAGTATCTATATATCTATCTATATTTTAAAGGAAAGATGGTTAGCTATGTTCACAGAATACCATGCCAAGGTGATGAAAATAAGTAAAAACAACAAAACCGGAGGTCAAGCAGCAAGAATTCACAGCTGCTTTGTTCTCCCACACTGTAATTTTTTTAAAAAAATGACTAACTTTTAGATACTAAACATGAGTTCATAATGATTGTGTTTTACACCTTAGGAATGTTACCAAGTAACAGGTCTGAATTCTCACTGAAGTGAAAGGATTGCTGTATTTTTTGTCATACTTAAATGGAACATGTGGGAAGTATAGCCCAAGGTTCCCATTGACCCATCTGTCAGCATTTAAGAAAAGCAAATTTTAAGTATTTAAGAAAACAGCAAATTTGCAAGGATGGAGGCAGTCTGGAGAGAATGACAAGAATGTGATGCCTCTCTAGTTCTTGCTGAGATGTGTTTAGTTTTTGAAAGGGCAGCTTAAGGTTTCTCAGCTGTGTAAGCTAAACTGAACTCATCATCAAGGGGACACATGGTAGCATAAGTCCAGAAGTGAAAAGGAGCAGAAGGATGTGGTTAGGAGGGAGCATAGGGATCTGTATTTTTGAGGCAAAGCGGGATTTCACAGAGAGGAGGTGGGTCTGGAAGAATTTTTGGCAGCTGTGGAGGGACGATGGCTACCTTCAGTTTGGTAGGCTAAGATTCAGGACAGCAAAGATCAGTGGAAATTTTGAAGAGAGGTATGGCAGGAATTCTAATGTTGGGGACAGCCCTTCTTCCATTTATTCTTTCCCTCACTCCATCTCAGCACCCACTCCCTCCTCTCTTCCATTCCCCACCACTCTATCTCTCCCTCTTGCCCAGTAAAGCCCAGATACTCCAATAACAGCAGCATGAGGGCCAGAAAGCTGAACAGGGAAGAACCATCTGGGGGCTGCCAGAACAGCAAAGGCAAGGCAAGCACTGCCTCTCCCAGCCATGGCCACTTTGGCACTGCCCATTTCACCCTTGCTAAAAGCCACCTGTGGATTTGCAGGACCCCAGCTGAACCTTTGACAGTGGGGGACATGGAGATGAAGTGGTTTTGCTTTCCTCTCAGTTCAGCTTTGGCCTGGTGCAAAGCCCTCTTCAGACCTTGGAAGACTTCGCAGAGGACATCTGGCTGTTCTGCAGGTTTCTGCAGTGCTTGAATCTGTACCATTCCTTCCCAAGATTCCCCTTCACTTACCACTGTTGTATTTTTCTGCCATGGAACAAGTGTCTTCCCAAAGCATGACCAGAGGCTGTGAGCAGCACAGCCAACCTCTGTGTGAGTCCCAGAACCAAACCTCTGCATTGTTCTTCCCAACAACCCCAAATGCTTTTCCCCTCACAAGCTGCCTCTGGAATGACCCACATTTGGAAACCTGTGATTTACCAGACAGCAAGACAGAACTATCAGGCTCATTTTACTTGGTAATTCAGCATAAGACTCTGTTCTACAGGACCATTACATCATTCATTGTGCCACTTGGTTCCTTCAGAAAAATTATTGCCCTCTGGAGGGGAAAAGCCAGATACAAGAAATTCTTTAAGAGCAAGAGCAAGGACACCTGAGCAAACTCTCTTCCTTCAAGGAGGGCTGTGGGGAAAAGTTCCTCATGCAGGAAGTTTCACTATTTTTCTTCCAATTCATTCCAGATGCTTAAAAACAAAAGGGCTTTCCCCCCTATTCCTTACTTTTGGAGACAGCACTTTGGAAGCCACAGATCAACCTAATAAATGTTTCCTAATGGGATTTTTTGACAGGCTGTGTATGTCAGCTTAGTTGGCCCAGGGAAAACAAAGGTGTAAGTAAGCAGCTGCTGTTTGCCTGAGAATGGGGTTTCTTGCTAGGTGGGTTTGCCAGCCTCTGCCATGGCATGCCTTCACTCTGGCTCCAGTGGAGTAAGTACTGTACTTGCTCTGCAAAATCCCGCTCTTCCCGCTTCCCATGCCCTGGATGATTAAGAGGCCTAACATAACACAAAAAGGCCACCCCTCAGCCTTGTGAGGGAGCCAACTATTTACAGTCTGCCCCCCTACAGAAAGACAATTAACTTGCCTGGTGCCATATAATCTCCATTTAGACTGCAGGGTGTGTTTGTTGTTGTGGGTGAGCATGGAGCACGGCCAGAGGGACAATACAGAGTATTTATTTATATACTTATGCTATGAGGAGAAGAGTGAACAAGGACAGTCCTTGGCTCAGAAGACGTTACAGCAGCTGGAGCCTGACCACACTGTGGGAATGGGTCAATTCTGCAGCAACTGAAATTCCACCTTTCTTCCATACAGTCTCCCTTTCCTGGTGGGCAACACTTGCAAGTGGGGTGTAGGCATACACAACCCATGAGTGGAATACAGACATAATGCCACAGGTCAGGCTGGGAATAGGTATCTTGAATAAGGTGAAAAATTAGGAATTTCTCTTCTTCTCCAAAAGAGGCTACAATAAGACGACCATATCACTTCTCATCATTATGGGTTTGTCCCCATTCTGCATCTTGTAGTAGCATCTAAACCCACTGCCCAGACCCCAAACACACTCTAGAACAATCATACCTTCTTCCTCCTCTTTGCCTTTACAGCGCTCTCTTGCTTTTCTTCAGGCTGACTTAAAAAACACTCTGTAGGCTGCAAAACACATTAAAAAAAAAAAAAAGTAAGAAAAAAAAAAGTCACCAAAGGAAGGCAAAGGAGGTAAGAGGAGATACAGAAACTATAATGCTGGGCTAGGAAAAAACAATTAAAATGGAACTTCCCCACCTGTAGAAGGAATCAAATCCTTACAGTTATCTGCATATAAAATAATTTTGGAATTGAGACTGATGTTGCAACCAAGAGAGGGAATAAAAGAAGAGAAAATAGAAACATTTAGGGTGTAGTCATAATTCCATAAAATGGTGAAAAGCAGGTTTTGATACTTTATAAAAATCAGGAGGAAAATACGAACAAAATCTACTGCTAAATTTATATTTTTAATCTCTACTATTGTAAATGATAATTTTTCTAAACTTTGCCAGTAGTGTTCTAAAATAACTGGGTCCAAGGTGAGCATCCAGATGGTAAAAAATAACATGGAACTGGGAAAGATTAATTTGAAACAATCATACTCTGGAGCTCCCTCTACACTTGTAATGCAAAATTTAGGAAAACATGTTTCAAATTTGTCCTACCCCATTCTCGCTTTGTTTCCTCAGAGCAGGCAGGGTCAAATACACACAAGAAAAATACATGGTGCATTTCAGAATAATCCAACATGTGCTGCTATCCATTAACCCTCTTTTGTGCCTGAGTGAACAGGCTGAATTGGTCCATTTGTACCAGAGTCCCTGTTCACATAATCCAGCACTAGGATTTGTCCATAGCCACCTAAAATTGTCCAAAAGAGAGGAAGTGAGGCACAAACTTCTCTTGTTTCTCTTTTTTTTTTTGCCTTCTTACGGTCTTCTACCTAATGGAAATGCACATTTATCTCCATAGACGGGCTTTGGAACTTAATAAGTGACTTGATGAAGAGTAATGAAAAAATAGGCTGAGCTGCAGGAAAAAAGCTCCACGCTACTATGATGCATTTGGCTGGAAAATTCTGCTCTTGTGAGAAAATGTGGAGAAGACTCATCACATGCAGCATTAAAAAGCTCAGGAACAGCAAATCCAGCAGTCCTCCCTGGGGAAGGCCTGAAAGAAAAGTATCAGCAGGAAAGGGAGCCCAGCTGAAAGCCAGAGAAGCTGTTCCTTTGCTCCCTTGGGAAGGCAGCTTCAGTCAGGCCTAGAGGGCAAAGGAAAGCTAACAGAAGTTCAGAGTATCTGGGCCTTTCTGAGCCCCCACCTTAACAGAGGACACTTCATGGCAACTGGTGCTGAATGACCCAACCCAGCACACTCCTGCCTTTCCAAGCCCACTCTCACAGCCTTATCAGAAGCAATTTTTGAGGCTTAATTGTTCATATTATGCGTGTATTTCTCTTTTCCTCCCCACTCCCCTTGCTAAATTAGCTACTAAAACAGGTAACCACCATACTCAACACAAAGAAAGGACCTCTTGCCTTCTGTGCTGTGATGCAGCCACAGTCACTGCCCTTGCAAAGGCAGCAGTATTGTATAGCAATGGCTCTGAAACTCGTTGAGGATTAAAATGAAACTTAGGAATGATCAGAGAAGATTTGGCTGGGGACTTGCTACAGCGAGCAAAGCACTCTACAGCTACAGCTGGAATGTAACGCACCCTGCATCAAAATCTATGAGAAGTTGTGACAGGGACTGTACCTTGCCTCAACAACAGAGATCTGTCCCTGTGATTTTCTCAGGTATAAACAGAGATTATCTTCACTAGAAATGAGGGGAATGACTGCAAGTGGAAACTCACTTAAGTTAACAAAATTGTTCCAGAGTTAATGTAAGTTTGTTGGCTTTATTTTTGGTTTGTTGCTTTTTAAAAATCTCTGTCCTGACTCTGATTCAAGTGTTTTTAAAACACCACCATACATTTCTTCATTCTTATCCCTACCATTTGCATTCCCAGACATTGAGACTGAAACAGAGCTACCCTCTGCTCTACTCTTACACATCCCAGCTGTCCATAGATACTTAAAAGACATTTGCCAGGTGTTTTAATCATAAATTTTATATTCAATATCATATTTTATGCAGAGAACAAGACTTTGGATTGCTTCAGTCAAGGGCTACCTACAAGCAATCCAAAAGTCAGAAAAGGACCAACCTGGATCTCTGTCCTCCAGTAGAGTATGATGGTTCCCTATCCCAGTGGTGCTACCACTCTTCCAGCACACTGAAAAATGTCACTCACTCACTTTGGGCCCATTTCTCCCTTCTTATATATCGTGAACTGCTTTACATAACTCTGCAAACACTCCCAACTGGTATCTGTATGAGAAAAGAATGAAATACGCCCCACAGCTGAAAAATTTTCTCTGAACTAAGAAACTTCTCACTGCTAAGCCTTCATTCAAATGTTTGAAAGTACCAACAAATGCCATGGTTTCTTTTTTGAAGGCAGTATGTAACCCTTTCTTTCAACAGCCACAGAAACACACAGCAGGCAACACAAGCACACAGCAGGCTTGTAGTCAAAGCCTTGCTTCCTTAGAGAAGCATGTTAAGACTCAAAATTGCCCCCTTTACACTGCATATATATATATTTAGGCATAGTATAATATTAGCCCAGCAATAGCAAATCCACTTTATTTAAACATTAAAAATAGTGACATAAAAAGAGAAATTGCATGGTGGCGAATGGCTGTAAACTTACACGTCTGTGATGATCTGCAGTCTAAAATATTTCAGCATCTGATCTCTCCTGAACTTCTGACCCTCATCCAAGCATTAGCTGCCTACCTACTCATGCAATAGCTCTTTGCATGCCACCCTTAAGTAAAGGTCATTTGCATGCTTTTCTTATGCAAGACACAAAGCAGACAACCACTGTTTTTTGACACTGCTCCCTCGTGCTCTGTGTTTTTATGCTATTTTTACATGGAAATTCTTAAAATGCAGAAAACAGGAAATTTGTGCTGAGACCAGTGATTTATGAACTAAAATGACATAAATTCCTTGTTTGTTAGTCATACACAGAACATAAAATATTTCCTGTATTCTATTTCTAACATGCTTTTTTTCTTTACATGTTGCCAAAGTTACGGGAAATTCAAATGAAGAGTGAAAACAGCCTTGCATGTGTGTGAAATTTACATTCCAGGTCAGCCACATACTCTGACTTTTGGAGTTTGTGACAAAGTAAACACATCACTGCGTCACTCAGATTGGAGACAGATCATTCATTTCACTGGAAGCCCGAGGACAGCCTGCAGACTAGGAACATGGATGCTCATAACTCTGGTTTGGTCATCTCGTGACAGGCTTTAAGGTGCCAAGTCCATTGCAGAACAGCTTCCAGCCTTAGAATAAAGCAGGCATGAGGAAAATGGGTTTTGTTATTTGCACCAGAACTACAAGACCACCAGCTTTCTGTAAATAACTCTGATTTTCTGCATCTAAAAGACGGGCAACAGCCCATCCATGACTTTGAGCTCCCATAAAGCATTTCCCTCTTGCAGTTTCACATCTAAACATCAAATCACCTGATTTCAACATGCAGGCTGATATTCTTTACATGACAGAAAGACCAGTGGCAGTTGTTCTGCTACAGCTGAGCAGTCCCAGGCTACCTTGGCAAGTAACTTGTGTTGGCTATCCTTTCTAATGTTCTCATAAAAAGGGTCAAGCAACCCTTCGAAGCAAAGTGTCTTAACCTACTTCTAAATGCCTAAGTGAAAATGGTGATAAAAAGTGGCTCCATAAGAATTCTCACTCCTTGGCATCTGACCCCCTGGTAGAGCATGTGCAAAGGCAATACAGCTTTCTCCTGTATTGCTTGGTTCTCTTTCCTAATCAAAACATTGTACTCATTCAGATATTTGGATTACTTCACCTTTGGTCTCTTTGGAAAGACATCCAAAAGCATAGTAATTGCTACCATGTTGTTTACACTTCTCTGTTACAAAAAAAGAACATCCCTGCAAATGGCTTTCAGTAGGGCAATTGCCTAGGCATTACAGAGTGAATTTACTATTGACCTAGGGGTCAAAATTAATATCCATAACCTCAAGGAGAGATAGCTTCCAACGTAATTTTAGCTCTCTGACAGCCACTCAGTCGATTCCCCTGGGTGGTATGAGGAAGGCAGAACAAATTTACCTTCAAACAAGAAACTTCTTAAAATCAGCTGACCTCTAGATGACTTTTTCCCTCGAACTAGGGTGATGCTGCCTGTTCCTTGGCATACTCCATGCAGTGCTGAACAACACAGTTCCTCTTGGCATTAAGTGAAGGTTTTAGTAGTACAAGGGTAAGAAAACATCAGCCTATGAAGACCTAAATTCTTTTTCACTTGGACCTTGAACTGGGGACATGCTTGGGTAGAGAATCTGTGCAACAAGTAAATATAGCTTTCCAGACTTTGTGTGTGCAGGGAAAGGGAAAAAGTTGCAGGGGAGGATACTCAGTACCACCATACAGGCTTGTACCGCTGGACAGTCACTTTGTAAGACAGGTCAGGCAATCTCAACTCACACAAAACAAGTGTGAAGTTATTGCTGAAAGGTACTAGAATGTGATCACTTCCAAATAAGGCAACATAATAATAATAATAAAAAAAAAAAAAGATACATGAACAGATCAGAGAGAGTGAAGAAAACTGTCCCTTTAGTGAAAAAAAAGGACATTATGTTTCCCTGTGTGTTATCATCATTGTGCTAAACAATTGCTTAATTTACAAACCTGCTTTCTTTTCTTTTTCACAGCAGGTTTGGAATCTGAATCTTGACATGTTGCTGTCCTGTTTTCACTTGCTTTTTCAGTAGCTGCATCATCTGAAGGATCTAATCAGAAAAAAAGAAAAGATCTTGTTACTGTTTTTCACATCCATCTATCCATCTCTGCATTCAAAAACAGGGATAAAATCTCTAGCTGAAAGGCTGTCACAATAACACACTCTCATGATTGGCAATAAATACAGCTGTAACAAATACATTCTTCTTGCTAAGTTTGCTGATAGTTCTTTCAAAATAAAGTTATTTCCTGCTACTAAAACAAGTCTTGCAGATGAAGGGAAAAAACAGTCCAAGCAAACACATACAAAAATGCACAAAATCTCATTCCAAGCTCCCAAATGCCTTACTGACACACATTTAAGAAGAAAAATTATAGGACAAGTATGATGTCCTACTGTGTAAAAAATATGCACACTTTTCCTGCAAGTACCTTTTAAGTGTGTCTCTTACTTCAGCAATAATTAGACAAAGGCACACTCCCGAAGTTTGAGCAGAATGTCCACAAATCTAAAACACACTTAGGTTTTAAAAGACAACTATTTAAATTCAGGTGTCTCTACCCATTCTCTTCTTCATCTCTTTTATCAGAAAGACTTTGGGGAAAAAATAAATGCACACCAACAGCTCCCTCCAACAGTGTTATAATAGTGCTTTAGATGTATTCAGACAGACATTTCTACTGGGGTCTCAGTTATTTCCCTGATTACTGCCAGAAGTGTTATCATCCATCAAACTGAATTAATTCAACTTCTGTAATTGGAGTATTTCTGCCCAACAGGTATTCAGTCTTTATTGCAATCTCATGTATTCCAAAGTTGTAAATTCATAGTTTCAAGATTAAGTTATTTATTTTGAAAAGAGAGGAATAGGATTTCTTAAGCATCACCCCAAGTATAGATGACATAACTATATCTATGCAATCACTAGTTGAGAGCAGAGCAAACTGATGGCCAGAGAACGTGAGAGAGAGAAAATCAGTTATAGCTGGTATTTACAAATTCCATGTTGAAATGGCTATCTACTAAAAAAAGGTAAGTGAAAGGATACGTGAAAAATATGCAAAAGAATTTAAGTGAAAGGTCAGTAAAGGGATGAAAGAGGGGAGGGAAGAATCTCTATTAATCCACAAATGCAGCATTATATATTATGTGGCAATAAGGCAGTGGCTGTAAAAAACCTAATGTGACAGAATGGTTAACAAAATGGGTACATATTTATTCCTGGAAAGATACCATTTTATAATCTTCACTCCTTTCTCCCACCTTGAAAAGCCTGTGTAACAGTCAGCACCCTAAAGTTGGGTTCTGACAGCTGTTAGGAGTTCAAAAAAGTTTAGTAAGTTGAAAGACAGTAAAGAAAATCAGCAAATATTTTAGTAGGTTGGATGCCATTTGTCATGAAATCTCACTTGATATAGACTAGATTCTTGGCAAACCACAAGAGCTTTAGAAAGAGAGCAGCAACTGAGGAGAGAATTTGTTTTCTGTTCAGTACAACTAGGAGACTCCCAAGTGAAGAGGGTAGATAAATACGTTAATGAACTTAATTAAGACCAAAATAGATGCAGTGGAAGAAATGATAGCACTTGTTTGCATCTCAATATAGGATGAAGACATTCTGAAATCTTAAAATAGGAATTCACCAAGAAAACCCCTCATTTTCCAGCTCTCAAGCAAATGCAGGAATGTGTGCAGCAAGTGAACGTGACAGCTCAGCTGACCTATCTGTTTCATTCTCCTTGCAGGCACAGCCTCATATCAGAGCTGAACAGACTGTGGCTACACGAGTGCCAGAGCCCACGCAGAAATGATGTGCTTAGTCCTGTACAGGCCAACACATGGCAGCAGGTGAACAGAGCAACAAAATATGTGGGACAAAGCTTTTCCTTACAGTGCAGAGCAAATATCTTTCTGTTGAGGATGTCCAAGTGCTCCTGTACCATATGGCTGTCCCTGCACAGCAGCAGATCTTTCCTGCCTATTCCTCTCCAAGGTCACTGAGCACTTACGTGCTCCAGCCACTTTGGAATCTTAGATACAACACTCCATTGGAAGAAGCTGAAAAATCACATCATTCAGCATACTCCAGAAAGTTTAAAAGGTGTCTTGGTAATTCAGTGTTACCCGTGGCCATTCCCATGGGCTTGATTCCCTGTGGATCACCCTTCCTCTAGCAATTTTTTTTGTGCTGTATTTTGGTAGAGCAGCTTCTGTATTTCAGGACCCATCACTGACTTCTGTCTCATTTGCCCTGACTCCAGAGATATTGAAAGAGCGACCAGCTTTAACACACATCAGTTTCACACCCCTGGGGTTTTTGGACACACTGCAGTGAAGCAGGCTGTGGAGAGATGATATAAATGAAGTACATCAAAGAAATCAGATTTGCCTCTTCATCCCTCTTGCTCGCTGCGCTTGAGCCCCAAACACCCACTCCAAAACGAGTTTGTGTATGTTTCACTGAACTGAACTGCTGTGTGAGCTCTTTCCAATGTTTCACACTGAAAATAAATGAGAATTGCATCAAATAGATTCAGGGGAAGCTGTCTGTGATCTGCAAGCATTCCTTCTGAAATCCCACTTGGCGTGCTCTGAAAGGCAAACAGGAGTCATGTAAGTCTTAAATAACCTCTTCTCTTTCTCACAACTGAAAGACATGCTGCTAGCAATAGCAATCTAAAACTGGACAAATGGTTTCCATGATCTGAAATAGCCTGACAATGTACCACCTGTTCACTGCTCATTTGAGTTTTGGACAGCACTTCATGGTGCAATGTCCTCTGCTCTCAGCAAGAAGTGAGAGAAGAGGGCACAGACTCAGACTTAATAAACATCAGTTCAAATTTGAGCATCTTTCTGCAGTACCTGAGTTTCTTTATTTCATACAACTGGAGAACTTTCTACCTATTTCACAAACAATCACCTATGTCCCAGTCGGGACAGCAGCTCAACTCAAGCTGTAATTGTTTATGACACCATGTCAGCTCCTGTGATGACAGGAGCATTTTGTTGCAGGCATAAAATACCACAGGCCAGACTCTGCCAACCATGCTCACATTAAACCATGTACCTTTCTCTGCAAATAGTTACCTTGATGTCAGCAGGGTTATTCACAAAATAAATCATAACTTGATGCAAATAAATGCAGAAGCTCAGAGATCACATACGTGTCTGTAACAGGCCAGCACTGTTTGCTCTGCTTTGAGGTGTTGAGCTTCCCAAGAGAACTCTCTCTGCCAGAACAGGAGAATTCACAAATCCTTCCTTAATAATAAGCTGGTGAAAATGCAGAACCTAATTGATTAATACAAAGTTGACTTTCATCTGGCTTGAGGTGCAAAGGAGTGGGCAGGCGGGTGCTGACAGGACACACGGCTTGCAGGGTGATGCTGTTGAGCACAGCAATTCTCTGCCTCTGCTTCCCCGAGACTTACACCATTTACGCAACCACAAGGTCGTCCAAGGCATCAGAACAGTCACAAAATGCTCTGAATACAGAATAATAAATGAGAATTCCACAACTCTCCACATGTTTTGCTTTGGTATTACATCAGCAGCATGGCACATACAAACAGGCTTCCCACTCATGAAGTATTTATGTTTGAGCTTATTTTGAACCATGTAGAAAGGAAAAAGCCATTTCTGCTTCATACATGCACACACACACACACACAAACTTTTTCATTTATATCCATCACTGTTTAAAATCATCCAGTGCACTGGTTTCTAACTTCTTTCAAATTTAATATTAACATATGCATGTAGTCCAAGTACATCAATATGGGTACTAATTATATAGATGTAAACACATGTATTAATACATGCATATCTACATGTTTATACACATTCATATTAAAAAATTCCAGAGATATTTAGATAATTTAACAGGTTCCCTTTAACAATCACCTTTATTAACCAATATATTCACAACAAATTAATATTTTTTCATTATTTACTATGGTATTTTTAAAGGCAAACAAGACCTTAATGATATAGGACGTAACAACATGTGCTTTGATGTGAATGCAATTTTGTTCATACAAAATAGCTAGTTCATACAAATGCATGCATTTGCATTTTGATTCACCACTACTGAGACTTCTGACCTTCACATGCCACTTTTCTACTCTGAAATTATTAACATAGGAGTTAAAGTGACAACAGCATAAATAATTAATTCCTGTAAGGACCAAGGCTGACTGAAAAAGTGAAACTCTTCTAGGCAGGACACTTCCAAATGCCCCAAAAGTAATAAAAAGTTACTACTGTAAATAATCTTAAAATTCTTTGGGAAATGGAGCTTGTGGTTCAAGCCAGTCTACAACTGAAATAAAGATAAAGGCAGCTCAAAGAAATTATACCAGCCATGGGAAGCTTGTTACAAGATGGGAATATGAAGGAAACAAAAGGAGCTTTTTGAGAGATGAAGGAGGGAAGGTTCTTAGAACTCTTCATAATGTAGGAACAACCAACATGTAATTAAAAAAAGAAAACTTGGAATAGAAATATGTTGTTTTGCATACGTACACAAAGATAAGAGAGAAAATAATTTCTACTAGTGTTTTTTTGTTTTGGTTTGGGCTTTTTTTTTGTTCTGGAGCTAAGCAAGATCTGGCATCTATCTGGTGTCCAAAAGGCTCCCAGTGACAAAGGCCAGTACAGGACAAGTTCAATTCTTACCACTAAATTAATCTCTGTGACAAAATTTGGAGGGAACCTATTTTGCATGCCCACAAGGCAGGATCCCTCAACTTTTATTTTGTGTATCTGCCTGCAATCAGACACGCTCTGGGTCAGAAATCCCTGTTTCTTCCCTTATGCTTTCATCAGGGCTATGTATCAGTACTAAACTAGAATTACATGAGAACAAAGTTTGTACAAAATTTATTATGCCCCTCACCCCTTTACCCCTTTCCAGTTTCTATCCTTCTCTGCCTGTTCTAAAATTGCTTCATACCTGAAACCAGATTTTAAATAATGCCTGTGTTTCCTAATTTTTAACAAAAAAGTTCAGTACACTGTGGAAACAGGTTTTGTATTTCTTATGCTCTCTTTCTAGTTTCAGATATATTATAGGAAATTATATGCTTGTCATAATTCTGTAGGTGGGCATAGTTCAGTTTGGGTGTGCTATGATGGATTAATTTCAGGCTGCTTTGTAAGTGTTTATTTTTATTTACTGGTTGATTAAATTGTACTGATCTGTGTTCATTAATCTGGAGCAAACTATTTCTCAGGGCTCCCACCTCTAAATTCAGTAGATTGAAACACTTTGATGCCAATTAAAATGCCAAGTGTGTTGGGCACATCTTGAGACTTTTCTTAATTGCCATTTCTCTTTGGGAGGAAGGGAGAAGAGGGGAAGAGGTCAGAGAAAAAAAAACAACTGAGACTTCCTTATTATTCTCAGTTTTGCTATTAAAAACTGGCCTCAATCTTTAGTGATTCAGATTAAGTAATCTCAAGGTCAATGCACTGCTTGGAACTTCTCTCACTGCTCCTCTCCTGCATGTCCCATCAGGTACACACAGTGCAAGGTCAATTAAATTTCTGTAAAACGTTAACAGCTGTCAGCAAAATTGGCTCCCAAGTCCCTGTTCATCCTTGCTCAGCTGAGAGGGCTCCTGTTGCCAGCCGAGTTGTGCTGACCACAGTGGCTGGGCTAAAAGTGGCAATGACAGTATTTTACACCACACCCCCAAGGTACCACTCCTGGAGGCAGCAGAGAACACGGGGCTCAGGTGGGTCCTGCCATGCTGCCCACCAGCACCCAAACAACAGATGGGCTCTTTTAAATGCAACAGGCATGGCTGGTGGGCTGGTTAACTAAGAAAAAAGGATGAACATCCTTCCCTGACAAAAGGCAAAGGTTCTGCATAGCAGTGGGAGAAGGAGGTACAGAATTCAGTGTTTCACAACAGTCCAAACCATCTCCTGGACAAATCCTAAATTACTCAGCTATGTGTCACCAGCACAGCTGACCCCAAAAGGAGGATCTCTTTCATGTCTACCAGGTCAATCCTCCCAAAATTCCCTCTCTGTAGGCAGTGGACAGCTTTGATTTTTCCTGTCGAGAAGCCTAATAATAGCTCAGATACCCTGGAGCCCACGGTGTAAAGCCAACTGGCCAAGCAATAGCTATGAAACTCTTTTGGAGACTTTTAGACCACAGAATGGCTAAGAATACAAATTTTATTATTAATATGGTTCTTCAGACCAGTTGCTGGCTATTTATCATGGCAATACTTTAGAAATTTCTAGTAAATGAGATAAAAATGTTAGACACAAAAGCAATCTGTCCTTGGGAAGATCACCACATAACCATTGCATTAAAAATAGCTACGACAGTGTCAGCACCCTTTTCTCAGATTGCTCTGGCTAAATTAGAAAGGGTCCCCTGGCAACTCAAGAAAAATAAGTAATTCTCTCCATCACAGGCATGCATCAAGTGCAGTGAGCAGCACAACTGAGAAATATAGATGACACATTACAGAAAAAAAATCCCCAAACAACAAAACATTTCCTTACCTCCTTGAATAAGGATTAGCTAAATCATTTAAAACAGTAGAGTAAGACAAGATCTAGTCTTAGAAATCAATACAAGAACATATACTCACAATAAACGAAAAAATAGTATTTAATTGTATCAAAAAGACATAATATTACAGCTTAATGGAAAACTTAGGCAATTTTTGCAGTTTAGCTTTTGCAAAATGGGCACATGAATCAAATGAAGTGCCTTCAGTCATAAGGCCTTAAAATATTTGGGTATTTTGACCACTTAGAACTCAAGAGAGAACACGGAATGCACTGATACCTGTTATTGTCACTAGGAAGCACAAAGCTGCACAGGAAGCTCTGTTGCAGGTTATTATTACCAGTTAGTACCCATTCCTCCGACTTCATCAGCCTACTGCAAGAGGGGACTGAGCTGCCTCCCTGCTTGGGCTGAGACAGCCTCCATAGGAATTACACATGGTGCCAGTGCTCCATCATCCCAAACCATCTACAGTCCCCAAGATCTGGGCTGTTTTGCCTTCCAATCTCTACAAACTAAAGAGTCCTTTCCCAAAACAGGTGCATTCCAGGACAACAGTAAGTTTTGATATCTGTGAGGATGCCTCAAACTGCAAACTTTATCTCCTAAGGTATTTGAAAAAAGGTATTTCCAACTGTGCTTGTGAGGCACACCCAAGGGGCAGACAATATGGGACTCAGCACAAACAGACACAGTCCTACCAAAGAATCAAACCAGCTTCAACTTTGTCCCCATGGGTAACGTTCAGATAGCATAAACTTCAAACTCCATCCAGGCCAAGCCTGTGCCAGGCCACTCTGTAGGAGTTCCCTGCAATAGTTCCTAAGGACTGGCAAAAGCTTGTACTACAAAGTCAAAGAAAATATTCTTCTAAAAATGCAAACCCTTTCCTGGGGCAGTTCAGTTTGTGCACATCTAGCACAAACAACTACTTTTGCCTGATAAATCCTGTGACAGGATATTCAGTTTAGGTTCCTCTTCTTTAAATTGGATAATTTAAATTAAAATTACTGTCCATTCAAGCAAAAAAGAATAGATCTTAATGGAATAATATCAAGTTAATTTTCACTAAATTCTAATCTGATAGAAAACTTTTTTTTTTTTTTATCACAGACATAACTATCTGCAATGCAAAGGATTTCCCACAATACATTTCTAACAACTACATCTCCCCTTTTTTAAACATTTTTCTTTCAATACTCAAAACAGGTACTACCAAACTGATTTTTGACATGACTTGCTGACTGGGAGTGAATTAAAGAGACAAAATAAAGGGGATATCAGAGAATAAGACCAGAAGAAATCCTCTGTTGTATACATGTAAGAACAGGAAAATAAATTTTATATGATCAAGGCTGGGCCTTGTAGTATAGCTACAACTTCAACCTACTCATAATTCGACTTTTTCATTGTTATATTTTGCCTATAAGACAGAAAGATGGTAGAAAAGCCACAGAACATAACTGATCAGAGGTAAAAAGTAGTAGGTAACTCTCTTTTTAATAAGAATAACTTTTTCACCTACTAGGTAAAGGCTGAATGTGATATCCTACTTATGCCCTTGACAATGGAAAACAGCATCACCAAGGTAAGCAGAGAGAACTCAGTATTCATTTAGTCACTGGAGTATTAAAACCCATGGCAAGCAAAGGACAAACAGGAAGGTTTGACATGATAGGAACACGACACGTCCTTTGACTGTTTGCCATCCAATTTAATTTGTTCATTATGAGCTTGTCAAAATTGAGCAACCAGAGACTTCAGCACAGGGTACAAATCAGTTCTGTTGTTTGTACCCTTCACTCATGGTATCATGAGTGAAGGCTGAGATAACATCCACAAACCACTTCAGTCTACTCTTTTCCTTTTGTTCTCTTCAAAAACTATCCTTCATGCTGAAACTTCCAATAACCTCCTTGTAACTCAAAATTTAATTCAAAACCTTATTTCTAGAGAGATGAGGAAATGGGAGACTTTTGTTTAAGTAGCATGGGGTTTTGGCTCTTTTCAAATCTACTGGATGGATGAACATTATGAACGTTAACCTTGTAAAAAGAGCTTCTCTTCCTAAGAGATGCCACACATTGCACGCCATACAGTCAGTTTAGAAACCACTCAAAAGAGTGCCAGCAATCCTGTGCAACAGCTTATGCTCATAAGACAATGCTATCCAACTCTGAAAAGCAGAGGAACAGAGCAAGCCAGGATACAGTTGACCACACTGGAAACTGTCTGAGCCATTATGGTTCACAATCTCACCTTGTAAATGCTCCATGGGATACTTAAACAACTACGACTGTCTAGGAATTTGGGGTTAATCCAAAGAAAAATCACCTCACACATACTAGTTACTAGAATGTTTAATTGTGTTGAGGGAGAATCCCACAAACTTGGCTTGAAATAGGTCTCAACCCCAACACAGGCATCTGGGATAGAAAACTGCCTGGGCTCTGAAGAGTCAGACCCAACTCATTCCAGAGGAAATGCTACCAAAGAAATCTGGGCAGTCAAAAGCTGTCAACAAATAAGCAGAAAAAATATTCAGAATCATAAGGAAAACAAAAGTTAAGAGCTCAGGGAAAGCTAGGCACAAACTAGGGCCAGACTCTACTGCATTTTCCTCTTCGTGGTGCAGAGAGAAAAATTAAAGTCATCCTAAAGAAAACTTGAGCGTACACAGCTGTCAAACAAAACACTTTTCCATCCATCTTGATGAACACATACAACCACTTTTAAAGACTTTTCCCCTTCTTCCAGGAAGTCTGCATCACTGGGGTTGGTCATGCAACATTTAGAGCCCTGTACACATGAACAGCACCACTCTATAAAAGCCTCCCCAAAGATTAACTCCCTGCTCAAAGCCAACCAGTGTATTATTTGTGTGAGCAAGAAATCACTCCTTCTCCGCAATATTCCTAAGGGAGAAGTGCACGGCCCAGTTCCTGACAAAGTATGACTACAGCCTGTGCTTTAAGACCCGCCAAGCACTGTGATTGCTCCTTTTTCTAACAACTACCCATCCATCACTATGGAAGCCTCTGTTTGCTGCAGAGGGTGAAAAGCGGGTGAAAAAGAGGTGAAAAGTATACTCCTCATGCTGGGGAGGGGTATATATTCCCTCCTTCATCCTCATCACCTTCCAGGTCTGAATGAAGGTATCTGTGGTGAATTCAATATCCTGGCACTAGAGAGAGGGGTAGAATTGGCAGGGGCACTGTGGAGCTTGAACTGGGAGGGTTGGTGTGGCTCTCACGAGGGTACCACCCTGGAGCACAGACAGCCACAGTGCTATCCATGTTTAGTGATGTTGGTGACCTGTACATTCAGAATTTCACTACATACACAGTGCTATTCAATACACACCTATCTGTAGGTGGACTTGTTCCTTTTACAGGTCCTCTCTTCTAAATCAAAGACCACCGTTCTTCATTTGTTACAATATTGACTTCTGAAAAACATTTATTCTTGTTAATGGGGAATAAATAGGTAAACTGGGGGGAAAGATGAACTTGGGTAAATCCATAAAACCATTTAATGGGTGGGGTCTCGCCTAGGTCTGACTATGAGTGAGTTTTAGCCAGGAATGTAGCATAGTCCCAGATGTGATGTCTCCCTTAATAATTCCAGTGATTCCTGCTTTTTTACTGTTCTCTGTATTGGGAAGCAGCTGTGGCTCACAGCTGCAGTTCTTGCTGTGAGGGTAACACAGAGAGTCTGGCTGATCCTGTGCACTTCAAGTATATAGATCATGATAAAATTACACAGTGGAACTTGCCAAAAATAGTAGGCTGCAATTAAAAAGGATATATAGCACACTTCACAAAAACTTAACAGCACAAATTATTGTTCACAGAGATATATTGCTACTTTACTGACTACTGATACCATTCCCACCTTTTTGGCTCATGGATGTTTTGCAGATGCACACATCTGTAGTATGCAGTTACCACAGTCCTGATTTTTCTCAGGTTCTCTCTGAACATGGAAAACTGCATGCATGCATAAAATATAGCATACACTCAGATAGCTGTCACCACCAAATAATACATCCCACTGAAGAACAACACTGCAAACAGTCTTTTATCCCAACTCTCCTGCCCATCTTTACACACAACATGAGAGTTGACATTTTAAGCTGCTCTGATTTCTGCAGCTTTTTTTTTTTTTTTTTTTTTTTTAGAAGCTTTCATATGACATAGAAGTATCAGGTCTCCATTTGACAGAGTATCAGGTTGACTCATATCAAGCTAAACTCTCCTTCAGGCTAAGAACAAAATACCCTGACATGTTGCCACACAGTTAGAGTGGCAAATTCCCCAGATTATAAAACATCTGTTGAAAACCAGTTCCCCATCTAAGGCACAAGGGTTATGTTTCTATTCCTCTTATTCTTTGCTTCCTCCTCCTCTCATATACTTCACATTTCTCTGCAGTTTGATCTCTGCTGTTGCAGGTTCTCATCCCCTTTTAAGCTATCCTAACATCTCAAATTTATACAGCACTAGAATATACATTTATGGATTTAACTCACTTTTCCAAAAAGTCTCACTGATTATAAAAGCAAGTGAAAGAAGGGATAATTTTTATAGTCAGAAGCATTTAGGGCAATACTGCACACTGATGCATTAAGGCTTTTGAGAGGAGGAAAGGCATCGGGCTTGTCATCTATGTCAGTGCTCTCTATTTAAGACTAACAATTACAATGCAATCTCATCTGCACAGGCCTTTTGTGAACTGACATGCAGCTCATTTGTTTAAATGATCAAATAAAACACATCATGAGTCAATCAGTTCTAACTATCAGGAAAATAGGAGCTCATACCTAAATTCATTTTGCTGCAAGCAGATGGTGGATTGCTTTTCTGTCCCTTTATGCCGGAGTCCTGTTCCCTTAGATCCTCTCTACTAAGAGGGGGACGTACCGGGAGGTCAGTTTTCCGACAAGGTCATCTGCCTTCAGAGCATGAAGAGAATTGCACAGAAAGTGGGTTGGGCTATATTTAGAGTTTGGTCCAACTCCGTGCCAAGGTCCCCCCCGCTGTCTCTCTCTTGCAGCACCATCTCAGGTTTATTCTTGCAGATTCTCAGCCTACAGAACACACGAGGATAGGAAAGTCGCTCTGAGCTACTGCTGGATCGAGGTTTTTTGCAATTTGCTAAAAACAAGTGGATCAGCAGTTCAGATGAGAACTCCTTAAATCCTTCACTCTTCTAGTCCTTATCTTTTTCTTATTTAAGTGGATTTTCCCTTTTCAGTTGAATAAGGAGAGGAAACTGCCTGGGACAGAGCAAAAAGACTCTCCTGAGCAAAGGTAAGGCTGCTTTATTTTTGTATTGTCATTGTAATTACAGAGCAATTGATGATTTGGATCAGATATGCTTCTTCTGCTACACCAGTTCTGCATGTCAGCATTAAGGGTATTTTTGGATTATGAAATTCTTCATGTAAAAATATCAATTCTCATTATCACTGTGTATAAGAAATGGGAAAATAAAATGGGTATCAGCATGTGAAATAGAATATACACTATCTGATTTTTACCTGCTTAAATTACTGTAAAAAGCACGCAGCCATGCCAGTAGACTGTATCATTCTGAAAAATGAGAGAATCCCAAATGTGTGGCTATATGCACATTGATTACATATACAGGCATGCACCTAGATGTGTTCAGTCATGTTTCAGCCACATTATTTTGCACAATATGAGCAAGCATGCCAGCAAGTTTGCTTTAGAGGGCTTGCTGTAAATGGCACAGATATAAGTAAAAAATAATAATAATTAATAAATGAACACGTGCTCAAATCCCTGTATAGTTCCAAAGAAGTTGCTCAGCTCCAGAGCGCAGGTAGCATTACAGATCATATTGTATTTGGTGCCCTTTACACTGTATGCTATACACTGGTTCAGCATTGCTTCTCTTTATAAAAGCACATATGGCTCAACAATTTTTCTCAGCACCATTTTAAACTGTTGTGATTCTTAAGGAAAATAAAACCTCTGGACAGAATACATCATTGCATACCTGACTGTAAGGAGATCCTAACACACTTCAGGTCACATGGGCATGATGATACTTTAGTATGGATCCAACATGAGGAGAATGTTGTCATGTAAAGACACTCTGGAGCCATGGATTTAGCACTGGCACACACACACACTTTCTAATGCAACATGACCACAGCGAGGCCACAGGAATGGTGAAACATGAAAAAATTGGGTAGGAAGGTCCACTTGATCCAAAGGTCCAAACACTGATGGGACATCACCAAAACATTCTTCACAACATAATCACTGCGTAAAAGCCTTAGCAGAAGCAACTGAAGAAAGGCAGATGGATTCTGGATTAAAAGTAAGCAAAGAGCAAGAGAGGTCACCAAGTCACTGTGAGTTCAGCTAAGGTGACTGGGTGAATTCCCATAATTATTTCAGGTTGTCTTTCCTTAGCATAGCAGCTAGTTAAACGATGCCATGCATCAGGCTATAAAACATTCTAAGTTGGCAAAAGTCTAATCTGCTGAAAAAACTTCTCATTTTGCTTACTCTCAGCTCTATACAAGATCTCGTTCTTTGCTTCTGATTTTGCTTAGTAATTTATGCTTGGAGTCTTAAGTTTATTTGACAGAAGTAATAAACACCATCCCTTTCACACCAAATACCTTCCTAGCAGTCCTAACACTCTTTAACAAATGAAAATTGTGGTATCATGCCACGGAACCAACTTGGGCTGTGTTGCATGTGATAACTCAGATTCATCCAGAAGGCTGATATTGCAAGAACTTGGAAGAAGAGGCTGTTAAAGGAGGGTTACTGAAGTACTGCAAATGCGTTTATCAAATTTACCAGCAAGTAAAAGGTGTCACAGTATAAAAGCATCTAGTGCAATGTAAGATCTGAACAATCTTCTAGAAACAGTAGCTATACACTGATAGAAAAGGGGGAAAATACGTCTTCATGAATTTTAAATGTTCAGGTTTTGCCTAAAGTTATTGCTTAATGAATCAACTTAGTTTTTGTGATGCTTTGTGGTACTACTCTCCATTTGCACGTGGGAAAATATTACTTACTCCCCCATCAATATTAAAGACACCAGGGTTGTAGGGTTGGCTTAAAAAAAAGCAGTAGTGATGTGACTGTGCTTACTAATGCAGCATTGCCAAACATCCCCCTGGCAGATGGACAGGAGCGCTGCCACATCACAGTGGCAGACAGGGACTGGCTTGTTTTGAAGGAAGGGTCATCACACCCTTCCCACAGGAGATGAGCCTAAAATGTGTCTGTCACCCAAACTGGTGGGAGGTTTGTTGACATAGGGATGACAGGATGACAGCTTTGGAAAATGGCAGTATGATAATGAATATGAGCATGGCATTACCAGAAGAAGCTAGAGAAAAGCACATCTGAGTGAACAGGCCTCATATTCTAAGGTAGACAAACCTCAGTCTGCTTCTAGCCTCCCTCTGGGGCCAATTCTACTTGGTGGGTTCTTAGTCTTTCTATTCTCTCCTCATAAAACTCCATTAAAAAATTCCGGCACCATGAGTTAGCTTTGTCTTGCTATGGTATGGTCTCCAATGGGCACAATATGTCCATTCTAGTGGAGACCACCATGGAAGAGAAAAAAATTTTAAAAAAATTAATTTAAAGGAGGAAATTTATTTTTTTCTCCTCTCATGTAAGAAAGAAAGAAAGACTGAAACCCTTCAATTTTATTAGAGGGGCTGATAGGGCTGAAACCCACCTTCCTTCCCTGTGGTGGAAGGGCATGGCCATACATACTGAATGACATGTCCAAGGCTGTGGAGGAGGAGGAAGGGAAAGCTTGGCTAATGATGTATGCTGCCAACTGCCCAGGCAAAGCTCCAAGAGCACATTCACTCACTCGTTGCTTTGGCACTGTCCCCCTCAGCTGACAGGTGTAAGCAGGGCCAGAGCCAGAGGGGTAAATCCAAACAGCGCCAGGGGGACAAGTCCCTGGGGGGATCAGCAGTCAGATCCCCTGCTCTACTCACTGTATTTATGTTCTGCCTTGGGAGCTTTCTTCTGGTGCAACCAAACAACAGATAAGCCTGAGATTTTTCTCGCTTTCTGCCAAGCTGAACAGTAAAACAAGCTGGGATTTTGGGGAGAGTCAGATACCTCAACCCGTACTGAAACAAGGACCTTTAACAGGAGGTCCTGCCAGGTGCCACAGCACCAATGCTACATGGCTCTGCAGTCAACCTGCAGGACCCAAGACACCTCCATCCACCACCACCAATATACAGCTGGTGCTGCAGCTTGCATCGAGGCAGGGACACCCAAAAGGGGCTTGGAAGAGTGTGAAAAGGGTAAAGGTGGCACTGGGAGTCAGTCTGTGAGTACTTGGGTACAGCTCTATGTGTACACCTGTGTAAGGGAGGAACACAAAATTTGGTATGAAAACAGGTGCCTACAGCTGCTAAAGGAGCTCTGCCTTAAATCCTGCACCGAAACTTTCTTTCAAAACCTTTAGTGACTATTGCCACAACTTCCGAATATACTTTCCAGGAAGAGCTGGATGATGACATGCCAATATATGCTGTATAGGAAAGAGAGATACTTACAGACACAGAAAAATCCCAAAGCTATAATTAAGCAAGCAGCTAATCAAATAATTACAGTCATTCTGCTAAACATTACTTTCCCTTGAGACTTATTTGTAATAGGGACAGGGAAAGAAATCGAAGATCATACTCACAACCAGGCACATAACCCCAACCTTTGTCTGACCTGCTTTCACAAATCCATCTCTCAAAAATGGGAAGGAAAAAACCCTGACAACACAACTTTTCCATAGGGTGTCCTGCTGGTAGAGTCTGCCCTGAGGAGAGGAACAGACCCATCATCTGCATTTTTTTTCAGTCTGATACAAGTGTTGGGACGGACAGAAAGCTCTCCAACACTGGTTTTCATGTTTTGCAATTACAGAATATTACTTTTAAATGTGGCAAAGCGACTGTTGTCTACTGAAAGTACAAAAAAATCTTCATGCACACAACTAAGCACAGGTAAGGCACAGGACAATAAATCCACTGGATCAGTGAGATACTCTTCAGGCCTGCAGTATCACACTGCTTGCCGGTCGCAGGTGCCAGCTCTGAACTCAGGAAAACTGCAGGCAGACCACAATCTGCTATACCCAGTGCCCTATTTCTTGCCCAGACAACTTTGTGGTCCCACTCAATACAATTTCCTGGCTCTCGGTCCCTACTTTGGTGATTATTCAGGATGGGTATACAACCCATTCATGTGAGAAGATGAAGGTTGTCAACTTTAAAACAATTTCCAATGACAATCCCATCTATACAGTGTGGCATTAAGCTATGCAGGAAGAAACAGTTAAAACTGGGATTATATAAAACTGACACAAATTTCTTATCTTCCATTACATAAGCCTAAATTCTTTCAATTGCAGCAAATTCAGTGATCATTACTGATGCTGAAATGCCACAGAAAGTAATCCAACAACACTTGAGTTCCTCTGTCCCAAACACTAGAGAATGAAAGTGCATATAGACAACTGCAAAACAGTAAATCACAATTTTACATAAAATGAACCATAGTCCTGTTAGAAGAAATCCTTGGAGGTGAACTTTCTCACTTTTCACTCATAACCAGCTTTTGAGTACACCAGTCTGATCTGCAGGCATTCACTTCAACAAGAGAGCAGAGTCCAATCCCTAGCACAAATAACTTTGCAAAAAATCAGTATGTACAACATGGTTGTATTTTAGCACAGTCCTCATGCACTTTTCTTAACAACTAATAATATCATGGGTGAATAAAAGACTGAAGGATGAAAAAAAATATCTCTAAATGGATGTCAAATAATTTAGTGCTCTCCCTTAAGAAACAATTTAAAAATCATGTAGAAAGTACAGTAAAAATAGGCATTTTATACCATCTTGTCGGTCTTTAGGAACACTCAATTTAACATAGCAAATGAGCAGCAGCCACTCTCCCTGTCACTGAGTTCTCTTCTGCTAACACAACGCTCAGAGATGTCACCCAGTACAAGTTGATGTACGTCCCCTCTCACAACACCTGCCTGAAAGAAGGGGGTGGCAAGGAAGTCCCACTTGGGAAGAAAGTGAGACTGTACAGGATGAGCTTGTCAGTATATGAGAAAAATGAAGGGTTGAGAAGATGTGTCAGGGCTCATGTGCTCGAGCACCTGCTGTTGCTGTGCAGTTCCTCTCACTCAGCCGAGCCAAGGGGCTGCACATTCCTTGCTGCACATTCACCCACTCATCAGCACCAGCCCACTTAGAAGGAGAGACAACCAGGCTGCAATGGAGACAAGCAGACACCCAGAGGTTGAAATTATATGGCCTTTTTTGCAACTTGAGGCACTTGAAGGGGGGGCGGGAAACAGAGTTTTTGCTCCTCCTCAAAATACCTTTCATCTGACTTCCAGCTGTCTGAGGTGGACAGCATGTAGTATAATTATAGATTTATTGAGTCTTCCCAGAGATTGGCTCCTTACGTGGGCAAAGAATTTCACAAATCTCTTTGGGAGCCTGGATATTCCTCCATTTTAGACTTCTCTGTCATAAACATACAAGGCAGGTTTCCCATCAAGTTTGCTCCCTGACACCGAAACAAAAGGAAGAAATGCCAGGCTTCATCAAACAGTGCAGGGTATGGAGTCATCACTGCAGAAGGCACAGCTACACTCTTCCCTACTGTCTTCTCCTCTGACATGTCACTTAAATAGAACTGCTAACACTGAAGACTTTTTTGGCATTACAAGTGTAAAGTTATAGTATGTACTAAGCAGTTAATATTCTATTTTACAATTGATGATGTACTCATCATAGATGAGTCAATACATTGTGTTTCATTTGTGTAAATGCCCAGTCCACGTGGTCTGAGGAGGAAGTTCTAGAGGATTTATTTGGATGGAAGTCAGGGCATGTATGTGCTGTGTTATACTAAAGAGATTGGGAGTATTCATTGAGAGGGACTCATTTGAGAGGGGCTTCTTAGCCTTTAGCAAACCACTAGCATTTCTTCCATCTCAGTTAGTCTTACTGCAGGAAAAAAAAAAGATGCAGAAATATCCCTTAATGGGGTTTGTTGGAGCCTAAATAACATATGTGAAGTCCTGTGGGATTCTGGAAGTGCTATAGGAGAATATAATAGTTGTTTTTTATATTGTGACAGAAAGGACATGAAATCCCTTTCTTTAACACTTGAAAAAGCAAAAGTGTTTTTAAAAGTCTTTTTGAGAATCCAAACCAGTTGCATTCAGATCATTAGTACAAAGAACGAACTTGGGTCTTACTCTGTCAGAGCCAAAACTAAGTTAGATGCATTTTGATCTTGAGTTACAATCTCCACGCTCCAGTATTGACAGCCACAATCAAAGGCTTCTTTGTCATGTCTTTGCTATTCAGCAGCTTCTGGGAGAGTGCCCCTGACAGGACACAAGAGAAAGATAAGGGTCAGCCTTATCCAGAGGGTTTCACTACCACATCCAGCTCAAGGACAAACTGCTGACAGACTCTGCAAAGCTGGGGCCAGAATATGCGCGGGGTGGGAGAGACAGAAGCAGTGCTTTATCTAGATCCTGAAGTCTGGACTCTGGAGACAGCCTCGTAAGGCAGATGTCCTCTGGTATCCTGTACGGATTCACATGATGTGAGCTCCTCCTTCGAGACCCTGTTGGGAAATGCAG
Source organism: Chamaea fasciata (assembly GCF_029207755.1). NCBI lineage: Eukaryota > Metazoa > Chordata > Aves > Passeriformes > Sylviidae > Chamaea > Chamaea fasciata. The sequence goes on along the minus strand of NW_027094087.1, from coordinate 20,702,360 downwards.
TCTCCAACTTGTTGATTTACTGCAGGACTGCTGATAAGGAAACTCCTGTAGCAGAACCAACCCACAGCACAACAAGGACGAGATAGGAAGCACATCTGCACAGGGAGATCAGTGTCTTAGCCAAAGTTACAGAAAACAGAAATCGTAAATTATTCCATGTCTTACAATATGGAAAACAGCATAACCCTCATATCAGAGATACTTTGTCTCTCACTGTTTGTCTTTGGGAGCAGAAAGAATGGCTATATACAATTAATGACATCAAACAGTGCCCAGCATAGCAATAAAAAAAACCCCAAACAATACATTAAGTACTGTCATGGTCATTTTATCCTTTGGTTTTTGTTTTAAACTGAACTAATTACTTAGCTCAGCAATGGTCAAGACTGGAAGGCTACACCAGGACGGTAATGAAGGTATAACCCTGGGGAACAATTTTGAGTATAAGGAAGGTTACAGCTGACTACATTTTAATTAATCCAAGTAGTACAGCACTCTGAATCCCCAGATATCCCAGATCAATTTGGAGACTAACATGATTCGTTTTACAGCACACTTTAACATTGCTCTAATAAATTCTTCAACAGTTCTTTTAAGTCTCAGAGGTAATCTAATTTCTCTTCTATTTTTATTATAGAGGCTTTCAAAAGACATTTCAACTATATATCACTAAAATCATGTGGCTGTGAAATGCCAAATATAGCATCAGAAACCAAATACCTCTTCAATACTTGTATTAATTAAAAGCACAAAAACATTCCTAATCATAAAAGAAGGGTTTATTTTGATAAAGCATTTTAATTTAAAATATGCCTCTCTTATAATAAAGATGAGCCACAGTAGCATTTGGTTAAAAAGCTCAGCAGTGAACTAGCATAATAATATGAGATAACATGAAAAGATGAAAAGCAGGATGTTCAGGGTTCAACACATGGTGCAGTGTCATATACATTTTCTGTATAATCCAGGCTTACAGGAGTTGTGCCTAAAGTCTGACAAAACATGCACATAAATATGTGGCAAACAAAGAACCAGATCCCAAAATAAGCAAGTTTTGAGCTAATACATCATAAGACTCATAAGATGATGTCATCTATATCTTTAAATTCAGAAAGCACATAAATTTTCCTGTGCATTCTCCTTTGCATCATGAATTCACCAGTGTTTTGCTGCTGTATGAAAATGAAAATGTTAAATTGCCCAGGACTCTCCCTGCTTCTACTGAGACACTGCAGTCCCCAGCATCAGTTAAACGTGACCTGTGGAGGTGGCTGCACACTGTCCCCATCCAGTAGCAGCAGTAGATACCAAATCTTCCTCCAAAAGGGATGTAATAACCAGAAAAAGATCCAATGTGAAAGGACCAGGAAAACCCCTGAAGAAAATATTCTAGCGGAAATGGCTAAACCCAAGAGAAGGGCAGCCAGCACATGCCAACGAAGCCAGTGGCAGTGGTGGCAGGAAAGGGAATGAGGGTAAGAGATGTGGAACTCTAATTCTGACCCAGAACATTTCTCTTTGTTGTCATGTAGAAAATGCTTTGTTTTCTGCAAAACCCAACCCTCTCCCCTTCTCAACAGGGTGAGCTTCTGCATCCCCTGCTCAGGGTCTGGACAGTCACGGTCCCTGCTGGAGGCGCTGTCACACAGGGGTGGAAACACACTTGCTCCTGGCAGCTCCTACCCCTGTGAAGGGATACCAAGTTCCTGCCGGCTATACCACTAGGCTAAATCCAGCCCAACTCTGCCAGCTGTTCATTGTTGTTACCTACATTTTTCGAAAAGACAGGCACTGAAGAGGCTGGGGGAAAGAAAGAGAAGTAAATTCACATGTCCCTTGCCCCAGTGTACCCATAAAGCTGACAAAACCCAACCCAATTAAAATAAATGATGAATTAGATTAGTTTTCCAGGGTGAAATTGGTGCGTGCAGGATAAAAAAACATATCTCACTTTGTGCAGGAGCAATGAAGTAAATCTGATTTAAGAGACTGATAATGGATTTCCTTTCGCAACAGGCGATGTACAGACCTATGCTCAGATCTCTAGCATGGCATCTAGCTCATTATTTTCTGTTTGCTTCTGCTAACCCAACAGTACCGCAGATATTCTATTTTACAGTTGTCATTCCCCCAGCAGTTACAGTAATAATTTGTTTCAGTAAATAATCACAGAATTGGGTAAAGGCAATGGCATTCTCTGGAGCATGTAAAATTATTCCAGGCTGGAAACCAGTCATTCATGCTTAGCAGTAATTGTTTGTGAAACCAATGCTTGAAGAGCTTGGACTGCAAACCTCAAAATGGAAAAAGCATCAAATTATTACTGTAAACAGGGCACAAAATCTGACTTTTTTATTTGGAGAGGCAGTCTCTGCACAGATTTTCAAGCCTCAGTCATTTTAATTTTTTTTTTTTTTTTTTTTTTTTTTTTTTTTTTTTTTTTTACACTGGGCAACCAACTGAGTATTTAGTTCAAGTTTCAGAAGAGCTTGAGTGATGTATTTAACACCCACTGGGTACACCACCACTTACACCGTGTTCAAGCCAGCAGGAAAGGAACAGCTGCTATTGCTCTCCCTGCCTCAGGTTAAATACCAGGAATGTGTGACAGTACCAGCACTTGCATGCTGCAGCCTTGAGAGATCAAGAATTCCCCTCCTAATTTTATATTCTTCACCCATTCCATCTCTTTTAATTGCATCCAAGGATGTGGAAAGGTAAATAACATGGTGCACTTCACCTTGGGCTGACCCTAAAAACTGCTTCAAAACGGCAAGCTTGGGCAGATCATACCCAGCACCTCAGAAGGGAGCCCAAAAGAGCTTGAGCCTACAAAGCTCTATCACTCCATGGTTCTGAACTCTGGCTGACAAAAAAGGTGTAGAAGGGATAGGTCAAAAGCCTCCAACCTGTGTACAACACAGAAAGTATTAAAGAGACCAAACAGTTCTCAGCTCCCAAACTGAAAATGGGAAGCAGAAGTGGCTGCAGAGGATTTTAATTCAAAAAACTGCTGCGGTTCTGGTTTGTTGGTCAAGACTTGTGGTAGGATGTATTTCACTAAGCACACTTGTAGTCTGCTATTCAAGGGTGAAAAAAGTTCCTTCTGCTGTATTCTTGAGTTCAGTTGTGGGGTCATTTTTCTAAGAGAGTTTTGAAGTGTACAGAGCCAAGAATTGGACATGATCACGCATCCATAGATCTGTGCTGCATTCAACACAGTCTGCTACAAGGTGCGAGCAACTTGCCTGCAGAACAAACAGGAGTCAATCCCAATCTGTCTCAGATGGTTCCTCCTGTTCTTCTCAGGAGGCCCAAGGCAGGCAGCTGCTCCTCCTCACTAGGAGTGCTTGCTGTGGCATCCCAACAGATTAGGCTCCATTCCCCATGAATCTATACATTATTAATCTTATCTGAAGCAGACAGTGCTGACGCCCAGCTTCCTCAGTGTCTGGAGGAATCCCAGCTGTCTCCAGCTCAGCACAAGGAAATTGAATCTCTGCATGTATTAAGAATAAATATTTCTTAAGGATTCAGAATCCTTCCCCTCTCCTTTTCCCTATGCACTATCAAACCAACTGCCTGGGATTCATATGCCACTCCATGGCTCTGCATGCCCAGGAGCAGCACACTCTTTATCTTCTGCTTACAAAATGACTGTGCCACGTTCTCCCACACAAGGACCTGGCCCCAACAGCCCATCCATTTGAGGATTTTTGGACGGGTTATGCAAGGACTGTCTTTATCAGACCAACAGGAGATGCCCAGATTTTGCAGCCAGTGGAAGACAGGGCAAGCACACCTCTCAGAGCACAGGAATGGACACCAAAGAAAACTACTGTACTCAACAATTCCTTAAAATGTACCTCTAAGAAATACTTCATGTTCTTGGGTCTAAGGTTTAACAATTTCTATGGTTTTTTTCATCAGCTGTGGAACATTACAGCCAAGAAACCACACAGTTGCTAATGTTGTAGATAAAATAGCTCATTGCTACTGAAAGACAACCAAATTGAGAAACAACATCTAACCCTGAACGTAAGAACTGGTTTAAGTGGTAGCAGGTAAGATTCATATTCATCAGCCCTTCTTAGAAGTGACTCTAATGAACTTGATGGCAAATTACACAAAAGGAGGGAAGAAATGGATTTTGATGGACTTACAGAGCTTTTGAAGTCTCTAACCATCTCAAAGATGTTCTCATGGTTGTGTAGACAGGGCACAGACTGGGGCATTACAAAAACATGGTTTGACAGATAGATTAACTCCTTAAAATCCAAAGGGCACTAATTACTGTAGCTAATTTTGCATCAGAAGTTTGTTTCTTTGATCAGTTTTGCATTTCAGGCTGCAGTCCAGCAGTAAGTTGGTTTACGAACAGTCACATTAAGACACACATATCTTGCATATCTTATCCTCTCAGGAAACTCAGGGGTCTCTACTGTGTCAGCATTACATGTAAAAAAGGGCTATTTTTAAATAAAAACATTTCCCTCTGGGGTAAAAAGTGAACTCCAAACAGTTTTTGATCCCCTAAATCAGGAACTGAGACTTTGCTAGCAAGTGGGAGAGTTTTCTACAATTCAAAAGGTTACAACCAAGGGATGAAAGCAACCTGAAATGGCTCACAAGCAGTCATTTTTACTGTAGAAAGTGACACACCATGTTCAGATCTAATAAAAGCACATCAGTTGTTGTTATGAAAAAGACACTAATCTGACCCACTGTTTTCCACAGGTTTACAGCACTAATAAATCCATGTTTGTATCATTAATCTGTAGAACTAATGACCAGTATGAGTGCAGTAAGTGGTGATTAAAGCAATCAAAATGCCCCATTATACAAATGTTATTGCCGTTGTGTGAGGAGGCACTGTGTGGTAAAGGAGTATTAACCTCAAAAATTGTGTTCATTTTACAGTTGGGCTCTCCAACGAAAGCTGGATTTGGATCACGTTAGTGTAATAACATGTTCTCAAGTGTTATTTTATTTTTCAAACTGGTAATTGTAATGAAACACTCTGGCTGAATAGTATTACCCTCACCCACTTACACCATTAAAACAAGATGTCAAATTTACTTTTCCTAAAGCTTGATTTTGGCAAAGCAAGTCATCTGTATTCTCAGGTACTGTTTAGAAAGCAGGATTAGCAGATTGAGCCATTTACCTCCTCGAATAATGCACTTTTTACATTGCCATAGTTGCCACATAACTTCAGCCATGGGAAATAAAAAGCTGTGGTAAATCTGTGTTTGACAGGGCTCTTTAGGCCTCTTGGAGCACGCTGATAAGCTTTGTAGCATAAGTCCTGGTATGAAGTACTTGAAAAAAAATAAAGATTTCCAGCTAGAAAATTGAAATGTATTATACATCTATACTCAAATTCCACAAGGTAAACCTACTCACATGTATTTACCTGGTAGATATGTATGAAGGTGCTTTGACTGTTTATTATTGCAACAGAGGAAGGCTGGATAAGCATTTATAATCTCAACAAATTAGCTTTAGCCTATAGCCTTCCCCACACTCATCTCTGGGTTTGACTCTTACAGTCACCTATGTATTTATATTAAGACACTTTCAGTAAGCCTTCATCACAAGGCAATGATAATTAGTTCCCATTAACTGATTTTCAATTAACCAGAGGTCTTAAGAATCTGATGTCTCACATAGTAATGTAGAGTTGGAGCCAAGGTCTGCCTGTTTATACGGGACAAAACAATTTAAATATACACTAGTAAGAGAGTTTGATTTTAATCATGCAAGACGGAGTATTTGTCCAAGCAAAAGCACAAGGGGAATACACTAAAAACCAAAAGAAAATAAACCTCCTAAAACGTGGCCGTTGAAAGAAAATTATGGTTGCATCTCATGTTAGAAATATTGATATATGAGTTCAGAGTTGCTGCCAAGGTTATGGTCATTCTGAATACATATTGGTCATTCAGCTTCTACCCACCAGATTTAAAGAATAAAACAACATATAGATTTGCACAGATCTGATACTACAAGTGAAATTTAACAAGTTGTTTGCTTTTTTTGTTGTCTTGTTTTGTTAAAACCAACCACCATTCTGCATGTGTTTAGAAAAAGTCACATTTTTCAGGAGTCTTTTAATCAATTGTAGCAATTTATAAACCCATTTCAAAAATAAATATTTAGAGGTCATGTAAGCAATGAACTCAGAGAATGGCTGAGATTCAAGCATTGTGTAGACTGAATGACATGATCCTCCAGACATTTTTCTGCCCATGTGGTGCCATCAAAGAATTTTGGGTTGTTTTTTTTTTTTTTTGTTTTGTTTTTATTTAAACATCATGGCAAAAATTAGGAAGGAAATAGAGAGACACATGAGAACTGTGAAAAGAGACAGTAATAATCCAAGAGGGGTCATATCCCATCACTCAAACATGGGCCAGCAGAAGAGAAGGAACAAGATAAGAAGGAAAATCAGAGCAGCAATGGCAGCCATGTCTTTTCTTGGAAAGAGCTTAAGAACGAAATTAAAATAGAAAACAACCCTCACATTTCTCTTCAGACATCAGCTATTCTCTGTACTCTCCTCTTCTTACCAGTCTGGAGATGACTTTTACCAGGAAACCATTTTCAATTGCCCATTTGGATTGTGAAGTGCTTGAAGAAAGCACTGAGGACTTGGCTGTCATGCCAACATTAAATGTGGCTGGCAAAATACTCTGCTCCACTAATTACCTTTCCTTGATCAAAAAGCTTCCTGGGGGTGACCAAGGAAAAGGGGAAGGAGAAACAACACCTCACTGTTGATAAATTATCTGCCATTTCAGACCCCTAGAAAACTCTAGAAAAGTGCTACCTCTCCTCCAGTTTAAATACAAACACAAGACTGAGGCACCTGGATTTTGACATCCACACAAAGGATTCTTCTCTGGCCTGGCCACCAACCATGCCAGGTCTCTGCAGCAATTTGCAGCAATATCCTCCATTGGATTATGCTGCTAAATTAGCTGCAGATGCTTCTGTAGTCAATCTTTCCTTAGCTGTGTGCTTCAGAAAAAAATGAACTGGAAAATTCTGCTTCATCGGCTCTGTATCAGCCACAAAAAACTGCATGAAATCATGAAGCTCAAATGCCCCTGGAGAATTCTGGAGCACCACTGTCACATCCCCATTTTACAATTTCATCCACTCAGCTGAAAGGATGTTTAAAACCAACATTTCTGGGGACAAAGAAAATCTCATTTCATTCTTCTCTCATTACTGAAGTGTGGATGAAACCTATTCCCAGAAAAGTGAAAAATAAATAAATGTTGGTATATGCAGGAAATTTTTAGCCTCAGAAGTGGAATTTCTCACAAGAACTGTTGAGCAGCTGAATGGATAGGAAAGAACACTATTACTTCTCTTAGCCAAAGCAAATGCTAACACGATTCTATTGTCTCCCTTTAAGGTTCATTTACACAAAGGGAGGTGAGCCTATCAGTAAATAACAGACTAAACTATCACATGCCCATAAGCCTCTCATCCTGTAACTGCCATATACCCAAATATCACCATGAAAGCAGATCCCACACTCAAGGTGGAAGCCATCTAAGGCCTTTCAGTAAACTCAAGCACCATTTCAGACTCTGAGGTGCTGTTTCTTAACAGCATGACACAAGCCATCGTGCTGACAGCGAGGCTGTTTCTGAGAAACACCACTGCACTTCCATGCCTGACTCTTCTCCTATTTCTCACGTTTACCTCCATATTTGAAAAGCTTGTTTGGTGCTCCAACTCATCCTACACCATGAGCTAAATCCGTTAAAGTTAAACCCTTAGTTCTTTCATTTTGGGTTTAAGTCTGAGATTGAGAATCTAATAAAATCCAGGATACTCAAACTATGTCCTGCAACTACAAAATACAGTCCTTTTCCCAGCACCTTCTGTATATATAATGGAAAAAATACTACAAAGCTTGTCAGAAACAAAAGCCACCTTCTCTATAGAAGAGTAGAGTGCAATTTCAGAGGGCAGCCACAGCCTCTAGTGAAAACAGATATGCCAGAGCACAGAACGGGAAGATGATTTTTCCCAAATTACAGGTCAAGTTAAATGGCAACGCCAGGAACAGTATGCAAATCTTACTGATGTCGTAAAACATCTGCAAGCCCATGTGTGGCTTTTCTGCTTACTTATGTGTCTCTACATCTAGTTATTTTTCACATGCTGAATATGCAAGACTGAGCTATGCTTTTCCCACACTTGGGAAGTGTTAGATGTAACTGCTCGTTATTTTCACGGAGTGAGAAACCATACCTTTGAATAGCCTTTGTTCATCTAAAATCCTGTGTCTTTATGCTTGCAGTTATCATATTTCTCTTAGGGTTACTAGAAATAGTACCATTTTTCTCCTATTTCTGAAAACTCTTTGTGGTTAAATAGGGAAATCTTCACTGTCTCTTACTACTTGTAAGGTTGTTTCTCCAAGTGCCCACTGTGCTGAACTTGGGTTACAAGTTATATCGCAAAAGAAAAAGAAAGCCACCAAGAATCCCCTATGGTCTTGGTGGCACATAAGCAGGGAAGCTCAAAGGGGCAGGGAAAGAGAAGATGCTGTACGCCTCCTACCCCCTGCTTTGTATGTGTAAAATCCCCATTTCTCAGGACACTCTTGGTGACTCCTCCATGCAGAGCCCACAGTGGGGTTCCCACTGCACCTCTCCTTTTCTTTGCTTCTTAGGGAATCAGGATTTATATATGACCACCACAATATGTCTGTGTGAATGTCTATGTCTGTGTGTTGATCCCAGAGTTTTTGTCTTGGCCCACAGCCATTGAGCCAAGATTCGATAAAAAGCTGGAGAAAGCAAATTCCTGCAAGTTCTTACAAGTTTTGTGAAAACAGGCAGGAAGGCAATTCTATAATTATCTTTGTGAAAGGCGAGGCTAGCATGTGCAATCTCAGAGAGAGGGGAGCATCCCAGTAAATTCCTCAGCCATGGGAAAAGTATCCACTGAGACTCACAGTCAACCACTGGACACAAATTTATAGGCAAGTAGGCATGTTCAACCCCAGTGCTCAGAAAACTACTCATCTGGCTAGGCAGGCACTGCAAAACATAGTCATTTGAATGATTTATTCCATTCTTTCTTCTAAATTTTTCCCAGCATTGGATCAGGAGGGAGCAAACTGGTGGGTGACACACATTTGCTAGCACAGCAAGGATCTTTATAAAGCAGATTTTGTATTTTCCAAATTAAACAAAAACAAAAACAAAAAAAAGGCCAATGACAGGGTGTGGTAAGGAATCCTGATTGTTTCTAAGCCTCTTTTCAAACACTTTGCATGCATGAACATTCAAATACAGAACAGCATCCATTCTGAAATAAGCACCAGAGTAGAGCCAATGCATCTGTCTTGGGGTAGCTAAATTTACTTTTTCAAGGTTTGTATTTCAGAGCACAGATATCTGTTATGAATATTTTGATCACACATCCCCAGTCAGCACTGGCTGTGACTGCTTAAATAAGAGGGGAAAGGGGAAGACTGAGCCCATCATCAGCCTTATTCAAGTCGTGCTCCTTTAGTTGCCCAAGCACAGTTCAGCTGCTCAAACCAGTCTGGCAATGGCCCTTTCCTCAGGCTGTTTACTGCTCCCCCTGCTTGTGATGGTCCAGGGGCAGTCACAGAGCAGAAGCAAGCCACTCACCTGGGAGATCTGCAGGGGACTGGAGGAAGCAGGCAGTGACCTTTTTGGCCAGCAAAAACCACAGCAGGAAGACGGTGCTTGTACAAACCTTATCACGCCACATAAAACTTCCCCGCCGGCGTAATAATGTAAGGGGAAACTATTTCCCACCGCAGCTTACTGTGTGAGGATGCAGCCTCTGTACAAAAGGACACGTGAATTTCCAGGCTAAAACAGTTGCGCCAGACCAGACAGGCACACTCTTAAGGAGTTCAGACACATCACACACAACATACTGCCCACAACAGCAGCAGTGGTAACAGTACAGGAAGCACAGAATGAAGGACAGGAGACTCAGACATGTGGCTGCACTGCCCAGAGGGTCCCACCAGTGAGTGAGAACTGAGCTGTGACACATCCTCTCTTGAACTTTCATGGTCCCAGAAACTAAACACAGTGTGGCAGGAGAGCTGTGGACTCCCTACAGCTCTGTCCACCTACCCTACCTGCATCAAATCTTGCTGCCTAATACCACCTTCATCTCTCCAACCCCCTCCTTTCTTCCCCCCATGGAACTTTGAATGTTATTTTTCACAAGTCGAAATTACCAACACTGATAGAATTCTTACATCTCAGTTTTAAAAATTATTTTTTAAAAGGTTTATGATTGCACTAAATATATCTCTCTGTACTCCAACCCTCTCCACTCAATCCCTATCTATAGATCCTTTAATGGGAATTATTCCATTTATTTTCTAGTTTCCCAGGTGATGACATGACAGACCTTCAACCTGGTCTTGCACAATCAGCAAAGGAGAGGTCAGTGAATTGGCAATAACAAAGTATTTGAGAGCCAGCAACAGGGAGGGGGAGTTCAGATACTCAACAATTACATACTAGCACAATTGCATCCTTCCCTCCAAAAAGACTCCAGCATAAGAAAAAAGCTTCAGGAGCAGATCCTTCATCGTAATCTCCTAAGATTGTTTTGATCTGGTTACTTAAACACTTAAGTTTGATTTGCTTGCCTTCGTCTGTGGCTGGGACCTGCAACAGAGACAAAGATCCGGTGCCAGAGATCTAAACAAGGGACCAAAACACAAAAGGTCCTACACATCTGTGAAACTTGTAATAGGCAATCAGGCAAGGATCTGAGTTTAATCTCTTGTACCTGGTTTTCTGTTGCTTTCGTATTCCCCTAGTCAACAGCCACTTCTCCTTTTAGGAATTTGGGATGAACATGCATTTCTTGCCAGTTCTCACAGATGGGCTCAGTTGGTCAGAGCATGGCGTTAAGAACACCCAGGTTGTGAGTTCAATCCCCATATGGGCCATTCACATAAAGAGCTGGACTCGATGATCCTCGTGGGTCCCTTCCAACTCAGAGCATCCTGTGATGGAGGACTTACATGGGCAGGGGCACAGTGCCTCTCCCACAGCATGCAATGGGAAAACCATTCCAGCAAAACTGCTCTACAGGACTGGGTCATACTGCCAGCGAACATAAGCCACAGGGAACCCCTGAGCAAGTCAGATCCCTGATGTGAGAAAAAGTGGGCCAGAAAGACATGCATGGAGGCAAGGGAATGGGAAAATACCTCTCCCCAGTAATATGAGATTTTGAAAAAGCTGATGTTTGACATAGGGAAAGGCAAGGCTGAAACATCTCGTTCTAAAAAAAAAACCCCATGGATGGACTCCTGTATGGCAGCATGAAACTCCTGAGTGGGAAGTTCAACAAACCACAATCTTTCTTAGCAAGGAGAGCCTTGTTAGCTCACCAATATGTGGGAATCTATATGAAAGAAGAAAGCAGCAAAGTATTTTTAAAACATCCATTTAAATCCAGACCAGCTCTCCCTCCTCAGTAAGGCTTCAGTGTAGTTGCTCCTGTTAGTGAGGGACTGGAAGTGGTGATATTTCAGGCCTATTCTTCAGCAGTGCTCTACAACCCCTGGCTCTGAAGCCAGCCTGCCAATCAGGCACCTTGCTCTGTTTGCACACAAACCCAAGTCACGTAACCTGAGGAGACATTAGCAACTCAACACTCACCACAGTTTCATGCCGTGGTCTGACCAAGAGGCACAAGCTCTTAACCACAGCATGCTGTGCACACTAATCCCTCCTTGATATTTCATGTCAGCTCCCACTGTGAATCAGCAGAGAGAGCAATGGATTCTGGCTTAACAAGTGGATTCAATTGCACTTGCACTTTTTGGACTAAGAGGGATTATCATTCCTACCTACATTACACAATGATCCCAACTGCAGTCCATCAACATCCTCCAAATGGTGCCCTAGCAGGGCTAATGTGCAGCTAGGGGTGTCCCAGCAGAGACTGCCTGAACAGCTCAGCCATTCTCTTCAGGGGAAAACACCAAAGGAGCTGATGTCATTTACACTTTACCTGACTGTGTCAAGCCAACTTGCTGTCGAGCCAACCACAACACAACAGTGACACTTTAAAATAAGTGTTCAGGACATGCTTTTCATTACCACAGTCAATCCAAACACAGCATCACTGCTTCCACCTCATGCAGGACTTTAAAAAGCTAAAGCAATAGCTACATGTGGATGATGAAAACATTCCACTGGGAACTGGAATATGCTGAACACTGGGCAAGAACATGAAGTTAGGTATTTTCTGTATCCAGAAGTGGTTTTTCATGACATATTAGACTTCCTAATTTTTATAATTCTTCTTTGAAGTTCAGGTCCAGAGTGAGGTGAGGCCCCAAGGCAGCATGGCACAGAAATGTGTGCAGCCAATATGGCACAGGATAACAAGTCCTTTGACTTGCCATCCAGAAAGGTCAGATACTTTGAGAGCTACCCATGGTATTTTACAGCTGCCTGATTGGAGGAAGCTGTGGATACAAATCCGTTCCGAGCAAGGCTGCTTCTCACTCATCTAGACTGGGAGCAGGTCTTTCAAACACTCAATAAAGAGCAAAGCTTCTGGAGGCATGACTGTTCTTAATGGATGTGCCAAGAAACTAAGAGCTCGGCTGTTATGGAGGGAGTCAATTATCTGCAGACAAGATACTGTGCAGGATCACTTCTAAAACAAAGTCAGTTACTTTCTTCCAACTGGTATCTGAAATTTGCCAACCATCCGTAAGAAAAGTATTCAAGAGAAAAATAAGGGAGCACAAACACGGGGATTAGCTGTAAAAATAGACTGTCTTCTTTTCATTACCATTAGTATTATTAATTGCAAGTGGAATCAGAATACATTCTCCTAGTGATAATGTAATTTAAGCAGTCTGTTATTCAGCATTGTGTTAAATCAATATTCTGCAAAATGTTAACCTCCATGCCAAGTTCATCCCCCTATCCCATCCCCAATATACTTGTTCCAAAAAACTCACTGTATTTAATCCCAAAGTTTATAAAGCAGATAACAAAAGCTATTGCAGTCAACTCTAGAGAATTACTTGCCCAGTTCTCTTGAAATCTCTACGGAAACTCCTGCTGGTATAATATTTAAAACTTTAGTCCCTAAAGAAATCTTTTCCATATGACCTCAGACCTAAAGCTACCTAAGTTGCATCAAACTGCTCAGACATGTTGATGCTGGCAGCAGGTCAAGTTCTTTTAAAATACAGTTATGATGTGCAATAAATAGTGAACAATGAAGTCACCACATGAGAAAAAATTTCAAAAGTTACCGATCAGAAAAAGCAAGGGAGATCTTGCACAGAAACAAGAACAATCATTTCAAAGAGTGGCTGAGTGCCCTCCTCTCTCAGAGCTTGTTCAGCCATTATGCTCTTCAAAGTACTGCATGTCACCCTTCAGCTCTGTCAATATGCTATATAGATCAAGGGTGGAGACACAGGTTAATACATAACCCAAGAGAGGTGAATATATTTGAAATTCCATCTGATCCTCATCAAAGGAAAAAAATCATCAGCCTTCCTTGAGAGTGCAAGAAGTTACCAAATGCCCCTGGGGACGATGGCTGCCCTTCTGAAATAAGGCCTTTCCCCCCCACAGCAATACCATCAGCTCCAGGTGGACTATATGGGTTCTCCATGGGATCTTCACCTTTCAATAGTGGCTTAGAACCAAGAATGTTACTATTGAAGAACAAGGGCGGAAGGGCTGAATCCCAAGATAAGTAAGCAGCAGGGCTGACCTCATCTGCTGTTCCCTAGGGCATTCCATTTAGGACCCCATGAAGTTCCTGAAACAGTATATGAAAAACAGACATTGAGGTTTTACTATTCATAGGCAGGAAGTAAACACCAGTTAGCAGGAATTAAAACCACTTATTCAGAGACATTTAAAACACAAACCCCACATACAAATCATGCTGGGGTTAAAGCAGTACTTTGATCCAATGAGGGAGCACAGGAGGAACAGGCCACAAGAAAATCCACATTTGTAGTGCACACGCACACACACACACACCTGTGAAGGCAGAGAGAGAACTAGAGAGTCAGGTATCCAGTGTTCTTCAAGAACACTGGCCACTACATTAAAATACCAGAATCTGAACCAAACCATTAGTTTGGTTCAGATCCATTCCCAGAGAAGCCAGTAGAAGAAAAACAGCAACAAAAGTCTCCAAAACAAACAACACATTTCAGTGGGCAGAAAATCAAGCTCCTCATGAGCACTTCGGAAAGTCTTCCTCCTACATGCATGCTCTGCTGAGAGAAACCTGTGTGAGCTGTCAAAACATTTCAGCTTTTGTCTACTTTGAGGTCTGTCCCATGCAGATGAGTCTCACCTGAGTTTCCCCCTTAATATGTGAAAGAAATCTACTCTATAAAGTATGCGTTTAAATATTCTCTAATACTGAAGCTTATCCTTCTAACATGCTGCAGACATTCAGAGGAAATTAACTGGGAAATAAAAGGTTTGAGAAACATCAACAATACAGGAAAAAAAGCAGTAGGAACATATGATGGACCCAGAATTTCACACCTATCACTGCAGCAAGCCACGTACTTTTATTCAGATCTTTTCACTTTTTTTCTACAGCGATGACCTCTTTTTATTTCTAGGCCTAAAATCACAGGCACCTCAGATGCCTGAGCTGCAGGATTAGGACCCACAGATGAAGGCAGCTGGCATTGTTCTCCGTTCATATAGTCTGTGACAGGCTCATGTGGACTGCACTGCAAGCAGTACAACTCCTATATTGGTCCACTGGACCCCTGCCACCAAACTGGCCTTCAGATCAAGTTAAACCAGAACAACCATAACAGGAGAAGATCACAGAGCAACTATTCCAAGGAAAAGGCTTTTGCTTGGGTTAAACAGATTTAAAGTGATCTCCCCAAAATATTTCTCCCCCACACACTCCCCATCCCAGTATGCTACAATTTTTCCAAGCAGTTGAGGACTACCGAATACTCAGTACTCTGAGATCAACATTTTCGTGTTTTCCTCCCTTAGAGGCAAATTAATAACTAAGGAAGAAATCACTTTAAAAGTACAATACTCAGTGCTTATATAATGCCAGCAACTCAAAGAGGTGCATGCACTTTTTAACGTACTTATTGATCACAATTCTAGAAAACTGGACATGTCTCTACTCAGTCTTTTACAATAGACACCAGTTTTGAGCAAACAATTTTTTTTTTTCCCAGTACCAAAAAATCATGCTTTTTAGGACCTTAAAAAGATGAAGAAAAACAGTTTTTGGTCAATTGCATCCGATGCAGCCAAAGTCTCACACTCAGCTAATAAAAAATAATTCTCTTGATGTAGCCAAGCTGTACTACACTGATATCTGGGTATTATCCTGGTGCTGGAAACACCTAATTCATAAAAATCCTGAATTCTATTCAAAAGCTGATAGGACACATGAATTTCAAGTGACAGGTACATCACCAGAGCACAAAGAACCTCTTGGTTTTGAGTCCACAGATTAAAAACCATAAACATTTAAAACAGGTTCTGCAAAAGAATAGACACACACTCCAGGGCCAACTCACTGCTCTGGCCCCCTGGCTTTATAATTCTACATATAACTGAAATAAACCCAGCTCAAAGCACCATTGTGAAAACTCTACTCAAAAGTTGCTCCGTTTACATGTTTTCATGTCCTAAGAGAGGGGCATAGAACACGATAAAAATATTAGGAATTGGGCTTTAGGAACTGTGATCTCACAGATGAGAACAGAACAATTTCAACTGCAGTCAACGGAATTCTAACACAGCCATGAGATCACAACGTGGCACTCAAAAAATACCTTCAATCATAAAATCCCCAGATGCAATGCCTGTGGCCAACATTTATACTAGCCACACGTGCATTATCCTGAAAGAAGGTTTTAATTATTTTTATAGTGAGATAATGTTCCCTTGACTATCTTAAAGTCTAGTAGCATGTAGCAATTAAATTTCATTCTCGAGAAGACAATAGCAAACATCTGCTACTTTGAATCCATACAAGAATTAGCAATTTTTCCATTTCTTCACAATAACATTGACTTTTCCACAATACCATAAAAGCTACTGACAAACGACATACAAAAATTTGAGGAGAAAGCAGGGGAAAGTCTTCTCTGGAGCCAAGTGTGAACTGGAAGTTTAACACTTTGCCAGTTGCAAGAAAAATGGGAAAGAAAAGACTTCATTCTGTAATAAAGTATCAGCTAACACACTTAGCAGAAGGAAACACACTCTTCACCAGCCAAATCTGACTTTCATTCCGTGAACTAAAAATATATCTAGAGAGGTCTTTTAATATGGCTGACCTCAAAATTTGGAACTTCCTTCCTTCCAGATGCAAAATAGCTCAAAATTATGCATTTTCAGGTAAGGATCCAAGGGCCCCTCTACTGTCTATTCCCCACAGAAGTTAATCACAAGCACTACTGAACACATCAGTGCTTGAAACTAAGGAAACACTGTAATTCCCACGTATGGATAGAATACTGAGCAACTGGTCTCTTCTGTGTTTTCTAGAATACACTACACAGAGAATATGCCTTTCCCTACCAAACACGGTTTCGAGTTGCAATTGCTTGACTTACCAAATTTAAAAGATTAGCCAGCTTGTTAGGACAAGTTCCTGTGATGAGCTGATTTTACATAGCCAATGATAGTACTGATCTGACACTGTAAGGGATCAAGAGTGCCAGCAGGATTCTCCATCCATAGGGACACTAAGGGATAGAACTCCAGCAGCTTTCCCTCTTGGGTGACCCTTAACATTAATCCAACATAATGCGCTTACAACATTCCCAAGCACCCATGTATAATAATCTGGCAGATTATTCTCTGTTCTGTAGTTTTTCTTCCAAATAATTTACAGGTTTGGATTTTTTTTATAACTTCAGGATAGCTAGTGAGTGGTTCAATCGTTCCCCTCAGTTTTGTACAGTCCAGTAAAAGGAACTGCTCTAAAGTGGGCACATATTTTTAAATTAAAAGGAAATTTGTGAGATCCTACCCCTGATTGTCTAAAGAATTCCTTCAGCTGTTTTGATATATGTGGCGAACTATATAAAACCATTTGGAAGCAACAGTTTCATCCCAAATCAGAAATGACACTTCTTTTATTGGCATGGTGGTGAGGAATGTGGAGTTACAAATCATCCAGTCATTAGGAATAGTAGACATTTCAAAGACAAACTCCAAATAAATGGACTAAATTTTTCTATAGCCACTGTCAAAGAAAGTGAGTATAATTATGTAGGAACAAAGCAACAGTACAGCTATTACTTAGTACATAAGCCCTGAGCAACTCAGTTTCGTTATGCAATGTTTAATTCAGAGGAATAAGACAGTCCCTCCATCTGAAAACTTTAATCCAAACCAAATTAAAATCCCAGGGAAATGCAGCAAGCAATTAAAAACACATTCCAAATAAAAACACCAAAAAATGGATGTCTGTCTTAAAAGAGACAAGGATGTATAGTTTGATGAGTTTTGTTTAACTGCTTAATTTCAGGGCCAAGCCTCATTTAAAAATTTATTTCACTCAAACTACAGACGAGGAAAAGTATATTCACACGATCTATAACAATCTTGTGTATAGCTAATGTTTTCTTGTAACAGGGCTGCTTCACTCTACGTTTAAGTTGCCTTTGAACTCCATCTCCTTAAGATGCCTTTGCAGTAAAAAACAATGGTGAAGTTTGCAGCCTGACTTGACTTTACATGTAAAGAGGAGCTCTTCACAGCTGGCTCACAGTAACACCCTCTGATCACTCCTTGGCAACAGCTGTAGAGATCCACCACCTGTGTTGGCCATGAGGAAACAAGAGGTGGGGGGAAAAAGCCTACAGGTTAATGTGGTGGGTTTTTTCTATCTATCATTCAGAGGTGACAAAGAGACACAGCCCATTATGTCTAAGACAGTACACAGCTCTGCCGTGCTTGTCACATAAAACCAATAAATTGCCTTCCTAAGGATGTAGCATTTACCTAAATAAATTGTAGGCTGGAACCATCTTGCATCACCACATCAGGATTTTTAGGTCATGCAGGTAGGCAAGTGCATTCAGAGCCAGGTAGGCAAATGTCTCATTTATGTTTCAAAACCTCAAATGATGTGGTATTTCACAAAGCTTTTTCTACTGCAACATCTTAGTCGGTTCATCCAGTTAAAAGGCTTCAGGATGAAACTGATATTGTGAAGGAAGTAAATTGCCATTCATTTTATTAAGAAGGATGAGGAAGACAAGGGAGGAACACCCAAAAAAGCAGTAAAGAAAGGTCTACGGTATGTAATTGTACCAGCTCTGTATCGCTGTGTAATCTAGTACAAAACTGGTTCCTGTTTTCTCCTTGGTTTATCATCCTTCATCTGGCAACTTTTCCCATCCATTGTGAATGCTCCTGATCATTCACAACTCTCTCACACCTCAACCTTATTAGCTCAGCTAGCCTACTGGGGGTCTTTACTGTGCCTTTGACTTAAATAGGAATTTTTCTATTGGTGCAAAGAAATCCTGACCAAAGTCTTCAAATAGTGCCAATACATATGCTTATGGCTAAATAAAATAAATGTGAAAAATGAAGCAATACATCAGTTAGATCCATTACATGTTCTTGCAGTGAGTAATAATTTCTTTTGTGTTTCAGAAGATTTTTAAGAGTCAACTGAAGCATGGGAAAATATTTAATGTGATTTTCCAAAGCACTGTGTTTCTGAAGCTCAGCCAGTCATGTAGTAGATTGAACACAGCATTACGAACTACTCTCACATGTAACCACAGGGACTCTATGACACAGGTTATTTAAAGCTTTATGAGATTCATTTACAATACTAGGTAAAGCACATTTCTGAAAGTATTTCACTGGCAACTGTCTGAAGCTGTGTTTCAAAAACCAGAGTGCAAATTTCACAGCCTCTAATTCCAGCAATCCACATCCTATAAAATATCCAGAATTTTTATCTTTTGCAGAATAGCTAGAATCCCACGCTCTTGCAAGACAATTTTTATATTTTTTCTTCCTAAACAATAAAAAATAACAAGAGCTGTTAGCAGGTTGGAAGAGGGTCAACAAAACTAGTGTCACGGGCTTTTTATTTCCTTTCTTTCAAACTCCATGGGGAGTCTAATGATCAAAACTTAGCAAAGTGTGTAAGTATGTTGTGTAACAGGATTGTTAGATCTCTTGGCTTCAGACTAAAAAGACTATAAACCAAAATTCCTATTATGGCTATTTCTTGATGTTTGGTGGTCTGTTATGCATTCCCAATATGGATAGTAATTTTCATCCTCTTGCCATTAAGATTTCTGATTAAAAGCATTGCTGCAATACGTCCATGAAATTACTGTAATCTGGGAATTTTTCTTTTGCAAAGAATGTAACAGAATAATTAATGTGTCTATCAATTCCATTCTCTTGGCTAATGCCGAAAGCGGAAGGGACGAATTATAGCCACTTGCTTGCTTTGGCTATCACATTGACAAAATGTCATAGAATCACGGAATCATTTAGGTTGGAAACGGCCTTTGTGTTAGACCCACTTGGAGCATTTCCAGAATGTCAGGAGCTCCATCTACTTCTGCCCACAGAGACCTGTCCCGATGGACAGTGCACACTCACAACAAACATCTGAAATAAAGCTGGGTCTTCCTAGAAACATCTGTTTTAACACTTCACTGTTGATCCACAAGAAAAGGGAAAGCAGACAAATTTGAAGCATATTTTGTACTTATGCTTAAGCAATTCCTGGTTGGAGCTTAAAAAGCTGGTTTTGATCAATGAAGTTCTCTGTTTCTCTGTGCTACGTTAAGGAATGCCTCGCCTTTCTTTGTCTGATGAGAGGGCCTGAGACTTGCCCCCAGCAGAGCCAATCTTTCCAAAGATTTCCTTCTTAAATGCTTCATCTATTTGGAGGGTTTTTCTGTACAGTAACCCACTGCTGTAGATTACAACCAGTGACCAGCAAACGGTTTTGAGCTTCACCAGTGTGACTAAGAAAAGAATCCGGCCTGAGTGCCATAAACACCATAAGCCAAATCTTAGTCACACAGAATTCAATGGCAAGCTTCCGATTGATTTTGTGGAATTCAGAACTTACTTTCTAGTCACAGACACTTATCTATTAAAAAACACAGAAGGAATCTGACATTAGACTTCCTCAATATATGTACTAAGGTGAAGCTTTTTGCTACATTTTAAGCACGTAATATTGAAACTTTTCTTCCAAAATTAAAATTTCACATCCTTTGGTATTTCTTATTTAGTATTCTACCTTCCCACTCCCTTGGTATTTTACAAGCAGATCTTAGCATCGTAAAACAGCACACCACATATAAATACACACCACATTAGATACAGCAGACTTCTCTCAAAGGAAGTGAATTCACAAGTTCTGAGGTCAGTTGAGTAGTTTTTCCTCTAAACAGCTAAGTCAGTCTTTTCCCCAATAAATGTAAAGTAGCATTTTAGATCTTCACATATAACTTGAACATCATTTTGTAACTCCTCAGAGAAAATACTGATACTTAACAAGCTCTTTTTTAAAAATACAGACCCAAATCCCCCGAAATCAAAATGGCCAAAACAAGAAACTCAATCAGGAAATTAAATAAGTTCCTAAATTTCTGCACATGGCTGGACTTGCCTCAACAGGCCTTAAATGCATCAGCAAAATATAAATGAAAGTTAGTTAGATAATCTTGTAACCATAACTGCAGACTTTATTGCATACTTTGAATAGTTATTTGCTTCCAAAAGCAAATACTTGTAAATATTTAATTTAGCTCTTTCATTTAGAAGTTTCTTTCTATGGCTTTTCCGGAAGAAAACAGAATTCCTTGATTCTGGTTATTGGCCCTGAAAACTGGGGTGATTTATTTCAAAGTCAATCAAGCTGTGTCTGTTTTGTGGAGAGACAGCTAACATCAATTGTACACTACAAACAAACCCACTGGCGGCTACTGGGTTTATAATTTCTCATATTTTAACACACTGAAGGCAAAACACTTCAGGCAGTATATGAGAAAACCCAAAGTCAACGTGCCCCAGTCAGAGGCACTGCATGGTTAAATTTTGATACTAGTCAGTGGTAACTGAAGTGCAGAAGTATTTCAAGCAAAATTTTAATTATGCAAATAAACTGGGAAAAGATGACTGGAAAAGACTAAAACATAAATCAAGCTAACCATGTATAAAACTATAATAAAACACACACATGCCATATTATCCTTTGAAAAAACCCAAGTGGCCAAATTTCTGTAAGAAGCAGTACAGGTTTTAAGGAGCAGTGGGCACTGTCATTAGATGAGTCCTTACTCTGCACTTACTCCTTCCACAACCATTTGATGCAACAGAAGGTGTTGGGAGCAACTGTGGTCTTGCTAATCCAAGACCCGTACAATCATCAGAGTTAAATGAAATCTGACTAACAGAGCAAGGAGTTAACCCTTTAAATAAGATGTTGTAGGGCTCCTCCTTGAGAGATTTCTTAATTGCCATAAAAACAATGTTTTAAATCCAGCTTCCATTGCTAGAATAAAAACAAATGCTGCTTTAGTTACCAAATTTAATGGTTTTTGTATCAATGTAAAGACAGGCTTCAAAATAACATTTTTCCAGAGGTCATGGCTCACAGATTCCAGACAATCCATCATCAAAACCTTTCAAAAGTAGGAGGCAAATTTAATTTCGGCACCTGAGGATTCTTACATAGGAGCTTACACAAAGTCCTCAAAAACGTGTGTTATCATAAAACATACTTAGGCATCTCATGTGATCTCAGCAAGCAAGCATGGGTGAGTTCACCTCATATGGCACTAATATCAATGCTGCAGATTTACTGCTTCCTTCTCCTAAAGTAATGATGAAAGCCATTCTTCTTCCATATTACCTCCTCCACCGAGCTCTTCAGGCTGTTGTCTTCTGCTAAAGACATAAAACTTCAGCCTTGGCCATTTATTTGCACTAAAACAGAAACTGATCTATCTTCTGCAGCTGCTAGCTTGTTCAAACCCCAATTTAGATTGTATCTGCCTCATCAGATTTCCCCTTTGGTGATACCTGAGTAAATAGTTTTATTTTCTTCACACAACCCTGTTTTTTCCATCTTTTTCCTAATTGAACTGCCACAAGTTTTTCAAATGGAGGAAAAGTCAAGCTGTAAACTTGTTTTAGGGCAAGGGAACTGCTTTTAATTTTAACTTTTAAAAATGCATGATATATGGGTCATCCAAACGAGCAAGATTTTAAAATTTGAAGGAAAGTAACTGTGATTAACAGATGGTTTTACAAGAGCAGTGGTGAATAAAACCTACCCACTAGGCAAATTCCAACAAGCCAAATTGACCAATGATAAAGGAAAGAGGTGATGGCATCCAGCTGCAAAATAAGTAGCACTTTTTAGAAGTGTTTTTTTAAACAATCTTTAGAATTTATTGTCAGATGTTATTTGCATCTTTTGCACTGAATTTTATGATGGTATCCATCAAGAGATGAAAGTGGTGATGTAGTGTTACTAATCCTCTTATCCAAGTATTTTGGACACTGATTACAGCATTATGAGAAACACTCAAAACTCCAAGGTGCAGGGGCATAAAAAGGTTACTAAAGGCCATCCTTTCCTAGAGGAATGAAAAGGTTTCAAGGAAGCACAGTTGGATGTCACTGTTTGTCAATGCTCAAAAAAGTCAGTTTGGCCATATAATTTCCTTCACTGCCTATCCATACCACTAACTCAAGCTCCTGCTGCTCACCTGGTACCATACAAAGTCTAGAAACATACATGGTTACCAGTCTCCAAAAAATTTCAGTTTTCATGTTCCTCATCTACTTGATTTTAGGGGGCTCTCATTAGGAGACTAAGTGGAATGGGCCTGATCTGACAATGCTGCCAGAAGAACTGAGGCTGCACAGCCCCATGCTCCCAGGTGCAACCAGCAGCAAGGCTGACAACGTGTTCTCAGTAGGGAACACACAGCCCCTCCCTGCCTAAACAGGAAGGGGTCTGCTAGTCAGAATATGTCTGTTTTATATACATACATGTGTTCTTATTATGTGTGTGTGTGTATATTTATACACACACACATCCACACACATGGGCAATTTAGATTCCTTCAGCTGCTGGGCTCACAGAGTCTGCCCAGCAGCCATTTCTGGATCCCAATGCTCCCAGCTGCTGGCACCCGGATAAACAAGCCCACTCCAGAGCTGGCACAGACTGTCACACATATCCAGATATCTCCAAAATCTACTCTGGCACTGACCCATCTTGATGGGTTTCAGATCTGGACTCTGGGGCTGAGGTGCTCCTCAGACTGTCCTGTAAAGGACTCTAGACCTGGTGTCTCTTCCTTTTTGTCTTTAGTTACTTTTCTGCCTGTCATTGTACTCCTGTGCTCCTCTAGGCCTGTGGAGGTGGGCTGATGGACCCAGTGATGACCTGGGAGGAGTCCAGGGCAGGGTACCAGCTGGGATCCTGTCTGCCTTTGCGCTCACAAAATGTAGCAGACAGTCCCATACAAGAGTGGCCTGGCAATAAAATATCCTACCCCACCTCCAGATCTCTTTTCCTTTTCAATTAATCTATTTTCCTGTAATTGGTGAACATCTGCTCTTCCTACTGAGCATTTGGTATAATTTAGAGGAAGAATGAAAGGCATCTGTATTGGAAGCACAAATCAGAGGCACTTGAGATCAGACAAAACAATCCTCATAGAGAGCATGAAAATAAGTTCCAAACAAATGCAAAGGTGAATTTTCCAAATGCCAGCCCCCTCACTTTAGAAGATGCATTGAGCATTTGTCTACAACTTTTAAAAAACTTTTTGTTTACTATCAGGCAAAGAACTCCATAAACTTCATTCAACATTCATTCTAACCGTGGGTACCTTCAGGCCAGCCCCACCCAGAGCTCCCAAGCTGGCTTTGCCACACAGGATGCTTTCAGCTAGTCCAGCACATCCCTTTGGGAGAAGAGGAGGAGTGGCGGCCAGCAGAGCAGACAGGCCTCCCTGGTCCATGCAGGCAGAGCTGGGCTGGCTGATCACAGTCCTGACAAGAGGTATTTTTGCTTTCTGACCAAGCACTGCAGGCAGCAGCCTGCTGCACTTGTGGGGAGTTGCTAAGCATTTCAACCAATTCTTTCCAAGCACAGGGAAAATTACTGCTGCTTATGTAATCTGTCTTTTGCCAAATGGGAATCTGGGAGCTCAGCTGAGCTGACGTTACATTTAAGTTAAGGAGCCAAAACATTTTTCACTCTGATGCTCTTTTGGTTTCCACCATTGACTACAGATTCTCCTAAAAAGTTACATCACATTCCCAAATGCCGCCTATAACATTAGGTCAAGCAAGGTATGTTATTTGAGGTACAGTTTGGAAGGCAAGCTTTGGGAATACAGGGACATCAAGTTGTACATAGCAGAAGCAGCAGCAGCAGCACTGAACTGTGTAAGCCCCACAGGGCCCAGGTACTGTGTGGCACCTGGTTGTCCCATGTGACAGTGGGCACCCTGCTGACCTGGGGCTCCTGGAAAGACACAGCCCCAAGTGTCTTCAGACAACCTTCCCACCTTGTTTATTAAATCGGGAACTTATTTACCCTCTTAACTGCCAGCACATAATGCCATCGAATTACACTCACAGTCTCTTTTTAACATAACCCTTGAAGCAGTTGAGTTCTTAATTTTTATACCACTTAACATAAATATGTATCATGGAAAGAAGATATATTTGCCAAGAAAAGAAAACAGAGACAATTAAGAAAGATCTCTCTCAACAAAAACAGCATACTGATTAATTGAAAGCCCATTTCATAATCTGTCAGGAAACGGCAGAGATGGGTATCAATTTTAAAATACTAAGCATAAAGTAAATACAGAAAACCTGTAAGGAAGCTGAAGGAAGTCTGTTATGGAAGTCCAGCAGACTTTAAATGATTCAAGACCACACGTTCTTATCAGGTACAAAAGCTGGCTAACAAACTGCATATGAATGAAGACCAAAACAATGTCAATACTCATCTGTGATGAGAAATGGCTCATCCAAAAAGAGGATCCCAACCCAAAAAGAGGATGCCAACCCACCTACTGCTCCTGTAACTTGAGTTTGGGTCAATTCTTACCCTGAGTCAAGGTTCTACTAGCTTGAATGAGAGTTGATCATATTGATGCTCAGAAAACCAATGTCTCAAATTTAGAAACTTAAGTCTTGTATATACTTAACTCTTGTGTATACAGGAAAAAGTCTCTTCTGTTCATCTCGTGGAACCTTCAAAGAAAACCAGCCATGAGGGCATAACGCATGCAAACAGGTGTGACAGAAATCACAAGCTCCTTCTGTAAATACCTTTGGTTGGCAAAGCATTTCTTTGCCCTTATATCTGCCAAGGGATGACTTCAGCAAGGTTAAAGAAACAGCTGAAAGCAGCAATACTTTAACTTTTAACTTGGAAGTCCCTAAACACTGTACAACAAGAAACAAATTCAACTAAACAAACAGGTGGGTGTTTTGTGTATCCCTCTTCCCTAATTAAATTTTAGATAGCTTGTGAAAAGGATATGCAAGTGATGCCACCTCCAAACCAGCCTCTGGCTGTGTCGCTGCTGTAACTGAAAGGGTTGAATTTTTTGTAATTCTCAAACCCAGCACTCTGCAACAGCAGAAAATGCTTTTACATTTTTCTCACATGCACTGCGAATAAACTTGATGAACAGGTCCACCACTCTCTCATGACTCAGCAGCAGTCAAGTTTGTTTTGGTAGCTATGGACTTCTTCCCTTTCACTATTTCCTCCAAAGTAGATACAAAAGCAAACAAAAATACCTAAAGAAAACCCCCACAAGCAAAAAAAAAAACACCAAAAAGGCAAGGCCAAAGAGATGCAAAGACAAAACTGGTTTGCTTTATTTGATTTGCCTAACCACAACACAGCAACATAACAAAATCCGTCTTTTTTCAATACTATATTACACCTGAATGCCACGTGTAGGAGTAAGAGAGCCTTGTGACACTTGCAGACACCTCACTGCAGTTTCCTGTTTATCTGTTCATCACAGACTCATCAGTCAGTAAAGCTGATTCTCAGTGAACCAACGACAGGTGTCATCAAAGTAACAGGAACTCGTAGCAGGGAAAAACTGCAGCTCAACAACAGGGTCAGTATGTCTCGGGCTTGACTCATTTCTAGTTATGCCAACACCCTTCAAATTGTCAAATTTACTTTGAAAACCCTATGGACTCCCCTAAAATTATTTCTGTAATAGCAATAAGTAAAAGCTGGAGTACTGCGAGATTTGATTCCAATCACTGTGATAAAAAAAAAAAACACAAAAAAAAAGAGAAAACATGAGGAAAATGAAGGAGAGATGGTAGATTTTGGCTATGGCTGCCACTGCTGTTGTTTTGCTGCACTTTATTATAAGTAAAGCCACATTTTTAAACACTGACAAAGCTCAGTAAAATTTAGTAGCTATAACATACAGTTAATCTTGGTTAGATTCTCCATCACCTGAAGTCTTTAAATCAATACTGGGCACCTCCTCAGAAGATAAGCTGTAGCTCAGCCAAATTTATTAAGCTGTACAAAAAACTACTAGATTAGGCTCTCTGGTTTGTGTTTATGTAAGATTGCAACCATGACATAATGTCTCTAACCTTAAGTATCCACTAGGCTATAGAATATCCAAAATTCAAAGGCTGTATGTGGGAGCTATTGACTCTAGCGCAGCAAAGGTGGGCACATAAAACAGTATATGACAAACAAGAAAGAGAACAGTGCAGTAACTCCAACATGGGCAACTTCGGCGAAGTATGGAAAATCACTGCACACGCTATTATGCTGCAAATACAGTGCTGAAAATAAAATTTACATCTTAGAACAAGACAAACAACTACAGAACCTGTCTTACCAGTGTCATGGCAACTGTAAAAGAAAACACACACACTGACCTGAAATGGTAGCGACTTCTTCCCCTTAAGAATATTGCTTATAAGGGAACGAGCAAGAGCCGGCTGACCACATATCCATAAAAGCTGGGAATGTTTTCTGTTTCCAGAAAGGGTTTAATGCCTTTACTATTTTTACCAAAATAAAAAGAAACCAAAACCACCAACAAAATCAAACAAACAAACAAAATCAAGAAAGAAAAAAAAAAGGGGGGGGGAGGGGTGTCACTGATTTTACGGTCCCCAAGTACATGAAGCTAACAAGTTGAACATATGCACACTTCAGGGACTTTTCATAATCCAAACCATCTACTTTTCACTTGCCTCAGAATGTGCTGATAAAAACAAACTCCCTTAACCAGACCCTGATCCCACAGGCTGATCTAACCCTTACAACACAAGCATCCCACTCCTTTGTCTCAACAAAGAGACAATGACCTGCTCACACAAGTAGGCTGACAAAGTAAAAAAGGAACAGCTGCATCTGCCCAGCCAGGGATTAACTGGCATTTCAGCCCTGTCTGTCCACTGAACAGCTTTCACATTACTAGGATTCACCACTTTAATGCCATTAACTCCAGTGAATTTTTAAGAAATGCTATACACAATTGGATAGACCTGTAAGAAAGGTTGTACCAGCTTGGTTGGAGACTCCTTCCTAAAGAAAATCTTGCACAGGATGTTTTACAATTATAAATCAGATATTGTCCCTTAACACTGCTGGCAGATTTCAAAAGAGAAAGAAAAGTTCTGAAAATAGCAAACTCCTAAAAATTTGGTTGAAAAATCAATGCAGAGAAAGGAGATTATAATCAGAGTGTGTAGGGGAAAAGCCCCCAGATGTGAACTGTGCCACTGTCAGGCTTATTTGGTGGTACAGCACCAAAACTGCTTCTGAGTGAATGTAGCAGACAATGGCTATTGCCCAGTGTAGTATTCAGTAAGGAGAACAGCGTGGAGTTGGATGTACCCAAGCAGAAAAGGACACACATCTAGTAATCATCTTATTTTCAAGCCACAAACAGTTTGGATTTGCTTGTTTAACCATAATATATTTTTCTATTAGCAAATGACTATGTAGGTATGTTCACAAGGTCTCCACATCTGAGCAAAAACCGAAAGCGGAAAATCCTGCCTAAAATCAAGTATCACTTATCATATCCTACAATAAATATAACTGTAACAGAAATAATCTTACATACGGCACTGGATATTTAAATATTGTATAGCAAGCAAAAATAAGAGCTAATACATATACTCACATATACCCCTCATGTCTTTACTGTGACTAACACAAAAGTCTGATTTACAAGTACTCAATAAATTTGTGAAAACTAGCATGGAAACTGTTCTGAACTCAGTAACCTGTTGGAACCAACTCAACACAAGTGCTGTGCACACAGTCCTTCCCAGTAACACAAGCCTGTGAGCCACCAAAGGGGAAGGGAAAACGGCAAAACAACAGGCACGTTTTTGCATTTAATAACCAGAAACAGTTTGGACTGCTATTCTCTGCCCTGTTCACTGACTTCTAAGAGCTCCCATTTAAACATCTAGAATAACTTACATCTCATGACTACTTAATCCAGTTCTCCAACCTGAAAGTCCTAACAGCTGCTGCTGTTTGAAGCATCCAGAACATTACTTGCATGTACTTTGTAAAAATGGCATTTGCTAGTAAAAGCAAAGCTTTTAAAGCTTAGGGGAAATAGCCTCAGGGTTTTCCCCTTCTGAGAGCTTAAAGTTTTATGAGTGAACCTAAAGGACTGCCAGACTTCTGAAGTGACAACACATTACGAAAAAATTTCCTATGTGTTTTGCAAATTTGAAGTCAGCCACATTTCACAACTGACATCAGGGTTTTTAATATCAGCTCTAATGAAATATAATTCTCCAATGACATAACTGTGAAGTATAGCATTTTCATTTCACTAGCTGGCAGAGGGGTTTTGGCCTTATTATTATTATTATTTCTTATGTAGAGCCAAAAGTGTTCTAGGCCGTGCACAGACATGCCTGAAGACAAAACCTTTTCCTTGTATCTGCTGTAAACACAGAGACCACAGCGTATTCAGCTTTACAGAACAGGTCACGCATTTTCACACAAACGCTATGGCCAAGTCACATGGTAGGACACAGGAATACTGCAAAAATGTAAGAAATGGTTTGCCTTCATCTTCTCTACAGTTTCTCTTTCACTAAATCTCTTTGGGTAGGATTGGATAGTTTCTGGTTTGGGAGAATGTCACTGTTTATTGAAAAAAATCCTACAGTCAATGAAGAAATTCCAGCCATCATCACAAAAGCCTGAGGGGAGCGGGGCGCAAGCTGAGAATTAAAACGATAGTCTTATTTTTGAATCTGGTTCTTCCTGAGGTCACAATTCCTCTGCTGGATCAGAGAGGTGTTTATTTTAGAACTGATACATGCACAGCTCATGACAGTTTAACCACACACCAATAAAAATTAAAAAGCTCCCATTTGCAAATGACTGGACTAAGGATTTAACTGAGAGGAGCTCTGCCTTCACTAGACCCTGAAAACCCAAGAAACTGGGATGAGAGGAAAAAGCTGTACTTCTCCCATCAGGGCCCACACCCCCTGACGACTGAGATGAAATCCAAGCATGGAAGACAGCAGTCAGAAAGAGAGACTTGTCTACTCCAAAGGCCCCAAGTAGCTGGCAGGAGCATCTGGCATGGCCACTTTGTTCTGAATTTGTCGTGGGAACAAGCAACGACGAGAACAATGTTGTACTCACCCCTTCACCTACACATCCTGCTCAACGTATGTTTCTTCAGCAATGTTACTTGAGGAAGAAATTGCCTCAGTTTGGCTGTTGCTTGCATGTTGTGCTTTAGGACCAAGCAGTGACTCTGGTCTCACCAAGTGCTTGGGGATACTGACACTCTAAGGACACCTCCACACACAGACCCAGCTCCAGCTTAAGAAGAAATTTGAAAGGGGTATCTCATGGCATAGTTCACAGTAACAAGTCTAGGCCTGACCTGCTAAAGCACACACAGAAGGGATAAAGCATACTGACAGGTACACAGGGGACGCCTCTACTGTGGCAACATCTCCTAGTGGCTGTCATGAGTGGAAAGTAAGGACACAGTCTCTTGGCCACAGGGATGATGCAAACTCAGCTTGAAAAAGAATAAGGACTGGCATTCAGTGCATCAAGTTGAAAGGTGGAGAGAAAAGCCTCCAAAAACATAAAGGGCAGATGTGTGGTGAGAGTTAACAAAAAGGTTCATTTGTGGGGTTCATTTGTTGGCTTCTTGTGTAAGTCTTGAGATAGCACCTTGTTGGATTCATAAAACACAAATGCACTAGATCAGCAGCAATTTCCCCTTTGGACTGGAATCTAATCAGAGTATCTTGGTATCCATGCCCTCCTTTTGCATCTTTCTGAAATACTAAAGCACATTTTAATGGGGGTTTGCAGACCCTGAACTGCAGCCTGAACATGGTTTGAACTCTCAGTGAACCACTGACAGCTGCACATACTTGTTTGAGGCTACAGCAGAAGCTGAAAAGAAATCATGTTTGATTTTTCTCCTTTGGGGGGCAGATGAGGAGAAGAGTCCATATAATGCATTATGGTGCAGCTTGCAGTGGTGGTGGCTGTCTCTTTTGGTGCCGCAGCTCATTTCTGTAAAGATAGCTATGCAGGATGAAGTAAGTGTTATCCTTCGGTTTCTCTAGACTGCTGACAAACATTACACTGGTTTCCAACGCTGATGGAACACAGAAGGGAAAACACAGAGCATGACTTCCCAAAAACGGGCAAAAACTTTGGTTCTCTCTGGAGGATGCTCTGGGAAGAGGCAGAGGATAAACGGGGTCAGAACAGCCTTTCCCAGCTTCACAAAACCAGGTGTAAATTAAGAGTAACAGAGATGTTACCTCTGAGGGGCTGCGTGAAGCTTGTGGCAGACAACAGCACAGTAGTGGAAAAACTGCAATGCATATCTGCTCTCCACAGCCAAGAGATCACAGTCGGGACTAACACACTTAGTGGAAGGTTTGCCTCAGAAGGGAGAGAATCAAACCCATGGAAGGATGGCAGGGTTTGTCCCACTGTAAATGCTGGCGTTTATAATGGAGAACAAAGTGTCACTGGCTGCATGTTGCAGACACTCACCGTTTGCTTTTCACAATGTCATGTGACGATGCTTTGTACTAAGATTTCATACAGTAGGAGTTCTTTAATTTAAGTAATTACATTTTCTGCTTGTAGGAAATGGTCTCTTTGACCATACTAAATAAGCTATTGTCCCATCAATCACATAGTCAAAATCAGCCACCAACATTTGTTTTAAGGCACTGCCATTTCTTAAGAGCTCTTACCTCTTTATTAAAGGACAATGAAAGCCTAAAATCGAAAGAATACTCTTCCCCAAAGACAACTTCCCTTTCATCAGGCACTGAAGCAATAAAAGGCATAGGAAGGAGAAAAAATCATTAGTTACACAAACCATCTAAAGCCTCTGCCTATGAACTCAAAAAATACTATTTTTCACACCGTTCTAGAGTCCTAATATGTAAAGTTATACTAAAGCAGTATTAAATCCCCTACATCTTACACCCACACAAACAAAGCAGTCCCCTCCTAACCCTCCACAGCTTCCAGCCTCAAATATCCTGGTGTAAAATGATCAGACAAAATAGGTGACTTATGTTTTTATTGGTTCCTCCAGACTATGACGACATTTCCTAAAACACTGAGCCAGGAAACTATTAATGTCTCTGAAAAAGTGGAAAGGGTCAGGCTATTTCAAAGGATGTGTTTGCTAAGAGGCCTTTGTTATAGATGTATAGACCGCTTAAGATTTGATTAATAATAACAAAAGTATTTTTCATTCCCGTAACATTTCTAGCTCCAAGGTATATTGTGAACATGTTTCTTACATTGTGTTACAAATATATTCCTGTATTTCTTGCGCTGTGAAAGCATTACTGCTTTTCACCTTTCTGAGAATGAAAATAGGCAGGTTAATAAGCTTGCCTAAGATTTTGTGAAGTGATTTATCCATTTCAAGATCAGAATTACCCACAGATCTGTATGTGCTCCTAATCTCAGGCTGTTATTGGAGAGAGAAATGAAAAGGGTCTCCGCTTATCACCATTATAAAATGAAAGACCTGGAAGATTTTCCATCTCAGCTGTGCTGGCCTGCATTTGGCAGCACAAGTCAGGTCAGGCACTTGTAGATGGGGTCAGAGATCCCTTAAAAAAGCTGTGTGTGTGTTATATACAAGCACTAAACCAGAGCAACCAGTACTCAAACAGGAGCACAGCACAATGCACGCAGGACAGACAGATCCCACAGAGACTCCTCAAAACTTTCTAGTTTTCTAGCACGTGCTACATGTGTATAGCTCTTCGTTTTGGCTGCTTTGTCAGTAGGTCTGAGAAATGACAAGGGGGACACAAAGGACTTGCACAAAAGCCTTGGAAGTAAAGATGCTCCAAAGACATCACCACTTCTTTTGTGACCAGAGCTATTTCACCCACAAACCCAGTTCTGATCCTGACTGCACCAGAATACGTACAAAGGTCAGTTCCCTAAGGCATGAGTGCAAAGCGGATAGTACGACTTGTTTCACACAGGAGAGAACTGAGGCACCCGAAAAGAAGTGCAAGTCGCTCTCTTTTTACCGACTAAGGAACTTCACTTATCTGTCACGTCTCAATCACAGTCGGGTCAGACGACAAACGCTGCAGGTAAAAATCCCACTATTGCACAGTGCCACCTCCTGGGCAAGCAAGACTGGAAAAACACCCTCGTGTGTCCCTTCTCTGCTGCAGCGTCCCAGGTTTTAAGTGTCCGTCTCCCAGGCCCTGGCAGGCCAGGCACTACCTCTGTTCTCAAAAGGCAGGACATGAATTCACAGAAAGGAGAGCAAATAGTTCACAGCCCTCCCCACAAAACGCGAGCTGCAGCAATCCCACTCTTGAGTGAGGCTGTATTTGCATAGGCAAGCACCGCACAAACCCACAGGATTAAGTTCACTCTGGGTTGCTGGCTAATCACAAATTAGCAATCAGGGCTTCCTTTCAACATCCAAACAGGAAATGGGAGTGGAGGAAATTGAAAGCTTAATAATTTCTTGCATGTTAACAAGTTACATGAGCCACTCCAATAAAAAAGCTTTGCTAAGTGAACTTAAACCCAGCACAGTCTGTCCCAAAATGGGAAACATTTATCTTTAAAACTAAGCTGTGTGTTTCGGAAAGACAACGGATGCAGACATTTAAATCAGCATAATTTAATTTCCAGGATGAGAGGACATCAAGCTGTGATCTGAAGTTGAGGATCCCAGTTTACTGTAAATGCTAGCGTTGAGACTATAACGCGCAAACTAAACCCAAGGTGGTAATCCTGGCATCTCTCTTGAAATTCAGTGAAAAAAGAGGATTAGAAGGGCAACATTTTAGTTCTCACAATCTGTTCAATCCATAACGGCCTCTGACAAAGTAGCAAGAAAATAATGCCTAATGTTACCTCCATTTCTTTCCACTGTGTTTTAGGGGTACTGTACTCTTTGGTTGTGCACACCCTGTAATATTTACCTCTCCACACACAGTTAAGTGTCAGGAACGCTGGGAAATAAAGTCCCTGTAAGACACTGAGAACCCTAAAATGCCTAAAGGAGCACAGGACTTTCAGGTCTCCACGTCAAGCACAGCAAGGAACATCTCTCCATCTTTAGGTTATGAGATCACAGCCCCTGGCAGTTGGGAAAAGCCTGGCCCATAATATGCTCCTAATTTGGTACTATCTATCCTCACAGCAGGAGGAGGAAAAACAATTTTGTGCAACTGTCAAACAATTCTCAAGAGTTCAAGACGGATGAAAGGCCAATTTCTTGGTTGCCTGAAGATATTAAGACAGATTAGGGACAAAAGTAAGACGACTTAAATGGGTGGATATAGACTGATGTTTTGAGGGAACTAAACTGCAAGGTAGAATGCCTTGTTTTTTTATGAATGTACCCAACAAAAAAGAAAAATCTCTCGAAAAAACTCTGCAGTATAGAAAGAGATTATTTCAGTGGGCTGCATGAAGAACATAACAGAAGCAAGGGAATATGGAAAAGAAACCCTGCTGTCAGTATAACCACTAAACAATCTCATTATCTCCCAGGGATGCAAGCAAGAACAGACATATAACATAGATAGTTACCATGGCCCACAATAAGCTGGCTACAGTAAATATGGAGCTAAAACTGTGTGGGTGCACGCTCTGCATCATGGAGTGTGAAAGCAAGTTTTTTCCCTACTTTCAGCAGTAGAGACATGGGCACTCCTAGCTCCAATGCAGCATTTACCATGAAGTGTTGCCTGCCATAAGCCACCTCAATGTACTTGCTACACTGTGCACACAGTTGGAAATGCAGACCTTGCTGTGGACTCTTGTACTATTGTTCTGAGCAAGAAAAAAGGGGAAAAAGTCTTTTGTACATGAACATCTGAATTTCCATCCTGGATCCTTCAGATTATTTTCACAGTAGGCATTCCCTGTTTCCAAGGTGACAAGAGGCAGAGCAGATATTTAATCAGCTTGGGTTTAGACCACCCATTTGCAAAAACTCTCCAGTAGAGTTTAAAAAGCTGAAAAGCAAGGAGTCTATAAGACTGCAGGGTCTGGTGTTGGGGTGTTTGCTTTGTAAGACATAATCATTGGTAGATATTAGATCTCTCACTGGCAAGACCGATAACTCCTACAGTACTCGTATTGTGACCTTGCACTTCAATACTCGTCGTATCAACTGTGTCCAAGAGTTTATTTCTGTGGAGTCATTAACTAACCACTTCTTTTTTAGGATGTTTGCATCCAGGGCAGCAATGCCACTTCCAACTACGTGATAAAGACCATGAAGACTTTGCAGGACTGCCACCTGCGCCTTGCCAAAATGACGGCGTCTGCCAGAACATTCAGGTTTCCAGTCCGTGATGCTCCAGCAGGTTAGCTGATCTTCACTTAACTTCTGTAGTACCAAATGGTTTTCCTTAAGCCAGAGACTTCCAATTTTCCTTCCCTCTACTTCCAGTGAGAGAGGTTAGAGGTTCCAGACAAGGTCTTTTTGGTAAAGAATGCTGATGAGCTCGTACCTGTTTAGCATCTATCACTCTATCAACAATCCACTGTCAAAATATGGAGGAGGAATGTGCTCGATAATGTGAGAGACAAATTATGATCTGTGTCCTCCTTGCTCTACATTCATGTAACATCCAAGGTTCACATGTGCTATTCACTTAAGTGTCTAAAGGAAAGTGTAGTTGTGACCAGTTTCTCTGGATCAGACACCAGGTAGCTGTTAAATAATATTAAGAATGATTTCACCATGAGATGCTTGTACTGGATCTCACCCAAAACCTTTTTATATTGCATATATTACTGTTTTGCTGCAAATGTGGTCTCAAAGCAAAGTAAGAACTTCGATGAATATATGCATGAGATCATCCAGACAAGGAGACTGCATGTTTACAGAGGTGTGGAAACACTTGACAAAATAGATTATCTTTTTCAGTCTGTATTCCAAAATAAAGGTTTTCTTGGATGATAAACTCAGGAATTCCCTGAGTTTTGTTCATGGAGGGCAACCTAATGAGTGGGACATCAGGCTAGGGACTGCATGACCAAAAAAAAAAAAAAAAATCAGCTGGACAGTGCAGAAAAGCCACAATTCGAAAATTTTCCTTAGCAGCTTTCCAGGTTAGTCTCTGGGAACCCCTGACTCAAATGCTGAATTCTTGTGAGGAATACAACTGATCCTCGTGCGGAGTTTTCCTCCTCAAAGACATATTTCTAAAGGTTTGCTTTTTTTGTGATGACTACTGGGCTCTGTGTTACACAAACAGAAGAATGGCAAGGCAAGAGCAGACATGCTAACCTTTCAATTTATATGGTAGCTGTAAATGCTTGTACAAGCTCAAAACAAGTGGTAGTCTTACTGAGGAGGCCTCCAGCTCTAGAAGCAGCTCATATATTTAGGTGGTGGTGGAAGGGAAGGTGCTCTTCAGCTTAAATCTTCAGTAGACCTTTAAAGTTTATTTTCATAGTCTAAAGGCTTGGGAAGGTAATGATAATTTGTGGTAGTCTCTACGATACCACTGTCATTGTGGTCTTGTTGAGTTATCTGCATGATTTGGTTCCCCTGTACCACAAACATTAAAAAAAATAGGAAATATTTCTGCCTTACATTTCACCTCTGCAAGTGAGAGATTGCCAACAGAGGGAAGAGGAACAGCTGTGCAGATGATTGCTATAAAGGATATCAGCCTCCATTTACACCCCATCAAGTGCAAGTGACAACTGTAAACTGTACCTAATATTTGAGCACACAACTGCGCCAGTTAATAATTCACTCATGGAAGAAGATAAAGAACATTTTTGGTTTGCAGGTGCTCTCCTGCACTTAAAATTTCTGTGCATATTTTCAAAGGCCTCTCATTCCCAGTTGAGAGATTCCCACAGATTTACAAAATAAGAGATGTTAGCAACTCGCTCTCCAGTTTGCAGGGATGTTTACTTGAGTTCTGCCAGATTAATGGAGAACATCTACCTTACTCCTTTGGTACAAGCAGATGTAAAGGAGAGTTCCCTTCTGCCAAAAGAAACTACCTGAGGAACAAACTAGGGGTCTTTCTCAGCAAACTTTCTGCCTATTAATTCAGATGTTATGAGGGGAAAAGCCACCAGTGAAATGGAAAAGCAAACAGATAAAAATCTCTGGAATGTCCTCTCTGCTCAGAGCTCAGGAAAACTCAGTTATGCAGGGAGACCTGGCAGGAACCCCATGCTCCCCCAAGACGCAAGGGACTCCATGAGGGTGTGAGAGCTGCAGTCCCAACCAAAAAATTTCTTTTGTCTCTATTAGTCTGGCAGACCTGACAATGAACTTCTCAACTTCTGGGCAGGGAAAGCACGTGTTGGGTCACGCACTCCTGTCCTGTTGGATCACGGGGTACTGCCTGTGGTTGGAGGACTGCGTGACAACATGAAAAGTGTTCTGGCGTGGCTGAAGCACCCTTGTTAAAAGGTCTCCTGTCAGTAGCAGGCATGATTGACTGGCAGAGATCTGGCTTAACTAAGTAAACTCCATTGTACTCATCATCCCACAAGACAGGTGTGGCTGTTTCTTGTTGAGAAATCAAGACTCACCTTCCCCAAGGCCCTGCCCTGCCTCTTTAAGGAGAGGAGGAAACCCAGCTGCCTCTGTTGCAAACTGGGAATAGTCCAGGTTAGGCTGTGGGGTAACGCGAGGTCAAAGCCTGGTGCGATGGTGTGATGTTCACTGCATGCACTGTGTGCCAGGAATGGTCAGTGAGTCACAGAGCTCTCAGGAAGGTGCCTGGTCCACGTGAAATAGAGACCCAAGAAACACCACTTGCTTTTAGCTGAAGATCAGACAGTGAGGATATATGGCAAAGTCACACAGCTGCTGTGGAGACAAAAGGGTATGCCAGGCAGCAGGTTTTCTAGGAGACAGCCAGCCAAGGAGGCTGCATCTGACCTGCGGTCTGTTTAAGAAATACAGCCTCGCTGTCTCCCGTGTTTTATCTCATTCTGATCATGGGTTAAGTGAGGCACTCAGCCTATTGTTCTTGCCACGTGATAAGTAACTAGCTACATGTAAACAAAGCAATTAAGCTCCATAAGGAATTGTTTGCCCTTCAAAGCTGAACTAAACATTGGATTTTGTTTTGGGAATCCAAATATGGTGAATTACTGACAGTTAACTATGACCATGGGATTGTTTCCTGCACAGAAAAGGCTCCTGGAACAAGCAGCACATACTGGAAAATCACCTTTCCTCCTCTTTACCCTGACATTAACCATCTAAAGACCCTGCTGCAGTCACTGCTAGCTGCCTTTTGCTGACTATCACCTTAGCATAACGAATTTATGATAATTTATGATAATTTATGATAATTCTTATCACAATTTGTGGTAAGAATAGAGAGAGAAGCTTCTTAGGCTGGCACAGCTTGTTCCAAACCCCTGCTCTTCAGGTGTAAAACCACCAGGCTCCATCAGCACCCCTCCAGGAGAACATCTCTCAGTTGTTAAGTCCTTAATGTATTTGGCAGTCAGACAATTCAGTAGGGAGCAGCACAGTGCAGAAATACACACCAACTCATTATTTTCTTATTAGCTGGACTCCTGTGCACCTAAAACCCCTAATCAGTACCGGACTGTCAACCTACTGAACACAATATGCACAGAGGAAGAAAGAATCCCCTGTCTTCAAGACCAGAAGACTCAACACTTTTAACCCAACACACATCCAACTGAAAAAACCCCAACTCTCCCACTGGTAATATGTGCATGTGTTCAGCTTGTAGGCTGAATTTATATATTCATAGAATGTAGTAATCTAGTGTAGACAAGGTAAAAAAAGAACCACCAAAATAAAGACAGAAAGGAAACATTACTAAATCCATTTGGGGCTATTAAAAGCAAAAGCAAAAATGCATTCTGGCATAGCACCCATTATAAATGTTCACTTTTATATTTTAAATGTGCAGTTTGTTCCTTTGCAAAGACTAAACAGCCATTCCCGGTTACACACCTGCACTGCAGCTCTCTGCTCTGTCTGTCACTGTGGGACAGAAGCACCTGAGCTGAAGCAGGCACATGGCTGAGGGAGGAAAACCAGGAGCTGGCTGGAAGAGGACAAGTGGAGTGCTGAGTCCCATGTCAGAGAGGTCCCAGCACACTAAGAGGAAGGACACAGCCTGGAAGGTGGTGGCAGCTCTCCTTCCCAAAGTTCCCACTGGAAACCTGGGAGTTAAAACCACAGTCATGGTGGATCTTCTTATATCCATTAGTCACGCTCTCCCAACAAACTCTGCTATGTGGTATCTCTGCTTACGCTGCCTTAGAAACTTCCCAGCCTCCTGATGAAGCTACTAGATAAATTGTGAGTTTTGAAATACAGATAGACAAAGGTTAAGAAAACAAACTGTCTTACTATTTACTGCAGTGCTGCAACACGCACGTCTCCATCTCTGATGAAGGGTGAAAAACCCCATTTTGTGCAGTAGAGTGGCAAGGACAACTGCTGGGAGGCTGAAATGGCCTGTTATGGTGATGTTATCCAACTGACATATAGCTGTGGGAGACTGGGACATAGGCTGTACAGATGCTCTTTCCAGTATATTAACAGAAAAAGCACAACTTACATACAATAGATACCAAAATACACTAATTTATTTCATTTTATAAGTTCTGGGTGCCAAAATGCGAGGCAGAACCAGGATGAAAAAGATAAAAATAGCCTTAAATTTCTTGAGATTCACCCACCCTCATCAATATTACTGGCCATCAGATTTTTACAACTTACCTTCTCTATTCCTTGCAAATACTTATGGGCACACCTTCAAAGCTGCTGTATAATGGAGGAGGTCTGAGCATCCTAGGTAGGAGGCAACAATGCCAGGAACACACAGAAAAACATTCAACTGTTTCTAAATCAAAAGTCCACATCAAGTGTTGCTTTTCTGTCCCTCAGGTTTCTACTTTTTTGACTACTGAAGGGAATCCTTCATTCAGCAAAGACAAAAAGGCCTAAAGCTGCTTCTTGGGATATATCTTAGGGTGGGATAAATTGGGAAGAGATGCAGGCCTAGGATAGAGCTTCTTTGGAAGCACATAGGGACCTGGAGAGTTTGGGACTCATCCAATAGGAAGATCAAGTTAACTCAGAAAAGACAGAAAGCTGTGAAGGTCTGGGCTCCAAAGCCAGGGGTGAGGGGTCTAGATCTGGGACAGACTGTAGGACAATAGTTGGTTCCTAGTCTTAGTGAAACTGGTGTCTAGGGAAAGGTCCAATTCTTCTTACAGCCAACACAGGAACAATATATGAGGCCTGCAGCATTCTTTT
The DNA here is from genome assembly GCF_029207755.1 of Chamaea fasciata. Classification (NCBI taxonomy): domain Eukaryota; kingdom Metazoa; phylum Chordata; class Aves; order Passeriformes; family Sylviidae; genus Chamaea; species Chamaea fasciata. The sequence continues at coordinate 20,662,465 of NW_027094087.1, read as the reverse complement.
AACGGTGTAATTGCAGTATAGGAATTCTGATTGTGAAGGACTTGAGGCTGGGAAGGAAAGCTGCTTCTAGACCCATGCAGTGACTAGACACACCAAAGCTCAAGCTTTCATCAAATGGGCACAACTACTTTCAGCTGGTTCTACTTGTCCTTTGGACAGTCCAGCATCCATCCTTTCCAATACCATGTTTCAGAGGAAAATATTGTAGGAGTGCAGGTCAAGATGCACTCTTCAGAAACTACACTCTAGTACAAGTATTAGGTTTACCCTTATTCCTTACTTAAACATGCTATTTCTCTGCCTAATCTAACCTCTGCGCTCTCTTTCACTGTTTTATTCTTGGCTCCATTAACTGTACACTTGGCTCTTTCTGTTTTACCTTCATTCTCTCTGGTTTTCTTCCTCTTCACTAAAACAGTCTTTCCCTCTTGCACGCTATTTCCCCACAACAAAAACTGTAGCATTAATCTGATTTCACACGTGTAGCACAATTGCATTTACTTTTGCATTCTCCACATTTTTCCTTCCATTGATACTCTCCATAAGCACTCTGGAACATGGTCTGTTCAAATTCGAACTGTGTTTAGCAAAGGAGCACCCAAAAGATCTTGACTGGCCCCCCCAGTATGCCCTGGACAAAGGCACTTAACAACACTGCTTGGGTAACTTGCTTCTTACACAGCCGCCACCCTATTCCACCTTAGGATTTGAAGTTTAGGTCAACTCATTAATACTGTGTCATCCCCGAGTACAGTACCTGAGGCAATTCTCTTCAAGGTCAATGTGCCAACAACTTTTAAGGCGGTTGAAGAACTCTACCTCAGAATCTAGGCAACAAAACCCCCTGCTGTATGAGGGAAAACTCTTCCAAGATACAGAGCAAAAGGCCTCTACCTTCCATCCCTAACAAACATAAGGCACTACCCTGCCCCTCCCTCTGCAGGTCAGAGGGCTCGGGAAGCACTTGCATCCCATGGTGTGGAGCATGGCAGTAAAACCTAGAAAGATCATTCAAACAAGTAGTACCTGGGCATCCTGTTTCTCATGGCACCATTCTCAAAAAATACAACTGCTACCAAACATTACACTATAAAATTTCCACTGAACACAAAACCCACTTCACAAATATCTAAAAGAAGAATAAAAATATTTATATCTTAAAACATGCTGACTGGGTAAACAAGATTGTAGCTGTGTTTCAGTTATGTCCTGCTTCCCCATGTGCAGGCTGAAGCAGATATAAATGTTTACAGCAGACACTGCTGCGATGCACCCATGGCCCATGGGCTGCCCTTCCCACCCTCTGCCTGGCAGGAGCAGAGCAAGGCCTGAACACAAGGATGGGTGCCTGCTTATGCTTAGAAGGTGATGACCCATGAGCACTCTGCAGATGATGAGCTTCTCAGCCAGCTAAAATAAATCATTCCCACACTATGTGCAAACACCATGCACGGCTACAGGTACAACTGTCAACTTTTCTTCAGGTCCCAAGTGCCTGATGGAGCCTGTTTGTAGCTACAGAATAATGCCTTTCTCCATCCTCCATAAGTTATGATCCTTCATAACTTTTTTGTGGGGTCAATTTACTCTCAGATAATTATCTAAAATGTAAATGAAAAAAAAAAATCACGACCAAAAATGGTCCTCTCCAGCTGTCACTGCAAGCATTTAGAAGTCCATCTGTCCATTCCATTGCCGCCAGTCACCTTCTTCTTTAGAGTGCCTGCGTGCTAGAATTAATTGTGTCATAAATGTGACAAATCTAATCATCCATGACATTAATACTTATTACGTTATGTTGCATTTGGCCAAAACCATAATTTATACACAGAAGCATGTGCCTTTTATAACTCAACATCTTTGCAATATATTAGTTTTTCAGTACACTTTTTATACTTAAAGCTTTATGATCAAAGATCTCTAAACCTACAAATATCCTGCCTACCTGTATCTGTAATAACAGTCTTCAAAACTCTTCAAGATGACAACTGAAAATCTGTAACCTGTGGAGAGCTTGCAACATTTCAATCCCATGCAAAAAGCAACTTCTATGCTTTAATGCTGGTAAGCAAACACAGGACATAACCATCCAAATAAAGATACCTGAGGGACCTTTTTTTTTCAGTTAGCACCTTAATTAATGTAAGAAGAACTTAATGTAAGGAGAATTCAAATAGTTAAGAATAATTCTATGACAGAAGTTGCGTACAGGAGCTCTATTTCAGGTAAGTACCTGAATTCCTGACTTATCCTAGACTGAAGGTCTGACACATCCAGTCAGCTTGTCTGATTTCCAATGACATCTTTGTATTTCCAGCCAAAGTATATACTGATGTATCACTCTACAGTAAAGAGGGAAGATCCTTTCCAAAGCTTCTAACATCTGAAATGCTTCTGAAATCAGGATTTGCCACCCTAGTCAGAGCACCTCAGATGCACTTATTCTGCAGATTTCTTCTTAAAAACCACACCATTAATAGGTGATAACTTGTAATCTACTGAACTGTCAGTAAGAGAACCAACAATAAAAATCAGTTAAGTGCTACTGTCTAGTTGTTCTAGTTAATTCTTGTGGTTTTATCGTCACTGTGTTCTCTCCCCTTCGTCAGTGCGTAAGAAAATCAACACATAGAGTGTTTGCCTATTTAGCCATGCAAACACAGCAGTGGCAGAGAATATGCTTGAAAATTGTCTGAACTATTATAGAGAGGAAAAATGGATTCTTTTTCTCTTGAGTAGTCACAGCCATTACTTGTAACAGGGATATGCAAAAAGCATTAAAGTGGATGTATGAACTCTTACTTGATGATATGCTGTAGTCCATTACATCTGAGGAAGTGTTGTTACAGGGAATACTAGTGAGAGCATTTTGATATGGGCCACAGGACTGGCTAACACCAGTTTCACTGCTCAATGCAGCATATTTTTCCTATTATGTAATGCTTATTGGAGGTATTATAATGATACATAGCTGAAAGCCATCAGTAAAAGCTTTCACAAGGGACCCTGCAGAGAAAACTGATACAATGATAAAGAGACAGCACTTGATTGTTTTTCCTTATATTCTTTTGTACCTTTTGGTGGCTGTTAAATCAGTATGTTCTGATCAGATCTGTTAACCTCACCTGCCACCTTTATGATACCATTTGCCAGACCAAATTTAGAAAACAGCTGCTGGGAGAAGGCTGCTGTCTCATCACTTGTGGAAGGTCACTAAATAAGGAGGCAGCAGGGGGGAGGTCTCTGTCAGGTCACTTCACATCATTACAAGCTGTACAAGCTCCATCTTTCCCAGGATGATTTCTTACAGCACATGCAGATGCCAAAATGGTTAGAAAACAGACTAACTAGCTGGGGCAATTATGGAGAAACCTCTCAAAATATGAAACCATATTAGGTGGCCTTTTATTGACTATGCCTAATTTAAAGTTTATATGTCATTAGGGCAGACTTGCAGAAATCCTCGTGAATGCAGTGTAATCGAGCTTTTATTAAAACTACACAGACGTTTTCACCACCAAAGCCAGGATTTCATTAGGAACCTTTCTCTGGTTACTCCGTTGAACTTTCTACATTTACAGAACCCTGTCAAAATTACTTCTTAAAGATTTAAGACTGAATTAACTGATACTTTCCAGGGCGCTATTTATCACCGAGAAAAAGTACACTAATTTGGATAGTTTAGGGTATTCAGATCTTTTGTCTTTTCTTTTGAGAAACTTCAACTGTGCTGGTGAGAAGCAGATGCTTCCAGTCTCAACCTCAGAATGAGACTGCTTCCAGTCTCAACATCAGGTATTAAACAACCATTTAATTATTAAAAGGAATAAAGTGCAAAGCAAATGAAAGTTCAAAAAGTAAAGAGTTTCATGTCTCAAAATCCTTCTGTCACCGACAGACCACAGAGGTCTAAGAATCCACACTAAGTGGAATTAAATACAATAAACAGGGTGGAATCATTATTAAAAATTCATGTGAAATTAAATGACTGAGCACTACTTCAAAGCAGCTGGCGATAAAGTTACTCCACCAATTTATTCATAATCCCATTTCTTGACCAAATACTCTAAATTCAATACAATATAATCATGAAATGCTGAATTGCATGTAGAAGTCTGCCTATCAGTTCTTTAAAATACCACAGTGAAAGAATGCATATTCTAACCTCATTGTATAAAATATAATTTTGGAACCCCCCTATAATTCCAGGATGAAGTCACCACAATTGGTCTAAAAATGCAGTATTTTAAAATTTAATTGCTTCATATTTTGAGGGGAAAAAAATACTTGCCTCTTGCAAAGGGAGAGTGAAAGGCATCTCAAGTATGTTTGTCCTTAAAAACAAGATTGTAACCTAATGGGGGAAAAAATCCACCAGCTGTTTAAACCAAAGAAAACATTCAGTTACAAGTCCCAGTCCATTTTGGCATCTGGTCACTCTTGACAGTGCAGATGCAGACAGAGTGTGCAAGGTATAGGATGAAAACATAAGAAGTTGCACAGGGTCCCATACTTTGGAAAAGGGATAAGACACAGAACTATTTGCTGATAACAAGCCCACGAACTCTTTGGTTCCAGATGATTCCCCTCCTTCATTTGCTTCCTCGGTGCCTTCTGGGCCACTAGAAAGGCAAGTTCCTTCAAGCAGAGATCTCATGAGGTAAGGTCATCCAAACATCAAAGGCACCAACAAAGATGACACATACACAAATATGTGAAGGACATAAAAGAAGGCAAGTCTGGAGCAGCTGTCAGAATAAAGGGAGCAAGACTGAGGCTGGGCAGAAAATAAGTGATCAGAGAAAGAAATACCGGCAGATTAGCATCAAGCTGAGCAGTGAAAGCAAAAAAGGAAAATTGGTTATTGCTCTCCCCTGGAACAGAAAAGCAGTCAAGCTAAGAGGAAGAACTTGGTGAAACAACACAACTGTCACTATAATATTAGCCTTGCCAAACCTTAAAGTAATTTAAAGCAGGCAAAATCAGTGTCTAAGACAACAAATGAACAGGAAGCACACGCTATTTATCTGGCAGCCAATACTGAGAAAGCATGCAGGATGAAATGACAGAATTTTGTCCTCATATGAATGCAATAGAGAAGCTGGACAAGAGGAAAAAGCTGAAGATGTTGCAAGCGTAAGGGAAGAGAATGCAGAGCTCCCACTGCATGTAGGCATCTAACACAGAGCCAAAGACAAGTCTAGACACACTGCAATAGCTCTGTGAGGGTCAGGTATGGGAGCAGCCCAGCTGTGACTATGGAACACAGAGCAGTTTATTAGCTCATATACCAACCTGGTTAGTAATCCGCCTGGTGAGAGTGACTCTCTCAAAGTAGCAAAAATGTAGTGTAAGAGTATGGGGAACTTAATGCTGTGGGGGATAAATGAGACCCTCCATTCCTAAGTGAGTTGGGTTTTTTTTGTTGTTGTGGTTTTTTTTTTTTTTTTTTTTTTTTTAAAAGAAAAAACAGCTTCCAGTTGGGAAGAATTTGAAAACCACATCTCTTGGATTCAGTCCTTTAAGTCTGACAACAGCAGTTTTGGCTGTAAAGGATTCTGGAGTTGCTGAAAACAAGGAATACAGCAACTCTGAGCTAAAAAATCATTCACTGATTTTCTCATTTGTCAGTCAGAAACAAATTGGAACTCAGGCCTCCAACATCAAATCCTTGTCGTAGTTACTGCAGCCCCTATTTTTATTAAGGTAAAAATTATATCCACCCGAACAATAAAACAGGATCGTGATTTGAACTCAAATTAGTACCATAACAAATTCTGGATCAAAGAACTTGAGTCCTGAAGTCATCTCTTCTTTCTTTTCACTCAGTCCTCCAAGCAACTACGTGATGCCTAGCACTGTGGGTTTGGCTGCATGGAAAGCCACTCACTGGAGCTTGTCCAGCTTCAGCTCAAGTACAAGACCAAATTTTTTCATAACAGGAACTATTTCAAGAAATTCAGGATGGACATTAACTCCAACAAAGCCATGAAATAGCCATATTTATAGGAAGGCCCTGATTAATGTCTTACGATGTCCAAGTGCTTTCATAAAGTCAGGAATTGAGTATGTGGACCTTCACATCTGGGTAAATGATGACTGTGTGTAAAATGGAGTTTGCATCCCATCTGCCCTACAAACTAAAACAATGTGGTCAGTCAGTACTGATTCTTGCTGTGCTTGTAGGTTAGATAAATCCAATCTACCTCAAGACTGAGAGGAGATCAAATCCAGTTGAAGATTTTTAAGAGAAAAGAGTATTAGACGTAGACAGGAGAACTAAAAATCCTCACACAATAGAGATAAAATTTGTGCCATGGAAGCCCGGAGATAACTGATCAGTCAGGCTGCCTAAAGCTTTTGGGCATGAGCAACATTTTCATGAACACTTCACCCATCCTCTAAGCTATTACAAGGGCATTCTCAGAGCTACTGGAAGACAAAACTGATGGAAGGATGAATCATGACTCCGCATGGGCAGTGTCACAGAGCTGGTAGAAGCCTGAACCATGACCTCAATTTCACCCTCAACTCCTGTCCAACTTAAGCACCTTAACAAAAAGGCAAAAACCTATATTAGAAGTACAAGAAATACTTCAATAGATGCTCAGACCATGGTCTGAGATACATCTGTTCTGTGAGGAAGAAAGGGAGGGAATGAAATAATTAGCCTGAGGGCACACTCCAGTATTTCTTCCATGACTTTTGTACATAAAGTCTTGAAATTTTCCATTGTCTCAGGACTCCAGGCAGTTTCCATCATCTAAAAAGGAAAAAAAATCAGCAATCCACAAGAAGAATTGGGCCTGTAGGTATTTGTGTTTTAACATATAATCAAAATGTTGAACTGAAGTGAATTTAAAAAATGTGCTGTGAATACTGTGGTGCATAGGCAAATATGAAATATATTGGTGAGTCATATTTCCCAACGTAAAAACTTGGTCTACATAGGAATTCAGTCTCCAAACCTGAATAGTTTAGAAATCTATTAAATTATGTAAATCAGACATTCTATTCTTTTCTGTTATGGGGCCTGAAAATGTGTCAGTCAACTTTTGTGCTGTTCTACCTTGTGACTACCACACACTGTAGAATGTTAGAAATGAGGCAACCAAGGTCAGGAGCAATCCTTGCAGTTCAACTCTATAGTCATTTACACTGAAAGAATATTTATATTCAGTTCCTACATGGGCATTCATAGAAGTTTTTTAAGGGATCAAAATGTCCCATTAGCATTCCCCTGAGCTGCTATAATACAAATCAAGCATAAGGTCATTAAAATTTGGTGTCAAGAAGTAGACTTTTTGTCATTTTAATTGTTTCCTAATTAGAGAAGAGACTATAGGGCATGTGTGGTTTATAATATTACATAACAAAAATAGCATTCATTTTAACAATTGTCTAAATGCAGATTTAAACAATTAGCCAAAATACTGCCTCAAATATTATCATGTCCAATTTAAAAAAAAAGCTTTTAAAAGCACTCAAATGTAGTTAATAGTAGGAAAGCCATAAAATCCTATTTTAGTGATGTACAAAGTCTAATCTGAACCAGGTGGATGAAACATCAATCCTAGACTGTCTTTACTCTGTGGGTTTATATAAAAAAGAGATGAGACCAAATCCCCACCTAAATTCAACAAAATAATTTTTTTAGAGAAATACAAGGGCCGAATTCATGGAAGACCATGTGAATGGGTCAACTGATATTGTCTCAATATATTGCTCAAATAGTCAAATTCAGCTTTTCAGAACCCTGTCCACCAAATACACTGTTGCCTTTGTCCCTCCCCATTTTTGCCAAACACTGATGTGTGACAGCAGGACAGGGCAAGCAAGATAATGATCCTCGAGACAGGCGGTTCCAACCACACACCATTCTGTTTCCTACGACTGTGTAACAGACTTCAATTTTTAAATTTTTTATTTAATATATCACCTATTATTTGATTGTGTATATACATACATACATATATATATATATATATATATATATATATATAAAATATGCATTATTAGTTAACATTACAGCCTCACATACATTTTCCCAGCTTGCCTCGAAATCTCTCAACATACATTTCCTTGTGTTTTCTGTGCTTCCATGCCCAGTTCCACTGAGCTGTGTATTGTAAGCTAGAAATTTTCTTTCTCTCATGCTCAAGGACTCCTGTGTTTCTCCCCTGTCTTCCTGCACCTTTACCAATGTCTCCTTAACAATAAAAAAATTTACAATAGACTTTTTTCCTCTTTTTCCACCCACATAGTAAAGAGGTTCCTTCACCTATTATGTGCCAGAGCAAACGACACAAAATTAAAGGACTAAGTATTCTGCTTCTGGCATAAGTGACAGCCCAACTATTGGGACCTTTGCTTCTTTTCTAGAAGGAAGTTGTATAGATCTCAGTTATTTTTTTTAGGTTTTGGGTTTGGTGGGGGTTTTTTTGTTTTGTTTTTTCAGAGTGAGACAAAGAAAGATCTATAGTTCGGTAGTCCACCAGCAGTGTCAGGGTAGTCAGCTTGCTCCTAAGGATGAGAAGAACCATAGGACAAGCAACAGCTAGTGACAACTCACCACCAAGCAATTTAAGTACAAATAAAAGTAAAGAATGGCAAAGTTTAGCGTTTGGAACAGTAAGAAAAGCAAAGCAGGAAACATAAATGTGGGATGCTGAAGGGAGACAGAGACAAGTGACAATAAGAAGCTGTACAGCCCATGGGAGATCATCAAGTCTGGGATTAAAGCCCACAAAAGCTTCTAGAATACACTCAGGTTTCTTCTGACAGGCTGATGGGAATATGGGAATTCTGAATATCAATAAATACCTTACTGAAGCAGCTGCTTATTTGATCAGGATGTATAGGAATCAAATGCCTGCCAACAGAAATGTCACACTTCTCCAGCCCAAAGAATATTGCAACCTTAAAAAAAGCCCCACATTGGACTGAAGTGCCTGATTTTGTTCAAAATATCTGAGGAGGGGAAAAAACAGGAAAAAAAAAAAAAAAAAAAAAAAAAAAAGGAGGACAGGGCCAGTTCAGCAGTTGGGGTTGGAAAGCAAAGCAGAGCAGTGACAGTTTTGTTCTGGTTTTAGATGTGCAGTACACAGAACTGGCTGAAAATAGCCAGGCAATGATGCCTGTTGCATTCTGGAGATTAGGATCAGGCAAAGGCTTTATGCTGACTGCCAGCATTTGAATAGTTTTGAGACATTTCAGAAGACTACGTGATTCCAGAAGACCTTTTTTGTTTTTAAACTGGAGGGTGCTTTTAATAGATGTTGAGTACAGTCAGGCCTTGTTTGAGAAAAGCACTGCTTATCTCAAAATAAGCAGGATGATCCAGACAAAATGCTGCATCGGGTCACTGCCTCCTAACAAGATCTTTACTTAGGAGCTCTACCCATTGCATTGAATAAATGCAACTTGAAAGTGAAGGCAGAACAACCTAACTGGTAATAAAAGGTGTTCGCTAAATAGCCAGGGCAAGGGCACTATTGGATGGACAGTAACTCCAGGACAAAAGCAGCACCTAAAAAGCTTGCTCCTGGATTTCAAACTGTGAATATCATCTGCCCTCAGCAACTGCAGCTTTGAGCAGAAGTGATGAGGGAATTACTGTTAGCTCTCACCCACCTAAGCAGGCTTCTCACCACATATAAGAGAACAATCAGAAGCACTAAGGGAAATGTGCTCATGTTTTGGTCAGCAGGGCACGAGATTAACAAGAAATTATAATCGGTGTGATTGAAAAAAACCTGCACAACTCCTCCATTCTTTCTGTGAGTAGTGCCAATTGGATGGCTACTGGATTCCAACCTGAATCGAACCAAAGCACATGGAAAACTGATATGAGACACAACACTTCTGACACAGTAGTCAACAACTATAGAAATCCTTTCCCCCCCCTCTTTTTTTTCCCCAAGGATTGGAAATAGTGACTCACTAGCTCTGCATCCTACAAATCCTACCCCCTGCAAGGAATTTTAATCATCACACTGCAGTCAGTTGAAAAAGCTTCAGTTTTTAAAGGAAACTTGTGATTTTCAGAGTATTTTTTCCTCATATTGAAGGAAGCTGTTTAAATCTCTCTCCTTTATTACATGCTTCAGTACACCAAGCAGTCTGAAGACAGGGAAATGGATTAGATAAATAGACATATTTTTGTTATGACCTAATTTAAGGATCTTAAAAATAATACGATAACTTCAAAAACTGAAAAGCATCAAAAGACTTAAAAATATTGGAGAGACATGAGAGTGCAAGATATCTGGCAAGTATTGATAGAGCAACGTTTAACTTGAATGAGAAACAGGAGGCATTCAGAGACACATGGTTACCATTCACATAAATTTATTACCAGGGCATTTCTGTTACTGTAATACTCTTTATACCAGGAGCCACATGCAATGGCTCAGCCTTTTATGTGCAATGTCCATTTATGTCATATTGCTGAAAATTAAAGAAAGGTTTGAATTTGGAATTTGCTGCCTGCCAGTACAATGTAAAAGATCATGGTAGTAGAGCTTCTGCTCTTTGTAAAAGAAATCAACAGCCCTAGGAGAAAGCAATTTTGCAGCTTTTACAAAATTCACAGTAAACAATAGAGGAGATGGCTATGATGCAAAATTATACTTGCCCCGTAATATATGCAATGAATATCAATCTATTCTACTTCAAATTGCACCTTTAGTAAAACTGCCTCATGTTTCTATCCAACTAAAGAATGCACTGCTTCCTTGATTACCTTAAAAATTCATTTGTGCATTTGCACTAGCAGTGAAAATTCATTGCATTATTTGTTCTACAGAATACCTTTAGTAAACCACTTTCTACCACACCATCAATGGTTTTCAAACCAGATGCACATTGCAATCTCTATTGAAATTCTCTCATTATTAATTTTACAATTTATAGTATTTTCTGTATTGCATTCCTCCTTTACAGAAGCACTTAAGACATCCCAGCAGCCTGAGTAAAAAAATCCAAATTATAAATAGTAACAACTTCTCCTTATCAGGCAGTAAGTGTCTTGGACCCAAATAAGGTGAAGTAATTTGTAAACTGGAGAAATAATGAGTTGTAAGAAAAATTATGCCAAATCATTTCACAAACTGTTTTTCCAGTGGATGTCTGCCTCTACCTGCACACCAAATTCACATCATTAAGATAAGATGGGAAGAAGTCCTCAGCCCCATGCTGTTCACTACCGAGTTCTTTGATTCTCATGCACGATGCCTGACCTCCTCAAATTGCTCCTTGGTTTGTTGTGTTTATGGCTTCTCTTAAGGTAGCTTATTTTAAGAGAAATACTGTGCCTAAACCCACAGGAAACACCACTGCCCCAACTCTAACCTGCATTTGTTTTACTGCTCCTTTAAGTTCCACTGCATGAGTCTGTATCTTACTGACATGCCCTGTACTCCTTGCCATCTCTCTGAGCTTATTTGCACAGCCCAATACTGCACTGTAAAGTCCTGAACTTACACTGAGTCGGCTGCTTAGAGAAACGTGTTCCCTTTTTCTATGCTACAACATGCCAGTGTGGCTCTACAATAAAGCAGGGACAGAGGAGTTGCAACAAAGCAGAGCTCCACAGGATGCCTGGCACAGTGGACAGCATCCAGCCCAACACCTCTGAGAACTCCAACCTGACATAGTCACAAGAAAACTACATGTGATAATGGCTCATTCCCTTTTTTGTAACCACAACGCAGCCACAGACAAAAGCAGCAAGGCTACACTCAAGGCTAAATCTAGACAACACCCTTCCCATAGGTAAAGGGAGATGGGCTTATACAAGAAATATTTTATCCAGTGAATTCATGAAACCTCAAAAGCAAAAGAACATCATTGCTCCAAAGAAAATCAATGTGTCTTCATGCCATACACTTCCTCCCCTAGTTTCCCTGACAACTGCTTCATCAAGACTGTCCCTTTTCCAGCATCTTTCTACTAAAATGTTTTCTTTGGAGAATAACAGTGCATTTTACAGATGGAACAGCTTGTTTTGTGTCTTTATTTGCTAAAAAACCCCACCCAAACCCAATAACAAATGCAAAAACCACCCCAAAGCAACAAAAAAGAAAGATTTTTACTTAGAAGTAGCATTCCTAACACGAGAAAAAAAAAAACCAACAACAACCTCACGCACACAGCAGAAAGACTGTTGATTGTCTCACTCTGCTGGAATGCTTCACAAAATCCCTTATATCCCCATACGGAATAAAAAGTCACAGCAGTTCTTGACACTTCACCTATATTTTACAAATACCTCAGTTGAGAGGTCATGTAAATTTTGCTCCCAGTTCTTCAGCGTGAAGAAATTCCTTTTAACCAACATAGATGATCATATCAGAGAGGAAAGAGGAAAGGAGAGAAATATGGTTATTATTGATAACATTTTCTAATTTCTCACATGAGTGACACATTTAATTCCATGAAATTTCAATGGGATTGCTAATAAGACCACTATGATCTAAATGCTGTTCACCCAATGAACACACACCACTCTACCCCACTCCAGTAGTGACAGGCTTCCTACCAGGGTTGTACCATACTGAAATAGAATAGGGGCCACAGACAGTGCCTCTCACAATGTGTGTAAAGTGTAAGGGAACACAGAATTATCTAAGTCATTGGGTGTTACAGACACCACAAATGCACATAATGGTTTTTCTTACCTGTTTACCTGAGAGTTTTCACAGCTGCAGTTCAATTCCTGTTCAACGCCACAAAACAGGGAATAAACTTTTTTGCAAGTCAAGGCAGTCGGAAAATCTTAAGGGCCTATTTTCTCAATGAATACAATCATCTGAAATTGTTAAGAGAAATATTAAAAAGAGGTGTTCTGTCCAGCTTTCCACATCCATGGAGATGGCTGTTTTTTTCCTCATTGGCATCTGAGCAGCTGATAAGTGAGAACTTCAGGAAGCCTACAATGTTGCTGTGCAAGACATTGTTGCCTCAAACCTTTAACAACAGCTGAAGCACAAGGTAGGCTGACTGCAGCACAGTGAAACTGCACTAGGGATTAAGGATGCATCATTTGGGTAGGGCAATATAACAATTTCACACCACTTACAACCAATCTCTTGCTGCTCCTGTTATGCAATTAACGCCATTCACACATTAACAAAGAAAAAAAAAGCAAAATCCTCAAGGCTTCACTGCTTTTCCTAATGTGAGTACCCTGTTGCCCTGTTATTATAAAGACATTTCTATTGGTATGGATGACAGATTAAGGGTTTATAAATGACTAATTCCCAAAATCTGCTTTCAAGCTTTCATTTCACAGATTTTGTAACTCAAGTTCCATATTAGAAGAGGGGATTAGTGTCACTGTTATAGAGACTACTGCACATTAGTATAAAGACTTACAGAATTTTGAGTCAGTGCCATCAAAGCAGAGCGCTGTGCTGTATGGGGAACTGTCACTGCACTTATAATAGCTCATAAGATGTTCAGAAATGCAACAAATCTGAAAAAAAAAAGCCTCAGTTCTAATTCATTATGTTCGTATACTTAAAATAATCCATGCAGTGCTTAACAATCCTTTGCTCTTCCATAAACATGGTGTAATTTTGACATTTAAGCAAAAAGACTGCTCTGATTTATTTGCAGATTAAGTCGTATTTTTGCACTAAATGCTCAGCTGCTCTGCCCAACAGACCAAAGCATGACATTTGTTCATATATGGTTATTCTCAGTTAAAAGCTCTCTTCATCTGCCTGGAGGTTTATTAATAACTCATCACCATGGTATCACGGCATCTTAAGGAAAATAAAACACAGAGATAGTTGCTAGGCTCTCCAGCCTCTAGGGATAAAAGGGAATATTTCTTGAGGAAGACTGGAGAAACTCTTTTGGTGCATTTACTTATCACCCTTAAGGGTGAGGCTAAGCCAAGAGATGGCCCCCATACTGTGTTCTGAAAGCTGCAAGTATTGTAGACATCACTCAAACATGTCACCCATGATCCAATTCTCTGCATTAACAAATTAAAAACAAATATCCAGAAATCCAAACTCTAAGGAAAAAGAGATTGGGGTGAAAGAATTTCCGCAGCACTCCCATTTAACCCTCAAAAGGACTCTGCAGCCACATCACTGTTGCTCCCAATCATACTACCCACACTAAGCTGTTTGCTAACATGCACTGAACCCTACACTGCCATGCTGCAAACACATCTGACATCAGAGGGGAGAAACACGGAACAGGTCAATGACACATCCTCTACCCAGAAAGGCTTCAGCTGTTTCTCACAAGTATTTTCAAATGTACTGAATGTGAGAAGTGCAGCCCTTTACCTGTAACACCCAAACCCCATTGATACTGAGGGAGGAGATGTTCCCGTGGTTCTGACAGGTTTAAGCTCCAGAAGAAACAAGTAGTCTGCGCTCTTGTAAACATTATCTGCTTCAATATGTGAAGTCAGGTCTAAATATGCTAATGTCTTCAGAACACTAATACAGGGAAGCATCAAACTGAAATGCAGTAAAACACATATAGCAGACAGGGTTTGCTTGCAGATCCCACAAAAGAGACTTTTCAAAAAGCATGTACTGTCAAGGTTGCCACACTATTATTCCTGGAAAGAATGTGACTGCAAAGGAAAATCTGTAAAAACAACATGTATAATGCAGGGTACAAGTGTGCTTCCTACTTACAAATAACTACAGTATTGACAAAATGTTTTTTAAGGCCAAAAGGCAATGAAGTCAGAAGTCACACCTTTAGTTGGTATGCTACTCTGATGAAGTGTCTCATGAGCAGGAAAGCTTTACAGAATCATTACGTCTTCTGTCAGGGAGAAACATCCAGCCATGCAAACTCTCCAGTCTGCCCTCTGAGAGAGAGACAGTGAGTGATCACACCATTTCCTTCTCTCTTCCCTGATCAGACCAAAAAGCCAACATGGTTACAGAAAGAACCACTGGATGTGCCAGATTCATCTCCAGTGCCATCTCCTTGAAGTCACACTACTCATTCATTCCTTCACATGTGACATTAATCCAGCAAAAAGATCATGTGGCTCAAGGGGCAGAGAAGACCAGAAACACAGAGTCTTTCCCACTGAAGGGCTGGCACGACACAAAAAGCCAGCAGACCTGCCACACTCCCCCAGGGACGCTGCCATAGCTCAACACATTTCCTCTCAGAAGGGTTTTCACTCCTGTGTGCTATTTATTCAGTATTTTAGAAGAGGGGAAAGTGCTTTTTGTCACATATTTTTCGCACTCATATTACTGCATACTGAAGCAGAAGTCTGTCACCTCCATTAAGTAGAAGAGGGTGTATTTTGATCTCTCAGGTGGCCTCATGTTAAGTTTCAAGAGCAGTTAAGCACAGGAGGAGACTATTCCTCTTGTTCTTTGGCTGCTTAGCTAATTAGAGCAAGCAACAAGAAACCCGAAAATCTTTTTCTTTTTGCTGGATAGTTGTAGTTCTGAGAGGCAATGATTCTGGGATTGTGAAGCTGTGTGCTACTTAAGGTCCTCGTTAAGGGTGAAAAAGCATAGGTCAAGGTAAAAATGTCTGGAAACAAACAAACAAATCATCCTGATTTAACCCTGCCAGTCAGGGTGCATTTTGTCCATGTCTGTATCCAAAACATATATAAGTAATTCTATTTTCTAGAACAGCAATTGTTGATTGATGAGTCATCTTTCCTGTAAATTTATTTTTTTAAGTGATTTTGGCATTGTTCCTTGAAATTCCTCTCTGGCTATGTAATGGAAATTTTGACCTCACACTCTGGTTTCTTTAACATCACAGATACAGATATTATGAGTTTAGGAAGACCAAACAGTTGAATAAAGGATGCAATGTAGAAATCTGTAACTCGAAAAGAAAGCAAGCTATACTAAATAAACTTGCAAGTAAATATTTAGCTGTGTGGCCATACAGAAACTCATTTATTGTTATTAAGAATTCACGGGGAAGGCGGTTACTTCCCTCTTTTCTCTCCCAAAAGTGGTTAAAGTTGCTGGCAAGTGAAACTCACGAAAAGATATCAAAGTTTAGTTTTTCCTTATTAATTAGCAACTCCCCATATTACTGTTTCTAAAGCATACTGCAATTCGTAGTCAGAAAACACAAAGTAGAAAAATGTAAGCCAGAAGAGAGTAGAAAGAACACAAAAGCACAAAAGAATACATTCATGAGACATAATTATTGCAGAGGGTAGCATAACACTCTTCAGACTGCAACCACCACCATTAAGGGCTTTTCTTCCCTTTTTTCCCTCCATTTGGGGGCAATGGAGAAAGCACATGGTAGCTCAAAGTCTTCAGCTATGCTGAGTTCAAAACATATGACACGGAACTCAGAGTTCTGAACTACCTTAGTCCCACAAGAAGAATTGGATGGATCTTTATAGCAAGAAAAAAAAATTAACATATCTAAGAACTACTCTGATTGATCTAAAACATCATTTAATAAATAGAAGAGAATCTCCTTTTTCCACTCAGCCTGGATTCAGCTGGCAGGAAAACTCCACAGCAGAAACAGACAGTGCTGTAAGCACCTGCTGGAGCCTGGAGCCAGCATTTGCCATCAGTCAAATGCAAATCATCATCGTAAGCTAAATGTATGAAGTGGCACATTCATGGATCAGGAAGGCCAAGCCTCTTGAAAATAAATTCACATGCCTATCTTCCAGTTGTTAAGTGGAATGGTCAAGAGACGTGATAACATGAGCTTCAAATTATGCATTCTTGGAAAAACTCTAAACAAGATTTCTCAGATGACAACACTGTTATGGTCTCTGGTCATTCTTCATGGTCATGCCAGAGGGCATCCCACTCCATCCCACCCATGTTCAGCTTGCTCCACCAACCAATTTTCATTCAGGCTGAGCAAAAGGGACAGGATATTTGGGAATGAGCTCTACTAGCTTCTCTAACCACAGGGCAGCCCACAGCAATCACTTCAGAGGTTTCATTCAACACTGAACAACCTAAATGGCCAATTTAAGCCAGAAAGGTCACAGCAGATTTGAAGCTTTGAAGACAGTCTGTGCTCCTGCCCATCAACATGGCACTCTGAATGGAAACTGTGCACCCAACAGTAAATTAGCTCTGCCTAGGTAGGCTGGGACATTTGACTGTGCTGCTGGAACTCCAGACAGCTTTGCAGCTGCTTTGAAATTCATAGGAACATCTGTTCTCAGTCTGTTGATTTGAGGGAATGAGTTCATGTGACTTGTACAAGTGCGATGGCTGACTGATAAGGTTTCAGAAACCACTTGCGAAAAGATGCTACTGGAAACAAAACAAAAAAAATCAATGTTTTGTAACATTCTCAGCTCTTATCGTAACTTCAATGAGGTTGAGTTCTCAAAAGAAGACAGTAAAATTATTTGGTACTTACCTTTTCAGTCTCAACAATCAACACAACAGCTGGTAAAACTCTTTGTTATTTGCAAAAAACCCTCAACAAACCAACCTTCAGATTTTCATGTCAAGAACATCTAAAAAAAAACCAGCTCAAAGTTTCTGATAACAGGTAACAGCCAAGTTGAAACTGTTTCTGCATACATTAATGGCTCAGAGGTGGCTGTAGATTAGTAAAACAAAGCCTGTGACCTAGGGTGAAATACAAAATTTTAATACAAGCTAGTACAGACTCCCTTACATACAGTGGGTACAGAAGAGAAATGGCCAAAAGCTTTCTTATTACATTAATGCAATTTTAAGTAAAGCATTTTCAAATTCTCCGTATCATTCTCTTCAGCTTCATAGGCAAACTTCCACTGATGCAAACACAAGTCGATACTGGGGGAGATGGGTGTCTTTTCTAGTCACAAACATACAAACGTCATAAGAGTAGTTGGGCAGAACATGGGGAAAAATATTTAGCATCTGTGTAGTTCCTTCAGCTGCTAGGGAAACATCCACCAGATGTTCCTAGATGTTACCTCAGCTGCCTCCCAAACCACTATCACATCTGCTCTCTTCCTTATTGAATACCAGCAGTAACTGAACTAATGTTTCACTTAACTCATCTTTGTAAAATATTCTCAACACCCTTGCGGAACTCCTTTTTAAGGAGTTTTGCTACCCACAAAAAGCAATGTGAAAATCCCCTGTGATTACATGATTGAATTTCCTGAAATTCTCAAGTTATTTAATACATAGGGAATACCATCATTTATACAAAAGTATTATTCAAAGTGATGGTATCTTTTCATAAACACAAGTATTGAAACAGCAACAGAAATAATGGTCCACAGAAACTACCAGAATTAAGGAGAAAAAAGGGAGGAAAGAAATTCCATTGTTATTAAATGCTCCTCTTTATTAGGGACACCAAAATTCTTCCTCAAGACCTTCCTTATATACCTAGAACTGAAACTATTTCCTGTGTTCAGCTACTGAAAATCCCCTCTGCCTATCACCTTTGTGGTATGCAAGATTTGCTTACACTTAGCAGCAGTGGAAGTATTGCACTTGTATCCAATAGAGAAGAGGAAGGAACACAAAAAAACCCCAAACCACCAAAAAACCCCCATGCACAAAAAAAAACCCCAAACCATCAAACACAAAGAGAAAGACCACACAGATCAAAACGTCTTAACATTTTCTTTTCCGGAATTTTAAAAACTCAAACGTACACATACATAAGCAATATATAGCATCTGTGTATGATCTAAAATAATCCAAAAGGAAGTATCTTCATAAACTGTACACTAACAGTCTTATCTACTTGTCCAGTACATCTATTATTCTCAATGATCATAATTTCTAAAATGTGTAAGGAAGTAATGGTTACTTATTCCAAACTCTCTCAAGTTATTCTCTTTGTATTTTCAGCCCAAAACATTTTTCTAGTTATTTTCCAGGTATGCTGCACTATACTGCGTAATGTAGAGAAAAATACAATAAAGACATCAGAAAAGCAAAAAATGGACAAATCCATGTTACCAGTATACTCTAGCTGATACCCTGCATGACCCTGAACAAATCACTTAGCCACATTCCCACCAAAAATGGAGAGGGCTCCAGACTCTGAAAAATGACTGTCAGACCAAAAAATGTTTACAGAGCAGCTTGCAATCTTCAAACAGAGGGCTCTGCAAATGGAAAGTATTACAGCATGTGGGATGTTCTAGCCATGCGTTTAAAAAAAAACCCCAGAAGAGCAGAAAAAAGAACCTTCACAATCATGACTAGGCACATGTTCCAAACAGAAATGAAACTCCTGCTTCTCTCATATAGCTCTTTGATTTTTCATTATTTACACTTGATGAATACTATATCTATAACTAAGAAAAATAAATCAGAAGCTCATCCATAGCTGCTGAAATACTGTGCAAACTGCAGGTATGACAAGGTTCTTGGAAAGAGGCAGTATCTAGTACCAGATTTCATCCCTATAGCTAAAAGTTAAATTTCCGTTACCAAGGTATTTTCTGCAGGTTTCAGTCACATTTATAAATTAACGGATAAAAGGAAAATAAAAACAATGTGTGTCAGGTCAAGATGCAACAAAGCACATACCAACCATTGATTTGACAGATGGAATGAGAAGCTCTTGCCTTTTATTTGCATGTGAGAAATGAATATAACTCAATGTTTATTTGCAGATGAGAAATCAGGACACGTTTTTTTGCAGGAAGAGAGGGTATCGCTATTTGAAAGGAACCCAGAAAGTTTCTTTTTCTCCTCCTCCTTGGTAAAATTTGGATGAAGGAACAACGAAATCAAATGCCACTGTTTCCTAGTGAAATACTTGTTCAAGCAAACAAAGAAATACATTCATGATTACAAAGGGATCCATAAAACCAGCTCTACCTTGTTTCCAAAGGCATAGCATAAGCAAAGCAAAAGCCTACTATTTTCTGTGTAATTACTTTTTCTTACCAAAAACATCAGCTATACCTTTCATTCAACATGTAAACCTAAATAGATAACTGAAATAAGCTTTTTTTCTCCACGTGTGAAACTAACAATTAACCTCAATAATTAAAAGCATCAGAGTGCTGAACATCCATTGGTTTTCCCGAGCATTCGTCCATACTGAACATCTGACAGTGGTTTCAAAGAAATCTGGATTGAATAACATGATTCAGATGTGAAGAGACTGACAGTAAACAGCATTTTAGTACTGTTCAGTCATAAACCAGCGAGCTTTAGTACTGCATGTCCACATTAGGAAAAATGAAACGGATTCTTCCGAGAACAACATGCTGGATCTTTCACCCATGTGCCTGCATTTTCCCCGTGAAAACCAGGGGAAATTTGTTTTCCTGATTTCCCTTGTTCCTTACAGCCATACAGAACTGTGTAACTACCAAAAAAAAAAAAAAAAATTACAACTTTGCTTTTAAAATCTTAGAAAAAATTTTCATTACCCACTTTTGTAACTTTTAATAAAATCATTTTATGATGTTGCTGTTTTAAAAGAACAATGCTCACACAAGAACTAAAAACAAAGCCATAAAAGACTTTTCTCAAAGATTACTAAGTGGACTGGGTGGCCTATGACAATGCAAAAGCTACTCAGTGCAAGCACGTCCTGATGCTAGCATAAGTGATTGGCCTACCCATGGCAAGGAAGCAACTACAGAGCTCTGGGAAGAAAACATGAAACACAGTGACTCCTTTTATAAGGACCTTCCCTATGTCCCTTCAAATTCCTACAGGCAAGGGTCTTTTGGCAGTTTCCATAACAACTAAATCTTCTATAAAATCAACGAAAGAACGAACACTGTAACTAGACTCACCACATTTCTCAAGTTTTCTAGGCTATGGTGGACAGATGAATTTAAAAGATGCTTTAAAAGAAACTTCACAAATGCAAATATATATCACAACACACCATTAGCAGATGGTGATTACAAAATGTGTCTGAGGGAGGCACAGGTGTGCTTAATCACACAGTTCACAAGAAAAGACAGACTACTATGGATATGTTACCACGAGGCACAATTTCCAAAATTAAAAGCTGAAAATAGATTTCAGAATAGAATTTGAGCAGATTTGTCAAAACCAGCAAGACATGACAAAAAAAAAAGGCATGACTGTAGACTTGTCCTGTTCCTGTAATCTTTCTCTCGCTGTTATAGATGACAGACAGGACTAGGTGGCCAATGAATATATCTGCTTCTCAATGCTCAGTAGAAGCCAGATATAAAGATGTATACCCTTTCTCAAAAAGTCTATCCATGCGACTGCTGCTATGATCTGTTTATTACTTGATTTTTTAATAGCAATCCTTTTATTGTTAATGGATGTGGTTGATGCAAATCTTATCCACCACAGATACAGATTTATAAATTACTCTAAATTACCGTGCTGTAATGGGACAGCGTTGACATGAAACTCAGTGTAGGAATTTCCAGAGGCATGATGCCTAGAGCCAAAGTTTAATTTCAGCTCTGAAGCTGATTCCTTTTGCACCTTTAGGTTAATCACCTGCATTTCCTCCTCTCTAAATCTGCCTCCCAGGATGGTGCTGGAAGTTTACTTAATGAATGTGAATCATCTTAGCACTGCCTCCTGAAATCCAGATATAATCAATAACAAGCCAAAGCTTGGGCAAAAGTTGCATTTGAGGAAAAATGCGCCTTCCACTATGCCTGTCAGAAGTGGTCTCACAAAACACCAAAAGCAAAGCTGTGCTATTTTTATCTCTGCCAACAAGTGCAGCAGTCTGCCTTCAAGTGTGCAGCCACGGAAGCTGCTTAGCTCTCCTAGAGCCCCACTCTGACCTGTGGCATCACAGCTTCTCTGCTAACCAGCTCAAGCTACCAACGCAGACACTGCAGCCAGGTGATAATCTGTGTGCACCTGCCTTCACAGCCCCCAGATGCAGAGCAGAGACATCACTGGTTGTGAGCATGCAGCCTCTGCCAGGAGTCACCTTTCCTCAGAGGATATGTCTTTTTCCTACACACAGCCAAAGGGCAGGTCAACACCCCCCCAAACTTGCCTAGCTGCTTGTACGATCATTCTCTAGTCATTTTCACCGGAGACAGATCAGCACAGATGAGCTCCCTCAACATTTTTGGTTATTCTGAGCCTGCTAGTTTTGCCCAAAACAAGCCAGGGAACAATTGCAGCTGAGAAAGTGGGTATGAGAGGGCAGAATTTTGCAAGAGATGTCGTAAGTTCTTGTATGTGACCAGCACACCATTAATCAATGCCCAAGGACTTGTTCAAATTATGCAGCTGCCAGATGCATCCCTCCCTGTGTGATTCACAAGACTCCACAATCATGAGACTACCTGTGTCCACCAGATTTGATCACCTTCATCTCTCTGTTCAAGTACTTTTGTATGCTGTGACCCCAGTTGGTTTTGGCATCAGTATCAAGAAAATAATTTCAGGCATGTGCTCTTGAAAAGATTGGTTTTTTACATAACACTGAACAGCTTCATATTACAGAGCAAAAGGAAGGGGAAGCTACTGTAAATATTGTAACTGCAAAGTGTCATTAACTTTCCATCTCGTCAGCTCTTGGCAATTCCAGAGGTATCACAGCAGCCATGTTCATGTCCCACCTCCCTGTTTCTCATGACAGTCATCATCACCCCCTTAACTTTTTGGACCTAAGGATCACTTCAGCATACATTGCAGGCTAAAATCCTCACAGAGTATTTTCAGTTCTTAACTACAGAGCTGTGAGACAGCTTGTGGATGAACGTCCAGTTTTAGTGACGTGGGGGAATGATGGAGAAGCTGTTATTACTCTCAGAGGCAAGCTATTCCTTTAAGTTCCAAGACCAGTTTCTGCAAGTAAGTGTCAGGAGAAGAACTGCCAAAAAACGAAAAAAAACTTAGACCTGCATCAGTCATTTAATACACGGAAAAGCATTAAACTGCTGTCAGTCATAGGTTCCTCAAGGTCCGACTGTTTCTGTACCAAGTATATTGCCAGATCCACTAAAGAAACTGACAACAAAACCAACACACGTGCATGCATGTGCCCAGACACACACAGTACATGACAGCCACCTCACTCAGATCTCTGGGCAAGATCAATTTCAACTATGCTAATTACCATCCTGGAAAAGAGATTATATTCAGATTTGTAACTGATAATAAAAATAAGCCCAAACATATATTAACACAAGACAAAACATGAGTATCTTACAAGGGAATTATCTGAAACCTACCACTTAATTTCATTTCATCGGGAACAAGACAGGTGGTCTGCACATAAGCAAATGTTGGCTGTTTTTACTGGTGCTGTGTTACAATCAAGACATTACAGGCCCCTGTAACTGATAGCTAACCAGAGACCTAAGTGTTCAAAGAATTAATGCTTTCACCTTATTCTAGATGGTTAAGTTTAGTTTCAGTCGGCAATTCTGCCAGGTCAAAAAAGGAGTAGAAGAACTCAGACATCCAATCTTTCCACTCTACATATAATTCATTAGCAAACTCATACATGCTTCCCATCCATTTACATTCACTGGCACTGAAGCACCGAAAGGGTATGAACTCCTTTCCCCTTTTCCCTTGCAGCAACACTGTCTCCAAGCCTCATTACCTAAACCGAATATAGTTACAGGACAACTATGAGCAGTTACACATCTAAAACCAATATATTAGTCAACAGCTGATTATATTAAAAATGTGATACTCATTTGAGAATATCCTTATAAAAAAACCTAAGAAATCCCATGACTTTTTATGAGTCTTTTAAGCTGTAATCAATTTAGAGCATAGAAACTGAGTCAGCTGCTATATAATCACGGCTCCTCATGAGAAGTACAGCTTTGCAATGACTCAACGTGCATTGTTCTCAACCTGCATGAGCCTGAAACACTGCAATCACTACCAAGAGCAGCTCATGGCATCTTCCCACTAAAATCCACAGGAAGGTATTTTCACCTTCCCCTCCCAGTCAGATATTGCTTTGTTAGAAAATGGAGTCTGCCTTCCTTTGCCACAGCTACTGCCTTCCGAACACAATAGCCACCTTTGATATTGCTAGGTAACTAAGTGCCTCCAGTATAACTGTGACGCCTCCATGCCTTTATTCTTGTTCCCTCCCCAGTTTGCTGTCAGGCAATGGGGGCCTTGCATGAAGTAGTCTTGACACCTCCACAGAAAGACTCCCACAGCACCGAAATGCTGTTCTCCTCTTAATACGCTCAATGAGCTTGGCAGGAGAGATCATGCTCAGATCCAGCTTTCAGTTCTTCCTTCCTCCACGTTCTGGTGTGTGTTGGCCCTTTGCCCACAAGTCCAGACCAGGAATGTTGGTAGGAAGGGATGTTGCTCATTGCTGCAGAAGACCTCCTCTGTAAGGAAATGCAGAAATCCTCCTGTGCAAAGCTTCCTTTTGAATTTGGAACAGACCTTGGTTTAAGGAAAGGCAAATTTTCCTATTCAAATGGGAAATAAGCAGAAAATGCAACACATAAGAGTAAAAATTCATGTGCGTGAGAGTTCCCAGTCCTAGTAAATAATTATTACCTGCAGTAACAGGCAGTGCAGCTCCCACCTCTCTCCTTTTTGTGTGTGTGGTTGGGTTTTTTCCCTGCTTTCCCTTCCCCCTCTTTTTCTTTTTCTTCAATTATAGCATCAAAAGAAAATTAAGATCTTTTGGAGACAAAGTGAAGCATTCCTGCTCTGGAATGGCATCAGCATCTGGACACCTGGCAAGACATAGTTCAGTACCTGTTGTACCTATTTCTCAACCCTCCCGACAAGCAAGCATGAAGAGTCTTGCCTTTCTTCTTATTTACCAACAAGAATTAAAGCTGAGAGCGTTCAGTAGCCCATTTCAATAGGTTTTGTTCTGGTTACATTACAACAGATTGCTTTGATCTGGGGGGAGGAAGGAGGAGAGGAGCAGAGCACATCTTAAGTTCACAAAGCTAAAAGCCAAGATGCACAAAACTGAAGCATTCCAAAGTTAAAAATAATCGTCTTTAAACTGCAAGAGCAGAGCTGTAATTTTGAGCAGTACAGCATGACATCACGGTTTATGTGGGGCCAGCTCAATAAATCAAACTGTGCCTAATTAGAGATCATACTGCAAATCTACATTATTTGGATGAATAATTAAAACAGGACAGTCCATAACACAAGCCAGATATGTTTACTAAAATATGCTCTTTTCAAACTTTTATGTTCACTACTGCTCACAAAGCTTTCACATTTGGTAAATTATAGACCCCTAAGCTTTTATTTTAGGCTGACTTCACTTTCAAGGAATTCTTCAATTAACTTTACGTTGCTTCAAGCTCTTCATCCAATGAGAAAACAATCTGTGGTTTCTTGCCTCTCCCAGTGCCAATGGCTGCCCTCCATGTTTGACTAACAGACTTACTGTCTCTTTAGAGCCAGGATCTGTTTGTCTAAAATCAGCCTAGTTGTGACAGTGTTTTGACAAGTCCTCTATAAAAGGGGAACAAACTTTTGTGGGGGGTTAACTGCTAAGAATAATGAAGATTGTTCTCACAATCTCAACAGATAAGTGCCAAAATTAAGGAACATTCAGCAATACACCCTGAGCTGAAAGCCCTGACTACCTCAGTTGCCCTTCTTTCCCACCTACTCCAATTTTTCCAACTTCTACTTTTTTCAGTTGTTTTTCTAAAATGTGTGCTTTTTCTCAAATCCAAAAGCTATGACATACTCAAACATTTGTAGCATAAAAAAGCCCCCTGTACTAGCCAACATTACTATCTGTAAATGGTCAGGACGCCTCTGGAATTGTTGGAAATGCTGTGGAGATTTTGACTATCAGTTACTGGGTAGATAATTTAAAATCAAGAGCCAAAGAGTTTAATAAAAAGCATGAGCTGAACAAAAGGGATAAGACTCATTCCGAAACTGCACATTTTTCCTCCTAGAGCTGGAGAAATTTGTGTGAAACTTTTTAATCTCAGAAACAAAAAACAGGGGAGAGTTGGCAGCTCTCCTTCCTTTTCCCCTCTGATATTTGCCTTGGTAAATGGACCAACATACAGATGATTAAAGGAACTCTGAAGACAATGACTGAGAAGCAAAATGTTTGACACTCTCAACAAGAAAGGACTATACAAAAATAAGATATGTCTATTAGTGCCGTATTATGTTGTGCAAGTAATTTTTTTCTGCAGAATGTTACCTAAGCACTGATATGGAGAAAGTATCATTGACTTCTTAATACACAGATTTTTAGATTAAAAAATCCAGGGTTTTTTAAAGGAATCAAAACACATTAAACATTAAATGCACAGCATAGCAATATTTATACAGACATGACAAATGAGTCTCCCTCAACCACAGCCACCACGATCAGCATAACCTTAAATAGGAATGAACCTTCCAGACCTCAGTTTCAATTCTTTGTTACAATAAATATGCATCAAATGTGTACTTATTTAAAAAAAAAAATTTAGAACTTTCTTTGTGGCCAGAAATATTATGACTGACCTCTGTTAACTGCAAGCATTCAGAGCCATAGCCATTCCAATTCCCTTACATCCTCAGTGTGCAGCAACAGATTTCTCAGAAAAAAAACAACAACCCTGTAACTATTTGGACATACTTCTGAAAGCAAGAGTGAAAATTAAGAAAGCAGCCTTCCCAAAGAAGTATCTATTTTTGAAATGTATGCTTTTAAAACAGAATGCTTATGGAATGAACTACTTCAGTTCTCTTGTGTAAACTTGTACAGATTGTTTGCTATTGATCTTTTGAGTCATATTTTGGCAGTAAACTGGTATCCTTGTAGAAAATATAAGTACTGTAGAACAAGTGATGTAATCTACATCTATACTTTATTTTTTTTTAGTTACATTTATATTTGAAAAAAATAATCTGAACTGCATACTTCATTTCTTCCCTAGATTATGAGCTTTATGATATTGAAGACATTCAGAGGAGACAGTTCGTCTGTAGGAATGTGGCTCCTTTAAGTCATAGGAAAGAACTGAGATCAAAGAAAGTAGTGTTTCTATCTGTACTCAAATGTAGGTCTATTAACTTTTTTCTTAACTGAATGACATAAAGTGACTCTATAAAACCAGTACAAAACCTGATCTCAAGGAAGTGAAATCTAGGTTTTTTCCACAGTGTATTGTTCTTTTCCCCCTGCCCCCAAGCTACTGTCCATTCAGAAAACAACGCAAAGAGGAGAAAAAAGAAAATTGCACTGCAGCAAGGCTATCCACATAGCCAGGCTTGTGCTGTGTGTGCAGTATGTATAGAGGCACTGCATGCTGATGTGGCCCAGAGCACGGGCACAATGTCCAGGTTTCTGGTCCTTTGTGGAGTACAAAACACTGCATGGCAGTTGAACACAAGTGGAAAGAGCATATGGAGGTGGGTAGCTGATGGAATGAAACCAATGCAATACACCAGGCAGGTAATTAAAGCGCTCAGCCTCAAACTCTCAAATATGGAAATTCTTTAACCAACAAGAGATTGCCAGGAAAGGACAACAGTGAATGAGGGAAAGTACATAATCAAGACTGTGCACAGGACATGGAGCACAAGTGCTTTCTCCCTTTCCTCCTCTCACATTTCTCCCACTGAGAACCACTACCTAAAGGCATGAATCTCTTCTAAGTCTGATTACTCTAAAAATAAGAACTCGGTCAAGGCAGTGCATAGAGACCAAGTATAGGAATTCCACCTTTTAAGTCCTAGATCAATGTTTTCTTACCTCTCGGAAGCAGTGATTGATGGCAGCTTTCTCACATCTTTTCCTCACTCTCATGCCATCAAGTGCCACTACTTCTCTGCTCTACTGTCCTCGTCACACTGCTTCCCAGCTCTTTCTCACTGCCACCTGAGATCCAGTTTCATGGGGAGCCGTCAAGATAAGGACAAACACCATGCACCCACCCCTGGGAAACTACAGGCTTTTGTCCCTAGAAGCACAGCATCTCCAACTTTTCCTTCGAGAGATCTCTAATGGCCCTTCAGATAGAATGGCAAGGAAGGAGAATATTTAAGACTTGAGAAAAATTAAAATTAAACCAGCTTGCAGTGACTTTATTAGAGGCCGAAGCCCACGTAAAATCTGTTT
Source organism: Chamaea fasciata (assembly GCF_029207755.1). Taxonomy (NCBI): domain Eukaryota; kingdom Metazoa; phylum Chordata; class Aves; order Passeriformes; family Sylviidae; genus Chamaea; species Chamaea fasciata. The sequence continues at coordinate 20,634,487 of NW_027094087.1, read as the reverse complement.
GAATAATAAGCAAGAGATTTTTGCCTTACATTACACAAAGGATCAGATTAGATGACTACAGAGAGTCCTTCTAACTAAGTTGTGACAATACATATGCTAGAGAATTTTGAAGATCAGAGTTATTTCCCAGTATGAATTACATTATTTCTTGTTTTAGTTTTGATCTTCTAAAACCAGACAAACCCTAAAGGAATATTATGCACACAGTCGCCCAGAGCCTGTCTTTAGATACCGTGCAAATGACATACTTTCTGACCAAGGAGATAGCAATACCTCTGTTTCCATTAATTCTCTGTTAAGAATCACAGGATTGAAATTGTTGATTTCCAGCATTACCTCATGCTGGGCCTCTCACTGATTAATTAAAACTGTTTATGTATAGGAAAAAGGACAAAAAAGCAGAACCGCAGTAGTTTGAACCAAGAGCGTCCCTGATAAAAGAAATGGGCTGCTGTTCCCAACTCCCTTCCATAGGTTGATTGTGAATTGTAACCAGACAAGATCTCCTTTTTCAAGCTTCCAGAAACTGGCAAACATGCCTACTGCACAGGAAGTCATATTTATAGTTGCATTACTTTCCACAATAAACCAATTCTCCTACAATCAGAAGTTGTCTCTAGGCTTGCTAAATGAAAGATCTTTTCCCTTGAGATTGCAGCCTCTGAACAGAAAGCCTCTAAATCTACAGTTAGTGATGGCTGTGACAGGAAAAACACGGTCCAGTACAGCCCCCACATCATTATTACACACTAAAGACATACCAGGTTTTTTTATTTCAAAAAAGAAGAAACAACTCTGAAATCCTGGTATTGCAACATGTGTTAATTACCCTGTCGAATTACCATTTAATTTTCAGTGTGTGTTTAGCTGACCTTCTTTTTACTGTCTAGCTTGAAATTCTTCTTGGATGTAGACAGATAAAGAGCTTCTACTATATAAGCCTTATTGTATACTTGAGCAGGGCATTTGAACATGCAGGTATTCAACAAGAAATCTGAAGCAGTACACTGCTTCATTTAAGGGAAATATATTTCAAACTTCTCCAAATTACTACAGGTGACAGTTAATAAATTGCTTGTACATTTTGACTATCATCCTGCATATAGAAAATTATTAAGAAAAACCCAAACACCTACTTGAAATTTTCAAACTCCCTTCCAGCAACTGTATCAGAGTTTTTAGAAGCGCACAGCACTAGCTTTGGCCAAGAATTCCCCCTCCTCTCTTACATTCAGAGAAAAAGAATACCATTTTTTTAAGGAAGATAGATTAATACTTTACCCAAGCAGAAATTCTTCAAAACCAAAAACACACTGCAAAACTCATTCTTACCTAAAATTAGAAGAAAAGAGAGGGGAAAAGGTAAGATTAAGAATCATCCCTTGGAGCGTTACACCTTCAAAATAGAAAGAATTCCCAAACAAATCTAAAGTAAACAAGTTACAAGAGAACAGGAAAATGCAATTTCTTCGAAACAGTAATTAACCTTAGGAGGGAAACTACTATCAATATAAACAAATAAGTAATAAAGGAAACATTTTACCGAAGGGAAACCTGTCTTGAAGCAGCATGACAAGGGAATATAAAAACACTTGGACTGATGGTCTCTAAATGGGTCTCTAAAGAAAACTGGAGCAACTCTGTAGTAAGGATCATGCAGACACAAACTTCAAATGGGTAATTTTCCAGGTTTCAAAGAGGAGGCTGGATCACAGAAATTCAGAAACTTTTAAATACAGGACTCAAATTTAAACTGAATGCAATCTCATACTGTTGTCACACAGAAACAGGAGGATTTTGAAATATATCTACCAAGCTAAATTGCTTTTAAAATCATAGCTTTCCATGCCCAATCCTTGTTATTTATAAACAACTACAGCTAAAGTAAGCACAAGCAACATGGTGATTATTTCATTATATTAAATAGTAATCAGAAATGAGAAAATATGAAAAATCAGAAACTTGAACTTTCATCAGACGATGATGTTTTCAAAAATTTGCCTAAGGAACATGCATACAGAACTGAAAACAGATCTAACATTCAAAATGTAAAATCATTACTTTTAGATAAAAACTAATTCTCAAATCTGAAGTATTTTTATTTTCATTGCTTGCATTTCTTAAATAGTTGCAAGTGAGCAGTAGTCCTCTTGTATTTATTTCAATGGAAATAAGTTCACAGTGGTGTAAGAAAGTTATAAATAAAATAAATACCAAAAACAGAGGCATTTTTTATTTCAGAATTTAAATCAACTATCTGCAAGTAACAGCATTTCAGACTGTCCTTATTTGTTCTTGTTTATTACACTGGTGCCCTTTGTGGCTTCTTGTATTTTAGCAACTGGAACATACACAGTAAAGCTAGCAACACAACAGAAGTTTAGCAAAGGCAGACATAATTTGATTTAAAAAAAACACCACGGAAAAGAGCAAGCAGCTCTACAAACAGTGGAGCCAATGTGGTTTGGCTTCCCATGAACTTGTGTCTTATGGGGAGTTGAAAAAACATAAGTAGGTCCACAAGCTCACACCAAGATTTCTCTCTCCTACCTGGGAAGCCACTGGAATGAAATTTGCTAAAACTTACTATCATCAAATTCTGTTTCTCAGCTGATCCATCCCCACCACTGGGAATGACTGAAAAACAGATAAAAGTCCTTCTTGCCTAGAACAACAGGTCAGCGACAGAAGTATCAGATCCACTGCTTTTACACAGGTTCATTCCATTTTTAATAAGTGGCATTCAACTAAGAAAAAAACCTCTCTTCATATCTGAACCAGCTTCTAAAATACTATAGCAGTGGTAAGTTTTGTGACCTCTTGTTATCTTTTTCATGCATTTAGGAGACTCATTACAAGAGAAAAACCTTAATATGATATTAAAACAAATCCGCAGTCAGCACATTCCAATATTTACATTCAAGGGGGATTTAGTAAATTCAGAAATGGAAAATATTTGTTATAGTAATCTAAAAGACAATTACACCACCTCTGCCTCATCACCCGCACAAAGCGAGTTTTGTCCTACTGCTCCTGAAGAGATTTGGGAAATGGAAATTTCCAGTGCTAGAGAAGTGGCAGAAAATAACATGTACAAATTAAGGATGTCACAGGGTTGCACTCAGGAAGCTTAAAAAGGTTATCTCTGGAAACACCTTCTCAAATGGAAAAATGGTGGCGGCAGCAACCATGAGAGACGAGGGAAAATCGGGGCTATCTAAAAACAAGACAAACTCACCAAATCCCAAGAGGAAGTTTAGAGCAGGAATGAAGTAAGATCTCTGACGGCAACATAATGCACTTTTCTCATGTTGTTAAACCAAAGTGCAAGAGGGCACTGAGAAACCCTCTGAGTTACCCTGTCGCTATCTACCTGCAGGAGCTCAGACTAAGGGCTCCCACAGCGAGCCAGAAGTCAGGCAGCAACAACCCTGAAAGGGTTTTAAAGTACAGGCAGGCCACCAGCAAACCAGGAACAAAGGCTTTGCTTCTGAGAAAAACCTGACAGACGTAGAGCCTCAAACAAAATGCAAGAAATCCCATCACAGAGGTGCTGTCCAGGCACTTCTCAAAAGCCAGAGGAGCCAAAAGAAAGGCTCCAGGCACAGACCTCTGCACTGCTGCTCCACAGCATCACAAGCGTGGACCACCTCTCTTTGACAAGTGGTGCCTTCATGGCACAATCTTTAAGCATCCTGCTTACCCCCTCCAAGATCAGTTTCCTTCAGTTCCATTTATACTACTCAAGAGTGGGGTTTTTGTTTGTTTTGTTTATTTGGGCTTTTTTTTTTTAGTTTTTGCTTTGTTGTGGGTTTGTCTGTTTTTTTGTAATTTATTTTATTTTTAACTCTGAGATTCCCCATTTCCTTCTGGGATCTTGTAATATCAGACACTTGAACTGATGAATGGATACCAGGAACATCCAAAGCCTGAAAGCACATTGGAAAATGCATTTCTATGCACTTTCCCTGGAAGATAAGGTGCCAACACCCAAGTGAAATAGTTTGCTGCAGGCTTCCTATGGTGCTGGTACAACTAATGTACTAGCAAAGGCTACAGGAAGAAAGGCGTACACAGCAAAAATATAATACTAAATCTGCATTTTTTGGGGGACTTCAAAGGACTTTTTCTGAACATGTAAGACTCCAATGTTGTCCTTTTACATCCCCCTATGCATGGTGGGCTTTGGTCACACAGAAGATAACTACTGAAATACCAAGATGACCGTAGCAAGCCTTTGAGAAAGGTACCTAACTGCACGTGACCTTGGTGTTATCAGACAAGGTCCCTGAAGCTTGACAACACACCACAAATGGCAAACAAAGCACAGCATGTGCAAAAGGCACAGTACTCCTTAGATAAACCCAGATTTAAGTAGCCCAATAAATAAGACTGAGCTCCAGTTATAGCCATTTAACCACTTAGTTATTTTGGCTTGGTACATTTGTTATCTGGCTACCTGAGCCAGGACACTGCTGCCAACATCTGTTTCCTGCCTCTTGGGTCCTTCCTCAATCAGAGTTTCCTCTGGATTTGTGGGCTTGCCTGAGGCTGAGCCAGACAGAGCCTTGCAGGGCTGTTTGCTGCTTTGTGCAACAACAAGTAACCACAGCCTAATGAACTGGAGGGTGGTGATGTCCTGCCTCATAAACCTGCACAAGTGAAGGTACAAGTTTTATGGAACAGTTATTTTTTGCACTTCTACTTCATTCAGTGCCTTTCAATTTTGAAAAAAAAAAAAAAGATGTTTTAAAGCCTTGTTTGAATAATTTTCTAGTTGCAAGCATGAAAGAAGAGGGGTTTGGACAAAAAGCAAAAAATCAGTTCTACAGCCACGGCACTGGCTATTTCACCAGAATAAAACAAAAGCCATGAAAACCATTTCACTGCTCAAACTGAAAGACAGATTCTAGAAACACAGCTTACATAAAGGCACGTGTCAAACAATATGCTTATTTTTTGCCTAAACACTGACTCACTGAATAAAATCTATGTTACTCTTTTATATAAACAGTTCCTTTAAAAGCAGGAAAATTAAATACAGACAACATTAAGCTGAACATGAACTTTTGCCATTCCCATTTAGGCATCTGTGTAATTAAAATCAATAACTCCATTAGCATATGCTGCAATGTATGTAAAATGTGTTCACATAGCATTCAAAAACTTTTAGATATTTTAATGATATGTTTACAATAAGAATTTACTCACCTGGCACACCTTTTGAGATTAACAGATCATAGGACCTTTGTTTTCTTTAAGATATGTTTGCAAAATGTAATCAAAGTGCACATAAAATTTTATCTCAGGCATCAGTATAGACTTTATTAGAAGGAGTTGAGCCTTTTAGAACTAAGTTGCATTGATTTTGGGTTTTTTTTCTGGCTAATTATTCACTTTGACCATTCTTTTCTCTTAAGGCAATGTTATTTCCAAGAAATGTCCCTTTCCCACTTATCAAGGTTGTTTACATTCTACGCAAATGTTATGCTCTCAAGCTTTCATTTTTGAAAATGTCAGAAAGTAGAGGGGATGATGCTGTGCTTGTAAAAACATTCTTTATTAACAGAATGAGTCTCAAGGCATTTTAGGTTTCCCACAAGACATTTTTCTGTCTATCATTTTAGAACTTTTTCCCACACATTGTGTTCCCAATATAGGCTTTGGCAGGTTGTGAGATACAGGCTAGCTGGAAAACGATAGCCTGCTTTCAGCATTTTCTTGTACAGTTCAACATTGAGCACTTTTTGCACAAGATAATTCAGAGAGCAGCTCATACAGAGAAAAGGCGACAGTTTCAGCTGAGGAAAGCCAAAGTCCTGAAGGATGCCAAAGGATTTGTGACAGTTCTACAGAGAAAACAAAGGAATCTTGAAAAACTAATCAGCATTACTTGAAAATTCTACACTGACTTCATTCGGGTCTTTTAAAAGAGATTTGAGAACACGTGACAGTTAAAGGACACACATACACAAATAGCAGAATAATATTTGTTGTTCTGCAGGTACACTGAGCCAGCCCTCAGTAAGGGAATGACCAAGGCTTCAAAGAGTTTCAGAGAACATGCCTATGTTTTCATATCAGTAAGATGAATTTCCCAAATGCTTCATTAAGGAATTAGTAGGTGAACCAAATCTGATGGGAACTCTTGCACTTGCAGCCCAAGGAAGTTTCAAAAGCTGGAGACAGCAGCACAAACTTGCTGTTTGTATTTTGTAAGCTTTTATCTGTACAAAGACACAAGAAGAAACAGGAGACTTTACTGACAGACAGCAACTGACTCACGGTCCTATTGCAAAGCTCACTAATGTCAAAACACTATCACTGTTAAAGCCATGAACGTGAAAACGACTTCAGCTGATGAAAATCAGAATTCATGTAAGGACAGAGAAAGTTTCTAAAGCCGTCTGGATCACAGATATCTAATGGCACTTTTCATTTTGCCTTATGGTCAGCTATCTGCAAAAAGTGTATTGAATGTTTAATAAACAGAGTTTAAAACAAAAGTGCTTCTAATCAGATCTGGCAGGAAAGGGAGAAATGCATACATAGAATGAGGTAAGTGTGATTTTGCCCAGCTGAAGAACAGGGAATGGCAGAGCTTCAGGCCATGACTCACACAGACACTAAACAGTAGAGAGCTATAGATAATTCTCAGGTAAACTTTGCATGAGCCACTACGTCATCCTTCTCTACCCTTCCTGCATTAATCATGTCATTAGTAACCTGACGCAGCCCAAGAAGAATGTCTGATTTACAGGGAGCAGAGCAATGCTAACAGAACAAACCCTTTGGCAGGTCAAAAAAGGAAAGACCAACCTAAATTTCATTTTCAAACCACACCCTAAAAGAACATGGAAACTAGGAAAAAGAAAAAACAAAAAAAGGTATCTTCCCAGCGTGAGATCACATATTTCATTAAAAGTTCCTGATGAACCAGTTACTTAAGAGTATAAATACGGAGGATTTGCAAGAGTGCACGGATCAAAATCGAGCCCAAACATGTACCTAAACAAAGCAAAGGGGGTGGGGGGGAACCCCCAAGCTTTCTTTTGAAGTTTTCACCACAGTTACGTAATTTCCATGTTAGTCTAGATGTTTTTAAACATCTTTCATAGTGTACAGTTGGGAACCAATTGTACAACAGGTACAAAGTGTACTGTTAGGAAAGATTCATGTCTCAGTCAGGTATCTTGGTTGCTCCACTAAATATAAAAAGGATAAGGGGAATCACTTGGGCAAGCGAAAAATGGAAGATTTCAGAATTTCTTCGAAGAATTGTTACTCAGTCTGAATTGATAGCAGTCACTTCGATAAATTTGGCTATAATCTACATTATTGTATATGGTTATTTCACCTTAAATATCCTGTAAAAGTAACAGTCACTTGAAGGAAGGGCAGATCACTACCATTCACTCTGAAGCAAATAAAAAAACTTGTAGATTACCTTAAAAGAAGAATGGAATTATCATTAGTTTCTTGAAACAAAATTATCACCCAAAACAAGGTGTGCAGGTAGCAGCAGGTGCTGTGTTAAAACCCGAGTCCACAAAAGCCATTTCTTAGTAGCAATTTCCAGAAGAACACCAAAGAAAATGTGTGCCTAAGTCTTAAGTGTCTGGCAAACCCACTTGTTATGATGGTATTTTGTTAAGTTTCTCATGGCTCTGTTTCTAAGTATTCCAAAGCAGATTGTCTATTTTCTTGGTACTTCCTTCCCATTAAACACTCCCTTTTCCCTCACTTTCCTCTCATTTTATCTTAGCAACAATTCTGTGAACTGTCAAATTCATTTCTTACCTTCATGACTTTGAATGACAGAGTTGCGGGTCTACTTTCCATCTTAAAGCAAAGCTCTAGAAATTGAAATCTCCTTTGTCTTTGACCCTGTACAACAGCTGAGCTGAAAGAGCTGAAATGAGTCAACTCAGTTAAAAACCAGCTAACCATCTTGTTCCTACTCATTATTAATGCATCCTTTTTGCCATATTAATAGTAGTGTACAAAATACAACCAACTGTATAGCTAAAATGGTAGCACAATGATCACAATATTAGTGAAATGCAAAATAACAAAGAAAATGCACTTATCTTCTCAAACCAGTTTGGAAAGCTTCTCCATCATGCCATGACACCAGCCCTGTATCTCTTAATGAAAATTTTAAAACAGATGTTTTGAAGGTTCTCTAAACTTATATGAATGGCATGACCCTTTCCTGGCTTCTTGCTTTAAAGCCAACAGTAACTTGAGAGAAGCAAAAAATTCTTTTGTCCCTGGTAGTTGTTCAACGTCATGTGCTGCAAAACCCAGATAACCCCAAATCTGAAATAGGCAGTAATCTGCCTTATAGCTATTCCCTTTGCCATCAGTCTTTCTGAAGGTCAGGTAAAGACTATGTGTCACAGAGAAACAACTCTCAGAAGAGTGTCTACATTGATAAACAGGGTTTGCCAGAAAACAGTAGGTGTTTATGCTTCATTCAGCAGAAGTGTTAAGGATAGTTTCACAACTTAGGTTTATTCTGGGAGGAGTGGGGATATCTGGCTTGTCTTTTTAATTTAAGAACTGAAATCAAAGAAAAGATTTAGAGATGCAATGCCAACAGCTTAATGAATATTCTGTAGTGTATATAAGCACCCTGGGGAAAACCTGCACTCAGATAAACAACAGATTCCATCTTCCCCTGCCTTGAGGAATATAAACCAGGCTCAGAGTTTACACCTAATTCAATAGTGGCTTTCAAACAAACATATTTCAGGCACATCTAGCAAATACTCCTCTTCCCCCTCTGCATCCAAAACTTTCTCTTGGAAACAAAAGGCCTCCTCCTTGACAAAGATTTCACGCCTATCTTCCAAATCTGCCAAGAGCTTGCATTACATAGTACACCTAAAAATTTTAAACTGACCTTTGTCTCCTCTGAGAAAGCTGTCTGTTCAAAATGGCCCACACACACTCAGCAGAAAGCCAGAGCTCACAGAGACTCTTTCAAATACATTAGGAATCTGTCCCATGGGGAGAGCCCGTGCATGGCTCCATGCACACACAAAAGGGTGAGAAGAGCTTTCTGCAGTGCTGAATATCCCACAGCACATATCTGGGTCCTTAGAGGCTTTTCCTACACCTTCCTCTGTGGCACTGCTTCCTTTCCCAGTATGGGCTGCAGAATGGCAAGGAGGAGGAACACTCACAGCCCACTAAGGCTGCACACCTACTCAAGTGAGACTGGAAGTTGCACTTTCCCAAAGGGAACATGCAGTGGAGCTTGCATGGCTATTATATACCCCTTGCAAACGCACAGAGTTTTCTGACGGTGGGAACTGAATTTTACGTCTTCTGCCAACTTAAAAATCTATCCCTAGTGAAGAAAAACAAAACCAAAGAAACAAAGCAGACAATGGCTACAGAGACTCCAGAGGAATGTAATGACTGTAACAAAAGGCAACAGCAGTAGTGAGTGGGGTTTATTAACGGGTCAAAAAACAAGCTCAAATGACTCAGATGTGGAATCAAATCCCAGCAGGATTTCCTTAAATCTCCTTCAGAGACTGCAGACCCTCATGCAGTTTGTATTCAAGCTCTCTTGGGATCAGTAAAAAGGCGGCTCTATCTGGTCCTTCACCTCTCGATCAGAAGAATGCCTTGCCAAAACAGGGTAGCATCACTACCCCCTTTAGCCGAGCAGAAACAGGCTCAAAGGAGTCAAATGGTACCCTCTGAAAGAAGGGCAGGGAGTCAAAGCAGAGCACACGACTCCTACCAAACTGCCATAGGTGCAATGCAAATGTTTTCCTTGGAGCAACTGTAAGAATTCCGTGAGAAACTGGTCAAGGGAGTTTGTACAACTACTACTCAAAAAGCACATAAACAGGCTGTAAGCATGGAGAGAGGTGACAACAGTGGAGTGATTTAGGTATTTTATCCCATCCATTCAAGGAAGGCATATCAAACCACCCTCTACTACAGCCTTGCTCTTTGGAAACACTACCTGCCCTTGCCATTATTGGGACTTTCATGCACTCTATGAATACTTTAGTATTTACTTTTGGTTATTCATTCATATGTAAGTGTCATTCCAAGTATGCAAGAGAGAGGAGGGTGATGTGATTTTGAGCCCTTCTACATTTCACAGGTAACTACTCACAAAATTGACACACCTTTAGCTCATCTATGCCAGGCCTTATCTCAATTATCCAACTTAAAAGGCTCAGCTGCACGAAGGTTAAAACATTAATTTAACAAAAAAATCTCAATTGCTTGTATTTAAAAAAACCCACCAAATCAATTCAGAAATCATACTCTTTTCAAAAACAAATATGCAGATTTTTAAACAGAGCTTTCTAAGCAGTAAGACAATATATTCCTTGATGCTCTGTGTGTACCATGGAAGAGCATTTGATGAGGACAATCACAACAGCCAGTTTTAGTTTCTTTCAGAATACCAAGACAAGTGCCAAATTCTTCTATACATCTGACGAGGAGGTAAATGCTTCAGCTGGATGTCTAAAGATGCAGGAGAAAGACCAGAATACACTGAAATCAAAAAGGGACAGTCACAGAACTGGCTGGAATTATGGACTGAACGGAATCAAAATCCAGATTTATTGGCCAAAACCAACCCAATATACTTTGAAGAAAAATAAAAAACAAACAAAAAATAACATATTTTTACATCACTGTTACAAGAAAACACGTTCAAGTTCCTTGTGGTAAATCTCCTTGAAAAGCCAAGGAGAGAGACTGATGGATTGACATCATTTCTCGTATCAGGCATTGCTAGATAATTTTGTAAGGTGAATATTTACACTGCATCTCACAAAAATTTGTTTTAACCAACAATTAGTAAAACAGGATTCTGGTTTTATCTCCCTCCTGTGTCTGAATCAGTAACTGTTTGGTAAATACAAAAACTTTCTCCCTTTTGACTTCAAGAATGAATTCCCTGCTTCACCATCAAAAATTCAGAATTTAAACAAGAAAGCCACTACAGATCCAAAATTTTGTGCCTCTAGCATCTAAAAGCAAAGATAAGTAAAATGTAAGTGACAGTGCAGGGCATCTGTAATTTTAAAACTCAAACATGCTTCTTTTGTTAAGAGGTGTTACTGCAGCCTTTCTGGTATTTGTTATCTTATTAAAATAGCCAATAGAAAAGTGATCAAAAGGCACATTACCTGAAAAAGTTTGAAGCAGACAATGATGTGAATACTTGAGATTACCTGACATTGACATGGAGACAATTCATCCAAAAAGCAGTGGGAAATCAACACAGCCTAGTAGAACTTTAGTAATCTAAGGGCTCAAGAAAGAGTTATCCAGAGCACATGAGCTAATCCAGACTAACTGGTGCCTTCTCTCTCTACTCTGTCATTACCCATCAGTAATAGATGGTTCAAATGCTTGAAATGTATTATGCGGTTTTTCACTCTTGGCAAAACCTTCCAGAAACAGCAGACAAATCTAAAGTATAACTCAGTTTGAAACAACTGTGTGTGTATATCAAATGAGTTGATACCAGTAAATAACAAAAAAATCTGTGTTCCTGCACCTAAATAATCCCATTTTCCTTCCCTTTCTTTTCTGTCACATCCTTGGATCATCAGAAAACACAGATCATACTTGTTTCACTCCACAGCATGTAGCAGGGCTGCACTCAGGTCTTCTCTTCACTAGCCTGCCTTTATCTCCTTATGCACCTCACCTGAGGTCCCAGGTCACATCTCTATAAAAAAGCCCAACCTCTGCTATTATACCATTCAGCACCCCCATGATCCCTGGCCATGAGCTGCACTTTTCAAAGGGCCCTTCAAGCTCAGTGACCCAGCTTCACAAACAGGTGAATTTCCAAAGAGGAAATTACTACATGAGTTCCAGCAGCTAGAATTGTTCACTCCCTACCAACATAAATGAATCTTTTTTAAAACTATAGAAGAATATTAAAAAAAAAGTACAGAAGAAACAAGTTTTTAAACGAAACAAAAATCAGAGGCTAAATGGCAGTGCTTTATTTTAGTATTCCTACAGGCATCCTGCTAGACTTCATTTCAGTTAATCATATTATTCATGAGCAACTTTTTAAATGGTAGAATCTTTACTGGATCTAGTCTAACTCTTAATAAATTATTTTATAAAAATTTATCAAGTTAATGCTGCAATAAGGACCTCTGCAATCTAAAGAAAAAAATGTCTCAAGCAATATTTAGTTATGCTTGTTAAAAAAATAATCATTTATGTTTGATTTTTACTGCAGATTCATACTATAAGAGGCACAATTCTGGAGACAACCAAGAGGAAATTTAGGGAAAATTCCCTAACTATCAGTTGAAGAGCTCTGAACTGGTAGGAAGTATTTTTACTTGCATGCTTTTATGTGGGTACTTCTGAAAAATATAAATAAAATACAACCTTTCTCACATCTGTTCAGGAGAATAGAAATAATAATAAGTAGAACAAACTTCAGTAGAATGAAAATAATACAGGACACTTTTTGCAGATAACTTGGTAGATTGACTAGTGAAAAATGTTAAATATTTCAAAAGCCAATTCTTTAAAATTCTAAGTCAGTGAATGCTTTAAGGGGAAAATGAGATTTTGTTCTGCTTACTAAGGAACTCAGTTAAATTAGTGAAAAGCACATTAGAAATCAAATCAGTCTCTGAGCATAAAGTAAATGGGAAAATGTAAGTAGATTCGTATTCCTCCTTTACTAATTTTTCAAGTCAAAGATACCCCTTATAATAATAAACAAAACTATCAAAAATTATGTGAAGCCCCCATATGTTTAAAAAGTAGGTTCATACAGCCAGCAATATCATTATTTTAAATACATATAGTGGCTACCACAACTGCTTTTGCCATTTGTACATTAGAGCAACACGTAATGCTTATTCTGGACTGAAATGATGTTTCTGTAAACATATTCTGGAGTTTCACTGTTTCATTTAAATTAATATGGATCTTATGGTAAGTGGCCCTGAGAGAAAGAACATTTCTGATGTCTTTGCGTGAAACACATACCTTCCTGAAACACTTCCTGTCTTGCACCCGTTTTTGGATATTATCACTGCTGTCTGACAAGAATGAGGTCAGCCTGGATTTGTAGCAATACTTTACAGCAGCTGTCCCGCATTTCTTTGAAAGTCCACAAGCCTTTAACTCCTTAACTACCTCACCAAAACAGACACTGAAGCCTTGCAGGAACACTGGAAGAACAATGACTTTTCAGTGTGCTGAACAGTCTCAAGGGGTTTAACAGAGGGAAGTGAAAGACTGAGCTTTTCAGGTGAGCAAAAATGAGAAAGAGCATGAAGAGGGATGGGAACTTAAGAAATGTTACCACCTTTGTGGCAGCCAGGCCAAATCAGGGATGGGGAGGCGAGACAACATGATATATACAAAAGGAAGAGACATACTGTGTTTGAAAAACAGCAGAGAGACACTCAGGTTTAAAATAGTCAGGTTTATCAGCATTCTCCCACAGAGAGCCACTTGGCTGACTCTCAGCAAATAAAACCGTCCATTTGCTCAGTAGCACCAATAAAGCTGCACTAAAATTGTATAAGCAGCAAAGAGTACCCTGAATTTGCACAGAACTTAGTTATAGGGTTACACAACAAACTTCCATCCCCAAGACGCTCATGAAACTTCCTGATGGTTTAAAACTAGTTGTCTCAGGTCAGGCAGATTGTCAGAAACCTTTTAAATATAGGAAGCAGCATGCACACAATCACTAGCATGAGCTCAGTGCATGAATTAATCTCTCAGTAGCATTTGATCTGTATCAACCACGCCCATATTAAACAAGCCAAAATCTGCACCCGTGTTAGACTGGCTGTGGGAGGGCAGACAGAACCACAAAGATGCAGGCTTAAGGTATCTGGCATACAAGCTTTACTTGTATAAAAGTTATTGTGTTTAATTATTTGTCAGTTCCACTCCTGATGTAAACTTACTTGATATCAGTTACCCGAACTGCACTGGCCAGGGTTTCTCTTTGAGCAGCTTTAAGATGATACAAACTTACCATGACACCAACCCAAGTTTCTTTGCTTTGTTGCTTTTCCACACATTGCGTAAGAGCTGTGGAGAAGAGGGGAACAGCTCTACACCTCACCACAATCTCTCCAATTCAGGCACCAGAAAAGGCTCTGAGGGAACAGCAACTAGGAGTGCAGAATGTGTGTTTAAAATGCTCAGCTATGAGATTGGTGAGGGACTGTGATCATGCAGCACAAATACCCTGATAAGAGAGATATCCACAGCTTCTTACTTTCCTTTTTTACACTGTGAGTAAAACACTTTTTACACTTTTTTTACACTTTTTCCTTTTAAACACTGTGTTTACAGGTGTTGTGCACATCTCCCCCCTTTATGTACAGTGATCCTAGTCTGCATCTTCTTCCCAGAATACTGTGATGACTTTGTGATTTAAACCATAATGTAGTTACAATATTAAGGTTGGCATCGTTTTAAAAGACCAGCATTCCTCCCTAGGCTCCATACTGCTCACACTTTGCAGGGTTTTGGCAGCAAGCAACTTAGCTCATCTGTTATCAGACCCTGAAACACTTCAGAATGTACAACTGATCTAAGAAAGCATTTACAAACTCGACTTGGGGGGAGAAAAAGATTTAAAACCAAACCTTTCACAAAACTGATCCTGTGTTCCAAAAGTCTCTGTATGCCTTTGGCAGCTCCTGTTCCCACCTGAGGCAGGGCGTACCCACATGTGCTGGATGTTATACATGTGCGTGCAGGCCTGCAAGGACAACCTCTGTGCTTCCTTCCAAATGGCAACTTTTCAAGAAGAAGCTGCCACTGTGCACCTTACTGTGTACAGAAGCTCAAGCTACGAGCTGAGAAGCAAGTCAACACACAAGAAATTAGCTCAGCAAACCAAAACACAAAGAATGAAAAAGTAAGCAATTTCCAATCACTTCACCTGGCTCATGAATTAAATGAACAAATGCTCATGAAGCAAACAACATTCAAAAGAATGCTTCTTGTCCTATCATGACAGTTCCTGATGAATTTAGTTACAATGATTAGAGTAAATATGTATTTAATTTTATTATACATAACTGAAACATAAAATAGAGGGAACCAATTGAATTATAATAGACCAGAAATATTTTGGGGTTTGAAACAATTGCAAAAGCTCACATGTTCCTGGAGACTCATACATCAATTCAAATTAGTTTGTCTTGGGTACCTAACAGTCCAAACACAAGCAACATGTTCTTTAGGGACAAATTATTTTTGATGAAATGGGTAAAAACTGCCCAATCTTATAGGCAGGTTACATGATTGATTTTAGCTTTTTCTTACTGATGAATCATTTACTTCATCTTAGTCTAGCTTAAAGTGCTTATAATTGGCCATTCTATAAGCCAGTTGTGAGGCTTATTCACAAGTACCTTAATGTTAAAGGGGAGAGGGGTGGAAGAGAGGAGAATATGGGAAATCATGTGTGAAAACCCAGTCTAAAAGACACAAAAGAAAATGCAATAAAAGAAACTCTAAGAGCCCCAGCTGCTTTACCTGATACATGCAGGTTGTTTTAAAATGTACACAGCAGCCTTCAGAAAGTATCACCTATCCTAAAAGACTTGTAGTTCAAGGCATGTGAATGTTCACTGGCTCATTCAGTTGAATAAAAGCAGACAGGAGCAAGAAGGAAGCCTGAATCATTTTGCCAAAACTAACAGGAAAGCAACCCCTGAAGTTCTGGTGCGGATTCTGCTCTAGAAATATAAGAACCAGGAAATATAAATAAGAAAAAAAAAATCACAAAGTCTTATGAGGACTGCAAAATAATTTCCACTGGAATGCAGAGGAAGTCTCATATCTTGTAATACCTTAAACTAGATGGAACAAAATAGTGGAAAGTAACCCAAGGAAAAAGCTAGTACTGGCAAGTAGACAGGCTATATGGAATACATTTTTTCTTGCATCTCTGACTTCTATTAACATTTTTGTGGCTCTTGAGGCAGCAAGGTAAGAGCTTTGGTTTATACTCCACAAACACAAGCCAAAAGCCTCCCACAGTTCCATTTGGTAACTTCAGCTTAACATGCTCAAATATACACAGACTTTTGACAATGATTCAATTTCCCACTCAAGCATAAACCATGCCAAAAGACACCCAAGATTATTTCAACTAATAAACACTTGGTTAAAAAACATGTCAGATCAACTTGGTTTTTACATCAATTTAATCTTGGTTTTTACATCAATTTAAAAGCCTCTTACCACAATCACTGCCCGAAACATAGTAAGTTGCAGGAAGAACCAAAAGAAAAAAATTATTGATAACACTCTCACAGTGTTCCTCTGTCATCACTTCTGTGGTTGCACAAAGCTCAGGACCCTGCACTTGAAAGAGTGAAAATAATTTTAAGGATGTCAACATCCTGACTCCTGAAAACTAGGATTTAGGACAAATACTGTGCCAAAATTTAGTTCTTAAAACTAAATAGATCAAAGTCCTGTATCCTGTCATGGTGCACAGTTTCAAAGCCCTCTCAAAAAGCTGCCCTTTGATTTAACCTTCACAGACATCGCTACACAAGAAATACAATACTTAAAGATATGTACACTGTCACCCCAACTTAATACAGATGCTGTTCAGCATATTTATTCTCTTTGTAAAACAGTGACATTTGAACTTCAGATTTTTCCCAAGTCCATCCAACTTCCCTACTGAGTTTGTGTATTGAGTATTAAAAAGTCAGGCAAAGCAAAAAATAAAAACCAAAATTTCAACACAAGGACACAAATGAAGTGCAAGGTAACTTGTGATATGCTGGGTTTATTATAGATCCCGAAATTGTGTTCTCCAGATGGTTATTCTTCTCAAATTTTCACAGTTACAGTAGTGCAGAAGGTGTATCTGGTATAGTTAGCTCTTGCCCAACTCTTTCCAATGAAAGTAACATCTCTAATAGACCATTCTGATGAGCAATTAAAGAAAAGTAAGGCAAATTTCTACCAGACAGGTGAAAGGAATAAAGCAGAAATGTACACCAAGTTAAAAACTGATTGGAAAACCATCCCCAGTAGCCATTATAGCAGCTAAAAGCTGGTTTTCCTAATCAGGACTGAGGCACATTTGAGAGGCTATAGTGCCCATCAGAGCAAGCCTTCTCCTCCACAACTACCATTCTGAAGCTAATCATGGACAAAAAAAATACTAAATTTGCTCAAAATACTCGAGACAAAAGTTCTTAGACAACCCAGTTCAAGAGAAAACACATGTATCCAAACACTATTCCTGTTTACGTATGTATTTTCTCCTACAGAATAGTGACATGAGCTAAAATCTCATTCCCAGTGAGGGATCTGTTGACTACTCATGGAAAGATGAATCACTCAATGGAAATAGTGACTTGTGACAGCAGATAACTTCAAATGTATAAAGTATTGCATGGGCAAAATTAGCCTGACTCCCTACTGCAAATAATTAGTGGATTGTTACAAAATGTATTTCACTACCTAGCTTTAAAAGGTACCAGAGAATTAATAGTCTAGAGTCTCACCTGTGCTCCAGGAAAAATGCATCAGGAAAGCCAGAGGCTGATCTAGCTCAAAAACCTTTCTGATAGCGGCCAAAAGCAGATGTTTGCAGAAAGACAGCAGTGGGACTGATCCTTCTCCTAGCATGCCCTCAGCTGTCACTTCAGGATTTAAGCTTCCTTCAGAACATCCTGCTGACCTACCACAACTAAACTGTTCCTCTGTGAATCTCCTCACTGAAAGTACTGGACACCTCTGGCCTCAGCTATATCCTGTGGCACTCATCTCAGGGGTTTAGCTATATTCTGTATATCAGTTTCAATTCTGTGGCAAACTGATCCACGGAGTGTCCCCCATCATCATGCTATGAGCAATTAACTATTTCAATTTTACTTCATGTTTGCTGCTCAGAATATCTGAGTCCTAAATCACATGTCTCTTACACATTTTTTTTCCTATTTGAGCAGTCATGATCTGTTTGTCCCAGGAGATAAGAGCATAGGTAGTCTGGTGCTACTTTACATTTTATGAAGACACGGAATCAACTGCATCCCATACCCAAAATATGTTGGCACAAAGGCATAAGATGCCTTCTGGTTTAACTCACCTGCTGTGTTAAAGCTCTCTGGTTTCCTAGCAGCGCAGGAGCCTAAGTTGAAGTACTCCAGAACAATGACAAGGGATCTTCCACAAGCCCTTTTTGCTGAGTATCAGTTGCTAATAACTCAGGACGTTTTCGTAGAGACAGAAGCACCTAATTAAGTAGCCTGATAAGCCATCTGTTTTCACCATTTTCCTGCTACAATTCTGACACTTAATTCTTAAGCAAAGCAAACTCTGGTATGTTGCACTGAACAGGAAGCTTAAGATTTCTGAGAATCAACACTGATTCTTTTGAGGAGGAGTGCACAACAGGAAAGAAAAGAAGCTTTCATACTTCAGAGTTTAGGTTCTTAACCAACCAATCTGCTGCTACACCTCATGGAGAAATCAGGGCTTCTCCAAAGTGGGAATCCACCTTTGGGATTGTGGAAGTGCCCTCTGAACACCAACTCCATCCCTCTTCACTGCCTACAGCCAGACAGGTTAGCTACATATGCAAAGCTAGCATGAAAACCCTCCTGCACAAGCATATCTATTAAGAGATCTGATTCTGGACACAGAGACACCGTTTTTTCACAAGGTATCACAGTCTCAGCCCTTACAGTTCTTCCTCACAGTGAAGTGAGTGTGCATACAGGTATGCCTAGATAGTTTTAGAGACAGGTAATTTTATATATGTAAATACTTACGAGCCTTATATGTGTCCCACAGAGTTACTCAAAGTTACTCAGATGCTCTGTCCAGTTCACCATGCATGCACAGCTTCCCTAAGACAAAGATGACACTCCAACATTGGTGTCATGGCCACTTTCCCAAAACTGTCATACGTGTTTTGTCAAGAGCTTCCCTCCCTTCTGCCTCTTCATCCTCCCAGGCCACCCTGCTGTCCCCAGTGCCAAGGTGAGCAGGTGCAGAGGAGCTCTGGGCACAGCAGATAATCTGGAGGCAGCTGGGGCAGAGAGCACAGCAGGGACACATGGGAACTGTTGGAACAGCACTGGCAAACATCTCTGCTCCAGCAGCTGGACAGTGGCCAAATGCTGGCTTTGCTGACCTGCCAGGCCAGGGAGCAGACGACCAGGGTCCATGCCTAACCATGCAGGTGCAAACTCAACAAAGCTGTGCTTTACAAATATCATACAGGCCCTTCAGGAAGGCAGCCTTAAACCTCCACAGGGTTATGTCTTGCACAGGTGGCCTGTAGAGCTTCATGGGATACTGGTCTTAATATTTTCTTCAAAGCTTGCTCACTACGTTTATTCCTGTAGTAGTGACTAAGCCTCCAAACTATTTTTACAGGCCCTGAACAATAGTAATCATTTAGGATCAAGTTCTGCTTGCTGAACTGAATTGTATCTGGTCTAGATTCTTAAAGCCCCACAGCTCTGACAAACTCTGTTGGTCACAGAACAGAAAGGATATCAGTTGGGATAACACTGGCTTAGCAGACATTTGAAGAACACCACAAGAACAAGAATTTGCTATAAGGCTTCTTCATTGTTCAGATCCCAAAGAAGTGCAGTGCATTGCAATACCTCCTTAGCAACAACTTCATTTTGAAAGGCACAATGCAGATGCAGTAAGGTAAAGATGATCAGGATTCTGAACGATCACTCTTGTCAATTTTTCCTGTGGCATTTAGGAACCCTGTCTAGGACCTAGCAGGACATTAAGAGGCTGTGTATGTCATGTTCAAATAAAGCAAAACTAAATCTAGAATGTGCATTTGCAAATGGCTACATTTTATCCCAAAAGACTGGATTTTACTTAACTCATAGGAGAGCAACTCATTCCAATTCAATTCTATTTCCTGAAACAAGAAGCACTAGTTTTTACTGTTGAAGCCTTTGCCTGTCACCACATACATTTTAAACAAATCACTAACGTTAAAAAGATGGGTACATTTCAGCAGGTCTAATTGGCACAAAGGTGAAACTATGACCTAAACAATCTCACTACGTAAATGCTCTGAGGATAAACCTACGTAATTTGTCTTAAGCTCATGCAAAACCAGAAAATTATTATGAACAGTATGTCTGACATTATTAACGCTGGTGTTAAAAGCCACAATCTACTCCGTATTTATCACACATATGCATTTATTCAGTATTTTTTCCTTCAATTCTAGCCCTAAAAATCAAACCAGACAGTCAGTTTTACTTCTTAATTATGAATATACCTTCCCCCCTCTTACCAGTAAATTCTGTGTTTGGTGGGTTGTAAAGGGTCCGTTTTTTGTTGTTGTGGGTTTTTTTTTTGTTTTGTTTAGTTTTGTTTTGGGGTTTTTTTTGGTAGTTCTTTGGTGGTTTTTGGTTTTTTTTGGGGTTTTGTTTTGTTTTTTGTTTTTGTTTTTGTTTTTTTTTGGTTCATATACGTGTGTGGGATGGTGGTTTGGGTTTTTTTTTTCTCATTTTCTTCTTTTTTTTAGGCTTTATGACACGAAAATGACCAAACCTTAAATTAAACATCTTATGTTTCTACATTTGTTTCTTTAATTAATAGATATGCCTGTGTTAACAAGAGACCTTTAAAATGCTACATTTTGAGACTGTCCAGACCATACTTAAAAGAAAATACATGTCCTCAGAGTTATACAAGCAGTAAGAGTCACAAAATACAGTCCCTAGCCCTGTAAACCAATCTTGCACATGCAGCCCCACAGACTTTATTGGGCCTATGAGCACAAAGAAAGCCTGCAGAATCCCACCACGTGCACTCTGATGTCTTCTGGGTGTTTGGTATTAAGTGATACAGGACAGATTCTCAGGCCTTTCATTTAAAAGCCTTACCTTTATTTTACCTCTGGAAATTTAACTTAAATTTTGGCATCAGAGAAGTATTAGGATTTGTGATTGTTCCCCAAACAGAACAGCTTGCACATACAGGAACATCTAGCTATTCAAGGCAGTGTATCATCTTAATCAAGGTAAATCCACTCTACTGTTAACACTTTTAAAATACGTATTCACTCAAACAGAACTAATTTGAACAGAGCACTGAGAAAAATTACCGTCTTAGAGAAAAAACATAAATACCATTAATTCATGGGAACATACGATCACAACATACACACACCTGCTGTGCATTAAAATGACTCCTTTACAACCACCCAGTAATCAAAATGGAGAAGGGGTGTCCACTTCAGAATTTATCTGCTTTTTTTCATGCTAAGCAAATGTTCAAAAACAAACTTACAAATCAGAAGTTTGACCAGGCACTATCTTTTCCACATATGTATATGTACTATATCTGCAGGATATATGCACTATATCCATAGGACAGATGTCTGTATGTTCAGATGATGAGGTGCACAGGCACTGTCAGAAGTGGCATTAACCTGCTACTTAATGTAATTGTTTAATGTAAAACAAATTAGCATTATTTATGTGTAGAAGAGGCATGGTGCTCTCAGGAGCTAAATATTAGTTTCTGATAAAACAGTTTTGGTGAAGCCTTGCTAAGTAGCAAACTAAGGATGTATGCCTGCAGGATATGACTCATTGCTTTGTTAGGAAGGACCTGCATGTTAAATGCAAACATTAGGAGTCACCTGTTTGTGCCCTCTTTAACACACCTAAAAACTGTAGACTTGTCCTCAGCTGCCAGGAAAACACCAGAAGAAATGTAATATAATTGCCACCAAGACCAAAAAAGCAATTTCAACAGGGCTGTACTGGCAGATCACCCCATTTATGATAACTGCTGCTCAGGGAGCAGTTCCTTCCCCAGTGTTCTCATTATAATTGCAGGGCTGAACACCGGCAGCAAAGGGTCCCTACTGTGTCCCCCATGTTCCACCTTGCTTCTGCCCAGTTCCACACTGTTTGTCACCAACCATCAGGGGCAGGTGACAAGCTTTCTGCACATCTCCAGCACCAACACACATGTAACGAAGCCACACCAGGACACGTAGGACAAGTCCTGCCAAGCAGTTAAGCTGGACAATACAAAGATTCTGCTTTCATTTTAAGTACAATTCTTCCAAAAAGATAAAAAGGTATTGCAAGTGGGCTTTTCAGAGAGGCCTTTAGAGGGGTGAGGATGGGGAGGAAGGCATTGAGACCTTGGTGTTCCCTTCGGACCTCTCTGAACATCAGACTCTTGCAAAATATTCATAGATGCTCTCATTTAGATCCGCAAGATCTGTTTCCTCCACTCTCGCTAGCCACTGGGCTAGCAGCTGCCCAGAGACGTATTTTATTTGAGCAAGTGGAAAAACAGAGAGAGGAACAAACAACGGTAGGTGCTCTATGCCACACACGTTGCCCTTCCCCACGGCTACAGTATCATCAAAACCAGGATGGAGTCACAGCTGCAGCCACAAATCAACAACTTTTGCCTTTAGGTGTGAACCTCATGTGCCAAAACTGTGGGGTCCTTATGCAGCAATGAGAGGAAGATATGGGTTTTCTCTACCTGCCCTACATCAAAACACAGGTGATGGCCTCAAGATCAAACTTCCAACACGGTGGAAAAAGCAGAAGAAAGCACAGCTACTGACAGAGAGGAGGGATATTTACCTGGCTCACTGACTGACCTCCATCCCATTTCCTTTTTACTGGGAGGAGGCATTTTAACTTCACTGCTTACAAGAAACTTCCCATTAGAAAGCTGACGTTTCCAGTGCATTTTCATTGCATTTTCCAAAGTTGTGGCATCAGAGCAGGGCATATTCCTATGGGAATACTGTAAAGCATTATAATAAATAATGAGTGTCATGGCTAGTAAAACATGTAATGTGAAAACATACAAAAATTAATTTCACTGTGTACAGATACTTTTCAAATTCTGTGCTTTTCACATTTTCCTGGCAGACACATATAGGCACAGTCACTAATTAATATGAACAATATCAAAAAATATAAGCCATACCTGTAATTTTACTTTCACTTATTTAAGGCAATAATCAATTTTAATGAAAAAAAATTATAAACTAAAAACAAACTGCAAAGCTGACTTGAGAATCTACAAGGAAGCTCACATTTCCTGTGTGTTTATTTGTGTGGAGGTGAGCATGCAGTAGATGATTTAAAATATCCTGCTGCCATAACATCAACAGGTAGAACTAGAGATTAATAAGAACAAAAAGAAAGAATAAAAGAAGACCGAGAAAATTTAAAAAAACCCAAAAAAACCCACCAAAAAAACCACAAAAAACCCACAAAAAACAAAACAAAACAAAACAAAAATGAACAAAACAAACAAACAAACAAAACCCCTCCAAAACAACAAAAAGCTGAAATACACATTCCAGTCACAAAAAGGCATTTTGATTCAGAAGACCAACACAAGACTTACTTCCACTTCCACCAAAGCCTAGGAATTAATGTTTTCAAGATTTCTTAGGAGCACCTTGTGACTCCAGGCACTCTTATCAAATCCTGCAATTTGTCCACAGGCATCACAAGAGTGGTATGGCAGCATGTGTGGAGCTGGGTAAGCAGAATACAGGGCAGTGCCAGTGAGCACTCCTGGCTCAGAGGTGAGGAGGGAACTCCTGCCATTCATCCCTTCCCCTCATCAAACCCCCAAACCTAAATCCTCTATGTTCCATAGACAGTAAGGTGTAATCTGCATAGAAAAGTGAGAGAACTGGAGATCTGAGAGAGATATACTTTCATTAAACTCCTGGGAAAAATATATCAGATATTTATCCAAATTTTCCTCTTGAATGTTAAACATGGAGGATGTGAGCATGGGGAAGCAGTTGAGGAATCTTCCAGGGCCATGCACATGTTGTTATTTTGTAGCTGCAGCTGGAAGAGTAAAATGCCAGAGCCAATTTTTTGCACAGCTAAGGATTATCCAAGTCAGACAAAAAGATGTTAGCCTGTTGTTACATACTAAGGTATTGTCATGAATGAGAAAAGCAAGCAAGGAGAAAACAAAACAACATCACACTGGTTTTGTATTACAAACTACAAAGAAAACCTTGGTATTGTTCCAAAGTACCAAATCACAGAATGTAATGAAGATCAAAACTTTAGGCTATACAAGAAAAGTCCTGTCCACAGCTAAAAGAAAACCCTAATATCTACCAAAAAAAAAAAAAAAGAAAAAAAAAAAGAAAAAAAAGAAAATTAAATTATTTCATTGATGATGAGATGAACCAACAAAAGATTATTGTCCAATTTCTAGGTAGCAGTAGAACACAGTCATTGATGGAGATGGTATTAAAAATGTTTGTCTTAAACCAACAACTAACAAAAAACCCCTAACCCACCAACTTGGAAACCCTCGGTCTAGATACAAGCCTGAAGTCCTACCTAGCACCCAACAGATGCTTTGTGGCAGCATGACAAAACCAGTAAAATGCTTCAAAAGAGAAACTTCTCAACAGCTTCTAAGAGTTAAGAGCTCTCTGCTATCAGAGAGCCTATAAAAATTTGGCCTGAATGATAAAAGATGCGGTTCATGAAGCAAACAGACATAAGAAATAGGTAAGACAGAAAATCCAGGCCTTAAAGAATAAAATCAATTTATTTTCCTGAATGCTGTCTAAAGGTGGGGAATTCCAGCTCAGGGAGAAGTTCTCAAAATTTGAAAGCTTAGCTCATGTGAGTTATGGGTTGTTTTGATGCAAAAGGAGATAGATATTTTTGGACATATTGAATCAAAACCAGGAAGGAAAAAAAACCCAAACCCCAAAACAAACAAACAAACAAACCCAAAAAACCAAGCAAACAAAGATGTAAAATTTCTTTGATGTGAAAGTCATGCCTGGACATTTGAGTGAATGCAACAGCCACAAAAGCAGATAAAATTGATAAAATAAAAAACCCCTCAATTGACTCATTCTTACACAAAACCCTTGTACATGCACTGTTTAAGACAATTGTTTGAAGCAGAGCAACCCACAGAGCACAGTGGGGGAAAAACCAACAGAGTTGGTTTTAAGAAGTCATTTTATTCATGACTCTCTTGGTAAAATTAGGAGCATCTGTGGATTCCCCTACCTCCTCCTTCTCCAAACAAGGCATCTCCCCCCAGAGCAGGCTGCAAATGATCAAATCAATGGAAAAATGATCTTGATTGTCTTAACCAGCCCTCCATAGACATGAGTTCACAAGAGAGGCAGCTTCCTCAGACATTAATAAAGACCTTTGATCTGTCTTTGAAGAAATTTTTCTCAGGATATTTAAAAAGTCTGTGGTTTATTTTCATGTGTGGAGAAAAGCAACACTGAGGTGAACACTCCCACACAAATGTCTCAACAAATCTACACTTGTCAAAAATACCCTTGAAGAAAATTAACATAAATGCACTTTGAAGGTGTACATTTTTATTCTGTAGTTCTCACTGTAGCCTCTGCTCCTTATTTCACAACTCATGGATATAGAGCACTCCATACAAACACCAAGCAGACAAAAAAGCCCATGAGTAAACTGGAAATGGAGATGGCTGCAAGGGTTAAGAAGTTTCAGTCTCAGATACCCAGACCAATTAGTGTGGGTTAACAAATTAACTTACACTAGATATCATATCCTAGATAAACCTTGCTCACTAACCATACATTTTCATTGAAAACAAAATCAAGATACTTCAAAACTTTGTGGACTTCTACTGTGCTTTTGACAGAAGTATCTTATAAAGGCTACTTATTTTGTATTTACTGTGAGCATCAAGTGCAAGAGCATTACACAGATACACACTTGGTACACAAATATATTATTTCATAGGTCATATGTATGCATATGAAGACACACACATGCACACTGAAGCACAAGAATTACCACTGATTTCTTCCTTTTCTTTTGCCCACAGCTGTTATAGCTAATAACCTCATAATGTGGTATTTCTTCATTTAGACTCTTTTTGAAGAACCGTGATTATAGGCTGCTTTTCAAAGTGACCTTGCACGACATTACCAGCATGCTGAAGGGCACAGAAAATTACTATCACAAGCACTTTGGCAGAGAGAATTTACCTTCCATCAGAAAGGTGGGACCTTATTAGAGTAAACACCAATGAAATGGTGCTGGTATGTGCAACTGTGTATGTAAAGGTAAAGTTAACCACTGAAGTCAGAGGTGTACAAATGGCAGTGGGCTGAGTAAACATCCTTTCCCTGTTATTCTTATAAGCTTTGCTTAGTTATGTTCAGGTTTTGCATCCTAATTATTTTGAGAAATATTTCTGAAATGAGATCTGTCATGCTGCTACAAACCTGGAAAGAAAAATATTCAATTTATAGTGGTTAAATCCTGCTTAGATGATTAAAACAGAACATTAAATATTCCCACTTTGGCAGTGATAGGATGTTTTGTGAAGTGAGAGAATACTATAAAAACGGGATTTTTAGGCGTTTTTTTAAACCTGCTATCACAAAACTCACCCTGAAATATTTACAGAATTACCACACAATGATGGTATTTTGGCTGCATCAAGTCTGCTGAGGGCAGCAAAAGAAGTATGGGCAATTACCTAAGCTATATTGTCAGAAAGACAAAAACAGCTGCTTTTGTAGGTTCCCATTTACCAAAATCATGTTGAACCCAGGGAAGAAAGGGCCTATACGCACCTAAGCAAACACATGGAACATTTTGGAGAGACTCGTGTAGTAAGAAACCTTCCCTGGTTTTTAAATTCCGCCAAAACATGTACTTATAGAAAACCAATTATGTTTATAGAAAACAATACTTTCACATAGGGTTACACCATGAACCTACGAATTCATTCACTAAGTCTCAGTAGAGAGAGAGAAAGCAAAATCCAGAGGCATGGGTCTTTGACCTGGGAGGCACATGGATCTCATGTGAAAGAGGGAGAAATGAGAAATGAATGCATGAATTAGATCAGACTGATAACCTGTAAAACATAAAAGCCAGGAAAAACTGTCAGTAATTTTCCAAAAAAATACCCTCAAACAAACCACCTCAAAACAAAACACAACCCCTTCACCATTCAGTTGACAGAAGCTGTGTGACTTTCCACACAGAAAGTTCTGGCCTATCCTGAAGCCCAAAATTTAAAAAATTTTGGTTTGGGTTTTTTCCTTCTGTAAAATAACAAGACTGAAACCAAACAGATGGAGACCCCTTCTTGCATCCTAAAATACCTCACTCGAGCTATTGCCTCACTATGGGATTTACAGTAACATGTCATGCATGATAAAACCTATTTGTTTCACAAGTCTGAATATCCTACCCTTCAGTTTCATGAATGTCTCTAGGATATTCCCAGGAATCTGGGAAGGGCCAACCAAAGTTCCCAGTATGTTCTTCCTTAGGATAGCCTGAGTTTGTTTCTCTGCAGCAAGGAGGCTGCACGTCTTGTCCAATGTCTAACCAGGGGTCCCAGCCTGAATCAAGGCCAGCTCCAAACAGGGCAGAGAGAGGGGAAAAGGTACTGACATCTCTACAAATTTCAGGGAAACTGATGCCTACAGAGAGTTCAGAGATAGCCACAGTGAGGAAAAACTGAAATTATCAACTGAAACACTGAATTATCCAGCTACATAAATGTCTACAGTCCAGGTAGTTTAAAGATATTCAGGGAAAAGGATTACTTTAGACACACAGTTTCTAAGTTTGGAACATTTTTTTTCATGTAGCACCACTTCATGGTTTTGCTTCAGATAATGCTGTGATTACAGAGTAATTATACATTGGAGTCAAAACTGCAGCAGCTGAATAATTAATATTAAACCATGTTTATATAGTAATAAATATTAAATTCAATTGTATATTAAATATTAATAAATATTAATGTTAACTATTTCTTATGCTCATAAAAAGAAAAAATCTATACTTGGAAAGTAAATTTATATAATTGAAATTGGAGCAGCTGAGTTTTATTTCTGTTTACTAATAAAAATCTGTCATACAAGATAGTACAAGATTCACATTTTTTTTGTTTAGCAAGAGAAGCAGATTGAATGGCATTGCAGAGTTTACCTTTCCTAATACTTAGATCTACCTGATATTATAGCAACATTTCTTCACATTTTTTCACTCTCTTGCTCTAATCCTTACAGATAATCCACGATTGGTGTCTAATTACAAAATAAGTATGAAACATTTTACTTTAAAAAGAAATATAAAACAAACCTAAACCCAAGGGACTATACATAAAAAACCCCCAAATCCTATTAATCTCAGAGGCAATTCAGCTAATTGTGTAAAATTCCCCTCAACCCTCTATTCCCAGCAGTAGAAAGCTAAACACATTCTAGGTATTTTACTTTTGATTCCCCCTCAACCTCCAAATATTATACTAGTGTTGTCACCCTGCAGCAGCACATAGAAGCTACAGTGCACCTGCAATGTCGGAGTCCTTCTCCCACTGCAGTGGAACCCTTGGCTTCACACTGTGGCCTCATGGCAGGGGTAGCACCTCACTGAGAAGACAAATCACCTCAAGCATATCCACTGTGTCTCACCTACTTGCTACAGGAACTGTACCCTTGTAATGTGATAAATATACTGTCATCTTCCAAGACTACCATCAACTTGGCAAAATGCTGGACCACAAACTAGGAGAGGTAAATTCCTGTGGAGGAGAGAAAAGAAGGATTTAGCAGAAGTTGTTTCAGAGAGAAGGGAAAAAAACCCAGTCCATGTCTCAAAGTACTGATTTCTGAGCTGGAAGCTTTGTGGAATCCAGACCTTCATTTCAAATTTTAAAAGAGATATCCAGTTTTGCCAGAGAAATGTTGTGTGATACGTCAAGGAGGCCAAACTCTTGATTTTCTCACGGATCATCACAAAGCAGTCTATTACCCAACCATCTGAAGGATCCTATTTAAAACAAAACTTGACATCTCTGAACAGGAGTATACATTCCTGCCAGATATTCCTAATGTGAAAATTTCAAATTTGTTCAAGGTGAGTATCTTATGCTTTCATGCTGTGCACCGTGAATGTGTGGGCTTTGAACCGCCAAATATGTGGGCAAACACCACCTAAGACTTAGCAGGAGATGGGCTGAGATCAGTTAATCTACAGAATGGGCTTAACTTGAGCTCAAGGCCACAAAACCAAAAACTAGTCACGTGGCACAGGTTCTTTCCTCTACTTTTGTCCAGGCACAAAATCCAGCGGGTGTGGGGATGCGTGTGTTTATCTACATTGATATATCTGCAGTTTGAGACATTGCAAGAATGAAGACCAGATCACAAATTCACACACCAATAATGAAATGACAGACAAGTGATACAAATATATCCTTCAAAAGAACCAGGTCAAAACTTCCCACACAGACTCCGCCTTGTAAAGACGACTGTAAACCTGCACGTATGCAAAATGGACCTGGGAAGATCTTAGCTACCACACTTACAAACCTATCTGGCAATATACTACAGGATTGGAAGGGGGAGGAGGAGGAGGCAACAGATGGTGGAAATTTCACAGTACCTTTACTGCAAGCAGAGTACCATGACAACTCTAACATGGTTCAAAAGGCATCTTACTGTCTCAGAAGAGGCTCCCTATAGCCAAGGGATGAGGAATCAGGCTTGTGGTCAGATGAACATAAACCACAACCAGCCCAAAAATGATGTCCAGTTCTCACCCATGTACATTTCCTGTCTGGGAGTGTTCACATCCTTGGCTGAATCCAGACTTTCTATCCATTTGTGTTACGGCTGTTCTTGTAGGATCCCCAAGGGCTTCAAAGACAAAATTTGACAAAATCCTGTGAGTGGGGAAACAGGCTACTAATTTATTTTCTTTCTGCTGCTTGACTTCCTTCAACTATGCATGCCAACAGATGCATCAGGATACACGGATAAGCACTCTTCCATCAGTCTCCCCAGAAAAATGGTTTAATCTTGCCATTTCCCTGCCAGGATGGAAACACTTACTTATGCCAGATTTCCTGACTGAAGAACCTGTTAAAGGAGTCTCTTTTCACTAAATGACCATCCTTTTGTGCACCAAAACAGCACGAAGTGTACTGAGAATGAGAGCACAGCTCAAATAAGATAGCTGGTCATGGCACAGACCATCCGTCTGAACAGAACATCCCTCTGGATAGAAGCCACTTCAAACTGTTTTCAGGAAAACACTAATGCAAGTCTTCCCAAAAGGAAGGGCTGTTTTCTTTGGAAGTGGGGCAAATCTACCACAAAGCAACATATTTCCACTTAAAGGAAGAATAAAAGTCCTAAGCACATTCTGTCAGAAGGCACCAGTTCCAGGAAAGGCTCAGTGATGCTGTGAAATGGCCACATCCTGGGATTCTAATTATTGAGAAGACTTTTTCACGTTCTACCCCAGTTCAGTAAGTGCATTTGCTGGCCTAAAGGCCAAACCAGGACTGCAAAAGAAGAACAAGACAAATCTTTGTGGGACCCCTTTTCTTCTTGCCCCAATCCACACTTATAGTGACGGGCAGAGGATTGCAGGCCTCTTTTCAAAAGATATCATGTGCTTTGCACTCTCCCATTACATTGGTATGCCAAGCAATCAGATCTCAACTCCTTTTAAAAGCCAGTCTGCTGGTAGGAGTCCCATCCATTTCAGCAAATCAAAAGCACTGTCCTTTAGGGGATGCTAAAAACCAGAGTGATATAATTCCTTGCTTAGTCATGGATTTTTTGGAAGAAGCAGCAAGTCCTTAACAATTCAGGGTCCTTACCCTGCGATTAATGGAATATGTAGTCCTGTGAGGGATTTTGTTAGCTCGTAAATCAATCACTGACTAAAAAAAGGAAAAGACTAAAGGTGAAAATAAATGCCAAAATATCTCTCAAAACTCTAAGATGAAGCCACCTCTGAAGGATATTTCAGTCTTTCCCACAGACGTGCAGGGATTTTGGAACCACCTGCTAATTCAGTGCTGCCAAAGAGACAAATGCAGTTTAACCTCCTTCAGAATATGATTGAGAGGGTGGAGACTAAGTTAACAACACAGAAGCATTTGGTCCTTCATTCACCTGGCTCTTAAGGAAAGTATATTTTCATGCTTCAGATTGCTTGTTCATCACCAAGAAAAGAAAATACCTCCTTTATATGCAGAAGCACATCATTCAGTTCAGAGATGAGCAAGATCTTTAAAAAGCAGAACAGAAAATAAACTGCAAAAAGAACAAGAACATAAACACTAAGAATAGATACAAATTTTGCCGAGTCTCTAATTTGCAATTATTTGATTTATCAGATTGTTTCGGTGTAACCCAATCTCATTCCTCTTAGAATCTGGACCCAGCCTACCAAGATGCAGAACTCTGATGAGCTTGGGAACATTGTCACTTCAAGCAAGATACCAGTGCAAACATCTTCTGTAAAACAGGCACCTCGTAACATGAAGGAAAGCACAATAGTGCAGAACACAGGTCTTGTGCTATTCCATTAGCACAATCATGGAAAACTAATCTCTGTTAAGCACCCACAGTATAGTGGTCTGTGATTTCAAGATATGTTACTTCATGATCTGGATGCTCCCTTTCAATCTTTTCATTTTGATGCAAGCATTGGTATATAATGCATCATATGAGGACGCTGGCAAGTATCCTTGCTTCTTCTGTTTACGTAGCTATAATCCCTGCTGTTTAGTAATTGAGCTAATACAATGAAAGATCACAAGTGCAAGGCCACAGATACACAACGAGTTCATTTTCAGCAATCGTTTACTGTTTTCTAAGGCATCTTATATTGTCATCCTTCCTGGTGGTACAGATAAAAGGGGCTTAAATTAACTTCGATACAAAAGTTTGCCACAAGACACAAGAGTCTGCTCTCCAGGAGAAATCACAGAGCCTCTGTGAATTACAAACTCTGTTACAGGAAGAAACACTTTTTCTTACCTCTTTTTTTGCAAGAAAGCTTTTTCGTACACAGACGCCATCATTATAGAATTTAAGTGTTGGTTGAGACAGATATGCAAAAAGGCAAATTTTATGCTCATTAGTCTAATCTTGAGAACCTGGGCTCACTGTTTTGGGTGCCATGAACAACATTTATGATACTCATAAATTTGATGGGTCTATTAACATTTTTACCTTGTGGAAAAAAAGCCAATGAAATAAAACATTGCTCTTCACTAACCTTTCAAGAACATGGAAAGAGTTACTGAAAACAGAAAATAACCCAATGTACCAAAACACACTGGTGAAAATTTTGAATAATGCTACTTCTGTTTTAAATGTCTCATTACCGTCATTCCAGGGTCTAATAACATTGCAGAAAACCAGCACCCTCTGGAATAGAATGGGTGTTTTTTCTGTTCTGTGCCATGGTGCAGGGGCATGAATAGCTGATGTTCTGTCCAAAATGTCAGGTGTGTCTTGAAGGCGAGTCCCTTAGGTGGTAGCACATCTAGGAAGTCTGACAATTTGAAGTGAGGGATTACAGGGTAGGTGGATGGGATGTTTGGTTTTGTCCATTTCTGAGGTCCCATTTAGCTTGCTACACCAGCATTTACATTGTGCATTTGAAGTCTTAAATTGCCCTGTTACTCATACCTACCTCCTCTGAGAACCACATCAGCACTAACAGCCTTCTGTAGGCAGACAACCCTACAAATAATAATGCCTATCAGTGTACAGGTAGTAAGAAAGTTTAAATAAATCAACTGAGAAAGAATATGCTAATAAAGCAGGCTACTACTACCAGTGTGCTTGTGCCTCTCATCGGCTACATTCAAGTACCATTTAAAAAGTGCTGAAGTATACCTTCAGTATTTCACTACAACCTCTAATAATTCATATTAATTGCTTAATTTGATAAATACTTGCATTAGCAGATTCGATAGTAGGCACTGGCACTCAGGAATTTCAGAACAGAATGCAGGTAAAGTGTACGTAAGAACTCTCAACAAGAAAAGGAAATACTCCATCCTGGGAGACTGAAAAGATGCCATTGTCCATTGGAGCACAGCCTGTCTGGCAAGTCAGCTGTCCTTCCCAAGGACCAAGTGCCTTTTGCCAGTGCAATAAGGACTGATCTACCTGATTAGTTAGTAGGCATGACAAACCTAAAAGGGAGACACAGTTTACTCCCTGCAGCTGTGAAAACTGGGTGGCATGGGGCGTTGAAGCCAAGAGCATACATACAGTGCAAGAGTAAATGCAGGGGAGGATGTCCTTCTTGGACTGTTTTTCCAAGCTCATTATTTTGAGGTTCACTCAGTTCCAAAAGCTTGAGAAAGTATGAAGCTCTTCCTCATATGCTGGTTTCTCACTCCTTCCACAAGAAATATCATACTGATGTTTGTTGTCAACAACTTTGATAGTAGCTTGATGTCCCATTTATACCACTGCTGCAACTTGCATTCATGAAGGTGATTTCTTGAACCATTTATGCATTTCATAGCATCATGTGCTTGTGGTGTCAAAGCCCACAGACAAACGCAGAGTACATTCAGGTTACCTGATATAGCTCACAACTCCTGCATTTGACCTTAAAAGCATGAGCCTTTAACTGCACACAAAAGCCAAGTAGGCATCCAGCATCTTACACTCAAAGGAAACCAACAGCCTTCTTCCCAAGTAATAACCTGTAAGCAAGAGGCAAAAGGTGAGTATCCTGATAAACACACCACAGTGGATAAAGAGAATCTGCATTTGAATGAAAGACCAAGATGAACACCAAGTAAAATTAATCATCACCAACTGCCAGCCTTGGTTTCCTACATGCACAATAATAAGCTCCCATCCTAACCTGACATTGTTGATGCTTCACAAAACAGTTTGCCATGCAAATCTGACACACCATAGTTTTCTGAGACCTGGAGAAACAGGATTTTCTTATTAATGAGTGCTTCAAATCAGACTAGAAGAGACTTCAACATTACAGAAAATATCACTTTCTTTTTTTGTAATGTTTTTTATCAATTCACCCCACTCTCAGTTGTCATCCATTACATACCAAATGCTACTTCCACCTCCTCTGTTCTTTGAGAAAAACAACAAAAGGAAGCGTTCCTAGCATTCAGTGGAAAGTTACCACAGTTAAGGAGTGTAGTCACAGAGTTTAAGATTTAGAGTCAAAAATCTGGTGGAAGGGAGTAGGGGAGGAGGCTCTCAAAGAATTTTATCAGCCACAGAACTGAGGCACAAAAGCAGCCAAGAAATCATCTAGTGCCTATCATAGACCATAATGATTTTCTGGACTTTTCAGCAATTAGCTTGGCAGTTTAATAAGAAAAATTGTGCCTTATTTGTATTCGGAACATGTTGAATTTCACCTTTGAATCACATGATCAGGCTATTGTTTGCTAGATGGTATCCATGACCACAATTTTCCAGCAGAGGTGGACTATAATCCATTCATTCCTTAATCTGAGTGGCGATAACCAAAACACAAGTTCCTGAGGTTAATCAATATTTGCACAGTGTTGGTCATTTATCTGAAAAGGCATTAGGGTATGTTTCCTTAACAGTGGCACTTCAAAGGGGCCTAGCTAGGATAAGTCTCCCTTTTACCAGGTACTAACACCTCTGGAGTGCTGGTTTCAAGCACTGAAGAAGTAGCAGGGGTTTATACTGCATGGTTTTAAGAGTGGACTAGTCATGATCTGCCCGGTAGTTTGGTTTTGGTGGTGGTGGTGTTGGGGAGGGAGGATCTACAGTGCTGCTCACTTCTTGCAGTCTGCATGTTTGCTTGTCCCTGCATTTTGCCAAACATGGATAATGCAGCCTGCGTAGCTCACAGTAGTGGAGGACTGCTTTTGTGCCCTTCCCTTGGAAAGACAAAAGAAAACAGAACACAGTACAGGCTGGGACACTATTAAAGTGGAACAGAAAGATCTTCCTAGTGAAAAGCTTCTGAACTTAAATCTGCCTCATCATAGTAAGTATCTACCTGAAAGGTGAGGTAGGCCTTGTCACAAAATAGCAAATGTGGTTTGCAGCGATGCACCCAGCGCTGCTGCTAAAGATGATGCCTGAGAAGTATCAAGGAGGGAACTATTACAAAGGCACAAGACCAGTATAAAGACTCACTTCACTACAGACATCCAGTAAGGACCACATCCCAGTCCTGCTGGTTTGTCAAATGACAAACAGCCTTGTGCGGACAGGACAATTACCATTCTGGAGGGAAAAACACCCACCATCAATTATAGTAACAGTTTTATAGTCTCTGTTAGCTAAAACAATTACTTTTCTCCCCAATTTCCTTCAGATTCAGAGATATAAACCATGCATTCCAGAAGTAACAGCACTGAAAGCCCAACCAGACCAAAGCTGAGCCAGGCAAGGGTGAAAGACCACCACAAAGAAGAGGCTGGTTTTAGTGGGAAAGGAAATGCACAACCAAGGCAGAAAGAGAAGAATGATGTAGCCCAAGCCAGTACCATCCTGAGAAGTCCAAAGGCAGAGAAAAAACAAAAAAGTTCTGTCAAGCAAAGGGAGGATCTTTCTCGTGATGACTTGCTATTTCTTCTCAGTGTCCTCGAGGGTGAATTGCAGGTAATGTATTGTCCTACTTTATATTCCAAATGAAAAGACTCTCTTACCCTTCACTCCCATTCCCCTCTCCACCACAAACACATGCTTGCTTTTATGTTAAGGAAACACCTTACCCAGTCTGATACAGGACAAATATGAACTGCAGTATACCAAAACACCCCAAAATTATAGCTATTCTAGCTATCAGACAGGAAGCATGACCTTTATACCACAAGTAACTCTCAAAGTAGAAAGCTCATAAAACTTTCTAGCTGTGCTGTCCCCATTCTAAATACCTTGAGTACAAAGTAGTTGTCATTTTACAGCTGATATGGAGAACATATTACAGACCTTTAAGATATTTTACTTAATTATGTTTTACCCTCCCACTCCTATGCAGTCGTGACCTTTACTCCCTATGAAACAGTATGTGCTCCTTCACAAGAAGTAACTCATTCAACAGTGTTCTAACACTTTTTGCTAGAGAAATCAAAATAGCCATTTTATTTCCCATCATACAAAGTAAAAGTGTTACATGCCACTTAGCCCACTAGTTACTGGATTTTAAGAGTGAGCATTTTTCTACCTAGAAAAGGATCCGTCTGTCAAGTGCTAAATGATGCCTAATCTAGTCAAACGTAATTTCAGGAAGTGGGAACCAGATTTCCAGTGAGCAGGGAAAATATTTCTGTGGCAGGCTTATTGCATAGACGCAGTGACTCGAAAACTACTCACAGGCAGAGAAGAAAGGAAACTGGCCAAAGCGCCTAAATGGGTGTAGCACACAGTTTCAGAGTTTATTACCCAGTCAGTACCTGGGTAATTCTATCCTTAACGTATGTGTGTATGTTTATATAACAATACAGACATGCTTAACAGAACATACATGTGATATGAATATTTAATAGCTGCACCAATCTTTGAGGGTAGATCCAAGGCAAGCTTCTACAGATTGTTTCATTATGCAAACAGGACAATTTCCATGTTTGCAAAACATTTCTCTCCTGCCCACTTGCCCTTTCTTAATTTAGGTTAAAATTCAGATGTCACACATTTTTATATATTTATTTATATTATACATACACTCTTCATTACATTTGCATCATAAAAATATATAAACATAAATATATAAATATAACACACACACATGCACTTCAATTAATAAGGTTTAAAGCTGGAATAGGGAAATGAGAAACTGGAAAACAATGAGCCTGACATGAACATTTTAAATCATGTCTGAAATTTAAAAGGAAGCAGCATTATGAATGAAAAAGATAAGAAGCCATTTTTATACCTTATTTTCCACCTCCTGTAATGCCAAGTCAAATTGCTGAAGATCAGCTGAAGATCACCCAACCATAATTAAGTTTGTAATTTACATGTCATTCCTTTCCAAATTCCAGAACACTCAAGGGTTTAAACTACAGAAGCCGTTTACACCCAAAACATACAGAATGTACAACACTTTCAGGCTTCAAGAAACATCCCACCATCCTGCACTAACAAGTCGATTTCTAATACCACAAGCCAGACTTTGCCCTGAAACTTTGTCTTGTGAATGCTATACATTGGTCCAGAAAGAGCAAAACGATCAAATCATTAAAGAAGTACTTAAGCTTTGATGAAGGGTCTGAAGATCTTGGGGTTTATATTGAACTATTAAAATAAAAAGACCAATACTTCCCTCGTGCTTTTCAACTGTCTTCACATTACTGTTTTGGAGCACTTAACGTACAGAGTGTTATTTTAGAAGTTTTTTAGTTTTCTTAAAATCAAAAGCAGAGAGCTAACCTGTAAATTCATATATACAGTTTAACAAGATAAAGCCTTACTTTGTGTTTCTGCAGGCTCAAGATGAAGTTATAGGAGTACTTAAGGCTGAAAAAATTGACTTAGCTTTGCTTGAAGCACAGTACGGCTTTGTTACTCCCAAGAAGGTGTTAGAGGCACTCCAGCGAGATGCAATTCAAACAAAGGCTGAGCAATGGCAAGAAGATATCTATGAAAAGCCTATGGGAGAGGTAAGAATGGGTAATTGATATTTAACCATAGCTCCCACCAAATTGAACTGAAAATCTCTCATCCAGTGCTGGGGAAGGAGGCAAATGGTCTCTAAATCTAGAATGGAACATGAGTGTAAGTGAGAGCAGAACAAAGTCCAGGATCCAGCTGGGACCTGAATCTAATGATCCTCCCTTCTACTGGAGACTGGGGGCTTTACACATTGACAGAAATGACTTTGTCTAATTCAAACCATCTTCTTTTTCTTCTTCCCTTTCTGTTATCCACATACCCAGCCCATACAAGCAGAAGCCTGGCCAGTCCCCACTTGTCTCATGGAGGTCCATCTTACCAGCGGCTGCAGGGGCCCATCCAGCAGCAATGACACAGCTGTGCACCTCTGCATATCCCTGCTCCCATTAACTCGGGAGCAGTCATGGTGATACCTGCTTGGCCTGAGAGTTACTATAATGAGCTGGCATTAGAAACTTCATCCAGGCAGAAATCTAATATTTTCACATTATACCGAAGCAACCTTTAGTTTAATTACACTGCAGCAGCAGCTGCCATACTTTCTGAACAATGCTATCTGATTCATTTCTGCCCTGCAATGCAAACCACTGGATATTAAAACACCTGCACATCAGATTGTGGTTTTTTATCCCAGGTAGTTGTCTCCAATTCAGATAAACATTTTTTTAACATACTGCTCAGTATAGATAAACATCACAAAATAAAAGCAAAAATTATGAATAAAATTCTCCTACCAAGCATTTTCCAAGTTTTTTGAACAGAAATGTACCTAAGGACACAGAGATTACTCCAGACAAAATTATGTCAGGCAAAAGGTCAACTCTCATTTCAGAAGCTCAAAGGTTAAAATCTCTGATTATAATCTGAAACAGATAAACTTCATCTCTGAAGCTTGATTTTAGAACACTGTGGTATCATGTCACAGAAACTTTGAGCACAAATGGAAACGATTTGAGGAGAAGTCCAAAATAGTTTGAAAACATAACCTCAGTCTGTTACTTTACGTAAGTTTATACACACTCTTTCCTCCTTACACTTAATGGCAGAGAAATCATTTCTAGCACCGCTGGATTTGGCAATTTCAAAAGGCAAAGGTAAACATCCTAAGAGCAACTGAAAGAGTAGAAGTGCCATTGCCACTTCTTGGTCCTGGTAGACCAAAGCATGATGTAATAGGCAGGCATTCCACAATTTCAGTTTCAAAATCCCCCTGAATTTTGTCAGATATCTGTTTTGTTGGTTTGGGGTGAGGTTTTTTTTCTTTTATTTTTCCTTTTTTTTTTTTTTTTTTTTTGTCTTTTTAAAACACATATAAAGACCAAATGAGAGGTGGAACAAGCCACACTGTCCAGGAACAGACCATTTAAATTCCCCCCTTTGCTACTAGGACAAGGTACCTTTGTATCTGCATGTGCATCTCACCCTTGGGAACTTTGCCTGTAGCTCTGAACACAGAGAATCTTCCCAAAACTCAAGTGAAATTACAATTAATTTCAGACGACAACTGTAAGATTTCCAGTCCTTTACCATTCTCTCACAATTCTCTTACCTATTCTAAACATAAGTTTCTTGGCAAATTTGATTAAGAATGTAGTGGGAAAATTTGGTGACTGGACAACTTTATTCTTTGGGAACAGGATTCATAGGTGAAGATATGTAGTTAGAAATGTAGCAAGTTGGAAAGCAGTATTAAGACATCTTCCTCTGCAAAACCTACGAGAAATGTGACAGATCCAAGGCATTTCTTCTTTGGCCATGAGGAGATATTAATTTATTTTTTTTTTTGAAAACAGGTTTTTTCAATCAAACTTGCTCTACAGCTATTTCTTTCTGCAACCTAAAAAATGTCAGATAAGGTT
This sequence comes from Chamaea fasciata, assembly GCF_029207755.1. Taxonomy (NCBI): domain Eukaryota; kingdom Metazoa; phylum Chordata; class Aves; order Passeriformes; family Sylviidae; genus Chamaea; species Chamaea fasciata. Next base: position 20,595,145 of record NW_027094087.1, on the reverse strand, counting down.
ACTGTTAACACTGACATTTGATAGCCATAAATCAGACTTTTATTTTGGTTTTGTTTCTGACTCAAAGGCCTGAAAAGGTTTTCCATTTCTGCATGTTTTATAAATTTAGAAGTAGTCAGTTTTTGTGACAAAAATCTGTCTTCGGATCACTTGTCACTTCTCTTGGATAGACAATGAATAGTACTCAGCATTCTAGTAAATGCAGAATAACAATATAAGAATAATTTTCCCTGATTCAAAAATAAACAATCATTTTTTAAAGGAGTCCAAAAAATCAGAGATGGTGATGTAGGAAAAGAAAGATAAAGATGAAGATTATGCAGAATTTGTGGTGTCTTTTTCTCTTCTCTTCATGGTATCAGAAAGCAGACTCTGGTATCTAACTCACCCAATAATACAGCCAAAGATAAAAAAAAAAACCTGTGTGATTCACTGTTTGGAATAGGACGAACCTCTTATCACTTTGAGAGCTCCTCTAAAAGTAGTGAAATGAGAGAAAAGCCTGTATTTTGCATCCATCAAGGATAACTAAAAATTGAATCCATTTTTGAAATCCTATTGCAAATCACCTTGGGGATTTAAACTTTATTTTACCAAAGCCTATCTGATTGTCTCCTCACAACATCTGATTGGTCAAAACTTTCCAAGGACCACAGCTGTAGGGCACCAATAAGTCAGACACAGGAAGAGACTGAAACAACAGCGCTGATAAGGTGGCATTCAGGACAAGACCACCAACGTTTCTGCATAGAAATTTGACTCAGCTAGGGTTGAAAAAGGCAAGGGAAGAAGTGCTCCCATAATCTCTGGTAATCCTAAACTCAGGATTATACATTTATAAACAGTGACTGTGAGGGTATTATTAACAGAAATAATATTACACTGAACTTATGATAAAAAATGTAACTACCCTGGATTTTCTTCTGGCACACCACCAAACACAAAACAATCTAAAAGAAGAAAGATGAAGAGTTCAGTTCTGATGTAATGGATATGAGATACACCATCCTCACTTGACTTCAGTCAGGAGTTAGTGGCAGAATGTAGTTAAACTATTAAATTTGTGTGAATTTTTGGCTTGCTCAACTATTCAGTTACGTAAGGCTATGCCTCTGATTTTCCATTGTATTGTACAGCGTGTTCGAGTATTAAGTCTAGCAAAAAGTCCATATGGTTAGCAAGAACAAAACAACAAATCACTTAATTAAGATTTTATCACTTTAATTTTCAACAGAAGACATTTATACTGCTGCTTATTAGTCCTCTGTGGTTTTTAGCTAAGAACTGTGTAGGCTGAGTAAACTTGTGTGCATGCATATAAATGCGTATTTCTGCATGGGTAGATCTAGCACTTGGCCAGAGTAGTCTGAGGAACTTGGGGCTGTTGGAGACGCTTCTGTGTGAGGATCTCACACCAGCCGAGGTTCACACGACTTCTCCCTCTTCTCTGCTGGAGATGTGGGAGTCAGCCACAAGATCTCACAGGGAAAATGCAAGAGTCAAATTTGCTCCCCAGGGAGGGGCCCTCATCTTGCAGAAGGACACATCATTTTCTCAACAAACCACATGGAAGTGCAGCAACCCAGTCCCATGCTCAGCTCTGTGTGGTCGTGCAGGGAGGGAAAGGTGTGCTGCACAGGGACACAAAAGTGTCACAAGGCCAAATGCCCATTCCTGTTACATATCTCACATGCAGATCTCAAGTGCGTGCATTAATTGTGATGTAGGACTGCTGTCTCTCCAATTCTCTCCTTCATGACCCACCCGTACCAGGAGACAGTCCCAGCACTTCTTTCCTTCCCTACCGAGCTCACACCATCCACCTTGTACCCAGCCACAACAGCCAAATGCTCACAGCAGAAATTATCTGACAGCATGCTTAAAAGAAACAGAAATGCATCTTCTAGTCCCAGCAACAGGAGAAAACTGCAACATGCAAACTGCTTAAATACGGCAGCTTATTTACTTTTCTCTTAGTCTTTCATGTCAGCAGGTCTCCCCAAGATACTACTCTTCTTTTCTCATTTAAAATTCTTTGTTGCATCTCCCTGCCTTGAATACACCCATCTCAAACACCAGTTTGTAATCCAAACTGTTGTAATCTCAACAGTGACAAATATGCTACTGTGAAGTGCAAGGTACGGAGAGCTGCAAAACAAAACCCTGGAATTCATGACTTTCATTTTTGCATAGATGCTGCTTAGATTACTGCTTGAATTAACCTCTCGTAGTCATTCAACAAGTGTTCTAGAGCAAACAAAATACACAGAACATATAAAACCCTCCTGGCAGGTCCCACATCCTTTACACCAAGCAGTGCAAGATGCAGGGCTATTTTATACTTGGTTGCTTGGCTGACGACTAACCCTCATCTCAATCAAGCATTTACATGTTGAGAACCAGGACCACCTGATTTATGATCAGCTTGTAGCCAGACATGCCAGTGCTTTCTTATGACAGCAATTTACATATCCTCTCAGATATTTACACATTCAAAGTGGTGGCCCAATCCACATAAATGCCTTTACTTTCTTAACCCCACCCATGCAGCCTGCCTGACTTCACACTGAGGGCTGAGATCAGCAAGCACTTGTGCAAAGCTTATGCCCGGCTCGTATCAATTTAAGCAAAACAGAGCCGTAGTTGCAAGCAGCACTACATCAGAACTTTGCCAAAACCAGGAGCCAGGTTGCTTTCTGATAATGTTGTATATTCACCTGACAGCATCATCTTTAAAAAGACAAGGATTAGAAACTTAGGTGATGGCACTTCATGCATCTCTAAGTAATACCTGTTCCAAAAACCCCTCTTAAATCTTGGGGGGTGGGGTGGGGGGAGGGTTGGTAAAACATCTTTCTGGTAAGTTAGAAGCTAAACAAAATATTTCAATTTTTTAAATTTCCCCTTCTGGTAAAATAAGGGAGAGTGTGAAGAAATTAAAATGGACCGTTTTCCTCAACCTGACCTTTTAAGGCAGTCCAGTTTTCAACTGCTTTAAAAAATATAGAAAGCACAGCCAAAAGACTCCTGTATAAGGCGACTCTTGCTTAGAAAGATTGCACATGCAAGGGTTTAGGTAAGAAATGTTTTCCCAGGGGAAGTCCTGCTTCAGGATCATGATTCCAGAAAGCCTTGCTAGGGTAAAGCAAACAAATTATCAGCGAACAAGATGAAAAAACCCTCAATGATCTGCTATAAGAGCACCACAAAATAGCGCTGAAACAAATATTCAAAGGTTTCTTCATATTCCTTGATCATGCATGAAACAAGCTCAGCTATGTTACAACAGAAAAGACTCTCTAATGCCATAAGTAGAAATCACAGGAAGTTTTAAAAAATGGTTCACATTTTTGTTGGAATATTTTGGATTCTAACCATCTTCACAGCCTTGTCAATAGCTCCTTTTTCTTCATATCATTGTCAACAAAACGCTAACAATTATTTAGGAAGAACATAAGAGAAAATATATACCTTTAAAAGAAGCTGAGATAAGCAGGAGGAGACTTGGAAACCTAAGCAGAAATTGATGATATCCTTACTCATTCAAGAAACTCATGTTTAGGCATTCCAGCCCTCCCTGTCACCATTTCTATTGGGCAAACTCTGAATAAACATGAGGAAAACATAATTAATCATATTCCCTGGAATTAAATTGTCTCAAACAAGCAGTGGCCCTAAGAATCTGAAACCCCAGTGTTTCTTGTGGCACACAGAATTCCTTGTGGGGGAAACATCAGAGAACCAGAACCAGCTTTGCTTCCCACACTGCCCATTTGGGAATTCTTTCCTATTAATAGAGTGAAAGACTACAATCAGATTGACCTACTAGAGTAGACTGTGGTTAAAAGGAGGCACTGGGCTGTGAGCTCAGAATTTCTCTTTTCCAAAAAGGACACAAGGATTCCTATGTTGACCTGTTGAGGGAGGCAGTCTCCGAAGGGGAACAAGCAGGGAACAAAGCTGCTCACAAATACAGACTCTTCCCAGATCTTTTCAAGGCCTCCAGTGATCCTCCCTGAAACTTCACCTGGATCAGTAATGGCCAAGGAGGAAAACCACTCATGGTTTCACACACACACTTCCACAACACGGTCACATACTGCACTCAAAATTGTAACAGAATCCTCAGAATCACTGTTTTCTCTAAGTTTGTGGAGTTATTTTAACAGCATAACTCTAGTGAACAGTTATGCCAATACTTCCGTGGTTTAGAAAAATTCAAAATTATTGCCAAAAGCTAAAATACATTACTTATATTAAAATATCACTATATAGTAATATTTAGAAAAATTGAAAATTCTTCATTGAAAGGGTGGTCAGGCATTGAAATGGGCTGCCCAGGGACACGGTGGAGTCACCATCCCTGAAAGTGTTCAAGAAATGACTGAGCATGGCACTCAGTGCTATGGTTTAGTTGGCATGATGGTTTTTGGTCAAAAAATTTGACTCAATGATCTTGGAGTTCTTTTCCATCCTTAATGATTCTCTGATCAGGTGTTAAGCAGAAATCCTTGAGGAAGGCAGGGGAATTTTATGCTCAAACTGTGCTATAAACGTGCCATCTGAAAGACAAAGACCTCAACAACATGTGCAATCTGAGGAACGTAACAGGAAATGCCACCATTAAAAAGAAATACTTCTAACTATTAAAAAATTCAGCACTTACTTATTCCACAAACCCAGAGCCATGCTCAGAGTAAGCACAAGAGACAGGATTGTTTTGCACTCTTGGCACAACCATGCATTTACTGTGAAACCAGAAAACTGCTTCTTGATCTACCTCTACCTTACAAAGACAATTCAATGCTCTTATTTCCTAGGCAACTGTAAGTCAGGTCGCTATTTCTAGTCAGTCATTCACTGTGTGAAGCATAGGACAATGCTTCTTCTGCCAAGACGTCTGGTTCTCTACCACAATGATCAATGAGAAAAGCACAACTCTGAGAACAGTAACTGTTAGTTAAAAAATGCTGAGGATCATTCATGGCAGGAGGAGGAAAGGAAGGTGATAGAGGGTCCTGAAAAACAGTACCTTATTTTTCTAATTTGTTGGGATTAGACTGAGAGAATTAAATGGATACCAGATGACCCTGCTACTACATTTATTATTATTATTATTATTATTATTATTATTATTATTATTATTATTATTATTATTATTATTATAATATTAAGCTGCTCTTAAAATTCTTTTAGTAATTATTAAGCTGCTCATGAAATTCTTTTGGTAATAAAAGCCCAAGAAAGCAAAAGTTTCAAAATATTTCAGGAGTTTTTAGTTTGTTTTTTTTTTTCAGCTTGATAAAGTTGTAGAGAAACAGAAAGAAGTTCACAGAAGAATGCTTGAACAACTTCTAATGGTAGAAAAAGCACATAGACAGACACTGTATGAACTAGAGGAAGAGAAGAGGAAGCACAGCAAATACATGGAAAAAAGTGATGAGTTTACCAACTTGCTGGAACAAGAATGTGAAAGGTAAGGTTACCTCTTACCATACTAGTAAGAAGTATGTACAATTTAACATTACATCTAAGGATCTCTCTGCTTTCTTATTTTGTATCCACTAAAAATCGTGCACATTTGTGGAACTGTATTTTGAGAGTTCAGCTGTGAAAACATAACTAATGACTTCTAACAAACAATGTCTACATCTCCATCAGCCAACAAGGTAGGTCAAATGGTTGGCAGACTCTTCAGCACTGTTGCAGGATGCCAAGGATGTTACAATGCAAAGAATACATGCAGATGTATGACATTATAACCAACAGGAAGCAGGTGAACCTGCTTTCAGTATGTTTTAGAGTCTTAGTACACACTACAGTATGGAAGGAACAGAACATGTCATCAGCATGCAGCCTTTCATGGCAGAAGATACAAGGAAACATAGATATTTGGACAAAACATAGAAATACATAGAGAGAAAGCAAAGGCAGAGGATAATTTCCAGAAAACTTTGAAAGTAAGAATGACAAAGGTCTCATATCAGGGTTGGCATAAAACCCATAAAAACAGCTTTATTTTTTAAGAATAACCTAGAAGTGCCACAGCTTGTTTAAGCAGTGTTACAGTTTCAATGCCAATTCTCAGAAGAATTAAGAAGAATTTAATAATGCTTATTATCTTTAAAAGAAGCCACTTTATACTTTGACTTCTCTGAATCTGCAATAAAACTGAACACATCCTAAGGAAAAAAAAAAATCAAAGATCATTTCCTATTCCCTGTATACCTTGCCCAGAAGATAGGAGAATATTGTCTCAGTTTCCTTTCGCTTAGGAACAGATGGAAATGTTTGGGTGTGGGAATGTCAAGCCCATTCTAAACTCACATTATGCATAGATAATTCTTCCTTTGCTTGGCCTGTGTAACATCATGTCCCAGGTATTCTGGCAGCGTTCACCCCGTGTGCTCCACCTCTGTCCTGCATGTCCACCAAAGGCAGCACACACCGAGCACACAGCCAGATTTACGGCTCACAGCTACAGAGGCTGCAGAAGGAAACATTTTGTTTCTCAGGAAAATGTATACAGATGCAGGCAAGCATAGGCACATAGAGAAAAGCACCTACTAGGAAATGCTCTTGGGAATCATCATCAATCAGGAACCAAACCCAGAGATCAAGGGAAGTTTTCGTCTCTGCCGTCTTCTCCTCAAAATCTGAGATATTCATCTCTTAGAGGCAGAGCTAGACAACACCACTTGCTAAGAGTGGCAAAATGTTACATCAAAATGTGCTCACACTGTGAAAAGCTGCACAGAGGAAAAGACAAAGTATTGGAGTATTTTTTTTTTAAACAGGTTAGACATGAGATTAAAACTCTCTTCCCTCCTCTATATCCCTCTATCCCTCCCCCTCTGCCCCACCTCTGTTCCCATTCCCAAGAAGACTGTAAAGCATTTACCACTATTGTCTGCTACTTTTAGTCAAGCTGCCTGGAAAATGGTGGGAATAGGGGGAATGCTGAGGTGCTTAAAGAGACCTTAGAGGATATAATAATAGATTGCAGATTAAGTCTCAATTTTGATCTTTTTTTTTTGAGGATGTATTTTATGTGGAAAACCTTAAGGGGGTGTGATGTCACTAGCTGAGCTGATTCCAAATTGTTTGCCAAGTAATGTCACCATCAAGATCTCCACACAGTTGCCTGCCATAACAGAAAAAAAAAAAAAAAAAAAAAAAAAAAAAAAAAAAAAAAAAAAAAAGAAAAAAAGAAAGAAAAAGAAAAACGCAATTTAAAAACCCACAACCTAAAAACCACTCACCAAGTTAAGACAGCTCTTCCTACATGAGCCTGCCTGATATGGCCAAGTGACCCTTCCTTCCACTTCAAAACTCTTACCAAAATTTACATTTTCTCACAATGCAAACTTTGCATTTGGAACAAGAACAAAAAGAACTCTAGAAAAAGTTTCACATGCAAAGCAATGACATGAATTTTTGCTTACCCCCAATACAAGTTAAAAAAAAAAGCAGGAGGTATTCACCAATGAACTTACTTTTTTTTAGCCAGAAGCAATATCCTCTTCTATATGATGGATATGTAGCATTCCAAACAGAATTTCAAGTTCAAAGCAAAATCCCTGACTTCAATTAGCCAAAGACTTGCCTTGTTTTTAACAAAGAGCAAGACTACAGCATATGCTAAAGATATCCTTGAAGGCTATACAATGTATAGTAGCCAAAGAAAGTACATGAATAATATGTGACTATGTGATCAAAAGGGAAAAAAAACAGATGTTATGAGACAGTGATGCTGAGATTCTGAAAACTACTTCTTACGGCAAGAATAAAGAAATTATTAGTTAGATCCAAGTCCTACAAACTGTTCTGGATATACTTTCAAATAAATAGAAAAGTGCAGAAAGAAAGCACTTCCTCTCTCTTGCCTCAGGAAAAACAAAACTGAAGAATTTTTAAATGAAAATTTTAGTGATGAATTTATCAGATTATCATGTTTTACATAAACTAGACAACCCTTCTTCTCTATGGCGTTTATACTGCCCTTTATCAATGGCATCTCTCATTGAAAGAGTTAATGTTTGGATTGTGCAAAATATAAGTCTTCGTTGACTCAGTAAAAGCTCTTCACCTTAACCATTCAGGGATTTGACTTTACAGTAAGGTGACAAGACTGTCCTCAGCAATTGTACATTGTCAGATTTGGGAGGTTAAGCTCAGAGTGAAAACCTAGATATGAGAACCAGATTAGCATTCAATGTTAACCCTTTAGGCATTTTAAGCATTTTTCTGGTCGCCAGCCAAAAACTAATCCTCCATTTTCTTGCTATAGTTCAGAGACAAAGACTGATCTTCAAACTGAACAGTCTCATTCCTTACAACAGACTTTTACCCGCAAACAAAGAATAAAACTATCCTACTGTCATTGTATTGATTCATCTTCAGTCACACTTTTAAAGCATGGAGCCACAAATGAGCCAGAAGACTGAGAAACCCCTATTATATGAGGAAAAGTTCTGTAGAGAAAAAGAGGCCAATGGGCAACCTTTCCACATTAGCTATTTCAGCCTTCTCTGTATCTTCCTTGGATGCACACTCAATTCTGAATTAAGGCTATGTTTTTTCTCTTGTGTACCTTCACAGTACACTCTTACGCTCTAATGCAATGTTATTACATGGACTAAGCATCACACTAGAACTGTACCAAAATTAAATGATATTACAAGACTGCTCAGGGTTTGAGTTGGTAAGAAAGACAATTTCAAGAAACTGAGAGGTCGAGACAGGGAGTTTGGGGTTTATTTTAAAGTGTCAGATGAAAGTAATTGCTACCACAGTAGATCAAGTAAAACAGTGCTTGAAATTCAGGACAGGGTATCAAGGAAAAGAAGGAACCATTTTAACTAAAAGGTGAAGTGTATTAGTTGCCACCATAACATTGCTATACTTTAATTCAAACACACTTACACATTGGAACAACGATATCTTGCATGTCCAGCTCTGGAAAGTTCAATATTCTGGAAGAGTGGGTATAATTAATATTTGCTATTTTTCTTAATGAAGCTAATTAAATATTATAAGAAGCAGGATCTTATCTCTGCAGAGAGCTGCAATAAAAATAAACACTGTCAACTTATTTATTCTACACGTGTTACCAGCGGTTTTTAATTTCATGCACACTGAACTATTGTTGTAGATTGCATTGTACTCAAATGCAATCATTTCCTTTTAGCTTTCTGGCAATGAGTTATATGTATTACATATGCTGGAGACTATGTCTTGCAAGCTGTGAAATGGATGCCAGATCTGTGTACATTTGACCTTTTTCATGGGTATCTTGTGTTCTGTAGGTGAATAAGAAAGACCCACCACAAGCACAACATTAGCATTCTTATTCTACACTACACTCCAATGGGACAGGCCCACTAATAACACCACTGAGGCACGAAGAGAGACTCGAGGAAGTGATGTACACAGATTAATTACCTCATGCTCGTATGTGGAAAACTATGTACTGTTGCACTACATAACTTTCAACAGATGTTGTGAAATCAAATCTTTGTCACAATTCAAGGATTTGAAGATGCTTACAACAGCCTTTGTGCGTGATGGAATATAAATACTTTATCTTAAAGCAAATAAACAGAATTTAGGGTTAAGATCTCAAAACTGCTAAACAAGGTCACATTATGTTTTTTCAATGCAAAAATCCAAGAATAAATACAAACAGAAAGAGGGCTCAGTGTTAACCTAACTGAGAAGTTCTTTCTAGATTGGTGGTGCAATTCAAAATTATTCCACCTACTGTCATTAGCAACGAGGTGTGAGACCTAGATGACGAACATTTCTCATGCAACTCCACTGACATTGGTGGAATGACACAGAAAAAGAGACTCATATTAAGATTTATTTTCATTCTGTGCACGCAACATATCTGTTCACTGTTTCAGGCACACTATCACTATTAGCAACCAATAATATCACTGCACACTTGGAGGATGGGCAGGGCACAACGAACAACCTTAGCCAAAGTACATTCTCCTACACTGTTACCCTCTCGCCTCTTGTGTGGGGAAAGAGATGCTCATTGCCCTCCCTGCAAAAGGACATAAATTCTGAAAAGGACAACTGTGGAAAGCCACCCTTTACCACCAGGGTGGTGGCCCTGGTCAGCACTTTTAACCCTCATGTCAGAACTCAAAGGGAAGGATGACCTTTCCAAGCTGGCAAGTCTCAGCATATTTATGGCTCTTGTAAATCAACACCTAAGCAGTGACCAGCATGGGCGATGAAGCACAGGCCAAATATGCTCACGGGGAGGCACTGCCCTCAGCAATGGGGACTCACTCCAGTCACCAATTTACATTTCCAAATAAGACTGAGTGCACCCCTCGGTGAATGGCACAGCATAACAAGCCTAATCGTAAGCAACAATAGAAGCAGATGACTGTACCAAGACCTGTGACCAAAGAAAGACAGGGTGCACTTCTGATTCATTGCAGGGTGGGGCTGTGAGAGAGGGAGAAACTGGCACTGGATTTTGTAACTGTAACTTTGAAAAGCAAACACACAACATCAGACAGACAGACAGACAAATCCCTAAATCGTTCTCCGAGATAAAAAAACTTGACACTCTCATTATTTTCCAAAAAAAGCCATGGCTATGGGAGAGGATGTACTCCTGTTTGAATGTGGAGGAGGAGAAATCTCAATGAAGTTAAGATCTTTCTTGTGGCAGGAAAATTTAAGTGACTTACATGTGCTATAATTAGTTTCATATCTTAAAAACAGGCAGGAGAAAATGGCCATGAGAACTTAGAATGCAGGTCACACACCAGTTACCAAGACTTGTGATCTAAACTCAACCAAGTTTCCCATGGCATGCTGTGAGCTTTCAGTGCATTTATGCCCAACTAGAAAACCTCTGAGTATTATATACACACAGAGGAGAGAACCATGCATGGCAGACTGCAGCATTTTAAGAAAAATGTCTCAGCCTCAAACTCTGTGCTGAGACAGTAATTTCAGAGAATAAATAAAAAGATCAAAAGCACTAAATCTGTTAAGAACAGAGACTACTTGAAAAAACTGCTAAAAATAAACATCTAAATCTCACATGGCAAGTTTGATTTTCATGAACATACATTATTTTGTTTCTTTAGCCTGAAATGCACATTTTAGAGCCTTTCAGAAAAACACCACACATTGGGACAAGGTAACAAAACCTATGTAAAGTCTGAAGATCAAGAGTGCGAACACACTGAAAAACTATGTTCAATATTTGTATCTTTCTAGTAAGATGATTGGAAAAAAGTCACAGAAATTATATAAAAGTTTGAGAAGGACATATAATGAACTCTGGTTTTTAGAATTTGTGATTCAGACTTGTGTATGTTTCAGCGTGTGTAATGAGGAGGCACATGTCAGATGGATGACTCAGAGTAGCAAATGGGAGTAGATACAAGAAAACCTGGACCATCTAGTCTCTCCCTTGCAACAGAGTTGTTCTCCAAATGCAGTGTCGACAGTTTTACATCTCATTTCAGATGTCCAAAATACAGAGAAATCCAAATCTCCCTAGAAATGTTCTACAGAAGTTGCATTGTCATAAACAGAATTATGCTTTTCTATTCATTCAATAATTAATTCTCTTTAACAGCTCAATACAGTACTTCCTCTACTGAAAGATTCTAAATACTTGGCTAGGACTGAAAAAGAACCCTAAGGCACCCATTTTGGTAACAGAGAGATACACAGCAGATAAAACCCTAGGAGGAGAGTTTGAGTGGGCTGCAGTAAGGTCTGCTTCAGGAAGATTCCAAATAAAGAACTGCCCACTCCCCTGGTATGGTAGGTCTCAGCTGCACACCCCTAGGGAAAAAATCTGACACAATGGCCTTTGTGAGGCACAACTTGAAGGAACTTCAAAGACTGAGCAGGCAGAGAATTAACCAGTCCCTTCATGCTCCCACAGAGAAGTTTATGATGGCCGGTAAAAGCTGAATCTTGCACAGACATTCAGCAAGGGAAGGCTCAAGCACTAAAGACCCTCAAACCATAACTTGATCATCAACAACAGCAACAAGCAGATAAAAACGCCAAACCCAATAGTCCTGATGACTACTGAGAGATGTCAGGGGAAGTATTCTGCCATAGAAAACTTTTATTCCTTTCCCCTCCCCAAAATAGGAGATTAAAAATCCAAAAGGGACAATAACACTGAAATTACTCGGTTAACTGATTTATGTCTGCCAGATTTGGCCTAGCATCAGGTACCTTCTCCCAGACTCTGCCTTTGCGTTGGAGAAGGGAAACTCACTGAATCCAGAAACATGGTTGTTTTCAAATGTGTACATGAGCTACAAGAGATATACCTTGCACAGGTCCGCTCTCTTTCTCTGACCAAGATCCACTAAGCATCTTCAGCAGTGATAGCATCCAACTTAAGGCACTGCAAAAGTACATCACTAAAGCTGCTCTTTGCCTTGTTTAATTCCTTGCCAATACCTCCCAAGTCACACATTTTGCTTGAAATTACACGAGCTGATTAAAACCCTGCAACTTAGAACAGAGCTCTTCACTTTTAAAAAGCAGTCAAGGTCTTTGGCTTTAATATGCTACTGGGAAATTCCTTAGCCTCAGCAATTTCACAGCATCTTCATGTCACTGGGGAAAGACATGTCCCACAAATATTATCAGGTACTAATAGGTACTAAACCCTGTTTTTCTTAAACTACCCTTTCATTTCACAAAACCGTAATTATTACCATCTCGCTTGCACTTCCTTACACATGATGCTAGCCTCCTTCCTCCTCATAGTCTGAACAAAATCAGAGAACCTTGCAGAAAAGGAAATAAAACCTAGCAAAAATGGAGACCATGCACCCTCCTCTCCCTTCACTCTGATTTGTTTGCTAAAAATGTCAGGGTTATCAAGAAATTCTGAGCACTGTAAACCTTATTCTGATGTATAAATTTACTATTAAAATGACTTTTAGGAATGTCCACATCCTACGATTTGTGTTTAAGTCATCAGGAAATTGGGACATCATTTATTAAATGTTTAGACAAGATTTCACATGTTTCTCATTTCAAAATTTCATCTTGCATCCAAATGAGGAACCGAAAAACAAGACTAACTCCCTGAAATCCTAAAATTCTCCCTTCATTACAACAGTCTTGCCAGCTAAACTCTGGATATCTTTGTGTTCTGTGAGACAGGAGAATGAGTCAGTCTGTCCCTAACTGGCTTTCTAAAAGGGAAATTGAGAAGTTTGACGACATATTTGGATAAACACATTCAGTGGATAAAGTTACTTAACTTTTTATATCTCTAAGTTTGCTATAAACCTTCAAAATCCTTATAGGCTAGATTTAAGTATAGCCAATAAAAACTATAGGTTATAAATAAAGTTAATGAAAATCACTCTGTTAAAACTCCAAGGACCTTGTAAACATGCTTATCAAAGCTCATCAAAGCTTCACCACTGTAATACAGCACCACATCCATAAATCCATGTTATTAATTGCTAGTCATCCACAACTCTTATTGAAATATCAACTCTATGTAGATTGCCTTTGGTCCGGAACCCAGTTTTCTCATGGTCTCTGAACACAATGTAGCAGCCAACACTAGCTCTGAACGAACAAGCAGTGAGTAAACTCTGAGTTTACACAGTTCAATTCTCCTGAAAAGACAATGAAAACTGCTGTGATCATCTGTATGTGCTTTAGGTCTCCTTGAGTGTAGCATTTGGCCTAGAAATAAAGGATGATTGAAATATACAGAGCTGAACCTAGAGAAGGGCACAAAGGCTGAGCTGATTTAGCTTCCTAAGCCCTCAGTTTACCAGAGGGTAAAGAGGTTTGTAATACCACTTTGGGATGTGTCATTTCTTGCAATAGCAAATATCCAACAGCATGGTGCGTAACTCAATAGTTTTATCAAAGGAACATTCTTACAGATTCAAGATCCTGATCTCTGTGAACTCCCATCTTTAGCTCTCTTTTAATTTCAGATGCAAAGTAAGAAAAGCAGGCATTCCAATACAAAGAAAAGAAGGCATTCCAAACAGAGCTTTTACTAGTTGCACAACATAAAACATTTATTTTCCATGAATCAGCCTGTTTTCCATATATGCTTATAAGGATTATCGAATTTTAAGATTAGTTTGGTCAAAATTTCTTGTCTGCAACCAATCTTAAAATTCAGCTAATTCCATATAATATCAGATTTCACTGCCGGCATTTCACTAAAGTTTGTTGTTTAATGGTTACATATGCAAAGATCTGAGTCTCAAAGCAGTACATACAACCTTGCCCTTGGGTATTCTGATTACTAAATGCAAAGACAGGTGGTTTTATGATACACAGCAGACATCCAGAGAATTTCTTGGAGAAAACTGAGAAGGAGCTGTTCATGATAAAAATAACAACATATAAAAGAATTTTCAATGTGTTTGGAGAAAAAAATTAGCTTTTTAGCCACCTGAAACAAGACTGTCTCCATGGCTACATCTTTTAAATAGTTGTAGTACCAAAGTACAGGTTCTGGCATTATTTCATATTTCATAAAGTCATATTTCATACAGTAGTTGAGAAAGTGATGCAGAAAGAAAGAATTCAGTTTTATTAGACTGTAGAGGCCTTTTGGAACAGGATGCACAACTTTACCTAAAATAAAACAAAAACAGGCTACTGGTATTTAAGCTTAAAATTGAGATGAAGACTATTTAAACTTAACAGAAAGTAGGCAGGTGCAGATGCAAACACAGTTCAGGATAACACACCAATTAGAGATGCGATCATTAAAACTGTATTCTTGGAAATAAAGCATTTAGGTAGCTAATGAAGTTTGACAGGAAATAGCAAAGCTCTGTCTAACCACAGAGCATTTTAAACAAGCAGAATTTAAAAAAACCAACCAAACAAAAAAAAAAAAAAAAAAACAAAAAAAAAAAAAACAACAAAAAAAAAACAACCAACTACAAACCAAACAGTCAAAGAACTAGGGTGCAAGGGCTCCTTCGCAACTTCAAGAATCCAACATAAAAATTAGTCTGTCCAGTTGTGAATGTGGCCATGGATAGAATGTGGTTTTATACACTTCTAAACTATGTGAGAAGAACATCCAGAGAAATATGATTATACCATTGATAAGTATTTAAATCAAAATTAGAGAACACATTATGCTGATGTAGGAGCTGTACAGCTGCAACAAAAAAAGGAAAGCAGAAAAGTGGAGCCAAACAAGAGAAATGTATTTTACTGTGTAAAAGCATATCCAAATCTTCTGTGAGTTAAAGTACATGTACAAACAGATAATCATATAAATGCTAGACTACTGATCATCTATCAAAAATAATGACAAAGGCTGAAATCAGAATCTGGAGACCTTTCTCCTCTGAACAATGAAGTAAAAAATTAATTTGATTCATTTGTCACAATCTCTCCTTCCCCACCTGTCGTCAAGTAACACTTTGCTGCTCTATCCTGTTAATCCTGGAATCCAAACAGAAGCAAGACTAACTGAGCTTGGAGCCGTTCATTTACCCCTCTCCCAGCATGGACATGTTTCTCTTTAATGTGCATAAAAAAGCCCTTGACGGTTTGACTATTTACATACAATTGTTTGAAACAGATATTTACAAAGGCCATTTTTAATTGAGTTTCTTAGCCTGTGTGCCAATCCATCATCATCCCATTTCTTCATCCATAAGCAACTTCAACTAAAATGCAAGAATCTTCTGAATTACTCAGTATCTACTGGGCTCTTGAAAACAGATTACGTTTTAGTGTCCAAGCAAGAGGGCAGTTTGACCTCGATAAGAGTATGTTTTAGAAAACCTTTGTGTTCCTCCCAACAGTGTGGAAAGCCTGGTAGCTTGCACATTACTAGCCAATAAAACAAATCCAGTCATGAAACAAACTTCCATAACTCATTTCGTTTCACAATACAAAGAGCCAGCTTTTTTCCACAGCAAATAATGCTGTTTATACAAACAGCTACCTATCCTTACTGCACCCAAATGAAGAAGTACTATCAGAAGTTTGATTTGCCATTGCAAAAGCTGAATATTTGGATAGCTGTAGAATATCACAACCTTTACTTTTCCTTTCTTCCTAAAAATCAAAGAATGAGATCATGGGAACCCATGCATAAGTCTCTTGAAAATATCTATAATGAAATACTTAGTTGAATTTTAAAGAAATAAGTACTTGCTTGTGGCGTCATAGTTTGAAAAGAGCTCAGGCATGCAGCCTTCATCCTCCTAGAGAGCCACAGCCAGACTTCCCAATGAAATAAGGCATGCAGCAGTTCATAAAAATAATGGGGAGAGGAATAAAGATGCTGAGCTCAAGGGAACAGTTAGGCTTTTAAAAATTATTCCAAATAAAGCAGAGCTCTCCTACCTCCAAGAAGAAAGGGAGAGGCTGTTTGTTTTTAAAAGAAAAATGCTAAAAATATCTTCAATTACATTTATCTCAAAAAATGCTGGAGAGAACATATCACAAGTCCTCTTCAAATGAATGCACAGAAATAAAAGAGCAATTAGACCATATCTGTATGATGAATATTTAAGACACTAAAATATCTTTGAGAATTAGGACAGTGGAATACTTGGATCCCAACACAAGACGATATTAAGACCAGGAATGCAGAAAAAAATCCATCTTGAACCATTTGAATACCATGCCACTTCCTTATAGCATCCAGACATCTACCTTAATTATTTAAGAAACTTCTCATGCTATTTTTTTTGTTCAGGTGTTATAATTGCAGTGGGAAGGAAAAAGCTGATGATTTGCTGTATAATACTCAAGAAGCCCTTCCTTATTTCACACAAACTCCTCACTTTCCTGCATAAAATGGAATGATGACACTCCAAGTCATTACAGGTGCCAAGCCTTACTCACTGTCATTGCATTCAGAACAAATACATAAAACAAGAGAGTACAAACAACTACATGTTAGAGAAATGTGTAAATACTTGAAAAGGTATATACTAAGCAGACATTCAGATGCAAGTTTTGTGCATTGATTTCTGGGATTTTTTTTAATGTTTATTTTATTTGATCCATCTGTTCTCGGATACTTCAGTCCTTAGTATTAAAATCATTCAATACAATTTCCTTTTCTGTTCTTGTCATCAGCTCTAAAAAGAGTACAAAGTTTTGCAATCATTACGGCAAAAGACGAAGTTTTGATTGCAGCTCAAAAAGAATCCCAGCCTTCTCTTCCTATTCAGATTATGTTACTGTTTCTCCATTCCTACACGAGATGATCTCATGACAGGTATATCATAGCACCTTCTAGTAAGCCTAACACAGAGCAAGTTCTGTTCTCCTAGTGCTCATATCCCCCCTCTGCTTTTGAGTATAGCTGTAAATTATGTTCAGAAACAGAAAGATGAACTCTGTTCCATGTTTGGCATTAAAGGCAGGATTCAGCCTATAGATCTAAAGTGGGGGACTTTGTTCAGATGCCTCCACTCTGGGGCTGGTGCCCAAAATCCCAGTGTTGCCCATGGAAATACGGCTCCACTCAAGTGACTAAAGACAGGCATCTTTACACACACTAAAATCCCACTCCAGAAGTGATGACCTATAGATAACGTAGCTCGGTCACTACTCCTTTCCATAACCTCTCTTTGATTAAGCAATTTGCAGGATAAATTTGTACTGGGCTCTTTATTTATACCACAATCACTTGCAGCAGTTTCTGGTACTTCTCCCTTGTGTGCAGGTATTAACCAATGCATCTGACCCAGCTTATCTGTTTCACATCTACAGCATCTGCCTATTCAGATTTCTTACCATTCTACTTGTGTCTACACATTTAGACTTCACACTTCAGTTTTATGGAAACACCCTCTTAAAAGAAAATTAATTCATCAAATTTGGGGAGCAAAAAAAAGGCAAACAGCAAAATCACAGAAATAGCTGAAAATGATACATTTCATAGAAGTCCACTAAATTGCATTCTGCATTCTGAGTTTGGACCAAGTGGAATGTGATAAGCATATATGCCATGTATGGTGGAATTTGTGACAGCCCTCTAGGATACACTTGGTAGTAAAAAATAAAACAGTTAGGAAATTGGTTCCAATACCACATGGTTAACAAAAAAGAAATGTGAGAAATGATTACTGCTGTCTTTTCTCATTACTCATGTAGAGATATCCCTATTTATCAGCAAGGGAAAGGAAAAATATATAATGACATTTTCATGGGAAGGGGAAAAAATACAAGCCCTATTTGATTCTTAACTGTTTGGCCAAGTTTAGAGTTACAAAATGTGTTTATATTAAGAACCTGAGGTTTGTTTGAATGTTTACTTTACAAAAGTTCTGAGTTGAGAAGCTTGCAGAGTGAACTGCATGATACTGTCAGTGTAAATTACAGGTTTTGTTTGCCACAGCCCTGTGCAATGAGCAGCTGGCCACGAGCCAAATAAAAGGGCATAATTTAAAACACTCAATCAGTTATATTCTTAGATATTTTGTTTAGTGTTTAATAAGCTCTCCAGGGACGGAGAAATTACTAAAGCACATTGTCCTGACATGAGCTAAAGCGGTCCTCTCTTGTTACCACATTTCTGAGAATTTGACATTAATGTAGTAGATGAATCTAAGTGCATATATATACACATACAGGCTCATATTTTTGTACATACATATATTGAGATACATTTTATTTTACAGATTTGCACATCTGATGTTCTTTATTGCTTTCCACCTTTCAACTGAATCATCCATACCCAGTGACATTTCAGTACCCACTCATACATGCACTCACCTCCTCTCTCTGCAAGATTTCTTGTTTCATGTATGAAGAGAGGACACAATCTAATGCATCACACAAAAAGCACCATGAATGGAGATCGAAGGCTGTTCAGGAACTGTTCTTTAGTTTACTTTGCATTATGGAAAAAGAAAGCCTCAATTAATATAAAAGCAGGGTAACTCCAAAACTAAAGGTACGTCAAAAAAGTTGTTTCTTTTATTGATAAAGAGATTATGACACTACAACCAGGAATTTCTAAGTCCAAAAGTTTAGGAAATTCTGCTGAGCCTTTAGATGCAAAATAAAGGCACTGAAATGGTTGACACTTGTTTCTGAGGATTCAGCAGCATGTGTGAAAAAGAAGGGAAAAATATTATTTTGAATTCAAATGTATTTCTGATTAGAAATCTGTCGTGGTTTAGGAAGACAGGTACCTGCCAGGTAAAAAAAAGCTGGAGTTTCCTTTGGAATGGAGAGTGTAAACCCACCCCCCCCTCCTTTTTTTTTTTTTTTCCAATTATAAATTTACAATCAGAGGCTCTTAGGCAAAGATTTGGGAAATAGGAATAGCAGTCCTTTACTAGTATGTATTACAAAGCAAACAAACACAAAAAAACCCCCACCAAACAACTACAGCATTAATAACAAACGAAAACAGTACCAAGAACCTTGAGGGCTTTGTTTCACAAAACCCAGGGCAGTTTGGTTTCGCTGTCCCTGCAGGATCCTCAGAGCACCAAGCTGAAACAGTGGAAAAGTCCCGGGCTGGTAGCTGGGATGGCAGGGTGTCCCGGCAGGCATGGGCAGGATGTCCCGGCAGCGCAGGGGGTGCAGGGTCACACTGTAGCAAGAGGAGCAGCGCCGAAGAAGCCGAAGGCGAGGCAGTGCCCGGACCAGCTCCCGCGGGTGGCCGGGAAAACTCCGGATTCAGGCCGACCCAGTGATAGTAGATTTCCCAGGACTGGATCCCTTTGGCCACAGTGAAACTCTTCCAGCCAGCAACAGCCATTCTCTCTCTCCCCGAACGCCGGAAAAAGAAGAGCCCGCAGTCGCCTCAAGCTCTGTCTTTTACCTGCATTATCTCCCCCTTCCACCTTTGTCCACCTCCTTGTTTCGGTTAAGTACTCTCAAGCATCCAACACTTGGTCTCCTTGGTAACTTGTGGGGAAAAAAGTTTTTAGAGAAAGAAGGAACAAACCTAACCCCCAACATTATCAAAATGAGACATTATTATAGAAAAAATTATTCTGTCCATGCTTACCCTACAGTTTGCCTCCTACACTTCTGTTAAGTATTCTATGCCAAAAGTCCTGATAATATCCTAGAACAAGTGTCCTAACATGCTTTACAAATCTTTTTATTCTCTGCTTCCAAGTCACTATAAAATAGCAACGGCTGTTGTTGGTGCCCTTAATACACATAAATCAATATGAAAAAATTAAGGTATTTTGAATTCCTGGAAGGAAGCAAAGAGAAAGGAGTTTGTAATGTCTATTCCCAGACAGGGAGAAATCAATCAGAAATGTAAAATTCCTGTCCTGGTGACCATAATCTCAAGTGCATTTAGGTTTCAATTACTGTCATCTATTTACATTGTTGAAATGTTTATTTCATTAGTATACAGGTAAGATATTTTTGCACGCTTTTATTTCTCCACACTAATAAGCTAACATCCTAGGAGTTTACATCTTTTAAAAACATACAAACATTCTGCTTAAAAGGAAATGGTATAAAACAACATCAGAAGACATTCTAGACTTTAAAGCCCAAATATTTACATAGGATGTCAACTGTAATCATGTTGCATCCTCCTCTTAGAATATTTACAAACTTCAAATTATAATTTGCAATAAACACCCAAAGCATTAGATTTGTTGTCTCTTTAGTTTATTCAGAGAGCTCTCCAGAGTATGCAATTCCTAATCATCTCTAGGCAAAATTTCAGCATGGAAAACAATCTACAGCAGCATCAGCACTCAGACAGGATGGGGAAGTAAACAAGAATACTGATCCCCAAGACCCATAGAAGAAATTCATCCCAGTACAGTAAACCAACACGGCTTATATTTGAGACTGAAAAAACCAACTCCAATGACAATGGATAAAAGGATTTAAAGAATTTTCAAGAAGTTCAAATCTACTGCTATTAGAAGCTGCAGCTGAGAGAACATCTCACCTTCTCAGCATTAGAAAAAGCAGACTGAACCCCACCATGATATCCAAATCCAACTCAATTTGCAGCTATACTCAAAACAGTTCATACCCACTGCTGTGCACCAGCACAGGTCACACATGCAAAAGTCAGAGCTACACATCTGCACAAAGATTTTTTCAAATATCCAAAGTTATACTTTAAGAAGCTAATAGCTCGGTAAAAACAAGAGTGACTTTTTACAGGGCAACTAATTCCCAGTACTCTGCCTAAGAACAGAATCCTAAAGTTCAGCTATCTAGAGAAGGATTTATCATTTTATTAGGAAAAGACAAAATATTGGTGGATCTTATCTAAAGATAGGTGGCATAAAAGCACAGGTTTCAACCTTCAGTCAGGGAGGGACAACAGCAGCGGCTTTCTCTCCTCCAGCATTCACTATATGGTGATTGAAGTAAAATAGAGCAGTAGAACTTCTGTTCAACTCAAGAAAAGGGAAGGGGAAAAGGACGAATTCAGTGCTAGGATTTCACAAATAGCTACATATGCACGTGTGCTCCATACCCAGCAAACAGCCCATACATGTCCCTTTGAAATCTGCCCTTCTACTGGATGGCTGCCACTCATGGCACACAGACAGGCAACAACCCTGATGCTTTAAAAAGCTGTGCAAACCACTTGGGAGTTTCCCACACCATAAAGATGTCACACCTTGAGACTACAGTCGCATGGTGGTGGAGTACAACAACATAAGAGCCATGCACTGATTCCCTTCTGACACCCGACAGTGGGCCACAGTTTGTATGTTTCAGCCAATGTACTGGAGCAAAAAGCTCTTCCTCTAACATGACAAGTCCTCACAGCGTTTTATGCTGGTGTGATGGCCAGTCCAAGGAAATACTCCAATCAGCTGAAGTGTTTATGATACAAAATGTAGTTCTCTCTTTAACCATTAGTTGCTCAGAAACCAAAACATGACCAGAGCAGCAGAAGGACCAAATCTGTTTAAATGCACTCTTCAAACTGATGCATAATTAGGCCTCATAGAAAGGATAAATGTCCTTGTCCCTTCTGACCTACACTGCTGTAGTCTGCACATTTGCAGGATTCTGCTTGCATGGAAGTGATTCCACCAAAGTCAATAAACTAAAAAGCCAACAATCAAACAAAATAACCCAAACAAATTACAGAGCAATTGAATGCATTTGCATGTAAGTAAAATAAGACATACAGAAGTTATCAAATAGAAAATGTTTAATAATTTTTCTAAAACTTCTTTTAAAATGTCTCCTCTTTCTTCCCAAACAAGCAGTACATTAATAATTTTTGTTGCACAGGTTCCTCTCTCCACATAGAATTTTTTTCTTCTTTTTTAACTCCAAAGATTTCTATGAATTTCAGAAGCATTTTCCTGGCTTTTCGCTAACATGGGTAACAACCAGAATAACATAAATAGGTTTCCTTTTGAAACATTTGTTTTAATTAATTTTGCTGACAGTATTTGTGATGTAATTTACTCTGGTAGAGATACTAGCTCAGATTTCTCAAGTTTTCAGACTGTTACTTGTTAACACAATACTAATTATGGAGGCTGTTTTCATTGTTTTGATTTTCTTTTTTTAAAAAGCTAGAGCTGGCTTATAATCTATTTTTAGAAGTTTAACACAGCATACTTTTAAATAAGATTGGTAAGGCATCTGCCCATCAGTCCCCAGAATAAGCCACAATTGTTAGCAAAATGAAATCAACTTACCAGTATTTATAATCTCACATAAGACTTGGCATCTCAAAATTAAACTTCTAGACCATAAAATCCCAGAGCCAGAAGAGGTCAGAAAGAAGAGTGAACAAAATTAAAACGTCATTTAGTCAATTTTCCTTTTCCATGCAAGGACTAAGATCCCCATGGAGTAAGGGCCATAACAAGACCAATCAGTTGCCAAGTTACAGTTCTCCAAGGGCCTCACCACTCTTCAGAAAAGAGGCCACATTTCTGAAGGCAAATGTGGTGGGAGACATTCTCCCAGGGTTTTGATAAATTATTTTTCAATAGAAAGAAAACAGACTGATTTCCTCCTAAGCATTTTCGAGAATATATTCTTTGGATTGTAGAGTTTTCAGCTTCAGGCCAAAGAGCATTCTTAAACAGACATTTTACATGTCATCAGAAACTCTACAAGACTAGGTTTGACCTTGACCTTCCCAACAACACTCTCCCTTGAAATGAATTATTCAACTCAGGGCACAAAACAAACTGAGGACACAGAAAGAACTACCCACATTCTCTCCACATCACATACAGTTTGAGATTCTGCATTTTGCTTACAATTGTGCACAGATGTATGCGTGGGTAGAAGCCCTTTTTAAAAAAGTCAGCAGGTTACCTCAGCATGTACTGCATACTGGAAACACTATTTTACATGATGCCTGTTTCCAGGACAGCTATTCTATTCATTAAGCAGTATATCTTATATTGCATTAAGACATAAACATTCTAGCTAACTCAATATGGTAAAAAAAAAAAAGAAAAAAAAAGAAAAAAAAATAGAAGGCACAAAACTGAATATTAAAATAAAGGTTTTCAATTCTTCCTGTTTTAAAATGAGAATATGAATGAAGGTTGGTTTGTCTATTTGCATCCAGATTTCCCCCTCTATTCCTTGGTTGAAGCTCTGAACCTCTCCTATCACCTTCCACTCCATCCAGAGCAGAGAAATTATGAAGGCACTGTAAGATGAAGGCCACGCATAGAAAACCTGAATAGGAGCATACATTTTTGTCTTTAAATAAATCAGTCCCCCAGAAGTTAAGTGTACCAATTATGTGGCTAACGTTAGGGCAACAAATTTTTCCTTGCCTTCCTATTGCCATATGCCTGTCATTTTTTTCCTACATTTTCCACTCACTGTTTCAAACATATGTTGCCACTTATATGCCAAGAAAGGAATCTCTGAATTACCCCCTTCAAGTAGGATGGAATGGCAGACTGAATGGAGCCAGAGAGAGCACCATTAGCAGTTGTTCACACTTCTGTTTTCTCTTAACTTCCTCTTCTCCAAAGTTTATTCCTCCTATGCAAGGGGTCTAGAACTATAAAGCTAGCTATGACTCATGCTGCAAAATATATAGCTGCAGCCATGTACCGGAGAAGCAATTTTTTACCTTTTTTCTTTTTTTTAAAGGCCACCTTAAATAAACCTTTTCTCCTTTCAGTTTCCAGACGGAAGATTCCTTTGTGAATTGCTTATCCAAGCATCAACACTGGTGATCCAACATTCTTGTAAACTTACTGCTCAGTTGACCAGTGGTTTGCAGTCTCTCTCCCTGCAACTCCTGCTTCCCAGGGTCAGCTTGGGCACACGCTTCACAGTTCCAGAGTAGTGCACCTCAAAAAACATCCATAACACTACACATGCCCTTGTTTTCGTTGTCAGGAGAAGACAATGAAAAGCTAAAATAATGCAGATAATTCTTCAGGAAGGTAGGCAGAAAAAAAAGGGTAAAAGATGAATGGAGGGGGAGAAAATGGATGCTATCCGCTAAAAGAGAAGTGAGCAGTTACCTTGGTACCATTAAACAGAAGTAATTAGTCCATCAAGAGATAAATTTTTAAAATAGGTTTAAAATAACCAAGCATTTCCAAAAGAGTCACTCAGTGATAAACAGCACAAAAGCAGGTATGTTGACCAGCTTTAAGAGAAGTTTCACAGAATAAAAAGTGTTAATAAACAAAACTGAATTTAAAAAAACCCTTCATTTTCTTCTCTGGTGCTCTTGCACTGACTATCAGCACCACAATCACTACGTAACAATACTTAATCTTATCTTTTCCTGGTTTTGTTTTTCATTTCTTTAGTTCATTGATTTCCGGTTTTTGGATCATTTTTTTCTCATTTGGTTAGGGTTTTTGGTTGTTGATTTGTTTTTTTATGTGAGGACATGCAGATAGAGCTTTCCAAAGGAAAAAAAGGGAACCATACATTCAAGGTCAGAAAATTACCTAAACTGCATAATCAGAGACTAAAGAATTACCTTTTACCTCCATTTAAATTATCAAGAGCATAATGAAACCAACAGAGATACACAGCCTGAAACCTGGTATTTTCTAACTTTTGCAAAACCACTGGTAATTACTTAAAGACATGGGTTATGCTAAGAATGGGAACTATCCAGCACATCTTACTTTTGTTTAGTTTTGTTATTGAGTGACTCTTCTTGGACATGCTGGGTTATTTTTACCTGGTTTTTAAACTTAAGTTTCATCCCAGGGTCTGATGTTTGTTACTTCCAAGGTGTCCTATAAAACTGACTGCAATTCATGTAGAATTAAGCTTTTCCTTACATTTCTGAGTAGTATTCAGGACAATTCAGAGAAGCCAAAAAGCTGAAAGGTCATGCAGCAAGATCCACTGTCAAAAAGAGAAATCCTACAGGCTGATGCTTCCCTACCAAAACCTGGAGGGTGTTTGTGGTGATGTTTTCCTCAACACATCAGTCATATGTATATTTAGCTCTCCAAATTAACTAGTAATCCTTTGCCCCAATGTCTGCTCCACCACTGGTATAAATATCACTGGGAGACCGAGACAGAAAGATGCCTACATGAATAACTATCGGAGAGAAAATGTCACACAGGCTCATCCCCCCACCCAACCTTCCCCTCTCAACTTTTCTAAACAGAACTGCTAATAAGTAAAAGGAAAGCAAGTTAGCAGGATGCTAAACACCTCCTACTGCCCATCCAATGGATAACAGCTGAAACCTGCATTCATCAAATATTTGCATATTAGCTTTACTAAGTCTACTGAGCGCTCATCCACACTGTCCTGGGTACGCATTTTCATAAAAAAGTAAAGAATTACACTGTCTGCTGTACCTGGACAAATATACAAGGAAGTTTTAAATTGTGCTGTACATGCCTTGCTTTTCATTTGAGGATTTCAGTACTACACACACTTCTGTCCCAGTGGTCCTTGAAGGATCAAGGAGAGTATTTTGAGGTTAACACTTCCAAAATCAGTATCATGTTCCAAGATTTTTATGGGAGCACTGTCCATCTGAAATGGACGTCGTGAAGAACCGGGGGAATTATTCTGTGACATGACCAAATCAAATTTTTTATTTCTAAGGATATGTTGGGACAGGCACAGTAACAAAAAGGAACCTGCCAACAAGTTCCCACTCTTCAACAAATATACCTCAAAAGCAAAGTCAATATTGATGGATTACACATACTGGAGCCTAATTTAGTCTGGGAGCAGCACAAGAGGGAAGAGAGGAACAAAACCCATGGCCTCGGGTTCAGTCACCATTTTCCTTGAAAAACACCTTCCAGTCTAAAAGGTACACATACCCAAAGGCTGACTAGCAGTTGTAATTCAAAAGTTCGGTGCAATTTTACCCTGAAGCCACATATAAAAACTGCATTAAGACAACACAGGAAATCACATGTAGATCATCATAACATAAAGCTCAGATTTTTTTAATGTGGGAGTTTTGTTTGGTTTTTGTTTTTTTAATGTGGTCTCATTTCCCACAGAGTAAGGACTTACCTGTTTATTTAATTTATTTAATGAGGTTTATGAAATCCAGGTTCATTAAAACTAGACTGAGATCACAAAAAATACCATGACAATCAATAAAAGACCAAACTTGGTATCACTTTCATGTAGCTTGAGAATTATAAGCTTGAGAATTATAAGCTTTATATTATACCTTTCACAAAAAAAGGTTTATTAAAAACCAGATCAGTTCTGAACTGGACCAATTAAAATCACCAGACACATATTTTGCACATATGGTCCTTAACAAGTGAATACCCCTAAAAAGTGCTTAAATTAGCTTAGAAAGACAAATTTAATATTCTATAACCAAAAAAAATTTATTTCTGGTATTTTTAAGTGGATCATTTTCCAGTAAATTAAAACCAAGACCGGATGGAAATTGGTCTACCTCCTTTGAATTCATTAACAACAGGAATTACACCACATGACAGCTCAGCAAATCAGTCTGTAAATATATTCATAAAACTCTTCTGGTTCTTTCTGTTTGTTTCAATACAGTTAAATGCATTTACAGAGAGATGATGAACTCATTAAACCAAGTTAAAATCTTATTGTCTTTAGCTACACCCTTCCCAAGTGAATCCTATCCTCAGGCTCTTATTTCACCTCATAGCTGTTGACAGGATGGTTAAGAAACAGTTAATTCTGTAAGATTATGTCTTCCATATGCAACTACCATTCAGCATCCCACCCTAAGGGTACAATCAACCAATAAAGGCTTTGTTCTGATTATGTAATGCATGTATTTGATATCCCACTTGAGAACTCTGTTGGATGTAAAGACAGCTATAGCCTCGTGACTTTGCAAGTAAGATGATGTAATAGTTCTTTGGAAGTAACAGAACATCTGACCATGCTCAGAGTGAGCCACAGCATTCAGAAGCCCAAGCACTTTTCAGTTTGAACCACTCAGCTGCTCGAGAGCTGTGTCCCCCTTCTTGGTTTGCTTGCTCTGTAGCACTTACAAACTTGCTGACACCAAGAACAGAATCACAATTTTCTTCTAAATTAGTCACACAAAAAACCACACAGAACAACCCAGCTCAACTTCATTTGAATTTACAGGTTCTCAAAAAAATTGAATAAAATTCTCTCCCAAACTGAACCCGTGAACAAGAAGAAAAAATGGGGGTTTTTTCTAAGCAACTTTAAAAAAAAGCATATGCCCAAAAGGCAGCAGCCAAAAGAACACCTAAGAGATCTGTGTAATTCCTAAGAGAGAAATTATACGTGGAATTCCAGCTTGTACCAATACATCCATTGCTTAAGAGTTATGAAGGTGTTTAACTTAGGATTTGCATTCAAATGTTGCACATGAACACATTCCCAGTACATTCATTGTTCATCCAAGTAGAAACAGCCTATAAATGTCATGAAACCATGTACACAAACATATACTTTGAAAGGACTGTCACCTGATCGGGGTTTAGATATAGCAGCTTTCATAGCTCAGGTCAATGAAGAAGTGGTTTTTAAAAGAGAAGAAAAGTTTAGTGAAAGTAAAATATTCAAATATTCACCAGAAAAATGACACAACAAAACAATAAGGTTCTATTATCAGCTGAGTAAAATCACTGTCACTTAAGAAACTACTATGAATAGTGAGAGAGATAGAACAATGTCAGAGTCAGAAGAATGAAGACAGATAAATAAATCAAACCCAAAGCTCTACTAGAAAACAAAGTGAACATTTTTCTTCATTATGAGAGACATTCTCTGTCCTCGATGCCATGCAATTGACAGTAACAAGTTGGCCCTATTTGAAACACAAGATTTCTAAGATACTCCATGCAGAAATGCAACACCCAGGCATCCTCCTTTCTAAACTCAGATGAATGAAAAAGTGAAAAGCACACATTTGTGATTATGTGCCGATTACTTCCGATTCTGGACCTCTTCCCTTTCCCACTGACCTCCCTCAGGGAACAAAAGTGCAATCAATGAGCCTCCCTGCATTCCAGTACAAATGCTAAAAATACCTCTAACCATTCCCACCCAGTCACTCCATTGGACATTGGCATCTTAACATGGCCCTCCCTCCCCCTTCCAATAATCCACTAATGGATTTTCTTCTTCTGACATGACAAACTGGAACCTCACCTGACCAACGTTAGCCACTTTGATTGGTTTTGGCTCCTAGATGCACACAAAAAACAGAGAGAGTCACAGAACAGCACAGGAAGAGAAGAGAAAAAACTTAATAGCTGGTGCAGTAGTTAAAGAAACAAACAAACTCCACTAGGTGATTTGGTCTCTCTATTATACTGCACTTAGGAAATTATTGTACTTGCAAAAGGATTCACAAATTTGATTCCCCATTTCTTTTTGTATTTCTTATGTTAATGCTATTCCCTGACGCCTGTGGGAGTTCACTACCAAAAATGGGCAGCTTTGTTGCTTTTGGTAAGTATCTAAAATAGAGAAAATGCTTCCAAAAAAGCCCAATATCGAAGCAAAAGTAATGAGTCCAAGTTTGACTAAATGACCCAAACTCTATGACATCAATTCACGTGGAACACAGACCAGGATATCATTTAAAGCTAAGGTATCACAACCAGCTCTCAGTCACTAATTCTAAATATTAACTAACTGAAAGAAGTCAAAATCCATTGGAACTATTGCTCGTGGAAGTTCAGACACACCCAGAACTCCTTTGTGTAAAACTGCATAAACTTTTCAGAGTGATTCCCAACAGATCTGGAGGCACTTCAGAATTCCCCCCGACTCAGACCCTGCTCTCCACAAGCAAAGCCACTGACAAGGGTTTCCAGAAGCCCCTGAGCTATGTGTGTTTCTGATCCAGGGATACCTATGCCTACCACAAGTGCTCCAAGAACTGCAACCATCCGTCACACTGACTGCTGAGAAAAATATACTTAGCAACATTTCTGGGCATGACTTGCTTTGATTTACACACACACAGATAGCTAAAAGTTAAGGCTCCACTTAGGTTCCCAAGCCCCAAGGTCAAAGCAATTTTATAGCTCTCAAAGTGTTTATTCTTGTCAAGCTCTGTATAACCTTATGTCACTCTGGACATCTTAGGCTTCTAGCAAAATAACTCCTCCTATTTTGGTGGTGTTGGATTCATGTATGCTCCTCTTTACTCAGCAGCAATACCAAGGACTGATATGTTTTATGTGATAATAGCCTCTGCCCATGTACTAGGGAAATTTGAAATAAAAACATTAAAATCAGAAAAATAGAGTAAAACAGAAAAGAACTAACAAACTTCATGTGTCCCAAACTTGAATCAAACTAAGAGGTCATGCACAACTGGATCTGGATTGAACCAGTATAACATACATTAGGAATTCAAAAATATACTTGTTCTTTTGCAGCTTTCTAGTTCTAGGCCTCTGTTTATTCCAAATGGAATCGAGACGTTTCTGTATTATTTTAAAAGTTAAACACAAAAAGGCTGCATAAGTACTATCATAAGTACTGCATTACAATAACTAGAACCACTTTTTTCCTCTGTCCTTGCTACTGGCTAGAGTTATGCACAAATATTTACCTATAAATATAGTTCTGTATTTATTGGAGTGGAGGCAGAGGGGTAAATAACCCGAAGATCTACAAATTTACAGTGTTTAAATCTTTGTTCTGTAGAGTCACCAAAAAGTACTGAAGTCCATGTTTTTTCGTTGAATCCATTTAAGAAATTAGCTTATCTTTTCGTGAGTAATAGTACAGTATGCTTACAAGATAAATTATTAGCAATTATCAAATGTACTATGAGATTTCATAGCAGAAGATGCCACTACAGATTTCACTTACATGAAATTGTAACACTACATGAAAGAACCCAATACATTGCTCTCTTTAATCAATTCTACATCATTCATCCTGACCACAGACTTCATAAGTGCAATTTGTATGGACTGTAACTATCTTTCATCTTATTAACATTAATCTTTGTATTAGAAGCTCCTGAGTTAACTGGCCAGAGCAAACAGAAGCCAGAAATTATGCTCTGTCAAAATGCTTTCAATCAAGTTACCCAGGGGAAACAATGTTAAAAGGTACAGAAGCTTCATCCTCACAACTAAAAATTGGTAACTGAACAAAACAGGTTAAAAACAAAAGTCCCAACAACTAAAAAAACTCCACAAAATAAAGCAGACTGTAAAGCAGTGGGAAAGGCTGCAGGGAAGCCTGTTGAAAGATCATAGGATTTTAGGGACTAAAGGAAAATTTTGTCTTTCCTTCCCATGCTGGATGAGAATTTCCTTAAACCACTTTTTTTGTGCTTTAGTTCAGTTTTCAAGCATGAAGCAAGTTGTAGGCTATTCAAGCTTTTTGTTCATCTCCTAAAAGACTTTCTTAGTAATAGTCCATCCTGTTGACAATAACAACCGGAGACATGAGATCAATAAAAGTGTTCCCAGATAATGACACAACTTCAATATTGCCGAGTTGAAAGTAATAGTTCTTAAGGCTGATACGTCTCATGCCAGCTGCTGTAAAAAGGCCAAATTAATACCCTTTTGTATTTGGTCCCCTTCCTCACTCCAGGGTTTTGTAAAATTTTTGTTGCAGACTCTGGAGCTATGGAGTGTCTGAGTCTGCTAAATACATTTCCCCAAGCCCAAGAGACTCCTCGAACAGTACCTGCTGTGGGCAAGACTAACACAAAGAGTTACATGTGACTACACCCTAGGAGGTCAAGAAATTCTGTAAATGCTTTTCCAGACCAGGGAACTGAACCACACAACTAAGTCACATTTCTAAACTATGAATCCATCAGATATCTCAGCAATTCTGAACCCCAAAGGGATCAAAGTTTTATGAGCTACATTACATCCCTAGGAATCCACAATCTAAACCAGCTTGGATAGGATACATTCGCCTCTGCGTTATTTCAACACATATTCCTAGAACAGGTACCAAAATCACCAATAACTTGAAGCATTGTGCTTTAAACAGGAACTAACGTATAGCTACTGAAATTACAGAGAATAAGAAAAGCCTTTTTGAATGTATTTCTTACCAGGAATCCTAAGGGGGGGGGAATGGATGGATTTATCAAGGCAGAAAACATGTCTATTATTACACAGATTTTGTAACATAGATGCAGCATCTAGAGATCCAAAGAAGGGCCTCTGGGCCCGAGAGCATGTTTGTGTTTTACTCTGCTCAGCCCAACAAAAAAATACATTCTCTCCTTGCAAATTCTGCCTTCCCTAGCAACCATACTCATTCTACAGCCTTACTCCCTTTCAAAAAGCTCTTTAACAGCACTGTTTTCACTGGGTTAATTGGTAGGAGGCAAGAGAAGCCTGTTCAACAGTATTACAACAATGACATGTAGGCTTCATGATACATTTTAATTCTGGATTCTCCCTACTTAACCACCAAAAAAAGAAAAAAACCATGATAGCTTTGTACTCCACTTTGCATAAAATCAGTGGCACCAATGACCCTTCTTCCAGTTCTGATGCTGCACTCAAGCCCACATTCACCTAAGCGTGTGCTGACAGGCTTGTGCTTCCAAAGTAGCAAATGGCCTCAGGAGACTCCTGTAAACCTGTAACCGGCAAGAAATGCACTGAATGGCAAATCCCTTCTACTGTGGGCTGGGCTTTGCTCTCCAAGACACTGGTGGAAAGGCATCACACAGCAACAAGTGCAGGAACAACAGATGTGAAGGGAAAA
Source organism: Chamaea fasciata (assembly GCF_029207755.1). Lineage (NCBI taxonomy): Eukaryota > Metazoa > Chordata > Aves > Passeriformes > Sylviidae > Chamaea > Chamaea fasciata. Next base: position 20,563,027 of record NW_027094087.1, on the reverse strand, counting down.
GAGTAAGGGAAGAGATGCTGCATGACATAGAGGAGTTGAGAAAGCCTGCAATAATTTGATCTACTTTTTCACATCATATCATCAAAGCTTTGAAGGAAACATCCTCCACTGCCACCATATTCAACTCATGGCAGGGTTAAAAGTTGAGTCAACAAACCTGTGCAGTTTTTATTCAAACAAAAATTACATTGCTCTGAAAAGGAGTTGACCACTTTCAATAAAATAACTCAACTCACAGCTTAGATTAGTACTTAAAAAAGAGGCAGGGGTTCATGTGGAGTCAGACTTGAAGCTCAAAATATTTCAGCCATACCACTTCCCTGAAGTTCTACAAAAAGGATCTTGCTTTGATGGAATTCAAAGGAAACGGACGAAGAAAAGTAATACATAGTGTCATTTTTTTCTGCAGTCTGATGACTAAAGTGACATCTAAAATATGTACTGCTTCATGCTTACAAACACAAAACTGAGCACCTTCCAAGGTCCTAAGTCTTCACAGGATTAGAACTCACTTTTGCTATTGCATTAATACTGAAATGACTGTCGTGCCTCCAGAAATAGCCAAACTAGACAGGCACACTTGTGGGTGCGGGTGGGCTGATAAAAAAAATCTCACTGCAGAACCCATCACAAAGAAAACTAACCTCCCAAATTTCTTCTTAAAATACACTCTTGTACAGAGCTTTCATGAACTAAAGAACATTATCTCATTTTATCATGGAGAAAAGATTACTTGGCTATATATGATTTATATAGAGTAGGGGAAGGCATACAAATTAAATTTTTGTTCATGGTAAACTCTGCCATGCAAAAAATTGTCTTTTTCATAAAAAATTACCTTGGTCCCATATACAAGATGAAACCATCTCACAAGCCGATATGAAGCACTTGCAAACTCCCCTTAGAAGCCATTAGTAGTTGAGAGGTGCAGTCATCAACTTCCCAATACAGCACCCAACACAAAGGGATCTAATTATCCTTAATATTGGGCTAGGAATTTTATTTGTATCTGCCAAAAAAAAAAAAAAAAAAAAAAAAGAAAAAAGGGAGAATAATGAAATCTGCAAACAATAGGAGAATTTGAAAAAATATTTCTCCCTGCTGCCAAAAAAAATTAAAACCACAGAGTAATGGAGATATGAATCTCTTTCTGCCCATGGTCCATAGCAAAATACACATGAATCTGAAGAATGTTATCTTTAGAACTTTCCCCTGCTTCTGCCCCTTGCCTTCCACATGCATTTATCAGTTGTCAGTACGTTTCAGACTGTAAATAAGCCATAATAACCTCCATATTTCTCTTTGCAATACTCAGAAATTAATCTATACATTAGGATATGAAGCCCCAAATTTATGGATGAAAACTAAGAGATGATCAAACACAATGCTACAAGAAATAATAAAGATAAATTGTAAAATTTTTGAAAGATGCTAATAATCTAAAAAATAATTAAAGTGAATCTTCTTCCACTGAATAATGTCCAAACTCCCACAGATTTCAGAGACAAGGCTGAGCACACATTTAAGAAAAATCCTTAAAGTCACATGAGTCATTAAAACATTAAATATCAGATCCCATTTATGCAAGGCGATAAAATTCAACTTGTCAATTCTGCATATGTTTCAGTTCTCCAGGTATCCCACGCAAAACTTAAGCAGATCACCTCCAAAAAAGCGAACAGTTTCAAGTAATGTAAAATACTAATAAAATTTTTGACAGTATTTGTACTTCAGTAGATGTTTATTTTTAGAATATGAAAATAACCTAAAGATTTAGACCCCAGAGAGAATTTCAAAAGCCCAAGCTTCAACAATATCTACATGAAGTAAATGTGACCAAGAGCCTGATCCAGCCAAGCATTTCAATATATCATTAAAATCAGACTTCTGCTGAAGTCCTTTCCTTTTTCAACAAAAAATACACAGGGCTATGTTTTAAGTGCTTTGTTGAACTGAGGCCCAAGTTCTAACTTCCTTTATTTATCTTAGATATAAAATGGCCAAAAGAAGGGGTCAAATGCTGCAATAGATAGGTTATGGTTTTAAGGACACTGGAACTGCTGCTATGAAACGCCATGAGAGAAAAAGAAAAGAGAAGCAGTTTAACGATGGAACTAATGGGAGGAATTCAGATAGTTTAAGATAAAGTCCAAACAACTGCCTCAAAGTCTTTTAGCTTATTCATCCTATCTCCTCTTTGCCTCATATAATCTTCCATCTTCCCAGGTTCTATTTTTCTAAAGTAAAATCCTGAAAGAATGTGGGCACAAATAACAATACAAAACGATAATCAGAGACTAGAAAAAAATCACTGCAAGCAGCTGCAGAGAGTTGCCCTGCATTGACAGGAGATGCACCAATGATTTAGTAAGATTTTCTTTTGGTCTCCAATTTCTACAAATCAACAGTTCCTTTTGCTGTCACAATACTTGCAAATGCACCAATTCTGTGCAAAACTATGTGTAGTAACTAAGGAAACAGAATTCACTTTCAGGGAGCAATAGAGAATGATGAGACAGGCATAGCTGCCTACCCAAAGCCTTTTTTTCCCTCTTCGGTTTAGTTCACTAGTGCCAGGATTCCACCTACAGATACTGAAAGAAACTGTAAAAATGCAGCAAAGGAAGGCTTCTTTGAAGCTCAATTCATTGCCTCAGATAAAAGTAAACTTTTCATATTATAGTAGTTCAGAATTTTTAGTAATATATTCATGCCCTTAACAGGGCATGAGAAGGAAGTCAGGTCATTACACACTCATCTGATGCTCTTTGATAAAGCTAGTTTGCACAAGGTCACAGATGCGCACTTTTGTATTGCAGAGAGGAATTAATTAAGAAATGAGGAGTTTGTATTTTGGCCATCCCCAGATATAAACACAGACTTATAAACAGAAGGACTTGCATTCCCTATTCCCTGTTCCCAGACTACCAATAAACTTATCACCAGCACTATCTGAGCTTTGTTCCTTGCAACTCCAGAACAGAACTAGGTTGTGAGGATGAATTCTTGATTACCAGCTTTTGAGAAGTCCTCTTCTTCAAAGCTGCTTATGGCCTAAAACAACTGTTTCATGTGGGAGAACAAAAATGCAGGCAATTTTCATATAGACTACAGAAACAGGGTGTGTGCAGGTGAAGGGAAAGTTGCAGAAAAACAAAACAATTGCAAAGGGAAGGGAAGAAAAGAAACCAAAACCAGGACAGAAACAGTAATTCTCACCCCTAACAATTTATATATTAATGCTTGCATACACACATACATGTAAAAAAGAACGTATTCACATTTAACTCCTACCTACCTCCCACTGAGTAACTTCCCTGACTCCCCCTGCAAATCAGAACTGATACAGCAGAACCTCCACAGCCTGCCCTTAGACAGTGCCTTGCACCTGCAGTTCTCCTGTCATTTTAAAGAGTCCCAGCAGAAAGGCTGAGTTTGCAGCTGAAGATATTTCCCATACCAAGGTCACCTAGATGACCTGTATTTCGAAAGATGCATATTGGCATAATACTTTTGAGAAAAACTAGACAAACTGCTGGCCTCCACAAACATTAGCCAAGGAACTGAATAGGTCAACATCAGCTAAAGGACAGGTTGTTTTTATTTGGATTTGATTATTACCTCTCCCTAGAATAGCAGATGAAATGTTATCCTGGTCTGTACATTGGTATATTCAAATAAGATGTTTTCTATCTCCAAAATCATTTGGGAAGGGTTAGTATTAAATAATTTCAAAGTTTTCTGATGAGGTACCCAAATCTGAACTTTCTCAGAAACTTACAAAGAGGATTGCCCATACAAACAAGCAGCAGAGTTCTGATGAAGTCTTTACTCAGTAACCATGCAAGGGGCTGCCTGGAATTTTCCAACTAAAGAATAAGCACCTTTTTTCAGGCTACACTTGGGGTAAATATATGCAAGATAGCTAGAAGATGTCTGTCCTGCTAATGAAATGCAAACATCTTAATCACCATTTTTATTCATACCTACAGAAAACACCTCCAAATACGTAACTTCCCTTATTGTTAGCAGCATGTTCAAAACACACTAAAAGCAGGCAGAAGAACAGCTTAAGCTATAGAGATGAAGACTAAAATTCAAATGCTGCAAATAGATTAACTGTGGATGCACCTACTACTTTAGTAGTGTAGAATGCCTTTCAATGGTCTAATTTACCCACCAACATAAAGGAATTTATTTCACTGACTCCCATTAATGCTTAATGGATTTTCAATAACGAAATTTGTGCCTATTTCCAGTATTTCTTCCTTCTGTCGCCAATGTTTATTCAGGGTGTACACTAAAGGACAGGGAATACAAGAGATACATTTTAAGTTCTTCAATCTAAATCCTACTTTTTGGCTTTCTGCCTCTTTCTAAATATTAAAACAAACTACTCATTTCTTCAAGACCTTCTTACTAAAAATAGTTGGTTGGACTGCTTAATTGTGTTAGCTGAAACACAAACACACGAAAAAGGAAAGGGGTTTGTAGAAAAAACATTGAAGAGAGAGAAAAAAAATCAGTTTTCATCTGGCCTTCCCATCATCACTTAAGAGAATTGTTTTGTAGTTACATCATCAGGAAATAAAATACTATCCTCCAAGGACCCCGACTCTTTACAGAAGGAAAAAAAAGGAAGGCTCCAAGTTCATTTTCCCCCTCAGAGGAGTTCAGCTGAAGTCGCATTTTTTGTCATAATAAAATTAACAGGGGGGAAAAAAAAAGAAAAACAACAAAAAAACACAACCACAAAAAACTCCCTTAGAACAACTAATTAAACAAGATGACTTGGAGTTTAGTTTTTCCGTTTTCAAACGCTAGGTTGTGGGACTAAGTGGAAAACATTGTACCTAATCAGTAACAACCCCGAACGACTTTATTATCAGCGCTAGAGAGGAACTGCCCTGACCCAAACCTTCCGCGCATTCTTCTTGGCCTTGAGCGGGTGGACAAACGCAGGGTTCCACACAGGGCTGGGCTCAGCCGGAGCCAGCGCCCGCTGCCGAGCTGCCAAGGGCCAGCGGAGCTGCCCAAAGGGAACCCAGCTGAGCTGCCCAAAGAGAGCCCAACTAACCAGAGGAAATCGAGCTGGGCTGCCCAAAGACAGCTCAGCTGCCCAAACGGAGCCCAGCTGCCCAGGGCCGAGCCCAGCTGCCCAAAGGGAGCCCAGCTGCCCAAAGGGAGCCGAGCTGCCCAGGGCCGAGCCCAGCTGCCCAGAAGGAGCCGAGCTGCCCAGGGCCGAGCCCAGCTGCCCAAAGGGAGCCGAGCTGCCCAGGGCCGAGCCCAGCTGCCCAAAGGGAGCCGAGTTGCCCAGGGCCGAGCCCAGCTGCCCAAAGGGAGCCCAGCTGCCCAAAGGGAGCCCAGCTGCCCAGAGGTGGCCGGGCTGCCGGGGCAGCGGCCGCAGCGGAGAGCCCCGGGCAGCGCGGCGGGGCTGCACCGCGCCTTATATGGCAAGGCGCTGACGTAATGGTGCATAGGCTCGGGCCGCCCGCCGCCCATCCCTCATTGTTCCGCGGGAGCGCTGGAATGCTCGCAGCAGCCCCGATGCCACCGCGCAGCGCCCGCGCCCCGCAGCACCGGCTCACCCGGGAGTGCTATAGCCCGCCGGCGCAAGGTAAGGCAGAGGGTGGGAAGCAAGCTTCTTCTGGCAAGCACTAGCGCTTCTGGCTTTTTCCTGTTGAGATACCTTTTATTTTTTTAAAGTCACTTCCAAAAAGAAAAAAAAAAAAAAAAAGAAAAAAAAAAGAGGGGTGAGGACTGAGAAACAGTGAAATCCCCCAAAAGAGCACCAGAAGATCTAGAAGATGTCTGGTGAATCATATATAGGGTGACTATTTCAAGCGTTAAAAAGTGTCTTTAAAACAATTCCTGCAGAGGCAACAGACGAGGAATTAACTTAACATTAAAGAAGGAGAGAGTTATGAATTACACACACTTTCCAAATGCTCGGATAAAATCATGACTGCATTTAAAGCTGTGGACGGAGTCCAACAGTATTGTAATATATTAGGTAGAGCTACTGCCTCTCTTTCTGCTGCATTTATATGCATATGCTATATATTAGTAGACATGTACACACACATGTCTCTAAGCATTTACTATACTTTTGAACAACTTCTGCTGTAGTTTTCAGAGTGATGTATAAATTGCCACAAACACTACTCTGCAATAAGATTATGCTATGTCTAAAAGAAAGAATTGCAACTAGTTCAATTACTAACAAACTTTTCAACTCATACACACTGCTTCCCTCTTCTGTGTCTTGCGTGCAAGTGTCAAATCACAAGAGGGCAGAACTGTCAGATTTTGATGAAAAAAACTTAATCCTGGTCAAACACATGGTGAGTGTGAGGATCAGAAAGCACACTGCTCTCTTCAAGGCTTATTCTGCAAGATGCTCAACAGTATTGCAGCTATTAACGCCAGAAAACAGGGAATGAAAACCAGCTCTGATGAGGCACAAAGCACCTTGAAAGATTAGATTTGTGTGTTTATAATTCACACCCGAATAGTATGCAAAATTACACTGTCCTCTCCGTTAATTAAGGGCCAAACCCTGTCAAATCTTTGTTCACAGGAACAAATGCAATTAAGTCAATTGTACTGTCCTACTTCCAAATTGGAACTACTGCACACTGCTCTTCAGAGTCCTGTGTGTAATTAAAAATGTTAGAAAAGTTAGACCTTAAGACCTTTAAATTCAAACTCTTCTTAACAGGTAAAACATGTTTGGTGATATGTTTTCCTTTTCTTTAACACAAAAATAATGCAATTTTAGGAGAGAAGTAAGGGTTCTTTTTCCCTTTATTTGATGTTTTGAATCCTGCAAAATCCTTGTTCAGTTATATATTTAGGAAAAATCAAAGCTGGTACTAACATATGCATTGTTGTAGTATCATGCATACACGGATTTAGAGACTGAGCCAAAATACCTTGTGTGGACTTTTTAATAACTTATTTTTGGCTTTAAAAATGGAGAAAATATGAAGCAGTTGTTTTCAACATGCTTCTAAAAATGTGATTATAAAGAGACATTTCATTTCAAAGATAATTCAGGTATTTCTGCATTATTAACCTGGCAATTAGATAAAAGTCACATCCACGTTTCCAACATATTCTTTTTTGTAACAAGCAAAGCTTATACCTCTGTTGAGAGAATCAGGGAAGAGGGCAATGTATAGTATACACTGTATAGTGTATATGTAGAATGAAAAGAATCCTAGCAACCAGAACAAATGTAATTTCACAGTACAAAAACAATACCCCATATATCAGTATCCTGAGCCCCTTAAAAAGTCTTCTGCTCACTATTCTGTCATATCTCCAGAGTCCTCACAGTTTTAAAATGATTACTTAGTTTTCTAATTATCCTATATTTCTAAATACTGTGAAGTTATAAAGTAGAAAACTTAGCTACATTATGAACAGATGTGTTAGGAACCAAAGTGACAGTCTCCAAGAAGCGTGTCTGAGCAGAAAGAATGAGTTGAAGAAATCGAAAGACTTGACTATGGCAAAGAAAAAATATTAACAGGAATGCTACGCATGCCATAAATTTGATAAAAGCACTAAGTAGAAAAAGAAAAAAGTCTCCCCATAGGTGGAGACAATTTCAGCTGCTCCAAATCCAACAAAGAAGGGTGACTTCTATCACTGATCAACTGCTTTAGCAGTATCTAAAGTACCATCTGTACTCTGAAGACTGCTAGCTTAGAACAAATCATAACATCTATCAAAAGCCAGAACTCAGCTTCCCACAGTCTGTCTTCCTCAGATTAAAAGGGTAAACATTCTTCACTTAATACTTACAGGACCAATTTTGCTCTCATTAATACTGGTAAAACTCCAAAATAATTAGACGGAGGCATAATGATTAAACTGCCTCACTGCTGTTTTTCCCCACCACCACCTCTGTATTACACTCCTATATTATATCAGATTTCTTAACGTGTTTTGGGTATTAATTGATAGGTATTCCTAATTTTAAGTTATTAAAATGCTAGCTTCTTTTAATTAAAAGGAGACAGTGAAAGAAAAGAATCATCACGTAAGTCAGTCTCAAACAATTGTATTTCTTCATGTAAATTTTTTTTTAGTAATTTTTCACAACATCCAATGTGAAAACATTTTAAGAACAAATATATCCTCCAGAAATGAAAGTCAACTTCCTATCAAACTGCATTGACCCTTTGTTCATTTCTCGTCACTTCCCTTTCCTCTGCTGATAAACATCTGCTGACAGCAGAATTTTTAGAGATTTGATCCAGAAGACAAGGGATAGTTTCTATTCCCCATCAGTATTAGTAAAATCAAATTATTTCTTGATTTGTGCTGAGCAACAGAATTTTCATACTATTTACCTAATACTATGATGGATTATGAATTTTGCACTTGTCATGGGATTAAAAAAAAGCACCTGGTTTTACTCCCAGTCAGTTTCCCCCCTGTGGCAGATCTTACAAGCCTGCTACTTTTCTCTAGGAGAAATTCTTTACCACACGTAGTTTGGCATAGGCAACTGAGCAACTACAGCTCCTCTGGATCTTTCCTACAAGCAGCTGTTCTCAAATCCTGGGTGTGGCACTACCTGAATAAAGTTCATTTAAAAAGCAATTAAAATATCTCAGTCAGAGAATCCTAAGGAGTTTACAATGTAGGCAGACATATCTTTAAAAATCATTGTATAAAAGTGTACTTCTCTCTCATTAAGTTTCCCTCAACACTTTATCTTGTCACCAAGTTGATTTTAACTTGGAAACTGTGTCTTAGCAACAATTTTTAATTGCTTAGGGTTTTTTTTTCATACTGAATAGATTCTGCCATAGCACCCTTAGGGTTTATGTTGAGCTTCTTGATGTAGTTAAAAGCTTGGTTATTTCAACCATTCACTAAACTGTATTACTCAGCTCCAAGAAGGTAAAAATCACTGCTGAAAAATTCTAAATATAGTGCCCAGTTTTGTGATTTAAGTGAAGTAATGGACACTTCAACTCTTAACACCTCTCAGTACATTATGCTGACTTTGAGGTTTGCTGTGTTTTCTGTCAACAAGACAGAAATCACTTTGATTGCATGTCCAATGCACCATGATGTTCCTGAAGTTCAGTAGCTGCACTCACACCAATGGAGCACTCTCAGGCAGTTACAGCTCACTTCTCCAGAGTGTTCACAATTTCTAGCAGAATGTATTTGAAGATTTTCTGAGGTAGTCTGTAGCCACCAGTTAAAAAAGTATGGGAAACACCTCCCAGAGCAATTGTTCCTCACCAGGGCTGATATGACTGTGAAGAGGTGAATGCTCATGCAAACATCACGTGCTGAACACCCAGCAACATTATCATAGAACCCTCCTTTAACAGCAGTATGGAAATATTGGAGGTGAAAGTTCAATGCAACCTTGCCGTATACACAACATTTCCACACAACTCAAAACCATAACCTTGGTCATTTAAGCTGATAAATGCGTGTACCTTTTGCCTGTTGCAGAAGTCACACCTGCTGCTGCAGCAGGCTCATGGTGCACATGATAATGATGTAACTCAGCTGCTTGACTTCAGCCTCAGGCTGGGCAGGTGACCACCAGAGAGTGGCTGCTGAGGCAAGGCAGCAGAACTGGAGCCATTCTGCTTCAAGCTGCATGCTCAAAGAAGCTGAGAAACCAGAGCCCACAACCATTTAACTGCTCATGCCCACACTTCCCAAAGCTTTACAGGCGTACATCAGGTAGGGTGCACAAAGCTATAGAGAAATGGCTGAAAACGCAGATGGGAAAGAGTCCACCCTTGACAAGAAAAACACTCGTCTTGCATATGTGTCAGGGATGTGAAATTACATTACATTATCCTTTATAGATTTCCAAAGGCCTGGGAAGGAACACAACAACAGCACTTAAATGATGGATAGAGTTTTGAAGATCTGCCTTAAACCTAATATTCAAAGCATTTTCTTTCAAATTCATTGCACACAGCTGATTTAAAAGTTTGTCTTTATTTATTAGAGACACAAAGCTTATCTAGTGTTTGCATAGCAACTATCGCAATGACAGAGTAAGAGAATGAAGAAAGATTTTAAAAACTGAAATGAAGCAGCATGATGCTACTGCCATTAAAAACCACATAAAACTGGCTGCTTAAAAATAGAAGGTAATGCACTCATAAAATTCACATGTTGATTACACACTGAATTTCAGCACATGGACAAAACTATCTAAGAATTAAGTTTAAGCTGACTGAATTCTGTCAGCTTTCAATGGATTTAATCTTTTTTTGGTACAATTTATACAGCTTTCAGTCATTAAATCTAATTATGAAGAAAATTAGGAAATTTTATCACATGTAAGTTTGGCCTACATGTTTTATCACATGTAAGTTTGAAACTAACGTCACCCATCACATTCCCAAACACGATTCTATTCTACTTAGTCACAAGGAGGTTTCTCAGAAGAAGCCTAATAAATGCCACAGTTGTTTTCGTTTTCAACTTCAAAATGTTACCCCCTGGCCAAGCATGTTCTACACCTTAGAAGAGCCATTCTGTTACCAAAAAAATATCCATGCCAAAAGAAAGGAAAGTGATTTATATGGGTCACATGAACCTGAGGGTGTAACAATGCCACATTTAGCGCAGCCAATACCTAATCTAAATATCTGAAATCCTGAACACACTAACCTGGATGTAGGAAGGTGTGGAAAAAAAATGCAATGCTCAAGTGTTAATGCTTAAATCTGAAACATTTTTCTTAACTTGCAAAATGCTACTATATACTCTTTCCTGTAAAGAGAAAAGTTTTTTAATTAGCAGCCAAAAAACTAAATTCCCAAACTAAATACTGAATTGTCTTCAATGAAGAGGCCACCGGGAACCTTGGCAGCCCTAAAACCTCTGAAATCTGTGTTTCTAAAGACATATCTAATATATAAATGAGCACGTTCATTTGTACGCATATGAGTGAGCAGAGCAGGGGGATGAAAGCCCCTGCAGCGAAGTCAGCGCGTCCAGCTCCACTGCAGGCCAGCTCCAGATGACAAATTGCTGCCTACGAGGGTGGTGCGGGGACGACACCAACCGGTGGAGAATGCTTAGTTAGGCTTGTGCTGGGAGATTCACACATCGGTTCCCTTTTGGCAAAGCAGCAGACAACAGCTGACAGGAACAGTCAAGCTTACGTACCTTGCTAACCCATACAAAGGAGGAAGGAGGAAAACATACCCTGGTATACAAAGGAGCTGCCACTTTGGAAAGAAAGGGTCTTGCCCCTGCTTTGTTCCCACCCGCCACCTAGAGCTCTATAGGATACTGTCATCTCTGTAAATAGCAAAATTTCCTTATTTCAGTCAAGATTAACTGGGTGGGAGGAGTCAGAAATTGACATTGGTAACTTTTTATAACTTGTAAATTACCCTCTCATTTATCTAGATTAAAGCAGTTAACTGAACAACTTGCAAGTTCTGTCTAGAGAGAACTCTCATTTTCAGCATTTGAAACCACAACATTAAATGAATGATAAAAGCTAAAATGTATTACATCAGAAACATACTGTACATGAAAGCATGCTACAGCTCCTTCATTTTCAGTGACATCTGAAACAAGAAACTAGAACCTGAATACCACAGACCATCAGCCAAGAGGCAAGGAAAGAGATCAAGTAGGGCGTGTAGCCAAATGTCACATAATGATACTGAGTTATAAATCAGTTTGGGGTACACTATCAAGGCACAGAATGTTCAACTGAATTCACAGTTCCTTAAAGAACAAGGAACACAAAGTCTTCATATGAAGGCACAAGGGAAGCATACATGCACATGACCCTTCTCTTTCCTAAAAAAGCCTTTTCCTATGACAGTTTTTGAAAGGCAAAGAACACTGGAAAAAAACTAAAGATGGAAAAAATATCTCTCTTGGCTTTAGGAAGACTGCTCAGACCAATTTTAAAAGACATCATTGATCACAGAAATGCTAGAACTAGTTAAATCCACTTTTTTTCCATCCCAACAAATTTGGTTTTTTTTCCTTTGGAAATAGAGAAACATTTATTTTACAAAGCAAGGTAGTTACTGCAGCTGCTGAACACACATGCAAGTAGCTAAAAAACCCAAAACACCACAATAACCCTAAACACTGCTTTTGGCACTTTGAGTGGACATTCGACTAAAGAGTCCAGTTTCTTTTACTCTTAAGCAGGGTATTTGATCTTTAACACAGTGAACAACCAAGGCTGCAAAAAATGGAAAAATATTACCTCAACACATCATAATCAACATACCGGAGTAAAAGATGTTCTTCAGTTAGACAATTCATCACAGGTAAAGAAGCTACTTCAACTATCATTTGCTATTGAACTGTGAATTAAATCTGTGAAGTAAACCTTGGTTAGAACTATAACCATTAAAAAAATTCTCAAACTATCATCTTCAGATTTCCAATGTAGCTTCCTGTCCTGTAGTCTAAAACAATGTGTTAGTCCTCTTTGAAGAGGATCAGTTTGGAGAAACCATGTAAACTTAAATGCTGAAGCAGAGCACCTTTGCCCAGGATTAAGATGTTTTAGACAAACATGCATTGATGTTGCACCTTTAGATAATTCACCAAGTGCTCCCAGGTCTGTGTGGCCAGAGCCCTACTGGGAGAAGAGAAAATACAACTTCCAAACATTCAGCAGGCTTACAACAGATAGCAAGAAAATTAATTATCTGCCAGGTCACCAGAGCTATAGAGGTTCAGTACCCAGAAGCAACTGGTAATGCATAAGAAAAAGTTCCAGTACAATTTCCAAAGGTCACAGAATGCAAAGTAGGAAACTAGCAGGATTCATCATCGCTCGCAGCTCCAAAGCCAAGTTTAGCTAGTTAACCCTGCCACAATGCATTGCTACCATCTCTCTCACCTGTGCCTCCAACATGAAGTGCTGGCCAAGCCTATCTTAGAGAAAATGGACACCTTCACATTTTCAGGTCTATGGGAAAAGATGCATATCTAGCTTCAAAATGAAACTTCTGTTTGATATTAACGCTACTGCTGTTAACATTATTACTTACAGTCTTGGCTACCAGAAAAAGAACTGTATCAGCAAACCTGATAAAAGCCTCCAACTGCAGTGCTTCATGCAACTTAGCATCAAGGAAAATTTAAATACGTCGGGCTAAATTTGCAGTAACAATTAAGATTTAAGTTTTCTGACAAAGAGGAAATGGGGTGCCACCCAAGCCCAGTTTCAAACACTCAGAGTTTATCAAACACGTACACAGAGTTTCTTCAGGAAATAAGCACACCAGAAAAAGGGCTTACTTTTGTCTGAGGATGTATGTATGTTATAAAGATTTATGGGTATGAACAGGATCGAACCCTAACGAAGTAATGGAATTTGAATCCTCCTGCAAAGCAGTGACACCACCTATATAATTTCTCAGGAATGTTTGTCTAATTGTTTACAACCGGCCTCATTCCTCCAAATAAGGGTAAATTCTCAGTCTTCCCTATCAGTGCTGTTCAGCACTAAAGTATCTTTATTTAACTTATCACGTTTAATCTATGTCATTTAAATCACAATGTCAGCACATAAATTCTTGTACACTGAGCATGAAGAGTGCATAATAAAGTTTGCAGACAAGTTCCACCTGCCTAGAAGCAAGTGGTCACTGAGCAGCTTATCCAGGGCTGGCAGCATGAGTAGGATGCCTTCAGAATAAGTGAGCATGGTAGTATGGAAAGTTCTATATTTTTCCACTGTTGATGACTGATAAGGCTATGGCTAACGTAAGATAGGCACAGTGCCTACTCTGACCATGGATGAAAATGCAGTGCCAGACATTTATTTTTATATAAAATGTGTGTTAAAATTGTTTTAGAGAACATCCAGTTCCTGTAAATGTTATGGGAAAATGACATTTACGACTAACCGGTCTCCTCTGAGTAACTTGATGTGGCTGAGTGCCATTTTCTGTCATGCCAAAAATATTAACTAAATGAAGTTAAAAAAAGTTTGTATAAATTACATCCTTGCACAATTATGCCCAATTCTGGTCAAGACAGCAGCACCAGAACTGCCTCAGGTGCATCATATACCAGAACAGTTTCCCACTTGTGCCCCACCAAAAAACATTCTATAAAATAGGCCCACAATGCACCTACACACTGTGATGTTACATACAGAATTAAAAAAAAATAAATAAATTCACGGGATTTATCAATAGATACTGCTTAAAGAAAACTCAGACTGTTCTCTTAATATAAAACTGTAAAAATATGACTTAAGGGTTACAAACTTACACCAAGCTGAAGCAACTGACTCATGCAGAGAATCAGAACTTCAGCAAACTCCTCAATCAACTGAAAGATGCAGAGTCAATAGCCAAGACAAAAACTCACACCTCCAAATATTACTCTTCCATCAACAGTAAACACAGTATAGCAGTGATAGCAAATTAGTATTTGCTTTACATAAACCAAACACAAGTGGCTGGGATCATCAGTCTAGAACAGCCTCACCAGAACTATCCACGACTTGGGCAAGTGCACTCCCTCATCAGTGCCTAATCTTTCCATGGGGACTAGGGGGGGAAGTCAGGCAGGGCTCCAAAGGACAGTTTTCAGGAGCTGAGTTAACTCCTGCAAGAGTTTTTCACTTGGTAAATCCTAGCAGGAGGATGCAACGTTATCGATTCCTAGTACTGACACTCAGAACAGAAAATGCAAACCCATTCACCTGCCCACAGGGTAAGGGGTGGACTAAGCCCTGACCTATTTATCTCTGCAGTATTGAGTGTTTTATCACACTGGTGATTTTAAAAACAGCTCAGTAGCTGGGGTCAAGCAATAACAATAACATTCTATCAGGAATAACGCTTAAAGTATATGCTTAAAACAAAATTCAGGTTCAGAAAGACACACAGTTTCTCCCATCAATTTAACTTGTTAGCATGTAACATCAAGTATCAAATTCAATCATTTCAATGATGCTGTTGTTTAAAAATCATAAATTACAAAAACCAGTAGTTGTTTGGGTTTATTTTGTATAATTACTGCATTTAAAACCTATTTGGATTAATAATAATTCTCAAAATCTGTTACAGTAAGTAAACACTGTTTTTCCATTTTAATAAATCTGAGGATCAGGCACAAAATTTCACTTGTTAAAGATGAAGACAAGACAGAAGCAGGACTTGAACTAGTAACTGAAAAGTTCTGCCTCAGTCTTGTTGCTTTGACCCCTATACCACATCTCTTGTGGTTCATCTTTCCATTTCCTTCAGAAATCTTTCCATCTGCAAAACTATAATTTGCTGGCTGACGTAAATTTGAAGAGTTCCAAATTCTGGTGTTGCATCTGAAATTACTGGTTTTATTTCTGACTTTACAGGCAGTGTGATGGGAGACATTGAGAGAGATGGGGGAGCAAGGGGATAGTGGTGAATATGCACTATGTGACTATAAAAAAAAATCCTGAATTACTAACTAACAAAACCTAAGTGCTATTCCTGTGAGCTGGTTACCTTGTTGAAGTATTTAGATTCAGAACAGAAGAGGATTAACTCATGCTGCATGCACAATCATATGGCATTGAAATGCCAACAGTAATAGATACTGACTTCAAAGAATACCTGATATAGCTGTTAAATCTAGAAAGTGGAAAGAAGAAAGCAGAGTGCATCTCAAAAGCAGTGACACACCAGAGTCCAGCTCACAATTCGTTGTGCCATGATTTCTAATAAGCCGAATGCTGGGACCCAGAGATTTTAAGGCTAACTTCAAGTACAGCTCATTAATATTGTGGTCTTCTCAGCCTAGTGTTCATTTAAAATGTTTTCAGGATAAGCAATCAAGTCAAAAAACAAACCAAACCAAAAACCTGCCAACAATTTAACAGGACAGTGTCTTCTTCACTCCCACCTAAGAATCTGACTCCCACCTCCCTATCATAATCTCAAACACTGTAGATGGCTGCTATTAGAAGATTAGAAATGAACACCAGAATGAATAATTGTCACATTGACATTCAAATCCTTACTGCCACAGAAAGCATTAATGCTTTTTACACAAGACTGATGTTTTGATAGGTGACTTCCAAGAACATCTAGATAAGGAAAGAATGTAGTTCAAGATAGAAAATTTTTTTCTTAAACTGAGGTTTCATCATAAAACAAAATTGAATTTTAGTGCTCGAGTAAAATTACTTGAACTGAAAGTTAACCTGGTCTTAAATCTTAAATTAACCAATATAAATTTGTTAAAAGCTTCTCACAGTATCTACTGTCACTGAATTTGCACAGGATTTCATAACATTTATGAGTGCAAACACCCCTATATCACCAGTAAGAATATTCAGCAGCTTAGAAGTTGTGAAATCATGGTCACAAACAACATCAGTGTTCCAGAATAATTAATTTTTAAAAGTATATATTATCTACATATGTTTACTCAGCATCACAGGTAAATACATCTGGTTACCCATGTGGAATTTTGTCCGTTAACCCAGAACTGGCAATACCATTCATCTTCTATGACTTTTATTAAGACTTGTAAAGCAAGTCAGCATTTCCAGCATCAGATAAAATGATAATTACTTTGTGATAGTCTATGGAGTAATAAGAACTCACACCCCCCTCATTACAAGTTCTCATTTTATAAAATAAATTTCCTTATTGGGAAATTTGCCTTACAAAGTCTCTTGCAGTTGAGACACCCTTTGTGCAGGTTTGCATCCTAGCATAAACAAATTCTTTGAAATTTACAGATGTAAATTAATGTAATGGAAAACAAATTTAAAGAAAGCGTTCACATTCTGTTGGGAAGTGCTGACTGATTCAGATGAAGCCAGCAGATTACACAACAGCTATGGTATGTTGTTGCTGCTGTAATTTCAAAGGCTTTTGACTTTATTTATGATGGGGAAAAAGAAGCATTAATAAAGATAATAGAGAGCCATAAAAAAGGCTGTAACATATGTCTTCATAAAAACTGCACATCGATAAATAGAACTGTAGGCAAAGGAAAAGAAAAATTTAAAATAAAAAAAAAAAAAAAAAAAAAAAGGCATAGCCACCCCAAGACCAGAAATACTTTAACAAACACAAATTTTGTTTCAATGAACTGTGGAAGGCACAGACTGGCTTTCTTACAAAAATAAATATGTAACTGCACTGGTGTCAAAAAATTACAACAACTTTGTAAGATTTACCAGAAATGATGAAGCATATTTCTTCTCTTATTAAAGGCCAGACCATGTCTTATTGCTAACTGGGAAGAGTGCCTCAAAGGAAGAGGCATGACTTAATCCACATTTAAAAGCTTTCAGCTTAAAGCTTTTATTTGCTTTGTACCAGGGGAAATTCAAGCATATGTCCAAAAACTTTAGAAGTAAGTCTCCCTCGTGTAATAACCTGTAGAACCTCTCGTAAACCACATCCTTCATCTGGGGAAGGGTGAAGAGCATGACCTAGTCAAAAATATGTATCTTTATGAGTTCAAAAAAAAAGAATCACAGAAATTAAAAATCACTATCATTTCTTCAGAATGGTCTGATACAGATATTGACAATATGTACATTAAAAACTCCACAACACTTTAGTGAAAGACAAAAGCTGAGCTTTACAAACCATCATCTGTTTCACTTGCATCCTTAGAAGACAGCCTTTTCTAAAGTTACAACACTGCTTAAACAAACAAAAAAATCATATTTTTTATTCTTATTATTCAAAGAATAGCAGTTCAGTCCAGAACAAACTAAAAAAAAAAAATTAAAAACAAGAGTGTTGTAATCTCAGCCTCCCATACTTTCTTTGGTTTCTGTGAAACTCGAAGGAAAACTTGTCCCCTTAGAATTCTGTAAAAACATAAATTAAACAATGTCCTTGTAATACAGGTCACCCCAGGAAAATGGAAAGTCCCTCTTAAAGACAAAATGTTATGACATGACACCAGGACACTGAACTGTTATGAGAGTCTCCACATCCTGTAGAGAATACAGTCATTATGTTGCCAAATATCATGTAGTGTAGCTGAAGCTATATGCACTTGGAAAAAATGAGGAAGAACAAGATAACACAATTGAATACACAGTGTTAACACCAAGAAGCTGTAGGCTGCATACTGAGGGAAACAACTACAATGAACAGAGGAGAGCTGAGAAATACAATTCCTTCCAGGAAATAAAGGAGCAGTTAACTGGTATTGGAAATAAGTACAATATTAAGCCACAATAAAGCAATAATTTATAACAGAAGTTCTGAAGTAATAAGACACTGCCCTGACTCTCTTTAACTACTTATCAGTCATGTTCATAAAAACCATTTTCAATGTCTGTTTTTGCTGGCCTCAATTCAGAAAGGGTTGTTGTAGTCCTGTGAAGTCAACTGCTTAGAGCTGCGTAAAA
This sequence comes from Chamaea fasciata, assembly GCF_029207755.1. Classification (NCBI taxonomy): domain Eukaryota; kingdom Metazoa; phylum Chordata; class Aves; order Passeriformes; family Sylviidae; genus Chamaea; species Chamaea fasciata. The sequence continues at coordinate 20,544,657 of NW_027094087.1, read as the reverse complement.
GCTTTGTCTAAACGATATACCTACCTTTGCCTAATACAAAATTACATGATCATGAAATTTAGCTGGCAAAGAAAATGATAAAAATATTTTATTAGATGGGGAGTGCCTGTTCTTTTTTAAAAATTATTATTTATGTAGGCCAACTTTTTTGACCTTTGCATATTTTCAGTAAAATTGCTCTCTCAGATACTCTGGATACTGTTCTTCAGGAAGACAGTATTTTGGATGAAGTTAACATAAAGTATTTTTACCCTGTCACCAAAGTCACTAAGCGCTATTATCAGTTAAAGCGCTTCTTCAAGCACGTGACTTCTTAATTCAGATTATATACATAACCAAGCACCAGCCCACAGAACTTGGGTTCCAAAAAACAACCCTGGCCAAAATTAAGCAATTAATTTAAGAATACAAGCAAACAAATGAATAACACCAAACCCCCCAAGCATTTTAGGGTCCTCTTCCATTCCTAAGTGCATATGTGCAGACACAGTCACTCTGACCTACTGAACCATGAAACAGGAACCCAGCAGCCAAGGAAAATTCTTTGCAAATATTAACAGACTCCCAGTTGACTTCCTACAATATCAATGTTTATCCAAGAAATCACTGTCTATTCAGCACTGTTAAGGGTATTTTCTATATAGGAATATATGACTAAGCATACAGTTATCAAAAGCAGGTGAAAACACTTAATGACACTGCATCAAAAAATATACCATGCTTAATACATTCCCTTTTTCTTTCTGGAAACATGTCAAAATCCTTTCCCTCCCAGTTGCTGCACTATGCTCTTAACTTCAATCAAGTAATTTCATAGAAGTATTTTTTAAAAATTAAATAGATCTCAGTTATTACATATATTTACTTGTGAGTCTATTTGAATCTTAAAACTGCATTTTGTCTCTTGAATGAAGGAATAATTTTTAAATACCCAAAGTCTTTTGGCATGACCAAAGAAACAGACTCTCTTGAAAATCCTTACACAACAATCCAGGTACCAGTAATATAGGGACTTTTGTTCAAATAGCCTATGCAACACAGACTTGATCAGACTTGACATGATTGTCAACTTATTTTATTCACAATTATCTTATTTGAATCATAAAAAATTTAGACAGCATCTGTATGAAAATTACAACTGTTTGTAAATATTTGGCCGAAGAGCTTCTTTCCAAAGCAATTTAAGAGGCATGACTTGCTGGATCATTAGAGTTTCATTTCGCCAGAGAAATATCAACTAGTTAATATGCAAGTATTGGGTAAAACACTGATTACTTAAGGACTGCAGCTAAATCTGCCTTAAAAAAATAAATTACAGTGAAGCAAGCTAAAATAAATCAAATGCTAGTAAGTCCAAGTAACCATATTAATATGTCTTAACTTCATGCACACACAAAGCCTGAGTTCATTCCAAATGAAATTGTTAGCTGTACTTCTGTTATGGTTTTATAGCTATAGCAACGGTAAATCATCAATTGAACTTCACTACTAAAGCATTCAGAGACAAGGGTGGGGAGAGAAAAAAGATTTTTACACTAAAAAGAATTAGAACTGAAAGTAGCACTGAAAAGGGGACAAAAGCTTATATACCATGAACACAGTAAAAAGCTGCCTTTGAGACAGTGCAGTCCTCTCCCCATTTATTTGTTCTGTCAACCAGCAGCATTATCTCAAACTCATTTCACAAACCTTTCCCTTTCCATTTCTACATTTTCATATTTGTTTCTCCCATTATGTTAGTTGACTGTTGTACAGAATTTGTGACTGCTTCAAGTCTTTGATATTTATGGCTACTTCCATCCTGTTAATTTTTCACACAAAGCATTTCATTACATTCAACATAGTGGAACTTAGGCACTAAAATAGAAACAGTAAGGACTATGAAGATGTTACAAGAAATTTTATTGTCATGGATTTCTATACAACATCGCCATTAAATCAGACAAGTCTGGTGGACAGTTGTACAATGGTAAGGACTTCCTCTCTCTGTGCAGGAAAATTACATTGCTCCCAAAGGGGATGCTGCTGAGGCAACCTATTGCCCAGGAATATATGTCTTCAGTCAGTCAACAGCTAATGAAAAGCTGTGCAAAGGAGGCCCTTATCTAAGCTCTTCCTGAACTAAAAGGGAGGCTGCAACAGGAACTTGTCAGTGGGAAGCTGTAAAGACTTATCACTTGGACATGGACATCACAATAGTGACCATAGACAAATGTGGAACAGGAATCCAATGCTTCAGCAGCAACTTACAGCTGTCATCATATTTGAGAGGGGGAAAGAAAATAAGGTTTAATGGGTGCTTATACATTCATTTTATACAAGTACTGTCTTGATAACCACGTCATTTCCTTCACATGGTCTACACAACTGAGTCTGTACCATTCTTACGAACAACATACAAATTTTAATTCTTTATTACTTCAACCTAGACTTTTCAAAATTTGTTTAATACCAGAATATATTTATCTTGGCTGTAGGAAAAACATAATTGAAAGGAGGCATATGTCCTGGCCAAACCTAATCATACTTTAGACAAACTCCTTCACAAAGAAAAGTCTACAAACAAACCTATGAAGCTGAGGTACTTGGAGGTTTCTTAGGATCTTACATAAACAAACACACAACCTTATCCCAAGTCTCTTGCAAGTTAAGTATGTTGCATCCAAATAGAGACTGAGTATTAGCATAAATTTGTAAAACTAATTTTGAAAAATCATCATGAAAACCTTCAAGGATCATGTAGAAGCAGGGCTGCACTGAGGCATATCTGCAAATCCAGACCTAACACACATTAAGACATTTGGGCTTTGTTAAGTTCAAAAGGCACAACTGAATACCTGTTTATCTTCTGACTGCATTTTTGTGTGGGTGCATGTGCCTGTGTTTGATACAAAGTCACAAGGCCTGCACTTTCACTAAGGACAGACTTAGCTAATTTTGCTCTGGTCTGCTGCTTTAGGGTTCACACTAGGCAGCCTGACTAACTGCCCATTGTGGCTACAGTTCCTTCACATACTCAAACGTCCTTAAGGTTTGATCATAAAATATCAGGATGGTTTATAAGTAACAAAGCTAGGAGGTTTATGATGCTGTAAATGATATCTGCCCTTGAGGGCTGCACTGGCTTAATTTCTCCAGCATTGTAATAATCACATTTCTTAAAAACAAGAAGGAACAACGCACACAAAAGACCAAACACATCTAGTATGCATATACCTAGCCTCAGCAAACAGCTGAGAGAAGTGCAGTTCCAGTGCAGAATAACAAAATAGTTTTGTTGCTTTGATCCCTGTCAAAAGTTGGAAATATAATCAAAGATGCACAGTAACTGAAGTTGCTAAGTCTAAATGATCATACTGAAGTGTCCATTACAAATGAACTTCTGAATAGGAAGTAAGGCCAGTGGGCACTTCCAAATGATGCTGCAAGGAGAGGTCTGCTTGTAGTTACAATTGAATGTTCATGGACATCTGGCAGAAATGTTGTAATATTTCAAGTGTTTTTAAATGCCTGCTAAAATGGCTACAAAATACAATATTATTTCCTCCCACAGATTGAAAAAGCTTCTTGAACAAGAGACAGTGTATCAGGCAAAAAAAGAAAAGGAGAACAACAAGAAAATAGCTAAACTGAAAGAAGAATTGACTAAACTGAAATCCTTTGCTTTAATGGTGGTAGATGAACAGCAAAGACTCACTGAGCAGTTGAATCAACAAAGTAAAAAAATTCAAGAATTAACCGCTTCTACAGAACAAGCACACGAAAAGCTGACTTTTGCTGAAGCAAAAATTCAAGAAGAGAAACAAAGATCCAGCAGGCTGGAGGCTGAAATTCAGGCCCAGAGCAGTAAGATTTCCCAAGACCAAGAAGCAATGATGGCCAAACTAACCAATGAAGACAGTCAGAATCGCCAGCTCCGGCTAAAATTAACGACTCTCAGCCGGCAAATCGATGAGCTGGAAGAGACCAACAAATCTTTACGAAAAGCAGAAGAAGAACTGCAAGACCTAAGGGATAAGATAAATAAGGGAGAGTGTGGGAACGCCACACTTATGACTGAAGTAGAAGAACTACGGAAACGTCTGCTGGAGATGGAAGGAAAAGATGAAGAGCTCATAAAAATGGAAGATCAGTGCAGAGAACTTAATAGAAAGTTAGAAAAAGAAGCATCACAGAGCAAGAACCTTAAAGGCGAAGTTGATAAACTTAATAAAAGAATTATGGAGCTGGAGAAACTAGAGGATGCTTTCAACAAGAGTAAACAAGAATGTTACTCCCTGAAATGCAACCTAGAAAGAGAAAAGATGTTAACAAAGCAGTTGTCCCATGAGCTGGATGGTTTAAAAGCCAGAGTTGGCGAGCTTGAAGCAATTGAAAGCAAGTTAGAAAAAACTGAGTTTACACTTAAAGAAGATTTAACAAAGCTGAAGAGTTTAACAGTGATGCTTGTAGATGAAAGAAAAACTATGGGTGAAAAAATAAAGCAAACAGAAGAAAAGCTGCAAGCTGCAACTTCTCAGCTTCAGGTGGAACAAAATAAAGTCATGTCGGTTACAGAAAAGCTGATGGAGGAAAGTAAAAAGGCACTGAAATCCAAATCTGATGCAGAGGAAAAAATGTCCAGTGTTACAAAAGAAAGAGATGAACTGAAAAACAAACTCAAAGCAGAAGAAGAGAAAGGAAGCGATCTTGTTTCCAAAGTGAATATTCTAAGTAAAAGACTTCAGTCTCTGGAAGATGTTGAAAAAGAGTTTCTTAAAAATAAACGGAAGGAGAGTACTAAATCTAGCACCTCCTTGCAGCAGGAAAACAACATAATCAAAGAGCTTTCTCAAGAAGTTGAGAGGCTTAAGCAGAAGCTCAATGAAATGAAGTCCGTAGAAGATGACCTTATGAAAACTGAAGATGAATTTGAGTCTCTAGAACGAAAATATGTCAGTGAACGGGACAGAGCCAAGCTCCTCTCCGAGGAGTTGGAGGCTGTGAAAATGGAATTGGCGAGGTATAAATTAACGGAAAAGGCAGAATCCAATCAGGAGCGCCTTTTTAAGAAACTCAAAGATGAGGAAGCTAAATCGAGTCACCTTTCCAGAGAAGTAGATGCACTGAAAGAGAAAGTTCATGAATATGTGGCAACAGAAGAGCTAATCTGTCACCTGCGAGGTGATCACACAGTCTTACAGAAGAAACTTCTCCAGCAAGAAAACAAAAACAGGGAGTTAGCAAGAGAAATGGAAAGCCTCACGAAAGAACTGGAGAGGTACAGGTCCTTCAGCAAGAACATCAGGCCCGGTCTCAATGGAAAGAAGATTCCAGATGTGCAAGTTTTTTCTAAAGAAATCCAAACAGATCCAGCAGACAATGAACCGCCCGATTACAAAACCCTCATGCCTTTAGAGCGAACGGTTGTAAATGGGCAGCTCTATGAAGACAGTGATAATGAGGAGGAACAAACAGTGTCTTTCAAAAGCAACTCATCCACCGCAAAAGCCGCAAACAAAAAATTATGGATCCCTTGGATGAAGTCCAAAGACAGCCATCCTCAAAATGGAAAGATACACACAAAGCAAAATGGAAGCTGTGCACAGACTGGGGATCTAGTGCTAAGCCATACTCCTGGCCAACCCCTACACATAAAAGTAACTCCAGACCATGGACAGAACACAGCAACCCTTGAAATAACCAGTCCTACTGCTGAAAGCCCTCACTCCTACACAAGCACAGCAGTTATACCCAACTGTGGCACACCAAAGCAAAGAATAACCATTATTCAAAACGCCTCCTTAACACCTGTAAAATCAAAAGCAGGAGAAGGTTATACGAGCCCAGAGCATGTAATTTCTCCTATTACTATGACTACTTTCGCAAGATCTCAAACTCCAGAATCATGTGGTTCTTTAACTCCTGAAAGAACAATGTCCCCTTTGGCTTTACCTGGCTCAAGTTCTCAGGAACAAACACTCTCCTCGGAGCCTTTGGAAATGGGAGCCAAGCATGCTGTTTTTAGAGTATCCCCAGACAGGCAGTCAACATGGCAGTTTCAGAGATCTAACAGTACAGGATCAAGTGTAATAACTACTGAGGATAACAAAATCCACATTCATTTAGGAAGTCCGTATGTCCAAGCTCTCACCAATTCCAAGCCTGTCAGTCCTTGCAATGCAGTGCAAGACAACAGAACTCCAGCACTAGCTAATGGCCTACCCACTAAGCCCACCAATAAAATCACCAGCAGTATTACTATCACACCAACAGCCACTCCTCTTCCACGGCAATCACAAATTACAGTAAGTAATGTCTATAACTGACCCCCATCCATGCTGACACCCTTACCAGCAACCCATCCTGTTTTTCATCCCAGCAAGAATTATTTGGAACAGCCTCTTTACTTTGGGAAAGATCTGTGCATGAACTATACAACAGCATATGGAACTAACGTTAAGTTTTGCCTGCTTAGTGTTATCAAGTGTGCACTTACTGTATATCTTCTCATTGAAATACAGTTATGTAAAATATTTAGTCTTGCACTTGTATAAATGCATCTTTATGTATTGCCATTTTCAAAATAACTCACATTACTTTTGACTGCAACCTGCCTTGGTAAAATATTTTAACATTACAAAAAAATCAGTAAATAATTGATTATTTTCATCATTGCTTGCTGAAAAATTTTTGTTTGTTATGTGTGGTTTGTATTTTTCTGCATGTATGGTAGAAACTGAATTAAGCCATAATACTGCCTGCTAACTTCAGATAGGACTTGATTCATTATCTTCCCTACTATTTCCCAATTCCTTCTAGCCCTCTCATTTCAGGTAATTATCACTACATCACACACAAAATATTATGTATTGTATAACAGTGTTTGGTTAAAACTCTTTTTAAACCTTCCTGCAAACTTTGTTTTTAAGTGAACTGAGTTCAGAAGCTTGTATCACAAAGTAATTCTCTCCCAACAAGGGTTTTTTCCAATACAACAGGAAAACTGCAGTCATTTAGCTATGCTGTAAAACAATAAACAGCAACATCTAAACAATAATTCAGGAGAACAGGTTTACATACAATAGTCACATTTCATCTAAGCTCCTAGCCATCAATTCGACAAAGAATATACATCACACAAGTACATTGAAGAAGAAACAAGACTACCAAACTATGGCATACCTTCATGTTTTTCACTTCATAGACAGAGAAAGCTTGGCAGAAGCATTAAGAAGGAATATTAGACCAAGTCTCCAAACATGCAGGCCTCTGGGTCTGGGATAAATGGGAGTGCCATACAGAATGGACAAAGCAGGTTAAGGTATTTCAGCGACAATTATAGCATTTGTCCCTAGGAAAAGGACAGAAATGTAATCAATTCTATCCTTTACACATGTGCCAAGCAATCAATTTTAATTTCCCATAAAATATTGTTAGTGATAGAGCAGCTTCACATACAATGTAAATCAGTCCAGAAGACCTGGGATGCACTTTCAAACTTCTCTTCTTCACAAAAGCTGTACACTCCAAATTTAAATAGTAACAGTTATTCAATTATTCTTATTTTAAAACGTTAAATTCCCATAAATTTGATGCTTTTGGGGGAGGGGGTGGTGGTGTTATGTATTATTTTTTAAAGAATTAAAAACTGCAACTTCCTCATCAACAAGGAAGTTTGCAAGTAAGCAGAAAGTCCCTATTCACTAAACCCTTATCTTTATTCTGCCTATATTCCCCAGAGGAAAAAAAGATTTCTGTGGTATAACTTAGCAACGGATTCAGCAAAAAACTTTGGCCCATGATCTCACATAACAAGGGGACTTCTATCATTTTAAGTCCTTTGATTGACAGGAAACTAAATGTTTATAACTGTAGATAATAACTGCTTTTAGAACAGTTTCTATTGTAAAGCAAAGTCCACTGCCCATATACACTTTTTTCAGTAAACAATGGGAAGAAAAAAACCATTAAAATATATAAGATATGTGATAGAAATGGATAATAACATATGTATTACAGTTGAACAATGGCAGTTTCAAAAAGAGAAGTTGTGTGTGGATCTGCACAACCCCAGCTTATATAATCTGAAGTTACTAGGCTTCATGAAAGGTCCTTCTTCCTTGTTTTGTCTCACTCTATCTCCATGGCTGCACAAGTGAGCTCTGACTAAGACCTGGGTCAGAAGGAGTACATAGTCTTATTCTGCAAAGCAAACTTTGACTCACACCAACTTCAGCAAAAGTTACTGATGAAGACAGCAGCCAGAACTCAGGCAAAACAAAATTAAAGCATTTTTAGAGAATGTTAACTATATGCACAAGTTACCTAATTACGTTCAGCTGCACATTCTTAGCTGCAGGCCTCAGTTAAAAGCCCAAAAATCAGAACCTTCAGCATACATTCTCTGCACTTCTGTTCTTTGGGATACTGCATATCCTGGTGATCTGTACCTAAGATCTCTGCAGGAACACATTACAAGCATGGTACTGAAGTAGCCACTTGCCAGCATACTAGCAGACACCAAATTCTCCAAAAATTAAAGGTTTAACGCTTGTCCTCCAGAGGCACAAGTATTTTCTTCAGTTAGACTTAAAAAGTGTGTAGAAAAAAAATCAGATCTACCTTCAAAAATACACAGAAATGTGTTGATCATTAACCACCTGGCCATCTATTACAATATCTTATAAAAGAAAAGTACAAATCAGGGCATAGCAATAAGCACACACAGTCCTTTGGACACTTACCAAGCTATTATGAATAAGGAAGTTCAGTCTTTAAAGCTACATTTGAATACAAAATCTAGATGAGAGTTCACACCATTTATAAGTATAGTCATTTAACAGGACAGTAGTCCTGTCCCTGTCTTAAACTCATAATGATTTATCAGTAACTGTCTAAGTAACAAAAGACAAAGGAAGCAGCCACTCCTGACCATTAACTCCTAAGTAAGAAGCTTCAGCCATGCCTGGAAATGGAATTGCTACATTTCCTAAAAACGCACCTTGGTTGAGGGAAGCTTGAGTTCCCCTACTGATGAAACATCCCCTGTGTAGATTTAACTGACTTCACAGCAAAATTTTTGTCAGTCATTCCAACAGATAAAAAAATCAAGTAATTATTTTTGCCTGAAAATAATATTTTCACAATGAAGCAGGTTCTTTCTGTTTGAATTCCCAAGATTGGTTTCAAAACAAAGAAAATAAACGCCTGGATGTATTTGCTGAGAGCTGAAACTTAATTGTTTAAACAGAAAGAAGTCAGCTGTTTTTTTATCATGAAATAGCAAACAGAAAGCATAGCTTAAGGAATCAAATTATTGATTTAAAAATTAACCTCGAGTTGTTCAGATCATCTCTCCATATTTCAGAGTATTTCCATTTTGCTGAGTGGGAATAGCCACCTGCTTCCTTGGCAGACAATAAGGAAACAGCAGAACAAGGAGAAATTTAAATAAGTTATCTGCACATTAATTCAAGCACTCTGAACAAAAACATCAAGCGTAATCATTTTAAAATTCTACAAGTAAGGCAGCTTTTCTAGGACTTTCAGCTACTCTGTGAGTGGTAAGTATTGCTGTTAATTTGGAGGCAGAGATATTTTTGCTTTCAGCAGTTGCTCAAAAAGCATAAAGTCTGACAGGTATGTAATGATTCATTTAAATGTTATGGGGAAATAAGGTCACATAACAAGAAGCATATATCAGAAGGATTAAACTGTGAAAGAGAGCATAAAAACAGTTTTCAGCAGATCATAATATCAATCCTTCTCTTTTCCAAAACTCTTGGCAAGCATCTCTAAGGTATAAACATCTACCCTTTCTCCTTTATGTTTAGTTCCCAGCGAAAGAGAGAGAGAGAGAATTGATTAAAAAATGACAGTAGTCACCAGCCCATTTTCCTTCATCTTTTTGGGTTTATTTCAGTGAATGATCAAATGGACACAAGTGAGGGCAGTACCAACACTTTGGTGTTCAGCATTTTTCAGCCATTCTTTTTATGTGATTAAATTTCTCAGAAGAAATACTTGCAATTTTTGTCCTTACAGGGAGGATGGATGAGGGGAGGGAGGGAAAAGGAGGAGAAGCAAAAAGAAGATAATACAAAGCGATAATGGTAATCCGAGACCAAGGCGCCCATCCATCAACTATGAGGCAGTATCTCAAGTTATTTAAAGACCTCCTGCAAGCCACTAATTAAGAAACAGAATTGACAAAAATTACAGGAGCAGACTGCTAATCTTCCTGAGCTAAAGCACCGTAGCCAATACGGTGTCTGGGGACAGCATGTAAGGCTGTAATAAGAAAAAGATCTGTATGTAAGCATTTCATGCAAGGATTAGGAAGGCGTGCTCCCCACACTAGGGAAAAAATAATCAGAAACAGAATTGTACAGCTCTATTTTCTGAATAAGATTCAACGGATGCTGCAGGGTTAGATGATGGAAATGGAGTAACCATCTGCAGGATAACTTTGTCCCTAGGAAACAGATATTGAGACAGGCAAAACAAAAACTGACAACTGCCTAATCTCCAGGCTTAAGGAAAGACTACCAAAACATTATGTTACCAAGAAACAGAAGAGAAAAAGATCTTAGGGTTCAAATACAGCACAAGTGGGTGTATAAAACTGCTTTAAAATTAACACCAAGTACTTTAAGTGGGAAATTGCTCAAAAAAGACAAGCCATAAAATTTAACCAGCATGGAGTGTTTTCACAGATCTGCAGCCAGTGGCCCCAAGATGAAGCTACATTCTCTCTGTGCTCTAGCTAGCACTTTAGTCAATGACCCACAATACCGTGAGCACCCAAAAAGCCAATAGCAGAGTTGCTAACTGAATATGGTTCTCTTCTGACCACAAAGTATTCTTGAGAAACACTTTTTGAGTACAAGTGGAAAGACCTCTTTTAATCAATGTCTCTTCATTTGCCACACAGTGGTCTGACATCACGGGGTCTTCAAATAGGGATGGGCCAAAGAAGCTCCCTCCCCTTTTTCGCCCCTACCACAACCCAGATTACAAAATACTGCCCTTTCAGTGGTGCTGTCACCACTGTTCCAGAAGGCAGCACTGTGAACCAGGTCAAGAAACTAACCTGGATTTAAAAAAACAAAAGCAAAACCACAAACAAAAAGCCATACCACAAATCCTCATTAACAAAAAAAAAGAGAGAAACAAAAACCAACCAAACAACGTCAACCAAACAGGATCCATATCACAACACAGCTTTATGAAAGAGCTACATCAGCATAACTGAATGGACAAGCAAAAAAGAAAAAGGAGCATTTTATAGTGCAATCGCTGCCAAAGTCCTGGTCCCATCACCAGTCTGAAGAGATAAAATCTAGCATGCAAATACATCACATAGCACTTCAAATATGCAACAAACATTAATCAGTCCCATTAAAATAATTCTGTATCTCTCTTGGGAAGGAAGTTAATTGTGCAAAAATGGAGTAAGGCAGCTTTGAATATGATTAGTACCTACATTCTCTTATCCTTGATTGTCTCATAATCAAGCCACTATAGGTCATGTTTTGTCCTGAAGAAGCATCAGTCTTAGCTGGATAAAAGGTAGAGAGTCTTTTATTTTAATTATAATTTTATATAATATATATATTAGGAGAAAAATATATACTGAAAATAGGACTCTGATTAACACATCTTTTAATGTGGCCTTCCAAGAGGAAAACAGCCTACTTACAGACAGAATAAAGCCATGATGGTAAAAGCAAAGAGGGTCTTTCTCCTTCTCCATGCAGAACCTCTGTAAACCTTTCCAACATAAGAATTTGCTAACATGAAGAAAACATCCTCAAAGCTTTTGAACAGACAATATTGATAATGAAGACGTTTTCACATTAAAAGGCGTGCGTGGCTGTAAGCGCAGTTTCAAACATCTTTAAAAACTTTCTCAAAAATACCCCAACACCAAATATCCCTCCGTGCCCCCAGTCTGTACAGAATGATCCTCCACTGCCAAGAATCTTACTCGACAAATGGCAAAGCAGCTTTAAACCAACTGGGCTGCTGGTCTCGCCCAGGCTGTGTTCTCTGCAGCGGCACTGACACCTAAGTGCCTGCAGGAACGTGTAAGTGCCAGCACTCCCCTGTGCGGACCACAACTGCTATTGCAGCGTGTGTAGGATTCTAAAAAGGCCACACACTTCTGTTCCTAGGGACCCCCAAGCACCATGTCAAGGTGCCTGAGACCCCTTGGACTTTCAGGGGGCAAAAGGAAGATTAACAACAGCTGTTCACTGTGCATGACAATGCTGATCAACCAGCCCCAGGTAACCTCATCCCACAGGAGTTAACCCACAATACAACCTTACCCTTCCCTGCATCTTCTCAGTTATCTACTAGAAATGAGTCTTTAAGTTATCTGAAGTTTAAAATAATGTCATCACACTTGCCAATGAAGACATGTCCCAAGAAAAGCAAGACAGAATTTTAGAAACTGTAAATACAACTTCTGCATTCAGCCATTTTTCTTTTCCCCGCCACCACAAAGCAGATTTAAACTCTGCATTCAGGAAATAAGATCACAGCGACATATTTAAGTGTGACAGTACAAATTGTGCCACATATATGGAAATAATTTCTGATATTAATACAGATTTTTCAGTCAAATATGCCACATTATTGAAATCAAGAGGGCTGTAATAAAGCAAATAGCAGCAGAAGAGTAAAAGATGCATAAAATAGAGCTTTTAAAGGATCTCAGGATGTATTTGAGCCTGTTTCCTCACTATAACTTGACTTAAAACCTTCCAAATAAATAGCTCATACAGTTCTAAAAAACTTCTGCAATGACAATTGGTACCCAGGAATCTAGAACAGGGCTGAAATACCTTTGTCATTAGCAGTCTTGCTAATTTCTAAACTAAATTTACGTTGCTGAAATTGTACTCCAGTATTCTCTTTTCTGGCCCCCCACTGGACTTTGAAAATTATTTTCTCTGCAACACATATTAGAAGACAATTATCACATCTCTTCTCAGTTTTGTTTTCTCCAGATTAAACAAACCCAACTGCTCTCCCACTTAATAGCTCGAGTACTATGACTCTAGATTATTGTAGAGTTATATTGCCTCTGCAGAGGTGTTTATAGTGGTGTGACAATGCAGTGAGCCGAGCCAGACACCAGCCTGGCTTAGGTCTTGCCCTTAATGAGTTACTGAGAGTAAGGATTACACTGCTTCTGCTCACACATCTCAGTATAGTCACACAGGTGGTGCTGCATAAAAGGGAATTCAGAGCAATTGAGACTCCTCACTTTGAATTCCTAGAAAACAAATGCCAGGATCTAGTGAAAGAAAAGTAAAGAAGAGGAAGTATCTGAATGCTCTGTGCAGTTGAAGATGCCTAACCAGAAATTTCAGCCAAAGCTGTCTGGCTTGGAGACCAAAGGGAATATTCAACTTTATCACTCAATCTTTACTCGTTCTCACTTGCAGACCTGGCTTTCATTCTGACTACATTCAATCATCCAGGAACAAACTTAAGTCCGGCAAGAGGCACGCTTGTGCACAAAGAGAGTGAGTAAGGGATCTTCAGCACCATCCCCTGGACACTTTGACTAAAGATGCAAATGATACTCTGTTACTCAAATATCTTAAACTAAAAATTTAAGCCCTGAGAAAGAATGTTATCTAAAGTTATTTCTCCTAGATCAAGTGCCACAATGACATAGAAAAACAAATAAGAAAACTTACAGCATAAATACTACATCCTCCCCTCCATTTAAATCAATAAAGTTCAAACAGGAAGCAAAGCACATGTCATATTTTCAGAAGGAAAAGGATTAGGACCAAAATAACTCTTTCAACAGCGCAGAAAGAGAACTATTTTCTCTCTTTGACACTCCCACACACACTTGTCTTAGCCCACTCCCTAAAGCAAGCACTGCATTGTGTTAAAAAGCTGGTCCATATAAATAAACCACCTCTGTCCTCATAGGGGAGAAAAAAAGGTGGGTTTGCAGTACACATCCTGATGTTTCAGAGCATGATTTCTCCATTGTCTTCTTGAAATTCGAAGGGCCATTTTCATATTAATGTGGGAAATTTTCTCAATTGTCACCTGTGCCAACGTTTGCCCCCATCCCTGAAGTACCCACCGTCATTTGCTAAGACACAACAAACATAGATAGGCCCTGTGTACAGTTCACACTCTAACACACTTTCTTCTGCCAATTCCTATAACAGGCAATTGATGTCTGCTTCAGAAGTTAATTTTAAAATGAACTTAAAATGCAGCCTTCTTGATTTTTAGATCACTGCTTGACTTGAAAATTAGCTTTAACTGTCCATTTTTCCAACTAAGCACTGCTGTTTTCCAAGCCTAATGCCTTGAACCAATATGGTGCTATTATATTTACAGACAGACATACCACAATCTAATTTAAAAGTGGCCAGTTTAATGCTTTTGGGGTTGTTGTTGTTGCAGTAATTATTTGCGGATGCTTACTTAGACACATTAAGTAAAGGAAGTAACTTTGCATAACTACTCAGACAGGTCACTCCTGGGCAATATTTTGTTTCTGGGGGTGTTTCAAGAGCATTAACAGGAACTCACAAGGGATCTCCAAAACATGAAAGGCAGCTCAGCTTGTTTTTGGAAGAACAAACATCTTTTTTTTCTCTTCTCTAATTTAGAAAGATATGAAAAGTGGCCTAGAGATGGGAACTCAAGAGACATAGCTAAACAGCAATGATGAACACAAAGCCAGCAAATTCGGAATACAAATGAGACTTCAAAAAAGGATGAGGGAGACTAAAAACATTCATCCTGAAGGAGAAGATGTACTGGTAGAAAGGATGCATACATTTGACAAGAACTGAAGTAATTAATGGTGTGCACGCAGATTTCCCATGCATAGTTAAAAATCAAATTGAAAAGGCTCACCAAAATCTATATATTAGTGGTTTTCAGTCATCCAGGTCTGCCTAAAACCCAGACATCCTTAAATACAATCCTGCTATGGCAAATGTATCTGCTTACATGCCTCTACACTAAGCAGCAGGGAAGGACCTGGGAGTATTGCACAAGGATTTTCAGAATACATACAACTAAACCAATGCAGAATTTTATATATGGTTACTTCCAAGTGCTTTCCAGACGACTCCCACATAGTACCATTCCCTCTTTATGCATACATCTTACAGCAGCTTAAGCACTGATCTAGTCAACTGACCCAAAATGTTCTGTTTAGAACTCTTAACTGAGATTCATAATTTGTCAAGTACATGTTTTAGAAAATAAAATTTAGTCCTTGATCTAGCTGCACGTGTAATTGAATTCAAATGCTAAATGTCAAAAGTGTTTTCCTTAAATTTAAATTATTTATTCTTTCCTATTATCTCATGTGATATAGAATTTATATCTATAATTCTATATCGTGATAAACAATATATCATGAATGATAAAAAACAAACCAATTTTAAGTGCAGTATGAGGAGGAAGAAAACTAGATGACCAGTTTGTTAAATCTTTGCCTTCATCGGAAATTAGACTGGTACAACCACTGAAGTGCAAGTTCAGTTGTTTATTTGCATAGGAAAAAAAAGCCCCATAATACAACTATTATCCTCAAGTTTGAGCCCATGCCAGGAGTTAGAGCAATTCAGTTATTGTAGCTACAATCAAACATGACACAAGCAAAAGAGGGCAATACAAACTCTGTAAGCAGATCAAACTTCGACAAGTCCATCAGTTATAATGCACCTCGAGGCACTAAATGATAATAGTGTAGAGGTATTCAATACTGTCATTCAGAACTGCAAAATATGTAATTTTGAATCACAAAAAAAAAATGCTTGAAATTAAATCTGATGGCTCAGAAGGCCATATTGTCAATGCTGGCTTTAATAAGCTAGACTCTGGTGCAAACGATAGGCCAGAGCACAGGGATATTTCAACACATAACTTTTCACTGGTTCAATAAAACCTTACAGCCTGAATACCAGAGTCAGATGCACAAAACCTGTAAAAATCTGGGCCTATGAATACCTTCCTGAAGTACTGACACGGCTGATCAAGCAGTTCCAGACAATACTCCAATTACTCTGCAACCTGAGGAATCTCTGAACTGGACCACTTCTCAAAAAGAACCTGAACCAAACAACCAAACACAACTCTTAGGGATACAATCTCACTTCAGTATGCCAGACTTTACATAAACATTTTCATCTATTCACTTCAACATACTTAGCAAATGATGGCTAATGTAATTCTTTTTAGTTGGGAAACAGACACATTTTCTATCATCTCTATAATTACATCACACAGTAGCACTGCCAGTAATAGCCCAAATAACCCAAACATTTTATTCTCAATATTGTGCCTCATCTATCAGGCCATACGACATGGTCAGAGGCAAAATCTTCCAACTCAGTACTCATGGAAAGCCACACAGCAGTAACACATCCCCTCCAACATCAATTCGTTCGTAACCAAGCACCTTTAGTAATTGAAGCAAAATGCTTTTTGGTTTGGGGGCAAAAGGGGAATTCCTTTTTTCTTTTTTTTTTTTTTCTTTTTTTTTTTTCTTTTTTTTTTTTTTTTCTTCCTTTCCTACTAACAATATGAATGCTAAAATTCCAGCCTACCATGAAAATGCATGTTAATTTTGTTTATTTAGCATTTAACTAAGAGTTTCTGTCGGGTTTAAGTGAAATACTGGGATGCAACACAAAAGGAAATCTTCGCTGCCACCTAGAGGTAAAATCTTGAAGAAACACAGGGGAAGAAAAATGCATCCCCTTTTCCCTTACTCACTTAGAAAGCCAAACTCTTTGCTTTCTCAAGGCATTAAAAAAAAAATAAAAGTGCTACAAATTGAAACATGTTGTTTTCAAAAATAAAAACATGAAAGAGATTTTAGACACTCAGACTACTATCTCCTCTTTGGTAGTGACCAGTGTCAAATGTCTCTGAATGTTAAGTACCAGGCACACAGAGCATAAAACCCAGCCTCTGGCAGCTGCAACTTACAGCAGAAATCTCCACACATCTTCGTGTTTAGCAGTCCTTGATGGATGCCCTCAATCAGTATAAATTCTCTCCAAACCAATTTCTATCATCAACTCAAAATTGTCTGTCCCAATGGGTTTCATAACTCACTGACAAGGTAAAACACTTTTCCCATACCTTTAATCCACTCCCAGCAGATGCCCTCTTAAACATGCAAGAGAATTGCCCTCTTCACCATAATGCCACATTTCTGTTGTAGTTTATTTTTCTCACCACCATCAATTTTCCAGTCTTGAAAAGGTTTAGTGTATGTTATTTATCTTCACTCAGAAGACATTTCATAGTCTTTGTCACCTTTTTTGCATTTTGGCATACCCTTTCTTGAGCTGATTGGACAAAACCCAGCAAAACATCCACAATGTAGGATGGTTTGGATTTACACACTAAAAAATGTTGAGGTTTGTTTTCTTCTATTCTTGTTCTAGTAATTCCTAACTTATCTTTTTGACAACTGCCAGTTGCTGAGCAATTAGGACAGTTTATAGAGATTCCAAGATTCCTACTCTGTGTCCTGAGTTACAATAAATGTCACTATTGTACATGAACTAGTTTTCCCTACATATATTATTTTTCCATTGTTAACACTAAACTGACACACATTTTTACTCACTAACATGAATTACTGTCAGTTCTTGCTTCTAATATTCTCCCTGCTATACCTGAAATATTATCATTTCAGTACTGTCTTTCTGTGCAGTTTATGAATATGTTGACTATCAGAGGTTCCTGTGAGATTCAGATGCTATCTCCATTATACTATTAAAAACTAGCTCACTGCTTTGCTACCTATCCACTTGCCACTTATTAACCTTGAGAATTTTCCTTGGTTTTCCATAGTTGGCACACAAAATCTGCTCTCACAAGATTCTTTTGTTAGAGACTGCTATCAAGGGGATTTTTTTTTTAAACTTACCTAGGTCTTTCCCTCCCATATGGGTCTCATCATTAAACAATCCAAATAGCATGAACCTATATAACAATATCTGACTAACAGACTGGAATATTATCCCTGACAAGAAATGTGGATGTTTTTTACAAAATTAGTAACCATGTGGGCAAACACATTACTTAACTGACATTTCTACATTTTGATCAGTTCAGCAGCTACATTTATGAATCTTCTGTGAAGCTTTACTCTAAAGTGGCATTGCACCCCTCTAGCATCACCAACAATTTCAGTGGTGGATTGCACATCGCTAACAAGGATTCTGCAATTTTAAAAATCATCCCCTTCAGAACTCTTAGAAACATACCATGCTGTTCTGGGAGACAGTTACCATTTTGTCTCTTTATTATCAAACTTCAATAAAGCCCAGGCTGATTTTTTTCCTTACCCATGATTCATTAAGCACATCTGTAAAGTGCAAACTTTCCCCAAATTCCTCCACGCTGAACACATGCAATGATCTGATGTTGGTTCAGCTTCATTCTATTGAAAAATGATGTCATACATAATTATCTACAGGTAAATGGCAAGCTTTTGATTTGTGATTATTTTTAATCAGCCAAGATAGACCATTATAGCCACTAGGAAGTTTTCTCAAAACCCGTTTTGACCTACCTCATTCTTACTCATAATTAAGTCACCAGAATTCCAACACTGTTTTCTATTGTCCTCATTTGAACATCATTTATGTTTTATGATTTTTTTTTAATTAAGTGAAGTTCTTTCACCCTTAGCTTGACTGAAAAAGGTATATAAAAATGCTTGTGATGCAAAAAGGTTTTCTCATGAGTACTGCATGTTTAATCCTGGTTTCGGAAAATGGTACTTTTCAAACAAACATCTTGCCTTTATAGTTCTTCACTCCTTTTCAGTGCACATCGTAACTTTTTGGGGCATATTTACATTTTTTGCAATTTAATATGACTATGATTGTTCTGCAGGGAGAGCTGTCTCACAAATTCATTAATTTTGTGTACACTGGTCACTGTCAAAGAATGATCTCTCACAGTAAAGTACGACCTGCCTTCTACGCTGGACTGAATCAAAATTTGCTTCTGCATGTGGGAGTTCTCTGATTATTCACTCAGAGAACCCACACAGTTCAAGACTTTGCACTGTATCACTCACTCAGCTCCCAGGTCTGATAGTCAGCTGACAGACAGGAAATCCCTCTTATTTACCAATAATAAGAGTATCAATCCATTGAGATTCTTTGACATTCACGAATCAAGTAGATAAGTTAAATACAAAGCTCCTGTCTCATTACCAACAAGATAAAGGAAGTTTAAACAATCCGTTCTAAAAGTACTCAGAGTATGCAGGTTTATAAAGTGGAAAAAGCACTACCAAGCTAAAAACACCGCTTGTTTCTCCTCCCTAATGCATGATTTGTTTTCTCGGTTTATTTCCAGATTACCAATACCTTCCGTCGTTCAATTCCAACTCGGATCCCCAAACCAAAGCCTGTAAGCACAACCAAAGCACCCGCCAAAATTCCTGCTGGACATCTCAACAAACCACTCCAAGACAGCCCTTCTGGAAAGATACGCATTATAAGGACTGTGTCTAAAGCCTGCCTTCAAAGTGGAGGGAGAAGGTAAAAACTTTTCTGTGATCTATGACATTAAAATGGATTTAAGCCATCTGAATCTCAGCAGCAGTTGTTTTGACTGGGGAAACATCAGAAACCATCCACATGGTCAGCACATCAACGGTCACCAATCACAGGACATCAGGACAGCCAAATTCTTAGGAGACAAAGTTTACTGCATGTCTGCAGGGACCATGCTCTGCTCTGTTTTTTCTGGAGCAGTTCCAGATTTTGCCACTCACAGCACAAGAGCACAGGACACAAATAGGTTTCTACTATAAATTCAATTCTGACATGCTCTACAAGGAACAATAGTAAGGTTATCTCAGTAGATTTATAAAAACATGGTCAATCACATGAAGAGGGGTTGCAGAAGGTGGCATTTTTTCAAAGTTGGTCTAGCCAAGAAGTGTCTTGGTATGGACACCTTAAGTTCAACACTAAGGGTGGAATGAAGAAAGGCATAGAGAAATCTGCTCTCGTATAATATATTGAATTTAGAGAAATGCACAGCAATCCTTTCTGTGCCAAGCATCACTTTAAAAGCATGACATGAAGATAAGCAACTCCCTCCTCAAGGACTTAACTAGTGTGATTATCTCCACTCCAATTCATGCAGATGTTATATTAGGAAAACAGATGCAAGAATCAAGATGGACATTGTTTGCATCAGCTGTATAAACTCTCACCGTTGGGACTACAGTATTTAGATTTCAGTTTACTAAAACAGTATTTTAGAACTGATTAAAATTAGTATCAAGCTTAACAGTAAGTTGTGGCTTACACAGAAGTACAACTTTATTCTTGCATTCCTTCACAATTTTGCCCTTACTTTGAACTCCTCTCATTCACTTATAATATGTAACCAGATTCATGGCTCCTAGTGAAGGGTGGTTTTTTTCAACTGAAGTCTTTGCACAAGAAATTCTAGTTCATGCATGACAGAATTTGCGTTTTTGCTTTTCTTAAAGCGTAACTTCTTTAAATGAATTAAAATTCAAGGTTTCCCTTCAGCCAACACACACACAAAAAACCTCAAACAAAACACACAAACAAAAACATTACAAGAGACTATGCTTGTTGTTTCCAATTTTCTGAAAAATAGCAATTGTTGCTCTGCAAGAAAATTTCTCACTGTTCTACAGAACGTTAGAAAGACTAACAAAATGCTACAACTACAGCAAGGAACCCCCACACAAGAATCCTGTAATACCAACTAACACTAGTTACTGCTTTAAAATATAAAAATTAATTTATTTCTCTGGTATTAATGTCTCCCTCATTCTTCTTCCCCTAACAGAGTGCATTCCAACAGTCTAAATGGCTCAACTGATAATACGTGGGAAAACTCCTTACACATAGGTGTTTCTTTAAGAACTGCCAAATCCTAATTCCTAAAAAAAAGCAAAAGCTGGTGGTGAACACAGTGCCATAGCCAGAACTGCTATCCTTTAGCTGAAGCAAGGAGAGATTCTGATGCTTTCAGTTACCCGACTTTTCCCTTTTATTTCACAGCTAAAAATTTACCTTAACCACTGAGACAGTACAACATGTTAGCACTGCTGTGCGACTGGTTTTGCAAATCCTCAAGAAACCTATGCCTTCCTCAACAGCTTCACAAGAAATTCTCAAAAAGTACTTTTAAAAAAAGTTTTAAAAGATGAGTCTACTGAAGACACACCTGCATTAATATGCAGACATTAAAGAATTACTTTTCCACCGTAAAAAGGAAAGTCTTCCCGTTGTATTCACTAGATGTGCAGCTATCAAGTTCTGAGTGTCTGTATCATGTATGCTCAGATCCCAACACAGCTCACAGAAGCCCACCATTGCAACTCGCAGAATGAATGGACACTGATGTGAAGAAACACAGATTTCAAAAAGCAGCTGTCAACTTGGCATGCTTATCAGAAAGATCTTCAAGGACTGACCAAGTTCTGTTACAAGGAACAGCAAGCCATGGATGAGCCAAAATAAAGATACAAACCTCTTCACACAGAGCCCAGCACAGACCTCAGCTCTGATCAAGCAACAGCGCTCCCAACTGAATGCACTACCATGAAGAGTCTGCTTCTCAATAGCAGCAAATCACACATTACAATTTCATGTTAACTGGCACCCTTCAGTATGCAGAAAGAAAAGAGAACCCCTGGCAAAAGATACCAAATCCTGCAATAGCATCCTTTGCTTTAGAGCCCACACAGGACCCCACAAGCACTGCCAAATCATCCTCTGTGGTCCCACATTATACTTCTCATCTATTTGTGCTGCTGACATACAAGAGTTTTGTTCCTGTCTTGCAATGACACAATCAGTTTCTACCTAAGAGGGCCATGCCCCTCATAGGTAGATCCTACTTAAGGATCTAAAACTGACAGATGGGGATACTACACTCCTACAGGATTAAGGACGATACAGAAAGCATGAAGAATGAACGACAAGGAGTGGTAACTAAAAAGGAGGAAACTGGAAGAATTTGTGAAAAATAGAATTCCATCCCTCTCCCTCAAACTGACTGGGAGATGAGGCACACTGGTTACAGGCAAGATCCCGACATTTATAGCGCTGTGAGTGTTTCTCTTTTCTGTTCACGGAGGGAAGCGGAAAGTTGGTGTCCTTCACCAGTATGAAATAAACTCCTCCGAATTCCTTATCCTTCCCCTTGTAATTCTGAATGCAATGTAAAAATCACATGAAAGACTGGACAAAGTTGTGGCACAAACGGGAAAAAAGGAAGGTAAGGAAGTCCGGCAGTTGCATGACGTGGGACATGTAACACTAAACTGCGCTGCTAAGTAGAGAACGACGCCTAACCACTCCCTTCACAAATCGCATCTCAAAGGTTTGCTGAAGACCATCATCAGGCAAGACTGTTTAGGTTTTGTCACGTGACAAGGAAAAAAGATGGGTAATCCCTTCAGCATTTTTTTTCCCTGGGTTTTCTGGGCTTTTTTTACACCTACATATCACTTGCAGCAGGGTAAACATTCATGTCTTAAGGTGAGAGCAATTACCTTTAATCTTTAATAGGGACTCTAAAATAATGACTTCCAATGATATGGCCAAAAGCAAATTTAGAATTACATATCCGTACACCAGGATATATATTTATATATATTTTGTGTTTTCATACTCTTTAGGTGGAGTGTATGAACGATGTTCATATTCACTTTAAAAGTAGCCTTTTCTAACTACAAGCGGCTAAAATCTAACACTTTTTTGAGAGCTAAGTTCTGATGAAGATTCTGTAGTCAGAGCTTATTCTAGGGTTAATTTTAAAGGATGTGGCAAAAGATCAGTATTTCAAAAGTACATTTTGAATTCTGCAGTTATGGCAGAGATGTTATTTTTAAATAGGTCAGCAAATGAGGTTGGATAGTATTTTTTTTAACGAAACTTGATGTTTCACAGAAATAAAACTGACCAAGTCTTTCAAAGGTGCTCGCTAATGTGCAATTATTTTCTTGTATTGCTGCCTACATCATACATTGTGAACCCTGATTTCCCCTCCTACGCCAACTGATTTTAAAGCATTTTACAGTATCGACGAGATGTTGTGCAAATTAACCTTTGATTTTACCGGTTTTCATGGAAAATAACTACATAAAATAAAAGTAACAAATGTTTTATGTTTACTGATAGCTTGTGTCAACTTCATCCAACAACAGGCTCCATAAAAAGAACCTGCCAACAAGTTTACAAAGGTGGGCTGCAGACAGCAGAGTACCTGGTTTGCACAACACACACAAAGAATGTTCTTGGAGTAAAGTATACAGGATTGGGTTAGACACCTCCAGAGGTTATGTTCCACCTGAATTCTTTCAGTAGCTCAAAAATACTGTTGCAAAAATCCCAAGGGGTTTTTCATAACTGGAAAAGTTGTCATTCACAGTCTCACCTCAAAGTCAGATGGTTCATCCATTATGTCAAAAGTTTATCATCAAAGTCTTGCTCTATATCCAGTCTCTAAAGGAAAGCTGCCAACATTGTACCAGTCAGCTAACCACCCACCCCAAATGAAACCTGAGGCTGCTGAATGTGCAGGTAGGCTCTTAAGAAAAATTCCTAATGAAGAGCATTGGAACTGGGACTGCTTAAGGAACCCACATGAGACTAAAAATAAAAATTAAAAGCTCAGAAGCCTAATTAGGTCTTGTGAGCCCCCTTTATTACATATATACAATTTTTATATTGCTTTCTCTCTAACTATTCTCCAAGTAGCTTTCAAAGGAAATAAGCACCAATTATCAAGACACTAAAGAAACTGGAGTCTTTGCAGAGGTACACATAACTCCCAGTAGTTCCCAACTCTAGCCAATATTGTATTTAAAAGAAATTCAAAAAACAATCAATAAAATAGGGCACCATAAAGTCTAAAGTCATTTTAGGTGCCTAGATCTACCTAAATTTTCACACTAAATGTAAGCATCACAGACAAAACATCTTACAGCTCGTGGTTTCAAGACACATTGAAAAAATACAAGTGTATGAGCCAGGTATAACAACTATCAGGGAAAAAGAAGACAAATCAGTCACAGCACCATACTCCAAAGAGCAATGGCTGGAGAGAACTTTTTAACTCCTGCCCTTTACAGTAACACATGGCAAGGGTGATGCGACACACCCCAGTGAGCACATGGGTGATGCTTTTCAAGTACCACAGATACTTTTCCCCCCAAAGGCTCTACTATGGATTTACTGTTTCCTAAGCCTTACAGAACAGCAAATAAGTTAATGCCAAACACAATCACAGGATATTCTGGGGTGGAAGGAACCCACAAGGATCATACATTATGCAAAAGCCTTTCATCAAATAAACTCTTGAGAAGAAGATAGAGTTTGAAAGGTAAATGAATGCAAGGGAAAGCTGAGCTCTGAATTCAAATCAAGAGGATTTCCCATTCCCCTCGCCTCACTTTTTAAACTCTGCATAAATATATTTTTGTTAAGTGGGTTCCTGTTGTTACCTAGGTCCTGGCATTTACGTTTGCCGCTCCATCGTCTACCCCAGGGCTCTGATCGGAGACTGGACATCACCTCGCCGCAGAGATTCTGCTTACAAGAAAACCCGCCCTCGGTAGCAAGCAGGGAAAAGCAGGCACAGGGGGAAAAGCGAGAGTGGAAAACCTGGAGAAATAAATTAAAAGCAGAGAAGGGAAAGGCGGAGGGTGGAAGTGGGGAAAAAAAATTAAAGAAAACCCAAATCCAACGGAAGGAGGGCAGGAAAGGAAGGTGGAGGGCAAGCTCTCAGGCAAAAAAGCCTCAATCCCAGCGTGAGGAGCGATCTCCAGGAGAGGAGTACCTGGCGTGTCGCCCGCCCCGGTCTCGGTGTCCCACCACGGCTCCTCCAGCGTGTCCCCCATGCCGCCGCCGCCGCCGCGCCTGCGCACTGCCCGCGGGGCCGGGCCGGGCGGGGCCCGCGCTGCCGGGGGGCGGCGCTGCCTCGGGCGCGGCTGCTGTCACAGTGCATCTCACAAAATACTCTTCTGAAAGAGAAGTAGGCCTCCGGATGCTTTTTTTTTTTTTTTTTTTTTTTTTTTTAAGTGGAAAATATAAAAGTGAGAGAAAGAGGAAAGGAATTAAAAGTGTTATCCCGTTCTTCAGAACATTCACTTAATTTCCTCAAGCCGGTTTCATACCGTGAAATACCTGTTTTCTTGGTGGAGGTAATTCACGTAATCTTTTCTGAGGAACAGCTAGGCGCTTGCAGAGGGTGCCCCGTACCTTGGGATGGGTGTTCTCGGCCCCTTGGGGCCGGAGCCTGCAGGACAAGCGTGCCTATCCTGTATCTCTTCCCGCAGGAGCCGTCCTGCTCCCAGCCTGCGCGTTACCTGCTGGAGCACATCCCCAGTCAAGCCGTGGAAGCGAACCAGACCAGTGTAAGGACTGGGATTTCTCCTAAGGCGGCACTGTTATTCCGTGAATAACCCGCTCCGGTGATTTTTCTCAACTTCCATTGAAGTATACTATTTTTTTCCCCCTTTGAGGATACAGGTGGGTAAGGAACGTGCATGACAGAGAGCACTAGTGTCGTTCTGCCCAGGGCGGCTAGTGGACGTCACCAAGAGATTTTTAGCCCTTGGAAACGCCGTGAAACCTGTGAATTTCCCCGACTCGCGGAATCCGTCCAACCTGTGACACGTTAAACACCGTGGGGGAAGTCACTTAACGATCCAACCTACATCTGGCAAAACCGTTCAGCTTTCTGAAAACCCAAAACATTCAAAGCCCCGGCAGAGCTGCCCCCTCCCCTACTCCAGGGGCGCTGCCCCAGCCGCTCCCTCCGCGGCCGCCCCGCCCTCGGCCCGGCCCGGCCCGGCCCGGCCCGGCCCGGCTTCCGCGCTTTGCGGCCCGCGCCCTCAGCCCGGCGGCGGGGAGGCGGGGACGGGCCCGGGAAGGGGCCGGGAAGGGGCCGGGGAGGGGCCGGGGAGGGGCCGGCTTCGGGAGGAGCGGCCTCGCCGGGAAACACCTCCCAACGCGCTTTACGGCCGGGCGAGCGGGCACGTCAACAGCTATGGCGGAAGGGGAAGAGGCGCCGCCGCCGCCGGGCAGCTGGTGAGTTATGGGGGTGTGGGCGCCCTCCCTCCCGCTCGGCTCCCTCCCCTCCGCAGCGGGGACGAGGGGAGAGGGGCCGGAACGCCCCGCCCGCCGCCGCTCGCCCGCCGGGACCCGCCGCGCTCGGGGCTGTGCGGGTGGCGCTGGGAGCCCGCCGGGAGCCCCCCGCCGACGCCGGCGGCGGCTCCGGCTCTCCTGGGAGGAAAGGGCCCGTCAAAACACGGGCCGGACACAGAACCAGGGCCCTGCCCAGCCTGGAGCCAAGCGGTCTCACCGGTTCTAATGACAGCTTTAATACGCGGTAGGAGCTGCTCCAGGAGCCTGCCTGGAGTGGAGTTGCTTTGTTCAGTCAGCTTCCCCTGTCGCTGCGTGCTTGCTCTCGGAAACAGGTGACACCAGTAGGTCCTGCCTCGTTTTCTGAATGATTTTGCTCACCACCCTTCTTTAGCGCAGCTATTACTTATAATAGATTTTACGTTGAACCTCTAGGACAAGAATGGAAACTATTTCTGGAGCGTGTATAGGATCGTTTTGATGGTTACAGTGATGTGATTTTAGTATCTGCTAGGTGCGTATTCACTCAAGATTGCCGAGGCTTAAATAAACATTGTGTTTAAACACTGAAACTATTCTTACTGCACCCAACATCTCCATTTGCGTCTTCACTTTGTTGTTGTCTTTGCGCGTCTGCATTGCATGTGATTTCTTTCTGTGGCTCTGTGCCACACCATTGCTCTTTGTCCTTTCCACGTATATGCTTTTCAAGCCATTGCTTTACAGACGTGCCTTTTTATGATCACTTCCAACCTGATGGTTTTGCTTTTAGGCTCTGTTTGATGTGGTAGATTCCAAGTTTCCTGCAGACTGAGCCTAGCCTTCTTTGTGCTTAGTTATCTCACTGATAAAACATGCCTGAACACACACACAGGTGTAGGTGGAACCTCTCCTTTGTCTAGGTTGGTTCTACAAATACAGTTCTTGGTTAAAACAGCTGAGTATCATTAACTAGAAAATGAAAGTTAGTTGGTGTCATTTTTTATTCTTAGTTTGTTTTGGGGGGGGGGTTTGTTTTTTGGTTTTTTTTTCTTTTAGCTTCAAAATTTATGACGCTCTTTCTATAAGCAGAGTATTGTATAAACATTATTTCTAAACACTGGCCTGACTGTTGGGCCATGTAATTACAAAGTGAGGGATGGACTCACTGACAGTGCACTCCTGACACTTTGGAATATAACCCTGGTCATTGAATAAGAGCCATACTTCAAATACCTCTGGAAAAAATACTTCAGATGACTTCCATTACTAATGTTGGAATAATATTGCTGTCTCCCAGACCTCAACAAACTTCTCTAGAATTTCTGTTAAGGATGAGGACAAGTGTGTTTCCAGACACATTCCAAGGCACAGCCTGTTTGTTGATATTCTGCTTGCAGCTTCAAAACTATAGTAAATTTTATGTGCTGATGGTGCTAGAAAATGCAAACCTGAAGGCATTTGTTAAAACAGATCTAAGTCTTTATGGGAACGATTAAAGAGTTCTATACTTACATGCTACATTAATATGTGACAGTGCATCCTGTTACTAGAGCTGTGTGCTGTGAATGACACAGTTGCATTCCTTATTGCTTACTTAGGAACCTCACGTGGCTTTTTGGGTTTGTTTTCTTGTTTGGTTTTTTATTTAAAAGCCAGTTTCAGTGGAGTATTTGCTTTTTCATTTATGGATTTAAAGTGTTGTCTTGCATTCATATTTCAATGCTGTGAACAGTTGTTGTTGAAAGAGCTTTCTGGTGTAAATTATTGCACTACCGTATTTTGAAGTAAATAGGATTTCAAATTTTAAAAATACCCAAACATATAATGATACATGTGTATGCCTGAGCTTTGTTGGGAGCAAAACTGGCAGTGCTAATTCCATGTCCTCTCTTCACTTCCTTAGGAGGATTAAAAGGCAGATGGAATTTTGTGTTCAGAGGCTGTTGCAGCACCTTGAGTATGTAGAATCCAGATGTGGGTCTGACATAAATCCTCACTAACATAAAATTCCCTGTTTGTTTTCCCGGTGTTAAGTTGTCATGCAGTGCTGGTATCAGTGATTTGGGTGGGTGGAAATTATGATTATTTAATTATGAATTAAACCCTTCAACATCTGTACTGACTGTTTTTGCTCAACAAAAACCAGGAAACTTTGCCACTGCACAATAAAATAAAATTAAAAAGAAAACCCAGCATCACCACCACCCCAAACTTATATAGAGAGAAAGATGAGAGTGTAGTTTCTTTTTCTTCAGTAGATTCAAGAAGTTGTTATCTACACTTTTGATTTAAAAAGGAGCAAAATCAGATGGACTTTGTTTGCTAATATTTCTTTTGAGCTGTTTGGCATATACTCAAAAGCTAATTTGAGAAACTGCCAGCACTATTTTGTTCTGGAGGACATATTTGTCCAAAGCTAAGGATTCTGTGAGACACAGAGGAGGCAGGCTGCTTTCAAACTGCTGTAAAATCTTCTTTCTTTTTTTTTCTTTTTTTTGGTCTGCTTATTTGTGTATTTTAATCATAATTTCAGTCAATGCAATGCATCTAGTCAGTAGACTGTATGGACAGAAATAAGATGGCCTGTTCCTAGTTAAAATGTTTGTAATTGGAAGTTATAGATTTTTCTCTCCTCATTTATCAAGGAAATCGATGATTTGGACCTTATTTTTCTTGTCCAGATTTTCAAGCAGATTAATGGTTATGAATTAATTTCTAAAACCTTTTTGCAGATGTTTGTTTAATACTCAAGCTTCAGGAAACTTGATCAAGTAGTAATTTTTAAGATCTGTACTTGGAAAATCAGGACCTCAAGTAACTAAATATAACTGTAACCACAGATGGAATTGTTCCTGGGCGTTTAAATTTGCATTGGAATAACTCATTTTATGGGTCCCAAAACGCACTGCAACTGCCTAAGACAGCAGGGTGACAAATGTAGTTTCCGTGTATCTTTCCCATTCTCACTATCTGGCTAATTAGTACATGGAGCCATAGTATTTATTCTGAAAGCCCAAGAACGGAAAAGTCCTTTCCAGTTAAGCATGAAATTGAAGAAAAAATGTCAGGGAATTGTTTTTCTCCAAAATTCTGGAGAATAATAAATGGTTCAGTCGTGTGCTGGATACAATGGATATTTTAAGGCAAATGTGAGGGATTGATTTTTGTTTGTTTGCTTTCAATAGAGAACAAACACTCATTAATTTCAATTCAATGTAGCTCTTGTTGAGGCTTTTTCCTGGTAGTCAGGAAAATCCGGAATTAAAAGTAGGAACCGTAGTAGTGACTTCTATAAAAGTATGAAATTGATTGCAGTATTCTTAACACTTTATGTAGTTTATTGATCACTTACTATTATCTTTTCCTGATGTTCACATTCCCTTCACTAGTATTGATGACTGATTATTACCAAGTATCTCAGTCGTATATAAATAATACTTAGAAAAAGTGGTTTAAGCTGAATTCCAACAGTTGATCAATTTTTTCTTGCTGCCAGCTTACACATCTTAAGTTTAGAAAGGTCCTGTTTAATATCTGTGAAGATAACTACTTATTGATTATGTCACCAGACTGGCATGGATGTAAGAGATCCTTCTGTAAGTATGGAGATTTACTGCCGATACACTAACAGGAACATTTTGTATCATGACATTTTGAACAGTATATCATGTGGGGATTTACCTTTCAGGCCATGGCTGGGGTGTAAGCTGGAATTCTCCACATCTAACCAAAATTCTGAGTAGCACCTATAAACAGGCAGTGAAGCCATGGCAGAGCAGAAAGTACAGATGTTCTGGTGTGGAGGAGTTTGCCCATAGGGAGAAGTGCTGCTTTCTGTTCAAAATAAGTGTAATAATTGTCCATGTGAACAGAGGACTTCCTAGCTGCTCTTCACTGCTGAAAGACAAGGATCCAGATTGCTAGCAGTTTGCTGGAATATTTATAGAACAACTGACAGAAATAAGGTAAAACACAGCGAGTGGACATGTGTTAAAGTGTTGAAATCACTTTCATGTTTTGTGCTTTGCAAGTTAGCCTGAACAAAAAGTTTATTAGAAAAGAATTTGCTTGATCTTTGAAAAATCCTTACAGCCTATGAGCGATCTTGCAGTTGATGGAGGAAATGAGCACCTAATTGAATCACAGCAGAACAAAGCATTTTCCCCCCCTGCTGTCATTTCATTTAACTCCTTGTTGGTAACTCATCACATCTCTTCATGTGGCAGATGGGCATGTCAGTGTCTTGCTTTGTGAGGTGAAGTAGTAAAACTGGCATTTGCCTCTCATCTTTACAGTGTAGAAAGTGGAGGTGACAGCCCTTGGAAGAAGTTTTTGCAGATGGTGAGATACTGTCAAGCAGCAGAAGCACACGTTTGCAAGATAACACGTTGAAGTTGGTGTTAACCCGTGCACAGCTTTTTGAATGCTGGGTACTAGTAACTGGTAGAATTAGTCCTTGTGGGTTTGTGAAACATTCTTTGCCAGATGATTCTGTAGTTAGTGTAGATGTAATTTTAAGTGTTGGTTCAAGTAAAAATTACTTTTTTATTCTCAAAAGAGTTTCTTTGGGCGACATAGAAATGAAGTTAGAGTATTTCAATTTAAGACCTTTCTAGAAATGGAACATGTACACAGCTGTTGCATTCATCTCCACATACCTGTTCAATACTTGGATGTAGTTGTAGCAACTAGTTATATTTTGCATGCTGTAATCTAAGGCCTGGCTGTTGCTCTCTGGTCTGTTTTTCATACTCAGTGTTCACAGAAACGTGCAATATGTCTAAGAGCACCTCATTCTCTCCAGCTGATGTTTGATGTTGGCTTCTGTTGAAACTAGATCGTCTTAGAGTTCATGCAGTTCTGCTGAGAGTTATGAGGTTTCTTTGTGTAGATGCCCTGGAAATACTTGATTTTTATTCAGGGCTAACTGATCCATTCATTTAACTTCTCAGGCTTTGACCATTATGTACACAACTGGACAACAGGATAGATGATGGAAGTGCAAGTGTGCTTCCATACTCTTCTTCCCCTCCATTTCTGTCTCGGGAAAGGGATTGGCAACCTGTGCAACCTGTAGGCCTATACAAAACAGACTTTGGAAATTTTTTTTTCTTTTTTTGTAATACTAAAAATGTGAGAAAATAAGGCAAACCAGTCTCTTTGTAATCTATGCTTTCTTTCGTGCAAATTTGCAAAAATACTTGAAGAAAATAGAGTTGTGCCCCAGTGTCTATTCGAAATATGATTTAAAATGCAAACCAAAAAGTAGTGACAAAGAAGCTGCCTGATACAATGCAAGGCAAATGCTTATTCTTCAGACCTGTAAATACTTCAAGAAGTCTTGAGTAAAGCCAGCCAAATATCTGCACACCTTCTTCCAGGTCTGGGATTTTAATCCATTTGTCCAAAAGGATGTTATTTAGAAAATCAGAAATGTGTGTTTGAAGTTTTCAGGAGACCAAACTTGTGAATCCTTATATCAAGGAGTTAGTTATGGATATATGGAAATTAAAGTCGGCAAGAGTTCCACAGCTGACATTCTTTTTCTGTGGCTTTTTGAATTGACTACATAGTAGTCCTGGAGTAATTGAGAATTAAACTGGTAGTAGTTCAACATCTGTTACTCCATGTGTATAAATACATGTGTTATTCACCAGGATTGCATCTTCCCACATGAATATCTGTCCTGGAGGTTCTGTGTTTTGCTCTGGCTGTGTACCCCCTGGATGTGTGTTTAGCTCACCAGGTATCTGAAGCAAAGCCTTTCCTAAGGCAGATGTCAGAGCAAGTAGAGAAGAATTTAAAGGATATAGCAAGGGAGAAGTTTTGCCTATGGGACCTATGTGTCACTGCCATTGCTATTTTTCCAGTGAACCTGTTTTGCCACTGCTCTGCTCCATGATATTGAAATCCTGAAATCGTCAGATGTGGTTCTCCCATTACTGACAGCATGGAAACATTGAACCAGTCTGCAGAAGCTATCAGAGAGATTGTAAAGTAATCATTCCTGAATGCTGAATTTCTTCTTATCTATAATGCTTGCGAACTTTTGTTGTCTTACTACAGCAATTGTCATTAATGTTTGTCTCATCAATTTGTGTATTTTTCTACTCTCTGGGTTAACATTTTTGTATGTTTTAACTCAGACTTGTGCATATGTCCACACTTAAAATAATAGAACTGTATATAAATTTGAGTTTGACCAAAAGGTCTTTTCCCATTTCAGGGAAGGTGAGATTAAAAGCTGACTGTTCTAAACCTTCGAAACAAGTGTTCTGTTTTCTAGGACATCTAATATTTTATTTAAAATGATAACTCCACTGTCTAATTTAGGTGCACTGTTTGCTTTGTGTGTGTGTGAAAACTGAAATTGCAAGTTGCTGGAAGTTGTAAACTGCAACCGAATTTGCATTTTTATGATACATTTTGCAACATTGTCACTAAATGAAAACAAAAAAAAAGCAAACTTCTTTTTTCTTCTATGTAAATTGAATGGAGTTACAAGCAGCTTTAAAGTAGAAGAATAAATAACATTTTGCAAGTATTTCTTTTTAGTAGCGTTCAAGTTGTCTTATGCCTTTGCATATGTGTGGGATTTGCCTGACAGTAGTCTTCAGTCTGCATAAACATTGAAAACTAGTATAATTGATTTTTTAAAATTACATTTCATTATTTTAGGATAAAAGATCTTGCAGATGCTCTAGAAGAAGGAGGCTGTGATCTTGAAACTGTGAGAAGCATCATTCAAGGAAGGCAATTGCCTGCTGATCTAAGGGCCAAAGTCTGGAAGGTAAATATGAGCTTAAATCAAGAAGCAGGAAATACTTGAAGTTGTGTTTCATTTGAGGTAAAAGATTTAATTGCCAGCCGTCTCTACAGAAGAGATGTAGTACTGGAATTTTAATATGCATTGATGTTGATTCAGTTTAAGAATAGTTCTCTCTTCTTTTTTTTTTTTTTTTTTTTTTTAATTACTGGGTTCAGTAATTGAACAACCACAAAAAGACTCTAAAATATTTAGAGGGCTTTCTGGTTTTGTTTTCAGATTGCACTTAATGTTGTAGGAAAGGGGGACAGCCTAGCATCCTGGGATGGCTCCTTAGACCTACCTGAGCAGAGTATAATTCATAAGGATTGCCAAGAGTTAATTGGTGAGTTCTGTTACATTTGTATCATCAGTTTGAAAACTTCTGTATTCTCAGTTATCTTAAGGCTTTTTTCAATTAAATGATCTGAATGGTGTTTACATTTTGGAGGAAGATGAAAGAGCAGATAAAAATCAGTAAGAGACTGTAAGAAAATAATAGTATCTTACCTGCACACAGACTTTGGGCAGGATGACATTGTGGGAGTTTAAAGTATTAGCTTGCAAATGATATTTTGCATAGTCAGAAAGCTTTGTGAGATGAAAAAATAGTAATTGTTTTCCAAGCTCCATGTTTTAAAGCAGACATTCTTTGTATAGTGTTCTGCAGGCTTTTATTTGTGGAAGGCCTGGTTCTTAATCTGAAAACCTGCTGTAGCACGAAAATGCATATAACATTTGAGAGAAGAAATATATTAAACATTTTGGACTTCAAAAACTATTTGAAAGAAATATACTTCCTAATAGCATTTTCAGTGAAAGTAAAATGCTGTGTTTGTGCAAGCAAGGTGCTGCCAGGACAAAGGAGATAATACTCTGGTATGTCTGCAAGGAGGTGCCACAGGATCTGCTTGGCAGCTCATCACAGGACTGGTCAAACCCCTGATGTGATGCAGCAGCACTGATATCAGTGATCACTTGATGGAATCAATGAAGGCTCATTAATCAGGATGCATCTCACTACTTCAATAAGAGAATCTTCTAATTTATTACCTATCACTTTATTTATTCCTGTGCAATTGAAAGTTAAGGCAGAGGATGGAGTTGGTGCATGCATACATACCTACCATTTCTGAAATGCAGTTCTACACTTTCTAGCCTTAAAGTATAGTAGGACTTATTTTCTTTCTCTCTGTCCTGTAAAGGAAAGAAATGAGGGTAGAATTTCCACTCTCTTATTTAATCACAGTCTCTCCTCAGGAAGATGCAAAATGTCCTGGTTATATTCATAACATACAAAATTAAGCACTTTGGTTTCTGATAGTTCTCTTTTTGTATTTATTGGAAAATATTTTGTGATATGTAATGATTTTAACTGACAAAGGGAACAAATGTAAAGTTTCTTCAGAAAGAAGGTTATATTGAGGCTTCAATTTTTTTTTGTTGGATTAAATGTTTCTATTTCAATGTTTTAGCAAAGCAAGTAGTGTCCAAATTTAAAGTATATCCTCAGCTGGAATGTGAGTCTTATGTGCTGTTTCATTTTTCTGAGAGGTACAGAAAAGGAATGCCAAATATTGACTGCCTTTGATGGGAAAGTGTTAACGTCTTTTGTAATAAAAATAATTATT
Organism: Chamaea fasciata; assembly: GCF_029207755.1. Taxonomy (NCBI): domain Eukaryota; kingdom Metazoa; phylum Chordata; class Aves; order Passeriformes; family Sylviidae; genus Chamaea; species Chamaea fasciata. The sequence goes on along the minus strand of NW_027094087.1, from coordinate 20,510,077 downwards.
TACAGTAATGAGACTCGTGGTCTTCTTGTAACTAAGGGGGAAAGAGGTTTCCTAAAAATTTAATGCCACAATGTTAATGTAGTGTGTACAGATCTCTTTCCCACACCCTGGACAAAAAAAAATGTGATTTATAACTTAATGCTCAAATTTAAGTCTGTAAGCCTAGATGACCTAAAACTCCTGATTTGGATAAGTTTGCATGTCAGTCAGCTTTTGGGGAATTGAAGGTGTACGTTGTGGGTTGATCTATGTTGAAATTCAAATGAATTTGTTGTAGAGTTGAGCCTAAGTTGTGTGCTGAGCTCATCAAATAGGAGCAGAAGAGCAGCATTCTGTGCATTGAAAGAATCTACCTCCTTCTTTCATATAGATCCTGGAAACCCCAAACTTCTTTCAGCCTGTTGTTGCAGTATTTAAGTGTCTTATCCTACTGGGTTTATAAAACCGCTTGTGTTTTGATACCTTTTTAGATGCCTTTCTGTAAGAATTTAATCCAAATAGCCAGCTTTTTGTTTGTCTGGTATTTTGGGGGTTTTTTCCCTGTTCAGTCCCTGTTGGTACAATTCTGCTATGAAATAATCTCATCTAATTTCTCTGAAAAGCCTTTAACACAGTTTATATTACTGTGCCTGTTTCAGACCAGTTGTCGGTGCCAGAAGAAGAGAAATCAGTATTAATTTTGGATATTGAGTCTGTTATTACTTTTTATTGTAAATCACGCAATGTTAAATACAGTTCTTGCCTCGGCTGGATACATCTGCTCAAACCTCTGGTGCACCTTCATTTGCCCCGCAGTGATTTGTACAACTGCTTCTATGCTATCATGAATAAATTCATTCCAAGGTAAAACTCTTTTCCACATGTTCTATTTTTTTGGCAGTTGGAGTATTCTCTGAAAGATGTGCATATTGATTTTGGCTAGAGCAGCACCGTTTGTAGCCAAGTTGTCAGATTCTTTCATATGATCATAAATTTCAGTACCTGTTGGTTTGAAATCCAGGAGATGATTATGTTGGTTTAAGATTCAAGGAATTTGCATGTGACTAGATTCAATATGCCTTTTAAAGAATTATCATTTCATGCAATATCAAAAACATTTGTTTATTAACTAATTCACATAGGTTATGTGAAAGAGGTTTTTTTTCCCTTTCCTAGCATTTTTGGTATCTAAAATACTTCTATCCCATCAGAAACAGTCATTCATAAGCAATAATTAAGTCTCAAAACCTCTTTAGAAGTAGTTGATATTTCCCCTATGTTCTATTGAGTTGGGTCTGAAATCTTTTTTTTTTTTTTTAAGTTGCTAGATATTTTTGATGACAAATACTAAATTTGAGATTTTCATGCTGTTATATAGGTGCTCTCTCTAAAATGAGTTCTTATGTATGTTGGAGCACCATGTTACTTCAGCAGGGCTGGATAGTCTGTAGTTAAAGATCTTAGTCTGATTGCCTGGAGAGGAGATTCCAGGCTGGCTGATGGATTTGTGCCCAAAATCTGAAAAACGCATGTTTGCTGTAGTGGCAGGAAGCATTTATCACTCCTGTCACTTGACTCAGCTCGTGTCCCTTTCTGCTCTGAAATACTCTTGGGCTCTGTGAGCTGTTTGGGGATAGTGGCATTATGGTCAAATAACTTACGTGCTTCCAGTTGTAGAAGGCTTGCAGAGTATATGGTATTTGAGCTTCTCTGTAGGAATCTGGGTGGTGTTTCAAGGAGATGTAGACTCTTTTCCTGCTTTTTTCTTTTCAGTAGGAGAATGAAAGACATAGAAAGGCAATTTATAGTAGATCAGTGAATCTCTGCTCCATTGGTACCATGCTTACCTTGTTTTGAGATTTAAATCTGTTTTAAATGTTTCTGCATTGTATCATCTATCAAGTATTGATAATATTTCATTCTGCTGCCTTGTTAATTTAGTGGGGGTTTCAGTGTTTGTGGGGTTTTTGTTGGTTTGATTTGGTTGGTTGGTTTTTTGACTCTTGAGGCAAGCTGACTTCATGATCAGTCCCTGTGAATTAAAAGAGCAATGTACAGGAAATCATGTAATCACAGATAGTAAAGAATTGCTACTGTAAGTCTGAAAACTGCAATATTACTGGGGAGTTTATTCTTTTCATTGCTACTTTTTAGGGATTGTTTCATGAAGGGAAGACCCTTTCATCTATTTAGACTGTTGCTTCAGTACCATGAGCCTGAACTCTGCTCCTTCCTTGATACCAAGAAGATGACTCCAGATTCATATGCACTCAACTGGGTAATAAAGTGAAAGTAGGGAAACATAATGAAAAATAAATTTCTGTTAAAATTTAAGTACATGTTGCCAGCTTATGGAAGAGTAGTACAAGCAATTAGAACTGCATGTTTAAAGAAATTGCATGTTTTAATACAGTGTGGGCTTTTTGTCTTTAGTGTTTAGCATGAGGTCTTGTTAATGTCATGTTTCTGTTGTACTGGGTGAGACCTTATTAAGCCACTGATGTTAGAAACTTCTTGGAGTAAGGAAGAATGAGAGCAGCTGATTACTCAAAAAGCAAGAAGCCCTGATGTTAGTTTTGATTGTGGGCAGTTTTGATTGTATGTTGCAGATGTGGGTAAACATCAGTCTAACAGGTCTTTTAGAGCTGAAGTATGAATTGTTTTAAAAACCTCCCTGCTAAGACATATATGTATATCTTTTAGAATTTAGGCACATTTTACAACTTCTAAGGCATTAGTCGTTTCCTCTTCAAAACTGCCTCAGATTGTGGGTAATTACAAAGATACTTACCTCAATCATTTTTTATGTGTAGCAGGACTACAACAAAATTTTTGTTTCAGTGCTACTTCATATATGCAATACAAAATCATGGTACTGTGCTTGCACAGGCAAAGTCTGTAATTTAATAGAGAAGGCTTTGACCCATGAACTCTTCTAGGTTCTTTTTTCATACTCATTGACTATGTAAATTTTTTTTCAACTTTGTGTATTTTCAGCTAAAGAAGACTGAAACAAATTATTAAACTGTGAAGTCTGTATTTGTGGTTTTGTTTTGGTTTAGTTTTTGGGGGGGGTTGTTTGATTTGGTTTGATTTATTTTTTTGTTTAGTTTTGGGTTTTTTAAGGCTGCTGCCAATTTTAGTATAAAAATGTGTCTAGGAAAAATTTTAATCTTCTCAAAATCTGTCTTTCCAGTCTCATGAGCCTTCAAAAGAGAAATCAGGTCTTTTTTTGCCACTCAATTTCCATTTCTTAGTAGAATTTTCCTTAGTAAATACAAAATTCTTTGAAGTTGTTTACCAGAATTTTGGAACCTAATTAAAAAAGAATCTTCTCTCTGAAAGGTGGTAGTGAAGTAAGCTGGTGTAGCTGCCAATCCTCAGCGCCATGCTGCTTGGTGTACAACTTTAGGAAAAGATCTTAAGTTTCATTTTATATAAGATTACAGTAAAATTCCCTGTTTCATCTGTGAAAAATCTCTGTCTATAGAGGTGTAGCAGTAATACTTAGAGATATATAAGCAACATACAGAGACCTGCCATTGTCATCTTGTTCACGGATGTTTTGTCTTTAATTGCATTAGAGTCAGAATTGAGTAATTCTTTTTTTCTTTTGCTATAAAACTATACTAGGAAGTGTTGAAATATTCCACAATAGTGTTTTAAAACAGATACCAAGCTTTTGAAAGCTATAGCTGTGTTGATACCGAATTTGTGTGCATCAGCAAGTTCATTAAGACCCCAGTGAAGTCAGGTGGTATGCATTTGATTTAGGTGTGATTGTAAACCTGTCTGGCACGTATGGGCGAAAGTTCCTACCTTTTATTTGCTTTGAACTTTGTGTATCAGAGAGGATGTATTTTCAAGTGGGAGCATGGGAACGGGCAAAGAGTTTCTTAAATGGTAATGAAAATTTTCTGATGCTTGCAAATGTTTAATTACTCAGTCATAAAGCATCATAATGTACTGCTAAGTAAGTGATGTTGTTAAACTAATGTGCAACTATGTTCAATTAGCCCAATTCTACTGTGAAAAATAAAAATAATTATGTTTGCAGGATCCTTTCAAAGCTCTAATTGCTATGCTATTTGAGTAAATATATTCTCTTATGATTGTCTTCTTAGTATAATTGGTATTTAGCAGTGGCTGTGAGCTAAACAGTACTCCAGCTTGATTGTGTTATCTGTGGTTGAATTTGCAAGGCTGGCAGTGTACAGCAACTTTGCCTTCACAATAGTCATATTTATTCACTGATACTCTGCAGTGTTGTGCACTGTTTCCATAAAAATTGGTTTAGAGGTTAGAACCATCCTTCAGTACGCTGCGCAGATGTTGGTTTTATCGTAATTTTGTTGGGTTTATTTTCTTTTAGCTATCTTGTATCTCTGTTAAAAATGTATTTCTGATAAGATTGTTCCTGGTAATTGCTTTTTCTCACATTGTTTTCCAAATTTTTAGCTTGGAAGCCTTTTCTCATACTACTGTTCAGCTGAAGTCACTCAGGCAATTTGGGATGGATATCTACAACAAGCAGATCCATTCTTTATTTATTTCCTAATGTTGATCATCCTTGTCAATGCAAAGTAAGTGTATAGTTAATTCTTTGGGACATTCTTTGCTGACACTGTTTTAATCCAGGTTTGTTTCATTTTGGTTTTACTGACTTAATCTATGCCTGTGACTTTACTGTTTTCAGAGACGTTATCTTAGCACAAGAATCAGATAAAGAAGAAATGATAAGTAAGTACTTCTCTTACATAGCTGCTAGTGAATTATACTGTAAATATACTGTAATCCCCATTTATATATACTGTAATCCCCATTCATTACTATTTTTTGTTGCTAAAGAGCTAGATTGTTTATTTCCATCTGATTTTTCTCATTAATGAATCCCTTCACCCTCTAATTCCATTCTTAGTGTTCTTTTGCTGCCCTGTCCTTGGCCTTCTTTCCTTATTCCTTTTAGTACTCTCAGACCTAGTTTTGTACTTCAGTTTGAAGCGCTGGAAACAGTCACCAGTAACTGGTCTTTCTAAGCCCAATGCAACAGCTGTGAAATCCTTCTTTAAATCTACTGCACTTGTTGCATTTTCTGGATTGTGTTCATGGGCACTTGATTTGAGCCTAATTCATTGTTTTTATAGGAAATGCATTAAATTTCAGTGGAAAATTTAAATAACTCTTGCCTTTGGTTTTGTTTTTGATTTTTTTTTACATACATAATACAATGTAATTCATAATCTCTAGTAGTTCAAATGAGAGTGCTTGGAATTTTGTGTCTTTGCCATACACTGCAGAAATACACCCTTGGGTTATCCTGGACAGAGAACAGTGCTACTGCTTAAGTACTCATTTTAAAGCATTCTCATGATGAGAGCTCTTTAGAAAAGTAGCTGACTTAGAATTAGAACTAAACTATAAAGCTAAAACTATACAGAAGTAAGAATGTGGTAAAAAAATAATTTGCATAGAAGGTTCAAACATCTGGCAAAAAGCATAAGTTTTCTATGGATAAGGAGTATTTCCTGTGTCTTCATTTTTCATCTGGAAAGTGAATCAATATTCTTGTTTAATCAATACACTAGATTGTTATGCCTTATTAAAAATACGTTCTTTTATGATCTGTGTTGCTTGATTTCTGTGTCTGAAATAGTGTTGCATTTATGTTGTTTGTCTGTCTCAGAATTCTTAGAAACATCACCAGCCAATCTCGATTTAGAGGATATAGAAGATCTGTTCTCTTTGGCACAATATTACTGTAGCAAAACTCCTGCTTCTTTCAGGAAGGTAATAACAGTAATTTTGACATTCTGTTCTTTTTGCAAGTGTTTAAGCTCCTGCTGACAGTAACTTTGAATATTTCATTGCGATATTCTTTTTTTAAGCAATTTTTTTCATGTTGTTACTCTGGTGGAATTTACTGTTAGGATCTTAGAAAAAAGATAAGGTTAAGTGAAACTTATGAGACAGAAACTTCCTTGCAATATTCTCACTTCATCACTGATAACCTAATTTTCCAAACAAGGTTCTCGTAAGAACTGATGCAGCTAAACTTCATATTGACACAATTGCATTGTAGTACACTCCACAGCAGTGCTAGCTGTATTTGCAATAACAAAGAGGAAAAAGTCTCTTACTATAGGTAAATCTGTTATCACCTGCACTGTTTTTGTAGCTCTTCCTTACTCAGGACATCTGACTTAGTGAATAAATGAAATAAAAGTATTTGATAGCCATTGCCCTTGGCTTGTATGAACTTTCTCTGATGTGTGTAGACAGGTATGGGAGGCTTTTTGTGGGGAAAAACCAAAACAACTAAAAACCAAATACCAGAGGCACTGCATCGTGTTGGCATGGTTAAAGTGGTGAACAAGTATGCCTGTAATGGAAGTACAGACCTTGCCATGATTTTCAGAAAGAATTTCAGTTGATCAAAGGTTTCATTACTATGTGGACAGGATACACATGTGGGGAACTTAATATTTGCAACTTAATGGATATAGTTTTATTTTAAACTTTCACACATAAAGACAATGGCTTCAGTTAATCTTTTTTTTTCCTTGCCTTATTAGGACAACCACAGTCTTTTTGGCAGCAGCTTGCTGGGCCTCAAAGATGATGACACAGACTTGAGCCAGGCTCTCTGTCTAGCAGTTTCTGTGTCTGAGATTCTGCAAGCAAATCAGCAACAAGGAGTCAGTAAACTGAATTAACCTTCCCCCCCCACTTCCCCCCCAGTTTTGTACAAAAGGAAAAGAATCAATCACTAACCATTAGTTTTAACTGCTAACAGCACAAATGAGTATTTGCTATTTCAGGAAAAAATATTTTTGTCTTGAACAGTTCTCCCTTGTAAGTGATCTGCTGTCTTCAATGCATTTGTGCTGTAGCAAGGAGCATAGGGGAGCTAAAGACAGCTGATTTGAATTTGAGGAGTGTGAGCTGAAAGTAGTGTCTTACTGATTTGAATTCCTTTCCAAATGAAGCTACTGTAGAGGAAAATTTAAAACTCACTACTCAGTACCTTTCAGAAGAATGCTGTTAAGGAAGATATGTCTTTTGTCAATGAAAGGTTTAAATGAAAAAAGAAAATTGATTAAACCTGTTTGAGTAGAAGTTAATTGGAGCCACAGATTTTTAAGACCCATATATGGATCATAATGTAGTTAGATTACAGTGTTTCTTATTGACTACTGACTTCCTGTAGCAGTTTCCAGGCCCCAGTTTTGTCATGCATAGTTTGGATTTTTTCCTCGTCCAAGTTAAGTTAAGCATCTGTTTATATCCTGTCCAAGTTGGTGGGATATAAACCCATCCTTATGTGCTGTGCTGATTAGTAGGGTGCTCTTGGATTGTCTCATACCCACTGTGTTTCCTCTCAGTAGCAATTACATAATTGCACTTGGATGATCCTTTCCCAAGCACAAGCTGATGTATTAATATGCATTAATATGATGTATTTCCATGCACACGTTGATACTAAAATACTACTGGTGGTCTGGTAACTGTAGACAAAATTCAGATTAATCAAATGAAGTAAGATATTTTTTAATAGCTCTTAGCCTCTCTGAGCAGTTTCTGTAGTATAGGAAATAGTATTAGAATGTAATTGAATTCTGTCATTAATTATACAATTTTAAAATTTAGAAATTTCTCTTTCAGGAAGGAGTGAGATTCTTTGTAGTGGATTGTCGTCCTGCAGAGCAATACAATGCTGGGCATTTATCAACAGCATTTCATTTAGACTCAGATTTGGTTTGTATGCTTTTTGTTTCTTTGCTGGTATTTGAATCCTAACAGAGACAGAAGGGGAGAGAAATGCCTGCCTTGAAAAATAAAGCATCCTTAATTTAGGCACTAGTTTGTGAACTGCCGTGTCTAGCCACGTGATGGTAAGGTTTCAAAAATAAGGTTCTCTAAAGGACATGGTAGAACATCATTTTTACTGAGAAGTTTGGTCCTTAATGACATTAGAATTTGGGATTCCAGACTTCGTGTTCTTTGGTTGGGAATGGAAACCCATACAGACTGAGAACTAAACATTGCTTGGAGGAGAAATCTCTTTTTAGTGTCCCAATTTCCAGTGAAACGTGTAATTAATTTTTTAAAAGAGTAGGGTTTTTTTCTTTGTCTCATTTTTTGCCTCAGCCAGTCTTATTACAGTCTGTTTTACAGGGCATATAACTTGAAAAGGATTTGGTTGCTTCTTTAAAATTTTTGCTGTACAATATGAAAGAGAAAGTGCCCAAATTAAAACACTGAGATGTGCTATGAATGAATAACTTCAATATTTTTGTACTTTCTATTTGATTCTGAGTTGCTAATTGAACATTCAGTTGTATTTTTCTCTGTCCTTTTTTCCCCCCAAAATCACTTCCATTTTAGCAGTGTATTCATCACTTCTAGATTAGCCCTCAACTATTTTACTTTAAGCAGTCTGTAATAGCTGTATGGAATGATTTATTTGGATATACACTACAAAAGACTTTTATACCTTAGCTAAATTCAATCCCTCATCTAATATCTTTATCTCTCTAATTAAAATGATGCATTATTCGGTATTACATGCACATATATAATATTAAATGTAATTACATAGGAGAGAAAAGGAGGCTGAAGGGCGACCTTAGTGCTTTCTGTAACTATCTGAAGGAGGTTGTAGCAAGATGGGTGTCAGTCTCTCCCAAGTAACGAGCAGTAGGACAGGAGGAAGTGGCTTCGTGTTGCACCAGGGGAAGTTTAGGTTGGATATTAGGGAAAATTTCTTCCCCAAAAGTGTTGTCAAGTATTGGAACAGGCTGCCCAGGGAAGGGGTTGAGTCACCATCCCTGAAGGTGTTTATTACTTGTAGATGTGGCACTTAGGGGTGTGGCTTAGCAGTGGAGAGTTGGCAGTGTGAAGTTCATGGTTGGACTTGATGACAAGGGTCTTTTCCAACCTTAATGATTCTTTGATATTGTGTGGTTTTTAACGTAGATCAAAAATCATTTAGGAAAAAAAACTTTGCTGTCCTATGTGGGTGTTCTGCTAGCCTTAATTGAATGTCATGTTCAGTGAAGTAGAAATAAGCATTTTAAATTTTTAAGTAGTACAAATAGCTGATAGTATATGAAAAAGGAGTCCATGCAAACAAGTCTTAAATCAGTTCATATGTATTTAAATTGTATATTGGAATTAATGGTCCTTCATGAACAATGGTGGCTGAATGTCACCAGGTTCATCCTTGTTTTTTAAAGTTCAATGCTAGGAAAATACTATGGGGAAAAGATCTTTGTGATGAAAAGTCATTAATGTAATTTCAGTGCATTTTATATTCCAAAATAATTTATATATATATATATATAGTATTATAATAATTATTGTAAGGAGAGACAATGGGGAAAGAAAGCGTTTTGGAATCCATCTCATTTATAGTTAGAGGAAATAGTGAGATTTAGGACTGTGTAATAAAGCAGCAGCCTTTATCTCTAGGAAAACCCCAGTTAAAATTCAGCCTTACTGATGGCTAAGTTGTGTACTTGTGACTTTGTCCTTCATCCTTTAACCCACTGTACAGACAAGATAATGAGAATCCCTTCTGGCCCTTCCCTGTCCCCCTCAATCCAGTTACAGGTCAAAATTCCCTTATGAGTTTAAATAAGTACCTTCCCCACAAACACAAGTTATAATTCTGGCTGTATTGAGAAAGTCCTTGTTTCTCCACCTCTTTCATATAGAACACATGTTTTTGGATGCATGGTAGCCCTTCATATATCCCAGCCTTAACTTTTTGAGAGTACAAAGAATCACAGATGCCTCCTTATACTCTCAATTGTAATTTTTTTCCCCCTAAAATCTTGATAAGTAAATGAGAAAAAACTTAGTGGGTTGGCAACAAGAGGAAGACTTGAAATTCTAGGTAATTTAAAGGGTTTCAAATCTCCAAAGTTTGAATGTGTTGTGCCCAAGCATGCGTAAATATGGAAAGCAGTCCCACTGCTCTATTACCAAATTGAGGCAACATGAAAGTTGCAAAGGCTTGTTCCTCTATTACTTGATGCCTTCAGAAATAAGCTAACAAATACTAGGTGTATTTCTTTCCTGGGGAGAACAAGTGGGATGAGGAAGTAAAGGACCATTCACAGTGTTCTTGATGTAACACGAGGTCTTGGTCAGGTTCTGTGGGTGTGTGTGTGTGACTTGCACAGTGCTGATGTTGCCTTGCTTCTCAACAAACTAGCCATTCTCAAAGTTTGTCCCCTTTCACAACTCATGTTACAATATCTTGGTGTCAAACTGCATTTTTTGTTTGTTCGTTCCCCAGATGCTTCAAAACCCATCAGAATTTGCACAGTCTGTAAAATCCCTGTTAGAAGCACAAAAACAATCTATTGAGTCTGGCTCCATAGCTGGTGGGGAACATCTCTGCTTCATGGGAAGTGGCAGGGAAGAAGAAGATATGTATATGAACATGGTGTTAGCACATTTCTTACAGGTACAATTAAATTGCTATTGATTTAACTGGAGTAAAGGGTGTCTGCATGTGTCATTGATGGTAAATGGTAACACATTTTCTCCTTAAAACCTGAACTGGTTTTTACATTAGTTGAGTTTACAGTTTTTAGTAAACAAACTAACCCCTGTTTCATTACCATTCTTGCCAAACTCATCCCATGGGTTTTTGCTCTGATCACAATTATCTTCTCTGTTTCAGAAAAATAAGGAATATGTAAGCATTGCCAAAGGAGGCTTTATGGGTAAGCTTATTAATAATGAACTTTGATTTGAAAAGTCTTGATATTTTAACACTCTTGGTATTTTTGAGGCTTTTGCTAAAAACCATCTAAATGAATAGCAGCTAGGTCTCATTTGTCAGGTTTTTGTTTTGTGTAAGTAAACACTGTGCACTTACACATTTGTGGTTAACTCTTACGATTTACCCAAATTTCTGAGTGGTGAAAAATTAATGCAGGAATTGGGGAAATTCCCTCTTCCAACCTGTCGTTCTTGATGTTTTAGCCACTGTAGATTGCAGATTCATATGAAGATGCAACTTCATAATTACTATTTACTGCTGTTACAATTTCTTAAATCAGGAGTTCATAATTCTGCAGTTGATGTTGCTGGAAATAATCAGACTCTACAAGAGTGGAGAGATCTGTGCTACAATGTAGCAATAGAGGCATTTTTAATCAATGTGTGGTGTTGTAAGAGCTGTTTTCAAGATCAAAGAAATTATTTATATTATATTGATATTATTATATATTGATATAAATATTTTAATTGCTGCTATATTCTGAGTGTTTACTAAAATAATTAGTATAGCAGCTAGATAAATAGGCACTAGATAATTAGATTATCTTAATGCCTTTGTACCACTGAAAGAGAAGCTGGAGATTATTATAGTGATTGCTGAATCTATTTTATTGAATTTTATTGAATTGAGGGGGAAAATTGTTACTGATTAGTCTCAGGTATATACAATATTTCCATCAACAGACTAAGTCCAGTATAATTCTGAATGTCTTTAATGGCCTTTTAACAGCCCTCCAACAGCACTTAGCAGATATCAATGTGGAAGGACCAGAAAATGGGTATGGCCACTGGATTGCTAGTACCTCAGGCTCAAGAAATAGCATCAGCTCTGTTGATGTAAGTGAAATTTTAGCGTGTTACAGTGGGATGGGAGCCCTAGGTGTACTGAATTTTTAATTCACGTTCCTCATTCTATTCCATGAAATGCATTAATGCAAGTCATAACTGTTTTCACTCGTGTGTTTAATTTCAAACTATGATCACAGTCTAGTCAGAGGTGACCTAAACATTTTTATCCTCTTGAAGGGAAGAATTTGTAGTTAAGAACTTGATGTAGTCATTCTCCAGCAGAATATATGCAATAGACAACTCTTTCCCTGGCTCTTACTCACTATGGGAATAAGTTATGATAAAGTGGCATACAATTTCATGGCAAAGCTCAAAATTTTGTATTTTCTACAGCTGATATGTTATCTGTAGAATTAAGCTTTTAATTTAGATGCAATGTATCACTAGTAGGATTCCTTTGTCTAGATGTCCATAGCAGAGTGCTCAGTAATATAGTTTGTCAAGCTTGCTTTATTGGATGATATTTTCCTCAGTCACATATAATTGCTGCTATTTGATAGAACTCTAAAGAAATACTCAGTTGTGTAATTAAGGTTCTACTGAGTACCAAAAAGTAAATTGCTGTTGTGTAGTCTGTTTCCTTTTTAATCAATTCGTTGAGATGAAATAACATACTTTTATATGACTAATCCTGAGAGGAGGTACTTTTACAGGGTGATTCTCCTAACGGTTCAGGTGATGGAAAAGGAGTGAAGTCCCTGGTGAATAAAATGACGGTTGCTTTGAAGACTAAATCTGTGAATGTGAAAGAGAAAGTTATCAGTTTTATTGAAAATACATCTACTCCAGTGGACAGGTGTGTCATTTATATCTCACTGTGCATTAGCTGGGACAAGTGGCGTCCTATTTCATGTGGCTGTTTAGTCAGTGTGAAAGCTGGGCTAATCAGGAAAAAGTTGTCTTCCACATTCAGTTTTTTAATTTTCCACCCCAACCCTCCTCACAATTTTATTGTCACCCAGGGAGCCTACTGTGCTCTTTAGTATTGCAAGGCCAATGTGGGTCTCTGTTGCCTTGAATCTTTATCTAGAATTTTTCATTTAATTTCACTTCTTATAATGTGTCAATTTTGTGTTCAATCTAAAAGTGAACAATGATTTCAGTTCCTCCCCACCCTGACTCAAATGAAATAGATTAATGACAGCAGAATTCTGGGTAGGTTTTTTTGGTTGGTTGGTTTTGTTTTGGTTTGGTTTCTTTCGCTGCTGCATCTTGCCAAATTGAGTTTACCTCTTTTAAAAACCTTGATTTCTTTTCAAGTCCTTATGTAAAGCTGCTTTTCAAACTCAGAATCCACTGTTGTTTGGGTTTTGTGTATTCAGGTACAGCAAGGAATGAGAAGGTGCAAGTAGATTGAAGAACACTTTCAAATTTGGAAGTCATCATTCCAAATACTTGACTAAATACAAGAATAACAGCTTTCATCTGTCAGAGCTTTAAATGAAATGCCTTGTTGTAGTTCTTTAAATTCCAGCCTTTGAAGGTATATGTTGAATACCAAGACACTGGTATTCAGGAATCTCAGAGACCTGGCATTTGTTTGACAGCAGCATTTGAAATATCAAATGAAGAGAAGTTTTTAATAGTCTTGTACCTCAGATCACTCCTTCTTTTTGTGTTGGAAAATGTTTTTCTAAATTACTATTATTACTTCTATTTCACAGTTAGAGGAAAAACTTCTTAACTAGCGTTTGGTAGTAGCTTTTCCTGTGTGAAGAATTAAACTGAATGCGTGTGAAGATTTAAACTGAAAAAGAGTAGATTCAGATTAGATATTAGGAAGAAATTCTTTACAGTGAGGGTGGTGAAGTGCTGGCACAGGTTGCCCAGGGAAGCTGGCTGCCCCATCCCTGGCAATGCAGAGGGCCGGGCTGGATGGAGCTTTGAGCAATGTGGTCTGGTGTGAGGTGTCCCTGTGCAGGGCAGGGCGTGGAACAAGATGGTCTTTAGGGTCCCTTCCAACCCGAGGAATGCTGTGGAATCAAGTAATGCTTACATGTAAGCCATAGGTAGCATAGGAAATGCATCTTTTATTAGATTTTTTTGCAAACATTTTTTTACCTTGTGTCCAGCTTTCATGAAGCCTTGGTTTTATTTACAAGCATCCTCCTTGAAGAAGATACATTGCCAATATAGAGAATTTCAGCTATTTATCTAGGTTTTTCCTTTACATTTTTATAATTCTTTTGTTCTGTCCTCTGCCCCAATGTACTGTAGAATACCTTTCAATATTTCCTGGCCAGACAGAGCAAGCATGGAGCGGTAAGCTTGATAATTAAGCAGTCTGACTAAAACCACCTTTCTTGTATTTAGCATGGCATCACAATGTTTGTAAGCATTGGTTACACTGACAAGATTACTTGAGTATTTTGATATTAATTTAATTTTTTGAAATATATTTAAACTATTGCTTTCTACAATCACTGGTCAAGAGACTAAAGGAAGAAAAGGAATGTATTGGCAGTGCTTTCTTCTCTTAGTTTCTGCTTTGTTATTTCTATTGTCTCCTTACTATTGCTTTTTATGGATTTTTTTTTTTTTACCTGTCATTTCCTATATACATTTTATTAGTAACCTGTAGTAGTAGAAGACACCAGGAGCAATTACTGAACAAATTATGGCTTAAGGTTTTAACAAGAGAGACTATAAGTGTGAAAAGTAAACTTTTCATAAAACATCATCAGTACTTAGATATGACAGGGAACCCATATGGAAATTCTGTCTGGAAGTCTCAAATTCTTATGCTTCTTATCACATAGTGGTAGAACATGCTGAAAGAAACAGAAAGAAACATGCTCATTACTGGGAAAAGAAAAATTATAAGTAAATATGCTTTGCAATTCTACCTCATCTTGTTCACATAACTACTGCATTTCATGCAAATGTGGAGGCCGCTCACATTTGCCTCACATACAGTGTCTTAAAATTATTTCAGAAATAAAAATTGTGAACTGATTTTTTATAAAATTCCTTGTGCTAATTGATTATGCTCATGCATAATCACTTTGGAACTTTGGTTGTACTTTAAGAGTTTTGTAGCTTTTGATCTCCTTACACTGAAATGCATGAAGATTAGTGCCAGATGAATTATTGAAAATTTTAAAAGTGGGTTTTCAAGGATTTTTGACTAATTTTTCTCTCAAGTAGTTTGCACATAATCTGAGCTGGGATTCACCCAAAAGTATCCCAGAAAGGTGGTGTTTTTGTGTGCAAAATCAGTAGTAATGTTAGCCAGTATTCTGTAAAAGAAGAACAATGGGAATGGCCCAATAGCACATAGTATGTTTTGTTAATTTAGAAATACTAAAGATCATGGGGATTGTACCCCACGTTTTGTTGATCTGTTTCTAGAATATAGTAAGAAAGTGTTAAAATACCAAATTAAATATATGGTGACTCTTTGATAACTCAGAGATGCATGAATCTGTATTTGTAACCAAGAAGTTTTGATATATTGAGATTTTAGTTTGGATATTTTGCTTATTCCTTTCACTCCTATTGCACATCTTCTTTCATTGGGTAGATGCAATAATAAATTAGCTCACACTGTATATCCCTAGAGTATTTTCTCTAAATTATAGTTCTTAAAAACCGAGAATGGCATTTTTTTTTCCTGTATCCATTCAATTAGGTCTACTTTGTGTTTATCACCAGGATATTTCATAGGGCAGGTTTGCCACCAAAGGACGCTGCATTCAATTTGTAACCATGTAATGATGGCCTTCCATGTAAAGGGTTAAAAGGAATCAATTTCTAGTTTAAGATGTTACCAGGCTTTTATAAAGTTGCGTTTTACTCTCTTGTTACTCTCTGGTCCTGACTAACTTCACTTGATAAACATCAGTGAGATCTGCTCTTAGGTCGGCTCTGTGTAACTCAATCTGACATTATTTAAATATGCTGCTTCTTACTCAATTGGTTATGTATTACTAAAGCATATTTACAAAAGCCTCCATATGGAAGCCCTCTTGAATTGTCAGTGTCATTGATGCTTATTGTCTTAAACGCTAATGAGCATGTTGTTGTATGTTTATTTTTGTGCCATTGTAGACCACATTTCTGTTTGTTTGGGTTTTTTAACTTTTCCTTATTTTGTTTATATTAGTAAATTTTACCCATAGAAAATGTTTTCTAACTTTGAATTCTACTTTTCACATATCCCGAAGTAGTAGCATTAATTTACCTGTTACTAAACCTGTTCCCTGTCCAGCTTAGTTCTACAGTAGCATTTAAACTGGAGTTGTGCATGTACTTAAAATAGGATCCAAGGCTTAGAGTTGGTAGGAAACATAAATGCACAGTATGGGGAAGGAGGTTATTGAACTGGAGGAAAGGGAAAGGCAAGTTTTTTGGATTTGTTTTGAGTTTTTTAAAATTGCTAAGCACTGCTGCTTCTAAAGGCTAAAATTATGAGCTGTTTGGTTTTTTCAGAAATTGCCTGTATTGTTGATTTCTGAACTTTCAGGTTTTTCTCATATTTTTCAGGTATTCTCAACAGTTGAGGGCAAGAGCTTTTAATTCAGCTGTGACCATGTAATCACAGCATTCTGAGCTGAAGCTTTAAAATATCTCAGGATTTGCAATCTTACCGTCACACATTACGACTCAGTTGTGTGTGTTTGTGTCATTTGATATGATCTATAGAAACAATTTAAATGTGGTTTTTGACATCAGTATCACAATGATGCTGGGATTGTAGCAGTAGAAAATGTTTGAGCAAATATTTCAGGATTTGACTCAAGCTGGGATAATGAACAGGAAGTCCGAGTTTAGACTACAGAGGATGGTTTGTAATAACCCCACTATGTAGTTCTTAAAGCATTTTATTATCCTTTGAGGAATTAATCAGAAAAATTAACAGCCCAACATGTTAGTTAATATTCTTTGGTTTTTGCTTCATCTGAATTTGGCGTCCTTGCAGAGTTGCCCTGACTGTCCAGATACGTTTTAGTTTCATGCCAGAAACTGTCAGTTTTCAGGTCTCTAACATATGTTGCCATTTGAGAAGGTGAGCAGAAGTTGGAGATTTTTTAAAACAAAACACCATTTCTTTTCACTTTGTTTGTTACAACAGTCAGCCTCACAAAGGGAGTGAACTGTGCTTTCACTAACCAAGTTGCGTGATGGGTCACTCACATCTTCTTGCAGGCAGCTTCATGAAATTCTCTTGTCCTTCTCTGTTGCACAGCTGTGTTTACATTTTGCTAATATGTTACTGTGGAACTCAGACCATCAGTTTGAAAGTTACTTTTCTCCTCCTGTCCCATGCCCTCTCCTACCCTTTTCATTGCCAACAGACATGTCAGCAGCAGTGACAGAGTGGGAAAACCCTACCGTGGTGTGAAGCCAGTATTCAGCATTGGAGATGAAGAAGAATATGATACTGGTACAGTAGAAGATTTTCCTCTTACATAAATTACCTTTTTCAGACAAAATTATTAAGTTGGACTAAATCAAAGAGTGCCTCTTACATCTTTATCTTGCAATATGATACTTGTCTGTTATTGTTGTTCATGTGTGTTATGGTAATGCCTAGGACCAGCCCTCTTCAAATATATAGTAGCAGATAAAATAAAAAATAACTTGTGGTAGGCACCAAACAGCCAACAGGAAGGAATTGAAATAAGCAGATATAGTGGATCTTTTGTCTTCACTTGTTATTTCTGTAGTAAAGATCTTTTTCTACACTGGTCTTGTACATGTAAACTGGCAATTGCGCCTTTATTATAACAGAAAGCAAAATGTAAAAGACCTACTTTGGCTGATATATCTCAGTTTAAATGTCTAGTATTGTCAGTTAGTGTAATGATCTGAATTTCTGAAGTATAGTTGGAGCTGGACTTTAAATGGCTACTGTGTGCACACCTGTCCAGTGTTTCAGACTCTGCTTTTCAGCACTGAATCTATTAATAATGGATTCATCTCTTGATATGCATGTAGATTGCTGTAGAAAAAAGTGCAATTTTTATTTAAATTTTTTATCTAGCTGAAAAACTACAGGCAAAACTGGAGCATCACACATTTCATTAAGGTTTGCTTGAAGTTTTTTTGAGAGCAGCTCTAACACTAGAATGGTGCAGACCTACTGTTGCCCTGGTTTTTCTCTGGTAGTTTTAGCCCACTCCCAGTCATCATCTCACACATAACTCTTTTGTGGCCAAAAGGCGTATTTGGCTTCTGTGGGAGAAACAAGTAACTAGTCTGAGAATCTCTGACATGCAAAAGAAACAATTCAGGAAGATTAATGACAGTCACAGGTTTAAATAACATGGATGACAGACAGTTGATCATCATCTGCCATAAAAATTTTGAAGGAGCAAAGTGAAAATTATCAGGCAGAAGCTTTAATGCTAACAAGATTTTTCTCCAAATGCCACATAATTAGTTTGCACAGTTCTTTGAGCACCCATAATAGTGTTTGGCAAAATCTGTGTAGTTTGATAAAACTAGCTCCTCCAAGGCAGATTGTCTAGAACACATATTCAGTAATGGTTGTTGGCTAAGTTCTATTTAATACTTGCCTTTAAAAGCACTATTACACTTGGTAACTAAGCAGAATCAGAGCAATTTGAGTAAGCAAAGCTAACATATATGAAGTGAAATATATAAAATCTTGATACAGAAGAATGGAAAAAGTAAACCTGTTTCTGTATAATTGGTTTTATGAGATTTTAGTGTTTGGGGTTTTTCTGTAGTAATTGCAGTCAACTGTAATTACTGCAGCCTGCTCTAGGTGGATCTGCTTGAGCAGGATGGTTGGACCAGGTGACCTCCAGAGATCCCTTCTATCCTCAGCCATTCTGTGATTCTGTGACATGAGGGTGGATTATTGTTCCATTTGCTTCAATTCCATAATGTATTTTCAGTGAAAACGGTTTCCAAAGTGTGTTTCAAATTCTAAATTGCATTGAAGTAAATAGCTTAACAAAGTATAGGAAACTGGCTTTGAAAAAGGCTCTTTAAAGAGCTGTCCTGAGTAATTTCTTGGAGTAATTTGTATGGAGTTAATATAGCTGATTGTGTTGAACAACTAGATTGCTTAAATTCTTCTAATGTAGCACCAAAATTACTATGTAAACATAATCACCATCTTTAGATGTAAAAGCAGTACTTTGCAACTAAGTAGTAACACATGCAGGAGTTGGGTGTTTCACAGACATGTGTGCTGAAAATATGGGGTTGGAATATGAAATTCAGTATGAATTTAATGCAAGAAAGACATTAAAAAACCCCCCAGCCACTTCTACTTTCAGATCCAGTGGTGGCAGAATGATTTGGCTGTGTCCAGCAGCAGTGGGTTTATAATAAGTAAGCAGTCCTTAGCAGTCAGAAAAGCAAATCAAATATTCAGAAATCCATGATTCACCCACGCATTAAATATTGTGTTGTCTTTTGCCCTTGATGGCAGAAACAATGTTTGAACAGGAGAAGGTTCAGAGGGGAGTAAGAATGGTGAGGAAAGATGTGATACTATTTTCACAAAAGGCACAGCCGAATGTTAGAAGTTTTGTCATGTGAAAGAGGCATTTTAAGGGAGGAAAAGTGATCCACAAAAATGATGCCTGGCCTTGAAAGGGATCAGCAGGCGTTCATTTCTTCTTGTGAAAGAAACTAAAAGCCACAAGAAGAGACTCCCTTGGACTGTAGTTGGCTTGGTTTTGATCCTACTTGCCAAAAGATATTGGTGCTTTAATTGCAGAGGGTTTATATGGCTTCAAGGAAAGTCTGGAGAAGTCCATGTGAAAGAAATCCATGAAACTTTACTGAATGGATAAATCAGACCAGCCTAAGACCCCCTGACCTATAAGTACTTGTTTGTTGAGAGAAAATTAAGAGAGAAATACCAGATATACCTTTTTCTTTCTTCCCTCTCAGTATTTCTGTATGATTAGGTACACTTGCTTTGAACCAGTGTAGCTATAGTGCGTTTAAGTGAATAAAAAAGTTGGCTGATGGGTGTGGAAATATTTACTCCTTTTTTGGTTTTTTAATGTTTTTACCCCCTCCATTCAAAACAGATGAAATTGATAGCTCCTCAATGTCGGACGATGATCGAAAAGAGGTTGTCAACATCCAAACATGGATAAATAAACCTGATGTGAAGTATAACTTTCCATGCAATGAAGTAAAAGAAAATGGACATATGTTTCCCAGGTATTGAAATTAATCCTAAATTCAATGAAAACATCAATCTTGATATACATTCTAAAAAAAAAGTTGGTCACTTAACTTATCCTTTGTATTAGACTAGGAAATGAAAGTGTGAAACAACCTAGAACAAAGTATTACTGTATTTGCTTTCTTGTATTTGCAGCGTTATAGAACAGTAATTATATACAAAACCTGGTGTAAAGTTTTGCTATGAAGAATAAGATGGTAAGAAAAATTGGAGGGGGAGAGAGGGGCTGGAGGTACTTTCCATGCTCTGTGCATCAGTAATGCTGGGAGCAATACCATGCTTGTTTTCAGAAATGGCCATGCCACAGCACTCAAGGAAAATCTGAAGTATTTTGTAGAGCTTTCTTAATTAGATATTATGAAAGTATTAAAACTGTTTCTTAGATTTGGTAGCTGTATTATCTGGATCTCTCCATATAGTTTATTAATGGTATTTAACTTTATAAATAGCTTATATTTAATCCATTAACAAAACTAATTTGTATTTTTCTTCTCCTTCAAGCCATCTCCTAGTAACAGCAACTCACATGTACTGTTTGAGGGAGATTCCATCACGAAAGGGACTGGCTTACATACAGTCTCGACAGGCACTCAACTCTGTAGTCAAAATCACATCCAAGAAGAAACACCCAGAGCTGATCACCTTTAAGTATGGAAACAGCAATACTTCAGGCATAGAAATCCTGGCAGTTGAAAGGTAAACCATCTCAGCAGCAGAGGTGTAAGTGGTAATGATATCCAGGATGCTATACACTGGAAGTCAGGGGTATGCTGCAATTCCCAGAATTGAGTTCAAAAGTAATAGTTTTTATTTAGGAATACATAATTCAGATATGAACTAGGAAAAAAGATTTGCTGGCAAAATTATGAGACCCAGAAGAGAGGAACTGCAACTGCAGTTGTTAGGGATGGGAGCAAGTGTTTCTTTTTTTTTTTTGTAATAGGTCTTAAACAAAAATGAAGTGGACAGTTCTCTGCAGCAAAAATACGGATTTGTGAAGAGTGGGGTTTAAGAGTATGGTCGTTCTTCTGTGGAATTTTTTTTTTTTTTCTTTTTGACATCTGACTCCCACTGTCTGTACATTGTGCAAGGAGTCCAGAAGCCTGAACTCAAAACTATGATTCCCTGAAACCTGATTCCTGGAAGTTACATGGTGCCATGCTCAGTATTTGCATGCTTAAGAGGGGAAAGGGGTCAGATGGTGTGGTGTATCAGGCTTTTTTCCACTGGGGTAGCCTGCTGTTTCTTGGCACTGTTTTAAGAAGGTTGCTGATACCAGCTGGGTGTTTGCTCATCCTCTTCCTTGGAGAGAACTGTGTGCAGTGGATGCTGTTTTCACAAGAGAGGAGAGATGAGTTTCCTACCTAACTAGGGATGTTCTATGCCTGTTGGTTCCTTAGGTGTGTAGTAAAGTTAAATTAAAACTTTGCAGAAAACTTTACTGCTTGTTGAATTACTTCATCACCACCTTGTGGACTGAAGCAGATTGATCTAGAGGTATCTAAAGGAATTAAAAAAACACAGAAAACAAAATACCACAAAACAAAAACCAAGCAAGGACTGCTATGCTTCAGTCAGACAGTGCTATCTCTAGAGATCTTGAATGGCCTGACCTATGCCAAAGTTTTCTTTTCAAAAAGGCCTGTGAAATACTCCTCAACAGTTCTAAGTTCACAAAGAGAAAGTTTCATAGTATAATCAGGAATTAAATGTTATTTTCTTAGTATTTTTTCATTTCAATATATTCCCCTCTTCCCTTTCTCCTAGACAGAGGAAGAATGAAAAGAATTATAGAATTTATACTCAAAAATTTCATAGTGAATTAATGATGGCTTTTTCTAATTTTTTTAAGGTATTTGATTCCAAATGCAGGTGATGCTACCAAAGCCATAAAACAACAGATCATGAAAGTATTGGATGCCTTGGAGAGTTAATAACTAAAGACTTTGTAGAGACCAGTATATAAAGAAGAAGCAACCAAGATACTGTATGTGGACACAAGCTGACTGTTTCCCAACTGAATACTAACTTAAGAGAATTTTTTGGTTTGCTGGTGGGAGTGCCTGAGTAGCAGGCTTAAGATAGGGTAAATTATTATCCATTTCTGAACAGGATTTTTGATGGTTTTGTTTTTTTTTTTTTTTTAATATATAATTTTTTGTTTTGGAGAAGTGTTTATTATAAAGGTCAGTTTGTTTCATTTTTATGCAGCCTTAATGGGTGTGATCTGCATTTTTGCAAGAGCAGATGCAGCTGGGCTCACGTTAGGTGTGTTAAAAGAATGAAGGACTGTGAGATACAGAGAAGCAGTTGAAAACACAATGATTTTTAATTTATTGTCCCTTGCAAATAAAATGTCTCCATTGCCTACAGTCTAGAAATTTGATTTTGTCTACCAGGTAGTATCAAAAACTAATTAAAAATTTAGGGTTTTGAGCACAGCAGATACAAATCTTAAAAACACTGTTTTCACATTAAAAACGGGTAAATCCAGTTTGGGCTGCAGATAAATGGAAAAAAGTACAAGCAATTTGTAAAATTTTTAAATCCTTACCAGCTACTAGGCTAAACAACTGGGATTGGTGGTAAGGATTGTTTTTAAATACTTAAATTAACTGTAGTTTTTACTACAGGGTTGTGGATTTTTTTTTAATTATGCAAAATTTTACATTTCATAGGTTGAGGCTGTTTCCCTTGTAAAGATGAATGTGTGCATTGAAATGCATGTTTCGTGACAGAATATGACAGTTGAAAACAATTTGCCTTGCTCCTCAGAAACAAGATATCTAAGAAATTTAGATGTTTAAAGCCCTTCAGTTCAGCACAAAAGTGAGTACATGCTGAGCAAAGGTGTGTTCAGCAAGAAGATGAGTGCACACAAAACCAGGAAAGAAATTCCAGTGCTGTATACCTGTGATAAATGTATTCTTAACAGGTTGCCTTCATTGATTCAAGCATTTGTTTATATTATTTTGAGTAACAACTTCTAAATTAGTAAATATTTGGGAGATGGCAACTATGTGATTGTTCATCATAAGCTTTCCAGTTGTTTAAGAATGGTTCTCTTGTTCAAAGCTCAGTACAGGAGTGTTCTTATGGACAAGGCAGAGCATCTTTGTAGACTGATGGGAAATCACCAAAAACTGTGAAATAAAGATAATGGGGATTAGCTTTGCTGCATGAAATCTTCTGAGTACTTGAATCAAAGTCTATGATTTGGTACTCTATGAGAAGGTGAAATAAGTTAAACTGACCTTTATAAAAAACATTTATTC